>NW_028256714.1:1972500-6772500 GCF_048593485.1 Apis florea | reverse complement strand
CTCTCATCGAATCTGAATAACGTAGCCTTTGGAATATTCCATATTCCAAAATTATCTTCATCTTCAATATTCAAAATTACATTGAAACATAGAAATCGTGTCATATATTTTATGTTATTCTCGAAATATTTTCAAAATTTCACACGAAACTATAAAATTAAAATTGCAAATGGACGGATTAAATGATTTGCTTTAAAGTTTTCGTTATATTTTAACTATAATTTCACTCGTTGAATGCTTGTTAAAAAAATTTTTGAAAATTAACATTTTATTCTTCAGCAAGATTAAATCAGAGATATCAAAAATCACAATTACAAATTAGATAACTAGTATTAATTTTTTTAAATATTCCAAATATGCCGGGTTTCTTCTACAATTTTTCAAGACGAATTATACCCAACACGTATGACGAAATATTTCTCTTAAGTGAAGAATTAGATTTTAAATCAGGCCTTACGAACGTAACGTTACATTACTTAATGCATTCGATAAAGTTTGATCTCGAAAATTTGAGGGCACGAAAGAGCCGAAAGGCGATCCGCTGAAAATCGATAATACACAAGAAACCGTAACCGCCGTGGTTGAGCGATCTCGCGAAATTATTCCTGTAACGGTATTCCTGAGGAAAGCCTTCGATCCCGCCCTCGGCTAGAGGCACAGTATTAGACAATTTAAAGCGTCCGCTGGAATTTACTGTTTCGCGCTTGCCCGATTTTATTTGCATAGGCGGTGCCAACATTCCCGTCCATTCGCTCTGTTTTGTCACGTGGGCGTTTTTACGATGCCCCTTTACTCAGAAATTCCATAAAATCGCGCCCACCGGGAGCATCTGGATTTCAATTATCCCCGGGAGAACCGGCTGTCCATTACATGGCCTAGTCGCTCGTGTAATTGCGTCTAACTGTGAATCCTTCGAAGCTCCCTCCTATCGTCAGCCAACGTCACGGGGTGGCAATCCTTACGAATCATTCTCCTCTCCTTTATTTTGCCGATTCTTTGACGCTACTGATAATTCTGGACTAACTGTCGCTCGTTACGTCGAAGCGTTTAGTTTTGAAAAAGTTGGCTGAAGGAAATTAATACGTGTGTATAATTATATAAATGTACGAAGCAAATAAAGATAAAGAAACTTGATGCAATAGTATTTATAATTGCAAGTAAATATTTGTCTGATTATAATAAAATATGATTTATACGAATAAATCTTGCTTAAGGTGTTTCACACTATTGTTACATATCATCCAGAAAAATATTATTATTTTTCAATTGCTTTCGCTTGTATATGCATGAAAAGTCAACATATTTATCGAATAAGATTGCAATAATATTTACTTTGAGAATATTTGTCAGATTTGTATTTTCGATATCGATACATGTATAAAATAACAAAGAGAGAAAGAGAGAGAGAAAACAAAAAAGATAAATTAAACTTAAACATAAAAATGACACGGAGAGACACAAAGGAATCGGCTAAGAAAACAAATCATGCCTATGAAAAAAAAAAAACCCCTCAACAAAAGACAAGAACAAAAAAGTGAAAAGGGAGAAAGATAAAGCACGCAGCAACGCAATAATAAAGATAAACATAAAACGTAAACACGAGGTGCAACGTAACCATAGAGGACACGAACGAAAACCGGGTAAAAATAAAGCGGCGAAAAATAAGGACGAGTAAAAACGAAACTTGAGAAGAGAAGTAGAAGGCGAGAGAAAACGAAAAGAGAAAGAGAGAGAAAGATGTAAGCGATCGAAGACGCGCGGAACGGAAGAAAACGATGTCGGACGAATCGCGAATGGCAGGAGGTGGAATAGGTCGAGAGAAAAGGGGATATGCATTTACGTAAGAATCCACTTTGTATTCCTCGGTCGGCAGGTTGTTTAAAATAATCGTTACGTGGCGCATTGACGACCGTCTTTGGAACGAGCGCTCGCGGGAATGAGCGGCTTCATCGCGTTGGCAAAACGACGCGGCTCGAAGTGACTGGCTTGAAACATAAGCGGCAGCCGGATAAGAGGTTGCGAGTGAAGGGGGCGCGGTTGCAGAGGAGGAATAACCCTCCTTGGATTCACAGACAGAGAGACATTCGAGGATTCTTGAGGACACATTAGCTAAGCTGATAATCGTTACGAAGCGGAACACCGCGTTCAGCGCAAACGGCCGAAAAGCTCTTGCCCTCGTGATGGGGTGCAACGCTCTCTACTTTATAACACAGCATGTCTTGCGTACACGGGCTGTCTGGTGACACGAGCGTCGTATTCTTGATGCCTATGTCGTTCGTACGCGACGCGGCTTTAATCCTCTCAAGATGTTCGCGTCGACTGCTTTACGGGCAGATATTTAGGTCCGTGTATTGTCGTAAATCACAAAGATAATACGATAACACGTATACGTGGTTGAGAATTCATCACTGGTGTTATCATTGTCGGTGAGGGGAATTATATTTCTCCGTTAAGATTATTTTATTCCAAGACTCATTTTTTATTTAAATTGCGCGAATTTTACGAATATTAATAAATATTAATTATAATTTCTGTATGTGAATAATATGTTACGTTTGATGTAGAAATCGTAACATCTTTAATTGAAAAATGAAAACCTTACAAATATTGGCAATAATTCTAACTTAATTTACTACTCATTCGAAATGTAGTCAAAATAACAATACATTGTCATATCAAATCGCTTTTACAAACTGATTTTTTTCTACTCTTGGTTATACAGAATATTATACTTGGTATTTGATAAATCGAATCTAATTTTTTGAGAATGCTTTATGTGGATTGTTAGAGCAGGACATCCTGTGGATACTAAAATATAGCTAGATTATCATGCGTTATTTGAAACTCGACGATGGAAACTATTACAATGCACTGTTGTGATATCTGTATACAGCTTTCAAAGTATAGAAAATATAGTTTAGAAAAGTTTTTCATTAATATCTCAGAAATTTCTCGATTTAATCAAAAATTAATCGAGAACTTTCGGAACTACAGCCGAAAGATAGATAAGTCCGAGATAATTGGATTAAGTTCTTTTCGCAGGAAAACAAGAGTCATAAAAACGTCAAAGTCGTTAAAATATTTAATATTGGTCAAACTCTATAAAATAAAGCGGCTTAGAAATATTGTATTTTTTAACAGAATATGTTGTACCTGTGGAAAACTAACGTGTTAAAAAAATAAAAATATTTTTTTATAATAAAAAGATTTATTTTGTTAAAAGTATTAGATTAAATTTTTATTGAAGAACACTATTTTTTAAAATTTGTTAGTACGATAATAATTCTGAATTTAAGAGAATGTATTTTATTTTCGTCTAATAAAATGCTATTAAAAAATAGGAAAAGAAATTTAGAAAACGACGGTAGTCCAAAATAAAAATTAGCCGTATTAAGTTTAATGTGACAAACAGTGATAAAGTTTATTATTACATGTGACTTGTTGAACTAGAGAATACCAATCAATGTCCAATACCAACAAACAACGTACATGGACAACGCGTTAATTAAAAATGGAATTTTCTACTTTAAAAACACATACAAATAATCAGCTCTGAGAGTAGGAATAACCTACTTACACTCTAATGTTGAAAATTAAAGTCTATTTTCAAACTTTTGATCCAAAGAAACTTTGAACATTCAAAAATTTTTTATGCAATCGCGATATTTAAAAACTTTAGAAACTTGATAATAAATGTCATTTAATAACTGTAAAAAAATATTGTATTTATAAATATTATAATATAACAAAATTAAAGAGATAAGAAATTATATTAGGATACATTTACATAATCATAAATATAAATATACGGAAGAATAATACAGGTACAGCTGTATTTTCCTGTAAAACTGTATGTATTCTAATTTGTATATAATTTCATATTTGTATATTTTTGCAGAGAAGAAATGAAATGAATGAAACATCTTTTGAAAAAATAATTAAACGATTATTTTAGTTCCAATTTAATTAATATGATTAAAAAGATTAATTATTTCATCAAAATACTAATAGAAAGCATATGTTATAAATTAATTTTGTTAAATGTAATAACGAGAAATGAATTAAATACTTCACAAAACGTTTTAAAAGAATAAAAAAAATTTTATTTTGAAATTTTAAAATATAAAAGAAATTCATCTATATATAACTGGTAACGATGAAAGATATAATGTAATTTCTAAAGAAAATTTAATACAGCTATTCGTAGTACAACAAGCAGGATTTATTTTTTTCTTATTTTAATGAGAAAATATTTTACTTTACTATCAATAAACATTTCTATCATACTACAAATAAAGAGACATAAAATTCACAATTTTTTAGATAATTATAATATTCTTTTCAATACATCTTTTATTCTATACTTCTCCCACAATGTCTATTCATCATACGAAATATTTTTAATTAAATTTTTAATTAAAAATGAACAGGATATATTAGAAAGACAAAAAATTTTTTCAAATAAATATGAAATTCCAATAAAATAACTAGAAGATGTAACAAAAGATATGACGACAGAATAATCAAAATGGTATCCCTTATTTGTTGTACGATTAAAATAGTGGGTTAATATGTTCAAAATTGCTAGATACAAAATGTTCCGGAAAACGTTAAGCTGTATACTTTCCATGGTGATTGAACACCATTTACGAGAATACTCATAGCCGGACTTTTGTTCATAAATACCTTTAGGTATTTATGAACGTTTAGTAACACCATGGTGGTCCTTTACTAAAGCTATCGTGAAAATAAACGATGATGACCAAACTAAGATCGCTTGTTAAATGTATTTCCTGTTTCGATATTCATATATTTTTATACGAAACAATTTATCCATTGGATCTTGGTATCCGAATGTTTTATTATCTTCTACTATTCAAATAAAATATTATAGAGAAATAATTAGAAAAATGCAGCATATTTAAAATATCATATTCGAAATTGGTTTAAGATAAAAAATTATTGCAGAGATTGGATTTAAATAAAACTATATAATTTGAAATTGTATGATAGGAAGAAGTAATTAATTAATAAATTATTATATTTTAACTCTGAATGAAAAGCATAAAGTATCTGAAACTTTGATTTAAATGAAAAAATAACATTTAAATTATTTATGTACAAAAAATTATTGTTAATCTAATAAAAAAATAAAAGTTTTAAAATATTAATTTAAAATTTATATTAATATAACACTATATACAATGTGAAAATATAAAATCCTCAAGAAAAAAATATTTATTTAGACAGATTTCTCGATAAACGTTAATAACTCTCCAATAATATGCAATCACAGCATCAGAAATAAATAATACGATAAAAATCATTTCCTTTTATTATATATATTTCATGATAAAAAATATATAAGTGCAATAATTACCAATCTACCACAACCACAAATAAATTTCTAATTATTTTTTAACATCCTTTTAATGATATTTAATTTAATTCAATCTCAGCATTTGATTATTAATAGGAGAGCATTAGAGCTTTCAAAATTTCTGCCCAATAGCCATATTGTAATCTTATCTTTTATGATTAAGGACAATAGACGTAAGCTAATAGGATTAATTATTATCCGTGATTGACGTGCGGACGTACCTTCATCTGACAAGACGTGGATAGCCTGACATGGACAGAGGAAATACGCCTCCGAAATTCTGAATTTTCATAATTGGACATGATCTTCTCACAACTTGGCAGAAACTGGATCGTTATTAAAAAATTTATGAAAAGACAAGCCCAATAAGAATAAGAGTGAAAACAAATTAATTAATTAACAACATTCTGAACGTTGAGCTGAATATTGTGCTACATCATGAACATGAACATTGAATTTCATTGTGAATTTTTCAACTTTGAACTTTATCAACTTGTTAATAAACTTACTTATCATTGTAAGTAAAAATTGTTTATGACATATAAAATTTTGCCATATGCTGTACACTCGATTGTATACAGATCTTCATTGTGTGGGATTATTTTATAGAATATAGTTTATATTATGTAAAATTTTATAGATAATCGCTCATTCAGAAGCGATAAACGTAGCAAATGTAATATAATAAAATTATTCAGGAAAATTTAAACTGACATATTCTGTAAAATATAATCGGTTAAAAGAAAAATCAAATTAAAATTCGATAATTAGATAATTTTTTTTATGTAAAATCTATTTAATTATAATAATATAATTATATAATATAATAATATTGCTCTTCATATTTCTAGCTAATTAATTTCGAGTTAATAAAATTAGCATAAGATTAGGTATAATTTTAACAGAACAAGTAATTTCAAATTTTTGTTCAAATAATAATACACGTAATTAAACTAATGATCAAATCATTGTTTGTTTCAATAAAATTATTCATAAAATATTTTATAAAAGTGAAAAGCATTTAATGGAAAATTATAATTAAATTTAGTGGAAAAACATTTTTCTCAGAATTTAATGAGAATGTTATATTAACATTGTAATATGATATAATATAAATAATTTAAATACAAAATAAGAATAAGTCTTATATAAAAACTATTTTATATGTAGTATTATCTTATATAAAACACGTGATAAAATTTTTTATTAATAATAACTTTCAGAGTTTTATAATTCAAATATATAAAATTCTTTTCTTAACACTTTGAATCTACGAATTTGAGGAATCGTTAAAAATAATGATGACAACGTACGATAATAATTATTAAAAGAAGTTAATTAATTACATAATTATATAATTAATAAAATATAAGTTTCCATAAAAAATGAAAAATTTACTGTATCGAACAAAATAAAATATTTCATTTCGTTATATTTTAAAATAAATTTAATAATGAATAAATAGAATAATTATTTATTATTTAACCAACTCTGAAATTGATTTTATCATTTGCTCTTCTAATTATTGCCGCGATATTGCAACACTTACACTTCTTCATACAAATATTATCATACTAATAAACGCATATCTCGTGTTCTCTTACTCCGTATATACGAGGATTTGTAATTACAATGCGTTGCAAATGATTGCACAAAATTATGGACACATAGATTGCACTAACATGCACTTTAAGTTCTGATCTAATCGATAAACAAATCAGGAGGTTCTACGTAATGTACGTGTGTTTGCATGGAGATCACGTGCGAATACATTATGCGAACACCGTTGGTTGTAAATGTTTATTTAGGAAGCGGCACGTTGCGATATATGGTATTATGATAATCCAACAAGCCGAATCTACGATATCGCGAGTTCACATACCCCGTCTGTCATGAGAATGAATTTTGAAATTAATATTCAATACATTCTTCTAACACGATCACCTATTTTATTTTTTTTTTTTTTTTTTTAATTTCATTACTTGTCCAAAGATAAACAACGTTATTTGAAATTATGATTATTTTTTAAATTATTATTGGAAATAAATTTTCAGGTTTTGATAGAAGATAAGAACAACTTTTTTATATTCAAAATCAAGATACGAGCGGCTAGATACAAGTGACTTTATTATGCAAATAAGTCGAAAAAAGAAATAACAATTTTTTAACTTAAAAAAAAAAAAAAAAAGGAAAATATATGCACGTGTATAAATATGTATATGTATTTCATAAATTGTATGTCAATTAGTCAAAATCTGTAAATCCTTCAATTTTAATTTACCATGTACGATATAGGTACAAGGTTCGATGGAAAATTTATATTTTGCATTAATAATTCATATTATACTTATAATAGGGTAATCCCAAAGGATTTAAGCTGCATAACGTATTTCGCAATTGGAAACAATATGAATGTGTTATATGATTGAATTATACGTAATAATCGTATAACCTGTGCAATTACGTCATTTATGAGTCTCGTATAATTCTGCACGATAGAATTTTATTCTATTTAAAGTAAAATCTATCGATTATGAATTTTAACATCCAATATAATAAATATTTCCAGTATGCAGATCGGTACAGAGATTTTGTAAATTCAAACTCTTAGTAAGATAAATAATATATCTGCTAATAATGTAACGAATGAATAAATGAATAAGAAATGGAGAATAAATGTAAAGTATAAAGGATAATATTTTTTAATAGAAAATGATAACGGAAAACATTAATATTAACTTGTCATGAAATTGAATTTTTAATAAGACTTTTAATTAGTATTATCGATGATAAGATTAATTAAAATTTGATTTAAAAAATTCAATATATCTTATCCATTGAAAAAGAATATTAAATTATAAAATTGCAATTATAAAATTTTTAATTAATTGTTATTATTAATAATTTCTTGCTTTCAAAATTTTATTAATATTACCAACAATTTTATATTGAAATTTGTTTTTTTTTAAGAAAATTACTCGAATACAATTTCAAACTATATTACACTTTTGTAAAATATTAGTCATTTTACAAATGCGGCAAAGTATGTGATTACTATTACATTCCTAGCATCAAAATTATTTACACTCATGTCTTAATTAAATTAAAAATCTTATTTATTTGTTAATGCAAGAAATGATAGTAAATAAATATAAATTTTATATCTATTATATTATATTATTATTATATCAAATTATTTAGATTCATATCTTAATTGAACTCGAAATTTTATTTGCAATTGCAAGAAGTAAATCATCAGTAAATAAAACACATTGTTACTCCATTATTATTACACAATTTACTTATCATTATTAATGGATGTTACTTAAAGTCATGAGTAAATATGATATAAATTAATTATATATTTTATAGTATTGCATCCTTTTTTTTTTTATTTAAATACATTTGATAACCACGAGTTTTTCATTTTACTATTTCTACATTTATTTCGATACTCTTTCATCCAATCAATTTTCATTATATTTTTATGGGAAAGAATTTATAATGCCTTCGGCTATCGAGCGCAAAAGAAAATAAAAATTTTAAAAGCTATAAATGTTTATAAGATTTATTAATATTTTAAAAACTTTCAAAAATATAATTGTAAATGTATAAAATGTCTCTATAATATCTTGTAAATTTTCTATAACATTTAACTGTGCAGCTGAACATCTTTTAAAAATTCAATTTTAATTCGCCAATATATAATGCCATCATGTAAAAGCGATTAATGTTATCATAATCATCGTTCTTGTTAATATTATTTGTTACTGTAAAACATTATTTACTCAGAATATTATTTATTTTGTACGATATTTACTTTAATTTAGAAATGGATCGTTTTCTTCATCCTCTTAAAGTGAAAAGATTCTTTCGAGTAAATATATAAAATATCTTTTAAAGTATTGCTCTTTATAATCGATAATAAAAAGAAAAAAAAATTTAAAGAGAAAAGTTCATTAAGAAATAATTGTTTACACGTATAAATTATTATAATGTTCAGATTTTTGTTTACTTTTTGTTATTTTTTTAAGACTTGTACAATTCTGCAAAAAACTTCGAGAAGATTTATTGTTCTTTCTTAGCTTTCGCCAACTCATATTTTTCCTAGAAGTTTCCGATTGATTAACGCCAGCCATTAGTGTTCGCCAATTTAAAATTCATTTCCGCAACCGGAAATCGTCTCATTCCCATCTTTAGCCCATTTTTTTCTCGTGAGGATGTGAATTAGTGAAAAAGTTTAAATTATTATGATTTAGACAACATAGCGCAACTTTCTTCCGATCCTCAGATTTTTTCTGCCTTATCTCTCGATCTAAGTTTAACAATCTTTCGTCTTCATTTTAAAATTTTATACACACCAATTTGCACGCTTCATAACATGACATAAATACATTTCACAATTTTTTAAAATTCTTTCAAACAGAGAACAATAAGAGATCAAACTTAGAAACTGAGACTTCAAGGATTATTGCTTACGTTTAATGAAAATACAGTTAATAAAATTGATAGTCCAATCATTAATAAGCACGCTACTAAAAAAAAAAAAAAAAAATAATTCTAAAACTTATTTCGATCCATACAAGTGCATATCACACAATAAAACTAATAGAACGTCGATGTGCCCTGAGTCAAGTCTAGGCTAAATTATACGGTGCGCAATTATCTCGTCGATCGCGGTGGCCGAGAGGAGAGATAGGCGCGAACGGCGGCGCAGTTTCGCTGGAAGAGCACAAACAGACGAGCGAAAGGGAGACGGAAGAATCTTGGAGCACGTTGCGGGAGGCATGCGACGTACGCACAATGCCAGTGTCTGGCAACCGTTAAATTCAAATCAGTGGAGATATAATGGGGCCCACTGGTATGCTCTAACTAGGATGAATGCTCGCAGCGCGAGAGATAGGAAAGAAGAGAGAGGCTGAACGAAGGAGAAGCGAAACGAAAGGCAGTGAAGGGGCAGAGAAACGGTACACGGGGATGGAGAATCGACCGCGAGGGGATTTATAAACGTGTGGGCGAGAACGAGCCGCGGCACGTGAGTCGCTCTCAGCGAGGGATAACACCGCGCACGCGGCATAGTTACCGACCGAGCCGAGGATTAATTCCTTCGATGGTAGCAACCCGCGTCATCGGGCTTCCATAATGCGTCATATCGAATTCTGTTGCACGGTCGCGAACCATCAACCTCCCTATTTGCTTCGATTCCCTGATAATAGATGTTCGTGATTGTCACAATCATTACGATTGTTTGGATACATACGAGCTCGATACGACGATCAACTGCGAGCGGAATTGGGAAAATTTGAAATAGATTGAAAAGTGTAATAATGCCGGTATTTATGAAATTAAAAATTGTATTTTTGCGTGAATAAGATATGGAAGCGAAAGAATAATAATGCAAAGAAAGATGAGTTGTGAAAAACTAACAGAGAAATCCTAAAGTTGATGACAATTCGAAGAAAGTAAATTAACGCGAAGAAAACGATGTTGGAATTTAATCTTGAGAAATTGTGACTAGATTATAATTTCATCTGCTAATATATTTTTCATCAAAAGTTTAATCTTTCAAGAAACAGTATCTATTTACCGTACATTGAATATTGTTCCTATTTATATAATTGTGTGAAAATTTGAGATAAGTTGAAACAAATATTAAAAAATTGAAATATTTCTATAAGCAAATACCATTTGAATTATAATATATGAATCATGAAAAAATATTATTTACATTCGAATTCAATATAGATAAAATATATATTTATTTTTCGTTTAATTGAAATAATTAAAAGACGATGAAAACAACTTCTATTTTCATTTCTCGTTTTATAGAAATCGAATATAAATTATGTTTTATTATATTTATAACAAATTTTAGAATTTTCAAATGAATACTTAGTATAACAGTATAATATATTCGATATATAATACTATAGTGATGTTAAAGTTAAAAATTGTTTATTTGAAATATTATTTTCTTATATTTTATTGAAATATTCATTTAAAAGTAATATTTGTAACGAGTTGAAAATACTTTTTCTTTTTTTATATTTTTTTTAACAAAAGTTTATTTGTAATATTCTATTATTTAAAAAAAGAAAATATGATGATTGTACGAATAAGAGCAAAGCATAAACATTCTTCACGTATTTTGTAGATAATTAATTATCCTTATAAAAATAACAGCAAATTACAACTCGATAATTCGATATAATAGATTTGTAAATATATAAAAAACATTAAATAAAAATAATAATTGAAAATTCCTTCTTTTTTCGTATGATAGCAAAAACAATTCATATAATTTTTTAAGAAAGAAAATTTTATCATTTCGATCATTTATATTAAATTATTTCTGAACTTAATTTTTTTTAAAACTTGTATAAACAATGAAAATAGAGGATTTCAATAATTTTTTTAATAATTGCACAAACAAAAAAGTTTATATCATTTAAATTCCAATTATTTATATTTGTATGATGAATAACAAAACAATCAATTAATTTAAATAACTTGTAAATAATTTTTATTGTAAATAATTATATATAAAAAAAAATTAATTTTTGGACGTATGATTTATTAGAGATACGAAGTATTAATATATATTCGTGGAACATCTTTGACAAGTTAGTTCTCAAGATTAACAAACAAAAATGTCGATATTTATCTATTAAATTATAAGCAAATTAAATTCGCATTAGATGAAAACAGATGGAAATAAAGTATAACATTATCTTACTTCAGTACTGCTTAAAAATAATTTAATTGATAAGTCTTTATCGAAATTATTACGTATCTACTTTTGTTTTGGCCTCTAGAATCGACTTTTTAAAGATATTTTGAATATATTAATGCATTATATATCAGAGAAAGATTTTAATTAATTGATAAAAATGATTTTATAAATAAAATTTCGCATATATTCATAAGATGTTATCATTAAAATATACGTAACCACTGCACATGGATGGCTTGTATAGTACAATTCGATAGATGATAAATACAAATCTAATATAAAAAAAAAAAAAAATATCATGTTATTAATAAAAATGATAGAAATAAAAACGAATGCAAATCAAGATAAAAATGTATATGCTTTCGTTTAAGAAAACTTGATTTTTCATTTTTTATTCCTTATATGTCAATATTTAAAAAGAAAATCAAATCTACATTTTTAATTTTTACGTATTTTATGAAAAATTTTTTTGTACAACAAATAATTTATGAAAAATTTTTAAAAAAAAGAGAAATTATATTAGATAATTTTATAGTATATTTTACATAAATATAATTGTTCTTATAATTATTTCTTTAAATCGATATCTTATGCTAAGTTTTAAGAAATTGCGGTATATTTTAACATATCTACACTCGCATCGATCGTATGATCAAGTTACATTAACATTTACGAAATACCAGACACATATGGAATACCTGTCGTTCCATAATAGCCGTATTAATCCCTTGCTGGCAACCACATGGACGCGTTCCATGGCATTCTGTGTTATGCATCGAAATCCATTACCCGTACTGACAAATCAATAGAGAGACAACGTTATCTAACGTTACTTCTGAATACCGAATCAAGGGACACAACAAACGTGAACAAGTAATATCGATAATTAAGTGATGGTGAAACAGAGCCACGAATAACTGAAATATCAAGATAATACTCGATATTAAATTCAACTCGATACAATGTTGTTTCATAAATCTAATAAATATAACTTTGCATTGTAAAATATTTCCAATCAGTTCCAATCAATAATTGGTTTTTCGTAAAATTTCAAATTATATATTTATCGTGAATTTATTTTGCACAATAATTTAAATGTCAACGTGACATGTGTTCGATGTGGCATTCAACTCGATACAATGTTAGCTCCTGCAACTATGGTATATAGTAATAAAATTAATTTATTACAAAGTTTGCTGTTGACAAAGTTCTAAAACGATCAAGAACAAAGTTCATATGTTAATAAAGGTTTACATTTATCACTAAATTCACAAGTTTTAAAATTCTGTTCGTTCGAAGTTATAAAGTTCAAGATTCGCAAGATAAAGTTGGAACGTTTAAGAAAGAAGTTACAAAATTTGTGATGTTCAAAAAATTAAAATCTTCCCCATGTTCATCTCGTGAGATCGCAACCAGCTCTCTGCTTGAATGATACTCCAATTTAAAAAAATTTCTAGAATTAGGCTAAAGGGACATATTATTGAATCCACTATTTCTGATCCATCAGTGCTTATAATAATTCTTTTCAAGTAGAATGATGTCGATTAAGTTTGGTATGGTTGGAAAATGTCGTCTTAAGTCCAAAGATCACGTTCACATGTCCAACCATGCCGAAATGTGTTTTTAATAAAAATATAATTTTCAACAAAAGTCCTCGCAGCATCATCAATGTTTCATGAATTTTCAATAAATGTAATTTTGGACGTATTGTTGAAATATTTCCAAATTTAATAAAAATTTGTCGAAACACATACTGATTTGAAAAATTTATTTCAAAAGATTTTTTCATATAGATGGTTCGCATTGGATCGATAGAAAAATTGTGTCAATCTTTTATTTAAATTAAATAATACAGTATTTGGATGTAAGATATTTCTATTTTTATATATTCCCTATATTATAATATATCCCTTATAATTAAGAAAGGTACGAATGCAATGATTTATGTGAAAATATTTTTGAAATAATATTTTTAATAAACTTTGATTTATCGAATTTCACGATTGAATCTTGAATTATAAAATAAATAATAATATTTAAAAATCGATTTGATAGACAGTTTTCATTTAGAAAACTACTACTTTTACAATACTACTATTTTACAATATTTATATAAAGTTTAAATGATTTTAAAATAAACTGATTTATTTTTGCATCTATAAATTTGATGCTATTTCTCAATCGATCCATTATACGCACAAATACAGAAAAGTACGTACAGTACAAAGAGTTGATATTACTTTTCAACCAACTCAACGTACACATAATACAAAGAAAACCCTATATTCTTTAATATATAAAATATTTTTGAAATTTCTCATATCGTTTGAATTCTTATAACAAATTTAATGTAATTATTGAAATCGTTATAATATAATATCTAGAATTTTATTTAGATACTAGATCTTAATAATGGAAATTATGATGCAAAAATTTTATATCGATTTTGAAATTGTATAAAAACAAGTTTTTCCTTCATAAAGTTAATTTTTATTAAATGTTTTTCACACGTTTCGAAATATTGTAATAAATTTCAAGTATTATAATTCATAATTAGCCAAGAGCATAGATATCAAATTTATATTAATATAAAAATTATATTTTTTTTTCACATATAAATTTTGATCCAATATCAATACATATCAAAATTAGATACTTGGTATTATTTTTCAATATCGATATCTTTTAAAGCGACACCAAACCGATTCTATACCGAATCACAAACCATTCGATACCTCAAAGATATCAATATCCGAATATTTCGATACCTATTCGATATCTTAGCTTTCGTTTCTACCAGATACTGATTCGAAAAAAACTTCGAAATGAGTGAATAGATAGATGTAAATTAAATAGATATAAATTAATTTCTATTCATATTCATTTCTTCATTTTTGCGACTTTTAAAATAGTACAATACACAGCTGATAAATTTGATCGGATCAATTCTTGATCCTGATTCATTTATAAGTTTACAAATAAAAGATATCGATATTAATAATAATATTTCTTGAGCATTGAATCGTTTGAACGTTATCAATAGTCAACAATGACTCACAGATGGAGCCAACATATATTTCATTAAATAAGATCATAAAATACGAATGATGACAAATATGACGATATAAACTTTTGCAACTTTTTATTCGAAAATACTTACACTTTTTTCAAGATAAAACGAAATTACAAACAAATCAATAAGTTACTATATTTCATAAGAATATCAAGCGTCGTTTTCAATTCGAAACTGGCGACAAAAGACGGTTCGAACAATTAATTGCACATTAACAGAATCGCATTAATACCCACGATGAATACCATCGATACACGAATTCATTCGATGTTCCCTTGGTACGCGAGCGTGAGTACACAACAGATGCACCGTGACTGCACTGTGTACGCAGCGTGTACTGGTAAAAGGTCGGGACACGGGGTGAATTATCAATGAAATACTAGTTCTCCTTGAATCGTTGGGCTTGAAAATGTAAAACGATTACCGTTAACTTACCCGGGGGGACAGACTCGAGAGTGGGAGTGAAAGCTTACCGATGTTCACGTGCGTTACGCGGATGTTGAACTGTTATTTCGCCAAAGCTGTAATACGGTGATAACAGTGGCGTGAACGGCTAAGGGGAAACGGTTGTATACACCTTGGTTTAGCTACCGTACCGACCGAACCGTATTCTACTATATCGATTTCTACTACTTTTGGAGAATAGAGATTTTTTTTTTTTTTTTTTTTTATTTCACTATTATGCGCCCGATAAATCAAATAGAGAGCTGGTGGAGATGGAATCGAATCTATGAGATGATACCACGGAAAAATTTCCACACATATATCCGGGTAACTGTGAAATTTTTCCACGTAGAATTATTATCCGTTGAGCGAGTGAAAAATTTTTATTATCGGAAAATAGAGATATCCGGAAAAAGTATTTTAAAAAGTATACTGAATAAGTATATAATTTAGATTTGTAGAGTCAAGTTTCATTTCTTGAAATATTGGAATAGAAATTATATATTCAGACAAATTCTATGATTTAAAAATTTTTACCTCTGTGAAGAATTTCTTCTGCTCTTCTACTTATAATCAGTTTATAAGTTTGTATCACAAAATGTCAGAAATCAATCATTTAACATTCTTTCTTTTAACTGTTAATTTTCTTTTATTGTTTTATATGATATTTCTTTGTGCATACCAAATTTTTATAAAATTTTCACTTGTTAAATCCTTTTATAAATCAAAATCTCTATAATTCAGATCTCTCTGCTTCTTCTATTTAAGTTACTGAGATCTGATTATTAAATAAAATTGAATAATTGTTTCTTAATATTATTTCATACAGAAATAAAAATTATAAGTATTTAGATATTGACGCGAATAGAGCAAATATATTTTTTATTCTCTCAACTACTTGCGAAAATCAAACAAGATAAATAATCTCGTTTTCGAAAAGCTAAAATACATAGTTTGAATTCTAAAAATATTTTATTGCATTAGATGAAATATGAATTTTCAAAGACAATGAACTTTGTGCACAAATGAAGTTCGCTAGTCATATTATTATTTAAAAGAAAAAGAAATTTTGCTCGAAACTTTTTATCTTTTCTCCCTTAAATTTAAATATATCTCAAGCCTAAAGTAACGAGAATGATTGTCGTTAAGTGGAACTAGTATCAGGATGAAAAGCGTGTGACGGTTCCATCACTTTAGATAGTTCTTACACTGTTATTTCAGGAACGCTGTAATATCATGATGATATGGACCGACACACTTTGTAGCTACAGGGGAAACGGATACATGCATTCATTTTGTTATTGCTACTCGGTTATAACACGTTTGTTACGACAATCTTTGGTATAATCGAATATTTTCGTTATTTACGTATGTAACCGTTCAATCTCTTCAATCAGACCGTTTAAAAGACGTTTTACCTTCGAAATGCGTTATATCATTATATAGAATCGTGCAATTAATAATTTTACAGGATTTAGTGGAACTGGAAAATTACTTATTTATGCCTCATTTAACTTGACGCTCTTTCGTTCAACTAAATTATATACTCACTACTTGTGTCATTTATAAATTATCCACGTAATAGCTTCATCTTGCTTAGTTTCAGTTTCTTATTTTAGCTATATAAGTGTATTAAGTACACTTTCATTAAGCCTGTTTCATGAAATAAGTAGTTATTAAATTTCCAAGAATGATTCTATTTAAATCAGCTATTTAAATTGCTAACTTAACTTGTTCCAAAATCCAAAATCCAAAATCTATAATTTCGATCGTTGTATTAATCACATAATCACCGAATCACATATTTATCCCTTCAAACGAATGTACAATTGATTAAATAAATTAATTTTTCTCCAATTAAACTTCTTTTACAAAATTTCGCATCTACTCCAATATCGTCTTATCCGAAAGCTGTAATGTAAATATCTGCGTAAGAAACAGTGGTCGTTAATAAACGTTCGAGTTTTGTATTTACCGAAAAAGAAAAGAAAAAAAAAGGGGAAGAAAAATCAAAATTTTCGAGTCACCCAAGCTCCTTCGTAAATCTTTAATCCGCGGCTTAAAATCAGCAGAATGGCGTGTAAGTGAACGACAAAGGGAACTGGTAACGAGAGACAGTAACGGAAGAGCATAACTCTGCGTTACCATTAAGAGCGGCGAACCGAGAGGATGATTCAGGAAACGAATAGGAGCTAAGTGAAACGTATTCGACACGGGTCTCTTTACCGTTACGCTTGCTTGTTGGTCGAGCCCACGCATCAACGATCGTTATTGTAAGCCGGCTACATATAACGTCATTACGTGGCTGCCAGAGGGTGCTGGCCGAGTGTCAAACGACGAATCCATCGCACGTTACGCGTCACCATTACGCTCGCCCACCCGGGATGATTACTCAAAATCTCTCTGGATACGTGGCCGTGCATACACGCTTTTTAAGCGAAAAATTTGCTTATGGAATATGGGATCGAACACGTGCTGGACGTGATAATTAGGGAACGTTTAGAGATTTGAATTGTTGAACGAGCGAGAAAGGAAGCTAGTTTTAAATAGGTTAGAGTTCAAATTCTTTATTTATTTAAAGTCAGTAATTCTCGTTGTTTCGTAAAATAATGAATATTATTTGTTAAAAATATTAAATATTTTTACGTTCTCAATGAAATTATATTGTAAATACGTAGAATTGTATCCGATTGAAATATAATGTCATGATTCATTTTAATATCAAAGTAGTTATAAATAAATTCTCAAAATTTTCAAGTATTTATTTTTGAATATTTTCTTATATTAAGTATAAGAATGAACCATTATATTTTACTTTTGTATTAAACTTGATTTAGACTTACATAACATTCTTAATGATAATTCTAAATGTTAAGTATCTATTTAGTTATTTATTAATAATTATCAATTAAGAATGATCGTATTATTAAATTGACTTTGAAATATTTAAAATTAAATAATATATTAAATATAAGAATGAACCATTATATTTTACTTTTGTTAAACTTGATTTAGACTTACAATACATGTTATTCTTACTGTTATTTATTAATAATTGTCAATTAAAAATGATCATATTATTAAATTGACTTTGATTTTCACATAAGCAAATTTAAAATCAAATAAAGTTTAAACAGGATTTAATACTTGAATGGAATTAAACTTAGAATTAAAAAATTGAAAATATTGACGTTAAATCGATGAAACTATTAATGGAAAATAAATGTTTAATCTTTGATTGTAAGATGATACTTGGATTTCTAAATATGTGTACTTCTAAGCATTTAATAACCTTTCTAAGGAATATTTACAACAATCTATCGTTTAATAAAACTATTTTAATTCTCGCCCAATCACTTTTGACCCATGTTTTCGACGGCGTAAATAATATTTAGTATCTACAACTCGGAAATGGGTCAAAAGTGATCCGGGTCGACCACTCTTTGACCAGTGATTCGAAAGTTAATACGTTGACTGCCACACTTATTTGGCTTTAACATATTTTTCCCCGAGTAACATTATATCATACTATATTATTTCAAAATCTTATTTCATAGTAAAATATCGTGAGATTATTCACCTATATTTTCCCGATACTTATGTGATACTAGTTATATCACTTCAATCTAAATTTCTGAATTAATTCGAATTTCTTTACCATGCAATAATTAATAAATGCACAATATAACAAATAATAAATCTAATACAAATTAAAAGTAGCTAAAGTGTATTGATTGTCAATGTGTCAATTATTCAATAAATATTAAAAAACAGATACAAAGAAAAAAAAGAGAACCAAACAATATAAACTAATTTCGCATTCATTGATCGACTAAAGGAAATATCGATTAAACTTCTAAGAAATATAACACAAAAATAATCCTTTAAATCCTGCCCTGACAAACCTTCTTTTCTTTTATTTATTCGTCCTTCTTGAGAAAAAAACAACATGGAAAAATTCAGAAAGAATTCTACTGGAATATCGATCCAACGTCTCTACATGCTACTCAATGCTTTACGTGTACTTCGTAACTTCAACCGAACGTGGTTGAAACTATCTGAAACCGTGTAAACCTGCCAGAATCAACTAGGATGCGGAAAGATAATTAAGCAAGAGATTCAACATCGAGAAACTATTTCTCATAAATGATTAATTGAGATTCTCGTTAATAAATTGAAAAAAAAAAAAAATACAGCATTTAAGAAAAAGCACTTGATCAAAATCTTGATAAATTTATAAATTAAAATCTATAGATTTTTCAATGCTTATCATTTGTGTCAACTAATATAATTACACGTGAATCTGCAAAACATGTTTTGCAACACGTTACGAGTTAGATAAAAAAGTTGTAAAAATTGGAATATGGATTTTTCCCCCAAAATAGTCCCATTTTCATATATGTGTATACATATGCATATATATAATATAATTTATTAATCAACATACGTGTCACTCACAGAATAAAAAACATTCACTTTCGTTTTTTTTTTCAAATAAAATTTCACTTTAGTTATCAAAGTTTATAAAATATTCATACAAAATAAATATTAATAACATTATATCGTTCGTATTTAATTGATCCAAAAACATCTGACTAACATTATTACTTTTATTATGATTACTTATTAAAATTTAAAATCAATGCAAAATTGGCAAAATTCTACGAAGAACGTAGAAATTTATTTAAAAAAAGAATACATAATAAATAAGATCTCCTTTTTTTAATAATAAAAGAAGAACGAAGAAAATGTCGAAAGAGTTTGACAAGCAAAGTAGGCGGTTGATCAATAGTAATTGACAAGTGAAGTGAACAGGAGAGTTCGTGGTTTATAGAATCTGTTGTGTCGGTTACGATCGATACGCTGTGTTCAAAGAGAAATTGAGATTTATGCGAAGGCCGACGGGGGAGCTCGATATCTCTTGTTTTACACTTGTTATATCTAAAACGGGATTTATTGCGAGGAGGATTGTTGTCGATAAATATAAACAGTCCTGGAAAGCAATTATCATCAATACGTTCACGTTCTACGTGAAAATTCTTGAGAAAGAGGGAACACAAACACGTGTGTATGTATATATTGCGTCGCGATGTAACATCAATTTTAATTGTTAACAAATAATAAAATTTTGATAAAATTCACACGGGTGTGCTTGTTTTAAATGGGTGCACGTGCATACTGGGTGTCTTAGATTTCCCTGTGTCACGCTCTCACGATCTTCTGAGACCTTCTTTTCTAGGTCACGTTTCCTGGATAAAAGTTACTTTATCTCACATGCATCATCGAGAAATTTTCAAGTTTGCTTTATTCTTCTGATTTCTTGGTAAGATTCACGATAATCAATCAATATTGGATTAATTTAAGGATTTTAGTTTTAAGATTATTGTCCATTGTGATGGTACAGCACGTTGATCGATTAACTGTCATTGCATTTAACGGAAGATCTTCAAGAACAACTTCGATTGTCTATACATTTCGTAATAAAACGAAATCAATAAATATTCGTCGTACAAGCAATCATATCTTGATCGAGCAAATTATGATTTAAATTAATCAAATGGTTAAATATGCACGTTTCAAATATAATTAATATGCCAATATCAATTAGTCGTTGGCATATTATAAGTTGTGGAAATGTCGAATAGACGACGATCTTATCCTTTGTAAATTCTATTGTTCACGACGATATTGATTGATTTCTTCAAAAAGAAATTAAAATTATATCTTCAACTGTTGATATATATATCAAATAAAAGCGATCAAAGAAATCTCGTGAGGAAGTGAAATTCTTTCAAAGAATTAATAAAAGGATATTCTTCTTAAAGAAGGAATGTAATCAGAATATAATTAAATCTTAAAATGAACATTGATATTTTTTTCTCAAATAGTTTGATCTTTTCGATTAAGGATAGTGAATTAATGGCGAGGAAGAAGCAAATGCGATTTTAAACTCGAGTTCAAACTTTGTGATAAAACAACAAAAGCAACTCGCAACATCAATAATACATTACGACTACTTCAAGCATCGCGACAACTTCTTCTTGCAAAGAAAAACTTTCGAGAATCAAATCGGTGTTTTCGAAGAATTTATTGCTTTTAAAATTTTATGCTCCCAAAATGAATAAATTTATTCTACGTTAACAAACGTGATTTGATTTTTACATTGATCGATAAAATTTGAAATTTCAAATAATTGTTATATCGATATCATTCTGAATAATATTAATTATTTATTTGAATAATTCAAATCAGGCTAATTTTAATCATCATTCATTGCTACGGGCAATTAAGTCGAATTAAGAGAACTAAGATAAATCAAAACCATTGAATCTAACGATCGAACGAATTTTTATTTAATTTTCATAATTTCATAATTTATACACTCGAGTTTGAGTTAATAACTCTTTTTAACAAACAATCGATCGAGCTTCCATCGATAACGATATATTAAAAAAAAGTCATGTCTTCTTGTCAAGTCAATTTCTCAATAATAATTCTTTATTCCTCCGTATTCCGCGCAAAAGTGGGAAAATACGCATGTAAATGCGTTTACAGGGCAAACAAACAATGCACACAGACACAGGAGGGAAAGTTCATTAATATTTCATAAAAGCGTACACACGTACGAAATGTGCTGCAATTTGCATAACGCGCATTAATATTCAAATACCAAAACTCGAATTCTCATCTAACGCCAAAATTCCCCGAATCGTATCGTCGGGTATTTCGACAGAACGAAACGCGCGCCATCTGTCAAACAGGCGACTTGCACTCCAGTCGAAGGCCACGCATTCAGGTTGAGAAACGTGGAAACATCGATGATGCAAATATTATACTAGGCAGAGGAGTGCGTGGATACCGGGGGCGGAACGCATTAATTTCCATTAGCATATGAATGAATCGAGCGGCATTACAAGGATTACGCACATGCATAACAGGTTAACGTGTTTCATTCATCCCATGGAGCACATCCTTTCATATTAAAATCGTGATATATCGATAATTGGAATACACGATGCGTTAAATGGCTCTCATTAATTTATCGAAAAACGAAATTTCTTCATTATATTATATATATATATATAAAATATTTCCTTAGATGTGTTGATTAGATTTAGTTTCTATAGGGTGCTTGAGGAAACGGGTATCTAATTCAACTTTAATGAAGAAGATTGTACGTGAGTGCACAATGCAAACTTCTTAGTTTTCTTTTTGTTAAAATAATTTTCCAAAGATTTTATGCAATACATTGGTCTTTTATTTTGTTGTCTTTTATTTTATGACTTTTATGAATATTATATGACGTATATATAGGATTACAATTATAACGAAATAATTTACATAAATTTATTGGTTAATAAATACTGTTTACGTAAATTTAAAAATTTTCTTTTTGTATCTTCTTCGTGTTTATTTATTTTGTTATACTTTCTTGGATTTATTAAACTTGAATTGAAATCGAGTTATCGTTCAATTTCAATTAAAAAGAAGAAATAAGAAGCGTGATTAAAGACAGGAAAGTTAGTTAAAAATTATTGTTATCGTTATTGAAAAAAATTACAATTTTAAATATCTTATTTTCTTATCATATTATATAAATCCAAAAACTTTCTAAACACTTTGTGGTCGTTTCAAAATTAAAATTACGAGCACTGATTAACATTTTCTTTCGTTAAAAGTATTATAATCTTGATATCAAAATCAATATATTTATTGGTAAATTATTTTTTATTAGAATAATTTTATTAGAACGTCTTATTCTAAAATTGTAGAGTATATAAGTACATAGAGTCAATATGTTTATGTCATTGCAGAAGAAAGTCACTTTTAGAAATTTCTTTGAGTAAATTTTGAGTATTTCTAAAATACTCCATTATAAACAAAAAGTGATTAGATTTATATTTATATAGTTTTTTTTTTATCTATAAAAAGAATAGAATACAGATTAAAATTTGATTATTTATTTTTGAAGCATCTTATTGATTAATTAATTAATCTTTAAGTAATTTACATATTTATGATATTGTATGATATTGTATGATACAAGAAATTTATATATAATCTTGTCACACCAAGTCTGTAATTTTTTTCCATTTACAAATTAAATTTATAACATAAGACGATTATGATCTAAAGGCATGCATTTTACGTAATTAATAATTCAAAGAAAATTGTATTTAATATAATTTGTGGATAACGAGTTGTGAACGTGATGTTTTGAAATTTAACAAGAATTATTTTTAATTATGAAGCTCTTCTACGAAAAAAAAAAAATTGATTCGTTCGGTAACATAAGCACGATATATTAAGTGCTATTCTTCACAATTTAGAAAGAAGAAAGTTGGAAGAAAGTTATTTCAATTCGGTGAAAACTAGGGGCGCTCGAGAATTTGCGAATTCTACGAACTTTTACCCACTCGTTTCCTTCTCAAACTTTATTCACTTTAAAAAACATTCGTTATTAATGTGTATTTTACTTATAAATCAATTTTCATTTCATAGGCTTAAAAAAAAGTTTCAAATTTTCCAGAACTTTTAATATTGATTTATGATGGATATTACGATGGTACGAAAATAAATGGTCAAACTTTCCTGTTATATTCTCCTTAAAAAAAATTTTACAAACACAAGAATTATAATTTTTTTCCCTTATAAAAACTGTTACAATACAACGAGTCTGTATTGTATTAAGAAAACATTTTTGTAAATAAATTTGAAGCCTAATATACCTAAAATATTCAGTTACAAAAGTAAAATTTGTACGACTTTTAAAAAGAATAGAATACAATTCCAAATAAATTATTTCTCTCGAGCACAAGGATAATCCAATAATGCAATTTAAGTGTATTTCGAAATGTATTAGCGTAATTAACTGATAAATTAACTGATAAAATATACACTGTTTGCTTACAAGAAAAAATTATCTTGGAGCGATTAAAACGAAGTTTTTTACGTAATTGCTTCAAGAGCTGAATTAAGGAAATTAGTTTATAGAGCCTACCGGATCGAATCTCTCGAGAATATGCCTCGTTATGGAAATTGTTACAGACATCCTGATAGATTTACTGCTAATGATGCAATTCAAAATATACTAAAAATATATGTATACTTGAAGGAAGAAAACAGGAATTGTGAAATTATAATTATTTCTATTTAAAGAATCGTATTTTAAAAAAGATAAAATAGGAAAAATTAAATAATATCCTAATTTTTAATCTCAGAAGATGTTTTCGTTTTTTTCTATTACTAAATATTTTATACAGTTGTAAATGTATTCAATTTTTGTCTTCGTTATATCAAAGAAGACGTTTAAGTAAGTATAACAGAATGAATGTTGTAAGTAGTACGCATATAAAATTTTAAATTTTCGAATAGAATAAAACGATGTCTTTACGTTGAAATTGAATTTCGAAGTAAATATTGATCTTAAAAAAATTTACACTTGTGAAATTTATATATGTATGAGAAATTATGTAAAATACACCAATCGTTATACACGTGATAAATTTGAAAATTATTTAACTGTCAAACATTTCATCGATTTTTTTCGATGTTAGTCTGAACAATCGATGTTCCATTGTGATATTATTAAATCATAATTCATATAAATGAAATCATTCTACCTGGCTCGAGGTGAACCAGGTTCAAAAATGTTTCAAACACAAGCGAAATTATCCTCGATCAAATAAAGCTCAAGATCTTCTCAAAAATTAATTAATTTCTAAATGAAAAAAATGTGCCCTAAAATGTATTTAAAAATAACTTCAACTTCTATCATTCAACTGATATCAGTCACAACACCAGTTTAACTAATTTCTCTTGTACTTTTCGAAAACTTTCAAATTTATATGAAATTTTCCACGTGAATTTAGAACCAGCTTGTACACATTTCATACGCCTTCTATGAACATCGTTCACGATGTTCACGTGGAAAAAAAATTTGATGGGAACGATGCCGGATAAATATGCGACTATGATCTTCGACCCTTCGTCTCGGACAAGTCGAGCCGTATTTTCCCGCGGGTATTTTTTTCGACGAAACCCCTCAATTGCTCGCTTCAACGAGGCGTTATGGTTCATTACACCGCATCCGCTTCCAGATTGGACGTACTGTTAATCACTATCGATGGATTATCGACGTTTCGACGATAACCGTAAGTAAATGTAGTGTTAATATTTATAGGCTCGTGTCGAATCTAGAATAGGGTTCGAGACGTGGCATTATTCTGTTAAATTCGAGAATATAGCGCATGATGCGCAATTAAAGTGTAATCACTGTTATTAGCTAGCGTTGGCTAGGGGATAGATAAACCTGGTTGAATATTGATTTCACTTCTTAAAGAGTCGAGAAAGAAAAGATATATGATTCGTTAAATATTTTCTCAAGCTGCTATATTCGAGAGTATACTTTGAGGCAAGAAAAAAATTAATCGTATTAAATGTGTAATTAATATTTTAAATTTGTGAACATTTGATTGCATTTAACAGAAAATGAAATTCTTTTATGTAGACATAAATAATTGAATGAAAAATAGGTGAATCAGGTGGATTAAGTATAAACAATTTATACACATGTATAAATCTATTTGTTCTTCAATAGGTACTTAATTACAACAGCAATTTATGCAATTTTATTTATATTCTTCACGATTAATTTATTTTAAGGAACAAGCAGGTTGCTCCTCTTCCCGATATCGTTGAATCAATTTCGAGTGACTCTTAAAAATAATTACTCGTTAAAAGAAATTAAAGAGCAGTGTAGCATTATTCGAAAATTACTGCATATATATAGAACTGTTCATAATAATTTTTCTCTTTTCTCTGTATATTTATCGTTTATACGAGAAATCTTCTCTAATAATAACATAACGAGTCTGTGTACTCTTTTTAGTTCGATATTCTGTACGATAAGTAATTAGCATATATTACCTGCAATTTGTATTATCCATCATTATGTTATTCAATTGTCAATAATTATTGATAAATTTACGTTTACCCTATCCCTCGACTACTAAGCAATTCAAGTTATTATAATTCAATTCGAGGTATATAATTACAAATTGAATGTATAATCACCCTATAAACGAGATAATTTATAAATTTCTTACATAGACGGTTTCATATATTCGCAGCATAGAATTACGACAGATTTATCAACGATGCCACGATCGAGACTTGAAAAATTCCTTAATACCGATATTGTCGAAAAAATATTCGCTCGATATTTTATTCGCTTTATTATCGATTTTAATTTTTCTTTATGGCTGGTTATACTCGTTCGTAACATTTAATTTCACTCAATTTCAGAAAAAAGAACGATATACGTATCAATAATATTTGTAATTCTATCATTAAAATAATACAATAATATTTCATACATCTAATTGTTATCGATAATTATTGTTCACTTAATACACAAATTTAACTGAATCATAAATAAGTCATAAACTGTTCCTCTGACATATGATCATATGACAGTTCAAGTTCCAACACTTCCTAACCTAACTTTTCCCAACAAATAAAAAGTAACGAATCGCGTTAAAAATTGCACAATTCTACCTAAGAAAAATCATGTTCGCACGACGTGTGTCCATCCTTCCCTAAACACGCCCTACCCAATACAAATGAACAACAATTCGTAATAAAATCTTTAAAATCGATAAGAGGGAGGAAATGGTAGAGACGCGCTTCAGCGCCATCTAATTAAATATCGCTGTGCAATAATCTCTCAAAGGCGAGGTAGTGAAATGCGAGGTTGGAACAGGGCCGACAGATGTCAAAGGCAAACCGGCTTGGCACGAATCCCCTCCGTCTGCACGATAATCGTGGCGTGCTCGAGAGTCCAGGGGTGGGCAAAGGAAGAGTATCCGTCCAGACACGGTGCCGTGGACCAGTGCTCGCAACGGAAGAAATTCCCTTCCGTAAAGTGGAAGGCAAAGCGAGGGACCACCGGTAATAAGCGAGGATATTGAGAATCCGGTATGGCGGAGGAGGCCGAGGAGAAGCATCGAGGGTTGGTGCGCCTCGGTACAAGGCATTATTATACGTTTACGGTTCATCTCGTCGTTTCGTCCAGCGTTTGCTGCACCATTCTTCTTCTGCCTTCTCCTCCTCGATACACACGGATTTTCATTAAAACAAACGCGCCTTCCAACCCATCACAGTGTTCACTGGTTGTTGATGGGATTTGAACGCTTTGAAACCAGTGTCGCAAATTGGATATATGTATATACATATATTTAAAATTTATATATTTTTTTTTTTCAAGAAAATGGATTTCGAAAGATGGATTATTAGATGGGAGAGGAAAATTATTCTGAATCGGATTAATACTTAAAAATTTATATGAAAATATGATAAAAGTTTTAAAAATAATATAAATAAATTTCTGGTTTTTAACGATATAACATCGATATACATTTTCTTATCGATTTAGATTAACAATCTGAATATTTTGCTAATTATGCTAATGATTGTATATTGCTCTTGGCAGCTAGATGTTAATTATTGATTACACGTTGATAAGAATCACAAAGATGAAAAAAAAACTTATAATTTTTGGAAAAAGTTATGCAATCATAAGCAGTTGTCATCTTTTCGATTCTTCGTTCAATTGTCAATATTTGTTCTATGAAAAATTAATGATAAATAATCATTTTCTTCAATCTCGAAATAAATGAAACTTTAAGCAAAAATTTAATTTTTATTTGAAAAATCATAATATGATGAATATAGATTTTTGAATGAATATTGAATTCGAAGCGGACAAATATAGACGTTTCACTTGTAATCTAATTTACGAGTCGAATGTGTTGAAAAATTGTTGAAAGTTTCAAAAGTTTCGATCGTGAAAATTTTGAAACTTCGAAAGTATTGGAGGTCTTCGCCATCTCAAAGATCTCGAAAGTTTCGAGAAATTCAAAACTTTCGAATTATTCCATTTTATTTGCACTATCAATTCTCTCTCTTATCCTTGCCCACCTAACTCAGATAACATTGATGATAAGAATGATAAAATAGATGAAACATAACCGAGAGAAACTCTCCAATCAAAAGTGGAAAAATTCAATTTTTTTTTTTTTCAACAATTTTTAAACTTGCAAATCTCAATTTCAAAACTCTATTCAAATTTAGTTCGAAGCAAGTTCCAAACGATCAAAATCATATCGAGGATCCATTACACCACGCCAATGAGCTGGTCTCAGCCGACAAACCTCGCTTTTCCACAACGTTGTGAAACTATCGAACTTTTCACCGGATCAGGCTGATCGGCCGCAAAATTGAAAATTTCTATCGCGTTTTTCCCAACGCATTCGCTCGTGCTGTGAATCCGCTCTTTTTGAACTCGGGTTACACGAATCCATATTCGAAAGATCCGGCTAACATCGTGCAACCAACGGCCAGGAATTTGTTTATCGTATCGCGACAACAAGCAAACACGAGCGCGTTTTATTGAGCGGGGATGAAGTTGGCGTAAGGGGTCCCCGTTTATACCACAATGGTCCGTCTCACACAAACATATTTCGATCTCGCCAAATGTAGTGTACAAGATGGTTTCAGTAACTGGGGCAAGCTGTAACTTTGTTCCAACCGAAGTTGAGGAAAAAAAAGCAGCAAAAGAGAAAATGTTATAGAATAGAATTATCTATGAATTATCGATTTGTAATATATATTTTACACGTGTGAATGATTGTAATTAAAGTGACGTCGTGAAAATAAGGTATATATGCAATTACATTTTTCTATCTCAATAAATTTCACGTTTTGATAGGTTTGATAATGTCTAAGCTGCGTTTATCTATATTTATCTATAGTTTTTTCGTAGGTACAATTTCATATTTTTTTTATGGAATGGAATTTCTATAATTTTTACTTTGCATATATTGATTTTTTGTGCCGTATGTATAAAATGTATGAATAATAATAAATTAATATTTCGTATAAAATATAAAAAGTTATTGGAATTTTAATTTCAATCTGTCCAAGTTAGAGCCAAATTAGAGCCATTTTCTGTAGAAGGTGAAAAACTTTCATTTGCACAACGTGATACGATACAACACTCTTAATTAAATATATGCAAGGATATTTGTGTGACTTTCGTCTTATGGACGATTAATTCAACAAGAACAAAGCAAAAATGTGTTTATCATCTTCGACATTTCAAGTCGATTCAAGTTTTCTAATTTGCGATATATACACGTGATTATTGAAACGAAAATATTACAGTATAATAATCTATTAAAGAGAAAAGCGAAACGAAGCGACAAGTGTTGATTAATATACGAATAATAAATTCTACAAATTAATCGGGTTATTTGTACAACACACTTTTCGAATATCGAAAATACAGTGTAATTGGTTTCAATTTTATCTTCCAATTATGGAAACGGATAATAAAGACTCTTGAACATATATTCTTATACGTTCATTAAATTATAATAAAATAATAAAAGTCTCATGAGGAATAATACGTAGATATATTAGAAAGTAAAAAAAATCTTACATTTACAATAATTGATAAAAATGATTTTAGTTTCTAAAATATTGTAACTTATATTTCTTCAAATAATGTGCTTTGAAGCACTACAACTAATTAATGCTTCATCTATCTGTGATAATTAAACAATTAGCAATAAAATGTAAGAAATGTTAAATTTATTCTTTTTGCAATACATCCTGTGCATTATAATAATATCTAATTCGTTATTATATCACATACAAACATTTTCTATCATTTTCATTTCCTTTTGAGTTACTGTCTCTATTGATTTATTCTAATTTGAATGTTACATTATTTGATCTTGCATTTAAGATATTTTTATTATATAGCAATGCTGCAAAAATAGATAATCAAATTTATCGTATACTATTCTATTCTTTTCAAGTATAATCGAAAAAGTATAATTCTGAAAATTCTTTCTTTTCGAGATAAAGATTTTTTTTTAATAATAAATATCTTAGATTCATATATATATAGGCGAAAATGATTTCTTTTAAGTTGATAGCTTTTAAATTGTTCATATGTAAAATAAATATCTGCCCATTCGATGCAAGAATAAGTCATTCGGAAAAGCATTTTTTTAACTATCAAATGTTTAGATAGAAATTGATTTATTATGACATAAACGGCTTTCAACGTCAGAATAGCTTGTTTTATTGCAAAATATATTTTACTTTTAAAAAGTGATGTCAGTATTCGTGATTCTACTGGGAGCTTTTTCGAAGTGAACGAAAAGTTTTTACGCGTCAAAAAGAATTTCGAACTTACGTATATGATCTTTTTTCGTATTTAAGAATACCTATTCAAATTAATCATTCATTTCTTAAATACATTGCATCTTACGTATTATTATGAAATTCAATTTGATCTTCATAAATATATATTGAAATTAACATATTGTACAGAGACATAAATTTTTCATAGAATAAAAAAAAAAAACCCATTTCGAAAAACAAGATTTAATTAAGTGAATTAATTGTTAATAATTAATCATTCCATCGTTTATACTCGTTAATTGTAATTTTTTAATGAATAGAAAATTCGAAAATTCTCCCTATAAATTAAGGAGAAATAAAATAAACGTATAAATTTAATATATAATTTTAAGAGAAAATTGCAAATTATATAAAAAAACTTGTTGATACAAAAATCTATAATCGATGTTCAAATTATATTCGATCGTTTTACAAATTACTGAAATTGTACGTTTCACGATCTAATGCATATACTTTGTTGTGTAAAACTATTTTCTTTGCTACTACGTTCAAAATAGAAACATACAAAATCAAGTAGCAAAATGAGAAATACGTTCACGTTTCGATTGTTCGAGCAATTCCTCGATTAATGCCCGTCGAACCAATCAGGTGTACTCAAGAATGGATCGAACTTCGAAGTCGATCCTCATTACCGGCCGAGAATGTACCAGTAGCACGGTTGAGCGCATTGCGAAATAGCATAAGCGTTTAGTGGCCATTATGAAAGCTATAAATCCGATTCGACGACACGGAAGTCCCAAGAAAAGTCGTGAGACCAACTTAACTGCAACTCTCAGATTCATCTATTTACGCCTTCGTCCATGTGTGTGTGTGTATGCGCGCGCGCGCGCGTGTTGGACGTTTTACCCATAGAGACCGCACACGTGTGTACACTGTTTTACCGATAATAAATGCCTTAAGCTTTGACACTAATTGCATGGCGAATACTTTACACAACCGAAGGCAACAAAAAGATCTATGATAATATGAGCCGTGATTCTTGTACAGGAATTAGCGCGAATCTGATGGATGAGGATTGTTTAATATTATGCAGTTCTATGTTAAAAAGATTTTCTGCTATAATATTCTTTATTTACTTTCTTTACTTGTGTAAATAAAATTTCGATAACATTATTATAATTAATCGAATATAATAATTGAAAAAAATATTTTGTATCTTTCTTAGGATTGATTCGTTTAAATCATCTCTATATTGTAGCTTTGTAAATGAAATGAACAAATATAAAAATTGATACAGGAAAAAATGTTGAAGCAAACAATGTAAATTCAAATTGCTCATTAATTAAAGTATTTTTGCGCGGTAATTTTGAAATTTATTTTAGATATCCAAAGAATGTCATTTCGTGTACAAACAAATGAAAAATCATAATCACGGTGGAATGGTAGCCGTGCTTTATTATACGAACAAATTACTTATAACTGTGTTTGTCCCCTGACAGTTTTACATAAAGTCCCACTACATCTCGCAAAATCCAATTTTAAACTTTTGGTTGGAATCGCGATACACCCTGAGAGAAGTATAATATACATTAGGATAAATTTCTTTTTTCCTACGATTCAAACGCACCAAAACTTTACTTTCAAACAGTATTGCGGGTGTCTTCTTTATTAGCCGCGTTTAAAATAACGTATAAAATAAATTCGGCCAAATATACAATTACGAAAGAAAATTTAATTATATCGCCTCGCCTTGTACACCATAAAAATTCATAAAAACGTTCCCCATTTGAAAACAACTCAACAACTCCCCATTTTCTGCCGACGAAATTTCGCGAGAGGAGAGGAAAGTAATCTCAAGTGGCTATACATTTCTACCTGAAACTTTTTCCTGCGGTCTTTTCTTTTTTTCTTCTTTCTTTTTCTTTTTCTTTTTTTTTTTTTTTTCAAGCAACCCTCGAACTCACTACCCTCCAGAAAGATATATAATTTACTGGACCTATACCTGGTCGTTTTAATACGTCAGCTTCCCTTCCTTTCCCCCTCCCCCTTTCTCGCACCTGGTTTCCTTTTACCCTCTTTCTCCTCTCCGTTTTCCAGCGAGAATTCAGTGGCAAATTAAAACCACGGGGAATTTATTGCCAACTCCCTGGTCTGACACCGTTTAAGATAACTAAGTGCCGAAGACGCGTATTAACGAGCTCTTCATTCTTCTCGTTATACCGGGATCCTGGGGGCCGAGATTTTTGCTCTCTCGAGTTCGGCCCGCCCCGATGACGATGAAAAATGAGGCGCAAAATCGAGAGATCCCGAGGCTCGACAAGTGGCATAACGGAAAATTCATTTCGCCTCGAAAACCCACGGATCCTCTTTAAAGACTTATTTACCACGCGGCGGAGAAAAATGGGTATTTAATCAACTTAATGCGAGGATTTAATTCCGTGCGGCATTTTTTTTTTTTTTTTTTGATTAAACGAACGAAGATTTCTGAACGCGACGAAATATGTGAGAAGAAATGTAAATTGTACATCGAACAAATGATTTTCTTAAAGTTGATTAAATTTTTTAATGATTTAAGCAATTTCTCTTGGAATGTATTTAAAGTTTTTTTTGAAAAAAATTTAAATTATAGATCGAACAAATGATTTTCTTAAAGTTGATTAAATTTTTTAACGATTTATTCACAATTTCTCTTGGAATGTATTTAAAGTTTTTTTTTTAAAAAAATGTAAATTGTACATCGAACAAATGATTTTCTTAAAGTTGATTAAATTTTTTAATGATTTAAGCAATTTCTCTTGGAACGTATTTAAAGTTGATGAAAATAAACGATGATTGAACGATGTTCAATTTGATAATTTATGCATAATTTTAAATGTAATAAGATGATTTTCAAATCAAAATCCTTATAAATCTGAAGAAAGACGAAATGGAGTTTATCCCATTCTCTATTAAAATTATTTGCGTATTGGAAACAATATTAATTATTAGTTAATACTAATAAATATATTTTAAACAATATTTCTGTATTTTGATTTCTAGAATCCAGTAAAGATGTTAAAGAAATATGTTAATATTTTATAAAAATGAAATTTCTATACTTATAATGAGACAGAATATCGTTTATAATGAATTATAAGCTATAATGTGCAAGGCAAAATAAGAAATCTTCAGAAATTAAATAAGTTTCATATACATACATTTCGATGATTGCGGAAATTAGTAGATTTGCCAGGAGGACATTTTAAATTTCTTACCTGAAACAAACAAAAATATCTTCTTTTTACATGACGTTTATTAAACTGAAAACAAACAATTTATAATTATAATTGTTATTAGTATTTTTAATAATACCTATGCATGTTTATAGCAAAAAGATCAATATTAAATTAAATATCCTCAATATTTTGAAAACCTTAAAACATTTTAAAAACATTTTATCACACGATTAATATAATGATTCATTACATAAATTGATATATCAGTGAAAATTGTACATATATCTGTATATTAACAAAACAAGGATGCATTCTCTTATGTTTTCTTACTTTTTCGAGCTCCTTGTTTTAATATCGAATTGATAAATCGAATCAAAATTAAGGAAAACCGTCCAAGCAAACATTTCGAAATTGCCTCGTGCGAAAGCGATATTTTTCTAAAAACTATATAAATAAATATTTAAGACAAACAAAACAAAGAACAACACACACGCGTCTTATATTACGACGAGCGAAAAGAGCGAACCAGTGCTCCTTCTCTCCAACAATAAACAAAAGGAAAGTTAAGTTCGGCGAGTAATTAGCCATCAAGAGAAGAGGGTATACACCCTCGACACACGGTAACTCGGTCTTGGAGCGAGGCAGAATAATACGGTAGACAAGTCTGTACGCGGCAGCAACACCAAAGACCGAGTGTTACGAACTTCTCTTCGAGGGGTATATAAAGGGAGGCAGGAAAATTCGCGACGTTTCCCCAAGTGCATTAGGAAGACCGCGCAAAGCCCGATGGTCGAGGGTTTTGTACACATCGCTGCCGTGATGTTTGTCCGCAAATAGAATTTCCTCGCGTCTTTATTTACTAATAACTGCGGCTGCTGGCCTATGTATGCCCCACAACAGCTACGCGCGAGGGGTGAAACACAGCTTTCGGTGAATGAATGCACCGGCCTCGATTGTGCACCAGACCACCACAATGACGTTTCGGCCGCGTCTTCCCCTCCTGGCGGACCAAGTGGCTCGTTATGCGGGATTCACGAGAGTTTCACTCGTTTTTGCTCGATCGAATCGGCCAAATTACAATTCGCCACTGTCTTTCGCAGCGAAGTGGTTGTTCAGTTTCGTGGAAATTAGGCGAACGTGTCCTCTGGATGAGTATGTTGATGCAATCAGATTGTTAGTAAGAATCTGATGTAATTATGTTGCATGTAGATGCTTTTCATCACTTTTAATTCAATAGAACGTTCGTATTCATGTAGAGAAGAATTTTAAGATGATATATCGAATATTATAAATTTATTGGAAAAAACTTTTTAACGCTTATTAAATTAATCTTTTAATTATTTCATAGATATAATGCGTATTATTAATTATATTATTGCTACGAATTGTTATATTTTATAGAATAATTATAGTAATCTCTGTTTGAAATTTTAATTTATTTATACGTTGAATTAAGAATATGTATTTAATATGTAATTTTTTATTTTCATTAATGTATCAGTTTAAATGTATTGATTTGTTTGTTACTATTAGGGAAATATACTATTATAACGTGATCATAAAATAACACGATATGCATAACAGGAATGATATTACATCATCAATATCACATCACCCAATATTGCATAGAAAATTTCTAATTGTGTTTCATGTTTTAGCTGTTGTTAAACGAAATTAACATATTCTAAATCAAATTATCTGTATAATTTTGATTATAATTTAATATATAAAACAAATATATATATAGATGGCATTTCATCGATGATAGAAAATAAATAAAATAAACAGATAAAAATGGTTGAGATTAAATCACAGATTCTTTCTAATTCATGAACATATGGAAGACGCATAAATCAACTACAATTTAAATTCGAGTATATTATAAAAGTACAATTAGATAACTGTGATGACTGGACGAAAAACTACGAATTTTGGTTAAAGAGTTGTGATAATAAATCATCGGAGTGCAAAATCAAAACCTGATCGATGAATTTGAAACTAATTATAAATCGTCTCAAAATTTCTTTCATTTCAACATCTATCCTCTTCGATATTTGTTCAATTTACACAAAATTTTTTATCCCATTCTTTCATTTCTTTTATGACTTATTTTTAAAATTTCTGTTTGAATTCAGCTCTGTTGAGAAAAGATATTTCCTTTATAATCATTCATTTTCTAGAGATATGAATGAAATATAATATGAAAGGGCAAAGAGGTAAAAAGTTTCAAAATTAATTATATCAATCTATATATATAATCTCATTCTTCAATTCATTACACACTTTAATCTTGCATAATTAAATAGTTTAAATATTAGGATTCGAACGAAAACAAAAATCATACAACAAGTAGATTTTAGATAATCGCTATAAAGAGGAAGGTTTCAATCTTCAAGTTTATTCTGGATTCGATCACGAGAACAATTTTTCAGTGTCCTTACAACCGATTCAATTTTGTTAATTTTTAAGAAAAAAAATATTTCCTTTTTACGAACAACTTGTAACAAGTTAAAATATCGACAATTCATCCTATATTTTTCACCATATATATACCTCAGATCGTATAATTTTTTCCAAAGAGAAGTTAGTTAATTTTATCCACTGGATGTCCTCATAACTCACTCAGTCGGTAACGAGAATCGATCCGATAAAAAAAATACACAGTTTTCGGTCCTTCGAAAACTGTCAACGAGTCTGTCCTCGACTCGTTCGTTCCTCGTCCTTTGATTGGTCCGCAAAAACTGGTCCAATAATAAATCAGTCAGCAGTCGTAAAGCGATTTTGGCCGAGAAGGGGCGAACGAAAAGACTGCGTGAATCAGCGGGAAAGGACCAGGGCCTAATTATAATATCAATACCATATTAGATTAATTAGTGTCACATAGCCAAGCGGCAGCCATGCGCGACGCCAGTGTCGTTAAGATTAATTGCCTTGTCCTCTTCGGCCAACTCTGTCCATAGACTCTGGCGGCGTGTATCTCTCGAACGCCGCGGAACGCGCATATCCTCGGGCAATCAAGTCTCCGTCTCACAATCCCCGTCGATACGTCCATCTTGAATCAGATAAGATGAAACTCCTTGACTACAGGCCGTGCGTTTCACAGCGTATGCCGCAACGTGACGGAGGAAATCGGTTTTTCATCCGCGATCGCCGCTTATTGCATTTTTATCTTGACTCGTGGAAACGTGTTCTCCTTTTATACGCAGGTTTTTAAATACGTTGGAATAAAGATACACGAAACGATGGGATTATATTGGGATTATAATCGTTTAAGAAACAAATATAATAATTTGTTGAAAAAGATAAACTTGTTGAGATTTCAATGATCTTGGAATATATTTTTAATACTGAAAATATCAGTTTATAATATGGATCTAAATGTTTATAATTAGTACATGATATACGTGGAAGTGATTGAATACAATTGTGTTAAGATTGAAGATAAACTTATGGAAAAGTTGTTTTGATTTTATGATCTTGAAATCTATTTTTGATACTGTTTTAGACTTTTTTTTTAATAAATAGAAAAAAATACTTTATTCTTTTATTTCTCCTTTATTTATAAATTAATAATATTGAAACGATATAACGAAATATTCCATATTTATTATTACGATATTTATATGAAACTTTGATATATAATTTTGAGAAACCATAAAATGGCATAGTTAAAGTTATTAACGTAGTAATACAGTAAAAGTTAATAACTGCAATAGTTTCAATATAATTTGTAATAATCACAAATATTATCGCTGGAATTCAGAAATATCGACATAGAATCCAATTTTCATTAATGCCTTTTAAATGTAAAATCAATTTTATTGAACACGTTTCGATTATAGAAAAAATCAAATTTCTTTTTAATTTCATTTTTTCTAGAAAAAAATCCTAGATAGATCAATATTGATTAGACTGAAATGAAAATACCATAAAAATTATAATCTAATCCAAATTCATCTACAATGATATGAAATATTATAATATTAATAAAACATTTTTTTTTTAACAACTTTCTAATAAATAATAAGCGACGGTTAAAAGTTTCTGAAACTTTACATATATTAAAATCAAAATCAAAATTGAAATTAAATTCCTAAAACTTCATAATTATTATCTACTACTAGTTATATTAAAAATATTTTTGATAATATATTAAAAACTAAGACCAACCGTTTTCTGAAAATTATTATATTATTTATATTAAAATTGACTTCCTGAAACTTCACAATTATCCACGCTATATTAAAAATACTTTCGTTAATATGTGAAAAATAAAAGCCAATCGTTTTATCTTAATAACAGCATTTGAATGAATCATTAGGTACATTACAAATTCATTTTATTACAACTTTCATTACAACTTTTAAATAATTATAAATTGTGATTAAAAAAATTTTATTCTTTTTTTAAATTGTATTAAATACATTTAATTAATGGATTATTATTCACGTAAATGAGAAATATTATACTATTTACAAAATATTTCATGATAATTGCCAGGTTGAATAACGCGTTGCAATGTCGATATGCCAGTAATGAATACATTACTAAATGAATGTTTTAGGTTAATGCGTGTGATATTTAAATCAGAGATGCGTAAAAATTGTTTTAATGTGGTAATCGTTCGTCGCAAAAGCGAAAATAAATAATTTCATTGATTGGATCAATATTGCATAGATATTACAACATGATCAGAAACGAAAGGATTATTTATTTAATATCAATAGCTACTGGTATTTATGTATACTTTACACTGGCGATAAAACCCACTTAATATGGCATTAAACATACATAAACACAGCAATGTAATATGCAAGCATAAACGTAACCATTTAATTGCTACATAACGAATAAATGAAAGTTGATTTTTATCGTGAATCATATCGTTTTTATTATCAACGATATAGATAATTTTTGTTGAAATTAATACGCAACCAATGTTTACTAATGTTAAGCTGATCTACTTACATGTATTATACCCTTTATCTTAAAGTGAACATTTCGTTGGATCAAGTTATAATTTGTTTCAATTATATTTAAAAATTGTGTACAATTTCATTTAAAATCCTACTAATATTACTAATATTAATAATTATATTTATAAAATAAAAGCGAGTAAAAATTTTTTGATTCATAAAAGTTGTTATGCAAACTAAATTTAATTTCCAATATTGAAATAATGAACAATTAATTGATAATTTTGAAAATATTTTCATTTTTGAAAAATAAAATAGCACGTAAAATAATTATTCATTCGTGTATATATTTATTGATACATATTATAAAAAAAAGTGATATTTTGTGTTGTGTTGTGAAAAGGAAAGAAAGTTAGATTATTTTGTATAAAAAAAAATATATATATATATTTAATGTATAAATAATATCCAATGATTTGATAATTAATAACAATAAAAGAATATATTTTAAGGATTAAAATAATTAATGAAATAACTTACAAGAAAAAACGAACTCCAAATTATTCTATAATTGTTATAATATAGTGTTAAAAAATTTTTGAAAAATTATTTTTTCAAAATTCATCACTCTATATTTTTAGAATGTATATATTTATTTTAATAACACGTGCTTGCAAGAAATCATCTATTTGAATTACATGAAATATAAAATAAAATGGACAATAAATTAATATTTATTATACGAAAATATAAATGAAAATACATATTTTATGAAAAAATAATATTTTTTAAAAAATCCTTTGTCACTATATCACAACATGAAAAAACACTGTATCCTTTAATTTAATTTCCTTCTAATAAAATATTCATTTCAATAATATCCTATCCTAAAAAAACTTTCTTTTTAAATGAAAGTCTCCTTTAACAATTCTCTCGTAAACATATAAATAATTTTGTCATTCTCGAATTAAATTCTCGAAAAGTTTCAAACTTTTTCCCAATCTTCAAGCTGTCCAATTTCTCTTTTTTAACAAGAAAGAAATTACGTGTAGCTGGGCGATACATTACATTAGATAACATAAAATAACTGTATTTTTCGTTTTATACAAAATACACGTAACTTCCCTCTATACAGCACGAACATAGTTTAAAGCTTTGCCAGCGGCTAACTAAGATAAGTAAAGAAATAAACGGCTGCATTTCGTTACCCGTGTCGCACGTGCGGTATATAGTAATGCCAAAGGCAGTCGGATAAAAGGAGAGAAAAAGATAGGTTGCGTTCATGTAAATACACATACAAGCGTTGTAACTGTACCAGTATTATTAACATGGCTTTGCATGGCTTAATATTTAAATTAGCGATCCATAGTTGGAATTCGTTTCAACGATAGTGCACGCTTCCGTAGATTATTATTAACATGAGCGAAGTGAACTTGGCCAACATGACAGGTGGTACGCCTGTAAATGAACTTCTACACGTTTCAAAGCGCACTTCATCCAATCTTCTCAGATCTGTCGGAAACGAGTCGTGCTTCCTTTTAATTAATTGATTCTGCTTAACGAGCAACTTGGACCTATTAGTCGGGTAACTTTTCTCAACCTAATGATTAATATGCTCGTTTGTCTGCGTTACTACATTGTATTCGTTTCTCAAGTTATTTGTTATTTAGATTATTCCCTTTTTCTGTTTTTTCATTATACATAGATCTCCTGTATTTTTATAGAGTATTTTATCGTTATAGAATTCTGCCTCTCTATAATTTTCTATTTTATTTTTTTGAAAATAGTTCCAACTTGCAAAATTTTTGCAAGTGAATTTAGAGTTATTTTGGAATTATTTTTCATATAATGAAAACGTCATATCAAAGTCATTGAAAATGGATCTTCTTGTTTCTTATTTGTTTCATATGTAACAATTTTATTGCAAAAGTAATAAATGTATGAAAAAATGTATATTGGATGTGAATAAAATGTGAAGAAAATATCAATATGAATAAAGCGTATAAGCATATAGGCTGATTGAAAGCTGATATTGAATGAGCGTATTGAGTGCGCGTGAAAGGATAAGAACGTTCTTGAAAGCGGTCAGTCCATTAAAGGATACAATACACTGAATGCAATGAATGGAAAAATGAGATAAGAATGAAAGATTACAGCAAAAATAGCGAAAAGAATAATTATGCTATTTACACACGTGCGTATATAGTGATGTTATTATTCACAATCATTTCACGTATATGAGTAAAACTATATAGAGAGGATTGAAATCATTGTGACATGCATTTTTCTTAATTTTGCAAATGTATCTCGTAATCGATTATTTATGATGTAACGAAGATCAAAGAAATAAGAAAATACAATTTTTTAATTTTCACAATATTTTGTTGGAATACTTAAAATGATTATGAATTCTAAAATTCAACATTATGAACATATTAATTTTCTTTACACTTATCAAATTTATAATCAATTAACGATAAAAGTTATGCGAATAAAAAATTATTTTATCATTTTTTTATTACTTTATATTTAAATTTTATAACGTTTCGAGCAACGAATCAGTATTAAGAATCAGAATAAGACGATTTATCTCTTCGTGGCGGAAATATAACTGAATTTTTGATTATCAATTGCGTTCTTGTATTAACGCAATAATGGAATTCTTCAGATGCCTTTTATACGCGAATTCACCAGGATGGATTTCATTTCCAAACTTCCCTTCGAGTATCTCAGTTAATTCTTGGCAATATGGATCCAGCATCCCTATTATGCGCGCATGAGTATCGTGAAAATGGATGCAAATTTGCAGATCCAATAAGATTTTGAGGCAAATTGCAAGGCATTACAAAGGGAGAAGATTTTACAACAAGATTCACGGACAAAGATCAAATTATCAGGAAGATTACGGAAATTGATGAGAAGTAGAATACCACATGCAAGATTCGAAAGCAATCATGTTGTTTGGCACTAAAATTGTTCCAAAGATATTATCATCAAGAAAGATATAAGAGTAAATATGATACGATACCTATAATAAAATATATATATTACAATTCTATCATATTAAATTATAATTATGTAAGAAATAAAAACCATCAAAAAGCATCGAAATAAATAATTCTTCAGCTCTCGAAAATATTATTTTTATAATAATATATATATATGTCTTTGTATCAAGCTGCATTATTTTCGTTACATCATTCTAACCATTCTGGCCATTTGTCATTATCGTAATACTCTCACGAATTTGCATTACGGTAATAGGACCTCTGCGAGGTATTATCAATGGGAGCGCAACCAATCGTCGGATCATGCATAAAACCGTGCCTAGATCGAGGCAACCAATCGAACAAATCGTAAAACAAAGAACAAAAAAATGTATATTTCTCCAGGTACGACTGTGCCCGGGGAGAGAAATATACAAAGCGCGTGTACAGTTGTGCTGTAGCATGGAGGAATCGATGTAGTATCGAGATTACCAGGAAGTTTGATACCGTGGCATCTATCACCACTGACATAGATCCACGAGGAATCTTTGTTGCATTATCGAGGAACGATATTGTCCTCGTTTATAATGATCACCGAACGAATCGTCGACGATATATTTCGACGGGGGGCACCTGTCGTGGTTCAACAATTCACCACCCCCGCAGACGGTTATTTTTTTTTCTTCTTTTTTTTATAAACAGCTTTCATTTATCACGTCGCCGTTTAAACAACGCGCGGTTTATTCAATTTGTGACTAGGAAGGACGTATATAGATTAGTTGGTTAATTCCCGCTAAATTGGCTTTCACGAATAATAGCTTTGATCTCGCAAACCACGCGATGAAAGTTTAAAAACGGCGCTTGACAGTAATGGTATGCCAGCCGCGTTTGAACAAGGACGTTTGCTCTTTTTTCGCTTCGAGCAAACTGAATCCGTTTGCGGTTCTCGTCGATTTGTTCATCCTACTAATTGCTTCCGCCATTCCCTCTCTACAATTACCTCCACCGTTGCTTCGCATACGGCTAAACGCATAGATTACTTTCTTCTTTTATTTGTTTCGGATGGCTAAGTTGAGAGGAGCGCGTGGCGAATTCTAATTCATTATTTTCCATGGTTTTTCGCGTTATTTCTTTTCCCTCGACCGATTGAATAAATCTTACGAGGAAATCTCGCGCTCTTATCTTTCTATTCATATGTGTACAAGGTATTCGATGTTAGGGATATCAAAGAATTCATTGATACATGAATGAATCTAAAGCGAAAATTGTTGCGCAATCTATTTATTATCGATCAGAGACATTTTCGATCATTTCTGAAATAGATAAATGTACTGCGAATTTGTTGAATTTTCTGTCTCATGTTTTCCATTATCGTTAAACACATTTTGTTTTTTAATGTTTTTTAAAGAAAAAATTCATCACCCAGAAAATTCTCTATCATCGAAATTGCCTTTGCAATTCTAGCCGTGACTCTTTTGCATTCATGAATCTCCAAAATCTCACGCACACACGTACGCACAAAGGGATGTAAAATTCGATCGTGTAAACTGCACTCGGGATAATGCTAATGCTAGCGATATCGTAAATTCTAAAGCTCATAATTCAAGTAATTTTCAACAAAAATAGGTGGTCATCCAGTGTTTTGAAGGATGATATTGCGATACGAAAATATATTTCATTTAAAAAAAATTCATATTGACGTAATATTGATTTCTTCATTCAAGATCATAATCATTCGATGCAACTTTTAAAGTCTTAAAATTTTAATCTAAAATATTTTTTTTTATATATTTATACGTATTTTCAAATTTGTTCAACATCCTGTATATTTATGTAAAATGATATTTGTTAGAAATATTTTTTTAACACAAATTAGATAACATTAATTTATTTTTGTTTAAACATTTTTTCTTCAAATTTGCTCGAGATTTGATCAAATATACAAATCTAAATATCTTTGTATGAAAATAGTCTCACGTACAACTTTCACTTTCTTCTTTTCTCCTATACAAGTACATTCTCCTATACAAATACAGTAAATTAAATATGGTATAATACAGTAAAAACTTTATAAAATAAGAAGTAATATAATGAATGAATTTGAAAAATTAATATTTATTACATGTTGCTTTTAATATTATTACATCGTTTGAATGTAATTACATTTAATATCATCTTTTGTGAACTATAATAACAATTTTTCTTGTTCATCGAATATGATATATGATACATATCACGGGAAATTACAAAAAATTATATTTCTGAGAAAATAATTTGAACATAACGAACCAACTGGTTTCGCAAAATATCATTAAATTTCAAAAGTATCAAGAACTGGATATTAATAATAATGAATGAAAATCTACACCAATAATTTTACAAATAATTTTGTGTTTAATTGCAAGAAAATTATTATTTGTAAATATAACGAAGTATGATTTATTCTTATTCTTGAAAATAATTTTTATAATTTGTAATTATATCTTATAAGGGAATAGAATCAATATTAATCAATTATGATTATATTGTTTATATAAATTAAACAATTTGAATCATTGCAAACTTGGAACTAGCTTAATTAATATTGCAGTAAAAATTTTATTCATTATTACTCTGTGCATATAATTACGATTAAATTGCATCTTTCCTTTCGTTATTATAAAATGTATATTCAAAATATTCTAAATATTTTTTATAATATAAAAATATAAATAAATTGTTTATTATATATTTCATAGGTGTGCAAATCAATTCAAATAATTTACATTATCGATTAGCCTAATGAATATCTGAATAGTATATATATTTTCATACCTTAATATGGAAACAAATAAAGACATACATAGTACACTCCACGACAAAACTATAAGACATTTTATGATCTTCAATATTTCTCAAAATTAACGTATCTAAATTTTTACATGCATACCACTATAAAATAATCTTTGTTTAATAATATCAATTCAATAAATATTCTGAATTTCATATATATCTATTTATTTTAAATACCCACGTAAACTATTCTTTTCTTAATAATATGAAGAATACATAAGAAAAAGAATATATATATTTTTTCCTACGAGTTTAAATTCGTTTAAATTTAAAATCCCGTTTACGTGAAAAAGATAAATATCACGTATTTCCTTATTTTTAATTTTCATGAATATATTTATATTGAGCGAGATAAAATGAAACAAAAATTATAATGTGTTCTTTTAAATAAAAATTTATTTAATCTTATCAAACAAATTAATTTCTATTACTGTTCTTCAAAATTTTTGTCTACCTAAAAAATTAGAATAAATTACATCAACAAATAGACAAAATACCAAAACTGCGAAACAAGTTTCCCGCGTTACTTGAATTTTCACGGTCGAGGAAACGACAGCAAAAGTTTTCTCCCAGACACGTGTAATATCATACGTACCAGGAATACCAACGAAACGGACAACATAGAAATTTCGTAGCCCCGACGAGTTGAAACGACGAGGAAAAGACGAAGAACAGGTCATATTATAAACCGTATGAAACTTTCACATTGAAAATACGCAACGTAATCCGCAACGGCTATTAAGACGCGGCCATCAAGGAAAATGGCGATAACGAGTACGCGTACTTTTGCCAAGCCAGACTGTACAATGTTGCTTGAAAACCGCAGCGCTCGTAAACGCTCGACCCTCCTTGTTTATCCTACGTAAATTCCATAAATTTTCAGCCCGTTAACGACACAACGTCCGACGAGCAGTCGGCTCTGGTAGGTCGGCGCAGAATGTATTTATGCTACGAAGCGGCATAGCGTAAATGAATTTGTTCATAAACACACCGGTAACCTTGACCATCGGTAGCTAACATTCTTCTGGAGGACTTCGAGGATACTGAAGGTATGCTGGTCGCTTCGAGATGCGAATTTTTCGTTTCGGCTTTTTTTCATTTTCTCTTCTTTGATCCATTAGTGCGTTCTATCCGGGAGGAGATAACGGTTATTGTTATATCCGATTTATGAGAAAATTTTATTTGGAGTATATAAAGCATTCGGTCTAATTTGTAACATTTTCTAAAGTTCTTTATCTCTAAAGTTATTAAATATAGTCGAAAATTTAACGTTTCTTGAATTTTCATCCTCTAATCCTAATATTCAGTATGCAAAATTTTTTGAATTCTTTCAAAAATATTTTTATTTTTATCGATAAATGTTTTAAATATTTTTCTGAATGAATTATTGTATAAGATTTGTTTGATTCTTGTAAAATATACATATATCCATCGATTTTCAATCCATACCATAATTAATAATAGAATATCTGTCCCAATATCCAAACTGTTATATCAATATATATCAATATTCCTATAAAACATATAAAAGATATTGTAGCAAATCAATCAATTATTTTTTTATATAACGAACAGATTAATTTATGTGTTTAATTTGTCAAACTTACAAATATAGGTCTATTAATCTAACAAATGTATCAATAAATTTTAAGTTAAAAACACTTTGAAGAAATTTGTATGAAAAATCAACGAAATTATATAATTTGTCTCTAAATTTTTCTATTTTAAATAAATTAAAAAAAAAAAAAAAAGAAGAAAAGGAATTGAAAGAAACTGATTTATTTATTCTCATCAATAAAGTCTTATTTCTCAATAAGGAGGCTTTCTATGGGTTAGTATCAATCGAAACTTATTGCGGTCGAGTGTTCAGTATCATTGGCGATGCAGATTTAATAATTTTAATTGAAATAAAGGAAATGACTGTGCCTGTGAAAGTTTACATCGCGTCAGCAACTACTTAAGCGTAACATAGTATAAAGTTTTGGTGGTTACTCCGCAAGTTAACTGAAAACAAAGCCGAACGTCTTTGGAAAGAGGAACATGGAAGTTTGTAACGAAGTACGAAACTTGGATACAATCTACTTGCATACGGGATACGTACTGTATAGAAGAGTTAGTTAGGAAGATTACTTTGAAACCGTACCGCCTTCAAACGTGTCTGGCATAATTTTAACAAAGTTAGTTAGTTTATTACGTTTTTCCATAGCCTTTCACTGAAAAAAATTTTCTTTCCTTAAACGTTTATACAATTGGTGGTCCATTGGTGGTTAAGTCACGTTATAATCATTTGCATTACATAAGATTTTCTCGAATAGTCGATATAGAAGTTACGATTTTTAATCTTTCTGCTCTCCATACGAATACATAAGGATATCGCGTTAAAATTTCAAATTGGAAGATTAGATTTATTTATTTGAAAGATCTTTTATAAAATCCATAATAATTTAATCATAAAGAATTACGTTTATTCAAAAATGTTAATTATTTTTTCCATGAATTATAAAAATAATGAAATTAATATTTAAAATATCAAAAAATAAAAATAAAATTCTGAAAAACTGTAGTCATGTAATTCAATACAGGAATATATTGCATAAATATCAAATTTATAATATAAATATTATAAAAGTATGTAGAAATTATACAGGACATTAATGTAATAAGATACTGAATTATTAAATTTATTAAATTGTAAGCAATTTAAATTGGTTTTAGGTGGAAACAAAATGAAAAATTGGTATGAAGATAGGACTCTCTTATTCTATCGATGTTTCATTTCCTTAAAAATTTCTATTAATAATTAACATTTTTATATATCAACTTTTGTGTTTTAAATTATAGAATCCTTCAAAATCTCATGAATATATTAACATCCAATATACAAAAAGTAAAAAACGAATAAATACTATCTTGATTAACTAAATCATCTTATTTGTAAATTATTTATAATATACTACAGAATTATTTATAAAACAAACATTACTTCTTCGGTATTTTCATGTAAGTGATTGAAAATAAATTTCATATTTCGTTGTTCATAATTTGAAAGATATCAAATTTCTGAACAAGCCAATTAAACTTTATGAGAAGCTGTAGAAATTCTTAATAATAAACCATCGACATACAGCCTAGCATAAACCAAGCTAGGTTTCCTTCATTTTCATCTATCAACGTTATATCAATTTCTAATTAAAATAGATGTTTGTTAGTTTTTTGTAAATTAACTTAACTAGAACTATTTATAATAAACTTTCTTTTGTTAAAAAGAAATTTATATTCAATTATTTTATATATTCAACATAAAATTGTATCCTTAATCAAAATTGTCAAGGATGTAACAAGCAAGAAAATACAAAACAAATAAATTGCAATACAATATTCATGGAATATTATATATGCATAATTCAGATCAGATCGCAAAAGTATTCGAATATTTTTATTTTTTAAGGAAATGTTAATTTTTTATTTTTAATTAACACTTTGTGATTGTACATTAGATTGTACTCAAAATTGTAATAACTTTTTTTAAAATATCATTTTAAGAATGAAATCAGTCATGAAATCAAATCAAATCATTTTCGTTTCTTTAAATATAACTTGATCATTATTTATTTCAATTACTTTAAAAGATAATTGATAATAATCAATAATAACGAATCATTAATAGCTTTGTTACTTTATATACAATTTATATTTAAGAAACATAATTAAAATTTTTATTCTAATTATTTTAAATTATTTTTTATTTCACGTTAAAATAATTAAGAATAATTTTCATTTTCAATAATAAGTTTACGCGATGAAAGTCGCACGATTAGTAATTGAAGTTGCTTCAAGCAATTAGCGTGTTTTCCATTGAATTCGAATGACTAACTGTACTGAATTTCTTCGAGGAGGAATAGCCAATGCACAAATGGATCGTGTATTTACGATTAGTTTGAACTTCGTCTCTGAAAGTACTTTAACACAAGCTTTCCATTCGAACTATTTTCGTCTGGGAATAATCTGCTCGTTCGAACTGAAAGAAAGATACAATAGCTTACGGTTGATCGTTTAGAAAGTTGGAAACACAGGTTGCGTAATATATAAAGTTTTTTTCACAATTTCCGAAAAGTTTGATAGCTTCGACCGATACGATTCCGTTAATGTGAAAAATAAATAGATGAAATTTTGTTAAAACGATAATATAAGTATATCATTGATAAATAATAATAATCACATTTACATTTTATATAATAATAATAGTATACATTCATAATTCAAAATGAATAATAAATGTAAAATTTATATTCAATGTATGATAATATTATATTTAAACAAATATGAAATGATTTATAATATAATTAACTTAAAATCATCTAAAATTTCTTCCGTCATTTTCTATCAATGGATTGGATTTACACAGACTTGGCATTATTCAAATAAATTATTTGAAAAATAATAATTTTTTATTCTTACATTATTTCTTAGCTACATTTTACATATCATTGAAATCAACATATATTGATTTATTTGAAATAACTTTCCATTTTATTTTTTATTGAGATACAGATTTCCATATAGTGGCTTATAAGATGAAGACACATATTTATGGAAACATAAATATATAAAAACTGCAAAAATATATAGGTATATTGAATTATAAATCTTCCATATTTTCAATTAATCAATTAGTTCGATATCTTATGTCGAGAATTATTTTTAAAAATAATTTTTTCAAAAATGAAGTTATTTTCCATGTAAAAATAAAAATAATTCATTATTTCGAGTGATTATTTATTGTCTTGTTTGAAATGAAATACGTCCAACTTTGCACCATGATTCTCAGCTCGCCGATACGTATTTTTCATTTCTCTTTAGAAAATCTTACGCGAATCAAAGGAAAAAAACGTCGTTTCTTTACTGTTTGTACCATACACAGTTTGAATTTCATCGTAGTCTCGAAATTAAAGTGTACCGTTGTCAAACGATCCAACGACGGTTTGTCATGCAAATTCACTTCTTTTTATCGTGAAATCGGTTTTCCAGAAAAAGTCATCGACCGTGGAATATATCTTCCCCACGGAATCGCCTCCTTTTGATCCAAGAGACGAAATTCTACGCTTCGGTGCCCGCGATTCGCCAACTTTCGCAATTTACGAAACGTTCCGTGTTCTTGGAAATAGCGAGCATGGCACAGTCGGTTCCCTTTACGATTTCTTTCTGCTTTCTTCTCTGTATTATCCGTTTAATGGCCGGATTATATCCTGCGGTTGAAAGAATACCTCATGCAAAAATCTAAAGACTTTCAACTATTCCATTTTAATAGTTCGAATATCCTTCCCCTTCCGTGGTTTTATAGGATAACGAGGTTGCATCTTTTCGCGAGTTTGCATCTTTTTTTTAAAATTTACGATAATTGTTTCATATTTCGGAATGCATATTCAGCGAATTTAATTTTCGCTTTAACGTTAGATTTACCGAGAAAACATTTCTTTGATATCTCTTCATTGTTACTTCAAGTCTTGTTTTTTCTTAAGCAACAACCTTTTATTAAAGTGGTTGAATTTAAATCTAATACTAAAAATCTAAACTTTTAAATTAATATTAATTTGTTTATTACAGTTTATTAGAATTTATAAATTACTAATTGTTTTTAAACATCTATAATATTATTTGTTAATTTGTTACATTTATATTAAGCAATATTTTGATTGATCATCGAGTAGTTTAAAATCACTTGTATAAATTAATAATGAATAATTTGAAATTGTTGCATTTCTAATATAAATCTAATTCGATATAGAAGAAACTTGTCAAAAGTCTCATAATTAATTTTTATTGAGTTAAATTTGATACACTTTTGAAGTAATTCGATGAATATCGATGTTAGAATTTATGGAATTAAAATTGTTCAATTAATTGAAAATTTTTCGAGAAAAATGCATCAATTTTAATAAGGTACAATTCATAACTCATACATTTATTCAAAAGAAGAATTCTCCATTCAAAGATTCTTGCGTATCATGTTACAGATAATATTTCTTGTAGAGGCAACAATATAGAATATTTATATATATATATATATTCATAGAACGAATCTAAAAACGAAAATCAATACAAAAGTTGGTGTAGAAAAATATTGGTTAACTATATTTATATATAATTCAAGTTCTTATTTCTATTTCTTACAGAACATAGTTAAAAATTTTATTTTAGACTAATAAATAAGTATCTTATCCACTTATATTCTTCGATCCAACTCTCATTTCATTATTGATTTCATCATCATGTATATACCTATTTCTAGCATGATTTTTTTGAATTTTCTATTCCAGATAGTGAGTCTTCACTTTACCAACATTATCAATAATCACGTATTTAATTTTTCCATTTCTCACAGTTTGTTCCCATCACTTATACCTATATATATATATTGTATAGTTTCAAATAAATTATTCTATATAAGATCATTTCTATTTTTTTCATTTTTTTCTTTTTTAATCGTCGATCTAAACATCATGCGACATCATTAACCAAACGAACACGTGGAAACTTTATTTCAAGTATCACACACAACCTTATTGCGCGTGGGCGCAACACCAACGTGACGATATTTTTTGCCGCGTGTACTCTTCCTCGCGAACGATTCAACCGTGAGTCTCCGTTAATTGGACGTCCCCGTTAATTTATACGATCACGCCGGTCGCCAGTATGTGACATTTCGTTCCGCCGGCTTTTATACGCACCATGTAATCCAAGCCTCCTTTACGAGCAGGAACCACGCTTAGAACCGAAGATATATTTCATCGAGTCGTCTTCACGTGTTTCTTCCTCGAACTTCAGTTTCACTCCACGAGGTGGAGCTCTGTGAAATAGGCCTGCGCCGTGTCACTGCGCACTGCTAAATTTATTTCTCTATTATCTATTTAGTTTGTGCAACTATGTGTTAGCGTCGAAATAAGTACACACACTCGGTCGTTACGAGGAATGGAGATGACATTTCGTAAAAATAAATGCTTTAATTGATGATTGAAAATTGCATTATTCTTTTTAAAAGATACGATTAGATCGTTTCATATGAAATGGCGACGATTTCGTTAATCTGTAAAATCATCAGTCTATTCGCTATTGCCATTTTTGTTTTGACTGCGTTTTGCTTGGTGTATAGTTATTTTCCAAGAAAATTTGAAAATCTTATGGGATTATGTGTTATAAAATTATTGCAATTATGTCTTCTTAAATAATCTTGATTTTCGAAAATTTTAATGAAAACTTTACATAGAATAATAATAATTATTAATAAAATTCGTAGAAAAAAATAAAAAAACAAAAAATTCCAAAAACTTAACTCAATATTTAGTCAATATTTGGTTAAAAAAATTAATAAAAAGATTGAAAATAATTCAAAATTTTCTAATATATCGTATAAAAGAATAAATACACGTAAAAAATATCGTTTGTAGAACCTATTTAATAGATTCATCTAAGAAAATTTTCATCATGTTTAATTCTACTTTTATAGAAGCATTACAGTGCACAAATATTTCTAACCGTTAGATGAATACCCCATCGTTTCGCTTTTACTAAGTCTGTGATTATCATTTCACAACTGATGATGATGTTAAAACATAACAACCGTTACAGGTGATAAGATCAACGTATTTGGATAAAAAATTTTATAATATGCAACTTTCGAATAATTGACCAATTGAATTAAATTAAGAAAAAGCTGAAGAATTTTACTTTCTCCAATCATAGAAAATTTCCATTTGTACATTACGAATGAAAGTTGGACATATTCGAATTGTTCGATTAAATATTTATTCAAAGAATATTGACATTTAACACTATTTTCTAAAACAAGAATTCAATTTTTGATTTTAAAAAATGATAAAAATTGTTTAGTATCATCAAGAAATGTAATTTCCTGACAATCAAAGATGATTTATTATTTGTTTAATTTAATAAATAAATTAATTAAATTTCGTTTTGAAAAATATAAAATTTTATAATTTATTTTTATATCTTACTGATAGTATTCGACAAATAAAATTCAATACTAATTTTAATTTAATAATATCAAAAAGTAATCCTATCAAAATTTACGAATGTTTAAATATAATTCAAAGTTGATGCGAAACATAAGTAGGATTAATGAAACGATTAGGATTAAAAACTCTCAAGCATCGTAAATTTAATGCAAAAACCAAACTCAACTCAAAAATAAATTCAGTTATCTCATTTGGAATGCACACTGAGAACTAAAAAATTGGATTAACGTACAGTCCCATCAACAAATGAGCATACTTGTTTCTAATTACAAGATAATGTAACTTGCTTATTTAACTATCGTAACACATCTCATTAGATATGTGACTATATAGCACGTGACTGTAGAGGATTTCATCTAATTTAAACATCTTCATTTTTTAAGTATTACTTGCAGCAAAAAATGTTTCATATGAAAATTAAATGGCATTAAATTTTTTGTGTGGGTGTAAACGTTATAAACATTTCATATCAAAAATTATTAATTTCTGATAATATTTCAATTTGAATTTTGTTGAAAAAACTTATTGCGTCAAAGATGAGGAAAGAACAAATAGATGAGTCTCATTTTTTTGTATTTCTTATTTCTCATACAATAAATATTACAAATTTTAAATTGAAATATCTATTAAACTGATAATTTTTTGGCATATGAGTTAATACTTTTTTATGGAAAATGTTGACTTGCATCGATTGATATATTAAAAAATAATATAATTCTATTTACAAAAATAAAGTTGACTTTGATATAACGTTTTGCATCTTTACTTATAAAAAAATTAATGACAGAATAATAATGCTTGATACTATTCAAATTTTATCTGAAACATTTTTTTTAACAAATAATAATGATGAGAAATGTCAAAACTGAGATGAGAAATCTTGTATGCGAGTCCAATGATGGTGTCAAAATAAAATGTAAAATATTCATAACCTTTAATATTGTTAATAATATTTTTTCTTGCAGAAATGATTTTTCATATTTAAAGATAAAATAAAAATTATTACAATAATAAAAATTTGCAATTCATTATTATCAATAATTCCCTGATTCTTTTTTATTTGCTAACTTAAACTTTCAAGATTAATGGTACATCGTTTATTCTTTCAATTTAATTATTTCAAAAACTCTATCAACAATTTTTACGTAATCTGTTAAATAAGAAAAAATCATCACGAATTCTATATCTACATAATTCACAATATAATGCACAATTTATATTTTTATAATAAAATACCAAACAACAGTATTCAGCTAATTACTAGATTCTGAATTTATATATTTGTTGAAACCACTTCAGAATGAATAATACTTCATATTTTTATCTTATAATAAAAACACCATGAGTTTCTAATTCAAATTCTTTGGAAACTATTTAACACACATTCTTACCTCTTTATAATTTTATTTTTCATTTATAAATATCGAAATTAAATATCACGATCAAATTATAAGACAAGCGAAGTAATTTTCCAAACATTTTGAATAACACTCTCGAAACAGTTATCGCACAAGAAAAAAAAAAAAAAACCAAAATTCAAATTTTAGCTGTCGAAGAATTACAAATTTCAATCATTACAAATAAACAGCCTATGGGGAAAACCCATATTCCACGATGTGATGTGTTACCTTGTTATTCGAAACGACGACAACTGAACCACCTATATTACCTATAATACGTGTATAAATATCAGGATCATCCAAGCGTCCGTTAGACGAATCAGGAGCGGGAAAAATAGAGCGGAAGAGAAGGAAGGAGACGAGAGCCGAGCGGAAGGGCGGAGGGAGGGGAGAGGAGGGGGGGGGAGGGGCATACCACGCGTATTCCCGAACACAACGGTGGTTAACCTTCCGGTGGTCGTCTGAGCGCTCTTCCGGGGATTGTCTCTTGTTCACCATTCGGTCACGGTCTATTTCCGGGGCTGGGCGATCGCTTAACGACTCATTGTACGTATGTATTTATGGTGGAAGCGATAGAGAGTCGGTAATAAATACTGTTATACCGTGGCATTAACGTTGGCCACGGTGCACCTCCACTCTCCTCGCCGTTTCCTCTGTGTCGCGTGTGGGTAGGTTGCGCCTAGGAGAGAAGGTCCAAACCAGACAGAATAATGAGAGGAAGACGAGCGCAATGGGCGAAGAGGGAAAGAGGGGAGAGAAGGGAAACGAGAAGAAGACGTACCGACAGGAATTGTGGCCGTGTCTTCGGCTTTCGCGCGCCTCGTGCTTTCTGGGACACGAGAACGTGCTCCCGTTACGCCAAACGCTCGAGCAATTAGCGAGAGAAACAAACGTTGTCCTGTTACGTATGTGTGTGTGTATATATATATATATATACACATATAGGTGCGCGTGTATCTACCGGCTACGTAATAGAGTCGTGTCAAACAGAATGTATCTGCGCTAGGGGAACGATGGTATGTGTGGCGGAAAAAAAGGAACATCGGGACGAGCAGACCGAAGAATATGTCCTGGTTCCTTTGTATTCGATGCCTTTTTTTTTTTTTTTGTTGAGACGTGAGTTTTAATGTCTTTTGGATTACATAAGTGTTTAGTAATTATTTTCCCGATTTTTTAATATGTCGTTAAGGTGGTCATTATTTTGAAATTAAAGTTGAGTAAGATTAATTATCGATACAAATTTTTCATCGAAATAATTTAAATTAGGATAGGAGTTTTAGTTTTTATCAAGTTTGGTAAAAACAATTGATAGTCAGTTGTTTAATGATAATCAGTTCAAGAAAATTAATCTAAACTCAATGTAAGTTATTAAATTATTTAACAGGTTAATAAGTTTTTAACTAATTTGAATTTGTGATAAAATTAAACTCAGTTCATTAATATAATAATTTATATCAAACGAAATTTGTTTCATATCTTTATATTTAATTATATTGAATTAAGTTAGGTCGGATTATAATAAAGATACAAGATTATATATATGAATTTTTTTTAGTAAAATATTACACTAAGAAGATGAATCTTTAAAATTTCAATATTTTTTTTAAGTATAATTATTTTCTAATGAGATATTGTAATAATATAAATATGTAATAAAATAAAAAAATATATATGATTTTAGTACTTTATCAGTCCTTTATAAAATATATTCTCGGGCAAAATTATATTCGAAACATGAAAGAATATGCTCTTTGAGGGTGGATTTCATCCTTTCAAAGAGATTTTTCGCCGAAAAAAATTGCTTCACGTATAACATGAACACACAAATTTTTATTAAAATCAAGAAATTTCGTTAGAAGAATTTTCCTATAAGATATTATCTGAATACTTTAAAATATTCTTAGTAAACATATCGATCTAAAGATTTTTATTATCGACTTTTATCATCGAGTTTAAAAATTAAACAAATGTTTGTGTAATAAAAATGTTGAAGTTTAATTATTTAAATTATATGCAATTTAAATTCGCGTTAAATGAAATAAAACAGAAATAAAATGATGATGAACTTTCTCGCTTCGTCTAATGCAAATTTTAATTTAATAATTTATAATTTAATAAATAAACAACAATAACAAGTTAACCAAAATTTTTTTTTATGATCTCTAGAATCAATTATTGAGGCTATTCCACGAATATAATATCTTGTATATGTGTTAAGATTGAGAAAATGAGCGAAAAAACGGCCAGAAAGAGTCTTTTTAAACGACCAGAAAATGTAAATTACGGAAATGGAATATAATTAAGTTTGGTTAGATTATATTTACAATATTTTAGATTAATCCAATGTTATTTTACGAAACAGTATATTATAAAGCATTCAAGATAATTACCTACTACATTAATATTGTATTTTATAATTTTCTTTATTTCATGAAGATATAACATTTTTCCAGATTCCTTCAATTAATCTTTTAGTAATAAAATAAAGTTTTCTTTTTAAAAATTCTGACGATATTGTTAATAATGAATCATTAAACTTAAACTTAATTTAAGATTTATTTTTTTGTAGATTCTTTGTTACATTAAAATTATTAAATTCAAAATTTCTTGAAATATATTTATGTTTAATTCAAATTTAATTCTGGTGCTTCGATAGTATTCTAACTATTATTAAAAATGTAATTTATCTATAAAATAAAACAACTAATAATATTAAAATACGACAGATTTATTGATTCGTAACAATAAATTTGTTATTTTTTTATATTTAAAATCTCGTTCGTTTTTAAAATTACATCAATTCAAATAGTTTATTAATTATAATTTGTTTGTGTTTGGAATAATTTATACGTATAGAAGACAGATGGAAAACAAAACTGAATTAAATTGTGCATTAATTCATTGAAATTCGAGTGCTCAATTTTAATTTTCTATATGTCAGTTCTTATTAGCTAAATCAATAAGAACTAAAGAGGATAACTAACGAACCTTCATTATTAGAGCTATTTGACTATATTAACTACTCGTCCTCTATTATGCTCGAATAGAACAATGCAGCCATAACTGACTTCTAAAGTATGTCGCAGTTCAAGCGTTTAAATCAAATGCTTCTTGGAGAAAATAGTATATGAAATAATATCATTTTTATTTATCTTGCTATCTAAACTATTTTTAAAAGTAAACGTTGATTGACTGCAAGCATGATTCAGAATTAAAAATTACTAGATCATTTCTACTAGAGGTTTAACAAAAATTGAATAATATTATAGTATTAAGTATTCAAAACTTCTTGTGTTCTTGTGTCTGCATATCAATGATATTTTATCATTTATCATTCTATTTTTTTCAAAATAATATTGATTTATTTTTAAAATATAAATAAATATAAATCGAGATAATTTAATAAGAAACTTTTATGGAGAATAACTAAATAACTTGTAATTCATTAATTTTATTAATATTAAAATCTAATATATTTAACAAGAAAGCACATAAATTAAAAATTTAGAAGAAAACTAAATATCTGTATGAACGAATGATAAACAAGAATATATATTTCTCAAATCTTACCCATCAAGATGTAAATTAATAAAAAGAACTTTTACAAAAACTTAATATCATCGAGTCAGTCTATACACACAATGCATTGACTCAAGCGATGAGTTTAAGTTAATTGTTCACGCAACTAAAAATGATGCATTGATCATTTATCATTCGCTTAAATCCATCACTCGAATTTATTGCAACGTCTGCAACAATCGTTTTTTTCGCAAAAATAATATTAAACCGTGTTCTATAAACGTTTCAATTAAGAAGATACTCGTGTTTTCATGGGTCATCGATAGAAAAAAAAATTCAATCAGGGAATCAGTGATAGAAAAGAACCGAATAACCGAAAGAACGAAAGGCCAATTGTCAGATATTACTTGCATCCAATGGCAGTGAAGCGTATCTCACGCGAAGCGCCAGTGAATCCAGAGTTATAGCAAACGGTGACGGTCAATCGCCCTGGGATTTATGTACCAGGAAGATACTAGTGCTGGTGCGGATCTACCCATTTATATCCATCCGGCTACAGTGGGAAGTTCGATTAAATTCACGGTTTGAAAGTCTGCTTACGTATCTTAACACGGGGACATATCGTTCCTTTGAAATCGAAGATAAACTTATGAACCTTCGATCCTGCTTATCTTGCAAATATACATATATAAGTATTTATTTTCGTATCACAACTAGTAACGGTTCTATCAACCAATCCGTTGGAAACTTGTCTTCTCGAGGTTACATCACATACAACGTAAATGTATTCGAGTCTTGGAGGAAAATTTAAAATTTTTGAGTTTTTCTACGAGAGATTTCGTTTTATTTCGAAGTTTTTTGAATTAAGGGGGGATTCTAAAGAAAGAAAAATTGTTTTTCTAGGATATTCGAGATAATTCTAGTAATTAAAAAAGACGAGATCATAACTTCATTTCTCGTAAAATGTGATCCAACCAAATTTAACTATTCTTCTAATTTATCCTATCTAACTTATCCAAATCTAATTATTTGATATCCTTTGTTAATAAGATATTTATGTTACGTTATATTTTACGAAATTTATTCATTTCCAGGTTTAAATTTTGAATTATTCAAAAGCAATATTTATTTAAAAGAAAAATTTTTAAAGAAAAAAAGAAAAAATAATTTTTCGAATTCTTCCAGCTGATTTCAGTAATGAATATCAACATTTAACGATACCTGTATCAATAAATTTGTCAATGTTCAACTAATAATCAGCGTATTGTCGGTAATCTCATGGCAGCCGTTAATATTTAAATTAATTTCATTTCGTGTTGTTCTCGAATGAGAATGGTGAATGGTCAATGGATTAAACAAACTAATTCAAACTTAACTCAAACGCAATATAAACCTGTAACTAAAGTTAATCCAGACATATCAAACCTTCATAATTATAATTAACATCGAGTGTTGAAAATATATCGAAATTAAAATCAATCGGCATCGATTATTCGAAGCTTGTTTATTCAAATGATCGATCTAACACGTTTGCGTTATTTTTGAACGGTATTTAAAAATGATTATTTTTTTTTTTCTAATATTTCTATACAAATTATTTAATTTTTACTTTCATCACAAATTTTATTTTCTTCGACTTCTCTGAAGAATCATTTATCCAAATGAATTTGTCTCTCAATTAGTTTAGATAATCGATGTTTTACTGTATAGAAAAAAATTGTTTAAAATTTCGTCCTGGCAATATATAGTTGTTGAAATTACATAACGTTTATTATACTATAAACTTATAATATCTCTGAACGATTAAAGAGTGTGTGTAATGATTAAAAAAATTAATAATTAAATTTCGATATCAAGTCAGTTCAAACAGAGATGAAATAATTTCAGTTAGATTATACAATTTGTTATATAAATTAATTTAGAATAAACAAACGTAATAAATTCTTTCCAATAATCTCGCATTATTTTACTTATAATATAAATTTATTCCAGACAGATAAATGCAAGAGGATATTAAAAATTGGCGGTGCATAATTATTAAAGATAAAAAGAAATATCGGATAATATTAAAAGTAATTTTGCCTTTAATAATCTTCAACGACTATTATACATATAATATTACCCAGAATTATTAAGATTATTAAAATTTCTACCATATTCTACCTTAATAGTTGAGAAAGAAAAAAATCGAAGAAACATAATTACGCTATTCCAAAGTTAAAAAAGAGCGCACGGTCGAAGGAAATAAATTACAATGTAAACCGAAAACAAGCACACAGGCCTGTTTACTCTCTCGAGTATTTGCTGGAAGAAAATGATTGCAAATACACGGGAGAGCCACGGGAAGCAACGACATCAAATGATAAACGGGCCGAAAGAAGACCAGCTCCAGCTACTCTCGAAGTTTTCAGTTTCACGGTCGGCTGATAATAGATAGAAGTAGCCACAAATCCATTCCCCACGACCTCATAGCTAACATATTGTTACAATCCTCCGTCTCCCCGGTGTTCGTTATCGAATAACAATAGACGTTGCCTCGCGCGTACACCCAGCCCTAAAAGACTCTCCAAGTATATCACTTGGGCGGAAGCACGCGATTCCCTGGGTAAAAACTTGCACACGAGATGAACGACGAACGATAAAAATAAAGGGGAAAAATCCGTATTACGAGGTATTGTTAAAATAAAAGGGATGCGCACGATACAACTCGAAAAGAACGATGAAATGGGTTTCCGCTGTTTCCACCGCGGATCGTAAGGTGGATATGTGTGAATACAGAGTGTCTTAGAAATCATAGTAGAAGGGGCTGGTGATTCGAAAGGAACGACATTTCCTCGTTTAAATCGAGCTTGAAAAATTGTAGACAGATACGTAGAATGGGATCACCTGTTGGAGATTCCTAATTTCAAGCAACGTTCTCGTTTGCGAAATTATTAACAAGAATGAATCATGAACACAAATTCAAGCAACATATTTATCTCGAAAATAAGAAAATATGTTGAATTTATTTATTGTTCGTGATACGATTCGATTTAATTTTTTATTATGTTGCTTGGACATCTTGTTCTTAGTGTTTTTTGTCAATAACCATAAAGAAGAATGCTTGTTTGATCACTTTAAAATTAATTTCTCGTTTAATTTCGATTTCCTCAAAACAAGTGCAAGCGATAAAGAATTGTCCGTCTCCGCTTGGAACAACTCTTGGAGAATTCGATTTGCTCGAAACTTCGTTCCTCTCTTTCCTTTTATCGCGCGTGAAATCGCCGCCACCCTCGCGCCATAACTTCTGGGACGCCCTGTATACAGAACCGATGTGCGCACGGAGAACGATACAATAAACTTTCCCCGCAAAAGGACCCTTGCGAATACGTGTCCTCCTTTCTGCCTCATCGGATGCAAAAGTAAGGTAAGGTAAGGTAATGGCATGGGAACTCGCGGTCGAGACTCCAGACTCGTCTCGGATCCGCTTGACTGGCTGGAAACTTCAACCTGCTGAATCCTTGGTCGTTTATCGGCGGCCGCCGAGTACCGCAGATCAAACGGAAAGTTTCACCCGATCGCTCGATTTGCGCGCCTGGCGAGACGATCAATCGGGCCAATTCCTCTCTCTCTCTCTCTCTCTGGAGCCGGTCCTCTTGGACGTGGCCATGCCTCATGCGAGGTACCCTCGATGAAGAGAACGGTTTGCATAATTGGCTTATCCGATATCCGCTCCTTGGACGCGGGATAATCTTGTAATTGCGACACTAAACTGGCTTTCGACCCGCTCCGATGGCAAACGTCATTGATATTCGTCGGGGGATAATTTGAGAATTATTTAGACGGATTCATTTGGAGAGACATTTGTGATTTATGGGGTATACGAAATATACGATAAATCGATTTACGTATTATTTACTATGAATCGAAGATCTAAATTTTAGGAAAAATATATATTTGGATTTCAGTAGAAACTGAACATTGTATATATTGTTATTTAATTTTGTTTTATTTTATTGTAATTTTATTGTTTAGCAGGTTTGTTATATTCAATTCGCATCGTGACAAGAAGAATGAGGGAGGTAAAATAGAATCATAGATTAATAAAGTTATCATTAGATGATAAATTAGAAAATTACGCGTTATTATAATATATCATAAAAATTGGACAATACTTTAAAAGAAATTTGACGTTTTAATTATAGAAAAAATGGGATTAAACAATGAATTTTTTTATCATTCTATTACACTAATTAATATAATTTGTATATTTTATAATTCACCATTTCAATGTAAATTACATTATTATATTAAAACCTAGAATTTTATTATAGGATATATTTGTTCATAATTTTATTATAAATAACTTATTCTTTGAAGGAGTGGATACTTTAAGTGTTTATTTCAATCTAATAAAAAGCGATATAAATTGTACGACATAAAGTGTGTAAAGATTAGGCTCATTTACATGAAACTGTGTTCATTAAATTCATATAATTATTTTATGTGTATACTTCGAATATAATAATGATAAAAAGATAGTTTTCATATAATTTTATGTTAAAAATAAATAAATGTATTTATGTTATTAAAATATGTAATATTATCTTTTCGTACAAGAAATTAAAAATATTTTTTCTTATCTGCCATTTTATTTTTATCGTATTTAAACAACAATTTATTTTTTCGAAAGTACAAATAATTAGATTATTATTTCTTTATTAAACTTATAAATATTTTCATATGACTGTTATTAATTATTAATTATTAATAAATGTTAAAATTTTGCTTCGTAATTCATTTAGCAATTAGATGAAATATAAAAAATAAACTTCCATTACTTTTCATTCATAAATTATAATATTTCGCCCATTTATGAATTTTCATAATGTGCGATTTATTCATTAATACTTATTACAAAAAGTTTACTTTAATTTATAATATTTAAATTGTTTTTTCAATTGTTAAAAAAATAAGCTTAAAAATAAACAACTCAGCTGTGACAATCGATGTGATAATCGACATTTTGTTATTAAAACAATCTAGAAAATATTTCGATACATATTTAAAAGTTGGGATAACGCGAACATGTTAAAAATATTATCAAGATTTATCCACAGTAATAATTTTTCATGTGTTACTTTTATACTTGCTACAATTTTATGCTACAATTTTTCGAAATTACTAAAATTATATTTGACATCATGCGCGAGTAATGCGACGTTAATTCTTCTCGAATTGAAATATAACCGAGATTTTAATCTGATCTCAATAAGCCGTATGAAATTTTGCACAAGCTATTCCTCTCAAAAGCTTTCGTTTCGTATCAGTTGCGTACGAGAATAATCTGCCATATCTGGAAAATGTCTGAAAATTACTGGGATTTATTGCAATGTTGTATTTGTTACCATTGTATTTTTATATAAAATGACATCGTAAGCATCAGAATAAACTTCATCCCCTTTCAAATTTCACATGAACATTAAATTTTCCAACATCGTGAACGGAAATGTGAAGAAATGTGGGGAGGAAAACAAAGAACGTTCAATTATAAAAGCCTAATTGCTCTTATTTGTTTATTTACAAAATGCATCATTTCATCCTTATTGAGCAATTATATTTCTGCAATATATTCTAATTTATATTTTATGATAATATAATTGATATATACGTACAATGTATATGAAAATGGCCAATAATTATTCGCGATATAAATTGAATCATCGATTAATCATAAATTGAATTAATGAATATATTTGATTTCATGAATATATTGTCGATTATTATGATTCATTTTTGATTCACTTTTTGTATTATTATATTATTATGCATATTCGTACGGAATTCATAAAAATTCTATATACAATTTTTTGTATATAACGTATAAACAATTGGATCATCGAATAGATAAAAAGAATACTAAAAAGGATACTAAACAAAAATAAATTCGCTTAGAATAAAAATAAAATATAAAGTATAAAACTTGATGAAAAATATTTTTTAATACCTTAAATTGAACATCTAAAAGGAAATATTTAAACCAATACTTAATTTTCATAAAAAATTGCTATTTTGGTTATATTATTAAATTTTTAGGATATTTAAGTATTTTTATGATGCGAAAAATAGTTATGATTTTATATAATTTTTATAATAATTTTTCATCATATCAAGTTACGATTTGTGATTTTGTCATAAAGTTAGTTATATATTAATATTTAAATTATTTTGTGACTGAAACTAGAGAAACTAGAGAATTAGTAATTAAATTTATAATTATAGAGATATTAGTGTTTATAATGTTATGATAATATGTTATATTAAAAGTTTTTTTTGTTTTTTTACTATATGTATTTATTTTTCTAAGATTTTCATCTTTCATAACAGCGATCAAAATCATATAAATCATATGTACTTCAACGATATTTTATAAAATTTTATTATATTTTATACAATATCTTGATTTTCTTAATATTATCTTATTTACAACGAAGATGAAGTCAGATGAATTTTGAAGAAGAAGTTACATAGAACTATTATTAGTTCTTTCTTAGTGAGTGTAAAGATCATATGAAGGTCAATTTTTTTTAAATGGAATTATATATTTTTCAATTGATATACTCTCCATAAAAAAGTATTAAACTATGTATACCTAAAAATTATTAGCAGATATTTCAATTTCAATTTCAGAAAACTGAAATAAAAATATTTTTTAAACTAATGGTTTTTCAATATAAATTGTTTAACGATAAAAATATTTTGATTTACAATAGAATTTTGAAACTACAATGAAATTATATTTAAATATATAAGTATATCTGTAAAATATATTGTCAATATGAATTAGAAAAAAGTAGAAGAATAAATAATGATAAATACTACATTCAAATATCATACTGCATTTTCGTTAATATAATTAATAATAATTAGGTTAAAATATCAAATAGACATTTTACGTAATAATATAAAAAATTAACGTATTAGCATCAATTATATGAAATAATATCGCAGACTGTTATATTCGAATGTGTATTCTGAACGAATAAAATTGTAGACACCATTGATCATCCGTGACGTCACGTCATCTGTTTCGACATGCGCGTGCATGCAAGCAAAATTAATTTCATATTTCAAGTGGCACTCGTACCATCTTTTATCCTTTTTCTACTTTATAATCGATAAAAATAACGAATTAATATCTTAAAAAATTTATGGAAGAAAGGGCAATTTACTTCTACTATATATGAGGATATTAAAAATTCTCCAAATATATCGGCAATTTTTCTTTTTTTCCAAACTGTTTTGCTTTTTACCGAAGGAAAACAAAAATCTCTTCTTTTGCAGTTTTAATCCCGGATAGTAATATCAACATAAAGCAGATATTGCCTTTCGATATTGAACCATATCAAGCATAACTGTGATAGTTTCCAACAGTTTCGAATTCTCTTTCCTAAAATTTAGAGAGAGAATTACCTCATCTCTGAAGCTTTGAACAATTTTCAATAATATATAAGTATAAGATAATCATACATTAATAAAAATATTTCTTCGAAACAGGTTAATTTTAATCAGATTTATTGTTACAGACTATTAATGGCCAGCCTCCATTTTTATTTTTTTGATTTGAGTTCAGAATTAACATAAATTTAATCGAACAAAAATTTATTTAATTTCTCATTTGACTTACGATCTAACCTAACCTAAATTCTTTTTTACTAACAATTTCTTCTGATAAACAAACCGTCAAAACGTCTTCACTATTCAACGTGATAAAGAAATCATCGAGATCTTTTTGCAACTGTTTACCGTTGTCGCTATGACAAAAAAACACTTCCCTCTAAATCTCATCTATGAAACGGTCAGATGTTAACGTTTTCAAAGACGCGCCGCTGTAACAATGAAGATGCATCATTTTCTCGACGACGCAAGAAGCTGCAACGCGCACGCGCGAACCTTTTTTCCCCCAGCGTTGGAAACGGCTCGTGTAAACCGGTCGTGAAATCCTGAAAGAGTGTATGGCGTCCATTGGCCGCACGCAGATTACGCCCATAAAATTTTTCTTTGATATTTTTATGGCCGTAAAGATTTCCCATGTGTCACCGGGATTATTACAGCCCGCGACGATGAATAAATAAAGTTTCCACCGTGCAACGCCTGTTAAAAGCCACATGGCTGGGCAAACTTGCACGCGCAATCCCCCCAAGAACTGTTATTAGACGTATTGCAACCTTCTCCGTTTAAAATTTGAATTTCACGCATGCCTCCATGGACGATTTTTTCCATCCACGGGTATCAAGCTCTTCGAGAGATTCGCGTGAATTCACCTCGTTCGAGCTTTGTAAATATTACTATAATATCGTAGGAATTTCTTTCGTTTCCGCGCTTCTTTTCATCCCGCTTCGTGGATATCAACATTATTAAGTCAATGACAAAGTGAAAAACCAGTTTCTCTAACTTACTCTTCTCGTTATAAGGAATAAAATTGCTTATATCTATAATGCCTCCAATTACAGTGGTAATTGCATTCAATTTCTTAAATGGTATTTTTTAAATTGTTGTCAACGTTTTTTAACTTCGATTAAATGAAACGCTGTGCCGATAAAATATGGATTCTTTAAAATATAACAATTAACTGTTAAATTTTATCTGAATCCATTATGAGAAGAGTAAAGTAAATATCGCAAACCAATTGTATCCTCGAGCAATAACGATGAGAATTTTCCTTTCCTTGTGCAATGTAACATTTGCATTCAGTGGGTGAACGAAAAACAATTTATTATAAATATATTTATGAACGTTGGGAAGTCAAAGTCGGTAAATTCAAAGTTTCTGAATAAGAAAATATGAAGTTTTTAAACTACAGAGAGAGAGAGAGAGAGAGTTTCATGAAAGTTTCGCGGCTTTTTTTTCTCCTTCTTCGGCCATAAGGTGAAGAAAGAGGAATCTCGTGGACTCTCTATGTGCTGGTGCGATAAGATATTTTAATACTCGCGGGAATTTTCCACGTGTCACGTAGAATATATTTTCCGACGAGGAGCACCGAGTTCCCTCATCTTTCTGGATTATATGCAGCCGAGCTTTCACGGAAGCTTTTAAAGATTTTGCGATTGGTTCCCGCAGAAGTCACAACCGCGTGTAATAATTCCAGAAAGTTTAATTCCCAAGATCGGCGCACGATATTAAACGTGTACCACTTCGATTCGCATAGAATTCGAATGTCCGAACTGTTCTATTAATTGAAAGTTCTCGAATTCGAAACGAACAGTGCTTTTTCTTATCGCAGTGTAAACAGAAATAGAGTTTTTAATTTGAAATAATAACGCGTACTTAATGAAATTGGAAAAAATTAGAAAACGAAGGAATTATTAGAAGAATTAGAACGATGAAAGTGCTATAAAACTGGCAAATGTCCATATAATAATGGGAGAGTCGTAATTAATGGCGTTAGAAAACAGGATGAAATATGAAGGATGCATATTTCTTCTTTATATTAAATTCGTGCTAGAAAAACGATTCTTAATTTTTATAACAGAAATCGTTTCGTTTAAAAAAAAATCTGTGCTCTATTCTTTCTTTTATTTTTCGAATTTTTATTCTTTCTGTCAATTCGAATAATTAGGAAGTTCTATTATAATTTGAAGAAAATACAATGGTTAAGACAAAGAACAAGTAATTCTTTTTTTCTTTCCTTCTACTTACGTTAATAAAAAAAGATTTTAAAATTTTGGAAGTCCATTTTGTCTTTCCGAAATGGTATCTAATTAAAAAGAATTCGAATATATAACTTTAATACTCGTTTCCTAATAATTACAACAATATTATCAATTTTTTAAAAATATTAATTCGCTATACAGAGCAATATTGTTGTAAATACTGTTGAGAAATAATTAATTAAGAAATTAATAAAATAAAAACTTCGTTGCATAATTATTATATAATTCATATTGAAGTTTAGAAAATGCAACAAAAATTCTTTTTATATTTTGATTTCTGTAGAACAAAATAATGAATAATATATTAATAATCAACACTACTCGAATTTTATAGTAATAATAAAGTTAAAAAAAATATCTTCAAATTATTAAAAAATTTTCAAGTTTTTACTTTTTAATTGTTCATTAAATGAATTCCGTTCGTTCTGGTTATTGAATTAAAAATTTTACGTAAATACTTTAATCAAATAAAATAACTTGTCTTAGATTTATTTATTTATATTATAGATTTTAGGCTTCTACATACGCTTTCATTATTTATTTTGAACGGCTATTTTACGATCAAATGATCATTTAAAGAATATATTCGTGAATACGAATTAATTTTAAAAATACAATGTAATTTTTTATTACAATTCCAAATCTACTATCTTAAATGATTCTTAAAACACTCGATATTCGATTACATTAATTCAATCTAATATTATTATACTCAGATCAATCCACTTTTATATACCCTTTTTTATATCCCCTGATTTATTTTTTCATTTTGTTCGCGTCAATTATTATATAAAACTTAGTCACTCGAAACTTTGAACAGCGAGATAGTTTGCACCGTTTGAAACTTGAATATAATACTGGAAAATATCGGTGTAAGTTCCCATCGGGCCAAAGACACTAACAAAGAGAAGGAAAAGCTTTCAGCTGGTAAACAATATTTCCCTTTGCCATTATTTTCTCTCATTTCATTCTCGGGAATAGTCTTTTCAAGCTCGACAATTTTTTTGCCCCTTTTCTTGCAGCAAAGTGTCTGCAAATTCTGGGGGAACCGAAGGTGGAGGAACAAGAAAAGACATAGGGAACTGAAGCACGGGGGAGAAAAAAAGAAATTGAAAATGAAAGAAAATGGATAATGGAAGAAGAACAGAAAGGAAAAAAAGAAGAAAAAAAAAACTAGAATTGGACACTTGCAGAGAAAGAGAGGAAGCAATGCTTTTTCCAATAAAAGAAACCATTTATTTTCTTTCTCGATTATCGTCGAGTAAGTATAGATCTCAAGAATATACAAAGTGTCAATACAGGCAAGCTTCGTATGATTTCAAATAACTCGTAAATTATTCGTTTCACGAGGAGAAAAAAATGAAAGAAACGAAGTAAAAGAGATACGCAAAGAATTATCCATGTTTTACTTTAAATAATTTACTTTTTTTTTACTTTAAAAAAAAAAAAATTGAAATGATCATTGTCCATGTTTTACTTTAAATAATTTAATAATCTTTTATAGGGAACCTTGATTAATTTATTAAACGTTATATTTGAGAAACTTTTTTTGTAAAAAAAAAAAAAAAAAAAATAATTGAAACGATCATGTCACATACGTGATCCATTCCAGGATAATGCGATCGAATAAACGGATCGATAAAAATCAACTTCAAAAAGCAAAGAAAAGTTTCTAATTTTTGCGTATAATAATCGGAAATGGACTCACCTTTTTGATCCTTTTGAAACGATAAATCCTGAATCTGAATCACCGCTCATCACTTACCTAAAATCAAAAAAAAAAAAATGAGAAACATCAAAATCCATTTTCCGAAAAGTTTAATCTACGAAAATGGTTTTAATTAACTTTTTTTTTTTTTTTCACTCTCGAAAATACGCTTCCATTGCAATTTCTCGAGCAACAGGAGAATTTCCCCCGGTAAATGAAACCGTCAATGAAACAAACGACCATCTCCGCGATTTAACAAAGGCAACAGAATTCCGGTAGATTTTCACTAGGATATAAATACACGTTCGTTAGGATATTTTAATTTGGAACACGGCTGCGAGAGGTTATTCATTATACTCGTTACTAGGCGAATCCAAATTGAAAACCGTAACAGTTGTCGAAAGTATTCTTACGAAACGTGGAGGAAAAACAAACGGTACAAAAGATACACGCAGCCGAGTTGAATACGAATTAAAAAATTAATAATTGATAATTTATTTCGAATAAATTACTTTAATTAATAACTTCGATCAAAATGCTTGAATGATACAAAAAGCAATTACCAGCAGCTGTAGTCATGAATAAATTGAATTTATTGAATTTGATTGTAAATATTTCCAAAAAATAATTGAACAATCATTTTTTTTTTTTTTTTGAAAAACTTTTCCCTCGAATTTTATTTATTATTCGTTCCAAATCCGAACAAATGATAATATTTTATTTGCATACGTGTAAGGAAAAAATTATTTTGAAATTAATTAAATGATGCTTATAATATAAATAAAAAATTAGTTGTCAATTTACAATTACAATATTAGTTACAGTAATTAATATTTATTCACAGTTTGATCATTCAGGTAGCTTAGATTCTTGAACGTTATTAACTTAATGCTAGCTATTCGTAGCTTTTGAGTTACACCAATCGAAATAACTTTGTTTTTCAATGTTGAAAATTTATGCCTATTCACGTCACACGCGATGTCTCCAATTTCTTTCTCTTTCATTTTCGTGGCATCGTTTCGTCTCGAGATTACGTGAGTCGACGAGCACAGGTAAAAATGGAGGGCTACGTGTCTGCAACGTATAACTCTTGGTATGCGAGTTGTTCCCTAAAATACTGCTGCTGTTGGGCGACATTGCCCGCGAGAAAAAGGTAATGTAAATCTCTTTATTTTCGTTGAACTGAATCGTTCCAGTAGAAAGTAATTTTAGTCGGCTTATTTGCGTGAAAGCATATAACATGGTGGAGTGAAGCGAAGGGTAAAATATTGTTATATTCCTTCGTAGGTTTTAATAATGAATAAAATTTGTTTTCTTTCGTATTCGATGATATTTAAAATTCTGCTTATTATATAGAGAAATTCATGGTATGAAGATTCTAAAAAAGTTTGAAAAAATTATGAATAACGAAAATATGTGTGTGGAACTTCGTTCTTCGTTCGTAGATCAAGTTTGAAATTTTTTCAAATATAAATAAAACTATCTAATTCTCGATAGAATAATATAGAATAAACTATTGACAGAAGATTATTTTAAATGTGAAAAGGAAAAAATATATAAGCAAAAGGATGTAAAATATATTTTTTTCATTTAATAAATTATAAACTAATTATATCGACTCCTTGATTAACTAATTTCCAATTAATTTCAATTGTATTTGAAAAAATATCAAGCTTGACAAATTTTTATTTTATTTTGAGTTATGGAAATTGTTTACCAAAATTTATTAAACAACTATGTTCGAAAAATAAAAAAATATTCGATTCCTTGAAATCATTTTTATAAATTTAATATTTGTAATTTTTCAAGTTTTTTATTTATAATATAAAGAAATAATTTAGATCCAAAATTGAATGGTTTAGAGGGAATAGAATAGCTCTTAATGTGTTACATTATATTATTATTATTATTACATTATTATATTAAACACTATAATACTTTGAAAACACACATTATAAAAAATCCTAATGCATCGTTACGTAATTAAAAGTAATTCCTTTTAATAACCACGATTAATCGAAATGAAGAAAAATAATATCCTTTACACGCGAATAATTACGAAAATCGGACTTGCAGTTGAACTGCAAGAAAATAAGAGGAAAAAAAAAGAAATCACGAGGATAATGCACATTTGTTGCATTGTTTCATTACGAGGCTATTGATGATTGACGGAACGAGAAAGCTGTCCATCGGTTTTATTTTTTACCTGTACACGACTGGTAGGCTACACGTAAATTATGGCCGGGGGCTGATTATCCGCGATTCAATGACAAGGCATTATCGGCCATTAATAGCCCGGGCCGCATTCACATCAGCTTACCGCCCCAATAGCCAAGTTATTGTTCTCTCAGGTGGTGTCCGCTTTACGAAGCCTGATCCACCTGCAACTGTCAATACGAGCGTGGGGTAATGTCCATTAAAGCTGCTGATATAGTTTCTCAGTCTCGAGAGCGATCGTTAAATCGGACACGGCAAATAGCAGCTCCATGATCGAGATTCTGCGATCACTTTATTATCTAAGGAGAGGGAGAGAGAGAGAGAGAGAGAGAGAGAGAGAGAGAGAGAGAGTACAATCAGATCGTTGAACATAATTGATGTACGCGTGTGTGTTTATTATTATTACGCTTCGTATGTTAAATATTGCAAATGTAGTGCGTAAATGCATTACGGATGCGTGACAACTGTAAAATGTATGATGTCTGATTTTGATCTATATAGAGTAATATATCCGTACGTCTTTAAAGGATTGATTGTTATAGGAAAAGAAAGTAAGTAGTTTAGACTTTGTAAATAAATCTCAATTAACATTTTTACTAATCTTAATATTTCAAGTTCGATAACTTGAAGAAAAAATTTCAGAGAGTTTAAGTTAAGATTGTAAAGGAGAGACTTCAATTTATTTTCAAATTTTTGCAGAGAAGAATATTTTTATTTGCTATATCATTGAAAAAATATCTTTGGGAAAGAAAATGAGATTAAATTGATTTCTCTTATATATGAATATTCAAATAGAATATTGTATTTGGATTATAATATATATTATTAATCTTTCGTAAGTTATTTCACATTTATTTATATCAAATAATTGCTAATCACAAATATTAAGTAAAATATTTCATTACAATATTGATAAATCAATATTTACCAATTATAGGAAGCGATAATAATAATAAAGCAAAAAAAAAAAAAAAAAAAGAAACTGAGAGATGAAAGATTGTTAAATAAAATTATTGTACCGCATAATAGGTCGGTATAAATATTAAATATAATAGAATGAAAAAGGCAAAAAAATAAGCCGAATAACTTGTTCGTTCATCGGTGACAGTTGATTGGCAACTGTATACAAGCGGCATCAATGCGACGTAAAAATATTGAAAATGTCACGTCTACGTCAATGCACTTCGGAATATCTTATTTCTCGTTTCTCGTGGGAATGCTATGACGGTTAACGTCAAAACTTCAGACGAAAAATTTAGTAATTACGAATTTCAACGTTTAATATCGTCCTAGTTTTTTACAATAGCGTAAAAATGTTCCCAATCCCTGAATCCCATTCAATTAAGTTCATCGAACTTTCCTTACTTTTATATCGAAACTTGAAACTTCTTACAGTGATTAAGAGAATATTTGACAAAGTTCTCTATTCACAAGGGAGTCGAGACAGTGCGGTTAAAATTAACAGTGGTCGAAATTTGTCGGCGCTTTCATATTATAATTACATCAAAGAGTTCCTCCCTTAGTTCCTACCAGTGCAAAGAATGTCGTCGAATATTCTCGAAGTTCCAACGCTTCTGGTGGAAAGAGCGAGCGAGAAAAAAGCCGAGGGAAAAGAAAAGGAAACGATAAAGGCAAAACGATATTACCGACCGGGAGAGAGAGTCTGCGGTGGTAGAAAATTCACGGAGAATTACGAGGCACAGAATAAAAATGAAACGAATTAAAAGCAACCTGCGGGAGAACCACAACATCCGACATTCGTGTTGTTGCACGATGAAATTTAGTGAGTCATTAGTGCGTGACAGTTTTGGCCAACTGTTAGTACGGGTTAACGGATCGCAATGTTATTTAACAGCAACATTTTCGTAATCCGCTGCGTGCATTTTACAAAAATTGGTAATTTTTAAAAAGAAAGTGTCGTTATCTATATCGATACGATCTAATGCTTAAAATATTGAGATATTGGCTTGAGTTTAATATTCTAGAGGAATATTGTTGTAAAAAATGAGAAGATTTCTAAATCTATATCTAGAATAAATATGCATAAAATAATATATTAAAGTTTAATGTATAAATATTAAGAAATAAAAATAAGTTCGATATTCCTTTTTGTCAATAATATATTTTAAAAAGCTTAGTATTAAATAATTATTTTTTTGTTAATAAACGATGTTGCATTTTATTCTTTAAATTAAACGAATTTATTATATTTTTAATATTTATTATTATTTTTATTCATTCGATTATCTAATTTCTTACACAAAAATGAAATCTGTGCATCATTATTTTAGTTTAAGAAATGAAATTTATAAATTAAATATTAATAACTTGTAAATTTTATTATTTTTATTATTAAAAAACATATTCTTGCAAATTAAATATATTTTTTTTAGTGATTATTTATCTCGTATTGAAATAATGTATTTAATAAATTAATAGATAATTAATAGATTTTTTTATTTTTATTATTTGTTATTGTAATGAATATTATAAAATTTTACAATATTATACGTAAATAATTAATTCAAAAAAATTCAAAATTTAATTTATTGTTTGAATTAAAAAAATGCATTTTCAATTTGCAAGAATATTTGAATATATCACAAATTTAATTTATCAAAATAACGAATTTTATACAAAGATATAACTATTCTTATGCAATAAACTGAGAAATTATATAAAATAAATATTAAACGATAAATATTAAAAAAAAATGATAAATTTGTTTAATATAAAATTCATTCAATATTATTATTATATATCAAAAATAATTTTTTTAAGTTATTTAAAACATATTATTTTTTTTCTATTATTATTCTATTTTACTTTTTAAAAAACTTATTAAAATATGTTATGAATATCAAAACAAATATTAAACTTTAACAAAAATGGCATTTTAGTTTTTTTTAATTTAAATTTATTAACTGTCCGAATATGTATTAAGCTATTTTATCAGTATTTTCACGTTAACGTATCTCACAAATTATTTTCTTTCACAGATTATGCACGTTCATAAATGTGAAAGAAACAATTATTTTTCATTTTTAGATTAATTTATTCTATATAACAGATGCAAAGTATTAATTTATTTTTAGATTAATTTATTCCATATAACAGATGCATAAAGTATAAGACTGATGGGATATTTACGCTTTCATTTGATATATTTACGGTTCTGCATTGTTGTTTATTAATAGAGTTGTTGTGGCGTTGTAATGGAAGGTGAAAGCGAAAGGGAGAACAATGAAAAAGGATAGAATAATGATTTCCTTCCAATGCTTAGATATTAATGGATTCATTAAGAGAGAACAGATGCGATAATGGAGTTATATTGGATATGTACAGTTTAATAATAAATTTGACATGGAAACATAATATAGTTCAGTAAGCACGTCTATACTCGTTAGTATTCAAAGTGAGAAGAAAGCTCTGTATATAATGTAATGAGAATATAGTAATCATCTACTGATAATTATAACTGTCGAGATTTTCATATTTCAATAATATGCAACAATTATATCAGAGATAATATCAAAATTATCATATAAATATGAAAATATTATCTATTAAATCTAAAGCAAAATTGATTTCATTATAAAATTTCTTTTTCCAGCTTTGTATAAAATAAATATAACTTTGTTGTCAATCAAAATAAATTGTCGATTTTCGATAATTTTTTTCGAAACTTTCGATATTTCAATTCACGATATAATATGTACGCAAATATCATTGTAATGAATTAATCGAATACTGTTATTAACGTATTTTATTTTTCACTAAGTATTCCATTTTTCCATCCACACTAAGAAGTTATATCAAATTACGATTTTTATACCATTTTTGCAGTAATATGTACAATCGATATATACGATCAAATAACGTTTGCATTTATTAACATACTAACCTAAATTCCACCAACTCGACCAATGAGATCGTGATTCATTGCAGCCAGTTTGAAGCCAGGTTGGAAGGGATAATAAAAATAAAGCCACAACAGCAACGTGCCAATGCAGATTCAACTCGTTTCGACCGTAAAATCATAATGATCGGATCTCGGTGGGCGGTGTATCTCACGACAAATAGAAATGTGTACCGACATAGCGGTCGTCGGTGCTTACTGTTTCTAACGGACTTTTCGCACTGTTAGACGAACAATCGTGATGGCGTTAGTGTCGCTGGTGATGGCAGACGACAAATGTACACAAATGTACAAGGAAATAGCATCACTACAATAAGGATCGTCACATCAGTGGAAAAAGTGGCCGAAAGTGCTTGAGCTGCTACTAAAACGCGGCAATAACAAGCAGGATTACAACCAGCATGAAACGCAAAGCCACTCCGCAATGCAATAAATAGCAATTATGCTTAACAATGAGGACGAGGTCAGACCGCAAGACAAGTATTCCGCCCTGTTACAAACAACGCTCTCTACCGGTAACTTTAATCATCGAATTATACGATTCAATTCTTTTGACCCTATTAAATATCAAGAACAAATTTCTTCGACAGAATTGCATTTAGATCATGTGTATCAAGATGCGTGATAATATTATCTCTTTTATATTCACGATATTTAATGGCATTTTTCGTTCATTTTTATTTATCGGAAATCTAGATTTAACGTCTTATTTAAACGCGCCTTTTAAAAAAGATAATGTGTAGTTCAATAATTTCTCCCAATTTTAAAAATTTTTTTTTATTCAGATTATTTATACACATTTATATTTTTCAAAAATTAAAAAAAAAATTAGAAATAAGATTGCTGCAATTAAAAATTTATATAAGTAATACAAATATACATCAATATAATTAATATTTTGGATAAAATATTATTCGAAATAATGAATAAATAGGAATTTATTTCATTTTAAATGAACTATTGACATATTTTATTTGTTGCAAAGATATTTAATAGAATTTATATTTTATTATTGCTTGTATGGTAATAATACATAATGTTTTATTATTTTATACAATATTCTATTTTTTTTTAATCTAGGAATTCCATAATTATCAAGAAGACATAATCTTATTAAAAAACCGATATCAAGAGCTTCAAAGAGATAGCAATTCTAGTTTCAGTCAATATCATATCAGAAAAGAAAGAAAGTTTGGATTTTATTTATTTGATACTTTATTTTTAATGTATTTTGTCGATTGCTTTTATTGTCATATTTGCATATTTATCAAAATTTTTATTACTCCTTTGTGCTTGCTATATCCCTCACGTGTAACAATCGTTTTGCAAACAGAAAAATGGTCCACAGTGATCGTTCTCAATGACACAGTATATTTAAATGGATGCATGTCTCTTTGGGAATATAAAATTTTAGGTCGAGGAATAGTAGCGCAAAAGGTAAAATACATCCACAATTTTGAGAGAATAATAAAAATTTCAATGGTACAGTTCAAATTTTTCGAAGTAAAAAATACCAAAATATTGATTTCATTATCTTAATTAACTGTTATATAGAATCGGTAAAAAAAGTATAAATATTTTTATCAAAATAAACTCATCACAAACATATAAATTATTTTATGTTTGAAGATATTTTACAATATTAGTTTTATAAATTTTACATTGTAAAATATGTTATCAATAAAATATTTTATGTTATGTTTTAATAAATTCAACTGCTTCGATTTCAAATCTATTTTGAATGTCTTTTATGAAATAAAATTATAAATTTTCTACTAGTATATTTATATAAAAATAGTTTAAAAAATTAGTTTGCTATTTTAAAAAAACTTTTAAATATTATAAATAATTATAAATGTTATAAAAATATATGAAAATTTTGATTTGTATTTTAAATTTTATTTTTAATATATGTTAAGAATTAGTTTAAATTAATTTAAACTTTATATAGGAAAAAAATTTAATCTTAATTAAGTATTAAGAAAACTTGAAAATTCTAAAGATCTTGAGAATCTTTAATGTCTTGAACGGTGTTCTGACTAATTAGAGGATCATCTATTCAGGCGATTTTATCGTTCATTAAAGTACCCAATACTTTTACGTAAGAATTTCAACGTGCTTTTAAGTTTTAAATATTAAGAAAAAATATAAGTAGAGATTATTTATTTAATTACAAATAAGTAATTCATTTTTTGAAAATATTTTAATATTATCTTAATTTTTTAAAATTTTATGAAAGTATACAAAGTGGTTCAAAGTATCACAAGCTATTTCTTCAATATTACTACCCTATATTGATTTTAATATTTCTTTTAAAAATTTCCTATTAAGAATTTAAAAAAAAAAAAAAACTTCTCCTTCTTACTATCTTTTCGTATCCAAGAATTTTCATTAAATTTTCATATAATGAAAAATACATTGTAATCAATTATGATACTACAATTATTCCACCAAAGTTTCTATTATAAATTATATTATATTCCATACTCGTTTATTATGTTATGAAGAAACTATTTCATAATGGAAAAATGTTTATTCCTGTTTTCCACCGTTATGTTGATTTTTTTTAAAATCACGTAACTTTATCCTTGGTAATGTTTTGCCAACTTCAAAGGCAACTAAGGTGTTGAAGTGCTTCTACCTAGACACCTTGACTTGCATATGCTTCAGGCTAAACAAGATTCACCAAGAATGGCGATATGCTTTTTCTTGTCGTCCCTCGTTAGCATCGCCAGTATTCCTAGGCTCGAAGTTGCGATAAATCGTTACTTTGATTGCGTGCATAGTTTCTTATTCAGACGTGTGTTATCTTAAAAGGTTTTTTTTTTTTTTTTACTTTCATTCTTGCGTTAATCACTTGTTTCTCTACGACAACGCGAATTCAAGGTAAAAAATTATACATAGACACGCGTGGTCTCGTTCGAAAAGCGTTTCTAATGTCGCATATCTTTCATTGCTAAGATAATCCAGGGTTTAAAGAAGAAAATATGTACAAAGGAAATTGTTTCTTTATGGAAATAATTGGATAACAGGGAAACGATTCTACGGTATAACGAGTGTGTTTCTTTGATAAATAGTGTCGAGAAAAACACTAACGTGGAGTAAAATTGAAGAGCATGTTTTCTTTAACACGAGATCGATATTAACAAATACCAGTTGTGTAAACATTTCTTGATAGATATATGCTTATAAAGAAAAGAGTGAGAATACGAAATTTTTTTTCAATTAAGAAGTTTCATAATAGCTGTAAATAAAAAAATCAATAGCATCAATAGCATCAATATAAATATTATAAAGTTTAAGAAACTTGTAAATTTTTTTATTTCTTTTAGATTAAAAGACAAATCAAAAAACAAATCAAATAATTCAGATAGCGATATAAGATAATGTGATTTTTATTTTACAATAGTTATTTATAATAAGCATTCCAGTTTTTTTAGATCTATATTTTTTTATATCTATATATTTTATTTCTTTTCATTGTATCATTACTAAACATAAAATAATATGTACTTCAAATATTTATTAATAATTGAAATTTATTGTATAATAATTATTTCATTTAAATATAAGAATAACTTCTTATAACAGGAACAAAAAACATTCCTTTAAGAAAAAAACAGTTATTATGAAAATCTTCATTTCATTTCAGTTCTCAATCAAAAATCTCATTAATTTTTACTCTACCTGATATATTTATCTTTCCTATTATATATATTTTCAAAAATAAATTTTTCATCACTATAATAATAGTAATTTTTTACATTTTATCTTCTTTTATTATTTTTTATTATAACTAAAAAGCTTTATGAAAATATTGAATTAAAAATTTTTACTGTCTATTGTAAATAAGTATCGAAATAATTCTTATTGAAAAAATTTTAAATTAGTGTCATTAGATCAGTGTAAATATCTAAAAAATCGATTTGTATATTCACATTTACATACAAAATAAAAAAATATTATAAATATTATAGTATTTAAACCGAATGCATTTTAAACATTTATCTTAGCAACAAACATTTTCAGATAATGCAATTGAAGATATAAATCGTGTACAATTTCAATTCTGCACTCGTATATTCGAATTATGAGCGCAAAAGCAATTTATTGACACGTAACTTCGGACTATTCGCTCTCCATTCTCCGCGGTATTAAACTTGATGAAGCTCGGCCAATTCTAAAAGTTGTAATCGGAAAAGTTATGTATCCATTAAACTGATCTATTCTGTCAATCTCGTGTCAAAGCGGATCGAACGATCTGCTATTCCTGTGAAATATCTGTGAAGCGTTACTGAAAATTTATTTTTACTAATCGTTTGCAAATTTATTCATATCTTGAATAAATTAAAATTGAAAAAATAATAAATAGAAAGGTAAGATAATAGTATATCCACATTAATAAGTGATAAGTTTCTCTTTCGAATACGCATAAAAATTGAGTAGAAATAAAAAATTTTGCGAATGAAACACATGGTTGATTAACTTTTGTCGATAAACGTATGCACGAAGATTGTTTTTTTTAAGTAAGATCCATTTTTAATACGCTTATCTATTCTCTGGAGAACAAATGGCTTTTATACTAGGTTTATTAATTGAAGCCAGTAGTCAGCTGTTAGCAACAATAGTTCAGTCATTTTGTTGTTAGTTGCTTATACGAGTGCTACAATTAATAATGCTGCCAAGTAGGAAGTGGTATGAAGTATGACTAGTAATCTAGCTCTTAATGGCAAAAAATAATTATACTAGTAGAAATTTATGGGCAAATTTATGATATTTACGAGCAGAGTATTATAAGGGATACTAAAGTGAAACAGTAGTGTCGTTTATTTCAAGAAGAACGAACGAATATTCATGATTTAAAAAACGTCCAACCACGAATGATTTAATTGAAAAAAAATTTGGAAAAATTATTGCTTGACACTTTCACAATTATCTAGACTTGCATCTAGTAGAGATAGATCTCGTAGAAATTTAAAAATGGCAAAGTGAAAAATGTGTGTTATCGTCGTTGGCAAAATTTTTTGAAAATGGAATGAAGAAACTAATTGGTGAAATTATAAAAAATATTATCGAAAAATAATATACTCTTTTGTAATGAATATTTTATACTATTTACCTTTGTTTTTATTTTAAAATGTATCTTACTTGAAAAAACAACGTTCGTGTTTATATTTTTATTTAAAAAACAGAAATACGAGAATGTACAATTTCTGTTTTTATTTTTTGCAATGTATAGATAATATTTGTTGAAACAATATGTACATATTTAATTTTATCGAATTCTTTATATCGCAAATATATCGTTCAATAAGATACAACAAATTTTTCTAATGAAATATATCTTATAATATTGCTAATAATTTATATTTTCAAATTGAAGCATAAAGTTTAATGCAAAAATTTGTGCATATTTCAAATATATTTCAAAAATCATTCTTTTTTCCTTTTTTTTTAAATATGCGAAATTTTTGAAGAACGCAATTTTAAATTACGAAACACTCTGAATTTAGTGCAAACAGATAAAAAAGGAAATTATATTCCATAATAATTTGACAAAATTATTTGTTGAACTATATATTCATTTTCAATGAATTTCTACTTTTAGAAAACTTCGTTGGTTCAAAAATTATTGAAAATGATTTCCATTTTTCTACAGATATATTTTTATCAAATTTTTTAAAATTATTATTTAACAGATCATTTTAAAAAATATAATTCAAACTTTTCAAAATAATAGAACAAATTCAGCAAATATATATATATATAACATTGATATAATTTATTATTTAACATATACGTAGAAGATATTTGAATTATTTCTCCAACATATACCCTCTTCTAATTAAAATTTTATAGACACCATTTAAATCGATCGATCATTTCAGACAAAAATTCAGATATTTCAGCATCGTTTCTCAAGATGTTCGATTTAAATAGAAGGCCTCGTATATGTAATCAATCGAGCTGCTTTCATCTTCCCAAATTAACCATCCACCGTGATACGCAGAAGACGATCTAGAGATTATTTATATAACCAAAATGGAGAAAGAAGAAAGAAAGAGAGAGAGAGAGAGGAGAATAACGTATGTACGATCGTAAATTCGTGAAAATTGTTCGAAAGAGAAGAGAAGAGAAGAGAAGAGCAGAGCAAGGAAATGGCGTCGATAAAATGGCGAACGTTACAGCAAATTGCAATTAAGTACGATCTCTTTGGATTTATGAAAAAGGGATGTCTCGCCTACCTTTTCTACCCTATTAAGAACTGCCGAGTACACGATGTGTTCTTACTTTCAGCTTCTGACGTATAATCAAAAACTCTCTGAACAGAGAAGAGTGACGAGTTGTTCCGCTTTTCACAGGCAACGATCTAGTCTTTTCAACTTAATACAATAACGGACGACATGATTTGATGCGTCATTATTTTTCAGGTCAATTCTATAGAATTGGCGTGCACGTATGCGCCAGACAATGTCATGTTAATTGACGTGTGTAATTTATGGGGTTCGTTGATTGTGATCATCGAATGTATGTATGTACACGATGTTTTGATGGATTATAGTGGTAACGCCTGCGCCAATCGCGCGCAAGACAATGAGTTTGCAGTTCGAACTCTAGTGTCTGTATCGCACGAGTAATCGCGTTATCATCAGTCAAGAATTTTTAATTTATTTAAATAACACGCTTGCAACCGCGTTTTTTTTTTAAAAAGTCTTTAAAATCTAAATAATTAGTTTAATGATTTTACGTTATTTCAAAATCTGCAGCGAAATTTTTTGGATCGTATTCATGGTAATGATAAATAAAGATAAGAAGATCAGTCAAGAATTTTTAATTTATTTAAATAACAGGTTTGTAACCGCGTTTTTTTTAAAAAGTCTTTAAAATAATTAGTTTAATAATTTTACGTTATTTCAAAATTTTTTGGTATTTATGGTAATGATAAATAAAGATTCTTCGCGAGATTATATATGATAATTGATTAATTGTAAATATGTAAATATTGATTTCGCGATTTATCGAATGGATATTTTCGAAACGACATATTTGAACAAAAATTTTGCTCGATTAATATTGCAATCCAAATCTGTAGTTGAGAATTTTGTAAATTTTTTATACTATTTATTTTATACATTTACATTCATTCAAATAATAATAAGATCTTGGAAATCCAAAAATCTCAGCTATAAACGTTTGAAAATTGTACGAGACTAGCTCTAAAATTTCTAGTTGCGTCACTTTTAACCCGTCGATTTTTGTATTTAGACATATAAATACTCATTTATGATTTATTTTTTCCAAAGTTCTTTAAATTAGTATCATGTATTGTCTTAAATTATTGAATTAAATTATTTAAATCTGTTTTAATATAACTCTTTGAATTATTATTGCTTCTCTTCTATATCTTACATTTAAAACAGCCATGACCATTTATCACGAAAAAGTCTGGATATTTGAACGCGTATCCACTTGATTATATTCAATAATATCTCACCTAACGTATCACTTACGTGAAACATAAGAAAAAAAAAGAAAAAAAGAAAGAAAGAAAGAAAGATAACCCGCATAAAAAGTTCAACGGTAATAAATATTTCGCAGATATGATGAAATTCAATTCATTCACATAGCGACACTCTTCGATTTAGCAATCTGCGATTAGCCCAACAACCAGGCATCATTAGATCTCGACGGGTATATAACTGGTGTATATATATTGAGAAATCGATTTCACCACTCTATATCCCGCTTCAGAATCACCGGTTCCCCCCCTCTTCACGAGTGTAATAAATAAATCCTCCCATAAATAACGTTATAATCTCGACTGCAAAGATGTTCGCAAATTAGGCCCCGGCATTCGGTTACTCGACGTGTCACGAGGACTGGATCTCGATGGCGTCGTTAGACACGTCGTTAGAAATTGCCGAGTGTAAAACTATTCCCGGCCGACCGCTTCAGAGATGAACGTTAACGAGTCGCTGATGGATCTTCGATCATCGAAAGGAAGGGGGGTATGATGATGATTCGAGCGAGGTATTCGGTATATCTTAAATCGATTTACATAGAAATTGAGGCATAGAAATAGACAAAAGCCCCGATAAATCCGGATCGAATCACATTTAACGGTTTTGAAGCTGTTGCCTTTCCGAATCAACGATTATTATCCGATGAACGGAACCGTATTCATTTCTCGTCCCGATCCATCTCTCTGCCCAACGTTTCGGTGTAATATCAACGTCATTCGTCACGTTCGCAATCCTTTCGATAATTGACACATCGTGAACCCTCAATCACGGATAACTAACCTCTCAGAGAGAGTCTCCTCTTCTGTTGTTTCTGATATCGAAACGGGATGATTTGAGAGGAACGTTTAATGCTTTCTTATATCGTATTTATGCAGTGATACGAGATAGAGGAGAGTACTGTAGATGTACGTGGAATGGATTCAGTGAATAAAATTATTGGGAACGAATATTGTCAATCGATGTTCTAAGTTGTATTCGCGAAAAGGAAACAAGTATTTATCAAGATCATTCCCTCTAACGATCTAATATATATGCAGAATAATCAATCAATTGTTCCTTCTTTCTTAAATACAAATCTGGGGCAATCATTTTGTTTATTTCGTTTTGAATCGATCAATCGATGCTTCCTCGTCATTTACCAGCATCCAGATCTTGGAATTGTATTATTGCAAAATTCAATTTACGAAAAATTGAAATGAGATTAAATGATTTACTTTAAATTGAATTTGTTGAAAGTTTTTGAAAAAAGGAATTTTTATAAAATTTTACAATTTGTACATCGCGTGTAGCAATTTATTTATAACTTCTTCACAAGATTGAGACGTTATGATACATCATTTGCGAAGCTCCAAAGCTTTATCAAAAGTTCTAGCGAGTAGTAGATCTTGTTAATTAATTAGCCACTCAAGTAGTTAGTCGCTTTGAAATTTTCTCACGGGACAAGTTTCCAACTTCTTTTCAGTCGATTCGGTGAAACCATGTACGATTCTGATAGGATTGTGTGTTAAATTAACGGCAATAAACTTCTTGAATCCAATTCCTGAATTTCTTCGGCACAGACTTCTCACAATCCTTCGAGACCTACTTCGAAAGTTAAATCTGCACCCACTTATTATCGTCCTATATCCGTTTTTAAACGTATTTCCCTTGTCTCTTCTCATTATTTCTCGAAATATAATTTCGAATATAGTATAGCGTTAAATCTTGTCAGAATTATTTTTTATCATTGAAATAATATACAAAGTATTTAGATTTCTGTGCTAACACAGTTTATTTTTTCGCGCGATAAATTATAAATCAAATCGAAGTTTCAAAATTTTTAAAATAAACTTTAATCATCGCTTAATCTATTTCAATTAAAAGTTTAAGACTTTTTAATTTTCTGAAATTTTCAAATTTATGATTTGGAAATTGATTTGATGTGATTAAACTTTGAAACGGAACAAAAGAAGGTTTAGAAAGTGACATTTTCGTTTTACGTTCAATTAAAGAAGACATTTTATCCGTGAAATATATTTAAATTATTGGAAAGCAAAATAATTATTCGGTATAAGGCAGCATTTCAATAACCTTGATATATTGTCGCTCGAGTCCAAAAAATTTTAATTACTTAGAAGTTGTTACTTAGAAAATAAAATACGAAGAATAAAATATTTTCAAAAATAAATTTGATATTTTTATTTATTTATCTTGAAAAATCCAATAATAAAATCCAATTTTAGATTTGCAACAACGCAATAAATGACCAAGTTTTTCGGTTACACCAATTATTGTACGAAAAGCTTTTTGGTAAAACATAACCTTACTTTCTGATAAGTAAACAGCGTACGTGCCGATACGATATTTGATATGGTATTCTGGCCACTGCATTCAATAAGAGCCAGTAATTGGTTATTCGAAACAACAATAATTGGCTCGCAAACTTGTTCTCTACTTTCATTCTTATTTAAAATTTTTTCAACATTTCGCTTCGAAAAAATATCCTACTTAAAAAAGCAATAAATAACGGACAAAAGTATCTATATCTTCCAAAAAAAAAAGTTCCTAAACATAGCAGCATAATACCTGCAACCAAATACAAATATTCCAATATACGATAAAAATTCGAAAAGGAAGAAGCGTAAAATGGAGTAGAAGAGTATCGATGATGTGTATCAGCGTGGCAAGTACGGTTTGCCGTGGAGAAACGAGATTAGGCAAATGTTAAATTTACGGGACGCGATAAAATGCATAACGATAGGAGGGGGACGAATCGATATGATCGAATGGCAAGTCGGACAAAAGGGTTTACAGTCATATTCGTTTCATATTCATGAGCCACGAGTTCCGTGCTCAACATGCTTCCCGACATCTGCCGTCCATCTCGAATTTATGCCATCGCTAATTGCCCCCGCAGTCAAACTTGGCCGAAAACCATTCCGCCGCTTTACATTCGATGAATGCGAAATATGGGATTACGTTTAAAGGGGAGGTCGCTCGAAGGCGAAGTGAAAAGTTTCGACAAGAGTGTTCCCCAGAAATCTTCTTTTCTCTTCAGCCCTCTTTTATCCAGGTATAGTAATGGGATCAAGCTCAATGTGTACTCACTGGAATCAGAGTCAAATCCGATACAAAAGGTTCGCTTCGTGGGATTCGATTGCATACAAGATGATAGTAGTCGATGGTATATTCTTGTTTGTATTCGAATTATACGTGTCGATGGAAATAATCAAATATGTTATCGCTATTTTTTAAGTAATGAAGAGTATTAAGAGAGATTTATTTTTGGAATGTTGTAAATGATAAGAAGATATATATTTTTTAAGTAAAATCGATATTTGATTTCGCGTTGCAAGGAATTTGAATTGTTTGCTTTTCTTTTAAATATATTTTCTTATTTTTATTTTATTTCGATATTGTACGATATCTTTTCTTCTATTTGTACTATATAAATTTAGCGGTTTTTTATTTTTAACAAACAAAAGTTGTTTGGGTTGGAGGAAGATGCTAATTTTTTTTTTTTTTATAAATCAAATAAAGCGGAGATTTCGAATTTCAACTTCATTTTTTTTTTAATGGAATATATATAATTTTGAATGCATTAATTGATTTGTTGAAAATTCTTTAAAAAAATATTCTTATTTATATAAAAACCATTAGTTTAAGAAATATTTTAACTTGAAATGTGTCGAGCTTAATAATAAAATTTATTTATATTACTTGATATAAAAAAACAAAAAGAAATATGAACAAATTATAATATTTCTTGATAATTTTTCAACATAAGTAACTTAATATTTTTTTATACGAAATAAATCAAAATTATATGATTTATATTTTAAAAGAAATGAAATTTAAAATATTCCTCACTTTATATACAAAAAAAAAAAATTATAATAATAATAATTTAACATATGATGTTCTCTTTAAATCAAAGAATTTTTGTTTGCTAACTTCAAGCTCTGATGAAATATTCAACTATTTTCATTTAAAGCAAACATCCTGTATATAAAGAATGTTCCATTTTTAATTAAATATATCACTCATTTTTTACGATAGAAATTATGAAATCTGTAATAGACAAAAAAGTTTTCTTAAAATAATTTTTTTCGAAATTTTAAAAATTAATCATAATTTTTTAAAAAAATTTTCAAAAATTCATAATAATTAGAAGAATTGAAGATAGTGAGACAATAATTGTAATTAAAATTACCATCTTTTTTTATCATAAATAAGCGAGGTATTTATAATACTCAAGTTAAGTAATATACTTATAATAGTCGATGAAAAGAAAGCACACAGTACTTGTATTATAGAAATGTGATTTCTTCCTTTTACCAATCTTTTATATTATTTTCTCATACGTAATCTTCCACGTATTGTTATTTCCTTTTAATATTCTAAATTCTTTTATGTAAAAATGTTAAAAGCATCTTGGATTATAGATATTTCTCAATTTTCTATTCGTTACACTCTGAGATACATATAAAAGAAAAAAAACTAAAGAAAAACTTCTTGGATAGAATGATAATAAGCGATAATAATAAAGATTAAAAATTAATAACAAGTATCGTTAAACGTGCTTACTAATTTCTTAGAACGAAACTTTCAACGACCAAGAAAAATAAGTAAATCGTTATTTCTTTTATCACTAAATATTCACAAACTGAAACACGTTAACTAAACGTAATGAGCAAAAGCATTACACGAGTGAACTCGTTAACAAAGCTTGATCATATTTCACTTTGAAAGTGGAAAATGTAGCCGAATTCTTCTATTAAAAAAGTTCTTTTGAAATGTTAATATTGTTACCAAAATTTCCTAGTGGAAAATGTTAATGAAAGTTGCTCTTTCAAGAAGTTTTCAGTATTCTTTACATCTTTTAAATAAACTATATCATTTCGTTCTTACGGTAGGTCAAAACATTTTTATATAAAAGAATGTAAATCGTGAACTTTGCTTGCTTTTGAATACAGTCCAAAGCATATAATTTTCATATATTTCATAATTCATTATGAAATTGATACATAAACTTGATATTATGTTGATGAATGTAAATTATATAAATAGTTTGATAATATTAATAACATTAATATATATTATATATTGAAATAATTAAAAATTTTTAATTTTTTTTTTTAATATGAATTAATGGAAACTTTAAGTATTTAAGCCTTTTTTATTATGAAAATCTTGATATTTCATGACTAAGGAAGTAATCATGCTTTACTTTTTTTATTACCAATTCAAATATATTAATATCGAAATCGAGATTAAAAAGTTGACAATCTTTGATCCATTCTTATATGAGATACGAATATAAATAATGATTCTGAATTTCAAATTCTGAAGAAACATAATTCATTTCATATGCACCCATTCAATAATCATAACAATATATCAGAAACTTCATGTACAATTTCTTATTCTTTTTTTCCACAGCAAAATCAACTTATTTGTCAACATAATTTCTCAAGCATAATTTAATTCATGTTATACACGGTTATTAAAAAGTAGATAATCTACGTCGTGGAGAAATATGCTTTACTTTGGTAAACAAGAAAGCACATCAATTGTAAGAAAAACATTTTGTCAAGTGCAAAACAAGAGGACATTATACAGCAATTTTCATGCTCTGCCAATTATGCCAACGTCATCTTGTACGTAGAGACGGTGTATTGATTTCTTCCTCTTATAAGGAAAGCGAGCAAAACGATTAAGGGATGAAAGAATGAAATGGAAGCGGAAGCAGAAAAGATAGAGGAAAGGAAGAGCGAACAATGGTTGATCTAACGGAACAACTGATTTGGCAAATTTCTTGATGCCTTGGGGCAACAGATACCACGTGGACGAAGGCAGACAGATCACACATGGTGATGAAGATCTTGAAATAAACAAGAGAAGCTCTCTTTCTCTCTCTCTCTCTCTCTCTCTCCTCACACACATACAAAACTTTGCTTTCGTATCTTGTGTATTTATGATTGCTCAAATGCGATTTGCATGAAAATTAAAATCTTACTTTTTTCAACGTTATGTTGTTTCGATAAAACAAGATGTAATTAATTAATGATGAATAAAATTGAAAACATGTTGCACATATTTTGATCATAGAATAATTTATTCTCTTTCATTTTGAGAGGAAGACTCATCTCGCAATTTCTTATGAGGAGAAAAGTGTTATTCCGAAAATTATTAATGAATCTAAAATAAATTAAAATTGTACAATTTTTACAAATTTTATTATCATTATAAAACCGTTTTTGTTGATAGTTCAAAATAAAATATGATGTAATAATAAAAGAAACAATAAGAATTATAAGTAATCATTAACTATATTCACCATAAACATTAATGATAACTAATGCAACTGAAGATTGATAAAACACGAGATACTTTCATCGAAATTAAATAATCATTTAATAAGAATATTAATTTATATTTTATACATGAAATAATATTTTATAAATATTATAATATAATAATATAATACTGTGTCACTTCGAAAACAGATTATATCTCAAATAACTTTAAAAATTATATATATTAATTTCTCCTTTTCCCTTTGTAATCATCGTCAACCTGCAGGATTGAACATATCAGCATCAACAATTCATTTTTAATTAACTTCTGTTTCATCGTCATTGGAATCATTGGTCTCTTTGGTAAAATTAATAGTCGAAACAAAAATAGAATGCAGAAATAGAACTTGTCGTCACGCAAAACCATTAAAAGTTCGTCTCGACTTTAGCCAAACTAACAATAGCTACAGGAAATTGAATATTATCGATTTCGACGGGTTGTTTAAATTGTCGGTGGTCGCGAAAACTATTCTCAACCCTGAGATTTACAGTCTTGACACGTTCCACCGTACTATACAGTAATTTTCGATCGAAAAAGCGATTGCAATATCGGATACCAGGTCATATATTAGATTAGCGATTAATGAGAGACAAATTTTCATGGGCGAAGAAACTATCTGAAAATGTAATTTTTTTTTTTTCTCATTATTACGTGATTACGCCAGGGAAGTAAGAAAGGATCCATTAATCTGCTAACAGATAATAGAATGACGTGCCATAAATCTGTTCTTAGTTGCATCTTGCAAAATAATTTCGAATGACAATTTAATCAAAATTCTTTTCCTTGATAATTTCATGATTTTCTAATGGTGTTTTTTTTTTTTTTTTTTTTTTAGAATTGAAAATATAGAAAAGATTGTCTTTCTGATTTATAACGCATCTAACTATTGCAATTTTTCATTTATTTCTTGTAAGAAATAAGAAAAAATTAAAAAAGCTGCATATTTAAGATGTATTTGATAAAAAAAATAAATAAAATTTACAGATCCTCCATTACTAAATTTCTCTAATATCGTAATACTTTGAATATTTCGCATACATTTTTTGTAAATTTTAATAAAAAAAATTTTATAAATTTTCCATAAACATTCTAGTAATCTAATTAGACAGACACACCTTTTTTTCTCCTATTTTCTCGAATACTTAGAGGAGCAGAATTAATAAATTTTTATGTTATATCAAGTACGTTTACATAACTTACTGATAAGAAAAAAAGTATAATACCGTGGCAATCAAGATACTTTCCGCGAACACCACCCAGTGATGGGTAAAAGAATGAAAAGAGGAGAACGATACTCAATGTTTTCCTTAGGGGAACTTAATTGTGTTTGCGAATACTTTCAAGAAATGTTATTTACATTCCTCTGTTCTGTATTTCAAGAAAACATCGCTTCGTGGAATCTAAAGGGAGAGTAAAAATATTTCATACCAACATCGTAAATTGAATCGCTACCTGAGCATTGCTATTATCATATACACACACATGTGAAGTAATTTGCCGAAATGAAATGTTCAATAAGATTCGATTCACAAAAGTCGGGAATTATGTCTTACATTCTTCGTAAATTTAATAAAAATTATACAATTTCATCTTTTTATCTTTTTTTTTTTTTTTAATTACCATTTGTAATACATTTTATGTTCTCGTCGTATAAAATATTAAATTGAGTTGATTTTTTTTTTTTTTTCGTATCTTTTAATTTCTGTCCAATTCCAATAACAATTTACTTTGATAAAATAAAATTATAGTATTTTTTTTTTTATAAAAAGTCATTAAAAAATATACTTTTATTAAATAATTTGTACACATATATACCAATTTAATTTACAAAATAATAAGACAATATTCTTTTGTTCTACTTTCTTGTAAAAACAAATTTTTCTTACATGCAATCTGCCAACTGACAAACTTTTGTTCAAAACATTTTTTTTTGTAAAATTATCGAAAAATGATGGATGAAACCATGAAACGTGCATTATATATTATATTACGATAAAAATATCCATAAATCATTATAGCAAATGATTACACGTAGATAATGCTTATCTATGTTATATTCTTTACCAGGAAAACTTTTGTTTCGAGGTTTCGCAAAAGTGTTACGTGAAAATTCAGCTTAACAAAGCTGCACAGCAAAGCAACATAATAAGCTGATAATGAACGGCAACGAAAGTAGAAACGAAGCTCCTTTCCCCTCTGCATCTTTCTCTCTATTAATCCGCGAAACAGGAACTAAACAGACCAGAGAAAATACGAATAATTGTGCCAACTAAAGAGAAATTTAATAAGAAGAAAATACCGAGGGAATTGCTTTAACCGATGCTTCTTCTAACTCGAGAAATCAACATTTCTACGGGATAATTATAAGAAAGATCCAGGATTGAAAGATGTACACGCGATTTATATTTCAATGGGAAATAATCGTTTTATACATTATGCAATAAGAAATGTATAATCTTTTTTTTCTTTTTTCATTATGATAATAAAGTTATATTTTTTAATAATACTTGGAAGAAAATATGAGACGCTAAAACTTTGATTTGTATAAAGTGTTAATACATTTGTGATATATTTTTGAAAGATCGATTACAAAGGTTAAAACAGACACAAATGTTGGTGTATAAGAAAATAGAGTGAATTGTGGCATTCTCAAAATCTTTACAAAATTAATTTGCTTGTAATTTAATAAATAAGCTTTAATTGATATTTTTGTGCTCAATCCGTAGAATTTAATTTACCATGTGATTTACAAAAAATTAAATTTTATAATAATCTTAATTTTGGAACATCAATGAAGATTTAAAGTTATATTTTTGATTAGAAGACATAATGAAGAAACTTGAGATTTATTATTAAACAATAAAATGAATTTCAATCATTCATTGGAATGTGAAGAAAGAAAGGAAAGATTTAAAAATATTGAAATTTAAATTGTATTTAATATTTGTATATTATTAAAATACATCTATTAATATTTTAACAATTTATCAAATTAACAAAAATTATACTACTTCATATCACTATCTTTAATAATTCATAAGTTCTTCAAACATTACATTATTTATATTTATCCACCAAAAACCTTCATTCATATAAAATTTTCTCTTTGTTCATTATTGCACTTGTTTATTATACTCTGATATCTAGATCAAAACTGGAAAGATTTTTTATTATATATTTCTATGTAACATACTGAATGGAATATTTAAAATATGCATTTCTTTATCAGATCTTTTAGGAAAAAATCATTTTGGATATGAGAAAAATACAAAAAGGAAACACCTCGTAGAATAAACGTCTTATTCTTGTAATCAAGACAGATACGTATCGCATTATATTCGTTCAGCATAGTTAGTTGAACTTTCAGAGAGTTTATGTGGACGAGAATATAACGAGTGCTTTTACAAGTGCTTATCAATTTATAAAACTACTTTGCTATCAGTTAACCGATCACTGTTGTCAATGAATTATTGATAAAAGAAATATATTTTTCATCTTATAAATTATATTTAACATGTGTACGAATATATATATAATTGTAATATCACGAAGACATTAGTAGATATGCAAAACAAATTGGTGAAATTTATCGATGAAAATACCGGAAAATTGTGCGTCACTTGCGTTTTATAACATTAAAATTGCACACATGTATCGCGTTCCGTGTAATAACAGTTTTTATTAGATCCGCTGTTATATTTAAATAAAAGAATTTTAAAGAATGGAGAGCATATGACGAGCACGTGCACAAAATTGGGAGCATAATAGTATACGGTCCAAGTGTTACAACCTTGTTTGCGTTCCAACGAAATATTTATTGATATACGTGTAGGTTGGATAAAGGTGAAACGAGTAAAAAATATCCCGCAATAAAACGTAAATTCAGTTTGGCGAACAATGGAAAATGGGAGAAACTTCGTACATACGACTTACAATTTAAAAGCTATTGAATTAACTTTTACTATGAGCACGATGTAGCATGGAGTGTATACAAAGTTAATTATACTTTTTGAACAAGTCAATTTTTTTCTTGTTTTTATTCTTATTACTCTTTACTCAAAGAGAATCTAGAATTGAATAAATATATAAATATGAATTGTTTCTAATTTAATTTTTGATATAATTGAACGAATACGATTATTTATTTATTTTATTCGTTAATTACACGCTTAGATACGTAATGCTTACCGTTAGAATGAAATTTGTTAGCTCAAGTATACCCTTATTTTTTAATGATCTAACTTTTCAAGTGTGATTATTGTTTCAGAGTTTGTTTCACACTGGTACGATGTAAAATTTATTTATTTTAAAAATCTACTTAAATCACTGTTCCATTTCTTTCGCGTTACAAGAATTTTTCTTTCTTTTCTCCGCGTAATGTCTTAAAATAAGTCTCTCTTCGCTTCTTTTATAAGAATATTTTCTAGAATACTGGGTCAAGAAAATAAGAGAATAAAAAGAATAAGAGATTATGGTGTATTACCACTTTGTGTTATAAAAAAAACAAATTTTCCCAAATGAATTATTATGAATTACATAAATTACAATTCACGCAACAATTCCTGGTTCTATGTTTTAAGTAACATTTTGTGTAATTATGCGAATACAAACGATAATATTATCCATTTATTCATAAACGGTACATTATATTAACAATGTAGTTAATTAATTACAATTTACAATTTATGATAATATACACAGAAATAATGTATTACTTGATAAAGTGAAGCAATTAAACGTCGTATAAAGTGTCATTTGCACGCTTTATATTATATTAATCCTTTAAGTAAGCTTTAAAAATAGAAATGAAAAAAATTATGCGAAACATTCTCTTCCTTTTTTCTTTCATTAATTGATTGGCTCTTGATTAGTTAAAAATAAAATATCAAAAGAAAAAGTAAATACAATGAGACAACAAATATTAATTATAGAAAAAAAAAAAAATGAATAATAATATTTTGTGAATGAAATATATGAAAATTGATAATTTATTAATATTTATGTTTTTATAAAAGCATATTTGAACAATTATATCATTAAAAAAATAATATTATTTTATTTGTAAGTAATTTTTATACAAAATAGGATAAATAATTTTTATTATCATTTATTTAATTTTTCTAACTATCACTGAAATATCACACCGATTAATTGCAACTACTATTTTTTATTTACAAAACATGCTCTTCCAATAACATCATAATATATTTTTTATGTTATGTATTCTGAGTTAATAAGAAAACCAATTTGTTCAGCCATTAATCTTATATTTCTTAGACAATTTCAATAATTTGAATTAATTTAAGCGGATTAATAATTTTTCATAATAATAATAATATCAAATATTCTGTAATAAAATTGAATTAGCAACTCGTTTCATCAACATTATTTTTATTTTGACACGATTAAACTCATTATCATCGTCTCTTGTTTTTATTAATATATTCAATATATTTGTATTGGTAAATATCGTGGAAGAGATATTCAAATTTATTTGCTAAATTAAAATAAAATATCGAATGAACGAGACGAGTTACTATTCAGAACGTATGGATGAAATGAGTTATCAACATCGAAAATAACCATATTACACGATTATTAAATAATGCTACAACTTCACATTATTTTCTTAGTTATTTTTCAAATTTGATATCTTTCTTCCTATTTATATTGAAAAATTCTAAAAAAAAAAAATTGATACTCAAATATCTATATTTTTTAAATTATTAGATATTCGAAAGAAATCTATACATAAGCTTTCCAACTATTTTGCAATGTAATAACGAAAATATACAAATATACTATTACAAAACAAATAATCGACAACCCTCGAATAAAAAGAAAAAAAAAAAATATCACTTCTTCTCCTCTGTTTTATACAATTCTCGATTCGGTAAATAGTTCACCGTATTCCCCGGTACATTAACGAGAGAATGCAAGCCGCGAAATACCGGTTCTCAACGGATGAAATTTTCAATTTCATTCCGTGGAAGACAGGTGTTCCAGCATCCATGGTGGCAGTTTTTCAAAGTCGAAGGCTAAACTCTCTCCGTTGTTGTGTTTCGCCTCTCGTTTCTTTATTACCACCACCACCAGCGGCCCATCAAAGCGTCAGCAGTTTTTCGCCGGTTTCTCTCACGCTGGCGCAGGCGCTGTGGGTGTAGATAGGTCGGGTACACGGTAGGAGGTTGCCGGCATTCCATCGTGCAGCAGACTACTCAGAGACTGTGACCGCAGAATCGTGACGAAAGCTCATCAGTCGTGCGAAAATCCACCAAGCGAGAAATGCCGCGGCCAAGAAAAATGATAATGACGTGGGAGGGAGGGGAATCGAAAGCGAGAGAGATGGACGTGGAACGAGCGAGGAAAGGAGAGGAGATAGGAAAAGGAAACCGTCCCTGCTTCGTTTTATGTCACTCCTCTTTTCCTGATCTTTTCAACGATGACACGTTGCGCCGCGTTGCCCAGCTAACTGTGTATGCGCATCTTGTCCCTTCTGATGATATCGTGATCCGTTCCTTGGAATCGACGCGGCCAATCGCGATCTCACTGACAATAGCGAAACTCGGCTGACGTTGGTGCGCGCGCAGCCTCTTTGTCGGTACCGAAAAGCATTCCAAAAGCAACTCTTCCGTTCTCGTGGGAAAACGGCTCGTGAAAGACGCGGTCAGCAACTAACCGCTTACAGTATTACATAATACTGGCAGAATGGAAGTGGAAGTTTTTTTTTTTTTTTTTCCCCGCGATGAAACGAGACGTGCCTTTCTTTAATACTCGATTATGTGGTTGGTAGAGAGAGAGGGTCGAAATCTAATTATCAGAGTTTGTTGCGAGGATTTAAAACTTTCGAAATGCTTATATATATATTTCTTTTTTTTCTTTGCGTCTAATAAGAATTATTATTTCGTCGAGAAATGATATTTTAAATTTTAATTTCTGAAATTTCTTTATTACTCAAATATGTGATTTTTTTTGGGGCGTTTTACGTTTTGGGGCGGATTTTTCTTTTCGTATAAATAATAATATTATAATAACAAAAGTATAATAAATTGGTAATAAAATAAATTGAATTTAGTTTCCAGAGAAAGATTAATAATCTCACTTTTGAAATGAGATTATGTACATAGAAGGCATAAAAATCTATTTCACAACGTGATATTTGATAGAATATTATATTTCAATAGATTTCTTATCGATAAATCAGGAAAATTGTAATAAAATCCATATAAAAGTTACTTTGAAATATAATACATTCTGTTATTGAAGAAAAAAATTAAATAAAAATAAATTCATATTTGCCGTGACATTTACATTAAGTTGGATACAAGTTATGAGAATCATAAAAATAGCAAAAAGTTTCGAGGTTTGTGAATATAAAACTTTTTCACTTGTTTCAAAAAGTTTCAAGGTTTCGAAGTTTCGAATGTCACAACATTTCTAACATTATATTTACCTTCTTTTGTTCCCCCCCCCCCTCCCCCCCTTCCCCTGTTCCTATTATTAATTTGTTTATCCTCTATCCTGAGTTATCTTAAAACTTTTTAAATAGGATTTCTGTTTTATTAAAATCTTATGCAATTTTTGCTTATGCTTTTTTTCAGTCCTTCAGTAGTATCGTCCAACTTCTAGTATTGCGTTAAATATTCAAATACGTGGTATTGGGTAACTTTTATTGGCTTAGCCTTAGAATTGGATTCTTATTATAAATGGAAATAAGAAAACGAAATTATTCCTTCTACCTGACTTAACAACTTTCGGATTACATTGGTAGAGTTTGCGTAGATAACGCAACTTTGCAACGCTCATTTGTGCAGATAGACTTCAGAAGATCGAGAATTGCATAAAGTTCACCGATAAAGATGGAAGTTTGAAATATGATGAGAATTGACCTATATTCTATTTTGGATTCCTATGGAATTACAGGTTCTGTGATCCTAACTCGATTGGATCTATTTGTAAACTTATTATACACAAGTTAACATAAATCTATTAATATTTATATAACTTATTGAAAAATTTTATACAAATTTATAGATTGCGATAAAACGTTTGTTCTTTTTTACTTATTTATTTTTTTTTTTTTTGGAAAATATCATAAATATTAGATTATGTGTAAGTTCATTCGTATCAATGACTCGAAAGATTTTCTTGCTTTATGAACTTTTTTTAATGATTATATGATTAGTAACGAAAAATAATATATTTACTTGAATGCATTAATTGAAAGAAACTATATTCCAGAAATAATCATGTATTTATGATCACATATGATAAAAAATGAATCCATATTCATCAGATCTTGCTCAGTAATTTATTTCTTATATTGAAAAATTTGAAGAATCATTTAAAAACATTGAAGAGATAAATATGCATCTATCCTTCTTTTTTTTTTTAAAGGATATATATCATTGATTATGTAAATTTTTATGCAAAATTATGAGTTTATTTAATATGCTTATAAATAAACGAATTTTATATATAACTTAATATTTATAATATAAAAATTTTGACAAAAATAATATTACATAAATATAATGAATTGAAAAATCAATCGATTCCGTCTAAACGATCTAATTTTCTTATTAATTCTCTCGTAATAAGTAATTAACATGTTACTGATCATTGTAGCTTTTATAGTTTTTCACAATTCTCATATTTAATATTATCAAAAATAAAAATGAAAAACGACAAAAATTCAACAAACTTTATATTTTTCCATTTATTATCATTTTAAACAAATTTATTTATTCCTCTCGATAAAACAATTCCGTTTCATATTGAAACGAATTAAATTCGAATACCATGTATTACAAAAAATTTACACAGTCGTAAGTAATTTTATTATTAAATAAAATATAAAAGATATATTACGATCGAGGCGAAATTTTTCTCGAATTAATATCGAACGAAATGGAAAGATTCCCTATTGAAATTAATATTTCGCTGAACTGTTTTACAAAACCAATGACCGAATCGGCAGATAGATGCTGTTTAAAAACATGCATGCAATAACGTGTGTAGTTGTAATAAAAAGGATCGAGCTGTTCTTTTATTGGCATGAAAATATATTTGCAAAGCGTCAGATTCACATGACAGAACAAAAACAGATAATGTTGCGCCAACAAAGAGAGCTTATTTCCTTTTCTTCTGCCGTTCCTGTATCTGATTTCTGCTTCCCTGCAATCTCCTCTTTGAATATCTCGTGAACAATAAATGTGATACACACACATCATTCACAATGACATTTACATAGATGTCGAGAGAAAAGAAAAAACGTATGCTCGTATTTTGCATTCTCGTTTCGTGAACGAGACACTCTCATTTTGATGCAGCTGTGAAACTCAATGATACAATCACCCGATATCATTTGTCTGGATATTTCAATCTTTTAAAACGATGCGATGTGCGTAAATATGTATAAAATTCAGAAATAAATATTTTTGAAAAAGTCGTTTTTAAGTAACATTTATTACGTTGGAACAATTAGCAATTTAGGAATTTTAATTTTCAACGTCTATTTGAAATATATAATAACAATGAAAATAAATCATGAAATAAAACATTTTAATTTTGTATTTTGCAATATATATTTAAAATACTTAATGATTTCATTCAAGAAAACGTAAATTATTTTCTTCTTCGTATAAAAGATTGTATTCCTCTGATTAAATGCGATATTACGAAACAGGTTTAATTTATTACGTATTAATATTATACGGAAACTGGTTATTAATTCAAAATAATAAGACGCTGTCGGTAATGATTAATTGAAACAGTTACCAACTGTTTCGGAACGTGGAAAATTTTGAAATTACTCAGATATTAAATTTTCGAATATTTAACAACGTATCGGTAGTATTATATAATTTAACAACATTCATTATGACAATTTAGATCTATTATTGTATTTAAATACTTTTCACCATGATAATATATTCGTGGAATATGCTCTGTTTTTATCTTCCTTCGTCTAATATAAACTCAAAATTGCTTATATAAATAAGCATTAATTTGCTTGCGACAATTAATTATTGTGTAATCGATATTTAGAATTGATCTTTCAGAAAGATGTCTCAGAAATATACATATACATGTCTATAGTTTATCTTTGTAACGTGTTCATATATTATAACAAGATACGTGTTTTGATTAAAAATCTTCAAAATTTATGAAAGATAAGTAAAAAGATTAATAAAATAATAAATTTTGTATCATAAGTTATCATTTAATTAAATTTCAACACAAATATTCTTAATCTTTCATAGAGAACGAAAAAAACATTTCGACATCCCGAATCGAATAACAGATTCATTCAAAAATCTCTTTCAATTGACAAATCGAAAATATTATTGAATTAGTTATATTTAATTTTTCCCTACGAGCTAGACATTACATACACCCCGTACATTCCCATGCCATTTACAAAGTTTCGAAATTAGTTGCATCGTTTCCGTGCATGCGAAGAGAAAGCTCGAAAGTGGCGGGAAGGAAAACAGCACACAATCGAGCCGTGGGAGGTTTATTGTCGAGCGAAAGGAGAGAGAGAGAGAGAGAGAAGGATCGAGGCGAAGGAAGGTTGCTACGATTAGAATATTTACCGGTGTCATCCGTTACGAGCCGCATAATGCACGGAATGATGGTGTCAAAGGAACTCGAGGAAGACGAGGAGACGAGAGGTCGTCCACGAACGTTCACGCCCGTGGAAATGGGCCGTGGGCGAGGTTGATTTCTCCTGGGATAGGAGAAAGCTGAAGATAGGACAGGAATATACGGGTCTGGTCCGAAGTGGTTCAGGATGAGGGAAGAGGAAACTGAAGACCGAGGACACGGTGGAAGAGTAACGATTCGAACGGGAGGGAACGCGTTAAAAGAGAGAGAGAAAAGTAAAGATTGAAATAAGAGATCCGAAGAAGCGTGTCTTGAAGCGATGTGACGAGGATGAATGGAGAGGAAGAAAGAGTAAAAAATACGACTTTAGGAAAATGAAAGAGAATAAAATTATTTCGAAAAATCTTGTTAAGATTAATAAAAAAGATTGATTTAGTTAGTGTTGTTATTGAATTATTATTGGTAAATTTTGGGGAATTTTTGGCGAACTGGAATAAACTTGGGGCTAAAATAAATTCGAGCAAATGTAAAAAGGAGAAAGATCTGTATTCTTGTTGTACAAGATTGTCCAAAATCAATCTTTTAAGATATATCTTTTGCAATAATCCAAAAGGAATTTGCTCTTCGTGCTACTGAAAATGTTTAATTACTGTTGCTTTGCAATTTTTAATGTTTGAATTATTCGAAAATAGATTTTTTTAATAAAACAGAAATATATTATTAAAAGATTTTTACATTTTTAAGTGACGTATATGACGAACAAAAATATCAGTAATATAACGTATGATTTTAGAACCGATTTTTATATATAAGATATATTTTTTGAGTCTCAGATTCAAACATAGAATAAAGATGAAGATTACAGAAGATTTTTGTTCATCATTTTTAAAATCGTCATCTTGTTGAAATTAATAATTTTCTCCGAATGATTTAATTTTTCTAGATGAAAAAAATATTTATCTGAAACATAAATCTAAAAATAATTTCAAATGCAATCATAGCGCTGCGCATATACGTAGCATATAAAGGACGACATGGATAGAAATCAGGTTACGTGGTCTGTAAGAAATGTAGGTCATTCATCGTTTAAAAGGTTAATCACAAATGAACCAACATCTATCTTATTCAAAATCTCAAAGGCTAAATGTATTTAAAGTTATTCTTTCTATCTTTCTCTTACATACATTATAAACCATATATTCTCTAAACACAGTAAACCATCCATTAATAACATTACTCTTCATTTAACTTGCTCATCATTTTATTAATTAATTTCTTTCTTAATTTTATTTGCGTCTATAAGTTTTATCTAAACTTATCTAAAGTGAAGAATATCTTAAAAAAAAAAAAAACAAATATGAAAAAAATATTTTTACAAAATTTATGGACGCATAGAGGTCATATGAAAGTCAATTTGAACTTTTTAAAGATATTTTACAAACTTTAAATTGTACAGCATCTTCCAAACCAGTGATTTCTGACAGCTAAACAGCTTAATTCCTTTTTTTTTTTTTAAATCACGCTACTTCCATTATTAATCACTTTCACATCAAAAAACTTTTACTTTTCTTCGCAACATTCTTTTTTCAAATTATACTTCTAAATAAAACAGATATATTCCATATAACTTATCTTAAGCACAAACGTATCAACATATTACAAAAGATATATAATATTAAAGAATAATGAGTATACGTATTAAAATAACTAATATACAATAATAGAAATAATAGAACAGAACCGAGCTACAAATCCTTGCGGAAAGGAAAATAACTATTAAGAAGAAAGGAGCCGCAAATTGAAATATCACTAGCGCTAGTCAAACCGAACAGGGAGTGGGACATAAACTAACCACAACTGCATTACCAATGTAATACAAACCGTTTGCTCGGCAAACAAATGATCTTCGCTTCCTTTTGTACTTCCAATTGGAAAAATAAATTCGGTTCGAGAAAAAAAAAAAAAAGAAAAAAAACGAAAGCAGAAACGAAACATCTTTGCTCTGACACTGAAATTCGCGTTATTTTTATTCCATCCAAGAATACTACGTCATACGCGCAAAACAGGAACGAGGACATATTTGTAAAAAAAAGGAAAAATATTCCTTTGAAACATGGGGGAGAGAGAAAGAAAGAAACGTATCACCGAAGAGGAACCAAAGGGAATTGAAACTCGCGAACTTTAGACAAGGGAAGCGCAAAGCAGAAGCACAAATAGCCGAGAAAAGATCATGAAGATAGTGAAACAGCAAAAAGCAAACATGCAGAAAGAGAAGAGACTTGAGTCTATAAAATGCAAAGGGGATAGAGAGAGAGAGAGAGAGAGAGAGAGAGGAGAAATGAAAACTCTGAAGAGAAAGAGAGAGAAAGAGAATAAAGGACGATGGTCCGGATAAGTTTTGTTTTTCCAACGGATGTGTGGTCCTCGGTTGTACTTTAACAACGGTTGTTGCGCCGGAAGTGAATACGCCTTGGTATCACCTTTGCCAAGGAATAACACGCCAGCCCGGACCCACGAGAGCCATTTCGAAAGAGACGTCCGCCAATTTATCCTGGCCTACAACTGGCTACCTTCTTCCATAACGATGCACCATCGGATACACGTCCCTGCGCTATCATCTACAATCGGCGTACCTCATCCAATCGACGTTTCAACAAGCAAACGCCAGATATTGTTTTCAATATTATAAATCACAATGGGAATATCGTGTTACGGTGAACGTGGAATCCAAGTTGAATTAATAATCGTAAGATTTCTTGGATGTTTGAAATTTTTAGTTTCAAGTTGATGAAGTATATTATTTATAAATAATGTCGAGAAAGATATTGGGTGAGGTTAGGATTTGGGGGCAAGTAATTGTGATTAAAGATTTAATCGATGTTTTGTCAATTTCGTGTTTAACTTTTTAAGCGGTTATGCTGTGATCTATCATTAGCATAGAATGACGTTTTATTCTTTGAGATGTATAAGATGGTTTTTATTATTAATAATATTGAGTCGAAAAAATAATGTAAGAGATAAAAGTTAAGAAATAAATTTTAATCAAATTGTATTTTCTATTTTTTAATAAAAAAATGATTGTAATATCTTTGTAAATATATTAGTAAAATGATACACGATTCTTGGATTTGGTGATTGCATAATATATATATATATAACATTAATCAAACACAAAAATCAATGTTGCTGATTATATTTTCATGACATTTTATATTAATTCTATTTTAATTTAAAAAATACTTTTTTAATTAACGTCTAATATAATCCTACAAATGTTTAAATGAGTTCAAGTCAGGGAATCGACTTTGTTGCTTCGTTACATATGTACTTCGTTCGACAAGGAATATCTTGAAACAAGGAATTAATTTGGAAGAATATTTTGGCATATTATGGTCTTGAAATAACAACTCTGTTAATATTTTTTCGTTGGCAATTAATATATTTTGTGTGATATCACAACATGCAATTTTATTCATATGTTTCATGAAGAAATAAAAAAATTAATTGTCGAATATCTATATTTTTTAAGTGAAAAAAAATCTATTTCACCGCCAATAAAAATAGAAAATTATAGAAATCATAATTATGTAGTAATCTTTTCTAATTTCTTAATTACTTGTCAACAATTTAATTTTATTATCAGTTAAATTATCATCCCATTCCAATAATTTACGATGAGAGCTATGTAATAAATAATCCCGTGTAATAATGATGTTCATGCAATTATCTGTTTTTTAACAAAAAATAATAATGTTCTTGAAATTCATGGACAGTTTTGTGAAATTTACGAGCCATACGTAATTAATAATAGTAAAACGTGGCAATGATGCTTTACTTCAAGAATAAATATTATATGAATGAAGATAGCAAATGATTTAATACGATTTCTACGACATTACATAATTATCTATGGAATTTCTCAATATTTCACGTTCAATAATTGAAGAGATTAAAAAATGGCATCAATGCGTATGCTATAAAACATAAAAATAAAAAAACAAGAAAAAATTAGTGACACAATACTAAAACGTATTGAACACTATGATTATATGCAAATATTTTTTTAATTAAAAAATTATTTATATTTTATTATACAGTTTTTGTTTATTTGCGAATGGATTTTATTATTTTAAGAACAGATCTCGCATCTCTATCATATTTATTTAAATAGAAATAATTATTTCAAACAATACATTAAGGGAAAAAATTAAAGAATTTTCTAAAATTTAAGTAATAATTTTCACAACGCATTCAACAAATTTAAACAATATAACTAGTAGAAAATACATGTAAATGTATTAAACAATTTATTTTACGAAATATTAAACGGATAATTCAATATATATTTCTTTAATTTTCGTATAAAGTGTTTGATAATTGTTAAAAATTTTTTTTAAATAACTTAATTCAAAAATTCATCAAAACACCAACTCTAATTTCCATACTGTTATTTCCAGTTGATAATATTTATTCCGTGAAATAATTATTTCGTACCTTCGCCTATAGATCGACTTTCAAATGAGAAGGACAAACTCCATGTAACAGTTGCCGCAGTGTTCTCTAGGCATACGAGATCGCATCTTGTCTCTCACAGGGACAGCGAATGAAATAAGCCTAACCCATATCAAACTTGCGTAACGCATTCTGTGCACGCGTCTCGACAGCTCTTTGCTTTCAGACTAAACATACATACATTACAACAGGTGGTTCGTCGACTGTAAATGATCGACTAGTCATTGAGCACCTTGGTAACCTGATTCGAACCTGATTCACAAATGATTATCACAGCCACGGCATTCGATCACTATCGAAGCAACGTAAATAACGTAACAGTATTTCGAAAGATCGTGTAACAAGCCAGCCCGCTTTATCGTTTACATCAAGAAGGAAATAACAAGCGAGATTCAACGGTGTAGAAATTTTGGAAATGTTCCGCTTCGCGATAAGAATCCATTTTGAAGAAGCCAAGAGAAGTCATTAGATTGTTTCATCGTTTTCAAATAATTTTTATTCAACGGTGACTATCTTTCGAGAAGAATAATATGATAATCAATGACATTGATATTTGATTTTTAAAATCTAATTTCATAATTTCTTTTCTTTTTCTATATTTAAAATTTGTTGTTGACGAATTCCTGTCTCAAGTGCATCGATGTGCATATTGAATTGATAAAATATTTGATATTTTATGCAGCGAAAGAATTATAAAATGTATACAGTGGGGTTATTTGTAATACAAAAGATACAAAGCTGCAGTAAAGTGCAAAAATTAAATAAACAGATTTTTTTAACAAGCATTGGATGAGAAATAATATATATTCTTCAGAATTATCTTCAGAATATTTTTCACATTTTTATTATTTTGTCACTGAAATATTGATTCTAAATTCAAAATTATTTGTTATAAAGCAAATATGTTTATGCATGTATATGTATGTAATCATATTATACTTATATACAATGTGCTAATGATACTCTCTATTGTAAAATATACTATTCGAACAATTAAAATGAAAGATGTTTTATATATTAGAAAGAATGTAATTACATTTTGATAACATACGATACTTTTCACATTCCTTTTTTTATCCCATAATTATGCACAGTGTGCATTCCAACTGACTCTTATTACATAACAAAATAGCATAATGTAAATTTTATTTTATAACAACAAGAACGTGAAATCTTTTCATTACACTCGCAGAATAATTTAAAATTTTAAAGAGAGAAAATTATAAAGATTATTCAATTTTCTTCTTCTTAAAATTTGTCTATTTTTAGTTCGATACTGTCTTTTTCTCAAGCAAAAATTCACTTCTATTTACGTACTATTAATTCAAATAACTGATATTTGTTCCTTTCAATTATTCTATTTATTATTGAGAAGTTGATAAGAACGCACGGTCGCAAGTATTATTCCCTGGATTAAAATTACATCGTTTATACGTCAGAAATTTTCTCATTGGCTGATGCGAATGTCAACGGCACCTGTGCTGGGATAATATTCATTTTCCGTCAGCTGGTCAACCCGGCGATAACTTATTATCGTATTTTGCGGTTTCTAACGACACGGCGTGGAAAGGGAAACGAGGCTTTTGCTTCAAAGTAATAGCGAATGTCTGTCGTATATTTCATACCGAAATGAGTAACATGCACTGAACGCTTCCGACACCTGCCAATTAATATGAATCATCGTTAGGGAAACTGAAATACGACGACAACGAACGAGGCTAACGCGAGAAAAACTCTTCCAGGTTTTATCATTTCTACGATCGTTTTTACGATTATCTTATTACGATCCTGTTATGTTAATTCTTTTCTATGACTAACGTTTTAATTACTTTTCACAATTATTTGTAAATTTTCTTCGACGAAAAAATTGTGATCGAATTTAATTTTAAAATCAGAAAGTGATACCATCTTCGTCACATTGCACAATAGCGTTGCAAAAGTTTTATTTGTCAATCGTTATTTATTAAAACGTTAACGAATTCTGCTTGACATCGATTAATTTATATTAATCTCAATCAAAATTTAAATAAAAATTCATATTAATGATTTAATGTTTTGCACTTTTTAGATTTGGCTTAATCTTTTTAATCACTATAAGACGGTCAAAAATCGATTATCTGTAATAATAAACTTTGATGAAAATTAACCTAACCTAATCTAATTCTATAAATTATCGAAGAAATGTTTTTGTATGAACGATTTAATTTTGAATAAATCAATGAACGATCACCAAATAAAATCTGTAATAACTTAAGACATTAATTAGATGTTAATTATTAGATATTAATTTTAATCATCAGTGATAAAAAGGAATAAGGTGAGTTTAATATTTAATCAAAAAAATATTTCAAGATTCAGTGATTCAATAATTGGGAAACCTTATTTGCCGAAGAATTTAATTGGGTTAGTCATTGTTTGTAGTGGTTCAAAAACAATTGTTGCGGCTTTCGTGTTGAATCGCTTCGCGTGTTTACGAACTTCTCTCACGACACAACTAGTTGTAAGTAACGTGAGAACGTTTTGCAAAACGTGTTGAATTAAACGAATGATGAGTAATATATAAACGATGTTTTAAAAGTTTAATTGCTTATATTTTTACAAGTGTTCCATGTAGTATGACGATGACAATATAATTTCGTAATGCGAATAATGTTTAAAAATATTTGGAAATTTGACATACTGTGTGTATGTACGAGGTGATTGTCTAATTTGATAGATTTCCCAATTTTGAAAATATCGCTTCAAAAACTTTATCTCGTCGACGAAATTAGATTTCAAGCAGACGAGCTTGAAGAAATATCAATAATTAAAATGTATATATATATTGATTATAATTCTAAAATACACATTATTATCAAATTTCATTACAATCAATATTGTTTATTACTCATTATTTTTTATTATTATTTGCTACCATCTAATTTTTAAATATTAAACAATAATTTCACCTGACCGCAACTACGAAAGGAAAACGTGCGAAAAAAAAATGAATTTTAATGAAAATATACGAAACTCGATATGAGAAAAAAGAAGAGATAACAGAAAAATAAAAAAGAAAAATAAAATTTCAAATTTATCTCTAGCAATTACGAATTTTACGATTTTAAAATGTGAAAGCCTCGATGCTATTCGTTCTTATAATATTTCTCAATTATATCAAACAATTGGAATATCAATATTCAAATTCTAATCGAAATTAATAAAACGACGACATCTAATAATGAATGACGTAACTATACATAGAAATATATGGGCTCTAGAAATAGTTACGCGATGGAAGATAAAACTAATCCACGGAAGTGTCTTTAATGCAAACGCGATTAGGTAACGTGTTACGTTGTTGACGAGTTATGGATCTTACGTTGGCCAACCAATCTTACTTCGTGTAAATTTGTGTACAAGGCTGTGGACATGTATATGCCAGTTTGGGGCCCAACAGTAACGTAAATATATTTTTTTTGTCCATAAGTGGATATTTCATAGGAATATGATAACATCTCCTCGTAATCAAATAAGGAATCTAATGAAAGAAGAAGTTATGTATACAAAATGAGATGTAAAAATGAAATTATTAATTCTGGCATTTCTTAGTTATTATTATTTTATTATTACGTAAAAAAAATTGTAAATAATTTTCAAATAGTGTATACTTCTATTTTGAAATTTTGAAAATAGAATATTTTATTGGAGGAATGTCGAAAATATTTGGATTTTATCTTGAAATATTTTATTCATTTTATCTCATTTTCTTTATTTTGAATGTTGCTGAAAATAATGGTTTATGTGTATAAATAAGTTTCTTTTTTTTATTGCGTATCGAAAGTCATGATACAATGGAAAATTTTTCTATGTGCAAAAATATTATTTGTTCTTAATTTTTCCAATATCTCGACAACAGAAAATCTTAGGTGTTGAATTGTTAAAATAAACATATTTTCTCTTTTGAAATTTTATATCTTGTTCAAAATATCATTTAAACCGAACAGAATCATTTAAACTCAATCAGGAAAAAATTCAATAAATCATAAAAATCAATAATTTTGTTTTATACGAATCATTTCATTCGAAAATTAAAAAGAAATAAATTTTTTTACAAAAATTTCCAAAAGATCTTTTTGTAAAAGTTTTATCAAAATTTTCGACAGAAAGAAATATAATTTTAACAAACGATAATACAGGATTCAAAAAATACAGAATTAAGAATTTTTTCGTTGTAAGAATTTGGAGAAAAAAAATTTAATATCGGATAAATCACTTTGAATTCGAGTCGTAAATTAATACTTAGACAAAGGATTCCAATTAACTGTTATATTCTCTCTTATAACATTCTCAAAGTAAAAATGAAGAAACTTCTACAGATACTTTTGATTTATAAAAATTCGAATTACAAAAGTTTAATCGTACTTGTAATTCGTAGTATAATATCTTTTATTTAAAACATTTGTTTCTTATATCTTCTTGTAATCGATTCTTTCCATCCAAACAAAATCACTAGCTCCATCTTGTATATCTCATTTTTTATTTATAAATTTTAACACAGCCCCTTTTTTTTATAAAACGCATCTAAATACACAAAAAGTTATTTAATTTTAAATTACGGGGCAGAGAAAAAAGTTTCAAACGGAAAAAATTAATGTACCGTAAGAAGCTTACGAGAAACTGGACAAAGCAATTAATATTATAATACGATATATAATGTTATCCCGCTTCTTTCAGGAACCGTGTATAAATAGTACGACGAATATTTGAATTATATCGTGTCTGAAACTTGACACCCGGTTTATCCACGGTTATGCGTCAACGAATGCTTAAATCCGCTTAAACAGCAATTGCAGTCTGGCTATAAAACACTGAAATAGCGGCGCGAATGCGGGGCCAGTCAGCCAAGTGTTAATATTTATCAGGACACCGTACTCACCTGCGTATATCGCGCTCACAATCAGAATCGTTGCTGTGTAACAGCAAGTACGATTAAAGCAAATTTGTAATTCGCGTTTCAAACGAGCGATACGAGGTTAATTAAAATATAGAACGTGACCCATATCGTTTCACCTACGACACTGTTCTCCTGAAAGGAAACGCGCACAATACCATAACAACCAATTACCAAAAAACATTTTCGTATGGCTTCGTATACAACTTTACAGGAAAATTTAATCTTGGAAAAATCTGATTTTTTTTAATGCAAATTGATAATATCGCAAACGTCGCAATTTTAAATGTTATTGATTAAAATTTAATAAAATTCCCTTCGTTCGATCTTGAAATCTCGCATTGATCGATCTTAAAATCTTTCGAATAAATCGAAACAATCGATGCCTTCTTGGTTGGTTTAATTATTCTCGATACGTGTTTATGACATTAAGCCGCAAAGAAGGGCGCGATAGGGGATCGATACGCTACTGAGCCAGTGAAGGAAATCGGTTGCTTGAAGGAAGAAGGGCGTTGCATCATAGGCACGTTTTACACGATACACCTTTATGGGAATTACAAATCCCTACGTGGCACCTATCAGGCCTTGAGAATACACGAGGCTAAGTATGTCCGCACGAGCCACATTATAAATCCTAATCGGCTATCGCACGCTCGACCTCCTTCCAGATCTGGAAATACACGGCATGCTATATTCTATTCGCTTTGCTGCCCCGCACTTGCTGCAGATTTCATCCAGATATCAGTCTCGCCTTTATATCATTGGATAACGAGGTGTCGTAATACACGTTGCTCCTCTGGTATAAATCGATAAAAGGATTTATGGAGGAAGGCCGGGCCGAGGGATTTTTAGAAATTCTTTAAATGATCCAAGGCTGCCTGTTTGCTTCGAATATTTTGAAACGTATTACCTTGAGCGAAACGTGATAGTTACAACACGGTTTCTGATACGAAGAAGTTTTACGAATCAAGTTGTACATAATGGATGTTTCTATTTGGTGGAAAAGTAAATAATAAGTAACAAAAATAATACGAAAGTTTTTTTTTTTACAAAGGAATAAGTGAATAATCTGAATCAAAGAAATTATCTTTTTTCGATGTATAATGGGTAAAGGTTAGATTCATATTTTCTTTGTCTGAATAATAAATTGTAAATTAAATATTATTATGTATTCATTTCACGTATAAAAGCATGCTTTTGACATAACCTGGAACTCTGAAATTTTTTAATCACATAATATTCTGGAACTTTTGATTTCTTTTTGAATATCATTTAACAGATAGAGGAAACATTTAGATGATTATTTTAAGCAAAACATCTTGCGTAATATATTTCAGTAAGAAATGGAATGTAATAAATACATTTTATCAATGTTAACTTTCTTTAGTAAACATAGAAGATAATTAATTCAGCGAAAAGAACGCGATAAGTATAATTTATAAATCATGTTAATTTTCTCAAGTTTTTGATTTACAAACGCATTAACATATTTTATAATTTGTACATTTTCACATTTGCTGGTTTCAATTCAATGCATATTAATATTACTTATCATGATAAAACATTCTTTTTTAAGCAATTTATCAACTATATATATATATATATATGTTTATTCGCACTTTTTAACTTTTAATAATATTCTTTATCTCGTACACGTAACACTTTTTGCTTTGCACGGAACGACTATTAATAAAATTCATAATTATAAATCTCAACGAAACTTTTCACGAGCAATTCCTTCCCTTCCTACAATTGAAAAATCAAATTTTCTTTTATTAATTTCAATTCTTCCGCGTCGTCCCCTTTTCACAGTTTCCCATTTTACCGTAGGAAGTCTGGCATCGTTTCTCTATCTTGTAAAATAAATCACGATGCTATAGGTACTAAACATGTCACCTTCGAACATTCGAACACAGAATAGAAATACCCACCCTGGCATTAACAAGTTTATTTTGAGAGATGAGCCGAGGCTAGTTTATGCAAATTCTAACAATTCGCATGGTTGTTGAGAATTCTTTTTCTAATGGTTGAAATAAAAAACGCAAATCAAGAATAACAATATGAATTTTCAAAAAATTTCGACTTTTTCTCGAAAACTATACCAATTTTTGAAATACATTCTACATTTATATTATGCTTTTCAACATTTGGAACGCGACAGAAGATTGGTTAATTTAATTTGGAAAATTTTTTAAAACTTAACCATAAAATTTCTGATCTTCTATTTCGAGTCATGGACACCTCTCTGGTTCTATTTTTACGAATTGCAAACCGCGTGTGTACACGTTCCTTTTCAATTTCCCCCTACGCTTTCATCATTTATTCCGGTCTCTTGCGCTTACTCACGGCTGATCCCTTTTCCTTCACCTCCAAATCAACATCGTTTTAGATACGCAAAGCTGAGATACTCCTTCGAGCCATCTTATAAATCCTAATCGGCTTCCAATCAAGTTCGACGCTTCTCCCAAGATAGTAACCTTCTCGAAAATTTATTCGACTCGTTTCAAATCCCTTTTACCTCAATCTCTATTCCGTTCCATTCCGGAATCGACTATGAATTATTTAAAATCTAATAGAAAAGAAATGTCGAATCGAAGTCTTTTTTTTTTCGTGCTGCTGCTTTCGGTGCTATAAGATAAGAATCAAGGAAGCATTTATTTGTTAAAATTCAAAGAAACTTCAATTCCTCTTTAATTTTCGGCTCAAATAGCAAAATTTCTAACAGTTTTGAAACAGCAATAAATTCCAATTTTGTCCGGATAACCGGTTTCGAGTCAGATTTATTAGCTACCATTTGATTTCTTTTCAAATCTACTATTCAGTTTGTGAACAGGTTTTCTTTTAATATATTCAGTTTTCTTTTTTTTTTTTTTTTTTGTTTACGATCATTGCTTGCAAGATAGGATTGTAACATATCATATATATCATTTGTGAAAGATCGTTTAAATAATGACAAAATTTTTGAAAATTTTGTATAATTTGAATAATTTTATTCACATTTTTAAATGTAGATTCTTTTAATGAGGTAGAAGAGAAGAACTGGAAGTAGATTTTAAATAACTCTTAATTTTTTAAGAAATCTTCATCATTTAAAATAATTCGTAAATTATTCGTGTAAATTATTCCATACAAGATGTAACATAATGTTAAAAGGAATATATGTATTCCTATATTAGTAATTATTTCGCAAGTGGACATTTATAAATCGTTAAAAGGTTAAATTTATTTTTTCAAATGAAATTATTTTATAATATATGTTAATAAATACAGATTCTTTATATAAAGAAGATAATAAGTTATTTATATAGTAAAAAAAAAAAAAATATCATTTTAAGAAATAGTATTAATAATTGCGTTATTATTTCTTCGTCTTTCTTTTACAAGTTTTACAAAATTTAAATTGAAATATCTCATAAAATAATAATTTATTATTAATGTAAATGCTATCCTCTTTAATGATAATATTCTTTGACAGCATTTCGAAACGTTCGAGAAATTTAAAATTTCATCATTTTCTTTGCATATTTTTTCTTGGGATGAATAAATTAAAAATTAAAAAGACTAGACTTTTTACAAAGTTGATAATAAGCATTTTACTCGAAAGATAAAATATGTATAAAATATGCAACAAGCAAAAAATAAAAAGATGTTAAATAAAACATTTTAATTAAAGAAAATAGAATTAGTAGAATTTATAAGAAATAATAATCGATTAATGAATAGGTGAATGTATGGAATCAAATTATAATATAAAAAAAAAATAAATTCATCCTCTAAAGAACTTTTTTATAGCATGCAATTTTTCTATAAAATAATTCTTTGCAAAATGAATAATCTAATAATTATTTGAAATTAAAAAAATAAAACATTTACAACTTAATGTTAAAACATTACAATTCCAAATAGGAATTTACAATAGAATATTTTTAACAAAATAAATATTCTCAAATTGCACGATAAATTAATCAAAGAAAAAATACTTTATAATTAAATTGTATAAAGTATCAAAATCAAAATATTTGTAATAAAACGACAAAAATACAGATTTGTTATTCCAATTCTTTTGATTATTTTTTTATTTATTTAAAAGGAATTGAGTGATAACAGAAACGATTACAAGAAATTGTGCAAAGTAGATTTCATGTATTTAATGCGATGACATATCATCCAAATAAAAAGATGAAAAATAAAAAAAATAATGGTGAAACCCAAACAATATTTCCAAAGTTTATATTTCACCGTGTATTTATATATTTCTCGAAAGGTGGTCAAGAACGAGCAACCTGTTGCATAATTTATGCAAAATGTATTTTCTGAATGAAACATTTTTCTATCTAATATAAAAGTTTAAAATTATATTATATTTTCACAGATGTAAAATGTAATTTTGAATTTTAAATTATTAAATGGATATCGAATTTTCAATATTGTTTTTTATATACACGAGTTTTAAATATTAAAATGTTTTAAATAATAACTCTTACAATAATATCATGAATGATTGAGATATTTTTAACTTCTTCGCGAATTTAAATTTTCTAAATATAAAGCAAACGTAGAAAACATTTATAAATGGAAATTTAATTGTTAGAGAAGCGTAAAATAATTCAACATTAACTTGGACTAAAAAATTAAATATGAAATTAGATTAATAAAGGAATAATTTTATTTTCAATTAGTAAATTTCAAATATGTTACTTACAATTAGATATAAAATATAATTTTGTGCTCCGTTTTATGCATAAAAATCAATCAATTATTAATACATTCATATTTGATTTATTTCAATATAATCTATATACTTAATAAATTTTTTAATGGACAAGTTAAGAAAAAGATAGTTTTGAAAATTATTGGAAATTAATGAAAAATTATTGACAAATAATATATCTCAACTCTACAATTTAATTCTGTCTGATTTAAACAATATATAGCTTTAATGCTCGTGTTCTTCTAATCTTATTTTTATGACTTTATTATTAGATTGTTTATACAGTAAATGTTTATACAGATTAAGATACTTAATAACAATAAATTCAACGAAACACGGTTTCAATGAAATTGAAATAAAGATTCGTTTCACTTTTTAAATATCATGTACTTTTCTTTTCATTCAATTTTCTATAAATGCATAAATATTCACAGATTATTAATTTTTTTCAATATTAATAATATTAATTAAATTTCACTGTACGTGTATAATTTTCAACATACTTTATATCATAAATAATATCAAAATCATCTCAATTGCAATCTAATGAATTAAAATTCAATCAATACGAAATATTTGAAATCATATCAATTTGTTTTACATAAATAAAAAATTATTGCTGTACATGGAATTATAGGATTGTAAAAATTATACGTGAAAACTAACAGACAACTCTATATGTCAAAGTTTGAATAACATTAAAAAAAAGTATGAAATATTGGTTTAATTAAAAAATGTTACAAGTGAAGAATAGGTATATTCCGAATTATCTTCACTTTGTAAAAGAAACAAGAAGAGAAGAGAATTATAATATTAAATAAATATTGATTTCTGGCTTAATTTATTCTCCATTGTTCACAACAGTAATAAAAAACAAATAATCAATCGTCCCTCGTTAAATCTTCGTTAATAAATAAAATCGATCTTCTAGATCTTATTAATTTAAACAGTAATCTTTGGAATATTCCGAATTATCTTCATCTCCACTCTTCCTTAACAACATGGCCTTTAACATACTAAAATCTCGTGTGACATTTTATATTTTTAAAATATTTGAAAATTAAAACGCAAATTAATAGATTAAATGATTCACTTTTAAAATATCAGCCATTATTTCAATCATTTAAAATTCGCTTCCAAATCTATTCTACAGATCGAATCGGAGATATTAAATATATTTCTCATATACTGTCAAATATTACGAATAGTCCAAATATCCACCTTCGTTCGATTAATAACGAATATGAAGCGAAACAAAATTGTTTACTCGCAAGTCATTAGCCACTGGTGACCAGAATGCGAAAGCATAGCAAGAAAAAGAGAGAATTGTGAAAGATAGCATTCACTGCGAATATAGCGTTAAAAGGAATCCCGGAGCGAAAGATCTCCGTAAAGTCGCATCCGTCGTAATCGACAAGTTACCCTTCCGCGCGCTTTTTCTTTTTGATGGCCAGCTTTTCCTCTTTTATGTCTCGGCATGGCAGCTGGTCTTCCCATATGTGTCACGGATCTGCTTGAAATTCATCCATTCGCCAACTCCTTGAGATTCTTGGAGCTACGGCGAGAATTACTTTACGCTTCTTTCGCTCTTCATCCCTCCTTTGGTGCCTGTAGCGCCAGACCTGCTCTCCAATACACACGTTCGTTCCTTTAAACGAACATTTACTTCCACGCTTTTTCTAGGAAATCAATCTTTTCGAGCAGTGCTGGCAAAGAGTTCCTTTTTTCTTTTTTCTTATAATTTTAAAAATTAACATAATCATCATACCTTTGCGGAATTGAAAATCCAACTTCCATTAATAATACACGTGTCTTTATTTGTTAGCAGTGAAAAATAGATATTTAATTTGAAATTGAATGTGTTGACATGGTATATCTAGCGATGAAAATCTTATTATGCAAATTCGATTAATAAGTTTTGTTGTTAAATTAAGAATGATCTTTTATTTTGCACGAAAAACATGTAAACTATAATTTCGATATTATTTTGAATTTTTTTTAAATAATATTAGATTTTGTAAAGAAAATTTCCAGGCGAAATTGTATATAAAACGTGAAAAAATAATAAAAATTTGAGAGTTGATTTTACATGCTCAAAGAGATTTTCCGTCGGAAAATAAATTGCTTTATAATATAATCCATTATGTTCAACATACAAATTTAATTAAAATCAAATTTGTCAAGAGATGAATTTTTCTTTTCAGATAATGTATAAAGACTTTTATAAGAGATAATTTAAAATCCAAAAAAAAATGTCTAATTTTTATAACAAAAATTTTTCCAATTTTATTAATAAACGTGTGTATTATTTTTCTCAAAATGTAGAATAATTTCGAAATCTGAACAATCTTATCTCCTTTTCATTTTAAATAAAACGATTCTTTAAATCACATAAATGATTTGAATAAAATTATTTTCATTTTTCGGAAGAAAACAATATAAATTTTATAATTTTGATAATTATATCATAATTACATTTTTTAGACAAATTTATTATAACATCTAATTAAAATTTAAAAGGGTAAAATGGTTGGCAAAGATACTCCAAGAAAGTTGTCGAATAAAATAAATAAATACGAAATATAAATTCTTCATGTGTGTGTGTACTTCACAATAAGAAATCAGCTACACGTATCGTGGAAACTAAATTAATGTCACGTTCAATCAAACTCGGTGATCCAATCATAGCATCGCTTCCTACGAAGAAAATGACGCGAAAGTTGATTATTATTGACCTTGTTGGCGTCTATCGACGTCGCACCAACCCATATAAAGTTCCTAACTCTCATGGGTAATCCCCCGTACACTTCCAGACACTCTTCTCTCTGACACATTTCAAATATTAGATTTCGAACGTCAATCAAAGCAGTTCCATCGATCGTTACAGTGGCTATATGACAGAAACGGATTACGAGCGAGTGCCACCACTGACGTTATCGTACGGGAAGAAAGATCCATATATCCATGGACGTTTAAATTTTTTAAGCGTTCTTAATGGAACTTGAAAATTGCGAACAGCATTCGATTTGCTTCAAATTGATCTTTTATATATATATATATATAAAGATCAATGATTTCTATGACAAAAGAACAGTTAAACTAAATTCACTCGGTCGAAGAAGAAGTCGATAGACGAGCTTATAAAGCAATAATAACTTCTTTTTATAAATTCTTATATATAAAGATAATATTTGCTTCGATTAGAGTTGTTTACCTTTCATTTTGAATTTTGATAAATTCGAAAAAGTAAGAAGAATGGTTAAACATCATTTATTATGGTTACCATTATTGTTGCAGACTGAACAATTAGTATAAATGTCTAATTCTTAGATAGAAAAAAGGATTTTCGTACTTGGTTAACTCTTTTCGCTTTAGCATTTATTTTGATAATAAAGATATATGAGCTAACGTGGATAATTGGAATCAATGAATCGAAACGAGATTGGAAATATTATTAATAATACTACAATAATAGAAAAGATATGAGATTGTAGAAAGGATGTAGTTTTACATCTCTTCTTGTTTCGATAGTAGAAAACAGAGATAGGAAAATATAGCATGGAGCCGTAGATCGTTTGTATAGCGGAACTTTGAATAATAGAATGTTTGAATACTATCGCGATGTCTCTAAGAAGGTTCTACTACATTAAGTTTAAAATATATATCGTGATAAACAGGTCATGAGAATTGCATTATATTGGATATTAATACTCAAATATGATTGAAAGTAATAAATTAGAACGAATTTCTAGCATTTATAACGAATAAATATCTTTTACATTCTTGCATTTAATAAGCAGCCAACATCGAATCTTTCAAGCATGTTGAAACCGGTTAAAATAAAATACTACTTGAATCTGTTTCCATTAATTCTGCACAATTTTGCATAATTTAGATAGGAATTTTTGTTATATGCAGCATATGCAAGCGTCAGATGAGTTTTAAAAGGAGAATGAGAATCAAATCAGGTCAAAAAGATTATGAGAATGAATGAACATATAAAACCTTGGTTTTGGAAAAAATTAGATATTTAGATATTATATTTATCTATTATTATTTAATTTTTTATCGCAAATGAAACAAGTATTTATAGTTATAATATAAAATTTTTAGTTAAATAATTCTGAAATAAGTCTTGATGGAATCACTATCTATAAAATTCGTAAAAATATCTAAAAATAAGATTCCAAAATATTAAACATTTATTAAAAATTGAAATAAATTCTTTTCTTTTTTTTTTTCTAAGCCTGTTATTCGTAATAAGCAGAATTAATCAATCAAATATTGATACAGAAACAGTGCAATGAATTATCCGATGTCCGATCACGTAAGACCCACCTTTTGTATCAGAATATAATGCAATGACCTGAAGAAACATCTGCCAGGTCGGAACTTACTGTTAGAGTTGCATGGGTAACACGACAATGCATCATGCTACGTGTTCGTTTAAAGCCGTTTCGTGATCCTCATAAACGTCACTGAAGATATAATCATTTCGTTCCGCCGCGCCTAGGTTTGCAAGTCGATTTAATCTTGAGCATAAAAGAAACCCGGGTTTCCTAATGCTACTAAAAAAAGATCGACCGTGAACTTTTTTTTTTTTTTTTTTCTTTACAACTCTACAAACACGAGTACCGTTCCGTGAGGAACATTTTAATCGTGCAGAAGAAGTATATCTGTGTGTAGCTATCGTTGCATCGATTTTCTAAAAAAGATTAATTCTATATTGTACGTGATATAATAATTTTAGATTTTTTTTTTTTATATAAATATCAACGTGATAGGATTAATTTTTCTCTTTCTAAAATTGTGTAAGTAAGTTGTATAAGTCTAAATTGAATATTTTATAATTTTTATTTCAATTTTATCCCAACGTTTAAATTTTAACAAAATTTATTTCAATTTAAGAAAAAAGTTTATTATGTCATTTATATGAAACACATAAAGATTTATTGCAGCAATACATGTTACCGTGCATTTTAAAATGTATTGCATATAAGATAATCTGTGTCTTAATTATTGCTAAGTTTAAGATTCACATTTATTCGATTAAAAGATTAGATATTAGTTCGAAGATCATTAAAATTATAATACTCAATGATACATAATTGATATTATTATTATTATTATTATTATAATCAATTGTTTTATTAGAATATTTATGTATATCGAGTAATAAAATAATGAATCAAAATTGCAGAAATGCAAGTTATTTCAACGTATCATGCACAGAAATTTAAAAAGATAATTTAAGAAATCGCATCAATAATAATATTAATCATGACAACTATTACGAGTTTATAAATCTTTCTAACCTTATCGAAAAAAAAAAAAAATACGATCAAATTTACAGGAACTCAGATGTATAAATAAATCATAGATAAATTTCCAAGCACAATAGCTGAAAAGTTGTTTGAAAGGAAACTCAAAGCAAAATCGCGTGGGCGTAACTCTCCCCTTCCCTTTGTTTGCGCCAACCTAACTTCTTGACTCCGGGTCACTGGGAACTCGAGAAAATCTCAGAAATGCGACCTTTCGAACATTTAACCTCCCCCCTCTCTGTTCCTCCCGCCCGTTGGCCCTGTTTCTGTCTCTGTTGATCGAGCTGCGCCCAGTTTCTCACGCCTACCCACGCACGAAATGATGAAGCAGTCACACTTGTTGCGCGTTTCCCTTCCTCGTAAGCACCTCGCACAATAACGATTCCAAGTATTTCGACTTGGCTGATGCAATTAACCAACGTAATAGACCTCGATTTCAATAGAATGCGTTTCGAGAACGCAAGTCTTTATTTTCCTTCCTCGATAATACATCCTCCCTCCCCGTCATTGACGACTAATTGACCGACGATTGAACGGTGAATAAAGATGCGGTGAATGTAATCTCATCTCTGACAAACGAATCGATATAATGGAATTTTTCATTTCGAGCTTCGGTAATTTTTCTTATTATATTAATGAATGAAATATTTTACATTCTGTTACATAATTGGCGATATGTGGAAACGTTAAATGTATATTTTACGTTCTAATATACGATAAGCAATCTTATCGATTCTCTGGCGAATTCTGGTTCTTGTTTATCCGAGTAACATTAATTTGCAAAAATCAATCTATGTCACATTGTGTAATGGAACGTAAAATGTATTTATTTAAATTTGCGATCGACAATACACTCTCCTCCGTTTACGTGTCATAGAAAATTTTTATATTAGAAGATATGATTATTTAAAAGAGAAATGTATTTATTATTTCCATTAATTAATTTTTTTCATAAACTAAAATTTTTGAATGTGTCATTGTTTATAATTATTTTCAAATTCATAAAATATCACTATATTCTTGAACTTAATAATCAATATAAGCAGTTGGAGACAAAAAAAAAAGAAATTTTGTTTTCAATTGCTCATGTTGTATTCTGAAAGAAACATTTATTATACTTTTGAAATTTATTATCTAAATGATAAAATTATTAATATATATTATACGAAAATTCTACAATATCATACGATATTTACAGCAAATCGATGCTGTATGTTTGCAAAACTATTTATTATTAATTATTATTTAACTATCAATAATAACACGTATCATAGAAGTGCAAGAAATGGAAGTAATTATATCTTTAAAATCTGAAATATCACAGTAACGATGAAAAAAAGGAGAACAAGAGCGAACAAAATAACTGTATTTACCAAACGATTGCATTTTCTTAGATAAAAAAAAAAAAAAAAAAAAAAAATTGATTCAAAAATTCAAAATTCTTAATTACACTTCGTGACGCCTAAAAAATTCTCTTTCTTTATATAACAAGAAATAAATGACAAAAATAATATGAAACTATAATTATTCGCTGCATCAATCCAATTCCATTGTATTACTGTGAGCAATTGTAAAACATTTCCGTGTAAAAACACGGCGGTGCATCGTGTTTACATTGATCGGAAGGCAATTTCGCGAGGCAAGCCATAAAAATTGATTCGACACGCTTTTCTAACTGATAGTAATTAATCACAAGAATAAGTCAAGCAGGCGGTCGTGAGAAACGCTTAGGCTCGATGCAAGATGAACGATTTTTTACCGCGCGAGCGGTATGTCTTTCCTTGTTTCCCCCATTGAAAATAACGAAGACAGATGTGCCAACCGTGCGACAAAACGTTGCTCGTCCGTATCAAGCCTTTAACCCTCTTCTTTCACACATTGATTTATCCGTGATGAATAAAAGCGTTCACTCCGATTCTCATAAGATTCTCTTTTCTTTCTTACTTTTATACTGTTATAATAATTTATCTTATCTGTCACAAATCATAAAGATTCTCGATATCAATAAAAATCAATATGATGTAAATGTTTCATCAATAAGAAACATCTATACAATAACTCACTCTTAAGTTATTTCTTCTTTATTTTCTATTTCTTTTTTCTTATTTTTATTTTAAATTAAGATCGATCCAGTAAGTTATTTGGTCCTGAGTCTTCCTAAGTTGATTAATAAGTTAGTCTTGTCGAGACTAATAGATTAAAAATTGCTAGTACTTCTAGATAAATTTTTAACCAAATCGTTTGAATGAACGATTTTTTTCGAATCGAGGCGACTGACGAAATAAGAAGAAACAAATAGCTAATCTAATACGAATTGCTCATTCGAAATAGGTTGAGCAAGAATAGCGTTACGAAATTAGATACTGCATTGGATAGCTATTTTGTATATAGGTTGTCACCCATTTAATAGTGTGACAGCATCATAATAACAGCACAGCAATTTCGTGTGTCCGTTTTAAGTTTACACGATGATTATTTTTGTATCAGAAATATTAAAAGTTTTACGATATCGAAAGAAACAATAATAATAATTTGAAATAATATTGGAAAACGCTAAATTTTTAAATAAAATTCTATAGTTTTTGTCGTGCATTTTCGAAGTTTATTTGCCTTCAATATTAGCGTTATCCAATGTACGCAATGCACGTTACGAATAGAAGCGATCCTGTAATGGATATTGATTAGGATAGATAAGTATAGCTCATATTAGATCTTTGAACATCATCAAGTTTATACTTCTAAATGGAATCTTATATATTTTTGTAATTAATATTTAAAACACGTTTTTCATAAATTGTTGTTGAGTTATTAATTTTTAAAGTTTAGTTGCCACCATTAGTGTTGCAATGTGTGCACGCTTCGAATAGAAGCGATCCTGTAATGGATATTAGGTTAGGTTAGAATTTAAAAGCGGTTTCCATTAGAAAGTCGGTAATATTTGCGATTTTGCAACTGAAAGTTTTACATTGGGACATTCTATAAAAGAATCGAGACCGCGAGATTACTTAATAAATTCTACAAGATAATTATATTTGCCATATTGTACAAGACATTAAATTAATCAATATCGAAACTTAATAATTTTTTACTTACACATTTTAATATCTTCAATATTTCTTAATAGTTTTTTAATATTATTTACTTCTATTATTTATTTCTTTATTTTATATTTCTGTCTTTTTCCTTATTTTTATTTTAAATTAAGATCTAAATATTCTTCTTTCTTCAATCATAAATTCCTTTATTTACAATTTATTTATTATTTATCTGAAGATTTTACATACTAAAATATACATAAATATTAACATTGGCTGTTAAATATTTGATGACAATCACCAGCGAAGATGATTCTTCGTTAGTTTTTCATTAATATCTCGAAAATTTTTAATTTTTACATTTAGGATTCCTCCTAAAATTTCGTATCATACGACCAGAAGAGCATTTTGAAATTTTACAAACTAACTTTGCCCCAGCGTTGAAGCGCAACCGTGATGCGATCCACGCGAGCTAAGCTTAAAGATACATCTCTGTGGAGAATGAAGACACGTCGATATCGATCGACGACCCATCCATCGTCCATCGTCGTTATCGGTGAACATATTCTCGAGAATATTCTACGACTGATATCCGTTGTCTATACACTCTGTTATAGATCGACGACACTGCTTTATAATACACCGATAACGACGATACCTCGTATCGAGCACTGTGGACGTTGAAATTTGAAATTATGTTTCCAAATTTCAATATAGAAATTCGCTTTTCTCGACAATATAACACACGTTGAAATTGATATAACGTGTCTTATGCAGCAACTAAGATATTTGAATTAGCGATCGATCTACCGATACTTGATGATTAATCGTATACACGTCTGAATACTGAAATTCTTATCACATTCTAGGAAGAAATGATTCATGTTTCGACTGCATTTGTATAATGTATGCGCGTAACGAGAGCGATATGATGAAATATGACATCGGTATGTCGGATCGACTTTATGCACGTATGTATTGTAAGTAGATTCGCGATTGTGTCTGATTCGAAAGATTGATTTTTCGTTGTGGCGAACCTTTCTGCCTCTGACACAAGGGCACGTCGATCGTTATGTAATCAACTCACTGTTACGTGAACGAATTTTTCAGATTATACGTTTGTTCACTATAACAATATCTTAGAGTCGTCCAAGAACGAATATAAATTATTGTAATAAAGAGATTTTCAAGATATGAAAAATATTTTCTGAAAATGTTGTTTTCAGAAAACAATGTAATTTATTCGTCGCATAAAATCTAAATAAATCACGTATTATAGTTTAATTAGAGACTGATAAAAGAAAAATTTAAATGTATCATAGTACAGCGAAATTAGATATCAAGTTATAGTATGGTGATAAAATAATAATTTATCAATATTGGAAAATTCATAGTGTTCGTTAAATGCAACAGAGATTTTTTTTTTTAATTTCTTAACAATTCATAAAAAATAACGAGAAAATGAGCATAACAAACATAATCAAATTTTTACATATTTATAAAACAAAAGAAAAAGAAAATTTAAAAGATACTAAAGATCACTTCAATTCGCTATTAAATTCATTCCTTTCTTATTAATCTACTTGTATAACTTTAATTTAAAAAAATTAATCGCTACTGGTGATTACCTTTTCGGGTAGACAACATTATTGTGATTCGCGAAGAGAAGTTAAAAAAATTTAAAGATAATTAAAACGATAAAAAGAGTGACATTGTTATTTACTCGTTATTTAATTTAGAAAGTAGTTAAATTGCATTTCTCGAGAGTAAAACTAAGAATAAACTCTGAAAGTTAGTAGCTCCTGTCAATAGTGTTCTCCAAACAGTTACAACAAAAATAAAAATTGTTGGTGTCTCTCAAATTCCAGTAATTACTTCTTCCAAGTAATTACAGATTAATTAAGAAGAGTAAAGAATTCACAAGTTTCTCAAAATATATTTCTACAATGTACAATCTTTCTCACACGAGAAATCTTAAAATCATAATATTTCTCTCGATTTTTTTTAACCTAACCTTTAAAAAGTCCCTATATATAAAACAAGCATCTGTTTAAATAAAAGCAGACAATAGCACCAAAAATGGTGGAAAAAAAAATATAATTTATTTTAAATAAACTTTAATCGGTCGATCGAGCAAATGACGCCAGGTTTCCATGATTTTCCAATCCAAAAATTATTCGCCACACTTGCCGCAAACTATGGCACGAAGGATCATATTATTCAATTCGCTTCGATGATATATGTCACGGTATCGATGCAACCACTAACCAATGGCCATTCGAAACAATACGTTTGTACGAGTTGCACCTGTGTTCCAAACCGCAAAAATTCACGTTCGTCCAGAACGACAGATAATAGCCGCCACTGTTGCGTTCGTCACACTTTCATCTTTCAAGCACGGTGGTGGGCGAGGCAAAGTCCATCGATAACACGAGAGAACGTGGGATAAAACGATATCGTCCTTCTTTCGTTTCCACGTGTCGCGCAGTGAGGATGCAAGGGACGATATCACGAAAATGATTGCATAAAGGTCATCGAACGAAATAAGTCGGGCCATCGGTCGATTTTATCACTTTTTGGTTAAAAGCGATATTTTGTTGGTGAATTAAATTTATAAACAATATGACGTAATAAGAATTCCTTTATTGTGAACATAAATTAATTAAAGAATTATTTATAATTTTTTGTTATTATATTTCGAAGTAATTATTATTAATTTATTATACAATGATGATGATTGATTATTAAGAACAATTCAAAATTGAGGATATAAATCTAAATATATCTTTATCGTATAATAAATTTTAATAAATTTTAATGAGGAGGTTTGACTTAGCATTGATTGATCAGTTTTATAATTGTTCCTATTCTAATTCTTGCGCGATATTTTTTTGCTAAGAGAAAAACTGTTTAAGATGTTTCTTGATGTTGATTTAAGATTATTAATTTTTTTCAATATCATATCTTACGAATATTGACTCGATGACTCGTTCTCTCTTTTTTTTTTTTTTCAATTATATTCTGTGTGTGTCATTTCTTTTAATTCATTTGTAACAAATTTTCCTTTAAAATTACTTCCACTCGTAATTTCAGAAATTTTTTCCCGTTATTCATTATTTCTTTGGAGATTAATTTATAGTTAAAGAATAGTAGTAAGATCCTCATATAATTTTTAAATTAATCTCTTAATCGTTTATTTATCTGTTCCAATATTGTTTCAGAAGAGAAGAGAAACATAGTAGAATCTTATTTCAATTTCAAATGATTCTTTATTTGATCGGGTGACAAATTGAAAAAATGTTTCTTAATTTAATTATAATATTTAATCATAGAAAATAATTTATTTCTCGTTGAATTATTTCTTACGTTCGTAAAATATTTGCATTTCTTAAAAAGAATTGATTGCTTTTAAAATAAAAAAAAAAAATTAATTTTTCAAAAAAATAATGCCATTTAAAAATTCAAAAACCTGGCCACGTCTGCAATCGTTATTAGCTTGGCTCGTGCTCAATCCATCGATATGGATTCCGATTCCGAAGCTGCGTCACGTGGACGGCAACATTTGCACGTGGCCGATATTCAGGGAAGCTGATTACCTCGACTATTGAAATTACTTGTGCGTTAATTGCTTCATTCGGTACCCACGTAATTAAATCGATTCGATTTGCACGTTTGCAACCGATCAGTTTGTTAAATCTTTAATCGGAAGCGACAAAATGGATGCCGTTGAAATTAATGAAATTGTCATATTTAATCGGAACACATTTGGTAATTTTTTCGTAATTAAACTATCCGAATCGTTGCAATATGATCTTTCCTTGTCAAAGGAATTGTGCAATAGGGGAGGCAGAGGATCGTAATAATTTGACTTTGGATCGTGATTATGGTAAAAATGTTATTGGTAAATGTTTATAAAGAAGATACTATCTTTTTATCTCGATGATTTCTTAATATGTTGTCAGATGAATAGTATTGTAAAAAAGTTTACGACTTAGCAGTCGTAGTTTATTAAAAAATTATTAACAAAAATAGTTTTATTTAAATTAGTTTTGTTGCTTATCAAAAGATTAACCTAATCTAATCATAAAATCAGAATTAAATGCATTTTTATTTGATATCAATTAATTTATGTTAATTTTAAGTTTAATTTCATCATAAATCAAAATTAAATAAAAACTTATTTAATTTATTATTTAATGATTTAATAGTTTGCATTATATTTGGGCTAATTTTTTTAATCTAGCCGGTTATTAATTATTTAGTAATAAATCTGAATAATATTAACCTAAACTGTTACCTTTTTAAAAAATCCTTTTTGTTAATAACTTTTTGATAAACAACAAACACTAAATAAAATTTTTATAATTCTATGAATAGCAATCTTGATAATATATCAATCTTATTAAACACATATATTAAAAAATCATCAAAATTAAAGGATGGTATCTTTTTGTAAATAATTATCAAATTATTACACGTATAAAAAAATTTTACAATTCTCCATAGCTATATGATATTATTGAATAACAATTTTGTTTAATGATAAGTTAATTGGTTAATCAAGATTTTACTGTAAATAAAAAATAATTAAATTTTTGTTTATTATTAACAGATTCGTGACTAGTGATGCAAATGTGTCGTAGCCATTTCCTATTTTATGGCAGTTTATACGTGTATAATCGTGTACATTTGATAATTACAAAGTTTTCAAAAGAATATAAAAGTGTTGTCAATGTACAAAATTTTGAATTTTGTTACATTTTCCAGCATTTCATAATTGAATATTTTTTGTATTTATCGAAAATCAATATCGGAAAAACTCACTTTGGTTTTTGATATAATTTCGGATGTGTTAATGAAACTTGCTAATAAAACTTTAATAATAAAAGTATATATATCTTTTAAATTTGATTTTTTAGAATAGTAATATTAGAATTACAATAAAAATATAAATGTATCAAAATTATGTATATAAAATAAGTCAGACAATATTTATAAAATTTAGAGAGAAAATTCATCGAATATAAGAAAAAAAAAAATCAGAAATATTCGAACACACGCATAATTTATTATTTTTATATTAATATTTAGTTGGTCATCTTTCGACTCAAAATAATATCTCTAATATAACTTTCCATATTGATTTCTATGTGACATTTATAGTGTTTCATATTTCAATCATTTTCTATTTTGATAATACTTTGTTATTTAATGGGTAGGTGTTCTAAGAATTCATGGCTTCTTTCTCGATTTCATTCTCTTCAATGGGAATGAGAACGAGAAAAATATTCTTATAAGTCTGATACAAAGAAATATTTCTATTTTTACTTCACGATATGCATCTTAAATTTCTAAAGCATTATATATGCTTCAAAAACTGGAGTTCTAGTTTCAAAAATTAATAGAAATTATTTTAAAAGTGCATAAGTTAATCGGCTATTAATGTATTTTATTTCGAAACTATTTAAATTTTGCATTTCCGTAAAAAATTAAAAATAAACTCTATAAATCAATCTCACATTGGCTATTCTCCGAATTGTCACGAGAATAAGAATTTCTAAAATCTATTAGACTTTATCTCATCAATCATCTTTATCAATACTTCGCATTTTCATATTAATTTCCTCCGTCGATAATATGTTTTTCACCGATCTAATCTATATAAGAGATCTTTCATTTTTGACTTTATTTGTTATTATTTTGAGTTTTAAAATATCTTAAAAAAATTCTGAGATATTTATTATTATCTCTAATTTATTATACAAGTGATACTTTGTCCAAATATTTAAATCTCTTTGCATTAAAAATAAAAATTTGACGTCAGAGGTAATAAAAATTTCAACCGGAATTCAGCGATCCGTTGTACCGACGGAGGATTAAAAAAAAGAAAAAAAAAAACTAGAATTTTTTAACAATCTTTTAAGAATCTCATTTTATTTCAATAAAATATTTAAGCTATAGTCATAGTAAATCATTATAATCGGAAATTATTCCATCGTGCATGATCGAACAAAAACACGATCCATTAAAGTAAATTTTGTGTGGGAAAACAATACGAAATTAGACTATCAATAAACAAAATAATACGACGTATACGTCACTTAAGAACGTAAAAGAAAATATTCACCACCTTTCTCGTGCTAATCAGTACATCGACGTATGGCCAAGTGAGAGAACGGCGGTGCAACTGTAAGCATGTCTGCATGCTCACTCTTGTAAACATGGGCGACCATGCATAAGGGGAACTTTCACTGAACATTATTAGATACGCGGCGGAATGCGACTACCGTAAACCAACTGCAGTGGCGTAAGTTGCCCATCAGGTACCCTTGAATGTTCTCTCTTACTGTTCTGACTCTACTATCAATTGTTATGCAACAACATGCTGTGTTAAGAGAAATGCAAAATCAGATTAACGTATATACAAAAATATTTCTAATTTTTCTTGTTAAATTGCAGAATTATAAGTTTTTATAATTTAAAATAAAAAAGAAACGTATAGGCAAATAATATAATATATATATATCAATAGATTTGATTTTAATTTATAAAAATTGCTTAAAATACTTCAAATTTCAAAATGCAGAATTTATGTAATATAGATATTTGGAATACTTTTTCATCTATCTATATTCTTTGAAAAGTTTATGTAACACGTAGTTACATACAGTTTTCTGTCATTTTATATATTTTCATTTGTGAATTATATTTTTGCAGTTTGGTTAGAAAGCAGTTAATACATCTTATATATTTTCAAAATCATAATTTATAATATATATATATATATATTAATTTACTTTACTTGTCACTAAATATGAACTGAATGACTTGAATTTTAAATAATATTATATTATATATATATTTTTATGTTATGAATATAGGATTATGATATAATTAGTCTTAAGATGATTATAAATCGAATATATATATGTAAATCGAAAATAAAAAATAACGTTCATATAAACAAAAGAAATATATTTTATTTAAATATCATATTTTGAAATAATGCAAATTAGTTTTTTTTATTACATGATAATTCGATAATACTTTCTTCGCCATATTTTCATGCAACATTTAATTCAAAGTTCAATTCATATAATATTCAAAATTCTTACATAATATCTTACATAATATGAAACAAAAAAATTCGTTAAAATCCGTTCAAATATTTACGTTTCATGGAATAAAAGATTAAAATTAATAACGATAAAAAAAAATCAATTCGTTCTCAAATATTTATATCTGAAATTCCAATTTTATACAGAATGACAGAAAATTGAAATTAATAATTAGTATTCGAAAAAAATATTTCGTAAAATCAGTTTATATTTAAACATTTATGATTAAAAATCGAAGTCTTCGTGACGCGATTCAAGTTGTAAACACGTATCCAGTTTCGATTGAACTGGGGCATAACTTATACAAAAGAGGGGAAAAAGTATATATTGCATAACAGAGGACCTCTTCCGTTCAAAAAGCACGAAGCGATGCATCCGCACCAGGATCGTCCAACAACGATTTCTTTCAGAATAAAGTCTGAGTTTACTCATACGAACGTAAATCGTCTTATGACGCGAACCGGATATGTCGCATGAAAGATCAGCGAGGAATTCCGCATACAGAACAGATGTGGATACACTCGATATTCCGGGGATCAGCTGCAACTGAATCCAGTGTTAGTCAAATATCGATTACACCTAAACGTGTTGCGAAATATTTTTCGTAAGCGCATTATTCGGTCTAATATATTGAATTATTCAATATAATTTTAGATTTTTCTTTTTTTCAAATTTATTTATACAAAAAAAAAAAAATGAATGGCTGAAAAATTAAAACCATTCATTTCGACATTCTTTGTGATTCAATGAAATGGTATTTAATAATCATTTTTATTACTTACTAAATTCTATTAACTATTACTTATATAGATTATTTATATAGATATTAATAATTAGTGTTTTCTTCTTTTGCATTGATTGCAGCGTATTTCCATCATGCAATCAGTTTTATCATATTTTTGAATAATTTTATATTTATTTAAATATGATAATTTTTTTTTTTAAATCATTGGGAAAATTATCTAATTATAGAAGTATAATAAAAAAAAAAAGTAAAAGATATTGCATATATAAATTATTAATATATTAATAAATGATAAAATTTGTAATTAAATTTCATCAAAAATCAATCTTTCAGTTTTAATAAAAATGATAAAAATAAGATATCGTAAGTGATTCTAATTTTTTATTGTAATTGCTAATAACTTGTAATTAGTTTATTAGTCAAATATTAATTATAATCAACTAAACATCAAAAAATTTAATAATTTCAGATTTTCTATTTTTAAATTTATTTATAATTGCATTATTTTATTAATTATTAGAAAGTAAATTTTGAATTGAATATATATATATATATATAAATTAGTGATAAACATTGTTTATGATGCAATAGCGTAAATGTATATATTTATTATATATAATTTCAAGATCTAATAGAAATTTAATAATTAATTTGCTTTATGTATATATATTAAAATTAGTATATAATTAATATGCTATATAATTGTTTTATCTCTAAGGTTTTAAATTTTAGAAAATTTAAAATGAACTTTTTTTTTAAGAGAGTGTTGTCTTATAAAAGAAAATATTAAAATTGCGACTTTAAATCTCATTTTGAAAATTAAAAACATTGAAAATGTTTCATTAATCCTTGTTTATTATATTCTTCCAAAAAAATTTTAACTGGATTGATTTAATATTTAACGTTTTATTTAACTTTTTAAATATACTTCATACTAACAATTTTTAGTCTTTTTATTTCATAGAAATTTTATTCTTTGAAATAAATTGATTAACTTGATTTTTGACCAAACAAAGTAACTTACGCCACATGATCCTCCCTTTTAAATCGTACAACTTTTATTAAAACATTTTCTTGATAATTTCAACTCCTTTTAAGATATTCCATTGTTCTCTAACTATTAAAACATCTCGTATATAATAATTTTAAGTTGAACGTCGCATAGAAACATTATTGACTCCATATATATATATATATGAAATTAAAATAAAAATAACTATATAAAATTAAATAAAACACTTATATACAACAAAATTTATTCGTTTGAAATTAAAAACCCATAAACAATATCAATTGTGCTTCACTTTGATACACTAATTTTTTACCAAGAAGTTTGCAACAAGCAACTGTATTCCCATAGTTCAACGAAATTGCCTGGGGAGCGAGTTTTGCGCTCTCATGCGACTTCCTAATGCTTTTTGACGGTACTGGGAGAATAGTCAAAGGTTCTTGGCGGTATAAAATCAGTACTGAATGCGCGTACGATTAAGTAGACTATCTTCGTAGCAGAAATGCATCATACACGAGATTAAATGTGGAATACGATGTAACAGACGATACGGTACCATCGAAGCAAACCAACACGCAACAACCACTTCCTGGAACTATTATAGCGCATGTCTTCCTTCATAATTCCATCGTGATTCCATACTACGAATTTATAAGCTATCGTGAATGCAAAGATACTATACACATTGTGCGAAGGAAAAAATGTATCTAACATGTTGCCTTTCATTATACATATAGATATCAAGTAATACAGTACAGATACAGGAGTTATATACATGAAAGAATAAATGTTTTTTCTTTTTGCAAAATTAACTTGTAATCTGTATCTTCTTACTTTTGTTATACAAAAGACTTCTCAGAGGGTTTTTTAAAAGAATTGTTATAAAGCTTAAATTTGTTTTTATTAAGAAAAGAAACATTAGAAAAAATTGAAATTTGAAACTGTGGATCACTTTTTATAACTTTATTGTGACTTTATAAAATAAAATTTGCACACATGATTATTATAAAATAAAATGATTTTTAATTATTTTTGTATTTGATATTTTTTAACAATATTATTATCTCTAGTACTGGTACAATATGAAACTTTATTATCTGAAAATTCATTAATTTAATTTGAATATTTTACAAAATTAAATATTCTATTATCTGTCTATACTATTTATAACAATTTAAACAGATCTTTTTTTTTTGTTATAACAGTAGAATTTGAATATATTCACGTGTTATCTATAAAACTCGAAAATACTTGAAAAGCTAGAAAAATTGAAAAAATATTATCGAGAAGTCTATTATAATAATTAAAAAACAAAAAATGAAACAAAAAATTATTTGCATTTCTTTTACGGCATAAGAAACTTATCATTATCTCAATTTCATTGCGAATAAATGTATTATTTTCCTTAAAATATAAAATAATTTATAATAAAATATATTCTATTATATTGAATTTCAACTTGCTCGATATTTCAATACAAAAATTCAAGCTTCTTCAAATTTTAAATATTTATATTTGCGCACAACAGATTGCACAAAAGTTCCCTAAATTTATTCTTCCCTAGATTTTTCCTTTAATAACCATCCCGAGACTTTCTATATCCATAAACAAACAGCTCCTATCTCCTCTAAAAGATACCACTACGTCCAATATTTTTAATTTCACGAATGCCTCTCTTGATTCCATCGCCGTAACAAAATGGCGGCAATTAATGCACACTTCCATCAACACGTTCGTTGCACAAAACTCGCGGAAATCTCGATAAGATTCCGTGGGACGGGTAAACGCTACAGAATTTCTTCCCCCCATAAATCTCTCGAGCGCGAGGTGTTTCCTTGAAGATAGGTGAGGATCGGGTTAACCGGGGTGGAACGAGGAGAGGACAAGGAGAGGAGGGATGGTTTCGTCGAGAAGGCCAAGCTCGAGAAGAGGAGAGGAGAACGTAGGGAGTTAAAAGGAGCGGTCGAGAAGAAGCCGTGGAGAAACATTGGGACAAAAGGTCGTTACAGGGTTGCTGCTGTTGCCTCCATTTTCCTTTTCACTCTTGCCTCGCGCTGTTTCCGCTCGAGTCGACGAAGCACTCGCTAAACGGCTAATTAGCAATTACACGCGAAGCTATTTTTCTTTCGGCCCCTGCACAGTTATCCGTTTCTTTTCGCCTTTACGGATCACGGACTACAAATGATTATTCTTATTCAGCTTCGACGATAATTATTTGCAGTATCGATCGCGAAAGAAATTTCTGAACGATGATGTGAATTTTTACACGGAATAAAGGTTATGGTGTGGATGACAAAGTTTTGGCAAAGTTTTCACTGCTTGGCAGCTAAAAGGCGTTAAAAGACAAGAGGTGCACGGAAAAAGAAAATTATACTATGAATTTTATATTTGCAATGAAATTAAGTTCTCATTTTTGAAACGTTTTTAGATAGTGGAAAAGGGACGTGTATTATATTGTTACAACACGAATAACGAATAATTTTATGAAATGTAATATACGTTCTTTCTTCTAGACTCAATTAATATGTCACAAATTTTCGTTTGTGTACTTAATTATTGAATTTTTTTGCTTTTTAACGAAAATTTAAATGCAAATCTTATATACGTATAAAAGGAAATAGAAAAGTTAAAAAATTATTTGATAAACTATGTAAAAATATCACAAAGTTATAAGAAACTTAATTACTATAATTACTTGAACCGAAATATATGAATAATTAATTGTTTCGAATTAGAAAATATCCTCAAAAATTTGTATTTTCGATTATAGCCTTATCTGAATTTTGAAATCGATGCAAATATTTTAAATTTCTTCCAATATCTTGAAACAAAAAGAAGACTCACACCGTTTTCTTAACAAATTAAATAATAATATTTAAATTTATTCAACTTTTTTTATTTTAGAAAAATTTTATATAAATAAATGATCAATAATAGATTATTCTATTTATTTTAATTTTCTCATTCCGAATAATGTCAATTTCGTACCAACAATAAATCCAAATATATTTCCTCTGAATGATTTTACACACGAATTAAAGTTTCATAAATCTTATTTTTTCCTCTCTTCGATTTCTCTTTTACACTCTTTTCATTTTCCTCGCCGTTCACTGGTGGCAATTAAAACGATCACATTTGGGAAATTAATTAATCCGCTCGAACCCTCGTCAAACGACAAAGAAACATCTTTCTCACGGCACGAAAAAAAAAAGACATCGTCCAGCTGCGAGATTCAAGATGTTCCAAGTCACCGTAGCGCCGGAAGCGAGTGCTGACTCAAAGATTCTTCGTGGAACCAGCTCAGCTAATCCACGAAGGTCCGAGTTTTTCTCGTCTTGTCGACGATTCCATTGAAGAAACTGCCGTGGACTTCGCGACAAGTAAGGATGAGTTTGTTAAACGACTTCGAAAGACAATGCTTTCGAATCGTTCGTTTCGTTCCGATCGATTCTCGTGGGTCGTGTACGACGCGGAAAAACTCTTAGCTCGAGGACCAAGCCAGTTCGGTTTCCGCTTTCAACTCAAGAATTTCCTTCCTCTCGAATCTCTTTTCTCAAGATAAGACATCCCATTGATCGATAATCTTGAAAAGATCCAATATCCTCGAGGATTCTATGATTCTTTTCCATTTCTAGGTTAACTTGTCTTTTTTACTTTCGAATCTCTTATTTTCGCGCGCTTTTGGATTATCGACTACGATTTGAAAAGTATCGATCAAATTGCGAACAAAAATTTTTTAAATAAATTCATGCGAGTATTAATATTTGCGTTTTCGAATGATCGAAAGGAAGTTGATGACTAAGGTAATTCTTGAGTTATAAGATCTCGAAGTTGTGCAAGAATACAATAATTTAGATTAATTTTGATAGTACATTTATTTAGTATATGATATTTTGTTATGGCAAATAGATAAAATTTTTAGATTAAGTATAATGTAAATTATTTTAATATTTCTATAATTTGTTTATAATTACATATATATTTTGATTTTACACGAGAAATTTATGTTATTTCTCTTTTCTACAGAACTCTCTTTCTATTATTATGGAAGAATTAAATGAATAGTTCAACAAAATGAGTATTATCAGTATTTGTTTTATCAAAACTAATCATTAGGTGTTAAAATTAAATATGATTTTAATTTTAATAAAACTTGGTAAGAATATGGGATATAACGTAATAAAACAAAACAGAAATTTTTATTAAAATTATAATTTTCTTACAGAAGATAATGTACAACGATTTTATCAATTAATTATGTTGCAAAAATAATTGGACATTTTTCAAATTCTTCCTATTATTAGCATGTTAAAATCGTGCTATTACTCTGTTAGAAATCTACCAATATAATTTTCATTGCTGAACTCATTCTTAAGATACCTGAGCTAATATTTTGCAACATGCGTTTAGAATCCTTATCGTATGCTGGTAGCACAGGCATTGCAAAAATGGTTGGAAATTTGTAGATCTGGTAAAATAATCTAAAGTAAAGCAAGACATGTCATAGGAACGACAACCGATAAAGGAAATGAGAGAACAGATTCTAGGACAAGATTAACCAATAAGGATCGAATTAACAAGAGAAATGTATAAATTGAAAAAGAAGAAGAGCAGGAAAGACTCGAAATGGCTGCAATGTTGGGACCAAGATATCTCCAAGGATATCATTAAGAAGTGGTAAGATAAGTACGTACTCAGTGCGTACGTACTAAGATCATTTAAATGCATTGGAACGTAGAATTTAGTATAAATTAATTTAAATAGTGTATTTACTGATAACTTGATGCAATAATTTTTATTTTTACGCAACAATAATGTATTACATTGATATTTATATTTCATTATATTTCAATTATATTATTACAATATTACTGTACTATTAATAGTTACTCGTTTTTTTTTTTTAATTATTTAAGGTGTAGTTTTATTTTAGAAAATTAATAGAAAATCGAAGTAATTGTATAAAAATAATATTTCAATTCTCTTTCTATTAAATAAGCTGTATTTTCGATTATTGTCTTCGATATAGTTATAAATAGAAGATATATATTGTTCGGAAAGTTAATGAAGAAAAATTACACATTTAAAACAATATCGAGCAGTTAAAAAGCAGTAGAAGTGTTGAATCATATTTTTCTACTCGAATTGAGATAATAAAGCATGGATAATTGATATCAGATAAAAAGTATTTTGGTTGGATCATATGATCATTGACAAATTTATTTTATAAAGATAAAATTCTACAAAAAAATGTTCTATTCTTATTTCAACAATCATAAATGAAATACGATTTATTGCTCAAATTATAATATATTTGAAGGAAAGATATATAAGTAAAACATTTATACTTTTGAAGTAAATGAACATGTTATAAATAGTTTATTAAATTTGATTGAGTATCGATTTTCAATAAACGTTTCAAGAGATGTGATAAATCATTTATTAATATATTGTATTAATTTTACGATATTTATAAAAAAAAATTTAAATAATTTAAAAAAAAGTGCATATATACATTATTTGTCTATAGTATGTCATAAAATATTATGAATACAATTACTTTTCCACTAAGCCGACATACATTTTTTACCACGTTTAATGAAACAATGATAAAAATATGAACTTATATAATATACCTATATCAAAAAGTGTGGGAACGTGTTGGTTAACTGGAAATTTCTGAGGTAATTTCGAGCAATATTTTCTTTTGCAGAAACTTTCGTTTCGATTTTGTTAAGAAAAAGCAATCACAGAGCACGTAGTCAAGCCACAATAATAACGAGTCAAAGAAGGTGTGTGAATATCTATTACTACATAGTATACCTACACCACTAGTTTTATATTATTATCTTCTATTGAAATAAAAGGTGAGAGAATTTATATGAAAAATATATTCTCTTCTCAATCCAATCTTTGTTCGAGACATTTTTTTCCTCTTCGAGATAAATTAATAAAAATTCTCCTTTCGTGTATTTTCATCACGTGGAATAATTTATTCCATGTATGAAAAACGCATACACGAATCCAATGATCCAATCGATCTTAGCATCACTTTTTGACAAGTGTTACGGTTACTGACCCGAAACTTAAAATTATGTTCATTGAAATATTAATTAACGGAGAATGTATGCAGCTCTTAAATTACAGTATCCATTTCCAACTCGCAGTTTGCAGTCGTAGAAATTTGATAAGGAAATTTCCAACATTGAAAACAAAATTAAATTGATACAAGTGGAATATATGTTAATTATCTACTGCGACATATGGGTTACGTTAAAACAACGATTTTGATAAGCTGTTTATTGAATGAATATTTTATTTGATAGACAATATTTAACTTGAAGAATCTATTTAGTAATTATTAATAAAAAAGATGATCGGTTATATATCAATTGAATCGTTAATTGGTAAAATATAACTTCACTTCGCTTCTATCTTTTTATTAAGAATCGATTCTAGATGCCAAAAACATAGAAAATCTGATATTCAGAAATGTTAGTTGAAGTTTATTTATCATTGAGTTATAGGCAATTTAAATCGCAATTACGTTAGATGAAACAAGATAGAAATAGAGCGAGATGACAGTGTAATCAGAGAGGGAAGACAGTTATCATTAATAAGCTTCGACTGACACTTGAAATACTTTCTGTCAAATTATAAAACTGATTTTTTATAAATAAATAATTGTTTTAAATACGATACAGAGAAAAATAAACAATAAAAATGACAGAAATGTTCAAATTTATAGACGACATTTATATTAATGTTGTGAGAAATATTTTTTTTAAAAATTATCATATCGAACGAAAATAAATGTATTTGACACGATATCGAAACACGCAGATTGAAGAATTGAAAGTGAACAATACGAAACGATCAATTTCTATAAATACAATTATAAACACATTTCATCGAAGTTCGAAAATTCATTCTCGATATCTCATTTTCAATAAGAGAAATCCGATATTCCGCGATAAATATTCCAATAAATGATTTCTTCGGGACAATAACATTCCTAATGGCGCTTTATCCGAATGATTATCGTGAAAATTAAGGGAACAAAATTATAAATGCGACCGGTATTGTTCGCATTGCACAGGAACACAGGTTGGACGATTAAGCCGGTAAAAAAGGAGACCATTATTATCGGTGGGACAAGCAATTAACCATTTCCCAGTGTCCGCATGAATGGAAGAATGGCGGACATGGTTATCCATGAATTACTGAAACGGTAACGGAAAATGGACTACGGTACTTTTCACGATGAGCGGCGAATTAATGGAGTTCGAGACTAGGAAGTCTTGTTTACGAGCGACACAGTTCATCGGAGCATAAATACGAGGAAAGGAAAAGAGAAGATCGGATATAAGATGGACGGAAAAAGGTATAGGATCGAAACGATCGTTATAAATGTATTACTATTGTGCTGGAGTACTACTTCGCTGAATCATTATTACCATAGTTATATTGGAATTCAAAGTATGTAAAAACACTCGGTTACCAGACCTTTCACTGTGAGAAGTTTTTTACGCATAAAAATAAAGAAACGGTTTTTGAATGTTGAAATATATGAAACTGGAGACTTAAATGGAAATAACTATTTTTATTATTTTTGATGGAATACTTTTCCTTTTCTTTCAAGTATTAGTTATTATAAAAAAGTTAAAATTTACATTTTAATCATATCAAGTCATTGAAATAACTTGAAATGAGTATTAAATTATAAGAATATAATATTTTAAACAATAGATAGTATTCTCAATAAACAGTTTTAATTAAGTAATATAATTAAGCTTGACGTTCATTTACAAATTACAATTGTAATTTATAAATAATTGTTTAATAATTATACATCAATACGTATTATTTAGAATATTTTCATTACAGAGAAAATTGGAATGAATTTGTCTCGGTTCGAATAACGAAGGAATACAATTCAATGATAACTTGATGTATAACTTCTTACTTTAGATATACGAAAATATCTTGCTAATTAATCAATGGAATAATTTCCTTAAATTATACGAGAGATGTTTCAATTTCAAAAGATATCTCATACCATACTTCACTTCGAAGATTAACGATGATAGAATGACGAAAATTGAAAATTAAATTGCAAATGAAAATTAATAGAATAGAGGGAAGCAATAAAAAAGGATGTATAAAGTTTCTATAGAAAAGAAACAATTTGCGAACGTTCCAAAGAGCTCTATAAACGAGCTTAGTTGTCTTTCAAATAGGGAGAAGTACGGTGCAATTTCAATGCAAACTTGAAAGAAAAGAATGGGAGAGGCAAAGGATGAGAGAGGTGCTCTTAATGCGGAAAGTTTAATGATATTAATGAAAGTGGTATAGTAGGCTGGGCTGCATTTTCACCATGGCAACTTTAATAATGTCTGGTTCATTTACATTCCTTCGAGTGGGAGAGAGTCAACAGTTTCCGTTTAAAATTGCTCGATCTGAGGCTAGACGATGCTACTCTTAATTATTTTACGAGATAATGGATCCATTTTGGACAAACGAAAAAATTTGAACAACTTTCATTTGATAAAAGATAAGTGTTCTTTCATAATTAAATACACAGTGTCCCAGCTTTTTTCTGACACTAGATTATTAGAAAGATTATTAGAAAGACTGTTCAAAAAAAGTCTTACGTCATTTTCTATTAGATTGGTGAAACGTAGATGGATGTTTGAACTTGATGAATTAATGATCATCGTTAAATTTGGTTTTAATGTATTAATATCTATTATATCATATATGTTAGATGCCAATTAATATATCATTTATAGTTTATATTAATGTATTTATATTGGACATTATATTATGAAATTATAAAAGCAAATAAATTTTTTTGATTGTAATTTTATAATTTAGTTATTAAAAGATTAATGTTCTATTAATGCCATGAAAGTAAATATTACGTATATTTATATTGTGCATTAAAGAATAAATTTTTCTTAGATAGATCATATACATCGAAAACATCAATAAATAATATAATAAAAATTCTCTATATAATCAATATTTGATTTTTTTTATATTTGAATTTAAAGTTGGAAAGAGTACAATAAAAATTGCTTTAAAAAATTATATTTATTTTTATTATTATAGCCATCTATTACTCCAACGATAATTAATTATTTTTAACCTACTATTTATTTTGAAAGAAACTATGAAAATTTCGAAAAAGTTCGAATTCTAGAATCCAATCTTTATAGATTTTGTATAATAAAACTATTTGATATATATTAACACATAGCCATATTGAAATTATTTCAATAAAAATGTATATGCATAATTTTATTTGAGAAAACAATATTTTATATATATAAATAAATATTTGAAAATATGAGTATTATTTATTACATGAAAATAAATTGTAATAAATAATGATAATATTCAAATTTACAATACTTGTGTTTCATTTAATATTAAATACTAAATCCTTCAAAATTTAAATTATTTTTTAAATATCATAAAATCTGACAAATTTTGACAAAATTAAATAAAAGAATTCTATTTTCATTCTATCATTAATACTTATTTTTTCATATAAAATTATCCTCTTTCTTAAATGCATTAATATTTATGGAACAGTTCATATAACAAAATATTTAATAAGATATAAAATATCAATATATTTATATAATAATTGCAAGATATAAGAAAAAATAAACGATTGAATTTCAAATGTAATAAGATTAAAACCACTAACACAAACTTATGAAAACAATTATACATATATAATGAATCAAATCGAAGGTATATAGATTCGTGAAATAGTTTCAGAGATTCGATTTTAAAATAAACAACAAATAAGTTTCTATGCAAAAATATTGAAGCTTGTTTACTGAATTATGAAGCAATTTAATTTCAGTTTGTTAGTACGTTACATAAAAAGAGCCTCTGCTTTTTTCATCACATTACATATTGATTCATTCAATTTCTGTCTTGTTTCTTTTAATAAAAATTCAAATTGCTTACAATTTAGTAAGTAAAATTAATCGGCATTTTTGTCTACCAACTGGTATTATTTATTTTCATCTCTAAAATCGATCTTTCAAAAATATCTCACAAATATATCAATACTTTGTATATATGTATAATAATTCCATGATATGAATAAATTAAAGATTGAATTTCAAATATTTTGATAAAATTAATTGCACGTGGTTATAAAATAAATCGAGCTAAAGATTTTATTCTATTCATTCTTTTCTCTATGCAATTATAAATTTTTGATACGAATTTTCGATACACTAAAACTATCGAAATGGTAATAAATTTAAATTAGTTTTCAACAATTATTGCAACTTACAGAACGTTTGATGAGAAGAGAAATATCTTGAATAAAATTCAATTGTAATCGTTAAAGCAGTCAGTTTACCTGAAACAAAAATAAAATAATAATTAGTTTTCGTACGCCGATAGCCATAATAAGATATTGTTTTCATCAATTGCATTTTATTTCATCTGAATGTTTATACTTTCGTGAAAATTCAAAACAAATATTTGAAAAATTTACTTTTATTTTTTGATGTTGAAATATGAGCTAATTAATTTCTTAGAAAAAATAAAATTGAAAGAAAAAGATCATAAAAAGAAATTAAAAATAAGAAATTTGTTAATAGTATGCAAAAATTTCATCATAAATGAATAGAAATAAAATAATTAGAAAATAGAAATAATCATTTTTTTTCTTCAATAATTTTCTCTCTTTGTTGAATTGCTATATTTTTACTATATTTATTATCTTTTTTTAATTAATATTATAAAAAGAATCGCAACAACTTTTGATTTCTTTATTTTTAAAAAAAAATTCCTCAGAAGTTTAAACAAATCATGTGCCTACACATTTTGATTTAAGACAAATATAATACATAATAATAATAAAATTGTTATTAATATACATGTAACGATAAGAAAAGATTATAAATTATAAGATAATAAATTATTTCTGTAACATAACATGCTATATAACGTATTCACTTACTTATCAAAACTCATCAAACACGTATGCACTTATGTACATAAGCTTGAGAACAACATGACCAGTTATCACGGTATACACGATTGAAAGAAATTATAGACAATTCATCCTTTCCAAGAAGGGAACACTATACTTGATAATTCACGTATTACAGAAATGCATGCGTATTACTTTCTGCGTTTAATGCACAGGAAATAGAAAAGCACAGTCGTGAATATAACTCTAATATCTTTTATTATACTATTATTATTACTCTCCATCGTTTCAGTTCGAGAGAGGATACATTTTAAGGAAAAATAAACAATATTTCCAGGTGCACGGAAGAACGATTGCCTGGAGGGAGATAATACCAGAAAACTGCACGCCAATTTATAGAAGAGATACAGAAGAGTTTGTTGATGAAATTATCGATAAGAGCTGTCGGTGAATAAACTTTACTTCAGACGTAATAGAATATAATAAATTACATTAAAATTGATTTTCTATTGACCATTTGAGATTGAAATGAAATAGTATAAAAAAAAAAAAAAATAACTATTATTATTATTATAAAGCAATTTACAAATGTAAATTATCAAATTTTATACGGATTTTTATTCTTCATTGTTATGCTATTTTTATACGAATATTATGTGTCGACATGTGCTTGTCTTTAAAATAAAAAATAACGAGTAAGCAATCATCCGGATTATTTAATAAGTTTGTATTCAACACAAGTCTGCACGAAATGAATATGTAATGCGAGCGAATTCCAATTATAATACCGTCGTTTAAAATTCAAGCGCAGCAAGTTTGTAATAAATATTATTCTCTAATTTCGTCTATTCAGAGACTAATAGTAGATTTTCTAAGAATACGAATTTATTTTATTGAATTTCACGTTTGCTTTATAATAATGATGTAAAACATCATTACAAAATTTTGCAAGATAAAATGAAGAAAATTAGTTCATTTCTTATAAAGTGTAAATAAATTATTTTTTTTTTTTGATACAAATTAACATACAAATTACGATAAATTAAATTATAATAAATTATAATACAAATTGTTAAACTTTGAATCTAGAAATTTTTACAATATACAACACAAACTACATTTATCTCTTCAAATTATTATTGCTTAAAAAGTTTTATTAGCAAATGAAAATAATCTCCCAACAAGAGCAGATGATATAAGTAAAATTAAAAATTAATCATAATTAATCTATATAATAATTAAATATATCAATATCTGTGTTAATTAATTCTCCATTTCTCAATTGATAGCCCACTGAGAAAAAAAAATTGAAAATTCAAAATCAAAGATAATCCAAGATAAAAAAAAAAAAAAAAAAAGAAAGAAAGAAACGCGTTCTACTCTTACAACAAATTGCGTCACAAATAGTTCCGGCCGGAAATAATGGAGCACTAGAACTTTTCCACGCTACAACTAATACGGCTGAAAAGGAAATATGAATTAGAGCAAGGTGTAACGGTAAAAGGGGGCCGTGAAATATGTAATAGGCTAACTCTGAAAACTGAGGAAGCGGCCGGATAATGCAACGAGGATGACACGGAATACTTGACACTCTATCGGTCGGTTGCTGTTCACGTAAACAAATTACGCATACAGCCGTCTAATTAACTCGCCCCGACCTAAATGCCATTCGATAAGTCGCCGCCACGCTAAAATGGCGGGGAATGTCGAAATTGCGAAAGTATGATTGATCTTAATTCGCTCCGCTGTTACATCGATTTTTCGCAATTGAACTTTGAATGCCGTAGTATTTTTAACGCCTCGTCTTAAACAAGCGTCTCGAATACCTTTTCGACGAGATCATTCGTTCTTTTAATTCATTTCTTTAATTATATTTTACGAAGTGGATATATATATTTAAGATTATTAAAAAATAGAATGACAAATTGGGACGATTGTTCAGAGTATGAGAGGAGATCTCTTGTCGATATATTTTTACGATCTTACGTAAATCTTGTTGAAACAAATTAAGAAAGTAATCGTTTGTGAATTTTTTTTTTTAAGATGAACGTATTGAACGATAAGTTAAGTAAAAATAAAAATTATAGATAAATTTATAAATGATCAGTTTGTTCCTTAAATCTTGTCAGTAATATGTTGTGTTGAATTGATTTAAATACCGTAATAATTCTTTTTAATCTCATTTAGCATTGTATTTATCTTCAAATTATATTGCATAATATTGTACTGCAATGATTAATTTTGATCTTGTTTAAAATTAATGACTCGTTAATTCTGTTTTTTTTTTTGTATAATTATATGATAAAAGGATATTTTAATTTATTATTATTTATGGATGAAAATAATGTGAAATTACAAAAAATTACTCAAAATTATTTTTTTAATATGCAAGAACGGATTTATAATTATTTTTTTCCTTTATTAACACGATTTAAACTGTAAAAGAATCATTTTTTCTGTTCAATATTTAAAAATTTTTTTTTATATCGTTGTTTATTTCTTTATATATAAATCTAAATGCTTTTAATAATACATTACACTAATATGAATGTTATTATTTTCGATATTATACAATATCACAAGAAGATATCTTAAAAAAAATCATCAAAATCATTTTTTAAATATTGTATCATTCTTTTTCGAAAAACAAAATAATCATTCTTTTCGATATCATTTTATTCTATATTAAAAATAAAGTTTATAAAACATCGTTTTTCATCATTGTTACGAGTCTTTAAAAAAAAAAAAAAAAAAAAAAGAAATTTTAGAATATCTCAAAAACACGATTTTGGCAAATAAGCACGAATAACTTCTAAGTTAATGTCTTGTTTGACATTTGATGAATTTTTTAACGAGTATTTTCATATTTTTTAATTATAAAAATTTTATTATCACATTTTATTACCATAACTAAATTGTGGACTTGCATATAAATTTTTATAAATACAACTACAGAAATAAAATGACTGAAATAATTCTTTTTTCACTCTCTAAACATAATACGTGGATACTTTGAAAATTTTACTCTTTTTATCTCACTGTTTTTCCGTGTATTCTAATCGTAACACTAAGATAATTAACATTATCTCACACAAGCAAATTGAATAATGAATAACGTAGACAAATTCAAGGTGAAGCGTACAATTGTTCATTTCAAAAATATATTATAAAAATGGTATATATTCTTAATTATAGTAAACAATAGAACATATTTAGAACAAATAATAATGTAGCAACAAACTAAACTTATATAAATGTTCATCATGTAAGAAATATACCATTAAATTTGCATGTGCACCTAATTATAGGAAACGACACAAAAAGAATTGTTTTAAACTTCTCTGTATACGAAGGAAAAAGGAACGATTTTAATCGATTATTGATTACCGATAACATTTCCTTTTCATGTTCTCTTTCAGCAAGAAAAGTAATGTTCGACATTTACTTAGCTATTTCATAGAAAAGTTTCTAGATATATGTTATTGATATTATGAAATAAGTGTCAGTAATGGTGGTATAAAGCTGAAAGCTTGTAACGATAAATGTCGAAGTAGGCAGCAGGTGTATTTTATTTCCTCAAGAGTAAATTAGTTACTCGTGATTTTTTGTTAAATTTAACAGATTATCGTTTACTTTAATCTGATACTCAAATTATTACAACACAAATCAGGCTCATCCCTGTTCTTGGTATTTTTTTAATCATCGTGTTTATCTTCTTTTGAATTGGAATTTTACAACAAGAGGAAAGTAAATCTATTTTACACAATTTTTAAATTATAGTTAATTTGTTGATTATTAGTTTATTTTATTGATCTTAATTTTTCTCCTTGACATATAATCGAACTGTTCAGAATTTCAACATTCGTGTATATTGATTCTGATTTTATTCTTAAAATATATTTTCATTCGTCATCGATTATTTTTTATTTGAATATTAAAATATATTAAAAAATTTACTAAATTACGATTCGTAATATTATTTATTATTACGGAAGGAAACTGAGAATTGGGCATTGGTTCTTAATTTTCGAATTATTTATAAAGAAACTTTAGATATTATTGAATTCTACTTCTTTTTATATGCGATTAATAATCCATTGGAAACAAAAAGAAACGCAAAGTGATATCGTCTTTTTGCTATTATTTTTCCTGTTACATAAGTTGTGATAATTGAAAGTATAGAAGATAATTCGATCTATAATTAAATAAATATATTCACAGCGACAATAACAATAACTAAGAACAATATAGAAAATTGTTCGAAATTATATCTTTCTTATTGATTTTGATGAAACTAAAACATACACTCTCAAAGTTGCCACTGCTCGATTTTAATTTCTGATATATTTAAAGAAAAAAGCCATTTATCGTTTAATTTTAACGTTATAATAAAAATGCATCATTAATATAAATAACATGAAATAAATATACGTATAATGAAATACAAATCTGAATTATCTTATGTAATAATGTATACTTTGCTTTAAATTTTTTACACCTCTTAATATTATATATATATTTTTTAAAATTTTCCATAAATGAATAGAAATCAACAATCAATTATCATAATTCATAAACATATCAACACGTTAACTTATTATTTGCTTGACGACTAGATTACACGTGAAAACTACTTAATTATAAATAATTTAATTACTCATGATAATTAATAATTAAACGTGGAAATATAGAAACATAGCAAAAGTGCTTAATGTTAATTGCTACATGTGTTGTACTATTTAGTTATTAGTTTATTTGTCCAATAATTATTATCGATTATTTAAAGCAATTGGAAGTTGATGAATATTAAATTATACTTCGAGCAGTTTCTTCGGTTTTTTGTCTTTGTAATAATTTTCTACGCTTTTAACGAGCTGAATAATTAGAGAGTTGCATTGATCTGCCACTCAAGTGGCGATATTTGTAAATTCTTTCGTGAAAAGTAAAGAAAGTAAATTTAAAAAGATATTTTTCTGATTTAAAATATTACTTGTTCAAATGTTTTCGTACGATCTTCGACAATTGTTCGTAACGATACAAAAGTTTCTTCACAAGCACTGTTAAAACAATTAGCAAGAACCAGAACAGAAGAGCGTAACTAGAGAGCTAAAGTTTTCAAGCGTTTCCTTCGCGAAAACTTTGCAACTTTGAAAAGTAATTGGCAATATTATCAAATATTGGAGTTGATACGACACTGGAACGTCCATTGGCAATTTCTTCTCGCGCTCCTGTTTAATCTTTCTTTTATCACAGCTAAATAGATTAAACGAAATCCTTTTTCCCCTAAATTAACTCGATATCATCATAGATTTTTTATCCTTTTATATAAAAATCTGGATATTTGAATTGATATGGATTTTAATAAGTTTTGAAAATTGTGTTATTCATTGAGAAAAAAGATAGAAGAAATTATTCTTTATATATATTATTCTATTTTAATTTCATTAAGCAGTAAAAAAATATGGAAATTTACAAAAAAATTTATTACGATATTTATAGTTTTCTTCATTAGATTGTTTGGTTATATTCCAATTGCAATTTTCATAATCATGATTTAAAAAATACACGATTTGATTCATTTTTCATCGGTATTAAGATATTCATTTTATAAATTTTGCAAAATCGATTAACTGATAATTGAAAAATTAATCAATTATAAATTGATTAAATTATAGTATCTTTTTTTATGTATTGAATAAAATAATTAAAGGAATTGATGATTTTAAATAAAAAATCTGATTTTTTAAATGACATTAAAATCACAAATCTGAAATATTTTGTAAATAAGTTAAATTTTGAAAAAAGTAGTGGAAGATCAAAAGAGATGAATATTATTTCAAATACTAAGACATTAAGATATATAATTATAAAATAAATGTATCCAATTAATAAAAATTAAATTTCTTATTCCCTATTATTTAATTTTTCATTTGTATTATATATTATACAATATAAATATTTTTATACAACTTTTTTATTATCATAATATTTATTTATTTAAAAATATAGAAGCATGTTTTTATATATTGAATAAAGTTTATATTGTTAAATAAATTAAATTATTTAAGCATATCATTACTTCTAATAAGCATATATATGCATTCAAAGAATTTTTATACTTACTTCCTCAAATATGATCTATTTATTAATTCATTAAAATACTTCTTCTTTGGTCGTTGTTAATTTCAATATTTTTATATAATATATATATTTGCTTATATATATATTTTTTTGCTTAATAGCAAACGTTAATAAATACTAATTTAGCTCACTTACTTTATATGCTATATATTTTTATAATAAAATATTGAAATATACAAGGATGATTCATCTTAATTATTATTCTAAATAAAATATATATATAAAAATAATAAAAGAAATTTTAGAAATGGTGTATAATCCAACATACCTAATCCTTAAATATTCAAATTTCCAATTATTTTCAATTTTAATATCATTTCGTTCAAACCGTAAACGCGTATTTTCACAACGTTAATTAAGTAACGCGTAATTCCCCTCTTTAATTCTCTCGAAAGAGAGAAAACAAGGGATTCTAATTCGGCCGATTAACGGGAGAAAAACCGCAACGAAATCGGGACGCAACTGTTCCTCGAAAATGTCGATATTTTACCACGCGCACATTTGAAAAGAGCGGAATGACGGGGGGGCCATTATTACCAATTGCGCGTAACAGCTAATTACCCGTAATTATGCCATGCGATATATCAAGCTTTCAGGATAATGGCGGCTGGTCCTCAGCGGCGAACCGCGGAAAATTGCGCCGCGATCCTACTTGACTCGTTCCGCTGTCAGTTTTCATCCTCGTTTCCACGCTCATCCTTGATCCCTGCCTCTTCTCATTCCCGACGACAACTTTTTGATCCCCGTTGAACGCGACTCGAACCCTCGTCAAGCCTCTCTAATCGTAATTACGCAGGAATGCGAACGCCACGATACGACACTGGAACGCGCATGCGCGCGCCATCTTTTTTTCCGTCGGTATGAACGAAATTCCTTACGCGCAAAACGACACAGGTTACTCGGTTAGGAAGTGAAACGAACGACGAGTTCACGAAGAAGAGAGTAGGAAAGGATTCTGATAAGTTCGTAATTATTTAACAAATAAAGAAGACGGTAATTTATTTATTCAGATAACGATAAATAATGTTAAAGAGTGAAACTGTACGAAATTGTTCAAAAATGTATCGACATATCGGATTGTTGTTCAATTGATTATCGTAGTATCGTATTTTATCTTATTGATATAATGTCGATAATATCGTTAACGAATAATAAATAAATATAAACAAATTTTATTGGAAAATTATATTGTAATTTATTATTTAAGCTATTTTTTATTCACGTTATTATATTTTAACAATATTTTAGTGTAAAATATTTATTCATAAATAATCATTAATAATATATTATGATTATTTTCATTTTATCGATATCTTAATAATATGATTGATATATGAAATTATATAACATGCATAATAAATTATTCATGTTATCGATAATCATAACTCCAATTTAATATTCTAATTCTTAATTTTAATGATAAGATTAAAATACTAAAAAATATTAGAAACATCGAATTTTTCTTTTGGTAATTAAATGAAAACGTTAAAAATGTATTATGTAGTAAAAGGATTCTCAAAAATAATAGTAAATTTCGGATGATATCATAAATTTAAAAAATACATGGCACAGAGAGAGAGAGAAAAAGAAATTTCACTCACAGAATAGAAATAATTATGGCCAGCTGTGATTAATGACGAGTATTGAAGAATCATTTTGTAAGTTTATTCTTATTAGTTTCACAGTGTCCGCTATGAGGTTATTCTGCACAGGTGTTCACATTTATGTTTTACGGAATGGCGTGCACATGCGTATGAAATCGTATAAAATCGAAAACAGTAAATATATACCGATAAATTAACGATCGCGAATGATACAATTTGTAAATTAATTTGCGAATTTGAATTCGTCTGAAAAATTCAAAATTACATCGATTGTATATTGAATATAATTAACTGTTAAAGGCAATAATCGAATAATTTATGATAATGACAATATCAGTTTTCACAGAAATATTTATAAGCATTATCGTGAACTGTATATTTACTAGAATATCTCAATTTAGTATGCGATTATGATCATAAGATTTCCAGTCACGCCACTCTTAGCAGCAATTAGCATCATTGTAGACTTATAGAAAAAAATCCATTTATATAAACTCGATGAAGGACAAATAACTCATATAATCGAGTAGCAAGTTCATATATCTATCTATCTATTCTCATATTACTTTTTATTTTTCATTCGAATAATCGCAGGTTTTTATTTAAATAAGTGGATCTAATCGTTCGTATATAATTTATTTTTTCTAATTATATAATATTATATTAAACACACTAGCCTAATGCATCACGTTTTTGTTTTCATTCGTGGTACACATTCATTACTGGTACATAAGAATGAATGTACATTAATTCAAATAAGGATGCGTTTACAAAAAGCGAGAAGGATAGTGAGAAGTGAGAGTAGAAAAGAGAATTATAGAATAATAAGGTTAGTAAAACGGTGTGATGCATTTTTATGGTCGAGTAGAGATCTCTATCCTCAACCCAAATATTGTTATGAGCGGCTCTCAAGCTCAGCCATCCTCCATCTCAATCACATTTATCATATATATTGCCAGCAGCAACATATTTTCGTTTCCTCGCAGTTTTCCTCGTTATTTTATGTGACAAAAATTTTGTCTTATTTTCTAAACTATTGAAAAAAATGTTTCACACGAAATTTCTTGTGTTAAAATTATTTTATGATAACTACTATCAAATTTGTCTAGGCGTTTTCGAAATTTAAAGATGATTTTTCTTTTTCCCCTTAAACTATTTTTATTTAACCAGAATTTCATTCGAATTCATTTATGTTGATTTTTAAAGTTATTCAAGCTCATTTTAAATTGTTTAAATTTTGTTCTATGTTTGCTTGCAAGATTTTCATCGTTGAATTAAATCATTAATATGATGCTATTACAATTTATCGATGTTTATGTTTATATAAAAAATATGTGAAATATATTTATCATTAGGTTATTATTTTCCAATATTTACTTCGAATTTTTATCAAGGCTCGATTTTTGATATAAATAATTCCTTTAATAAAATAACAAATTAATTGTAATATTTTCGAAAAACAATTTCTACAATTACACAAAAATTTATCACTTAAGATTATCTATAAAATAAATTTCTCCCGAAAAATATTTGTTTTCCAATCCCGTGTCATTCTTTCTCTCCATATCGATATTAAAGTTCGAATTTCGAAGATATACAACGCAGTTACAATTAAAAAGAAAAGAACCGTTTACATCGATAAATGTTCCATAAACGAACTAATAGATAGATAACCGGGATTAGATTAACCATTGTTCGGAAACAGCGAGACAGGAACAACCGTTTTCGAACCAACCAAACGCTTACGAAGAGCAATAAATTAGAAGAACGTCGGCGATATTTGTTCGAAACGCCGCGAGAGACATAAGAACCAAAATGGAGAGAATGAGCCGAAACTTCGATTGCATCAATATGACTCCCCATTTTTACGACACCAAGGTGTTGTTGTTGCATAACTGCTCTTTGAAATCGAAGATTACAAGTTTGGCTATAAAAGTTATAAATTGTCTATGAGATTTGAATTATTGCGTTATAATTTTCAAGTCATAAATATTGGTTAATCTGTCTGTCAATATATTCAATTGCACTTTAGATATTAAACAGTTAAAGTTTTGATAACAGTTTATATTGTTATTTGGTTTATCAATTTATTTAATTTGTGATTATAATTAAATATTTTGTGAGGATAGTTATATATATATATATTTTATAACATTAAAGTATTATAATTTAAATTTAAGAACAAGAGAAGTACGTAATAATTTTTCAATTGTAACGATAAAGAAAAAAAATTTTCAATTTTTAAATTTTATGAATTATTTATTATATAGATACAATGATAAAATTGATAAAATACGATTGACTTTGGTGAATAAAGTAATTGAAAAGTAAAGAAATAAAGATACGGTTTAAAACAATCCTGATAATTAAAAGAATGAGATTAAAGCGAGTTATCTCTATCTTTATCACACTGTAACTTCGTCTCAATTCATTTAGTGTAAATTGCTTGTAACTTGAAGAATCACCTTTAACGAATATTCTTGCATACAAACTTTCGTGTTTCTTTTCCAATCTCTAAAACCATCCCTTAAATTTTCCAATTATTTCATCTGAATGCTTTATATACTAAGTGTATTATAAAAAAAAAAAAAGTTAAAAATTATGTATGTAAAATTGTTTAATTGATGCACAAGTGAATAATCTTCTTGCATATTCTCCAATTTTAATGAATGACTTTTTATACAAACTTTTTATCTCGAGGATATGAAAAATACATTTGAACAATGTTGATTGTTTCTTTTTTAAGATTACAAGTGTTAGCACGATTAATTTCTTGAACAATTAAAATAATATTATTAATGAAATTTTAAAAATCATAAATTATTACTAAAAATAGTAAAAGTTAAGATATTTCATATGAAAGATATTATTCACGTGGATCGAGATATGTAAAATCATCGTTTTAATCTATATTATTATTTCTAAAATGAAATAAAACATAAATTTGCATGCTCTCCTGAATGCAACTCTAAAAGTACAAACTAAAAGTAATTAAGTGACCCAAAAAGTTTGATGCGGTTTCTATAGCATTGAAACAGAGATATATTTTGGTATCATTTCAATTTCTTTAATTATTATTAGAAGTATTCCACTCTCATAAAAATTTATATGATGAAAAAAATTGTAGTACTTTGATTTTATATACATGGTTTTAATTTACAAATAGACTGCGGCATTTATGCAAAATTTCAATGTGCAAAAATCTATAGAATGCACATGACATAGAAAAAAACACAAAATATCTCAACTTGTATACAATATTTTAAGAATGAAACAATTTATTATTTAAGTTCTATTTTTTTTTTATTCGTAGAAATTTAATTTTGTATAAATATCTATTAAATTATTTTATATGAACAAAAATAGATAGTTCAGAGAATATAAAAGATCATTTAAAGTTTTCTAAATTCGAAATTTCAAAGCATAATTTTTGCTATATACAAGATGATTTTGATATGTTATTTTTGATTATTTTTCCCATTAAATAATCGTGAAATATTCATTTTCCAATTTTATTCATTTTTTTCGCTATATAATAAAAATCTTGTTATCTTGTGATCTTTATCATTTTGATATTAAAAATTGCTTTTTAATTTAAATTTTGCACATAAAACATTTTTTAAATTATTATTGATATATTTTTATCATTTATAATATTAATTTTAATTATATAATATTCCTTTTTGTGGGTTATCGAACCAATGATAGGTTTCTAATCCTCAATTCTCAACTTTAGGAATCGATACGGTATACTTACACAATTATGGTTTCGCTACAAGTCACACATATATGCATCTGCGACACACTAGTTGCTTTCGACAGATCAATGTCACGTATATTAGGGGAAGAGAAATTTGTTGTTGTTTAAGTATACATATAATTAAAAATCTGTCAATTTTTTAAAAAATGGATCACTAAATGGAAAATTGAAAAGAAGAAGGGAATTATGTTTTGCATTAGTATTTAAAAATTTATATGTAATAATAAAACTTTGTTGTTGAGACCAAAAATAATGGACTTTTTTCCAATCTTTTTAATACATATTGTGTTTCAATTTTCTTTATGCATGATATTTTATTATTATAATAGATATTTTTACATATCATAGATAATGGCGAATCGTCACTGATCTAGCATTAGAACACATTTCTTTTAATTATTGCAAAACATTCTTTTTGACAAAAATAGTAAATAAAATAATAAATAGTGAAAGGATTAATTTTTTATTCATTCTATCTCTACAGTCTTTTTAATTGCCTCAGAAGCTGCTTCTAAGTTTTAGATATAAAATATATATCTAAAACAGTATTAATAATAACAGACGTTTTCCAATAAGATTTTGTATTAAGGATGTCACGCTGGAGGACAAAATTTTCATATTAACTGACGTATTATGAATTTAAATACGTCAGTTCCGGGTCAACTTTAAAGATAGTAAGAAGTAATAAAATATTTAAATATCAAGTACCAAAGTAATCTCAAATAACTGCTTAATATATAAGGAATTGTCAAAAGATGATTAAAATGTAATTTTAAAATCTATCCATTTATCCATTATAAAAAAGCAATTATATAAAAAAAAGAAATGGTCCAAGTCTTATTTCTTACATATTGAGACTACTTAATGTAAATATATTTAATAAGATATATTAATTAAATTATTTTTATACAATATTATATGATTTATGATAAAAAAATTGAAATTAATCAAATTTCCTTTATTTCTCAAATATTATAATGTACTATTCAATTTCAATACTTTGTGTTTTTTTTCGTTGATTTCTCTTAACAGAAATAAATTGATTGAATATCAAAATACTCGACAAAATACTTTCCAATTTCAAAGCGCATACGTGATATTGCAAAGAATTCATTCGACATAAAAAAAAAAAAAAAAAAAAGAATTATTTTAGAATAAACGATATGTCGCTTCCTACATCCAAAGTCACGATGAAACAATGTCCCAAATACAAATACAAAAATCGACCCACTACTAATAAAAACTGAATAAAAAAAAAAAAAAATAAACGATTCCAATTATTTCAAGAATTTCCACAAAAAGATAGCACGTTTCGCTTTATAATAACAAAAAAAAAAAAAAAAAGAGGGAGAGAAAACAACGAGAGCTATTATTTCCTCTCTCCTTCCCCCTCCCCTCACTTTTCCTCGATCCGCAATTAAACATTTCCCTGTCGCAACAACGAGTGCGAAAGTTATATCTCTGCTCGCGATTCGCCCCGGTTCCCTCCAATCTCTCCAATCTCTCCCCACGAGGATTTCTCATCGTGTTAATGCCGTGCCAAGCCACGTATCCCATCGAGGGGGAACACTTATGGTTACATAAATAAGATGCGCCGCGATGATTGGACGATTACGCGAGGAAATCGTTCGCACATCCTTCGCCACGCGAATCGATCGGATCGATCGCCGGTACGCGAATCAGGCTGTGCTCATCGACGTGCCACGGAGAATAATCCAGCATAACATAAGTAGGAAGCGTTTCGGCGTCCTCTTCCTCTCCCCGGATTATTCTCGACGATTTGCGCCAATGTATGCCTCTCTGCGTTCCGCCTTAGGACGCGCTCTTTCGTTCGCGCATGACGTTGCAACATGCACACGATTGCCCAATGCTTAATGCCGCTCAAGGAACGAGCAATTTGCGGTAAATCACTTCCCTCGAATCCCTCTCTCTCTCTCTCTCTCTCTCTCATAAGTTTTCCACCACTCTTTCTCAACCACGCACCGCGCTACTTTCAACCCTTTTCCTGTCACGCCTACAGTTTGTAGATTCTATTAACCTCGAAGAAAAAAAAAAAAAATAACCAGAATTCGAATTTGTTATAAGGAGAGCGTTGTAGAAGCGCAATTCGTAGGAATGCGAGTTTGATTGGTTATCCGACTAAGTAAAAATGTGTGTATATTGTTCGAGAGAAAGTGTGGAAAGTGTGTAGTCGAGATTGTGATATTGGTTTTTATATTTATCGAAATGTTTTATGTGGGGGGAATGATAAATATCGGTGGTAAATATGAGAGGATAATCTGTTGATAAAATTTTTTCGTTTGAGATTTGAAAATTTTCGCGAGTACAAAAGAAATTGACTTGATCGACGAATTTTCAAAATTTGATTTCCTCAAAAATTAATTTATTTTCTTAAAAAGCTTGGTTTATTATTCGAAAACAAAGTGAAGAAATTTTATTATTTCTGTTGTACATTACATAAGAAAATAAGAAATTTTGCACTAATATTTTGAATAAAAATTTATCAGGAATTGATGGAAAATTTAGTTTTGCAGAAAGATAAAATATATACAGTGTAAAAAATATGTATACTGATTTTATTTAATATTAGAATTTAGTATCCAATAAGAATATTGGATTTCTTTTTTTATTTATATTAAATGACAATCGTATATTTTACATTTCTCTATTAAAAGTTTCTCGTAAGAACATAAAAAAGATAGAAATATGAGAAATAGAATAAAAAGATTTTCATCTATATATAATAGCAAAATTATTGATAACAAATATTTACAATAATTATTGTAATTAATATTTTTTCATTTAAAAATTAGTATATTTATCTTGATTTATTTTATGATTTAAAAAAAAAACTATATAAATTACTGTACAATACTGGGAATATAAATTACTGTACAATAATCAATAGTTTCAAGATATTGTATTTGACACTCTTTAATGTATTTTTGTTTTTGAAATTTATTAATACATAATAAATTGAATTTCATTTACTCGTTTAAATGTCATGAACAAATATGGGAAAAATGCCTAGAAAAAAATAATCTATCATAATTATGCAGAATGCAATTAATGCTTCATTTGTACAATTTTCAAAAAATAAGAAACGTATATATTCTTGAAGATACAATTATATATTTATACGATTACTTTCGCATGATATTTTCTAAAATATACAGTGAATTTTTTTTTTTTTAATTTATCTCGTTTATTTATTCTTTAAGCCTCACATTCCTATCATACCTTCCATCGGTAACTTCGTTCTCGCGAGATACGTGACATCGAGTCACACGATTATAAATCCGAGTCGAATCATGCGATGCAAATTTAAACGCCTCCATTTTGAAACTGAAAACTTTCCAATTTATACCATAACCGGAGAAAGGGCCCGTCTTAAACCGTATTAAATTTACAACCTGAAAAGGAAGAACTACCGCGAGCGGCGACAGTTTCTTCTTTAAGAGCGAATGTATTTTATTTTCCGCCGACTTTTAAACTGCCTTTTGCCCGCCACTTTATGTCCTTCGCGTTTTCTTCGCACGCTCCTTGTCCTCCCTCTCTCTCTCTCTCTCTCCCACCACCGCGCTACCAGCTCTGACACATCTCTTACATAACAGTCTTCGCTGTCGTGCACCGTGCTAGCATTGCTCTTGCCATTTGCGGCTGCTCGAGCGAAGCGCGCCACAGGCGACATGCACCGCACGTGCAACCTGCGCTTCGTTCAACGACCGTCTGTACTTGCCGTTTCGTTCTTCTCTGCACGTGGGACGAACCATTAAGAATTAAGATGTTATAAAACGTAATTCGATATATACAACATTTATACAGACAATTTTTTATTATTAGTTTTGAACGCGACTATTGGCGAAAAAATTACGTGCATTTTTTGGATTCATAGAAATGGTGAGTCTTTTCAGGCTTGCACATTTTTATGCTATATATGGAAGTGTATGGAAGACCGATTTGAAGCAAATTTTATGAAATATAATTTAATTATTGATCTTTTTATTGCTCGTTTAAATAAGAAAATGTTTATTTATAAACATATGGTGTATACGTAGATTATATAAATTGTTATTAGTTATCATTAATCATATTATTAATTGTATGATTATTATTACTGATAATTATATATATATATTTGGAGATAAATACTATAAGTGCATGTACCAAAAGAGATAATTTGAACGAAAACAAATTAGTTTGCCAGCAAAAGGATTATGGATTATCAAAATATATTACCTTTAAAAATTTTATGAAAAGGATCAGAATCTAAAAAATTATAGAATGTAGTAAGATAACAAAGAAGCCTTGAGATAAGAAAAGGTGCAGTTGCTGAATATTCTGTATCACCAGTGATACCATGAATGGAATGGTACCAATGAAAGGAGTCAAAAAAAATCTAGAAAAAAACCTAGCCAAACTTTAATTTCCTGGATCCAAAAGGACCTGCTGATATGAATCTGCAACAGACTTTTTTTTCAAAAAAAAAAAAAAAAAGAATCATAATTCCAACATACTGAGGAATACATAAGACACTATTGTTGAGTGTTACCATGTGTTGCTTTTATATTGAAAATAATATAATGATATTTTTTTCTACTATTCTTATTCAGAACAATTATTATTAAGTAAAGACACAAAACATTTCTAAAATTGAAAATTAACATTTTTTCTTTAAATTGACTTCTTCAAAATCTATTTAAAAAAAAAAGTACTTTGTAGATTAAAGAATTTTTTTTCTCAGAGCATTAAATTTATATAATATGAATGAACACAAATTGTTTTGTCATCTAGCTGTTATAACTATCGATTCAAAATAGAATTCGTTATAAGATGAATTTGTTATAAACAGTAATACGCGAACCATTTATAAAATTCTTCCTTACCAAAGTCAACAAGAACCGGCACAATTTTTCATCAATCCAATATTTATCATACCTTTTGAAAATTGAAAAACGAAGCACTGCATTGAGAGACTTCATACTGAAGTCTCTTTCTTTAAAATTGGAATTATAAAAAAAGTCAAAGAAAACTATAAAATTTTATTCGATTATTTAAAAGGGAATATTTTTCGTTCCAATCAAACCTCAATCAACTTTTTACTCGACAATTTCAAATTTAAAAATTTCTTTTCACAACTTAATACCGAAATTTCGATTACGATTGAGGAAAAATAAAATTTCATTGTAAGTGCTAGTTTCACTTTATCGAATTCTATTCGCGACATAATTTATGAGATCGATTCCGTTGCGGTAAATTGATTAAGAATAGAGTGTTTTCTTGCAATTACGCACGTGCAGAAGATGAGCGTAACAGTTTAACAGTTTAACCGGCTTGTTTGCAGCCTGTTATTACATTGGAACGCTTTACGTGTTCGAAATCGAGCGGAGTGGAGGAGATGAATCGCGATGCAACATCATAGCCAAAATTGGATTATTCCGATAAGCAAATGGGCTTCATGAACGTGAATCGACCGTCATGTCATAGGTATTTGACTGTGTATTTGAATTGGAATTTCAGTTCTACGGCAGCTCAAAATTCAATTATTCGAAATACGATGCATTCAATTACGTATTGTTTGCTTAATTATACAGAGTGGAGCGTAACGTATAATATAAATGAAAGAGAAGGTTGTTTGTATCGAAGTAAGATATGCGGCAAAATATTTTATTTTCGTGAAGATTGACTTTTTTCATATTTTAGAAAATCTATTTAATCCAAAAATTCTGACTTCGATAAAAATTTTTGTTGAGCGTGTAAAGTATAATATAATTATATACACGATCAATTACTACAACTTTTTGGTTAAAAAAAAATCTTTAATATTTCATATTTTGAATATATGATAATTTTGCCCAGAGTGTTAAAATTGAACCACTAAAATTTGAATATATTATAATCTCATATTCTCTATTTTGCGCCATTATATAAAATTATATTTAACAAAATATGAAAAGAACATTGAAATTGTAAGAATTAATTTCGCTCTTTCAAAGTCATATTTTGCTTAATATAATATAATTTAATTTTGCTTAATATAATCTATCACATATGAAATTTATCATATTTTACAAATTATTACAATCTTTATGCTTTAACATACTCACAGTGATTATTTATACGAAATAATATCCTTCGATTCTCGACGATTAAATTTTTAACATCGTTGAAAATATTTCCAAAGCTTTTTTTACAAGCGTAAAAAATAACGGTTGCTATCGGCAAAAGCATCAATCATCCAACGAATCGATTCGAAAAGTCTGACTAAAGAGAGCTCCACGAGTGAAGAGGCACATGCGCTGATTTACGTCGTGAGACCAAAGCACGTGCCATCGCGGCAAGCTGAGAATTCTCACAATTCCCCTTTCTGCTATTAACCCTGTTTCTCACCCTTTCCTCCCTCTCTTGTTTTATTTCCATTTCGCTTTCGTATAAATACACTCTTATTATTAGTCTTTTCCTTTTTATCCATAATCCTCTTAGCACTCGCTTTTTTTTTCGGCTTTCGACATTTTTCCCCATTTTATCTCTCGCCTTTTATTTAAAGCTTTCGTTTAACGTATAATATTAAATAAAATTGACTTTAAGCGTGTAATTTGTGCAATCTAACATGACCATCCAATAGTAAAATATTTTCTTTGCTTAATAATTGAAGCCAAAATAGTATAAAATTCATCATCATTTTAATAACATAATCTAATTTATTCCTTAATTTTTCTTTATTGAAAATACGAGAAATTATTTAATATTTATCGAAGAGAATAAGATTAAGATCAATTAAAATCTGTTTACGTGTCAAATCGTGTATATATCGGCTTTCGAATATTATCATTTATCATTTTTTCTTATAATGTTAAAATACCGTTGTGAAAAATTTTATTATTTCGTACGGCAAAAAGAATTTCTTTGATATTAGATAAATAAGATTTTGGAATTTAAATAATCTGAAATATCAATTTGATCAAATAACAAATACTACTAACGTATCAAAATGGTTCAAAAAATTCTGATTAGATTCTTATTATTTAATAAGAATCAATGAAAACAATATTATTATAATTCATTCAGTTTTTACAGGAAATAACTTTCAAGTATCTTTTTATTTTTCATATTTTCATTATAGTTTCTTAATGAAGCATTCATGGAACTTTCGTTGCAAGATATTTTAATCTCACTTTTACCTGCATAAACTGGTACGACTAGTAAAGTTTACATATATATATATAAAAAGAAGGAAAAAACCTCAACATACCGTGAATAATTTAAATAAGCCGTAGATTTATATTACAGATTGTTATCGGAAAATATATCAAGTAATCAAGAAGCTATCAGGATGTGGGAAATGAACAAAGATGAACCAGACACGAGGAATTGCTTGGTGTTTGGAAAATATACGAATGATTCTGGCGACGTAAAAATCAAGGAATTCTAGGAAGCGGGCGAACCTGTTTCAACGCCGTGGATGTTAATTTTCTGTTAACTCGATGTAAAATCGAAAAAATCACTCGGTTTGAAGAATCTTGCACAAGTGTGAAATTTTATACGGTGTGATGCGGAATCAGGAAGTTGCGGAAAATATCAATTAAATCTTGTAACTTGATCGATGAAATTATCGCATGAGAGCGTTTAATTGTGATTACAGAGATTACCGGATGAAATGATAGGTTTTCCAAGTGATTGATTCGATCTTATCGGCAAATATTAATCTCTATATTATAAATTCGATCTTCAGGTTATAGGATGTGTTCGAAAATCTAAACGAGTAATTAATTATTTTTTATTATATCTCGTTTCATATTTGCGATTAAATTTGAAAAAATTTAATAAAAATCATAAGAAAATATATGTAATTAATTTTGTTATATGTAGTTTCTTTCATTCATAAAATTTAATTTTTCATGTGTAATTATTTCACAAGATGTATCTTCGCTGTTCCTCTTTAATCTTATGGGAATTGGTTCAAAAGCAAAAGAATTAGTGTAAAATTGATGTAGTTTTTTTAAATCATTGTGATTTTTGGATTGGTGAATTCCATTTGTACTGAATAATTGAATAATTAATAAATTGCATTTTCATAAAAAACACTTTGTTTTGAATTTAACACTATTTGAAAATTTACAACTATATTGTACAAACAAAATTAATTTGTTATATTACGAATTTAATCGTTGCTTATAGATATGTACATGTTTTCACAAATCTAAAAGTAAAAGAATAATGAACAAATTATGTTTTACGTTTCTGGTAAAAGTATCATTTGAATTTAATAACAATTCTTTAAAAGTGATTACATTCTACCATAACAAAAATTAATTTATATATATTTATATATATTTAATCTTTAATAATTATTTTGCTCACTTATATACTTAATTATAATAAAGTTTGATAAATTATGTTATATGATTGTTTTTTCGTGAAAATATTATATTATTTGAATTTAATTTGAGTATCGAAAATCGTTACATTCTACCAGTACAATAGTTACCTATCGCTCTTATCAATCATTTGTTTTTCTTCTATCAAGCATGCTAGTTGTACTCGGTATCTATTTGATTTTTCGTGTAAAAGTTTATTACAAAACGAATGGATGGAGTGGATATAGTGTTTCGATTGTTGTTATTTTATTAAACTCACGCAGCAGAATATTTCAAAAACTAACAAAACTGGTAACGTCTGAAAATAGTTTTAACAAATTTTATAATAAATATTAACGAGAACGCTTTTTTATTTAAAAAAAAAAAAGAAAAGGTAAAAATTCCTCTTTGGTAAATAAAATATGCATAATAAAGTATGTATCGAAGAAAAATGAATATCCAATAACATGATTATAGTATTTTTATATTTCTATTATCTTATTAAGAAATTAAGAATTTAAAAAATCGCAAATTAGAAAGATTTACTAGTTTTTCTAAATTAAATCAAATATTCAATTACTATTATAACATAATTAACATATTGTTAAAAGCACATATTAAAATTTGATCTTGTTTCTTTTACATTATTTTTAATTAATAATGAAACTGAAATAACGAACTTCGAATTTTTTGTTTTACCGAAAAGATACAAATATTTTTAGGAAAAATATTAACTGTTGAATTTTATTATAAATATAGTTATATGTGTCCATTTATTTCCAACGTGTCGCATTAATTCCACTCATTCATATGCAAAATATTTAATCACTTATCAAAGATCGATAGTTCCAGTGTTAAGACGAGTACTATAACGAGCTTCGAGTTTCAAGGCATTACCACTAATAAGCACACGAGTCAACCTCGAGCGCATCACGATAAAAAACGACATTATTATAATTGACTAACCGGAGTTGGGCTGCGACTGAGAAGCATGCAACGATTCAGAAATCTGTTTTCCGCGTGTTACTCGCGTGGCACAAAAAGGGAAACGTGCGTGGCAATATCGCGGAACAAGTGGAAGGTAGTAAATGGCAGGTCGAGGGAAGTGGTCGAGAAGAGAGACGAGCAGGGGAAAGAGGAGGAAATGGATGATGGAGGGGAGGAGAAAGACACCGAAATTACCGTGTAACGCGCACTGTTAATACGCCAACCGGGGTTCAACATGGCCAGCAATGAGTAGGCTAAGAATACTAATTAACCTGCTTGTATCCGCCAAGTAGAGGAACTTGTGAGAGAGTCGGAGATGACTTGATTAATAGACAACGCATAGTTCGCGTGGAAATGGATGAATTGCAGAAGTGATGACATAATTGCAAGGAATGAACCACTTCGAAAAGTAAGTTTAGGTTAGGTTAAGTTTGAACGGCTACAATCCTCGAACGAATAGAATGTTGCCCTCTATTAAAATAATTGTATATGATTTTGCAAAGAGTAGAAAAAAGAAAAGAAAATTGTCGTGAATGTAAAATGGCAAATATCTGAAGTAAATGCATACATTTCTATCGTGTATTGGAATTATTGGATTAACCATGTCAATCGAACGAAAAGTTGATTCGATAACTCGTTCCGCGTTATTAAATTTAGATATTTGTTCGCTTAATTTTGCGAGCATAACATCGATTGTGTCTAAATACGAATCTTATTTATGGAACGAAAATAAAATTTACATTGTTATTATTGTGTAAATAATTAAACTATTGTTCGTATAAAATAAATAATTTCAACGAGTTATTGAACTTTGAATCGAGAAAGATGAAAATTTAACATTTTCTGAACTTTCGTCGTTTAATCCTAATATTCAAAGTTCAATAACTTCGTGAAAAAAAAATTGCATAATTTTAGATGGTAAAGTGAATTCAACGTATTTATGATCGATTGAATTTTTTAAATTTGTGAAAAAAGAGTATATTTACTTTCCTATTTGCTACTCGATTTCAAGTTTATTTTTATTATAAGATGATTATTATATTTCTTCTTAACGAAATTACAACAATTCAAAATATCGACAATTTTCTATCGAATATAGGTTACCTTGTTCGCTCCATTCGTTACTTCTTTCTCTTTTTCTCAATATTCGTTCACCATTACGTGTTTCCACAAAAACAACGTTAATAATTCTCGACACGAAAATTACTGTATCTACTATTATTTGAAACTAATCAATCACCAAAGCACTTTGCAAGGATTCTGCTATCCTTCGAAAAGACAGTATTACAAACTTATAACACCATCTCGCGATACACAACGCCCTCTCGTGAGCCTCTCTTAAAAGTACAACACGAGCAGCTCGAATACGTACACGCTTGTAACAAGCCGGTACAAAAAGGCCGTTTCTGCGGGAACGAAATCGAAGCCTGTAAACTGTCTATGAGGCGGATATGCAGAGGAGACTCCAATTAGAATGAAGAAAAACGCTTTAACGTTGGTGTTCGCGAGGCGGGAGTCATAAAACGGGGATCGGGTGAAAAACCTTAAATGGAAAGTTCAGGTTGGAGAATCGAAAACACAGCGGAGCGCGGGAAGCATATTTGCGACTCCCCGGAGGAGCGGAAGATTACAGAGCGAAGGGGAAGGATAACGCCGTCGTTACACCTTGCCGGTCGGTAACAGGGACCACTTCGGGTGAAAGGAAAAGAAGAGGGAGGGGAGAGGAGGGAGGAAGGAAAAAAAGCTGAAGGCTTCTGCGACGGTGGCGCGGCGCAATCAAAAAGATAACATACTGGCGTGCATCGTGGTCCAGGGCGAATCGGCCGACCGTGCAAACGCGAGTATGTTCTCGCGCGGACATCACGCTCGTTTAATTTGCATAATCCCATAGCGGGGGACCGTTAACCAGAAAATGTTCGCAGTGGCGGTCGGGTCGAGGGGAGTGAGAAGGAAGTAAGGAGCCGGGATAACAAAGCCGCCGAAGGGGAAACGAGAAGGGGTGACGAGGAGGGAAAGGGTTGAAGATTAATGCGCGAGAAGATGCGCAAGGAAAGGACGTTAACAAGTAAGAAATTGAGAAACATTGTAGGGAGGAGGTGATGAAAGGCTAATTAGAGATAAGATAGGAAAAATGAAAATATATTTCGTTGGAGCGATCGTGACAAAAACAATAGGTTTATAATGGTTTTTTGAGATAGGGCAATTGAGAAGACATTTCTGAGGAATAAATTTTTATATTTAAATGTATCATGTTAATGTTATTATAGTATTTATATGTAAGGAAATTATAAATAATTTAATCGTATGATATCACATGTTCAAAAGATTTTTATAATGTAAATAGTATATTACAGATTAGTTATTAATTAGTGATCTAAATGTAATAATGTACTAATTATACGACGATAATATAAGATAGTATAACTGTATCAAATTACATCAAATGGAAATATATAATTAAGACTAGAGAGAAAAATTAAAATAGAAAGGATGAACGGCGAAGAGAAGAACATAAAGAAGAAAGATTCGAAATTGGAAGACGAGATTAAACACGAAGAAAGTGGCAAAAACGCGCCTACTTACCATCAATCGGCAAACGATCCTTCTCTTTTCCTGTTTCCATTCCACGACGAATGTAATAAACGTGACAGATGTGATTCTCATTCATGCGTTATATATTACGTATACTCATTAATTGAATAATACAAAGGTGCTTATTACGGATCAAATCGTTAAAGACGCGAAAAAACGCGTTTCAAACGAGGTTCAGGAAACGCGGTGTTTGCATTTCAGTTTTATGCGTAACTCCAACATTACCACGGTCAGTTATAAGAGATATGTACGGTTTTATGCGCGCCGTAAAGTCCATTAAACAACAAAGTAAATACGTACCTTTGTGCGTGATTAGGTGTTTAAGTTAAACGAGAATATTATTGCACGGGATAAAATTTCAAGAATTTCTTGTTTGAAAATTCTTAATCTTTTTGTTCTATTTAATGAGAAATGGATCTTTTTTTTTTGATAATGAATATCATAATATTACATTGATAGTCATATAGCTTAAATTTGAATATGAAATACTTACGTTTCTTGTAAAGGAAATGTATAAGAAATATTTTTTATTAATAATATGCGTTATTCAACTTCTCAGCATAGGTTGTTTCTTCGCACTACATTGTCGTATTCAATTTTTTTTCTCTCTTGTTCAAACTAAATAAATATCTAAGTATGAATTCGTGTGTGTCAGAAGTTTTAAGATCACTTTTTATTGTACAAAGAAAGTAAATACTAAGAAGGTAAATAGTGAAGATTATCTAATTTTCTATTTTGCCAGTTACCCCACAGGATAATTAAACGTCGTGAAGAAATGGCAGCTCATACGATGTGTAAAAAGCGAAAATATGTGAAGAAATAGTCTTATGACATTCTAATGATTCTAAAAACAACCGAGATAGTTTCATAAAGTATAATCTCTCTGCATGAAAAGAAAATTCCAACTTTCCAACATCGTTGAGAAGTTAATAATAAAAACAGGTAAGTGTATATGAAAATAATTAATAGTCTTTTTTTAATGTATATAATATCTTTTTAAATACGTGATATAATATTATTGTAATTTCATATGAATTTGTATCGTTCTAAAGAAATTTATATAATATGTTTTTTGCATATTTTTTCAAAATTTGTTATCAATCCCGACATGTCGTTTCTTATGTAAATATTCTTCAAAAAGAGATAATAATTTAAAATATTCGAATTTAATTTACGTAACATTGTATTCCGTAATATTGTTGTTTGAAAAAAAATAAATAAAAAATTCTAGCGTATTTTTTTATTTTTTTATTTTATCTTTAATGCTTACTTTGCACTCAAAAAAGTATGACAAATATAAATTTTTATGACGCATTTTAAACATGCATTGCGATACTTCAGTCGACTCAACAAATGTTGGCGCAATTATATCATAAAGGTGGCTCGTCGACGACAATGAGTCACTCAAGATTAGAAGTATTCTCATCATCCCACAAAGTACCTGTTAAGGACTCTTCACCAATCGTTGCACTCCGTACAAGGCATACATTATCGAGCAAATGTGTGTATAACATATCTGGCTATGGTTGAAACGAATTTGAAAATTCAACATGTAATCCCATTCGGCTATTTATGTTGAATCTATTTAATAATTTCATTTAATTTTCGAAATATCGTAAATGTCAGAGCAGTATAAAATTTATCTACTAATGGAACTTGAAATTGCATTACAATTAATGATAATGTTTACGTATGTAAACATTAAGTACGTATGATGTCGTAATTACGCTAAAGTAACATTGCAAAAGTTAATTTTACCAAACATTACAATAAGCAGCGATAAACAAAATATTGTTATAAAAATAATACTTATAAAAAATTATGTATATTATATATTATTGCACATTTTATATAAAAGAAAAAGTATCAAATAAGCAAAAAAGAGGTATTATTTATATAAATAATCAATAGAAATAACGTAAAAAAACGTTAAAAATAAACGCGTAATGAGTATTCACACAATAGTCATATTTTATTAAATTTGTTATACAGATGTTATAATTTTGTAAATTTTCAATTAGTGTACAAATGTTTTTTATGCCTATTGTGAATATATATCTACATCATTAATTAATTAGAATGTTTTTTAAAAAAAAACCTACATTTTTAATTAAAAGATTGAAAAATAAATATAAATACATTGATAAAATTTTTTCCTTTTTCTAAATTAAATCTGACAATTTATCGATTGATGTTAGAATTTTTTTTAACCAAGAAATTCTTTTAAATCGTGATTATAATTATTATTATTAAAATTTTGATCGAACAATATTTTGTTAATTTTTCATTTATAATTATATGTCAATCTCGATATCTAAATAGCAAATTCACGTGCTGCAATAAATCATATTATCTTAATATTATTTGATCTCGATGATTCATCGCCTTTGAACGACTTTGCTTTACCAAATTAAACACTTGCAAGTGAGTCATTGTAAAATATATGCAAAATTAAAAGAAGAATTTATACAATATATTACGAATACGATTTTTATTGTTATATTAATGTAAAATTTATTATTATTATTATTAATTATATTTCGAATAATCTAAATTTTAAATTTCTATTTCTTTATTCATTTTCTATGAAAATATATATTTGCATAAGCATCGGTTTATTTTTAAGAATGGAAAAAAAAAAAAAAAGAATGATCGAAGAAATTATCGTATACTTAAAAAATTTATAATTCTTGATCGAAAGATCAAAGTACAGAACACGGTTTCTATTGAAGACGTTAACTACCAGTTTCGTTCATGCGATAAAATTTCCGCGTCATTACACCTTTAAACCCCCTTTAAGACAGCTTAAAGCTTCCACCATCTTATGTTCAAAATCCTTCGAAACTTTCTGTAATTTGTTTTCGATGTAACGACACAATAATGGATGACGAGTACTTGCAAAAGTCGTTTCCCTAAAATATCCTTGTAAACTCTCATCATTCTAATTTTCCCTCCATGGATGGAGGCATGGCTGTGCTTCAATTATGGCCAACCTGCTTCAAAATTCAAGCTTTTTCATTCACTTTCAAAATGAATACTCGCAATATATGCTTTACTAAGAGATGATTGATTTAAAATTAATGGATCGATTTCAATTCCTATCATTTTTACCATTTTAACTCTCTACGAAGCCCTTTACAAGGAGACAATATAATATTTATATCTGCTCAAAAATTATTCCGTGAAGTCTGTAATTATCTATTTATTATAACGGAACATTTGAAGTGAGGCATTGTGGACAATTTAATTATAATTTAATTATAATCTTATACTCGTGCTTTGTAATCCTGGTTTCCAAGAGATAGTTCCCAAGAGGATCGTGTCGACTAGTTGTCGGTTTATTTATTTTAATGTAATTACATTGGCTTATGATAATTACCTACGATATTTTACAAATTACAAATAAAAGAGAGAGAGAGAGAGAGACAAAGGAAATACAGAATGATTCTCGATATAGAATACATTACATTTCGTATTTATAGGGCATTAAAAATAATTTTATAGATTTTAAAATTGTTATAATTTTCCTAATATTAGTGTCGAGAGACTCATCGAATAGTATTTTATTAAAAGTAAGATTATTAATTCCTTTTTGTAATTTAGATTAAAATTACTTTGAATTAAGCATTCATTGAAATGTATGATATATAATATAAGAATTACATTTGTTTTCTTATTCTAGAAGAGCAGGATAATTTGCTACATTATAAAAGAAAATTAAAAAAACAGATTTATAAATATTGAAAATAATAAAGATATTCTGAAAGATAGTAACTATTTCAATAATTTAACAATAATTTGATCGTTAAATATTTAAACGTTAAAAAATTCTTAAACTACATAAGAATATGATAATTGTTAAAAAATTATTTTTTATTATATTACATTATTACTGCTATCTACTTAATCTAATATTTTTTAAATTTTTCGGATAAAAATTTTAAGAATTAGTTTGTTCCAAAAAAAAAAAAAAAAAATTAGAAATATTCATTCGTATATAATCCACGTTAACGATCATAGAGTTTTTCTTTTATGTGCCGATTTCTTTATATTTTATACAATAATTATCCTCGCAATAATTTACGCAATTAAACAAAAAGAGGCGAAGAAACATTTCCGAATGAATTTATCATGCTCTTAATCATGCCTTATTAGGGACGGATGATTAGAAACGCAAACGATATTGCGTGCACCAATTAGTGGGAGTCAAGCCTAATTAATCTTAAGCTCCAGATCCGTGCTCTTCGTTTGAACATCGACGAATTGAGAAATTGTGGATTCGATTATATTCGAAGATGGTGGAATAATGGATCGGCGATATTAACTGCTCTTTCGTTATAACTCCATTATTGGTTACGTTTGATTTATTTGAATTTTTGATAGAATGAAACTTATGGAAGAAATAGTTCTCATTCATTTTTTGATTTTCGAAATTTTGTTATAAAATTAATTTTACAAATCAATTTTACGATCTCAACAACAATTATGATTTATTTTTCGTTTAATTATTCTCCGCGAGACATTAATAACATTCGTTATATTTGCAGTCAAAACAAAATTGAATTGTTTGATATTTAACTTTAATTAATTGTAATAAAGTTTTAATTATGGTAATTAAATTCATTTAGGAAAATAAGTTGCAAATGTATATATAATTTTGATAAAAATTTGTATATTAACACGAAAGCAATTAAATATATTTGAGAAAATTATTTTACAAATAGATCTAATAAATAGTGATTTAAACAATTGAAGAAAGTATATTCGTTTTTCGTTGCAAGAATGCGACTCGTATAGAGAAATCTTTCGATTTCAATCAAATTGGTAAAGAAACAAGTTAATCAAACACGTTGACTAATTCTACTTAAATCTTCATAAACGGATAAAATCTGGCACAGAAGCTTTCTCATCCTTCCAAAGATCAAAATTTTACAATTCGGATTCTAAATTCCACCTCTAAGAACTTCTCTTTTCCAAGCTGGAAAAAAAAAAAAGATATCGAAAGGTTTTCACTAATAAACAGAGGATAAAATCCATAAAATCCTCATCCCGCTTATTTTTCTCGCTTATTTTTTAAAATTCCAAACTTTTCGAGATCGCGGCAAAGGAACGAGTTGATCGTGTTCCTCCAATCTCCCCTTCAAACGAAACTTCTTCGTGCTGAGAGAGAAGAAGAAAAGAAAAGACTTTCATCCCGCAATTTTTCTCGTAATCGGCCTCTTCCGCCCAAACACGGCGAGCGAGTAATGAAACGAAACAACAGACTGGCGTGCACGTTCGTTACGCTGCTCCTCGAGAAGCATAACGGACGGCCGCCGAGTCAAACGTTTCCCAGCGATACTTAAACCTCGTAAAACGGTCGGCGTGTCGCTCTTTATTCCGCGCTTCTAAATGCCATCCCCATGTTTCGGGCGGAAACGACGCCCAGGTGGACGCTCCTCTTGTTGTCGACCCAACAACGATGGAAGAGGAGAGGCTGGAAACGAGCAAGATTCCTCGGCCGGGTGTTACACCGCGCTTTATGAATTTTACACTCCCATTATTATGTGATTACTGTAAAAAGGGGGAGCTACCTTTCCCCACGTGCGAGCACCACGTTCGAGAGGATGAGATTCTAAACTCAGCGCGGCTCTTTTCGGACCCGTGCCATCCGCGACCGCTACCAGGAAGTCAATTACGTAAAGTGGCGGGCAATGAGGGGGGGAAAAAAGTCGATGCGGTTAGTGTACCATCGTGCTACTTCCTGGTCCACCGAGGAACGCGGCACACCCGAGCTAAACTCTCACTTCTTGCCTACGGATTTTACGACGCTGTTGGGACGAATGTCATTTTGGGTGACAGGTTTTCTTGGTCGAGAAAAATAAGATTTCGTATATTTGTGTATTTAAGAAGGTTGAGATTTATTAAGATCAGGTGACAAGAGTCTCCTGGAATTGTATTCATTAATGTTAATAAGATGTGGTGCAAACGGTTGAAAGAAATTTAATATTGGAAACCATTCTGCATCTTTATACAATTTTAAATCTGAAATATTATACGTGGTAACACGTGGGAGGGTGTTGTGACGAATTTTTGAGTCGAAGTTGGATCAATTAGAGGCTTATATTCAGGCGAAACGAAAACTAAGAACTGATTAAAATATACAGAATAAAATCATTGAAACGTGAAAAACTCAACTGAATCACGCTGGCCAACGTGAACGTGTTAAAATGTGGCCGGTATGAATCGTGATGAAGGTTTTGGAAGGAGACAAATATTAAATGTTCGAGGGGTTTGTGGTTATTTCGTCGATTTAGGCATTCTTGGAATAAAGTTGATCATTTATGAATGTTTCGATGTTGAGAGTGAAGGGAATTCCATTTGTACGAATGAGAAACGGTTATACGGGATTGGTTGAAAAAAAAAAAATAGTGTTTGAAGTAGAAACAGAAATAGAGGAATTAATTTGGAAATTGTCCAATTGAAAATTATATAATTTGAAGATGTATGATGATAAATATAAGTTTTGGATTGTAATTTTGGAAGGAAGATCGAATATTTATAAGAAAGAAAAGTTTTGATTGCGTCTATATGAAATAATCTTTGTTGATGCTTGTGCTAACAATCTTGAAATTAATTCACTTTGTTCTTTTCATAAATACCACTACAAATTTTCAATTCTTTTATACGTTATACAAAGAAAAATTATTTTAATTTTTCGCTTTAATAATTGGAGTCCAAATTTAAGCGTTAATTATTGCATCCTATATTTAACACATTTTTTTTAATTATACAGAGACATTTATACAGAGTAAATGTGGTAATCTTAATACAGTTAAACAATTAAAGAGATTAATTTGTACGAAAAAATAAAAGAAATACAACTTTAAAGATTGTAGCCTCGAAGAGAAAATATTATATTAATTTTTTTTCTTATTTTTCCACGTAAAATCATCCCTTGTTTGAATGTATTACAATTAATACTTAAAGAATTACTTAAGAAATACTTTATAAAAAGAAAATAATAAAATATAAATATCAACAATATTACGTGTTTAGTAATAAAATTAGTATTAATAGTAATAATTAATATCAAACAAAAATTGGTACTAATTTAATGACTAGATAATAAATAGCATAAAATTATATACATTTCGCTTTCTCTGTTCTCTTTGTATTTCGTGATTTTGTTTTTTTAACTTTTTTAATAGAGCATTAAAGAATCTACGTTTATATAAAATTTGTTGCTTACTTAGATACATAGAATATTTTGGGAAAAATTGCCAATTTAAAGTGAGACACTATTCATTATTTGACGTATCAATTGAAATAATAGAAGTTTAGACTAGTTTTTAGAATTTTTAGTTTACTTGTTGAACGTTCGAAATTTCGTTTCAATAAATAAAATTTAAATAAATGGAATTCTATTGTATAATGGAACTTTATATGAAATATTCGAATTAATAGAAGATATTGTTATGAAATTTTGTTGTATTAAAGATAAATAATAATGTAAATAATAAATTACAGTGTATTTGCTTTCAGTGTATTTGTTGAATAGAACGAGATACACGATTTGATAGTGTAGAAAATTAAGTATCATTAAAAATAATGAATAACTAAAAATTAGAAATAACTCTAATAAAAATTCTTGTTTTTTTTTTGTTCTAATCAATTGAAATGAAAAAATATTGAAATACTTCTCTCAAATGAAATGGTCGTAATAATTAAATCGTGCTGCATTACAATAAAAATAAAGTAATAAAATCCTAATTAATTTTTTCGTGCAAACGCAATTAAAAAAAAAATCGCATGAAATTATGGCTAAAACGATTATTTTTCTATTAGTCACACACTCTTTTAAAAATATTATTTAAAAAGATGAATAAATGATTAATAATCGAATAAACAGACTGCAAAACTAACAGTATGAAAAAAATTCGTATAATTTTAAATAAAACATAAATATAAGAATGATATATGAAAAATTTTCAAAAGTTAAATAGGATAATCATTTTTTTCAAAATATAAAATACAAAGTTCAGAATGTATATACGATATTCAAAAGAATTTTAAAATCTTTTCACAGTTTTTAAATTCTCCAGGATGAAATCAAACGAACCAAGATCAAGAGAGTAGAAAATCTTTGATAAAGGGATTACGCGACACTCCTGATCACAAGAAAAAATTTTTCTCTGTGTAAAAGTGTCGTACAGAGACAAATATCGTCGCATATTTTCTTCTGCATAATCGTGTATTACTCTAACTTTTCTCAAAAGCAGCATTATTTTTGAACAGCATCATACAACCTCAACATTCTTTCTATTAGTTAAGAGCTCGCAGTTTGGGAGCTCAGCGAGTCCTCACATTTTCATCCAAAGCAAAGAAAGTTGTTTTATCAAAAAGATAAAAAGGGGAAAAAATTGAAACATAAGATTCGACAATGCACTTTGTATCAAGTAGATGGATAAGATTTAATATTTTCACGCAAACGTATAATTATTATTAATTATTACTTTTAATATGATTAATTGCATCATGTGGCAAGAATATCTATATCATCGATCAAAATCACGCCGTTACTTTTCAATTAAAACGTCTTACACGACACTGGTATTTACTCGTTTTACTTTGAGGAAACGAACGGTGTAAAATTTCATTCACCAGTTTGTCCCATTCAAAAAACTCGTTTCGAAGTGAAAGCTTCCAATAATTCGCAACAACAAATACATTCTACTATTTTCCCCCAGTGAAATCGAATATCTTCAATTCCGTACGAACATCTTTCCCCCCAAATCATACCAGGATTAATCTCAAATATCATAAGCTGTTACTCAAGCACAGCTCGATTAAGTATTATTTCAACGGCGACCCGTTACACGACCGTTTCGCGTTCATCCTCGATCCATCATTCGAGACCGTGAACGATATTCGCAGAAAAATATATATATATTTGTCTTGTTTTCACGGTGCACGTTCAATTGGCGTGGCGGAGAAGTGAGCGACGCTCGATGCCTCCTCCGTGGAAGAACGGTCGAAGAATCGGAAGTGGAACGTAAAAATGAGAGATCGTGCTGAGAACGTTCCTCCTCGCGGCTCACACTTGTTGTCAGCCGCAACAATCAACAGAGCGCACCATTATTACGGGCATAGTGAGGAATCCTTTTGCAATTTAAAACAATGGAGCGGCTCGGTATCGCGGGATCGGCAATTACAACAACGTATCGGCCGGTCGAATGTAATAATAGAGTAATAAATAGCCCCCCCCAGATGAATCTTTCTGGCCACTTTTCACGAGTCGGTGATCGTCCCGTGATCATCTTCGCTCTTCGATCCACAAGAAATTGATTCGGCGAGTTACGTATTCGCCGCAGAGTCTTGTTAAAAGTGGTGTGTTTCTTAAAACGAACGATTGAAGAAATCTGAGATATAAGTATTTTTTATCTGTTAAATTATACGTATTCTGGCAAACGATCGAAGGTATGTATACTATAATATAACGATTATACAATAAAAATACAAAGTAAATAATTGCTATGACTAAGAAAGTGTACCTCACTATGCCATGTTATACGTTCTCATTAAGAAATATGTAAAATTTGGATATACACTTTTGAAATCGAATTTTCATTCCATAAATAATACCACTTTTCTTTATATCCACTTTTCTCTATATCTCTTCTTATTTCCTTTTTAATCATTTGCATTCATATATTGCATTACGTTATAGATCGAAGTTGAAATTATTTCTGTTACGTGATTTGTAACCGACAACGACAACGTTGCAAATTTGAACAAGGTTAAATAAAACCACCGATGCAATCCGTTCCTCCCTGTATTCCTCCACGGAATGAAGTTTGTTAGGATTTAATTAACGGCGCATTATGCCACTGTTTTCAATTGATATGAAGGAAGTTGGCGTGTTTGCACTTCTGCCTTCCGCATGCATCCTGAAACTCGGGCGATCGTTATACCGAGCAAACGAGGGGATCTTGCTGCATCCTCGGCCGAGGCTTTGTCGTGGCGGTCGTACAAGTGCAAGTCGGTTCGTTTGCTGTTTACGGATCGGTGGAAAGGAAAGGGCCCTCCTCCATGTCGCTCCATCCCTATTCCATCGTCTTTACATCGGAATTTCCCCGGTTAATATCGCATCTGTGGAAAAGTAATGCGGTTCTCGATCCGTTCCATGATCCCATTAACGTTGGGCGCAGATGCGTGTTTGCGCCTTCTGCTGTTCGAGAAACGCGTAGTTTTCGTTTTTTTTTTTTTTTCTTTCTTTCTTTCTTTTTCATCGTGTTAGCGATTATGTTCGTTTGTAACAATGAAACGAGGCAAAGGCTTGTATCCATTTCTTTCAACTCGATTTTTATGAGGAGATCGAGAAGGAAAATTGCACGTGTAATTATTCACGTTAATGTAATTATGGGATAGCTTGGAATTGACAATTTAAATTTATCAAGTGTAATTCAAGTTACGTGTAATTTTGTCTTAAATGAAATGGAGATGGAGATGGAGTTTGACAGCAAGTGTGACGAAGACAGATTCTATAATTCAATATCAAAAAATTTCAAAAATATCTTGTACAAATCTTTAATATATTTATGGGACAATTGGTGTACAAAAATATGGATTGAAATTTGTTTGTCAAGTTTGCCTTAAATGAAACGAGATAGAGGTTGATAGTATGACGAAGACAGATTCTATAATTCAATAATTCAACAAATTTCAAAAATATCTTCTAAAAATCTTTAATTTATATTTATGGGATACTTTTTAAAAATCAATTCTGGAGGCAAACAAATGCAAAAGTTGGTGTATAGAAATATGGATTGAAATTTATGTATCAAGTTTGCCTTAAATGTAACGAAGACAGAACGATTCTATTTCCATTTCACTAATTTCTCTAACTTCAATTACTTATAATTCAATAAATTTCAAAAATACCTTGTTAAACAAATCTTTAATACATTTATGGGACACTTTCTGAAAATCAATTCTTTCTGAGATCAAAAAATAAATGCAATTAAAATTTATTTGTCAAGTTTGCCTTTAATGAAACGAGACGGAGATAGAGTTTGACAAATCTTCAATTCACTTATAATTCAAAATCGAAATCAGGATTTCCACTCTGCGCGCCAAATATTCTCGTATATACGCGCGAAATACGAATTATCAATTATCACGTAACATCGAATCGATTATCCAAGCCGCGATTGTTTTCTAAGAAATCAAACATTCAATTGTATTCGCGTATCGACACAACGGCCTTTCTTCGGATCATTTTTCCCAGCTCTGTATTACGATGCATTCGGCCTGGTTAACCGTTGATTCATAACATTCCGCGGAACGAATGCATTTATATTCGAGACGTTGCGCACAGTTTCGAATAGCTTTCCTTTCAAAAGTTCCAGCGAATCCCACCGATATGCACGAAAGTGTACCATGCAAGTAAATAGCTCGGCCATTCGCGAATATATTCATGTGTGGATGTGGGAAAACGATACGGGCAGGGTGGTAACCTGGCCATTTTTTCCCTCCCCTTCTATTGATTTGTTCTGAAAAAGGGAAAAAAAAAAAAAAAAATGATGGAGCAACTTCAATGAGCGGAGAGAAAAAAAAAAAAAAAAAAAAAGAAGAAGAAAGGAAGAAACTACGTATTACAATCGATACTATTCACGCCGATTCGAAAAACATTTTCACGTTGCTTGTTCGTTACAATAGAACACGTGCTTAGTTTTGGACTAAAAATCGAATGTGTATTTCTTTTTTAACTTCAGCAGCAGTAATATGTGAACATTCGAGAAGCTGTCGAAACCGAAACGAATGGAAAACTTGTTTTCTTTCGATTTTATTGGTAAATAGTTTCTGTAATTGTGCTGTTGAATGTGCTCAATGACAGTGTTACATATCTTTAGAGTTCGTCGACCAATATAAATGACTTATAAAACTGTGTTGCAACCACCGTCAGTTTGCACGAAGGTATGATGCAATTCACGATTTTATTCGTGAAAAGATTCCCCTTTTTGCATCTAACAGTGGAATTTTGATTATCGATTCGAATGGAATACACGATCGGTGTGTCTATCTCGCTTGATTATGCGATTGAATACCGCGTAATTAATCAATAATCGATTGTTATTGCGCAATGTTCGATGATATTATTGGAAAATTTTCGTGCGATCGAGGAATACACACATCAAAAGGTGAAAAATAATATTGCTTTCGACGAAAGCTGTAATATACTGTTGGAAAATGACGTTATCCAAGTTTTAATATTACTTATAAAATTGTTCGAGCTATTATCCTATTTCCTTATTTTAATAAAAAGTAGAATAAAATTTTATGGAACAATTCGCCTAACTTTATCATTTGAAATATTTCTTTTTATAATATCAAAAAATAGTTTCAAACGGTGAATATTTTCAATGTGTCAGAGATTACATATGTAATTTTTGATTTTTAAATGTGATAAATGTTATTTTGTCGTTATTTTAATTTAAATAAAGCGTAATAAATTTTGCAAAATTCAAATTTAAACATCTTTTAAACTAATAATTTCTCGACATAAATTGCTCGATATTTGTAAAGAAAAAGAACAAGCTGATTAATATATTAAAAAATATTAAATTCAATCTCTTCGTGGTATTCAATTTTTATGCGTTTATCTATAAAAAAAAAAAAAAAAAAATAATGACATTGAAATGTGACCTCATCTTAAAATCATTTAATTTTTATAATCCAACTTATTAAATAAATTGTCTTATAAATTTAAAGTTTTGTTCTATTTCATACAATTGTAAATATAGTTTGAAAAAAATGAAAAAAAATGGATTAAATTAATCTATTTTATTATTATTTTCATTGTTAACAATTTTCTTTACACCGAATATTTTTCGAATATTTTCCATCGAAGAAAATAATAATTAAATCTCTTTTAAAGGCAAACGTATAAATTGCAAATTAAATTACCAATTAAAATAATAATTTCTCAATTCGAATCGATCCAATGATTATATTTTCAGATTCTCTTATTTAACATTCAATGTCTTTAACAAAGGTCTCAATAAATCTCGAAATCAGGTGAGTGTGTCTCCTCCCATCAGTTCGTAAGTAGAATATTGTCACGTGAGAGATGTGTAGCCTTTAAGAACGGTGGCATTGTCCTGTTGAAAAATAAAAGGTATCTCTTGCAATGTGCACGACACGCTTCCTAATTTGTTCTCGCATTCAATTAAGAGTAAGTAGGACTGTTCATATGCTTTTGAACGAATGTCAGCCTTTTTTCTTCTTGATGCCCATCAAACTGATTATCTGCTCTCCGCATCGATTCCACGACACACTTTTGTGTCGATTCTTCTTTTCCGCACGGTGACAATCATTCAATGACAAAAATATTAAAATCAAATGAAAGTCTCTTATTGATGAGAGGACATCGTTCATTGTATCATATTAATGTAAGCATGTTTTTTTCTTTAAAAATTCTGCTATTGTAATAATCATTATTATATATGATGATATGAGATGCTAATTTTTTTTGTTAACAATTATTCTATAATACAAATAATATTTGCAATGAATATTATATCAAAGAAAATTTATCTGTGGATTTAAATAAAAAATTTTACAGAATATTTCTTTGTCTTTTGAAATTTTATTGGAATATTTGGATTGCTATTTTTGGATAAATTTTTATCATAAATAATTAATAATAATAAAATAATTAAGAAATTAAGGACAGTAAGTAAATTTCTGGCATCAGATGCAAAAAATTCTGTATTCTTATATTATTTTTTCATTGTAAATAAGTTTTAATAATTGCATTGTAACAGAATTTTTAATACATTAAATAAAGAATTATTAGCAGCCTGAATCTCTATCAAGATTACTTGATTAAAAAAATATTAATTTCAGGATAGAATTTGAATCTTTCTTTTTCTATTTTATTCTCTCTCTTTATTCTCCACTATTTTTATTCCAAAATAAACATTACTTACATTTATTTCAATTTACACGATCTCTGCATTAGAAATAAAAGCAAATACATACTAAAAACTAACTTAAATATAATTAACTTACAAATTACATTTCAAAAAAATTTCAACTATACACATAAAATTTAATAATAGCACACGTTATATATTTTCCACGAGTGTACTATATCCATCGTAATTCGACACGATTTATTATCCATAAACGGCGTATTGATTATTCATACGCTCATACATCGTTACATAAAAAGCCATTAAACGAACAAAGAAGAAAGAAAGAGGAAAAGAAACGATCTCGTTTAATGACACGTATAACAACACATAAGTCTTGATTTCTTTGCAACAAGAGTTTAAAATGTGCATTAACAAGTTTATGTAAAATCCGCTGTTTAAACAGAGCCATGGCTGCAAGTCGATTTCGACGGGTAACGAGCTCTTTAAACCGTTATTATTCTAACAGGCCAACTTTCGTTCATTCCAATCAGAGCGATGAAATTATACGGGATTGTTACTCTGGGGATTTTATCACTACGAAATGTTTAAGCAAGGGATATACACATTATACTATAGATGATATAATCAATTTTTTTTTTCACTTTATTGTTATTTATATAATCACTTCTTCTTTCATTCAAGTTTCATAATATCGAATGATTAATTTTAATCCATGTTTCCATCCATGTAAATGATATTTCGTATCTATATGAGTCAAAAAAGTGTTGATCTCGCTTCGATCAGATCCTCCAGTTTCTCAATAATCGTAAAATTGATTCACTTCTTCGATCCAACGATCCATTAATTTTTGTAGCTAAAATGGAATATAAATATGGGGAGAAAGAGTATTGATAACACGCTCGACGTTTCGTCAGAAAAATTTCGCTAAACGGAATTTCCTCGTGACGGATATTGATTTTTGGAGAGAAGCAGAAAAAATAGCTGTAAACACCAATGTGCGTGTGAGAAAGAAGATTTGAAACTATGTGTGTATAATTTAAAATTGATTAATATTACAAAACTATAAAGGACAATTAAACTTGAATTGGACAAAGTTGAAAATACTGTGGTACTTTGAATTACGTAAGAAATTGCTTGCCGCGATATTAAAATCAAACGATTTCACATTTTCCAAAAGTAAGATTATCTCGTCCAAGCAGTTTAATATCCGGCAACATTTAAATCTCGAGGAAAAAGATTTCCGCAGTAACCTATTGACCTTTTTTTTCCTCTCTTGGAGATCTTTTATTCTCTTCCTAATTTGTAGCCTAGTCGTGCATAAATAATGAAAGAAGGTCGTTGTTGATCGGAAAGATCGAAATAACTTTAATATAACTTTGTGTAATTTTTTTTTTTTTTTTCTAAATGAAGAATGAAAACAGTGTTGACGCTCATTGAAATTTAATTTCTAATTTTTCCTTGCGATATCGAGTGAAAAATAATTTTTAAATGGCGTGAATTACTTTTCTTATATGAATTAGATTTTTCAGAGAGAGATTCGAATATTTTTGAGCTGAAATTTCAATTGTTGAATAAAAAAAGTGGTTAAAAAAATTCTATTTCATATTCAGTAATTAATATTTTATTTATTTCAAATCAATTATTTATCAGAATTTAAATTAAAAAAGTTGATTTAATAGACTGTAAAATATTATGATACGTAAGATTTTGGATTTCAAAAATGTGTCCAATCATCATTTGAAAATTAATAAATTTAAAGTTAATTCAAAGCTCGAAACTCGAAGAGTGTAATATGAATAATATTTTATTAATTATTTTATTACAAAAGAAACTATTAGTATAATAAATCTCAAAATTTCTAGTTATTCCAATACAAATTTAAAATTCGTTAACAAAGTTCATTAAGAAAAAAAAAAAAATAAATATTCTGTCATTCGTACGAACAAATTCAAAATGAACAAAAATAAATATCATTTCAATTGTAACGATCTTAATCTCATTTCCCTCGTTAATTAAAATTAACATTGTTTTCGATAAAACTATAAAAACTACTACAACATATATATATATAGAAAAAGTATTATTTAGACATTTCATTTATAATATACGTGAAATAACAAATTCAAAGATATTACTACTATAGCTATTCGAATAATTAATTCGAGTAATTGTACAGCAACTTGTCACCTTTCGAAATATCTTATCGAAATTAAAAAGCGTCAACTGTTAATTAACCACGGTCGTACGATGAAGTTTCGGTAATAACAGGATAGTAGAAGCTCTCTGCGCGACAGACATCAAGATCTATGTGTGTAGATGCCGCTGGCGTTGAAGGTACATTTTCTGTTAAATTTTAATGACAGTTTCTAAGTTCGGTCATGGAGCAGCCGTTCAACTTATCCCGCTTCCGGCCATTTTGGAAATTAAATTAAATGGGGTATCGTTATGCCATTCCTCGCAGCTTGCATATCCCTCGCTATTTAACTGATTCAGTTACGAGCAAACGTTGCTAATGTTATTTATTGGGAACGTCAAACAATTCGTGTTGCGAATTCAATTTTAAATAAAACGTTACAACCGAATGGATGCGTCCACGCAATTGAAACACTCAAAATCAATGATATTTTGAAACGTTTTATAATATATAGTTTTATGTCATAGAAAGTTTTCAAGATTTATAATTTCAGAGAATCCTTTTTGAATTAACAGCCAGGTTGTTATTTGTATTTATTTATTTTTTTTTTCTTTTATCTTTTAACGTTCCTCGAGTGTTTTATGTAAAGATTTTCTATTTTCATTAGTCATGATTAAATTGTTATATGTATTGAAGTCAACAATTTTTATAATCGTTTGAGACCACGATTATAATGAAATACATTATGTGCACGCAATATATGTATTTTCTTCTATTTCATTTAGCTTTTTCTTTAAAAATTTGAAAAGATTTTATATAAATTTAAAAAAATTTTTTCAATATAAATGTCTGGGCTTAAACAAATCCACTGATTCGTGTAATTCTTTTATCGGTATCGTTAACGTGTATTGAAAAATATTATGGTTTCACATGCAATCCAAATCATTGCATATGATAAAACGTATCAAAATTTTTATACCGTAAAAAAATTAAAAAATATAAAGTCTCATTGAATTCAAATCTCACGATTCAAACACGCATGATATATCGAATTTTATATATCGTAAATTGTTCCAGAATATTTTCAGAAAATTTCCGAAAATTAAAAAAATATGATACTTGGCTCAACCTCGACAAAATACTTCGTTGAAATAATAAGATTAGATAAGATTACTTGATAATCTTCAATTGTTAAATTTAATAATCGCTAATTTCTTAACATCGATTAATCACTACAAACTGCTCGTGAGAAACTCGTAATGATTAAATGTAAATTTCAGATGGAGGAAATATTGATAAACTTTCTTACACCAGTGTTTCAACGATCATAATATTTTAATAAATTCTACCAAGCCGAACCACGATTACCGTGTACCACTTCCACGTTCCTGATCTACTTCAATTGAACGCAATTCTCTCCACAGGTTATTTCCCACAAAAACAAAGGATTGCTGTGACTGTGCAAGAAACAACTAACCACATTCATACCGGCTAAACATCCGCGCTATTTTATTTCTCGGTGAAAATGAGCGAATTAATTAATGAGCGAACGATAATCGTTCCAATCTTTCGCAACTTAATCGAACGCAATTAAAAGGCTAATAATCGAGCGATAAGTTATTGAAATTTTGATACTTGGAATATATATTATTTCGCAGGTAATAATTACCTCGTTCAATTCGATCTGCGAAATTATGTGTCGGGGAAAATTATTGTACAGAAATCGTTATTCCGTATGTTGTTTGTATTCTATTGATTCTAATAATTCGTTTATTTCAATATATGTTGAAACAATTGTTATAATTAGTACAAAAATTTGTTTATCTGTGGGCGAAATTTAAAATCAGGAAAATTTATTCGTTATAATTTTATTGATGGTCTTTTTTAATATGTTGAAACAACATCAGATTTTTGGAAAAGAAATCATATATTAATATATTACGAGCGATACATTAAATAATAGTGAAATTTAATGTAAAGAAAATATTCGGATAATTGAGAAATTTAAATTAAAAGAAAATTTTAAAAAAGGAATTTTTTTTTACAAAGTAATTGAAATATTTCCTTGATTGAATAATAGATTTTAAATACTGCACGTTATAAAAATAAACACGTTTAAGAATTTTGTAAATAAGAAACTAATGTGGCTTTCTAATTTAGAAAATTTAGAAAAAAAATGTTAATACGTAATTAACATTCGATAATAAATATTGTATACGGACTTATTTATAACAATATATCACGAATTAATAAAATTATAAAATTGCAACGATAAAATTAAAAAAAAATTGTCCACTAAAACGTCGTTCGACTTTCGTGAAATTCGTCGAGGAACTTTTCATTCAGAGTGGTGCCATTTTCCACTCGATTTATAAATTGCGGAACGATATCGAAACGCAGTCGTGATCGTTCGCCAATTCCAATAAGATTCGGCACCTGGATTTTCATGAAAAGCGTACTCGAAGACGATTGCATCGTCAAAATCGAGGAAAATAGTTTGGACGTCGAATCTCGTAGAAAGCGTAATTTTCTTATTTAAAATCATCTCCAAATTCATCTTTATGGAATAATAATTCTAGAAAAATTACCATCTCTCCCCTTTTTTATTATATTTCCATAACATTAAGAATAATGATTTTTTTTTCACATTTTCGTATTGAAATATTTGATTCTTACGATATTATTTAATAATTTAATAATCTTAATCGATATTCTTAATATTCTTGTGTCGATTTGTTTAAGAAAACACGAGATGAAACATAACGATTAAGCAAATAGTGTAAACTATTTTAGCATCGATATGAATGATATATTAATTGCGTGGTCTCAAACATGACAAGTCTGGTAGCTCGTTATGGTAATTTAATGTCAAAGTATGTAAAGCTGCACTCGTTATAAATAGGAACAGAAATGATAGAAATCTGATCGTATCTAAATCATATCGATAATAATTATGTACGCCAAGCCTTTAATCTTTTATTTTTAGGGGATCAAATAATAATTAAGATCACCAACATTTAATTAATTTTAATTTTAAACGATTCATGTCAAAAAATGACACAACCAAAAATAAAAATAAAATTATGATTTATAGGAAAAGGTTGTTCGAATGATTTGTGTACCTCTTATTTTTCTAATTATTATTAATCTGATATTAAATAGAAAATGATATAAATATAATGGTTATTAATTATATATAAATTAGTGAATGAATGAAAAGAATATATATATATATAAGAATATGTTTGAATATGAAAGCAAACAAAAACAGAAAAAAAAAACTAATATTTTAACTATATCTTAAGGCATATCTCTATATGCTACTGTGAAAAGATGTAAAAACATCATATTAAAAAAACTTGAAAGTTCAGAATTAGAAACTCGTTTGCAGTATTAAAAACTGCAAATAATAATTAATATAAATTATGAATGTGTGAACTTTATTTTTTAATGAAATATTGATATACAACTTTTTATTTATGCTTTTTAAACATACAATCATCTCTTTTTATCAAAATATGATTTTAAAGAATTAAAATCAACGCGTTTTGGTTTTTTCAGATATAACTTTGAAGTAGACAAAATTTTATTTTACAAAACGTTTATAAACGTTTAATATTCTATTCATTCTGTTAAAATTGTTCCAAGCAAAATTGTATTCAAAACACAGAAAGATATTGAAAATTTCACTAACTTTCATTAATCCTTATATTAATATTCCTTAACAAATCTTCCCTTTAAAAAAATGTTCAAATTCAGCTGTCATCATCATTATTTCGAATATATTATATCCCAAAGCTCAGAATTTTATCACCAATTACCGAAATCAAAGAGAAAAAACGAATGATCAAAAACAAAAATTGGTTATTTGCACAAGGATTAAAAACAAAGGAATCGCCAAATTAAATTTCCCTATACGAACAATTTCCTTGTTCAAATACTCTCATCTGCAACTTGTGTTATTATTTTGAATGCAGCAAGGTCACACGTGTGAAAGACGATACGCTTCATAACAATCATAAGATCGATACACTTTCCCCACTTTCGTGAGGGAACAGTCGATAGAGGACCGATTGTTTTGCGGCAATGCGCGGTACGCGAATGCCAAAAACGAGCAGCGCAGAATCTGAAGGCCGATGGAAACGTTGGTAAAAGTTGGCACGCCACTTTACGGCTTTTCCCCTCGAACGAGAAACGGAGTGGAGGGATAGCCGTGAAATCGTCGATGAAGGCAAAGTTACGCCGCCTGTTAGCTTCGTAACCATCGTCGCAACACAGAGGGTGAAATCACGTAATTAACGAATGGAAGTAGACCGAGGGCAGTAAATCTGTCAGGTCTCGAATAACGCTTCAAGTTTTTACTGGTGGCCTCCCCCCTCTTCCTCCACGAAATGGCGGCTCGAGTGGCGCGAATACTCTTTCCAAGCATGTGAACGCCACGTCGTGCAGAGTTAGTCTAGCGGAACACTTTGAACGAATCCTATTACGTTATCAAACCCGTAACTCGACGAATATGTGTGTGTGTGTGTATACATTAGCATGTGCACGGAACGAATTAATTCATATTCGTGCGCCTTGTTCGAGCGAGCCAAGTTTTCTTCAATCGAGGAATTCCCCGATTCGTTTCGATCAAGGATTTTACGATCTCTCCTTGTCTCTTTGTAAGAGAAACGTTACGCACGCGCATATAGAATTGCCGTAAAGTAGAAGTGGGACAGATAGAGCCTCGTACAACTTTGTTGTACTTCTGTATTACGGATTAAAGATTGCGCCACTGTCCAATGTAATTAAGAAAATAAATACGAAATTCTCGAATAACGTTATTGATATTTATTTTGTTAGAAGGAAAATAATTATTTTACAAATAAAATGTATAAAATGTATAAAATATATTCGAATAAAAAATTAGATAAATTCTAAAAAAGAAATTGAATCGGTATTCAAGAAATAATATCGATAATAATATAAAACACGTGTTATTCTCTATTATATTAAAAAAAATTTATTTATTCCGTATCTCTCACACGTTATCGAACAATAGAGGAAAGAATAAAAATATGAGATAATACGAATACTATAAATCTTAAGAAACTTATAAATTTTTTCCTTTTTTTCTATATTAAAATAAAATCAGATAATACTTTCAAATTATGAAACCACGTTAAATTGTTGATAAACAAAGTTTTAATGACATACAAGTATCAAATACGAAGGTATAATTTAATTTGTTTCACAATAATTATATATGTTAATTTCGTTCTACATAATTATAATGGAACATAATAAGCATAAAGTTTATGTTGCAGGTAAATATTCATTAAACAGAAAAAAATAGACGATTATTATCTAAAATTGTACGTATAATCGTTCGTTTTACTTAAATTTTAATCATCGTGTCGAATATTACGTACAAAAAACTTGACATCTCGTATTCCTATTTCAATTTCTCCTCTAATCATTTTTTGTTAATAATTACCAACCTTTCCTTTGAGAATAATCATTGAAAAATCAAGCTTCGGAGAATTCTTTCTCGAAAATAATCTGTTATTCCACATAAAAAAAAAAAAAAATTTAATCGAAAATTAGGGATCACGTTTTTTTAACGTCGATTTTTAAATATATTATCCATTCTAATTAATCACTTGTATAATATATATATATATCTTTTCATTGATTACTTATTCGTAGTTAAGATAATAAAATTATCAATGTTATCGAAAAGAACTTATAACAAACAACAAATATTTAAAAATATATGATATAAATAACCATTATTTGCATTTATTCTCATTTCCTCGTATCATCCCATATTATCAAAACAATTTTATCCACTTACTTTTTCAAATTCGTCCGGTTATATAAATTTTCAAATAAAAAATAATAATAACAATAAAAAAAAGAAAAACATTCGAAGCGACGACAAGTATTTTTCATTCGTAAACGTCGGGAACTCGTTCTGTAACGTGACGCCGTTAAAATCGGGCGTAGTCGTCGGTGCAAGATAATACGAGATGATTAATATGCAAGAAGGGTAAACTCTGTCCGTTCGATGAAAAACAAAAGGGCATAATAGTTTCGTTTCCACACAACGGGGAACAAAAGAACATTCACATTTACGCTCTGGACGTAATAATTAAAATCTGTCGCAAGTTGGAAACAAAGCAGATGAAGTTGTAAACGACGACGTGAAAGGGCGAAGTTCGAAGCAAGGAGTAATTGTTATCGCTCGATACCGAATATCGTTATTATTATTCGATATTATTTCTGATGCACCCCTCCAGTTCTGATGCTAATGAAAATGTTAGACACGCCGTGATTTCAAATCCTCCGAAATCGCGGTGTTCTCACGTATCGTATTTTTTCATATCTCGTAACGATATTAAAATGTCAAACATTAAAATTCGCCGACCGTTAACACGGGTTAAAAATTTGTACAGTTGTGACGAGGAACAAGCCAACTGTGCAAATATCGATGGAAAAAAGGGATAATGTACTCGTTAACTCGGTTAATTTTTAACTGAAATTTGCTCGGTCAAATTTTACACAGTTTCCATTCCGTTGCCATTTTTCTCGTGTAATTAAAATTTCTCACTTCTGCATCGATGAAATGTAAAATTTTGAACAGGTATATAAGAAAAACAGATGATAAGTAAAGAAATAAAAATATTCACGGATCAGGAAAGAAGATTATCCGCTTTTGTTAAATTTAAACTCTTTAATTCGAATTTTAAGATAAATGCTCAAAAATTATTATTTCCAATAATTTAGCAGATTTTTGTTCGATAATTTACAATAATTTTAATTTTCCTTAATTGATTCATGTAAAATTAAGAGACGAAATATTATAATTGATAATATGATGGAAAATAAGGATTAAAATCGTCAAAAAGTATGCTTAAAAATTACATTTAAAACTTGGGACACGACGAAGAATCTGTATGATTAAAGATAAGCTCCTTTCTATTAGACTAGAAAAAATAATCTATATATAATTTTAATCTCTTCGTTCCAGTCGAACGCACACACTATGTCAGCGACCGATATCCAATATAACTATACCAATATAATTTTATTAATAAATACCATGCGTTGCGGAGTATCGTGCCACGATCAAAGTAGCTATTTCATAACTTTTCCTTCCATCTTTATAAAAATGTCAATCACCAAGTTTCTAAAAATAAAAATAACCGCGATATTATTTTCAATTCGAACAATCTTTCAACTTTTTCACGTAAATTACTTTGAGAAAAACTTACTTTATTTTCAAACGATTTTCCTTCACGAAAAATATTTTCACAAAAGTTACTTCGTTCGAAGGGTAGGGCACATATGGTGTAAATTTTTAATATTTTTATATAGATTAATTTCAAATTTTTTCAATAGAATCAATTTTGAATACATTAATCGATTTGTCTTATAATTCGCTTTTTCAATTAAAAAATTTCGGAGAAAATGACAATTGTAATTGGCTATAGTCGAGGATAACTTGTACAAGCAAACGCATAAAAACGAAACACACGCATTTCCTTTATTGAACAAATGGTCTCGTTTAAAGTTTAATTCGTATTTCGTTTAACTAGAAGCGATGAAGAGGCAATGGAGCAACGCTCATAAAGGAAATCGTATGATCTCGTTTAAAAAAATAAAATTTACTTTAACATTTCACCCATTATTCAGATATAATTTGAACCATGTGAAATAATTTGCATCTTTCGAACGAAATATTCTATCCGTGTCCATTTAAAAGAAATCATCCTGCATACATTAATTTATTCTCGTATTTGATATTTCATATTTTATTTTATTTCGTCGTATCAAATTATATTTATCAAATAAATATTTTCGATTCGAATGGAATACTGAAATTTTAACTTAAGAGAAAATTAACTTAAGAGAATGCATCAAATTTATTAAGATCGATCAAACAATGGCACGAAAGAATGATAAAAATAATTGAAAATGGAAGTATGCGAAAATTTTTTACAAGCTGGAAATCATAATGAAACGTCGAGCAAACCTCAGATTATATGCATTGCTATTCTTCCCTTTTCTGGGATTTTCCCATATCCTGCAGACCATTTCCAAACTTCGCTTCCTCCTACAAATTTCATTTCGATATCCAATCATCTATACCAATATCAATATCCCGATTTTTAATTCCCCTCTCTTCTACTTCCCCTAACCAACCAATCACCGTTTAACAGATTATGTAACCTACTTCTGCCATAAATGAAAACCTATTATCTGCAACTCTCTATTATTCGAATATACTATCATCTATTATTGTACGATTCCATTACGTATTGTAGCCTATGTATGTTTTTATTTTCCTCTATTAAAATTATTGAAGGAAACGAAATCTTGTGACAATATTCCCCAATACGGTATTTACGTTCGAAACATTTCACAGAATTAGAAATGTCGTCAAAATAAAAATAGACGGTAGTATAATAAGGAAATGTAAAAAGTTGAAAAACAGCGAATGTGCAATAAATTTAAACGACGAAATGTGATATTGGGAAATCGATGATTCGTTGTGTGAAGAGAGATATATAAGAACAATTAAGAATTAGTTGTGAAATATAATTGATCAGTGTAATACATTCGAAAGGAGAAATAAGAAAAATATGGATGGAATTTTTCAAAATATTACAAAAGAAATTCTGAATCGAGAAATGATATAAATATCTTGTTCAATAAGTATCTTACAGAAATTTATTCTATCAATTTTAATTATTATATTTTTTTCTTAAGAAACGTATTTTTCAATTTGAATCATTAATGTAATTCTTAATCCAATGAATAATTATTGTTAATAATTGGAATTAGAAAGGTGGTTAAGAATATTTTGTAATTTGTGAAAATTATAATTAATGTGTCAGCAATTTAAATTAAGCAATGTAAAAAAGGTTTATCATAGCATCTCAGCCAACTTAACTTTAATCGGATATATTTTGCATGAAGAACGTCTAATGGTTTCGTAATTATAACATAGAATGAATTTTCAAAATAAAACGTGGAAAACTTCATTTCTGGTATCAAAATTATATTAAAAAAATTATTACATGATTCATCACTTGTTATTGATAAATTAAAATATATATTTTAATATTATTCAATCCAATGAAAAATATTTAATCAATGAAAGTTAATGAAAAGTAATTGAAATAATTTTAAGCAAAATGTTAATACTTCCATGAGCAAATTTTAAAAATATATTTGAAAATACTAATTATTAATTCTAATTAATAATTAATACTAGTTATTATTATTATATTTAATATAATTTAATATATTTAATATACTAATATATTTACTCACCACTGTTTAATACTAATATACTTTATAATACTAAGATTAACACTATATTTAATACTAATTTCACTATTTGAAAATACTATTTTACTTGTTTAAAAATCACAAACGTATTATTACTTATTACTATTTACTTACTAAATAATAAAAATACTACAAAAATAGATATAAATAGATATAAATTTCGATAAAATATAAAAATCTTACGTTTAATTTCTTTATGCGTCTTAACTATTACAATAATATATTATACCTACAAAATATTAAAATTAAAAACTGATTGTAAGTAAATCCCATTCTCTTATCATTATTTCAATAAAATACCTAGTTAATATAAAGTATAAACAATAGTATTAATTACCAATAGTAAATAGTATTCGCATAACGAGTACATATTAAAATATAACTATCGTACAAGCAATCCAGAGAAGTATTTTTCCAAATAGAAATACCCGTTTCTATTCATCTCTTTAAGAAATCTATTTCTCTCCCCTTAATGACGCGTATCATTAATAATACGTATTATTAAAAAACAAAAAGAAAAAAAAAAACTACGCACAATAAACGAAAAAGGAATAACTCGAAGCAGGTAACCTGCACGCCATTTTAATCGTAATATGAGAAAGTGCTAACGGAAGCGTGGAAGCATATAGAGAGAGAGAGAGAGGGGTGATGGACAAGCGGAGAAGAGAAAGAGAGAGATAGCGCGTAGGATAGCGATTACATCGGAACGCGTTGATCACGCATTTAAATTATCAAAGTTACAATTCACCAGTTTACAGGTGATAAATAACACAGCGCGTTCATAATGAAACATTTTCAAACCTACCACGCACCCGCTAAATTTCTCCACGGATGAGAATTTATTCAGTCACAATTCAGAACGCGGAATTTATTTCGCGCTTACGTAATCGCGATATTTTCTCAGCGGGGTCTGCAGGGCACCCTCGTTCGAACGAATCGCAATAACCGCGGCCATATTACGAACAAGTTCCGGTGACACCTATAAATATAAGTAAATATACGCGCGCGTATCAGCCTGTGTATTAACTAACGATAAATAAATCAACCTGACTTACCTGTTTCTTGTAATTACACTTGTCAGGGAGGAATATTTACGTATTCGGTTACGCTTGTGATTTCGTCGAAGAGGATGTATTTTCTAGGTTTTTTTTTTTTTTGAAAAATTTAATTTTATTCGCTTCTTTTACTTCGTTGTTTCGGGTTTTTAAAAGAATTTTTGCAAAAGTTTTGGAAGGGAGTTCGTAAAAATTGTGAGGAAGGAATTGTTAATGATAAGAGATTCTTCTTTTTAAGAATGAATATTGGAGTGAAACGATAAGTAACGATATTTGATTTCTATTTTTAGAACTTTGTGAATGATACATTGAGTGTATGTTAAATATAACACATAATTTTTGTGTTAAGTAAAATGAAGAAATTAAAAATTGTGATGTAATGAAAAAAGTTTGCTTTTAATGATCCAGATTGTGTGAGCACCTTATAGAATAAAATCACAATTGAAAAGCCATATAAATAGCAATAATAAAAAATAATTATAAAAAAAAGTAGTAAAATTACTTATTTCAATTCATTTACAATTATTCACTCGTTAATGTGCAAAACAAAAACAATTCGATTTGATAAATATTAACTTTATAAATACTATTATAATTAATATCTTCTCACAGTGATTGCATAAATTTCAGTCAATAGTTAAAAAATTAACAATGAAGCCATAATATGATATGCACACATAGATGCTTAAGTAGTAAAACTGAAAACAACGTAAAACAAAATCCTAAAGAAACAACGTTCCAAACGTATCAATCTAATAACTCTACTATTAATCAGTTGGAAAGTACAGTGCATATTTTAATAAACCTGATAACATGTTTATTAAACGATTCGGTTTCACTTTCAATTTAAAGGAAACGAAATTTTTTCTTCCATAAAATCTGAGACAAATCGTTCGAAACAGTTTCGAACAAAGGGAACGAAGAGGTTGACACTGTTCACGTTCGCGTCGTAACAATTTATCGAGAGTAGAACAAGGCAGAAAAACAAATGCATCGGGCACGTACGTTCGCGGTCTTAATTACAATTTAAACGGTAATTAAGTTTCCGATAGAATCACAATTCTACTTGCGCATTGCGCCAGCGTTGCGCTGCGGTTCGTTCAGTTCTCTTTTTTTTTTTTTCTTTTCCCTTCTTTTCCTTTTTCTCTTCTTAATGCCCAGACTTCCCCCTTCCCCACGACATTGTTTCCAATCGTTTCTAAGAATTCATTTCGCTCTCGCATTAGCTACGCTTAATTTTCCAAGTTTGCTTTTTACCTATCTTTACGAAAGATCGAAAAATTTTTTAATGCAAAACTTTTAGTGCAAAGATGATGATCTAACGATTTAGAATAACGATAAAAAAGTTGTTGATCAAACGTAATAATATATATATATGAAATAACACTGATATTTCATTGAAAATAATTGTAGATTTTGAGTGGTATTTAAAATACAAATATAAAACATATTAAAGGATGTTAAATCGAGCAAATATGAAGGAAGATTTAATTTTTTTATCAAAGAAATGTTGTATATGACATGAATAGGAATTATTTAAAAAAATAATATTTATTTCTTTGTGAGTTTATAACGAATATTTTTTGTACGAGTTTTATTGCCTATTCTTTCGACTATTATTTCGTTTTTTCACTTTCATTTTTTTTTTTTCAATGTAACAAAATTTAAATCATCTTTATTTACTTTATCATCCATTTTATATCACACTCGGTTCAGCATCTCTGCACGTTTTTATATTTATATCGTGATATTTTATACTTTAAAAATTACAAAAGTATTTTTGTTACGTTTGATCGAAAAGGCATTATCTTTTATCAGAATAATCTTTCAACTCTAATAATTACAAGATAGTTGAAGTAATATATAAATTGTTCTCTTTTAAAAGCCAATGAAGATATTGAATTTAATTTTTTTTTAATCTTTTGATGTGCAAGATTTTTTAAAAGTAATTGTTAAAAAGAAAGATGATGAATCTTTTCAAATTCTCGTATACAGATATATCTGTAAGCACTTATAGGAAGAGACCTTGATGATATTGGAATTTTTAAATTTTAGCGTTAATAGTACATATTTATAGAAGTTAAAAACCATTGAGATTCCAATTTTCTAGATTTTTAAAAATCGTTTAATTTTACGAGGATTTGGATAACAATTGGATCATATTATTGGCAAAAAGATTAAGAAACGCTGATCTAGAATAATGAGATAAAATTAAAATTAAAAGTGAAGAAGATTTCTATTTATTTAGAAAATTTAGTTGCCGATCAAACTTTTTTGACTTCGCACAAAAAATGAAAAATATTTGTTATCTAATGTTCCAACATGAATAAAAAAAAAAATCTAAAGTTACACTCGATAAATCACACAGATTTATCCTTTGAAATGAATGTGACATAATGACACATTTGAATTGAAAATTTTACAGTTCGATATAATCGAGCCCATAAATTTAAAGTGATATCAAATATCGCGAACAGATACAAGTGAAAAAGCACGATAAATAACATGCACTGACACTAAAGAAAATTAAATACGATAAAATATCGATGATTAAACGGATAAAAGCGGACAAAGAGGCTAGCGAAACGTGATTTTATTTCATACGATACGATAGTTTGTAAATGTACAATTGCTTGCCCGATGTTTTAAAGAACATTTTAAAGGAGTCCACTGTGCTTGGCAATAACAATATTCTCACTAATGTCGCGATAGATAGGGATTGGAAGGATAAATGTAATTCAATGTTCAATGAGGAAAAAATACCCAACGAATGTCGTGTATTTCACGACGCTAATTTGACACAGTTGTCGTGTTTTGTCGAATTAAACGGGCGTATTTTATAAGTTTTTATCGATTCTATTCTCTTACAAAAATATCCGGCATTCAAAGGCCAAATAATCACGCGAGATCGATCTCCATTTTTATGAAGCATAAAACAGAAATGCAGAAATGAATATACATGAATGTATATAAATGGGTTTGAAGATATCGCGATTTTATTCGAATTTAATTCAATTTGATCAAACGAATAAAACAAAATTGAAAATTAAATTCACCAATAAACTTTATGTCAGATATATTTTATTTTCAATATGTGCTAATTATTGTTCTTTTTTTTTTTTCCTTTTTTTTTAAATAGAGAATACAACGTATGTCTTCTGCTCACGTATTAGAGTCTTTCATTTTAACAGCAATTTAAATAATGGGTGTCATAATAAGAGACACATGATACAAGAATTATATTCAATTTATGTAATATTAATTATTAACTATATTATATCCTGTTAGTATCTTTAATAATTTTTCTTTTTGAATAATTTATTCACAATACTTTGTAATTTATATATAATTTTTGTGGAAATTCTAAATTTATTGAAATTTTATCGCCAGTTTTATTGCAATTATAGCAATATATGAGATATATGGAGAATAGCATATATGTATTTTAATTTTATAATTAAAATGGAAAAAGTGATATTACTTTGTATTGTCATATGTATGATTTGTATATAAAATAAGTTGTTCAAATTAAAATTAAAAAATTTGTATTATAAAAATTTATATTTTATAAATAATACTTTTTCTATTCTTTAATGATTATCATTATAAAAAAGTAAATAAAAAAAATATATACTTACCATTATATGAAGAAACACATAAATTGTAGATACATTTATAATACTTATGTAAGTATCATAGATCAAGGAAAACTGCATGCACTTACCTGAAACAATATAAAAATAATATTATATTGATTTTTATCTATTAATTGGTTAAAACAGATGAGTGAAATAAATTTTAATAATTAATAATTACTCTGTAAAATTAGCAATTTGTTTTATAAAAGACAAACTGAAATTTAAAATTTTTCATATTTCATTTTTTGAAAATGTAAATATTTTTTTTTAATTAAACGTCATATTTTGTTATTTCCAATACAGTATTGAAAAAATTTTTAATATTAACAATATAAAATATGATATGTATTAAAACATATTATATGATGTAGTAATTATTTGTTATGTATGACTTTTCCTCAATATAATCGAATATTTTTTAATATTCAAACTTCGATATTAGCAAACAAGTGGTAGATAACAATATTTATATTTATAGTTGCACGAAATAAAATATTATAATGTTAAATTTAAAAAAATTTTAAAAGCATTAAACATTATATTCTGATTAATAAATAGCATAACAAAATATTATATTACAAGAATAAGTAAATCATATTTTTTAATAAAATTAATATAGGAATAAAATTTTTCTTTTATTGAAATAAAAATTTTATTTAATTATGGAAAAATTGATTTATTGAAAGATCATAGTATCGATATTAACAGTTTAAAAAACTATTTGAATAAATTAATGAAATATCTATTGTATTTTTTTTTAATTATAAAACATCGTATTTAAAAATGATTACATATTATTATTTTTTTTTTTTCCCAATGAATCATATTACTTTTCTTAAGAAAAATTGTGGAAACATATATGTATAATGTGGAAATAAAATAAATGTATAATGCATTTATTTTTTCAAAGTTTTAATTTAATTTTGTGTTACTCTTATGTGAACTGAATATATATTCTGTTCAAATTTCACTGTTTAATTTACTTTGAAACTTTGAACTTTAAATTAAAATTTTATAGGAGCAGTTACGAATTTCATTAGCTTTGTACTTTCCTAATTTGTACTACTTGCACTGTAACATTACACACTACTGTCATTTTCGTTAACACTATACACTATTTCACTTAATTCTTTGAGACTTACAATATATTCTTTAAGAATGATGACAATTTTTGAAACTGAATTATAGAAATTTTATTAATCCTACATTAATAACAATGAATATTATTCTTTCACAAAACGTCATTGAAAATTCGATAAAAGTTTTATATAAAGCTTTCTCATAAAGAGAGAACAAATTCTATAAAAATATAAATTTTATAAAATTATTAATGTACATAAACTATTATTGGTATATGTACAATTGCATATACAAGTATGTTAAGTATGTATACTAATGTGAAGACAAAAATTATAGATTTTGAAAAATTAGAATAAAAAATATAAAGTAGAAGCTTTATTTTTAAATCTTACACTAAAAATACAAAAATATAAAAATTATATCTCGTCAGTCCAGTCACAAATCTTTGAATTCAAGCAATAAGTTGTAAGTAATATGAAAATTAATAATTCTATTTTAGACAATACATAAGTATATAGAATTATATGAATTTTTTTATATGAATTAAAATTTCAATATTATTTTCGTTTCTTAAAATGTATAAAATTTAAAATTACAAAGTATTCAAATTTTAATGCCCCGTTACCATGTTTCCAATTGAGATTACATACAAAAAAATGAAAAAAAAACTTGAAGATTAATTTCATACACTCGGTTTTTTTCGAAAAATAAATTACTCCACGTAAATAATAAAATTAAAATTTTCAAAATAGATAAAATTTCCCTATAAACACATGGAGAATTTTTCTGAAATAATTTCAGCCCACATCTTTCTTCTTAATTACACAGTTCTATAATATCATCGAACATTTCCATTGTCAAATACGATACAGCTTGTTCACCAAACGAGATACCACCAGTCAATCATCATCCGTAACATAACTCTCACAATTCTCTTTCGTAGCATCTGTATAACGTAAAATCTGATATCGAGGAATGGATACTACGCCCCTCCATCCTTTTACCATTTCAAAAGATTTAAAAGACGACGAAAAGAAGCGAAACACTCGAAAGCGAGGAATAGAAGCGGACGTCAGAGAACGTCTGGAACGTCTTCACGTTCATTGTCTGTTATTCGTCTTCGGAGACAAACAAGCGAAACAAATATCGCGAGCAACGAAGATGAATCGCCGCGGTTGGGAGCCGCATCTGGTCTACTCTACCCGTAAGAGTTTCTCATATCTCGATCGTTACCCCAAGTTATGCGTGTGTGTGCGTGTGTGTGTGTGTGTGTGTGTGTGTAGGTACATATCAACCTCCGCTCGGTTTTGTGTCACCTGGTTCAAGCGTTGTAACAACGAAGATAAATGATACCGTTCTGATTAAGACCTCGATACTCGACCAGATCCCTCCCCCTTTGTCCTTCGCCTCTTCCATCGTCTCGTTCCATTTCGTAAGGTTTTGTAAGTCTTTTCCACTCTCGAGGAGAGGGCTCAATGCAATCAGCGCAATCCTGATCCCTCCTCGATAGAAGGAAGCGCAAGTTGAGGATTTTGTTTTTCTCTCTGTGTGTGTGTGTGTGTGTGTGGAACTTATGAATTTTAATGAGCGGAGACTGGTTTTCAACGGAAAAGCGTGTTAAGCGCGACATTTACTGTTTTGCTGTTTTCTTCAGTTCACCGAAATTTTTCGTGTCAGATGGAAACAACGTTAAAGAGATTTCGTTACAGACGATAAGAGATACTTTATGATAATTATTCTTTTTAAAATTTAGTGAGAATAATTAGCGTATTATCTATAGATCTTTGATGGAAGAGGATTGATAATCGATATTGAGGAATATGGAGAGGACACCTTTGGGATTATTTTTGTAAATTAATTTAGGATTGTGATTAAAGGTTTCTTTTTATTGTTTAATATTAAATTAATTATTTTCAAACTGATTATTTAATTAACTTGGAAAGTTTAAGCAATTCTTGAACTATTTTCCTAGATTTACAGCAGCTTCTAAATATGTATGTATTTTCTAAATTTATTGTACAAAATGATTTGAAATAATATATCGGAAGAATCGATGAATCATAAGTATATTTTCTACGTGAAAATTCTTTGCCAGCAAATATTATAAAATACTTTGTATTACGTATTTTTATTTCCACTAAACGATACATTTGAGACAAATATATATATATAATGTTATTAATAATTTGCAACAATAATAGTAGATTTTAAGAATCCATGATCTTTTTTTAATTGATATTTATATTGCTGCAAAAATCAAATATTTCAAAGGCTTGAACGATAAAATTTCATTCTCCTTTATTCGATTATTTTCTATCCGATTAAAAATTAACCAATTTTTATTTATACCTGAAAAAATTAAACCTTGAAAAATTTTCAAACTTAATTTGAACTTTGAAAAATTCGTGAGACACATTATATAAAATGGCAAAAATTAACTTTAATGATGATAGAAAAATAAAGTGTAATGTTTAAAAAAAGAGAAAGATATCCAAGATTAGTTATCATCTTGAATACAAACACTTGTAAAGCAAGCATACATAAATAACTGATTTTCATAAGATTAGCGGTATCAACGTTTTATTTCTCCTTCTTTTCAGCTAAAACTTGTCTTCTTATCAGAAGTATTTATACATTTAAACGCAATCTTGTCAATGGACAAACATTCTGATAAAATGCTGATAAAGATGATGGAACGAAATTGTAACAGGCTTTAAATAATTCTAAAATAATCTCTAAACAATTTTGAAATAATTCGAGTGGAGTCGATTATTGATGCATGAATAATAAAAATTTCGCTTTTATAAATGTACATTCGTCACAAATTGTTGAAATTGCTATCGAAAGTGTAAAAAATGTTTTTAAAACGTGTACTGTAAATTTGCATATTTTGCATAAATTGCAAATTCTTTAATAAAAAAAAAAAAATAATAATAATACGAAATACAAGCAGATATTAATTTTTTTGTGCAAAATTTTCTATATCGTTTCAGCAAAAATTTATAACTCTTGTAGTGTTGTTCTTGCATTTTTATTGATAAAATTAGACGTACAAAAATGGAGGGATTTAACCTATTTCACTCACGTGTAACTAATATCGTAAATTCACTTTCATTTTAACAGGTAAAGAGAATTTTAATACTTTAATAACGACTTTTGCATAAAATTCGCGTATACCTATTTCTTTTAAACTCAAGAAATTTTCTAATGATGGCAAAATCTAATTAAAAGGAAAATCATTTTAAAAATTAATAATTCCTACGATAATACTTCGGAATGCTATAAATTTAAAAAAAAAAAAAATAAATAAATCAGATAAAAATAGAATATTTAGTATTTAATATTTTTATATGTATACATTTTTCTGAAAATTAAATGTCGTAGCTTTATATGCTTAAAAATCGTTCAACAGGCACATATATTGTTAGAAAATATAGTACAGTGACATTTAGTGACAGGGGAAAAAATTGTTTTAACTTTTCGCTTTGGAAACGCACAAATGTTTGTTTTGTTTATAAAAGAAATGATAAAAAAAATTCTAATTTAATTTTTGAATACGAACCTCTGCTTTTTTAAATAATAAATTTACAAAAATTTAACAAATAAATCTTTTAAATTGCAATTATGTATATATATATATATTATTTTTCTTATAATTATTTAATGAAATTTCAAAAGATTCGTAATCGAATAACATTTTTTTAATTCATAATCATTCAAAGTCATCGAAAAAATTTCAGAAAAATTTGTAACACGCCGTATACAATTTCCGTTTAATATTTCGTGAATTTCTTTTTTTTTTTTTTTTTTTTTTTTTCCGTTTGATAATAAAAATCGTACGACAGAAATAATTTTCCTATATTTAAAGTAGCAGGAAAGAATTTCGAGGTCAAGTTAATTTTTTTAAATAGACCTCCATATATCTTTTTACGTGTAATATGATAGCATTTGTCGAGATGAATACAAAAACCTGCCACGTGAGATCATTGCATGACGTAGGAAGACAAATTAGCGAGATCTCAAGGAATCACACATTGTAGTTACTTGTATGTAGATACTTGTACCAGAATATTTACTCGACTAAGTATTTCTGTAAGTACCGAAAACATGGCGATATTGAAATAACAAGCAACGAGTAACGAGCAAAACGAGTATGTCCAACAATGAAGGCACAATTCTTAAAAATTGAAGAAAGATCAACCGTGACCTTGAATTCCTCCTTTTCAATTTTCTCCCATCAAAATTATTTATCTTCAACGATCAATATTTGGATAAAAAGATTTTTTGAACAGAATCGTTCAATAGATTCTAATTTAATTCTTCATGAAATATTTCAACACTTATACGATTAAACGAAATATAAATATATATATACTTGTTGGAAGTAAGTAAATAAAAATTTGCATTTTATTGGTATGGAAGAAAATTGTCGTTTTTTTTTTCTTCTATATATATAAAAAAAATTAATTATTGCATCGCACACCTTTAATGCTAAAGAACTTTTGCTCGAAATATTTTTTTAAATAGTTTCCAAGTAAATTTAGTTAGTAATAAAGTTAAATGACTCACCCTGTATGTATGTGTAAACTAGAGATAAACGAAAATTTATGATTTTACATATAATTTCACGTATAAATTTAACGAATTAGAACGAAACTAACAAATTTTATTAGTATTAAATTTAATTTGATACTGGTGTATTGGTATGAAACGAGATTTTGGTTGTCTACGGTAATTAATAGGATAACGATCAAGCTCTAATTATCTTTTCCGCCCTGTTAACTCCCTTCGTGCTCGATTAAGCCAAGTATTACAATTGACCGTACAATGAAATACCGTTATACCTTACTAATTGACGAAACTAAGTGAAGAACATACGTGCCACGCACACAGGACACGTACGTATTACAAGAGGATACAATTATATAAATATGTATGAATACTTGAATTGAAGTAGAATACTGTTACACATCATTTTGTGAATAATGTCGTTTCGAAAATATAATTATAACGGAAAAATAATGATATTTATCTATGATTGAGATATTTCTTTTTTATTTAAGAATATTAAGAATTTTCGTTATGAACATTCTGCATGATCGTGGAAAAAAAAACTTTTTTATTACAATTTTTCTGCATAAAATTTGTTTCCAAACTTGTATATTTAATAATTAACTGAACTATAATAAAAGAATTTCGAATAATGAAATCGATTAAAATCAGATTGACAATTAATTAATGATTACAAAACAGGTTTAAAATTATTTCATAAATTTAAGCAATAATTTTTTTCTTACAAAAAATAACGTTCTACTTGATGAATAATTTTACATATCTGCTTAGATTAATCTTATCTTCAAAACTCATGCTTATTCCTGTTCCATTGTAAGCATATGTGCTTTCAATTTCAACTTTGAAGTTAACCACATATATCTCCTTTCCTACACAATCCGCACTGTCGATACTGGTAACAATGCTGTTGAGATTACATCACAATGCATTCCACTGCCATATAATATATAGTTCATCGCATGGCTATAAGCCTTAATAAGCGATAATTTGCGCTTGTGCCGCATATTTATGCTTTATCATTGCGCTTTGTTATTACGTATCATTTTTTTTTTCTCGTTCATTTCGATAGAAAAAAAATTCATAATTCATTCAATTGTACAATTTGTACGCGAATTCTTGAGGATACTATAATCGTGAAAACTATTTTATGAAAAAAACTTATTAAATAAATTGTTTCTGACCGATTTCGAATATAGATTATTTCAAAAGTTTTCACTTTTCATTATATAATTTTTCTAAAATGGTAATTTAATGGTATTTATAAGATTTCGTTCTTCGTGTCAAAGTTTCGTGCTTCTGCTATGATTTTTCAAAATGAGTATATATTTGACTGAAATATTTGAAAAATACTTGAGATGATTTTTAATATTACATTGAAAAAAATCAAAAAATAATTGTAAAGAAATATTATATTAATTATAATCTAATCAATTGTTAATTCCCTAATATTATTAAATTTTGCAAAAGAATATAGAACACTGAAAGAGGAAAAGAGAACTGAATGTCTAAATATCGATAAAATATAAATCAGAAGAAAAATGTGTATTTCTCAAATATTGACAAAAATCGTACGTGTAACGATAACGAAAAAAATTCTTGGGACAAGCTAACATTATTTAAATTAACATCAAGTTACACAATACTTACAAAATTTGATTGTAAGTACAATTACTTATTTCAACTATCAACTATAATACGACATCAAAAACGTTATAAAATTAAAATTATGATTTCGATTTAAAGAAAAGAAAAGAAAAAAAAAAAGTAACACTTTATATCTACAAACACGTTAAATATAAATAAAAAAAAGAAGAAAAACAGATATGCAGATTCAACAACGACGGCTCAGCTTTTCTATCATATCATGTTTGTCAGGTATGTGAACATCATTTATATCGTCCTACAGAATGCACTGACATAGATAAGAAACACGCAGTCCAGAAAGAACGGAGGCGACGCGACATCTGTGCTCGTCATACGAAACATCAGGTTTGTCGTCGTTTCATTCCCACATCTCATGTCCATATTATCTATGTAATCATGAGCACAGTATGCTTGGAGTTTCTCCCTTTTTTTTTTATTCAAGAAAGCAAGATTGATTGGCATCGAGCGTCACGTATAAGATGCATTTAAATACGGATAATGTTGCTAGATAAACATTGAATTTTAATGTCACGAAGAAAGAGATCGATAGGCCTTCGTCCATATTTTTATTCTTGTTGTCAATGTTATTACTTGAAAAAAAAAAAAAAAAAAAGATGTAGCGTACGTCACGTTTTAAATAATTACGTCTATGAAGTTATAAATTAATCAAGTTATATATACACATATATATATATATATATATATATATACAAAAGAGTGAACAACATAAAAATTTCTCCATTGATAACACTAATTACAAATGAACGATGCGTGTGAATATGAAGTAAGACACGCGTCTTACTTCATAAATAAACGTTTCTGAAAATTTGATTTTTCTAAATGTACAAACTTTCGCATAATCCACCATGAACAAAAATTTCATTGTTCACGATTTCACTTACGAAACACCTTATTATCTCTTATTATACACGAACGATGTAATTACGTATCAACATGGAAGCTCTCCTCCACGTTCAAACCGTTCGTTCGAAACACATTTCTCTATCGACGAATGCAATATCAGACGTGCATCTTACAGATAAACGTTTCTGAAACAAAGAAAAAAAGAATACGATTTTTAAATACAGGGTTTCGCATAACGCGGAATCGAAACGTTGCGACACGAGGCGAAAGGAAAGGTATCATTTCACGTGACTGGGGATGCTAATGCGTTTTCGAGAGAACCCGTTTCCTTAGAGCGGCTATCGATGTGGTGGTGGCCGAGCGTCAACATATTATTTATTCCGATTCGAACGCAACCCGATGTCCTTGCGCTCTGCGATCGGAAGCAAGGCAATCTGGCGGAGAGAATATGTAAATGAGGGAAGCGGAAAGCTCGAAGATGATCAGGAGCATCGGTGGGACGAGATGTAAGAGTGAAAAAAATGTGTTACAATTTTTCGAACAGGGAATTCGAAATAATAGAAAAGTTTAAGTTTATAAAATGAGGAGAAGCAAAAGAATAATATCGTCATCCTAATGTAAATATAATTACATTCTTGTAGGGGACTCGATTGGAAACCTTCTTAAATACGGGTCAAATTAAAAATTATTAATTCAGGGAAGAAATGAATCATAAAGTAAACGGACGATCCTTGTGTCTCTTCGTTCTGTTTATTTTACGTTTCGGTGCTTCCATCCTCCCAGTTTGGCGAATTTTAACCGTGATGCTCGAGAGAGGCGACAATGCAATTTCTCTCCTTGGCGGGGATATAACCTCTTAAAGAATTAAACTACCTTTGGAAAATACAGAGGGAGGGGGGGGAGGGTAGGGGGAAGAAGTGGAAGAAGTCAGATTTGATAAGTCGAAAAGAGGAGAAGAGGTTGGGTGAAAGGAAGCGAAATTCCAAGAGGTGGAAATCTCTCATCGTTCGTAGCCGCATCGAGAGATCGATTTTTTTTTTTTTTTTTAGAAATCGACGATTCTTTCTCTTTTTTTGTTCATTTAGATTAATATCGATGCGTTAGGTTAGATCAATCAAGAATAATTATTCAGCTGATAATTTAGATGGGAAAACGTGCAGATATCGTTCTAGACATTTTTCTTCTTTTCTTCATTTTAGATTCACCCGACAGATTCGACGTCCGTGCGCTTAGATCGGATTAATCCGACCGTGGAGGGAATAATTGTTATGAGTAAGACAATTCGATAGATGGAGATGATAGATATCATATTTTAGACATTGATTTATAACGGGTGTAAAATGATAAAAATACGGCAGGGGGAGGAGAGAATTGAATTGAATGCTTCTCGCGAGGAAAACTGACAATTAATGTTGATGATCTGGATGAACGGTGATAAATAATGTTACGTAATGACTATCCATGACTGGCCTGGGAACAGTGCGCGCTCTAAGCCGTAGAATGTAAAGTATTTTACAGATATGAAAGAAAGGAGATTCAAATATACGTGCGCTCGAATCGTTCGTATGTTTTCGCGTTTAATTATTTCACTCGGCCGGCGATAAATCATTCTGTTTCGCGTAAAAATAAGCTCAACTCGTGGAACGGAACACTTGATTATATATTTTGATGCAAACAAGAATTTTTTTTTTTTTTTTTTTTTTTAATATTAAACACAAGATACAAACGAACAATCGTTAAAACTTGTATCTTATCCTGTTCCTGGTCTTAGATGAAATTAATTCGTGGAAAAGCTCTGGAAATCCTAATATTAATTAATCAATTTCCGAATCCTCCAATTAAAACTGGTATAACTATAAAAAAAAGTGTTAAAAATAAATGCATGTGTAGTTACAAAATAGTATTACGAATTGTGTTATAAGTGGTACGATCTAATTTTTAAAAACGTAATTCAGATAACAATTTTTTAAAGTAAGTGAAGTATGCGACACTCAAGTCTCCCCTTTCTACGAAAATTAAATTAAAACGCATAGAGAAAACGATCATTCGAATGCGTGGCACGAATAAGAATTTTATTACGCGCCTGTCATAAATCAGACAATAATAACAATACGTAATAACGTGTACAACAAACAGGGAGAAATGGCGAAATTAATAAAAATTGATAAAAGTCATTCAAACAAAATTTATCTTAAATTTTGTAATTAACAACGTTAATCCAACAACATCTCTCGAAATCTTATTTTTCTCAAACAAACACAAATTAACCGAAAGAGAGAAATCTCGATCTCATCAATCATAACCATCGACATATACGGATCTTACGCGTCGACATCGACAACGAGATAAAAGTCAGATAAAAAAAAAATTCGCGTGGCAAAAGTGTTTGGACAAAATCGTTACACACGTTGGAAAGCAGGGGAAAAACGGCAGGGAAAATAGATTTTTCGAGAGCACTTCGTCATTCTATTAACCGGGCAAAAGGCGTGGGAACGGTCGAATTTCGTATCGAAGCCGAGAGTCGAAAAGTCGAGGCTCGCTTACCGGATGTCGATGACACACACACAATAGCGGGCGTAAAATCAACGACGCTAGTTATTTCGGAGTTAGATTGCCATCGCGCACGCGCAACGGGTGCATTTTCCAACCCGATCACGAGCCGCGCCACGGATGTGAAAATCATTTAGCCGAATCGTGTATCCGCGTCAAATTTTAACTGCGAATCGCTCGCCCCGATTGGCATTCATGGAATCCGGCCAATTCGTACAAGCCGACAAATCGATTCGAATTTACTCCTCGTTTTTCCAAGCCCGGAATTCGCTGCGATTATTCAACAGCCCGTTTGGAAAGACGTTGTTATGCATGATAATAATTCTCGCCGAGTTACGTTTATATTATATTTTGATATAATAAACGACAAGGAGAGTATCTATCTTTTCGTTTCGATTTCAGTCTTCTTTTTTTAATTATCAAGGGAAATGGACTGGCTCTTCAGTTTTTCAGATTGTTAAGACCTTCGTTTGCTGGACGAGTTGTTGACGTTCTTGAAAATGTATGATATGTCAGATACTCTTTGAAATGCATTCGATGATGTTTTGCAGGGAATAAATGTGAAAAAGCGATATCGTAACAGCATTTATGCGTGCGCGATTATTCTTTTACGCGATGATTCACGATGAATCGTGATTCATATATGTTAAAGTTGATATACGCGTTCGATCATGATATATAGTCGTGCAATATCTAATTTCGTAGCATCGTCTACGTTCATTTTACCACGAACGTGTCATTTGTTTCATCACCCGCTTCGATTCGAAGAAGATTTTCAATTGTTGTTGTGATGGCATTCAGACTTCTTCCGAGAAATCTTCAAGTTGAAACCTTGAATAGCTTGATGAAGAAGTTGTATCTGTTGTATTTCATTTGACAAATTACACTCGAATAAATCTAAACATTATCCATTTCTGGATAAACGAAACGAAAATTATGTTAAGCAATCGCCTCGATCTAATTTTTACATTTTATCCTTAAACATCTGGTCAAAAGTATACGATTTTCTAAAACTATATAGTTTTTTTAAAGAAATATAATTTAAAAATTCAATTCGAATGTTATACAAACAAATTGTAACGAGAGAACCAGTTAAACAGCCACTTCCTCGAATTTTAACATTCAATTCATCACGTTTCTGCAATCCACCCTTTTCAACGTGAATAATTCTGAACAATGACAGCAAGGTGCAAAACATTGACAATATGCCTTCGTAAATGCAGACGATCCTCGTACAACACGAACGTTTCCATCCATTTTAGATTAGTTTTAGATTTCGATAAAACACCCTTTCGATTCGAAATAGTTCGAAATAAGTTTAAGTAAAAACGGGACATAATAAAACAAAGTAGTTTTAATATTTTTATTTTGTAATTATTTTAAAATAAAATTTTGTTGGAATATTAGTTCTCAATGCCTCTACTTCTTTACTTCAAAGATTTTCCAAAATCGATCTTAAGTATTCCGGTCTGGATACAAGCCTCTAATTGGCTGTCCAACTTCAACTCAGATGTAGAGTGATTCGCTGACAGATCGTAATTGTCCCTTTTTCTGTTTCTACTCTTCTTAAATTTCAAATTCTACCATTCCAATATTATATTTTACATTTGTATTTCACTGCTTCTTCCATTAAATTTCTTTTAACCCTTTGCACTCGTATATCGTCATATAATCGCTATCCTACATTTTATTAACATAAATAAATATATGTATAATATAATTACATTCTAGAGGTAACCTTTTTAACCCTTTGCGCTCCAACGATTCTCTGCCACCACTTGGACTGATGCAGCAATTCGAACGACAATATTTATTTACGTTTGATTTTTCTTAAAATATCGCTTCGTGAATAGATTCCTAAGCTCTTTAACTATGATCTTATAAAGTGTAGAATAATATACAAATCAAATGGTTAGATTTTTATCTGAAATAAGATCTCGGATCGAATTATTTTCGATTACGACAGAAATATTATTTTCAAAGTTTCTGAGTTTTGTAAGCGTTTGGAACTGTAATGAAATGTAGTTTGATTTTTCGTTATTAAATAACGAAATGATTTCTATTCATTAAGAAATTGACGAGATAGATAGAAAGAAAATAGTAATGAAAATTGAGATGCTGTAAGAGAAGATGAAAAATAGAGAATAAATGAGAATGCGTTATTGGGATTGTAAGGTTTGTAACGGTGTTTTATCGCGATATTTGCAAACCGAGGATGCTTCTCAGTAATTATTAAAATATCGCACAACACAATATAGATTTTTAATATTCAATAAATTATCTTTCTTCTCTATGCGAAGAGAATAGATAAAATATTAAAATATAAAAGTTTTATACGTTAATTTGTGTGTGAAATCATTTCAAGTTAGTTAAGAGCTCGGAGTGTTGAAAATGAAATTATTATTATTTAATTATCAATTAAAATCCAAGATTCTACATTTCAACGCAGGAAAAATAAAATGGTGAACAACACTTATGAACGCGCTTTGCTACTCGTTCGTTGACGGTTAGCGCACACATTCAAATCCCGCGTAAACATTTTAAAGTTCACTTTCTAAAGTGCATCCGCGAGGGGAACAATGCGTCAGACGTTGAGAGGGTACAGGGTTTATAGAGGAGATGGTTTACTTGAAAGGCGATAGATAAAAATGAGCAAACATCTTTAACCAGAGGAAGCTACCGTCGACGAATGCCAAATATTGTGCGTTTCCTGATTCGACTCGAGACAATCTCGTTGACGTGGCGCGAAAGCATATGCAAATTTGCTCGAATAAATTTGTGTATTTGGGAAGGCTCGAATTTTGATCGCTTCTTCGACAGAAGAAATCCTCTTTCTGAAGGATAAAAAGGAGCACAAGTAAAAATAAACCTAGGAGAAAGAGCAAACGAAAGTCCAAAGGTTGGGAACAATGGTTAAGTAGGTAGCGATGGGATCGAACAGATCGCGAGCAGATTTGAACTTTTGTATAGAATGTTTGACTTTACATACGATTTGAGTGAATGTTCTTACATGATTTATAACTGTACATTCGTTTTATAATGAAACTGAATGAAACTATATTATAAATCAGAAATCAAGTAAATTCAAATGTATTGACTCTTTAAGCGAATCTCGAAAAGAAGTAAATATTCAGTTCCAAGTAGAATAGAAAAATGTTATCAGAAACTTTTAAAATTAATTTGGCTCGTCTATTTATACATTAACAAAATATTTATAATATTTCAAAATTCATTAATAGGGAAGTGGCAAACCAGATCTCTGATTTCAAGCGATAATAAAATCGTTTCCACCGTTATAAATTTAGATTTACGTATCAAACGATAAATATAACGCGACGTATCACGTTTAATCCTGTATTCTCTCGAACCGACGAAATTACCGTTTAAACGAAGGAAAAATACCGTGCTCGTAAATCGATTCCCTTATTATTTCATAGTAAATGGCACTGATGCACGCCCCGCCTAACCGTAACATTCGGAATCGCGGTGATGGCCGGTCACGCGCAATAACACGGCCGGCGTTTTAAAATAATAAGGCGTACGTTTCAAGCATCCGTTTCACCGATCTAAACAGTTTGCAAATTGTATTCCGCGAGGGGAAACACGTGCGTTCGGTGGATAACGGTGGATCGAAGGCGTTGTTCCAAACATCGAGCGGATTTCGCGCGCGATTACGTCAAAACGCGGTTTCCTGTTGCACGGTTAACCCCGTTTTCGCGGATCTCTCTCTCTCTCTCTCTCGTCAGAGCCGCGAAGGAGGTCGCGAAAAATGGATTAGGTGGAATGTACACACGTTCGGCCCTCTCGCTTAACAAACGGTGAGAAAAGTGCGCGCAAGTGAAGGGGAGATCCCACCATTTGAACATCCATTTCCTATTTATAACCTGTGAGTGGAGTTCCAGCTTACGAAAGCTCGGCCGGAATACGTGAGAGGGCGCCTCACACACAGAGAGAGAGAGAGAGAGACGGCGATTTGTCGACGATGATCGCCACGTTATTTCTCCTCTTAGACTTTCTCCGATTTACTCGCTCCAACTTTCCTCTTTCTTTTTCTACGAAAATCTTTTGCTGGGGGAAACGTTTTGTCTGTTTGTTTATTCAGTATGCATACAGAGTTTGGATTGTTTTAATAACGAAACTGTGAGAATTATGTAGCGACGTTTTGAGAAGGTGAAAAGAGAGGGTGATGATAAATAATAAGGTTTCGTTCATCAGAAAATTGTAAGTCGTATGATCGTACGTTGTGTGTAATATATTTTTTGATAAAATAGGAATTTTCGGTTGAATTGATATCTTTCTCCAAGGCTTTGATTTTTAATTAAAGAGAAAATTATAAAAAATGTTTGATGAACGAAATAAAACTTATTTATAATTTGCCTGCATCCACATTTGAATTTCGTTAACGAATTTAAAAATATGAGTTTACAATTTGTTTGTAATAAAAACATCTTGTGCTATTTGCAATTTCAAAAGTATTTTTTAAAATAATTTTTTATTTTTCTCCTCTGAAATGATCTTTTTTAAACAAAAAAGATTTATTTCACGATAAATTAAACGTGTTGCGTGTTATTCTGCTTTCCCGGGCTGGAATTATTACGCTTAAAATCACGTGAATAATTTTGCAGTCTAAAAAGTGTTTTTCAAGTGGGAATTAAAATTGAATTCCAAGAGACACGGTAAACGCAATTCCATCGTTTATGTTAATAGTCTTTTTTAACACAATACCCCTTCATCCCTCATTGTTCTCATGATTTCGGCGTATTGTTAAAAATTAATAATCAATAAACGTAGCATTGTTATCGGAGAAATACTCTTATTGAGAAATTGTACATGAAATAACAATGTGTGAAACAGCGCGTGTATCGTAAAATTCAACTGCCAGGAAATATTTTTCGCGTGCAAATTCGTAATACGTATTATTGATACGTAATACGTATCGTTGCATAATAAATGTTGCTTTTAGTCGACATTTCGATTCACGATATATCGTGCGATTATTAATATTAATATTAATATATAATTTCGTACAAAGAAATCTTTTTTTTTTTCAAACAAATATATCCAGAAAAAATATAAATCAACAACATCTTGCAAATCTTACAGCCTAGGAAAAAGTAGAAAACATAGAATAATAATTGATAATCAATTGTTTACAAATTTTAACACAAAGAAAAATTGCTTAAAAACTTTTGAATATCAATAATATTTATTTATTGTGTAATTATTAATATTAATATCATATAATGTAAAGAAATCTCTTATCATTTTTTATCCATACATCCGGAAAAAAATAAAAACCATAGAATAATAATTGATAATCAACTTTACAAATTTTAACACGCAAAGAATAATTGCTTAAAAACTTTTGAATAATCAATAATATCTATTTATTGTGTAATTATTAATATTGTATAATGTTGTACAAAGAAATCTTTTTTCAATTAATATGTCCAGAAAAAATATAAATCAACATCTTACAAATCTTGTCATTAAACATCATTTCATTTTTTATTAATACGTCCAAAAAAAAAAATAAAAATAAGAAATATAGAATAATAATTGATAATCAACTTTACAAATTTTAATACGAAAACTTTTGAATATCAATAATATTTATTCATAATTTTTTATCAATACATCCAGAAAAAAAAATCAATTGTTCACAAATTTTATTTTGATATTTCTTTCATCGTTCTTTAACAATACATCCAAAAGCCTTTATGCAAACAACAATTTCCTCGAGCTATTCAACATTCGTGAAAAAACTCTTCACCAATATCTCGTTCCTTTTTCCAACAATTTACAATCCAAAAAAAAAAAAATTCTTCCTTCTTAAATTGTTAAAAAAGAAAGAGTTGTCATCAAACGTTCGTTAAACATACTCTCTCCTCTGTTCCTCGAAAATATGCTCCCTCTTCTCCTTTCCGGAGAGTGAGTCGGCTGTCAGAGAAATTACACGGTTTCGATGTTTCACTCGGGGCGTATGTTGACGTACGCGCATCACTCACCGACCAACTTCGAGACGGTCCTCCCCTCTGAATTCAATCTCGGGAATATGCTCCGCCGGAAAGTTCGTGTTGCGCCACGGAAACCAGCACAACTTTTCCCCCAGAAGCTGCAACTTCTGCGTTTCGTGACATTACGCCCGAGTATTTATAAACCGACTGGTTCGCGAAATTTGCGCCGAACGAACGTTTCAACCGACGATCTAATTGGAGCGGTTTCTGTTTTACTGTTTATCGTACCGATGACGAGCTCGAATGCAGACGAATCTTCGAATCCCACTCTTCGTTGCTTGAAAACGAGCTGAGAAGGGTTTTTTAAACAGCAGTTGAATTTTGAATATCTTTGAAAAAAAATCGAATGTATTAATTGTAATTAATTGTAATTCTTTCGTAGCTGATGAAAGATTAATTACGTTTAAAATCTGAGATTGAATCAAATTTTTAGAACGAATCGTCTCGAATAAAATTGAATTTTGCAGGATTATTACAAGTGTTGTAAAAATTAATATAAAATTTCACGTGCAATTTAAACGATTCTCAATATATTCAAACATTTCACGCGCATCACAAGGTAAGAATTACAACGGCTCACGTTGTGAGCATTCTTCCATGCAGAGACAATCATTTAGTTGTATGTATGCACAGATTGACAAGACGAATTACAACGTTTTAAATTACGACGGCCGCTCACGAGTTAAGAAAACGGAAAAGTCTATCAAAGAAATAAAACCGTTAAGTGCGCGACATGCATATAAAACTAACGCGCGATTGAATTGCATTTGATGGCATTAAATTATATACTTTACTTTATTGCCACACAGATATACGACCCTCTGAAAAGATATATATTTAATGCGCGAAAATCCACCTTAATCTCTTTGCAAAGTTTCACAACGAAAAAGACCGATTACCCACAACGCTATCCTATAAAATATATAGATTGGCTTGAAAGTGTACAAAAACTAAAGCAGACGGATTACGAGCTAATTCTGAAAAGTAAATTTTAGCCTGGTATGAATGTGATAAAATATAAAGGTTAAGTTGGCTTTCTTCTACGAAACGAAAATGTTTAACATCAAATGATATTATATATGATCGAGAAAATAATCTCGTTATAACGAAAGTTTTTCTAGTTCTATCGAAAAATAATATTTTTTTACAAATTAAAAAAGTTATAGCCTTTGTAAGATGTATTTAATAAAAGATGCATAAAGATATATATATATTTCTGAAATATTATGGATAAAAAGGATTTTTCAAACATTGAAATACTTCGACTTGAAACTTTTAATAATGTGCGTTATATGTGGCAGATATTGTTCTATGGTTCACTGATAAATTCGTGTGAAAAATAGGACTGATTTTTCATAGTGAATTCTAATTATTTTAACTTTATTTATAAATTTATATACAATATAGATTCAAAAATATATTAAATAATCCTTCCGGATATCCTTGAATGCTTCAGAAACTGGAGCAAATCCAAGGAAAGCCAGACAGATAGTAATTCTAATAATCCTATCTACATATCTTTATCTACATTTCAAAGAAAAATTTAGAACAATTTAAATTACGAATTAGAAAAAAAAAATGCAAAATTGGAATCGATATTTCATCATACTGAATCTTCACTTTCTTCAAAACAGAATCAACGGAGAAGACAATTGACGATGTCATATGCAAACGATTATTATCCCAATAAATCTTTCTTACTGGCTGTTAAGCATTAATAGATTCCATCAAACAATTTACAAACATGTGCACGAATGTAATGGTTTCTTCCAGTAAGCATCTATGAACGGTTGTCGCTTAACAAAATTTTATCGTTTAATTTATACCTGTTCGTGCAATTTCTTCTTGATCTTTGCTCCCTGCGATTAAATTAATCATAACACAGCACAGGAAGAAGAAATACCGCATCAATATTTATTAATTTTTATTTTCTAATTCCTTTGTCTTTTGAGGAAAATAATGCGATATGAATCTTTTATGTATTACGTATCTTAAAAATTTATATATATGCGCATAAAATATATATGGCTAATAAAATATATATATATATATATATATATCGTTGCTTTATTTATCGTCATTCAATTTCCAATATTACAATTCATTTTATCTAAAAAAAAAAAAAAAAAAAAAAAAAATGATTAACGATAATATAATTCTAAATTAACCGACAATAATATATTTTATATCGTCACTTTTCACTTGTGACTTGCATAAAACTTTTTCGAATTTACATCTGGCTGGTTGAATAAACATGATTTCACGTTCCCGATATTTATTCCACATTTGTATACACTTGTGCGCATAATACGTTTAGATTCACATTACATTCGTTCGATAGAGAGAGGCTTAGAGAGGTGTTAAAATATCCCATATAAAGGAAGCAGGCGTTCCATTTGTATCCGGTGGAGAACGAATTACGTAGAGGTTAGAAATATTTCCACCGTATTGTAATTAGGAGCCATCAATTTCGACGTTTTCAGATTTCCTCGATCGCAGAAATCGATTTTAACCTTAAGATTTAACCGCTTAATGCACGCGCACCGCCACGTTTATAGTTGGAAATGATACGTTTCTTGGCAAATATGCAATCCGCATCGAGAATAGAGAAATAATAAACGGACCGACGTTGTAACGAGGAACGCTCACGTATCGCATGCGCATGCGCGCGCGCATGCCCACCGTCCACAAGGTTAGTGCGCCAATTTCGAATGGTATTTTCCTACGTTGCGTAAAATGATATTTTACCCGCTTCACCATTTATTAAAACGGCTAAATAGATATGTTCCGGCAACAGTGGAAAAATAAACGGAACATGATTTATCGGGTTAACAAATAAAAGGATCGAAGCTTGATTAGGGGCGCGAGAGGACAATAAATGATGGTTTGATACGAGGCGGCGATGGAATCGAAAAAGAAAGATTGATTGAATTTCGTCGCTGCGTGCTCCAACTATTAACTATAATCATACTGGTCGAAGGGAGGGGTAAAATCGAAACATCCATCATCCCTGTCAATGAGTATAAATGCAAGCCACGAAGGAGCACGGCGACTCATTCCCCGTTCGCGAGACCCGACGCGAATATAAATGGAATCGTCGATGCAAAGTAGTCGAAAGGTACTATAATAGCTGGAAAGGATCTCGAGTTATTTCGCCGCACAATTTATGGAGGAGTGAAGTGAAAGGCCGATGAACTTTCGATCGAACGAATAGCTTGCCCGCTCGAATAGCGCAACTTTTACACGCGATAATACCTCAACGCATCCTGCCTTTTGTCCCTCGATAACAGGGAATTAATAATCGAAAATACTTCGATTAACCACTCTCTGATGGACGCGCATAGTGAGCGCACAGTGTGCGATTTTAACGATGAAATTCTCACGCGAAAATTAACATTTCGCGGTATAATTGTAATTAAAACTTCGATTTCTTTATTCTCGCATCGTTATAATTCGGATGAAAAAATTCGTAATTCGTAGTGTTTATTTAAAAAAAAAAAAAATAAGAAATACACTAGTAGTAGTATCATCTTACAAATAATTTAGAATTTTTCCAGTTTTCATTATTACGTAGTAGCAGAAGTTTCATCGAAATAAAACACGAGAAATATGAATTTGAATTTGCGAGTGAAAATCATATTTTCTTTTTTTTTTTTTAATTGTAATCTATATACAACACCAAAAATATCATATGATCGAAACATAAACGAAACAACTTACCGATCCCCGAATAAACCATTGGATATTATTCTTTGGAATAAAATATCTACCTTGGAGCAGTATAACTAATTTATCCACGAATAAAATGTTTTATGCAAGAGAAAATGGGGTTACTTAGATCAAGGATCATTAATGGATAAAATACTATTGATTGTGAGAACGTATCCGCATATTTTTCCTTCGCATATTGAAAATCAGGCCGCATGGGTCAATAGGTGTAAGGTCGCGTATCAACATTTTATATACGATCCCCGCTCGTGAATATGATACATGTATAATTACTCGATAGCTTTTCAATACTGCGCAATGGTAATAATTCCATTTTCTTTGAATTCATTTCTCTTCTTCCCTCGTATTGAATTAAGCGTAAAACAGATTAATTTTTTCGTCCGCTTTCAAACCGTGATTAACAGATTAAAAGAGAAAAATTTGAAATTTAGAAAAAATAAAATTAATTGTTGATCGTTAATTAGTAATGTGTCACAGTTATATTATATTGTAGAAAAATTTGTAATAAAGTACGTGTTATGCTCCTATTATTCGAATTCGCGAAAGTTTTCCACCATTTTCTTGTGGAAACATTTTCCATCCATCCGAACATTGTATGCTCTTGAATGGAACTTTGCTTATTATTTACATCTCTTCGATGCAATACAATAATCTATTGGTGGCGAACAAAAGTTGCGTATCGAAAATTTCACGTGAATGGTCTTCGTTTCGATCAAAAAGAAAAAAAAAAGAAAGAAAAAATTGGAAAGAAAGTAATAACAAATATAATAAGAAACATAGTTTCCATGTCAAGAACTTTTTTTTGAAATGATTTTTATCATTAAAAAGGAATACTCTATCCGACTTATCTTGTGAATAAATAAAGTTCAGACATATTGTATAAGGTAAAAAATGTCATGAATTCTTTTTCAATGATAAAGAAAACGATATGAGAAATATCGTATAAACATAAACAATATAGAAAATGCGATTTTCGAGAGAAATAAATTAAATTTTAATGATATAAAAGTTAAATATTAATATTAGCATTAACATTAAATTCGTGATTGTATTATATTATTATACAAATAACTATATTTTTAAAATCACAAAATAAGTCTCGTTTAAACCAACTGTACAAACTTCTTGTTACAATAAAAACAAAAAAAAAAAACAGTAATGAACTACAATGATTGTTACGAAAGGTCATAGTTATAAACCTTCATCTTACTTAAGTTTTAATTATTGTTAATGGTCTCACCATATTATATGATTTATACTTAATGTCTCTCACGTCTACTCCATCTCATATTCTCCCACTTCTCCCCTAATAATGAAATAACTCAGGCTTTCCTTTATTAAAATTTAACTTCATCCACAACTTTCTCAGAATGAATATATCGCCACTTACCTTCCCAATCTCTTTTTCCTTTGATAAAATAACTCGATATTTCTATATACAATACTTTTCTCCTAATAAAATAATACCTCGATTTTTTAACACGTATATATATATATATACATTTCTCCTGAAATAATAATAATATCTCGATTCTTTTACAAACTCGTTCTCAACAACTTCTATATTAAAATTTAATTCCATCCACAACTCAGAACGAACATATACCGCCACTCATACCCTTACATCTTCTCCATCGACTAAAATAACTCGATATTCATCACTCTCTCTAAAATACCCCCAATAAAATAACAAACTCACGCTCGTTTCCTTTATTACAACTTAATTCAGACCAGTAATTTTTTCAGAACCAACGTGATCATAAAGCGGATCTCTAATTGGAAATTCACTCGTCACACCTGGTTAATTCGGCGATCAAGGCGGAAAGGAGAGTTTCGCGCACAATGACGCGCAATCACCGGTTAGTGAACCACCACTCGGTGTCGCGTGCACACGAATTTGCCATTGGGGCGAGGATAATTCATCGGCATAGGAAATGCGTCCAAGGAACGAGTTGGAACGTTTTCATACGTTTGGATACGTAAGCGGGTACTCGAGAACGAGTGGATCTCGAGCGAGTTTCGTGGACTACTTTGAAATTGAACAGCGATCTCCGGGCTATTTCCGTGCAATCTCGTGCCAGCTAACCAGATTGTAGTGGCATCGCGCACGTAAGTACCGTGGAATACGATATATATTCGCGGAATTCATCTTGGCAGGGAACGGAGAGGTTCCTCTTCATATTTCGTGATTCCTGTCCATCTTGTCGCGATAACGTAAAAATGATACCGCATTGGGCGCAGTGATCGGTCTTCTCGTCGGTTGGCGTCCCTCGAAGAAAATTCGATAAATCGAAGTTGATAATTTTTTTTTTTTTTAATATACTGTCGACTTGATCAGCTCGAACAGCTGAAGATTTTGTTAATTGCGAAAATTTTCTCTCGATTCGATGATGCGTGAATCTTGATAAATTTTTTTTAACATGTCGTCAAGATTATACGGTTTGGATAGCGTTGTGAAGATTTTATTTGGAGCAATGAAGCACTTTTGTGCCTCTATTTGATCAATGAATCAGTTGCGAAAAATAATTTCTCTTGATTCGATGATCTCCAGGATCGTACGTTGGTGCAGTGGTCTTTGTCCATCTTGTTGCTTGCCTTCGAAGAAAATTCGATAAATATTTATAGAAAGATACCATCTTATATAATTTTCAATTTTCTCGTTACAAAATTGTGTTCAACTGGCAAATAATTTTGGGAACGAAAAATTTTGCCGTCGTTGAACTTTTGCAGCTTTTTTCATCATTTTTTAACAATGGAAATTTTCATTCTTCAATATTTCAGTATGATCCGATATTCGAGAACTAAAGCGATTATTGAATGTTGGTTCAATTTATCACGTACGTATCAATAACCTTGAATTCTTAAAATTTTAATTCAAAATAAATAAGGAGAAAATGTTAATACTATTCTTTGATCTTGATGATTTTTTAATATGTCCTCGCATTCGACGATTCTCTATCAAAAAGTTATTAAAAACTTGTTTCTTCGATACAATTTAAGATCATGTTCTAATCAAATTAATTTGCTTGCCTGGCTAATTACGAAAATTAGTCCAAACCTAATGCGAATCATTAAATGCAAATCGGCTAACACAGTTAAATGTTTTATTCAATTTTGATTTGAAGTTAAACTTAGAATTAGCATAAATTAATTGATATCGAACAAAAATTCATTTCATAATCTAGATTGGATTTGGGTCAATCACTTTTTAATTAAACCACTTGGTTTATAATCTAATCTAATAACCGAGATTGTTTTTGTAAATAAAATTTTTAATAAATCTTCACGCACCATTTAAGAGTGATGACTTTGACAAATTAAAAAATCGTTGAGATCGGAGGATGGCTAAAATATTGATCGAATTAGAAAAAACTTTTAATTCTATTAAAAATTGCCATTTAAAAATTTATGACGCAGAAAATTATTATATTCCTGCCTGTTTTATGCTCTCAGTGAGATTCTTCGACTCGTCACTATTTTGAAAATATCAGTTAACGTTCATCCTATTTCACGCTCATATTACAATACGCACGTAGTTTTATATAATCATCAAATATTCGATACCAGTTCAAAATAATTTCGATAGTTTTGACGGGTCGATTCCATATTTTTTCAAAATATGGTTTCGACTTAGATATTTTTTAATCATCATCAAATGGTGCGTGTAACTGTAAAAGAGCAATCCATAATCGAATCGATTTATTAATTATATCGATGAAAAGTGACTGACACCAAACTTGAATACATTCCTCGAATGGAACAAAAATCCGCAAAAACAAAGTGACCATAATAAATACTTTTGTAATGATATTTCTCGATCAAGATGATTCTCCGTATACTTGTTAATCGGCTCATCAAAGTTTATTAAACCAATCGAGCGCGAGATCAATCGAGAGTAAGAACCAGATTCGCCACGGTTAATGGTGCTGAAATCTTCCGCGTGGAAAATCGAGAATCGTTCGCGATGATTAAAATACAACAAAGTGGAAAATTTTCTCTCGAGATCGAGATAACGAAATCGTTTCTCCAACTTTGTTCCTCTCTGTAATTAGCACGTGATATATAATTAACGCTTCATCAAGCGCATCAATGTGAAACCAGAAAATCTATATTATTCCAGAGATAAATTTTGATCTAGATCTGTCAAGGAGGCGATCGATAAACTGGTTAAGGATGAAACGGTGAAAGATGCCAGCCACTCCTATTTATCGGTCGGTCCACGTCCGTGCCAGCTTCACACAAGCGAAGTGTGAGCCGAAGTATCGTCGAACGAGTTTTCGAAAATTTATGAATACACTCGTTCGGAGATAATGTAAATTCGTTTTATGAATGTTGAAATTATTTGTTACAGGATGTTAATCCATTTGGGGGACATCTTGGATGGGTTAGAACAAATACAAAAATTGGCATGAAAGAAATATCGAGTTGTAAATGGTTTAAATTTGTATTTATAATAAATAAAGTTCAATGTATACCAACAATATTTATGTTTGTTTAATCGATTTTTTTGAAAATGTATCTATCGAAAGGTTTAGAAGGATTGTATTAGAGATCTAGAGATCTTTATCTTTCTTCGATTTCGGTGAAAATAAAAATTCTTTATTTATGCAAAATTTTATTAATAAATATTCTTCCATAATTAATTGAGGATTTTAATACTTTATCCTCTATTCATAACTGTTTATACTAGTCTTAATTAATCTGGCTATCAATTTTTTTCATTATTTCCAAAAAATAGATGTTTCTTTAATTTTTGATATACTATATAAATTTCAATAATATAATTTTGCACAAATGTTATTTTATAATATAATTTTAAAAATTGTATATATTCTTGCTGTCTAAAATGTGATAATGCTTGTATTTTTGCAATAATCTAAAGGAACAAATTTTTTTTCTCCAGACAATTCTTTCTTTAAAAAAATTGCAATGCACAGATTAGTTTAACAATTAAAACTGTGGAGTTCTTTTCAATGTTGATAATTATATACTGTAATTTTATTTGTGAATTTTCTATTCACATGACGCGTCAATGAATTTTTCCAAGAAATGTATCTGATATTGTGGATCCCTTTCGACTTTTGGATACATTTAAAAATTGATTATAATATATAGATAAGTTTTCAGTAAGAGAATAATAATGCATATATCGATGTATATAAAATAACATCTAATTAAAAAAGCAGATTTCATGAAATTAAATTAAACACGCATGTAAAATTTTTTGAAAATTCTCTTTTTCAACCTAACAATATCCACGTACGTTTTCCAAAAGTTTATATTATTTTTACACTTCAGTATTTTATATTTCAGCCGTCATTTTGTTTCGTTTCATTTTTAGGTATTATAAGATTCCTCGAATCTTCCTATAAAATTATCTCCCAAAATGTTTCAAATAAAACTCACTTTGTTTCAAGTACAAGAGTTTCATCCAATTTTTTTTAAGAAGTTAGAAATATCTCGAAGATTTCAAAGGAAATCTTTGTTACAAAAATACGTTATAAGTATTATCGTTTAGCTAGGCATGTAGGCCATTCCGAGACAAATTCATTGACCTATGACACGCTGGTCTTCCATCACTCAAGACCATTTATGAACGTTTATGAAACTTTTTCTTCGTCGAACTTTTATAACAGTGTTTGCCAACCTACTTTGAATCTTTTTTCGCAACACAATCAAATACAATCTCTTACCCACCCTTTATTTATCATTCGTTGTAGAAAAATACATTTCTGATAAAATAAAATAAAACGTGCACACATGATGTGAATTAAAAAATGGAAATTAAAAACAGATATTAAAAATCGTGAATTAATCGTGAATTTTTATAATTTATCACATTTTCCAGTGTGAATAGTATATATTTAAATAAACAAGCACTGAAGACAGAGCTGTTAGCTTATAAAAAGTTCTATCTTTTTTCCCATATAAATTATTCCAATGGATCGATACGAAAATCGTACCAATTAAAATATTGTTAAATCCAAGAAGAATAAATTCATATCGTTAAAACAAATTTCGTTTATTTTCCTCGTTTATGCGAAATTACACGGAAAGATGATAAAATATTTTCGAAGAACTTTTTCAAATTCCATCTTTAACTAAAAACGTTTGCATTTTCACAGAAAACAAAGTGAAAATGTAATTAGAATTTTCTAGACGAAAACGGTGTAAAAAGAATATCGTAAATATCGATAATTACATTGCGCGAGAGATTTACTCGGAAACCGTATACGTACGTGTAATGATTTGTTCTGTAATTTGGTGCAATCAAAACATAATAGTCGAGTGTGCACAAAGAGGTACGGATAAGCGCGTAGTGCGCGTGAAAGTAATCTGAAATCAATGTGACGCGCGCAATGGTTCAATTATACGTGATTACGAGCGAGCGAAATTAGATTAAAAATAAAATGAGAAAAAAATTATGACACGTGTATTTTTCTGTACAATTTCTCTTTTTCGTTCTTTTCTCTAATTGTAACAAAAAACAAATATTCAAATTGATTGATAACTTTTTTAAAAAGAACTAGAATTTTTAACGTCATCGAAGAATAATCAATTTTTTAATGTTAAATTAATTTCTATTTTTATTTTTTAATTTCGATCAATCGAAACGATACTTATTCAAAGAAATTGTATTTTAATTATATTCATCAATACATATAAATATTATCTTCAAATAGTAAATAATATCATTTTGAAAATTTGAAATTGAAATATAAGAGACTAATCTATCTTCAACATCTAAAAAATATTTTATTCTCATCGAGTAGAAAATTCAAATGATCCTAAGGATATCAAATACAACATATTACTTTTAAACCACATATTAAAAAATATTTCAATATTTGTCTCTCTGCAACAGCCACCAAATCGTTAATTATCTAAATAACTAAACAGATTCCAGACATTGAATAAAATACCATTTTTAAACAACGTACTTGGAAATATTTCAATTCTCCATCGTTTATCTCATCTCTTCATGGAAACGGATCACAGGCGCCAAGCCGGAACATCGTTATCGATAAGCAATAATTGCACGGATTAACCCGTTCCTTACGTGCATACGTGTATATGGATCAGAATTAACATCGAGTTCCTGGTGTAAGTAATTTCGTAATAAAGAAACGCGTGGGCCAGAGTTGGAGGGAAGAGCGTGCTGGTGCACACCTGCTCATTGGCACCCAGGCCAGCGATAGGATCGGAAGCAGGGCTTAAACGCGTTGGCCAGGGACTTCTATGTTTATCGCAATCTCACCGACGATAGAGCGGAACGAGAATACTTAGGGCCACGGTTAACTTATTCGAATTTACCTTTAATTGCGATACGTCAAGCATTTTATGGTATGGCATCCTATAATTTAGTAGCATTATCTTGGTATGCGGGGGCAAGTGCTCCTAGTTCAATCAATGTCTGGCCTCACCTCTCTCTCGCTGAACTGCGTTCTCCTTTCATTAACTCGTTCCCTCGGCGTTGTTGCCTCCTTTCTCCCGCTTTGTACATTCTCCTCCTAATCTAAGTATTCATGGAATACTCGTGTATAGAAATATATGTTGACATGTATATATTCGTGGAATACTCTTTGAAAGGTTGTGGAAGAGAGGTGAAATAAAATTGGCGAGTCGAGGGTTATTTATTGTATTTTATACACAATTTTGTCTCGTTCCACTTCCCTCGTCAAAAATTAAATAGTCTCGATCGACATTTTCGGATATCAACTTTTAACCTTTACAACTGACTTCCAAAATGTGTCTTGTGAATACATTGACATTCTGTGAATTGATTCGATCGATTATTAATGATTGTTACGTATATATTCTTAGAAGGAAAAGATGGGAAGAAGATGAACAATTTTCATGCAATTTTTTAAAAATTCACAAATATAGAAATGCGTTATCGATATCTTCTTTTAAGCTTGGATTGGAAATAATTAATCTTCATAGGGGAAGAAATTGCTCGTAGCACAGTTTATCGATATTTTTCGAGCCAATGGAGCCAACTTCTTAAATGTTTGAACACGAGAAGAAACGGGCTAACGCCATTTTCATAATAAACGGTCTAATTATACGTATATGCAAATATGCGCGCGCCAACACAAAGACGGGTAAATGTATACATTCAATGCATATTCACGAGCGGTAATGCATGTCAATCTTTAATCATTTTACGTAATAAACAGTTCTGTATTCAACATTATACCGGGCTAGATCTCATAATTACTCATTTTTGAGCGCATATTATATCGTAATGAATGCATATTATGGCGTTAAGAGAACAAACGATTTAATTCAGTTCAGGGTATAACACGTATTTACACGTAATTACATAAACATCCATTTTACTCGTTTGTTAAGTAACACCGTGACGAGATAAATAATTGATCATTACGAAACCATTAATAAAATTTTACTTTAAACAAAAATATTGAAATTCATTGATTCATCCCCATAAATCTCGATCTTCGTATTATTTAAACCTCCTCTTAAAGAGTGCAGCATAGTGTAGAAAATTTTTTGTCAATAAAATTATAAGGATAAATTTATTATTGAATACAACAATCGTTCTAAAACGTTCAATCGGTCAAATTAAAATCACAGTCAAAGTTGCAAAAATTCTTGTGTGCAGAATCAACGTTTAATAATAGCTCGTCGAATAGTTTTCTTTTTCATTTTATTTAATAAACGGAATAACTCGCTTCTAATTTAATCGAAAAAAGGAAATAATAACAATAACAGTTATTTATAACGCCTTGTTTCCATCCCCTCTATACATTCATTCAGTAAAAGTTATAGTGCAACAAACTAAATGGCAAATGTACGGTACATGAATTCGCAATCAGACGTGCGCAGATTTGCATACAGGAGCGAGGGCAACAGTTTCAACAATTCTGTAATTGGCGCAATAAATTATCGTTGATTAAACGTCTTCTTCGCGCATCCTTCGCGTATCCACCAACTCGTAAATGTCGCGTAGACATTGTGCATAAGCGCGAGAGTTCTTATAGATATGCATCTAATACAATAGAATTGTTTTGTCGTGTCTTTTAATATAAAAAAAAAAAAAAAATCTCATCTTCGATTCTCAAATATCAATATCAATTAAATTGTCAAAATTCAATTAAAATATGAAAGTAAAAATGGTGTTTTCGGTAATAAAAGGATTTTTTAATCGCGTCTAACTGTGAATAAATAATAACGTCGCATCGATGCGTGTTAAAATATACGCATAAGTTGGGAGGAATATTAATAAAGCATTCTCAAGCCATTATGTTTTATAAATTTGAAATAACCATTATTCTCTTTTCAATTGCAAAAATACAATTTAAAATGTCACGGTTTAATCTACGACAATTTATAGGTGAATTTTAAACAACATGTCAGAACGATATTTTTTTTTTTTTTGAATATTTAAAAATATCCTGAATAAAGAACGATAAAGGAAAGAATAAGTTTCATGATGCATTTTGATGTAGTTCATATGTTTCAAATTGCTTACGTGTTTATATTGAAAATTTATTAATTTAAATGATATTTCAATTTTAAGGACAAAAGATTAAATTGATCAATTTTTCAACGTAGGTATCTTCTTACTTTTTTCATAAAAGTAACAGTTTTCATTAGCGTTTCGTGCAAGAAATTATATAATTCTACCTAAAAAAAAAAAAAAAAAAAAAAAAGATGATCCTAAAATCTTCTCTATTTCCAATTGTAGGATCGCGAAACACGCGTTGTAATAATATTTAAAAAAAAACAATTGTAACATTAATTAATAAAATAAAAGAAAAGGGACGAAACAAGTACTAGAAAAAGGAAAAGAAAAAATTTTACTAATTTGCTCGTTGTGAAAATGTAGAAGCGGAAAGTATCGTAACTTCAGACCCCTGATTTCCTCTGGTAGATACCACTACTTCTCTAATAAGGTTAATTATAATATACTTAAACGAGAAGATGGAACAATTGACTTTAAATCTTCGTGTAACGCTAGAACATGCGCTAGTTAATCGGCACGTATATACACGTAATAATTTATGGACTCAACAATAATTATCCCCGCGCAAACACACGCATTGCCGCCCATAAATACCTGTGTGTTCATTCTGAAAGTAATTATTTGTATTACTGTAAGGTAATAAATGTCACGAACGGATAAGTATGGAATAAATGTAACCAGGTTTAATCTATTTTCCACAGCGCGTCCAAGCACGGAATTGTAGATTCTGTTTATGTAATCACCGTAGTATTCCTTCCTAGTGGTAGTAGTAGTAGTTGGCCAATCTAATAAGAGCTATTTTTCCCCAGATCTTGCTCTTGCATCACGCCGAACCCCGATTTCGACTCGAATCATTGAGAATCGGTTTCTTGCAAATCAATTCGTTTGTTATTTTAACGTCAATAATAATAATGTTTTTTTGTGCGTGAGATCTTATTGCAAGATAAAATGTATAAATTATAGATATAAATGTAATAAATATAATTATATGATTATTAAATATTATAAAATATAAAGTTGTGTGATATTCATTTATTCCCATTTCTCATAGTGATCTATATATATATATATATATACGTTTTAAATTCAATGTAATTTTAATTAAATTTTAATATTATTCGCGAGACACTTTTAGAAAGTAATAAAATTATGCAAATTATTAAAGAATTGCAAGACAAACTTTTTGATACTTGTGCAAAATGTCTCTTTTTGTTTAATTGCTTCAAAGACGTAAGCACGTTCACAGAAAGAAGAAGAATTGTTTTTGTAAGAACGTGAAAACGAATAGTGAATACTAACAAGAGATACTTTAGAAAAGTACTATCCAAGGAAGGAAGGTAATTACGAAAAAATGAAATAAAACTTTTTACATTCTTAAACAATTGGAACATTTTGTCAATATATTACTTTGACTGTCAAATGACGATGAAATGAAAATAAATTTTACTAAAAATATCAATTAAAAAACTTATCACAATCACAGACATATCAAGATGTGTCAATAAGAGCAACAAAATATTGCAATGTTCTTAAAAATATCAATAATCGCATCGTCATAAATAAATTCTTCAGACTGTACAATTCAAGAAAATAACGATTCATTGTTAAAATTTAAACAATTACAAATAATAATCGCAAGGATTAAAAAAATCCTTATACTTTGCATTGCCCACAAAACGAGCATAGCTCACTTACAACGGTTATACAGCATCGTCTTTCCCATTTTTAGCCACGCTTCTCCGCTGCGTGCTCGCGGCCAATTCAACGTCCGCCGTCGACCGAGATGCAAACCGCTCAATTATGGAATGGCCTCGAGAACAGAAGGACAACTCCAGGCAACAACACTTCGCCACGACTCGCCTCCTGGCTTTCGTCCACCCTTTCACGTGCGATGTTTCCGTACCACCAGCTTCTTTTTCTTTTTTTTTATTTTCAAGCAATTCGAAGTTAATTATTTGAGAATTCGTGATGCGAGAAAGAATATTCCATAATTGAATAAACGAATAAATATTCAAAATTTGAATATTTAGTAAATGTAATTTTCAGCGTTTCTTGAGACCAATTCGTATTCTTTGTTCGATGTATAAAAGATTTAGTTTTTTTAAAACGTGTATCTTTATTCTGCTCGAGTATTAATTTCGATTCGATTGGGTATAACGTTACAAATTGATTTGATAACGAGTTTTATGAGAGTGTGTACTATTAACGTTACGCAGAAATGAAAAATCAAAAGGCATCTCACAAACGAAATTATTTAATTGAAAGCAGACATTGCTACAGCACCGTTCAATCAAAATTAGGAATCTCGAAGAGTACTATAATTTCAAAGAAGATAATACACACATACAGGTATATATTTTCATTATTATATATATATATATACATTCGTCATTAAAATGCCCTCTTTCGATGTAATGAAGCGAAATGGGACGAGGAAAAAAATAGCAGAAGCCATAGAAATCATGTGCAAACTCTTATGCTGGTTCAAAGCTTGATGGGCGTGGAATATTTTTGCAACTAATCATATTTAATTTTAAAAAACGATATTACAAAAAAAGCTTGATTAACAAAAGAAAAAAATATCTTTATCTTCAATATCGACACCTGTTCAAGAAATGTACACGAGTCAATAATACACTGAACGATTTTGAGCTTATTTCAATTGATCCATAAACTGTACTTTGGCTACTTTTCTCCGCCCATAAAGGATTTCGAGAACAAGAAAATCGTGTGTTCCCGCGACACATCGTTTTCCACCAAGAATTCACTCGATAAGCATCACGGTCCATCACTGGACAGGCGCGATCGTCGTCCCCGATTGCTCTATCGTCGTGTTTCGCTGATTTACGCGGCTAAAAAGAGAGGCAAACGCAACGGAATCGAAGGTTGACCGGGTGGAGAGACTCAGGCGGATGTTTCCCGGGGGGACAGTCAGTCGAGGAGAGGATCCTCGGGACATTCTCGTTAGCAGTCGATCTTCCACTTTGAACAGCCGCCGGATTGAAGATCCAGACGTTAATGGGGTGTAATTTCTGACCCAGTTTCTCACCCATCGCTGAATAATCAATTTCCTACGTCGTGGCGACGATTATTTTATAATCGTGGCGGAACGTAATTCCGTTATCAATTCTATGCTTTTGCTCGGGGGGAATTTTATCACCGTTGCGAATACGCCGGCGTTTCTTGCCGATCTGCTACACTCGAACAGTGTAAAATGGGTCGCGATAATAAAATCGACCAATAGCGCGAAACGGATTTTCTAATTCGGTATTTATGGAGCGGGCTGTTCGGTTTGTTATCTTCGCCACACGTTCGTGACACGTTAATCGTCACGGTGAGTATGATAATCTCCACACGAGATTAAGCAGGTATGCAGAATATTTCTTCGATATCGTGTTTTTTTTTTTAAATCGATCTCAATTATTGCATTCTGGTATGGTGCGATCCAATCGAATGGGATTTTCGAGGAGTGGAATTCATTTAGTTTCTCATATTAATGAAAATCTTTCTGAGACATGTGATCATTTGGTTATATCATTGTTTATACGGGAACATTGATTCAGTCGTTCGAGAGTTGTTTTATTTTTCACAGAATTCATCTAAGAATTCACGCTTGTACATCTTCAGAGACAATATTGAAAGTATAATATGGAAATTTTTGTCAATACCTCTGAAACTAATAAATATTCGCGACTAAAATTTTATGAGAAATTTCCTTCTCTCCATATGTTGAATCGTATCGTGTTTTATTAAAATCTATGAGATCAACGGTATCTTTTTATTACATTTTTGTGTGCGTAAAGTGTATCTGTTTCGTTGGGACACAACATATTTCAAGAAGGATTAAAAGCATATAAAAAAACGTCCATTCAAAAAGTTTTCTGATAAAAAAGTTTTCACGAGGAGGATATATAGTTTGATTAACTCACGGCATGATTTTAATGAGCTCGAAAAGGGCTTCATTTTGAATAACTTTCTCCTTTAAACATGATCGACAGTCAACTTTCGAGTTTATTAGCAAAAACTTTTGATACTATATCAAACGAATTTTCCTTCCTTGTGTACATGAATCTGTGATGGTATGTGCAATCATCAGTTAAAAACTGATTATATCTGGCTGAGCTCGTTGAAAATCTATTCTCTTATGGATTTAAAAGGAACCTTTTTTCAAGATTCGGTTGATCGGAAATTATTTTGTATTTTTCACTCTCTGTGAATGAATGCTAAGTGTGTTATAACTGTTTACATAAACTGTTGAGAGATGGCGTAAAACGAAAAATATACTACACAATAATCGTTCTTGAAAACTAAGACGAAATTTCGTAGAAAATTTGTAAACTTTATTATATGTGTGAGTGTTTATTATATGTTAATCATCGCGAGATTTCTAAATAAAAATATTTTTAAATATAATAGTGATTAAGCAGTGTTTAAACGTACGACAATTTTGTAAATTTATTATGGCTTTGTGAATTGTCATATTGTGTATAATATAAATATTTATATAAATATTTATATCTCTTCAAAAAAATTTTTTGTTTAAATATTTTCATACCTTCTTCGATTTGAGAAGATGTCTAGATAAAATTAATATTTCTAATAACAATAATAAAAAGAATGTTATATAAAAAATAATTGGACACTTTTTTCGTTTCAAACTTTAGATCGCAACGTAATAATCTCTTCAATTTTAAAAACGTACATAATAAAATTTAGAGGTTATACACGCAGGTTAGTTACATAAAAGATAATTGAACAATTTCCATTTCAAGTTTTTTTTTTTCAAATCACGATGAAAATATAAAATGGATATAAAGCAATAAGTGTCACGAAGAATAAAGCAGAGATTGCTCAATCATCCAAACGTTTGTCTCCCAGTTTCTTCGAGAAAAAAAAAAAAAAGAGATTCATGACTTATCACGAATCGGCATGCTCCTTATCGTGCTTCGCCCTTTGACATTCATAAAAAGAACACAACAAATCCGTGAGCTGAGTAATAACGTCAAAAGAACTCTGTAATCTTTGATCGTAATTATGCAAGAATCTTAAAACCGTATAGATGTATCGACCTGAATCTTTGTGGTAACCATCAATTACTGTCTCTCCAAATATATAAGAACGTCTTTTAAGATAGGATCGAAACGAGTGTATTCTCGATGCCCTCGATCTTTGATCAACGTCCACTTGTTACGCTTTAATATATACGATAAATTAAATAACACAGATTCTACTATATTATTTCTAGATTATTTCGAATCTACCAAGGATATCTATAATATCATCTGCGAAACGTAGAGTAAGTAATACGTATTCAATACTTGTATTCATAGTATTCCTTGAAATCTAAGAAGTTTAACTCTAAGATTAGAAATTATTAAAGTCGATTGAAAAAAAATTTAATAAACTTGAATTAAATTAAACAGATATTTTATCCAAAGAGTGAGACTCGAAGATTTTTTTATATCATAGGTTAGGTTAGAATTGTATACAATATTTTTTCACGATTCAATGATCGATAATCTTTTCGAAATTTATGAGTGTTTTGAAATCTAAATATCAATTAATCTGAGAAACGGAAGTAATCTCTTTTTTTTTTCTTTTTTTTCTCGTCAAAGAGAAAAAATAGTATAATTAATACTTTCAATGCCAGGATGCATAAGAAATAGGTATAAAAACGTTATAAAATATTAAATATTTTCAATGATATCTATTTCTTTGTTGAGTAAAGATTAATTTTTTCAACACTTTGTTTCCTCATTTTGTATTCTTAATAATAACATAAAGTTAAAATTTTTTTTTTTCATTCCAAATCACAAATCGATTCAACAAGTTACTATATTATCTAATAATTACATCATATTACGACATACGTTATTTAAAAAATTATAGTATTTTTAAAGTATTAATAAAAATTTTACGTTAGATTAGCTTCAAAGTTCAAGCATAAAACACAAAAAAATTATTTATCATTTTAACACGAATATTGAATACGATTTCAAATCAAAATTGTATGAATCGTTTATCAAAAACATGTTTAAACTCCTTTAAACGCGTTTCTGCAAAATTAAACTTTGCGACGATCTGACAATTGGGAGAAACATTTATTACTTTTTAAACAGATTTATCGTATAAAATTGAGATAATAAAACGATCAGTGCATCAGAGAGAATATTAAAATCGCAACAGTGTGTTATCAGCGCGATATCTTGAAGACACAACAACAGCAGAGACTCCAATTAATTCGCATAAACGAATACGCAAAATGAGGAATGTTACTACGTTCGAGTAACAATGGATAACGTCGAGTAATTGTTCCTGCGCCGTGCAATATTATCGTAGGCCGTATTGTAAGCGTGACAAAACATTTTTCCCTTTCTGTCTTTCCGCATTTGCCGGAGCGGAAAATGTTCCCTGCACGTATACGTGCAAAATATGTCATACCGAGTGGAATAGAAAGCGGAAAAATGCCTGTATCATTGATGTCGCCAGTTTAAAGCTTTAGCATGGACTCTGTGTAAAACGATCTATCTGACGGGGGAAATCAAATTTTTTTCGAGAGAGAAAAAAAAAAAAGGAAAGGAAGAATAAAAATGAAAATTCGTGGGAAAATCGTGTAATATTCCTGTTCTGATGAAACATTCTGTATTGTTTTATAGTCGTATAAGTGGCGACACGTTGATAAAAGCGACGGATTCGAATGTTTTTCGAATGTGTGATCATCTGGGATGAAGATGTCACGTTTTGGAAAATCAAGTTTTCATGAACATGATCGAAGAGATGAAAGTTAAACAGAAATTTAGTGTATTACAATTTAAAGTATACTTATAATATTTGACGCGTTTTTGCAAATCATTTTATAAATATCTAGCGAATAATCTAGTGAATTTTTAGATTTTTTCGGGAAAATGTGTAGGGAAATTTCAAGTTTTAATTTTTTAATTCGAGATACTATCTTTTACATGATACATATAACATCTTTGAAAACCACGAAACACAATCTTCTTGAATCTTTTCCTTTCTAACAATTTATTGACAAATTTAAACGTTTTACACGCAAGAATTTAACACGTCAAATATTATTTTATGATATTCCACATTTCATGTCGCTTACATATTGATTGTAACGTATTTATTAATTATTATTAGATGAATTTAATCAATAATTATTTATATTTATCATCACAAAATTAAATATATTTAATTATTTTCAAAAAGACAGTCGTATAGATGTCGTATTATTGCCATGCATGATTAAATGATTAAATTATTCCAGTGTATCGTTGTCAAATCGATAACAGAGTTTCGGCCAACACGAAGAGGCCATCCTCCAAAAGAATGTGTGTAACGTGTTTAATAATTATAAATAATTATATAAATACGATACAAATTAATTTACCATTAATTTTGAAAAATAAAATTTCTACTTACTTAAAATTTCTATTTCCGGCATAATCTAATCATCTTCATATAAACGTACACATACCTGTAAAATTAAAAAAGAGAAAAATATTGTATGTTATTTTATAACAGGAAAAACACTTTTTCTAATACTAATCTCATTTTTTGCAATTGTAAGAATATTACGAGCGTCAGAAAATAATTTCCTTCTCGTGTCGTAAGGAATAGTAAGATAAGTATTCCCTTATTGTTTCCGCCAACATATGAAATCGTATTCGATTGCATTTTCGAATAATCCATTTGGTAATTTATAGGATTCGCGATATTTTATTTATACAGTTAGAAACTATATCCGCATCCTGACTCGATTCAATGCTGTAATTTCCGTTACGCATATACGTGTAGCACTAACAAGTAGCAGCAAGCTCACAATAGAGTTCTCTCATCAGGAGAATTCTTTTTTCGGGATGAATTTTGTTCCCACAACACAAAAATCATAAAGGAAAAAAAAAATCTTAAAAAGCTATAATCAAATCTTGTGTAATAGAATTACAAGAAATTTAAAACAGGCAATTTAGATAATAATTATAATAAGAACGGATGGTATGGATGAAAAACAATATTTCAACGCCTAAGAATCGAATTGAAATCTGAAATCCAATTTGTTATCCGTTTCATTTAGAAAAATTCGAAGGGTAAAAAGATTAAGATGAAAAAAATGTAATTCGTACTCATTTTCGAAATTACATGGCGGCATTTGACGCCATTTTTTCCTGGCAGAAGACATTAAATTTAATGGCTCATTTCATTTATTAAACGTATTGAAAAGTAGAATACTACGAATTCTAATAATGTTACTTTTTTAAAACTAATTTGAGAAATATTCCTTATTATTATTATCCAACTAACTAACGAAGTTAAAAAATATTTCAAGATTTCAAAAAGTGGTGAGAGTGCTACAAAATTGGAAAAAGTACTTACGTAGTAATATTAAAAAATCCACCACTACTGTTAAAAAAAAAGAAAAAGATCTAAAATTGCAAATTATTTGCAAGATATTTTGTATGTTAAAAAACTTTTTATAATATTATCGTTACATCCAATTCTCTTATCAATCTTCTTTGTAATAACCGATAAATTTGATCGTTAAAGTGAAACAACACGACAACATTTAAAATCTATTCTTAATTACCCTTCCTTCCTTTTTTTTTTTTTTTTTTTTTTTCAGAACTATAAGAGATCTATTACGAAACACGTTTCATCGATCGTGCACGATTTTACGAATTTTCTGCTTTCCTGTTCCGTAATAAAAAATAAAATCCGAAAATGCAACGACAAAATCAGGGCAAGTTGTTACTACACACGTGCTACTCCGATTCCATTCCACGGTTCAATCTAAGATCGTGGATCCAATGGAGGTTCTTCAGGATGAACAAATTAGAACGGCAGAGAGAGAGAGATGACAGGGGCAAGGCACGAAGCGATTTCCGCCCTTAATTCAGAACATTTCAGCTTGGTTCCCAGCAAGTTGTAGGTAATGTCGGGAATACCCATTCAGGAAATTGACCCATCTCGACTATCAACGAAGAAGCACCGGAACAACCCTCCTCGCTTTTTTTTTTCATGGATCCTCAACCTTTTCTCAAAGCTCCTGCTTCGACTTTGCTTATACTAAGCGTATAAAAAAAACACACACACACACACACACACAAAGACACAAACTGGTAAGCCACCAATCTAACAAATGGAATTTTTCCATACGCATAAAGATCGATCCGTTGAAGACAATATGCTTGGTTTGAAGAAAATTAAGGATATTATCGTCAAGTGTATTTATATGAGAAGCGAGAATAATGTGTTGTTGTTGAATTGCATACAATGTAACCGGTTATTTTAAATATATGTTATAGGAATAATATGGGCGCGTGATAAATACGTACGTGTATATAAAATAATAATATTTGTGTTGATTGAAAAGTCGGGTTTCGTTGGGCATAAATCAATTTTTAAACGTACGTTTTTGTTTCCAAATCGTTTCAACTTGTATGGACATTGTGAAACTGTTATTTGGTCTACTGGTAAGTGCCTCTTCTTATATTTTTCGAGAATATGAACATATGCCGGTAATTTTATCGCAACCAACACAGGATGATTTTCTTAATAAAAATAAAGATTTTTCTTTTTCCAGGCTTTGTTTTTCAAATTAATAAAATAAAATGCTCGTCTTGATACTTTTCAACTTTTATCTGAAACATGATGTCAAAATTATTGAGAGTTACATCTGCTCGTTATATTCTTTTTTTTTTTACTCTTTTCATATCGTATGAAGTTAATACAATCGATGTTTTTCTCTTTAAATAACGAGCCTTATATTTTTCGAGAATATGAATATATGCCAGTAATTTTATTGCAATCAACATAGGATGATTCCTTAATGAAAATGTAAAAATAAAAATAAGATTTTTCTTTTTCCAGGCTTTGCTTTTCAAATTGAAATTGAAATAAGAGTTTCAAAAGTTATCCTCAAGACTTTCATATGCAATTAATAAAATAAAATGCTCAAAATCATTGAGACAACGTACTCACAAGAGTTACGTTTGCTCGTTTTATATTCTTTTTTTACTCTTTTCATATCGTGTAAAATGAAATACAATCGACGTTTCTCTTTAAATAACGAACATATTAAGAATAAATAATACTTACATATTCATACTTTATCTTCTATGCATGAATAGATTACAATCTTATATACAGTTCAAAAAAAAAAAAAAACAAAGAAGCCTTGTAGATAAATCTGACAAATGGCAAACAAGAGACATCTTCCTTGATTTTCGTTACGAAACATTTTTTTCCTTCCTGGTTTAATTGCGCGTATTAAAATAAGACGGAACACATATTCCACAGAAATTTTATCATTAATTTTCCCCCTGCGAAAATTGCTCGAAGGCTGTGTTTCATCAATAAGTTGCAGAAATTAACTGGAAAGAAGTGACTTTATAAGCGTGGCCGTGTCGATCCGGTGCCCGCGGCCAAGGCTTTCGATCGGGACCGTTAACGAAGCTGGATGTAAGCCCGCCATAAATCGAGGCTGCGTTCCAGGATGAAAGAAGCCTGACAACGCGCGATTTATCGCTGGTAATCGATGTTGTTTAGCCGTCAAATCGCTACGCCGAGGTGTGCAACCACGACAGATCGAAATGGGGAACGTCTCAGAGACGATGAGTCTCTCGATGACCTTAAAAGATGGGAACTGGTGTGCGGCACGAGTCGTACCACGTGCGTATCGAAATCGCGTGCCACAAGCATCCGCGATCCCTTGGCTGCTAAACCTCGGCCTAAGATTTGTCGGCGGATATCGCAGGGGCGAGATAACCGTGGCAAATCCCGATTCGTAATCCATCTATAGCGATACGTATAGCACCACTCCACGAACGACCTAGTTTCGTTAAAAATTTAAAAGATCGACGCGTCGGAGGAATTAAAGGAAAAGATATTTTTTTTCCAGACTTTGGTGAGAATTTCTCTTTTGAATCGACAAAGATTTGTTCTTTCTTTCTGGATAAATTATGATGTTATTCTTTAATAATCGAGCAGTTAATTTGATTTTACGGATGAGCTGACACTTTTAGGATTTTTAAAATAAAGTTCCATTCTTTCGATGGATCTTTTTATAAAATTACTACAGTTCTATGAGAATACTACTCTATTCAAGACGATTACAATTAAAATTTGTTCAGATAAATTTTAGGTTAGTTTTTTACTCGTAATTGGATATCAGGAAAATATATTTCATGTATAACAGCCTCGTATTTTTGTCTAATATAACTCATAATTGTTATTAGTTAGAGAAAAATCCAATTGCCTTTTCAATTCTCATATTTGTATGATACCAATCATCTGAAAGATTATGTATATAAAAGAGATTTTACTTAATACAGTAAATATTTAGTGATATTAGTATAAATCAAAATAATTGGACAAGTTAAATTTCAGGAAGGAATTTAGTTTAAAGTCAAATTTCAAATAAAAATCCAATAAATAACAGAAAGTTTTGGTAATTCTTTTCGTTGTAATAAACTTTCACAACTATGAGCTATGAAATTTCAAGAACATGATTAATTATTCAAGAGTACATTCGTTGTCTCGTGAAAGGAAACTGATGCGGAATACAATCTTCCCTTACTTGAGGTTCGAGTCCAGTCACGTTCGTGCGCATATTGAAACGGTAAGTGTTGATGGACTCGCAGCGGTTCGTTTGCGTTCCCCATATGCGTATGTCATCGTCGCAGACGACATATTAGCACGTCGCTGTATGTAGCTGGAATCGGGTCTTTGAATTACTCGTGTTACCTCATGGCTTCTCCCAGGAGAAAAAGTTTTTCAAATATTTAATTAATTAATTTAATTTTTAAAATGTAAAACTACACGCTCGTGGTACGGATATAAAATAGAATAGAATGTGTGAGATATGAAGTAAATACGAAAAAAGACAATTTTAAGTAAAGCTAATTATATATATAATACGTAATAATAATTTTATATATTGCGAAGTGAAAGATACATTTTCCGCTATTCAAACACACTGATCAATGACACATCGATAACACGTTCGAAAAACAATTTAACAAGTTCTTCTATAATTAAGATCATCTATTAATCCCTACGTGAAAAATTACCTATAAATAACAGATCGAGAATAATAAATAACGAAATCGAATCACGTGTAGATTCCCGTCAGCACGACTCGGTCGATAAGTGAGGAACAAGCGACGTCGGAAAGCGCTGAATATGCAAGCGCAAATTATCTATACGGATCGATCCAATCCTGTCGTTCCATCTGGCTAGCAAGGAAAGATTGCGAATTCGTTTAACTGACGTTAACGAGCGACGATAAAATATCAATCTGGCCGGCAGTCACGCACGCAGATATTAACGACATATTAGCACGTCAGATCTTGAGGTAGCAGGGACATTGCAAATTTCCCGTTCCGGCGAGTCGAGTCCCACTTAGCGGGCCACCGAGGATTTCCACGTCAGTTGTAACTAGAACGTGCAGGGCAGGCTTTGTTCCTGTCAAGGTGGAGTCGTGTGTTGCATACCACGGCTTCGCACCGCCTGTACAACCTGTTTCTTTCGCCCTTTAATGCGACAACAAAATTCGAGCTACGATTTATAGGAAATCGATAGATTCCGGTGAAATTAGTTCTCGTAAATCAGAGAGGAATGGAGTTGAGAGAAATGGAAATGGCGCGAAATTCAAATGTTTTCGAATGTTGTTGTATCGAAATATAGAGTTTTAGATTTGATTAATGAAAAATTTCGTATAGTATATATTTTTCTTATGTATATCTCAATAGTCGCGTGTTGAATTAGCTTAATTTTTTATTACGAAAATGTTTATCAAACACCGTAATAATATCTAATTGATATCCAATTGATTGATATCTTATAATTGATATTAATTGACGATATCACAATTTGACTCGTCTATATATAGAGAGTGTTAAATCTCTACTCTATAAATGTAGATTATTTGTCAATTATCTATTGTAGAAAAAGAAATTCAAATAAAAATTGAATGGTTTCCAGATAAACATTATTTTTTTTTTTAAATCGTATAATTTTTAACGCATTAAATGAAATAGCTACTTCCAAGAAATTATCTTGTCTTATATCTAATTAATTTGTATTGATTTCCTCAAGCTCAGGCAAAAGTATGTTTTACGAATATGAAAATATCACGTAAAATAAATTTATCATGAACAATCATTTAAAAATTGATATTTATCTTAATCATAATAAATATAATAATGAATTGTTCGAATATGAATATGAAGAGAATTATTAAAAACTTTAAACTTTATTTACAAATAAACAAAATTATTTGAGTTATTTTCATAAAAAAAAAATTACTTAAATTAACAAAGTATTATTCTTTGCAAGAAATACTACTAATTTTCTTTTTGTTTCGTAATTCAATTAATCGAATATTTTACTGTAATTTTACTATAATGTACCGAAAATCAAAAATTATTATTATCCATCTTCTTACATCGTCCCACGTAATATTTACGTAATAACAAGACGTTTAAATTACATTATCGAAAACGAACGTCGTTGCAAATAACCGCGTTAAAAATCATCGAGCGTGATAGTCGAGCAAAAAGCGTTAATAATAATCGATTCGCAAGTTTACAATCGATTTATTTTTTTTCTCTTTTTTATGTTTTGCAAAAAAAAAAAAGTCTACGTAACCGCATGCACGCGGGTAAAAACGCACCGTTAAATATCTTCTTAGAAAAGGAAGTAAGCAGTGTGCACACATATATATATATATACCACGTATCCGCGAACCGCACAAGGGAGAAAATACACCGTGGATGATCATGCGATTCGTTCTAATAATCCGTTCGTTTATTTTTTGCGGGGTAACATAATGACATACCGTAATAATTTTTCCTCTCTTTTTTTTTTTTTTTTTTTTTCGTTCTCCCCTTGGCTTGCGTGTCAGGGCCCACAATCCACACGCGAGGTTTATTTATAAAGAACTAACGAGCTTCGGCGGTAGGTAATTTTACAGATGGTTACTTACTACTTGGGGATTTGGCCGTATGGGGGAGCCTGCTACAGTTTCGCTGCTGGATTTTGATCAAAATGGCCTTGCGGGTATAATAACTCGCGAGATCTATGGCTTGGCCATAGATTAGTCAAACCCATTGAAATTAAAGGTCTATTGGATCCCATTCATTTAACCCCGATCTGTGGTTCTTTTCTTTTTTTAAGTATAAATAAGGAAAGTGAATTGAACACAAAGAGAAATCATATTGAAAAAATTCTCAAAACAATAGGAAATATTCGTGATTGGCGGCGATTCGCGAGTGATTGTGAATTATATATCTTTGTTTTATTTGTTGTTCCAAACTTGTTGTTCCAGAAATTTAGTTTAGTTTGTTTCTTGAATTTTGTGGTTACATATTTTGTTTGAACAAATGTGCAATGATGAAAATTTTACATTCGGTGTAAACAATCGTAAATTTCACGTTAGTTTTCGTTCACAGAAGCAAGATAGCTGTAATAGCTTACTCGAATGTCGTGAACGAGCTGGATGGAAGGTTGGAGGTTAGGTTACCAATGGAAGCTTATAAAGAGCAACTCAAGATTCAAGCGTAATTCGACGATGGTTTCTCGAATATCTTAAACGTGATATTACGTTGCACGTGTTGTCACCGAATGTATCAAATACTCAACGATACAAGAAGCATTGTATAAAGTCTTAAACTGTAGTGATAATATCGATATCGTAAACCTAATCTTAATTTAACCTAATCTTGACATAAATAAGTGTCAATTAGCATAGCATTTAATGCGTTCACGAGCTCATTTTTGCTAATCTATGTATTATAATCCATTCATTCTTGAATCGAGACACATTTGATTTTTTTATTATGCTGAAAAATTTCAATGTAACTCTCCTTACTTCGAATATATCTATTCAAAAATCTTTTATACTCTACTGCATTGAATAAAAAGCTGAAAAAAAACCGAAAGCATGACATTTATGACATTTATAAGCCGTAAATTTCAATCGCTACAGCAGCAATATCGTCTATATAAAAAAAAAAAAAAAAAGAAAGAAAGAAAGAAAGAGAGAAAGAAATGAAATAGAAATATTCATTGCTACTAAAAATTGAAAGATATATGTCATGGGATGCTGATTTATATTCTCAATTTCTTTGGTCGAGTATTCTTTGATAATATTTTCTTTTCCTTGTATATTTTATTGTATAATATAAATTAAATCAAAAATTCAGACAAGGATTACTATAATTACGATCATTAGAATTAATTATAAATACAATACGTGTATTTCCATCTGAACAAAATTAGATTAAATAACTTTCGTTTCATTCTTAAATATGGCAGAAAATAAAAATAGAATAGGTTCATTTTAATCGTTATTATATGTAAAAATATAATACAATTACCTCGAATAAAATTAATCGTTTTATGAAAGAGTATTTTATACTAAAAAGTTGTATAGAAAAAGACGATAATTTGTTAATTTTTGTTGTGGATAAATTATTATTTTCAACTTGAATTTTATAAAACGAAAGACAAGGAGGACGCATCAAAGATATTTTATACATAATTTTCGACAATTTACTTAACAATTCTACAATTAATTCTTCGCTTCTCCGATAAGATAGCGTTCGAAAATTTCCCATAACCGATGCACAATCGGCGATACAATCGGTGTGGTTAATGAACGAAAGAGCAAAGAGCTTTTCTAATAGCAAGCGACACGATAAGCTTGGCAAAATAATAGACGAAGCGGGTGTTCACAAAACAACATCGAACACGCTCCTTATCCCGAGAATGGATAAACACCATGGAACGATGTGCAACTACAGGATATGGAAAATGCTGGCGGGTTATTAACAATATCGCGTAGCCCAGTAATTCTATTGTACCTAACGTTCTCCCTCTCGCATGCTCGGCATACATACCCGGAGACGTATTGTTCCTGGATTCCACGAGGTTTTCACATAATGATACGTGGACGCAACTATGTACGCCGCGAACTGAGGCTACATACCGCGCACAATGGAACGATCTCGCTCAGCCTACAGCTAAGCCTCCATGATTCATATTGGAGGACAAGGTTCCTCCTTTTTGATACGTTATTAAGATATAAGATCCTGCCTTTCTTCTTCCTTTTCTCTCGGGCTAATTTTACTTATTTATAATCAGATTAGATTTCGAAGGAGAGAAGAAGAGATATTTGAGAAAATGTAAGGATCAGTGGAGTCAAGTATCGCGATATGTAATTCATCGGTGTATCTGGTTATTGTATTGACTAGTTTCAGCTAATTACACGTGTCATACATTTGCTCTATGTATTATTATTGATTAATAATACAATCGTGGCATGAAATAGTAGAACAAAATAAAAGTGATACTCTTTCTTTATAGCGTATATATAGATGCAATGTTATTTATAATTGGTTAATTATAATGTGATTGGAGATGAATTTAATTTATGACGATGTAAATGTAGAATTCGTGGATGGAGACGATTTAAGAATAGATTTTTACAATTTCCGGTATTTATAAAAGAAAATTGAAAGAAATATACATAACGCAGAATATCATATGATATAACTGCAGTATAATAACACTTTAATTATATGACAAAAGGAAAGAAATACATGTTTTATCTTTAAAAGTAAAAATCGATAATAAAACACCGATCGAATATTACGCGAAACAATAATTGAGATGCAAAGAGTTACAATAACATCGCGATAATTTTTTTTAAATCCAAATAAAAAGTACACATGGAAATATCGATTGAAATGAATCGAAAACAATTAAAAATTGAAATTAAAAAGTTGATACCTCTTGTCACGAATCGATCTGCAATTTCAATACACCTCGCTTCGTTATTTTTATCTGATTTCGTAACGAGCAAAACATTTGATACAACGATCGACGTAGAGATTGAGGAACGTTAGAGAGATCGTTTATGATATCTCTTTCTCTTTCTCTCCCCCTCCCCCTCTCTCTCTCTCTCTGGGAACAAAGCATTATTTCTGTGCAAATTATACGGTTTCCTCTATAACGATGCAGAAAAAATGAAAGGGAAAACCACTACTATTTTCTTTTTACATCAAAGTCATCCTAAGGAATATTACATCTAGTAAACAGGAACAAGTTGAAATACTTGATAAAACGATAAAAACTTTGATATATTAGAGAAAACGGAAAAGTAATTTCTATTTTTCTTTTATTCGTGCGTATTGATATTGGCAAAAATGCTCGCGACAATATTGGAAAAGATGGACGCAATGATGTTTGAAACAATTTAATCTGTTCAAAATTAAAGAGAAATTAATTAATGATGAATCTAAAATGTACATTTAAATATATATTATACACAGAATAATTAAATATTTGTAATATTTGTATTCAAAATTTACCAAATTTGCCAAAAGTTAAATTGTTGGTAATAAAAAAAAAAAAAATTGAAATTCATCAAGTTTAGTTCAAGATTTTTATAAACGCATCTGTTCTTTTCATTCTTGAAATATGAATTTTTGAAAAATTACATAAACGTCATTTTAATCAAATTCATTTTATTATTCAACAGCATGAATTAAAAAAATGCGATTTTCGATTTTAACAATAATTTTCACTTAAAAAAAAAAAAAAAATAATATTATTTTTTTATCATAAGAAAATTTGGTATAAGGGAAAAATATTATACATTCGTATATCCTTCAATTTCGATATAATCCAAATTATTTCGTATATATATGCATATTTATGCAAATATTGTATGACTATAAGCAGATTTAACAATTTTACGTTGAACGCAAAAAATTATCTACGCAGAGAAATGCAGGATCTCGAGGCAGGGGCTGTATAAATTCGATAGAAAGTTGAATCGTAAGTTGGGGCAATATTGTAGGCTAACAGGATTTTCCGAAACTTGTTCAGAAAAGTGAACGAGATAAATGACGGTATCGGTTTTTCCTACACACATCGTTGGGGGACGTGTGCGGTGAATGCGTTCCTTTTTCAAGCTCGTTTTTCCACGATCAACACATACCCAACGATCGCGCTTGTTATAAAAGCGGCCAGCCTGTCACATAATGTTTTTTCTACGTCATCGAACTCCCGCCCCGTTAAGCGACCTTCTTCGCATACCGCAAAACCCTCTATCCCGTATAACACGTTTCAATCTCCGCCCCATCGATGCTGCGCACCCGTGCTTGTGTAATATATCCTTATTCAAGGACCCTTCCGCCTACGGTGACCGATGTTGCCAACGGAATCGCTTCGATTCGCAAATATATTTACTTTTTCGCAATTATTATTCGAAATTTTTTTATTTTTATATTATATCGATCGATATTTGGTCGATCTTTCTTGTAATGCAAATTTTTGTAACAGGCTGCTGAATCCTGTGTATTTCATCATCTTTTTCTTCGATGTTATTTCATTTCTAAATTGATAGGTTAGGTCGAAATTTATTTATTTTTGAGAATAAATCATTCTTGTAATGCAAATTTTTGTAACAGGCTGCTGAATCCTGTGTATTTCATCATGTTTTTTCTTCGATGTTAATTTCTTCATTTGTAAATCGATAGGTTAGGTTAAGTTAGGTTAGGTCGAAATTTATTTATTTTTGAGAGTAAATGACGTAAAGAACAGTTGCGATATTTGGTCGATCTTTCTTGTAATGCGAATTTTTGTAACAGGCTGCTGAATTCTGTGTATTTCATCATCTTTTTCTTCGATGTTATTTCATTTCTAGATTGATAGGTTAGGTTAGGTTACGTAATTGATAAATAATGTATATTTTGGATTAGATTAAGTGACAGATATTTAATTTCTATTTCTTTTAATGGTTTTTGAATTGAGTTAAGATTAAGAGTAGAGATTAAGTGACAGATATTTAATTTCTATTTCTTTTAATGGTTTTTGAATTGATATATCTTAAAGATATGCTCTTAGAATAATTATTTTTTTCCAAATCGAATTTTACATTTTGATGTGAAACACAAATTTCGAAATCATATAGTGATTTCATTCATTGGATATTTTTTACGTTTTTAGATAAGCAAGAACAAACGAAGAAGAAAAATCAAAAATCATATTTTTACATAACTAAAATTTCATTTTTCAATATAAAATGTTCGTATTAAATAATTTTAATATGAGACAAACAATAGATAATTCTAGAGAAATTAAGCAAAATTTCTAAATTTTTACTTTAACATTAAAAACATTAAGCAAAATGAAGGTTCAACTTTCTTCTATATTTTTATAGAATTCTAAATTTAATAATGTTCTCCATCTGTCATTAAAATATAAAAAGCGTTTCAAAAACAAATGATCAAATTTTGATTTTTATTTTATCCATAAAAAAGAATGAAAAATCATATACGCCAAATTAAAAAATTAAATTATTATTATCATCCAATTATCTTTCCTTTTCAAATAATTTTGAATCATTAATGTTAAAATTAAAGATAAAATAAAGTAGAACAAAATACGTGTGTTAAGTAATTTGAAAAGTAATCAGATAGAAAAAAAAAAAAAGAGTAAAAAACGAATAAAGTTTTTCATCTGTTCAATAAATGCAATTTGATAATATCTGCTTAGTTCGATTCCATCAAAAGTTAGAATCGTGTGTACATATTCTCTAGTGGCACATATTCAACTACGTAATAACGTGTTAATGTTCGAAGTTAGATGATTCTGGCATTTACAACTTGATCATGACTCCAATTTTCAAAGCTGCTAGCCTATATATTAACAACTCTAATTCAAATATTCTCAATCTCACTCTTTCACAAATTGTTCCTTCTCCCTTGTGATTCTCGACCGGAATAGCATTCTCGTGTTACCGATTAAAGTTATTATTAAATTTCCCAGAAATAAATTACTGTTTTTAATAGTTATACATTTGAGAATCTTGTATGTTACAAATGTTAATTCCAAACGTGTATCACGCGATGCATATTGTTTTAAAGCACGAGTATTACATTATTATTATTATTATTATTATTATTTGAATAAATTCAAAATGGAAATAATTTACAATTATTTAATTTATTCTTTGGGAATTTCATAATTTGCGTGAATATAGATTCTAGATTTCATCAATATCTTAATATCTTTTTATAATTAAAAATTTAAAAATTTTAACTTGAGAAAGAAAATTGAAAAACAAATATAAATTATCGTATTATATGATAAAGAACAATTTATAAATTGCAAACTTAATTTTAAAAAAAAACAAGTAATATTTCGTCAAGGTAAATATTTTTTTCTCGCGAGTATTATACGATACAAAAAAAAAAAAGAAATTCGATCTTGAAAATCAAAGTCAAGGTCGATTTTTTTATTTTAACGGATCTCCATCGATTCAAAAGTGTGGAAGCTATCTATATTAACCGCGACAAAACATTTCTTAATCATCGTGATGACTGTACGATATTAAGTATTAATTACATTGCTTCACAAAAAAAACGTACAAAAAACACTTGGATGAATGTAAATTCATCCCGAATACACAGTCATCTATATCGTTTTTTTTTGCCATGGAACAGATATTTCATTCAATATCTTCATGGCCAAGTAGGTCAAAAATAATTCGGTGATATCATGCAAGATGGATCGCTCAATTAACAGTTTTTGTTGCGAATTTGTGAATTGAACACGTGAAAATAATGTGATAATTTTTCGATATAATAATGAACACACTTGTTTATAACTTAATGTTAATAATGTTATTTCTTTTATATTGTATTTTAACGTTTGTAAACGATATTTAATGCATACAGTAACTCGTGAAAATTCGTTCGAACATTTGTCGTAAATAAAACTGTTACAAAATTGGTAGAATGATAAAAATTACATATGTTGTAAATTACAGTGAAACGTCGATCATTCGAATTAATAGAAAAAGTATAGTTTCACTATAATAGAGGATGAATTTCTTTTAATAAATTATTTATAATTTGAAAAAAATAATATGCTCGCTTAAAAAAAAATAACGGTTTTTAAAAATTTTGTAAAAATTAATAACCAAAAATTCCAATTATCAAATTTTTTAATATAAAAAATGTGCACCTTGCAAATAATTTTCAATTCCAATCTTTGAATTTTTGAATTTTAACAACAATTTTATCACTTTTTTCAATTTTTCAAGTATTGTTTCAAGTATCAATTTCGTTTTAACACCGACATAATTCGTTAATATTTAAACATTTAAATCATTAATATTGACACGAGATCGATCAAAACTTGAAATATACGTAAAATGTTTTCATGATTAAATTTATAAAACTAAAATGATTTCATCTTAAAAAGATTTTTCGTTTCATAACGTATATTTTCATTAAAGTCAGGATTTTTCGAGTTTTTGTCTAACCTGAAACGTAAAACATTGTTTCGAATAAGCTTCTATGCATTAACGAATATTCTCGATGCATCAACATCTATGAACGAACCGTTGGCGTTTTATGCATCACGATATTTATTCGACGAAAAATGCAACGAGAGAAGACTCTTTTGTAATCACTTGTACAAATTTTATAAAGAAAATCTCGTTCATGGTCGAATTGATTTCGACGAAAATGAAATTTTGTTCTTTTTTTTTTTTTTTTCTTTTAATTTCGACGAGACAAATTTTGAACGTGACAAATTTATAATCCGAATTCTCTATATAAATATTTCATTATTTATTCGTTATTCCATTTGTTAAACTATGAGAAACAAATCTAAAATATTCAATTCTCATATAAATATTATTGATGAATCTATAGGGAACGAAATATTTGAGATACAGCTTTAAAAATGTGCATATTTAAATTTTCTTGGAAAAATTTAGATTAAATTTACTTTGGGGAGGGAAAAGAAGCATCAAACTGATTTGTTTAACAATTATAAAACGAAGCGTGTAAATATTGCTCTTCCTCGATATTTCAGATTTATTCAATATGACAGATTTGTTTTGTATGACGCATTGTAAGTAGGCGTTCATCCTCTTGTATTATCATTTATAATACACCACGTCTGTTTTATCTAAAAAATTGTTATTTCATCCAAGTATAATGAAATAATTTTATATAATTCATCTTTTTGTATATAAAATTTAATTTTAATCTTTAATATATCATAAAATGAGTCAAAAAAAAAAAAATATAGATTGGCAAAGTATCACTTACACGATTAATGTGCTCCTCTTTTATGTAACTTGAAATTGCTAAATCTAATTTAGATAAGAAAAAAAAAAAAAAAAGAAAAGATAAACCCATAATGTTGATAATTCTAAAATTATCGAAAAAAAGTTGATATACAATAAAATTAATCATACATATATTAGTTGAGTTTTAATTAAAATTCGTTCCACGAATATTTTGTTCATCAAAATTAAAATGTGACGTTTCATTTAAACCGTATGATCTTGAAAACTTTACAAAAAAAATCTTGCATAAAAAAATAATACAAAAAAGAATTCTCTCGACGATTTTAATTATAATTGACAATTCTCGATGACCACATATTGTATGTGGTATTTAAGATAAACAGAGTATTATAATTTCAAATAAGTGATATTATAATGACACTTAGAATTATCATACACGATTGCATCAGTGTTATTTTTTTCCTGATGATGATATGATCATTCAAAAACGATAAATATACATACACATTTTTTTCTGTTGTTGACTTATATATTCCAAACATTTAAGCAACGCGATTTAACTGAAGAATTATATCAATCAATACCAAAATCAATCAAATATTTTAAATAACAACGTTATCCTATTAACAACCAATTAATATCTGCCAATAATTTTACTCGAACGTTTTACTCGTTCTAAATGCCAAGATAATAGAGTAGAAAATCACTAACTTTTCAATTACATCTTAGCGAATTCTCAATTCTTAATTTCTCACATGATAACCCATCCCCAAAGATACATCCCACATCTTTATTATCCTGACGCGTGCATACACGATTGAACGAAACAAAAATGAATCCAGCTCGTTAACGATATTATTGGCAACATTCCTTCAGCTCACAGAGACACAGTTGTTTGGCATTCGAGGATACCGCATTACGATTAAATTTCACGATGTCGCGAGAAAAGAAAGGAGAGGGGAAAAAAGAGAAAAAAACAGGACGAGAAAGACACGGTAATAGCTTGCTCCATTAGCTTCACAAGGGGATTTTCCAGTAGCGAGTGTGGCCGATCGCGTGGAGACGCTCTCTTCCCAACCGTTAGAAAGTTCTCCCCGTCTCGAAGGAGAGTGCAATTCGAATTCCATCCGTGTCCCAGGCAACAACCAGGTAGGTAGAAGCCAAGATAAATAGCATGGATCCGTGTCGTAAACTATCTGGATGCGAATATGGTTACGAGCCATCGTTCGCCAGGATTTAGTACGCTCGTCTCTTCCTAGTTAAAATCAATAAATAAATCGGTTTACCCGGCCCTATACGCATCCCGTGCGTGGCCGGTTGTTATTTTCTATCGAAACTACCCGTTGCGAGGTACGCCGCTATTTCCCCCGTCGAATTATCAATAACGGCTAAACATCCATTACACGGTGATCCGTGAGAGGAAAGTTTGAATTTTTGAACCGGCGTTTCAGCGTTCTTCCATTCACGTTTCCGTTTTTCCTTCTTTTAATCACGATGAAGGGGGATGCTACGCGAGGAGGTAGAGGGAAACAGATGGTAGTTCGAAGTTTAAACTCTGGAAAAATCAGTTAAGTAAATTATTATTGAACTTGTTGTTCGATCGGTTTGTTGACGGAAAGCTTAAGTAGTAGAGAGATTTTCTTTTCTTGCAAATTATTTTTATCACAGAAATACGATGGAATTTTGCGTTTCAATTATTCAAAAGTTTCTTTATTGTTTAAAAATGTTGAAAAATCAGTTAAGTTAAATTATTTATTGAAACGGAGAGTTTAAATGGTGGAGAGATTTTTTTTTTATGCGGGTTATCTTTATCATAGAGATAAAGATGGAATTTTGTGGAGAAAAAGGAAAAATATTATATTAAGATTTGAGAGAAATTATTTTTAAAACGGTTCAAAAATATATTCGTAATTCTATTTCAAGCAATTAGATAAATTGTTGCTACTGTTATTTTCACGTGCACGTGGCATACGTTTGCCACGTATGCCACGAAAATATAAGTCATTATAGATGGACGAAGTTTAATTCTATACGATGGATCGAGGTTAAATATTCGTAATTTTTATAACATCAAAAGTTTTTTAATTCAGAAGAATTTATTAAACTATAATTAAAAATCGATCCCTCGATTTTAATCTCGCGATAAGATTGTTCTTTTCCTTGTTTAATTGGCTAGTTTGAAATTCAATTACACATGTTAAAAAATTATATGCATATACGAGCATATATGCAGTTCCAATCAACTTTTTCATTTCAAGCACAAGTGTTTGATTTTTCATTCTGGTTTTATATCAAGAGAATGAACTTTCAGCAACCTCTTAGTTAAATGTCCATTAAAATTGCAATTAGAAACTAGTTAACCGTTAAGCACTTATATATATATATGTATAAAATACGAATACCAATTTTCCTTTACATTGGATGGGATATTTCTCTATTCTCAAAATCAATGTGTTCCGTTAGTTAGTTTTTTTTTTCGTTATTATGCTCTTGCACGAATGTGTATCAGCATATTAAGATAAAAGCATAACTAAGAACCATTATTTATATAGAGTAAGAAAATAAAGCATAAAGCGTGACAAACTGGTTTTTCATAAACAATATTGACGGATATTGGCATTCTTGTTTCGTTAAATTAAATGAATTGTCAATAACGTAGTTTTAATGAATCTGCATCGAGCTTAAAAGATTGCTCCTTCCTCATTTTTTTGCATTTGCAATGTCCAGCATAGAAATATTTTTTGATTAGGTGTACCTTCTTTGTAAATGGTATTATTTTATGTGTCGTAAAAAGTAATTTCGTTAATGATAAAAGTAGAAATTTTATTTGTGAAATGTTCAAATTTTTATGTTTTTATTGTTCGAAAGTAATTTCGGAAATTGTATTATTCGAATGACGAAAAAAATTATAAGAATATTATTTATATACACGCAAATTAAAATTACTTGGATAAATTTCTCACATAAAAGTAATGTATGCATGAAGAGTGAACATTTTTTTTATTTTCTTCAGATCTTAGAAAGACTACTATAAGAAACATTGCACGAGGAAGTGAAAAGTAGTACCAAGAGGAATATTTTCACCGTCCAGATGAAACGAAAGAAAATGCCAAATTGAACGTGAAAGAAGTTCCCAGCTGAAAACTAAAAGCAAGAATAAAAGAATTGAAGATGAGCAGGGAAAAATACTGAAACTACCGTTTAGACTCAAAAATGGTTGATTAAGCTTGATAACAGTTGAAGTAAGGAAAATCCCAAGTTTAAATATAGACTATGATTTTCTCTGGGAACAATACTTTTACAATTGCTTTCTTTAATCTAATATCAGATTTAGATCCTTTTACGTACAATTCTTTATATTTTTGAATAAAATCTTAACTATTAACTGTATTATTGTTAAAATAATTAAATTTAAATAAGAATGAAATAGAAGATTGTAAAATGATGATTAAAAATTGGTAATTTTTTCTATTTTGAATAGAATTTTTCTGTTGGTGTATAAAGTTTAAATATTGCAAAAATTTTTAAAAAAAATACGTTAATAGCATACATTTTTTTTTTTTTTTACTGTAATATAAAATATCAAATTAAATGGTGAATTAATTTTAATTTTAGAAGAATATATAACAAATCTTCCAATACTTTTACTTATACATGTATTATTACATAAATATATATAACATTGTTATTGTATTCATCATAATTTTACACTAATGCCAATAGAAAATAATAGATGATCATTTTCGTGTAAGTTTTTTTTCGAACATCTAATCGTATAATTCAAATAGATATTTGGAAGCATATCAATGAAATTTTTCAGAATTTTTTTTTCAAATTTTCGAAAGATACAATTATTAAAAATCCAATGTATCATTTAATGGATCTAAGAATAGTGTGCCATTACGGAGTTAATTAAGAATTATGAGAATGAAGCAAGTTCGATATTATTCGAATTTAAAAGAAAATAGCTCGTTATATGCCTCGTTCTGTATTGCAAAATTTATTGTACCAGCCAAAACTTGCCAAACTACGTTTTTCATAAGAATAAATTAATAATATAAAATACAAAATTACTGAAACGAAAGCCGTAGATCCGCTTGAGAATATTCAAAATATTCAATTGCAAACGCAACATATTATAATTATTTGCACGCTTTAACACAGATATGAAAATTTTCAAATCCAAAGCCTTTTTTTAAATGTTGCACACGTACTAAAGATTTCCTTTATCCGTATAATATTGCATTTATATTATCTCCGTAATATTCAATATATTTATCAATATTTATATCGATTAATAATAATAACATAGGGAAAAAGAATTTCGAAGAATGCAATAATAATAATTTATCTTTGGTTTTGAAGTGATTTATTATTTATGCAGATAAAATGTTAAAAATGATTTATTGTTTGAAAATAATGAATTTAATTTAAAAAATTAATTCAAATTTCACTTTCAAAAATATTTTATGAAAATTTTTATATTTTTTCATATATAATTATATAATTATAATTAATAATTAATCCACTATAAACAAGTAAATGATCTTATAGATAGAAATAGAATTATTTCACTGTTTGATTATTAATTATCGTTCTATTTTTTTATATCTTGTTCATAATGCGACAAAGATAGACTTATCTGCCTTATTCTATCTTCATCTCATTCTTTTATTTAATGCTCAATTTAAATTCTTTGTAGCTTATTAAGCTTCAATCGAAGTATTTTATCCCAATTTATTTTAGTTTCTATTTCCAAAGGAATATATGTATCACATCTATGTAGATAATTTTTTCATTAATTATTTTCAGAATGAAAAATGTGGAGAGAATGTTGAAAAAGTTTCCAATTTCTTAATAAAAAAAAAAAAAAAAAAAAAAAAAAACAATTATAACTTTTTCTATTAAATGAACAAAGAACAGTCGTTTCATGAATGAAATTTTTTTCATATTTCTTACTTTTTTCTCTTCTCTTTTCTCCTCTCCTCGAGAACACAACGAAATTTTGTTGGTTAATATTTTTCACTGTCTAACCTTGTAAGATAACGCAAAGCTTTAGATGAAAAGAACAGAACAATTTATCAATTACCAACTGACACCAATTAATCTTCAATGAACGGTTAATAAAATTTCTGCCTGATGAAAAAATATGCTTGACAGTGAATATTCCTTAAAAAGATAAGTTGCACGGTATACATTACTTGGATAAAAAAAAACGTGTTCGTAAGATGAAAAGAAAATTTCTTTTTTTTTTTTTTTTACTTTCTTATGTTTTATGTCAATTAAATTCAAATATGATTTCATTTTGTAGTCCAGCCCTTCCTTCATCGTTAATATCAAGATTCTAAAAGCTGAATATTTAATGTCAGAATTTATGTCATTTATATTGTTAATAAATAAAATAATAACAAACAATTTCCAATACGAAATTACAAATATATATTGTACAAAATTTAAAATCTTATTTAAAATGTAATTAAAAGCTATAAAGCTATAAATTATGAATCTAGAAAATAAATTACGACTATCATTAAGTTTTCATATTATGCCATATTATTCGCAAAAAGGTAAGAAATAAATGTTAATTCTAATTACACTCTCATCCATCAATAACAAGATATTTGCTAAATTTCTAAACACGATATTTATTAAAATAAACTTGTAATAAAATTTTGTAAATATTATTATATACGTTTTGTTTAAAATATATAATTTATCTCTTGTTATTGCAAAGAATATTTCAATTTCATTTTATAATTATGTTTATCAATCGATTTTATATTTTTCGCAACTTGGACGAGAATGTGTACAAAATGAGTCACGTAACGTGACTATTTCAAATAACTCGTAGTGTAGAAGGGGATGCAATTTACTTTATTATTAACTTTTCTTGCATATATATAGAATATATGTAGAAAGAAACATAGAGAAGGACAATTCTCTTTTCTTTAATGGAATTGTTTCTTAAATAAATAATATCAATCGATATAGTTTGTTGTTATTCTCTATAAAAAAATTTAAATCAAAATTACAAGGATCGAGATATATAACAATAGGAATATCAATTATAATTTCGACCAATAGTAATTATTTTATATTTCTCCTACTCTCGAATTCGAATATTACCCATTTTCCTGCATAAAATTTCATAAAAGCAATAACATAATTAACATAATAAACTCACCTTACCTGAAAATCACAGAATATAAAATCCGCTTCAAATTATCAAAGATATTTTTCTCAATATATTTCGAAATAAATAAATAAACGAAATCATAAAATTATCGTCGCCTCATCGATTAAAGAAAAAAAAATCTAACGTCGCCCCTATAATCGACCACTCACGGACCGTATTCGAAACGATTTACGTAACTCATCACGTAATTAATTACGCAACCCATACGTTAATCCACCGCCTTGGACACCGATCTCGTTATGGGGACGAAAGGAAAATGGGGAGGGCATTGTACGAACATTTTACAATTGGCCATATCCCGACCGACGTCCAGTCATACGAGTGATATCAGGATTGTATAGGGATTGGCGGATAAAGGAGGCAGGGCTGAAAGCCCCGTTTGGCCGATGTCAGCACTGGACACAGAGCCAACCTGCGTTTAATCTCGCGATAACATTGATTAAGGTAAAGGGTGCGCCTCGTCGCTCCGATTTTCTCTAACGTGGGGGCAAAATAGAAGGGGAGAGCGCGGCTTATTCGTAGCGAAAATCCACGATACACTTTGCACAAGCTGGAACACGCCGTGAAATCGAAGCGCGGATCGGGCGTGACTCACACCACACAGACAAAAATAATCCCTGAACGATGACTTCTGTTGTTGTCTACGGCAGCGGTTCTCAACCTGATATCATGTCGCAATAACGGATTTCAATGGATCTGGTAGATTAGACGAGATAATATAACACGCGACTTTAATTTAGAAGTTTTATCTTATTGTTTTTCAATGTGCTTTGAGGATTTTATAATTGGAATAATTCGGCAATTAAATACTACCTTTCTACGTTTTATTCTTGATTTTGATTTTTAAATAAAGTTGTGAAAATTTCTGTTCCAATTCTTTGTAAAGTCGTTTCAGAAAATTGAATGTTGAAATGTTGCATAACTGACGATTGTAAAAAGTAAAAATTCCTTCGAAGAGACGAATAAAATATATAAATAATTGTGAGCAAGTTTGTGTTCGAATATTTAGATCGTTGTAATAATATATTGGATCACATGAGGAAGGAAGGTTGAGAAATGCTGATCTATGGAACTTGAAACAAAAACACGGCTGTCGTGTAATATTTGAGCGATGAATAAGAGATGAAAAAGATAGTATTTTGAAATCAGCTAAAGGTAAAAATTAAGATTTATTGTTATTCTTAACATCTTTTCTGGCATTGTTTGTTCACGGCAACCGATATTTCATCGTCGTGTGTATCACTTTAACGACAAAAGTTGATATTCGTCCCCCCCCTTTTTTTTTTATTGAGATATTTTATAAAAATATTCTCGTCAAATGCTCGGACACTTCTCTAAATATCCATCCGTAAATTCTATTACTTTCTAAAGTATGTATATAAACAGCAATAAAATGGACGCTAATGGATGTCGAAACAGGTCAAATTTCAAGTGATAATAATCACACACGTTAAAACACACTTTCTAATCTTTCAAATTAAAAAAAAATTTTATTGCGCGCAATTTGAATTAAATATTTTTTTGTTTATTTTTGGTTATACACCAGCAAATAATTTAACCAAATTATTATTATTCAACTTTTCCACGATGGCATTCCAACTTCGCGTTTGAAACTTCTTTCTCGAGCGCTTTACGTGCGAATAAGTGTTCCAAAAATAAATCAATCACGAGTGGAAACGAAGGCAATAAGTAAACAAAACTTGTTTACAATTTATAGGACGAAGATTATAATAAAGTTAAACAAGTAATATCGTTTTAAAAATAATTAACGCGAATAAATCAGAGTCCTTCCCCATTTGACATTTTGAACAGATTGTTAAATGTAAAAAACAAATGCAAATATAAATACAAATACGACATTTCTCGAGAATGACAAATAAAATCGAGGCAGCCTATGAAAGCCAATGAAAAATATTCGCCGAGAAATTTTCCAAGCCGAAAGATCCGAACGTTATTGAAATATTGTAAATTTCTATTTTCTATCTCCGTTTCAGTTTAAAATAACTATTACTTCGAAAGATAAACTAATTCCAATATCTTAGTGTATTTAACTATGAAAACACCAATTTTTTTTTATGCAACCAAATGCTTTTCCTCCTAATAAAATTTCTTTATTGCTCACTTTCATTCAAATCATAAAAATGATATTAAAATTTATACTTCCTCGTGTATTGCATTTCTTTATATGAAAAAACAACTTAATACTCCCCCTCCCCGTCTCTCATTATTAATCCAAACCAATCGAAAATAATTGACTTTATTCTGACAATTATATCGATTATAATTCTTCTCGAAAATATTCCAATTAAGTTCATATAAACCGACCTAAATAATGTCCCTATGGACATTGCCTATGGAGCGTCATTAGCGTGGCTCCTCCAATTCCAATTCCAACAACGTGACCACCGACGAGGCTATCAACGCGACACAGGCGGATATATACACACAGGCATACAAATAATATACAACGCCCTCTTTGAGCGAGGAACAACAGGTCGAAGAAAAACAATAATGGAAGGCCCTTGCCTCCGTCAAACGAGCGCACGTATAGGTTGGAGATACATAAGCTGCCTAGAAGTGCAACGCGATCCCGTTCGTTGGTTTTCTCGTGACATATCACGAAAGGTTTCGCCATAATGCCACAATGCGCCTCGACACGGCCTCGCTTATTATAGCCCGATATCGAGTTAAAGGGCAATCCTCCAAAGCGCAAATCGGTACAGTTTTGCGAAACCTTGTTTGGTTTACAGCCTCTCCCCTCCCCCCACTCGCGTCGATATTCTTTAAGAACGAATAAGAATTTGTTTATCATTGGAAATTTTAGCGAGAATGGTACTCGTTGCAATGTTTATTGTCGATAATGGTAGTAGCTGTGGTCAGCTCGGCCAAAAATAGAGAGATGGGCTAGTTCTGATCGAAAGATCGGGTCGACAGAAATAGATGAATGGGCTACTTGGTTCGGATTGAACGATCAGAAGTCGTTTTCAATTTGGTTGACGTTCAGATTGTGAACGATTTATAAATCGAATTGTTCAATCTATAAGAGGAGTTCGGCAGCAGCAGTAGTGAACACAAGCGGATATCGATATCGTTGGGGCAAAGGAATCTTATCAATGACATAATTATTTTCGGATCTCTTCGTTCAGTATCTGAATATTCTAGTCTGGAACTCAAGCGAATTCATTGATTGCAATCGCGGTTAGAATAAAGTTAGAAACTTTTTAATATATCCCATCATTTATATTATTATAAAAAATTAACATATGACAAATTAAATTAAAAACGAAAGCGTTTAATCTCTGGTATTTATCTCATTTCATCAAAGTGTCATCGACGAATTTGATCATCGAAATGATTAGATGAAATGCATTACTGCATTTGAAAAGACGATTAATCAAGGAAGTTTTTGGAAAGAATACTTTTTTTCTTCCCTAAAATGAAGATCTTGAAAGATCATTTACTTTGCATCGAGATAAAACTTGAAATATCGTAGAAACAATTTTAAACGAAACGATTACATTCTCTTAATCAGAAATTGATGATTTTCGTTCGTCACTTCTTGCTCGGCTAATTAAGAAACTTGTTACAAGCCTTGTTTATTTTCTGAACTAAATTTGTTCCAATCGTTATCAACTTTCGATTTTCGAAAGTGTAAATATATACGCAGAAAATGAAAGAAGAGACGTTGAAAAACTGCCACGTGGAAAAGCTCGTTAACGAATGAAAAACTCCTTTTGCCAAATCGGAATTCGACCGTCCCCCCGCCGTTCAATGTGTGTGAAACGCTTTGGATAATTTTCATTTCCTGCATTCTGCACCGGTATTTCTCCACCGGTCTGTGCATTTTAAAATAAACCATCGCGCTTTCGCGCGCCGTGATACGGAAATTTACGAATCCACTTGAATTTTTAACCGCTCGGTTTCACTGCGTACGAAGCGTCGATTATACCGTGATATTGAAAAAAAGTAATAATAATAATTTATACGCAATGCTGGTCCATTTTTATGCCAATGCCTTTTAATAAAATGTTCCAATGTCGCGGTGAAAAACGATGTAAAAGAATTGATATAGGATAATTAAGGACAATTAATCGTTGTGATGTTTATGCAAATACAATTTAGAGATGTGGAATTCGAATGGAGGAAATTCTTTTCACTTTTCTCGATATCATGAACGTTATATTCCTGAATTTTTGCTGCTCTATAAATTTTTGTACATTCAGGTTTTCCAAAGTTTAAAGTTAGTTTCCTGCATATTATTTCCTGTGAAAATAGTAGTATGTTGCATCAACACAATGAAAAATGTCCAATATCATTTATACGACGTTTAGAAATTAGGTCATCGACAATCAGTATTCATAGATTTGTAGATTTTTCATTAATATCCAATTTTTATGGTCTTCCAATTAGTTATTGCTATTGAAGACAGCTTCAGAGTTTGATAATTTACCAGTAGGACGATTAACGGTGCAGTCATGGGACTAAAGTGGTTGCGACAGCGTTAGCTACAACTGCAGTTGCTCTGCCCACGCTTCGTGTCTCAGATTGCTGGCAAGATTGAGAAAAATGCTCATCGTCACATCGTCCGATTCGAAACATCGAGTAAACACTTGTTCGTTGCATCAACACTTATTCACGATTTTCAGAAATAAATATATATATAAATATATACGTATATTTCTCATCATGTATGATATAATATCTTCTTTGTTTTATTTAAAGAAGATTATTAAATTATTAATGAACTCTATTAAACTTTGCGTACTTTATTTTGAAACGTATTGAAAGATATACTTTGCTAATGATGTATTAAATATCTCATCGATAATAATAAAAAATAATTAATTTTCGATATTTTTAGTTAAGAGTATAATAATTTTTCTTCTCCTTCTTATTCTAACTTGGAATAATTTTTTCATTCAAGTTGATGAATTTTGATCATTTTCATTTTTCTCGGCTGAGATTTATATTTGGATTAAGAATGATCGTAGAATAGAATAACGAAAGAAATAATACGATACTTTAACAAACTTGAATCTTCTTTTTATCTTCAGCAAGTTTGAATAGGATGATTATGAAATAAATTCATTACAATTACAATTCTTTATTTAAAATTGTTGATCAAAATCGATATAGAGATTGATTTACAAAAAATTAATCGATAGTTGACATTTGCACGTGGCAAGCTGGTGCAAAAGTTCGCATTAAAAGACAGTTAAAAGAAGGAAGAAATAAAATATTCAGAACAGTAATTTGAGCATAATTGATTGACCCGATGTCAGAGTATGTCAATTACAACATCTGCGACGCAATGAAGAGAGAGAGAACAGCTATCTGAAACGTTCGTTCGAAATGTAGAAAAACAATTTTTTTAAAGGTCTACTACTCTTAATAATTTTTAACGTAAAGAATATTTAACAAATATTTAAAAGTTTTTAATCCTTTGCTAATTAATTAATTAAGATTTGTAAATGAATTGATTATTTTTCTTTATTTTTTACACTATAATGAAATCTTTGTAAAAGGCATCCGTTTCTCAACACTTTCTCTAACCAGAAAATGCTGTGCTGTTTCATGGAATAATATTTCCCAAACATCGAATCGTTATCATGATTAACACGAATAAGTTTTATCTGAAAAATATATTCGTTTAATTTTTCTTCACGATTCGTTTCCAATTTTTGAAAAATTAATTAATTGCGCGATAATGGAAATCGCGATATAACCGAATCGTTTTATATTTAAAATTAATTAGCCATTTCTTGCTTCGTGTATTATTAACATGTACACATTCGACGAATTTTTCAGAACCAGCAAAATCGATAACATAGGAATCCCAATTATTAATTAAGCGTTAATAATGTTGCTTTTACTTTTCGTAAAAAAAAAAAAAAAATACATATGCACGATCTCTTCCTCCTCTTCAATTCCTGTGCAATGAGCACGTATTTTCACGATACGGTTACAATTACGGTTTGGAGGATTATTATTTATATTTATATTCCTTTTTTTTAAATAGCACACATGGTGCAGCTGCTTCGAGAGATAAAAATAATGCACGCATGCATATAGTAGTATTGGTAATCGCAAAGATTCAGTAATTACATAACAGTACATAAGCTGTACATGGCATTTTATGAGGCGCGTGTATACTGCACTCGGTAACACGGTATCAACATAACGGACAGGGCTAACTGCTTTGCATATTCTAAGGCAGCCATGTCAAACAAAATGTTCGTTCGTGTCAAAACTCATCCTTGCGCGAGGCAAGGGCTCCTGGAAAATTTTCATGGAAAATCATCGCGCGTTTAATTTAGTTTTTAAGTAACCTCGTTCTCAAACACCCTTATCGCCTCGTGTACGTGTAATTATCCGACGCCAAAGCATCCCTAACCACCAGCTGGCTACAAACGTGATCATTCATAGGTAGAAATCAGAGAAATTTTATTGCATTAATTGAATCACGTGTGATTACAGGTATCGATAAATCTGTACGTGGTTGAAGTAAAAAAAGAAACGCTATTTTTTTTTTTTTTTTAAAGAAAAATCTCAAATCCCAAGCGTCGAGAGATTTTTCTGGATTCCGTTGTACGTTGAAAAACAAGGCAATAAGGATGTGAATTATTCAGTTGAAATAGGCATGGAGAAGTTTATTAATGGCACGTTGACAATAGACTAATTGCGTGTTGAATTATTTCTAGAAAAAAATTAATAATAGATTTAAATTTTCTCGAGAACTTTATCTCGAGAAAATGGGCTTAGCCTAACTTTCACAATTTTATATTATCTCTTACTAGATTACATATCCTCGCAGTCTCAAAAAGAGATAAAGAAAAAAGTTACAATCAATATTACCAAACGTACAAAAGGATTTGTCTTGGTCGAGCAATCGAATCTTCTTTAAAAGTTGAATCAAATATGAATATTTCTTTCTCTGATCTAAGATCAATTTACGCGTATTGATTTCGCGTTCTTTTAATTTCGCTAAGCACCACCGCGCATACACAAACTGACCGCTTCATTTCGCCCGAGTAATTGCAAGCCAATGGGGCGTTACCGCGGAAATTACAGTCGTAGTCGTCCATCATCGTCATCAGTGACACAGGCCGCACACCACAGGGCGACGTATCTTTAAGCGTTGGGTAAGTAGGATCTCGTACGTGATAGCCTATGTAGAACGTACGTAGCTGTACATGCGGTTATTATAAGCGAGATCTGTGCCCATATACGATAACTGTGCCGCTCTCCAGTTATGGCTCCTCTCTTTTCTCCTCTCCCTCCTACCCGTACACCTCTCTCGCTGCCTTACGCCTCTTTTCATCCATCGAACACAATGTGCACGACGCGTGCACACACGTATAATCGCGCGCGTATATTTATCTCTTCGTTCGCAAATGAAATGAACGAATTCTGATTGAAGTAGAAACTCGAGCGGTACAACAGGAAATGATTTTATCCTATGTTCAGGATTGGCAAAAATTATGGTTGGGTTAGGCAGATTTTTGTGTCACGATTATTGTATCGAAAGTAACGTTATATATTGTAGCGTTAATTGGCAATGTAAATTTTTAATTTTTAAATTCAAGATGATTAAAATCATCCTTGTGTTACTTAAAAAGAAAGGAAGAAATTTAATAAAAGGTTTTCACGATTGAAACTGAGAAATTTCTTTCATTCCGCACATTTATTGCAAAAATGTGAAAAATAAGCGAACGGATATATCTGGAAGAAGAATATAGAAGGATGTATGTTATAGACTTTTCACAATGATTTCTATACGAGGAAAGTCTTGATATTAAAAATCAATTATAATTCATATTTTCTAATAATTATCCATTATATCTTTTCTTATAAACTGTCTATTTGTTTCATTATTTTTCATTATTCGTTGAAATTCAATATATATAATAACTTTGAATGAATTTAATTTACCTCTTGTATTTAATTGAAATTATTATTCATATATGCACGATTTAATTTTCTTTTGCATTGTCATTGTGTGGATAATGCAAAATAATAGTCGTACTTCTGCTGTATTATCATGACAAGTTCTCCATTCGGGGCTAAAGGATTAATTCAAACGTATTTGCATTAACCAAATTTTAAAAATTTTTAATTTAAAAAAAAAAAAAATACGACACAAAAATAAAATTTAATTGTCTTGATGCAATTTTGATTCTTCAAAAAGTTAACTTATTATTAAATTAAAGATTCTTATTCCACATTTTCCATATTTAACTACATATCCGAAACAATTTTATCCAAAAAAAAAAAAAAAATGATATCTTGCCGATAATGTGATTGTAATACATAATTCTGCGTAATCCTTTGGAAATGTGTGTTAAGACAAGTGAAAACGTTGAGTGTCTCGAGGTCGTCAATACCGGTTACGGTCAATGAGAATCGAATTCTCCCCACAGGTTTTCGAACCTGACTAATGTCTGCATTTGTTGTGAAAAGAGGAAGACACGCGCGACAAGTTCAATACACTCGTTGTCGCATCCTTTCATTTCCTTTTATGACGAAAGCTAAGCTAAAGCTACGCACAGATTGTGAATACAACAAGTGCCGGATAACTGCAATATCTTGGCTTGGATTTGAACCAAGAATTATAATGTTACGATAAAGTTTGATTTATATTTACACATATTTTAAAAAAGGAACAGTTTTTCTCCTGTACATTTTTATACTTTATCTCTGTTGATTTTAAATCGTATCCAGTTGAAATAACTTATATATCAGGTGACTCGACGTATTCAACGTATCTGACGTGTATGTCATGAGAATTTTCTGCAGAGAGTGTAGTCGGTTTCTTTTAAGAAATGTAAAAGAATTTCCAATTTATCAGACTCTTCTTTCGTATCCTCGTATTTAATATTCGTTGCATTTTTTTTTTATAATTTCTCTGATATTTATCAAAAATATATCCAAAGGCTATTTTCTATCGATTCTGAACCGATCTGCCACTCGATTTAAATAGGTCGATGGATATTAAGTAATATCAATTAAATGTATGTATACATACAAGGTGTTAATTCTTTGAAGAGTTAATTTTAAAAATCAAAACAAACGCGAAAATCTAAAGTTTATTAAGTTAAAATGCGGCGACGGATCTTTCCTTCATTTCATCTAACTCAATTTCTTATAATACTTAATAAACGATCGATATTTTTTCGAAAGTTTTGTATTCGTGGCTTTAGAATTATCTTCGAAAATGTTCCACAACATATATAAATTAACATTTGTCAAGACTCTCGATTGCAAAATTATTTATATACACTTTTTCCTAAGTAAGATTGCAGCGGTCGCCCCCATTTAACTATCACAATTTAATCCAAAGAGTAACGTTTTCGCTTAAACATTTTTCCAAGTTTCAAATGAAGTTTCATGGGAGCTCGTTTATACTCGTTTATACACGGCCTCTAAATCTTTTTCCCACAAATTTTCACGAGCCTTTAAATTTATCGCCATTGTTCCAAAAAGATCTGTTACTTTTGGAGAATCGCGGAGACAGCTTGTTTTTCCCTGTTCGAACCAAGATAACGAGAGAGTCTCTTTAATAAATCTACAATTAAAAGGTAGACGCAAAAGGTAGATACTGATGAAGTGGAATTTCCACTCGTATATAAATCTCCTTTTATTCAGACAATCCTTTAATCTTTTCACTTGCTGCTTCGAGCGAGATAACTCGCGTGACATTTCGTTCATAACGTTAGAGATATTTTGTTAAAAAGACCGAGCCAAACAATGTAAATATACGCGATGATTAACTCAACGTTAAATATAATATTTATCGTATTTTTAGTTTAAAGAAAAGTTTCTCTGCACGGGACAAAAAATACGGCAAGTAGTTTAAAATATGCAGGACGAGGATAGAATCTGATTTTTACGTATTTTATTCTCGACAGTTAAATAGAGCGGTTGGATTAAAGGTAGATCACACCAGTTGATCCTAATTATATTCATTATCTAATTAATACGTTCGTTCGTTAAATTGGATTGGATCAGAAAATAATCGAATCGTAAGAATTGAATGAAAAATTCGGATAAAGTGGTTCATCTTGGATTTTACATCATCGTTATAATTAAAAAAAAGATGAAGATAGTTTTAAAAGACGCAGAATCCGGTTTTATTAATTTTTTGTAGACGAATAAAGGATAAGATAAAATGTTTATTTTTTCTTTAATTTCGAGGATATTATTTTCAATACGAGAAAAATATTTTTTATTATATTTCTTCCATTATATAGACGTAACCCAATGCTAATAAGTAAATAACACTAGAATAAAAATCCCCAGAAATATCACAAACACATTTTAATCACGTCAAATTGAAAAATGTCATAATAATACCATAAATCAAAACGATAATATATACCACTCTTTCAACATTAATAATCGATTTTATAGATCAAAACAAAAGTATTTACATAAGTATTCATATAAAAATATCGAGTTACGACCATCTCTTCTTACGCCTCGCTCTATCTTCTCTATCTCGCTTTATCCAACGCTTAGAATTAAAATTTAAATCGGTCATAAGTGAATGAATAAGCATTAATCATTTTCCTATATATAAATATCGTGTTATCCATCATCAACAGCCCATATATAACAACGTAATAACAGGAATACAACAATAGGAAGAAGAAATAGTTGAGAAATGAGTGCGCGTAGGCGCGTGCGTGTTTCGTGACCGCGTAATCGTTACGGCTACATTCGCGTGCGTAAGCTGTTCAATGAACGCGCGGAAATTGAAACATCGAATTGCTTAAGCACAAGTCGCCGAGGGAAACGAAAGAAGCGTCCCCGCGACGCTTACCACGCTCCATTAATTTTATTACGGACCACCGAGCACGCGAATTCCCTTGTCTGAAACGATCTACCGAACAGAGAAGGAAGATTGAAGTTTCTCTTTCTCCTTCTCCCCTACCACGGTGTTCTCGTTCGCGGAATATCGATAAATAGCGGGCGCGTTGAATTTTCCACGAGTGGAAACGGTTAGCAAAAATTTCGCAACGAGCCGACCGGTGGCAATAATAATTCTCAAAGATGGGACGTAACCGCGATGGCAATAAAGGATTTAAGTTAAACGGCGCATTGTTATATACGCGTTTCGTTGCCTTTATATGCGACAGCCTTGACTTTCGTCCCAGTCGAGCAGTACTTCTCTCAAGGACTTTCGACGATACAAATGCGACATTGCAACGTAATAGGCGAATTTGTAATAAGCTACTTCTTTCTGCAAAAAAATTTCAGAGTTATATAGCGCGCGTACATTTTTTGAATATTTCTTCCATGTTTAATTTTTGACAGATTCGAGTAAAAATAGAATTAAACATTTTACGCGATAAAAGTCCATAAGTTTATAGTATATTAACAAATAACAATATATATTTTCCAATGAATTGAAAAAATCTTATTATCCTGTTTTTTAACTTTTTTCAATATTTGTATATATTATCGATTCTAAACTTTTAAACATTTTCAATCACGAGCAAATCAATTGTTTCGTTATTTAATCATCTATTTAATTTAATTGTAATTTTATCTTGATAAAAATTAACTGCTAACTATTCGCAAATGTATCTTTTGAACCGACAAATTGTATTTTATTTGGTTCAGCAGGAACAAGTTGATAGTAGAATAGATTATTTTTTCAAAAATAACATTGTTGATTAATTATTTTTTCCCGAAGCCCAGTAAAACGCAAGAAGAATCGTAGAAATTTTTAGAAATTCCAGCTTGCTATATGCAAGCGCGCCGAATATTAACCGTCTCTGCTCGATGTTTCTACAGATTTGCGGTAGTGGAACGGCTAATGGACAATAATATCGGAGGTTTCGTGGGTGGAAAGTCAAACGTGCCAACGGATCGTCACGTGCGGACAATTTTCATATGCGCATATGTGACCACCGTTATAACCGTGACATCCATAAATAATAATGCAAAATGATTATTCTTAAAATCCATAATGATTAACCTTCGGCGGCCGAATATAAGGGATACAATAGGATTTCATAAATAGTTGCTAATGGATAATAAGTAGTATTTTCGGAGTAAAAATAATTTGAATTAAAAAATTTATTTTTCGGCATTTGAAATAGCGATTTTTTTTTTTTTTTTTTGATTCGATCAGAAACGTTTTATAGCGAATAAATTGTTATATAATATTTTTTTCTTAATAGAAAAGATTCGAAATTTTGAAAAGTTTTTAAAATCCATATAAATTCCAGTTTGTAATAAAATAATATCCTTTTAATTCAACTAGATTATTACTTAATTCAATAAAGATAAATTCACATTCTCTCTCGAATTACAAGTTACAAAAAAAAAAAATCGTTTAAGTTTATTTTCGAGAGTTTTGAATAACAAAAAAATGTTAAAGTTTCAAAAGTTTCAACTGATACATCTCTAAAAAATATTATCGTAAAAAAAAAGAAAAGAAAAAAAAACTGATCATTCAACAATTACTTTTGAAAGAAATTCCCACTTTTAAACTACTTTGTCAGAAAACGGCGTATCTCTTAAATTATTATAAAATAAACGTGTTCGCGGTGGACAATCTTATCGGATTATCCGGATTTAAATCGGGATTGGTAGTTACGTAAGTAACGAGGGGCACGTAGTACGACAGGAAATGAAGGCATAAGCGGTTCGACATTCGAAATTTTCAACAAAGTTTACATCCTGTCTCGCACGAGGTCGTGATGACGACGCATCTCGTAATTTCACGATTGTTTCGATGCAAATAAAGAGAGCCGGTGAAACATGTTAATCGAAGCGAAGAGAGGAAGCTGTTTATGCGTAAAAGTACGGAGTGGACTGATTAATGGCGCATCAACATCATCGCTCATTACATTAGCGAATGATGAAAGCGTGCCGTGTCAAAGCAAGTGCGAAATCAATCGTCGGCCAGGTCGATGCACCTGCACGACCAATCAGGATCGGCTCTCAATAACGCGCGACCACAGACGAGCGTATAGCACATGGCGTGTAGCGCGCCGACCGGTCGGTCGAACAGTTGCCATTATTTCCGATCGCGAATCGATATCACCTTGTTCCTTTTAACAAAAAATCGAAACCTCGTCATGATCATTTATTACAATAAATCCCGCGCCGTTCTTTCGAAATTGTATTCGGGGTGTTCCAATATGTTTCTATGATACCATGAACTCGTGAAAAAATAAACAAGAGGAATCAAAATATGAGACGTCAATTATGAAATAATTTCTCTTAAATTTTATATAATAAATATTCGTATTTGAAAATTGTTTAATTGAATTTGATTTTTCCTGAGTGATTATCCGATGAACAGATTTCTCGTTCCAATTAATTCGAATCGTATTATATTACGGTGAATTTTGAGAATTATACAGTGTCCCGATATTTGTGATACGAACGGAAAAGATAAATCGAGAACGTGCAATAAAATTTGTTTGTGTAAAGTGAATGTATGTCAAATTTTAAAATTTATACGTATTTATATAATTTTTATTCATTCTTAATCCTTAACATAAAAAAAAAAAACAAGTGAATCGTAGAACAATAAAAATAATTATATATAGAATAATATTTTTATTCAAATTTCTTCAGTGTACTTTTACATTCAATATTTTGCATTGAAATGAAAGAATTTTATTTTTGCACGAAATACCATTTTTTAATCCTCCACCTATCGTATTATTAACTTATATTTAGTCGAGAAATAATCGAATTTATATATATATATTTACGTTTTCAAATTTCATACTCGTGAAAATATTTAATACTTTTGAAACTTTTTGAATAATGCAAATACTAATATACTCACACATCTAATATACTCTTACACTTAATATCCTTACACTTTCACATTCAATGTTACCTCCACTTTATTCTTGTATAATCATCGATTATTAACTTCAGACGTCAAGAATCAAATTTATCATACATTTAATCTTAAACTTTGCCACTTTAAATTAAACTTTAAATTCTATTTCCCATATTTTACCATAGAATCACTCATTCTACACCACATCCACATCCCATATTTTCAATTTACACGTTTTCCTTCGTCGACGGTAACGCGATTTACGGAACACCGTGTATACCAGGCGGCAGAGGGTCGAGCATAGCGTGGAAATGTATGGCGTGCTGTGGCGGGCAGATAAGTCGAGAAGAATCGCGAATAGAGATCCCAACTCTCGTGGTGGTGAACGAACCGCTTCAATTTCAGTTCGCATGCGTTTGATAATTACATTGCTGATCACGGCCCGAGCGAGTAGATTTAAATCACGCGATATCCAATCACCGTTTGATACATTCTGTTAATAACCGAACGAGTATACCTGAGACGGATACGCGTGTTCCGCAAACGGCCGATAAAGCACCAGACCAAAAGAAACTTTTAATCGGTCCTCGAAATATAGACGTACGTAGATTTCCATCTACCGGCCGATACGTATTTTTTTTTTCGGAACTTTAATCAACTGAATTTAAATTACGAGATGTTTTTACGCGGTTCCGATTCCAACGATGAGATTACGCGTGTTCGTAAAATTTTCGGCCTCGTCACGTTCGCAACCATTGTAAAATATGATGGGAATTCGTTTCGAAATTCGTTCATTTTCTAGACGAGTTTTAACAAATTTCGTTCGCTCGGTCGAAATGGAATCGAGATAAAAAAAAAAAAAAAGAAAAAAGATCGCGCCCTGTTTTATCGGCAATAAAAAACGATTTAACTCGGGTAGATTAAAATGTAATGCATTTGGTTAAAGTTAAAATTTGGTGGAGCGTGTAACGAATTTAATTGGACGGAGATTTATACGATCGCCGAATAAAGGATTGCAATTTGACGTAGTTTTTTCGAATGTTTCAACGATTGAATAGTTTTTAACGCAAATTCCAGAGATAAATATACTTTCGTATGATGTTTATTGTCCAGTTTTTAGATTTTTCTGGTTGCTGTGAATCGTGCGGTTATTTTCGAAAGATTAATATTGATTTTCATTGAAATTCTAATTTTATCGTGGTCCAATGATTTATATATTTAAATAGCGTGTTATATGTTTGTATTTGGATAAAACGAAACATCAAAATTTCTTTTGAATAGAAGAATACGAATAAAAAGATATTGATACGAATCTAAAAAATACGACATGAATCTAAGATTAGGTTGTAATTAGTTATAGATAAAAATATTTTCTAACAGAATATAAGAAATTTTGATGAAAGTTTCGAGAGAGAATGATCATGATAAGTAAAAACATTGCATTTTAAAATTCTTATATTACATTTTAGCAATGTAACACCGATTATGTTGTGTATGTGTGTGACAAAATGGAACTTTTAGCTTAGCTAATGCATAGAAAAATAAAAATGCTCTTTTTATAATGTATATTTATTCTTGTTTAAAATTATCATTGAATATTAAATATGTTAATTAGATTTTAATTTTTAAGAAAATTAATTTTCAGTTATTAATCATTATGATTTAATATCACAATTAATTATAGAATTAATTCATTTAAAATATGTATATATTTCTTTATTTCAAAAAGTTAATTTAAATTTAGTTGAAATTATAATAGATAATATAATATTAATATTAATATTCCTTATGCAAGATATTCGATATTCACGAATGAGAAATGATTTCATTCTGGTATTTGAAAACAAGCTTTTTAATTATTGTAATAATAAATATATATGATAGTTAAAAAAAGAATAGAAAAAGAAAATTATTCATATATTTGTGATTTTTGTATAGAGATTAAATCTATCTCTGGATTTATTTTAATTTTAATATTATGTGCTATATACTTGTATAATATATAATATATTTCTTACTGTAATTATAACATTTATTATCATATTTATACTTATTTTATATAAATCGGTAATTTTCATTTTTAAAAAATAAAGATTTTGTAGTTTTAAACAATTTTAAGAGTTTTATTTTTCATTTGGTCGTATCATTTTATCGAAGCACTTCAATAGCTTTTTTTTTAAATCTTATTTTCTCACAATTAAAGATTCTTAAGAATAAATGTTACTTTTGCCTTTTGCTTTAGATGGTTAGTTTCAAGGAAATTATTTACAGATAAATAATATATCTAATCAATTATCTATATAGGTAATACAAATGCATCTTATCTTATTTACTCAATCATTTTACAATTTTTAATTTTTTTATCAATTTTAGATACGTGCATTCTTAAAATTGTTTAATAAAGATTATGATTTTATATTATATATTTTGAAGAATGACGATTAAATGAAATAAATTAAAGTAATCTTAATATCATAAATTATAGTAATTTTTATCGTCATTACAATTTTCGTCGTTAATATTAAAAGTTATATATAGATATTTTCGTAAGATACAAAAAACAAAATAAAAGAATTATTTTGTGGCAAATTTTCATCTATCTGATTTTTTTTAAATCTATACGCTTAATTTCCACGTTCATAATAATTCATGATTCGTTCAATTTCGTTTCTTTCTTCTTGTTTCTAAAAACAAAATTTTCAAATTTTCATCCATTATTTCTATTGTTAACACATAACAAATAGGTATACGTTACTGATACAGAGCTACAAGTATGAAATAAGGACATATTACAACATATGTTGCAATCAACGCGGAAATGATGGCAAATGTACGGGTTTCAGATATCCGTCGATTGCAATATTGCAACGAAACGGACACCACTTTACTTTTATCATGCAAAATTCGTTGAGTCACTCCTTCACGCAGATATCGTCGAATCACATTCATATTTTTAATAGTAATATACATATCTATATCTATACAGAATCTGTGTATACACAGTCAAGTGAGAAAAACTGAAAACCTTATAATCCACATATGGAAATTATTTTGAGGAATTTACATTTATAAAAATATATTTTTGTATATTCTTTTTCATTTCAGTGTGTATTTAATTTGTGAATAAATTGAGAAATTCTGATTATTATAATTAGAATTATTGTTTTATTCGATTTAAAACGTTTCATAATAAATCTTTTCTCTCGAAATTTGAAGATTGTTGATAAATATTTGATAGGAATTTTAAATATACATGTTTACAGATCTTGAGTATCTGCGAAAATTAAAAATTCATAGTCAAAAAAAAAAAAAAAAAAAAAGAGAGACACTTTCATTTGAAGTGGAATCTGCAAAGAATCATCCGAAAATTTCCAGCGAAGTCCATGAAAACAAGAAACCATAAATCTTTGCATTCGTTCAGAATCGTTTAGCGACAGAGTGAGTGACATGTCGTTCTATTCTTTTCTAAAGAAAATAACATTTCCTCGATCGACCATTTATATGATTCGCCGCTATTTGGATTCTCTCTCTTCGTCTTCTCTCATCGAGAATAGAGGAAAACACGAATGGTATATTTGATTTTTAGAAGACAACAAATATTCCTTTCTAGAAACAATATTATATTGCTAAATTACAGAGAAAAATAGAGATTTATTTTTGTATTTTGAAGACAGTAATGAATGCAAAATGTCATTTTGTAAACGAATTTTTAAAAATTATTTCTTAAAATGGAAATTTATGCCACGAATTCATTATTTAGCAAACTACCACCTTCTTCGAATGGAATTTGATCAAAATTTTATTCGGATATCGCGATATTATCTGAAAATAATTTTTATCGGACGAAAAAACGGAAATAAAACGAGTGCATATAAATTTTACCAATTATAAAGAATTTAAAAACGTAGATAAGCTTATCGTTCGAAAATATATTATGACGATACCATGTAACTTATCAAATATAGAATATTTCGAATATGATTTTCTGCTATTCATAGAGAGAGAGACAGACAGAGAGAGAGAGAGAGAGAGAGAGAGAGAGAGAGAGAGAGAGAGAGAGAGAGAGAGAAAGAGAGAGAATAAAAAATTAGATGTGCATTTTTCGAAGCAACAAATTTATTTAATGAATTGTGCATTTTGTCGATAATGAATTAAAAAATGCACGAATAATCAAAATGATTATTCACTTTATGGAATATATTTAAATTATATTGTATACACATATTCTGTAATGAGAAGAAAATTAATAATTTTTTTTTTTTTTTTTACAAATTTAATCTGTTATGTAAAAAATGAGCGAAATAATGAGATTTTGTTATTTGAAAATGGAGATTTCTCATACATATTCAATAAAAAACATGGATAAGTTATAGATTAGTATTGCACTTCTCCTATAAAATCGAATATATCTTGAAAAAAGAATCTTATTGTGAAAAATCACATTTGATGTTATAGAAGAAAATTACTTTATTTTTCAATCCATTAACGGCAAGAAGAAAGTTCACGAAAAGCTTCAAGCTTATTTTTTTCAAGTAGGAATGATAATACGTGTTATGTTTCTTCAAATGTCAAGGCAAAACAGAGCGTGCAATAAGTGTCTATTCGTCATAATTAAAGCATTAAAAATTTCAACGCTATAAATAACATTTTACAAAAGAAAATTGATACTATTAAGCTATTTAATTCCATCGTTGCTTCGCGTACGTAAAATTAAATCGCTCGTGACGTGATAAATAAACGTCGATCAATCATTTTGCACATCGATTTTTATATTTATTTTGATTATAAACTGACCCAAAAATTGCCCGATATAAACTTGCTAGCAAAACATTCTTTCATTCTCATCAATTAACTCGTTTCAGAGAATAACAAATAATAAGTATAAAATTAATTTTAATCATTTATTTAAAACATTTCGTGTCGCAATTGTATCAAGACTCGAGGCACAAGATCGAAAAATCTAGATGCTTGCTTGTGCGCAAATCGATCAATTAAGCGTAGGAGGCTTGGATTTGTCGTCGTTTAGTGGGCTGTAAGGAATTCGACAACCATTGCAAAGGGGTTGGAAAGGAAAGGGGAGGATGAAATTGCAACTGAATGGAATGGTAATGAAACGGAGGTGATTCCATGTGATAGGAGGAGGACAGGGCATGGAGGTTTGGAGAATGGGCGGGTCGTACAGCCACCTGATAATGCGACAGTATATAACTGTATATGCATAATGCCCTCGAATGCGCCGATGCATTATTAGAACGCTTTATACGAGAGTCAAAAGCGGTGGAAATTATCTGGAGATTGTTTTTTTTCGCATTTCTCTTTGCCAATATCCCTGTATATGGTACGATGGTAAATTCGTATAATGTTAGGATACTTAAAAGGGAAAAATGATAATCGACCTGGATTATGAAGAGGACGATTAATGAATTGAAATTTTGTGTTTATACGAGAGAACGATTTAAAGTGCACAATTATTCGATCGATATTTTAAAAATTTATAGATTGTTATATTCTTTTGATGACTACTTATTTAAACGGATTTCGATTTTCAATATGTAATTAGTATAAATTTGCAAAATTTGTATCGTTTAATTTTCCATATAGATTTGGATAAAAAGTAAGCTTTATTTTTTTTCGCAGTTCCAATTAATTATAATTTTTCAAAAAAATTTTTTTTACATACATTTAATAAATTAATCCTTCTAATTTTTTTTTGGAAAAACTCATGTTGTTCGATCCAAAAATTATTCTATTTTAAAGAATGATTTTTTAAAGTTATATGTATCTTTGATATATCTTATTTTTTTTTTTTGCTTTTTTAACAATTTAATCGAGAACTATTGGATTGATTAAAAATAAAATTTGCAAAAAGTAGTTCTCAAAATTTCGCACTAAAAATGACATGTTATAAGATGAAAGATTAAAGCAATATTTATTTCGTAAAGACTATAACCATTTATATATTATTTTTAAATTACTTTACAACTAAACTTTGTATAAATGTTGTACAAAACTATTGTTCTGTTAGAATTAAATGTTTTTTATATTTTTTAAGAAATAACATATATTAATAATTTTATTATTCGCTTTAAATGATCTCATCTTTTAGTTTGATATTCCATGGAATTATTATGTATGGACACATTTATTTCAAAATATAACAAATTTTTCTTAATGCATAATTCTTATATTTATACCTTCATTCCGCTTTTTTATAGGATTATTCTACAAATGCGATTGATATTCTCGAAAAATCACTTATTATAAAACTGATTTATCCGAGAATATTCATTTTCAATTTGAAAAAAATTATAATACAAAACATGTATTTATTTATATAATCTGTATTACAATTTACTATATATAAATCGCGCATGCGCGATGAAAGTATCTGTACCTGATCTAACCTAACCTCCAAGTAAACGAACCAAGTAAAAACATAACACAAGTCCTATCTAATGTCAAAATATTGAAAAAGAAATTTTACAATTTCCAATTAAACTTGTATTTCCCGCAACTTAAATATATTATATTCCTCGTTCTTCTACCAAATACGAATTCTACCAAATCGGAATGATAATGCCTTTACAAAATTTATCGCAAAAATAAAGTGTCTTGCATTTTAATTTCGAGAAGAATGGGCATATCGTAGGTTGCAACTTACGAAAGTTAAACACGTATCCGTTGTTTTTTTTCCGTGTTGGTGGCGAGAAAACCGAGCGTGGTAAGCGTCGTGCATGATTATTTGAGCGGTGAGTTCGCACGTGTAACACACGAGCGACGCGTGCGCGTATTGTTTGAAATATCGTAACGAGAAAAAATAGCCGCGGGGACGAATTCGAATTCCGTGTGTGGTTTATACCCATGCACGTGAGAAGAAGGTGGTATGAAGGGAGGAGATTAATTAAACCGTGGAGTTTTAACCGCTCCCAGCAAGAATTACAACGAAGGACATAACTCCTTGTATGTTTTTTGCTATGTATGAAAGTATGCCAGAAGTGGTGAAACATGGCATTTTCTTGCAACTATTTTCTTGCAACTACGTATATGTATATCCATATGGATTTTAATACTTAATATAACGTGTAAGATCGTTCTTCAGATTGTTATAAGATGATTATTAATACGTATGTATACTTATATATACTAACTTTTACACATTAATTGTATTTATGACAAAAAGGATCCCATAATTATAATTAAAAACTTTTTCTTGAAACAAATTTAATGAAATTTATGTAAGTATTTTATTCAAGATCTTGACTGTTATGAGATGATTATTGATACAATAAATGTATTAATATTTGTTAAATTGATTATTTTATCATTACGTGTATAATTATGTGTTAATAATTAATAGATCACGTAAATCTCTTTTCTAAAAAGTTCCTCGATCCGTTATCAATGCATAATAAATAACACGTATCATAATCATGTACAATTTTCAAAATGTTGTTAAAGCAATGGAAAATTTCTACGAAAAAGTGGAATACCTACGTATACACATAAGAGACGTTCGATTAAATCGACAAACGTATCGAATGGCGTGCCAAAATCGATGCAAAGAGGACGATGGATTAGCATAAATCTTTCTACCAATGCATGTCGTACGCACATCTGTATCGGCAAGATTTTTCGAGAAAACGTTTCTCTCCCATTACTGTTGAGAATTTCGGCTCGAAACGATGCGAATTTTTTTTGCTCGACTCGTATCGATTTTTTTCGACACGATGAAAAGATTCCTCGCGCCGCGATGTTCGCGCACGTGCTTCGACCGGAGACAAAGAATTAAGTCCACTGTCGACGCGAGGACACGCGTCGAATACAATAAACGAGACAGCTTAAACGGAATAACTTAAGCATCTGTTTCGCGTTTAGAAATTCTCGACTGGTTAGCGGCGACTTGTGCTTATCGATTGTTTCGATACACACGACGGATATTAATCGATATAGCCTCGCGTGGCAATTTCTTCGTTTGAGGGGGAGAAAGTTGGTTTACATGGTGAAAAATTGAATTTTTATTAACTTTGGCAGTTTTAATTATATATGTTTCATAATAAATGTAATACAACTTCTAAAATCTTATTGATTATATTATTACAATTTTTTAATTCTTTTTTGTAAAATTGTTTGTAAGAAAGATTGCGTGCAACTTGGAATTTAAGAATTTAGGGAATTATTCTACGAATTGTTGATGAAAGATTAGATTTTTATTGATGTTTTCTCTATTTTAATATTACAAAAAAGAACTATATCATGTAAAATTGAGGAATTTGTGGACATTATCGATGAACGTGAAACAAGATAATGAATTAAACTGATCTGAACATTAAAAAGAATATATTTGAATTTAATTTTATTTAATTAATATAGCTGCTATATACTTTTTGGTGTTTAGTTATTATTGTTTATTTGACTTATAACTAAGTAATAGTAATACAGAATTGAAGAATCTAAAAAAAGTTATGCCATTTAAAGGATATATGATTTCAATTGTAATATAATTTCCATTATTATTCGTTCCATTTTTATTTTTATAAGAAATTATAAAAAATTATAAGATTACAAGAAGAGAAGGATAATATAGAAAATGTATAAAAATGAAGTTTAAGAATTTCGTTTACAAAATTTCGAGCTGCTCGTTTATTCTCATACGTGCATAACAATAAATCGTCGTCTCGTCGATTAAAAAAAAAAAGAATTTATTTTCCAAAGTTGTATTCTTAGAATCGACACACAATGCTACACTTCTGCACGAATAAAAAGATCTTTAAATTGAGAGTATATATTTCAGTTTAATAACAACTTTAATATTCTACTTTCTTCTGAATTTCAAGCAGATTAAAATAAAATTAAAATTCTTCTCCATTATCTAGTCGAATCTCAAGAATAATAATAATAATAATAATAATTTTCGTACGCACTGAAAATTTTTATTACAATAAAAGAGATTTAACAAATGAAAATTTTACACGCGCAAGTTTTGATTAAGTAAATAACTGAAACTGTTTAAAGAAGGAAAAATTCTTTTTTTAATTGTCTATTGCAAAAATATATATAATAATATTATAAGACTAACGAAAAAATTAGTTACAAAGGTTAAAAGATAAGAATATTTTTTATGTATCACTTTTAAACAATTCTAACAATTGGAGGAAAAAAGATAACATAGAATGGTAGGTTTCTGATACATATTTACTGATAGAAACGAAACACCTCATTTGCGAATTTCTTTATATTTTTCATTTTTACTTATTTTTTATTGACCATATTCGAGAAAAGTTATTGCTTATTAATATATAAATTATTATGTATATTTTTAGATCCAAGTTATTCATCTCAAAGCATAACAAACATAAATTCCTAAATTTATTAGTTTGTCTCTTATTTTTTTCAATAAGTATAGCTACATATTTCAAATTGAAAAAGCAATTCTAAATTCGAATTATTATTATTTATACCATATATTTACTCGAGGAAATATGCGGGATGTAAACGGAAGAGAAGTAACGAAAATTGTCCCTGTATAGGGATTAGAGTTAAAACCGATTCGACTGTAATAGAATTTCGATAATCGCACTTCGATAATAAGATTTTCATTCTCTCTTGGAAGAAAGCAGAATAAAAAAAAGAAACGATAAAATGAATCGGAATGTAAAGTAATGATAAACCTGAGTGGCTATCGTGAAGCGAGCATTTAGTTTCAATTATAAAATAATCAAGAAAGGTAATAAGGAAAACGATCCAAGTCTACGAATTGGCGCAACGAGTCTGCGCGCAATAGACCGTGTTAAAATCTCGCCTATGATTATATACAACATCTTCCCGCTTCTCTGCCTTCTTTGGTATTTATTTACTTACTCGTCCCTTTCTCCACTCGTTTTCCATTCACCCCGTCTTTTCGTCACCTTATTCTCCCGTTCAAACGTTCGTTTGCTTCCTTTTTTTTTTACTTTCATCGAAGATTAAACGTTCGTTAATTCGTTCCAGACGAAAAGCGAAAAAAAAAAAAAAAAAGAAAGCGGAACATTCAGCTGAATTTCTTGGGCAGCTGAGATATCTGTTTACAGAGGCGCTTGCTCTGCAACTTGCTCTCCACGCTTGATTCGTTCCGTGTGTGTATATGCGAAATTAACAATCCACTAGCGGCCAGTTTACAACGAAATCTCTATACCCGAAGATTTATCACGGGCGAGACCATTTTGTAAAACCTGCTCGTACGAATAATAATACTCGAGCCTACACGAACGAGTATAGTTGTATGTAGCGTTGTGTATCGTTACGTAACAGCGCATGGAAAATGATGTATACGTGACGTACGTGTAATTTATGAGAAAAATAGCGGCTGGTTCTATCACTAGAAATTATATTATTATAATTCATACTTTTAAATTTGTATGTGTTATATAATAAATTCTGAAAGTGAGTTAGTTTAATAGAAAAATTGCAAGAAAGTTTTTAGAAATGTTTCTTTAATTAATAAGAATATGTTTTTTATAAGAATAGGATTGGAAGATTTGTTATGAAATTGACACAACGAAACTTAATTGGAAATAATATATAAAATATGTTTAAAACATTGTGAAAAATTTAAAAATCACATTTAATTTAAAAGATTTATAATATAATTAAATGTAAAGTGAGTTATCTAAAATGATTTCAAAATTATTGTAAGAAAATTTTTTTAAATAGAATCACACATCTTTTTTATTGAATTTTATCATAAAATTTTAATTCAACTTTGTAAAACTCGATGTACAAAAGTAAAAATAGAAAAAAAAAAAAAAAAAACATACTTTCTAAAGTAATAATTTCTCGGTATATAAATATCATTCTTTCCTTACGAAAAATGAATCGAATTAATCCATTGAAAAATATTCGATTCTTTTAAAAAAAGAAAGCAAATTTGACTTTGATACATGTCTCATGTATCCATTTATGAAAAATGAATTACATTAAATTATATCTCTCTCGAAACGATTCGACTTTTACTTTTTTCGACGCTCATTATTACCATTTTAAAAATAGTTACGCTTCCAGTCTTAAATGATAATATAAATATAATTCTAAAAATATTTTCGTCACGATAAAACGTTATCGAACGAGCTTAAATAATAGTTTCGTTAAATGGAATAAATAAATATAGAATAAATATAAATGTAGAATAAACGTGGCTTCTTATATCAGAGGTTAATCACCGGACGTCAAATCTAGTTTACCGATTATTCATACGCTTAATTAGCCGGTTGGCCGTTTTCTTGCACATGTTGGCACCGAGCAGCGTTGGCCACGGCACGAAATCATTCAACCGCGCTATATTTCTGCACCTTCCTTCGACATCAACCCGTATTTCTCCTTTCTCCGCCTCGTTTCTAATACGCCACTTCTGTTTCAACACGATTTTCTTTGCTTTAGCAGCAGTCTACTACTCCCTGTACATCAGTAAACGAGCTACACTTGCCAAGAAGCGGCTAAGAATCCACTGCAATGCGCCCACGCTTCGGTTAAACCTTTGCTGCAATCTTACTATTTAATTAACTCCGTGATATCGTGTTCCCTCCTCCCCGCCCAAACCACTCCCTTTACCATTTTACATTCCTTTGTCTCATTTCCTTTTTCTTATCAAAACTTGCGAGCAATTTTAATTTCCAACCAACTATTGCTTGATACTATTTGTTCACAAATGCAAATGTTGCTAATACTCTTCGCCAGTTATCTTACGAGGGGATTTAATTAATCCGAAAATTTTAATTTTAATGAAAAATTGTGTATCGATTAATAAATTTAATTTTACACTAAGTAAAACATAATGGATTATATATGTATGTATTTGAGTTGATTCGAGCAAAATCAAACTTCAAATTTTCATAATTTTTGAATGAAATTTTGTATAGGAGTATTCTCTTCAACGTAGTAATAGAATTTATATATGGCGTGTTAATATGTTTGTAAGAGCTCTGAATGATCGATTTTAGAGGCCAAAGTAAGCACGATAATCGATACAAAAATGAGAGCTATTTATTAAATTATTACAATTGATATTGTTGACTTTGATAACACGATTTATTACTTGAATTCACGTAAGATGTAAAAAGATTTTTATAAATGACTGTGGAATATTTTTTCACGCTATTTTCTTTCCTATTATTTTTTTTTTTTTTTTAAGAATATATTTAAAAAAAAACTCTTTCATTTCTCATTTAAATTTTGTATTTTTATGCAATGAAATTTTTTTTTATCGAAATATGTTGTAAACTTTACATACATTTAAAATATTATTTGTAATATAATATAATGTATAAAATGAAAAGAATATTTTTATATCTATAAGCAAAGTAAATTCTTTTAATTTTTATTGATAATGAATATAAATATTTTATGATTATATCATATTCATTATAAATAATTTGTGATATTAACATATTATAAAAGATAACGTTCATAAAACACAATTTATAAACAAACGATATTTTTTATTTAATCTACATCTAATCTGAATATCTAAAAACATTAACAGTAATATTAATTATATTTTAACCAATCTTCAAGCAATAAATCAATTCAATTTTACATTATCGATGATATTATTCATTTAAACCATTTATAATCACACACAGTATTACAATAGAAATCCATTTACATGAACCATCGAGGGACAAGCATATTCATGTAATCTAATTCTATCTCATTTTTCCAACTATGATTTATAATATAATTAATTGAAATTCATCAAATTTCATATGAAAGAATTTTCTCTAAAATATATAATAATATATCAAATATTACAAATTTTCAAATATCAAAAATACAATTACAATTCTAATTGTATTTTATATATATTATAAAAATGTTTATATAAATGGACTGATGTTCATTTAGACATGATTTAGATAATAATAGCTCAGTCAAAGTTCAAATATAGATTCTATGTAAAATTTCACGTATAAAATTTTATTTAAAATTTAGCAATTTAAAGCAATATAAGTTAGAAAAAAATAAAATGATTCTATTTCTGTTACATTATTATTACTTTGCTGTTTTCACTTCAATTACTGTATTTATTTCAGTTTTTAAAATCAATCTTTCGAAGGTATTCCATAAATATATTAACATCTTGCAAATGGAATTCATATAAACAGAAACGTTTCATTGCAAATGTGAATAAATAAATTTCAGACGAAGTAAATAGAAAATTTAAGATAATCTAGAGATTTAAAACAAAATTGATATGCAAAATGTATTAAATTATAAGCAATTTCATTTAAAATTAAATGAAATGAAATATAGATGACACGAGTATGAAAATATAGCTCTGCCATCTAATATAAAATTAAATTGCTTGTAATTAAAATCCGGATATTTTTATTCGCAAAATGCGTGCAAAATTTAAATATATAAAAATCAAGGGAATGCATATTCAAAAAAAAAAAACACAAAATATGCAAAGTATAATATTTGAAAAATAAGGTATAATAATATTATCCTCCATTATATAATCTCTTTTTCTTCGATCGTGTCCATAAAAATTTCATTTCGTATAAACATACTCAATTTATTTATAAAATAAGTTTCAACAATTATTTTATCAATCTTTCTATTTTCTTAACTTCAAGAATCATCCTTCAAATTTCCTATCTATTCCTAACAATTTTGTACAGAACTTGTACTATGCTATATAATGCTGTAACCAGTAAGTACATTGTGTTTCATATATTATATCCTTTTCTTTTTCACATCTTTCTGATAATTAAGAACATTTGCATTTTAGCGCGAAGAAAAAACAAAAAATAACATTTAGAAAGCAAAAATATAGATCGTAGAAACAGGAATATCGAAACCCGTTTTTCCAATAATACGAAGAGAGAGAGAGAGAGAGAGAGAGAGAGAGAGAGAGAGAGAGAGAGAGAGAGAGAGAGAGAGAGAAAGAGAAAACACATAATCGAAAAATCAAACAATCTGGATACGCGAAGTTTAACAAAGAAAGAAACTTAACAATTTGATGAGTAACAGGAATAATAATATATAAATAAAAAAAAAATGTTCCATCTTTTCAATCCATAGATATTTTTCAACCTCGAAAAATTGAAATAATACACAAATTCGAACTGTTAATATCTCATCCTGTAATTAAATATTCATTCATTTTTCTCAATCGTATCATTTAATAATACACACTTTACGCATTTTATCAAGACAAAAGTCTTGTGCAGGACTTTTTTTTTTTTATAAAAATTTATGCTTATCAACGAGTTAAAGCGAGCTCGAGTAGATTCACATAGAAACGAGGTATAGGTTAGGTCACGCTTTCATAATTCAGGTGCATCGTTTCCCGCGTAAAAATGATCAATGATTTCCTGATGTTTGCCCGTTACATTCCAAGCTGGATGTTTCGAAAGGTCGTCACGTGCAGGAATAGCGGGAAGGACGAGTTTTATTCAAAAAATGGCCGATGCGTCACGCACGTATTTACGTTAAACCGAAACTCGAGAGTTATAATACGCGTTACGGTGAGAGAAAATAAACACTGTCAACGGTGAACAAAAGACACGGGCTAACAATCGTTAACCTTCCGTACAAGCCGTCGTACAGAAGCGACGTTCACGCGTATCTACATTTTTTACTTGATTTATTTTCCATCGCATGTTAATTTTCCACCTCGATCATCTTTCCTTCTAATTTTGATAATTCATAGTAATTCGTATTTTTACTTGAAAATTTTAATTTAAATAACTGTCAGGATAGTTTTCTTTTTCTTTTTTTTTCTTTTAATCGTCAAAATTAGACATTCCAATATGTCTTAACTAATATCGACTTTTCAAGACATATCTTAGTAGCGATTAGCGGTAAGATTGGAATCACTTTTCGAATCTTGTATAAATCGTAATCGTTGGATTTTTATGTAAAAATTTACAAATTTACGCATAATGTATTACGCGATGTATTTGAGAAATAAAGCAAATTTAAATTTCATCTTTTAATGGTGTTTGAGAAAATTTAATAGCAGTATGGTACAGCATCATTTATTCTTAATTTTCGAGTAAAAACGAGTAAAAAAAAAAAAAAAAAAAATTAGTTCAACTTTGCTACTTCAGAATTCGCTTATTTCTTTGAATTTTACAAAAAAAAAAAAAAATTTAACAATTCGATTATCACAGAGACTGTATGAATGATGGTGAGTATAAAATTTAAAAAAAAAAAAAAAAATCACTGGACGTTATTTATTTATCATTATCAGTGATATTGAATACTTCATGTTCATTCGTGTGTGTGCGCGTATATCACGATTTACATATAAAAGAACGTTAGAACGTCGTGTAACATGATAACACGGTTGTATAATCGTGGAAAGAATAACGACACAACGTGACTAGTCATTCGGTAATTCCATACATCCATCTATTTACCGAGATATTGTAATACTACACGTATAATCGATGCACACTTTCATATAAACGATGGCAGTAATACTTTCAGATAGCCCGCAAGTACTGGCGATAATATATTTCGAAATATCAGCGCGCCATTAATAATCAGTAAAGGTTTATCAAACTCTATAAAACTTCGAAAAGTGTTTCCATTAGTTTCAGTCACACATTTACTACTCTATCCTGACCCCTTGTGTACACGTAAAATATTGAACTAGACATTTTAATGGAAATTTTAATTATGATAAATGGCAAATTAATACCATTAAAATTTTTGAACAAAAAATGTTTCGCGTAAAATATAAAAGGAAATTACGTGCACTCCCGCATTTTTTGTCGCATTTGTTTCTACTTCCACATGAATAATACTCGTGAAGAACGAACACGACGCGACAAAGAAGTCGAAGAACGGGAAAACAACGCATTTAAGAGGTAACCAATAGAGCGTAACTCTCTGAATACACAATGCCTCATATTATTATCCAAATTTATGAATAATTGAGACAATTTTACGAAAATATTTTTTGTATCTTCTATCTATGGAAAAATACTGGAAAGTTTTTCTTTTTTTTTAATCGCAATGTGTGTTTACTCTTTATAAACTGCTCCCTTCCAATTAAAAACGTGAATGTATCGATGTTATTGTTCTATCGTGACAGAGCAACATTTACAAATCTACTCTTTTGGGATTCGACATTCTTTCTGCTACAAACAAACGTGTTAATTACTACGTCCCGGTGCCCTGTAATTCAGCCTGGTATGTTTGTTGCATACACAGTAGTACGAAAGACATTTTGATTTCAAAATATTTTTACAACAGTAAAAGATTTCAAAAAAAAATAATAATAATAATAATAATAATCGAGAGATACACAAATAACATACGTATATTGAAAGGTAGAGATTACGATGAAAAATCATAAATAACATTTTTTCTTTTTTTTTTTTATTAAGCAAAAGGTCTTCTTTATCGATTTTAATGATTTTTGAAATACATCACGTCATTTTGAACAATTTTTTTCTCGTATATCGGTTAATCACTAATCAGTTTTAGTCTTTGAGTTATTTTTCAATTGAATCTTCGATTACTGAATTCTGTCTGAATGAATAAATTTACATATGAAAATAATAATAATAATAATAATAATAATAAAAAAGTTGATACAAGCGTATTTGATCTTTTTCACATCACGTAATTTCGAGTCATAATGAATTTTATGTTGATATAATTTTATCAAAAGATAAATTTATCAAAAGACTAAATTAATTTCTCTTACAAACGGAATTCAATATCACACGCCCATCATATAACGCCTATTGATATCTATATTTCACACGAGAAAAAAAAAAAAAAAAAATTAAACAAGTAAGCTTAACAATCCGTCGAGAAGGTAATATTTGAAAATGATGATGAATCAATAGTAAAAATCGACTCGAGCTTGTGCTCGAATCACGTGATACGTCGAGGCACGTTGTACACGCATCATAAAAGAGATCTTAAAAAAGATCTTAAAAAAAATCATTTATAATTCATAAGAAAACAGATTTTCGATAAGTTCAAGTTGTTATATGTATGTACCTATGATTACATTTAATTTATGATAATATTTTTCTTTTTAAATAAAATTATTCTAAAAAAAAAATTCGAAATATTTTATTTCATTGCTTAAAAAATATTATAATGATATCTTTTCCATGCCTTACAACGTTCCTTGAAGAGGTTACATGGCGGTCATAATATTGTGACAAATGTGTAGATAAAGTTCAATGGATAGTACTAAAAGCTTTTATGAATACTTAAGATTATCCATGAATTATATATGTAAGAAAAATGTTGTTTAAAACTATGCAATAATAAACAAATATATTAAAAAGCTACTTTATATTGCTGTATCATACATAATAGGCGGCCATTTCACACTTGAAACTAACGTATTTAAAGTTTTTCAAAATTTCTTTCACGACTGAAAAAAAGACAGGGGAAAATCGTAAAATTTCGAAGAAAGAAGTCGTAAATGTCAAATTGAATAAAACGTATCCATTTAATGAAGCATAATTCCATAAATTTCTAAACTTAAACAAAAATAATCGCTCGACGATAGTTTTACGACGCTCGAATATTTTCTTTCGCTGTTGTGTAGCGCATTAAGATATACTCGAGCGAGCAGCGTACATTATCGCTCTTATAGTAATTGGTACTCGTTACTAGAGTTACCTTTTTTTGCTCGTGTTCAGGGCTGACGATGGTCGTAGCTGAGCGAGCCAACCGACTTTCGTGTTATTCCGAACAAAAAACTATTTCAACTGTAATTTTCGTTAAATAGGAACAATAAGAGGATCGATGAGAAATAACCGACGATATTTCTTCGTTCGACACACACACACACACACGCCGGGGAAATAAACGATGCAGCAAGGTCACCCACGTAAATTACAAATTGTTACGTTCTTTCAAATGCAAATAAATTGAAGGCCGATTCGTAATTCGTGAAATACGTACACACACGTTTACGTTTAACCTGGTGAACGAGGTAAAGAACAAATTGTGGAACGAAATTATACAAACGATATGTATGATTTTACTCGTTTAGATTGTATAGGTAACCTTCGTACAATAATATACGATATATATTTTGTGTATATATATATATATATATTCGAACATCGTTCCAAGATAATAAAAAATACGTTGGACTTTTGAAACTATTATTTGTAATTAATATCGAGATCGAGTTACAAAAATTACGATTAAGATTTATTCGAAACACAATGATGGAGAATGAGATTACTCTTTGCCCTACTGCACCGTTTCTGTCTCGCTTCGTCTAACGAAAATCTAATTTGTTTAATAACCAAGTAAACAAGTCGATGGACATTTTTACATGCCAACTTTTAACTGTCTGTTTTGACTTTTAGAATCGATTCTCAAAATATGTTCCACAAATATATTAAGATAATGATAAAAGGAACCGACGAATAAGGATATTAGACATCAAAGCCAAGCCGCTCTCTTAAATGGGAACCGCGTTCTTAGATTAAAAACATTGCCGAATTGTCGGCAACCACTAAGGCAATACAACATTTTTAAGTAAATAATTTCGGCTCACCACGAATATCGATTTTCAAATCATTTTTGTATTATTTTCCGTACACTTCAAAATCACTTCTGTGATATAGATTTCTTTTAAAAATTGAGTTCTCTAAAATTTCTTTTCTCTTCTTCTAAATATAATTTTATATTTTATATTTGAAATTTCTATAAATATTGATTATCGTTATATAAATTTTAATAATATCCAGAACAGGATATATCTATTTACATTGTTAATTCATTTATTAACAAATTATTATTTTATTAAGAGAAAAATTCTTTGTCAATTATTAACGAATAATATATTGAAAATTTGCAAACGAAACAAATGATATAAAATAATTCCAATTTTTTTTCCAAACTTGAAAAAACTAAAATCTATTTATCTCCCATTGGATTGAGCTGCCATCCAAAACTTGACCAAATTTAAAAGTACAATATACATTATACGTAATTTTCATCCACGGCATATGCATGCAAAGACCAGTGAAACAAACGAATGCATTATGATAAAATTATTCACGTTTGTCCGAATAGCAACCATTTATTACACAATTGCGTCGGTAAATAAAGTAATGCGGTGCGCGATACAGGAATAATGGATGTATTAAGCAGCCCGCTGATGATGCAACAATTTAAGTTGATCATTATCAGGTTGTTGATTCAAACGAGAAGATTTTAACGAACGGTTGGCAAGGAGGGATGTAATATTGGCGGAGGGAGAAAAATAACAATCTGAAAATGGGAATGGCCCACACAATTACATTATAGTTTTAGATAAACGAATAAAAACGGATGTGTAAAAATGGCGTGGTTATTCAATAATCATTGCTACAAAGCTATAAAAGTGAATCGTGCAATTTAACCCTGAAATAGCGTGTAATTTTTCCAAATGTTCCAAAGGAAATTTTGGAGACCATCGGAGGATCAATTATATTTTGTGTAATATTTTTAATCGCTACGTGCAAAGATTAAAATTTTCTTTTGCTTAAATTATGCTATTTAATTATGTGAAATGTTTTTGATAAACGAGTTTCAAAGGAAAAGTCACAAATGTCTAAAATTTTTTTTTAAATTTCATCCGGATTAGAGGCGTTTTTATAGAGGCATAAAATAAATTGAAATATTTTAATGTATCTCTCACGTTCCCTTCCATCGGATTATGATTTGAAAGCTTTAAAAAAAATTACGTTATTTTGAAAAAAAGTCGAATGTTTTTATTAATAGTAAGTGAATTCAACTGCTATTATAACAACAAAAACGATTGTATAATGTAAATATATTATTTTCTGTAAAATGACAACCTATTCGTTTATAACGAAATCCATTGATCCTTTTAAAAATTAATACATTTACAAAATAAATTTTTCAAGAATTGTCAAATTGTCTTCTATGTATTATTATTGACACGAGACATTTTATAACAGAAAATAGAGTTATATAAATGGAATTGCATATCATGATTTTAAAAATTAGAATCAGCATAATTTTTGATTTATTTTAATAATCAATATATTATTATAACACACCATTCGTTATTAAAATAAAAACTTATCTCGAAAGAGATTAAAACTTTACTTATCCAATGAATAAAAATTATTATTCTATTCTTTTCCTTATTTATATTTGTGTCTTAACTCGCTGAAAGATACCAGGTACAGAAAGAAACAATCGTTATTTATAAACAGTAAGTTTTATTTTGGTATACGCTTCACAATTTATATTTGATCGAGAGAAGAATCTAATCGTGAAACAAGTGAAAAACACGAATGCAAAATTTCAATGATTTCAATCTCAGTTCCACCAACGAGAACTTTTGAACATTGTGAAACCAGTGTGCGCATATCGTATCTGTTTCAATATTCGCAAATTCAAATCGATCGCCACGATCCTCGAAGCCTTCGATGAATTCGTTCGTTCGTGGCCGTTCATGTTTATTTCTTCCACGCATCCCTGGCGTCCTCTTTCATTCCGTCTCGAGGAAACATTTCCTTTACGGAACAATCTTTCGAAGAAATCTTAATGAAATGGAATTTCTTGTTGAAAGAAATAAAAAAATTAAACGAAGGTATGATAAAAATTTTAGAAGAAATTACAGAAGAATATATATTTTCCTTTTTAATAATAATAATAATAATTCCTTGAAAAGATGATATTCGACGAAGATGAATATTCTTGATTACTTTCCTTACTTTCGCCAAATTCCTTGGAAACTTTTATAATAAAAGGAAGATTTATGACAAGTCACATTTTCTCCAATTTTTATTAAATCGTTCCCTCTTAATAACAAAAACTATTATATCAAATTTTAAAAAAAAAACAAGTTGAAAAAAAAGTAGAAGAATTTGGCGAAACTAAAAATTAGTTCGACATTTATTTCTCTCGAAAGAGAACGCACAGGTGCTTTTTTTTTTTTTTTTCATTTGTATGGACGAAAGAAAAAAAGAAAAAGAATATTTTGTAAAATTATTTTCAGCACAAATTGCGCTTATCCTCGATTCGCCACTCTACGATTGTACAGATCCCTCGTCTTTGCAGTTTCTACAATCATAATTATTTACTATCACAGACTATCCATACCGTTATAAAATCTACGATCCAACGCGCTCGCATCAACTGTCGTACAACTGATAGTCCTCACTACTATTAGTCATAATTTAAAACACGTTACGAAAATTATCTCTCTCGAAACTTTTCACTCTCGTTCACACCGATTTCGTCCGCTAGTTATGAGTCACTCTATGTTGTTACGAACTTCACTGTTATTATTAACACGCAGAAAAATCTTTCTAACCGCTTTTTCAACCCTGTGTTCGCAAATTTTCCATTTCATATTTTGGTAAATATTTACATTAACATTATCGAAGTCATCACGTTGAGTAGCGTTGTGATCTTACTTGACAGTCTTTAAGTTTATATTAGATCGTTATGAAAAAATTATCAATCTAATTTAATCACAGAAAATTTAATTTGATCGTTTGAACCAACTTAATAATTTGCATTTCGATTTGAACTAATTTTCTTGATTTGATCGTTGCAAAACGACCGATCATTAATTGTCTTAATATAATTATATCCTGGTTAAATTAATTAACTCAAACTAGTTTTCGAAAAAACTACTTAATGAACAACGATTGCCAAATAAAATCTTCACGATATTCATCCAATACGATGACATCAAATATTAAAAATCGTAAAAATCATTTAAAATCTCCTTACAAATAATTATTCGTATTTTTCCATTTTTTCTTCGACACTTTTATTCACTTTAGATTAAAGTCTTTTTTCAATCAAAATCATTTTCGTTACAAAAATATTCGTCAATCATGTTTTAATATCATCTTGATATTCAATTATTAACTTAGAAGAAATATTTTTTTATGTTCTTAAAAAAAAAAAAAAAAAGAGATTAATGACGATAAAATTTACGTCACGAAACTTTTCATTTTCAAAATTATTCAAATACAACTTTGCGAGTATGAGAATTGAAAATCGAAGAGAAACGATTTTTTTTTTCTTACGAATAATATATATATTAAGTAATTCAGTGATCAAATAAAAGGATAAAAGTGTACGTTACTTTAAAGATAAGGAATAACTCGTCGGCAGAGAGTACATACCCGATCGTTAGAACGGAAAGGGAGCCATTACAGAGGATTATCTGCCAGTTTAATCGCCTCTCTCCGCTTCAACAAACGTGAAGATTAATCGCTGTAGTACGTTAAACGCACGCGTTTCCGGCCCCGCTCGTACCGCAACTTTTACTCAACGGCAAAATGTCTCAGGGGAAAAAAAAGTTGGATATCATTTCCTTTCATCCTTTCTTTCGCGCTCTGTTCCTCCATGTCTACCAGACATTTATATTTTCGCAATTAACGAGCCTGTCATGTATGATAAACACGTGAGACGTGTACACGTGTTTCCAAGCACGTGAAACACGTACGTTATAACGAAAATTCTTCACAATTTTGTTAATAAATTAACAAATTATATTAAATTGTTCCAAAAGTTTTTTTTGCTAATAAAGACAGGTATTTTTATATTTTTTTTTTTTTTTTTAGAATAGTGATCGAGGAAAAAAAATCATTCTTTTTATGAAAAATCATCCGATACAATTGGATAATTTAATTATAATTTAATTTAATTAAAAAGGGGAGAGTTCAATATCATAATGTTAAAAAAATAAGATTGTATATTTTTCAAATATGAACGACGAAAATAACTTTTGAAACAACTTAATACGTAATTATTACACAATTTCGAATACGTAAGAAGCCAACTTCAACTGTTATATATCTTTCGATCCTGTGATAAATAATTTTATACAATTTTGAGAGAATTTTTTGTAACAAAATTATTAATTCTAATTGCAACAAGATATGAAATTTCACATAAAATTAAATACACGTGTTTATTGCATATCGTACGATATCAATTAAAATCAAGTCAAATATGTAGATGATGTATTTACAAGTATTTAATGTCAAGGAAAAAGAATTACCGAATAAATATTCGTCTACTAACAAGCACACGATCGTATAACTTCCAATTACGAGTGTTCACATGTTCTTTCAAACGATTCTTCTTCTCTAATTTTTACAGCGTTGATTCTCGATAACGACACCACGAAATCCACACATCAGCAAGCATGTTAATTTTATTATTTTTCATAGGATAACATCGATCGTCGAAATATATCAACAAATTAGGAAAAATATTTTTAAAAAATAGAAAAGAGAAATAATATTCTTTTCAAATATAATTAATAAAATAATATAAGATTGTAAGATATAATTATGAGAAGCAAAAATTATTTAATTATAATTGTATATTGATTAAAATTTTTTCCATTTTATCTATTTTATTTATTTCTTTTTTTTTTTTTTCCTCAATGAAAAATAAGACAAACATTGATTGAATATGAAACGGATAATTAATTTTGACGAAATTGAAACGAAGAAAGAAATTTTTGTTATAACTTTAAATTTTCACGGTTTCGGACAACGAAAAGAATTTTTATCACATACTGTTCAAGATTAGTACTGTATTGTTTGCTTCGACGTTCTCTTGTTAGATGCATCGTCGTTCTCAAACAGAGTAATTAGCTATTATCGCTAATTACTGCGAAAGGCTGTGCCGACTATCAAACAATACGTTGATCAGTTAATTACCTATCACTCATTACAAACGTTAACTCTAAGTCAAAAGGACACTCTGTTCTCTCGATTTGAATTTGTTCGGCATGATTAGCTTTGGCCTATATTTCAAACGATTATTTCTAAAGATAAAAAAAAAAAAAAAAAAAAGAAATAATTGCATAGAAGACGATAAGAAATATCGTAATGCGTGATGCGATAAAGTTGATTGAGGATAAAGTGATAAGAAGATAATTTTGGAAAAAAAAAAAAAAAAAATGGGAAACATTTACGAGCTAATGAGTCATGTAGCACAAGTGTTAACTTTGTTCCTATTACTCATCACACGTATTTATGTGTTATTATACTTTTTTGACAAAAGATAAAATAAACATTAAAATACACACTGTAAAATAACAATGAGAAAGTTTATATAAAAACTTCATTTTCGAGCAATGATAATAAAATAAACAGATTTTAATTTTTACCAATGATCGATTTATTATAAAAGAATGACAATTTAAAAATCAATTTTATATTTACAAAAATTAATTATTAAAATTACTGGAAAATAAATTGTATCATTTCTTATCAGACAGCAATATATTTAATTCAAAATAAAATTGCTGAACAATATGAAATTCATTTCCCTGAAAAATATATTTTTCTTTTTTAATTGTCTACACTTGGTCATTCTTCTTGTAAAGCGACGATATACGCATAGATCGAACGAATCTATCAATCTGTAAATCACACGTTCTCGTTTGAGAAACGTTTGAAAAAGAAATTCAAGAAAGTAGTAAAAGAGACGATGAAAAATATGGAGATGAAGTAGATATATTACAACGTAGAAGAATTATAACAGTTTACAACCCACGCAATCAACGTAGGCGCCATTACTCAATTGAAAGATAAGAAAGAGGGTCGACAGTATCTAACGCATAACCTAACCTAGTTGACTGGGAATAATAAATTTAATTTTATTATTGCAACTAAAGAGATGCGCATTTGAATAAATGAAAGTATTATTATTATTATTATTATTATTATATCACAATTGAACGAAAAATAAAAACTTGAACTTGAATAATTATCGAGAAAGCGAGAGGAATTCCGGAAATTATCGATCAGATCGTTGTTTCGAACTGTGTTTCGAAAACAAATAGAAAAAATTTATCTTAATCTTTCGTCCGATGAATATTTTACACATATAATGTAAATAAAGTCTTGTCCTTAATAAACATAATGAGAAAATACATATGATAAATGATACCAAAGATACTGTATTCACAAAAAGTAGTATTAAATTATGATAAAAATAAACATAACGTGAAATATCGTAAATTACCATTTTATGAAATAAATTTATTACCGTTTATTATCCGTGTTGTGATAATATATTCGAAGGGGTGTTAAAACAATGGGTGGTACCAATAAAATTCTGAGATATGCAAAATTAAATTAAAGACATTTTTTATTGAATTTTCTCAAACAATTTGAGTTAGTGCGGTAAAGCACTGTAGCGACATTGGTTGATCGGCGTTGATCAGTCTGGACGACGAAGCAGAATCGAGTGTATCATCGTTTCGTTATCACAATACCTTGTATCGTCAAACAACAACGTTTTAAAAATAAAAACATCCATAGAGAGAGAGAGAGAGAGAGAGAGAGAGAGAGAAAGAGGGAGAAGTATCAAACACAGAAAAAATAAAACAAACAAACAAAAAAAAAAGAATCGAATAAAAGAAAAAAATAATTCATTCATGAAAACAGATCGTGAAAAAAAATATCGAAATATTATTCGTAAAATAACGCGAGATCTCTTTCAAAAAACATTTTCGACAATTTTCAAATCTCTCTCTCTCTCTCTCTCTCTCTCTCTCTCTCTCTCTCTCTCTCTCTCTCTCTCTCTTTCTCTCTCACTTTTTCCAAAGATCAGATAGCAAAAAGCACAATCGATAAATGATCACAATCAACAAACACAAAAAGGCAGAATAAAACCGAGAAAAAAAGGATTTGTCGAAATTCAATATGATTGGTATAAAACTAAAGTGAAATTTATTTTTCGTTGAATTCCGACTCGATCGAATTTTTTTACAGAAGAAGAAACTGAAATATCGGATATAACTTTTCTCATCTCTTCGTTTCTTAGTAAAGGGTCGCTTGATCGTTTGATTAAAAAGCATACCATTAATTCTTTCATCAACCTACACGTTGAAATCATTTTCACCAACTTTCGTTTCAGTTGCACTCTACGAACATTTAATAATACAAAACACGAAGTTCGCAGCATACCATTGCTCGCTCGATTTCCTATTAAAAAAGAAAAGAAAGAAAGAAAGAAAGAAAGAAAAAAAAAAGAACGAGGAAAAATAAACTCGCCAACTCGATAACGAATAAATTAAACATTTCGTTCGTGAAAACTATAAACGGTTCGAACGGTATTATCATCGTTTTGAACTGTATCGAGCTACGAAATACTCGTTCCATGCGAATATCCGTAGCGATGATGATGCGTTCTCGAGTGAAAATCTCTTTCTTCCGGAAAGACGGATTACAAGTGCAATCTGATCGTTTTTCGACAAACGCTGCCACGAACGATGCACTATCTCGACGTATATATATGTGTGTGTGTGTGTGTCTAAAAAAAAAAGAAGAAAGAAAGAAGGAAAAAAATACGATACATTTTTAATGGAGAGGAAAAAAAGAAAAAAATAAGAGAGAAAACGTGGACACAAATTTATCGGTAAACGCTATACGATAGGGTAACACACGCTTTTGGTTACACACAAGAGCGAACGTGATATCATCCGAACGACATTATACTCGAAGAAAAATATCAACGACGATGTTATTAAAGCAGCAGCAGCAACAACAATTATCTTTCCCGTTTCGTATTTGATACGCGGTTCAGCGGCTGCTTTAACAAGTGTCAACATCAATATTTATCTGTTGCTACTTAGCAATAAAACTTGCTACGTACTGATGAGAGCCAGCAAGAGAGAAATATTGCCAATATGATTCTTCGTGTAGGACGACCTTGCATCTCGTTGGTTAAACCCTCGACACGAAGCGCGCACGCGCGTTAAGCCTAATTAGTCGTCAAGTAATTCTTCGCGGCACGCTCTTTCGTTGCTCTTTCGAAATTGCCGCATCGTCTTAATATATCTCCTAACGGTCTAAAAAGTAGTAAATAAAAGGCAGACCGATTTAATACGCGATTTCTTCTCTTATACACATATAGACAATTGGTGATAATTCTAAGTTGAACCCGCCTTACCATCTAGGCTTATATAGTCTACACGAGAGAGAGAAGAAAGAAAAAAAAAAAGGGATGGTGGGTGGTGGTAGGTAAGGACACGATGTTTGCCTCTGTGTGTCTGTTAAATATGTATATATGCGTGCCGTATACACACTTTTTTCTCGCGTTTCTTCCGCGTTGCACGATGAGAAAACGATGAAAGTCGAGAAATCGTTCGGCTGTAAACCGAGAAGAGCGTAGCGTCATCACGCGATGCCCATCATACAATCGATTCGATCGATATGCAATGCACGATTAATTGATTAGCTGCACCGTGTTTCAAAAGTTTTACAACTACTTTTGAAAATTTCCTTTCGCCGTAACAAATAAAAGTGTCAACGTTTCTGAATCACCGTTGATAATTAGATCACGTTCCATATTTTCGATTACGTGATCGCTTTGATAACAATCGATTCGAAACAATTTAGTAGAAGAACGCTGGTTAAACAGAGTCATTCTCAAATAAATAATGAAATGACGAATAATCACGAAATCTTCTATTTTGATTTAATGAATAATTTTTCGTATTTTATTGTCTCGATTCTGGGAAAAGATCTATCCAACTTTTAATATCGAGAAGATTTTTAGCTTTTAACGTATTGTAAAGAAATAAAGAGTTGCTCTCTAATCTGTTTATTCTGGATAAAATACAAGCTCAGAAACAGGCAAGCACTTTCAATTAACATGATCGATATAAAAACTTTTAAGAGAGAGAGAGAGAGAGAGATCACAAAATTATTGCTAAAATAACATAAAAGTTATTGAAAATTGTGTTATCATAGAGAAAAAAATATATGTATATATATATATTAAATAATTGAAAGATACACATATCAATACAACTAAAATTTAACCAATATTGCAATCTGATCATTCTGAAATGATTTATACTATAGAATTATATGAACATAAATTGAGCTTTGAAATCTCAAACCATATTCTTGTTTATGAATTTACACGTATCGTTATGATTAACAAAAAATAATTAATAATGATATTTTGTTTAATCACCAAAAGAAATATTTTTAAAAATAATCAAAGTATCTGTTTCAAGTAATAGCGATGACCTTTTCGAAAATAGCATCGATGTACGGAAATTTCAATATATTTTTAAATATATTGCAACATAACATAACGTTGAAATTTCGTACGTGAAAAGATTAAAAAAAAAAAAAAAAAAAAGAAAAAAAAAACCAAATACAGTCGGGCATCGCGTGATCGTGGTAAAAAAATATAGAATACGAGTTCCTTTGAAGATTCAGCGTATGATTCATCGTTGCGTTCGTTTGATTACGATTTATTAAACATCTCTATTTGTCCGTTCACGATGGTTGGCGGCGAAGAAAAGCGTTATCTCATTGCAAACACTGAAAGTCAAAAGTATACGACGTCGAAAATAAAATCGGTAAACGATAAAAGAAAGAACGTGAAAAGAAAAGGGAAATGATTAGAGGTAACTAAAGCAGCAAGATATAGCCTGGTCGTAAATTAAATCGAGTAGACGTACAATAATCCTTTTTCTAAAATTCAACAGAATAAAAAAGAATGATATGTTCACGCAATCTACAGTTTAAATCAATATCTGAACATTATTCGAAAGAAGATCTTTCTCTCGCCGTATCGTTCAAGTCGATTCGCTTCACGACGCGAGCCAACCACCGTTTATTAGTAGCATGTTGTCATCGATAAGCAGACCGCGTGTATTCCCGACGTCAAGGTACAATCCTTTAGACCTACTCTCGTGCGTGCTTCACGAGTGCACGCACGTCACGTATACTACGTGTATACAACGTACACCGTTAGGAAGAAGAATCGTTCGACACGTAGTTTTGCTCGTTACCGTCAGTTACACTTGTTAATCACCGAGGTGCGCTAGGCAACGAGGGCGTCATCGTGAAGACAAGTTATGAGGGACAAGGAGGAGGAGGAGGAAGAAAGAGGCATGGAAGAAGGGGAGTGTGTCGTATTGAATCACACGCGCGCACGTTCACACGCCTCGTCGAAACGTCGAAGCGAAAGAACCGATGATTTTTGGAACGCGGATCGTTAAATTGTAAACGCGACCATCCCTGTCTGTCTCACGCGTCTACGCAAGTCCGTTTTCAACTTTGTTCCCTCTATCGACGAACTAATTGAATCTCCAGAGCCACCTTCTTTTCTTTCTTTCGCTCTTTCGCACTTACAATTTTCCCTCTCTCTCCGCCCTTCTCACTCGCTCACTCTCTCACGTTGACGTATATATTTATTCACGCCACTGCTTCCTCTTTCCCTCGCGCACACACAAATCTGTCGAAGAATTGCATTCAAGCGGACACATCGAAAGAGAATCATCCCCGTTCATTCTTCCGCTTGCAGTAACGTGCGGAAATCCTGTTGCAGCTTCGACTCGTGATAGCTCCAAATATCGCTGAAGTCCTCCTCGTCCTCGTCCACTTCTTTCTCGAACATGCTCTTCTCCTCTTCCGCCATCGGTGCATTCGGCGAGGGCGAGTAAAATTTGATCTCCAAATCTCTGTGCCCGTTCGGCGACGTGATGATCTCCGTGGAGACCTCGAGCTCTTTAGGCGATTGCACGGTACCGTTCACATCCATACCGGTTAGTCCAATGTTATTCACAGGTATACCGATAGATTCGCCGCGCCACAGCGACGCTCGACGTTTCCCACTCTCCGCCTGTCCCCTATCACCGATCACGCCAACATCTTTGCTAGGCGTGCTGATTTCTTCGCTGAAATAACTGGTCGGATCGCTCCAGCTGCGCCTCAACGCAACACCTGTGCTACCACCGTCCTTTTCTTCGTGGGCTCGAGGATTATCACCGTTGAAAAGCCTCTCCACGCTTTGCTCCTGACAGCCGAGACTCGGCCGGGACAAGAATAGCGGCATCTGAGAAAAGTGGCCGGGGCAGAACTCGGTCGACGGTGACGGGGTCAAGAAGGGCGAGTAACAGTTCTGATCCACGTCCCATATGAGTGCCGAAGGATCACAATACCGACACTGACACGGCCCTAATTCCTCGTTGACGCCATCTTCGCAACTCGTCGTCGTCGCCGTTAGATCGTTATACTCGTGCAGATAGCGCGGAACGTTGTTACCACCCGTGTGGTGGTGGTGGTGGTGGTGGTGGTGGTGATGATGATGATGACCGTTATGTCTATAACCCTTTGGCGGAATGGCGCGCAATTGCGCAGGCACGACGTTCCTGTTGTCGTCCAACACTTTCACTTCCACGTGCCTATGTGGATACCTTTGCCTCGCGTCTATCTCTGTTGTTTGCACTCGACAACCGTACACCACGCTGCTTTCCCTCCCTATGGGTGGCCTTCTGTGGTTTCTAAGGTGAGGCGGTGCGACGTCGTAACGTTGCTCGTAACAAGTCGGCACGTACGATTTCAAAGAGGCCGAGGAGGAGGAGTTCGATTGTTCGGTAACCGCGGCCGAATTCGACTGTTGTTGTTGCTGCTGCTGCTGTTGCTGCTGCTCCTCGTGTTTCCCCACTTCCACAGAAGCGATCGCATTGTTGGCCGGTTTTCTGTCTTTCTTCCTGCGTTTTCGAGGTTTAATGATACGCGGCAAACTGTTCTCGGAATTATTCGATCCCGAACTTTCATCGCTCGCGATACTCAGCGAGTCGATGTTCGCAATGTTCCCCGTCCCCGTTGCGTCTTTGGCCGTGGTGCAGTCGGACGATTTCTGATTCGTTTGTTGCTTCTTCGCAAGTTCTATCGGCCTTTGAGGCCGCGATGAAGGTGGACACCTGACCGCGTTGTTCATCGTACAGCTCAGGCTATTCACGTTGTTGTGAACGTAACTGTTAACCGCGCCTGTATTATTACAAATCGTATTAGCAATGCCGTTGTTATGTATCTTGCCGCGATTGTGAAACCGATTGGCCAGGATCAACGGCGCTCCCTGCGTGTGAATGGCTAATCTAGAAAGTGGATTCTTGTGTAGGTGAGCTGATACTTGCTGCTCGCAAGCCTGCTGTTGCTGCGGTTGCAATTGTTGCGAGGACGACGACGACGAGGATGGCTGTTGCTGCTGTTGCCCGAGCGACGGTGATGATCTTTGATTACACCTGCGCGGGCTGGACGTCATCGATATCAAAGGAGCGCCCGTCCAACCACCAGGCCCATATTGCACCTGGCATTGCTCGGTTCCGAAATTTTGATTCCCGTAACAGCCTCGCGTTTTCCCGCGAATCACAGCTTCCTGTTTCCTGCCCACGATCGGTTTATGCGGCCCTGCCCTGATGGTTGACGATATCAAACAACTACCGATGTATCGCTCCACCTCCACGCCGCCTTGGGAGGCCGGGCTCATCTTACAAAACCCACGATCACTTATACGTTACCAACACCGTTGTACTCTCAAATTACGATTACAGGCAACAAAAGATTCTTCACCTCACGAATATCCCATTCGGTGTGAAATACGTCACATTAACACGTTTATTCCATTGATCCAAATATAACGTTCTCGAGAACTGAGTAACAATCACCGGTTTAGCCCATTGTCATGGTGAACCTTCCCTTCGTATCGATTCCACAAACAAACAAAAGAAAACTTGTTGACACTGATTCGGCCGATCCTGGCTAACGATGACTTTTTGTTTATATACGTGCAGCATACGAACGATTGTATTCCAGAAAATGACCGGTAATTGTTACGTACTCGAAACACGTTGACCAAGAGTCGAACAACCGTACGGAACCGCGGCTGAAACGACACTGAACCTCGCTCCGCCGAACGCGCCTACACCGTCTTTCGAATCGCTCTGCGACGTCGAGCTCCCCCCACTCTTCACGCCACCTCCACTTCCACTATCCCCACCCCTACCATCTGTACCGCCGACAGACGTATCCCCACCACTGTCCCTGCTACCACCTTTCTTCACAATGTACACCGTTCAACTTTACCATGCGCGAATACCGCTTATATACACATAACATTGTTCCTTCCGGTGGACGAGTCTGTCACAATTTAGCAAGGTATCGGAGAAAGCTGAGCCGAGGGAAGGTGTAAGTTGCGCCGTGGCTAGTCGCTGAAAACTTTTTGAACAAGGCATCGACTGGCATCAACGACAAATTTCATCCGATAATTCGGGTGTTCTTAGTAAAAACTTATCAATTATATTTTATAAAAGTAAAGAAAATTGAAGAAAAATTTCGATATTTTTTTTTTTAGGTTATTATATCTTTAAATAATTACATGTTATACATAATTTCCGTACAAAAATTCTCACATTGCGAGAAGCTATAAAACACAACGGAAAAAAACAATCGGAAGTTGTAATTTAAAATGATTTGTCACGATGATTAAGTCGAGAGCTCTGAAAGGCGGGTCCTTGGAGAAAAGACACGAGAAAGAAGGATAAAACGAAAGGAGTTATACTCTTCGAAGAATCGTTCATCTCGTGAATTTACTTAGATGGGACGGGGACGAGACTGGGAAGAGTAAAGGAATAGAAAACGAGGGGGGAGAGTCGGTTGGGAGGAGGGAAGCCTGATATCTTAGATCAGGCACCCTCGCATCTAGGTCACAAGCCTTTAAAAGTGGGTCACAAGTCATCAATCGCCTGCGGCACGCTACTCGTAGTTGAACCCTCGCATACGACCCATCTATTCTCCTCCAGAACGATTCTCCTCATCTAGAGCGAAGTAACGCGACGTTCTCTCCCTCTCCTTTCCTTCTCTTGTCGTATCGTCCTCTTCCCTGGCGAATACCGCGCTTGTTCGCGTACAACAGTAGAAAGCACGATTCCACGCCGGCGAACAAGAAACACGGCGACGAAATTAACACGTTACCAAGCAACAGCTATATAGTTTACTACATTTTCTGGGAATTCTACGTTCATTTCTTCCACTTTTTTTTTTTTTGCGGAATATACTTGAGACACGAATATTTAATATCAATAGTTACTTAGAGAAAAATACTTGGTTCTGTTTCTATCGTAGAAAAATGTATTTCCGCGTTAAAGAGTAGGAATATTCTTTCCGTTTTTTAATCTGGAGAGTAACGAGTATTCGTTAAAAAGCTATATTCTCGAACCGGGATTCGGGTTATAATGAATATCCGGATAGTATAGAGAATAGGAATATTATTTTTTTTTTTTTTTAGAAAGGTTTTATTAAAGGAGCTATAAATAAAAGAATCGAATGAATAATTTTGAAAAATTTTTAAGAAGATTTTTTTAATTACGGAACTATGTTGAAAATGAATACAATTACAATGTTTAATCATGCAAATAAATTCCGAGATACGCTTTTGAATCGATGAATAATAAATAGTGGGCATTGATTTGATGCTCAGAAAAAGTAAAAACAATAATGTTTATTCGTTGAATCCTTCGATACATTGATCAACATGATCCCTGAAAATGTATCCAATTTGTAATTCATAAGAAATCAATACGAAACTAACCACGTTCTTCTAATTTCCTTTGGGAGCCAAGGCAAACTTTGTTGTTGTGCTTCGATAAACTTCACTTTGCATGCGAGTATTCGATGCAATAAACGATATTGAGTGTACCAAACAAATTTATGTCTTATTCATTAGTTTCGATTGATAATCAATATCGATGAAAGTCAATGCGATATATAATAGGATCGACAATTGTCAGATGGAAATTTCGCGTTTGTAACAATGATTATATTCGTCTTATTATAATTGTCTGCCATCTTCAGCGATATTAGAGGATAAATTTTAGAAATTGTAGAATAAATCTGCCCATTTAACGAAAAATGCTCTTAAATTCGAAGATTTATCTTTTTCTAGTTTTAAAAAGAATTTCAAACTCAAAATTTTATTTCACATTGAAATTGATAAAGAGATAATTGAATAATCTTTTTTTTCACTCATTTTCTTCTGGAAAAATTGCTAAAAAATTAAATATTAATACAAAATATAAAATAAATATTTAATATTATATTATAAACTTCCGATAATAAATTATTATTTATTTATCTCTAATTTTGTATAATATAAAAATGCAATTTTCATTTTAAATAAATTACACTGTTTTACGAAGAAGACATATTTTTCCATATTTTTCAGAAAAAGTTTTATCTCGAAAATTTAACAATTTAATTACACCATGTTTCTTCTAAATTAATTTTTAAGAAATTAATCGGTCGCCTGATGACCAATATATTCAAATTTGTCTCAAAGATATCGAATTTCAAAACAAAACATTTCGACCGCAAAAATTAATTTGGACGTGAAATTCGAGCGGAGCGGAAAACACCCGGCCTTAATGAAACGCGATACATTTCCCAGGTGTATGGATCACGCTTGTAAAGAAAGCCTTTCTCGGCTCGTCATAAATACGTACTTCTTCCTATGAAATTTATCATAATTTTTACAAGGCACGCGAGACGTCGTGAAATTCACGGACGTCTTGGCACACTTTCCTAACGGGTGTTCCGTGTAAGAAACTAATCATGCCCGACATTATCGGCCCCCAAGTTGAAACGTACGCGTTCGAAACAGCGATACGTGGCGTTTTTGTGAAAGAGAAATGACGCATATCAAAGAGAGCAGAGGAGAAGTAGACGGCACGTGAAAGTGCGCCGCGTGACCGTTGTGAAAATCTCGGTCGATACATACGTCTCTGAACGGGTGATTTTACGGTGAAAGCGATACATTGAAATATATTCACCAATACCACACGCGATGGCGAAACGCTTTCGTTTCTCGCTTCGAATTTACCGGACGATCCAATGTTTCTTACCTGTCCTATATTTTGTTAAGACGTGGAAAAGTGGTTTTAGCTGAATTATTTTCGATGTGATGAAACGGAACAATTATTAATTTTAATTTTAATTATTAATTTTCTTCGATCGATACAATTCCATAATTTTTAATTATATTATTTTTTACTGAATTTATGCTGAAGTTGTTCTTACGAAATTTGACACTGTAGAGTGTTCTAATAACGCGTCGAGAATTGTGTTGGGTTTGCTAATGCTAAAAAAGATAAGTGTTCTCAGAATTAAGGTCTCGTTATTTGGTGAAAACAAGAAGCAATAAAGTTAAATGAGGTAGAAAGAATAGCGATATTTGACACCGATGGTCAAAAAAACATGGTGATGGCCTGTGTTTTATTGCGTGTCTACCATTTCGTAATCGAAACAGGATAATTATATTGATTTATTTGTGTTTATAAAATTGAATGATACTATAAATAAATAATATATAATCAGATTCAGAATTTTTACAAATTCATGTTTTTCTCTTCTAGTTTTATATTATTTTTTTTTTTTATAATTAAATATTATAAACAAATTTAATTGCAAAAATTTTGAACTCTTTTATAAAATAAAAGAGTTCTAATACGATTTTACTATTATGATATAATATCGACGATCTTTTTCAACTTAATATATTTAAATTATTAGAATCGCAAAGAAATTAATGCAAGTTACAAAGATATTCGCGTAATAAAATAACACGCGCATGTTATCTTACATATTTGAAAATAAATTTTATACGTTAATTAAATATCTAAGCATTTTAAAAAAACAACTAAAAAAGGATTTGCATCCTCCAAAAGGATTTAATCAGATTAAATATTGAAATATTTTTTTACAACAAACATGTACACGTGCACAAAAGATATTGAAAGTTTAAAAAAAAGAAAATAATAATCATTACTACACTATAAATAAACACGATAAATTAATAAGAAAATATATTCCATGTATAAAATAGTCAACACTTAAATGCAGTTGTCAAATGAAACGTGATGAATATCTTTACAAAAGCGCACGATCGCAGGCGATAATTCTCCATGCAATCTTAGAAACCGATTAGCGAACAATGATAATTTGAATATTGTAGTTAGTTGTTAATTCATCTCTATTATTGCGAGTATTAAAGCGTTTTACGATTAAGATCGTGAGATACGTCAAGAAACTTGACGACGGTATTCTTTTCACGAAATATGGCGTTTATGGTTATATAAGTTATGTAAATAATTATGGAATCTTTCATAGAATAGTGGTTTTAATAATTATGAAGGATCACGAAGAATTTCATAATCGATAATCGTCCTGATGAAATTCAATATTTTGTCCGTTTCTTAAGATTTTTTTAATCAGATTTTTATTACGTGTCTTTTTTTAAAATTAATAGTATTCAAAATTTCATTTAACAAATTTAATCTTGTTCGATGGAAAGTAAGGTTAAAGTTATTATTTAACGATTAAAATCTTTGATATTAAAAATCTTTCGTATTTAGCAATTTAAAAATTTTTCAATTATTCTTATGCACCATGTAAAAAATATTGGTATATCAATAATTGGTTAATAATAATTTTGAGAATCTAATATAAATTTTTCTTCACACTGAAATTTTACTGAATTCTATTTCTATTTATTATTTACTATTTCATTGAAATAACAAATCTTGAATTGTTTATCGAAGTGTGCATTTCTCAAGATTTATATGACCAAAATACAAATAATAATAATAATAATAATAATAATAATAAAGATTCTTAGAAACTATTCAAGTGATTTTAAAGAAAATACGAATTGATCGACTTCTGAATCTTCCACTTGAAAAAGCAAATATATCATTACCGCAAGGCAAAATGAGAAATAAATGTGTAAAAAAAGAAAAAAAAAATTGTACGTGTATTAACCAATCTCATATATGCTATTAAAATTCATACGAATCAGTCTGTCCATACGTGGAAGTTAAAAATCAAAAATCAAAAACCAGAGAATGATTTACACTCGAAAAAGCGAATAAGCATCGATATATTTTCGCAGTTATATAAAATATTTGATTTATCGTTCGTAAATATCTCGATTTTTTTTTACAAATAAAAATACTCCATGGCATTAACCGTCATTCACTATTCGAAGCGTTTAAATATTAGACGATTTCAGGAAAAATTGACCATCCATGGTCTCTTCACGGGTAATCCATTTCCCGATATAATACAACCCCCAATTCCTATATACATCAGGTGAACTACAGCTTGAAAACTGGTCGAGCCACTTCACAAATTTTTGCTTCGCATTTTATTTTTCAAAAAACGTTGACTTAACTTCCGAGCCAACGATTTATAGTATTCCAATAATTACAAAAATATTTCATCGGTTTTATTCCGTGTTGGAAAAAAAAAAAAAAATGGACTCGTTCGTTAGGAATAATTTTTTAACGCTTGACCATTAACCGAACACGCGGTCCGCTGTTTTTCAGGTCGAGAGAAAAAAGTGGGAGGAAGATGGGGGCAAAAAATGGGAGAAAAGACGAATAGGGGGAAACGGGGACCAATCCTGGGGAGGAAAGCTGGGCAAGTTAGTACATCGATTACGAGAAGTGTCGACCACATGCCTCGGTTCCGCGCCAAAAACAACACAGACCTTCTTCTACCTTTTGTACCGCCGAAAACAACCACCGTGGGATACGTTTCCGCACACTTTCTCAGATCTGTCTCCACGGGATCGGCCAAAAGCTTCTTCATCCTCTCTTTTTTTTTCTCTCTCTCTCTTTCTCTCCCCCTTTCTTCTTTCCCTTTTCTTTTCCTACTCTGTTTCGCTTGCTCCTTTCGAGGGACGATTATTACACACCGAAACGACTATAACTTTTCCTAGAAGGTATCCATTATCGTGATTGTTCGCGGGTTTACGGTCGACAGAGAACGCGACTGCTTCGCGAAGGGAGGGAGAGAGAGGGAGAGTGTCACGAGAAACTACTGTTTGCGAGTATCCGGGTACTTTGTCGATTTACGTGCTATTTAAGTGGTATTTGAACTTTATTGAAAGTGTGTTTAATTATTAAATTAAAACGACCAGAAGCAATTATTATCGTTTCTTCTCTAGAGAAGAGTTTTATTAGTGTTCGATCGTAGTATCGATCGATTTATTACTTTTGTTATATTATTAACACCTCTTTTTTAAATAAGAGATATATCCCCCCCCCCCCCGAGAAAAGATCGTATATTTAATGTTCTTCGTTAAAAAATTTACATTTCTTTTTTTTTAAATACGTTAAAACTCAAGAACGAATTTGCTCTCTTCCATTGTAAAATTTTCGATATATAAATAAAATACTTATATTAAGTCGTTTGAAATTTTTCTGACATCTAATCAGTAATCATAATTTTTCTAAAACTAATGAAACGGCCGTTTTTATATGTTACATTACGTAAGACTTTGCAACAATTCGTTGCGAAGCTATAGCACGTTCAACACGAATGTAGATAAAAATTATTTCATATGTTAAAAAACAAATGTGTTGTTATGCTGTTATTCCGTGTTATAATTTAATTGAATAAAAATCACCTCTTTATAAAATACGTACAAAAACTTCATACAACCGCATGTATTAGATAATTGACACTTGAAAAAACATAATTTAAAAAAGAAACAAAACTTTTTCCCTCGTTATTGCATTATTAATTAATTTTACAGACGTCGCGTTATTCACGATATAAGAGTAAATTCTTTTGTATGTTATATTTTAATTAAAATACATTTTGTCAAAAAAAAAAGAGAAAAAGACACGAATATATTCGAATACTTCTGAACAATGTATAAACGAGTATGTTGAATGGATTTCGATTTCCATCGCGTTAGAAAGCTCTGACCGAGTTGAGACACGTGTTACCGGGAGAAAGCCGGCCATTCGACAGGTATACACCAAAGAGGATCATTGAAAATGAAATAAAATTTTTGACCAGGCAAAAGGATCTATTTAAAATTTTGATTATCGATATTTTATTGATACATGATGATTTCTATCTCTTCTTTTTATTGAAAATTATTTTATTAAGACACGTAAAAATATTATTTATAATAAGTTGTGGTAAAAATAAATAGACTTTTAACATTTCTATTTATGCTATCTTAAAGATATTTTAAACGTGTCAAAAAAATGGAACATCGTTTATCCTTAATTTCTTTAAATCTAGTAAAGTTAAGTTGAAAAAAAAAAAAAAAGGGATTCTAATTATTTTCATCTGTTTCATCGATATTTCAACGATATTACTATTAACATATGGAATTATCGAGTATCAATGCTATCGATATTTATCGACAAGGAAATCAATAGTCACAACTCTAATTTACGCTACGCTAAGATTGTGTTTGCTTACCAATCGACAATTTTGAGATTCGTGTCGACGCATTGGAACGCTTTCCAAGCTTGGGGGAAACTGGTGCAAACAAAATGTGAACAACGAGCGGATTCCGATCTATTAAATATTTCGAATACGTTCGATGTTTCGATTGGTTTAATTGGAAGAAATAGTGAACAACGTATGAAACTCGTGATTCGGTTCGTCCATTCTGTCGTGAAAATAAAAGGTCGTGCCTATTGGACCGACGACAGGACAGGTTAAAATAAATACGATTGTTCCCAGCTCTACTGTCGGTCAAAACAATGCCATTAAAATACATGTACATCTCATAATACGTTGAAATTGCAAAACGAATCCCTTTCTAATCAATACGCTTGAATTTATTATTGATTACAACAAGTAACTTCGAATTGTTAATTGATATAATTATATGCATGTATATTTTCTCGATAATAAAATTGATATTGTAAATATACACGAAAATACAATTTCAGTATAAAAAAAAAAAAGGAAAATCTATTGAAATAAGAAATAAAGAATAAAGAATAAAAATCTATTCTTTCGTACAGAGTAAAAAATATAATTATTGACATTTTCATCTTTTTTTATAAATGTTGCAAATATAAAATATTTAACTAATTGTTACATTAATAATTTATTATTGTGTTAATAAATTATGTTATGAAAAATAATTTTACGGTATCAAAATAATTCTGACATTCTTATTTAATTAATAATTTGATGTTACAAATAAACGGTAAAATAAATCACAAAAATCACAAAAGTTCTAGTTTTAAAAAACCTTTTCTATCGAATAATTTATTCTCAACTCATGCGCGTCGTTATAATTGTATCGAATGTAATTCGTAATTTTTCCTTAATTCGGTTAGTTGATCAAGTATTACAAAGCAGTTTAGTGCAGACGTTGCATTTCAAAGCGACAGAAAATCGATGAACGCCAATCTAGTCGTGTTCTATTTTTGTCGTTTTAGATGCTCCTCTCTTTCCAACGATTCTCCTATTACTCTAACTACCCTCTTTCGAGGGAAAACTTCGTTTCCCCAGAGTATTAGCCAACTGATTGGCGAAGATTCTAAGTTCACGCCCAAACAGTAACAAACGTACTGTAACTAGACAAAATTAAAAGTAATCCTACTAGATAAAAAATATTCCCGTGTATGTGTGTACGCTTGCAATAAGATTCTAGTGATGAATTCTTGACAAGAAATAAATCTTAAAGGAAACTTAAAATCAATGGATTTATTTTAAATTTCTTTCAGTTCTGCTTACTTCAATGTCAAATTAATTATTTTCTTCACTTTCTATCGTTTCTATATAAAACTAAAGTATTCGTTATTCTCTTTAATGTTAAAAATATTTCTTCCTTGAACAAATACAAAAATAATAATTTATAAATTTTAATTTATATATTGGAATTATTATTCATATATATTATAATTAATGGCTCGAAAATTAATGGGTAAAAGAAGGTTGAACGAGAAAGTAACAAAATTTTCGATCAAGTGGAAAATATCGAAGAATGCACAAATACGAAAGTTTTCCCTTTGTATAATTTCTCCAACTTAAAATATACTTCGAGCAAGGCCGTAAATATTTCCAACAATGTCATTTACTCTCACCGCAATTTTGCAGTGTCATACTTTGCCGATCAATTTTTGCGATTTCTCGTACATTGTTTTGTACAGGATGTTAATATTACTAGAGATAAAAATTATTATTTCGAACTGTTAATACTAATTGTTCAACATACTATGCTCCTCCACTACAATATCATTAAGTATCTTCAAATAATTTTGCATTGAATGTAAATATTTCAAGTTGATTACTATTATTGACACTATTATATCCAATATAACGAAATTATAAATATTTTTACTTATTACCATGTACCATTCAAGAATCAAAATTACTTTTAATTTTGATTTAATATATAAAAGAATTATATACAAATTTATATGATGAGTTTTCCTATGTAAATGCTTATGTACAGATAATGCTACGTGGTCGAACGTGATTGGTCGAACCGAACCAAGGCCCCGCCCCTTTCTCGGTCAAAAGGGTATATAAACGAGGAATTTTTTCGAAAAATTATCAATCTTGAATTTCTATTCATAAGAGCAACATGGAATTCTTCAAGAGTTTCCTGCAAACTATTGGCATACTTGAGCCCACTAAAGTGGATTTCATTTTTGAATTGCCATTAGAAGTATCACAGATGATTCTTCGCAAATTGGATGCGGAGTCTTTACTGTGTGCTGCTCAAGTATCGCGAAAATGGCTGCAAGTCTGCAAATCCGACAAAATTTTAAAACAGACTGCAAGGCGCCATAAACGAGAAATAAGAAGGAAAATGAGGGAACAGATTTTGGGACGAGATTCACCATCAAGGATCGAATCGTTAAGAAGGATACGAGAGTTGAGGAAAGATATCAAGTATAACGTGGCAAGTACAAGATTCGAAACAGCAGCAGTCTTTGGTAATAGAGTTAGGATCCCACCACCGACAAATATAAAAGTAAGTAAAAGTAATTCTTCGAATAAAAAATCTCGTAAATGTATTAGAATATAAGATATTAGTTTAGATTAGATTAAGTATAATTATAATTTTTTGAAATATTTAAATAAAATTTTTAGTTAAGTTAATTTTTAGTAATTAAATATAATTCTGACGTCTTAGTGCTAAGAAAAATAAATAATTGTATTATAATAATGTATAATATGAATATGTTAATAAAATTTATAATTATTAATGACTTTATGTAATGCATAATGATACAATTTTTAATTTAATTAGGAATCTAAGAATTTAATCTAATTGTAAATCATCAGCCAGATCATCATATCAAAAGTGTATCTATTTTATATCAATTAAGTTATCTTTTGGATTTTGCATTTTTTTACTTTATTTATTTGTTTATATACTTTATTTATACACTATATGTGAATTGTATATACTGTAATGTATATTCATTTATATTTTGTGTATTTAGTAATTATATTATTCATATTATATTAACATTTTGTATAAAAAAGATTCTTGTGAAAAAATTTCACATTACAAAGATTATAGAGTAATTCATCACTTCATTCTATTTTTCAATCTCGAAATACATTTCTTGTATTTGTTGTTTCAATTTTCCAAAACAAATTGGAAATTGAAATGAAAATTGAATGTTATTTCGAATTGCTAATACTAACTGTTCAACATACTATGCTTCTTTATTATAATATCATTAAGTATCTTCAAATCATTTTTTATTAAATGAAAATATTTCAAGTTAATTATCTACTGTGACATTATTATATCCAATATTATCATGTACCATTCAAGAATCAAAATTATATTTAATTGATTTAATGTATATAACATATAAAAAAATTGTATACAAATTTATATGATGAGTTTTCCTATGTAAATGCTTATGTTCAGATAATGCTACGTGGTCGAACGTGATTGGTCGAACCGAACCGAGGCCCCGCCCCTTTCTCGGCCAAAAGGATATATAAACGAGGAATTTTTTCGAAAAATTATCAATCTTAAATTTGCATTCGAAAGAGCAACATGGAATTCTTCAAGAGTTTCCTACAAACTATTGGCATACTGGAGCCCACTAAAGTGGATCTCATTTTTGAATTGCCATTGGAAGTATCACAGATGATTCTTCGCAAATTGGATGCGGAATCTTTACTGTGTGCTGCTCAAGTATCGCGAAAATGGCTGCAAGTCTGCAAATCCGACAAAATTTTAAAACAGACTGCAAGGCGCCATAAACGACAAACCAGAAGAAAAATGAGGGAACAGATTTTGGGACGAGATTCACCATCAAGGATCGAATCGTTAAGAAGGATACGAGAGTTGAGGAAAGATATCAAGTATAATGTGGCAAGTACAAGATTAGAAACGGCAGTGGTGTTTGGTAATAGAGCTAGAAATATAAAACCACTGAGAAATATAAAAGTAAGTAATTCTTCGAATAAAAAATCTCGTAAAAGTATTAGAATATAAGATATTAGTTTAGATTAGATTAAGTATAATTATAATTTTTGGAAATATTTAAGTAAAATTTTTAGTTAAGTTAATTTTTAATAATTAAATATAATTCTGACGTCTTAGCGCTAAGAAAAATAAATAATTGTATTATAATAATGTATAATATGAATATTATAAAGTTTATAATTATTAATGACTTTATGCAATGCATAATAATACAGTTTTTAATTTAATTAGGAATCTAAGAATTTAATTTAATGTATCTATTTTATACCGATTAAGAATCTTTTATATTTTAAATTTATTTATTATACTCTATATTTATATCCTGTATATTTACTAATTATATTGTTCATATTAAATTCTTATTCAATTCTTTTCATACGTGTACTTGCATACTCATTTTTCACAATTGAAAAGTGACATTCAAATAAACTGTAACTGATTCTTAACATATATAAAATGCGAATATAAATTAAAATTATGTGAAAAACTTACAAAAAAATCGAAATAAAAAAAAATATTTCTTTATAGTGTACAAAGAGATAAATTATATCCATTAACGAAAAATGTCATACATACTGTACTAATTAAAATTAACGGTTAACTGTTAAAGTTAAAAAAAAAAAAAATAAAAAATAGAAATAAATATAGCAATTACAAAATAATAAAAATGAGCAGAAAAAATGAGAAATGTTTTCGAAAAAGCAGTAAGAGTAGAACATAGAAGAAATATTTATATTAATGAAATTTCAAACACAAAATTAAACATATATAATGCAATTTATACATATAACTATGTGCAACAGAAATGACTTTCAAACAGGATATTGAATAATTCATATATTATCAAAAAATAAATATTATGTTAATATTAGAAACGTATTTACAGACCAAACATCTTGATAACATGATTATCAACAATGGAATTTAGCAATACTAAATACAAAAATAGGCCAGGTATTTTTTATGTAAATATTTTTTTTCCCTTCTTCGTTTTGAATAATATCACGTGGTTTGATTACGAATAGCGAGTTGAACAGTATTCAGGACAGGTTCGAATAAGATTATTTGATCAAATAAAATAGCAGAATATTTTTAGAAATTCTAGCGTTACAAGTTCGATAAACCCTTTGTGTCAACGAACGGCAATCGTCTTCTGCATGTGTCAGAAGCTTGGTATTAGTCATCCGGCCTCTAAATTTTGCACTTTCTCATTCATGTATGTACACAGCCGGATGGATGATAATGACACGTACAAGAAATCAGAGGATGATGATTCTTTATGAAAAAATAAGAAGAAAAAAATATAGAATAAAATTTTTTCATTCAAAAGAAAAAAAAGTTTGGAAATTTTTTAAATTCAAATGAAATTGGATTCGATACAAATCAAATATAATGATCTATAGGATGTTATTCTATTCGTGAAAAAATAAAATAAAAATTTTACTGTTATAAGTCCTCCAAATTTTTTGAGAAAATCGAAATAGAATGTATACAGTCGAAAAATATAGACGATTATTCTATAATTCGCTTTTCTCGAAAATTAATTTTTAAACGAGATAAAATTAATCCTATTTTCACGTGCTCGAAAAATTTGCAAAATTCTAAAATTTTGATTTCCTCGAAAACGAAATCTTGGAAGAGAAAATTTTCTTTCGCATTTCTTTTTCTTATTTTTTCGTAAGAAATCATTCTGTGCCCGATTGCACATATTATTCAACCGAATCCTGCGTATTTTGGGTTTTTTTTTTACACGAAGCAAGATCAAGTTTTCGTAGATAAAGGACCTTGGAATTCCTGACAAAGGATTATTGAAAACGATGGATAATATTATGATTAGCGCTTTTATATGCACATATCAAAAGAAAAGTAGGTCATAGTGACATCAGCTCTTCGGGACAAAGGAAATTTGCATGATGCAGATCTATGACCTCACTCAACGATAAGAAAGAATTTATACATATCAATTTAATTATAGCAAAGAAATCAGAGCAGTTGTCTGTTTACATCTTGCAAATATCGCTTCACCATATTCTTAATAAATTAATAAATTCGAAATATTATAAAATATTATATAATCCAACTCGAAATTTTTCGAGAAAAAAAAAATCCGCACGTAAAATTGTTCAAGTTTCAACATAGCTTTAAAAGTGAGTCGAAAATTGGTTATCCATAAACTACTAGCGAGTGAGCAATATCTTAATGGATGCAACGACACGGAATCAGACTTTCTGTATAATATGGCTATCGAATAGAGGAGGATGGTAAAGACATTGTAAATTGTGAATAGAATAACGATACGCCATGGAATATAGACGTGTGTGTATACCAATTGACCTGTGTTTCAATACAGGTCTCGTTCCACTGAGGAATATATATATATGTACAATCGTACCGTTTAATCAATATCGACGAATTATCACAGATGGATTTGATTTCCCGGCGGTCCTTCGCTCTAGAATGCACGAAGACAATAACTCGTGACGAAAGTTTTATGAAAAATAAAAAAAAAGGGGGGGAGGGAAGAATTGAACGAACGTGAATAGGTGTAGCAAAAAATGTTTAAATATCAATCAAAAAGGCAATGATAATATTCATATAATATTTTATTTTATATAATTACTATATCGAGTAATCTGGAAAATTAACACAAAAATTGGTATGCAAAAATTTATGGTTGAAATTTATTTATTGAATTATAGATTAATTAAAGTTTACGTTAAACGAAAGAAAATTAAAATGAGATATCTTCGTATTTTGTCTCGCTTCATCTGATGCAAATTTAAATTTCTTATAATTTATTCGACAAATATTTTTATATTTAGTTTTTACTTCTAGATTCGATCATCACTTTTTATATTTTATTTATTTTTAATTTGAAATAAAATGATACAACTTGCTACGTTATAATTTAAAAACGAATGTTGATTACTGATGCTTTATAAGTTCAACGGCGATTGCGAAACGATTGTAGTTCGATCGAGATGACGATAATAAATGCAACTCAGTTACTGTTCACGTAAATTTTAAGAATCTAATATCTCCATTCCATTTTCAACGATTTGTTATCTAAAAATATTAATTAAAAATAATAGCTATAATCCCAAATTAAAGATATTCAAATATCTGTGATGCAAAAACAATTTCTGGAATATTTAGAAAATTTTCCTCGACGGAATATTTCTACGTAAAGTTTGGACTAAAATTACAAGATAATTCTCTGCTGCCAGTGGCAACTTAGAACAAACAGTAATTTAAACGCATCACCGCCTAAATACTTGGCGATAACCCTGTTTTCGTATACACTGATCCGTCAAGGTTGAAGAGGCTGAAGTCGAAACTACGCGACAACGAAGACATTTCATAATGTTTACAGATCATATGGAAACATTGGATTATCGCCATCGCGTTTGAACGATATTATATTTCACTGGCGAGAGAATTATCCTGTAATGTTATCTGACTCACTGGATATTCAAGTGTGAAGTAGTGGAATTTAAAATTAACTGTGGCACGAATACAGAATTTTGCCATATATAGAAAATCAATGAAAAAGGGATCAAAGGGAATACTTTCAATGGTGAAAACTATGTTAAGTAAACCATAATAAATAAGTAGTTGTGCCTGTAAATTATCTCTATAATAACAGATTTTCTGATGGTTTATTTTCAATGAAAAATTTCCAGTTTTAAAGAAATGAATTTTTAATTAAATTCTAACAATTTTTTATATCAATAATCTAAAAATAAAAGTTTAAAATAAAAGGTACATTTATGTATATAGTAAATTTATATTCCAAGAAAATAGTAATAATAACATTGTATGCGAACATATAATGGATACACGAATATCAAGGAAATATTTTAGGAGAAAAAAAGCTTTGAAGAACACAAAATAGAACAGTACAAAGTTATTCCGTTAATTCTTGGAACTTTTTAAGATACGCATATGTTTCTAGAAACGTTATATAGATATATAAAAAAAACAAAAACACGAATACTTTCTCCAACTCGTAAGAAATGTTTTCCTCTTTTGGTTCCCATACATTAGCGAAGAGATCGACAAGAGATCTTCAATGGTCAACATTTCTTTTTCTGTTTTTCTGGTCTGTTATTCTGGTATTATTTCAGTACTATTCGTATTACTAATCACATGTATGTAATATTTTGGATAATTTCTAATTTTTTTATAATAAATAATATTCGAAATGATAAAATTAAAAAACAACTATATATTAACATTTATGTATGATTATCTATATGTATATAATAGAATTTATCTGTTTATTATAGAAAAATATAAATTCATTATTATTTTAAAAGTTTAATAATCAAAGAAAAATAGAAATTATTTCAAACATAATAATGTATTTTGTATGTCATTTTATAAAAAAAAAAAAAGAATTAGAAACATGAAATTATGTCTTCTTTTATACAATTCTTATACAAAAAGTTTATGAATAATTTGAATGACATTATGTCAACTTCCTCTGCATAGTTCCAATATACACACGTATGATTATAAATAGATCTCTAGACAAAACGTTTTGTGTCAATAATAATCTATTTTAAAATAAGACAATTTAATTAATTAATTAATTGATGATTCAACATTTGACAAGTTACATATTTAACAATAAATATTCAATTTTTTCTGCATGTTTAAATAAGAAACGAGTATTGAATTAGCATGCAAAAAAAAAATAAAGGGTTTGGATTAGTTTTTATTAAATGTAAATATTTCGAGCTAGTAATCTACTATGAATATTATATCCAATATAACGAAATTATAAATATTTTTACTTATTACCATGTACCATTCAAGAATCAAAATTACTTTTAATTTTGATTTAATATATAAAAGAATTATATACAAATTTATACGATGAGTTTTCCTATGTAAATGCTTATGTACAGATAATGCTACGTGGTCGAACGTGATTGGTCGAACCGAACCGAGGCCCCGCCCCTTTCTCGGTCAAAAGGGTATATAAACGAGGAATTTTTTCGAAAAATTATCAATCTTGAATTTGCGTTCATAAGAGCAACATGGAATTCTTCAAGAGTTTCCTACAAACTATTGGCATACTTGAGCCCACTAAAGTGGATCTCATTTTTGAATTGCCATTGGAAGTATCACAGATGATTCTTCGCAAATTGGATGCGGAATCTTTACTGTGTGCTGCTCAAGTATCGCGAAAATGGCTGCAAGTCTGCAAATCCGACAAAATTTTAAAACAGACTGCAAGGCGCCATAAACGAGAAATAAGAAGGAAAATGAGGGAACAGATTTTGGGACGAGATTCACCATCAAGGATCGAATCGTTAAGAAGGATACGAGAGTTGAGGAAAGATATCAAGTATAACGTGGCAAGTACAAGATTAGAAACGGCAGTGGTCTTTGGTAATAGATCTAGGATCCCACCACCGAGAAATATAAAAGTAAGTAAAAGTAATTCTTCGAATAAAAAATCTCGTAAATGTATTAGAATATAAGATATTAGTTTAGATTAGATTAAGTATAATTATAATTTTTGGAAATATTTAAATAAAATTTTTAGTTTAGTTAATTTTTAGTAATTAAATATAATTCTGACGTCTTAGCGCTAAGAAAAATAAATAATTGTATTATAATAATGTATAATATGAATATCATAAAATTTATAATTATTGATGACTTTATGCAATGCATAATAATACAATTTTTAATTTAATTAGGATTTAATTGTAAATTATATCTACATCATTGTATGATTATTGATCGAAATTGGTTTAAATACCTGGACAACTGGAGTTCCTTGATGTAAGAAATGACGAGTTCTCAGGATATGGGACATTAACACCGACATACAAGCGACACGTAGAGGGGTCATTAAACTTCTTTATTACACGCTCATCTGCTCGTAATCACGGAATTCTCGAGCCACAAAAGACGAACCGTAATCACCGTTTGAAATAAATAAATGACTTACCTGTAACGAGAAAAGAGAAAAAAAAGAAATTAGATCGAGCGCACCGGAATTATCTTAGATTTAATTGAATATTATGAAAACGCAGATTTTATACAGAGATTGTAAATAATTATTCATACACGTGAATAAACTTTTTAAGACCTTCATAAGTTTCGTTGTAAATTTCGTGGAAATTATTCGATAAAAATATTCAATGCAAGTCAAAGCTCTCAAAATACGATATTAGTTACGTAAATCTTAAAACTATGAATATTGGAGAAAAGAATGGAAAACTGGTCCGTTTCATCCATCTGATATCTACAGCAATTTCCACCATGATTAATCTCGTAATGTTGTATAATAGTTTCAACTTGTTATATAAGCGTTCGCTCTTATGCGGAATTGTTTAATAGAATAAATGAAGCAAAAAAGAAACGCGTGGTCGTGGAAATATTTTCAAATTCACTATTCTAAAAAGTATTTATTTTTCCAAAATGTATTAAGTATTTATAGATATTCTTGCGCTCGAAATATTTATTGAAAATATATCTTTAAAATTTTTCCCATATCTGTATAGAAAAATTATATCATGCTATGAATGCATAATTTTAATGATACAATATAACGTATGATAATGAGAACACGGTTTCGATGTAACATGATGCAAAAATTACGACAATTTCCTGTAACACGACATTTTTATAATATGACAATATAACACCACGATTTAATAAAATTGGATAATTGTCGACAATATAGAATGAATGTTTTCATTGTACACTGTTTTCGTTGACATTTTCGACATTTTCCCTGATTTGTAATAGTTCTATGTTTCGTTTAATATGATTTCGATACTGCACGAAACCAATTAATTGCAACAGAGCTGGCTAAATTACACACGCGTATACATACGCATTAATGTTTTACATGTTCATTTGTTTTAATATCAATCGAAATAATTTTGTCATTTTTTACCGAGAAAAAAAGAGAAAAATTGTTCTTTAATGATTTCCATTTTTAATTAGAAAGTGATAATTTAACACGAGTTGAATACATTTTGGAAGAATTAGAAATTAACAAGAAATTTTATCTTTTGATAAAAACGAAATGTTTGAATTCAATGTAATTACAATTCGTTTATATATATATTTAATATCATTATCATTGCAACTGTAGAACAGATTTTATGAGTGATTTTTTATTTCATTATATTCCTTTTATTTCATATTAATTATATTATCGAACAAACTATACACGGCCAATTATTTTCATCAGTATAATAGAAAAGAAATTTTTAATTTGTTTATAAAAAGTCCATTTTATAAATTAAATCACACCAGCATATAAAATTAAAGCAGTACTAAATTTTCGCTGAAAAATTGTTGATTTTCAAACCGACCATAGACCATAGACTCGTTTCAAAACGTAAAAACTTTTTCTAAGAAAATCGAAAATGCTTCTTCCCTTCCAAAATTTTTCCACATATAATTCTACATCGGACAACTTTTTTACATTATTTAAATTTTTAAATCGAATTCTCCCCTTTCCTTCTACTCGCTTTTCATTTCATCGAGCATTGAATACATTTTCCTGCGATAAAAACGATACCACCATGCGTAATAAATTCACACGAATTACACACCGTTCGTATATAAATACAATGATAAATGGAATTCGACCGAATCAATTAAAATGACAGGGAATTCGAGGAGTTTAATCAACTTGTCAAGGAAGGGACGCCAACACATGCCATCGGGAAGGAAGGAAATTCGTTGTTCTCGAGGAAATCCGTTCGCAAATCATCAGAAAGAGAGAGAGAGACCACCACGTTCGTAGATGGCTATTAAGTGTATGCAAAGCAGAGTTAATTTCATTGAACTTTCAGGAAAGTTTTGGCCCGTTGAATGTTTAGGGTTAAACGAGGATGAGAAAAGTACGGGCGGGGAGAGAAAATACCTGACGTCCTTGCGCTTAACTTGTCTTCGGTTGACGGAAGTTGGAGAGGCGTTCGAGCGAACGAGTGTGACGCCGTTTCATCTCGCGTTACCTGACCGCCCGTATGCGAAACAATTTAATAATTTTCAGAAGAATTTCTTAATTAAGCGTCAAACCGTGCGAAGGGTAAGGTGAATGGGTGAAAGTTGCAGGTAATATACTGGATATATATTTGCTTGATTATAAAGGAAACGCGTGTTATTAATTGAACAAGCGCTTCGATTTCGGTGGAATTTTTGTGCACTGGAGCAATCTTGGAATCTTTTTTATGTATAGAGGACAAGACGGAATGTATCGTTTATATAAAGGCGCGGGATGGACTGGAGTTGCTTTGAGGTAAGAAAACGCGTACACGATTTTGATGCTCGACAATTTGTAAATTTTTAAAAGAAGAATCGCCTCCTCTGTCCAAATACTTTTACAAAATACCTGTTGTTGAAATGTTGCAAGTGAAACGTAATTTCGTTATTATTAACGTGATTTTTAAGAAAGAAATCTTGTGAAGTTGTTTTAAAAGTAACGTTTGTACAATAGTAATAATAATAATAATTAGAAAATAAAATTTAAAAGATATCGTAAGAATTTAATTAAACGTAGAAGTTGTAAATGTAAGGTAAATATATTCATTTGTAATTTAGATTTGCTAATTGTATCATTCCTCGAATAAACTCATTAAATACTTCAACATTCATATATTTCAAAATTGAATATATCGATACCAAGAGTCATTGAGAGGCTGATAAACCGATAAATCGATCCATTTCTCGACAAACTTTTTTTTTTTTTTTTTTATTTAATTTTTCAAAAATCAAACACTCATCATTCATATATTTAAATTAATAGTTCAATCTCTAATTGACACAATGGAATCTAAAATAAGAGAAAAATAAAATCTATCGAAGGAAAAACTCCTCTTTCTCTCGAAATCGTTCGCCGACATAATGCGACATTCTATAAAATATTCACGCACGGATTACAGGTACGAGTGGAAAATAACCCCCAGGCCACTCGATTTAATTGGCCTTTGCCAATGTCGGTAGCAATTTACCCGACCGCGCACATCGATTTTTCCTTCGTAACATAATATTAGAAGCCTCCCCCTCCCCCCCCTTTCTCCACGTTGAAAGCTCGCGCAGCACGAAAATTCTATCGCAATAAAAAACCATCTCCGACGAGGGGGAAGAATCTTTCATTTAAATAATACGACCTTTCACGGTCGTGTTTTTCAATTCCCCTTCCAAAACACTGGCAAAAGAGTGGTGGTGCATTAATCCTGTATGCGCAACACTGTACCGGCCATTATTCTACCCACTTATGCAAATAGGATCCGACGTGTATAGAAGAGAGGGGGAGGGAGGGGTCGAGTAAAAAGGGCCGGCCGCGGAAAAACGATCGCCTCTTAAAGCCAATACTTGTATAAACTTCGATCCCGTCACGTCGTAAATCGAAAACTCGCAGACAGTTTAACGCAACGCGCCGCGTTTCCATATCGGGCTCGCACTTTATGGATAGAGAGTTCTTCTTCTTCCCCTGCACGCTTTGTGTACGGTGCTTTAACGTTTATTTAATGCTACGGAAAGACGTCGCGGGGGGAATCGTCGATCGAATTTCGTTCTTCCCTTTACGAAAATCGCAGTTGGTTGAATTGTGATTTTTAATCTCTTATATACTTTGTGCAATATGTATCTGTTTGTTATTTAATTGGATACAAGCGGTATTCGACAAATGGAAGTTTCACGTGGAAAAAGTTGAGTTAAGTTAAGTTTGATCGAATCGTCCAATATCTACGCTTCGATAGAAAATCTTTATCGACTAGTGATAAAAAATTTATATTAAACGTTTATAATACACGTGCCATTATCCTCGTCACTCAACCAAACAATCTTATATATCATTTTTGTGTTCTCGTTACGCCATTATGAAATCGATCGATACAGATCGTTAAACATCCGCCAAAGGTTCCAACATTGACAGATACGCATTTTAAAGCGAAAATTATTAGGAAAGGTATAAGAAAGCGTTAATTACTTCATTATCACAAAATTAATAAGAAATATTCCAAAGAACAAATTATATGATTTCATTTTTAAAAAGTTAAGCCAAAATTAATTTCTCTAGATCCAATTAAATCCTAAATCCAACGACTTAACGGAGTAGATATGAAAGAGAGTTGGATGAAGAGGGAAGGGACATAGAAAGGTCGAATACGGAGATAGAAAGAGAGAGAGAGAGAGAGAGAAGGAAGCATAGTATGTAAAGGGAATAGGAGATTTGGCATTCTATTCAGATGGTTTCGTGGGCAGGTTGGAGCATACCTCGTTGAATAACTCCTTTGAAAATACCGAAGGTAGGTATCGATGGTCGCTACTGCGTACTGGCACGTGCCTCGAAATCATCCTCTAAATACCATCCTTTTGGAAATGTAGCGTCGTGCCAGCCTAGGCCTTATCTGAATATTCGATGGCACGTAAATGCTTGCAAAGCTGCATCGTTAATGGATTACGGAATAAATGTTTTGAATTTTTTTTTTATTTTTTATTTTCGGTTCTTCTGCGTTTTATATCTTTTGAAAAAATTTAACAGTGTTATGCGATTATTCAAATAATCGGATATAATTTTAATCGGTACCGAGAAATTGACATTTTGGAAACGTTTTGGGATAAAAATTGTACAATTATGTTTAATTCGTTGATTTTATACAGGGATTCTTTTATAAAGTTTATTATTTTCCAAAAACAATAGAATCATTTTTGTTGAAAATTTAATAATACTTGTAATTTATTATATATTTTTATAAAATTGGAAAGTTTTATTTTATGCATAATGCGAAATTTATTTTCAAATTTGCTTCTAGTGGATAGAACATGGAATAAATTAATACAATATAATATAAAATTAGATAATATTTAATATTTTATCAATTTATTAACATTTTATAATGTAGCAATTTTATCGTATAGCATCCCAATTCTCTCGATGGAATTTGAATCTTTTATCAACTTCTTTTTTTTCTCTAGGCTTGTAATATTTGAAATATATAATTATAATGCTTAGAATATTTTAATTGAAAAATAAATTGCAATTTATTATTGAGGCATTGTGTCCGTATCAAGAATCTGCAATAAACGATAATATCTTAGAATATTTTATATATTAGAATCTAGATTTGATTATTCTTTTATTGCATATTCTTTAATAATATATAAAAATTTGCAAAGAACTCTCGTTTCAAAAATCTCGAAAAGAGCTTTATAATTTTATAATTTCGATACAAATGGACAATGGACATGTAAGAGATTAATTTTAATCATTAATTCTCAACTCCAAATATAAAATATTACAACACAGAGCTCATAAAAAAGGAATAAAATGACTTTTTTTTTTTTTTTAAAAATCTATTGAATTTGTTAGAGCACAATATGATGTTGTTCTAAATTATCCGCTGACGAGTTAACTTCTTTACAGAACTCATCTTTCTCTAAGTCATGATAATAAAAACTGGCGAAACAATCGAAATTAAACTTTTTCTCGTTAGAGAATAGTACTTTTTTCCATTCCATGGCCCAAGATTGTGATCCTGGCGAATTTCATTTCATTCTCTGACAGATGTGTTTCGCAGTTACCCCAACTTTTCTTTTTCAAGCTTGATATTTAACAGTTGAGTTGGTTTTTTTAGAAGATGCCGGATCTTACGAATTGTTGTTGGTTGTAATCCCGACTTTTGTAGCTATAAAACGAGCAGGAAGATCCTTCTTGTTCCAGAAAACTTTAACATTTAGCATTATTTCAAACGTTTTTAATAAAATTGTTTATCGAGGTGAAACCTCTTTAAATTTATTTTGAAGTTACGAGAAAACTCCACTTATCTTTGATTTTCAATTTATAATTAGCTCGTGATTTATTTCAATTAGTTACAATTGATGAAATATAACAATTTATGCAAATATAAAAATATGAACTCTTTGTTATTAATTAATACTGAGCATGATACAATTATAAATATCTTTGATACAAAATATGTAAAATAAATAAAAAATTAATTCATTGAGCATCGCTAAACAGTTACTGTATTTACAAAATTCTTTCAAAATGATGATTTGAAAAAAGTGTTGTTGAAATTAAAATCATTTATATGAATGTAACTGTTAAATCAGAGCAGAAGAAGAGAAAATGGTGAATTCGTGTTATATGAACATACTTTACTGTACAAAATTTCTAACTGCTTGAAAGTAAAATGCTGAAATAATAATCTAAAACTGTTAATTATGTGAAAACAGTTTCAAACAAAAATTGAATGATGAAATTATAATTTAACGTTTTTTGTTTTTCAGATTTCCAATATTTGTTTTAATTTATTTCAAATTCTTGACAGCACTGGCTTGACATCTAGTTAACGTTTTCGACAGTAATCAGTCTGAAAAAGTGATAGATAGATTTTTCAACTGAGACAATTATTCAAATTTAATATTTTGACAATATACAGTCGAAACGAGTTGTTTTGACGATTATATAAAATAATCCAGCATTTGGACGTTGATAACGACGTTAACACGTTCTACCAATTTGTTTGCTATCAATTCCAATCAATATTAATTATTAATATTAATCGAAAATTGATTATTAATTATTCATCGTTACTTATTAATTCACATTAACAATCGCAAAAAGGAAAAAATTAACTTACGCAAGAGCCATTTGATTAATTTCATTGTTGTTATTCAATTTTTTTAATCGATCATTCTCGAAAAGTTAAACGCTTATCTCAAAAATTATTGATACCAAAATTAGAAATTTAAAAAGAAAAATAAAGTTTGGTCTTTGAATTCATTTGGTTTCATTTAAAAAAATTCAATATTTTTTAAACATAGTTTTTTTTAATTATTATTACTCTATTATTAATATTTATTTTACTTAATTTTATTATCATTGTATTAAAAATGTTATTATATTAACCTCTTCGTTATATCACATATTCATTGAATAAAATAATACAAGAATTTTTATGCACATGTCCTCGTTGTGTTATAATGGCATAACCGTTTAATACGTTACATGCATATTCAGATCTTTTATTTACTTATTAATTTTCACGACATTTTTTCGTATTCAACAAAAACAAAAATAATGTATGTTATAAAAAATTATTAGCTTCTATTTTTCCCACATATCATATAAATTATATATATATATGTAATTGTGTAAAAGACGAGTTAAGACAAACGTGTTTGATCTTTTATTTCTTTGAAAATGAAAACAGTAAAATACAGAAACACAAGAACAAGCTTTAATATGTATCTGATTTGCAATTTTTGTTATTCAATATTGAAGAAATGTGTGAATTTAATGTTGAAAATTTTAGAATACCGAGAAAGGATAAACTTTTACAGGTTGATACAACCTGATATTTAAACCTTGACATTTATTTTAATATTGTTCCCTTGCGTTGACCATTCCCGAGACGATACGATCAAACGTTTCTTTACAAGACGAATATAATTTGAACACGTGAATTTAAAATGAATTCAAAGTGTCGCCTTTAAACGAAAAACTATTGCGATATTAAAATGGTAATGGATACAAATTTATTTAAATCGATTCAAATTTATTTTTTTCTTCTCTCCGCAAACGCAAATTCCCCCTTTTTCCAGGAATCTGATCGTAAAAACTCGCTTAGAACAACGATAAGTCGTTCTCATGCAAGAACCCAGTGGACAATGCATAACAAGAATAGAGCTGCATTTTTTGCTTATTCCTTTTTCCTTTCTCCCCTCCTCGAGACGAAGAAACATTTTACAAGGAACATTGCCACAAGTTGGTGCCAGTCGAAAATCGTGGATCTCGTAGCAAAATGTAAGGCCGATTTCCGGGGCAAATTGTAAGCCATAAAAGCGACGCGAGCGCCCAAGCATGCCAACCTGTGAGGTCGTAGAGGGCGCGCATATGCAAACACAAGATGTACGTGCTCGGATTCGCGTATACGCTGCGTTTGTTTGCCTTACAACCTTGGCATTGGAGAATACACCGAAGGGGAATAAGCAAAGTTGAAAGTAAAATATTCTAACCTTCGACTTGTTGTGTATAATGTGTTGCAATTCTTTCGAGGAGAAAGGAAGAAAGTTTAAAGAAGTTATTTTTAGATATTCGTTTGTGCGTATATGGAGATTCGTTGCAAAAGCAAGTAAAGAAGGAATACGAATATTGTGGCATTACTGTTTGAGCAGGTACGTTCTCTGAGCAGGTGAAATTTTTGAATGGTGGGAAAAATTTATGGACTGTTGTAAATTGATGTTTTATATCGCTCGAAAAGCGATTATTGTTCGTTGATTTGGTCTCGCGCAAGATTCGAATTAGGATTAAGAAAATTAAGAAATGTTAGGCAAGGCAATAAATCGTTGATTGATGAATCTTTTATATATATATAACGATTGTTTTGAATAACAATTTGAGAAATTTGTGAATAGAAATAAGAGTAGATGTAGATAGAAAGGAATAAATTAGTTTGAATAGTAGGCGAGTATTTTGTATTTAGATATTTTTCAGAAAAGACTATTTTTTGCACTTTCACAAATTTTAAAATTGATACCTATTTTTTTCTACTTCATATTTATACGAAACGTATATCTGGAATTTTAATAGAATAAAATAATATTTGCGTAATTATTGTGTAATATTGAATTTATTTGTATATCAGTTTCAAAAGATTTTATTATTCTTATGGCAAATATTTTAACGATTATACAAGTCTTAGCGATTTAATTAAAATCACTTACAATAGTTTCACTTTTTTGAAATCTAAAATGGACTAATAGTTTTTACAAAATTTCCATTTTCTAAGAAGAATAATATTAAGAAACTTAATTTTAGAAAAATAAAATATATAGAGTTAAATCAAATAATTTATACATCGTATAAAGCACAAAATTTTCAATAGATATTAATCAATATTATTCAATGAAGTTGCATAACAGATATTTGTTTCGTTTCTCCATTTTAATTTTGTCTGCAACTGTATTTTACTTGTCTATCCATTGTGCTAAGACATCACATGCACGATGTGAAGCGAAATCAAAAGCAACCCCTTTAAAGGCGCACGACGTGATTTCAATGCAAAGGAGAAAACCACTGACAGGAATGTATCAAAGACAGGAATAGTCATTCTTGAAATAAAACGTCTTGAAAATATTTCGATAGAAATAGCCAAATACTTTCTTATTTTAATTGAACAAAAAAAGTTTTATATATCATACTAATATTTTATATTTACTTGCACATAAATAATGTTTAAATAAAATTTAGATTAGAATAAATATTTATAAATTTATACTTGTTTTTGAAACTTTATATCGTAGTTAAATATATACATGAAGAGGGTTCGAATAATATCATCAAATATATTCATTATTTCGTAAAAATATATCGTAAATAGAATTTACTTTGTTTCGAGAGGATATGATGTGCCGTATATAACAACAGTTTACAAAAGTAAACTTGAACATTATTTTACAGGGAAATTCATCTAATTCGAAAATTTTGATCTCAATGAAAGTTTGTACGTATGTGGAATGTATTGTACAGAGCAATTCCTTTGTCTCTATTTCAGAAAGTAAAATCAACCCCCCAAAATTTTAGCATGCTGATAAGCTCTTTAAATATAATTTTGCCTGAAAATTTTTTTTTTTTTTTTTGCAACTAAATTTTGAATATTTTGACTTAAAATCTTGTTCTATCTGATTACAAAGTTATATTTAAAAAAGATTTAATTTAAATTTTGATTTCAGTTTTTTAAAATTAAAAATATTTATAAAAAATTTCATTAAAAAAAAAAGTTGAATATTACGAGCAATTATAAATAATATTTTCCTACGTAAAAATATAAAAGAGATATATGAAAATCAACTTTGTATTTTTATATAAAAATCATATAAATATTATTCAAAAATCGAAATTTTCATTTTTTGTTTAAAAACTCTTATCGTAAGAGTTATTTTGCAATTTCAAAGAATTGGAACAAGTAAACTTTACTTCATGAAAATAAATTTAATGCACGAATGTTGTAATTCAACGAAAGTTTAAGATTAACGGCAAAAGTAATTAATACCATGTAAGATGCCTTGATAAAGCTTTCTAAAGCTCGTATCACAGATTTAATCCTTAGCTTAAAGAATAACAAGCGAATTTTTCTCAATTAATAATTATACTTGTTCGTGTATATTCGCGAAAATTTTTTAATTGGCTATAATTTTATTAAAAAAAAATCTTTTATTACAAATTTGTCTTAATTAATTAAAATATCCTAGCATTTTTTATTTTTCAAAATATATCGAGATATTCTTTATACATTTAAGCAATATTTTCTAGAGATTTAGAATTCAATTTTTCCAATTAAAACATTATAAACATATACACAATGATGAAAATTCCATTTTCTATTTGCACATGTTTCGAAATATTAAATAGAAGATTTTAAGTAATCTTGCGAGAAGGACACGTACAAAAAATTTGTAAAATTTATTTAAATTCCATATAAAATAAATATAAAATACAAGAAAAGAATAAAAAGAAATGTAACAAAGTTTTAACAAAGTTCAAACTAGTAATTTGCTTTTTTTGTTCACAAAAGTTTAAATAAAATTGATAAAGTCACAGAAGTCACAACAATTTTAATATAATATCCTTATTTTTTTTTTTTGCTCACAATTGTTTAATTACAAAAACTGAAACGAATTTATCGAGCAAGCAGTGAAAGCGAGCAGATAAATCGATTAAGCAAAGAGACCACACAAGAAAGAAATAAAATAAAAAAAATTCGCAGAATCATCGTGTCTCGTTATCGATGTGAAAAATGCGGAGAAGAACGTGCAAGTCACAAGAAAACACACGACTCGAAGGGAATACATGCCTTTAATAATTATACTTGCGCGCCATTAAATGAAGTTCATCCATCGGCGAATAATGGACAAAGAAAATTCGCGATGCGATATTTTGAGAAAATCTATTGGAAACGATATATAATCCGTGATGCATGACACGATACGTACGAATTGAAAAAGATACATCGAGGTAACGTTTCGATTTGCTTTATGATAATGAACACGCGAAAAAACATTGTCTTGCAGAGATACGTGTGAAGAGCTACCTTTTGTTTCCACGGATATCAAAGGACGCTTTATCCGTTCAATCAGCAAACTTGGAAAATTAATGTTTCATGGTGGATCGAGACACGTTCAAGATCAAAATCTGTATTTCATTGTTTTCCTCGTGCGTTTTCACGGATACCAAAACTGAATGTGCGATCGATAGATATAGTTGGATTAAAATTACGGATTAAAATATTCGAAAGGGTTTCAATACACAATTTTTAAGTAAGAGAAAAGTAAATATAGTAAATTGTTTCGATAAATATTATGTATTGAAATTTGTTTCTTGTGTAACAAACATATTCGAATATTATAATTGATCGTATAATAGATATTTATTGAAACAAACTACACTATCACACGTACAAGATGTTAATTCAGACTTAAATTGTTCAACAAATAAAGCAACTGATATTTTTGTATACGAATTCTTGCATTTGTTTTGAATTGTAGAATCGATTATTCAAAAATATCCCACGAATACATTAATGAAACATCCTGTATACATATGTTACTTTATTTTATTATACGATAATTGAACGTTATAAAATCATATTCTAAATAAATTCTAAATTTCTGATTACGAAAGATTGGGAAAATTGATCTATATCGTCTTACAAAACATCTTTTCTTTCTTAATTTTTCAAATAATTTTCAATTTACTAAAAATGTTATATCTACGTAGAATAAAATTAATTCGCAAGTATGACGCATATTTTAAATAACACGTTCTTTGTATTAATTTCTTGAATATATAAACTTGAAAATTCACAGTCTATATAACTTAGTAGACACAACGCAAAAGACTTTTAATATCCTATTCGACCATGTTTTACATAATAAATTTTACAAACTCGAAAAGCAACGTTCAATCATTTCCATCATGTATCGTGCACTCTTAATTTAGATAAATTGCACAATCCCCACCTTTTCTCACGTTGAATCCCCCCCTTTTTGGATACGTTTAAACGCCAATGTAAATACAATTTATTTCATAATAAATCACCTTCTTCCATTGTACGATATTTTTCCGATGAATTATTTCCCATTCGCGTCGTTTTCACCACTGGTTTAAAATTAATTCAAGCCGCATCGAGTTTTCAGAGCAACTTAATGCAACTTTCAAGCAAAGCTGTTATCTCGTTTACCAATATTCGCCATTACGCATGCCTTGATAATTCGTAATACTGGCAAGAAATATCTCGCGCGAAATGGTTGGAATGTTTGAATGGCGGGCTTATAAATGTGTAGGCCCACGTGCGTAGCACCCACTTGCTACATTGGAGGAACAGCATACCTTAGAAAATTACGAGGCGTTTCGAAACCTTTGATCCGTACGCGAATGATCAAGTGGCGAGAATTCGAGAACTTTGTTGCTGTAAAAACTATCCGATGAGCGAATTTTTTTCGCCGGGAAGAAAGATTTTCAATGAGTGAAACTCTGGAATGTTTAACTTTTTCCTTTCTTCTAAACGAGTACTATTTTATTAGCACATTAAAAATTTGAGCACGTAAAAATAGAGATTTTGTTTAAGGATTGTCAATTTCAAAAAAATTGTATAGTAATAGTTACTTGTGGTTGTGGATAGAGTTTTGCGAAATTAATATATTCTTTCTTAAAATTTTCCATTCGTATTATCAAAAAAAAAAAAAAAAAAAAAATTAAGGAATGGAATATACGTAAATATTCATATTCTTCATATTCTTTGTATAATTGTATTATTATTAAAAAAAGAAGAATAAATCCATCGTTCTCAAATATTCTCTTAAGTCATTTATATAAATTACTTTTTATTCTTCATTTTTTCCAGCTTATACAAAATTCAATTTCCACGCTTTATTTTTTCGCAAAATCGTAAAAATCTACCGTTTAAAATAAATCTAGAATTTAAATATGAACTCAATTAGATTATTAGTTAAATAAAAACTAATATCCTCGATGATATGCTGCCTCTGAAAAATGTTTTTCAATTATTCCACCGTGATAAATAGTCTTTTCCAATAATCTGTGAAAATATAATCTCGACCTGCTTGATTAATTTCAACAGTGTCTTAAAAAGATCTCTATTCTCCACGCATTATCACATAGCTAATCCACAAACGAGGCCGAAGCAAGATATTTAAAGAAACAAAACGAAAGTGAATATCAGATTCGTAACGTAGTTCGAAGGAAGGAAAAAGTGAAGGAAGTCGATAAGACTCGAGCGTAGGGGTCTCATAAGATAAGAGACAAGAGTGACATTTCTCGATTTTGGGCGAGGAAAAAGCGAGGATCGGTCGTCCGTGAAATCGAGTATTCCGAATTTTCCAGACGAAGTCAACTACCTACGACATCTATGCTGCGACACAGGAAATTACGTGCAGGTGCTTCTTCGAGTGTAGCTGACTAAGCTTACTTCGTAACGGCCAATGGCCATTCGTTTTCGACTCCATCGAGCTTACGCGAACGATCCTCTCGGTGTCAAGTGGTCATCTAGCGAGAGTTGGGTGTTTTAAAAGAGGATAAACTTAACTGGTGAACAGAGAGTCTAAGTGTTGGTGATCGGTGATACGGTGATCCTCATTGTGCTGGTTGAATTACGTCGTAATTTGAAAGTTCGATTAAAAGAGAAGATGAGTATTTAAATACGTTTGCGAACTGTTATTTGCTTAATCCTTTCGTTTTTTAGGTTAGGTTAAAAAATCGCTCAAACGAGTAAGTAAAAGAAGATAATTTTAAAATAAACAATATGTTTGAATAATAATAAAAAAGAAATAATAATATCGTGTTATCTTAAGGAAAATTAAAACGCAAAATGGGTCGAATATGTAACTATAAATACGTAACTATAAACGTTATCTAAGAAACGAGCAAATACGTGTGACACAGAAAAAACAGCACAATGATATAATATTTATTTAACTTTGCGATTGACCTTGAAAAAATTTATGAAGCGTTATTTTCGAGATATTTACACGTTTTACGGATAAATTATTCGCGTGTACCATATAGCGATGCTGGGAAAACAACTAATATGTCACGTATGGCTGACGCGTGTTAGTGAAAGTATTAATTAAAATATTAAACCGGAATGTTTCATTGATTTTTAACGAGCTATAAAAACAGAAATACGATAGAATCTGCATCACTCGAATATAATCTGTTATCCAAATGACTGCACTAATATTTGCAATATCGACAATGTTTTTCCTTGGTAGAAGTGAAATTTAATTTGAAATTATAAACCCTGATATGATACATATGACTTTTGAGCGAGAAGAAGGAACATCTCATAATAATTACATAAATTCTTTTAAATGGAACTATTCATATATTTCGAATAGTTTATTTATTTAGATATTTTCTATTCTAAAAATTAACCTATTTATACGTATGCGAATGAGAAACCATTGATTTAGGAGATATTTCAATCTAAATTTAATGGTTTCTTCTTAAAAGAAGATAATCGCTTCTGATTGGCTTTAGTTTAACAATCTTCAACGCGCAAAGCACATCTTTTTTCCATCCATGGCCAACAGATTTAATTGATGGTTAAGAAAACCTCGTCAATAAATGAATTCTCATCAAAATTATTTTCTTAATTGCTTCTAATTAAACGAAACACGAAATTATGATATACAGATTGAGCAAGAATGATAGCCCTTTATCAATAAATATATTCAAAATTATTGTTTCCTTTAAAAAATGAAGTTAATCTCGAAAATCTCACTAATCGATCTGCAAAATAAATAATGAACGAAACATTTCTTTAAACGGTCTAATTAATTATATTTATCCATATATTTGACGAACTGCTCATCCATTTCAAAACATTTGCTTCCCAATCTGTTCGAACAATCAATTCACCGTTTCATTCGACTGAACGGAGAAGTTCATAAATATTGGATACGTAAATTTGAAACGCGAATACCGAATCAATAAGAAAGCATTAATTCGAATCATCGAATCAATCAAGTTTTAATAAAGAAAGCTCCATCAAGACTCGTTGTTTTGATTCTAGATGATATCTCCCTCGGAAAAGAACACGCTGGGAGAGGAGGGCCCCCATCAATATGTGCGAGCCGTTTTTGCGACGCGAGTGCATACAGTCGCAGGATGCGCGTGCATATTGGAAGGCTTGCTGCGGACGTGTTGGCATTTGGCATTGCGCCGCATATTATCCAAGGATGCACGAAATGCCTTGCCATTTGCAAACGGGACACGCTCGTTCGACGTTGTCGTTGTTGTTGCCGCCGCCGTCATTCCTGCATGCTCAGGCCCTGTGGCAGGGCGTCTCTCTCGCCAAATGAGACAAACGCGCCTTTTCAACAAACGCTTTTTCAAAAACAACTTTCAAAAATTCTCTCTCACAGTTGCAAATGATACGCGCAGCCTCTTCCTTCTTCACCTTTCTTCACCTTTCAAAACGTGTATGTATACCGTTATGGAAGTTGGAGTCAATCCATTCGAATCCAGAAATAATTCACACAGTGTCGAAGTAAGCAAAGTTGGATTTTCAGTAGGAATTTTTTTCGATCGATCGATGGATTGCACTTTTTTCGAAAAAATTATAAGCGGTTAAAAGTTATAGTCAAATATAAATGTGTTTTAACTCATTGATGAAAAGTTTCAATCAATCAATCAATTGTAAAGATTGACTTTGATTTTGAGTTGAAAATGTGGCTTAATATGTTCAGTTTGAATAATTTAATTGTAAAATCTACTGAAGTTTCCCTTTTACAATGATTCTTCAAAAATTTGTTGTATGCTTTTTTTTTTTTTTTTTGCTATGAATTTTGAACATTAGACGATATATAGTATAGTTTACTTATTTATTTAGTTATCTTTAGTAAAATACGTTTAATCGATATATTGACGCTGATAATTCGAATAGAGATGCATGCATTTGAACAAGTGAACGTTCTACTTCTAGAGCCATTAACCTGTTAATCTTAAATTATTGCCAAAACTGAATGGACTTAATCACGTTGTAAATTGGTACAAATCCATGGCCACAGTTAACCCAAGATGCGATCGCTTCTGAATCGATCAATCAACGCAACAAGAATATCTAATGAATATTTATGAGTGTCTAAAGATATGCGCGTAAAATTTGGGAACCGTTTTTTTAAACGTATGCAAATTTTAATTTTTTTCAATCTCTTTCACTATTATTTTCTATGTTATTCAACCGTGAAATATTGCATTTCGAATATCATCGATATCGGCCTTTCAAACGCAGAAAAAGGCTGGAAAATATTTCGATTGGATAATAATAATCAAAAAGAGGTCTCGAAACTCTTGCATACGCGTATTAAATAAATAAAAAGTTAATTATCGTAAAATGTTATCGACACACACACTGTATATAATTACTTTCAGCGTGTTCCAAAAGATTTAACGTACATTTAATTTCATCTGAATTATCAAGCTAATGACTGAAAATTGAATGTTCGTTGACCAATTTTTTTCCTTTAGCAAATATTTAAATAAATTGCGAAATAGATAGTTTAAAGGATGATTTATCATTGTACGAAAGTAGGATAAAATATTTGATCTTCAAGAAGGAAATAAAAGAAATTAAACTAGATCGCAAGAAAATCTAAACGCGATAGAAATAACTTAATTGTTCCCGCACATTTTTTCAAATTACATCCTGTAAAACTTGCTTACTCACCGTATCAATCCTTGCGGGCACGAATTCAATCGTTAATATTCTGGCTTTAGAAAGCTTACCTGAAACAAGAAGGAAACAGCACTTACATTCAACATCTATGAACATTTATGTGTTTAATTGTACCTACATTTTGGATCAAGTATACATATTTTAAGAAAAACGTATTCTTTAAGTTATTACAACTTATGATTACACTCTAGTTATTTATCATTTGAAAAATCATAATTTATCGTAAATTAATATTAACATTGATATAATAATTTTCTAAAAATTAAACATCACTGATAAAAAAATGTTGAACAATTATAATGTGTAATATAAATATGCGCGTAATAAATTTTTGTGTTTAAAATCCAAAGAAGATAAAATGCAACCACCGTGTTTATATAATAATATTATTTGAACTTTCAAATTAAACATTTGCTGAAGAAAGATGAAATTTTGATTTCGTGCTTGTAAAATGGTTCATAAATATCCTAAATCCTTTAAATACAAAAAAAAAAAAAAAAAAAAAAAGGAATATATAAAATATAGAACTGATGTGCAATTCAAATTCATGAGAATATTAATAAGCAGGTTAAAATATGCTAATGCATATTAATAAAATAAAGAAAAGATACATATCTAAATATAATTAATCTCATTGTACATGTAAATACTTATATTTATAATTATATTCATAATTATACGTCTTGTATTCTTGGAGAGAACATAAGAGAACAAGATTGTTCGGATGATGATGATATATCCGCGAAATAATATGAAAAATTTCCATTCAATTTCCATTTATTAATATGAATGTGAACGGGTGTAATGTTCGGCCAGCAGCAACATCTAATAGATGAATCAACGACGCGTTGGAACGAATGCATCATCTGCATGTTGGCCGGGGTCGAACACCTGTGACCGATCTTTTTAACAAACTGCACAAATTCGTGCATAACCCGTCGCGACAAACTATTCTTCAATTATCATTGGAAATTGGAAATTATTCCCTATCATCGAATGTGCGTATAATAAATAAATGTTATATATCTTTTTTTTTTTGTGTAATCTTAGAGAAAATGGAAAAATTATTGAAATTTAACAAATTACAAAACTGGATACGATTATGATGACGCTTATAATCACAATGTTTTTAAATTCGAATATCTGTCAAATTTCTATTGCAAAAAAGTATTTCAAATAAAAATTGAATGGTTTCAAGAAGACACGTAATTTTAAGTGGATAAATTATTTTTCTCCATTTTTTAAGTAATTTTAACATAGTATAAATTTTACACGATATACGCATGGCATTATAATAAAAAGCATTCGTGTTTCAATTGTTATTTTTGTTAATAACAATTTCTTTAGATCCATTTCTCGATCCAATTATCCGACTCTTTTTAAAAAATGGAATATAATTTCTCAATAGTGTGCACAGTTTCATTAGTCAGAAAAGCTAGGGCCATGAATCATCGTTGAAGACAGAAGTGTACGGTATCGAGTGCAAAGGGTCGTGCGAAACAGGTCTAAAAGAAGTGCGGTTCATTTATAGACCGTTGAAGATGACGCTCCATCGCTTCTAATCCTTCATTTATTTCTATCGCGAACAACGCGATATCAAAATCGTAGCTGGACATAACGGTACCGATTAATTCCCAATAAAACAAGCTTGCACGATCCTATCAATCACGTGATACATCTATCGGGCGTACAAGTGCTTCTGCTTCTTGAATAAATACGAATCTTTAATGAGAGAGAGTGGATGGTATTATAGAAAGTGTGCTGCTCTAGCAAATCGTTATCGTTATAGTACAACAATCACTTATTATGCCCTGATTAATTAATCGTATTCTTAGCTTACATTTTCACATAAACAAGATTAAATTTTAATTAATTAATAACGTAAAAAGTATGTCGTGTTATATATACGTGTTTGAAATATATGTTAAAGTATATAGCGGTCACAAAAGCGTAGATTTTAATAAAATTATAAATATTGTGTGTAAGAATTTTCTCGTGATTTTCTTATAAATTGCCATTACTTGTCTGGAAACAGGATTGTTTTACGCATGTTGAATTTTCTATTGCTTTTAAACTGTTTAAAAATTTTTTCCTGTTTTCAATATTACATCATGATCAGAATTTTTATTTGAAATATGGTCAAATGTATGATAAATTCGATTGTTATATAAGAAAATAGAATATATATGGTAGAATTGAATTACGCATAAAAGTTGATATAATCTGATTAAGTATTTATAAAAGTTTGGAACTTATTCAAGAATATTTGAAATATGGATGTATTAATTTCAGGTTTTAAAAGAAAAGGCTTATAAAAGTTTCGAATATATTTGTGGGATTTTTGATCTTCATTGAAAAAGAGTTTTTTTAAGCAACTCAACGATTAAATAAAGTTCTGCTCCTATTATTGTGTTGTACAATAAATTCTCAAGTTTTGTAACAAAACGTAATCTTATTTTACACGCAAATGTATATAGTATCTGGTATGATACCAGTAACAGAGGAACGATAACTAGTTGTTATTTAAGATTATTTTAATATATCGTTATAAAACAATTATTAAAAGAAAAATATTAATTAAAATATTCACCTCGATAAAAACTTTGAAAGTAACAACTGGTACAAATAGCTACTTAATTTTCTAAGAGAAACACGGGAAGCTGTATAAAACTACAACAAGGTTTTCAAACTATTCTATACTATCGTAAATTCGAACTAACATTCGCATTCTAAATTCTCTGCATGCTAAACTTTTACACATTATGATTGCACGCAGTCTCGTGGTATAGAATTCGCAAAGCTTAAATGGAAATAAGCTTAAAAAGAAATAAATAAATGCAATTAAAAACAGAATAATTTTCGAATCTACTTGATTACTTCTCCATCCTTAGAAAAAGTAAAATACGATATCAAAATGTGGCTATCTGTTACCAAGAAACATTTAAAAATTAAAAATTATAAAAAAAAACAGTAATAGATTTAATTAAATTTATCGATTTTTCATATTTAACTTTTCACCCAAATATTGTCAAAGATTGTAATAAATTTCTTCGAGAAAACGGGAGAAAGAAAATTTTTTACATACTCTCGAATCTCTTCATCATTCAATAAAAATATCTTGGCGGATCTTGGTGAATAATTCGAAAATTGAAACACGGTTCCGGCTAAAGTGCCGAGTTGGAAATTTCAAAAGATGTCCCAGAATGCATCATCATCTCTCAAACTCCCATCAGCGCGATACGTTTTGAAATTAATGCTCGAGCGTGCTATCCCCTCTGCCGTGTGATATGAAATTCCAGAGTCGAATAGATACGTTTCCATCCGTAGAACGGAGCATACGTCTGGATGCACCAGCTACGCCTCGGTAATATCGTCTCAGTGAACTTATCACGAGCACGAGATTCTTCCTGTTCGACGAATGCGCAATCTTTGAATAACATCAACTCGGTATTCGTGGATCTTGGTCGACACCATTTCCACCCTAATGGACCGGGCATAATTAAAAATAAATCTGATCCTGATGGATGCCCCTTTCCGCGATTCCCGTGAACATTTTGTTTTTTTCATCGCGGAAACAAGAGGGAAAGTTACGTATATTGTATGAATATTAAGCATAAAATTCTCTTTCTCTCGTCATGAATCTAGTATGAAATAAATATTCGTGGATCTAGATCTTCGTCACAATTTCCATCCATTATATAATTTATACGTAATTAAAGATATTTAATTTAACAGCGGAGGAATTAAAAGAGAGATTATAATTAGAATGTTTTTTATATTTGAGTTTAAAAATTAAAAAAAAGTATATCGATAAGTATTATATATATTTTTAAACGTTTTAGATTGAAAAACGTGTGCAGCTATTGCATTTTATTCACGGCTATTACATTCGCCAATTATTCGTTTGCATTTTTTATCAGTATATATCTGTCGCAATAATACAGGATGTTCCTGCATAAAAATGCTGTATAACTGCTTTCAGCGGCTGTCACTGAATTTTTTCTTCATTGTCACGGAAGATTACGTCGACAAAGTGAATGTTAATACATTCGATATCAAAAAATTCAAGTTCCAGCGGCGAATATTGATTTTCGACGAGTAAAGAAAAAACAATTAAAGAATGCAATGAAATATGCATACGCGGCCGTATAACGTCAACCATCATAGAATAAGAAATCATCGATGCGCATCATCGATCTCTAACGTGTTAAGAACAAGATTTTATTTTAAAATTTTGTGATAAAAAGAAGAATACAATAATGTATATATTTGTGTGAAAACTTTTAGTTTAGGTTAGGTTATGAATGAAAATATTCGAAGGTTAGGACTGGATTCAGGTTAATCATAGCAACAACTGATGCAAATATTTCGACCTGATTTCGAGAGAAATGCAACATCCTTGAAGATATGTCTTCTTAATGATTGAAAAAATGATAAATCCATTCTCAGCAATTACGAATCATTAAAAAACAAATGTATGTTGTATATGTAAATCTAAGTGAAACGTAGTAAACAAAATTTGTTTTTTAATTTACTACGCACAAAGCTACCAGTATTGTTTGCATTTTTTTTTATTAATACGAAGATAATTTTCACCGTGATAGATTGTTTATTATAATTAAAAGTAAATTCGAAAGTAATGACGAAACTCGAAAGGTTCATCACGATGTTTCTTTCCTTCTTTTTTTTCTGTCAGGGAAAGGAGAAAGTTACATGGGCCGTGAATATTAATTTTCTCGGCAATGGTTAAGGAAAATTTCGGAGGAAAATAGAGGTTTGAGGTTGGTAGGTTAATTAGATGGCGTGTGTTTAATAGCTGCCCAGCTCTTTTGTTGGGAAATGATGGGTTGTCTATAGTATATTATTAAACGTAAATTCTATGGAACAATGAAACGATATTCTGAATTAAATTTCTGATAGATTTTCGACATAATAGCACTTTGCGTTGTGTAAAATATTTCCAGAAGAAACATTAATTAACATGATATACGCGGCTTGGAAACGAGTTAATATTGAATGGCAAAAAAGGATTAAACGGATTAATTAAAATTGGCAATAGTGGAAGGAAAATTTAAGCATTATTTAAAACAAATTTTCCCCATTCATTGGATGGATTTACTTTTCTTATTCATAAACTTTGACCTAACGTTGTTTGGTGATACAATGGATTATCAGTAATTGAAATCTCAGTGGAACAAGTAATATCTTCGAATTAAAGAGAATTCCGTTTTATTAAAGTTTTTCAGCAAAAGAGATTCAATAGACGAAAATTTAATATACAGAGATTTTGCACAAGCATTAATAATTTTTTAATTATAACAGAAGTAAATATATCGTGACAATTAAAATAAATATTTAAATTGTAAACTTAAGAAAATATAACTCCTCACTTCTTTAACTCTGAATTTCGAATCACAAAAAATTATTAATAACAAAAAGTTTCCAAGATTTCGACTCGCTTCATCTTTCAGTAAATATCTATTATAACTTTTACAATCTCTCTTTTCTTGACTGGAAATATGTCGATCAAACATTTTCTAAAATTTCTCGATCAAGTGGAAGCGCAGGCAACGACCAAATTCACTTTAATTTGCTCCTTACTCTCAAGAGTGTGTTTATAGAATATTCCTCGAGGGAAGTGACACGAAACCGCTCAAATCAATTTGTAGCGATATAACCTTATATATATATATATGAACAAATTTTGAACGAACGAAGAGGTAAATTACGGATGGGTTATCAATATTTACTTCTACTAGTTGAAAAATTAAAATCCCCATATTAATTTTCCCCTGTCTGAAATCTGAAATCTCGTTGCAAGGTTAAAATTCATATATCTTACACGTCTTGATCAGCAGCGTATACATAATGAACGAATAGAGTGAATCAAAGATACACCGCAGCCACCTTCATTATCCTCCCATACCAAATGAACTCTATCGTCATTAATTTAGCGTTCAAGATTATGACCAGTACTCGTGATAGTGTTACAGGCGGATGAAATAATGTGGAGTGTAAAATAATGTATCGTCCGTGTCGTTACATTGCACTATGCTGAAATATCGAATTATCGCGCGCGCGACAGCGACATTTATTTGCAAGGGAAGAGTTGTACGCGTTGAATGAATCGTGATTTAGAATTAGAAAAAGGATGAGAATTGAAAAGAATGAGAATACGTTTGTCGGTTTTATTTTAAATTGGAAAAAAATAAAACGATAAGTGTCTATTATTGTATTAATAAATTAATTTGCGGAAGAAGAGATAGGAAAATGAATTTTTTAAATCTAATATTTTAAAAAATTAGAAAGTTAATGGCATCTTTCGTCATAGATAGTCAGAATAATCAATTGATGAATATATCCAAACAATTTTTTAATTTATTTTTAATTCTAATTTTTCAAAATTATTTCATTAATTTCTTCCACTTTCGAATAACGCTATTAATTTTGACGACAAAATTAATATATGACATGATCGTTTAATATAAAAAAAGAAAATCTAACATGATAACTATTTACTCTGCGGTATCATATATTATCTCAAAAGAAAATTGTCTAAAATTCAACGAACGATACCAAATTCGTCACAAATTCGAATTTCTAAAACTGCAATATCCGCATAAAATCAACATAAATTTCAACCGTAATATCGAAACGAAGTATCAGCAAAAGAAGAGAGTATTAAAAATAACAAGTGAACGTACATTACAAGGAAATCTTCGTAAAAAGCAAGAATAAAGAAAGTATTCCACGGACGTTGAAATATAAGAAACACGGTACAAAGAAATTACAGCGAAGTTTAGAAAACGTACAATACATCATTCGAGTATCACGAACAAAGGTATCCATCACAATAAATAATTCGTACGGAAGAGGAGCTGGAGAGATAGAAGGCCGGGAGTATGGAAATCTCGAGGGGTTGAGAAAGAGAGAGAGAGAGAAAGAGAGAGAGAGAAAGCAGCCTCCGTTGCCGACCGTTTTCGTCTGCTTTCTCTCGCTTTCTTGCTTTTCACCTCGTAAGGGGGCAGGATGGCGAGGCCGTAACAGGCACAAAACACCCGGAACAGGCCGAGTGGATCTCCTCCGAGCACACGTTCAAAAGGAAGCGCATTTATTTCAGAAACGGTGCCTGCATCTTGTAATAGGTTGGCCTATTGTAGCAAAACGCGCTACGATCCCTGAATAACGCGCTTTGCAGCCGTACGTTCCCTTCATTTTTCCCTGGCCAACCATTATGCGCACGTTTGACGATGTCCTTGAACGCGTATGGGGATCCTAATCTCCACCATCGAAAGTGGCTTGATTCCCCTCCTGATGAATCGTGACGTCACGTTACCCCCACTACCATTGGATTAGATACGTCACGTGACTCGCCAAAGCTAAAGCGTCGCATCATGTCACGTGACGTAGAGTAACTGATATAAATATATTCAGTACGGTGTATCTTTCTTGAAATTGGACTTGTTGAATTTTGTTGAGAAGTTATAAGGATTGATTTGCTAAATGTCGTGTAAAAGAAATTTTGAAGAAGTTGCAATTAAAAATAAAATAGATTGCTTTAATGATGAAAATTAAAAAGAGATCGTAATGTAAAGATTTCGATCAATTTGCGACATTTTCAAAATTTCTTTTATACACCGCTAGTAATAAACTTAATCCTCTCGAACAAAACTTCAACCCATTTTTCAACGAATTTTAAGAAATTTTAAGCCGCCGTTTTAAACAGTAGAATCTTTTACTTTCGTCCGCCGCTATGTCACGTGGTGTGACACGACGCTTGGCTTTGGTGGACGGCTGGGTCACGTGACGCGCCTAATCTATGGCGGTGGGGGTAACGTGACGTCACGGTTCTTCTCCTCTCACGGAAATTCGCCGCAGGGGAATCCAACGTTTGGGAGTGGGGGGCGTAGCGCTCGTCTGGCAACTGTGACGGGGGCCAAAGGCATCGTGTATCCACGAGACTCGTCGGGATATCACGCCTGATACACGGCCAACTCCCGTTGCACGTTCCACACTCAAAGAAATTGTCACCTCGTGAAATCGCGCTTCCTCCTCCGCGCATACACACACACACACCACCCCCTTTTTAGTTTCTCTCCTCACGACACCGCCGGATTTCCGTCTTCCATCGCGGTGTCGCAGGAAATAACACAGGGCTCCGGAGGCACTTCGCGGTGTCTGCCGCTTTGACGATTATAGAACGTGCGTGAATAACCTACTTATTTTCTCCGGCCACGTTCGCACTTCACTTTAATAGTCGGAGCAGCCGCAATTTCGAGAATGTATGTGTACGTGTGTGTGTACATATATATATATATATATAGGTATATATGTGTATATATATGTAGGTGTATAACCGGGAAGCTGCATGGGATTACACGCGACCGCGCTCTCGTCGTCTTTGATCTAGCCGGGGAATTAGCTTGAAACTATCGTCCAACCGGTGGCAATTCAACAATTGCTCAACAAAGCAAATATTAAACAGAGACGAGAACACTTTTTCCCGTTAATTGTCGACTTTTGCTCCTCCGCTTTTTTAACCCTTGCGCGGATCGATTTGTTACGAGAAATTTGTGCGAGTCTATTTTTGGAGAGAAACTGACATGAGAAACGAACGAGAACGGATTGAAGTTGATCCATATTTATTTAATTCTTTAACAAAATTATATATGTTTTCTTTTGGAAAAAGTAGATATTACATTTTTGTACAATTATCTCGTACAATTATGCAAGAATATGTATTTTGTACGTAACGGAATAAAAAAACTTGGTACAATTTATGTCGAAATTAAATATATATCTATAAATGATAAAACATTTTATTAATACATATTTTGTTAATTATAATCTAATCAAAATCGCTTAAAATTAACATCCAACCGTATTTTTCAGCTTCAGAACCCGTCTATAACAATTCTAAATTGAATCATACTTCCATTCCAATGTTATTTAATTTTTTTCAAATACAAAAGAAATGTGCATCAACTCTGTGCAACAACATTAAAACAATATTTATTTCACATAAATTGCAACGAATATTTTCTTTCTAACAGTTGCGACACAAATTTCTATCAAGACCCATTCGAAGAGACAGTCTCAATATACACGCGACTCTTTCACCTACTCGATAAATAGATAAAAGATGGAAAATGGAGGTCGAATCAAGAGAGGATAAAAATACACAGAGAGAGGGGAAATCTATGAGCGAAGCGGGAATATAGTAGAAATACATAAAAATCTTCGACTCGATAATATCGCGGTTAGTGGGACGATCACCGGAGAAAGTTACCTCCCCCTTTCCCGCCTCGTCCCTAACTGACCCGGCTCCTTTCCTGTGTGCTCAGAAACCTTCTCCGCTCTCGTCTCCCGATGCCCTCCTTTTACGGTTCACTCTATGTACCACGAAACGCTCCGTTTCCATTTAAATGGAACGAGTTTTTATACATCTCTCGAAACATGAGAAATACTACCTATTGTACGCGTAATTTGAATTGTCAAATTTGTAAAACTTAAGCGTGAAGATCCGATTCAAAAATTGACGAATGTCTTTATTAAACTTCGTCGACGCTTCTTTTATAAATTTTGTCTTTGTATTGATTGATGGTAAAGAAGGAGAATGGTAAGAGAGAGGATAAGATATTCTTTTCGTATGCTCTATTTCTTTAAAAATTATTTCGTTTATAGATCTTAAAAAATTTCTCTAAATTAAACTAAGATCGGATAAATAAAAATTGGATGTTAAGTACAATAAATAGATTTTAGTAGTAAGTAGAAGCAGGCAATGTAATTTTTGAGAGAAAGAAGTTGTTAAAACTTGTTAAATTGTTGATAAACAATTGTTTTAAACATATTATATTTTTTTAATACAATTTATTGTTTTATATAGGTTTTTATATGTAAATTCCAATTCTGCACAATTATAATAGAAATCCTGTTCCATGATTTATTAATAAATTTTAAGTACCTAATATTAAATATTATCATCATTTTGTCATTTTATTACAATATTTATTTGTGTCTTTTAGAAAACAATATACTTTAAATACTCATTGTTATTCGGAAAACTACTAAATTATTGTGCATAATTAACGTTCTTTAATTTTTTAAAAATCATAAAATAAACGGAAAGAATTTCATTGAGATATGCGTACATAAAACTTTTTGTAATTGCAGAAACAGAAGAAAAAAAAAAAAAAATAACCATCAAAGAAACATTAATTAATAACATCGATAATTGATGTTATGAAAGATGTTATAAAATCGTAATTTTTTAATCATTAATATGACATTATATTATGTATTTACGTATACATAAATTAAAATCTTGGTATTTTTATCTTCTTTACACACAGATAGTACAGAAACGAAACTTAATGATTTTGAGAATTACATATTATTAAGATATACATTGGTTCGAAAGTTATCGACCTAGTATCATGTAAGAAATATTTTGGAAAAAGATCACTTAATAATGTCATCGAGTGATTCGGTGTGACGACGGAAATCGCGATGCTAAATATTCGCATAATTCTAAATTCATTACTCTAAATTCATCATTTGCGAAAATGACCTCTCTTCCGAATGCTAATAATTTCACCCGACCTAACCTAACTTGACCTAAATCACATACGATACGATAAGAGTTAATTTTAAATACCCACCAACCTTTGAACCAAATGAATTCCTGGGTTTAAAACCGGTATATTTCATTTCTATTTATCGAGTTTTATGAAAAAAATACAAAGAAATTTAACGCATTCGATGCGAGAATACACGTTGTATGGATTTTCTATTCCATGGCTGTTGACGTGAACGGTCGCGTCATGAATTTTTCCAGAAAATGTGAAAGATGTAAAAGAGTTTTCCACATATCCGGCTTTCCTTTTGCATACACGTTCAGTACAGAATTGTCGTCAGTATTCAAAGCCATTTTGAATTTCGTTGCATTTTGCGCCGTTTTACGACTGTTTCTTGTATTCATCGAAAATCAATATTCACCAGAGATCCCCTTTTGATGCTGCATTAAATCCAAAAAGACGAACGAAATTTTGCGATTGTAAATGTAAAAATTATTCTATGTGTATTTTTGTAGAAAAAAAAAATCGCATAAATTGTGCAGAAAATTGGATAACAATTAACTGATTTCTGAATATTGCCAAATATTCCAAACACCAAAGCAAGATAAAGCATTATTAGATAAAATTGGAAACGACAGAATACCGAAAAAATAATTTGCATTTTAACTTTAACACGTGTTATATGTATATGCGATTTAATTACGTGTACATTGGTCCCCTCTATTCGTACTTCGTTCCGATGTAATCTAAATTGAACAAGGTCTCAGCGAATCGATAAGACATTGTATTCTGTATCTAAACACTTTCCGTGACATTTACGAGATATCGAGGGAGACGAACAATGAGAGAGCGGAAATTTTTCGGAAAACGATATTTACACGTGTGATTGACAATAGTAGGGTAGGATTTGTTAAAATTTTTTGGAAAAACAATTAATTTGATGTGAACATTTTATGTAACAATAATTCTTTACATACAAGAAAGAATTATATTTTATATTTGATGAAATAGAAAATTGAAATTTAGGTCAAATTAAAAAAAAAAAAATTGTTAAAAATTTATGAAAAATAATACGTTTGCTTTAATTTTTAAACATTTCCATTTCCTTAAATCATACGTAATTTATAATGAATTTTTCACATAATAAATCAACATGGAGATACTATTTTAACATATATATTCAAATTTCCTAGCTAATTCATCATATCTCGAGGAAATGCTAAAGTTTTCTGATGGAATAAAATTCCGACAGAAATAATATTTTGTCAAAATACAATCGATAAAGAATTATATTTTATCGTAGAAATATTTTTTGCTGATTAATATATTTCGAGAAATATATGTATTCTTTTTTAAATAATTTTATAATATTAATAAAATTAAATATTTGTTTACTTTCCTTCGTCTGTTAAAAAACTCAATATAACAAAAGTAAGATTTTGAAATTTACTTTTTAAACAAATCCATGTTCTATTTTATTTCAGTACAATTATCCGTTTAAAAATAATATAAATATTCAGCCGAAATTTTCTAGAAAAATATTCGATCGAAACCAATATGATACCACACTTTTGTTTCTTCTCTTTACAAACTTTCGCCTCGTATCGTTTTAACAAATTTATAAATACATGTGTATTCGAAGGATATGTTTTAAAAAATGTTCGCTCGATCATTTTATTAAATTCACCTGGAGCATATATAAAAGGGAGAAAGGAAAAAAGAAAAAAAACGAGAAATGCACGAGTGAAATTCTGCGTTTTCATAACAGAGAAAAAAGGAGGGAAAAAATAAAACGTAGAGAGCAGTGAATTTTATGAACGACATAAAACCCCGCTAGAATTCCCATGAAGAAGATAGAAAGCTGAGCGAAAGCTGGGAGAGCTACTTCAAAGCTTAATGACGCTTGCCTTGCCTCGCCGTTCTTTCTTTCTTTCTTTTTTTTTTTTTTCAATTAAATTACGGAACCTCCAACGAAATTAACCACAACCCTTTAAAGTCTTACTTTTTTTTTTCTTTTTCCACAAATTTAGTCGATCGAAATCCAGAATTTCAACGATATAACGATATAAGATTCGATGGATTCGAATCAAACAAAAGTGATAAAATATCCATACATGCGGATTCACAATTAGCAAATTTACATCAAAAAGGAAAGAAATGCAAGAAAGGCAGAAGCTCAAAAACATGGAGCTTAATAATAATTAAATTGGAAGCAAATAAACAATATTATTATGCCCAGAACCCAGAATAATGCACGGTATGTGTAACGATCAAGACAAAGTCTCAAAGACGTCAAAAAACGATCAAATCCGTTTCTGAAGAAATAGAATACTTAAAGCAAATAAGATTAAAAGGCTAGCCAAGAATCTATATTCGGAAAATTTACGTAGAAGGCTTTACAGGAAGTATACCAGCTATCTCTTTCGATCAACTATCTCTTCAACTTGTTCAACAAAATTGTAAAGAATATTTGACGGCTTTCTATTGAGGAAACGTGTACATATAAAGGAAATGTATTTGGAATATTATTTTGTGTAAGATGAATAAATTAATAAACCATTGTATTTGAATCTCTCTGAATAATATCATAATAAGAAAGATAAATTTGAAATTTTGGTTTAATTGAAAAATAAAAGCAAAAAATTCACTTTACAAAAATATTGAATAGAAATATTCGTTAATCTCCATAAAATTTATTCTCTATTATTACAATCATTCTGTTTCTCAAAATCTTCGTTAAGTGTATTGGTCTACGACCAATCATTTTATTTTTTAATCGACATCTTTTCATTATTTCACTAATTTTTGAAACACCTCAGAATATTTCAAATTACTTTCGATCTTCCACATTAACAACACTCACACGAAATCATAAAATGAACGATTTATTTTAAAGTTTCCATTTTAATCGTGACACGTGATAAATTTTTTCTTCTAAAGAAAACTGAAAGATCAAATCGGGAAGAAAATTAAAATTTTTATACAAATTTCGTTTACATTTTCCTTTAATTATTTAATTCCTTTAATTACGAAACGTTTCAAATGATATTCCAAATATGCCCTATCTTCTCTACACTCTGCACTGTTCTAATAATTTGCCTATAATCTCGATTGTAAATAAAAAAATAAGAAAAATACAAGGCGCATGAATCGTTGAACAGGCTAATTGGAAAAATCTACGACGGAATATCGAAGCTCGCGATTTCCGATCACGTAGCACGTTTGTTTCCACGGGGAAAAATATCCTTTCGTCGTGGAACGTTTCGTCGCAATCGGAGTTACAAACTCTGCGCGCCACGTGCCGTAATTCGTATTCAGAGTCGCGAGAAAGAAACGGAAGAACACGTGGACGCTTTCACTCTCCCCGGTTTTCCTCCACTCGACGAGAAATCGAAATCCAATTCCAGCGGGATGAGCTTTCTTTTAGAAACGGAATCGTCCTCAAATACAAGATACAAGATACGAATTTGACACTTTTCTTCAATTCTCTCCTTCAATTGGCTACCACAGTGATCCATGAAAGGAACATGTTATAAGGGAAAATAAATTATCGTTTTGCGTGCACACGGTTGTGTTACTGATGCAGTGTTTGATTATTAAAATATACTCTTAAAAATCGACATCCAATCCTTGCAATTCTATTCAAGGATGTTTTATTAAATTCAATGTGTATTTATGTATAAATTAAATTCAAAAATGTGGAAAGATTCATTTCGAGATTCGAATACGAACAAGTATAATGATTCGTACTTTTTAAGTTTTGAAAGTTTACTTATAAGGAATAATTGAATTATTAGAATTAGAGTTTGTAACGAAGTTTCAAAAAGAATTAGAAATTTCAAATCTATTTAATCAAATTTTCATTTGTACTTAGAATTATTTTTTCTTCCATTTGTAAAATTATTCGTTCGAGTGTATTTAAAATTAATAAGTTCTTTTTTTTTTTTTTTAAATTGTACTTAAAAAGATTAAAATCTTATTTGAATCATATATTTGATTCTATCAAATAAATAATTTACAAGAAATACGATTTTTTCGTTATTCAAATATTTAAAAAAATTTAGTAATCGATTAAATGACATTTGTGAGTGATACTTGTATGAAATTTATTTCTATGGCAACTTTATAAGTTGGCACAAGTCAACATGCCATTTCAAAAAACGCGTTGAAAAGATCATTAAAATAATATCCACCTTCTAAACGAGCTGTATAAGTGTGTATAAGAAGATTATAAAGTTTCGAATCGAAACTTGAACCACAAATAACACTTTTATCGTGTTTCACCGTATTTTCTCTAAGTGATATTGCTTTGTCTCTCGAGGGTCACGAAGAAAATTAAACTTTGGAATTGTCGCGGTTTAGAGAGAGATTATTGGGAAATTACAAAAGTTTTCCATTCCTCAAAGTTTGCGACTCCATTGACTTAAATAATCTTCCCTTGAAACTGTTTAGAGTGTTGACATATCTGAAAACTTTTTTAGTTTTTATCACCGGTTAATACTCCTCCTCCATTAAAAATCCATAAATAATAAATCGATGGAAGGTATTTATAAATTGATGTACTTAATAAAATACGTTTTCTAAAGTTTTACTTCATACCTTTGTTGTTTATTACAAAATTGTTTATTAATCTAACCTAACCTAATTCCAATATAAACCAGAAATTAAATAAATTTGACGTTTGAATTAATTTCTGTTTAATCCTAAGTTTAGTTTCATCTCAAAATTAAATAAAAACCTTATTAACTAAGCCACTTATCTTAATAATCCGGCCGCCATCAATAGCAATAAGGTTAAAATTAAAACTAACCTCTAAGTCTAAACTGTTTCTCGAAAATACATTTTTTAACGACGACAATATATCATCCATCAAATGTACCAATCATCGATATTTCTCTCACGACGGGTCTAATTGCCTTCTTTTTTTCACCGGCCAAAGAATCGAGCGAAGAAAGAAATTCGAAGAATGGGGCCACCAAAAATACATCCATCAAAAATTGTTTCCTCTTTTCTCTTTTACATACAAATTGCTTCCCGGTGATTTCTACAGTATCAAAGAATCTATTCAACGTTTCTATAACACGGAAGGCAGAATCCTTTGCATTCATATAGCCGGGGGGAGAAACGGTTCGCCCCCTTTCCAAAAGAGGCTTATGCCGCGGCACGAAAAGCGAATCCGTCGAAGAAATTTCGAATTCTCGGCCGATCGCAAAAACTGCTCCCTCATCCGTATCAACCGCCTTTCGTAGGAAGTTGCCCAAGAAAGATGTCACGTTCGGTAAACAATTCTCTCGGATTCGAATCGGGAATCGGGGGAAGGCGGATCCACCCGTAGAAATTCAAACGGGTATTGTCTTATGGCGGGGGAGGGGGCAAGTTTGCCCAACTTTGTCCCCCGATTTCACGGCTTAAATTATCGCGTTTTCGAGGACAAAACATTAAGTAATTTGGAACTCGAACTTGGTTTAGATTATAAAGGATAATATAAGGAAAATATATTTAATTAATCTCCAGTGGCCGAATGGATATCTCTAGCACACATTATTAAGTAATTATTCAGACGAAATATAAGTTAATTTAAGGTTATTATTTATTGAAACGGAAAGAACTTAAGGATTGGAAAAAGAAGACAGTAGAGAGGTATATTTAAATTTATAGATGGTTAACTTTCAATTTCTGACTATTCGAATTGCAAAGGTAACGAAATAATTGGACATTAGGCGAGTAATTTTAAGAAATAATACATATCATCGAGCACGTATCCATATGTATAACAGATTTTATGATATACAGTATTTGCACTTGCAAACTTATATGTATGAGCGTCTAAAATTTCCATATTGTATCAGACATCAATATTTATGGGAAGCGATGCTATCAACCAGTTTTCCATCTTCCAATTTGTACCATACATTCGTGCTTATTCCATAACTCTTTCTTTGAAAATTTCGTGCATGTTTTAGGGGATTCTAAAATCCTCTCACGAATTTTTCGTTTCTCTATTTCTGCTTCCGTAATCCTATTTCTACTTTTTCGTCTCTATTTCCTGTCTTCAATTCTTTCTTTACAAAGTTCCAGTTTTGGATCGAGACCTCAGTTCACTTTCTCTTTATACTTTTTCGCTGTCTTCAACTTTTCCTTGCGTGTCTATTTCTTTTTTTCTTTCTTCTTTAATAGTCTCTTTCCTATCTTTCTTATCGTTATTATTTTTATTACGTTAATATTATTGTTAACATTATTGTTAAAATAAAAATATTTACTCAGTTAAGGAAAGAATTATCTTTTTTATCCTTTTTCCTATGAATATGAATATGTAATCTTGATATATCTCAGTTTTTGAATTATTTAAACTAAATGTTCAAACTGTTCATCTAATTGTTTGCCTTCACTCAAAAATATCAGATATTTCTCGAATAATCTTAACTGCATTTTATATTTCTTCTTACAAATCGGGTATATATAGTTCATTTGCATATTGAACACATAATAAAATTAAACAAAATTTCAGAAATTTATTGGATTGAAATTAAATCAGAGTGACTATGTGGTAAATTTATTTTTAAAATTAATATAAATTCTTATATGATATTTTATGATATTTAAAGAATAAAGTAAGTAGAGTTTCTAACTCTAGCATCATTAATAAAAATTTGATTTTGTATAAAAATCCTACTTATTACAAATTTTTAAAATTTTCAATTTTTATTAATAAAATCGTAAAATCTTCAAATAGCACATAATAATGATTCAATTTGAAAGTAAAAAATTCTAAGTTCAACCTTAAGTAAGCTCAAGTATAAGAATTATTAGATTAAATAAATAATTCCATTAATTATTTTAGTATATAGATTTAGCGTAGTAGATAGAAAATATTTCTGAATTAATATATAATAATAAATAAAAATGTTTTGTTGGTACACTCTCGAACGAGGACGCCATTTTACCTGTTCGATATTAATTTAAACGAATAGACAAAATCGATATTTTTGTCTTCCTTGCAAATATAGTTTCTCTTTGTGCAGATTAATCTGCTCGTTATCGGTAATTTTTTTTTTTACTTTAATAAATGTTTCAGTCATCTTTTCAACTTTTTCACGAAAAAAATCTTCTCATTTCAAATATTAAAATAATTAAAAATAAATAAATTATTGCTCGAATATTTTATTTCTTTTCAATCGACAAGTACATTCGCAATTTCTTTCATATTATCGAGTTACACGAGACTTGACAGAAAAATTGACATTTTTAACAATTTTTTTTCTTTTTAAATTAAAATCTGTCGATCGACCAAGTCGATAGCATTGTTTCCTATTTCAAATAATAGCGATCTGCTTGCAAACGTGAAATATCAAGTTGAACTACGCTCAAGGATCGGCAAGCATGTTAAAAGTTATATTCCATAACAAGTTCACGGATTGCTTCGTAACTTTCTGCAACTGCCGATCTAACAATCGAAATTTTCAAGTAATTTGCAACAATCTTCCTGCCAACAATTTGGATGATTGTTCGTGGTACAAAAATAAAAGAAAAAAAAGAAAAAAAAAAAAAAGAAAGAAAGAAGTATTCGTCCAGTTCCAGGATGAAGAAAAAGAAAAAGAAAGTAAAGAAAAACGGGGAAGGAAAATACGATAAGAAACGGCAAGAAACGAATCGATACTTTGGAAGGGAAAAAAGTGGAGAGGAGAGAAGAATGAATTTCGTGTCGACGCACGAGCGATGGGTTGCCTCTAAACTTTTCGCGGAATAAACGGAAATCGGAAACAACCCAAGCTCTGTAAACGTTCGAGTACATATTTCAACAACGTGGCGGAAAGATTTCGAAGGAAACAGTTGGCGACAAACAAAACTCTTGTGGATGTGACGTGGTAGACAAAGGGGAGAGAGAGAGGGGGGAGGGGGGGGGGGGGAAGAGGAATGAATAATCGTGTTACGAGGATTAGGTCGCAATCCTCTTAACCGCTCTTGGAACGAGTGTACGTATATGCATTTTCATAGATTCGCGTGCATTTCTGTATTCTAAAGTAAGGATACGCGTCTGTTCTTAATTATATTGTACGTTTAACCAAACACAATTAACGAATAATGAACATTTACAGTGCTTTGTCGCTTTAAGCTTACTTATGTGAGAAATATTTGTCACAAATGGCTCGAGTGATATTTATTATTATTATTATTATTATTCGGATTAATTAATCTTTAAATGTGAATTATCTATAAATGTTTCGCATAATTTTTCTTTTTTTTTTTGGGGGGGGGGGGTGTAGAAATATCAGTTTTTTTATTTATTTATTTTTCCCATCCAAAATGTGAAATATCGTATAGAATGGGTAAGAAGAAAGAAAAGTAAAATTATTTTTAAAATAGAAATAGCGAAACAGAAGGAAAATTTGTTGAAACAGTACAATGGTAATAAAATTGTACTGTTTTATTTACAAAATGCAACGTAAAAATACCTCGAACATCTGTTTTCACTGTTTTATCATATTGTGATTAATCAAATACAATCACACTGTCGAACAGTATATTTTCGATGAAAGAAGATGGATAAAATGAATATTTTTTTATATTTTATATTGAATAGTTAATTTAAATTTTAAACTTTGTTTTGACGCTGTAATAAAACGTAATATTTTGTCAAAAAAAGGATTAACAATATATATATATATATATATTTTGTGTAGAAATAAAAAGAGTAATTACGCTATAAAAAGTATTATTTTTTTAAAATGTTAATGGATTTCGAAATTTACTGATTTGCCACGAACAGATGCTTTCCTCCATGTTTCAGCAATATAAACATATGTACATTTATCATGAAATAATAATAAAAAAAAAAAAAAAAAAAAAGGATTTAAACTCTATTTTTCCATTTATTTTTCCTCGCCTAAATATAACTAGTAAATATATATTTAATCTATTTATTTATTTATGATGAAAATCTGCATTCAAATAACTGAATTTCTCATTGTGTGATAACCGCTTTTATCTGCATTTTCATGAATCACTGTTAATTAAATTAAGGATATTTATACAAAATAAAACTTTCGTAAACACGACTGAACTGAAGAAATGGAACTTAGATAGAGATTTTTCAAATATCATAACGCATATTATACTTTGAATATTTTACATTTTTTCGCGTGTGTAGATTTAAATTTTGCATAAAATCGGCAGTCTACCGATTTAAAAAAAAAAAAAAAAGAACGAATAAAGTTCTTTCTAAATGGTGACAGATCGACACAAATGGAGAGACGGATGCCATATATAAAATTTTAGTTTCGGCCAACTATTATTTTCCAAAATATTAATGAAAAAAAAAAAAAAAAAAGAACTTTCAATTGCACACGTGGCTAATACGTTTCGAAAATAATTCAAATCTATGCGACGATATCGATGATCAAGTATGATTAATTCTTCGAATAATTAACAAATCGTTGAAATAGAAAATTCGAAATTTTACATGGAATTACATCTTACGCTGTAATATCATTTTATCACATCTTATCATTCTCCATACGCAATACTCGATCGATAAGAATTTTTTATCGAACTTCAAATTATTAATTTCAAAATTTCATATTTCGATTCCATCTTCGAATCTTTTCGAAGATCTTTCTATAAAAAAAAAAAAGGACAAGATCAGAGAGGGATCGAATGCATATACAGAGGATCGATGTATCTGAACAGCAGGATAAACGAGGCCAAGTTTCGTCGGTGGCAACAATAATTTCGCGACTGAAATTTCAATCGATTCATCGAAATCGTGATAAAGGTGATCGGTGCCATATCCGGGATGACACGCACGAAGGGAGAAAGAGAAAGAAAGAGAGAGAGAGAGAGAAAAATGAATATTCATCTCAGCCGAAACGCGCGCGGGAGACAGCTTTGTTGCCGATCGCTGATTATCGATTCGCGTCACGGCACTTGAATTGGCCGAGGAGAAAGGTGAAGGGGGAGGGGCGAAAGTGTGTCCATAAAAAAGGGGGAGGGGAGGAGGGGACAGGTGGAAAAACGAAACAACCGATGAGATACGCGTTAGCCTCGTAAAACGAGATACGAAATTACCGATAAATTTTTAGGATAGCGCGCGGCCGGAAATTTATCGTGATTGATAACACCCGTCCCATTCGTTATCACGATTTTGTCAGCTACTGAGAAAAAAACAGGTCTCGCGTTACTTTTCGACTGATGCCCGACACAATTTATGATATTGCAAAACCAATAGTTCCGCTGCTTTGCCTTTGGCAAAAAGAACTTCCAAGGATACCAGATATTTTCTTCTTTCGTTTTTTTTTTTTTTTTTTTTTTGGTAAATTTTATTTAGGCGTAATTAATCTTGGAAAAGGAACGAAGGAGTTAGAACGGAAACGATCATTTCAGTTCGATTTCAGTCACGAGTGATTACGATAATCGACATATAATGATCGTCGCAATATGGCGATTTTAAATAGCTCGTTATTATTTATTAAAAATGTGTCATCAAAATGTGATTTGGAATATAATTTTGAGTGTTGTTAGTTTCTGTGCGGATAAGGATGTAGAAGGATTTTTAACGTATGTGTTGTACGAATTACGAATGATCCAATGAAAGCAACGAATTTGTAATAAATTAAATGTTATTAATTTTTACATACATATATTTTGTGAAATTTGATTTTGGTGATTTTTATGAAGAAGTTGAGTCGATGGAAAAATAACGTTAATTTTATGACTGAAAATAAATTTAATTTACGATTATATTATATGTATATAACATATTAATAATTTTATTATTTATTCTTACATGATATTATCTTGTATTCTTATTGAAAAATAGCCTTCATTTACGATATAAAAATTATTTTTCTCGGAGAACCTATCATCGATCTTCGAAGCACGAAATATTTTCTGAAAATGTATATATCACGAACGTGATTACACGAGATTTACTTGTATCATTGAATTCAAAAAGACACAATATAAACATCAATTCCACTTGCGCACATTCGATCGCATAAATTCCAAACCCGTTGATCCGTTCGAACATGGAAAAACAAGGGAATTTGCTCGTTGTTGGAAAGAAAGCAAAAATTGAAATATTCCTGGTACTACAAACTTTCCAATTTCTGCGAAAGAAGTCATCGATTCGAGTCGGCGTGGGCGTGGATCGAACGCAGTCTTATTCTTCTATCGTTGCACACACAATTGCAACATTCTACAGTCACGAGTGATTTACGATCCAATTCAACCAGTTCGTCCCTCTTGAATCATCAACCTCACCTTTCCGATCGGTCTACCTTCACCGAATATTAACATTATTTTACCTGTATTCTTCTGCCTTACCTCTACATCTTTCTAATAATCATCGTAAGGCGCAACACGACACAATTAAACCGAAGATTAAAATCTCTTAGGGAGGTTATTAGCGGAATTTAATATACGTCCACGTTTAATATATCTGTATATTGTTTAATCACTGTGCACTGTGTATAATCTTCGACAATTCGATTAACGTTGGGGGAGAGAAAAAAAGCCTCTATTCCCCTCTCCGTTTTAATTAAGCTAAATAATATTTAAATATTATTACCTATCCTTCTTTAGCATTACTTGTGTTTTTATTTACGCCAAAAGTGATTCCCCTTTTTGCAAATTCCTCGACTAAATCGTTGTACACACACATGTGAATACACATCCAGATGATCGGCCATCGACACCGCGCCAATTGATAATTAATTTCACAGGAGAATCGATGCAATCAATGCGAATTATTTACTGGCGTGTTGCTCGAAGGGGAGGGAAGAACGGAAGAGAAAAGAACGTTCCGTATTCCCGGCGTTGTAGCGCAATCAGGGATAAAAAGCGGTCTCCGAAGAACGGGTAAATCGATGCAACGCGAGAGACTTCTGTCTCTCGTAAATTTTAATCGGGACGCAGCCGTTTTTTACGTGGCGATAAACGAACGTGATCGCTAACTAACCTCGATTCAGGTTATGAAAATTAACACGGGACTGCGATATTTTTAATAAATTCTTAACTCTCTCTCTCTCTCTCTTCATTACTGTCCATTATTTCAATCAAAAGAATAGATGTACTAAGTACGTAATTTAATTCGCTTCGTGTTGCGGTGAAGAAAGAGTATTAAATTTAATCCTGGATTACTTAAGTTCTTTCTTTTTTCTTTTTTTTACGATAATTAACTGTGCACAGCTTCTTTTCTACGAGTATTTTAATTACAAAATGTGTACAAGGTGTCCCGTTATTCGTGATACAATCGGATATTGTGCGATTATTATATATATGTGAAAATGTATTCTACTGAATGTAAAAATTAATTTTCGAAAAAATTGAATTTTAAAATTTATCGATTAGATAGAGTGTAAACGATTAATCTCGATTTTCTCGAAAATAAATTTTTTTATTTTTATCTAAATATTTGTCAAACTTGATTTATTCAGAAGAGATTTATTCGAATATTTATAAATTCTTTTCAATAAAGATTAATAATAAGATTATTGTTTTGAATTTATATTTCAATTTTCTTTTATATATTAAGATATTTGCAAATAAAATTTCCATTTATTTTAGATTCAGATTGAACGACTTGTTACACTTGTTGTAATTATAACAACTTGAATTAGTTTAATATCGGTAACTTTGATTTCAGTATAACAAAACAGAACATATATATATATATCAGTTTTATAATTTTCAAATAATAATTTAAGAACATGGAGATTTAAAGATTAAAAATATAAAATATATCCTCAATAAATAAGCTGGAGTTTTTGCAGAATTTTCAAAAAATTTCGGAAAATTTAAAAATTTGAAACGAATGAAATAAATTCAAAAATTAATCATAATCGATAATCGAAGAAATAGATTCCAATAATTTTTATTCTTGTGATTGTATTCGTTTTAAAATATTTAGAATTTATTTTTAATATTGCGTTTAAAAATGTAATTTTTGATTAATTTTTCTTTAATTTTTTAATTATCATTAAATTTTTAAATTTTATTGTATAATTTATGACTACCGTATTGTATAACATTATCACCATTTAAAAGTAGTTTTTAATATCATAGAATTCTAGATTAATTATTATTATTTTTTTCGTTTTAATTCTACTTTTCTACGATGTAATTTCCTACAACTTCCATTATCATAATTCTAGCTGGACAGTATCTTTATTTCAATCTTGTAGATCGTTTTTTCGTCCATCAGAAAAATAGAATACGCAACTTGTATTAGTCACGAAGACGAAATATATAATTTAATGAATATTTGGCATACCTAACAATAAAAATATAAAAAAGAAAAAGAAAGAAAAGGAAAAAAGAATGCTAAATTGTTCAAAGCGAATTACGTGAAATAAGCTAATAAAAATTAACGATCCAACTTTTTTTTCTTCTTCTTTCCCTTTCAGTTATTTCGTTTCTACAATTTCCCTTGTTATTACCTAACTTACTGTTACATTTTTTGCTCGTTAATATTTCTGTGTCGTGACTAATTCGATAAATAATTTTCGATTTCTACCGGTCTGATAAATCTTGTAATAACATTTTGTCTTTATGTATGAAAAGAAAAATCTAATTTTCAAATTCGAATTTCTGCGAAAACTTCTGGTTTAAGTTAGATCAAATTTAGGTTATGAACTGAAAGAATATCAGAAGACATAGACTGAATTCAGATTACGAATTACTTAATTGTCGATCGTAACGATAATTTTAAAAACTAATGAAAATACAATCACACAATTGAGACTTACGATGAGATGTTAAAGAGAAATTTAAAAATAGATTGCTCGGTGATTCGAATTATCAAAAAACTCTTCTGTGTAAATCTAAATGAAACGATAAATAAATAAAATTCGTTTAAAATCATTGTTATATTTATATCTCTGCTCTAAGAAACGTTCCTAGATATATCACTAAGATCCCTAGGATATAGGGATCACATCACAATCACTTCGCTAGGGATATTATAATGCCATTACAATGAAATCTAGCGTAAAATTTCTGAAAATTGATACATTGTTACGTCCATTATTCCAGGATTTCCAGATCGCTTAAGAACAATGATCCCTCGTGCAGGAAATTCGACAGAGGCATGAAAGTTCAGTGGCTCGATTGTAAGGCTGGAAGGAGCGATCTTGTTGCCTGACAAGCCGTTAGCGTGACAGGTGAAACTCTGTCAAAGCGTCGTAAAATCGCTTCAGTAGGGAGCGCAGATTATAAATGAGGTTTCGCCTCGCTTTCTCGACCCTACGTAACTCGTGTTTGTCCCCGTCCCATGGCTGTCGCCCGATTCGAAACTTGCTTAATCGATAGTTACAAATGATGGCTGATTACTCTGATAATCGATCGTTATTTACAGGTGTTAGCGAATACTAAACGTAATCTTCGATATATATATATATATATTTACGGCCACTATTATAGCTACGTTTGATCTACATTTAGATTATACATTGGCAAATCCATTAATAATGCGACATATAATGCATCTGTAATTAGAATTTATCCGAGCGTGAATTTGGAATGGTGTTTCGAATTAAAATTTAATCAACAATTTCTTAATTCAAAATTATATACAGATGGAAGAAAGTGATTTCATTTGATCAAACAGTGTGTTATCATTAAAATCGTAACGAGAAAGATTAAAGCGTAAAGACTTGGTAAAATAATTTTAAATTCGCGGAAATGAAACATTCGATCTGAGAAAGAGAGAGATTAATTTTTTACCTATGATAACACGAATAAATTTTAGTATATAATAGTTAATTAATTTCATGTTGCCAATATAATTTAAGTTGGCCACATTAAAAGAAATATGATTAATGTTCTAATTAGATGTAAAGCAAATAAAATAATTTTGAGGAAACATTTCCTATGGGATGTTTCGAAATGAAGTAGTACAATCGACGAAACGGTCTACATGCAAAAAAATAGATCAAAAGGGAAGAGTACAATTTTTTCGTTTTCAAATGAATCAAATTTGAAAAGTTTTCCAGTTTGGGAAAATTTAATTAATTCTTGATTTGAATAAATTATTCGTAGGAGATTATTTTACATGTGAAAATAAGCGAAAAATGTAAAATAAAATTTTTTTATTTAAAAACTAATTTTCGAATAAATTGAATTTTAAAATTCGTCAGATATACGAATATATAATTATCTTTTAACCATATACGTCCAATCTCGATTTTCTCAGAAATGAAGATTTAAATTGATAAAATTTTTTATTTATTTTCACATAAATTAACTTCATGAACCTATAATTCATTCGCATCTGATCGAGATGATCAATGAAACAGTTAATTACATTTGTCAATTATTCGAAAGATTTGAAAAACAAGATGAATCCTGTATGCATAATTTGAAAATATTTGATTGATGTAATTAATTTACATCAATTCTTAAATAAAAATTTATTTAATTAAATTGTACTTACGTAACACATAAGTATTTCATTTTATTAATTTCAAGTATTTGAACACTTATTTTATTTCTCATTGAATTATAAAATTTGTTTAAAATTTCATCTTCATATTTTAAATGAACAGATGAAAGAACAAATTAAAGAACAGATGAAAGATCAATGGAACAGATTAATTTAATCAAAAAATATAGGAATTGATTCTTGGAAAAAGTAAGAGCAAAAATTAATATGAAAAATAATATGTTGGATAGATTGGATAATATAACGAAGAAAATAGATGAAATAATTGTTGAGAATGAAATACTCGATCTAATTCATCTTAATCATTATATGAAAATTGCATAAAATATGAAGATGAAAAAAAATTTGGAATAATTAGGATAAAAAGCTCAAATTATAAAGTCTTTAAATCTTTAAATTTTCTCCGTTAATTGACGTAATTCAAATTTTAAAAAGAAGATTTATTTCTCGCAATTCCTATTACCCTAATTTAAACTTTTTTAAAATTGCTCTTTTTAAATAAATTCTGTCTTAAATTCTTATCTTGTTTAGCATTTCATATATCATACTAAAAAAATTAAATTTTTTATTTTATTTGTATTATTTTTGCTAAGAAAAATAAATCAGATCTGATTTTATCATTTTCAAAAAGAATATACAGTTTCCTATATTTTTCAATTTAAAAATTAAAATTAATAAAATTAATTTTTGATAATCTACACTTTTTTTTATAAATTTTGGATAAATTTATAAAAAAAAAGTATTCATAATAATAAAAATAGTATTTATAAAACTAATTTATTAAAAAACAAATTTTATTTTTCATAAGTGAAATTATCTTTATGCTATTTTTATATTACGCTATATCATAGCGAATAGTATGACTGCCCAACCTATTAAAAGTTAAAATATTTCAATATATTATAAATTTTCCAATAATAAAATATTTTGAAAAATACTACGTAGAGTATACATTATCTAAAAAAGGCATAATGAATAAATTAGTCGAAACAATAATTTACAACTAATCAAACAGTGGAGCTAAATCAACGAAACGAAAATATTAAAAGAAACAAAGAATATTTTTTTTTAACGATAAAATTAAGCAGACGAAGGCCATTTTCCATTTTTATCGAGCCAGTGTTTGAGCAATTTCAATTGCTAGAAAAAAATCTGCATAAAAAAACAAAAAAAAAAAAAAAAAGAAAGGAAAGAAGAAAGAAAGAAATAAAGAAAAAAAATAGCTGGAATGGAAGCTGGATTTCAAAGGTTTTCCATCGCGGCTTAATTGAACCGAACGGCCTGCGAGCAAACTTGCACCCGTGCAAATTCATTCGCGTACACCTTACAGTCAGCATTATTTTCCATCACCGATACAACCTGCGCTGGATTTAAATACAGAAGTGCACTTAAGTTTCGTCTGAAATACTTTATCTCTGTGCATCCCTCTAAATGAACAGAGCAGGACGGCCAGACAAAGGAATTTAAATATGTCCCTTCGTAGAAGTGAACTACGTACATACATTTTTCATATCCCACCTTTGCAGATGCTGCAATTTCTTGACAAAGCGTACAGAATGGAATCGATTAAATTCCCTGAATCGACATCTCAATTATTAAAGGAAGATCGACGTGTTATAGAAAAAAATTTCGTTTAATATCCATGCTCAATGTCCTAATAAATTATTCAATACTTTTATTGCTACGCTTTTTATCTTTTTATTGGAAAAATTTGGATCGGCATAATAATTCTGATTTATATACGTGGTAATTGAAATAATTCGCTGAATATTTCAATATTCTTCCGATTTCAAAAGACTTTATTATTAAAATTATATTGTAATTGCATTGAATTTATATTTAAATTTAGTTAACGATAAATTTTTTTATAACTTTAATAATTACACTGACATTTGTATTTTTATAACAATCTGTTATTTGTATTTCGCTTACATACTAAAAGAAAAAAAAACTCTTTTAACTCTGTTGTATTTACATTTAGACAACATATCTCGCAATGCAATCTCGCTCATGTGACGCTTTGAATAGTTATCTCATGAATCAACATCGTTCGTGTGTTTTTCATCGATATTTGAAATATTTTCGCACAGTCTATTTATGATAAGAAGAAATAAAATTAAAACGTAGAATAAGTTTGTGAAAAATTGATTTATTTTATTTTTCTTTTAATAAAATTGAATTCCAAATATTGGAAAATAAACATACGAGATATCTCATTTATCACGTACCGTACACAGCAGAACTAGTTACATATCTGGAATCACTGAGGGTCAGTTCATATAGAGTTCACGTAATTTACGATTCCTCCATTACCTATGATTTCTCGTTCAAATAGCACGAATTCATGTTTGGATAAGTGGATTCAATCGGTAGGATTTCAGTTAATCGAGCACTATCTAAAATTTCATTATAACAAATAATGCCCAGATAAATGGTGTTAGATCATAGAAAGATTATACTCATTTATAAAGTGGCATGAACACGTTATGGTATGTGTGCGAAGAAATGAGATTAACGAATTTGTCTGCTAATATTATTTTCAGAATCCTCCCTTTCACAATGATCTATTATCTCCATTGATTGGAAAAAATTTACTTTAAAAAAATTAATTTTCTATTTCCCTCTTTTATTGCATTTTCTACGAATTTTGTATCATTGTGATCCGCGAATATATGAATAATATATAAAAAAGAAGATGGCAATATTCTTGACGTGTCAAAGAATTTTTAATTGAACAAAAAATAAGTAATAATTTTCAAAAACTGCATGTATCAAGCCTTGCTATTTAAATACAAATATTTCAACCCTTATATCAATACCCAGATACTCTTTAAGATTTTAAACTTTAAATTTCCCATTAAAAGATTTTTAAACCAATCAAATCGCTGTTATACATTATGCCATATATATCTGTTATTAATTCTAATGTTATTTTTTCGCTAAAAAATTATGAAATCAAAAGTTGAACGACGTTAAAAATTTTGGGTACGGACATAAGAGTTAAATAAAACTCCATCGCAATTAAACAATTTATTTCAACATATATATATAACATTGAAATCTAACATTACTAAAATTACTAGATCTACTGTTTAAATTACTAAAATATTCAAATCTAACTAAATTACGTAACGTTCAAATCTTCTTTAATACAAGAATAATCGTCGTCTAAGCGAGGCACGTTCTTGCGGAAGAATCGAAAGGAGGTATCCACGGGTCGAGTCGCGGTTAAAAAACGGCGAGAAAGAAAAGCCCCTCGTTAAACTTCACCGAGACGATAAAAGAATCGGTGGCACGCAAAACTGGTGGTCGGTTCTAAAAAGCTGAAATCAGAAAGATTCCAAGAAAAGAGAAATGGTAATGAGAGAAAGTTCGCGTGGCGTTGAGCTTGATACGAAAATTCGGGCTATCATTCGGTGTTGTTCGTGCAGTGCCGAAGGAAACGCCCTCTCTGATTCGCAAGAGCAACAAAACGTGGGAAAGAACGGTGCCGGTTAGTTCTCAGAGATAAGGAGTCTCGTTTATAATAGCTGCTGCCCACTGCCCACATTCGAGCCTTTGGTGTGTATGTCAAGTGAATGCCTTATCGTTTGATTCGCTTCGTTTGCCGGGTTGGCAAGTAGAGAAAGGCAGGAAATCGCGTGTGGTTATATCCACGTGCGCGCGCATATGCCGTCACATGACCCGGGGAATACACATAACAGAATTTGCTGAACAGAATAGATTCGATGTTACAGATCGCGCCGATTTCTATGCTGTGATATGCTTTGAGAAAGTTGTCGACAGAAACGGGTCGTACATTCGATTCCATTACGGGAGAAAATTTGAACAACATTAATTAATTGCACGCCGTTGGTGACAGTTTATAGGATAGGATATGACAATCGTAGAGAAAGCGGCGAATGGATTTGTTTTATAATATTGAATGCCATATCCTTTCAAAAGTCTCGACGAATATTAGTTATTGAAAATTGTTCTTGTCTTATATTATTATTTCAAGAATATTTAATCTAAGAATAGTAATACGAATAGTAGAACGATCAAAACGTTAATTGTTTCAATCACGTTTTTTTTTTTTTTGAGGAATTCGTACTTGCAGAAAATGACGAGCATGATAAAAATTATGAAAATCTATTTAAAAAAAATTGATAAGTATAGTAGCAAAAGAAAAGTAGTGCGGATAAAAGCTAATGAATGATGAATTATTATGACTCTTACAAGTTATTAACTTTTCAAGTCCGTTCTAGAACGATATTTTAAATGAAAAAATAATTAAAAAAACAAGAAATAACTATTAATCACAGTTATAGTTAATTTCATGCGTTGTGAAAGGGAACGTTATTAAAGAAACAAGAATATCAAGTTCTAGGTCAGACGTATGTTCATTTTATTTCATTGTCCAAGCAAAAACTCTGATAAAAACGAAAGTATATTTGAACAGCATAAAAAATTATTTAAAAAATCTATATTTTTTTCTTCGAATTTATTTTATTTAATAATTAATTTTCTTCTATTTGAATTCCATTTACATATCACAAAATTATTACATATCATAAAATTTCTCTTCTATTAAAATTATAATAATAATGAATTTGAACATCAGAATCAAATATGATTCTTTATTAATATCATAGGTTATCATTGATGTATGATCCCATGATGGCACGAATTTTCCATCGCTCTAATATTATATTATTACATTATATTATTATTATATTGATCCTTTATCTTTATTATATTATATTATTACACACATTATATCCTTTTATCCTTATTATAATTATCTTGACATAAGTAGATATACGGCATACACGACATAACCGCTTAAAAGATTAAATGGACACGAAACATCACGTACCTATTACCAATTCACGCTTCATCGAAAAACGCACAGCTGCAAATGGATGAATCCAATTCATAATGTATCGAATAAAAGGGTATCTTTTGCATCGTCCACGCTATTCGCAAAAAACTCGATATAAATAATTCATTGACATTTCAAGAGCAGTCTGGATTAACAGAGTAATGAATTCTCAGAGAGAGAGAGAGAACTGCTGAGTCGTAGTGACGAGGAATCAGTGTGGATTGTCGACGACAATAAGAAGAAAAAAAAAAAAAGAAGAAATGCACGAATGCCCTTTAACCACGGACGTCGGCGGCTTTGAGAACGGCGATAAGTTGTCGAAGAAAACAAGCCAGTGGTTACTCTCCGTGAAACGATTTAACGGCGAATTTGCTCGTGGTTAATAATAGTTCGAGCAAGGAAAGTACTTGGACAGCCTATTGGGTGGCACGGGTCAGGTGGCTCGTAGAAAGTGAACTGTATACTTGGAACTCGAGAACAAGAATGAGAACGTGAGCACAACCTGCGTCTAGTTGGCGTTGCTATCGAAACGTGTCCCACTATTGCAGCCGTCGTACGATTCCGCCAATGATCGGCAGGAAACGCTACGAACAGAACAGAGAAATTCGACGTACACGTAACGAACTAATCGTTTCGTTATCGTTCAACGAACTCACGATTCGTTTTTCGTCGACGAGATAAAACGTGACCATACACATTGCACGACACGCAAATGCATAATCCCCTATATATGGCGAGCTTCAATGAAACGTTATTAGGGGACAAACAGTTTTCAAACCCATCGATCTGTACAAATCGCTCGAGTGAAAAGCCCATGATTTTCTTTTACAAAGCAGACCGATATAATCGAGTATATACGTATTTGTAGATCGATTTTCTTGGAAAATACGTTCCATTATATCTTTTATATGTATGTATATATATATATATATATATAAATGTTTCTTAATAATATAAGAAAAAGATTAACTACAGTTTTTTTTTACACTTTCATTATAAATTATTAAATGAAACATAAATGAGTACAAAAATTTACGGAAATTCGATTTATCATCAAGTAAGATTTTCTTTTTAAATATGCAAATTGGAAATTACTTTAGGAATATTGAAAGTCATAAGATGGTCTTATAGCTTTCTCATCGAGGGTATAAAATATATCACGATTCGATTTGAAGATTTGTGTGATTTAATTGTGAAGCAAATTTTATTCGTCCAAGGAGAGGAGAATCGATACACTACGCAAAGTTTGAAGAAGTAACCGCGTTAGCATGTAACGTAAGCGAGAATCGATGTAATTTTATTTGAAATGAACCTTTCAACTTAACGAACGAAGTAATTTTGAACGAGTTCCGGAAGGAGGCAATAAAAAGCGTTCAACTTTCAAAAAGAAGTATCCACCAAGGAACGTGCAACGAGTTTTCCGCCTGAAAACACTCCACGCTTTCCCACGACCGAATCGTTCAGCGAATCGCAAAAACCACAGCAAATGCGATTCGATGCGAAATACAGAGGCGCGGAACGTCTATAAAAATCAAATAAATACGATATTTGCATTTCTATCATCCAAATCTATTCAAACTCATCCACCCGTTTATAAGCGTAATAATGCAAGATAATTTAATTAATGAGCTTGCATTAAGCTTTTGCTTCGTCTAATTTAATTTGTATTTTAACATTCAAAGTCAAATTATTAAATTAAATTAAATGTACCAAATATTAATCCATGATGCTATATATATATAATTTTGTCTAAAAAAAATTATTATACTATTAATGAATTATTAAGTTAAAAAAAAAAAAGAGAGAATATAAACAATATTGAATCGATAACTTCAATGGTTTGACGTTGACTGCAAAAATTCTGAACTGAATCCACAAATTGAAAAACTTTAAATTAAAATTCTCTTTTGTTCAGTATTATGTTTAAATTTGATATTCTGAAATTCTCATTGCCGCGTGTAACAAAAATATAATAATTTATCAATACCAAAATAATAACAGACAAATTTTTGTTATTATAAATGTAAAAATCATATCTACAAAAAATATTCATTTAATATTGCATTCATCTTTAACATTAAAAAAGTCACAAAATTCATATTTATTCTATTTTATATAATATACTTCAATTTTATAAGTATACAAATAAATCAAACTGAATGCCAGAACATATGCTGCCTTGATTACAAATCATTTTCCAAAAAGCAATTTTTAAAAAAACTATCAATCAAAATCTATAAATGGAATAAATGTATAACAAAAAAATATGGATATTGAGAAACTCCACGACTTATTTAAAAATTCTAAGAGTTCGTGAAATGTATGCAATTAATTAATACCTCATACATATCCTTTTTGACATATCTCGATTCGTTTGAAATTCAATACAACCCGGAAGTGTTTTTTTCGAAACATTGTGTTGTTCAACTTCGCTAGTAACTGGAGAAAAAAAGTCTATCGAAAAGGATATAACGGAGTCGACAAGAAGGCATCGAGACGAATTCGCAACGCGTGTCATCACGATTCACGGCTCGCGTGTTTCAATGGCTAACCGAGTGCACACCGTACACACCGAATAACGAATGAATCATAGGAACTCTCGCCACACTGTACACACGAAACCGCGGTTCACTTTCTCCTCTCAGACTCGTCCTCAATTACACGGAGCCGAGACCGAGGCCTCGTGTAATTATACGGGTGAGGTAGCACCGGGCAACTTAGTGAATCGCGCATACATTTTTTCTTTCCTCTTTTTTCTTTTTTTTTTCAGACTGGAAGAGACCCCTTTCACTCGTCTCGCGTCACCGAGACCTAGTTTTCTTTTTTCCGAAAAGACTAAAACGAACATTTTCTTATTTGTTTGTGACAAGCGTTTCTCTGCTTTCTATTTCCCCACTATGAATTGAATATCTTCCGTGCGTGTTCCTCTATACGTATTACAAATATTGAAACTTGAACGACATTGCTTGATGAGCAAAGAGGATATAGCGAATATTAGTCGAAATCGAAATCGAAAGAAACGAAATAAAAATTTGTGAAATAGAGATGGGTTAATCGTGTAAGTTATTAATCTTGCCGATAATCTTAAAATTTGTGTAATTTTTTTGTCTAATTTGTCATGATGATAAATCATTTTGTTACAAATTTTAAAAGAACTACTAATTAACGACATCGTACAAAACTTAAATAATGTGTTCAAAGAGAAATTGAAATTTATTCACGATAAAAATATATTTCTAAATTTTGAAAATTATTAATTAAATGATATTATATAAATACGTCTAAGTAAATTACAAAAGTTTTTAAAAATTTTGATTTTAAGCATTTTAAAAGAAATATTTATTATTTTAAAATATTATAATAATTTATCATTTTTAAAATAATAAGGAATCAATTATAACGAAAACAATTAACTTTACTCGCGCTAATTATTCTATGACTGTTTGTAATGTCTATTCGAAAGTTTCATCATAGGCTGAGAACTAAACTTTCAACTTGATTTTCCTGTTGAGAAACAAATATAGACATTGCGGTACACATGAGTTACAGAGAATTACGGAAGAAGGAAATTTACGTACACACAATTCTTCAATTTATCTCATCAAAGAGATTGAGCAAGTCAAAAATAAATAAAATTTGCGTAACTGTAATGCGTTCATGTGTGAATATTAAAAGTGAAAATATAAAATTATATTTGTTATAATTTATAAAAATAAAATTATATATTGAAAGTTATATTTAAGAAAAATTGAATTGAATAAAAATGTATTAAATATTTTTTATAGTATAATAAATCGCATAGAATTTTTTATCGAGTAAAAAAATGTTTAAGTTAAAGTTTGAATGTTTTCACAACAAATTTAATTAAAAAAAAAAAATTTGAATAATTTAGAAGAAAACAACTACAAAAACTTGACTTCGTCACTATCGTGGGCAAAATGTGGATATAACCTATATATAATCTATTCAGTAAACAACTTTAACTTAACCACATTAAAAAGCAAACAATAACTAATCAATTTATTCTTACAACTTTTTTAAAGATCTTATTATAAGTTTCAAGTAGCTAGCTCTTCTGAATATTGAAAATTACTTTATTTGTAAAGTTATTTGTAAACTTGGAATGTGATAGCAACTTAAAAGATATATTTTGCGAATAAATTAGCTCGAATTAAATTATAACATAGATTGCATAAAATTGATATAATATTGATATCGTGGAAAAATCATCATTAGTAAAATTTCATATAGATATACATATAGATAGATATTTGACACGGAACAAATTTCAAAGAATTAAAAAATGTGAATCTATAAATATCATACATAATATGGATCATTTCAGTTTTTATAAAACTCGACTGAAATATTTTTTAAGAGAATAATATTAAAATAAATTTTAATATCCTTTTAAAAATAAATAATATCTATTTTTAATACGAATTTAGATACGAAAAACGACCCTTGACATAAAGAAAGATGAAGCGAAGAAAGTGGAGGACGATAATGACGAGGTAGTATTCTCTGGAAGAGGAAATGACAGGCATAGGTACTATGGTGCCGAATAGTAAAAGTCGGAGAACAATGGATAAATGGAATGGTGCAGCCGAGACCTTTCAGGCAATCGGGTAACTGGCAAAAATCGTGAAACACAATGGATAGAAGAACGCCTTCCCTTCTGGTCCGCTTTGCAATTCCCCCACGTTTCACCGAGCATTCCCTAACGTAACCACTCGTACAACCTAACGCGCCTGCGCCCCGGCACACCCACTTGACCCCGAAGTTGAAAGAAATTAAATTATGTAGGCTCTAATGTGTTCTCCAAGCCACTAAATAGTCTCCATAAACCCGGTTAACTTCCGAATTCCATCGATATCGCGAAATTTTTACCATTTTTCAAATGGACTGTTTTGTATCAACATATATTTTAATTCTAATGAATTAAGTAAAATTTTTTATCGTCGCGTAATAATCTTATGTTAATTTTACAATCGATAACGATGATATTTATCATAAATCATTTACTAATATGATCAATAATTGTAATAAGCAACGATTACAAATATGAATAAATAATATGATCTAAAATTATTAAATTAGAATTATATTAGAAGATATTTAAGAATTTAAAATTTATAAAAATTGTAAAAATTTCTACTTATATTTAATAAAATCAAATATGTATTATTTAATAGTATTTTATTATTATGTTGATATATCACAGGATAATTTACCATGCATTACTTTAAAAATTAAATATGAAATTATATATATAAAAAAAAATAAATAGATTAATTAATAATTTATATAATATTAAATCTAAATCTTTTATTCAAATTTCGTGCATACTAATTAAAATAATCTACATATATATATATATATAATCTGTTTAAGGAATCTAACCAAGAAATAAATAACATTGATCACGTGATACATACAATAGCACCAGCTATTGGTTATTAATGAATTATTATTTTTAAGAATAATTTTTTATTATTATAAAAAATATATCTATAAATTGAATGATACATTTGGTTGAATAGCAACAAGTATATTTATTCTATCTAATTCAATGGATATAATTTCCCCATATAAAAGAATTCTTCATCATGCAATTTTATTTATTTTTGTTTAACTCATCGGATGCATTATTGAATTTTTTTTTCAATAATTATAATTTTTAAATAAATATATCACGATATTTTACGATATTTAACCATATTTTTTAATTTGCATAAGATAATTTAAAAATAAATAATTAAATAAAAATAAATAATTTAAAAATAAATCACAATAATCTCAAATATATCTATTTAATTTTTATATTATATATTATATATTTCGTAATTATAATTCACGATTAATAAATTATAAAGAAGTAAACATATACAGCCATCTAGCGGTACAATACTCAAATATAAGAACGGTTAATATCGATCAACGATGACTGTAAAACGTCATCGTTCACAATATTTATCGTTGAATGTTAATAGCAAATAATATTTTATTAATGTATGACAGAAAAAACTCTAAAATTAATTCTAATATTATAAATTCTTTATAATATTAAAATTAAAAATAATTCATTAAATAAACAAATATTTTAATCACATACCTTGTAAATTGTCCAGCATATATGATAGCAGCTTGTGAGTCCCTGATGGTTCTCCATACAACGCCAATATTTCCTTGCTGAGTGGATTACCTTGAAGTCCAAGCACTTGTAATTGAAACAATTTTCCTAATTCATATGGTAACACTCGGAGGTAATTTTGGTTTAATAACAATTCTCTGAAAGATAAATAAAAAAAATATATATATATATTTAATATGCATTCATTACATTATATTTATATAAATACAAATATAAATTATACCTGAGATAGATGAGGTCCCCCAATTCAGCTGGTAAACTGCGTAATTTATTGCTACTGAGATCTAAAGCACGTAAATTGACTAAACGTCCAATCTCAGATGGTATCCTTTGTAAACTATTATCATTGAGATACAAAGCTGTTAGATGAGTTAGTTGCCATAAATTTGGGCTTAAATTTCTTATACTGCCTGTTATCTCCAACTCTGGCCAATAAGATTTTTTTCCAGAGTTTGCATCCTCCGTAGACATAAAAGTATGTGTACGTCGTGGGTTGGAGTTTTCATACTTGTCTTTATGGTTGCGAGACATTTTAAATCCTAGACAGATATCAAAATAATATTTAAAAGAATCGAATATATATATAATTATTTAGCTATAGCATATATAAATTATAATAAATACAATCATTTAAATAGATTTCTTTAATATTTAAATAAAATTTCTAATTTATTTTCAACTATGTATTAATATATAAATATAATTTATTAAATCATAAATAAATTAATTAATCTAAAAGAAATAATCTAATCTAATTAACTAATCTAAAGAAAATACACAATATATGAAATATAATTTATTATAAAAATTAAATTATAATAATATTAAAATAATATACAATAATATTTTTATATGTTAAATAAACAAAATTATAATCATATTAATTGTAAAATTTTTTTTTATTGTAAAAAATATATATATATGTGTGTATATTCTTCAATACTTCATAAATATTATTAGTATTATGATTTTAAAAAAAATTATTTAATAACATAAAAATTAATTAAGAATAATACATAAAACTGCTTAATGTTTGATTATTGATATGATAAGTTATTTAATAGTTTCTTATTGCATACACAATCATTAAATTAAATGTAAAATTATTTTCATGAAAGACAAAGTATTATACATACATGTTATTTGTTTTGTTCATATTCTCTAACATAACTAAATCATATTTTTTACAGGGAAGAAATACAAATTATTTCACATTTATAACTAAATGTTTTATATTATTTAAGAATAATTTATTCAATTTGAAATACATCATTTAGTAATACTATGAAAGTACATTCATAACCTATGAAGTAAAAATGTAGATTACTGAGTGCTTGATATCCAAAAGATAACCGTATTATTTCTTACGAACGTATTGAACAAAAAGTATATAAGAAATGCTAATATAATTTTTAAGTAATGCCCTAAAAAGCAATATATTTTTTAATGTGAACAATCTTTTATCTCTAAACAGTTCGTATGCACGACAAATTTTCGCATTAACATACATTTCTCTAACCGGATAGTTTCCCTACCTTTTAAATTTAATACGAAACCCGAAGGAAACTGTTACGCACCTTCATCTACCTCTTAGCACACACAAAACGCACGATGTGTTGATACCGAATGAAAATTTACGCGTAAACAAAACTACCTTGACAAACACAAATCCTCCATTTATCAACTGCACTGATCGCAAACTATAAGTGATCGTGATTGGTCGCGTTACCTCCGAATCTTCCCGAAGCAGCCGACACAACCAAATGATCATCTTACATTAAAATTGTACTAAACAGAGCACATCTAGGGATTTTAATGAATATCATATTCATAATATATATACATAACTTTTTAAATTTTTTCTATTAATACAATTGTAAGAATGAGTTAAAATAATAATTTCATATTGAAATAAAGAATATAAAAACTTTTATTGTTAAACTATTTCGTTATATATATATATATGTGTATGTATATATATATATATATATATATATATATTTAAAATTACTATAAGTGCTCTCTATAGGAACTATTGAGATACTATTTTACTTCAAATATTGTGAACTTTATCTTTGTATTACTAGATAGCAGCTATTTTATACAAAGAAAAAGTATGTAAGTATAATGTTAATGTTACAGAAGATAGGCACGTGTGTTTTTGTTAAAAATGCATTAATGTTTTGTTAAGAACATTGATTTTTTCATTTCACTTATATTACAAAATATATTTTTACTCATTATAAAACATTCACGCGTATCAAGTGCATGAATAAAGATGGAATATAATGCCTTTCGAGGTAAGAATATTTTTCAATATAACCTTTATTAATTTCGCGCAATAAAATAAATTAATAAATTAATAAATTAATGTGAAATTTGTAGATTATTGTAAAGCTGAAAATAGTGAAGATGAAGAAATGAATCATGATCTACAGTCACGATTATATGCTGAAATTTATTATAGTTCAAATGATATAAAGAATGTGGATACAAAAACAAATATTAAATTAGAAGATATTAATAATGATGATAAAACGCTTCATAAAGATACAAATAGCAGTCAAATTAGTGATATTCGTATAAAAAATGATCCTGATAAAAAAACTTGTCCAATAAATGAATCAGCGAATAATTCAATATTAGTAGAAAAAGATAATAAACCAGATGTTGCATCTATTTGCATTATAAATGAAACTAATCAAACATTATGTGAGGATATAAATAACAAAAGTAATTCAGATGTATCTCATGTGAAAATTTTAAAAGAAGAAAATATTGAACCTTTAAAAAATAATGAACAAGTAATAACATGTCATAAAATAGAACATGATGAAAATAATTCAGATTATGAAAACATTCATAATATTGAAAAAGTTACAAATATAAAACCAAAATCAGAAAATGAAATCAAAGAAGAATTAAAACCTTTACAATGCTTAAATAATGAAGCAATTGCAAATCAAGATACTCTACATTCTACAAAAGATAATATTGAAAATAACAATGAGAAATGTCATGAAATTATGAATAATGAAACAAAAATTGATAATATTTTTAAAAAATATGAATTTTCCAAATCATTTATTAATAATTTGTACTTAAAAAAATATGAAAATCTAAAAAAAAGACTGCAAGAAATAGAAGAAGAAAAACAAAAAAGTTTAAGAGAAAATGAATGTGTTAAAGAAAACAAAGAAAATCAACAGCAAATCATTATTGAGCAAGAGTTATGTGCAAAATCTATAAATGACGTAGAAGCGAATACAAAATATGAAATACTGTAGATCTGACAAGTTACAAAAAAAAGCTAATTTTTCAGAAGAAATAACATTGCTATCGTCAGATACAGAAAGTGATTCTGAAGAATCTATTTTAGAAGTTCCTATTCCACCAAAACCTCAACCACCTGTCATAAATTTACAAGATTCAGATGAAAATTCTGAAACATCAAGTGATAATAGTGATATAGATGAAGAATCTTCATTTATTATAGAAAAAAAAAATGATTTGGTAGGAAATACCAAAAAAAAAACTGTTGTAATTGACCAGAATTCAGATAATAGTAATTCAGTTATAGATTTTATTGATGATACACCAACAATAGAAAATATAGTGCTTAACTGTACAGAAGTACAGAAAGGTGCTTCAAGTATAAAAGAAATAATGGAAATGAGTAAAATTGTTCAATCAGATCAACACTTTAACAAAGATGCGAATTCTTGTGAGAAACATAAGTCTTCTAATGAAAAAGAAATTTATATTAAAGATTTTAATAAGTCTGATGATTTATTCATATCTAACAATGATAAAGACAATAAATCTAATTTTCAATCACCATCAAAAACAATTAACGATAAGAATGTTATGTATGAAAGAGATAAGAAAGAAGTAAATAATTTTGCAAAAGATGTAATAGTATCAAATTTTCTTAATTCCAAAGAATTGAGTTCAAGTAGAAAAAGACATCATGAAAATGATAGTGAACCTTCTACGAGTGAAAATAAACGTTCTAAATTAAGTTGTGAAGAAGATAATAATAAAGATAAAAATAATGAAGACTCATGGGCAGAATATTTTTTTCGCCCTATGTCACAAGATCTTAAAGCTTTTTATGAATTCCAAGGACAGGAAAATTTTGATATAGGAGAAATTCAAAGTAAAATGTCAAGTGAGTTATTAAAAATTAACTTTATTTATAAATTTATTATTTTTGAATATTTTATATTTTAAATAAATTATAGAGGACCCAAGACTTTGGGCTATTTTAGATGAAGACCTAATGCCAAATTTATTAAAAAATAAAAGATATTGGAATATAAAATGTACTAATTGTCATCAACCAGGTCACCAAAAACATAATTGTCCAGAACCATATAAACCTCTTCGATGTTATATGTGTGGTATTCAAGGACATATAGAAACTCGATGTCCTCAAAAAATGTGTCTCACGGTATAAATATATTATGAAAAATATAATATATATATATTAAATATATTATATAATTATAATAACATACAAATTCTTTGCAGTGTGGTAGAAAACAAAATACATTTAGAAAAACTTGTGAGTCTTGTGTTGTATTATATTGTAACACGTGCAATGCTATAGGACATGAATCAACTGAATGTCCAGATCTTTGGAGAAGATTTCATCAAACAGTGAGTTCATATATAAATGTTATATTTAAATGTTTTATACAATTATAATTTAATTATAATTTAAATATCTTAATATTTTTGCTAATTTTATATATTGTAGACACGAACATCAGAGATAAATATACCACAAAACTTATCTGAAGTTATGAAACCTGCAGACTTATTGTATTGCTGTAATTGTACGAAACGAGGTCATGATTCTTCTACATGTAATGAATATCGATGGTCACAACATTTTCCGACACCAGCATTTGTATCAGATTATACAGGAAAACCAGAAGAAAAATCCAGTCAATCAGAACAAACAACTAATCAAATTTCTGTTCATGGAAATGAAGATATAATACCATTAACTAATAAAAAAAATAAATGTATGATATTTCTTGAAGGTAAAGATGATTTAGAAAATTCTTTTGTTGTATACTCATATGGAAAATTTTATACGAAAAAGCCTAATGGCGAGGAAATTAAACGAAAACTTTTGGGTGAACAAATTCAACCTTCTCATATAACAAATCTTTTAAAAGGTCGAGTTTCTCCACATTTCTTGGATGAATTAATAAAAATAATTCAATTTGAAATTAAAATATATTATAATTCAAACAAAGAACTAATGTTAAGAGTTCGTACTATAGCAAATAATGCTGTAAATATAATAAAAATATTCATTTTTTGGCTTAAACTTAATGATGAAGACAAGAATCTAAAGATACATATAAATTTACCTCGTAATAGGAAGAAATTACTTAAGTTTTTGATACAAGAAATAGGTGAAATAAAAAGAAATTTAAAAGATCCTAATCATCTTTGTAGTGAAATAGATCAATTAAAGAAATCAATGACTGAGATTCAAGATTCTGCAATATCGATTTCTACTTCAAAAAAAATCATAAGCCTTCGAAGTGAATTGTTAAAAGTGTTTCATACATTACCTAATTATAATCAATTATTTAAAAAACTAAAAAAAATGATTAAATATTTAGACAGATCACCAAACAATGATGTAAACATAGGAATATATTTACATATTATTGCTATTTATAATCAAATATTTGTACCTCGTGCATTGACAGACATTGAAATAAAACGTCTTCTTAAAGTACATTATAAACATAAAGAAAAACAAATTAAAAATGAAAAAAAGAAGATTCAAACTAAAAAGCAAAAAGATAAGAAACTTTCTTCTTATGAATCATTCGTAGAAAGTTTACAAAAATTTAATTCTAAAAAAACATGTAATATCACAAAAAGTAGTGATGCATGTTCATCAAAAAATATTGAAATAAAAGATAAACAAGTACCTACTATTCTTTCTGTAGAAAATGTTCTGATGAGTAAGATGCAAAATACAACATATAATACAGAAAATGTTTCTGTTAAAATACATAATATAGGAAATAATATTACAGAATCTGATAAGCCTATACAATTACCACATAATCAGGATATTTCAAATAATAATGAAATAACAAATTCTATACAAAAATCAGATTTAAAAATTATTTCATCAAATTTAATTCCTATAACTCTTCAAAAATCTATATGTACTAATGTAACATCAAGGACATCTAAGAATGTACCTTGTGCCAAAATAAAACCTTCAGGAAATACAGAGAAAAATTTAGAAGTAATGAATAGTAATAATGAAAAAACAAAAACAAGTAATTTACAACAAGAAGATAATATAATTGATTCTGAAATAAGTATCCTCAAAAAGAAAAAATCTAAGAAAACAAAAAAAGCAAAATTAGATCTTGAAAATAATTCAGATGTTATAGAAAATCAAGTGGCAAATGTTGGTACATCTATAGAGAATAAAGCTAATGAAATTATAAATGAAGCTCTTGAATTTAATGTACCATATATGAATAAAGCTGTTGAAGAGATTAAAAAAAGAATAAATGATAAAAATCTTAAACAAGAACATATTGATACTTTAATAAGATTAGTAAATTTGGAAAAAGAACACAGGAAATATGTAAGTTCATTTTGTAATTATTTGCAATAAATTTTATTTTTAAAATAAGAAATAATAGTCTTTATTAAAAGCTTTCATTATATACTGATATGCTAAATGGATGAAATAAAGGTCTATTGGCATTTTGAATAAAATAAACTTATAATTTTTTTTCAAATATCCTTTTAATATCAATATTCATAAATAAATAAAAAATAAAATCCACTTTTAAGTAATTTTATATAAAACTGCAATAAACTTACATTGTATGCAATTATAGTTGTATTCTCATTTAAATTAATATCTTTACAACTAAATATCTTTTACTAAAGATTATATTTACAATATTTTTAATTCAATAATATTATATACTTAATTTATATATTTAAATAATAAGTTTAAAATAGATATTATAAATTTTAAGAATTTATTATTAATTGAATAATAATCTCAGTTATAATACATTTATTATTAGTTTTTATTTAGAATAATGTAATAATATCTTAAAATATTAAGATAAAAAAGTTTAGTATATACAAATTATATCTTTATGTCTATTTTTTTTTTTTGTAAATAAAACAATTTTATTTAGACAAATATGTATTTTATACCCTTATCCTATAATTATATTATAATAGGATTCCACTCCAATATCATACTATTTAATATATATAATAAATTATTATATTAATTATAAAAATAACACTAATATTATATTTATATTTAATTTTATTTTTAGTTTTTAGAATTAATATCTTCTGTATCTTAACATTCCAAAAATATATTGCATGTTATGAAAGGGAATTCAAATTTTTAATGAATCATATTTACATATACATGTTACATATCATGCTATTTAACATATATGATAAATTGATGAATTATTTATACCAATATAATTAAAATAATTGTTAAAATTATATATTTTCTTCATTATTTCTTCATTGGTGGAGGTCCTCCCATAGGTGGTGGTGGTCCATTCATTGGAGGTCTCATTGGACCCATAGGTCCCATAGGACCCATCATTGGTCCCATTGGTCCCATAGGTCCCATCATAGGTGGTCTCATACCCATCATAGGTGGCATTGGTCCATGTGGTCCCATCATCATTGGACCTCCAGGACCCATTGGACCACCAGGATGCATGCCTGGAGGTGGCATCATACCTGGTGGACCTTGAGGTGGTACTCCAGGTCGTGGGCCAAGATTTGGAGGTGGTGGAATTGCTGCTCCTTTGTTTGCTGCAAAAGGATTAGAAGCGATTTTCCCAGCTTTAAATGCTGCTGTTGTTGCATCAATTAAATGTTGTGCTTGTTCTTCCATCCATTTTTGATAAAAATATTTAACATTGTCCTTATGTTTACGGCCCTGACAGTGAGTTTTTCGCACACTCGGTGAATCATGTGTTAAATACGTATCACAATAATCACAATAATATTTTGGCATTGTTCATTTGAATTAACATTAACCAAATAACATAAAAACTATGTTTCTTACAATATATTACACAATTTTTTATTATTGTATCAATTTTTAAATTTTAATGATTAAATATAGGTTATATACATGCGTCTTTTATAATCAAACTTTAATTATAACTATAACTTAGACGAACAAATTATATATGAAAATCTTTTCTTTTAGCTCCATCTATTGACTCACAGAATAAACATATTACTATGACTAAATTTTTTTTTTATTTTTTACTAATGTTTTATATTAATGTTAAGTAGTAAAAGAAAATTTTTATAATATATCTATCCATATATTATCAAATATAAACAAAATATATTTCATATCTATATATTATATTTATTGAATTGAATCACTGAACGTAAATAACATCACGTGATCAAAATCTAGGGGAATCAAGAATGGCTCATAATTTTGAAATATGAAATAGAAAGTATACTTATCTATATATTAGTTTATTTATGGAATTATTCTGTAATATAAAAGTAAACATGATATAAAATATAAGTTTTTTGAATTAAAAGTTGATAAATTTATTTACTAAAAATTTTACTCTTTTTATATATAATTAAATATATTTTTTTACGAAAATTTCTATTTTTTATTAATTTAAAATTTACTAAGATTTCTAATAACATATTTACAAAATTAAATGATTTGTTTTACTTCCTTTTTTCCATAGCATTCTATACAAAGTTTTTGTGTTAAATAAGAAATGTTAATATATTATATGTAATTGATATTTATAATCTATTGTATTTATATATTTATTGTGTTAATCTATATCCTTTACACTTATATTATTTATATTTCACTTGTGATATATAAATATATATCAAAGAATTACAAGATAAATATGTAAATAAAAAACATAGATGAGATACGAAAGGTTTAAATTTGGAAATTTATATTTAATTAATATAATTCATATAATTATCTAGATCAGATTTTATTATTTGAATAATTTGTATTCACTTATTTTTAGTATAACAAAAAATTATTAGATTAAACTTATTTGTATTCAATCTAATCCAATGTTGATAATATAATAATCTGATATATATATATAATTTTTTATATAGATAGGAATTTAAAAAAGATATGGAAATTTTATTTTTTTAAAAGAATGATTTTTTTTATTCATATTTTAATAAAAAATTTCAAGACAAACAAAAATAGAATAATACATATCATTCAGAATCAATTGGAAACGTATGGAAAAAAAATTATTTTAACCAATTAAATATTTTTATTTTATTTATTACTTTTATAATTTAAATTTATATCTTGTTAATTAATTGTCTATGTTGAAATTTAATTTTTATTTTTTTTATAAAAATATGAATATACATTTACAAGAATTAATGCATTTTAGAGATCAAAATGAAAGAATCAGTTAATGTATAAAAAATTGAGGTTTAATTAATATTTTATCATTAATATTTTATTATTAATTATAAATAAGTTACAAACAATTGAAATTTGCATTAAATACAAAATGAAATAAAATAAGTTAGTTCTATTTCTGTCATATCACTTTATTTAATGCAAACTTAAATTGCTCATAAATTAGTTAAGGTTCACTCGATATTTTTGTAAATTAATTTTTATTTCATTTAAAATAATTGTTTATTTCAGCTGCTATTAACATCCTGTATAAATTATTGTAAATAATAATTTATCACTGCAAAAATAAACAGTTAGATCTAATATTATTAAACAAATATAAAGATATATCCAATACTATTTTATATTTAAATCTTAATTTCTGAAAAGTTTAATTGAATTCTAATTCTGTTATATTAATTATGTAATCATTCTAAACAAAGATTTTTAATATCGAAAATTTGATAAACATATTGTATTAATAATCAAATTTGAATGAATTTTTATATAGTATTATTTATATTATATATAGTATTTAAAAAAATAATTTTAAAGAATAAAAATTTATTAAAAATGCTATAATATTCTAGCCTTATATTATGCTATATTTTTCGTTTAAAAAAATATTTTATTCATTATTTTATAAAATTATTATATATATATTAAAATTATTACGTATGTAACGAGATTGAAAAACAATAATTCCATTGGAATCTTAAAATTAAATTCTCTATGGACATGTTTCGACGACAGCACATTGGCACTGTTCTTGAATTCTTAAAATCTGTAAGAGTTTTGGGAGAACTTATTAGGGTAATTTATCGGTGGCCTCTGCTTGGCACCTGCAAACTCATACTGCAGTTCTCGAAGATTGCCGAATCACTGCAGAAATGCCATTTCTTGCCTCTCTTTCCCAATAGGATAAATTGTACATATATATATATATAAAACGCGCATTTCACTTAAAGCAGCAATGCTTTAACGCTGATTTATGATTTTTTTAAAATCATTTATATCTGAAGAATAATTAAAATTGAAAATTATTTATATTGCTATTATTTATATCATTATATTTATTATTATTCATTAAAATTAATGAAAATTCATTACAATTAAGATATTACATTTTTTTATTAGATTAGGTTAAGTTATATTAAGCTAAGATATTTCACATTATATTAAAATTATATTACAATTGTTCATTACAATTAAAATATATTAAAATATCAGATAATAATAATAAAATATATTATCTTCTTAACTATTTTTAAAATTTTAGTTAAATTTAGTAAAATCACATAATTTATAATTATTATTCCTAACATATTTTCCTAACTTATTCCTAACTTATTATATTATAGTTTAGCAAAGTTTTAAATATCGTAATTTTATTATATCGTAATTATTTTAATCTTCAAATTATGTATATGTCTATATCTGTTCATTCACATAACAAATGTAACTTTGAGAGTAAAGTTTGCTAGAAAATAGTGCATATCACGCTCAGACAGATTTTGGTTCGTATATTCAGTCGAAGTATCTAGTGGTTACGTCTGTGAACGTAGGACTAACTATTAATTTCAAATACATGTTATATATTTCACTGACAGAAGTTTAACTTTTGATTAGATTAAGTTATATCTATATGGCAGATTTCTGAACAATTTAATCATTCGAATTATAAGATAGAAAAAATCTGTGATGTATATGTGATTTTATTTCACAGCTAAAATGAAGTTAAAATTTTTGAGTATTATGTATATGAATAATTTGTTGAAAAGCAATTTTATATTAATTGTTTATTTAATTAAATCTAATAGATAAATGCAATAAATTAAATTATATAAATTTCCAAGTTTTAAGAAAATTAAATTAACTTAAATTTATAAGATAACTTTTTCTTTAAATTTTTCTGTTTATAAATCTTATTTATCATTATAATACAACCGATTTAAATAAATAATAAAAGTTTTACGATATTTAATGTTTAAATCAGATCATTTTGAATCAATAATCTCATTCATTTTTGAGTTGAATTGCAAAATGTAGAATGTTGTTGATAACAATGATTCAAGGATTATTGGTAACTTGCCAAGTTTTCTTCAATAAAAACACATTAAAGGCTCACATTAAAAGCAATATCTTTATCAATCTATAATCATTTGAATTTTAGAATAATAAACAATGTATATAATGACAATTTGTATGTTTTTGTATGTTTTAAATTTTTCGAAATTATTTAATATATCTGAACTATTTTATTTTAAAATAAATAAAAATGTAAGAATTTCTTTATTATGTTAGATATCACATTTTTATTGAATATAATAGAATTATCAACATTCTTATAGTATTATATAACATATATAATATAATATATATGTTACAATAACAATCTTAGTATTTTTATTGTATGTAACAAAATTTACATATATATATAATAATGGGATAAATTAATCTTAAATTTTGTGTATGTAGTATTTAATAGAAATGTAGAAACATAAGGATAAAAAATAAGATCTTGTAAGCATATTACAAAGAAAATTATTCTATTTTTACCAATTATGAAATGACGCTTGAAATGAAATAAACTCTAATTGTTCCAACCCAATTAAAAACTGCAGATTGATTTACGAATTTGAACTCATCGATTTTCAGGTCAAACCAGGCCTATTCTGCAGTTTCGAAGTACAATAGCCGCCGGATGAATTAAAAGAACTTTAATACTTGACAAATAATTCGGTCGAACTTCCCAAGTCTTTCCACCCTTCATTTTATGCTTACCCTCTTTTTTCTATTTCTCGATTCGCGGAGAAAGAGATTGGCATTCGAGGTTCAATGATAAATGAGCTGCGCTGAATTGGAACGACCCTTCCTTGCTATTTTCTCTTCTAGAGTTTTCTCTCACTTCATGAACTACTCTTACTTTGTTTACTTATTTCTTTCCATTCACCTTAATTTGTCGGTTTGGCGGCATATTGTTATTTTGAAGCTGAAAATTTTCGAAATTAAAGTTTCTTTGTTTTTTTTTCTTTAAAAGTGTAATGTAATCTGCGCCTTTTTAAAAGAATTTATATTTAAGCAAATGATTATTCCGAATTTTTTTCTATTTCTTTTAAAAAATATCTAAATCTTATTTATTTATATAAAACAATTTTTTGTAGATAATGCGTGAATTTCAAGTTTTATAAAATTATTTCAAGTTTCATAAAATATACGAAGCTAAAATTACTTATATAACTTTATTATTAATAGAAGAAAATAAAAGGTAAAGACCTGTTGGCGAGTACTTAAATTAGTTTTTTAGATTCCAGGATAAAAAGTTAGATCAAAAGATATAAAACTATAGTTACGTCTTTATATTATAACTTTTGCGGAATTCGTTCGAGATATTCAGTTATTTTTGGAATTTGTCACTCGATAGATTAAATTATTATTAAATAAATAATGAAAAATCAATATTAAATAAAAATAAAAAAAATTTGAAAATAAAATATAAAAATATTTTATAATTTATTATTTAAAATTTTACTTTTGAAATAAAAGATTTTTTATCTTTTAATTATTATATAAAAAACATTTTAAATTAAATTAAAAAAAAATCGTACATAACAAATTAAATAATAAGAAATCAGTTATTAATATTGAAAGTTATTTACTTATATGATATAACATAATATAAATCTTATTTTTGAAACCATACGTCTATCTATTGGAATCGTTTGAAACAAAAAAACGCACTTATTCTAATCCTAATAAGATTTGAATTCTCGCTTCTAATAACATAATATCCGCGAAAACTAAATCCCATTATCTTTTCCTCATTCTTCACTTGTTAGTGATTCAATTACTTGCGTTTCCATAGATCAAAGAAAAGGCCTAATCCTTTCAACAACGAAGCCTTTCGTGGGCGGAGCGTCGACACCTTTTTTCGAGATCACACCTTACAAACTATCGTACATTGTACCAATACATATCTCGTTTTGCGTGCATGCATAGAGGGATCGTTTATGCGCGCGCAAGATTGGTCCAGATTCCTGCCCGAGTCTTCGTTGTCCTCTTCCATTTCTCTCTTTCTCTTTCTCTGGTTCTTGGTGTTCTCCTGTTACGCTTCCACGATTCTCCTGGTACGTGTGCGTGCCTGGTGGCGCCGCCGATCGGGCAAAATCCTCGAACCCCAGAACGAGAGACTCCGAGACTTGGATACCCCCCGTTGTTCAGTCGTGGGTGCAGTGCGTGCGGGTGTGCAGTGGTTTCGGGAGCTGCTTCAACAACCGGCGTGGCCTGCAGCGCGCGAGGTTAGGTCAGTGTTAAATTGTCAAGCATCGCTAACATTTCTACATACATCGAACTTTCGCTGATTTTTTTCACGGTATTAACATTATCTTTTTGTCATTTGTCATTCGTTTTTTCCAAAAGTGACACAAATACATTTAGAATTGGAGAGAATGTGTTTGATTCTTGATAGTATGTAACTAATATTTTTGTATGAGGGAGATTCAAATAACCGCGTAACCGTCATTCTTGATGGGGATATTTCTAACGGTTATTTTCGAGAACGGAAAAACTGTTTTATTGAATCGCCGAAATTTGATAAAAATTGGATTCCTTCAAAGGAATCAAGAATTGTAGACGATCAATCAAATTTGTCGAAAACTTTATTCATCTATTTTTCGGTTAATCCACGCGATTAACCTCTTCGAAGATTCGCGATACGTGCATTTGTGGAATAGCGAAGCGCGCCATAAACTTAACTTATACCACGTACGTGTATATTTACGTGGTGGCGTTCGGGAACACGGCGGAAGAAAATAACGTAAAGTGTTCGCGTGAGACAAGTTAGAACGAATTGCTGCGCATTCGTGTGAACATTGTTGAGACGTATGATTTTTGGTGTTGTTGTGTTGTTACGATGAACCAAGTCATCGCGCGGTCCTCGTAAAAGAAGGTCATCTTTTCTGCGGGCTGCGATTATCCGAAATAAAATATCATTGACCCAGTTAGCAGCGCAAAAGTAATTAGACATTCGTGGTGGAGTAGACTAACAGGGACCGTAGGTGAGAGCATAGTGTTGATCGATCCTTCGTCGTTGTCGAGCGCATGTACACGATCCATCGTAAATTCACGTTTCCACTTGTGTATCGGTGCGTGCGGTGACATCGGCTTGAAATACGACACGCGGGCCGCCCATCGGCAAGTTACGATGCCTAGAAGAGGAGGAAATTTAGTCTCGTACGGGTAATTCAAATTTCCAACCAAGTACGAGACGCGAACGAATAGCCGGATTTTCTTGCTAACGATATTCATATTCGTTACCTTAGCTCTCTCGTTTTTCATCTCTTTTTCTCCCTCGACGGTTGATAGTGAAATCTTGTTTCCCTCATCTGATCGTTCCACTATTCCACTATCGATCATGCATCTTCGATTTCCATTATGACGTTTTACGTTACGCATTTTGAAAATTTTTTGGTGTTTTTAGATCGATCAAAGACATTTTTATTTATAATTTTGGTAATCGAATAATGACATTTTTTCCAATATCGATAAATTTTATCTATTTTTTTCTTTACGTATATGTTAAAATAAAAATTTATGGATAATTTGTTAATTTTATTATGCTTTAGAATTGTGTTCAAGTTGAGGCAATATATTTACGTTTATGTGAAACGATATTTATGTATTTTCTCTTTTTTAAAATAATTTATAGTTTATAATTATGATGGAAATCGTAAAATATTTGAGAAGTTGAATTATGGAAAATCTATGGTAAATAATTGAAGATGTTATTCAACGTTTTACATGTATTAGCTGTTAATATATTTGTGTTGATTAATTGAACTGCATTTCCGTGATACGCTTCATGGTAAATGTAACAAGCGAAATTAGTTTAATCATAATTGGTGCATCAAACGTCATAAATTAGTCGCACAGAAGTTTCAACCGTTCGAGATTATCTTCATTCATGACAAAATCGCGATATGTGACAAGTGATTTGTTAGTAAAGGATGGAAATTATTTTTCGTAGTAATATATATAATTCTTTCTGTGATCATAAATTTGTTTCAAAATTATATTCTTTAGTTGATAAAATTATTTTTTGACTATGCATTCATATATAATAATATATGAGTAAATTATATAAAAATTTATTAAATCGTTATATATAATTTATCTTATCGTGTGATTTTTAAAATATTTATTATTATTTAAACTATGTTAATATGAAACATTTGTTTATTCAGTATTTTTTAAAAAATTACATTGATTATTTTAAATTTGATTTTAATTTAATCTTCATATATTTTTTTGAACATTTGTTAGAAAATTAATTTATTAATTTAATTAAAAAATTATACCTTACTTTAAAATGTATTTTTATATTGAAAAAATTTGCGGATAATATGAAATTTAGTTTTTATGAATAAAAAATTTAATTTCTCTGTTAAATATATATGTATTTAGTAACTTTACTTGTTATTATACATAAGATAATTATTTATAAAATTATTGATAATATTCTTAATATTTATGAATACATAAAATAAAAATATATCATAATTTTTAAATATACCATATTTTATCAAGAATAAATGAAAATTATATATTATATTGAAAAAAATTTGAAAAAAATTTCTTAATTTAACGAAGATATTAAAGCACCGCAGAAAATTACACACATTTGAAACTTGTTCATTTTTATTTTTCTATTATTTATTTTTTATACTAGAAACATACAGTGGTTCATAAAGTTCATATTTTACATGAAAATTCATCTAACTCGAAAATTCTGATTTTAATGAAAGTTTATACGTTATAGAAAAAATAGATTACATAGAACAATTTTTTTGTCGATCAGAAATGACAGGAGATGAAATCAATCCTTAAAATTTCAAAATTTTGTCAAGTTTCATGTACAATTTTGTTTCGAAATTTTTTTTTATATTCTCCTTTATTAAAATTATATTTCGATAAAAAAAATTGCTTCACATCCAATCCATTATGCTCTGCACAATCAGGAAATTTTATTAAAAATAAGAAATTGTCAAAAATCAATTTATATTTCAATAAAAAATAAAAAAAAGTTCGAATATTTTTTCGAACTATTGTAAATTTATTGTTATGTAACAAATAGCAATGAAATAGAGGAAAATAGTCAAATATAGAATAAATATGGAATATATTGTTCTTTGAATTCTTGTAAATCAATTGCAAGAAATAAAAGATTTTTGTAGTATTTAATCACATATTTATTGTATATAAAATTTTATTTTAAAACAATTTAAGTTTATAACATTATAAATAATTATCAATATTAAAGAAAGTTAAATTGAATTAAATGAAATAACTATTTAAATACAGAACACTAATTAGAAATAACAATACTTTCATAAAAAAAAAAAATCAAACAATTAGAGTTAACATATATATTAGGCACATGATCTATGTTTGTTCGGACCATTTTTATGGCTTCAACCGTTTTTTTCTTCATTCCATAGCTTTTGCTAATGCTTCGTTGCATTGGATTTCTAATAATAAATAAACTATAACAAAAAAAATATAACCTAATTATAGAATTATAAAACACATCAATATTTTTGTAAAAAAAAAAAATATATGTAACTTTATAAATACTATATATATTAAATATATTTGGGAACTTTAATTTCCAATAAAAGTCTCTAATTTTTCGAAAAAGTCTAATTCGATCGACAAATCACAACAATGCACTCAATTCTTATCTGTTAAATATTCTTTTCAGATTCTCAACTATTTCACATTATTATATATTATTTCATATTTGCCTACTTTCTTCTATTATTTTTATTTAACAATCCCCATTTAGCAATCATTTTCATCATCCTCTCTTAATTTATTAACAAAATGATCGAATAACTATCTGTGTAAATTTATCAAGCAGCTATTCATGATTCGATATTGTTTTCCTGTTTACACGAATGCTAATCTGTAGTGTAATTTGTAAGTGAAAAATGCACGAGTTGCCAGCTTGATATTCAAGTGGAAAATCCATTGAGTTAATCCTAATCCCAGCACCGATGAGTGGTTCACCTGGACTGATCAGACTACCTGCATAACGATCGTTGAAAATCGGATTAAATGCTGTCAGGTATAGGCTTGAATTTACATCCAGCGGTTATCTCGTTGAATTGCAACGTACTTTCCTCTAATGGCCTTTCGCGAAATACGCGAATCAATCAATCGCTTGCCAACTCGCAATGTAGCATTCGGAAATGACGAGCACAACACTTCGTTGTCCGGCGCTTAAACTCTTATTTGTTTCGTGATAAATTATCCTTTCCCATCTTCGTTTCCGTTCCATAATCTTTCCCGATAATTCATTTCAATCATTCGTTAAGATGTAATTTAGAAAACGTTAATTTGCTACTGTTTTTGAGGTTAGGTTATTGCTATTCTAAGAGGTTATCATTTTTATGGACAGTGTTAGATGTTAATAAAAATATTCAATTTAATATATCAATTATATTAAAATAATATTAAAAATGAACGCAATATCAGCTAAAACATGTATATTGGATATTTTCAACCATTCGTTGTTTATTTGTGACTGATTCAATTCAAATCGTTATCTCTTTCTTAGTTTGAGAATTCTTAAGTTGAAAAAAAATATAAAAGATATATATATATATAGTGAAATATATACGAATTTAAAAAATGATTATTGTGTATAAATTTGAAAACAAAAGAATTTAAAATGATGACTTGATTGAACTATAGCGTTTCCTTGTTGAAAAATAATTAATGTAATTGCGAATGGCGTCCAAGTTGATTCCAAGTATCATGCCATCCGTGAGAAACATGGAAATTTTATTATGGCGCAGATGCATGGCAAATGGAGTAGTCTTGAAACTTAAAGTAAGCTGCACGACAATATTAATAGCTTTTTAATGTCAGGGAAAATATGATTACCGCAACTCTCTTAATATACATTAACGCGAACCCGATGTGCGATAAATTAAGTTATTTAAATTATATTCTAGAGCGTGCTAGGTATCCAATTTTGTACCTTTCAACGATAGGCGAAGGCGTATTTTGTCTTTCCTTTTAATCTCACTCGCCTTCCATCATTTCATTTCTCTGCACCACGAAGACAATTTTCTTCTTGTGCTTCGTTCGAATCGTCATTGGAATATGATGACATTACATTTTTATTCACAAGTATAATATAATTTTCATTTTGAAAATGTCTCAAAATCTATATTTACGTTATAAATTATAGATTTTGATGTGATAACATCTTTAACGTATAACACATACTTTGCCGATATGAATAGAACAGCTGTTGAGATCGTGTTTGCTGCTCTTATGTTAAGTATGCTTTCTTAATTAGTCGGTAATCTTTGATGTATGTATCATATGTATGTATAAAGTTGAGTATCTTTAATAGATCTTATCTTTCTTAATCTTATTCCATTTTGAATGTTATTTTTAATTTATTAAGTAATTATTAAGTAGTTACTTAATATTTGGACGATCTAGAAATATATTTACCTGCTATAATCGAATAACAGATCACAGTAAAATATTTCTCTTATTGCATTATTTACACATCTCTTAAATGACGTATTATATATTAAATTTGGTGCATTTATGATAAAAAAAGAGAGAAAGTGGAAAGAAATTGTAAATACATTTATTCATATCATAAATTAAGTAGTATAAGTCAATATATACGACCTCTGTCAGTCAATCAGATGTGAAATAATCTTTTTTAATGATCTTATAAACAAAATATTTTTTTTCTTTTGTGAATAAATTTTATATATTTTCTTCTTATTGTGGATTGAAATTTAACGGTGAAATGATTTATCTTTGATACTATTTTTCATGATATTTTTTAGAGATATTTGAGATAAAAACTTTTTAAATCTTAAAAATGAAACGTTTTAATTTCTGAAGATAAAGCGTTCAATTGAGATAGTTCACCTAGTACTTTTTTAGCTTGTGCCGTGGCCAATAAAAAAGATAAACCATTCGATAGTTCTTGCCAAGTTTTTTTCACTTATCCTGTACGAGATTTAAATTCAGTTTATCTCATAAAATATGAGAATAATACTTTGAGAAAAATGTTGTCAACATTCTATACCGGAAAGTTAAAACGATAAAAATCGATGATATAAAATCATATTATATTACAAATATACCATAAATGTTATGAATAATAAGTTGATAAATTTGTCTGTTTTTAGTTAATTACATATATTCGATTAATTATCTGTTTTATAGTTATATATTTTAATATTTAATAAACTTGTAATTTAATTTACATTTTATCGGATTATTTTGCAAAATATGGACATGCATTACTTGTTTAAGAGACAAATAATTACAGGATTATATTACATATAAATCAAATGTACCTAACTATTGCGTGGACTATCTTTTGACAATACATTTTAATATAACGATGCAATATACATTTATATAAATTTTATTATTGTTTTATTGTACAATACATATTGTTAAATACACATTCTTATATTGAATATGTAAGATCAATGAAATATCTTCATAAAGTGAATATATCGATACAACCAATATCAGCGCTATTTAAAGGCATTGGAATTCGTGCATTTCATAGATACTTCAATACATTCCACGGTTAGATTGATCGCACACCCATCATACCAATACAATCTGGAATCATGACAATTCAGATAATTGGAGAAATACTCTATATCTGTTGCCTATCTCTCTTGTCTATGAATCTCGTCCTATATATTATTGAGATATTTCTTAGAACGATTCTTATTTCCAATCTAAATGCATATTATATTTAGTTCATTTTTTGAAAATTTATTCTCAAACTCTTCTCTGTAATATATCTTTACAAATATATAACAAATATATTGTATATAATTATACTGTAAGTATTATAAACTGTATAGATGAATGCTGTGGGAAATATAAGATTTTATTTTTAAATATCAAAACCAATTTTAATCATTCCATTTGAAAATATAATTTGCTTTTGCATGATATATACAGGGTCTCATAATATTAAGGCTTATTTATTAATAATTTTAAATTCATTAGATAAAATAAGACTGTTTTCGTTACATTGCGTTGCATCTCGCTTCATCTAACGCAAAGTTCAATTGCTTATAATTTGCTTATAATAATAAATCGATATTTTTATCTCATATCGTATTACCAACTTTTCTATTCGTTTTAGAATTGACTCTCCAAAGGTGAGACTCGTCAATATATCAAAAAAACTTTGTACATATGCGAGTGTTTTCACATGGCCATAGTGTGAAACATAGTCCTCAACCAATATCGATTTATAATACTGGATAAGCGAGACGCGTTTCCGGAACTCTTGTGTCTAATGTCGCGTTTCTTAGATTGTTTCTACCTGTCGTTGAATATTGTTAAATTAGTTATTGCGAATAAATAAACAATATCTTACATTTATTTCAATAGCTATATACTGTATCAATATATTATCAATCAATATTTTTATAATATTCTTAAATAATAGAATTTTCATCATTCACAGTATAAAAATATATTATATTATTTTCAAAAAGAATCAACACAATCATTTTATACTTCTTCCATCCTCGTGATAAAACTGTTACTATTTCTTTATTACGAAATTTTTGAAATTCTAAAAATCCAGAGAAATTAACATGCACGTTTCGTTTCACAGATTCGTGGTCCGCGGTTAGTTGTGAACCCGAGCGGGGGCTCGAGGGGGAGTAGTGCGTCGGTCATAGTGGAGGAGAGAGGGGTTCACGATGCCCCCCATAATAGGGGAAACGTTGCGTGTGTGGTTCCTCTCGGCGTTGGTGGTTCACGGTGCTGTTGCTGGCAATCCGGACGCGAAACGCCTTTACGATGACTTGCTTTCTAACTATAACAAACTAGTGCGCCCTGTTGTGAACACCTCGGACGTGCTACGCGTGTGCATCAAGTTGAAACTCTCCCAGCTCATCGACGTGGTGAGTAAAAAAAAATCTCATTCTTAAGCTGAAACGTAGATGTCGATGGATTATTAAGTTATGCCTCGTAATAACTCAACATCGTATGTTGCTGTATGAGCTTGGAAATTGGATGGGTTGAAAAATTAATCGATTAAAAGGAAAATAAAAATTGTTTAAATATAATCAATGATATTTATTAAAATTTTGATTGATTTAAATCCATCGATGCATCGTGTTTCGATGTACCTTTACTAGTTTTATCTTGTGGTTTTTCTATAATATAATACAATTGGAAAAAGTGTTTCCTTACACTCTGCCGGCAATTTATCATGGATATAATCGGTCGCCAACGAGAGGAAACGAGAAAATCGTGACGATGTCCTGCGGTTAAAATCGTACATAGCATTTCCGTTATTTGGGTTAATATGGATAGATACGATTATTCGATTACACGGTTATTATGTCATCATTCATCGAAATGAATTTAGTCGTTGATTGTACATGTCTGGCTAGCCGGTGAAGACTAACTAAATATTGAAAATGGATGATCGGAAATTACGTGACGTTACTCGTTGTTGCGTAATTTTTTTTTTTTTCAAATAGATTCCTTTTTACATATTTACGATCTGATGATGTTGTATGAATAATTGCTACTTTTCTATTAATTATTTTATAAAACGTAGAAAGTGGATAGCGTTGCAACGAGAGCTTAAGCCGTTGTATTTTGTTATTATTATTATTAATAAATTCATTACTGTATATATTAACAAGAAGAATTAACTGTATTTCCATACTTTTATATTGTGTAAAATTGAAAATAAAAAAATAATCAAATTATTTATCAATGTGTTAGGTGATGTATTTCATTCTAAGAATATTTTTATTAAATTTTGAACGTTGAAAACGAAATTAAAGTACGATATAAAATATTTTATTAATCAAATATACATATCGTTATAAATTGTAAAGTAAATAATTATAATGATGATATTAATGAAAAAGATTTTATTCTTAATATTAATAACGTCGATTTGTGCCGATTCTTTATTCAATCTTATTGTCAATTTCCATTATACTTTTATTTCTTGTTGGAGAAATTAAATTCGCAGATTATCTAGATTGCATGATCTCTAGTATTCATTTCGTAATAATTTTCCACTTGAATGCGATTTTCATAATTCACGAGGATGAAATGCTGCATACCAGAGGTTTTATCGGGGTTTAATCGACAGGGGGAAGTCAACCTATTTACTTTTCTCGATACAAAATCACGAGGTCTTGAAGATCCAGTTACTTTCACTGATGAATTGGTCATAATTTTTCGACGAAAAATGTCGGAAAATAATTGCAATAAATGACAATTATACGCATACAATTTAAATATTTAAATTTATATAAAAAATAGAATTATCTTTAATTTTATATAAAATGTTTAAATCGATCTTAAATATCTCGAGAACTATCGATGATAGTGCAGAATATTTTAGATAAAAATCTAATCGTTTTACATAATTTGATGTAATTTGATCTTTTTCTATGTAATTTTTCTATGTAGATTTGGATTTTTATTTTTTATTTTTTTTAATATTATCTTAACTTTTTAATTAATAAGATATGAATTGATGCAATTAATATTTTTAAATTTGAAAGACAAGGTACATAAGAAATAATATTTACTCTTCTTTTCTTGTTTTTTAAAATATAATCCAAACTAATGATCTTTTGGCACAAATGACTTCGTAATTTTTTATTGACTGGCTCTATCGATTTAAAAAGATAAAATTGTTCGCCCAAATGTTCTGTATAGGTCGAAAATACGTTTTACATCAAATTACACGTCTCTTTAAATCAATTTTATTTAAAATATTTTTTAATATTTTCATTAACAGTTTCCGAAATATTATTTGGATGAATTGATTTAAATGGATTTATCTTATATCGTCATCTACATCAATTAATAACGTATAATATAAATGAATTATCGTATCAAGTATATATATATATCAATTTTAAATTCATTTTTCCAGCTTAACTATAGAATAATCTATACAAATAAAAATAAAAAAAAAATATATAAAATTTTCCTTTAAGATTATAATATATGCATACAGCAATAACATTTTTTTCTGCTTTTTCTCTGTATGCAGATTATACTCCTTTAATTTGAAATAATTATTATTATAGATTAGATCACAAATTATATTACAATCATAAATATTATATTTGTTTCAATAATACTTGCAAAACTAATTTCACGGATTAACCAAATATGAAGTATCAATCACGAATTAATATTCGATATTATTTTAACGTGTTAATCCATAAAACGACCAATATAATAATGGAAAAGCTTGAATGATTTCTCGATGCCATCGTTGACAAAGAGTATCCCGAGAAACATCGAGCGCGCAGAAGCGAAAATAAATTGCGGATCAAAGAAGTTACGATCCTTTTATGAAGTGCCAAGTTTGAGGGAAGTCGCGGAATTATTTCCATTAGCATGTGCCGGTTATTCGGATGGCGTGGCAGCAAATTGCGTGGCTGTATGCCGCATATATACATATATACGTGTAAATTCTACAGCTAGATTGCGTGGTTTCTACTTGCTATTACGTCGATTTCAGGAAAGCATTCGCACGAGTTCTGATAGCTTTCCTTGGAATTTTCCTTCCCCTTTCCTTCAAACTTAAATTATCCGATTTTTAACAACTTCAACATTTAAAACGCTCGAAACGACGTAATATCGGAGTAAGCAAGAAATCGATGTGATGTTTAGCAAGGAAATTATGCATTGCCTCACTTTTTATGTTTTTTTAAAGTATAATATTAATGAAATAGATTTTACGACAGAAAATAGATAAAGAAACGAAATTTGGAAAGAAATGTTTTGGAGGATTCTAAAAAGGGATTTTTTATTTAAAATTCTTCAATGAAATGTGAAATAACGAAAAATTTGGAAGCAAAAGTGTGAGTTTTAAGTGAATCTGTCAAATTAGTTGTAGATACGAGTAAAAATTTAGAATTTCTATAACGAAAAAGTCAAAATGAAATGTAGTTTATAAATTATGTAAAATTAACAATGTTTGCAATATTTGTAGTTTATTGATGAAAAACATTTTACAAATTAATTTTTTCGGTTAAAAGATAACAATTTATAAGTGAAAATATAGGAAAAATTGTAAATTAGGTATTGTAATACAAATAATAAATAACATCAGTAAAATAATTCATATATTTTATATTACATCTTATTTTTATATATAGATTTGAATATATTTCGCATATATCTTTACATTTTGAAATGTTATAATTGCATAAACAGTCTATTAATAATATTCTTTTAACATTTAATTTGCATATCTCCATTTCGCTGTCAAGCAAAATTTAATTTTCTGTACAATAGATGATTTACACGAAATTTTCGAATTTTTTTCTTTTTCATCACGTGTATCTGTTATATTTTTCTACTTTCATATTTTTTTGGCAAATAAAACCAATCAATCATTTCTATCTATCAACCATCCTAACAATGTATGTATTATAAAATCATTTGTTTTATAGTTTTATGATTTTTAAATAGAATTTGTGATACAACAACAATTGTGAACAATTATTCATACATTCGTAAATTTTTAAATTGATTAAATATAAGTTAAACATGATAAAAAATGCGAAAAGTTTTATATTCCTCCCATAGAGAAATTGGTAGTTCACTCTGAAGTTTCACGACTTTGTATTTCAAGTTTTGCACAAGTTTCTTCGCAGCATGTATTATCATCTAAAATTTACATATTTCTCTACTTTGACGAACTTTCACAATAACATTTGATTTATATGAATTTAAATAACAATGAAAATTTATAATAATAAAATTCGAAACGAAAGAAATATCGTTAAGAAAAGTTTTATTATAAATTTATTTTTGCAAAATGTTTAATTCAGGTGTTAGTTCTTAATTAAATTTTTTACTTATAAAATAGTTGTTGGCGCATCATTAACTAGTTTTAATCTGATTAAAAATGGATATTGTTTCGACTTAAATTGGCAGCTGATTTATTAAATTATTTATTCAGTATACTTTGGATACTTGTTATTAATGAAATTCAATGTTTATACATTGAATAGAATGAAATTATTGTTTTATTGTATTTTATGGTAAATGTTTGGAATTCATTTTTATGTATAAGTAGAAAGAATCCAAGTTTTTAAAATATATATTTATATACATGTGTGCTCTTTTTTAACAATTTTTTTTTTGATAATTTTGAAAAATGAAATTTAATCAATTACTATTATTATTAATGTTATTTCATAAACGTAACATATAATTGTTTTAACAATTTATTATAAATTAATCATTTGCAAGATTGTTTTTAGAAAACAATTTTATCGCGTATAAAAATTATTAATCTATCAGATTAAATTAAATATAAATGTTAGTTTCTAAAAGATATTTGTTGCATATCCTCGAATCGAATGAATAAAACAATGTACGATGGAACTCCATTTATTGGAATGAAATTTTAATTAGTAACCGAACTAATTAATTTTAATTGGTAACCGAAACCTTATCGATTGAATTTGCTTACTTGAACGTGAACTCTTATTATGCGAACTGTTTTTCCCCGAATTCAAAAAAAAAAAAATGGAAATATTAAAAAAATTCTAATACTTGAACACTCTTCTGTTATCTATTATCTATTTATTTATACAATTTTAAAATTTTAAATAGCACAATTTATGTTGTGCAATTTAACGAATTTTATACATGTATAATTACAAATCATTTCTTCTATATAGAAGATAATTATTATTTTAGACAAAGAATTTTTACAAAAGGAATCTCGAGAATAATAGATCAAGAACTCTCTTCATTTTTGTCTAATAGAATTTTACGATATTAATAATTAATTTTTCATTACTCAGATATTACTTTTACTAGTTATTAAGTTCGATAGGCAATTATTTAAATAGCAGAAAATCAATATATATTCCATCTAAAAGATATGGCAGCGACGATTCTTCCATTATTCTGATATTTATTCCTAAAATTTATATTATATACATCCTAAACTATAATAATTATAATAATTATAATTCCAGTTATACTATTTAATTTAAAATAAAATAAAAATAATCAATGTCGATATCTGCAATAGTTTCGAAGAAATCATTATATATATATATATATATATATATATATATATATATATATATATAAGAGAAAGAGAATTTAATTTCTAAAGAGTTGAAGAGAAATTTTCGAGAAATTCTATGGGGTTTACGAAGAACATATCAATTCACACACGTTCACACAGAGCTATTTATGATGCTGGCAAGGTACTGGGAAGCTCTATTATCACGATGATCTATCATAAGCATTGTGCTTTATCCTCGCAATATATGGGCCAGGTATTCGCAACACGAATGTGTCGTCTGAGTTGAAGTTCTCGAGGATTGCCGATTGAATTTCATTAGAGTTCATTAAGACGTATTACGAAATCCTTATGGTGAAATGATCCATCGATCCTGAGTCAAAGAAGTTTATTAAGGAGAAATAATTGAAAATTTTAAATCGAGAAAAATATCCATTTCTAAACAGAGATGAGATCAAATCATGAGTTTTTTTTAGTGAAATTTTAAATGTGAGGCTTGCTCTTAAAAGAAAATGAGTTCATAAATGAAAAAGTATTGTAGTGGTATAAAGGAAAAGGATAAATTGCACAAACATTCAAAAGATTAGCAGAATTATTTATTGCAGCTCTCATCGTAAATTATTGATGGTTATTAATTAAGAAAAAAAAAATAATTAGAAAAAGATTATTATTATATAATTGTAATTTGATTTTCCATTTCTATTGGCAATAATTTTAAAATATATCTTATTAACTAAAAACATGCCTTATAATTTAGGTTAATAACATTATTCGTATATAAAAAATAAAAAATTATATTAAAATCAAATATTTCATTTTTGCAAATAAAACTTTAATCGCATATAATTTTATTATTCGGTGTTCACTCTTCAATTAATTTTCAATTAATCAAAAAATTTCCGGATCGTTAGCTTAACTCAACAACTGTTGCGCAGGTTCTTATCTCTTGTGCAGTAAAACAACAGAAATTTCGTATAAAAACTCTACAACATTTGCAACAGATATATAATTAACCAATGAAGATAAATTAATTCCATTAAATTGTCATTTTGGAAAATTCATTTTAATTTAGTTAATTCAAACATAATTCCATATTCCATTGAGGCACGTAATTTCAATTTATATTTTCCGATATTTATGTAATTCGAAATACGATTTGGAATAACACAACATTTACACATTACATTTTTTTTTAATAACTCCACAATAGAAATTTCACAATAAAATTTCACAAAAAACTATTTTTTGCCGATAAAAAAAGAAATGTTAAGGAACAAAAATAAATACTAATTATCCATATTCGTTAGATTAGGTTCGACTTCTACATATACACGTACCATTCTTTATATATTTCATTTGAGTTCAAGTTCAAAAAATTATGTTATCAAAAATCAGCAATATTTCTATTTTAATTCTAAGTTGTACGTATATGAATCTCAATAATTTCATTAGTGGAATATTACTACAGGGAGTGAAATGTTTCTTAAACTTTCAATATTATTTTTATTTCTTTAAAACGGAAATTCAATAAAATCAGATTTTTCAAAATAAATGAATTCCCTTGTAAAAGACAACGTACGAAAACTTTTGTACTTCTATTCGTTTATTCAATATCCTTTGATACACGAAATAATAACAAATAAATAGAACCACAAAGAATCACTGAATGGTCGATAAAAATCACTGGCAAGAGAATCGAAAAAAGTTAAAAAAAAATTCATTCGCGTAAATATATTGTTCCACGATATAAAATCTTACTTTATAGATGCAATTTTCGCATCTCGTATCATAAGTTTTCCTACGAGAATCGGATGCTTGATTCTCAACGAAGAAATGTTTCCTTGACAAATCGTTGACAATCTAGATTACGTTCCCCATAACCATTGTTCATTCAGTTGACACGTTTGTTTATTATATTTCTCTGGACAATTTACTCCCCTCTTCGTTTCCTCCAAGCATTTTTCGAGCCCCCTCGCTTTTCGATTTTTCTCACGCATGCATTTTCACCGTCCGTGTGTATATTTTCAAGGGATTTCAGGCACACATCTGAAACGCGAATGTAATTTTCACTATCTCGCCAAAAAGATTTTTCCGGTCAAAAGAATGCACAATCGTTTTTACGTACACAAAGATCAATCGATGTGTAGATGTTCGTGTATTATCATCTCGATTTTCATCATTGTTGATTACTCAAAAAATGATTTTTATGGAATCGGAATTGAAAATGTTACATTGTGATTAATAATTTTTTCGTAATCATATATTTTTTGTTGTATTAGTTGATACAACTCGATATTCTTTACAAAAAGAGAATAATAATTTATTTATAATTTCGTTAGTTCAGATTTAGGGATATTTTAATTCGAAGTTTGTAAAATTGTAAAATTTTCATAATGTAAATGAGAAACAAGGAAACAATGCACGAAACGATGTTTTATTTTATAAATCGTAATATGTAAAAATTAAAGTCAGTGTTTATCTTATAATATTTCTACGGAAAGAATGTTTATATAAATATAATTTGGATTTAATAAACATTTCTTGTGCAAAAAGTATTTACATGTTTTTCGTATATCGTTTTAAGAGAATAAATTATTTGAAAAGTTAAATATTAACCATAATTTAAACTTGTAAAAAATCAAATTAATTACTTTCATTTTTTTTTTTATGGAGATATATGATCATTAAAAAAATTAAAATTGCACGATTCTTTTTCAACAGTCTTTTTCATTTTCTTTTCTCTCTAAAACCTTTTTTCAATATTATCGGAAACAAGCAGGATATTCCAAGTGATTATATTACTTTATAGATAAAATAACGTGCATTACACCGCTCGTTTTCATCTGTCAAAAATTCTTCCCTGATATAACGTTCGTAATAAGAAGATGCTTATTGAGAATATTTACATTATTCATAAGAACCCTCCCCTTAGTGTATCGACTAAAACTGTAGAAACTGTCAATACGGCCAATGCATCGAAGTTTCAGTTGAAAACTGTCGCGCGTCAATATTGGCAGTTGTCCCCTATTAATAGGTTATTAACGTTAAGTAGGACAGAAATAATCGAATTTTCAATATTTTGATCCTCAAGCCCCAAGATTTATAAACTTGGCACGAATTTATTTCCATTATTACGACGATCATTTTATTAGAGGATAGCGTGCGATATTTGATATTGAAAAATGGCTATGCAAATATCACGGATGATCCGCTATTAAAATTGCAATCGTTGAAACGATCTCCTAACAGAGTCGATTGATTTTTCGTCCTTCTATCGTTTCACAAATTCGTTTCACAGAATTCACGGAATTTTAGGTAGATTAAAATATTTTGTAACGATTTATAGTTTTACTGGATGAAATATAATTTATTCGAAATTTTCAAAAAATTATTTTTCTCTTCAATCGTTATAACTTTATAAAACAATCGACGATTCTTCGTGCTCTCCTCAATTTCTGAAATAGAAAAAAATGTCATCGAATAATTTCCAAAGAGGATAAAATATATTATTGCCAATTATTATAATTAATAACAATAATCGATTCTTCGTATTCTTCGAAACTACGTATTCAAAAGTATCTCATTTGTGGAAAATAAAGTAAATGTAAAATGTACAATTGTAAAATACTGAAGTTGTTTAATTAAATGTTTCGAAATGAGACCACGATTAATACAATTTCGTAACGTAACAATTCGAATGAAAGCCTGGAAAGATGTGGGGAGGAAAAAGAAGAAGAAGAAGAAGAAAAAAAAGAAGAAAAAAAACGTTCGATTGTGCCGCCTACGTGCACAAGGGGATAACCAGGAAACGAAAGAGGAAAAATAATCTGGGAGAACAATGACTGCCTGTACGTGGAACAAACGAGCAGCCGGCATGCAAACAGAAAAGTCGTCTGACAAATACAGTTAAGCGACCACTTAACCTCCTCCTCTGTTCCTCCTTTCAGATTGTGGCGAGCCATTACAATATTATTAAATATTAATAAAACACGACGATTCGAATGAAGAAGTTTACACAAGTTGGGGAATATATTAGGTCATCGTGTAAATGTAGAAGAACGTTAGGAAGAAATTTGTGAATATTAACAATTGGAAATTAAACGATTCTCAAACACGAAACGTTTATTATGCAGATTTCCAGAATATTTTCAAACATGTGTTTCTCGAAAAAAATAATTTTCGTATAATTGAGATAATTGATTCCTTTTACAAAAATTTTTCCAAATTTAATGTTTAATGCTAACTTTTAGAAGAATTTGGATCGAATATATTATATTAATTACGTTCAATTTTTGCTATTAAAAAGCTATTATTGTCGTAGTTAAAAGAAATCAATACATCAATTTTTTAATAAAAGCATTTAAAACTAAACATTATTTGATAAGATGACTTAATAATATTTCTTCATTCACCTTTCGAAACGTAAATTATCATCATCTCTCGTATTATTATACATATGTTTTCGAGACTTTCGATTTTCAAAATAGTGAGTTGATTCAAATATGGAAACCGATCGCCATTTAATTGGTAATTGCACTTTGTTTCATTAAAAGTACGACAAGGTAACCGCTGCTTTATCGCAAGCAGACCTTGATGGCTACGTCCACTTTAACGATCCGAACAGCCGAACTCACGTTAATTAGCCGAGATTCACATCTCATGCTCTGCCATTCGAGAACCCTTAAAGGAGTGATCGCTTGTCGAGAACTATTCTCAAAGCTGGGGAATGCTTGCAATCAAATCTTTTCTACGTGATATATACAGAATTACTTTACTCAGTTTGACAGTTCTTCGACATTTGCTACAAATTGCTTCGCAATTAAGGAACAATAATTTTAATTTCGCATCTTTTTATATCGATCAATATCCAATTGATTCGTAATCGACATCTCGATTAAAATTTAATCAAGATTGCAGTTAATGAATATGTATTCCAGCGTTTGTTTTATATCTAAATTGTGTCAATAATTATTGTCATCGTTGTGTATTTCTTTTTTTAATCGCAATAGTTTGAGATTATTGTCAAAAAGGATTTTCTCGATTGTTGTTAATTAACAAACAGAAAATTATGTACAATTTTATGTTAAGCACACGTTTCATTCTATTTTATTAGTTACAGGTGGTTTCCTTTAACTCGATGGTATTCTAGGTATTCCTCAAAGGGTAATTACCTTATAAATTCTATCGGGAGTTCAGAACGTTATCTTGTTCATTTTTCGTTTACAAGAAGAAAACGCGATAAACATGCAGGGAACCTAAATTATTCTATCAAAGTTAAATTACTCTTTATATATTCGACGTGTTCTGGACAAAGATGTGTCCAGAAAGATTGAAATTTTCAATATGACAAATGGAGTATTTCAAAAGAAAATAAACTTTCGTTCGTTTAAATGTTTCAAATAATAGAACTAACTTGTTCAGCAAGAAATAATATACGATTGTAACAAACTCATATAAATAACTTGTTCAGATTCGTGTGTTATTTAATTTCGTGTGTTATAATTAATTTCATCATCATTAATCTGTTAATCTCATAATGAAACTACAAAAATAACATATTCCTCGACATTATCGAATATTCTGTATTGCCGAAATCGTGGCAACTGCTGCTGTACAACAATGTGAAATCGCATTAGATGCCAACTCCTTCTATGTGTCTACACCAGGATGCGTTAGAATCGCACCGAAGACTCATCACGACTAAATTGCCTCTGAAATGTCTTATACGAGGCGAGGAGATAACCCTGTATCGTGCTCTAACACTCTACGCCATTTACTATATAAGGGAGAACGAAGGAAGGACTCGCAATATGATGGAAGAATATATGCGGTGTTTGCTTCCTGTTACAGATAGTTTACACTTAAGTCGTGATAAAGGTTAGGAAAAAGTAAACTGACTTTGCTGTTGATAAGATATAAGTTTATTATATAAAACGATTTCAAAATCCTTCTTTTTAAACTGTTTGTTATATCGGAAAATGTTTTCGAGAAGAAATTGTTTGATATAACAGAGAGTTTTTTGTGTAAATAAATATAGTATTTGAAAGTGAATTTCATTCTTTTCGATTGAAATGTATTAATCGAGATTATTATTTTTTTTTTCATTAAAAAAAAGGTATTAAGTTTACATCAAAAAAAAAAAAAAAAAGACAAGACGATTATGTAAATTCAAACTCTTATTAATAGATCTAAAAATAATCAATTTTTATTTTCGTATGTATAAGTATTTAAGTAATTTAAACATAAAAGTTTAGTTATGTTTGATAAATGATTTATCAATTTTTTCTAACATGATTAAGAAAAAAAAAAAATAGATAGATTTTTGACGAATCGAATAATCTTTCGTATTCAAATTACAGAGTATACTTTTACTTAAATGCTTAAGAAAGTTTGATATTAATAATAAATTGAAATATTTTTCCAATGAATTTTTAACGATGTCAATTTATTTATTTAGAAACATATAATTTCATGGAGAAAAAAAAACAAACGTGGTATTTGTTAATAATTCTAGTATACTAAATTATTTTCTTTTCGAAAATATTTGAAAGATTAGATTTCTTTTTAAATATCTTCCATACTTTCCATAAACTGTAAATTCTTTCTATTTAGAAATTTGTATCGTTTATTAATCGTTTCGTGTGCAATAACATCCGTTTTTCGCATTTCAAATCTGATTGAATCTCGTTTTCTTTTCGAAAATTCAAAATCTGCGCTTCATCGTTTTTCATATTCGATTGAATGGTTGTGATCGTCCAAGTAAGACTTTTAAGGGATGGAAATTTCCAAGAAGAAATAAGGAAAAATATCTCTATCGTTGTATCGTTTCCCAAGAGAACTGCTTTGAATACGATCACTTTGATTCTTGAAAAGTCCGGAAAATACATTGCAAATGTAATCTTACTTTTTAAAAGATCGCATGTATGATTTATTAAATCGTTGAAAGCGTTTTTGTTTATTTAAGTTGAAATTTCGATCGATTTGATTAGTAATAGTAAAAATAATAACAAAAATCTTCGTTTTCCTTTTGTCATGAAAAATATAATTTTTACGTGTTCTGATTAAAAAACAAAATTATCGAAATTATACGAATTACCATATAGATAAATTTATTTATTTATTTTTATTGTAATTTTATTATATATATGTATTTTATTTTTTACTTTTTTATGTTTTGAGGTTTTTAACAAATTGCGCAAAAATTGAAAAATCAATTAATAAATTTACATATAAAATATTACGAATATTGATTGTTATATGAGTTTTTGATTTAAATATAACAATTTCAAATAATTTAATACATTATTCTTTATAATAAATTCATTTTATAAGAATAATATTTCATTAAAAAATATTCTACTTTCATTTAAACTTAAAAACCGATGCAGATTAACCACTTGTTAGATACAAAACATTTTGGTTTTCAGTTACTCGTATCATTTGAATTTAAAGACAATTACATAATAGCAAAATAATATAAAATATTAATTATACTTTTCAAATAAATTTTTTTGGACGAAGATCCATTAGTTAATTTTTTGCATTTAAAAATCAACATTATTTTTAAAATAATAAAATTAATAAAAATTACAAGTAAATGTAACAAGTAAGATACTCAAACGTAATATTTTTTGAAATTGAGTAATCTACTTGTTGTGTATACTTCTGCAACTTCAACGAGCCTTGCCACATAAGTTTTACACCAGTCGTAATATGTTATTTAGAATTTGGAATGCAGAGAATTTAGATACGAGTGTTTGAATTTCAGCTCAGTAATAGTAATTTAAAACTTCTTTGTGGTGTTGTAATATTCTGTTTTCATGAATCAATCCTAATGTGTTTTGAGAAAGATTAATAAAATTAAAATTTAAATTTAAAAAAAGAAACTGTATAAAAGAATCAATGTTTGACATACATACTTGCCTTTATAATAAACTATTAAACAGTTTTTTGAATTATATGTAAGTTTAATGTGTTCCCTAAACAGATGATATCTAAGTAAAAATACTTAGATATTTTTCTAAATCAATATATATATAATTTATATATTTTATTTGTTATAAACAAATATCGAAAAAGTACATTAAATAATACTCATTGCATTACATTACAATATTACAATTTATATATTTATAAATAAACATAAAATAGACATGAATCTTTCGAAAGATTAATCCATAAAGAGAAATGTAATAATAAGAATAAGAAACAAAATCGAAAAAAAATTAACGAGAATCGAATGTTCAAACATTTTAAAAATCGTTCACAACTCGATTCATTAATATTATAAAAAATGTAAATAATACAATAGATTATGCTTTCATATTGTTTCTACTTAATCGATATAAAGGTAATATAATTTTTCCTAGCCAACCAATAACTCTAAGCTCGATTAATCATCCTTCTCATCAAATTTCATCTTTTCTTAAACCGTAAAATAACGATAATGTGGCTCAGCCACAAAAAATCCAGCTTCAACAAAATCACTCATCTTATCCAGGATAAAGGTTATTGTAATTCGTTTTCAACAACTTCAATTTTTTTTCTCTATCAAAAACAAGAACGAAAAAGTAAATAAATAAAAAAAGAAAATAGGGAGAAATGGATATCGGGGAAGCGAGTGGCGAAAAAAAGTGAGAAAATCGTTATGCGAGCAGCCGATTTGAGGAAATATCGATGGACATAGCGCGGAGAGTGATGGAAGAAGATAGAAGACTCGAGATGGAAACTACAGTGGGAATCCTGGCTAACTGAGAATCGATAGAAATTTCCACGTGAGCCACGATATCCATTTCTCTGAACAAATGGCCCAGTATCGTAATCTTTTTCAAGTGCTCTTACTCTCTCGTTATTTTTCGATATCCGACTGGCCCGGAAGTTTGACCTGAATCGGAGACAGGCAGGCAAATAGAAATAGATCCTTCCACGAAACTTTCGAATAGGTGAAATTTCAACGTGTAAATACTTTCGTTGCGCTTTGTATATAAAAAACAAATATTTTAAACCGCATTTCTTTCGTTCTTCATAATCACAAGAAAAGTTGAAAAGAGAAAATGATAACTTTATCGAAAACCTTGTGTTTCCACCTCTTGAAAAATTTGAATATAAAATTACGAGAAGATGTTATGTAAAAAAAAAAAAAAAAAAAAAAAAATAAACTTGGCCATTTTGAAATCTTTAATTCGTTTTTACAAGGAAAAAATTCACAAACGTGTATCCTATGGGGTGGAACATGTTTGATTTTTTTTTAAATTTTACACTCAATACGATATAGGGAAAAAAGTGTAAAGCATTTCACCTTCTAATTATCGTAATAGGAATATTAGATTGAAATTTGGGAAGAAGAGTTTTCTTTGATATGTATTTTCGTTTGTTCAATTTGATACTTTTATCATTATTTGGTTATTAATTGAATTATCTTTCATCCAAGATATTTGAAAGAAGTAAATCAGAAGATTTGTTTCAATTTTTCAAATTTCAGTAAGAAATTAAACATTTTGTCTTTGTGGAAAATGCATTAAGAATTTTAGTAAATTTTATCTTAAAGTCATTGAAAAAAGAGAAAGGAAAAAATTTATGTTCTTTTTATTACAGAAAAGAATAGGGAAAAGCTATGAGATATTCATATTACGTTTTTATTTAAATTTCAATAAATTAGAATCAAATTAAAATGATGTTAAAAATTTCCAATTGTTCGAACGATAATTCAATCGATGTGACAAATAATTTTACATGTCCTCTATTATTATCTTTATAAAATTGCTAAGGAAAAAAGTAAAAATGAAAATATTAAAATGGAACACCATATACTCTTTTATAATCCTTCACAAGAGTCATGACCGTCGCAGAATTAAGGTTAATCTAATTTTCTCTAATGGAACTACATATTTTTCGTTCTGTAATTGGTACACTTTCTTTTTTTTAGTAGAAGCTATTCAGGTGTTCGTATCATCGGATTATTAATTAAGAGTTACATGTATAATATATCTAAAAATAATTTTCATGCTAAATGTTCCTTTTGTATGGTATTTTTGTACAACTGTAATGCTTATCAATATATTCATATTAATGATATTGCTGAGACGATGTTACTGCAGATATTTAATATATAACAATACTAATAATTAATATTAATTAGGTTCACATTATTAATCTTATCTTGGCAAGATAGTTAACGCTTTGTTGAGTGTGACATTCGACATCAATTTTGTTTCTAGACAACATCTTCAATGAGATATAAAGATATTTAATAAAAAAAATATATATATTAAAAAAGGAGTGCGAAAAATCAATGGCGATGCAATAAAAGTATTTACAAACATAGTAGAATTTTTTTGTATCTTCTTCCTCGAATTAGTTAACTCGTAATTGCGACAATTTAATTAATCAACGCTGGCAAGATAGATAACAGGTAAAGTCGAATCGGTGATCAACGTGATGAACGAGTATTTCCGACGACTGCTTCAGCCCACAAACGATTAATTTTGTAGATTAGTGAGAAGCATTGGAAACGAAGCATTACACGAGGAAATAGGATTTAAGGAAAACTGTTTTGTGTGCAATTCCATTGGAGAGCTACGTTAATTGTACTGTTTCACAAGTAAATTACATTTCTTTAAGGTAAAAAAAATAACGGAAAAAGGAATATTTTATTACGCTTTTAATTATTTTTTTTTTTTAAATAAAAATTATCATTAAGTGAATATTTCAGAAGGTCGAGAAATAAAAATTATTTTTAACCGTTATATATAAAGTATTCGAAAAAATTAATATTAAGTACACATATATTAGTTTAGACTTTTGGAAAATCAATGGAGATTGAAATTATAAGAGTTAATTTTTCTTTCTTTTTTTTTTTTTTAGAAGAAAAATTAAATAAATTACATTTGGAAAAGGATTCTAATGATTTTCTTATTTCAAAGCGAATATTTTAGGTGGCTTAAGCCAGCGAGCTTTAAACGCTTGTCTTCTTTACGTTTTTGATAGCCGTGAGGCAGTCGAGAAAGAACAGGCAAAAAAGGTGGCAAAAGAGAAATGAAATGTTCGCGCTTAAAGCCGCAGTTGTACCGCGTGAAATCTCTTCGTTTTCCTTTCGTTCCCCGCTTATTATATGCGCCTCCCTTTCCACCATACTTTTCTTCTACTGCGCTAAAATAAATTTAAAAAATTGGTTTTGCATTTCTAACGCTGTGTACGCATTAGCCTGTATGTCGCCCGTTTTAAAAAGATTATGCACAACACTCTTGTTATTACTTAAATTTTTCTTTAGATAAATATATATATATCTATCAATTACTGACTAGATTCGAGAGGAATCTCATTTTGAGATTCTATTTGCATCTAAGAATGAGTAAATAAATAATTTTAGATAAAAATATAAAATACAAGGTGTTAAAATACAAGTTTGAGATTAAGGATTTGTGGGAAATAAAAAATGCTAAATGTATAAATAACATAAAACATGGCTGCACAATTATTTATTATATATATTTTTGTTAATTTTTGAATATTTTTTATATCCATTATAGATCTTAGAATCAATCTTTTTGTTGTAAAATCGACTTTTATTATTTATGAATATTCGATGTTTTAAGTTTTTATTGAATGTCAATAATAATAAGAAGGAATGGAAGAAAATAGAATAGAATGTAAATTGATTTAAACAATACAAATTGATTAAAAATTTTCAAAGATTATTATTAACATGGACAATGATTACATATACTAGAGATTATAAATATAAATTGTAAAAATGTGAAAAATGTGATGTAAACATAAATTGAAAATATTTGAAAATTTGTTTGTTTGAAGTTTTTTATTATCGAGAAAATTTATTTTAAAAATTTATTAAATGTGTGTGAATGAATGTATAATGAAGGAAAGCATTCTATGAAAATAAATAATAAATGTGGAATAAGATTTTCTTCATTTAAAACTTCATTTTCAAGGAAATTGAATTCGTCAAGCATGCATAAATTTCGCTAATTTCAGAATGAATTTAATTTTTTTTCCATTTTCCTGAAAACGAGATTTTAAATAAAAAAAATTTCATTCTACTCAATTCTTCTAATTTCCACTTCTAATTTTTTTTATTTATTTTCGCATAAAAAATAATATTTTTCCTAATTATAACTATATACTTATCTTTTTTTTATCGCACAATAATAATTTTTCAAATATTTTATTATTATTATTAATAAAGTTTATAATGAAGATAAGAAAATTCTTTTTTTTTCGTATTATTCTATACATTTTTACAAAAAAAAAAAACAATTAATCAATTTTTAAATATTTTTGAATCATTGAACTTTAGTAATTTTCAAAGAGAAGTAACTTTATGCTCGGACAGAATCTTTTGTTTTTATTCCTAAATAATTTCGTATTACGTTAATAAATAAATAAATATCTAATGTTATTTATTTCTCAAGAAACTTTTCTTCTGATGTCACATGTTTTCTTGCATAGTTACGAGCATAGAGCCACGTATGAAAAGTCACTGCATTCTTAACCAACTTGCACATTTCACGTTTAACAAGCTGTGTAACGGAAAGTTTATTACTTCAGGCAATACAGTATACTTGAATATATTTGCACAAGTCTGCAGTACAACTTGGATATATTTTATTTCAAAGATCGTATTTTTTTATTTGAATTTTACGAGGTTCTATAACTGGGAAGAGAACATGGGTTATTAAGTTTTAATCCATCACGAGTGTGAAAAGTAATAAGAAAACTTGAGAACTTTAGTCATCTTAAATCAAAAGTTACAGAGTTACAAAATACATATAAATTTTCTTAAAAAAAAGAAAAAAAAACGAAAGTTGAGAAAATTTGATCAAAATATATATTAGGAAAATAAAATATTTTTATAAGCAACTGCTAAATCATTACTTATAATTTAAATTTGAATAAATTATTTATTTTTCATTTAATTGAAACAATAAACATTGGAAATGATTCTTTCAATTCTTAATTAATTTATATACAATAATCAATTACAAAAAATATTACAATAAGTTTCAAAATAATATTTTTATCAGTTATTATTAAAATATATATTTGAAACACTTTCTTGATGTAATTATTATTTCAAGGAAAAATTTATTGTTTTGCATCATTCCAGGAAATAAAAATATTTTTTTTTGTCTAGACTTGCTGGTAAAGAATCTAAACGATGGAATAATTATAAAAAAAACTTTTGAAAAAAAGAATTTATAATAAATTGCTATTTAATATATTAGACGTATCATCTTTTCTTAATACAATTGTGTGAAAAACAAAAATTAGAATATATTCATAAATTATCTGTAAATTTTTTAAATTTATATAGATAAATGTTAAACATATTTTATAATATTCTTGGCCACAGAATATGAAATCTCATTTCAAAATATAAATTTGAACTATCTTTAATAAATTATAAGAAACATTAGGTAAATATAAATAAAAGGATAGATTTTTCTTCCAAACAAAGAATTATTTAGAGAAATTTTGAATACCATTTTTTTTATTTTCATTTGTTTAAATTATGTTTCTCAATGTAATACAATTATACAATTACAAATTACAATTGCAAGTGATACAACGATGATATAATTCATACATTAGCGTTAAATATTAAAAGGTTATTCTGTGATTCCTCGACAATCGACAAAAATTTTCTCAGAGAGTATTTTGAAGTGGACCTCTGCGTCGTTCGAGAAAATGAACCCCAGAAACAAAGCATACTGATTACCAGCATGGTCAAAAGACAATGCAATGTAATGGGAATGGGTTGGAACAATGAGAGAGGCCAACAACTATCACAAGGCGAATGCCTATCAACGTGCACTTCGAAGTGCATAGCGATAGAAGAAACGTACAGACAGCAGCTAAATATTGCTTTTTGTTTCAGCGAATATTTTCTAGGAAAATCCTCTAGGAAACACAGCAATTTTTTAACTACTTATTCTCGGGCTAAATTTAATTCAGCCATAGCAATAAGCGTTAAAAGCTAAGTAATTAAAAAATTGTGACGAATAATCGTTAATGAATTGTGTACAATTTACTTTGGATACACCGTCTTGCAAGGATTCCAATTTTAATGAAATTTTGCTCGCATGTGGAGCATAATGAGTTATGGAGCAATCTTTTATGGCAGAATGTCATCTCTTTGATGTGGTGAAATCTACTTTCAAAGGTTCACCGTTCTTTCATGGTTTAAATATAATTTTTTCTAGAAATATTGTTACAGCAGAAGATGATGGAGTATTAAAGCCTGATTTTATTTTATTTTATTTTAATTTTGCTCACCGTTAAAAAATTCTATTCAAAAAAAGTGAAGAAAATTTCTAGAAAGAAAAATCTATTTCCTCTTAACTTTTATATCGTTAACTAACTAAAATTTTCGACATTATTCAATTTTTAATTTCAATAATTGCTAAAAATATAAATCGAAATAATGATAATACAATTATAAGTTGAAGATCCTGAATCCAAGTATCTGTGTATCTGGATATAAACAATGATATCCTGCTAAAAAAATTTATAATTTCCATAGATAATAAATAGCAATGGATGATTAATTAATTAAAACAAATAACAGTAGGTAATTGCATAGAGAAATTTTTAGAATTTAAATAGAATTTAATACGTATATATTTATTATTAATAGTTTTATTTATAGAATATTCGAATACCTTTAGAATCGATAAACAACTGCTTTAGTGTCGAGCTATCCTCGCTAATTCTTGGAAATGAAAATTCAGAATAAGCTTCAAGTATGTCGAATAAATTGTTGAATTCATATTTTATTCATGCTCATCTTCTCTCGTTCGAGTTGAATTTGCAGAGTCCAAATAAGCATCCGGATTAGTCTGGACACTGAAAATGGGCACTGCTAATAGTACCTATAAACTGTGCTATTCACCGATTTAGATTTCGAGTTATTCACATGTTAATATATGCATTTCCATACTTGGCAATGGAACAATTAGATTGCCCTCGATATTGTGTTCGGTATAAATTCTATAGCGCCCCATATATCCGTGAATCACGCATTTTTCTCTTTCTTAATTCTTTGTTTTATCTGGCGTTTTAAGAAATTTTCAAATTGCATTATTTTAAGATTAATTTGTACTTTTAAAATTATTCGAGAAATATTTTATTTTATTTCGAAATGATACAAGTATCTCACGAAGTATTTCATACGAAAAGTAAATAAATATATTTCCAATTAAATGGCTTATTTAATATTTCACGAAATAAATTATTTCCATGAAAATGAGTTTTTAATATTTTTGCTTATCCGATGATTTTAATTAACTTTTTGATATACAGCATGAAATAGTTATTGCTTTCGAACTATATACTTAATACGATTATTATCACATTTATTTATCAATTCTGAAAGATATTTTAGGAACAAGTTTTCCATTAAAAAATACATCATATTATTCTTTTTTTTTTCTTCTTCTTCACTTTTCTCATTTTAAATATCACAATTTCAATACAAAATACACTACTCAAATATTGAAATAATTATTTGTCAATCGTAAATTATAATTATTAATACCATTAATTAAAATATATTTGAAATAATTGAATTCAAAATTATTATTTGATGTAAATTTTCACATTCACGATCTATCTCATTATTTTCTTATTTTCTCGTTCAATTCTCTATTTGATTTTTCTTCGTCTCGCGTATGCCACGGAATGGGATAAAATCGTAGCGATAAAAAGAGGTGTTTGGTAGGGGAAGCGCAATCTGCGCTTGCGCAAACAGAAACACGCGGATACACGGAGGAGTACACGAGTCAACGGGTAGAAGAGATTGGGTTTACAGAAAGCTAGGTTAGGTAAAGGGATACCGGTATAAACACGCGTGAAATATTTGTAGAAATGCAGGCATGCATTCGACCACGAAAAGGACATGGCGTGGCGTTACGTTATTGCACTCCTGTACTTGCGTATTAGTGTGTATCGAAAGGTGTGTAGCAGCTCCAACCATTCAGTCCAATGTTTCCTTCAACTTGCCTCGGTATATAATGTTTCGGTATTTGCTCCAGAATTGTGACAGTTTTCGCACAGTTTTGTAATATCCTTGTGTCAGTTGTGTAAGAAAATACGTAACGTCCACTGAATATTATACGTGGAATATATGAATTTCCAAGTTTCGAAACAAATATCAATATTTAATGGAAATATGATATAAATTTGAATTTATAGCGCGTCATATGGAATAATATAATTCTTTTAAAATCTTTTAAAATTTATCAAGGATTATGAAAAGTATTTGTATATACGGTGTTGTATATTTATTATGATGTTGTCAACAGAATGAAAAGGGTGTGCATGCATTCACACGATCTGTTTTCTCTGAAAATACTGTATGATGTCGAGTTGACGAAAATTTGAATTTACATGTATTTTAGTGTAAATTTCGATGAAGAATTCCATGCGTTCCTTTACACAAATAAAATGAAATAGAATTCAATCGTATTTATCAAACGTAATTGATATTTATATCTCAAATTTACTTTAATTACGCAAAATAAAAAAATGTTTCAGATGAAACTTGTTAAGCTAAAAAACTAATATATAGTTTTAATATGTCCAAATTTCAAATCGATACTTAATAATTTTGATACAAAAAATTATAACACATTGTATGATTTATTTGTCAATTGTTACTTTATAAAAATTTATCTAAAATTTATCGATTTATTTTTTAATCGTAAAAGTCAAATTTACAATTAAATTATTTGTTCGATATAAAAAGTATTATATTTTAGAAAATGGAAAATTGTGATTTAAAAAAGTATAAATAGTAAGTACATCGAATTCTCTTGCATCAGTAAATATCTAATCTTCGAACATAAACCAAGATTGGAATATATATAGTTATAATTATGCGTGATCGATTCTAATATCGATACTAATGATAGTTCACGAATTGTTTCGATTTGATATCGAACATTAAAGGAATCGATCCTATTTGAAATATCGATTACTACATATATATATATAATAATATATTATTACCAATGTTACTGTTATTCTCGTCAATTATACTTTCTATATCTATTTTTAATAAATAAAATAAATTCTCTCTTGTTCAATATATCAAACTTGAAAATTATATCTGATTCATGGCTTTTACACTTCAACGTGTAAAAAATATCTACAACACCACCGAATTTTTCAGAACAGATTCTGCATTCCAATCTTGATTTCCAACTTTTATTTTTCAATCTCTCGCTCGTAAAAATCTGAGATTACGACAGCCCAGTCGTTCTCAGCATTCCCCAAAACGGCGAATGAAAATGATTGATATTTCTCTCAACGGTAATCGAGTAAACGAGCCCGGTTTCATTGTACATCTGTCGGCGATTCCGGCTGTGCTTTAAGGCGAAACCGCGTATTTACTATCGAGCATTTTTATCGCCGATGTCACCCCGCATCGAATCGTGTTATTGTCGTCCCAGTTGGAAATTATCCAGGGTACGACCCCAACCGATTTAACCGAGAATCTGGGAACAACGTGGATATCAATATATACACGTATAATCGCACACTTTTCTACAGGGATCAGCGTTTCATTGGTGTTGAAGATATTCGATACGAATCGAATTGCAGGACATCGTCTCGGGATAAGTTCATTCGCGCTCTGATAATCCTTTGTCTTCTCTCTGATCTCGTGTTATTTATATCCTTTATACAAAGCTGTGTCCACGCCGTCATAAATCCATATTTTTATCGGAAAATTGTTCTTTTTTAAATTTTTCTGGTAAGAATTCGAGATAGGTTAAATGTCGATATGCGCTTTATATACACTTTGCACAAAGAGAAAAATATCTTTAGAGGAATGTGGAGCGAAATTTTATCAAGATAGAGACATCGACGTTCGTTTGAAATTCTTACTTAGAGGAAAGAGAATTTCGTGTGTGAATACGAGTGTGATTTCGAGGTAAATTCGAAAGGATAAATTTGATTTAAAAGTTTGGAGTGGAAATCCTGTCTTCGTTTAATTCGTGAAATTTAACTTCGCCAAAGGTCAAACGGGTCTGCATATTTAAGAGGAAAGGAATTCCATTTTGTGAAAAAAAAATCTCTCGATAAATTCGAACGAATCTGAAAAATAAATTGAAATAAATTGATCTATATTTTTACGAAAATTATTTTTTTTAACCCTTAATTTGAAATTTAAACGCTAAAAGATTGAAATTCTCTTTCATTCTGCAGAAGACTTTACCACGACTGGCACTCTAACGTTTTCGCTGACTCAGTTCTTTTGACTCAAGCACATGAGGGTAACCGGAAACATTTTCTGGGTTTTACTGACCTAAATCAACGGAAAACGAACGACCGAGTTGCAAAGCTCGTAAAATTGTCGCATAAGATCTCCTCTTTAGTAATTTCCAATATCTATGATCTCGTCATCCCATGTGCTCCTTTCTGTTTTTTTCTATTTCCTCTGCTTTTTATCTTTTCAGAAGATAAAAGCCTCGTTTCGAAAATTCCTACTTTCTTAATTTGCTTAATTTGTTACGAAATTCTTCGATAATTTCAATATATATATATATATACGTATATACTATCGATTGAAACTTTTATAAAAATAGTTTGTGCGATTTATAATTAAAATATTTATTTAATTATCAGGAGAAATTAAGCAGAAAATTTTTGTTCTAAAAAAATTAAAATTAAATTAAAATTCTTACAATTTTTGCTCAACCACCATTACTTTAATGGATCGTTTAGCATTGTCCAGAGCTATTTCGAAAGGAATTATCAAGTTGATTTGGCGCATCACGATTCTTTTGAAGATAACATTCCATTTTATTCCTTTAATTGTGAGAAATTATTTGCAGCAAAGTAATTATTTCCATTACGTTCGAATCATTCTTAATTAATTTTGCTTTGTTTTTATTTTCTTTCGTTCGCTTTTTGTTATTAATAGGTCAATATTCATTTTTCATTTATTTTAAAAAAGAATTTCCATCGATCAAAGTCAGATTCGTGATTGATGGAAAAAGCAATATAATATAATTTTTTCTAGTTGAAGTTGTCTTCATCGATTAATATAATATTTCAATCTCTCAAAATCATTTCTCGAGATATATGTAAGAAAAAATATTATACATATTTATAAATTGGAAAATATTTGTTAAATTTTTAGATTGTATTGCATCTCTTTGTTAACATTTTTATCAACACTAACAATATTCCTATTTATGATTATATTTATAAAACCACGTTTGTTAATTCACTAAAATCTAATTCTATCGTATACATGTACAAGTATATATATTCCATTTCGTTTTTTAATTTTGTTTTAAAAGCTTACTAGAAAATAGCATCACTTAATTTTTAAAATTTTTTTCTATATTTTAATTGCAGGCTATAATATGAAATCCAAACTGATTTTAGGATAATCTTGTACATGAGTAGGAGTCTTTATTAACCAATTTAAATGAGGGATAAATCATTCAAATAAATTGGAACTCATCGGATTTCTTTTAAATAAAATTACTTTGCTTTATTGAATATAACATGATTCTTTAACAATTATCAATCTCAAAAAACGACTAGTGAATAAAATTCTTGAGAATTACTATCGAAAGTATTTTTTTAATTGAATACCGCAAAATTACTGTTCAATAAATAAAGTAAATAATAATTCTTGAAACAGAAGATGTATATAATCGCGATTATTTAAGATCCTAATGCAATTTATTTTCTAATTTTGATTTATTATATCGAATTTGTATCGATTCAACGTTATTGGTCAATTGCTATTCTTTGATTTGGAGATTGTTCCTCTTTTAAATCTTATTTCACATTTTCCAATAAATTTTAAAATTTACCTATTTTTTTTTTTTTATAAATTATTACAAATAATCCAATAGATTTTCAGAAGCTTGAAATCTTTCTTACAAAATGTGACAGGGTTGCAAGACTTCTTCTTAAAAAGAGTAATTTTTGAAAAATACCCAACGTAAGATAAAATTCCAAGGAACCTCTTTCCATCTAAGCTAATGCATCTTTTTAATTTAAACACAGCACGTTTCCCCCATTGAAATTATTTAAGTCGATAATAAAGCAGGTCGAGGTGTCATTTTCCTTGTACTTGTCCCCCCTCGTCAGACGCAATTTCTCTCCACCCAGCCTGAATCCTTCCTTGGCCCTCTTTAACATACACAGTGAAATTTAATTACTGCGAGCGGACACTCGCCAAAACTCCACTTGAGCGTGTAATAATTTCGTCGGCAGGCAGCCGAGAGAAATGCCGAGAATGAGGAGGATTCGGAAAGTAAGGAGGCCTCGAGATATTCTAATCCTTCTCGCCTGCTTTCCTCTTTTAATCCCTGTCTCGTCTCTTATCCCCACGATTAATCGAGTTCCCCTCTTCGACGCTTTCGGGGACGGTTTTCTTCTGATTAATGATCCAACAAATTTCGGGATATTCAATATTATAATACATTCGAGTGGAAATTTAAATGGACTTAAATGTGTTGTGTTGATTTTAATTTTTAATTTGAATTTGGACGGGAAAAAATTCGAATTTCTCGAAATTTTCCTCGATAATTATTGTAAAAAGAAGGATTAGATTTCTAAGAGCGAGATTGTGGAATGCATTTGTAATCCGCTCTTTCGTATCATCGAAACTGTTGTTTCGCATAATTTCGCGGAAAATTATGGACTCTAAATCAAGAGATCTGGGCGAGCGTTCTAGAAAGCCACTACGACCAACGAGACAAATTATATTTGTTCAGAAAATTCTGAATATATAATGATCATTTCGAAGCGTTATCGCGTTAATAAATCTAGATTGAAGTAAATTTGACTTTTCGTTTTAGCGCGAGAAACTTTATGATATTTATGCTGTAATCATCGAAATGAATCGTGACAGTTATGAATGTATTTCGTGTTTTGTTCCTTTTTGCAGTTTGTTGATACAATGTAGGAATGAAAATGTAAGGATAAATCTTTTGCTTTCATGTGATATTAAAAAAAAAATATATTTTTTTTTATACAGTAAATATTAATTATTCAGTTAATCAATTTATTTTGGCTTTTATTTTTAGCAAATTTTTCAGATTTCATATGAAGTTCTATCGTATGAAAAATATTTAAAATTAAAATTTTCAAATCAACTTGAATTTTTATTTGATTTTTCCCCTAAAATTTAAAGCATCTTACTTTTATACCATTTCATTATAACCAAATGTATATTTCTAATTTCTCTAATATTTTCTATTTCTTATATCAGAATATTTATTAAAATTAGTTTCAAGATTATAATTTTTTCTTAGGCATAAAAATAGATTGAGTTATGAATAAAGTAGATTTTTTCATCAACATAACTTATAATTGATTATAATACAACATCAATATATAACTATGTATTATTATATTGATTATAATTTTTAATTTATGTATGAGATAATAACAATAATTTATATAATAAAATAATAATGAGAAATTGTCTAAAATAGATCTGCACTGCTTTTGCTGCAGAATCTTCAATTAATAAAATAACAATTTTTGAGATGTATAATTATATTTTTTCCTAGCGTATCGTTGAAATTTATATTATATAAATTAAATTGAATTAAAACACGATTAAAAAGGATGAGGAAATTTCTAAAGTGAAGGTATTCCATATCCAAAGGATTAAAGAACAACGTAGAAGGCTTTGAAATCTTGACGAAGATTTGTGATCGAAAAGAAGAAGCGTGTTCCCACGTATGCCATGAAAAATGCACTGCCGGAAAGTGATACATGGAAGATATTCTGGTTACACCATCATATTGTGGTCACGTATATCTGGGGAGAAAAAAAAAAAGAAAAGAACTAGGGAACAATCTCCCCTTCCTGTCATAGTTCATGGCTCTTAAAATGGACCCTGATATCCAACCGAAGTAATAATTTTTCTTAACGGTTACTTTAACCCCCATTCGCCCTTGTTTCGAGCTTTTATTTCGATACAGGGTCTTTATTACTTTGCTACCACTGAATCGATGGAAGTGTTATTTAACAACGAATTCTGTCACGATTCAGTAGTGAAGTCTAAAATTAATTATTTACCTTTTTTATATCTTTTTCTTATATATCTGTTTTATCGTTGTAACATAATAAATAATTTATTTTATTGTAATCTTGCGAATAGAAGGTATTTTTATCGTCGTAAAAACGAATTATAAATATATGATTTAAACATATCATTTATATATATATATATAAAATGGTAGATTATTTATTTTTATTAACTTTAATATTTTAATTACTATTGAAATAATGTTAATATGATTTTGTAATTTGAAACGATGATTTTACAAATAAAAGTTAATTCTTTGCTATTTCTTCTTTGTTACGAATTTTACAAAATCAATTGATTCAAAATTTTCACGTAGTCCAATTTATTCCACGCGTTATTATATAATCTTGTTGTATATCAAAATAAATAATTCTTTGAGATCGAACAATATTTATTAACGTGTTATTGAACACGTTTTATTCTTGCGAAATATTTTTAATTTTGAATGACGTATTCTGTGCAGAGAATAGGAATAGAAATTCTGATTGTAGGATATATATATGGGACAGGTCGAGGTACTATAGATAGGTTTTGTTAACATTTCAATCACTCAACAATACATCCAATTCTATTTCCTCAATTTAACACGATTTAAAAAAAATCCAATTCTTTTTTTACACGATTCATTTCGACAAACGATGCTTCTTTATTTGAATTTAACTTTGGAAAAATATTTCGTAAGAAAAATTTCTAAAATTTGTATTTATAACGAGTAAAGTATTCTTAATTTTGAAAGTATACTTACAGATACTTAGCATTGATTTTTTTTTTTGAAATAATATGTTAGAGATTATTCAAATAGCTTTGATTCTGAAAATATTTTTCCAATCTTTTGCACCCATTTTGATCTTCAGAGTTACACACAAAAATGTATACACGTTAAATATATATTATATAACGATTAAAGAAGCTTGTTTTTTCCCAAGAAAACACCATAAGCTGTACATATACTCTCAATGAATCATTAAACGAGAAGTAGCGTTCTTAAGCTAAAAAAAAAAAAATTATTGGCCACCATTCTTTACATTATTTTCTTTCATGAATCAACATTACCACCAGTACCAGCTTCTTATAAGGTATAAAACAGGAAGAGATCAAACGGATTTAACGCGATTCTCCATTATTCTTCCTTTTCCACTTTCCACCATTAAGATGGAAAATATTAGATGAAAACATTGTATCGATCGCGCGCGTGTATAGGAGAGCCATAGTGGCAAACTCCGCAAGCTTTAAAGATTAAGTTGCGCAACGTTACCATAGATCAAAAGATTAACCGGGGTAAAAGTTATAAATAACATTGAACCCGGGTGAACTGTCACAAAGTTTTCTCTCAAGTTTTCCACCAACAACGCTCTTTTCCAATTCTTTATTAAACAACGATTTCGCGAAGCTTTCACTTTGATCACAAATTTGCAAGAATCTGTTTGTGTCGAGATGTGTTTCTTACTTGCTATGAACATCAATTGCAACGAATTAGAAGAATCATAATATCATGCAAATACATCCTTCGATCTGACAATTTCAGTATCTAGAGAATAGGATTAAACCTTCGAAAATGTAATTGAAAACAAGAACTTCTTTTTTTCCCCTTTGTATTTTAGTCGAGAATCGCACGAAAGATTCATAATATGCTTTATTAATATTAGAATTTACTGGAAATTCGTTTGGACAAGGAAGAATTCAAATTCGTGAAAAAGATAGGTTGCTGATTGAAATACATGAATTATCCTGCGTTTGGAATATTCAGTCATTTGGATAAATTCGGATAAAATCGAATCGTTCCGCTGTATTATCCTTCTATTATTAATTCTATTGTTGTAACATTCTGTATTATCGGTTATTATTTTTGAAAATCGGGAAACGCGGGGCAAATATAATTATTTATTAGAAATTTCGAATATTCGATAATATTTATTCCTTCTTATCAAGTAAGTGAAATACGAATTACAGTGCTTTTGATTTGCCTAGATAACATGTATCGCATCTGTTTGATTCACACAAGTTGCACGCTACAACATGCCATGCCGAGTAGAGGTTTACCTGTCATCATGTATATTCGCTTAATTAGCTGATTCTCGTTCCGCAGATGATTAAATTGCCTCCATCTGTGTGAGAAAATTAATAGCTTCGTATGAAACCAATTTCTCCTTTTCTTTTTATATTAAATAGTATATATTCTATTATTTCGTATAGTATTACTATATATATATGATATTAATGTTATAATTCATAGAGAAACTCGATTCTAGATTCTTATTTAGCGAAACAATTAAAATTGTGGAATAAGAGGTAATAAATTGTTCTTTTGGAATCAAATGTTTAGTATAATTTCGTTTATTCTTCTTTTTATTTTTTACTATCTATTAAATAAAAAAGTATTTCATCTTATGCATGAGTGGACTTTCATTATAGAATTTTGAAATTTGTAATATTTTTCATAGAAAAAAATTTGTATTTACATTTGATTTTATTTGTTGAACAAGTTTGAAGAAATAATTATTATACGAGTATATTGTATCCTAATTGGAAGACGTTTAGCATAATCACAACATAACGAGAAGTCAGTGTAATTGCACGATTGCAGAGATGGCATAAACAGTTATTTAATAAAAATCCCTGGTGAAACTCGAGAAAAATCCCAGTCCTTCAGAATCAGACAATGAATTTCAATAAACGTGTTAATAATCCAATCCTTTAACTGACCAAGATCCTGGACAGGTATACTTCACTGCAGATTATTCATCTTTGTGGCTAATCTCTGCGTTATGTAATAAAATAAGTTGTTCGAGTTGTTGCATTCTTAAAAAGATTTAAAACTTTATAATAATGCAATTTATAAAACGAATTGTATATATATAAGAGTGTAATAAAATTTTACGTTTCAAAATATCATGATGAAACAAATTTTATGATTTTAAAATCAATCAATATAAATGTCTTTTTTTTTGAACAATTTTATATTTATAGTTTCGTTTTATTAAATTTATTATTTAGAAATACATATTTTCTTATATACGTGAATATGAAAAAGGAAATATGTAGGTAATAAAATAAAAGTATATTACTACACTTTGTTGTTATTGGCGGTATATTTCGAAAAGTTGGTGCAATAAATTTCGGTGAAGTATAATTTATACTATACTTAACATAAAATTTTTATTCTCCTCGCAATTCACATTTTCATCTTTTATGTATAACTTAAACGAAAATAAATAATAAAAATAAATTGTATTCACATTGAAAATCCTCCATTTTGAATTGTGCATTATCTAAATTAAAGTTTATACAGAATAAGTTTAGAAAAATATGGACATCGTTGGAAGATAAATTCTTCTCGAAACTGGGGAAAAAGTTATTAAAGCAAGTCCGCGTCAGATGAAACGAGACAGAAATAGAACGAGACCGCTCTTTCTCTCTCTCCAACGCTTCGTGAACTTAAAAAATGCTTAAAGCTAAGTTAACTAAGCCTTAGCAGACATGATGAACATTTTTTATCGTTTCGATGTCTAGAATCCACTCCCAAAGATGTCTTATATTTTCATAAAGACTCTATATTTTAACATATTCTCAATATGGATAACGTGAACGTACGTGTCGTGGGAATTTTCTATCTTAGTTTTGTCGTGGCATGAACATTTTCAAGAAATGGGAGAAAGAAAGTTTTTCACTTTTCCGGCTTCCCTCTTGCATACGTAAAAATGTTGTCATCAATAGTATGTGCAGCAAAATTCATTTTTTTTTTCTACTGTCAAAAAATCGAATAATAAATTTACATTTAATATATCTTACAACGTACGTAAAGTTGAACCATATTTTTCTTTTTGTTAAACACTTTTTGTAACTCTAATTAGAAGTGTCGTTAACGAAGGGTAAATGGATGCGCAAAGAAAAATTCATACTTAACCGTGTACCCTATGAAACCAACGAGCCTTTGCGCTATCGAGGCTTGAGGATTAATAATGTTACTGGAACAACGAGAGTAAATGTGGCTTATGCATATAAGGCCTCGAGACCGAAGATAAGGTTGATGATCTATTCAAGGGAGACGCGAAGATGATGGCCATAGAGATTGATGCGGTTCAAGAAGAATATATCGCATATACCGTAACGAAGAAGAGGAGTGTACATAATGGTTGATTAAGTACTCTGTATAATATCGACGTCGTTTAATATTTAACCATCTTTTAAAATTAGATCAGCTTAGATACTAATTAGCAAACAGATGCAGATTTTCATATACAAATACGTATTGTTCTTATTCTTTTATGCTCTTTATTTTTCATACAACAGATACTGTTCAAAATTTTTATTGTTGTCTTTTAAATTAATCTATTTTTCAATAAACATTTGAGCGAGATTAGTAATAATGCATTTGTAGCAATAATAGATTTTTTATGAAATAATTTGTCCGTGAAATTTCTATCCTTTATTTTAGAACATTTGAGAAACATTTTCTACGTACATTTTAAAAATATATACAATATTTTTCTCGTGTTCGAGAATAGCCATTGTTATTTTACGATGTAACAGATGTGGAAAATACGATTGATAAAATATTATTATCTGCTCAATTGAAGCGTAAGTTGTCGACGAAAGCAAATTCGTATTGAATTCTTGGAATGCATAATACGTTCGCAAAATTTCTGTAAATTTTCATCGAACGAATAATAGACCATCCACGATGCTTTATATTCAATTGTAACGAAACATATTATTTGTATCATTGGAAACAGTACAGTGAACCGTAATTGCGATCTGTTTCCAATGATTTATTTGCATAAATAATTACTCGTTGAATCACTGCCCCTAATTTACGCAACAATTCCGTAACAAGCATCGATTGCGTTAATTTATAGAGAAATTATGCGTTTTCACACCGAGAGTACAATGTTAATAAAATATCGGACAAAAATATAGGAATCTTGGAAATTTTCTTTCGAAATTTCTACTCGTCTTTTTACATTGCAATAATTAGATTGATTGCTTATAACGTCTATGATTATTTTGTACGAATATTGAAAAATATTAGAATAATATAAAAATATTCCAGTATCTTTTGCAATAATAAATAATTTTAGTGCATATTGAAGGGAAGAATTTTGAATCGTTTTGATTTTTGAATATTTTATAAATTTTTTTATAAATTTTATAGTAGCGAGAATTTCATAGTTTTTTTTCAGAATCATTACATTTCAGAAATAATTGAAGAATAAAATTTTCTTCACAGACGAATACACGTAGTGTGATCCATCGAGAATCCAAAATTGCTCGATTTTTATCGACGCCATTTCAAATGATCATAAATTTTTCTGATCGTTTAACGAAAAAAAAAAAAAAAAAATTTCCGCACTTCAAAGATATCGAATATAGTTTTCAACTCGTGAAGAATGTTTCATTCGTAATACATCAATAGCCTGTCAAGTATTAAATCAAAAATTTCCGCAAATTTCCGTTCGATCGATCGATTGTAGATACTCGATGGCTTCCATGTTCGCCTGATCTTACATTTTTTTCTCTGACGTGTATTAATTAATCCATTGACGCCCATTTTTAAATCTGCAATTAGTTGCAAAATTCCATTGAAAACATCTTAAATGAAAAAGTGTAAAAGTTTGAAAATAAGCATATTATTGTTGAAAAAAAATTTCCTTTCATGCTTGATATTTTATAATATTCATCAAAAGCATTCTTTAAAACAGTTAGTTCTGTAATATTATATTATTTCTAAGAAAATAAATGAATACATATATATATATAACATAGCAAAGAGCATTTGAATAAGATCGATTCTCAGTTTGTTCTCACCTATTTTATGCTGAAAATTTGCTGACTATTGGACACTTGTTTTTACTTGAATTTACTAATTTGTTTTGAGATTGTTGCCAGATGATAGCATACTCGAGATCGATCAAAGTTGATAGTTGATTGATTAATTATGTATGTATTGTGATCAAATAAAATTGATTATGTTAGAATTCAATAATATTATCGTGATTGCCAGTTGACTTATTAATTTAAGGGCGATATATTGTTATTTAATTTCCAAAAAAACATCCCTTCTAAGATGTTCACTAAAGGTTCAAAAGAGAGAATAATTTCTTCTCTAATTTTCTCATCACAAGGTGGCCACGTGATGATTCATTTTGGACGCAGAGCTGATGTTATTTGAACGATTAGCTATTGAATTTTATTATATATTGTTAAAATAGGAAATAAAAAAATTAAAAATAAAGAGTATTAATTAAATCAAATCAATAGTATACGATGGCATTATTTGATAATCATTTTAAACAGCCGCATTAAGAGATATTTCGTGTAATATCAATTTGAACGGTTTTAAAGTTGACATTTTTTTTTTTTTTTTTCTGGAATGAAAAACAACAGGAAAATAATTTTTGACTGCGCATTCGTTTCACTCCCAATGTTTCCATTGGGGATCATCGGTGGAATGGTAACCAATGTATGTAAGTATCGAACACTGCTAATATTGAAATACGAGTAGTCAGCTGTACCTTCACTTCTAATAAATAAGCTCGGCGAAATATCATTCGTATTACGTTCCATTTCATCTGTGTTGAATTTTGGCGAGGGGATAAAACGATACGTTCTTTTTTTTTTTTTTTCAACGTATATTAAATGCAATGAGTTAAAGAGCCGTGAAACGAGACGTTTTAACATTAAAATTTTTCTCGATTTTACGTTTATATTCAATGTATGCTTCAATTGTAATGGTAGATAAAAATGAAATTCAAAATTTCGGTTCAAAATTAAAGAGAAGATGACTCTTGGGGAATATTTAACAAAATATTGACAATACTTAATTGTATTATTTTAAAAGGCAAATTGTTATTAACGTGTTGAGCATTGTATCGGATTTTAAAAAAATTCCTTTACCATTAATGTAAAAATAAATTGGCATTCTGTGAAATATTTGCAACAAAAATTTTGCATTGAAAATATTATTATGCACTAAATATATTGTATTAAATTGTATTAATAGTATTTGAAAATTCTATATTTTTAGAAAACTTAATTTTTACATCTGATTGTGATTATTTTTTAGCCAATCAGATAAATATACGTGTATTCAGAACTATTGAATTGTATATACCTCCACTTGGCTCGCTATCACTCGTTATCTTATTCCATTTATCCGACCATCTTACATTACTTGTCTGACCACAATTATATTATACCACTTATAAAACCACGATTCTTCTGTTCCGACTATGATTGATCTATTTCACTTGCCTCAAAATGATTCAATCACACTACTTGTCCGTTCACGATCTATCTTCCCCCATTTGTCTCAATTATTTTCTCACCTTTTTTTTTTTTCTTTCCTATCTAATTACGACCGATTTACCACTTTTCTATCCTTTTCCTTGTCTGATCATAGCCACGCCAATTCGAACCATCTCATTTCACCACCTTGATAATTTTCTCAATAATTATTGAAAGCAAGTTTCTAAGAAATTTCTCTTACGTTCACGAGTAAAATTACAACATTTAATTTGTTTGTTACGAATTTAATTTTTTTCGTTCGTATTTATAATTAATTAATTCGCGACGAAGCGAACCAAATCCAAAGGTATCGGTTCAAGTTTCTCCCTCCTTTTCACGTGCCAGTCACGTGCCATCTTGAACAAGGATGGTCGTTTCTCGAAGCTGCACTTTTGCCCTCTCTTTTCTTTCGTATTTTTCAAGGGAGGGACGAACAATGATGACACACTTTCTCGCGGGCTATTCGGCCGCGTGACAGGACAACCTCATAGGGATACGTCCTCCTCATAGGATAGGGTTCGCGAGACATACTCAAATTTTCTTTCACCTTTTCTGCGGCTTTTTCTTTGAAATCGCTTCATCGCGCGCCGAGCAGAGTCTTTGTGCGAAAATAGTAGTGTCCCTGGATGAATTCAATTTGACCTATTGTACCGAACCTTTTTTGAACGTTCCTCGCGCGAATGTAATATCTGAGAGGAGAGGAGGAGCATTGTTGCGAGAAAAATTGAAATTACTTTTTTTCTTTTAATGTTGGAAATTTAATTACACGTTTTATCTTTTTTTTTTTTTTTAATAACACGAGATTCGATTCATGATCGAATGGTGGTATCGAGGGTCCATCTTTTATATTCGTGATAATTCTTCTTAGTGTGTACAGTTTCAACAAATTAGGATCATTTGTTTATATAGCTGTTATTTTAATTATTAATTATTAACGCACATGTCTCTTTTACTAAGATTTTATCAAATATCTAGAATTTCTATCTTCATCAACTAGATAAGCATGTATAAGCATTTTAAATAAAGAAGACATTCTCAACAGGATTGCTAACGAAGATCAATAATATTTTCGTTTTCAACTCACACGCACGAGCAACATTCTTGAATGAACAAAACGAAATCTCTCTCTTTAAATCTTCGTTATCCAGCTGTAAAGAGGGGGAGGAGGGGGTCATTAAACGGTTTAGAAGAAGACGTTCTCTCGACGCAATTAAATCCTTTATCCAAGTGATATTGCAACGGCCGGTTTAATATTTCATGAAAGACCAGCCTATACACCAGGCTCGACAACGTCTCCTCCCGTGTAAAACTCGAGTGGTAAAGTTTCGAGAGGATCGGCGACGTGAGACACGATGCGACGGTATTAAAAACTCCGCTCGAGTCTGTTAACAATTTTCATTCTGCGCCCCGCGCATTTGTGCCCCAGTTTCTCTGAAGCGCGCTTCGGTTCGGCTATTTGAATTTATATTAAAAATCGACGATACGTGTGTATATATATATATATATATACATGGAAATCCGGCTTTACCGACGCGATCAATCGGAGATGTTCGAAGAATCGTGGTATAATTGGACCCGTTTCAATGTACTAATTGAAGTGTTATTATTACGAGGGATGCAATTCTGTTCTTTCTCGAAATCATTCCATGTCGAATTTTATATCGAGGGTATTATTATTATTATTATTATTATTTTAATCCGAGTGTGATCGAAGAAGGGTTCGTGCATGCACGATTATAGGCAGAAATAACGAACGATAAAGGATAATTGTTTCGTAATTTAATTTTTCATCTTTATTGTTACGATAATATTGAAAAGGCGTTGTTGCTAAGATTTCTCTTTGATCTCTCTTTTTTTTTTTTTTTTTTTGAAAAGCGTTTCTGATTGTTTTCGTGTCCGGATATGTTTATTTAATTTAATGTACAGTTATTTATGTAAGTTGAAACGTCTCGAAGAGAATTAATTGAAATTGGAAAGGTGATTTTTTTGATGTGTACGCATTTTCAAGATTAAATGCATGTAAGTTTCACATTTTATTAATTCGAAAGTTGAACTTTTCAATATGTTAAATCTCATATTAAAAATATATTATTGAATTTTGCACTATTATCACTATTGTTAATATTTGTGTATGCAATTTTATACAGAATTGAAAAAAACATATCATTTCACAAATTTGGAAGGAAGAAAGATATTGATTTGCTATGCTTTTGTCTGATTGTTCGCCATCTGTATGGCCGAGTGATGCGATCGATAGAGGATTCTTTTGTATTTCGATGAAATAAATAATTTCGATTTTTTTCAATCGAAAATAATAACAAATTTTTTTTCATGGCAATTTATATCGTGAATACAAAATCGTGAATAACATAAATCTATAATGAAAATACACGTTTTTAAGGCCGTACTTAAATATTTTATATAATTTTTATATTAAACATGGCATCAAATTTCACATTTGTCATATTAAACAAAAATATCTCGAAAATTCTTCTTCGATTGTTAAATAATATTTTTTTTTTTTTCTTGAAAACTTGCAGTGGTTCTATTTTTATTGGATGTGCTTTTATTAACTTTTTAAACCAGTTACTAACTTCTCAAACACTTATCGTGTTCTATAAAATTCATTTCCACGAGATAACGCCAATATTTGTGTGTTTTTAAAACTTATTCTCCAAGTGCTTGAAAGTTGATTTAACGATAAGCTTGGGTAAAAACAAATATTCTTAAGTAAACGTGGAATTTACGTTTCGAAAATAAATGAAATTTTTCACTGTAAAATGTGAAATTTGGAAATCACGTTTCACACGTTTATTAATTCGAAACAGGAATGAAAAATATTCCATACAAACTTTAGTTTTTCGAAAATCTGTAGATAGAATACAAATAAACGTTGATTATTCGAAAACACGTACAATTAATCGCAAAATTATACGGTATTTTATAAAAGAATTATTTTGTGTTATGAAAAGTTATACAATAATTTATATATCGTATACTTGTTTGAGTATTGATATAAGAAGTGTTCAAAAATACTAGCCATAATATATTATATATAAATTTATTTTTCTATAGCAAGATAAATTGCTGAATATTTTATTTTAATATTTTGCTCTACATCTATCTACTATTACGAAATTATATTTAAGAAAATAATACTTTGAGAATTGATTTCATTCTCTCGAAATGATATTCCATTCAAAAAATTATTCTAAATATTTTTACAAAAGAAAAGAACACAATTATTATTGATTTTCATGGCATATTACTTGTTACTTGAATTCGCACGAGGTATATGAATACTTTTACGAGTGTATGCATTTAATTATTAATTATTACAATATTTAAATCCATGGATCCATAAGTTTTTTCAATTAAAGTATTCATGAAATTTATTCTTAAACAATTCAAACGTATTTCGTTTATTCTAAAGTATGGAGTATTTGCGAAGAAGTTTGAAACTTTATTTCGTTAGTTAGCTCGTATTTTGCCTAAAGTAAGAGTCGAGAGTTTATTGGTGTTCAGGATGTTGAAGCGAGCAATAGGTGCAAACTTTTCTTCTGTTTCGGTAATAAATATAACTTGGCAAAGTTAATGGATCAAAAATTTAACAATTCTGTAAAAGTCGATGTATGATTTTGCATTATCGTTTTATTACGCTTTTACATGAAAGATTAACGTTAAGACTGAATTTTCAATGAAAATAGAAAAAAAAAAAGCATTTTCGAATTTAGAAAAAAGGCGTGATTCAGAAAAGATAAAAATAAAAGGTGATAAAGTAAATATGGTTTCAAACTTGGATTCATATTTCTCGCATATAAATTTTTTCGTGGAGGAAATTAAAATGAATTTTGGATACGCGACAAAATGAATTATTCAGATTGCAACACTTGTAAAAAAAATTGCAAATGTAATTTTCTTTGTTCCAATTTTTCGATTTCTCTTATCGTATATTTTCCATTTTTTTTTTTTTAAAGAAATAATAGAAATAAGTGGATTTGTAATTGAAATGTATGGAGATTCGAGAATTAATTTAAAAACACATCATTATTAAACACAATATAATTAAAACTATACGTAGATTATCAATTTTATTACATATTCATAAATTAAAAGTAATTTGTTCTTTTTTACCAGTACGGATATTATGGCTCTGTTCGTCATCGTTATCGTTCCAAGATTTCATCTTCAATGACATTAATCGTAACAAATTCTACAGAGTATCTACAGACTTTTATAATTACAAGTTTTTGCTTAATTAATTTGCTTAATTAACTTACGACTAAACCAGCGATGTAACCTGTATCTCGAGTAATTTATCCTTTGCACTTAGTTTCGAAGTGAGACATTAACGGATATTACAATTCTCGTAGAATTTCTAATAAAACTCTTAATGAGGGACAGAAAAACGTAAAAATCGTACGTCAAGATAAAACTGAAAATTTCCTGAATGTCAATAAAGGCTAACAAACGATATTTCTACAGAGATATCACAAACGTGCGAATAAAAGCTTTCAATGAAAGGTATAGTATTTTGTTCTATTTTTACATGCAAGCAAAGATCAAATAACCGAAACATTATGCAAATAAAAAAGGATTCGTTATAGATTTTAGTTGGTGTACTTAATTTAACAAAAAAAAAGAAAGAAGAGATTTTACACGTGTAACGAAACGATAATTTTTTATCTTCAATATATTTTAAACGAGACATTCAAAAAGAAGATCCTCTTCAACGTATGCGAATTTATTCATGCTTCTAATGAGTGTTGCCACTCCATTTGAGAAATTTTATTTCTGATTCCAGCATCACTATATGATTTACACGTACGAAGAAAATTGAAAGAAAAGATTTTTAGAAAAAAAAAAAAAAAAAAATCTTATGCAATCGAGCTCGTCCTCGATAAGAAAAATTTGATTTCAATATGATGAAGTATCATCACGTATCGGAAGGAACGTCACAACTTTTTAAATATCCATCATCCATACGACATATGATAGGAGAGTGATGTCATTGGATTTAATCCTGTTGTTCTTCTGGGGATTATATGAAATCGAAGTATATAAAGCGATGGAACACGTGAAGAATTACGATACTGGGCACTGATTCAAGCTGGAATGAAATTTTTCCACGTTGAATAATAAGAGAATAATGTTCACCGGAGAATACATGTATAAATAATAAAAATCGAAAAAATATATAAAAATTAAAAAATTGCTTTCATTTTTCTTCTTTTTTTTTTTTTTTTTTTTTTAAATAAATCAATATGAAATGAACGAACATCTCATAGAGTATGTTTGATGTTTTTTATTCGAAATGAAATGTACATTATTTTTTATTTACAAAGGCAAATAAGATATTGTGAAAAAAAGTGATATTAATAATTACTCAGTAGTTACAACTTGTAATATTTACAATTCCATTTCAAAGTATCTACCATTCTGTTCGTTGAGAAAATATTATCGTCGAAAACAAAGTAAATTTTAAAGAATTTAAAATTTTCAATCTTCTATCGTTTCCAAATTTATATTGACAGGGATATAATAATAATTTATATAAATATTTATACACTTTGTAAAATAGACATTGTTATGTCATATATATTTACACTGTTATCAAATCAGTGTTTTTTAACGAATAAAATCTCTATGCATATACAAGTAACGTATTAACAAGTGTACATAATAAAATTGTTCGTAAATGGATCAACGCATAACACGATTATTTGTGGGACAATTTACGTACAAACAATCGATGGAAAAATCTATACATTTCTTATATGAAAATTGTGAAAACTTTATGCATACATACGTGTCGTAAAAAATTACAAAGAACGAGACAAAGGCATTGAATCGAAATGCTTTTAACATGGTGACACAATAACTCACCTCGATCGAATGTATTTGAAAAATGATGCACCGCGATCAAGTGTTCTCTTTTTTTCTTTTTCTTTTACGCTTATTCATATAAAGTTGTATTATCTATATACATTGTTTCATCGAGAATTATACGTAACATACGTGTGTGAATTTCGTATTCTCTATTGATATTTAAATGTTATTACGTCATTATGATTTGTGTCAAATTTTATGGACGCATTTTGACGGGTCTCCATAATATATGTAAATATCTCAACCAGAATATTTCTGGTATAATATCGTAGTTTTTCAGGCAGGCTATATACACGTATAAAATTTTTCTCTGAACATTCGAAATACGAGGGCGGTTGTGGATTATTTATACGCTGAACAGACATTTCCATTTGAAAATTCCAGATACTGGATTTTGATATAACGGAGCCATCAAATTATTCGAATATATAAATTTATTGCTCGATTTCTCTAATAAATAAGTAGAATCGTTTTCTTTATTAATATTACAGGATTATTTAGACAAATGCATCATAAGAAATGGAATGTTTAGGATATTTTCCTATTCTCTGATATCAATGATTTCTATATTTCATTTTATTAAATATTTCCAATTGCGTAAGAATTCTACACGAGATGATATAAAAATTTAATTAATATTTAATTGTTATATTTCATGATTTTTATCTTTCTTGTTCGTGCCAGGAAAAATAGGAAAAAGAAGGAAAAGATTTGTCGCCAACGAATAAGTCTAAGAATGTCATTGTAATTCTCTCAACTTATTATTATATATCGTCGATGATAACGTTTCATAAGGACAAAGATACTTATTTTCCAAATAATTTTGTACTATTATTATTTGACTCTGAAAATTCTTTGATTATCTGAGAAGAAACTATGCGTTTATTGAATGTGGTTGAATTGGGATTGGTGATGTGAGGATATTCGATTATATGAGACTGATTACATGTAACTGATTAAATAACCGCATGAGAATTTATACATGCAGGATATTGCGTCTATATATTGCGCAGGTAACTAGAAGCATTCTCGGCATTCCTAAATTGGAGGCATGGTTAGCCCAGATTAGATTAGATGCTTGGTTTAGGTTACTAGAAATTGAAATTTAATTATAATATAAAATGAGCGTATAAATTAGTTTATGTTTAAAAATGTCTTCTTTTTTCCTAATTTGTGTGCTGTAATTTTTTTTTTTTATTCGATATTTTGTTCAATTTAATTTAATTAGTTGAAAATCTGTGCACATTTGAAATATTATTTTAAATAATGTCATTTTATAAATATTTATGATTTGTACTTACATATTCTTTGTTACATTGTTCGTACAATGCAATATCTCTCCGTCAAAAATCAAGAAATAATTCTTTGCTTCGAATGAAATTTTCATTATCCATGTTACATGAAATATAATAAAATAAATTATTTCGATAAAAAATTCTGATAAAATATTCAAATTGATGTTAAATAAGGATTGAAAAATAAATTATTTTTCACCTTGTTACATTTTATCTTTCTTTCTTTTTTTTTTTATAGAAGGTATTCGAAATAAAGGAAGGATGAGGATAGAGCAGAGGGAAGCCGGAACTATCTTGAAAAGTCTTCCTGCTGAAAACTTCCTCGCTCTTAACCTCTTGTTACAGTCGCCGACATCCAATTTACACAAAAATTGCCTGGAATTTTTTTTCCTTTTTTTTTTTTTTTTTTTTCGCTTTGCACGGTCGTTGAATATTCCACGGTATAATGTGCGATGCAAATGACAAAGGATTTATAAGTTTCTCTTCATTTACGAAATGAGGGGAACATCTTCTCTTCTTCTTCGGTACAAATCCACTAGAGGGTTTTATTCTTCGATTATCAGAAGGAAAGGGAGGCCTCGTTATTGAATATCTATCTTTAAAAAATAAAATAAAGATGAAGATAAAATAAAATGAAATAGAATATATATTGTTATTGAAATGCGTATGAAATATTGCTCGAATATCTCAAATTAAATTTTAATTTCAATCACAGCTTTTTCGAAGAATCATATATTTAATCAAAATAATTTTCGTATGATATTACATTTAAAAAAAAAATTGAATAATATTTCATTGTTATTTACTTTAGAAGTTAAGTTAGAAAATTGTTCAATAAATTATTCAAACTGCTAATTAGTTTAAAAAAGAATAAGTATATATAGGTATATACTTTTTTTCACTAAGCCTTTAAAGATAAAATAATGTTGAAATAAAAAAGTGAGATTTTGATTACGATCGTGGCTATTAAACGTTTCTTTTTAGAAAATCAAATTAAATATATTTTATACAAAATATTCTTAAGATATCGAGAGATGCAAGTTTTTCAATAAAGTCTATTTATTTTTGTTATTACTGATAACATTTTTATATATCTTCAATAATTTTCAATAAGAAGAAATAAGAATTTCAGTTATTTCTATATCTTAACTATATATATATATATATTACTGATATCAAAAATTATCAATAAGATATCGATAATCACACTTTTGCTCGCATTGATAAAGATAATGAAAGCATAATTGATAATTCGATAAAATTATTCCAAATCCGGTATATCGGCCATCGTATATTTCCTTAAAGAATTGACGATCGTGTTAAATTAGAAAGTGCCATGCTTCTTGGAAAATTTCATTACGTAGAACAGTCCGAAATATGGAATATAAATGGATCGAAATAACAGTAACTCATTCTTATGTCTCTCTGTCACGGTGCAAATTACGTCAGAGATTCTGCGAAATTATGTATATTATAAATCCTTCGGGATATATCTCGAATTTTGGAGAGACATTTTAGAGATAAGAATTAGTTTTAGAATTTTTGCCAAATTAATCTAAATTTAATTTTTTACATGTTCTTTCTTTTTTCGATAAATTTGAATTTATAAATAATACTTATATTATATACATAATGTATACATAGTTTTTAAAATTTGCTATATAATTATTGTATATATAGTATATGCCTCCTGTAAATTATGCCTCGTATGGATGTATGCATCGAATTTCGTATTTTCATTAATGAGATACATTATATGGGACGGGATACATTATTTGCTCGTTAAATTCAGAAATTATTGGCAAAATTTATATATTCAATAATAATAGTCGTTTTAATACAAAATTGTTATGAAAATTTTGGATTTTCATATTGTTGATTAAAAATAGAATAATATTTATTTTTCCAATTATGAAGAATCAAGAGGTAACCATTTTTAATTATGCAATTTTCTAAATTTAATTATTTAATTATTATTATTTTTTGCAAAATTAAAATCCTTTATGTTTAAGTGATCTGAATGCATATGGATGCATAATAATAAATTTGATTATCAGATCGTATCATATAAAATTATTACTTTCCGAATAAATAAAAATGAATTGTTATTTATTATTGTTGCAATTCTATTATAAATGATTTAAATTTCTCTTGTATATTTTGATATCTTTTTTATTTTGTTATTTTTTTCATTTATAAAGTTATTTGCGATTGTTTAATTGTTTTTTCACGAAAAAACAAAATGGCGTCTGAAAAAGAATTCACTCGATCGTATATATCGTAAATGACGATAACAAAATTAATGAATTTTATTATACTCATTATCATTATTTGTCATTTAGACTGAGTAAAGATCTTTTTTACGATTTACAAATGTTTCTAAATAATGAAATATACAATATTCGAAAATTAGGCAACCAAAAGAATTTATCAACTATACTAAGAACAACATTTGTAAATATAATATAATATTTTTCGTTAATACGTCGAAGATAGAATATATATTTTGAAACAAAGAAAATATCTTATATCAATTTATAAAAACACAAAAAGTAGAATAAAATAAAAAATAGAAGAGAAAGATAAGAAATTAAATTGTGAAAAACAAATAAATCTTTAGGTAGAGATATCACTAGAAAATTTTCATTTAATTTTCCAATCGTTCATTCAATTAAAATTACCTTACAATCTGAAATTTTCTTTTATCATTTTAATGCTCGTCGTAAGCATTTACCTATCTATGCACTGCAGCGCCATTTCTGCCCGCCATTTTTCCACAATCCACTTTACTTCTCTCATTTCTTATCATCTACCAAAATTCATTCACAGCCAATTTTATTTTGTAAAAGTATTAATATATTATAGGATAAGAGAGAAGAAGGTGAGAAAAGAATCAAAAAGAGTTCCCTTAATGGACGAATATCGAATTAGACGAAGCATAGAATCAATTTTTCCAAAAAAAAAAAGAATTTCCAAAAAGATGAACGAAAGGAAAGATAATCGATAATTCTTCAGTTTATCGAGTCAATCAGGATAAAAAAAAGTTTTGAGCAGAAATTTAACTTTCATTGAAAAATCGGTTATTCATCGATAAAATTGAGTTACGAATATTGGATTTTTAAATCGAATATCTAAGCATTCGATTTACCTTTGAATACAAAGGTATAATACGAAGAAGACGAACATTTCCACTGTAATTTAATGATTATTCGAAACGCGATGGAGAAATATAAATTTTCCATTTTAATGATTTTTCTTTTCCAATTGTTTCACTCGCTAGAGATAGGCATACGTGCAGATACATTCTATTCACGAAACGGTATACCTATTGTTTCACATTGTCCGTTACGTGAAAGCGAACAACAAGTGATGTTTCTTCGCGTATAATGGTGGAAACGATATATACTGCTGTCGTAAAATCTGCCAGTAGCTAGATTTTACAATTTACAAGAAGTCAAAAATATGAGATTTGTATTATATTTCGTATAAAACTATTCTTCTCGGTCATATTGTCTTATTGTATGGTATCGATACTTGTTTACGAACTCGTCGTCCATATCAATTATTCGAAATCGTATTCACTCTAAATAATATCGATCTCATTTACTTGATATGATCCAGATATTAATCCATGCAATGTTTCAATTATATAACGATATAAATTCGAATTGAATATTTTTCTATATTGGAATAAATATAAATTTAATAACAAACACGCGTGAAGAAAAAGTATCAAAATTCATAGTAGACCATTGTGAAAAATTGGAGCATTTAACACAACGTTCGTAAAATATTATGTCGTGGATTAAAAATTCCTTGCATTATACTTGGATTATATGAAAGGTGAGCATGCTTGATATTTGCTTAATTATAGGGCTATCCATTCTCTTTAACTATCCACCTGCAACTGTTCTCCGACATTACCTCCTGGTTTATGTATCATCATTAGACGAGCATTGCTTATACGATCAATGACTGGACCATGTACTTAGAACCATTATGTTCATTAAGCTTGTTGTTGTTATACCGTTTAAATATGGAAGAGGAAATTGCAAAGAATGAAAAACGTATTTTTACACTTTTGGATAATTAAAAATTTTTGTTTCGATGATTTGATACAGCGGTGATCAGTGATCAAAATTTAATAGTTGAAGTTAAATATATAAATCATAAAGTTACTACGATTACTAAATTAAATTATCGTTCAAAACGTAATAATAATCGCAATATTGCGCCAAATGGCATTACCTGTAATAGCTAGGAATAAATGTTATTCGAGCATTTTATTCGAAATTTTCAACTGATCAACTATTTCAATTAATTCCCAATTCTGACAGCAAGAAAATATAAAATAAAGTATTGCTTTAATAAAATAATAAATTCTTTTTATATTGATTTTTCACAAATCTTCGACACTTGTGTTTTTGTTGTAATTTTCGAAGCATTAATACAAAGTATCCGATGCAAAGAGGAAATTTTGATAAATTTACTTTTATCGATTTTTTATTTTATTTTTAATCATCTAATAATTAAAAGTATAACGTTGAAATATAAAGTTTGAACAAAATTCGTTGAAAAAAATAAAACTTAGCATTATTTAAATAATGTTTTATCGGATTTCATCCATTCCAACTGTTATCCAGTGAAATCTCCTGTGTATTTTAAACCGAGCCAGCCAGAAACAGATAACAGGAATAATTCCTACTACAGTATCTGCATGCTTAACAGTTGCAGGATTAGTTCCAATCGCGTGCATTGCTGTACACATATTTTATTGATTAGTGAAAGGTGTTACGTTGCAACATATATACACGTACATATATCTAATTTATATTAATTGAATTCATAACTGTTTAGATTTAATATCCACGCAATTGATGAATATTTGAAGAATATTTTGTTTTAATCACAAGTGTCTAAGCTTTATGTTTGTATTAGACTTTAATTAAAAAATTCATTTTGCAACTTTAAAATAAATATATAAGTTAAAACGTGTTCAATTAATATATAAAAAATATATCACGTTAAATATGTTAAATGTTATATAATATCCTTATATATTTTGTACTATTATATGTTACACGAACAACAGATCATTGGATTCACAAATGTGAAATTTCGATTTTCCTCGTAAAAAAGATAGGGAAAAGTATATCATTGAAGTTGCTTTTTATTTTATCTTTGTCTCAATCCATTACAACTTAAGAAGAAATGAATAACTCGATAATTTTTTGAAAATGTATATTACATTTTTCTAGAAACGATCGAAAATTACTCTTTCCTTCACACGACGATACCTCGGGAACCGGAAATCGTATCGGAATAATTAAAAAAGCGTTTCAAAGAGAAATGTTCTGCGCTTCTAACCGGATCCCATCAACCGGAAATCATTATTTAATTTCGTTTAGAGCAAATGATCGAAAATTATTTTCCCAAAATGATAACTCGAGATAATTGGAAGTTGAATATAATTGCTCATAATTTAACAATGATATATTAAAGGTTGTAAATTGATTTAGAAAAATTGAATCTTCAATCCGATTAATTCGATTTTATATCGTTAGAAACGAGACAGAAAAATGAGTTGTCTCTGTCTTACTCTACTAATAAAATTAATATTATTTTAATCAACTTTTGCGTTTGTTTTAAACATCGACAATCTACCCCCTCTCCAGGACTTTAAACCCTCCTGAAAATATACATCAACGAATATACATCAACACTCCGATATATTGATTTCTAAGAGATTCTGAGACAATACCGCGATATTTTACGACCGTGCAAAATACCAGCCTCGATAAAATAAATTTATCAACGATGGATGGTCGTTGAAATTTTGTTTACCTCTTAGCGAAGCCAAGAACCGAAAACACGTAATAATTTATCGACCGAGACTCGATAAAATATCCATCTTATCAACGGAGCCAACGTAGCAAAAATCGTCGATCGTCGGAACAATCGTACGAACTGGAAAAGCGCAGCGGATGATATACGTGGCCGTGCATAAATGAAAATCATTTCCCAAGTAAGTAAGAACTTTCGACCCGTGTAGACGGCGAGTATTAAAAGGGGTGAATGCACGGCTGATCCGAGTGAAGGCAGCAGAGAATTCGGTGATGTTATCTCACGGTATGAATACCTAATGCAGGTTTGTACGGTTGCTGGCCGAAGTTATAGGTACACAGATGAATGTGCAAAGGCTGGTGGTAATGGAAAGCTGGTGGCCACCGCGTGCCCATACCCGGGATTATATACATTATGGGACAGTTAATACGCCGCGTTTATGGAGCAAAAGCCGGCTAGGATTAGTTCTCCCGGCTAATAACCGCATCGATACCGCCTCCAGTTTTATCGTTTTCGCCCGTAATAAGCCGAGCATTCGCTTTTTGAAACACGGTGGAATTAGTTTCGAACCGTCATTTTTATTTTCTTTAAATTAAGCCGCGTATCTGTTTCGTCGAGGAATAATTTATTCTTGCACTTTTGGTGGCCGCCATTCTCAATTTATAGAAAGAAAGCAGGGATTTCTCTTTCAATTGCAAACGAACTTTCTTTAATCAAAAATAGATATTTTTGTATTTTAAATGTTTTTGTATATGTTAATTAAATACGTCGAGAGTCGTAATATGATTTTTTTTTCACAGTTATGAAATGATTGAAAACTGAAATTACTATTTAAAATTAAGTGTATTATACGTTTGGCGGGCGGATACAGCACAGTGCCTCTGGTTTCGAAGCCAGCCTATAGCCGCAAGAATCGATTTCGTCTGCGAATTTTTACCATGGAAATTTTAATCACATACCTTTCGTCCCGATTGTTTTCGGAATAAATATCGAACACGAATACAAACTTTTAATCGTATATGCGTGCAACAAATTAACTTGTTATGACGTCGAATACGTGCATGGAATATAATGAATGTTGTGTCAAATGTTGTTGAATATTTTTACCTGTTCTTGTTTTTGTGTTCTTTTTTTTTTTTTTTTTTTTTATATAACTTTTAAATCTATACAAATCTGGATTGCCATTTTGATTTACATGCTGTTGGCCTCCATTCGTAAAGAGGAAAAGGCAATTATCTTATATTTTGGAAAGTGTAATGTAAAATTGGACGGATTATTGTTAAAAATATTTTTTAATTTTATTCGGAAAGAAGTTACTCGAATCGCTATAATCTTCCTATAATCTAATTAATTAATCCAGTTAAATCTTGATCAAAGTTTTCGAGTAAATTAATATTAATGTTATTTTGTATGTTTTTTAATTATTCATTTCAATATGCCTTTTAAAAAGAGGAATGTCAAGATTAAATGGTAAGAGAGGATAAATTTTTGAAAATTAGTTGAAAAAGGTACATGCATGTAGATGTTACAAATGATTGTATCAATTTTTGTTTGCAAATTAAACAGTAACAGTAGATGATTCTTTTATTTTTGGCAATAATAATAAATCAACAAACTATTTATTTCTATTATCTATATTTTCTTTTCTAAAGTCATATGTAATATATATATACAAGCATTAAAAAAATGAAAAATCTGATTTACCATTTCGTTATAATATAAATCAAAGGAAAACATATTTTTAATTTACAAATATAAAGAATCAAAAATATTGTAAATTAACGAATCTTATGCAATTGCATCAATCGATCAATTTGATTATTGAAAAGTTACACATTAAAATGATAAATTCGTACAATAAAGAAAATATCGAAATCAATATTTAATTTTTATAAAAGATTCCTTATTTCTACCCTTATTTCACTATACATTTTTTAAGTTGAAAATAATGATCTGATTTCATTGTTGCTCATATTTGTAAAGAAACAAATTTTCCTCTGCAATTAACAAATATACGTTGGACACACGTTATAATGCCTGAATATTTTTGCGAGTAATTATATGCATGATAAGTAGAGAGCAGAGACAGATATATCACGCGACGTTAAGTTGATAATGTACTTATCTGGATGTAATATTAAAATCGTTATGCTTCAGTCGCGTGTCATTTAAGTGTCTTTTACCCACGTCAAGAAAATTCATGTATGCAAAATTCTGAATAAGGTGACAGAAAATCCATTTGATCTTATCTTCAAAACTTGATCAAGTTTAAAAATTATTTTTATGGTATTTTTACCAGTACATAATATATCTCTATAAGAAAATTGATTTGTTGAATATTAGCTTGTTTGTTACTAACTAGAATATATTAATAAGAGAAATTTGTTAAGCCCAGTTTGCATTGCGAACTGCTTAATGAATATTTACTTCCCTGTAATATTAATATAGTTATAGTTTATAGTTTAACTTGACCAACAATTTCAATTTTACAAACTGCTATCATAGAAGGAAATTACACTCGATTATAACTCTTGATTTTAGCATTTACGAGCATTCTGCATTATTCTATATTACAAGTAAATTGCATTATCGACTTCCTTTTTTTATATTATTGCAAGTAACCAATCATAAAATTAATTTAAAGGTCGAAATCTCTTTTTTATTCTATCTTAAAGTCAATTTCAAAGAAATATAATATTTTAATAAAATATAATAGTTTTGCATTTTTTATTTTTGTAACAATTAAAATATCAAAAAGAAAGGGTTTACAATATTCATCGTGAGAAATGAAAAGTTTCTAATTAACATAAGTTCTACAATCAATTTTTTCAATATGTATATATATATATAAAATTATTCAGAATCTCTTTGATAATACAAATACTAGTAAAATCGATTCGAAGATTAATCACTGGATTATATGCAGAACATACATTATACAAAAATAAATTATTGGTTAATATTTGATTTTGCATAAAAATTTATAATCTTATCGATCATCTTACGAATAATTATTCAAAACTTTTATTATCAAAATCTCTATGGAATTATCGAAATACCAAATGAGGTCACGTGTCTTTCTTATTCTTCGAACAAATCATAATCGAATATTAAACAATTTGACTCAAATTACATTTGATACGAAAAAACTTTACAATCACTTTCTTTTTTATAATTGTTAATATTATGGAAGCAATAATATCTAATCACGATATTTAATTATAAATACGTATTTAATTATATCAATCGATAAATAAATAATTTAAATAAATACAATTTTGAATATTAATCTTAATCACGATACATGTTTGAGTACAACAAGAGTAGTAATCTTTTTAAAAAACCAGATATATCGAAATCCGCATGGTTCGAGCACGTGTCGTCTCGATCGATACGAAATCCCATCGAGGCCGTATATTTTGCCAGAAAAACTTCTCTAACGATTCTCTGACGAAAAAAAAAAAAAAGGAAACTTTTACTGGCTGTGATTTACTCGTAAATCATTCCACGCCCCTACACTACGTCGATCAATTAAGGAAACGAAAGGCGTGACTAGAGTGGCGAAATGAAGAAACAAAAAAAAAAAAAAAAAAAAAGAAGAGAGACGGAAAAAAGTGAAGGAAAGAAAAATCGTGGTGGAAAGCATAAAAAGCCTCCTCCCACCCGTTGGAATTACGTTGGCTTGTTGCGGTTACGCACGACGTCCGTAAGTTGAATGAATTTCCATCCGAGTTTCTACGTTAGTTAAAGGAACACGCCAGCTGCTTTTGTTTGCTCGGAATAATTTCGAACTACAGTTACATTCTACTTGGAAAAATCGTAGGTATAATTTTCAAACTCCGGCCATTCAGCGTGGTGCGAAGTTTCTGTTAAGAAATTTTTTTTTTTTGGAAAAAATTTGCACGAATGTTAAGAAAGAATTTTATAGAATATAAATATATATATATATTTTACACGTTTGAGAATATTGATGTTCAATGAGCGTAAAAAAAACAGTCGTAAAACGGCGAAAAATCGTGAAACGGAATCGCAAATGGCCGTGCATACTGATGGCTTGATATTGAACGTATATGCAAAAGGAAAGCAGGATGTATAAATGGAAAATTCTGTTTTATCTTTTGCGTTGCTTGGAAAAGTTACTTCGTGACTGTACGCCACCACTGTGGAGTAGAAAATTTCTACAACACGTTTTACTTCGATTGCGTTAACGATCGGTAATATTATGGGAAATAAATGAAAATTGATAATTTTTAGTTAACGAAAATCTCCATTATATAGTTTTGGATAAGGATATTTTGGATGAAATATATCGTCTTCAAAATTAAATCTATATTTGATTATTGTGTCCTTTGTTTGTTTGTATAAAGTTTGTATCATGGTAAATTGCAATATTATTAAATAATCAAAGATAATCAATATTTAAGGAAATTTGAACTAAAACGGGAGAAGCAAAATAATTTAAATATAATAAGTTCTTAGATGATATTTTATTCTATATTTTGAAGAAAATAATATGCTCATTTGTAACAAAGTTTTATATAATAAGTGTAAGAAACAATTTTTATTATAAAAACTATTTACTTCTACTTTTTTACAATTATCAAATTGCATAAATTTTATAATATATCTTGCAAATAATTTTCGATTCCTTTATTTTTTATGTAAATCCAATGATTTCCAATATTGTTATATTAATATTTTTGTCAATTTTGCAACACTCTCACCTTATTCTAATAGTTGACAGTATAGTTTACGTTTTAATATAATTGTATACATTATTATCAACGTCGATTTCAATATTAAATTCTATTTTTGCTGCTATGAGAAAAAGAAATATCAGTTTACATTGGGAAAAGAAATAAAGCACAATTGGGATAGAATAATTAATTAATAAAATGTTTAGATATTGTGTATTGGAAAATTTTAATCTTACAAGAGATATAAGATTTTTAATTAATGCAATTTTAACAAATTCGAAGCAGTGTAATGATATTTTAATTATTAAGTGTGTTTAATGATGTAGCATGTTTAATCCCATTTTTTGAATGAAACGCACGGTGATATTATTATGATGATGATAAACCTTTCAAACTGGAAATTAAATTCTGTTGAATGTTACGTAAAACAAAGTCTCATCTGTCGATACCAAATAATGGAAATATAGACCAGCGTGTTATTTCAGATATTAAAGTCTTTTATATTAGTTTATATATCATATAACGTACAAATCCAAATTAATCGTGAAAATTATAATAAACATGTTCACAGATTATTCTTCTTTTGTTCTAACAACTTATTAATCAACGTAAATTGAACAAACTATCAAAAGAAAAATATTTTCTATCAAAATAATCAATTATATCAAATGTTCCGAGAAAATGATAAGACAAGAAGTTATATGATCAATTTTGATTTGAATAAACCATTATTGTTAATTCTTTAAGATTAAATTCCAGTTTCTGAATAACTTTAATTACAACTTTTTTCATTTCATTTCATTTCATTTTTCACGAATATAGTTATTTTAATTTCTCAACAATTCAATTGTCTTAATTTATTTAACGAAGCTATTGCAAATTATTATAGTAATGATTGAATGAATATCCTTTTAAAAAAAGGACATTAATTAAAGGATTGAAAACATAAACGTATTATGCTACATTAATTTACTTTTGCATTCATTAATTCAAAAGTTAACATTATTTTCCCATTAAATCCATAGCCATTCAAAGGCATTGCAAAAGCAGTGATTGTCAAAAGAATTGTAAAACAACTCGCCTTCGAGTTTTTTATTTTCGCTATTAAAAGATTCTCTACAGCGAAGAATTGTTCTTAAAAAAATGTTTAGAATAGAATAATTTCAATTATTAAAAACGTACGTTGTCCCAAAAAGAATAATAATAATAATCGTAAAAAGTTTCACGCGTGATTGGTGATTTCGAAGATTCGTCAAAGTTTGTTTGCGCGACATCTCAATCAGACAGACCAGTTTTGGATGATAAGAAGAAATTCGAGGAGGATCCGTGGCCTCGTCACCGATAGCCGGATCAATGGTTGAGTGGATTTTCGTGTAACTCGTCTACCTCCCTCTGGAACAATCTAAAATCCTGCTATCTGTTCTGCAAACATTACTTTCCTGGAAACTGTTTCATCTCCTTCTGCCCTGCGATTCATTGATCAAACACTGCCCATTCACGCTCATTCTCCTGTGTACACCTTGTTTTAAACCTCCTCCACTTACCACTCGATCGACACTCGTTGTAATCTCGTGCCTACACCTTGTCTCCACCTTCGAATTGGCCGACCAGCCAACCTTCCACGATGCCAACGCACTCTTAAGTGGTTTATAGTGATAATTACAGCCAGCTGGTGGGGGCCTGTGCCACGGCTCTTATTGCCACGAGCACTCGTAATTACGATTAATTAGAGCAGCCCGATCTCGGTGGATTTGTACGAGACTTTCAGAGAAAGTATTTGCACGTTGCAAAGGCACGTCGAAAAAGCTGGCGGAAAACAGGTTGCGAAAACGTGTACGTTGCTTGGCTAACTCGATACCAGACTCTCTCCACTTTTGTTTCTTTTCTTTTGTTCCCTGCGCAAAGCAATATTGGAAATTTTCCTGTTTTTTTCTCTGAGACGATTTTCAAACCGACGATTGAACGTTGATTATGCATTCGTCGAAATATCGTGAAAAACTGTGGAGTGAATGGTTTCAATATTTCTTATTGTTGGTGGAGCCACAAATTTTATAATTAACCAATGAATTTGTACTTTGTTAGATTCTTCGTTCGAGTAGTATATATTTTACAGCTGAACGATGAAATTATTAATTAAACGTGGAATCTATTTTTTATCAGAATTTACAAAACAAGTGTGTACTGTCTTGTTGCAAAAAGTAAGGAATAACAATTATTATAATTATGAAATAAAATTTTATGAACGTATTATACTATAGAAAAGGAATTATAAAATAAAAACTTGTAATTATTATCAAAATCGATAATAATTATTTTCATTATACAAAAACGTAAGGGAATTGATACATTCCAATACAATATGTGAGAAGAGTGGAAAGTTGATTCTGGAAGTCAAAATAAATAAAAAGCTTGGTGTATAAAAATATAGAGATTTATTTATATTTGTTTTAGCTTTTACTATCAATACTCCAAAGGTGTTCTATGAAACAATGCACAAAACAATTTTTTCATTGACAAAATATTATTTCAAGAGGTTAAAATCAATCTTTAAAATTTCCTTCCCCTTTTCTCCAAATAATTTTAAATACACAAAAATCTTCAAATTTTAATGTTTAATAATAATATGAAAAAAATTAGGATTTTCAAGATTTTCTCGTAAGATAATGATGACGAAGCACACATAAGTATACACAGCATACATAACTATGTCGGTTAGATACGTTATGATCGAGCGTTCCTTTATCAAAACCGTAACATTAACGGATTTCAATGCATGGAAGACGTTCGTGATTTTATTGTGCCTTGTACAATGCTATACAGAGATTCTCTGCCTCAGCATTCATGCAACTCTATTGCTGCAGCTATAATAAAGATATGCAAATACACACACTGCATTTGTCATATACGTATATATATATATATATACACACGTATATTTGTACATTCGCTGCAGTAATTGCAGTAAAAAAATTAAAAATTACAATTTTTTTAAAGAAAATGTTATGTTCCTGACTATTTCCATATTTCAAGGTCATTGAAATTGGTGGAACGCGTCTCTCTGTAAGAAAAAAAAAAAAAAAATTAAAAATTCAGTAAGCTGAAAAAATGATTTCACAAAGAATCTATGCAAGTGAGATTGTTATTTTATTCGTTATCTCTATTAATTTAATTTTAAATTTTATTATAACAAAAATTTTTAATAGACAAATAAGAAAAAAAGGATTTTTTAAAAAGTCAAGAAAAATAATGAGTTACAAATTGTACTATATATATATATATAGTATATTAAATCGTTTTTAAGAAAATAGTATAAAATATCTTATAATATACACGTGCAAAATGTTATAAAGAATTCACATGTCCTGTAAATGAATTTGACAATTTAACAAGAAATATGTTTTCAAACACAAAATTTATATTCCTGCAGATTCTGAAAGCATATTTCCTTGGGAAAATATAGTCCATGTTATGCGGAAACAGAATTTAAATGAAAACCAAAACAGCCGGGGTATCACTTGACTTTTATGCCTGAGGTGTCAGCAGCATTTTGCGTGGTTCTTTACCTACATTTGGGAGAAGTTCCAAAGCGTTGGTTGAACACCAAGTAGAAAAACGTTACAAATTCTTTTCAATTCTTGTCACGTGACACGTGATATCCGAGCCAATATTAAGAAAAATGTTATTTCCGGATACTTTACTAGGTAAAGAATGGTAAATATGACAGAAATAAATCGGATTTTCCTTATAGAAAAAATTACAATGATTTGCAGTAATATTGTTTTATATATTTGTTTATTATAAAATTATTAAATTGATGATTTTTTTTAATACACTAAAATACTTGTTTTATTTAATAGAAATATAAATTTTTTTTATTTAATTCGCGTAATTATTCACGATTGAGATATTAAATATTGGCGAAAATGTTCGAATATAACGATTTATTTATTGCAATAAGCTATTATATTAAGTTGATTATGAAATATAACATTTATTTAACTTATTCGTTGACCTGAATTTTAATTTATCTCTTATTATAAGGAAAAAAATATATGTATTAAATAATATTTCTCTTCCCATTTATTATAACAATTGTCTTAATATGTTAAAAAATAATCAACTCGTGACACGATCACACTGTTGAATAATTTTATTTTTTAAATTTTAAATCAAGAAAAAACTTGTAGAAGACAAAAATAAAATATCCTTTCAATTCCTGGTCAAATAAATAAATAGAAAATTGCATCTAACAGTAAATATCTATTCACTTTCTTATCGTTTCTTAACTTAATATCGATTCTCGATCGCCATTTCGATTTTTCTTCTCAAACTTTAGCTTTCCATGTACATAGAGTGATTGTTTTATTTACATACAATCGAATATCTCACGAAATAATGAAACTAAAAAACGAATATAAAGATTTCTTTTAAAAGATATATGAAGTGATTCTCTTTTATGATAGTGTATGATTTAATAAACTACAACTTCATTTAACTCCTTCACATCCTTTTTCAACTAACGATTCTTATATTATAAATTTTTTTTCTTTGAAAGCCAAGCTAACCAATGACGACTATAATCATCACGCTTTTCTTTTCAAAAGCTCAAATAAAATTCGTGTTAATCAACCCCCAATTATAAGTTTACAAGAAAAGTGTATGAGATTTCAAGTCAAAAATCAAATGAAAATTTTTTTAAAAACAGAATGCAACGAACTAACAAAATTATTTAATTTAAATTAAAACTAATAAAATTCATACACAATTTCTCGAGAGAAAAAACAAAGAACCTCATTAAATATATCGATTGATGCGTAACATTTTTCAAAACTTGGATCCACACATGGATTTCACACACAGGTGTGTCACACAGGAAGAGAGACAAATTTCCAAGCGGCCGTTTCGCAAAGCTCGTCCGCGAAAAGTCGTACTAAGGATCGCGAATAGAATTCGTTACCGATTCATAGGATATGACGTTTTTCGATTTTCGCATACGGGTAAACGAAAGCAACGCCACTCGATTCGTTTTGCATTATTCATAGGCTTGGGTCGTTGGAGTAACGTTGCGCGGCGTTGTATCGCGTTGCGTCGGGTCGTCTCCAGTGATGGGATCAAATACGAGATCCGAATCTGGCTCGAGGATAGCCTCGAATATTTTATGAGTACTTTGAGAACCTGGAACGATACAATTTCGAGTAACACTTGTTTTAATATATACGTGGTTTATTCGAAAATCGGCGGGACTTTGTAAAATTTGCCAGGAAAGGTGAGAAGAACATTTTGTTATTCGACATTTTGTCTTTTAACGCATAGAGTTAACTGTTCTTCTTATTTTCAATCTCGTTTGAAGATAGACAAAAATGTACAACTTTATTCAATAATGCAAAGGTGTTTATAATACAAATGTGAATTAGAGTTTAAAATTGCTTTTGATCAATTCCTGCTCTTCTTTCGATATAACTGTCTTTGCAACAATGCTCAATAAGGGCGTTGACACGATCGACGACGGATCAATGGCCATCTTATTCCCTTCCTGGATAGTTTAGATGGTTCACGAATCTGTCTCAAAGTCGGTAAGCTAAGGGTGTAAGTCAGACCCCAAGGGAGAATACTATGGCCACTGATTGCATCCAAGTGCTGAGCTGCGGGTTTATGACATCGTCGCCATTGAGCATGTGAAGGCAAAGGCTTAGATAACTCATCTAGCTGGATTCCGTTCGAGAAATTTCCACCTCTTGATTTCAAGTTTTGAAATTGGAGAAGGATCACAAGTAACAAAGTTTTAAAAAATTTTATTGTATCAGATATTTACAGATATTGTTTGACATTAATTAATAAATTCTATTAATTTTAATATAATTAAAATTTTGTGATGTTCGAATATTGATTGACAATGTTATTTAAATATTTAAATATTGGGAAGCAAAGGAAAGAGATACTTGCATAATCGAATTTTTTAATTGAATATTTGTGACAAGAAAAATATTGAAATCTTAATTATTACATGTCAATATAATGTGATATTATTTTTTTCAAAAATTATACACATTTCTGCACTTTTCTTTTTTAAATAAGCAAAATCGCATTTTTCAAAGTTTGTTAATTTATATCCAATAAATATATTTATTTCAATATTTGAATATAATTCGCAAGAAATTATCGTTCTATACATTTGTTTATTACAATTTAATTGAATTCATTGTCTTTTAATATATTAAAACACTCTGTCTGTCATATGCAAAGTATCGATTCCTTATAAAAAGATAAAAGAAAAAAAAATTGTAGAATAAAAATCTAAAACCAAGTTTGAATTTTTTAATTACCAGCGAAATCGACTTAATTTTGGATACAAATGAATATTTTTATAATAAAAAAGCAAGAAAATATGGAATAAAATTTAATTTTATTTTTGAGTTTTCGTTTTTAAGAAAATTGAGATCGAACCCATACAAAACTTACATAATCCTGTTTTCGAAAACTAATTTCTAAAACGAAATAAAATTAATTCTATATTCTCTACTATAATCCACATATAGAATAATCTTCTATCGATAATTCATACACATATTCATTAGCCAATTTTCCAATTTTCCTTTATCCTCTCTTCCTACCTTATCCTTTTACAGAAGAAATCATAAAGCAATAATGAATATTAATTCCAATCTCTGTACACCTTTTTTTGCATGTCGAAATTAATCCATCACCTTGCGCTTTCCACGTGTCGTCCTTTTCCGCAAGCGTGAAAAGGAGTATCGTCTCCTTTATTCCCTTTCAACCGAGTTTCACGGGTCACGTTAACGATATTAACGACTCCATATCGACACAGGGCATGCATCTGCCTTCGTCCATAAATTACAAGTCTGATAATATCGAGCCAGCTTTCGTATCTGCATCGATCCTGTATCGATCCTGTTTTCATCCATTTTCCCGTGGTTTTATCGGGGGCCACGAACGATTCCATCGTCTTGTAGAACCCGGGATATTCTCTTTCTCTTTTCTTTTTTTTTCTTCCTTCTACTTTTTCCGCTTTTGAAACGGATCCTTGGTACATTTGTTGCGGATTGACGTGCACCGTGGTGGAGATCCGGCCGCATAAAGGCTGCGATTTACTAACTTTTATGGAATATTGCACGAATAACGTTCCGCCTTTCATTGTGTGACAACACGTCTTCTTGGATATTCTTGCACTTTATTATTCTTTTGTTTTACGCGCATGTTTGACATCGTCTTTATTAGATGCTGGAGAAACGCATAAAAATAATGAAAAAAGTAATCGATATCGATATAAAATCGTGATTTTTAAAATCAGGTCAGATTCGAACTCAGCATTTGACGAAAACGTGTAAGAAAACCATCCAGCAATCCATTTTCTCAAAAAAAAAAAAAAAATACGTATACATTACGAAAGATTTAATTACAATTAATTGAAAATGTATCAAAATACGAAATAATTTTGAAATAAGATGATCAGAAGAATTTATAATTGTTCGTGCATATATATATATATTTTTATTAATTTATTTTATCGTTGGATGTGTGTAACGGGTTTTGATTGGTTGAAAGTTGGTTGCGCGATTTGAAATTGTGTGTGGGTCGCGTTGTTGAAGAGTTGTATCGGTGTAACAGATCGTTGGAATCGCAGACAAGTCGCGACATTCACAGGGACTCGCGTGCCAGTTCCATGGATATTAAACTTTGCCGAACAAGTTTCTTCTTCAGGTATATATTGTGGCAGCTTTACAAGTTTCAGACTACGAAGTTCGAATACGGAAATGTGGCCATTAATCAATCTGCTTCATGGTTTGCAAATTGCGGCTGTTCAATTTCGGCATTGATAATTGGATTTCTATTGCAACTGTTGTATCGTATGATAAGGTAGAATCGAATTTTTACCCGTTTCTCGCCAATTCTTCACTCGAATATATTAATATATTCGCGATTTAATTTATCAACAGTTGAGAAATTTAAGATTGGATTAAATTATTTAAAATTATTAAAATTTGTTATTACCATGTTCAATTGCCGAGATTGAAGAAAAAGTAAATTTTGATTCGAGAATTCGTGAAAATTGAGGAAAATTTCTGCTTTATTATCCGTGAAGTTTCAAATTTATGGATAAAGTTTTAAGAGTAGTATCCCAAATTCTAGTATTGTAAATTGGAAACTTTAGTATTCTCTTTCTTACCTTTCGAATAAATTTAATTCACTTCTAAAAGTTTAATATTGCGAATATAGTAAAAAATTTTAACTTCAGAAAATATCGAAACAATCTCTGCATTGCACTGAAATCTTCTAGTATCTACTTTTCGAATATTCTAGTATCTGGACATTTCGTTATTCGAATATTATATTTTTCTATGATTTTTATCTTACGCATTGTTAACAAATTAAATCGTAATATCATTCCTGTTTATGTACACTTGTCATACTATACTATACTATACTATAGTTGATATTATTTGCATTAATAATAATTTCATACAGAATTCAGACAACGAAGAGAAATTACATTTAATGCTAAGTAATGGAATGAAAAAGAAGAACAATTACAATTAAAAAATATAATTGAAAATCATTAAGACGCCTCCATTAAATAAGACATTTAATGGAAAAATAGAAATCTGGATTTTGTTGTGCTCAATAATTGTCATAAATCAGAAAGGAGGAGAATATTTCATTATATGCAATAGCAACGAGAAAAATTCTACAATTATTCAAAGATAATTGTATTTATTTAAAAATATAAATAACTCTTTTAAGGGAAAGAATTTATGTATAACATAATCATTGTTGAATAAAGTCAATTCCTTGGGAATTTTGTTAGAAGGGGTTAAAATTATACGAGATTCGAAACATCTGCTGCAACACATGACAAAGTTTCCAATTGGGCAGTTGGGCACCATATAATCAATGTGCCATTAATGGCATAAACCGAATTGAGTTGGTAACAGGACATGGATCAAACGCATTCGAATTAAATGGCCAATTGTGACAGCCCACAAGGGAACTTGGCCAATTCGAAAATTCTAATTATTTTGCTGGTTTGAAAATTCGTGAGAACCATCTCGACAGACGCTTTTTGAAACTTTTTAACGAATTTTATTATACACTCGATCGTTTCAGCATCTAATTATTTCAATATATTTGATTATTTTTATACATTCGTGTAATAATTTAATTAAATTTCTGCTATTATGTTATAATATTATATTCATATTATAAATATTATTAATGCTATTAAATTAATTTTGATATTATTTCGTATAATTATAAATTTCTTAGATACATGAAATAAATACAGAATTTAACTTAAGAAAATATGTGTAGATCATTTTGCTCTCTAATATCAAGATTTTCTCTACAAAGCATTAATCAAATTGAATAAATTTATTTATTAACTATTATAAAATTCCAAATTGTATTCTCTGATTCTCCATCATTGGAAATATGTTCTTTTAAAACTTTGGCACTTTGAAATTTATGCATAAAATGCTACTTTTTATTAGCAAGAAATTAATCACAAACACCATAAGAAAATTCGAAATAAGTTTTTTCAAATATATTGTCAATTATATAAAATTGTTTTACTTATTTGTTGCCTTGTTCATCTTATACACAAAACAGTTTTTATAGTAATTTCGGTTAGACGAAGAATTCAGTAAAACCATTTACACGTCTCGGCGGAGAATCGATCTGCTATGATCAGAAAGCGGAAACGAAATTAATTAACGAATGGTATAATCGCATGGTACCTTCCCTGTGAGAGAGTTTGGTATCGACGTAATTAAATTTACTTTTGTAACCTGCTATCTCGAGGATCGTATTATCAAGCACGGTCAAAGTAACTTGTAATTATTTTTGCACGGGTTGATACGGTAATCCTTATAGGAATAGGAATAAGTGAATTATGCATGTGGATTAATTTTACATTTATTCCATCAACGTATATTATTTATATTATTTTTTTATTATTATTAAAAGTAATTGCTACGAGTCGATATTGTGATGCCTATTTTATAAAGGATTTTAAACATTTTCGTTGAAATTTTTATTGTATCAATATATGTAGATTATGGTAGATTCGAGGGTATTCTAAATGCAAATTTTTTTCTTCAGAAAATATACACTGGATGGAGTGAATAAATGAACTGGATCGATATGATGTTTTTAAATTAAATAGAATCTAATCATTTGGGATGCAACAAATTTGATCAATTTAAAAGATTGGAAAGAGTCCATCCCATTTTTTCAAAGGAAATGTTTAATCTCTTGTTATATAAATGACTGTCAATCTAGTAATATTTTGTGTAATTAAAGAACAATACTTCACTCAAGAATATATAGAAAAGAATTTAAATCACTAGAAGTATAGAATATAAATTCTTCTCTCTATATTTCTTTGTACATAGTATACTTCACTGAAATTCATTATGTATGCAGCATAGAAAGAAAATGTAAAATAATAATTATCTAAAGAAAAATTAATGATATTTAAATTTTAAAAAACGAGTGGCCCTTTTTCATCCTTATCCCAATTTTTTTGCTCCAGTTTAATCAATAATAAATAAAGGAGAAATTGATATCTGTATATAATACTTAGGAAGAAAATGATTATTATTATTTTATTATATCTTGTACAGGATTATTTTATAAAACATTCTTAAAGAAACCAAAATTTATTTTATTTCTGTGCCATCATTACACTATTGACTAGCTCTTCATCTAATGCAAACTTCAATTGTTTATAATTTAATAAATAAAACCTCATTTTTGTATACGAATTTTCATTTGTTTTAAAGAAAGAATTGATTCTTTCTCAAGAATATACGTGTATATACATATACCGATTTATTCTCACGTTTCTGAAGAAGTTAATTCGTGTTAGCATCCTCTGCTACTAGGTCAAGAGGTATTTTAACCATTTCAGAATGTATGTGATACTTGACAACAAGAAAGATTTTTCTCAATTCACAATCAGTGTCGAGGATGTGAATGTGCCATATTTGGCAATGTAAATTAGCAACATTTCTTTTGTTCATTGTTTCGTAATGGCTTTCAACTTTTTTTTTGCATCTTTTATATGATTAAATATAAATATGAAATTGAAATCATTAGTGTAATTCAGAATAAATCATTTATCAAATTATACATTGTTTTCCTTCTTTTCAATAAATTGATACTCTTTATTTTTACAAATATCCAGAAATAAATTCAGTAAAAACTTTCAAATTAAATTACTAATATTATAAAAATAATTCGATTGAGTTTGTGTTTAGACTTTTAAATAAACTTTAATTGACACGATAATTAAAGTAAAATAGTACAAATAAAAAAATAAATATCAATTTCTTTTCAAATCAAAAAATTATGAATCTGAATAATGAATTTGAAAAATTTCAGATGTAGAAATTTTTATAAAATTTTAGCTATATTTTTAAGTTAAAAAAAAAACAGAGATGAGTATCTCTTTAAAAAAAGAAAAGCTATAACGTAACGTCATGCCCCGTGGACACGTTGATCGTCCAATTGAGCATTGCCGCTGGGTGATTATTATCATGATCAAATGTCACACAGAAGCCATCGTAATCAGTCTGTACGTTGATTTGTGGTACCAATCACCGCCACTAGGCGGTACCAAGCACTATCACGTTTCTCGCTGGCATTATTTACACTGTTAGGTAGATATAATCATCAGACTAAACAATCGATTGATTCGTCGTATAATAAAGCAATAATCGTTTGATTGATCTTGATATTTCCTATTTTTCTGGACTTCAAACGATCCTATTACCAATCTAAACTAAACTGATATCATTGCTCATCATCGAATAATGAGATTATATTTTATATGAAAAGTTGGATAATGAACTATAACTTATACAATAAATCATTAATCGTAATAGATTGTAAAATAAATTAATTTAAATTAATTAAAGAAAAGTAATCGTATATTTCGATATTGAAATTATATTGAAATTTTAATCACGAAATTCTATCTTAATGTAGCTAATTGCTCATTAATATCTCTTATATTCGTATTAAGGTTTTTTTCACAAAATTTCGAGTTTCTGTGAATCTAAAAATCTGGTCTCAACCTAATAAACTTATATTTATACTTAATAATGGAACATAATTAATTTCCTGAAACATTCATTCAATTTTTTCTCAACAATATATAATAATCACATTGTCTAACGTAAATTTAATGATAATAAAAAGAAATAATATAACAAAATACAAAAAGTATGAACATATATAGAATTAATATTTCGTAGAAATAATTTCAATCTCTAAGGAATCTGACAGACAACTAGACACGTGTTGTCGGTGCATTAGTACAGATATAATCATATTCATTTGGTATTGTTCACAATCTTCTACATGAAGTGAGCACAAAGGCTTTTCCTAATCCACGAAGATTAATGACGTTAATATCTGAGATTTCCATGAAACATTGTTCATCTCAGTTATTTCCTACCTTCTAACCATTTTCGTTATAAACGAATAATCCTCTACGAGAAATACTCTTCTCTTTTTTTTCTTTTTCTAATTGCAGACGTATTTTATTTTCAAGGTGTGTAAACGAATTGAAATGAATATGTGAAACGCACGCGAAACTCTGATCAATTTATATAAACGGAGTTATGCAATTTGTTTCACGTGAATAAATTAAAATTGTTTTCTCCGATTTAATTTCGAAATTAAATATCACGTATAAAATTCCTTTTCTTTTTTTTTTTTTTTTTTGCCTTACAGGAATTTGCTTACAGGAATAAATTTATAATCGATACGAGTGTTTTAAATCAATTCGGTTATATGAATGTGTAAATATAAATAAATCCGTGATTCTGTTTTATATTAATATAAGTTCACCAAATAAAATATTGAAATTATTTGAAATTAAATAAATAATGTTGATATTCTATATGCAAATATTCATCACGCGTATATAATTGCTTATGATGATTCGAAGTATCATCACTAATTGCATAATTGCGATTTAAGTTTATTCGATTAACTTAGAAAATTGGTGTGATAGTGCTTGCTTCGATTCTCGATCTCTTTGACTTATTAACGTACAATGTCTCATGAATATCACGAACTATTTTACAGAGAGTGGTAACTTGAAAATTCTGATTTTGAACGAAACTTCGTAGAAGTATATAATACATAACACAGAATATTTATATACTGTAAGAAACGAATACTTTTTACTTACAGTTTGTGTAACGATTTGTTGATCTTATTATCTACGCGATGGACGTTGATTTAAAAGCCTTAGACCGTGAACGATAAGCTGTAACTGCTGCTCAAATCGATCGATCGAACGTCGTTAACGGTGACCAACCAGCGACAATGAGATTCGCGAGCTCGATCAAAATTCGCTAGGAAACTATTTCGAGCGCCATCGCCTGAAACGTGCGACATGCAGTCATCGTAATCGTGTTACCCGCCGATAGAAATGTAATTCGATCTGCGATGCAACCGGGAGAGTATTGGACGATGAACGATTCTTAGGATCGATTTTAACGGGGATGATGAAATATATGGTGACGGGTCTCACGTTTGTGCTTCTCTGCCTCATTCTTCTAATATGTTTCTTCTTTTTTTTAAGAAATTTGACATTTCGTGTGATTGTCAGGTTAAGTGAGTGGCCAAGTATAAATAACGATAGTTTCCGTAATAAACTATTATTTACACGTTTTGTAAGGTGTTGGCGATTAGAAGAGTATCGATTTGTTTGAATTGATCGAAGGACAGGATTCATATCGAGCAAGAAGAATCGAACTTGTAAACATGAAATAGATAGAAATTCAATAATAATTTTCGATAAAAGTTTATTTACTTGTATAAAAGAATTCAATAAGGTAAGTGCATCTTACAAAAGATTGATTATGCGTTTGTTTTTAAATAATCTCTGCAAGTTAATTTAAATACATAAATTATAGTTATGAATAGTCTTATATTTGGATAATTGACATTTTATTGTCAATTAATTAAAAATCAAAATCAATTAGCTTTTAGCAAAAGCAATCCAATTTATTAGAATTAATTTTAGATTCGCTTCTATTATTGTATCGCACGGCAAATATTTAAGTTACAATATCTCTTGCGAAAAATGTTTTAGTAAAACATAACTTTACTTCACAGTAAGTAAACAATATATAGAAGCACAGTTTCTAGGACAAAATATCCAATAAGAGAGTAACTTTTTAAAATTTGCATCACCTTAACTTCTTTTTTATTTTTACCTCATTTTACCTGTCATTTTACCTGTCATTTTATTTGCGAAGAATATTTACTAAAAAAAAAAAAAAAAAAGAACATTAAATTGAACGATATAAATATTATTCTATAATATTATATATATATATATATAATATTAATCTTGGTAAAAAATTTTTCAGGATAAAATTAAAATATTTAAAGAGATATATAACTCTGTGCTATAAGTATTTTTCTCAAATACGAGAAGGAATTACTGTCTCTTTTCTTTTTTCTAATAAATTTTTCTTCTCTTGTGCGAGAAAATGAAAAAGAAAAGGGTTGAGTTGTCCCGCAGGATTTGAGCTAGTGTGTTGAAGGTGAGCTAAAAACAGCATGATCTAAGATACGATGACTTGGCGTTGACGATCGTGGAAGAAGTTTCATCGTAAAACAAATATTACAACGTTTCGGTTGAATAAGTGACTAGTCGACTAGAAGAATATTCTTCTTCTTTTTCCAAGCTGACGCAGCAATAAAAAATATTGAAGATGAAATGATTTTGGGAGTTTAATCTTGCAAAGAATCTTGCACAATAACCACAATTTGTCTATAAAATTTAAAGAATAAAAAATTTTCTTGTAACACGTTTCATTTAGCATAAAGAATATTTAAATTGTGAAAAATTAATAATAAAAAGAAGAAAGTCTTTTGAATTTTTTTTAAAGTTCGTTCATTGAACCAATGTCTTTACACGATTCTTGGTGCCTCTGCGGCATTTACATTTCACAGCTGTCGTTCAGCTTTCTTGAGGAAGATACCCAACTCGTTAAAACTTAGAACAGGGACGGATTTAAATTAACAGACCAAAAAAATATCTGAAATGTTTCGCAAAAAATGGTTTCAAAGAATGAATAATTTACAAACGAAGTTAAATCTATAGTAAACTTTTGATTAATCGTAAATTTATAATTAAAACCTATCTTTTGCCTTTTAAAGGTGCACAGTATTAATTGCATTTAATAATTATTTTATGATTAATAATAAATTAAAAGTAATTTACACGTTACAATTCATTTTACACAAATTATATCACATTTTAATTCAAATTATAAAATTACTTATATTAATTTTTTCGTTTAATCTGATCTTTAATTTTCTCAAATTAAACTTTCAAATAAAATCCTTCAGATATTGTTTTATTCTAGCAATTCTATAATTAAAGTTAAATTTTAAATAAATGGTATATGTGATTATATATTTAATCAGAATAATAAATGAGATTTTGTCGATTTATTGCTGTACGTATTTTATAATGTTTTACGTGTGAGTAGTATTACGTGTGATATCTTTTAAATTAATTATCTAGATAAATCTGAGTATTTTATTTCGTATATCATGATAATAATTTATTTTTTTTTTTTTAAATCAAATTATAATACTATGCTATACCAACTATGTATTTAATTAACACAAACTTAATATTTTTGCACAATATATAAAATGCAACAACAATATATCAAAACATTTTTTTATTAAATACCTTTTAATAAAAACAATGAAAGCGATTAAAACTTTATACAGATTAATTAGGAGGATAAGCTCTACGTGTAACGAGATCAAGATTGTCGAAAGTTGAGTTCTTTAAACTGTAAAATTACCTGCGACCTACGTAGTATTAAACATATTATTGCTAATATATCGAAAAATAAAATCGAGTGGCGATTACACATATATAATTGTTCAAAATGCTTTTTTGTTACTAAAATGATGTTACTCATTTAATTTTCCAAAAAAAATTTTAATGTCATTAATAATTTTCGAAATACCTGAATCATTTAAATAGAACGTACAGTGATTAATCTAATTAATTTATATACATGAATACATTAAAATTTTTTTCTTAAATAAAAATTACATTATTACATTTATTTTCTGCAATGCTAGTTATTAATTCTATTGATGTTTCCAGTTTCGATACCGATATAATTGTGCAATGATTGCACAACACAATGTTCTTGGTACGTTGTACGTCAAATTAACGAGTCGCTGATTGATGATACACGATCTAAAAAGAAAGGGGATGATCATGTGTTGATTGGATTCGAAAATACCATCTTCATACGCAATTTCCAATACCATCAATTTCAAGCGCAATTGGCCGAATTGTATATGCGGTAATACGAATGCAATTGTTGCAATCATTACATAAGTTCGTGTAAAAACGAAAATCATTCAAGATTATTTGACTATTATTTATTATTCGAATGACTAAGTAAAGTTTAAAGATTATTTTGAAAGAATGTAGTTTTGATAAAACATAGCCAATACATCAGTAATATATGTATTGTTAAATAAAACTTCTTTCCATTAGAATTGTTTTTAATTTGTTTATTTTAATGTGACATCATGCTCTGCTGACATCGCTAGTTGATCGGTACTTGTCATTGGTATGCGTTATTACGTTAGGTAGCTAAGATCATGATCAAAGTATCGTGCCACATTGAAGTTGTGGTAAGTTTGCATACCGATATTATCACAATACCGATTATCGCCACTAGGTGGCCTCGAGCACCACCTCGATTCTCGTTAACATTATCTACATACAGAAGATATAACTGAACAAACGAGTGCGGCCTAATGGCCCAAGTGTTATAGATGATAAATAAATGGTTATACATTCTAATGTAAGGTTAACATGGTAATAATAAGTCACAGGCGTGTCATTTATGAAAAAGGCGGAAAAATAAGATTGATTTTGTGCAATAATAATGTAATATATCTAACTGATGTGAAGAACACGTGTCATGAATTAAATTGATTTTAATAGTAACTAATTAGTTAGAGTTAAAGTGATTTAGTTTTGGAAAGAAAATAAAGATATTTTTATTAAAATTGATCAGATAGATGATAGATTGATTTTATGAATTCTAATTTACAGCAAGGATAAAAATATTTTTTGTGTTATATAGTACAATTTTAAGCAAATCACCATTATCCATTTTCGAAAAGCCAATTGTGCGCTGTTCGTAGGAAACTAAGCTTGATCCTGTACATATATGATAATGTTAATGCGTATATGCCATAAGCCGTAGTAACAGTTAAGTCTTGTACAGAATATGCATTCTAGAATAAATCGATTTTAGTAAACAGTTAGTACTATTGAATTAGTTTTAAAAAGAAAATAAAGATACATTTGTCAAAATTGTTGAGATTTATTTGCATTAAATATATGCATTGATGACATAATCATATAATTTACAACTATTTTTCAATTTTTACTAATTGAATTATTAGAATATTTAGAATATTTAAGATAGATTGTAATTCTATAAGATAATAGTAAATATAGGCAATAATGAAATGGATATAATAAAATTTCTTAGCTAAAGAAACATGTTTTTTTATGTAATTAATTTATCTTTTAAAGAAAAAATTTTGAATCAATATATAATAATAATTAATAAGCAAAATAAAATAACAAGAGCAAATCTAATTCTTATTTAGTTAGTAATTGATAAAAGCTCAGATAATGAATATAATGAATTATTTTTTACGTGTTACAGAATTTGAAGAATCAAATCATGACGACGAATCTGTGGGTGGAACAGGTGAGCGATATTAATTTACTTCGTTAAGAAATATCTATTATATAAAGTAAATAAATTAGATTAATACCTTAATCTGACGAGGAACAAATTATTATAACCATGAAATTTGAAATTTTTCAGAACGAAGTGACTTAAATTTAATTAATATGACGTATTCAAGATTCATTTTCACAATTTTATGAGAAGAAATATATAATTATTAATTTTCTATACGATACATATATATTAAATATAAATTATATATATGCAACAATAGTTTTTCATCTTTTTTTAAATAAATTAATATTTTAAAACTGGAATATAATGGAATATAGCACTTAATTTGTTGACTGATTATTCATAAATACGATAAACAATATTCCAAAGTGCAATATTCCTTATAAAAAAATAAATCGAAAAGAAAAATTAAAATTCGAATGTTTGTTAAAATTTTTTAGATAAAATTGGGTAATTTTTTTGATCATTAATTCATTCATGCATTTAATTACTTTAAAATTTACAATATAGAAAAAAATATTATTTCTTTTAATCTTTCTCGTTTATAAATTGTTTATTTAAACAACTTCACTTTATAAACTCTGATCAGTATCCAATATTATTTACAACTTTCATTTTCTCTCTTCTTTTTTTTTTTTTCTTTTGCAAAGAAATCTTAATTGAATTATCTCATACAGGATAATCGATCTGTTAAATTTGTGTTTCAAAACACGAAAAAAGATCTCTTTCTATTCCATTTATTTATTACAATGACGCAAATAAAACTAATATGAAAAATAAATCTACTAACAATTTAACAAATAACTGCCTGTCGATCAAAGAATTTGAGAGAAATTCGAGAGAGAAGGAACGAACGAACGAAAAGGATGGGTATAATTCGTACGTGGGAAATAACAGACGTTTAGCTGTTTCGAGTCATTCGTAGAGGTAACTGCAAATTGCTTGCCAAGTAATACGTACTCGTGTAACTGCACATCGTTACACGGCTTTTTGCCGGAAAGAATCAAGGCAAGGAAGAACGAGAGGCGAGACAGTAAGTTGCGCAGTGGCAAATGTAATTGAAGGATAATTAAGCGAGACCAATTAACATCTTATCCTCGTTCCGTGGCCAACTTGAAAAATGTCTTCAAAGATAAATCCTGCTAAATTCGTATAAACATAGAATTTACGCCCGTGAAACATTCAAACGTTCTTAACAGCAAATTTAATTTCTTGGCCAAGATCTTAAGACTCTTTAAGAGTCTTAACGCGAATAATTATTACTCGAGAAATTATTATTCGTTTCTTTTGCAAACTTGTTGTAACTTTTTTTTAATTTTTTAGGTAGATTTGCAAATTTTAAAATGTTTTTATCAATTTTTTCCTTCAATATTTTCACAAAATAAGGCGTTTGTTCAGAAATAAAAGCAAGCCTTTTATTGGAATAATGGATGGAATAATTATTGTTAATAATCGTGAACAATTCTAGCTTGTATACAAAGCTTGTAGCATTATTCATTTATTTTTAAAAAATTTGTGAACCTAGAACAACTAATGCAAGAAAAGAATTTATTTCAAATATAAAAATTTGTAATTGTTTCCTTAATTCTTTTCGAATTTCATATTATTTAATTTCAATTTTAACTGCAAATATTGCGATCTTATTACACGCTGAATTAATAACGTTAAGAAAATACTAAAAAGATATTCTGAAATTCGAATCTTGCTATAACTTATACAATAAGTTATACAGTAATAAATTAAGTAATAAAATTATATAATTAAAATAATAGTGTTATATAAAAATTCTAGAAAGGAAAATATAAAGCAGAAGAAAATTAGTTGTATCGGTTCAATAACAAGAATTTAAGTATAGAAATTAAAGAGTGAATAATTACAAAAAATTCAAAAAATGCATTCTCTTCCTAACAAGTTTTTCTGTTTATCTTTAAACAACGCAGAACGTGTTAATTATTACTTTTAACCTTAGTATAACCCAAGTATAATAAGTTTCACGAAGCAAGTTATATATAGTTGAAAAACTACTTTCCAAAGCTGAAAGTTTCTGTCAGCATTACCTATCCCTGTGTTTTTATTAAAACGCATTAAAGTTGCGAGGAGGGGAGAGCAAATATGGCGAGGAAAGTTGTTTTCGATTTATTTTGAAAAATTTAATCAGGGAAGAGTACACACGATTGGAAGCAATATTTTCATAGAATATTTTCATACGAAAGCTCGTTACTCTGAAAGCACAAAGAATATCGACCTCATATCTCTTTTAAAAAACGCACGACCTTTCTGTTTTCTGTTTTCTATTCCAACGTTGATAAACTGTTTCATAGCTTCTGCAAACCAACCTCTTCCTCCACTCATTACCGATGCACACTTCGTTTTCTTTCTTTCGTATTGCTGCCTTCCACGTTCTCTCCCATTATTATTTCTCCTCCTGCGTTTCATTTTTCATCTCTTCCCCTGTAAAATTTGCTTTCTATTGCTCTTCTTTCTTTCTTTCTTTTTTTTTTTTTTTGTATAATTATAGGATAAAAAGTGTGCAAGTAAGTAATGGTAAGTAAAAGAAATATTCATATTTATTCGCGTGTATAAATTGATCAAGCTTGAGTTTCTATATCCTCGTTTTTATCAGAGGAGATATTATTATTAAAATAAGTACATATTGGAAAAATAAATTTTATTTCTTATACTTCGTTCCTTCATCCATAGCGAATAAAGCAACTGTAAGTGGGATCATATTAGAGAAATATCGAGAGAGAGAGAGAAAAAGTAAATTAAATTAAATTCTACAAAATTAAAGTTAATCAAATTAAAATATCCAAAAAGGAAAAAAATGTTCGTTCTCAGATAAATATTATCATATTATTAATTACACAGCCTTCCATCCTTAATACCTTCATCCTCCATTCACTTTCAATTCCCATTTTTCCTCCCCCGTAAACAAATTTAATCGTCCTCGTTTACACGGCAAACTTGTCTCGCGGCATTCCGTGACGTCTCTCCCCACCACCTGCAATTTTTCCCCGGCGAGGAAGCATCGTGATTGGCCGACGCGATTCATAACCGTGCCGCGCCACATGCTGAACACTTGTTTAGTCGGCCGTGACGTTCGATAAAGACAGGATCTGAAATCGAGAATAGACGGGAGGGCGAGCGAGAGGGAGGGTAATGTTACAGATCGTTACACCGACAAGAGTCACATCCGTTTCTACGTGTGTACTTATGCGTGTACGTGCGCTGTGAGGTATTCTGCACGTGTCTCCCAGCGACACGCCATCCTTCAACGTCGAAACCACCCTCTTTACCTTCCGACCAACCCTCCGTTTGCGACCAACCTACCAGGTACAACCGGTTTGCCTTCGGCTAGCACTCGACACGCGTTCCACGTGTAACACACAAGGTAATGACACGGACCTCGTCCATCCTCGAAACTCCTCTGTTTCCTAATTTCCTATTTCTTCTTTTCCTTATTCTTCTTCTTCTTCTTATGCCTTCTTATGCCAAATTTACGAACGAAGGATGGTGTGAAATATAGTAGTGGTTGTTGCATTGTATGGTGAGAGAGTAATATTTGTGTTACAACTTGGTTGGTTTTAATATTTGCGTTACAAAGGATTAAATACGTTTCTACGAGAGCCGATTCATTCTAAAAGTTGGAATAAATGTAAAATAATAAAACAAACTGGAGTGATTTTAAGATAAATTGTTTAAAATTTCATAAATGAACCTAACCTATGTTGGATCGATTTATAAATTCTTGTTTTTAGAATTAAGAAATTAAAGATTCTTTAGAGAATCTTCCAAGAAATCTTTCTATTTAATTCAGATTTAATTCAAAGGATTTTTTAATAAAATGCTATTTCTTAAAGCCCCCTTGAGCTTTTCATTCATCCAGAGTCTGTTCTAAATCCACCAGATTTGTATGTTTTCCATTTACAAATGGATTAAAACTTGGCTATCTTCTCACAATTCTCAAGGAAAGAATAAAATCAAGAAACATTTTAGATTAATCTCTGTAAATTGTTATATTTATCAAACTGAAAAGTTTATCTCTAAGTAGAATTAATAAGAAAGAAAAATATATTCGTTGATTTCAACTTTCCTTAATAATTTTTTTTTGTCAAAAGTATTTCACCCATCTTAACAGCGCAGATGCTATATATATATATATAATTTTAACAAGCAGCCAAGTACAACGATTGGAAGCAAACTTCCGAACTACGATCTATAATGTGGATTAAATTAGTCGATAAAGTTAAAGATCTGACGTAGTAATGTTCTTCGAACCAAACCATAACCAAAGTTCCTGAAAATGGTTGAAGCATTCTCGAGTACGATCATCGTTTGGATTTGAACGATTAATTCGAAAGATAGGCGTAGAACAGGAGGAAGAAAAGAAGGAAGATATTCGAAACGAGATGTATGTATCGTTTGAATTATCCCCATTGAAATTTTCTCTTTTATTCATATAAATGGTAATTCAGGCGGCCAATTTGAATGGGCTTTTCCCTTAACTTTTTCAATTTCGTTGCAATCCAGTGTAAAATCGAGTCTATTCCTAACCATGAAACGGAAATGGTGACAAATTCATTTCTCATTGGCCGCGCTGAAAGTCGATAAAACGACAATAGGATCCCGCCTGTTATCTTGTTTCGTAGAAAATTGACAATTACGCGCTTTTCCCTATTTAATTTGCACAATTCTTCGACTCCACCTCTCGTATGGAACACGTTTCAAATTATACAGAGTATGAATTAAACTTTGCCAATTTGGAACGCTTAATTGCTTTCAAAATTGCACAACTCGATTGCGTTTAATTAATTGTAAGTTATATATATATATTATATCAATCAAAGTTTATGCTAATACTAATTTATGGATCATCTATGAAAGATATTAGTATTTCTACTAATATCTTTGTGAACGATGGAGAAAACAATTTTTCGATTTAGATATTTCTTAATCGGTGTTCGTAAATTTCAGATTTTAAATAATTAAAAAGATGGAAATTCGAGATTTCGAGTGAAAATCAGACAGGCCAAAGAACCTAAATTCTTGAAGGCTATTATCTTAATGTAAATTTCAAGACTGAATAAAAACTAGATGATATTTTTACACGTGTTTTCTTCGTGTGAACAGCATTTTGAAAAAACTAAATAAAAAAAGAAAGAAAAGACGACTTGAAAACTTCATTATTCAAATATTTCTCGCGAGAGGGAGAATTTCTTCGTTAGACATCGCTCGCAGAGCCACGTGGAAATTAATATTTCACCGTGGCTTAATTACATTCAGTTTCGCCGAGTTGTGAACCGATCGAAAATCTTTGACACGATTCTCGAGGCAAGTGGTCGTGTAAGTAGTCGTGTCTGCGGTCGACAGGTGGTGGAATCGATAGCTCGTAGAAGGTTCTGGGGGGAGGATTCACAATCACGTATCGATGACGGCATCCCTTTTAGCGGGCAGTCAATACATCGGAAATAAATTGATAACAATAGCGGTGCCCCTTCTATCCGTGGACATATCTCAACTCCCTTTTCCACTTGATATCTCTGTTTCCTTTTTCACCATCGGTATCGGTTACCATCCCTCTTTCTCTCGCCTGCTCACCTCTCTCTTTCTCTCTTCGACCCTTTGAACTTGGTCATCGCCCTGGATCTCAGTTCTTGCTTCTTCAACCTTCAGTCTTAGCTCTGAATCGTTCGTTCGTTTTTCGATATTCGATTTCTCCCTTTTCCTTTCTTTCCTTTTCCACTTGTCAGAGAGAAGAGAATCGCACTTTGTCAACGTTTAGAGTTTAAAGAAAGTCTGGAAGCGAAATAGTGGAATCTCGCGAACAATGATATTTCGTTTGTGAATTTTTAATTTTCGATAACGAAACGTAATTGTAATGATTTCTCGTATTATTTAAAATAATATCGTGTGAATAATGAGCAGCTAAATTTTGTAATAAAATGTTACGAATAATAAATTTTACAAAAGAGAATGATATTAGAGATGATAATAATTGTAAAATTATTGGTTTTGTAAAATAGTAATCTTACAGTATATATATATATGATATTATTGAATTATTATCGGTAAAAAGATACAAGTTAAATTTGCAGAGGAAAATAATTTATTTAAAAATATAGAATAGGATGTTATTATCGATATTGTCGAACGTTTTAACGAAACCGGTATCATCTTCATCGCTTTTTCCACGAGATATGATGTTTCAAGATTGCGGTCGAGTGTCACTTACAATAGCAATCGACACGTACGATATCGACAGAATTTTATTCATTTCACCATTTTCAGGATCAGTATATCAAAGTTTCAAAATATATTCTTTTTTCTTTTCACATATCGATAACATGTTCTTTCAATTTTAATATCCAGTTTAATGTCCAATTTACTTATCCTTGATTTTAATTCAAAATTTTTATTTCTTTCTTCTTCTTCTTCTTCTTTTTTTTTTTTTTTCGTGGCTATGATATATGAGTATTTATATGCATAGGAATAAATTTGGATGCGGGGAGTGTAAAATTTGTCAACATGTTATTCATCCGTTTCTTCATACCTCGACTACTTTTATAGCTTTCGTGGAGTATCTTTGGGAGAAAACATTGGCAAATTCTTGTATTTTTATAAATCGATCGTAAAAAAAAAGCTAATGTATGAACCAAGCTTTTTTATAATTCAGTGAAGTGAAGATCGAGCAAGAAGTCTCGATCCAGCAAATTTTTTACGTATTTTAAGATGTTTCTGACAATAATTCAAATTTTTTTTTTTTAATCTTTTTCTTATTATATACCTACAATATCATAATTATAAAAAGTAATTGTATGAATTCATTTTATATGCAAATTACACGAGATCAATTAATTTAAGGAATTTAATTAAACTGTAGGTTTAATTTATAATTCTTGACAAAATATAATGGTAAAGTCATAATAGATTGCGCATGTAAATGTATACCCTGACTAATGTTTCATGTATCAAGTTTAATGATGAAGTAAACAATGTGAAAGATTGCAGTTAAAGGTAATTCGAGTTCATGCGTGTAATCACGTAAAATACACTATATTAAATTATTTTCCAAATTCAATAAATTTCTCGAGTCAAGTTACGTCTAACATTTAATTTAATCTTAGGATTCCTCGTTTATGAATGACAATATAACAGAATATTATTTAATAAAAATAATATATATAAAATATTATTAGAATCATTTTTTTACAATCGTTTGGATTGTATTTATTTTCCAAAAACTTGTTAAAGAAAAGACAAATCATATTTACATATCGATATTCAGTCCATGCGATCTCTTTTCTTTCTTCCCCTTTTTCTTCCACGCATTCTTTAACGCATTCCCTCTTTACACACCCATTATATCATTCCATCACGCATGCATAATATTATGCGCAGAGAATTGTGACAACAAGTTTTGTTTGACGATCACCCATACCTTTTTTTACAGAATTTTTCTCAAAATCAAAATTCCTTGAAAATGAAACACAATTTCCTCTACTTATACGCTCGCGATTGACTCATTCTACTGGCCCGGCCATGACTGTTCCCTTCTACTTGCCCGACCTTGACTCGAGTTTATTCCACTTATCTCCCTTCTGCGGAGAAGAAATAACAAATTCATATCGTATGTGGGTCACTGGCGAAAGAAATAAATCTCGATACGTGACTTCGCGGTTGTTTATGATCCACCAACTTTTACTAATGGCTCTTCCACTTTTCCGGCCATCGGGCCACGAAAATGAAACTTGGATTTATGTGTTTGCGCCGCAGAACGCCGCCTTTCTGTGTTTCTCTCTTCAAGTGAAATAAATCGATAAAACTTCTTGCGAAACGTTCGAGTAATTAATCAAGTGATCTGTGTTCACGTAATATGATATTATTTTATTTCCTAAATCGACGTACATAATTGTTTCTCTGATATTTTTTTATCTTCACCTTTTCCCCTTTCACTTATATACGAAAATGGAAATGTTTAATACATGGATTTTTTTTTTTTTTTTTCACTTATTATAACTATGCATAAGATTTTTTTGCTCGATACTGGAACTCTCGTAATATTAATATTTCTTAAAATTTTTCAGAGATAGCGAAAATAATAAAACTTCATGAAGTTTTAATAAAACGAGTATTTTTTAGTAAAATGTATGTATATGTTCGTAACAGTTAATTTCTCTTAATTAAAATTAATTTATTGTCGGCAAGAAATTATTGAGAATTTTTTTTGTTCGAGTCATTCATATTAATATTAAAATATTACATTTTTATTCGACGTAAAAAATGATTTGCATTTATCCATCCGGATAGATATTTTGCCCTGTCCACTGCCATCTTCCCGACTAATTTCATTAACCTACTTTTCTGATAAAGTATTTCAGGGATCGATAAAAATTTTAAAGTAGAAATTTGTCCTCCAGTTTGCTAAAAGGAAATTTTGTTATTAATTCGACACGCTTCTTACTATTTTGATGAGAAAAAATTCCCTTAAGATAATTAATTCAACTTGTACAGTCGAATTAAATAAAACAAGTATAATGGAAGAATATTGTTTTGTAATTTAATCGTGAATCAATAACAACTATTTAGTTGAAATTTTTTATTTGAATTATTTGAAAGACAATTCAATTTTTATGCAATTTCAAAGTCATCTCATTGCAACTCCTATAAATTAAAAAATTAAATTGCATTCATCTGCAACTATCTTCAAATACAATTCGTCTGAAACATTTTTTCACAAAATCGACAGATAATTATTTTATTAATATTATAATACATAATATTATAAAGAGGTTCTATTATTATTGTCAAATTCGTATAAAAATGAAAAATTATCTATTACAGCAAGCTTCTAGTATCAGCCTTGATACTAAGTAGAAGATCTAATAAGAGGTTGCAACATCCAGATTCAAATTCCAAACGTGCGAAAAAGGAAATTTCGTAAGGCAGGAATTTCGAGAGAAAAGAGAAAATTTGAATGCAATCGCTACAGGTACAAATGCTTTCCACGGGCGGCACAGTTACTTGCGGCAAAGAGAATCTCTGATTGGATCCTCTGTGAAGAAATTCTGGGCGAAGTTTCGTACCCGTGAACCCCTGCGGGATAATTGGCCACTAATTAATGGCCGCGGGGCAATCGAATTTCCACCAACTTTCTCCCTTCGCGTGCATAAGAGTAAGCGATACGACTTGGTCGTTTTCCATCCAAAAATTAAATTATTTTCGTGGAAGATGAAGTCTTGCTCGGGTAATCACCGTTACACGTATTCCCCTATTAATATTCGTGAATTAATTTTACAAAAAACGAATAATATTTATCATTAAAATTATCGTCTTCCCTTTTCTTTCTTCATAAAATCGATAATTTTATAATCAACATTTTTACTTGTTTACGATTATTATAGTGCGTTATTTATGAGAATCGATTGAAATAAAGTTGGTTTTGCACATCCAAAGGTAACGATATTGTCATAATGAAGCATATTATTGATATTGTAACGAGCAAAATGTAAAATGTTTAAGTAAGAAGATATTTGGATGATGAATTGAATATCTCGTCCAAACTTGTTAAAGAATAAAAAAATAAATTATAGAGATATAATTAAACGTAATGAAATAAATATAATTTAAACAGATTTCAAATCTTTTTAATTCCAATCCATTCCTTTTCCTTCCCGCGCAACGAAGTAAGGATAAATGTAAAATTTGAAAAAATTTTTGTTGAAAATTAAATGCAATATAGAAAAAAAGAGAGACAATAATATGGTTATATTTTTTGTGTTGGCTGTTTCAAGTCATGGTACGATTACAAGCTGCGATGGGAGCCGAAGGAATACGGAGGAGTTCACATGTTACACGTGCCGTCCGACCACATATGGCGGCCCGATATAGTCCTCTACAACAAGTGAGTCTGCCCGCCGTTTCTTTGTTCAATATTCTAATTACATCTTCTATAGTTCCACATTACATTACATTCTATACATATAGTAGTGGCACAGCATGCTGCCAAGAGATTGGAATCAGTTTGGACATTCATTTCTTTGACAAGTCGTCGTGTTGTCGTTTGATGATGTTAATTCCTTGGTTTTAACAAGCTAAGATCGAAGAAGAATTTTCCGCGCGTCTTTCGAAAAAATGTCTGATATTTGTAAAATTGAAAACCTACCCAACTTATAGTTAATAAATCTGTAAAATTAGAAACTCTTGATATTCGCCCTCCTGCGGCCTACTGTGCGAAATTTTTAATCTCAATTTTTCTCAATTATTCTAAAAAAAAAAAAAAAAAAAAAAAAAAGGGGGAGAATGAAAATTTGCCTGTCTGTGTAAATATCTTTTTCCTTAATATGTGTTTGCGCGCATGTTAGATGATAACAAACAAACAAACGGAAAGAGAAACGAGTGTCCACTCGACTTAACAAGAGAGGTACCATCGTCGTGCATATTGCATTTCAAAGTAGAACAGTCTATTTGATGTCAGAGTGCATCTCGTATCGCGACGTTGTTTCGAAAGTTACGGAAAAATGTGTTATATCGTTCGCCTTGAGAAAGATTTTCCAAATTCGAAGGTTTATATACGCTCAAATGGTGAATCTCAAATTTATCGACGTCCCTCGTCTATTTACAACATTATTATTGTTTGTTTACCCTGTCCGAAGTTTGCTAAATTTGGTGTTCGTTTGCTTGGAGAGGACGAAACACTTCTACAGTAAATATTTACTGTATGAAATAAAAGAACGAATTTTGTGACCGAATCCAATCGAGTCTCGTTGATATCCGTATTATATACTCAAGTTTGTTCACATTCGACATATATATATATATATTACGTTATTTTATATCGTGTCTCTATCCAAAATATCGTGGATTATTGTGTAAAAAATCAATTATTTGCATATTTCGTTAAATAAAAGTGGTTTAGATTAAAAATTTTTAAAATAATAAAGTAATCGTTGAAATTTAATTTTCTTTTATTTTATTTTTCTATATCGAGCATTGCCAATTATTTATTTTGCTGGTTATAAAACTAGAATATTTAATAATTAACTCAAATTGTACTTGATTAAATTTCATTTCGAGACACGATTCTTTTCTTTGAATATTTTATATTGATATTCGAATAAAAATAAATATTATTTCGTTTTTATCCATCGATTATTGACGAATAGAAGCTATTGCTATAGAAGTTTAAGAAAAGCCTGGTTCATTTGTATTGATATCATTAGATCTATATCGTTTGGACGATAATAATGATATCGCAAGTATTTTTCCACACGATGAATGGAAACGAAATTTAACGATTTTGAGTTTAGAAATCAGAAAATATAGTAAAAGTTTTTGAAAAAACCTCGAATCGCTTAATAATGTCGTCAGATCGATCATTCTAACGACAGAAGTGATGCCATAAATATTCACATACTCGATCTCCAAATTCATCATCACAATGAAAACGATCAGTTTCCTCTCGTTCACTTCTCTACGTCAATATGGCGTCATAACCTCGCCTGACCTAATCCAACTTAACTTATGCCACCCAGTTTGTTAAGAATATCAAATTTTTAACCTTTCTTGACTCTTAGACCAACAAATTTCTAGATTCAAAAATCAATGTATTTTGTCTTTGTTTCGTTTCAGAAAAAAAAAGTTTAGAAAAAATTGATGTATATAGGATATTTTCCCAAGTTTTAAATGAAAATAAGAAAAATATGTTATTAAGTTAAAGTTTTGATAGAAAATTTATATATTTTTTAATATCGAATCTGTCAATATTTAATTATACAACAAAAAATAAAAAACACTCCATAGATAAGATTACTACTCAAAATTAACCATTTTCAACGTCGCATCAATACGGATGCAGCGAATTATCGCTGGAATATTGAAATACGCTTTGCAGATCATTATTTTCCCATTACGAGGATATTTATACAGCTCGAGAACGCCCCTTTTATGCAGCTACCACTGATACCGACCATTCGCCTCGATAATACGGATATCGTAGATTCGAACAATTCGTTCACACTTCTGCCCTGAATCCGTCTACTCCAATGAATATCTCTCAACGAACACCAAAACAACACGCACACGCTCAAGAAGAAGAAGAAGAAGAAGAAAGAAAAGGAACAATAATAAAGGAAATCGAGAAGGCACCAATTCGAATAAATAATAATTCGAAAATCTTTCGCTCGAATACTGCACATATTTGCGTAACTTTCCTGTTCGCTGATAAACGAGCCAGAGCCAACGAGCTTGCTCGAGTCCTTTTTTCCTCGGTTTTTGGCTCGGTGTTCGACACTCACGGCGAGCTCTCGATGTAGTTACCGGATAGATTATTATTCATATCGCATGAAACATGGGCGCTGCGGCGAATGTTCGTGTAAATGGTTCTTGACAAACGGGTCGAGGTCACGAGAGAAACCGTTTCCGCTCGTTCGACGCCGCGGTCACTTCCGAGAATCTCTTAACGATCGTGCACCAACTACGTTTCGAGATTCGAAATTGTTTTTCAGCTGACCGTCTGTGGGTAACCATTGGGTAACGCGATACGTTCATTGTTGATCTCTCGCGTGGAAATTATGTTACGTATGGAATGGTAACGAGGAAAAAGTCGTTCTATATCCCTTCGTTTCTATATATTCTTTCCAATTGCGCAGCTTGCTAATTGTTGTAATTAGATTGTGGCTTTTTGTGCAATTTAAAATAAAGTGTATTTGACCGGGAAAATATATCGTGTTATTCGAATTGGGCGGAATAACAGAGCCATCTCGAATGAGAATGAGATGTGTTATTATAAAGGCTGGACTTTTAATTTTCGAGATATTCGAGATATATTTGTTATTTTATTTCTTAACATTTAAGAATGAATATTTATGTGTTATAAATATATATATATATTAATGAGATAAAATTGTTTTTTGTGGATACATTAGAATATTTCTATAATTCATGTTATGAGAAATTGTAAGTAATGTGTTTTCAAGATCATTGAAATCAGAGATGCGTCTGTTGTTTTGCGTATTATTTAAAATTCTCGTGCCTTTTTAAATAATTTGCTACTTTTTGTTTATTGGAAAATATTTGAAAAAAAGGAATCTTCGAGTCAAAAATATCAAAATTCTTGCAATTTTCAATATTGTTATCTGCAATTTCATTCAGAATATTGAATTCTTGTTCACAATATTCAATTCTTGTACAAATAGAATTAATTTGAGAAAGAAAATACATCTATATGATATATTCATTTATGAAAAATATATATTTGCATAAAAATCCGCAGTCTAGTTTCTAATTTTAATTCGTTGCGATGTTATAAATTTGAATATAAGGTGGGTATGTGTAAAGTTAAAATATATCATGTCGATAACTATTTTAGATGAGGTTGGATTGTGTAAAAAGTAAATGAATACGAAATGGGCCCTTATTTCGATCTGTTAAATAAAGAATTGTCGAAGAAGCAGACTCGTATATTCGAATTGAAAATATATATTGTATATTGAATTTTTTTTTTTTTTCAAATTAGTATTTGTTTCTTCGTTGACATTTCTTAGATTTTTTTCTTTTTTTTTTTTAGATATTAAATATATATGTCATCTTTAGAGTATGCTAGATTGTAATCAAAATTGAAAATTAGATATTAAGTTTTACTGATAATTTTATAATGAATTTCTATCATTAATTGTTACAATTGATATTAAGTAAGACACAAGTAGATAAGTTTAGAAATTTCTGTACTCATAGAACAATTGATTTTAAAATTCTGCAACGATCATATATCGAGAAAGGAATAAAGAATCGTATATGGAAAGTAATTTTATTAATAATTGAAATTGCTTCATTCGTCATGTCTTCTTCCCTTTGGATGTAATTTAATTTTTAAATTGATAAGTATCAGAAATGACAATCTACATGATTTTTGGTTAAAAGTGATAAGAATATTAGGCATATAAGAATATTTTACACGGATTTTCCAAGAGCAGATTTTTAAGATAATTCAAAGAATATTATATTTTACCGTTGAAAATTTAATTTTAACAAAGTTGAGAAAGTTACACGAGAAATATCAATTTGAAATACGAATTTTGGTTCCCTGAATTGCACAAAGTTTACAATTCAAACAAACTTCCGCACAATCTCGATGACAAATTAAATAAATATTTAATTCTTCTCCTCGAATCAAGTCGATTATTTAACTTCAAATAAAGCAAATAAATTATCTTACTTTTAAATTTTCTTCAATATCACAAAAACCAAATATTGATCCAGATCAATTAACAAATTTTTCTATTTAAATTTAATTAGCCAATTGATTACAAACGAATTAGAAGATTATTTTACATGTAAAAATAAGCAAAAGATGTAACATTAATTTTATTTCGTTTAAAAATTGGTTTTCGAAAATGCGAACAATTATACAATTTTTTTTTTTTTAATAATTCTCTCCATTTCCAATTTTAAAATTAGCCACGAATTTTCCAATTTCAAATCTTTTGATTCTCTCGAAAAAATTTCATCCCATTCTTTCTCTTTTCCCCCTATTTTTTTCACAAAGAATCACCCTGCATCCGTTTGTTGTTACGCGATCCGATAGAAATAAAGTTTCTCAGGTTCTCGATATAACTCTTCTCCTCGAACGATCCTCGATCGTTTCTTTTTCTCCCGATCGAGGAATATGCCACCACGGTGGTCCACGCTTCCTTCCTTGAATTCCTCTGGCAACAGATTCCACCATTCCTGCTAACTTGATTTCTCGCGGTTCCATTAGTCTCACGCTTATTTCTCCTTTTGCTCTCGACATTCTCCTTCCTTATTTCTCGCTTCCTCTCTCTCTCTCTCTCTCTGTTTCACCGTTGCTTGTCTCACGTTCATCGCATTCATCCTTTCCTCCTCTTTTCTCCCCCTCCTCCTCCACTTTTTCCACCGACTTTCGCCGCCTACAAAGGCGAAGATTTATCGCGTCAACGTGAGACGAGATTCATCGATTGATATCGGGCCAAAAAAAAAAAAAAAGGAAAAAACGAATGAAAACCTGAAAATGAAATCGTTGATTGGAACAACTGATAAATATCTGGATATCCCATTGATTGGTGGGAAGGGAAAACGAGATCGTAGATTCTTCTTAATTTGAAGAATTTCAATTTTCTTTTTTTCAGGATTGATTCTTTTTTGCAAATGAGATACGTAATATCCGTTGTGAGAAATAGTGTATAACAGTTTCACGATTGTATACTGTTACTTTGGAATGTATTATTAAGCTTAAAAAAAGTTAAAGAGTGTATAGACTTATGATATATAACCTAAATTATTAATCCATTAACTATTAGATAATTCTATGAAGTATAATCCTAACTTTACTTCAAGCTTGGTAAAAAATTTTTGAGAATGAAAACCTCGAAAGTAAACAGCAACACATACGTATGCATAGGGAGAAAAGTTTTTTTTCGAATAACTTTAGAACAACATCAATGATCTGATGCAAGGTTATCGAATAGTTCTATAAACCGGTTAAAGAGGGCACTAGTGGTGTTTTCCACTCTTTTTCACCAACGTAACACGACTCTAGTCGTTATTCGCTTATAATATATAAAACAAATAAATTCATCTGCACGTTATTGAATAAATTGTATATTAAGATTTATATTAAGATTAATTTTATATCAAGAATCAAGCTTTGACGCGAAAACACAGCTTTGCAATTACGAATACGAAAAACATAAGTTTCTCATTTCCGAAATTTTCCATGTACAAAGGCGCAAATTCTGCTTTAATTAAAACGCAGGAACGAAAAGGGAATCGCGTTTGTTCACGATGGATGCGCAACTATGTAAAACATAAAACGTGGCACTTGCCTTTACGGCCTGCGGCACAAACGACACCGGCCAATCTGTCCAACTGGTCGTCTCCTCGAAATCGATGTTCCGTTAAATGGAATAGTGGCTCGAAAAGCATTCGTGAAGGTTGTACACACGAGGTGGTGTATTGTATGCATCGTGGAACAGTTGTCTCCTATCGGGCCAGCGCCAAACGCGCCCTCAGCCCTCGTGTATTAACGTAATTTAATACGCCGTCATAATGCAAATTATGCACACCACCACTCACGCATTGCCCCCGTTAATGTTTTTCTACGCGATGCGATTTACATAATTTACGATTTATAAATGTAATAAATTGTAATTCGTGTTATCTGGATTTTACCACTTGTTATTGAGACGACAACGTAAAATTGAAATTTATGGAGGAAGTTGCGTTCCTTTCGTTTTCTGTTTCGCTTCGTAAAATGTTTCATTGCGCGTGTATTGTTGATGAAATAATTTATGGAGGAGATCCTATTTTTCTCTTCTTTTCTTTTTTTTTTTCCTTTTTTGTAAGATGTTGCAAATTGTTGGTCGAATAATTTATGGAAGAAAAATTGTTTTTTTTTTACTACTCTGCTCGTAAGATATCTTTCGCTGTCAGAAAAGATAATTTATGACGTGATATATCTATCTGTTTTTAACTCATTTTCAGATAATTTTTTCGTAGATGGGAATATATTGTACAGGTGTATGAAATGGGATTTCATTTTTTGAATAATATATGCATTGTTTGGCACAAAGGAAACGATCGCATCGAGCTTTCTGTTTTAATCCATTTGCAATTAATTTTAACGAGGGGAAACATCGTATGGGTGTATGTAAAATGGAATTTTATTTTTATAGAATAATATATGCGTCATTTTGTTTCAAACGATCAAGATATTTGCATATTTTTTAAATGATATTTAAAAAAAGTTTCGTATTGCATTGATTACAACGTAAGTAAAATTATTTCAAAACGTTTATACTTGTACTGATTACTTGATTACGAACGAACTTGTTCCTTTGTTATTTATAGTAATTGAAGTAATATAAACTCGGTACGCGGTATGTACGTGGATACTTCGTCATAACCCCGCTAATTGCTTCTATGCGGCAAGATAGGCGAGATTATTTTATTATATGGTACAATTTTCAAGCGTTTATACTAGTTTAGTTCAACAATCTGATATAATGAAAAATAAACGAGTGGATAAATATTAGATATAACGAAAGTTAACATTTTTTCATCGCGTTTCCAACTGCTAATTCACAAAAAGTAATTAATATTCGTAATGGATATACACACGAGAAAATAGAACTAGTTATTTTCACTAATAATTGTGATTTTTACATTTTTCATAAATCATTAGAGATCTAAAATCAAATTTTTAAAAAGTTTAATATTAACTGTAATAATTTTATTACATTATATGAATTAATTCAATAATGAAAATAAGATATTTTTGTTCTTCTAATTATTGTATTTTATTTTGTATCTAATATATCAAATGTAAATAAATAAAGATTATTTATAATACTGTTTGATTTAATGGATTGTATTCATCCATTTTTTTTACTTAATTTAGGTCAATTTTTTGGAACAATCATAGTTTCGAATAGTTTAACTTTTTCTTTACAATTATATTTAACATTTTAAATCTTGTTATATTCATTCATCATTGTCTGAGAGTAATTCTCATTCCGTATACTGAATATAATTCACTAGTAAAATTTTTTCACATAGAAATTTTTCTTTACTCGATGAAACATAACTTACAGAACAATATCATATACAAATATTGCGCAATTAATATCGGTTAAGATTTAATAAAAATTTTCGCATAAAAATAAACTTTTTATCTACAAATAAAGTGACCATATCTTTCAATTTTTATATTAATTTATTCTACATTTCCACAAAATATCACGAATTTCATACGTAAGTTATTTATTTTATTTAATCCATGAAAAAACTTGACGAACCTAATCTCTCAAAGTATAATTTAATTGAAATTAATAAATGATCAAATTTTTATCATATACAAATTTGATTCTAAATCAAATTTCCCGCCTAAGATCAATCAACAATAGCAAGAAATTACAATGGAGAAAAATGTCCAACAAATTTTTAAAAAAATTTCCTTTCTTATTAATTTTAACGAAAAAACGTAATTACCTGCTACACTGTAAGAAAAAAATATTTAATAAAATATTCTATCTCGTATTACAATTTAACCACGATCACACGCCTATCCTCCCCATCGATATCTTTCCAAATATTCCAAGCTGTGAAACGCTTGGATCATTTCGCGTTGGAGTTCCGTTCTCGAAAGGATTAAAACGAAATGATATAGATGTTGATGGATCGGTTTATTGGTAACTTGGAACGGAGGTGTGGATTGCTAGGAAGATCAACATGATGGAATAGCCCCTCTAGCTCACCTCGAGAATCGGATTGGCGGTACGTGGCGGTGCCAGGCGCACGTACGAAAGATAACACGCCCACGCATCCTCGACTGCATAACGGAAATGTGCACACACGTTCACTTGACCGCTCAAAGGTCATTCTGGAAACGCTTATATATCGATTAAGGGCCAACTGACCTGAATATTCGTCTGCATGGTCGCGCACAGGGCTACCATCGTAATAGTGCGGCACGTCTGCCGTCGATGTCTCTCCGTGTTGTTTCCAACCCCGTTCGCGATGATCTTGTTCCGACTCGACAATAAAGACTGAAGTGGCGATTATCGAGGAAGATTGGCCGTTCGTTTTTCCCGTGTTTCCTTTGTAGAAAGGCTTCGAATCGGCGTTGAATTCATAGGCGTGGATTCGAAGTGCACGCTCTTCGTTTGGAGAATAGGTATTTTTTAAAGGAGATGTCGGATAAGGAAAAGTTCAAAATTTTGTTCTTACATCTTTTTATTTCGGTTAAGTGTTTTTTGTTTCGGCCGAAACACGGTTAATATGCTTGTATCATATTTTTCTTTGGTTTTTCACTTGATGAATTAAGTAAAGGCAATAAAATTTGCAATAACAAAAGTTGTTTACATCAGATTTATCGAAAATAACTTTGATTGCTGTCTGCATTGAACATAACGTAGCACGTTGATTATTGCGAAATATACGAAATAAGAAAGTAACGATTTTTTCTTTTTTTTTTTTTTTTGTTTTGACAAATGTTTATATTTTTATATATCTATTTTATATAGAAATGGTCGCAATAATTAATAAATTCGAGCCTTTCGTACAAGAATGAAATTTTCTTGAAAATTTTTCCGAGTCTTAGAAACTTGTACGCGCATCGAGAGATCGAAATATTTTATTTTTCTTCAGCACGATATCACACTTAATTATTAAATCAAGTAGAACGAGTGATAATCGTCTCGAAAGAATGAATAATTCGCCTTAAACAATGGAAATTATTGCGTGTGAAAAATATTTTCAAGAAAGATCCGACAAATTATTATTTCGAATTAATAACGAAACCTTACGAATCCCTTACGATTATTTCGCGTTACCGATATTCACTGTAACAAGTGAAACAACATTCCTTTCCATCTCAATAATAACAAACATGTCTTCCTCGGCGATGGCCGACCTACTTTCCTCCACAGATGCGACAGCTCTCTTCGCGATTGCTACCCTCCCCAATGATGCAACATTTCAGCAACGTTTTGTTTCGCCAATTTGAAAAGGACGATCCCATTCCATATTCCGTTTATTAATTCTTCGTTCTTGTTCGAGAAGTGGGCGTCATCGATTGCTCGAAAGAGGGAAAGGTGGTGGAGAGAACAAGGCTCGATATACCTTTTAATTAAGATTTTTTTCCTCTCCTCTTTATCGGTCCTTTCGTTTTCTCGAGGCTTTCGACTCTCGGAAATGGGAGACGCCTCGACACACCGAAACCAACACACCGAGATCGCTATAAGGATTTGCTTTTTTTCCCCACCCCCTCAAGTGCTTCCTGAATTCTGAAGAAGGCAATCGAGTTTCCACGAGAACCTTCTTAGACGCTTAACTTTAACTTAATCTTCTGCAGTTAATTCAAATCCTACGGAAAATCCTCTTACCTCGGATAATCAGATCCGGCACTAATGATAAGACGTTCGATCTATACGCTCTAAATTATTAAACATCCACTGAATACGTGATTTCTTTTTTTTTTTTTTTCTTACTTAGATTAAGGCGAGATTTGCATAATAATTTGCCGATTTACGAAATTATTGACGAATTATTTCGTTATTATAATTATAGATTGGTTTTAAAAATATCATTTGTGGGGAAAATTAATTTATAATTTATAATATTGTTATTTGTGTAAATATAACGTTGAGTCTGAATATAAAAACATAAGAATTTTCTAGAAGAAAAATCTACTTGCAATTTTACACAAAGACTCGTCATTTGTGAAATATTGCTGATGATAATTGTTTGAAAGAAAAAGGAAATACGTTTTTTTTTTTCGAAATAACAAAAGGTTTGCGCAAATAATTTCTAAAACTTTATTCGGAAACAAATTATTTTCGAGCAATTTATCCGAATGTTTTGATATGAAATAAATAATAAGAAACTAATTACAATGAATGAAAAATGATTTTAAAGTTAAAATATTATATTCGAATATAGTTCGTATTCTTATTTCTAATAGTTTAATACCAAAATTAATTATTTTCAATTCAAACTACATGTAATACTATTTCACAATTATATTCTCTATGGATTTTTATATTTATCAATTTCGAAGAAGTATTAAGAATTATTTCTGAGAGTATAAATAATTGAAACTTGCGTCCTCATCCTGGATAACGATAGATATGTCGTAAACTCGTTACACGGTGTACGAGCAAATCGTGTGTCGCTTCTCCTTGGATCTAAATCTTCCATTTATCCGCGCCACCACCTTACAATCTCTGAGCTGTTGAAGCAAGATAGACGGAATACTTGGGATTATAGCATTAATCGAGCATTAATTGGAAATTGTTCGACAATTTTATCTTATCTTATAATACTTGCAATTTAATAATTAAATTATATTCACAATAAACTAGCATGGAAATTGAATGATAACGCATTGCGAAGAGTTTATACACACAGAATGGAAAATATTACGTAACAATTTGACAGATGATGAATATAAAAATCAATGTGTCATTCGATGCATTCACTAAATAAAATAAAAAATATTTGTTTCAATATTATCATGATTGAAATGAATATTAACTTGTTAATTTAATAATTTCTCTTGAAGATAGAAAATTAAGAATAGTTATTAACAGTTTTAAAAACATTCTAAAAATACAAAATTAATTTATCCATCTATATATTAAACTCTCTATATAATATTCTCAATATATTGATTTATGAATTTGGCACAATCTTTTTAACATGATATCCTATAAAAATTAATTTAAAATATATTAAATATATATAAAAATATAACAATAGGAAATTAGGAATTTTAATATTAATAATTTAGATAAAGATTGAAGAAGGTATCGCATAACACAAAACAGCTGCAATATCGCGAGAATAATGACTAGTTGCTGATGGAAGATGATCCCGTCTAATTCACATGGCTTACATAGCTATCCTAAATAATCAAGTGTAATTACAGGTTGCAGATTAATGGTGGCTAAGGGAGTTAAGCGTCACCCTTTGACTCCCTTCTACCACATCAATGGGAACAATTTGCATTATTCGTATCGTGCAAACCGATTAAAATTTCAACATCGAATTGGCCGCTTTTCAGCTCTGATTACTCTGCTACTGTTATTACCATATATACATCACCTACCTTCATTTACAAATACGCGTTTATAAAATTAAAAAAGAAATTTAATCTGATTCTAAAAAAAAAAAAAAAAAAAAAAAACAAAAGAAAGAAGTACAGAAGCTCAACAAATGAATACGTTGAATATTTAATCGGATTATGTATTATATAGATGGAATAGAATTATATCATGCGATTAGATAGAGTTATATCGTTCAGGTAATAGTATTTGTTTCAAGAAATAGTATTTGCTAGAAACAATTTTGAACGCTACACTCTGAAATCCACTTAATTATAAATATTCATGCGACTTTTATGCAAATTCTATGCAAGCTATGAATACAACACGTCCACTTGAAACTGAAGAGTTCCATAATCGTTATTTGTGTATACGCAGTGTTGAGCATAACCTTTTAAAACGATTAAAGATGGACAAAAATTTTGGTGAATCGTCAAGAAATCGAATAAATTTGACTAATTGATTAATTCAAATTAAATGATTTTTTTTTTTTGCATATAAAAATATATCGATCTTAAAGCAAGACAACATCTCTCTTCGACTTTCATCATTTACAATTCGATGAAGAAGCTTCGATTAACATTTTTCGTACATCAACTTTTATGGGAGGAACATATCGGAATCGTTTTAACGAAGACACGTGTCAATTGTCTTCTTTTGTCATCCACCGTCATCGTCATCACCTTCTTTGTCCACGAAAGGCGAGCATCCACTTCGCGTAATAGCGTTCATTACACCCCTGGATGTTCTTGCATGCATTAGCGAGATGAAAATCACTCGCGTTTTACGCCCCACTTTCGCCGTTGTCCTTTTCATTCCTCCGCCCGAGGCCCTCTCTCGCCCGATTAAACGATATCCACTGCCAAGGAAAACCGGTTCGTTAATAATTGTGGTGGCGACGCGGACGATCAACCGCGCCCATTAAAAATTCGCGCTGCATCATACGGATGCGACGTACCGATTTAAACCTCTAACGAGTGGGGAGATGACGATCCAAACACGAGAATTTGAAAAATCTCTTCCATCCTTGTGGATGGAATAATGAAAATCGTTGTTGAAATCTTGCTTGCACTATATAATTTATTATTCCACGTTTATTGTATATATAATGATATTTTGTGTATCGATCAATCAAAAGTTGAACGGTCGCCTTTTACAAAAATTATATTTCTCACTTTTCCATTTCGTTTCTTCTAATGCAAACTTCAATTACATCTAATTATTTTTATAGAAAAGGAGTGGAGCTTAAACAGAAATCAGTTTACTCGTTGAGTATAATGGTAACTTGATAAATAAACATTTTTGCACACCATCTTTCTAGAATCGAAAATAAAGTTAAAGTGATTTTTTAAACAAATTTAGTTTAGTTTGAGTGAACACATCGCTTGATTAGAAGCAAAATAAAAATCGAAAACACGCAGTTTGGAAATTAACAAGGTATCAATGTCATCCTTTGTCCTTTTTCACGATTCAATTTACGGGCTATTTGATTAAAAATTGTCCACTCGTTAAAAGGCGGATTACGAAAGTGAGGATGATCGCGAATTTCGAACACGCCCTGTGAATTTTCGATGCAATTAGTCATATCGGATCGATCGATATCTGCCACTTCCTTGTTGTCGTGAAAAGTTTCCCGTGAAAATCGAGTACGTGCCACACGACTGAATTTCGAGCGAGGATTTTAATCTCTAATAATTTGCCCCCCTCCAATGGGGGAAAGGGGCGAGAAAGGGTAATTGCGAATCGATTCGTTTTCGTGTTTCGCGAAGTTTTATAATACTCGCCAATTACGAGTACAAATTGTGGTAATATTTATCTTATAACGTTTTAGGATACATGTTATTAATTATAGATCGTGTAAATACGTTTTAACATATTAATAGATCGTTTTATTTAATTACGTATAATTTTTTTTTATACTTTTTGATGTTTGTTGAGAATATTTATATTAATTGCAATGAAAATTCAGCGATTAATAAAATTAACATTTAACGATGGAACACATATTTATTGTAGAAATTGCTGAAAACTTCTTGTATAATAAATCACAATTAGTCGAATAATTATTAAAAATTTATATCGCGAGAATGTTCATGGAGAAAATCCATGATTATTAATATTAATATTAAAATTTCTCTCTAAAAAAACTATCTATTTCCCTAATTTTATACATAAATAAAAAATCAATTTTTTACGCCGATAATCTTGTATATATATATTTCACATCACTACTTCGCTATAAATTATTCAAAATATTCCTTAAAAATACGTATCCATCTATATCCATCATATTTGTTAAAAAATATCATACTAATTAAACGAAAGAATAGAGATACGTCTGCACGTTCTCGCGCGCTGATTCGTCGTGTTATCACGTACGTTTCACGCTTAACTCGTATAATACCTATAAATACGGTGCTATAATTCTTCGGTGGATAATACATCTGCTCAACCCTCTCTTATCGATTGCCTCGCGAACGTGTCGGGAACGTAATGAAGGGGTTCAACAGTTTTTCAATTGGCAGGATGAAACGAGGATGTGCGCGTGCTACATTTATTTTAATTAATTTTATTAATGTCGCGTTGAAACATGTAGCGTTAGAGTTAACATCGTATCAAAGGGTTAATCGAAAGCTTTCGAAAAATATCCTGATTCGCCCGTTGAAGATAAAATCGGATAAAGAAAAAAAAAAAAAAAAAAAGCACGTTTGAAAACGTGCGAAGCGGTGAAATTAACAACGTGTCCCATATTTTCTTTCTCCGCGTGCTTGTTCAAATTTTTCGGCGACGATGTGTGATATTTAAACAATAATTTAATTTAAACGTACGTTTGCACGTTGCGAGTTTGAGTCGCGACGTTCGAGCCGCGCCAACCTCTGTGATCGATCGAAACGAAACGCGCTCTATCCCTCTCTTCGTTGAACACGTTCGTTTAAACGAAACGTCAGTTGTGTGACGAGAGGAGGAGCGCGATTATAACCTTTCAAACGCGATTCAAGAGGCGTCGATCTCTCGAGAAATGTCAAAAGAAGGGGAGGTGGGTGGGGAGGGAGAGGGGGGTTGAAACTTGCGTCGAGTCGAAGAACACCGCTTTAAAGATGACAAAATCTTGAAAAAACACAGTGACACGAAATCTCGAGCCTTTATCTCTTTTACGACGCTGGTGTACTATACCATCACACACCATACATACATACATATATATCTTTTTTTTTTTCCCTATATATCACCAGTCCGTTTCGATTTTTCAAAGAAAAATGACCAGTCTCGATGATCACGTAATGGTAGATAACCTAGAATACGCCACATCCATCATCTCGCGAGTGGGGAATCTTCGTAAGGTTCTTCGGGAATTGCGGAATGCTCTTCGAGAGGAGAGATTAAATCTTCATCAAGAGATAGAAATGACAATATTGCAAAAGTTTATCGACTTGCAACGTAAATACGATAGCTTAGCAGGTTATTTATTTTCTCCTCTATGTAAATATAAAAATTTCTCATACGTATACGTATTTCTAATAAATCTAAATGGGGATTAGAAGAATTTTTTTTATGTTTTTTTTTTTTTTTTTTTTTTTTTTTACACAGTGTTCAATAATTTCTCTTATCGTTACAGAGATTTATTTGGTTAAAATTTTCTAATTTGTAGCGAACACAGTCAGAAGTAAACGTGTGTATATATTATTTTTAAATAATTTTATAAAATATTTTAACGAGAATATTTGATTTTACGACGTCAATTTTTCATTGGACATAACCAAGAAAGTTTTTTATCATTCCTTTTTCATGATGAAAGAAATATTGGTAAAATTTGTAATAGTTGTTGTTGTAGTTTGGCTGCAGATAATTTGAAATTAATTTTATTACTTTACTTAGAATTATGCACACTTAATATGTTTAGATGAAAAATTAACTTTTGACTTTCTAGAAATTTGATATTTATATTTTCTTTCTTTGCCAGTAACTTTGAAAGTTTGTTAGCAATTAATTCCTTTCTTCTTTTATCATAAAATAATGTCAAACTTTCTTTGGTTACCTGATATATCTAATATTCGTTTCTAGGAATATTATAAATGAATATTATAAATTAATCAATTACATTGAATTCGTAATTACATACTTTTGGTTAAATTTTTCATAATTTGAGATATATGTATCGATTACTGTATCCTTTAAACGTCACTTTCAATTATTATATAGATTTCAAAAGATCAGATAATTATTATATTTAGATACCGTATTAGATACTCCCAATAGAAGATTATTTAAAAAGTACTATTATTTTCCACAAAATTAATCATCAATTTTCCTATTTTCCTATGCAATTCTTTTTGTTCTTAATCTTTTTACAAGATTTACATAAAAAAAAAAAAATCGAGCAATTACAAAATTGAAACATCGTGTATTTTTGAAATTAGAAAGATCTTAATTGCGACAATTAATTAATAATACAAATAATTTGACATTTACTTTAAAAATTCATTACTTTCAATTCGACTTATCGTCACGCGAAAGGATACAAAGGCTCGCGGTAATCGGTATAATATATCCATCCTCGCGAACAGTTATTAAAAGAACACGCGAGCATTACGTAACTCGGTCGATATTGAAGTTAGACGAAATTTCGATAAGGCCGATCTGCCTTATCGAGCAATAATAAAACTGGAAAGGAATCGAACCGTTGCATTTTGATCCGACCAACGATTTGCCCGATAGGAAAGTGTATGAAACAATTACTCGGCCCGCAGATCACACGAGATATAACTCACGGATTCTGGGAACCCCGTCGAAATTGCACCACAGAGTGAGCTCGAAAGGAGTAAGTTGTGCGCCTCCCCTCCCCCTCCATTAGCCCAGTTCGGGCTAATCCATATCGAAACATTCTGGTTGATCAGAACATGGCCAAGATCAAGTACCTCGCGTGCCTCGGCAGCTCGATGTATCAGAGAACCGTGGACGAGTTGCAAGACGAGCTGAACTCGTTCGAGCATCGTCTTTCGACATCGGCGACCACCGCCTTCTATAAAAGGAAAATTTACGACCTCGAGGCGATCTGTTGTGCTGACCTAAACAGAGTGAAGTCCAGGTTCGTGAGGTCCCTTCAGGCCTTCGAGAACACGATTGACTCGATCGAGGAGCCACGCTCGCAGAGGATCAGCGCGGAGGGCTGCCGTTGCTCAAAGAACCATCTAACCGGCTATAACGTGGACGCTTACCGGCATGAAAGGCCAGCCACGAGGAATGCCAAACACGGCCGATCGTTACCGCGTTCCAAGTACGTTCGAACACGCACACTTTTACGCGGAGAAAATAGTTTTACGCTCGCGGCAATCAACAGAATTATCTTTCACGTGACTCGAAACGGATTGTTGGCGCTTTGTTACCGCGGAAGGAGAGTTATTTCGTATCGATTCATTTTTTAATCGTCGCGTTAAAACTTCTGCAGCCGTATCTCGGCCGGGCAACCAGATTAGAGTCAGTTCGATGCGTAGCTTGAATTATTACTGGCTCGCGAAAGTATAAAGAATGCATAAGTATTTATATCCAGAGCTGGGGAAGTAATTATATGAGTATTTTGAAAATATTATTTATCGAATATTATCGAAATTGGAGATACGAATATTATTAAAAAAATGAAATTAAAAAGTTGGAAATCTTTTATTATAAAATCTTCAAGTCAAAAATCTATGTGAAAATGTATTTAGAATACTATTTCAAGAAATATTTTTCAAAAATATTCCAATACAGATATTTCTTATTAATAATCGAGATTATTGAGAGAGTAAAGTGAACTCTTAAAATATGTAAAATGTTCAGATTTTATTACTACCCTGAAATATTTTTAGATGGAATTATACAAAAAATGAAAGAATGTTTGAGGGTTAATTTTACCCCATGAAATTATGAGGTTTTTTTCATTAAAATCTAGATTTTGAAATTAGATGAATTTCTCTGTATTCGAATAATTTCGTGAGCTAGTATAAAGTAATTTGAAATTATTATATATAATTAAAATTGCTAACAAAGTATTGAAATATATATATTTATATAATATTTTTCGTAATAATATCATAATGTGAAAAAATATATTTCTCAATCTTTACGATATTCATTTTTAAACTTTGAGACGTAGAATCGTTTTACTAGAACTTCTTTCTTTTTTAATACATTTCTTTGAGACAAAGTGGAAAAGTTTGGCGATAGCATATTTATTTCGTATCGAAATTCATACGAAATAAACAGGATCAAATTGATATGAAATTTAGACGAAATGTATCGAAAATTTAGCTAGATTTTCCCGACGAATACAAAAAGAAGCAAGGGTGTATATTTTTCTCAAAGGCCGAGTCATTTTAAAATCTCATCCATTCTGTATCGATTCTCTTATCCGTGTTTCACGTAAAATGGGACGTAATATTATTTCGACTTTTATCCTCTCTTCGTGTAAACACGATAAAGTATTACATTCAATACTAAATTCGACTCGTATATTTTTTTTATCGATTTTCATATTTATTATATTACACTTGATATATTTTTACACATTTATTTTTTCCAATTGATTTTCATTCTTTTCTATGGTAATACATTTGGTTTACATTTTTCATCGTGTCATGTTATTTCGTGTGGAGAAAAATTTAAGTGAATTTTAACATTGTTTAAATTTATCTATATTATTTACAATCGATCGATTATCATCAAGTAAAATTCATCTTATATAATTATTTATTATTGTGCATACGTTATAATAATAATAATAAAATATCTTTTATATGCGATTATAAAATAATATTAATCGAAATATTGAAAAATAGACGATATTATATCTACATACCTGTAAAATGAATTTACATTTGTATAAATCGAATTGACGTTTAGAATATTAACACGAATAATTATTTCCTTAATAAAATAATTTTATTTTAAATAGGTCGGTGAACATGGAAACCAATCATAATCTGTGGCTGACGTACATGTGTAAGAAACGGTACAGCGACAGTGAAATGTACAGCAAAACTTACAGGTCTATGAAATCTTTTGAAGATTCCCAAACAGCAGATATTAATGACTTCAATTATCGTTTAAGATCTAACAAAAGTTTCACCATGATTTCTTCGAGTAATGGGGAAATTTCTAATATATTATTTTAGAGAACAAGTTTTGAAGAAGATCGTTAAATCATCATTAATAAATTCTATTTTATGAATTCTGATCCTGGAATCTATAGTTTATTAACGTAGTATTCTGCAAGCTTGAAAATTATACTTCGTCAAGAGGAAGCCTAGGAGCAAAAGGATAATCATCACAACGTTAAAATTAGTACGTTTTTCCCAAAAAACGAAAATACCGTTTATTTTGAAGTCATATTTAATGTATATTTATATATTTTTGTATGCATATTTTTCTCCCTTTTTTAAAATTATTTATTTATGCAATTTATATGTTATATTTTTATGTTACAGTGATTCTCATGGCAATCCCTAGAAACGTTTTAGATTTTCTTGACCTCCTCAAAGTTAATGGAAAAATAATGTGTCATCGATTTTCCATTGCCTCAGTTTTGTAACCGCAACATTTTATTATTTATAAATTGTTTTGTTATAATTTGCCTGTTTAGTTTTATTTCCATTCTCATTTTGCACGTTCTCTTTTTTCAGTTTTATACGTTTAATAGGGTGGAACGACTCTGACAGTAATATTATATCGAATAATGAAAGAAACTTGTTTTCTATTTTCTTATGCAAAAAATAGTGTTTCCGTTAGAAACAAAGCAAAATTCGTTTCGTAATTTTTTAGTTACTATTTGTTTTCAATATATTATCAATTATCAATTTTTTTTTCTTTAGTTTTATTAAAAAAACATCGATATTTTATAATGAACACGTGAAACGACGTGCACGACGTAAACGAGCAATCTAGGAATTTTTATAAAATTTTTTTTTATCGTAGATAAATATCTTTCTAAATTATTTTCTTACTTAGCGAAGAAAACTTAAAAAAAGATATTCAAATTTCAATGATTTTAAATATTCGCGCGTTTCCTTTCCTCAAATTTCATCCTTGCATTTCGTTCCGCCCTAATCTTTATCGAAAGCTATCTAAAAATTTGCTCGAGGAAGGGATAGGCGCTCGATAAAAAGCAAAAGGAACAATGCTCGCGATAAAAACGTTTGGACGTGTCATTTTCGAATGCGCGACGTAAATTCCAATGAAAAGCGACGCCCCCATCCCCTCTCGCGTTTCCATTTACGTGATTTTTCTTTTCGCGTCTCAAAATTGTCCCCCCTCGAGAGAAAAGGAAAAAGAAGATAACTTTCTTGTAACTTTTGTCACCTTTCCTATCGCATTTTTGAGAAAATTCTCTCTTTGAGAAAGAAAAAAAAAAGAGAAGGAGAATCGTTTAAAGAAGTCGTATCAACTTACAAAGGGGACTTACTTGTACTTTTCTCCTCCTTTAAAGTTGAAGTTCGAGGTTCATGCGCGGCCAGATCCATTTCCATTCCCCTTTATTTTCGTCATACTGTGAGGGGAGCCAGGTGACTGTCACGGAATATCTCGAATATGAGATCGAAGGGTGGGCGCATTCCGATTCAATACCCACCATTCTCAGTAGTTCCTTCCATAAGACACTGGATGGTGGATATTGATACTTCAAACGAAGTGGAAACATTCCTGTGAACGTTCACACAAGCGCTGCGCTAAGCATAGCGACGATCGTAAGCTCGTTCGTTTTTCAACGAGGCTCGAATATTTTATGAAAGTAATGTAGTTTAATATTCATTTAATGCAGTGTTTGAAAAAAATATTGTTTTGTTTTGATGAAATATTTTTTTTACTTTGTATTCTATTCTTCTAGAAAAGGATATTTCTATTCCATTAAATTTTACAGTTTGTCTATTAAAATATAGATATTATGGAATATATAAATAAGTCATAAATTAAAAGCGTGTTATATATAAGATTCTAATTGGAATTCTAATTATCTATTATTTATAATTTTATGATGAAAAAAAACGTTATATAATTTATCAATCGTAATGAGACGATAGAAATACAGAATGGATCTGTTTAAGAAAGGATAATTGGATAATCTTGGAAAATCTCGAGAAAAATCCTCTTAAAGAAAAATTTTACTCAAAATATTTAAGTTACACGAAACACTCCGCATTAAAAGAATCCCTGTTGAACATTTAAAATTGTAAATAATAGGAATAATATATATTTAGACAAGAATTTCTCTTTCGTTTTTCTTTTTTTTTTTCACCACCTTTCTCAGCGTGATATAATTGCATTCGAGGAAAGAATGAAAGAAAGAAAACGACAAAATCGCAAAACTCCATTGTTACGAGAAAAGATATTCCCCTTTCCACGGGGGAATATTTCATAGATGGTTGAAAATGGGCTTCGTTCCCATAATCCTCGCGTCTCCCCTCCGCTCCCCTCCCCTCTCCTCCTTCTCGACCATGTCCGTCGCGCCACCACCTGAAATTGAAAACGAAACGGCGTGTCGTCGCGCGCTGCGAGCGAGAAAAGAAAGAACCGGAAGAAGGAATCCCATTGGCAGTTCTAGTTCCAGAGCCTAGATGCTCGGTCATTCGGAAAATCTTCGACTCGCGCAGTATCGCGAGGCCAACTCGTCGAATCTACGAGGCGAGTGTATACTTCTCTCTGAGCGCGAAGAATAACGTTCCTCGTGCGTTGTTCCAACGATTCGATGCGCCTGCGCAATCGCTCGCTTTCCTACGAGGCGAGAATTGATAATCTGAAAAACTTAAAATTTCGAATAAAGTTATATTAACAAGTAATGATTATATTTATTCGTATATTACAACTGATTTCACGCTTATTATAGTTGTCTGAAATTATTGGGTGGTATCGTTTCGAGTGATCAGTTATCGAAGCAAGTTTATTCCTAACCTCAATCGTTAAAGTTTCTGCAAAGTATAATTTAAGATTCTGATTATCTTTAAAAGGGGAAACCAATGTGCGTGTCATCATTTCTTTGTGTTTTAATGTATTGCTGTTCGGGACGAATGAGAATTTTTTTTTTTTTATAAGAAGAAATGAAATAGAATATAATAATTTTGAAAACGAAGAAAGAATAAAGTTGTTTTAGTAATTTATTACTCAAAGCGCCAAATTATAGGAAGGGTGTTACTTTTTACAGCAAGTTAGTGCCCAAGTCTGTATAAAATAAAAAAAATATCATTTTTTGATTTTTGAGCTGTTATGAAGGTGTGTTTATATTAATTAATTTTTTTTTATTTAATATAACTCGTGGAAAGTTATCTTTTCACTGATTTTGAAATATGTTGTTAAGAACGATATTATAACAATTTTTCTTTATATGGAATACTTTTAGTTATAAGTATAATTAGAATGAAAATGATAGAGCAAGATAGTTTTATGTTTATCATAGTTTTATTCCATCATTGTCTCATTTCATTTAATGTAAAATAAAATTGAATTGATCTAATTTAATAAATGAATTTTCAATAATAAATCAATTTTTGTGTTTATATTTTTCATTTATAGAATCGAATCTCCAATCATATATTTACATATGTAATTTTATATTTTTAGGATAATTGCATTTTCTGATCTAATCAGTATCAATATATTAAAGGATAACGTATTATGTTTTATATCATTTTTTAATAAATTATTGAAATAAATAAAAATACTGACAGATCTTCTTTAGAATTTAGCACCGAAATAATAAAATGATTCCAATGAAAAAAATAAAATTTATTTAAATATATCTTTTTGAAAAATCAACATATTTCTCCTACAAATTTATTTCACCTATGAATTTTGTGACTTATACCAATATATATTCACATATGAAATAATTCCATTAATATTGAAAATTAGTTTCCTTACAATTCTTTACATATTACAAGATTTACAAAATAGATCTTCTTATGCAAATCCACACTTTACGCGAACCTGGATCGATCCGCTAACTATTTCTCGATAAAAAAATAAAAAGGAAAGGAAGAATTCGCTTTGATTACGAATAATCGAATATCATTTTATATTACACGAAAAATACATTTGCCCACTAATTCTAGAACTCGGTGCAAAAAAGAGGGAAGGAAAAGAAAGCAATCTCTCAGAAACAAGCAACGCAATTATTGCCGAGCCACGAGCACGTGGAATAACTACATCAGGTCCGAACCGAAAAAAAAAAGGAAGAAATAAAAAAAAAAAAAAAGAACACGAAGTTGAGTTTCATTCCGACGAGAGAAGAATAGGAGACGTAACTCGTGAACAAACGACTTTGAAGCTACAAAACACCGCCAACTGTTTCCTTCTTGCGGATATACAACAGAGAGAGAGTCGAATCGGTCGAAGAGGGCGGGAGTGTATTAGATTCGCCAAGTAAGCCTTTTACAAGAGTGGAAACCGAGTGACAAGGGGAACAAAAGCGGGACTCTGCCTTCGACCAGGAGCAAACGGGTGAAATGGGAAGGCCACCGACACGAATGTATACCTGCATACGAAATACACACAATCGTGTACGATCACGCGTACAGGGTGGTTCAAAAATGATGGAACGCCGGGGTTAACCGATGAGCTGATTTCGAGCAAAATTTTTTTTTCACGCCTTTGCAAACGAATTATTTCGACAAAAAACCGCTGACCAATCATAGAGCGCGTAGACCAGTCGAGTCGCGACCGGTAGCGTTGGGTATCGACACTGGTCGAGTTCGAACAAACGAGTTCAAAATTATTGTAAGACGAATAAATCGAAAATAAAAATTCGTAAGGAAGTAAAGTTAAGTAAGTAGATAAAACAGTTACTTTTGGATATTCTTTCTTAGCACTGAATTAATTATTGACAGATTTGCGCGTAACATTAAATTGATTACATATAAAACATCATCGAAATTCGAAATTTGTACATTTAATTTAATTCGAGCGTTATATATTTTTTCTTTGAGAAATATTATATATTTTTTTCTTGTTTCAAATAAAGTGTGTGCAAAAAAAAAAATTGTTCAAAATTAATCATGAAATCCTCTCTTATTTTTTTCCTATTCTCCGAAGATCTCTCAGATTTTCATCTTTTCAGAAGTTTGGAATTATTCCTGTCGCGTATCGTTTCATTAAAATTATAGTTGGAAGAACATCATATTGTCTTTTATATAAGCTTATCGAATCAATGTATATCAATACTACTCAAATTTATTATCCTGGATTTTTGGGCCACCCTGTACGTACGGTCGCGAGCTACGAGCATTTCACGTGTTTGTAGACGCGTGGATACGTGAAAATACATGGACACACCTGTGAGAAAAGGGGTTGGAATACCGCATGGCGCTGTAGCATCGACCCATTGTACGATGCAGAGTGCACTCTCTGCTAAATCAGCCGCTCTTTTCTTCACTTTTTGCTTCTTCCCGCCTCACCTTCGCTCGGTGTCGCGCTTTTTCATTCTCTCTCTCTCTCCCCCCTTTCTCTTCCCTTCTCTCCATCCCTTCTGGGGGTTCCTCTTCAATCTATCCTTTGGCACGTAACCTTGGCTAAGACGGAATGTCGAAGCGAGACCAAGGTAACGAGATACCTCCTCCCCCCCTTAAGAGACGTTCCTGGTCCTTTTTCTCATTTTTCCCCCAGGTTCGACGGCCTCCTTCTTCCTTCCTTATACACAACCCCCGATTGCTCTCGTTTTAAGCGCGAGAACCGGTTTCTTGCACGCCTCAGCAAACTCCTCCTCCTCCTCCCCAAGTTTTCCACGCTTGGAGGAAAAGTTTATCGTCTCGGCGACAGAAGGCCACGCGAGGAGGCCATGTCGCCCCATTGTGCCCCTTTTGTGTCCTCCCTTGTTCCCCGAAAATTGATATCCCGAAGAATTAAATCTGCTTGCAACGTGGAAATCGAATTTCCACCACCACCACCACCATCCTCGTTATCGGCCGCTACGTGATTAATTACGTCGATGTTGATCACGAAGACAGGACGCCTTTTACGATCCTGGACGAGTGATGGGCGCAAGAAAAGGAGGCGACGTTCCTTCTTCTCCTCGGTGTTTAATTACCGTCCGGAGATTCTGTATTTGCCTCTTCGCATTGTCGTTGGGGCGCAACGTTTGTCGAAATTAACTCCCTTAATTGGCGGAAATTAATTTACTCGCGAGAAGTTTACAGACAGCCGAAGATGTCGTCGCTTATTATGGGGAGCATCGTGGTTAATATGGCGGTAAATGTATTCTACCGATAGAGAACATTTCTCCCGTGTACGAGTCGAAATCGTATCGTTTGTCCTCGAGTGAAGTTTATATATATTTTAATTAATTGTAATTATTCTAAAATTAAAATAATAATGAATATAAAAAAAAAATGAATAATTTGCATATTATTTAGCAGCGAAACTTTTTACTTGGAAACTTAATATGGAATTAATATTTTATAATATCCATATTCTTTGATCTATACAAAATTCGTTAAAAAATGTATAATTGTTCGTGTTGAAAGTGGTGCGAGTTTATTTTTTGTAATTTGATTAAATATTGGATAGGTTAAGTAAAATTATGGAGAATATATCTGTCTATAAGGTAATATTGATGGTAATATGTTCATCAGTATTAATATATTCATTAAAAAGTGGATTCCAGAGATCAAACATAAAAGATAGTACAAAAAATGTTTTTTATAATCTTATATTCAGTCGAATAATTGAACATGGGTTTCATTTCACTATGTCCAATGTTCAACGTAATTGAAAAACAATTTAAAAATTTGATTTAATAAAAATATATAGAATATTATTAGAACGTTATCAAATTAAATTAAAATAATGAAGGTGATGAAACATTGAAAATATAATAATATAGAATGAAAAAAAATGGTAAAATTTAATTTAATAAAAATAATTAAATAATTAAATTTCAATATTTGTACCAAACAAATCATTAATCTAAATATATCTATATTAATTACATTATATCGTTTATTACATTATATTTTGCATATTTTTGCAAAGTCATTTAGATTGATATATTACCTTCATCAAATCACGAAATGATTAATTACGCGTGATATTGTAATCATAAAATCCATAAACGTCATTATTTTATTATAAAAAAAATGTATTTTTCGCTATACAAAATACTTCATCAAATTATATCTTTCTATTCAAATGAAATTACAGAAAAATTGTAGAAAAAATTTAATACGATTTTAATAAATATTACCTTTTTTTTTTGTGCTATAGAGATACCTATATTTTATATTAATCATCTTTGAGACTTATCTCTTATTATTTTATTCAACCCCTCCCATAAAAATAAGAATACAAAATTAATATAATAAAAGCATAATATACTAATAACGTTTGAATATAATAATAACAATATAATAATTAAAAATTCATGAAACACATTGATAAGTAACGATAAGGCTTTAACATCCCATTCATTAAAGTTCGAAAATATAAATACACCTTATATCCATTATATATCTTTCTCAACGCCATTGACGATTCAAGCACCATCTATGATGTAATCGACTCAAAACAAAAGAGACGCGTCAAAACAGCTAAAAGAAAAGCATAAACGCGCGATACAATCTTAAATATAGAAAGTGTGCCGCTTGGAGACGCAAGAAACGTGCATCCTGCGGATCACCGGAAATAAATCGTGAGCTGGAATCGAGACCAATAAGCTCGCTCAGTGTCTGGCCGTAAGAAAAATTTATAGTTATCCCGTGAACGGGCAGTTAAAGGCGAGCCGTTTCCCGTCGATGAGGAAAAGCTTGTTCCAATTCATTCCCGGCGAAATGGACGGATATACCACGCGCCTTGCACTTTTCCAATACACTTAACATTTAGTTTCGTTTATCTCCAAGGAGAGATAGTACGTATTGTTTCCAAGCTGCACGTAATATACTTACAAGGCAAATTGTCCGTATTGATCCCTGATGTATCTGTGAACAGTTACTATTCGCCGGAACTGCTTCTCCGCTCTTCTTTTATAGCTAACTTGCATTTATTCTGTATAGCACACTATTGCTCGAATTACTATTGTTGCGTTGATCGTTATTGAGACGTTTCGATTGTTTTTATTAGAAGATTGCTTCGCTGTACTGGAGATAATTGGATTGTTTTGAAAGAAATTTAATCTTGACTTGAAAATTCTAGTTTTAAAAAAAAATTTTTTGCGTGTACGGAGCAATTCTTTTTTTTCCTGGTCGAATATTATTTTCGAAATCAAAGTTTCAGTGCGTTTTTCAATTTTCTTTTTTTTTTTAATAGAGCAAACATTTAAATTACAAATGTTTTAGTGCTCTTTCATTATTTCGCTATAAAAAAAAAATAGATAAAAGTACCAAAAATTTTTCATCAGATAGAAATTGTATCAAAAATTCAAAAAATATCAAAAATTTTAGGACTCGATTTTATTCTTTTAAAAAGATTTCTTGACAAAAAAATTGTTCTTTCATATGTTACCATATAAAATATACTTTCTTTAACGATATGAAAACAGATTAATAACAGTTTATATATTTTTTTATTTATTGTTTTGATTGTTTTATGAAAATAGACAAAGTAATAGCAGATAAAACACATCAAAATGAGATTTTGTTGTTTAAGAATAAAAGTATTTCTTACACGTGTTGAATCTGGCTATAAAAAATTGCTTATTACATTTAGAAGGTAAATAATAAAAAAAAATAATCGATTTTTATTTAGAATATATCAAAAAATAGTAATTTCTTTCGATATTTTTGTCAACTGCATCGTATGATATTAAAATTTCTATAAAAATCAAATTTGATTTATATTCATGATGATTAATCTTTTTTTTTTTTTTTTTGCTGACATATACAGCTTCAAATTCCATTGAAAACCACAGAATGTACTATCATTTTATGTATTTGCTGCATCAAATTTGCGATTTTATCAACCACTGAAAGAAGTTTCTCCATCATTTATAACATTCTTGCATTCTTTAATTTCAATAGAGAATATATCTATTGCTTTCGTTGTTAAATATTTTAATGCAACTTTAGTAATTGTCCAAATAACTATTGATTCTTCAAAACTTTTCAACTAAGAAATTGTAAATAAAACTTTTTTCTATATCTTGTAACAGTAATTAATTTTTTTTTTCTTTTTTTACAACTTTCATTTCGATATACAATACGTATATTCAATTAAATACTTTTTATCGTTAGTTCTCAATTGTGAATGAAATTCCTTACGTTTCAATCTCTTGACCATTTGTTTCTCATCAATTAGAAGTTGGTTTTCGTACGTGTACCTTTCCTGTTTGCGAATGAAACATTTTAGTATTTCAACGAGCTTGTAAATTCCCAGTTGACCTTACTGGGGAACACGATTCTATCGCAAGGATTGCCACCGAATTAATTTTGAGAAACTAGTCGTGAACGGAGGGGCAGCGAATGATAACCCATAGTCGACTGTGCGCTGTTTGTCTCGAGCTATCTATGCATCGTCGTCTCGAATGTATAACTATTGATTGAACTCTTGATTGTAAGACTTCTAAATTGTATACGTGAGAACGTTGCCACAAACTTATGGATATTAAATTTCACTTCAATTTCGATTCTCTTCCATTGGTAAATATTCTGAGGATATAAAAATCTTTGCTTTTTTTGTCACATTGCTAAAGATGATTGCTTCTTTAACCTCTTCAGGGATATTATAGGACATCAAAGACACTTTTGCAATACTTTTAAAGCGATGATTGTCAAGTGAAATTAATAATATATTAAGGAACTTTGATTCTGTGCAAGAAGTCTTCAATTTTAAATTTATTTTGAAATTAAATAATCTGATGTTTCTTTTCTTTGTGATTGGCGACAATATTTTTAAAAATTTTTTTAAAAAATGCTTTATTTGTATAATAATCCATCATTTTTTAATTCACGAAAAAAGATGATTCTAATAAAAATATATTGCTATTTCTGATATAGCATTATCTCTCTTCATATTCAAAAATAAATAGGAATAAATAACAACAAACAAAAAAGTAAGAGAATATCACAACAATATCACATCGAATTTGTGATCCACAGACTATCATAGTTCTCTTTTCTTTTTATCTGCTTCTAAGAGGAATTATCTCTTCAAATTTTCAGATATTTTATTGTTGTTACTTAAACGGTGACGCAAAATTTCTCGTTTATTAATCACATCACACTCATAAGATAACGAATATTATTTTCTATTTGTTTGCATATATTTTCAATTATATTTCATTTTAGAAAAACAAAAAAACAAAATTAATGATAACATTTTTGTGATTGTGCAAATTCATCGAAGTTTTTAGAGGATCTCTCCAGAATGGAGAGAGCTGTTTTTAACTAACGATAGATGCAATTTTTTTAAAACCAATTGCGATATGATCTAGAAATTTTTCCTTTTTATTTCCAAAAAAAATTTTACCATTTGGATGCACATAAAATGATGTTTTATGTAGAATAATATTCTTGAAAAATGTTAAAAATAGAAGAAATTCCATAGAACGAGATTAAATGGCATCAAAGCACTCTATTATTTTTATGAACTTGGGGGAAAAGCACGTTCATATAATCAGGTTGTTATAATAGAAGTGCATCTAATACCTTCTTAAACTATGGTTTTTCGTTCAATTAAGAGGAGTTCGTATAAAAGGATTTTATGATTTTCTCCAAAACAATATATCAAACATTTTAGGAATAATTTAGAAATAAAATTAGAAATAATTGTGGAAGAGCAATAATTATCCAATGTTTAATAAAAATCATTTTGTATCATGATATAATAGTCTTCAAGATGCATAATAAACAACGAATAATTAAATAATTAAAATATCGATTCTCTCGCGTAATTCAAACATTTTCTATCTACAAAATGAGAATTACTTCTAGCAAGACGAGGAAATAAGTATCATTGTCGTTTGCAACTTCAAACTTACTACAACTACAGACACTCGAGCACAATTTAAAGCACGATTCAAATTGCAAATTACATTGAATATATTCTGCAACAAGGAAGATACCGTTCAAAATGCAAATATTGTTACATCTTGCAATTTCAATTATACATGTGTATAAATCATATTAATAAATATTTGGAATTAAACAATATTGTGATATGTTACAAAAATTCAACTTGCATGCATATTGTACGACAACATGGAAAATAAGAAAATTGTCGAGAAAAGATGGTCGTTAAATATTTCATATTTATAAAGATTAGAAGTGTTTTCAAACTGCTCGCTGCGATGACGCTAAACTTTATAATCGACTTTCAAACTAAGAACGAAAATTCATCTGTTTCTGAATAATCTTTTACGAAGATCAAATTACACTTCGCAAAACTTTGTGCAATTTACTTCTATTGCAAATGCAAGAGTAAAATCTATAAATTCGATACTTAAGGTGACGTTGATGCAATAAATTTTAACACTTTTCGAAATCATGAATATCAAATAGATTATTGAAATAAATACTTTTTGAAATATTAACTGTAATAATATTAAATTTTTGTAATAATTTTTTTCTTTTACTCATAGAATTTTAAATGTTTCAAAATTTCTGAATAAATAATGCAAATAATAGATATGAATTTTATTCATCCATTATTTTTTATTAGAATCATGTTATCGTCTAATTTTATCCATCTCTAAAAATTTCGTTCATTTATTTAACAATATAAACAAATTATTTAGTATAATATATAATAAAACGATGGTCTGCGTTCATTTTGAGGGAATTTTTAAATCATTGATATCAAATTAATACGCAATTAGCCTAATTTCTCTCTCGAATTATTGAAAAACTGATACTTGTAAACAATCAAAAAATATTCAAAAATAATACTAAGAAAAGGTATTAATAAAAAATTATATTCGTTATATTCATTATTTGTACGATAAATAATTCAAATTGGAAAATTGAATTTCCTTTTCTTCGTTACTTGAAAAATTATCTCAACATTGATATTCCTCAAAGATTCTACATCCAATAAAATCTAGTTTTTTATTAGAAAATTTCAATAAATCGAACCTCTCTCACGAAATTCAAGCTTATCAAGATTTTACTCTATTCAGATAAGAAATTAGAAAAATTTCCAAATTTATTTTATATTCTTTTTAAAAACCTCCCAACGTATCTTTTTTTTTTTTTATAAACCTTGACAATTCGAAAGATTGTTTCAATTTTTCACGACAGTTGCCATTTTTAACGTTTAATTTAAAACAACCGAAAGTTTTGGAAAAAAAAAAAAAGCGAGAAGAATCAAGAAGAATAAATTTCCGATACGACTTTGATATCGCCAGAACGCAATGGAATTTTTCCTCCTCATTCTTTCCTCCGTCAATTATCTCGGTGGTCATTAGTATAAGCAGCGATGTCGATTACAAGGGTTCTTAATTACGACGTAACTCGGGGAACTTTTTTATTCGTCTTTTTTAGGCTAGCATCTCAATTTGTTCTCAACCTTCTCCCTTCCTACTTTTAAACTTCACTTCTTGAAACTTTTTCCCTTTGGCGAAATCGATCAATGGCCTGAAATTCACGCCAACGATACTTTCTTTTTCTGGGTATGGAAACAAATTAAACGAAACTAGGCGCTACGGTAAAAAGTTCTTTCGTGCGCATATTCAAAGTTGTGCGATTATTTTCTGAGAAAAATTTGCATCCAATTCTTCGAGATTTTAGATGCGAAAAAGGTCGAGAAAGTAAAATTTCTTTAAAAAAATATTTTTTATATTATTTTTCACGTTATATGAGAATAATAAATTAAGAATTTTTGGTTAAGAATTCAATATCTTTACAAAATGAGAAATATCGTTTGTTCAACACAAAAATTAAATTATAAATTACCAAATGGACAAAAATAATAAAAATAATTTTTTAAATGAGTTGCAACATCTTGAAAAATTTGTTCGTCGAATTTAAATTTCAAGAAAATAAATAAAAGATTAATTAAAAATAAAAATAACAAAGTTGTTTCCTTTTTACATCTATAATTAAAATGGCTACGTTCTTTCTATCTTTTCAACACCGATGCATTGAAAAATGTCTTAATAAGATTAAACTTGTTATATAAAAAATCTATTTATCAAATTTCTTTCCTATGATCTTCGAATTTTTATATTGTAATTTTGTAAAGTAAGCATTGGATCAAATCTGCAAATTCGAATTGGATGTTATATTCAAAGACATTTATGCGTTTGGCCATATATTTCGTCCAAAATTAATCGCTTTTCCGTTATCGCTAAATATCGTGCTGTGTATTGGAGTATTTCACAAGGGCGTAATATATGAGAAAATGAATACATCAATAAATACGGATGTGGAATGATAAATTTGATAGGGGAAATACAGCAAGCAAATTGTAAATTAATGTTGTACCTTGTATCGTTATCGTTCTATGCATTTACATAAAGGCGTTTGATTCGTTGTTCAGATTTATCGTCAATGTCGATTCGATGATAGAGAAAGGAAAGCTATGTGTAGTATTTGTGATATACTTTTGCTTTCGATAACATTGCGTAAAATGTTCTATATAATTGCAAAATTTATATTAAATAAATTAGAATTAGAAATAGTTGCAACAAATATTCTATGTAAATGATAGAATAATTTATTTGCAAAATATATATATATATATACTTTGTGTTAATTTATTCGTGGAATATTTTTGGAAGATCGAGTTTAGAGGCCAAAAATAAATGCAAAAGTATCAATTTATTTATTGAATTATAAGCAATTAAAATGTGAGAGAAACAGTCTTATTCTATTTTCATTTCGTTTCATTTAATGCAAATTTAAATTGATTATTACTTAATAAAATAAGCTTCGAATGATATTTTTATATATTAATCTTTATTTCGATCTCTAGAATCAATTCTCTCTTTCACGAATATATTAATACCTTGTATCTCTATATTTTAATTCAATTTATATTTATATTAACGATATTCATTTATTATTTTATCCTATCTCTATATCAACTGTGAAAAACTGTGACCAATCAAAAATATTTTCTCCTATAAGGAAATAAAATAAATTATAAAGAATTAAAGAAATGCGAAAAACCTTATCACTCTAATTCTTAACCTTATTTCTCTTAAATTTTGTGAAAAATTCAACGGAATATTTCTGGGCAAAGTCGAGCTTCAACGTCAGTGTGTCATTACCGGTTGGATTTCCGGCGTGATTAATACTTTTGATTACATCGACTCGCCGTCATTTTTCCACTTCTCGTGTCTTATACCGGCACCTGTTATTTGCATGCAAGATTAACGAGCAGAGAATTTCAAGGGAGTTCAAGTCCCATGTCACTGAAAAATATTACGTGCCCATGCCGGTGGAAATCAGTGAACAAGGTCTAGAATCCGGATTTTCAAGGTAACGACACGAGTATTTCCCTCGGGAGTATACACGTATACCATGGGCAATCACTTCGATTGGAAGATACCAATTTGTTCTACGACGCGATTTCTTAAAATCGAATTCACCCTATCTGCGGCACGACTTCTACTTACACCGTTGAAATATCGTTGTTGAGCAGGAAAACAATGTTGAACGTTATTTATATATAGATTTTAAAGCAAATTGGAATTTTTGTATGAATCCGATCTTGTTAATTCAGATTTCTATAACATCTTTTACGATTTCGATCGTGAAAATTTTTGTGAATCGAAATACAAGAGAATCAATTTTATCATATTTAGAAAATTTCATTCGAAGATAAAAGAAATTTTTATTTTTTTTTTTTTTTACTAAAAACTTCTATCTATTAAATTATTGTTTGATATAATATTAAATGGACATTTGTATTATGGTACTTTTTGTATATTATTTTGTATATTGATCTTATATTTTTACATTTTTAATTATAACGATGAATGATAACGAGTATAAATTTATGAGCTGCTGAAATTTAGTTATTCACGAGCAATTAAATTAAATTGATTGCAAGCAAAAAGATACAGAAACCAGAACATTTATCTGCTTTATTAAACGGAAACAAGCTAACATTTTCCTTTGTATTATTAACGACAAATAACGAATCGCATTGATTTATATTCATCCGTCAAAATTCATTAATATTATTTCGTATTAGTCACAGTACGATTGTCACATGCAAATCCAGATTAAAATTTAAGCCGGATTGTTTCTAATTTCGACTGAACGAGAAACATGCTTACTTGGAATTTTTAATTTTTTATTTCTGCAAAAGATATATAATTTATTTATTACGTTATAATTTATTTGGATTAATATAAATTGTATGATTTATATTATATGATAAAGCGAATGACGTAATTTAAATATGATAAAACATCAATAAATGTTTTATTACTGTATAATATCGATATTATTTTTATATTCGTTATTAATTTAAAAGCAGTGAATAAATTATTTATATAAATTAGCTTTAAAATTAATTTTTTTTTCAAATTAAGCCGTAATTAATAAGATGGTATTTGATAAATTTCAATAATTTTTATTTTTACAATAATTTAGGAAATAAATTGCTAATTTTTTAGAATTTTATTCTTTCTAATTTATTAAAGAATGCTTTAAATAATTTTCAAAAACGTATATATATAATACTTTTATATTCTTATATTTATTCTCAAATTGATTTTAATTTTTTTGAGAGATCCTATGAATTTATATATTTCTTTACATAACTAAATTATTATTATATTATACTTTTTCATTGTAATTACAGAATTATAAAAATATTGATAAGATTAAAAAAGTTTTTATGAAAACATATGTGATATAATTAACTTTTTCGAATAAAATATAAACACTCAAAAATCATTAGATAGTTTATGAAGAAAAAAAAAATTCTAAAACATTAACAAAATTTTTCACTTTATTATAAAAAATTATTGAATTTCTTAAAGAAATTTAGTTCTTTCTTTATCCGTGATACAGTTTGCAAATTTCGCAAATTTAAATTGCTTTCACTGCATAATACGAGTTCAGAATTTCTCATTTCCCCGGATATGAATTAAATCTTGTTTTGATACGAATCTTTTGTTTGTCCACTTGTGATTTGCACATTCAGATTAGAAGTGTACACATATAAAACTTATAATACTATATAATAATGCATTATTCATAATATTCCACGCTATTGATATAATTAAGAAAGCAAATATATTTTGTGTAAATTGTTCTATTACAAAAGATTAAAATTTATATATATTTAATTTAATTATATATATTTAATAAAAAATCTAAAAATAGAAACTTTGATTGAGTATTTTTTTTAAAGTTCTTTTTTAAAAATCATAAAAATATTAATAAATAATTAATAATAGAATATGTTAAAATGATAAAATGATATAGCTCTATTATTATTAGATTAAAACAATAAATATACAAGTAAAATATATTTGATTTATAATCTAAATTGATTGAACATATAACAAGATTTGAAGTAATTATTTAAAATTAAAATCTTATCTCTTTTTAGATTTTAAATAAATTTGGAAAAAGAAATATACAAATAGAATAAATGTTTAGAAATATACAATAAGAATCAGACTCAGAATTGAGAATTAGAAAAATAAAATAAAAAATAGTACTTTATATATAATACATTATGCTCTACTTTTTTTTACACAAACTTTTATTCAAATGAGAGTTCGTAAAATAGCATTTAAATATATTTCATGAACCACTGTATATTTATATAACCTGTTTCACGTGAAAATTTCATTTGATTCCTTTTCTATTTATAAATATATCATAAATATATTCTCAAACTCTCCAATTCAAAAATTCAAAAAAGTATACTTCGGTATATTTCCATTTCCATTTTTTTTTCTAAATTTACAAATGTACTTACATATACTGTATGCATTTTGTAACACTAAAATCACAAATTTTTTTCGTATATACAAACACGTACGTACACGTACAACACATTTTTCTAGAAAGAAAAATTCCAAAAGAGATCTCTTGTTGAAAGCTCTCAACACTCAACACGAACACGTTCATATTACTCTTCCATTAAGACGAAGGAAGAAAATAAACCGGACGAAACGATCAAAATTTCTCGTCTTCTTTCTCTCGAAGAGTAAAGAAAGTTCTAGAAATAATATGGCCGCCTTGTGGCAGAAACAACGACAGTTTAAATAGTAACGTTACGAAGTCGAAAGAACGATGAAAACCGTTGAAAAATTATGGTGGGGATAAAAGGAGTGCGGATAGGGTGGCGAGATAGGTGAAGAGAAAGGGAGATCAGAGGTTAAGTGAAATTGAAGTTGAACCACTGATGAAAACGGCTTGCGGAATCTAAGGTGGCGGGAGACTGCTTCGCAATAGTTTCGTTTCCTTTTAATCTCGGTAGGAGTCTCTGCTAACCATAGTGGGAAGACTGTTAATTCCGCGTCCATTTTTCGCGAACAGAGGAAGCGAGTTGAAAGAAACTTGCACGCGAATCTGTGCGTTTTTTCCGTGTGGTTGTGTTAATCTTACACCGTGGAAGCAAAGAGAAAAACTGAAACGAGGATTCGTTAATCGAACCATCCTAACGATCCTTCCAGGAAGAGAACGTGCATTGGTTCAATTTCTCCATTGTTGGAAAATGATTTATAAGTTTGCACGTGTTCGACCGGCCATTGTTGTTTCCCGGACGTTTTCAACGTTCTATTCAAGAGATACTGTGTATACCACGAACAATATAAACAGGGATTAACGCGGAATGATTGCACGCACGATTTATTACTGTGTGTTTCGATATCAACAGTGTCATTTTGTCAGGTATTTATATATAATTAAATATGAATTTAAATGAATTACTTATTCATAAAAAGTTATGTAATATTTAAATTTTTTTATCGAGTTCCTTGATTAATTGAAAAGTATATATTTTTATATATTTATATTTAAGTATGTATATATATAACAAGTATAAATTTGAAGAATATATTATATATTTTATATAATTATACGTTTTTTTCTTAATTTTTTATCAATCAATTTATTTTTATATATTTAGAAAAAAATTATAGTTTGAAGCAAGTTTGAATATGTAATGTGCTATTACATGATAATACAAGAAAATATATACTTCAATTTCTGAAGGGATTTAATAAGATTTTCTTTTTTAAATTGTTATAATATATATTTTGTTTTTAATTATATTAAGATCTCTTATTATATCTATATAATAAATAAGAAAACAAGATTATGATATGATCTTAGTCATCATTATGATTATATCAATTTCACTTTAGATTTTTATTTGCATACTTTGGTTTAAAATATTAAATTATCTTTTGAATTAATGAATTTTGTCATAAATAACTTGATATAAATATAATTTAAATTGTTTTTATTTTAATGTGATCAAACATTTATATTATCTTCCAATATCTATGAAATTTTTGTACTTTAATTATAGAAATAAAATTATATCAAGTTTTCATATTTTATGGCAAAATTGAATCATTTTCTTTCATTTACATTTAGTTACAATTTTTTCTCATCATATGATATATGATTAAATCAATAATTTTATGACTGTTGAATAAATTTTTTAAAGGATTATTTTATTTGAAAAAAAGAACTCATAACTATACTGTAACAAATATTATATATTTGCGTAAATCTTATTTATTTGTCGAATTCGGTTAACCATGTGTATAATATAATATAATATAATATTATATACATTATTATACACGTATAAAACACGATATGATATTTACATTTGAAATAAATTCTGCGTATAAGCTCTATGCAAATTATCTTTTTTCCAATATTTACAATAAACTTCATAACGTTCATATCTTTAAAAGAAATATAATTAATCATTCGATATTTTACATATGACATATTCATATATTAATAAAATTTCAATTTTTAATCTCTTTAATAACTTCGTGTTTAAATATACGAAATACTTTAAACGCAAATGGAAAAACTGAATAAAATATTCAGTCTCTGTCAAATATATCTTCACATAATATGACGTATTCAAGTTAACAAGTTAAATTCAATAGCATCGAGGCGGATTTTTCTTTTAAAAGAAAATTCTATAAACGTTCACCGATTGGACGTGCAAACTTGTTCATAAATCTATGCAATATGATCCCTTATGTCGAGAAATAATCGTAGTTCTGGCGTGTTCGCAATCTTTCATATCGCGTTAGATAGGTTTCAACGATCGTAGAGTGTTCTTTTGATAAAGGACTTACAGAATGTAGGGTAGAGTGTTTGATCGATGATTTCGAAGAAATTGAAAGTCTCAGTGAAATAAAATTCACGTCAGAGTATAAGGTGTATTATGGACCGCGATGTAGTAGATATTAAATTAAAGGATAGCAATAAAATGGAATAAAATTTCATCAATTTATTATTTACAGTTAGCCCTCTTAAATGTATATAATATGATAGGTACTTTGAAAACATGGTTTCGATATAGTACGACGTAGAAATTGCGATTTTCTCGAAATCTTTCCATAATATGATTAATAAACTTGACATAATTAACTTTATAGCAATATTTTCAACACATTTTAATTTGTGTTAGTTTCAAAATTTCTAAATTTTCCTTTATTTTGCTTGATTTTAATACGACATAAAGTGAATTAACTGTATCATCAGGTTGATTATATCAACAATAGTTTGACAGTAATATTAAAAGAAATGATACCAATATTCTCTGTAAAAGGAAAAAGTCTTTGATTTGGATCCTCTTCGTAATACACTATTTAAAATTTATTATTTTTTCGTCAAAAAATTTTCACTTCGATCTGGATTTTTGTTATTTGAAAAAATTTGATATTGTTATATGGATATCATACCAAATATATTTGTGGCTTCGCTTATTCTAATGCGGATGATTTAAATTGTCATTTCTTTTAGTTTCATTTACTAATTTCTATATGAAAGAACTTAAATCAAAATAAATTTATTACAATAAAATGAATGAGATTTATATGGAAAAATTAATTAAAAATTCTTCGAACGAAAAAATATAAATAATTCATGATTCAATATTCTCTGAGAGAAGATATTTAGTAACAGATTTTATATTTATTTTTATTCTATTTTTTTAGTTCAGATTTAAAATTAATTTAAAGTTTTATTTTCAATCAGTATACTAAATGGTGAATTTTTATTTTTGATACTAAAAAAAAAAAAAACAAATAAATACACAAATATATATTTATGTATTTTTGTTTTTTGTTCAATGTTTTATTTATAATTTACTATATTTCGAATTTGATGGTTTATGTCTTTCTTAGTAGTTATGCTAGTAGAATTTATATATTGCACAATTGTATATTACTTTTTAATGCATCATTTTTACTCAGAAGTATCTACTTATTTCTATTTAGAAATTTTCCATTGAAGTGTAATTATATGTATATTTCGTTTTTTTTTTTTTCTATCTATAATCTACGTATTTTCATGTGCAATTTATGTTAGTTTATTCTTCGTACTTGTTAAATATTATCTTTCCCTTTCTACTTTCAAATAAACAAACTAATACAAAATAATCTTGAAAACTGGTTCACATACAGGGTGTATCATGGACAATCAATTCGAAGTGATTCTTTATGCAATAACGAGTCGAAAAGAAACGTACAACTTTTCCATTTTTTTGAATAACCTTGAAAATTTATTCGAATATCGGAAATTTTTCGAATAAAAATGAAAAAAATGAATCGGTTGATATTTGATTGGATATCAATGAACTATCGATAGGAGGTTACGTTATGAAAATAATAGCAAAAAAATATAGAATAAAATTTCATCATTTAAATTTATGTTTTTTGAGAAAATCGAGATTCAACACGCGTGCGATACGATAAATCATAAATATAATCGATGAATTCTACATTTTCTGCTCATTCTCGAATGTAAAACAAATTTCCAAATCGATGTTCATTCACGTAATTAATTAATTCAGCCAATTTCAAATGTAAACGTGATTCATTCGAAAACGAAATTTCCGATAAAAAATTTTATTTTTTCTTTTCGATTCACCGTTGCATATAGAATCATTTCCACTTGTTCGTCTACGATTCATTCTGCGTAACACACTTTGCTACTTACTTCGATTTTTTTTACACATTGACATACCTGTTGCTATTAAACGGGAAAGAAATATTATACATAACAGACAAAGAAGATATTATTAATTTTACGCACCGCGATCGATACATTCTCCCGTTTGTTTTCACGATGCATGTGCACATATGCATCGATGTTTGTTTGTACACTGAAATATTCAACGAAACTGAGTGTACACTAGAGCCGGTAGGTAAACAAAGGCAGTTCAGGCTAGATTGTTAATAGGCATGAATGCCCTAAAGGATAGCATTCGAGTGCTCTCTCGCGTTTCGAATACGAAAGGAATGTATAATTCAACAGAAAAACAGAAATAAACTTCCATCCTTCTTCTAAAATTGCAGGAAATGAAACAATTTTTTAACGATATACAGTCGTAAAATTTCTTATACGTATAGAAGAAAATTGTTAGAAAATTGTGAAATTTACTTAATCCGGAAATTTTATATATATATATATATATAATGAAAGTTTGCGTGTATGCAATGCATAATTGGTTATTGTTGCTACATCTTTTCGAGTGTGTGAATTTGATTATTCCTTTAAATTTTCGTTACTTCTCCGTTATGCAATTTCATTTGGGAATAATTTTTAACGGGATAATTAAAATGTGAATATTTTGTAATTTAAAATTTTTTTCTTCTTTGTATCGTTGTAAAATTATATTTTAAAAAAAAAGAAGAGGAACAAAAATTGGAAATGTTAAGATTCTAAAACTAAAATAATTTCAGTTTCTAATTAATTCTAATTAAGGATATAACGTAAGAAACAGTGAAGTTTGAGATACTCACGAGTTTATTACTATATTACTTTTAAATATATATATGTAATAGTTAAAAAAAAAAAAAGTTTTTAATACTTATTCGTCGAAAATAATTTCAATATGGCATACGAGAATTTTCTAAACTTCACACGATTGCCTAATTATGAATAGAAACATGATCTTACGTAATATATTTTTTATACAATGTTATAATGTTAATTATTATAAATTCGAAACGTATCATTCTGATCAAACACGATCGAAATAAGAGCCCTACAATATTTAACCATTAGTATAAATATAATAGAAAAAAAAATCTTTAATAAATTACACGTATTAAAAGAAAAAAATAAATTAAATCAAACACGAATTTTTAACAAGTTTCAAAGTAAATAATCACAGTGAAACATATCGCAGTATGTTTGCATGTATCCATTCATCTAGAAGAGTATATACATTTTGACACTCACGATGCGAAATAATTTTATTGGCCTTACGTAAGCCTTGGTTCGAAGAAGAGACAGAAACACGCGGAAAGTCACTTTTGCCCGTCGATAGAAACGACGAAGAAAAAGCGAACGCTCGAAAATTCTGCGACGCTTCTCGGATAGTTTGCTGTCGGTCGTTTTCCGTGTTCAATGCGCGGCGCTTGTTATTTGTCCGACGGAACCTTGAAACCGCTGAAAGCCCTCGCGTTCGCGCGTACGAAACGAATATTTCTCGCGCGACTCGAGTTTCATTTCCCCGTTTTTCCTCTCGAATATACCGAAATAATCGTGCGCATTCCTCATTTTACCACCGTCGCAATGTTAAAAAAAAAGAAAAAGCACGTGTGCGACCAGTGAATAAGCGAGAGAGAGAGAGAGAGAGAGAGGGAGAGAAAGAGAGAGAGAAAGGGGAGAGAGAAAAAAGTGGAGGGAAAAGAAAAATTAAAAAAAAAAAAAATTAAAAAAAAAAAACGGCTTGGTATCGAATCGGAAGTACAAAGTAAGCTCGACCGCCGCAGCGCCCAGAACCACTAATGTGCTCGCTCGCAGCGCGGACGGCAACTTCGAGGTGACCTTGGCCACGAAGGCCACCATCTACCATCAAGGATTGGTCGAGTGGAAGCCCCCCGCCATTTATAAATCATCCTGCGAGATCGACGTGGAGTACTTCCCATTCGACGAGCAGACCTGTGTCCTCAAGTTCGGTTCGTGGACCTATGACGGCTTTAAGGTAAACTTGCATGGTAGCCGCTAAGTTCGTGGCAGATAGAAAACGGTGGTGGACCCGACTCCTCCGCCCTCCCCGACGTGGAACGACCGCTCGTGATGCGTCGGGGACGGACCGGATCCACCTTCATCATAGCCCTTAAGATTTCTAGATTAGACCCGAACGATCGGCTCGTCGCGTGGATTTCCATACTCCTCGCCGGATATGCAATATCTTGAATATTTTCTAGATTTCGAGCCTCGTTGTTGAGGGGGAAACCCACGCCAGGAGACGGATGCTGCCAGCTTTTCTCCAACCTTTTTCTTCTTCTTCATTTTTTTTCTTTTTTTTTTTTTTTTTTTTCAACGCGAACGAAAAAAGTGTATACGTATATATAAATACGCTTCGAAGGAGAGAGAAAGAAGATTTACGAGCTTAAGAATTAACAGCGAGCGTAGATGATGCGAGTTGAACGAGAAAATGGAAAGCGAAGGGGGAAATGTTCGAAAAATTATTATTACGGAGAGGAGTAGAGTAGATGGCATTCTGCGAATGTTGAAAGGGCGAGGCAGAGAATTGTTGTGCAGCCGGGCAGCATCCGGCGCTCTTGAAAAGAGGGGAGCCAATCGTGATCACGCTCGGCTCGTTTCTTCGGTGATTCCAGCGCCGACGGGAACTACGAGGTGACGCTGATGACCAAGGCCACGGTCTACTATTCGGGATTGGTCGTCTGGCAACCGCCGGCCGTATATAAATCCTCCTGCTCCATCGACGTTGAGTTCTTTCCGTACGACGTACAGACCTGTGTTTTGAAGTTAGGCTCCTGGACCTATGACGGTTTTAAGGTGCCACGCAACAGCAACGAGCACGATCGCCAAGATTGAACCTTTTTTGCTCGTCTCATATATATATATATATATGATCGGTCTTTCCCAGTTTATCTTCCTTTCGTTTTTTTTACCACTTTTGTTTTTTTTTTTTTTTTTTATATATATATGTTCGATCAATGAGAATGCCACCTTAATTACCCGTTATCGTTTCTGCGATGCGCTGGTCTTGGACGTCATACGTCATATTTATATATTATCTATATATATATTATACATATATATAAATATATATACAATATTTCAATATTGTTACTTGATGTGGACTGCAGTGTTATTTTGATTGACAATTCGTCGTGATATCGTACGGTCAGCTCGTTTTTATACATATATATATATATATACTTATATACTATATATATGTATACTTTGTGCGGTGTGCTCGAACGATCCTACAGGCTCGCATTATATTCAACGCGATCTATTAAAATACGGCTCGCGTCGTCGTTTTTGCGAGGATCTGAATTATCGTAGGAAATTCAGACGGATTGTGCCCCGATAATGTTTTTTACTAATCATTTTTTTTTATTAAGAGACCTCTCGTCGATTTATTTACTTTTTTTTTTTTTTTTTTGCTTTTAAATACGCGATTATTACTTGAAATATATATATATATCGGCCTGCCCTTTTACTTTCTTTCTTTCTTTCTTTCATCTTGTGTGAATGTTTCTTATTAAGAATGTTAGTCCGATCCTCGCTTCGACGAACGACTTGAAAGAGCGATACGTCGAAGGTTTCAAAGGATGCCTCGATCGCCAACTTTGAATCGAGGTGAAAAGAATCTGCTTCGGAGCGTATCCAAACCCGGTCAGGCGCCTCTTTTGACACTTGCACCTCGATCGAAAGATCGAAACATTTTGTCGCGGGGATTTCATTATTTCTTTTGAAGAAATGCCGCTATCCGTCGTATAAATAATTTAGGTTTCCATGTTTCTTCAGGGCTGTCACTGTGTACATGACACATGAGGGACAAATTATGGAACAATTTTCGAACGATACGCTGAACGATATGAAGTGTATTTCTTTTCTTTCTTTTTTTTTTTTTTTTTTCAATTATTAGAAAGAAAATACGATTGAGATAACTTTCTTAACGATCTTAAAGATTTTTTTTTTTTTTTCATTAAATTAGATACCAAAGAAACTCAAATATTTCACGCGTGAAATATGCTTTTTTAACCACTTTTGTAATTTTTCTCTTTCATCCAGGATTTTGTACGGTACGTGTCAGTTTATCTGATTAGATTTTCAATCCAGTTATTTATAACAGGTCTGTGTAACACACTGTGTAACTACATAGTAACTGTTGTTCGAATTAATTAAAAAAAAAAAAAAATATATAAAAATAGCAGAAATTGAAGAAGTATATAAAATTTTTAAATATTATTCCAGGAATTTTTTTTCTTTTTCAAATATGTGTCATCACAGCGTTTTTCGTAATTGAATATAACTCTTATCGAATTAAAATTTCTGTTCTAAAATGCGAAAAGGAACGCTACGAAGTTCGATGTTCTTTTCATTCGTCAACGTACACACACACACACACACACACACACATATCTATATGCATACATCGCATGAAAATGATCGAGCATGTTTCATGGAAGCATCGCTTATAAGCTAACTGTGTAGCGAAAACGAAGGATTGAATGTAAAAAAAAAAAAAGAATTTCGAGCAAAACGAATTTATTCTCGCTCCCTTTGTCTTCTTTCGATTCCGGTTTTATCGTTGAAAAATTTATATTTTCTTTCCACCTTCCTTTCGTGCTTCTACGCGAAAATACGTAACAAATCATATCCCAAAAACAAATCTAATCGGTCTAAAATTCGTGTACGTACGGTTGAAAAAAAGGGACCAAGATTTCGAAAGTGTATAATAATTATCAAAAAGAGGAAAAACTGTTTTATCAACAGTCGAACGCAAAGTTGATTTCTCATCATTGACGTCGCGAATGAATTTCTTCGAGATTTCCAACAAAATTATTAATATTAACAGAGATCGTTTCGTAGAGTAAAAGTAAAAGACCATTGGCAAGGGTATACACAAAATGAATTATTCACGTTCGAATAATAAATGGATGTGAATTGAAATAACGTTTTCTACATACGATATTACATCAATGAAAATTTACACTTCGTTTGCGTGTATGCAATGATCCCTTGCTAATACGAATTAATATTAATAATAATTATGACAAGTTTGAATTTGTATTTGTTCACATTCAATTGCGAAGAAATTCACTCACGATGTCGAAGGTTGGTTGAATGATAAAAATAATTTTTATGTTGAAAAATTTGGTTCCAGGTTTGTATGTTGATGGAATACTTTTTCCTCCTTTTAATGAATATTTTTGAAGATTGGAACCTTTTTTTTTTTTAACATCCTGTATAACGTTAGTTCCACTTCCGAATTATCGAATTATCAAAAATAGAGGAATCATAATTAGATATTAATCCTATGCATCTGGTAAAAAGCAACGTTGATAGCTTGGCAGAAAAATGTCCATTTCGTTTACTCGACTTTTACACGAATTCAGAAAAATGAATTTCTATTTTTAATAGAAATTTTGTCGATAGAATTATTCTGTAATTGATAATTCTATTGTTCTTTATTGATAAATTTGTTTATAATAAGCTTTTCAATTTTGACAATATCGCTTTAGGCTTATAAAAATATTATTTCATTGTTAGAACAAGATTTCAATCGAAGAAAATTTTAAAAATGTCATATTTTTATTAATTTTTTAAATTGAAGAAAAAGAAATTTGAATCTTAACAAAAAATTTAATGTAAATTGAATAGTGATCTGCGCTTAGGCAAGTTGTAAAATGAATAATATTTGAACAACCATTAAGTATTCGAATTTCTAATATAATTCAATAATATTTGCAATCAACATTTGCAATAAAACATTTTGCTATTCTTTCGTTCTTTAAACTTAACAAATATATTAGAATTTATTATAATTTTTATCAGCTATTATCCTTAAAATAAACATTTTCATTTATATATCATTTTTATAATTTAATGTTTTACTTATGGGCGGAAAATTTCTTACAAATAAAAAATCTCAAATAACAATAATAAGAAAAGTTTATAAGTTATGAGCTGATACTTTATATATTTTATCACAAAGTAAGGTTATGTTTCCCCAAAACAACTTTTCACAAGATATAATTAATGAAAAAAACTTATAACGTATACATTTATATAGCAGCACAATAATAGAAATAAATATAAAATTTGTTTTTGTTATAGAATTACGTTTAAAAGTATCATATTATCGAAAACTATAACTACAAGAAACAAAAGTATAATATTTTTTAAACATTCTCGAATGGAATCTTGTTTCAATGATAAAATAAAGAAGAAAACTAGAGCGATATTGTCAAGCGATTAAAAAAAAACACCTTTTCTCCGCCATTCATCTCTTCCGCCATTTGTGAATGAATTAAAGGTCGAGATAAAGCGATCTCCATGAAAAAAGCATAAGGATAACGAAACGTGGTTCCCTATTCGGTTTCTGGCCATTTTGCAAGAATAAAAGATGGCCATTTATTACGAGAAAAATGTAACTTTTTGACCGTCCAAGCGCATTTCGAAAATATTGGGGATTGTGATTGAATGAAATGCTCGTTGAAATTTAATGTTCTTCACGATTATAAAATATGGAGTTAAATATTCATGACGTTGTATGAATTATCGATCGGGTTTTCGAATAGGGTGAAAGAAATGTGTTGAAATACTCGATGATAATAACGTAACACGGTATGAATTGCATGTAAATATGGTATAAAAACGAGAGAAAAGAGGATATAAGGATGGAGCATGAAATAGTTAAAATACGATAAAATGTCAATGAGTTACAGAAAAATTCTTCGATCGAAGTATTCTTAGCTCGTAAAGTAATTTATCTTGGTTTTTAATTTGATGTCATCTGTGGTAGTATAGCGATACGTGTATTTACGTGTATTTCCAATTAATTAGACCTCGATGTTGTTGATGAGAACATTGTATCATAGAGGAGAAATGTGAAAGATATTTCGATTTAGAAGAAAGATGCCTATGTGGATTATGCTTTAGAACATTGTTGCGAGTTGCAGCTTTTATATTTGCCAATTATGAGACTGTTTTTAATTAGTGGAATTACATTCTAGATTGTCATTGACAGTGTAGAATAAATAATATAAAATAATCGTCGTTGTTGTATCTTGAAATGAAAAATTTCGTTAAAATCTCTTGTATCTGAGAAATTTTTCTAAAATATACATAGCACGGTCTGTTCAAATATTTGAAAACAATTTTTATTATCAGATACTTTTTAAGTAACATGTAGTAATGTCAATATGCATAATGAAATTTTAAATTTCAGAAATGTTTATTCGTTTATAATTTATTTATGAAGCCAAAATAATCGAGAACGAGTTTCAAACTTAGGCATTGAAATAAAGCATTTGAAAAATAATTATTAAAAATATACATATCTTTATTTGATTGACTGGACATGTGTGAGTTTACTTGAGCAGACAAATAATTTTTCTCTGAATTATTTTATTTTTTATTTCAATTCATTAAAACAATTTTTATCCTCAAAAATATAAATTTTCTTATAATATAATCACATATATTTATTAATAACTACAACGATTTATAATAATCTAGAAATCTTTCTAATTAATTGAGAATAATTCTAAAAAAATCTCAAATTTTAAACTACTTGATAGGTAATTTACTCATTCATTAATTTATTTATTATGGTTAAAATTTCTCATTTTACTTAATATGTGAATTGAAATAACAATTTATTCGAAAACATCATTCATCGTTTAATTAACATTATTATTTTTCAAATAAAACGTGTCTAATACATATTAACTTATTGTTATCACAAAGCTATATTCATATCGAAATATATCGTTAAAGAAACGAGGATACATACGTATGGCTTTCATAATTTGCAACGTTTTAACCCAAACAATCGAAGGCAAAGTTACGTTCAGTTTCGTACACAAGCTTTCGTATATCGGAGAACAAACGATGAATCGAATCGCATATATCCATATACGCGGTTCCCAATCATAAATTTCACAATGGTGTTAAAGAAAAGATTGAACGTGTGTCATTTAGCCAAACAACTCGATTATACTTCGAATCTAAGCGAATGGTGTGTGTGTTGTGCTATGACACAGGCTCGTTCGTTCGTCAACCATGGAAAACGTGTAATTTTAAACATGCCGATTGTTCGACGAAGCGCGATACGATTAAAGAATTTTCTCCGCCATTTTTGCCATTATTCGATTAACGAGACACGAGGATAGAAATTAAAACGCGAGTAGGTAATGAAGCGGTTAAATTAAATTAGACAGATTTTCATGCTCTCTCTTGTTAAGAGCTCGTTTTTCCACTTAAACACATAGATTGCTACGGTAAAAATTTCTTTGATTCGTTTGATTGTGTTAAATAAGGATCAAAGAGATACATATAATCAGATTTTAGATACTGTAATTAAAATTCATTAATGTTTATTTTTTAATAAGAAGTGACTTTGTCTGGAAAAATTTAGATGATATTCTCGAATATTTTAAATTTAAACTGGGATAAAAAAATTTCAAAAGTAATTTGTTTAAATGAATTATTATTGCGTATTTTTAAAATAACAAATAATAAGAATTAAAATTATATTTCTTTTAAGGATCGTTGTTTCATAAATATTACAAAAATTAATGAATTTTAATGATAATCGAAAATTAAATAATTCGAAGCATCGATCTTACTACTAAGAAGAGGAATATATCGAGATGACTTATTTTTATTATTAATTATGAAAATTTGATTTGTCTTAGGCATTGTTAATATTTAAGAATCAATTATTAAGCGCGAAAAATTACCAAATAGTAGTGTGATACTTTCACGTCAATCAATTGAATTGATTACATAATAGTTTAATTAGATCTTTTAATAGGGTTGAGATATAATGGAATTACGCGAGAAATATTAGCACGATACATATCCAGTGTGCTATGCAACCTATTTAACACGAAATTCCCGCTTTAATGAGTTCTGATATTGAAACAATAATGCGTATATGTAATTTTCCTCATATCGTATTCTACGTAGCACGCTTATTATGAGGTTACAAATTTTAAATCGAACATATTAAAATTCCCTTATAATCGTTCCTCACCTTACAAATTATTTTGATTTGAAATTGGATTATGAGTTACAAGTACAAACAAACTACATGTCACGTTATTATTAAAAGACGATGTTTATATTTCATTCATAAAAATTTAAATAAATTGCGATCATATAATTAATGATGACGTACACGTACGCTTCTTTCCAAATAGAAATTTGCATTATCCGACGATATTATGTCGTCTCATAAGTAAAAGGATCATTTATTACAAGCTTTTGGAGTAAAAACAAATCGTGGTTGTAATTTACGCGAAGCATAGATAACGCACGATCTTAATAACGTAATAATGTTTTCTAAATTGTAATAATGATAATAACGATTTTATTCCCATTATGCCTTGATTGAATTTTATCTTGAAAACACCTACTTCTAGCACACCTTTCTATCTTGCCAAAACAAACTTTCTCGTCACAAAAAGAAATCGAATCTATACTTTCCCAATATTTTAAAACTTTTGCATTTACACCTCGCGCAATTACAACTTGCTCGCGAAATGGCAAAAAAGAAAATTTGAATTGAAAATTTAGGAACGTGGAACTTAACGTGGGCTATGACGCAAACGCACCGGTTAATACATACGTTTAATCAGGGGAAGGAAGGAGTAAAAGTTGGACACCTTACGACCGTAGGTGCGATTTCTCGCGTCTCTCGTGGCGGCGCAATAAAGGGAAAATCGATATTCCGCCACGTACCTATACGAGGCGGAATCCTATACACTTGTACGGGAGCGTATCTCTTCCGACCAGGCTGCCAGTCGTCGAGGCTTGAAAGTTTTGGCCACGCGTGGGAGGACACTCGAATTCGGCTTTCGCATCGAGGGTTTTCTATTAAATTTACCGGAACACCGTAATCCCTCGACAAAAGCCCCCCTTCCCGTGGGTTCTCGTGAATAATTTCAACCTCCGTTACGCAGTTATTCCGAACGTGCAATAATTCCGCCCCTGTGCCCATATGTGCATATGTTTGCAACTTGTTAAAGGGAAAATTGATCGGTTCATTTATCGTTCGAATTTATAACGGGCGATCGGCTTTTCATTTTTTTTTTTTTTTTTTTAAAGACCAAGATACGATATTTCGATGCAAACATTAGAACATTTATAGAATTATTTTAATCGATCGTTCAAAAAATTGTATAATACGTACGCGACATTTTTGCACATTCCACGATTGTGCACTGTGCTTCTCTTTCACAGTTTGAAAGATTTGTCAGAGGTTCTTAATGTTTGCATTCGATGATTCGTTATATGTGTTTATACTCGTGCTTCGTGATATATATTTCCACTACGATCTTGTGAAAATCCTATTATGATATTATCCAAGTTGTATCGTCGATGAAAACAATCATTTGTATATATCATATTTTCGTGTTACGTAATCGAAAATTTGAAAAAGATAATTCTATAAGAATTATTAGAATTAATTTCTTAAATGTGATATAAAAATATATAATCTGAAATTACGTGTGTATATTTATATTTCTAATTTATAATATTGAATAAACATTCCCCCTCGAAATATTAATATTTACAATATCTTTATCGTAATAATATCTGCCATAGATATCCGCGTTAGAATCATATGTTAATATTGAATTCAGTAATTATCACGATTTACATAATTGCAGCATTAATATTTGCAACCACAAATTAACTTTAAATAATAATTATAGCGGAGAATATAATCAGTTGTTATGAATTATGAATATTCCAATTTCGCTGTCATAAAATTGTCCAAGTTGTTCTCTTGAACAAACAAAAATTCACGAGTTTATAAAATTCAAAATCATACGATATATATTTGTATATATTTTTAATTACTTCTGATGATAATTCGAATTTATATGTTCATTATATTTTAATTGAATTCGTTCGAGTTAATAGACGATTTTGTTTAATGCACAATAAATTGAACGATAACAAAATTTGAAAGGATGTTCAAATATTTGAAATTTAAGTTAATTAAAAAAGCTATTATAAAAGTTAACAATCACTTATTATCAATAATGGATTTTACTTTTTTCGACAAATTTATCTTTCATTTTTCTTTCATTAGAGTATTAATGTATTACAAAATAAATCGATTCGATTAAATTATATAATAAACAAATATATAGAACAGTATTTTTTTGCAAATCGTTATATCTGAATATTAATTCGCGTGTATTTTGAATTTTGAACAAGTAAAAAATTGAAATTTTTCAATAAATCATCATTCTCAAAGATTCAAATTTTTTTGTTTAAATATTCCATGAATGCAGAGCGTAAAACATATATATTTTTTTTTAAGATCTGTTAAAATAACGATGGAATATCTTCTAATTTTCTCTAATAACATTCAATACCAGGCAGAGTTTCCATAAATATTTTCTTAACAGATGACACCAAATCGCTCAACAATAAAAAAAGAAAATTCTATTCTTCTGTTATTCAACTTAATGTGTCACCTTTTTCAAAAGATATCATTACGAATATAGTTGAATTATTCACTGAAATTAGTTGTGATAATTAATTATGGATAAATATTAAATAATTTTTGTTTTTATTCCATCGTCATCGTTGTTAAATTAAAACTTTGGTATCTCATATTTCTATCTTCTTTTCTAAATTAAATTCTAAAATAAATTGATAGAATTATCCATTATCCATTAAAGAATAAAATTATTATATTAAAACTTTTAATTTATTGTAATTAATAAATCATTTTCAAATACTGGCCAAATCAAATATTATTATTAATTCTTATAACGTAATCTTTCATAAGACTCCATTAATGTTTCCTAAAAATTTTTACGCATTGTCTTAAATTTTAAATTTAAGAAAAAGAAATATTCGAATTTAAAGCGTGAAATCGACGTGTGCAAAAGATATTACTCAAAAATTAGATTCAATCACTAAATCAACCGTGCAATTTAATATCCACACACTAATATCATTCTTTCTCAAATAATTTCATTATATTCCTTCGCGCATACGTTGAATATAAACACTTCTCGAATAACCTCCTCTTTAAGTAATCGATCGATAAATCGTTAAGTTCGTCGATCTAAGGGCTAATGTAGTTTCAAACTGTTCAATCTATCATGCGAGCCCTCGCACGAGAATACACGCAACCGGTAGAATCGAGTGCAAAGGGAACAAGGAAGCTTCGAAACAAGTGAGCAAGCAAGGACTGCTTGCTCCAGCAACATTTGCTTTATCCTCTAAACAGTGTAACAAAGTACATAATCGACGACGCACCGTGGTGGCGCTCTTGTTAAGATTAGTAATCGAACGAATTAATACTAATGCACAAATAATTCCTGCAAACTTGCAGAAAGCTCCTCTCCAATTCCAATTTTAAATATATTATAGAACTGTGATATTATTCTGATGATCTACCATCATATAGAAAACAAAAGATTATATATATATATATATATATACCAGTTGACCAGAATTTATCATAGTTGTTAATGTTTATTCTTAGAGGTATTCGTTTCACAGAATCTAAAAATAAAATATAAAGTAATCCTTGGACGAAATTATGATGATCGAAGTTGATAGATATATGAAGAGCACTTAATGTATAATACTTTCCTTCAAAATTTCAATTCAATATGATGATTGAATATGGTAATATTAGCTCATCCTTATGCACTTTGGATACCAATAATGGATGTGCGATGGATATATAACAATTTTTTTTTTTTTGAAAAAGCGGTGATTTTTCTGCAACTTCTGAAAAAAAAAATAGTGACAAAGTTTCTTTTGTTATCGCGAACATTTGCACAATTTACTTTCGACATCAGGGAAACGTCTTTGCGATATTTTCGTTTCAGAAACTGTGACATTAATCGGTTCAGAAGTTCGTATATACGTGTGCTTGATTGATTGTGAGCGAAAGTGGAAACTCGACCTAAAATCTAGGCCAGTGTTCCCCAACGTGGAGCATACCCTCTGCAGGGGATAATTAGTTAATTGATGTTGCATTCGTCGCCTCATCAGTGATATATTCATTGGTTGATTATTATCCCGATTCTCCCCTCGAAAACACTGTCAAAATATCGCTATGAATGTAAATTATTTCGATGTGATATCAATATTTATCGATACATCATTAATATACAAATATTGCTTTCGTTCATTCAAAAGATGTCGAAGCATTTCCATTTATCTTTATACATTCAAACGTCAGAATGGCTGGATGATCCTTTTCCTGCATCCTTTCGATCTCTTTTTTAAATAACTTTTTCTATTATTGATAATTTGCCAATTTTTTAAATATTCGTGCTTTCTAAGCTTTCTCTAATCAGATTCTCTCCTCTGATAATCAGGCAGATTTTTCACGTGATATCTCAATTTTTTATTCTCCTTTTTATTGTAAATGTATTTCTATCTTTTACTCTCTTATATAAAATATAAAAAGAAGACAATTTTTTTTTGATGTATGATTTTATGAAAATCTGATAATTCAAATTATTAGAACGAAAGGAAAGATTCTAAAATTTTTCCTAACATAAAGCAATTAACAAATGATTGGTTATTGATTAGTTATTATTCGTAAATATAGAATGTGTAGAAGAAACGAATAATTATAATGGAAATCTTTTAGACGTTAAAGTGAGACGAAATGCAAAAAAAAAAAAAAAAAAAAAAAGATTGGAAAACATTGGTTTAAATGGAGTAAGAATCGGGAAATGGGTGACAGAAGGATTTATAAAGTACTTTCAACTGTCGATCGACCAATTGCAATGTGGGACTTTTGCAGCTGCAGTCACTTAGGTCAATGAGAGAAAAGCGCCTTAACCGAAAATACAGAGCGATTTTCTCGCTGCTCCATTCCAAAAGGCAGTGTCTATGTAAAGCTGTGTCGAACGTATGTGACTCTTTTCATTATGATATATGATTGAAACACGATTCTGTTATTCTTATATATGAAACGAAAAAGGAATATAAAGGATTGGTGAGGATTGTTCATTGGATAACAAGAGAGAAAGAGTCATTAAAATTTATATATATATATAGGATGTTATATAATTCATTTGTGGAATATTTTGATTCTAAAAAACAAGAGTTGGTATACAAAAATATTAATTGAAGCTTATTTATTGAGTTGTAATTTGAGTTTGCTTTAGATGATGCTTGAGATGGAGGTAGGAATTATTCTAAAACTAAATTTAACTTAATAAATAAGCTTTAACCAGTTATATTTTTATATTTGTTTTAATCTTTAAAATCAATTCTTCAAAAATCTTTTCAGTATAATGTATATTTAAGAAGTAAAAATTAGAATAAAATAAATTAGAGGAAAAATTACTGTTTCTTTCACTATTATTAGTTATTGCTATTATAAATCTATAAGATAAAGTTTTGCAATGAGATAATATCAATAATATTTTTAATCTTTTACTTACAAAAGTATATAGAAAATATTAAACCTGTTTTTGAACTTGTATAATTATATACATATTTATTTTATTTTATCTTGAAAATTCTTTTTTAAGTAGCTAATTTCTTGTAAAAAAAACATTTTGTGGAGCAATTTATTATCAATTTACAAAGAGTTCTTTAGAACACTTTTTTGCAAGAGAATTTTAAAGTACAATAAGAGTGTATAAACGTACGAGTTTCAAAATAATTCATTCCATGCATAATAAAACAAATAAATATTGCAATACACATAATCAGACAAACATCCATACAGTATGATTCAGCAACAAAATAAAAGAATAATATTTTTCCGTTTAAGACTTCATTTTCATGGAAATTAAAATTGAATTAAAAAGTGAGATAGTTTATATTTGAATTTCCAAATGAATGATTTAGAATTCTTTTTTGAAATTTATTTATTCCATTAAAAACAGCTATTATTTTGGAAAAAATTCTTTAATATCATTAGACAATGCGAAATGGAATTTTTTGATCATAGATTGACATAATTTTTCTTAGTTTAGGATTTTATCTTTAAAAAAAATTTTTTAAAAATTCTTGATAATAACGAGTTAATAATTCGTACGATCTTTTTCCGGAATTTAATTATACGTTTTACGATTCTGGATTAAATTAATACGACTCAAGGATTATTATCTGGCAGATCATATCATTGTTTCACGTTTTATTTAAGTATTTATGAATTAACTGAGAAATCCTTTGTACAATGTTCAATTTGCGGTTGATTAAGAAATTTTAATATTTAATATTAAATGCTTGCAAAAAATTTTAATCGTTTTCTTTTGTGAATCAATTATACAATCATCATGGCTTTGATGATCCTTTTATCGTTGTGAAGTTGAATTTCTTTACTGAAAGAATTTGAAAGATGTTCAATTCATTATAATTCGTTAATAAATTTTTTAATTTTGGAGAAAATTATTTGTAGAAAATAAATAATAATATTAAAGTCAATTATAAATTGGGGAATATATTAAGATATTCGCATAAATATTTTCTTTATTTCTATTTCATGTTATCATAGAAATGTGATTTGATATCATTTTGATTTAAATTTTAAATTAGAATTTATTTGCAAACATTTTTATTATAAATTTATAAATTCATTTTTCATTTTATTTTTTCTCTATTTCAAATAAAAATTTCTGATCCAATCTTAACATTTACTACTTAACAAAACAAATAAAGCCATTCTTCATTAATTAAGTACTTATATTAATTATCAAGTGCAATATATATATCACTTTTCATTCAAAAATAATTCATCTCATGAATTTATTTGTAAATGTCTATATTTTATGCAAATTTATTTTTCACTTTATTTTTATATACATGTTTCCTATTTTTGTTTCACATTATAATTATTTCACTTTTATTTTTCTTGACTCACGTTTGAATATTGGCTTCAACGAATCTGTGAGTCGCTTAATAACAATTTGAAAGATCATTGTCGAGCATATTTCATATGCTCGATTAATGTAAGAATAGCGTGTCATAGATGTAGCAAATACCAGTCCATTTTGTGACCGGGTCACGTTGACACGAACCACTCAACAAGTCAGCGACTTGCCGTTGCCAACTTAAAGCCGCGACTGCACTATATTTTCCCCTAAGGGCCTCTTAAAGGGGATCTTGCCACTAAAAAGTTATTCTCTAGATAGGCTTCTTTTGAAATGGTATGTGCTATTTTTATCGATTATCGATTATGAGCTTGTATATTTCCGTCGAAACGATCTTCCTTAGATTTGGAACGAGATAAATGTTAAAAAAGTTCTTTAACTTTGGAAAAGTTAAATTCGTTTATGTATTCGTTAAATATGAAAGTTATTCGAGAAAGAGAAAAAGGAAAAAGAATGGATTTATAAACGTAGATTATAACATTTGTAATTATGAATTGACAATTTTATATTTTTGTTCAGACGTAAATAAATAAAATATTAGTTTAGTTTGATAAATATATATATATAAATCATAATTATTAATCATTTGGTACTTTTTAATTACATCTTTACACTGATTTAAAAATAAGATAAAAAGAAAATGGATTAAACATAAAAATTGTCCAATTTTATATTAATATTATATTTTCATTTCTTTATCTTTATATTTTTAATATTAATTCCAACGTTACATCAATTGACAGTTAAATAATAACAATTAAAGAAAAATGCTGTTAAACGTATAATAAACTATTTAAAATGTTTAAAAATTTTTTAATTTTCGTTAAAATTTATAAAATGTGAATTCTCAATAGGAAATGATCATATTGTTATAGTTGTCGCACTATCAGATGCAAAAGTGAACAAACAAATTTTAACAGTCCACGTTATTTCTTATCGATGCGATTAATTTAGTAGATGGTAACCATTGATACTCGTTAAATACTGAATACACACACAAAATAATACAATAGGTATTTAAACAACTGCCCATCAGCTCTCGAACATTTACTCATTCTCACTTGAATAGATGGTAACATCAATGTAAACATCCGTACGCGAATTACATCACGGTTGTTGACTTTAGTGTAACGATCAATTCAATCGATCCATTACGCGAAATGCTCGAAAATCGCTAGCCAGTACTTTCTTTTTTAGGCAGAAATTCTTTTTAATACCGTTTTGACGTCGAGTGTTCTATTCGTTCGATAAATAGCTGCAGTAACTCGTTATTAAATGCGTTATTTACAAAAGATTCATCTTTATATAGATATAGATATCCTACCAATTACATTCAATCATTTTTCGATCAATTTTTTTAAATTTGATTTTTTTCTTCGAAAAACGATGCCGTGTAATTTTGCTTTTAATTTTTGTTCTACTTTCAGCCATTACGATAAATATGTATGTGTTATGCAAATGTTTGTACGTATTATTTATTCTATACATAGTATTATTATTATCCTGTTTTTGTGTAATGATTCATTAATTGTATTTTTTTTTTTTTTGGATCTTAATTTTGATCTTCAATTTTATAAAATTCAAGCTATTTAATGAGCTTCGAGCTTGACTAATGAGACAAATCGGTCATTTCGTAATACTGTGTTCTATAATTTGTCGTATAATTTGGCAAGTTTCGAATCTATTTCTGAATCGATGAGATCGTTATTTTGTAATTCTACGACATCCTATCTGTCTATGAGGCAATATACGATGGTAATAGATACATCTGGCTGGAAAAACAGCCCCCAAAGCTAGTTATCGAGAAATATAACGAAATAGATTGGTGTCACATGATATGAACTGTCACTTTGGTATTTTAATATGTATCTATCGAAATAAAAATTGCCAAGTCGTGAGTATTTCGAAAAAATTTTACAAATCATTTGTCATCTTATCTGCTAGATGAAATATGAGATAAAGAAAATTTATCTTTGAATAATTCTTTCTTAAAATTAATTATACTTATAAATTAAGATATTACAAATTCGTTACAAAATTAAAAGAAAAAAAAAATATGTATTATATAATCTCAAAATTTTTGCATTCTAAAGGTGGTGACTTCTTCTTCGTTTAAATTAAAAAGGAAAAAATTTAAGTCGATAATAACAGTTTAAAAATACTTAATACTTTGTGCGGAATACTTCGAATTCATAATCAAAATAATCTTCACATAATTCTATCCATTTTTCAAAAATAAAATAAAATAATTGTATTATTCTACATATAATGTATTACTAACTTTAACTACTATTTTAATACTTAATTACTAGTATTAAAATATATTGTAAATTTGGTAAATTTTAATAATTGTGTGTGCTTTAACCTCGTTTCCTTATCTCGTTTCATGAGGCCATGGGGTGTTGTTTCTGGTATTTCTTATTCTTGAAGCTAAATTCAAGGATCTCTCTTGTACTGTGAGAGCAAAAGTATGAAATTCATTTTTAATGGAATTGCTCCCTTGTAACTTGTTCCAGACCGGATTAATTTTGTACGTTTCTAACTCATCTTAAGCTGCTTCCTTCTTTCGTATATTTATTATTGTTAAGGCAATTAAATATTGAGTTAATCGCGTGTTTCAGATCGTTTAACGTAGATGATAAAAATATAAATTATAACACGATGAATATAAAAATTCTAACAAATTATGTACATAAGTTAATAATGCGTATCTAATATATTTTATTAAGTTATATTTTATCGTACTTAAATAATTTTTAAAAATAGTAACATTTAATAAAATCTAAACGTCAAAAACAACCGTTCATTTTGAAACGCGAGAAATTTTATTTTAATTGCAAAGGACAAATGATTTTCTTAAAATAAATTTACAGTAAAATCTCCATTATTTTACTAATCGAATATTCCATTGTTCAAACTATTCATACTATTTTTTCTCATAATTAAAAAATAAACAAAACCTTTCCTACCACAACAGTGGAAATAAAATGTAATTTGAAAATGATATTGGACACGTTCATAAGTATACATACGTATAGCAATGAAACGTAAACCGTTAACTGTTCGAAACGAAATGTACCTTTTTACTTTAAAACGTTCAAGGCGCTAGAAAAAAGGCATTTTAAAAAGACTTGGTTTGAAACTCAAATGAAATGCAATTTTATTCGGTGCTTTGTGTATTAAAGAACTTGTTCAATTTGAAAAAAAAGTATGGAATCCTTAATTTAACTCTTCTTAATTGAGAATTATTCATTCACTGCACACACTGAATATTGCACACAGAAAATTAAGAAAATTTTAATGACAAAAATCATTATATCAGAATTTTGTTGCAAGCAAGCAATTTTCCTCAAAGTGTATAGAATAATTTATCTATGAAAATTCTTTTATCAAAAACGACTTTGTCTCTCTATTATATAATTTATATAATGGAAGTTTTATTGTAATTAATTTGTATTTTGACGAAGAAATGTATCGAGTATGAAATGATTTTTGTACAAATATATAGAAAATCCGTTCTTAATGTATCTGCATCGAAAACTTGGCTCAATCGTTGCCAAGTTTTACAATATAGGGAAAAGGCGAAAAATTCTTCAAACTTTTTTCACAGATTGATATTTTATTTTAGTTTCCCGACATTTCTTTATCCTTTGAACCGGATTCTCACTCAGTTCGATTTCAAACTTGCTTAAGTGAATTGTCAAGCTTTTATTATTCTTTCATTATTTACGTGTCTTTTTGCAGCTGTTCCAGTTGCTGCAAACAATTTCTTTTTGCTTGAAAATTCATAATACTTTAGAACTCTTAAGAAAAATATCATAAAAGTATTCCTTGCAATAATTTATCTTTTAAAGTTCTATATGTAATTTTAATTAATATCATTTATTAATTATTAGTTTCTTTTTTTATGAAATTCAAATTAAAATATAATCTAATGATTTTTATCTATAAATCTATTATGTACTTCTTATCCATTCATTTATTATATACTTGCATTTTTCTTTTACTCTCTCACATCTGCTATGTGAACTGGGAAAAATTTATTTATTCCATTTTAATAAAAAAACCTATCTATTTCTAATTTTATTCTATGCTATCTTTTTTGCACACATGCATAAAACGAATAAAATAATAATATTCTTCTCTTTTTTTCTTATTTTCATCTATAATTCTATATTTGGTGACCAACGAATCGTATTATAATATAATCACACAATTAAACGTCAAAATTACTGTAGCTGTAGATATTGAGGAAGTATTGCAATACCTTCAGAGAGAAGTTCGTTCAAGGTCGATAAACAGCAACGAACAGGAGGAGAAATTCGCAATGTAAACAACTTGAGGGCTCAATATCCCAAAGTTTCAAAATTCTTTCTTCCTTTTCTCTTTATTTCGTATATCACATCTCGGCGAAAATCTTCTTCTCCGTTGTGAACTATTCTGTTCAATGTCTGTTTGATTAAACGAGAGAGGATATGTTTTGAGATTAGAGACGACAGGAAAAACAAGTGTTTCCTAAGTGATTATTGTCGAAATTAGCTTTCAAACATATAGGATATCTCAAGCATTATTATATTTTTATTATAATTCTTTAAATAAATTTTTAATACAGTTTCTTCAATTTGATTCAAGATAGAAAAGGAATTTAAGTTTCTTGTAAATTAAATGAAAGAAATGGAGAAGCTGAATCTGATGAATGGGCAAGATTTGTGTATAATGCAAAAATTGTATCGTTTTATATATAGCAGAATTTTTTATTTAAAATAGAATTTTAATTCTTTTTTCAATCTTATTCAGTTTTTCATATCAAACACTGGTGTTAAAAAAGTTATAAATGATTAAGATATATGAGATTTTAAATATTTTATTATCTTTAATGTTTCAATTTTCAAATTTTGTTCAGTATTATATCCACTAATTATTTTCTTATACAGAATCATTAGATATGATATCATTATATATAGTATTATTTGTTCATTATTTTTCACTTTTTATATGTTAATAATATATTTATGTGTGCTTATATATTATAAATTATTTCACAAATAATAAAATGGTGAATAGAGTACAATTTTTTAAATAAAAAATGTTTTGCTCCATCTTATTATTGTAAAAGACAAAATTATTTACAATTATTACAAAATTGAAAGGATACTGAAGCTTTGAAAGTTGTTTTCATCCTCTTAAAAAAATTATTTCGATATAACAATTGTTCCATATGTATATACATATATCCAAATTTTCATTAAAATTAAAAGTTTCCTTTATTAAATATTAAATTCTCTTACAAAATAATTTATAGAGACTTTTTTATCCATTACAAATCAGAATCAAAATTTACATCCACAAAATATCCAGAAGTTTCGTACTTTCCAAATCTTCTCCAAATCTTCCCATAAGGCACGAGATGACATCGAGTGTCGAGAAAGGATTCGAATAAATCCGTCAATTAATCAAACTCAAAGGGAGAAACGGTTGAAATCGCTTCGTCTTCTCGCTAAAGATGGCAGCCTTTCTCAAGGTTCGATTATGTATACAACCGTGAATGGCAGAGCTCGGTGGAATAATGCGAGTTTATTTATTCAGTGGAGAAGAAAAATGGTGAATATCGACCAGGCCACGATTACCAAGGCAAATAGCGTAACACGGATTATATACATACACACGAAGACGAAGACTTGGAAGCTCACCGTCTGCCATTCGTATCTGAATTCCCTACAATCTCGCAGCACCATCCCGCCAGGTGCTTACGATCTAATCTGATTCGTACACGCGGACTTGTACACCCGGGTCACCGACCTACCGACACAATTAGGACTATAATAATAATAATACCGACACCTTGGCAATGTTATGCTGGAAAATTCTAGGTCTAATTCAGATTTTGACAATCCATTAAATTTAATTTCGAAGATTATTTTTATAATTTTTATGGTTAAAGGAAAATTGAGGAAATGTTAGATCGTGTTTGAAAAATTACTCTTTTCTTATTTTTTTTTTCCATTAGGACTGTAATAATATCGACACTTTGGCAATGTTATGCTGGAAAATTCTAAGTCTAATTTAGATTTTGACAATCCATTAAATTTAATTTCGAAGATTATTTTTACGGTTAAAAGAAAATTGAGGAAATGCTAGATTATCTTTCTTTCCATTCGATATTTTTAATCGAGCTTTATTTTCTTCTGACGAATTAAATTTTTTTTAAAGATAATAATTGGAGAGGGTAAGGTTGGAAAAGTGGAAAGTAGAGTACTTTTTGTCAGGTTTTATTTCGTTTGTGATGGAAACCGATGGAAAAGTTTAAGAAAATTAGAAGACGATTGAATCTTATTGTGGAAAAGAAATTGTAAGAGACAATGTATTAATCAAATATTAATCATCAAAAGGATTTAAAATTAAAGGATTAATTAAAATCAAAAACTAAAGATACTGAATGAGAGAGAAAAAGATACCAAAACTTATTACAAGAATGTGTTCTAATGAAGTCTGATATCAATCAGAAGTTTTTTTCATTCATTCAACATTTTTGATATTTGAACTTAACAAATTGTATTGATGTATTCACTAAAAGAATATACATGTATTATCCATATATTCATAAAATGTTTCAAAACATACAAGGATCAAACTTTTTATTATTTCATAAAAAAAATAAATAAAAACACTTTTTTTCTTTCAAGCTTAAAATGTTGTTTTAGTGATGAAATGAAGCTTGGAAAAAAAGGAAAATTGATTTTGTTAATATTGGAAGAAATTACTAAACTAGATATACATTTATATGTATAATACATAATATAATATATATGTAATTATGGTATAAATATGTTCATGAATTTTTAAAATATCAAAAGTATTTGGAAATGAAACTTTTTATATTTTAAAAAATATATATTATCTGAGTTTTACATTGCAATAATTTTTTTTATCATTATGTAATAATATTTTTGGACACGTGTATATGAAATGAAATATCTAACAAAAAGAAAATTTGTTACATAATTTGTTGACGACTTTAAAAAAGTGTATTATTTTATGCTATTCTTTTATTTATGTTATTTCCTTAACATATAGAATGCCAAGGCGATCTGCCAAATTTGCTACATTGACTTTGTGCCAAAATTAGTTTTAGCTATTTGTAGGTCTATTTAGCCCTGCAATTATCTTTAATTATCAGTTGGACCTTTAATTCATTTGATAATAAAATATTAAATTATAAAATATAATAATCTAGTGAAATAATACCATGGTTGTAATGAAGAAAACAGAAAAATAATTCAAAGTTTGCCTCTCTGGTGTCGAGTTGGGGGTGGTTCAATGATTATAATCGTATCCAACTTTTCTTGTTTAACTATTGTTATTTCTTGCTTACTTTCACGTTTCATACAACTTTCAGAAGATGAAACAACATACATATATCTTTATTTAATACATCTATTAAACTTTTCCTCCTTAAAAGTGATTCAACTGGTTGAAAGCAAATAATATGAAATAAACTGAATCATTCATAACAATTCTCTCGTATTTTATCTAATAATATTGGCCTTGCACAAAATTTTAATTTTCTATAATTTGAAATATTTATTTAATTAATTTACAATGTTAAAAATAACAATATTTATCTATTTTCAATTATTCTATTTTTATTCCTTCCTATCGAACTTTCTCTCATTCTAAATATTAACTAATCCACTTTGAATTTTCTATCTGTTTTAAATTTACTCCATTAATTTGCGATACCTTCTCGAAACCGATTATTTATTTATTTATTTATTTATTAATATTGTATACGCAAATAACAATATTTGCCTCCATTTTATCACCAATTATTCCATAATAATGGGAGATAAATTAAATAAATATTCGAAAGAGGCAGTCAGATGAATGTTGACGTGATCGTTAATCAACAGCTTTCACATTTGACACACGTTGTGCACGTTTCACGGTGTGTAAAAACCAAGCCATAGACGTTTAGCATCTGTGAATCTTCCATAACAAGAGTAAAATGTAGGTCGCTCGATAATTCCGCTTGATCGGGCGAAGCTATTTCAATGTGGAATTCATTAACTCGATTTATCTCGATCTGCAGCTTCTGTCAGCGCTATTTCCGGCAGGTTACTTCCTCCTCGCTCAGTGATGCATGTCCTGTTCTTCATACTTCAAATAGAAAGTCGTCGAGTTACCTAACGTTGATAAAAATAAAATCTGTTGTTGTACAAATATTTGTTTAGCGAAACTGTCGTGTAAAATGACACCAACGCCCAAATAATCTTGTGTCTCTTCTTCTTAGAATCTAGATTCGTAACTTAAGTTGTTTAATGTTCTTGTTTGAACGAGGTTTGTGTAATTTATTATTTTTTTTTTTTTTTACTTTTTACGAATAAAATGAAAAATGTTCAAATATAATAAGCGCGGAATTACAACTTTTAATCACATTTTAATTTAGCAATCTCTTGCACAGCATTTGGAATCGTATGATCACTGTTTGTAAAATGTATAGGAAAGGAAAATGTGAATAGTAAGTTTTCATTTTGAGAAGAACTATTTTATATAGACATTTTATTTGTGAACAATAATTAAATTTAAATACTCTTGATCAATGTCCATTGATGGAAACAGTTTTTCTTCTATATGATTCATTAGCTCTGCTATTTTCATCTTCTGTCAGAAAGATTATTGTCATAATAATAATAAATGCAATGAATATTAGATAAAATATTTAGAACGAAACTCTGATTATTATTATAATATTAATTCTATATATTCAGACTATTATGTTCAGATTTACAAATTTGTTATAAATTGTAGTCTTATTGTTGATATAATACACGTTGATGTGTGTCTAGAATTAAATGAGAAATTTTATTTTCAATAAAAAGGAAAAGTGGGGGAAAAAATTGCTTTTTATTAATCTGTTTGAAATGAATGTCACCAACAAATGTTCATGCATGTGTGGCTGTTGCACATACATGGTGCAACACAGATGAAGGTAAACTCCAACTCAGAAACAAATATGCGAATGTCAAGTAAATTCCGTTGCGAAGAACATTAAAACGAATTGTTAAAGTTTCGTGGAAAATATTTTAAATTTAACTTTCATCAAATATACTCGAATTTAAAATCCATTATATACTTTTCTATAAAATTCTGTTTTCTTGTAATTTCTTACGTTCTAATAGAATTTGAAATAAAGTATTGATTATTTTCTTTTTTTTTCTTTTTTTTTTTTTTCGATTGAGACAAATTATACTTATGTAATAGTAAAAAGTAATTTTTAACGATATTTTATAAAATTCATTATCTGCTTGATACATCCATTATTCTACTTTTCCAAAATGAAAATTTTAAGTTAAGATATTCGAAAAAAATATTCGATATTCCTTTTAATCATGTTTTAATTCATAAAATCATCGTCATTTAATTTTCTAACTTATAACTTGTTAATTTTTTAATATTATTAGTTGGTTCTACTTTGCAAAAGAATATTTTTTCAATTTTTTCAATGTTTCAATATCGATGAAAAATAAATGTAACGTATATAATATAAATTTAAATTTTTCTTAAAAAAAAAAATTTTCACTCTTCCTTTGCTCAAAGAAGTTCTTTTAAAATTAATGTTTTAATTTTCTAATAAACATACTTCGATTACGACTCGTTTACCATCGAATGGAAAAATATATTAAATCCGTGTCAAAGTAGAGCGTCACTTTCAAAATCAGATAGAGTATTCTTCATCCCCCTTGAAAGGACGCGCTGAAACTTTCGCTTTGTGCGCGCCTCACTACGGATTTTTCTTCCGTCTCTTCGACTTTTCAGTCTTCTTCCCTCATAACTTTTCGTATTTCGTTTCTAAACTCTCCTCATTTTTATCACTAAAACTTTTTCGGTATCTACTTATCTCTGTCTCTGTCTCTCTTTCTCTCGAATTGTGTGCACTACATTAGTTCTCTTCTACAATAATTTATTGACAAAAATTAATAATATAAGATCTAAATGCAGGAATAATCGACATTTTGTCGCGTAGAAAGTTTTACAAATTGCAAGTTGATATTTTCACTCAAAGAAAATTCTATGGAATTGAAATAGGAATTACGTTTTAAATATGTATTTGTAGATTTTTTTAAAATTTTCCATAAATATATAAATAACATGAAAGTAACATATATACAAGGATAATTCTTTCTTACTATTCAACTAATTTCTAATAAATTCGATCAACGAAAACGAAACTACTGTTTTCATTAAGTTCATATATTTTTATGCAATCCATTATAACGATCTATTTTCAACGAATACACATTTCGTTACGTGAAAATAATGCGAGAGTGAAGAAATTTGGATCAGAATAGAAAAATTTTCGATATTGATCGATGCAAAAGCAATCCTTATAGTTCATCTCAAAAATTAATTTTAAAAAGATTTATTCTCAATAAAACATCCATGTATTCATCCAGCGATAATAATTACATTTTACAGAATTGAACAGAAATTTCATCCGATAGAAGGATGATACAAGGAATCGTATAAAGCACACATTAAATTCGTTCGTTCCTGCAACACAACGATTCAATAAAACAGGGCTTAGAAGGTCTTACGTCGATGTCCTCTTAGAAGAAGCCAGTAAACGAGAAACGAAGGATTCGATACTTACTCCCTTCTCCCTACCCACCCTGTCTTTAATCTGTCAGAGATTGATACTGAAGAAATCCTTGATTCTTAACAATCGTTTCAAAAAAAAAAAAAATCATTTAAATGCTCGTCCACCAAGATTACAGAGTCGAGCGATTTACGTTAATCTCGATCCCTGTACTCGTGATGTGAACAAAGTAGAGGCATTAATAGGGATAGGCCTGGCTTATCTGGCGCCATATTACACAACGCACACGTTAAAAAGCTCTCGAGGGCGGAAGGGTGTTGTGGCGAAAAGGGGTCGTGGAGGGAAACATCGAGTTAAGTTGAGAAACGTGTCCTCCTCCCATTCTTTCTTGCTACAAGGAATACAGATCAACTCGATTGTGCCAGCAATTTTATTGGAATGTTTCGAAACATCTCATCCCATGTCTCGTCCTAGAGATTGAAAAATTTAAGAATGGAAAAGAAAAAAAAAAAAATTAAATTCCATCGTTCTTTCGAGGATATATTGAAAATACTCGAGAAGAGTATAGTCAAGTTAATTTCCATTCTTTGGATTGGATTAAAATATATTCTTCTTGAATAAATACGAATATTACGTAGAGTATACAATTTTCGGAACTCGATCGAGCCATCAAATGCAATTTGTTCGCCCGTTGAAACTAAGAGGAAAACTGATAGGGAAGGACTTGGAAAAGGGAAAACCGATAACCGACTTTTTTAGAATTCTCGTTATAAATGGATTTTACGCTCTTGGCCACGGTTTAGTTGTTAGATACGTCACTGTGCGAGAAATTAAAATTCATAAAACTTTTAAAAATGCATGTACAGATACCCTGTATGATAATTCATCATACGTATCAACGTAGTAATGGGTAAAAACATGTTATGAAACAGGGTTTAAACTGTGAGTAACTTATCTTTCCAACACAGAATTAATCTTCTGTGAATTGGAGCAATATCTTTATATTATACGTGAATAATTTCTTTCAAATGTTCTCGAAAAAGATTGCTAATTCGTTTGTGTTAACGAACGATATTATTTTAAGAAAAGATTTTCATATTTTTTTTTCTTTTTTTTTTTTTTTACACCTGATTTGATAAAAACTTTTCGACGGGAAAGAAGAGAATCTCTCTCGTTCGATTTTTTTTTTTTTTTTTTGCAAAACGAGTATTTGCAAAATATTTTCGCAATTGTATATCAAAATATAGAAAGAGAGAGACGTTGATTTAAGCACATTGTATCGTCGATTCTCGCGAAAAAATGGGGGAACCGTTGGCGGAGTCGGAATCACATCCGTCGTTTGTTTTCTGTAATTCATCACCAGAGTTGTTCCACTAGATCTAGTGTACCGATGACAAATGCCAAGAGATCATAAACCACTCTTTGTCGTATTCATTCATTCATCGTGAGAGCAGAGTGAAAAAGAAAGAAAGAAAGGGGGAGGGAGGGGAAGAAAAAAGTGATCCTAGAAAAGAGCTCATTTAGTCCAAAACGATGCAAATACGCTTCGAATTTTTACGTGATTTCTCTGGAACAACGCGGGAATGAAAATGTTCCGGTGAAGTCGGAGCTTTAATCAGCTGTGAATAATTAAAGAGCGAGGATGAAAAACTGATAAAAACCCTTTTTGAATAATTATTCTCGAACGAGAATAATGCGATATAAACGAGCATTGTCGCGTAATTACGACAATTTACTTAAAAATTTTAAGTTATAAATATTCTATCCGCGTTTAACATGTTAATTAAACTTGTCAGAAGAAATTTTAATTGAAATTCAATCGTTTTTCGTCAAAAAAAAAAAGGTTTATCTTGAAACATTATTAATTATAATGTTCTAAAAACATTTTTTATTTTCGAGTAATACTCGTGAAAGTATTTGAATCATTTCTTTTTTTTTTACGAATAAAATTTTACGAATATATGGATTTCTTACGCCATTTTTCTTTTTTTAAGTATACTGTTGTAAAAAAATTTTTAACCAAAATTGTATTCGAAAATATAAAAAGTATTGAAATTTTGAGGATTGATTTCATCTCTTAGAGATTTCCTGTCGATACAAAAAAATTGTATAATTTATTGCACTCTACAAAGTTTCATCAGATTAGATGAATTTCTCTAATATGATATTATTCGAATGAGTCACTGTATTTTTTAATTCACATGAAAATTATTTATACTAATTCTTTATACTATTCAAACTTTCGATCGACAAATCAATTAAATTACTGAAACAGTTAATTGATTTGTCGATGAACGGTTTAAATAAAGAGATTCTTGGATTATTCGAGCGATCTCAACAAATAATAAATATAATTAATCCTATTAATAAATCTAAACGAGCAGAGTTTTGGGCGAAATTTTGATAATTGAAGTTAAGAATAATAAAGTTACCTCGAACAATTTGTTATTCGAATAACCGCAAATAACTTTAGTAACGAACGGGTTATTATAACGAGGAGCAAAGCTACGAAATAAATGTTATTCAAGCAATATTTTAACAATTTAACAATCGCTTAAAGTAAAGCTTGTTCAAGCAATTATTATCGAGAAAGAAAAATGTTTTATCGCGAGAAGCATTCTTTCTCTCCACTTCAGCGACAAAGGACAGCAAGTTTATTGCTTATTTACAGACGCGTAACACGTAAACAATACTTGGCGGAAGTTGACTCGTCGTTCGCCGTGATGCAAGCGAATTTAAAATTCTAAAATAGCGCCCTTTATTCCGTCTTCTCGAGGCACGCAGCCAGCCACTACCTCTCTCTACGTGCCTCCATACGGAGTTTAATTGTTTGCCCTAGCCTTTCCTTCCTTCCTTCCTTCCTTTTTTTTTTCACCTCTTCCTGTCTTCCTTTTTTCTCTTTTTTTTTTTTTTTTCGTTCGTCCCGAATCGATTCCACGTGAGTCGCATGCAATCCGAAAAACCTCACCAAAAACTCTTTCTATACATCACCCGTGCATCTTGTATTTTTTCCAACTGAAATTATTAAATTTCTCGTGAGAAAGTAAGAATGGTAAAATTTTTTCGAGAAAAATATTTCTCGAACAAGGAAATTGATTAATATATTAACCAACAATTCATTTTCGTGAGAAATTCTCCAAAACGAAAATTCTTTATCAACTCGTCTTCGTAATATTTGATCGCACGCGATTAATTTCTGAATTTAGATTTTTGACGTCTTTTTGGCGATTAATCGCGGCATGATTAATTACGCACGCCGTCGGTTTAAATCCAACTTTGACGCTATTTTCTAGCGTATTAAGCCTTTATGAAGGCGGCCGACCACCGTTGAAGTTCATTAAAATTTTCACTGCGATGAAAATAATCTCTCATGCGCGAGCCTTTTTAATTAATTCAATCCGTCTCACTGCGTTTCAGCTTACCATATGATGGCGAACGCCGTGTTAAATCGTGGCGACAAACGCGTAGCGATGTAGGCGCATTTATCATTTTAAACGTCAAATTGCGTTTAATTAGTTTGTGAAATAGATAATGGGATGAAAAAAGTGGCGTGTAACGTAAAGCTACTTTTATCATTTCTTTACGACGTAGCCTGTATTCTCTCGCTTTCAGAATTTTTGTTGAAACGAATTATTGATACATTGGAGGTGCAATTTTCTTTATTAATAGAAATACATTCCAAGTGGAATAAATTCAAACAATATAATCTTCTTTTCAATGTATTCAAAGCAATGTAATCTTTTTTCAAAATTAATCCATAATGAAAATAAAAGAAGAATTAATGAAAGATTAGTTGTTCAATGATTATGCTTTTTTATTGAATGTTCTGCACACTCTTCGCTTATTACAAAGTGAGGTTATGTTTTATCAAAACGTTTCTCACAAGAAATATATAAATTTGGATCATTTGGAAGTAGAACAATAATTGAAGAATAATAGAAGAATATCACATTTATTTCTAATTATCTAATGATTTAAATATTTATTTGTAATGTAAAACAAAAGTGTCTTATTTCTTTTTTTTATCACATCGCAATGAATATATAAAAAAGAAAATAGATTTGAAAATAGATATAAATGAATTTTTTTCTGGGATTTTTTTAGATACACGAAAATAATAAATAATTGAGGTAGAAAATGAAACTTGGATTAAATATTTCTTTTTTTATTATAGCATGCTTATAAAATTGTATAAATATATACTTGTACGTGCAAACATATGCAACTTTTTAAAAATATAATAATTACAAAAAGTACGTTACATATTTTCCGTATCAAATATCAAATTCTTAAAAACATATTAAAATAAATAAAATTTCTAAATTTCAATTTTCGTTTCTTCGCAAAATTAACACGTGGAATATCTCCCTTGATATTAATTACAATATTTTGAAAGTAAATAGGTAACTTTATCATGTGTAATCGTAGAACAAATCAATATAAAGGATTAATTAGATACGAAATCGAAGTTGAATTAATTACATCACGATTAATAGATAAATGATGATAGAAAATATTTTTAAGGGATCATATAATTATATACAGAGAAGATTTATATTCGACTTAAAATTTTCATATTCCATGTCATCAGATACGATAGAATCAGCTCCTATTACTTTATTATTTCGAAAGACTAACCTGTGTGTAACTTTCGTAAAACGTGTTAAAAGAACCGATTTAATTATTCGTGAAATCGAAGATGAACGTGTAATCTCATTCATTTGCAGCGAGACTCGTGTACCCGGAATATTATAACGCTGATACGTAACGCGTTAAATATGAAATGTCTAGCCTCTGCATGTTATTTACACGACGTCATTCAACCAAAAGCCTGTGATGTGGCTCATAAAGCAGTATATACCTGTTGAGTGGTCTCAGGAGGCTTGTTACGTTCACTACGGACGTGCATACGTCTGCGGTTCCTGGCAGAAAGGAACGCGATTAATTTCGGTTTGACTCGCGAGGCAAAATTCACACCGTTAGGAATCTTGCGCGAAAGTCTGCCAACTTTTGCGGTTTCCTACCTAGGCTTTTGGCACCGGGACCTGGACAAATTATCTCCGTACAGCTCCCTTCGTTGAATCGTTCTGCATTTTTAGCTTCGATAATGTGATAGTTGATGAGGGGAAAAAGTATTGAGGTGTTGAAGAGATCTGTATTATTGTTAAAATGTGGTGAAATTTCGTCTTATTTTAAAGAATCGATAGAAATATATAATAATAAAAATATATTCTACAAATTGATATTTAAAATAACATAAGTTTATTTTGAAATATTCCTAAATGAATATAACTTTTGTTTGTGCCTTTATAACAATTATTTGTTTCATCTGATTGCTTGAAACAATTTGAAATAAGAAAAAATTGATTTATTGTAAAAATTATGTCAAACATTTTCACGATAAAATATTTATTGATAAATTCCATATTTCAATATGGAAGTTTTCTAAATTGAAATTCCTTTTTTATAATACTTTAATCAACCATCCTTCTTTTCATATAAAGTAAAGAAAAAGTTGGCATTACCATTCCAGTTTCAATTATTTCAAACAATTTTTGTGATTAGTTATTTGGCAAAGAAAGATATAAAGCAAATCTAAAAACATATCGTATAAATATAACGTATTTAATCCTTTATTCTTTTCTTTGAAAGCTATTATTAAAAAATATAATAAGATATTTATTTGGAACGAAAATAGACTAATTTTTATTAATTTTAACAAATAAATTTTAACAATCTCATTCATTTGGACGATTAATGCGGAGAAATATTTTCGACATTCAATAATCTAAATATCATAAACACGAATATTCTTTTAAAAAGAATATTAAGTCACCAAAACCACGTTAAGATAACCTAACATAGCGAACATAACCTAAAATATTCTCTTAAAAGAATACCAGACATCGAAACGTTAAGATAAAGTAACACAACCCAAGATAACCCAATCATAGCACTCATAAAATAAAGCACCCTAAAATAAAAATTTCATTTCTGAATTATTTCAGAAATTAAGATAAGAATTTAAAATAATCCCGATACTTGGTCCAACTTGGTCCTCCAATCTTCCCATCAACACACGAGATACTCGTTGCCCAACTGAATGGCAAATATCTCTGCATTTAAACATTCGGATATCGCGCGGTATTGTTGAACAAGCACAAACGTTTAATTCCACGATATCACGTTTGGAACAATCGATTCGTTATTGGCCGTACGATTTCGCGCAATCCATACCCTGTTTAACATCAATGCGAACAACACTGTAAATACGCGCACGCAGCGCCGCCCCGCGTGCTGGAAAGGGAACGAGCTGGTTGGAACGGGAGTGGGGAGGGCGACAGAGAAGGATGGAAATTCGCGGTAATTCGCCCGATGCTCGAGAGAAACGTATTTGAACTCCTCGAACGGAGTGAAAGTGAAATATTCACCGTGGCGGTCGCATGTCCCATTTAACAGTCGATTGTGCAGTGTGCGGCCATGGCTGGCAGCAGAGATTGCACCCGAGATCCAAACTTGGACGAGATCGCAATTTTCGCCTAATGATAGCGACAAAGCGGTGATAATGGATAATTTTCGCGAAACTCGTTACGCTGGCCCTCGTCGAAAAACCTCGATATTCGGCAATGAACCGAAAATGATAATCCGCGTTTTACGAGGAGTCGGCGATATTCGGCCATTTTATTTCGACGAGAATCGAAATTGGCGGGAAGAAGATATTCGGGTAATAAATATCGGGATATTTAAATTGGAGTTTAATGCAGTAAGGTGTTTGCAATATGTGGTCAATTTGGTAAGCGGTGTAAAAGTAAAATTTGCAATTGGGAACTGTATGTTAAAATAGTGGTGGGGATTAAAATATCGATGAAATTATTTGCAATGCGTATATTTGTTTATGAAGTTTGTAATTATCGAATAGAAATAAATTTTAAACGGAATGATCGGAATTAATTGGCAAATATTGAAGTTAATATCGATTTGGAATGGCATTATAAGTATGTTTATGTATGTTTATGTCGCATTCGTATTATAGATATGTTTTGATCTTTGACATTATGATTCAATTCAATTTTTATCGATGTTTTATATTTATGTTTTTCAATTGCTTCTTCTATTATTTATTCAAACTGTGGTATCTATTTTGCTTTCTTACAAACATTTTATATATCAAATGTTTATGCAAATAAAATCTATTTAAAGAATATTTAATAAATATTCTTGAATGGTTTCAAGATTTTTAATTTTTCTTCTCTTTTTTTTTTTTTTGCTTTTTTGGAGTTGAGACTATGAACAGTTGATTATTAAATTATTTTTTTATTATATTTTTTCCGTGTTAACACTTTTAACACAATGAAATTTTTATCTTATTAACGTTTTATTATTAATTGTTTCTTATCATTAAAGAATATTGAAGAAATAATAAAAAGTATTAATGTTTATTTCTATTCGAGCTTATCATCGCACTTCATTCATTTTTCTCGGGAACACAAATTTCACGTCATACAAATATTTCCTTATTCATCATAAAATGAAGACGAATGTCGAAATTTCAGTCCAAATGATTTATGCGCCGTATTCCTTCTGTCAGCGTTTGTAATCGTTTGGCAACATCGATCATTCCTGCTTTCGCGATGATACGAAAAAAGAGAAAAAAAAAAAAAAAAACTCAATTTCCAATCCGATAATCATCTTTTTTTTTTTTTTATTTTCCATATTCTATGCATCTCGAAACGTTTCACATCGTTTCTAATGTGCATTACAAAAAGAAATGTATCTTAATATGAATATTGTTAAATGATTTTCGTTTAAAACAAATAAAAAAAAAATAATTAATTAACATTTATGAATTAATCCTTACTCTTTCGCTATCATTCGTCACGGATAACTGGATAATATATTATTTATTTTCATTAGAGATATTTCTATACATCGTCGCCAAAATTATCTGACATCGCAATATATCGTTTTCGATTATTTTAAAACCTCGCGGACAACGAACTCTTCCCTTTATAAAAATTTATTTTATTATTAATCGCCGTTAAATTACACATCGTAGCAAAGAAAGATTAATTGAGAAAGTATCTATCCTCAAAGAAACGTTCGCGAAAGAATATTGAACAAATTGTTCAAAGACGAATTATCAAATAATGAAGCAAAGAAAAAAAAAAGAGGAGGAATTGGCAGGAAAATTAAAATAGACAGTGAAAAATAGCGATCGATTAGATTGAAAGAATGTAAATGAGCGAAAGAGAAAAAGCAGCTTGAAGGTGCGGGTTAAGCGAGCACTCGTTATGACCGCCAAAAAGAGGATAAAGGCTTGACCCTTGGGCAAGTCGGCAGCAATTAGGATACTCGATGTCCTATTATTACGGAAAAATTTCAAACGAGAATTCTACAAGGTGTTTCTGAATTGTAAATAATCCGAAGAAGGCTAATTTATTGGGATTTAGATAAAAAAAGTAAAAGTAAAAATAGTGGAGTGATGTATTTTTGAATATAAGATCAATATTGAAGATATCGTTATCAAAATTTACAAATGAAATATCGATTTGTATTTTTAATTGTGAACTTTATAATATAAATTTGTGTGTCGATAAAATTATTGGCATTTAATGTTAAAAAATTTATATTGTAGTTTATTAGACTGATTATCGTGCCTGCCCTTCTCTCAGTTATCGGGTAATTGATTAATTTTTTAATTGGAAATTAAAAATAATCGAAGTATAAATGTATATTGTTCAGAATAAAATTTAAATCTTCATTTACCTGTATCAAATTGTTACAATAACGTTTTTTTCGAAATATTTGGTGAAAATTTTATACGATCAAATAATTTAATTTATGGACGATGCTAAAATATAGTACGATCAAAAATTAGGAATATATAAATAGAATAATAATTATAATAACATATCAAGTAATTGCTTAACAAGTTGTTGTTAAGAAAAATAATTAATTATCAACTTTATAAATTTTTTATAAATCTAAATACAAATGACAAGTTAAAAAAATACCTTTAAAAATTTTTAAATCATTAAATGAATCTTTTGTTCTACATTCATTTCGTGAAAATGATTTAACGTAAATGACAGAAATTTTAGAAAACAAAAATAGCAAAAATATCCAAATAATTACGAGAGAATTTTATTCCAGAAAAACATTTTATTTCATGCATCTAATTAAATTAATTAAATATACAATAAATAACTATCAATTTCTATATATATATATATGAAAAATTTAATATAAAACATGGAATAAAATTATTTTATACTTAATATTATTTACGTATTACGAATCTATTATTGCAATTCCTCAGAAGAAGCGTTTCATCGAAAGTAACTCATTCAGTCATTAAATAATCATTTCTTTGGAAACAACAATAATTTTAACAAATTATATGATATGGCGGGATTAAAATGTCGTGCGAAACGGGGAGAAGAGAGAAGAGCAGAGCGAGAAATATTGGAAAGAATATTGGTACGAAACAATCGATAAGATTTGCAGGGACCGAAAAAAGACATTTGGCAAAGTTGCTGGGCTCCAAGTGCTTTCACCCAAGATGAAAGTGCTTCTCGAATCTTAGCGGAAAATCTGTGAAAAGAATATATTCCGAATATTTTTACCGTTTCATCTCCAATATCGATTCGGACTGCAAGATTCTGGACTTTGCTTCCGCGCTGCTGATGCGAATCCATTCTTCGGATACATCACGATTGAACAGAAATCCAAGAATTCGTCGATAGATAGATACACAGAATGCCTCACGGATGATGGCACGATCATGGAGGAATCTTTATGTGGAAAAATAAGTTGTACGTATTGAATGTAAATTCTTTTTATTCGAAATTTGAAAGTTTTTTCAAATGCAAGTAAAATTAGTAATTAATTCCTGATTGGAGCAGAACAAAATTTATTTATCGTCGAAGCCCTATTTTTTGTGTTTTCGAATTTTTCAAATTCAATTTTCTCGAGAGAAACTAATTTTCACGTGGAAAAAATTTATTTTATATTCTATATTTTATATTAATCCTGTCGATAATTGATTCGTATGTCAAACTTGATAAGTGGCTATATGTCAACATTGACAATTTCATTTGTAGTTGAAAATTTTTGAAAAATGATTTGATTTATTCGAAATCTCATGACAAATTTTTTATTTTTTCATTCCATTCACGGTTGTATCATCATTCGTGAGATATTCTTGTATGTAGTTGAGTAAATTTTGCATAATTTACTCAAACCAACTCAAAGAAAAAAGAAATTTCGTTTTTAACGAAGCATTCTAAACGTAATTACTCGCATAGAAGTTTTCTTTAGTTATTATTTAGAAATTCTACTTTTTTCAGCAGCTTTAAAGTATGTTGTCAAGAGTATTATTCATAATTTTGTTTAAAAAATATTCGCTAAAAGAAATTTTTGTAATTGTATAAATGTAAATAATGTTTGATAAAAAAATTCACATGAACATATATATTTCTATACATGAAAAAAATAATAAAGTAATGAAAGTTTAAAAATAAATTTAAAAATAATGAAACGTTTTAATAATTGGATGGAAATTTAAAAACACGATTTTGTCGTCAGAATTAGTTAATTTTAAACTCTCCAGTGAAATAAATTAAGGTCAACCGAATTATAAATTAACAGATATCAATTTAATTACTGTTAACGTAGTTTCGTTCAAATTATATCCTTTAAATAATTGAACAAAAACTGTTGATAAATTGGATGGAAATTTAATTTCGATAAAAAATACCTTTATTTCAAAGTGTATTTTTTTTTTTTTTTTTAAATATAATTCCTTTCTTGATGAAATTTATTGTTCATGTTTTGCACAGAATGTTGAGAATTAATTAAATATGAAAGAGAATTTATTGTTGAATTCTTTTTAAACAATAATAAAGTAAAAAATAATTATTAAAAAACACATTATTAATTATTAGATTATTAATTTCAATTTAGCCACTAAAAAACCTAATTAATTCGTGTCCCATAATTTTTATTTGTCCAATATCTAATTAATAGGTAGATATGAATATATATTTAGAATTTATTTTTCTTTAAAGTTATCGATATAACTTTCAACGGAAAAAGAAAAATTATTTAGGAAATTATGCGTTTTCGCATGCGTCCTGAAATATTTAGTTAAATATTTTACGTACAATTATATAAGATGTTACCAAACTGATGGTATAAATTGAAAAGAAGTGATTCTATATGCGAAATAAATCGAAAAGATAGAATTAATAATTCTATGCATAATAAAACTATACTACAGAAATGTATTATTAGATGTAGTTGGATGTACTTAAGATCCACGTCGATTATCTGTCATATCGATAGAATAACAAATGGAACTTTGACTTTGACTAATATTCGTTGCATTCATGAATGCAAACGTAACAAAAACTTTTTTACGATATAGCCAAGTGCACGTATAATCTTCAACATCGATTTGAACTCGGAAATGAAGTCCCGTTATTTTTTTTCTCTTTTTGACTTATTTTTATATATAGATTCATCCCTTTGTACCATCAGTCGGTAACTCTGTATATTATGAACACATATTTGACATTTCGTGATTAAATACGTTCGTATCGTTACGAAAATTTACATTTGTTCGAAACATTCTTTTTAAATTCTATTTACATGTATCATACACCATCCGAATTTCCCTCTAGTTTCGAAATGAAGCACACCGCTTCGTTTATATTTAATTATTGGAACGCCGATAGCCAAGCAATTGCATACAAATTATTAATATTATATATTGCGCTAGTTGTGCGACGTTCTTGTGTATTATCGTTGCTTAAGATTTCTCTGTCGATACTTTTGTATGTATGAAGTTTTGCTTGTGTGCACCGTTTACGTGCATACAAATATGTTTCTGAATGTGCAACGTTGAAGGAGTTAAACAGTTTAGCGAACAACAATACCGTGCAAAAAAGCATCGATAAAACGATACGTGTCGTTCCATTTAAAGAAAAAGGAAAATGATAATATTTGTAAAATAATAATTGTAAAATACTTTTTTTGAATGATGCACTGATATTATTTACGGAATGTTTTGGAATCTTGAATTATTCACGTTCATCATGATGAAACTCTCTCTTTTATCCTCTCTTTAACATTGATTTAATTCACTTCATTTACAATTATTTCCATCTTCAATGACAAACGAACGATATTAATTCGCACTTTTCAATTAAATTAAATTATCATTACTAATTTTGCACCAATTCAATGGCCAAAAAATAATGTGTAAATACTCCTTCTTGATAATGATAATTGCATCTTGCATTGCGTATGAAACGAACTCTTGCTACGATATTTATACCTCTTATAACCAATTCTTTTCTTGTTTCTCATTCAAACATCGACGAAGATAAACAGCGACAATTTTGCACGGTATTGTGCATCCAAGTTTACCGCTTTAAATTCGAAGCATTCGCTTGAAATCGCTTAGAGAGTAAAAAAAAAAAAAAAAAAAAAAAAAAAAAAAAGCTCTCGCAAAAGAGATCAAATCGAACGCTGAGAAATCATGTAAATGACCTGTGATAATACGTGTAGTCATCGTTTAATCGCATTTAGTTTAATAATTTTGCCGTGTGAACTCGGTTCGTTCAAGAATTGTCCCGCGATTTAAATGGAAATGAAACAAGTCAGGATTTAGTCTTAAAATTGTCGTGTGATTTAAAAAAAAAAAAAAAAAAAAAAAGAGAGAAAAACGAAAATAAAAAATTATATTCGTTTCTCCGACAAGAACGAATTAGGAACTTTGCTTAGCGATTAGTTTGATTTTTTCAGTGTCGAATTTGTTTGTTCGTCATGCTGCACAATAGTTGAAAGCGAAGGCATAGTTAATGAGGACGTTCTGCTGATAGTTGATTATTATATAGATTCTTTCTGGGCCTTCACGATTGAGCGGTCCATTTTCATCCAGACTATTTATTAGTGTTTTGCTCCCGTTGCGCTTTTGCGAACACTAAGTGCATCACGAGACATGCACTTTAACTTTCATTTCGGAATTTATTGTTCGTATTTAGCCCGTAACAACTAACTTGCAGCCAAGGAGGAGACACCTTTTAATTTTCGACGCCAAGAATTTTTGAAGGTGATTCCTGAAAGCTTGCTTTTTGTGAATTTTAATCTATTTGCTAGCACTTTTTAAAATTTTTCTCGATACTCTGGATCGAAGAATTGGAAATTGATGTTTTTGTCGATACGATGAAGTTAATTATTTAATAAGAAATTTCATCGTACGATTAGGAAAAATTTGTTCTTAAAAGAAATATACAGTATTAAAAAGTATTAGTCTATTGTTGTATTTATTACAGCATTTATTATTCAATTATTATATTTCACTTAATTAATAATATTTTTGATACTATAAAAATGAAATATGATAAAAAAGAAATATTTTCTATAAATATATATATAAAAATTACAATAAAAATGTTTCTTCTATAAAAAATAAAATTATAGAAATCAGAAAATATTGTTAAAGATAAAAAAAGAATGTTATTTTTAAAAGCGATTTCAAGTATTTTAATTTTTTTCTAATCGATCGAACTAATCGATCCAATAATAATAATCAATCAAAGAATGGCGAAGAGGAAAAAAGAGGATTGTCATCCAGGCTGCAGGTTCGTCTGTTAAAAAGTAAACTACGTGGGCATGAAAATTAATAATTTAGAAAATAATCTTTGCGGGAAAGATGCTAATCCAGATGATTCTTTTGTTTCGAGCAGGTCGATCTAAGGCACATGGATGAGAAATCGGGAAGCAACGTGGTGGATGTCGGAGTCGATCTCTCCGAATTCTACATGTCGGTAGAATGGGATATTTTAGAAGTACCTGCAGTACGGTGAGCATGCTATCACTCATAGATAAAAATATATATTTCTAACTGTTCCCCGATATTTCTTACTTACTTTCAATTATTCCAAGATTTTAATTTAACACGAAATAAAAATAACATTCGCTTACTTCCATTCGAAACTTTATTTCAAATTGATCGAATTTTTAAATATTAATTTGAAATCAGCCACAAGAAGATTCGTCTAATTTCAATGAAAATTTTTAATGAAATTTCGTGTACAAAATAAAATAATATACTTTTGTTATTCGCTGTATAGAAGGAAAGAAGATAATTCTATGGTAAAGAAAAGAATGCTGAAATTTTTACGAAAACAGTTTGGCGTTTATTAAATGTCCTTCATCACGGTCGGCATTCAATTAAACGTGTCTGAACCCAAGGAAAATTCAGTGTCTGATGTTTTTGCGAATTTTTTTCTTCCTTTCTGAAAGGATGACGTGACATTCAGTCGAATAGGTTTTCGTTAGATATTTAAACGACTTGTCGCGTAAGTGGAATATCGTTGCTATGGTCAGACGCTTCTAAATTGCAGCCGGAATTTCAATCGATCGAGTGAATGGACGAGGGAATGGACATCTTGCATGTCGTTTGACAGAATTTGTGCTGTAAAAAATCGCCGCCTGTTGGAGAAGAAGCATCGATGAAAAATTTTTTCAATATAAAACTCGTCCGTCTACTTTTTTTTTTCCTGCGAAAACAAATGAAACAATATTTTCTTTTAAAACACGTCGCGTATTTGATTTGATTTTCCTCGATTCGATCGATGAGTAAAATTAATAAATAGTTAATAACAAGATATAAAATAATTTCGATTCAAATACTTTGATTTACTCGAAATAAAAATGAAAAAATTTTTATTCTCTCTTTCGTATCTAAATACTTTTCGTAAATTTATAAACTTATTTAGAATTTTAATATCGTGAATTGGAAAAATTTTCGTGATTTGATATTTCTAATTCGTCGAATTAATTTGTAAATTTCCCATTTCTTTTTCTTTTTCCGCAGAAACGAAAAATTTTACACCTGCTGCGACGAGCCGTACCTGGATATTACATTTAATATAACAATGCGAAGAAAAACACTTTTCTACACCGTGAACATAATTATTCCGTGTATGGGAATTTCCTTTCTTACGGTACTGACGTTTTATCTACCTAGCGACAGCGGGGAAAAGGTAAGTGTGATACTTTCACGAAAATTTAATGTCGAACGAGCTCAAATCGAGACGAGAGGACACGAATTTCATTTTTATCGATTTTCATTTTAACATTTCTCTCGTGTTTCTTATTGTGATTCATGGCGGAATTTCTATTCTCGTTTCTTCCATATTTTGTGGCAAATATATATTACGTAAATGAATACGTCGAATACGTTCAAAAAGTATTAAATTCAATAATATACCTGTAGAAAGTGTTTAATAATCGTTATGCAGAAGTGAGAAAGTTGAAAAGTTTGTCGTCTAACGATAAATATTCCGTTAAATCCTTTTGCGCGTGCATGTGAAAAAAGTATTAAAATGGAGAGCACGAACGAGAATGAAAAATAAGTGAAGAAACAACTGGGTTGTTTGAACAGTTGAGAATAAGGTGAAAAATGTAGGAATAAAGAGGGGGGAAAGAATTCTCATTACTGAGATATGTATTTCGAGGAAAATTTTTGAAAATTTTCGTGGGAAGAAAAAATTGATCGAAAAAAGGAAGAAAAGAAATGAAATTTAAATAATAGTTGAAAATAACGTATAAAGAATGTATATAACGAAGAGAAAAGAATTCTCATTATTGTAAATGTTGAAAGGGAATTTTTTGATATTTTCATTGAAAGGAGGAATGAAAAGGTTAAATATAGGGTGTCCAATTATTTGCAATCGAACGAAAGATGATTCCTGGCGAAGAAATAAATCTCAAAGAAAGAATAGAAATTCCACCTCGATACTTTGCTTTCCAATTGGAGTTAAAAGCGATATTCACGAAAGTCGAAGATATATTCGATTTTTGAATTTTTAAACTTTTTCGAAAATTAATTCTCAAATGAGAAAAATTTATTTACACATCTTTTGCCTATTTCGTTGGATAATTGATTGGTTAATCAAAAGTTAGCCAATTTTTATTGAAAATTCAAATTTTTACTCGAATAAAAATGAAAAAATTCTATTCTTTCTTTTATATCTTCGATTATCTATCGCTCACTGTAGAAACGCTGTACACGAAATCTAAATACTTTTCGTGAATTTATAAATCTATTTAGAATTTTAATCTCGATCACCCCACAATTTTTCATCTTCCATCGAATGGAGAATTGCTATTTCCCCCAATTCGAGGCTTGAAATTGACAGGCGGAAAGTTTTCATCAAAAACAATCGTTCGCAATGGTGAATATTTCAATCTCGAAAACAATAAGGAAGGATTGTGCATTAAAGGATCGATCGTTAATTAAAACACAAATATTCGAAGATATAGCCGACCTCTATGCCTACTTAATATTAATTAAAACCATTAATGATCGTCGTTCACGATATAATTACGATAGAAACCCGTCGATCATTCGAACTAATTACGAGAGAAATTCGTAGGAATATCCCATTATTCGAATAATCTATCAGAGACGCGTTCATCAATCCATCACGAAGTAAAAAATGAACAATTTTCAAATATGAATGTTTATTAGATAAAAGAATATATAATATAATAAGAGAAATATATTGGAAAGAATAAATTATATTTCGAGAATAATTTAAATATATACTTGTATTCGAATAATGGATGTTTCATTTCTAACTATTTTATTTAATTTAACGTTTGTAAGTAAATTTTAAAAGGAATTGATATCGATATACTCTCAATTCGAATCTGTTTACCAAAGATATCAGCGTGATGTTTCCATTCCATATTCTTGTTTATCACACAATATTTGATGTATCACTTGATGTATGATCTTGAGATTCGATTCTTTTCAATTCTTATTCGTTGTATTTATTGAAGCGAATAGAAAACTTCGAATAATTAACTCTTAATAGTACAGAATTATTTGAAAATTATTGTTATAAGAATTTCCTATTCCTTGACGATTGCCTTTATAACCATTTCCAAAAAAAAAAAAAAAAAAAAATGATAAAAGATGAAAAAGAATTATATTCGGTTTTTCTTTGGGAAGCAGAAGATTCGTCATCGAATCATGCACAGCCATTTTGCATCCCGTTACATCCTCCGCCATTTTACAACTGTTTCTTGCGCTTGCAAAGCGAAAATCAATATCCGGAAGCCTTTCAATCTTTGGTACAAAAGTCTCGAATGAAACATCCGATATCACCAAGACGCGTGTCTAAATGTATCGTGAGGTTAGGTTAGGTTAGGTTAGGTTTGACGCGACGAAACAATTATCACGGCGTATTCAACGGCGAATGAACGAAACGACAGTAATTGCTTGTTTCCTAAGTTTTTTTTCGCGTTCTCTGCGGGAGAGTGAACCAGTGCAACGAATATAAATCCCTCGATGGAGAAACTTTGAATTTATGGCGGTCGTTAATCATCCCGCTAAAAGTTTCACTGGCAGAACTGCATTTTCGTGGAATGCAAGTTTTATTGAACCGAATCCTGTCCTGCTGTGGATCTGCATGTGTTTCGAATAGATCCGTAATACCATTTTCTGTGGTAGCTTTTGTTTTAATTTTTTTTTTTCAAACGTTGACAGACGATCTCTCCCTAAAATAATTCGATTTTTATGAAACGAACGTTTTAAAAACGGTTCCTCCTTTTTATACAGGCTATTGATTGACGTTTCGTGAAAAATTTCGATTGCATTACGACGAAGTGAGACAGCTCTCTCAATTCGTTCGAAGGAATTATTACTGACAAAGTGTTTCTCTCGAGCATCTGTCTTTTGTGTACAATGAAATAAAAGTTTCAATAAGCATCTTAATTTTCAAATTTTTCAAAGAATTGAAGAGAGATTCCGTGAGAATCTCATCAGTTTGTATATTTAAGAACAACCTGGTTGGACCTTTTTATCCGTAATTTTGTAATTCCAATTATTATATCTCGCACATATCTCGTTTCTCTCTTCATCTCGCTTTATCCAAGGAAAGTTTGGATCGCTTGTGTGACTCGATAAATAAGCCTGATCGATTAAAAATTCTTCTGCGTCAACTTTTACATTTATTTTGAATCCTCGAAGAGTATCCTCACGAATGTATTAATACTCTATAAACCCGGTTCAATTACTTTCGCTATTAGTGGAACGATCAAAGACTTTCTGGTTACAGATAATATGATTTCAAAGAGGTTCAAAGTGATGCCAGCGACATGAATGTGCAAATTCTCTCTTTGAGTAAGCATACGGGAACATCGCTTTTTTTTTCCTTTTTTTTCCTTTTTTTTTTTTTTTTTTTACTCTTAACTTTAGACTACAACGACGATGAAACTGAACTCTGAAACAAATACTGAAATTTCTCTGGGGCTTGGGTAATGAAATAATAACGATTTCCATTAAATAAAAATGTGCATCGTGTATTTATATATAAAGATAATTTTTGCCTATGAATATCCATTGTCCTACCACGAATGTTGCACACACGTGCAAGCATATAAAATATTTATTTCCCTCCATAATCATAAGGGAAATTTAAACCAGTAAACAACGATTCATAGCTTTCTAAGTAGGATTTAAATGATATTACATGATATATAATTGACACGAAACTGTCCGAACACATTTTTTATTATTTCAATGGAATATCAATAAATCGTTACTTTCTTATCCAATGCAAAATTCCAAAATTTTAGGTCACAAAGTTACTCCAAAACTTGAACTTAAGAATTGGCCTTCCAAGGCCAAAATCGTTTTATTTCTTTTAACGAAAAAATTCGATCAAAACCGTCGACCCGAGCAAACGCCGTGTGTTTATTTAACAACGCAACGCTCTGGTTTCGGCATCGAAACCACCGCGTGAACACACAGAACGAGTAGAAAAATATCGAGCGAAAAATCGTCAGATGCCAGTCACGCGGCCGGCAGACAGTTGGGTCACCAAGAGGAGGTCGTGGAGGAGGAGCGGCCCGAGGGCAAAAAGTCGGTAAAGGAAAAAGACGGATGGGGAGCGGAGGGGCAATGCAATTAATTCCTTTATCCCGAGGAACGGTCGTGCTTACCTATACTTAACGTCCGTAAAGCGGACGTGTGTGAAATATGCGCCGAATTAGTTCCCCTCCACGCGGCTGTCGGCCTCGTTATTTTCCCTTATCTGTAGGTAGGAGGGCCGGTAGTTACTTTCGGCTCGAGACTATTTTTCATTTCCACTCCTCTCTCTCTCTCTCTGTTCCCCCTCACCTTCGACCTCTTCTCGCCTCATCCATCCAAGGATTTCGTTTCTCCTTTTCGCTTTCTTCTCTTTCTCCTGTTCGTGGAAAATCGTTGCCCCCAAGGCGAGCCTCTCTTTGTGCCAGGCCTTCCAATAGGCGACAGAATAAATATAGAGGAGGAAGGGAGGAGGGGGAACGTGGTTCCGTCATTGATGCTCTTTTTCATCTTCGCCCTTCGACAGACTCTTATCTCCGGATCTGGATTCTTGGAAGGAAAAACCGCGTGGTTTATCGACGTGCTCGGCGAAAGGAACGCTTTGCGGAACGCTCCTTTCCACCCCACCCTCTTGTATGAAGGAACACGCGTCACCCCTGCCTCTCTCGTGTCTCTTCTTTCTTCTTCCTTTCTTTTCTTTTTTTCTTCTTCTTCGTTTCTCGTGAAATCAATCCGCTGTCGCGGTTATTTGTTGATTTTTCGAGGAAATATCGAAGGAACTTTTTCTTCTGATTTAAAGAGGAGGAATGTTTTGTTGTTGAAATTTTCGTTTAGAATTTTAAAGATTTGTTCCATCGTTGGATTGCAATAGCTCTGATGTGTCATGTTTTATAAAAGTTAAAAGAAGTTAAATAATTTTCAATTGGAAAATTTGTAGCAAGTGTGTTCCGTTTTTCGTGAAAATGTGCAGATATTTCTGATTTCTTCAGTGCTTCCAAGAATTAAAATTTCTATGCTGCATATTTTCATATTACATCGAATACAATTCATTTTGCGATTATAATTGATAAAAATTTCGATTTAAAAAAATAAAATAAAGTTATTCCATCAAAATAATGCCAATATTATTTATACATTATATTCTGAGATAGTTTTATCAAATAGTTTTTATTATTTGTTTCGTTCTTTACAAAATACATTTTGAACAGGAATCTAAAACAAATCTTTATAAAAGATTCGAAAGATCACACTTTTGTATTATTCCTCTTTTTACTACTCTATCCTCCTTGATAAATTCTCAATAAATTTCTCAACTCCAAGCACGTGATATTTTTGACACTTTTTGGAACACTTTTAAAACAGAATTGTTTGTATCTTATTCTCGTTCAAGAGTTTTATGCTCCACGAAACATATTGAAGTTTTAAAAGGATTAAATGAAAGGAAGGACAAATACAGAACACGATTTATACACCTTCAATTGAAAAAATTTTATCATGTTCACATCGATTAGTAGTTATCGATGAAATTATCATAAGATAAAATGAATAATATATTTCGTCAAATAATATCGTTTATAAGATGAGTATCGTCTTTTTAAAGAGTTAAAGAAAATTTCTAAGACTTCAAAAATGATGTTCATCATTGAATTGTAAGTAGATTGATCGATGCCACAGTATTGGTACAAGAAATTATTATTATCGTCGAATTTTTGTTCTAATTTTGATAAGAAATCTTTTTCTCTACTGATATAATAATATTATAAATAATGTGAATAATATAAATAGTTATATATCCTTTATGCTTAAAGAGTTGTACGATTATTATATATATTTTATAAATTTTATTATTTAATTAAATATTCGAAAAATATCTATTTTTTATTGAATGTAAATAGAGAAGTTATTTTATTAAAAGTATATTTAAAAGTTAAATCGATGTTAAAAATAAAATAAATTTTATCTGTAATGTACATTGCACGAAAATAATACTAATACATTTACATACTTACATACTTACAACAGATGCATATAAAAAGAAATTATACAAAAGAAGGAAAAAAAAAAACAATATACGTCTTTTCAAATAAAATTCTGAATGTTGAGGACTTGACAGAGTTTTATTAAGCAGATGAACAACGCCATCTTTACCCCAATTCTGAAACACAACTTTCCTTTATCTACATCGCAGTAGTAATAAAACTGTTCTTTGAATATTTGTTGGCTTCCTCGGTTTGGGGATAAAAAGAAGTAAAACGTGTGAAAATATCGTGTAAAAGCAAGAGAAAGGGCGGTAAGAAAATCGTGTAAATAAATAAATAAATCGTGTAACGCTGAATAAAACGCGTAAAAAGAAGAAAAACGTGTGAGAGTGAAAAAAAACGAATAAAACGTGTTTAAAAAAAATCTATGTGAAAGAGAATCATCGTGTAAAGGAAGCGCATTATAAAAAGAATCGCAGATACATTTTGCAAAAATAACCACGCTAAACGAATACTAAAAAGCTACTACATTTGTGCGTATTAAATAATATTTTTCTATATTAATAATCGACAACTTTTGATGTACTTATAAACAAATTTCTTCATTTATATGTTTATATATGTGTTGCAAAGAAATTCACTCATAATGAATAATAAAAATTTATTTATTTTAAAAAAAATTGATTGCAGCTTGCAATCAGGATTGATTTGACAGTTTTTGAATATTATAAGAATTTAAAGTTTTGGATTCTTTCGTTGTGTAGTAATAGTCTTTAAATATGAGAAATTATTATATACAAATTGTAGAATCGTAAAAATTTTCAATGCATCTCAAAGTAATTTCATGAAAGATTGTAACGCAAAATGAAACTAAACGAGGTTTATGAAATTTTACACTTCATGTGTAAGATTTGTGAAATACGTAAGTAGAGAAGAAAATGATTCCTTAGTTTAGCATCTTTTCAATAATGATTGGTGAATATAGAGGAAATAAAGAGGAGGAATTGAAGATCGGGGTAAATGATTAGATATTGAAATGAAGTTTCTTTCCAGTGTAAGAAACTGGCATCTCGAAGTGACGTATAAAAGTGGAAAAAGAGGAAATGATGGTGGAAATAAGTTTAGTAGGATAAAGAGTTAAAGTAAACTTTTCAAAGATTTCAATTTTAATTTATGCTCATTTGAATCAATTTTGCTATTTTTTTATACATTTGCATTATTTTTAACTTTACAGTTATTGCAAACATGGTATTTATTTAATAAGAAATAATAAATTTTTTTAAAGAATACATTCATGAAATTGTTATATAATATATAATGAAAAGTGGATTTTAATTTATTAAAATATTCCATTTATTAACAGTAATACATTAACAATATTTGTAGTAGTATATAAATTCATTAAATTTGTGCAAATTTAATAATAAAATTCAAAAATGATATAAACAAATTTATCAACAAGTAGATGCATATAATTCATAGCAAAGATATTTACATGAATAAACTTCATAATTTGTCTTCTAAAAACGAAAAATTCACTGATCCACTAACATATTAAAACACATTGCAATCATTAAATTGTGCACAGTATTTTTTCATTATGTATTCAATTAGTGTAAGTAATTTAACATTTACATCTACACATGTGTATGTGTATGAAATTTGTTTCAATTTATTATACACTCCTTGAATTATTTTTTATTACGTCTCAATTAACTGCATCGTTTTCTTTTTACAACAATTAAATGCAAAATACTCTCTCAAAGTGTATCAATTTAGAAGATTTAATGTACAGCGTTTGATGCTAAAGTTTCATGAAACTAACTTTTGTTTGAATAGCCGTCGAGCTCAAAGGATTACTGATGAACTATCAGTGATGATTAAAGAACAGATTTTCTCGTAGCCAGCCAACGATCAATGGGCTTATCTATTTCTCGCGCGCAAAATTCTTTCGTTAAAATTCTCACGTTATTCGAAAATTCTTTGAAATTACATAAAATTATATTACGCGTAGAGAATAATTTCGTAAATATTTCAAAAAATTCATCTTCTCACATTCAACAAAAATAATTTATAATTTATCCTTGATAAAATAAATCGTTAAACATAATTATTTATTTTATTTTTATCCAAAGTATCAAGTTCATCTTCTAATAATCTCTATATTTCTTCATATTTAAACGAAATATCGTCCCAAATTATCTTAAAAATAATTATTTTCCCTTATCTTAATAATTTATTTCTATTCCTAAAAATACAATCCACTTTCCAATAATTTTCTATCTACGTCATTGATTATTCTAATGAATATAACGTATAAATGATAAAATAAAAGGCGGTTGTTGATAGAAATAAGATTGGAAATAGACGTGGAGAAGATTGGGAGTGATGGTGGATTTTTTCTGAAAAAAAAAAAAAAAAAAAAAAAAAGATGGAGGATCGAACGCGTAGCTATTTGGCCCTTCGAGGCATGTCAATCAATTCGAGAGAATCGATAAGCAATATCGCGGTCCGGTGATTGACCCATAGTCAGGCACGGTCGTCGAAATTGCATGCACCATACTTACCTTCGTTTTTATGGCGATACTCCTGATGCAAAGGATACAATATCATGGCTTCATGGTTCACTGTTAATAACCTCTGCTTCTCCCTTATTCTGCTCTTTTGAGTAGTACAGATAAATATTCCTGCGTTACAACAAGAAGGAAAATAAATTCTGATTTTATTACAGCGATGATTTTTATCGATTTCAAGCTGATAGAATACTAAAAAATTAAAGATTTCAAAATTCTGTTCTATCCTACGTAAGTTGTACGTAAATGGATAGAGAAAGAGAGAGAAAGAGAGAGAGAAAAAGTATTGAAACTCTGAGCATTGATTCTCCATCCCTTCAAAGTGATATTCCATTGAAGCGAGACAGCATTTGCATTCGTGTTCGGGGAGGTTTAAATATAACCGAGCTTATATTGAATAAATAAATAAATAAATAAATTTCATCAGATTGATAAAGTAAATTTTCTATTACACGATATATGATAATATTAAATATAGGAATTTATGTAATTAATAATAATCCAGTTAAATGGGAAGCTAATAATAAGAAAAGTATCGTGGATATTAATTAAAATTATTATTTTATTTTATTTATTCGAGAAAGCACGGTTCTATCGTTATGCTGAGGCGAGGAATATCGAAAGAGGGAAGAAAATCGTTATCAATCCTCCTCGTTACGACGTTCAGCTGCTAAACATGCCCTCGAAATGAGATTGTCTGATCGAAGTGTGAGGGAGACTTTACACGTAGACCTTATATTCGTGCAAAATGATGGTCGTACAGGAACTCGTGATGTAACCTTTGGAAGTATAGTTACGAGTCGTGATGACAAGAATACTTGTACGTAACGAGTAGATTGTGGATTTTTATGGTGCTAAAATGGTGTTTAAGAATTCAATCAGTATGCACATGTTTGTGAAATAACGATTAAAAAGTTTTCAACGTTTTTTTGTGATAAACAATAAAATGGTACTTTTTTTTAAAAAGTAATAATTTCAATAATTTTTAAATTTTGCACTACAATTGAACGAATGAATTAGTTGTAACTTTTTATTATAGAAAATGTATTTATTATACAATTGATAAGATAATATAAATAATATGGATTCAATATTATCAATATATATAAATAACTTATGATAGGCAAAAATATAAAATATATATATTTGCATAAAAATCTGCAATCTAATAACGACAGCCTTTCAGTTAGGAAAGTGGAATGGAAAATGAACTTTGTAATTTATGGTTGCATAACAGAAGTTTCAAAAGTATTCGTCAGATGTCCTCTTCATTCATCTTTCAGGAGATTATTTTATATTGGATATTGGTTTCTTCGGCCATTTTGCTTTGGTTATACCTGGAAATAAATTTCCTCCCTGTCATTATTTTAAATCAAAATGAATTTATTTTCTTATCGACAAAACTTCAACTTATTTTTTTATAATTACAAAACACAATATAACAATCGTGTTAAAAATAATATTTAAACAAATTTATATGAAACAATTTATATATGAAACGACAACTTGATAAAACTATTCTTCATTTTCTCCGTTCCATTTCTCTGAGAGACTCTGTTTCGTGTGTTAGATAATATATTTACTGTATTTGCAGGAAATTAAACATACATATGGTGGTTCATTAAGACGTAGAGATGAAATTAAGTTATTTGCTATTAATTATATTTGCATAATATATTATATTTAATCGTTTTGTCTAATCAATATTTCGTTAGTGAAATAATATAATAAAACTTCAATCGCTCATTTAGATGTTAAAAACAAATTTAGAACAAGAAAAGAAAGTCGTAAGAAATTAAAATTTGTGAAAAATGTTGTTATTTATTATATGATTGTGCAGAATATAATTATTAAAAAATAAATTCTGATCATTATTATATACTTGATATTTGTATAAAATTAAAACTGATTTATTAATACATAGTTTCTTATTTTTTTTTTTTATATATTATTTCATATTATTATCCAAATTTCTATCGTATTTTGTTTTACCTTAAAAAAAAAAATTCATAAATTTCTTAATTCATAAATGAAATTTTCTACAGTTATTCGATCAATTTTTAATCATAATTTTAAAACTTGCAAAAAAATAATCAAAAACCAGAAAAAAATCTTACTATTCTCCCCTTGATTAAAAATTTATTCTTAATAATTTATAGGAAATAATAATATTATACAAAATAATAAAATAATTCTCAAAGTCATCCCGCACTCGGTGTCCCGATTCCATAAATTTCTACCTGGAAAAGGTAGAATCTCGATCGATGGCCACACCCCAGAAAAGATTTCGAATGTGCAGTCAGGCGTCGAATCGTTTGGCATTTCGTTGAGCAGACGAGTCAAATGTCACGGCATTTTACCAGGCCATCGTCTTCCAAGTGTCTCCCCATCCTGTTCGAACTCGCCTATCGCAAATTACGATCGTAATTCACGCTAATCGCCGTTGATTAAACGTGGCGCAAGAAGCGCGACACTGGCGCCACCTCGATAGTTGGTCTTAACAACCGCTCGATTAACAAAAGCCCGAATCGGCCGGATTCTATCGCCGTCACCGCCAATTCTAACCTATTAACGTTTCAACATTTCATGGATTCCATTTCGTTACCGCTACACCGTGTAGCCATTACATCCGCGATAACGTCGTGGCTGCGGTTAGCGCTTGGTTTCATTTTGTATTCGTAGAGCGTGGCCTGACCTAACCTAGGAATAGAACAGGAATAGGAATTTCGGTGGACGGATAATTGAGTTCGTTCATTAAAGCTGATAGAGGAATGTCGTTACATTGATTAATCAGTTAACCGTTGGAATCGGCCACTGATAAGTTTAATGACTTGTATGAGACCGTGTTAATATACCCGCGTATATGCCAATTGTGGAGTTTCGGCTTGGCTACGCTGTATGCCTTTGATTAATTTGATTGATTCAATTGTTATTGAATCGATTATTGTTGTTATCGAAAAGCGTAAGACAAATATGGGAAAATGCAATGTGGATTGATGATAAATCATTTCAGAAGCTGATCGATACTTTCTTGAGAATCTTATCAACATTGACTTTGTATTTGTCTTTAGTTATATCATCGATGGTAATTTCAACGATACGTTATACTTTTTTTGTATAATGAGGATAACAATAAAATGTAGGACAAGTAAAATAATTGAAATAATTATCTAACTCATTTATTCAAATCATTGGATCAAAACTTTTTCTTTTGTTATATTTCAAAAATAATAAAAAGAGTTATTTTAATTGATAAAGTTAAATATAATTTTACTTCAATTTATTTTAACTTATTTTTATACATAAATTTTATTATTAATTATCAAACAAAAATTACAAATAAATATCTGTTCCATACACTAGGTCTTGTATATTAAATACACGTCGATTCTTAAATTTCCAAATTTTTTCCCATTTTAACTCGGTTTCCTGTATGCATAAACACGTTGAACGTTCTTTTTAAAGCTTGAAATCTTCAACGAGAACTACTCTGCAAACTCGCGATAGTAAATACAAGCTGTCGGAATACCTTTGTCAAGTGTAAACCGAATATGTATGTTTTGCGACATCTGTTACATTATGGCCAAGTCGAAACTTGTGCAAAATGTAATCTTTTGTATAAACTATATCATTGACTGTTCAGACGATTTCATAAGAATCTTTCTCTGAATGTTTTTAATCATCCTAAAACTAATGTTAATGTATGAAAATGATAGCATTCTTAAATAAATGAGGAATAAGTAAAATTTATACGAACAACAAATTTTTCTTTTCAAGAAGAAAAAAGAGATAATGATGAGGAAAATACTTGATAAATTCTCTTCCATAAAATTTATTTTCTCATAATTTCGTTTCTATTATAAAAAAAAAAAAAAAAAAAAAAACGATCTTATTGATTATCTCATATATTCATAATTTAAAAATTATTTTACCGTTTAAATTAACAAGCCAGTTAAATAATTACTTCGATAATGACTTGATTGATTTGCCAATTGAAAATTCCAAGGATGAAGATATTCTTGAACTATTATATAAGCCATTTTGTTTAATACGACTTGATTGCTTGATCTAGGAATAATCCTTTAAGATTTGTACAAATTATATTCTGAACTATGAAAATATTACTTGTACATTTAAAATATATTTAAATAAAAGAAAGAGTTGACGCGATCTTTACAAATCTCGTACATGTATCGTTAAAAAATTCAAACGTCAAATTGTGTGTAAGTAGTTTCTGACTTACCATTTAATTTATAAAATTCATTATTTGCGTGTCTGTTACGATATTAATCCTCGTGAGTTCTGATTAACTGGTAATAGAGCGAAATAGACACGCGAAGGCTCCACCAATCGTTCCGCAATATCGTGCCACACCTATGTGCAAAATGCACTGTCAGTTAACGACCATTTCTGTTGATGATCACGTAGCATTTAACGGCGATTCCGACCATAACACGTAGCCACGTGTATAATCCTTGAATATGAGAATATATAGATATTGGTAATTTTCAGGTTAATTTAGTTCCGTTCACTCTTCGCATTGCTTCACGTTCCTCGTGTGTATATCATTCGTTTATAAATAAAAGGGCGGGAAGTTTAATAAGACGGAAGAGAATGTCCGCTTTAAAAATAACACGTGAAGTTAAATTTAATGGATATCCCCTTTCATTCGCATTGATGAAATTTGTAGATTTTTCTTTTTCTTCGTTGTGAGATATAGAATTACTTATCGTGAAAATTGAGAGAATGATTTATTTTGCATTTTTACCATTCAAAATTTCTTCATAAATGACAATTATCTATTTTGAAAATGGTAAGATGCTCATTTCTCTGATTAAGTTAAGAAGTAAAACTGTTGTATATAAAAGAGAAAATTAATTTAATAAATAAAATCTGACCTAATTTAGATATATTAATGATAAGAATAAATTAATAATTTTATATTAACGATAAATAAATATTAAAATTTAGATTATTTCATTTCTTATTCTTGTTTACGATAGAAAAACAATCTAAAACATAAATTGTACAATGAATTTATTCTAATAAATAAATATCTTGTTAATTCTTTCATTCAAAATATATTCCATGTCTGACGAATTGCATACTCGAACTACTTTCAAATAAAATTTCTTCTCATACCTTTATTTTCATAACAGAATTAATTACAGTAACGATACGAAAAATAAAACACACTTTCACAAAACAAAATTATATAACCATCGATCTTTCTCATTTCATCGATCGCTCAAGAAATAAAAGAGGAATATCTCTTCGCAACAAGATTCAGCTATCGTCAAATTCAATTCTTCCCGTTTATTACTTTGCTACATAACAAAGATTGAAACGTCTTCTTTCCTTTGCTAAACGCTTCAATTATTCCGTGACGTCGAATAAGGAGCGCATCTTGCCGATAAATCGAATTACAACACCGCCCCGCAAATGTGTCATACGTTCAAGTTTAGCAGAATCGTGGTGGTGGTGGTGTTCTCTTTATTCCCGATATTAGACAAGATCCAATTTACCGTGAGTTCGGAAGGTGTGTCAACTATCAATATAGAACAATATTGACCCAATTGTAACCCGGTGGAGACGTTCTGTGTGCTAACGTATTATAAACCCGATGGATTCTGTTGTTCGTGGCCGGAAACGTAACTCGGAAATTCTGGATTAATAACGGCGAAACGTGTCGCGACGAGGTAACTGTGCAAGATATTCGGAGTTTCTTCTTCCGTTTTCGTGACCGCGGCATCACTTTTCTTCTATTTTTAATTTTCAACGATTCTAAGAAGAGATAAATTTTTCAAAACACTTGTTCCAGGTGCTTAAATAAACAACTGGCTTCAATAAAAATGGTATAATGATAAATTAATGAAAATAATTTAGGGTTAACATTTGTTGTTCGTGTAAATGAAATATTTTTTTCAGTTTTTTTTTTTTTTTAGATAAATGATAAAGAATTTTATCAGAAAGAATAAGTGGAAAAATTGATTTTATATCAGAGTAAATGAACGAGCATAATGGGATTAGTGATATTTTGCAAATATACATTATGCAAATGTATAACAACATTAATATAATATAAATCCATGTGGAATCTACAAGAAATATTCTTATATTGCAAAAAATGCTGATTCTGACAATTTGACAGAAATGGTCTAGAAATATTCTGTTGTATATGTTGGAAAGCTCTTTCTTTCATAAATCATAAAATTGCAATCGTAGAAATTATTTTTGTGAAAAATATCATGTATACATTATGAACATTCATCAGAATATTCTTAGAAAAAAATATACAAACAATATTCCCTTGTGAAAATAACAGCCCTCAAAATAATGAAATATCATATGAAGTTTGCAACTTTCCATTAATTTCGGGAAATTTTTTTTATTAATAATCGCGATATTTTTTCCTTATTTTAACCATCTATTCACAACAATTAATATAAAATTTATATTTATGGCACGGATAAAGAATATGAAATAAGAATAATGAATTTGAATGAATATAAATGAGTGAATTTAATGAGAGAAAATTAGCAATATTACGTAAAGTTATTAAGATTAAAATTCTCATTTAATAAATGAAATGAAATGATTGATATTAATACATGGTGTGCTGATGATTATTGTCTTTTAATTTTCTGCTTAAGCAATCACTTAATTGTCGCATTTGAATTACAATAATTTATCATTAGTAAAAACAAAAATATTTATTTAATCGACATAAATTTTTCTATAAGCAATTTTCTAATGGCAAAATTTAACATGAAAATGTGAAAATGCAATAGTAATTAAGCCACTGTAATAAGCTTGTTGTACTTAATTATATAATTAATTTATAGCATTTGAAAATATAAATATGAAATTTACGTAATTTCTCTGAATATTTTAAATTTATATTATTTATTTGCTTATCTGATGTTATAAAGTCGATCATCATTTTACTTATTGCTTATCACGAATTAAATAAATAAAATTTTTAGTTCTACTGGTTAAAATTAACAATTGTAATTCAATTAAAAAACAATAATATATTTATTATATATCAATATATAAAAATAATTTCACATTATGGTATTGAATTGTAATTTTAATAATTTTACTTATAATTATTTCGTCTTTTTTTATTTCCCTTTATTTATTCTTTATTCCTGTTTCATATTCTTTATTCGTATCAAAAATACAAATTTTCCAGCCCACTACATCTCCAATGTCCTGTTTGAATAAAATTTAATTTGTCTCTTGTCAGAAGAGTCCTGATGAAAAACAGAAGGAAGAATGAAAATTCATCTTGATATAATTGAGAAAATTGTTCTCAAAGGAGAAACAAATTAAATATTCAATTTGTATACATTCTATTTATGAATGTAAACCTAAAGTCACAATAATAATAATAAATAATACTTGAATATTATAATATTCTTTTTTAAATTAATTTTTAACTGGTAAAGCTAACTTAATTATAAAAGTGAATATCTTCTTGAAATAAGTTCAATATCAAGAGTGTAACAAATATTTTGATTTCTTTAAAATCCAAACATTATGCTACAAAAATAATTCAGGAAACAATATTATATCTATTCATATTTTTTTTCAACATACTTGTTATATGTTGAACTCGTTATATATATCATATTAATCAAGTCAATATAAAAGTAATAGATAACATTAATATGAATCTAGTTATTATTTTTAATTAAAATAATATAAATGAAGTAAAAGCTTACATTAGAATAATTAATCTTTTTATATTTTTATTAAACATCAATAAAATAAATTGGTGTGAAAAACAATTTGAGAAAAAATATCTTTATTATTTTTAGAATCACTTTGTTTACAAAAAAATTACACGGTAAAAAGGGAGCCATGAGACGAAAATAATCTTTTTTTATAAGTGGAGGATTTTCGAAAATACCAAGGTCTCTTTGTTTATTTCAAATATGATGTTTCTCTGTTATTAATAAAATAACAGGAGTCTAGCCCACTCAATGATTTCCAATATTCAGTCAAAGTTATTTGGCAATAAATAAAAAAATAAATCTAATAATATCATAGTAATAAATGTGCGAAGAAATACATCTCTATCGATATAGAGAATTTTTCGTTTTTTAAATTCAAAATTTATCAATGAAAATGATGGAATAATTCGGTGAATAATAAAATTATTGTATAAACGTCTGCTATTTAACTAAGAATATAAAAAAGTGAACTTTGAAATCTCAAAACAAAAACTCTCTATCTAAAAAAAAAAAAAAAAAAAATTACTCCCGTACCTTCTATTTACATACAACTTTTGTAAATAAATTTTTTTTTTTATAAAAATCTAAATATAAAATAATATTGAACATGATCAATGACCTACTTCGTGAAAAGAGAGAGAAACAATAATTTTATACGCATTTTTTATATATAATACGTAATAATCATACTTATTATTTTATTTAAATATTCGAAAATTCTTTAAAAAAAAAGTGTTGTTCACTATGATAAAACAAACATCTCTTTTTATTATTAGAAAAATTATTACATAAAAATCTGTCGATATTTCAACAATTGACGTTGAATAATTCATCGATAAGATAAATTTTAATCGAATAACTCATCGTTACAGGTCACGCTCTCCATTTCCATTCTCATCAGTCTTCACGTGTTTTTCCTGCTGGTCGTCGAGATCATTCCACCTACGTCGCTGGTCGTGCCGCTGCTTGGAAAGTACCTGATATTCGCCATGATACTCGTTTCGATAAGGTAAGTGTTCCAGACATATTGGAAGCAACTCAAATAGCCATCTGTTATCGAAGATACTTCTCTGCTATTCAACGTATACGTATGCATAAAAAATCCAAAGATGTTTTTGCAAAGAAGCGCAACGAGGATTTTTAAGAAACATCGAGTTCGACGTTTGCTCGTTATTTTAAATTAAAAAGTGTGTTTTTATAACGAGAAACTTGCTTCGAGAAAATCTTTTTTTGTTAGTCATCATATAAAATTCTAATAATTTTCTACGATATTTATAATTTTTTTTTCCATGCGTATAATTTAATCTTTAAATAATTTGTAAACTTTATACTTATATTAATATTGGGACGAGAAGAAAGCGTATACAAATTTTAACATGGAATATTATATAATGTCAGTAGTATGATGTACCATATTTTATTCAATCTAAAAGGATATATAATATTAATATTCGTTATCCTTTAATATTAATATTTATAATGATTTGCAAATATTTAAAATCTTCGATTTATTTCATCCTTTTTCCTAATCTCGTGGTAACTGTCGCTCATTTTCTTCTCCCTCAGAAGCAAACTTCTATACGCGTATGTACATATTTCGTGTACAAACATTCTAGAATTATCAAAGGGAAGAAACAAGTAATATACATTGCTAGTCGATTTCTGTTTGAATTTATCGTAAACAGATACACGCATGATTTGATCAACATCGAGCATAGTGAACTAATAAAAATGTTTATTTCTAACTTATAATTGCTATTTACCTTAAAATCATCGATTTTATATATCGAGATTGTCGAATATGAAATAATGAATTTTCCTAGAATTGGATATTGCTTTGTCTGTTTTATTTCAACTTAATGAAATTTCACGTTTATTTTAAGATATTGAATAAATCTAAAGAAGAGATTAATGAGCACGAAATTATTATATTTATATTTGAAATTTTCTTGCACAGTCATGTTTGAATTTTGCAACTCATTATTCGATATGAAGTCCGCCACAGAAGATGTCGTAGAAGGGGTCAAGAGAGCTCAAAGTGCTTACGAGAGTCTGCTTTAATATTTAAGATGAAGATCAAACTTGGAATTACCAAGAGTAAAGATAATAAGCTCTTTGACTTGAATTGACATTATCGAGAAAAAGTTTGACCGATTAAATTCGAATTTATGAACGCAAAAAGGACTGTCACCGTTAAAAATTTCTCAATTTTCCAAGAATATTTCTTAACGATCGTTTAGATTAAACAAAATTTTTCATCTCTCACGAAATTTATTTGCGAAGAATAATTTATTTCTATCATACAATTTCTCTTCTATCCACGTATCGCTTTTAAAGTGATGATGAAAACAATTAAATTTCAGTTTTTTTTAAAAATAATTCTGTAAAGTAGAAAAAAATTTGTTTAATTAAATTACAATAAATATTCAGAATTTCATCACTCCAATTTTAATGAAAAGATTTGGTTTCATCTTCTTTTAAAAAGATCAACGAAAATCAGAATTTTTGAGTTAATTGATAATACAAATTTCTCTACAATGTATTATTCAAAAAATTTTCTTTAATTTCTTTAACCAACTACTATATTTTACGCATCTCTAGGTATATTTTTCCCGCGTTTTAATTTTCGCGTTTCTCCGTGTTTTACAACCGCAATTACATTTCTTCGTCGCGATATATAAATTACAACACGTTGTTAAAATAAAGACTACAAATTTGCATTGCACGGGAACAAGTATGCAAATCGTAAAAATTATTCGTCCGTAAGAAAGGAACAATACACACAGGTGAAGTTTGCGTTTCGTAACAACGATAGTATGTCATTTGCAGGGGAGGGTTTATGACCGAGCTCTTCCCCTTCGATTTTCCGCCATTCGTCATTCTACGACGTTTCTCCTGCATAGATCCTTATTATTGAAATTTTTCGTCGTACGCCAGATGTACGGATTCCATCACGCGTAATTAAGCTCAGACGTGGTTCTAAGAAACAAAATTTCATGGGACGAAATCAAATTAAACGTGATGCATCGAGCTAATGAAGAATTTCAAGATCTGAACTCTGAATATATTATACGCTTCTTTGAAATTATTTATATTTGCGTATGAATTGAATTGAATCGATGAGTTATTTTTACATTTTTAATTTTTAAAATTCTAAATTTCGAAAGATTGAAATATCTTTTAATCCTTTTCATTTAAATTACTTTTGTATTCTTTCGAGTCAGTGATATTAATGGGAAAAAGTATGACATTTTGTGCATATTATATAGGTGAATACGATTAAAATTGTTTATGTAAATTAATAATATTGTATAAACATAAACTTTATTTCAAGTTATATTATATATATCGGTTTTTATATCGACAAAAATGTATCAAATTTTTATACAGAAGAAAAAATTAATGAAATTTAATGAAATTTCTTTATAATTAGTATCTTTAAGATGAACAGATTGGAAAAATAAAATTAACAAAAAGAAGGATAAAATCAAATTTTGCTTTGATTACAAAAATTATAAATAAATGTGTCATATATTTTATATTGAAAAAAGCACATGCATCAATTTTCTGCATAAATATATTTATATGCATTAAAAAAAATAGAAATAATCTCTAAAATATCATCCAATATCATCTTCAGCACACGATGCCTCATTTAGTTTTCCCTCGAAAAATTTAAATTATTATTATCTTATTCCAATTACGTATTTCGATGCAATTCCAATTTAATGGCACGACGTTCTCACGTTGAATAATTAAACCGCAAAACTTTTCACAGCAAATACGCCAGATTTTACAGTGATCTTTCTACTTTCCATGCGCGCGCTGCTCCTGGCGAAACGATTCGATCCTGATTTCGACCGTATTTAACAAGATACCAAACGTGGCACGTTTCGAGCGTGGAACTTAAATTTCGTCATTTTCGAAGGAAACATGTGTAACAAGAAACGATGATTTTATCAATTTGAACGATAATAATAGTAATTTTATAAAGTGTTTTCTCCAAAATTAACATATTTTTAAATTAAACAATGAATTACTAGAATGTATCTAGAACGAGACTTAAAATTTTCTATTTCTAATTTTTTTTAATGGAATAGCATTCTTTATTCATTATGTCACATCTCTTTTCTCCGTATATTTTTAAAATTGATATATCGTTCCATTTAAAAAAAAAAAAAAGAAATATAAGATAGATCAAATTTGTCAAAAATTTGTTATATTCTGTCACATTTTTAATTCAAAGAAATAGTATATCAAAACAGTTGTGTTGTATACACTTCACTCACTGTGATTAAGTATCTGGCAATAGAGATACGTTTAAAGGAAGAAAATTCTTGCAATGTTCAGAATAATTCCATTTTGTTTATTATTTCCTTTCCACAGCATTCACATACATGATATTTGATAAAAATTATACGTAATAATATATATATATTTAAAAAAGAATTCTTCGTGCAATATTCGAAATAATATTTCTTTCTTTTTCCACTTCTTCCGTAACATAAATTTTCCACGACCAAAAATACTGATTAAAATGATGAAATCGAAAAGGGATTTTTAATTTTCGCATATCGAGTAAAAGGTTTGATGTAAAGAAATGTAAACATATATTTGTGGCGAAAAAAATGGCCCGATTTCATTCGAAATCATCGAGGTTTCATTTCCTTATCGAAGTTCTCGAAAGTCTTCCTGATTATCAAAGTGCGTCATCGTGATATTCAACCGCCAAACAAAAGGTTTTTGTTTTCGGATCTGGGTTATCACACACACAAATGGACCATACGAGCCTTATTCTGAACAGGTAGGCAGGCTAGTTCGAGTGGAACGTTTATAATGTGCAATGCCGATATTAATTCAACGTGAATATGTCGATGATCGAGTTCTAAAGGTCGCATATGTACTATTTTCCATTCCAGAAATATTGGGTTGTTCGAAAAATTCTTCTCATTTCCTAGGCTGTATTGATCTTCTCCATCTTTCTGGAATTTTTATATCTATTTATTTCTCGTTTCATCATTTTTAGAGAATTATTCTCTAAAAATTCGAAATCGTTTTAACAAAAATAATATACATCTTGAAAATGTTTTTTGTTTAATATTTTTACTTGATTTATTTTCCAAAAAAAAAACAAAATAAGAGTTTATTACTCCAATTAATTTGTTGTTAATTGTTAAATAGGCTTCGTATTCGTATGAGAATAATTAGAAATTGAAATATTAAAAAACAATTTTTATTAAAAATTACGTATTCTTCGAAAAGGATATAACAATTTGATAAACTTTGTTCACTTTTCCTAATCTCACCTTCACAATTTTTATCAAAAACGATAAAGAAACAAAGGATACGATACAAATACATATATTCTTCTTAATTTTCTTCTGCATTTCTGTTTCAATCAAATCGCACAAATTGAGAATATATATTATATGTATAGTAACAAATAATTACGAATAATTTAACGTTATTTTATATATAGCAATTCACGTTCAATTTTCTTACTTTTGAAATCTATAAATTCAAGCGTAGATAAATACATCCGATCCTTCCTTTAGAGTAAACGCGTCTCATCCAGCCAGAAACAAGTTTTAGGATTAGTTTCATGCTAGTTCCGCCTAAAGGTGATTACAGGCCGTAATTTACAGAGCCATGATTTGAACATGGGCCACAATTGCGCCGTGGAATTTATCGTTACGTACTATTATCACGGTGTAATTCGATAAATTAGAAAAAATGTTCTCTCATATTTGTTATCAAATTATGCGATAATTAATTAACTCTCTGGCATTATTTCGTGTGAAGCAAATTAATTAATTAATTATTATTTATTAAATTATAATAGTTAAGCGTTTGATGTCTTCTTGCTTGCTCGATAAATTATATTTTTTTAATAATCGAGAGTCAATCAAATATAGTCAAATATAGTAATTAATAGTTACAACATTATAATAATGAACAAATTCGAAATCAGAATGGATTGTGCTTAATTTATCGATTTCAACGATCTTGAAGTGCGTCAACAGTTTTTTAAACTTGATATCGATGAGGAAGTTGGCAAAAAATTTTGTACCACGCGTTCAGCATCAAACAATTGAGAAATTCAATGCATAATTTCCTCATTACAACTCTCTTTCCATTCATCAATCGCTTCGTCATCTTCCTCGTCGAATATTCGTCCTTTTTGAAACAAAATCTAACTAATTAAATCCCCAATTCTAATTTTAATCAATAAACAATTTCTCCAGATCGTTATTTTTCAAAAAAAAGAAGATATTTTATACATATTTTAAATCGTTCCTTCATCAAACTGTTATTTGAATTTATTAATTAAATTAAATCTAGCCGATGCAAGATGCAAAAGGAATTATTTCGAAACAAAACTAAATCGCTAATTAGCTCATAAAATCCCCAATCGTCAATTTCTTTATTGCTATATATAACGAATAATTCATTTCGAACGATATATCTTACATATATTTTAAATCAAATTCTTATTTCAATATATTAATTGAATTAAATCCAGCCAATGCAAGATGGAAAAAAGAATCTGAAATCTCGAAAAGAAACAAAATACGATCGACGTTATCCTCGCGTGTTTTATTCCGATCCAGCTCGTCCACCATTATGGATTTTCACGCACGTTTACGTTGCAAATGTAACGCATTACGATCTTACTGTTAGCCTCGCGTGAAATTATTAATGCATTTACGATTAAGCCTCTCCTTACTTCGACAATAATCTTCCAATCCGATAAAAAATTCTCTTCTCGTAGCGCGACAAACAATTATTCCAAAGTAACATTTTCAAGCAGATTTTTACCAATTAATGGAGGAAAGGATTTATTTCGCAGGGGGGAGGCCATTGAAGAGATATCACACCGCTTTGAAACGAAATTAAATCGTCTGAACGGGGCGAGAAGGAGGGAGGGAAGGAAAAAGTTCTCACAGCGAGACGAGGAGAAAGTTATTTCGTACGTGGGGACTTTGAGACCCGTGTTACACGGGTATTCTTCGTTTTTACGGGTGCAGTAAAATAAACATCCGTCGCTGGAGACAAAGAAGGGACGATAAAAGAGGCGGATAAAATTGGGGGAGGAGGATAGAATCCTCTGAAAAGTCCTGAAACGTTAATAACGAACGAGTGAACACGGAAACCGGAGAAATCGTTGCGCCCCAGTTTACCACGGCAGTTTGTTGTCGACTTTAAAATCTTAGTTTTGTATGAGCAGCTCTAACAACGAGAAACACGACCGGTAGTTTCTCTAGGTTTGGAGAAGATCCAGCTCCCACGGTTAGCTCTCCTTCTCTTTCTCTTCTTCCCCCTCCCCTTCCTTCCACCCCATAAAGCTAATGTCTTCTTGTTTTACCGCTTTTACGATTCGAGGTCGTCTCTCCTCGCCATCTTCGAAGAAACTAAATGTCTCCGACTGCTTTTCGTCTTCCTCACCAGCCTTTCCAGCCCCAACTCTTTATCCTTAACACGCCATCTATCTCGCCACCAACAGGATTCTGGACTCTTCTCTTCCTTTTTAATTTCTTCCTTCCGCTTGCATTAAATCCTTCTACGCTTCTTCATCCTGATTCCTCCTCTTCTTCACCTTTGTCACCAACCAACTTCTCTGTGAAACTGTGCCAACACAACGTTCCTTTATTCCTTTATTTTTTTTTTCGTCCTTTCGTTGCAATTTCCTCTCCCTTCGAGAAAGCGTTTTAATGCCGTTATAATGAACGCCCCTCGCGACTGATAGCGACGCTGAGGCGAAACAATGGGCCGCCATTCGATCGATCGCGCGTGCATCCTGGCTGCACGCCTCCACAATGGAAATGAAACGGAAGCCGTGTCTGCCGCGGCAGGAAAAAATTTATGAGCATTGCTTGCCGCGTGCTTACCGCGCGAATTGATCCGACCGGTCGAACGCCAATGGAAAGGTAGATTGGCGGCGATGAAGCCGCGCCCCGCCTTACAGATCCCGTTTAATTTGACGTGATACTCCCTCGATGATGTGACCCGTTGAACAGGAATTATTATTCTTCCATTTCCCCCTCGTGGAGGATCTTTTTTCTTTTCTTGATTCGTTGGAATTGTTCTCTGAGAGAATAAATATGTTGTTGGAACGAATTTTACAAGGGTTGTGTATAGTATGTAGAGGTGGGTGGATGTTGTGAATGGGGTGTGATATTTTGTGGATTCTTTTTGTGTGTTGTTCGAATCGAAAAATTTGTGAGGAAGGGAAGGTGTATTGGTTGGTTAAGGATATCTTTTGTCTGTCAAAGTAATCTTTGAAAGAAAGTGTAACGTCTGTATCGTTTATTTAATTGTTTGAAAGTGTTTAAAAATTCATTTTAGTTTAGTTGCTTTATTATTATTATTATTTCAAGAACAGTATTGTTTTTCAATCTAGGTATTATTGTTATAAGAAGAAATTTAATTATAATAGGTGTAATTCAATCTTGAAAAAAAGTAATCTATATCTTCTAAAATTATTAAAAATTACAAGTAATCTATATCTTCTAAAATTATTAAAAATTACAGTTAAATTTTGGATGTCCATTTTCAAGCATTTTTAAACTTCTTAAATTTGTCTTGTTAAACTGAATTTATTTATTTGAACCAGGAAGGATTAGTTGGATCTATTAGTTAAAGATTGATAGATAATCAAATTTTCTATCTTCTCCTGTCAAAATAATCTTTGAAACGGTGTAACGTCGTTTATTTAATTGTTTGAAAGAGTTTTTCAATATTATTGCATGTTATAAGAAGAAATTCCTATATTTAATTATAATAGATTTATGTTCAAGCTTGGAAAAAGTATAATCTATATCTTTTAAAATTATTCTATATTGAATAATTAATTAATTAAATATTTGTCCAACAAAATACACGTTTCAATATAAAGCAAAATAAAAATTCTATTAATCTATTTATAATCAACGCTAATCAGATAAAATTCTTTAATATCCAAAAAATGAGAAAGATTGAATGAAATTTAAGATTGGCTAATTATTGTAAATCAATATTATTATTCTATTCATTGAATTTTTGACAAATTTCATTAATATTTTCGCTTTAAGAAAATCTTTTCCACGTTTGATAATAATTTCTGATATAACTCTTGTACGTGTGTGTGTTTCTTTCCCAATTGCGCCGTTTTATTAAGGCAAACAACAGAAATAAATTTTATACGGTACAATGCCATGCCATTATAAGGTAAACCACATTGCTCTCATTATAACGCTTTTTATGAGTGGAATCGTATTGGCGAGCGTTAAATTCACTGAAAGTTCATTGTTCGGAATTTCAATTATAAAAGTCAAGAATAAACGATTGTACACACCCTTATACTCGTAACACCTTTGCTTGCTTAAACACATCTTTTTAGAGGTGCACTTCAAATATGTATGATATATAAATCGTGACAAAATTTTTAACGTTTTTATCTAATTGATCAATTTTTTTAAATGTTTTGCGTGTTTGTTATCTGCTATTCTGGATTTTTGCACATTTGTATTTTTCGTGAATTCTGTAATCTACTTACAAGGTAAATAGAGTGGAATTTTTTAAATTACGAAAAACATTTTAAAATAAAGATGCAATATAGTGCATATTAAATTGTCTGGAAATTAATTGCGGCTTTCTACGCGATAATGTTTAAAATTGCAATAGTTTCGTACAAAATAAATTCATTTAATTAAAATAAAAATTATTACAATTTATTTTTGTTAAAAAAAAATATAAAATATTCTATCATTTAAATATTTGGATTTTTCTTTTTTTCAATAATTGAGAAATTATTACCTATGCCTAAAAATTTAAAGTGTTTAAAGTTGAAAATTAATTAAAATATATTAATGAGAAATATACGATTCATATTCTATATACTTTATTTTTATTGAATGTACAATAAAATGACGCCAAAAAGGTGTCTATCTTGAATAAAAAATAACAGAGCCTTGAAGATTCTTTTTCAAAATATCAGATATTCCCATGAAATTATTACATATTGAAAGTACATATTTTGATTGCATTTTTAACTGCATGTAAAAAGAGATTTTTTTTAAATATCCATCAAATTAGAGAAAATAATGATAAATTTTTGTGTATTAAAATTTAATTTTGAATAATTTTTGTAATGAAATGATAATAAACTATTAGCAATCTTTAATCTCTTTTTATTCTAATCACATAATTTCATATAAACAAAGCTAATACTATTTATAATTTATAATGTATATAACATTACCAAATTTAAAGACAGATACAACACGATTTTTTAAGAATAAAAGCAAAACAAAAATGTTTCGAGGAAAATGCAATCGCACAACATCTATCTATAAATAAATTATACACCAATAGATTAACACTTAAAATTGAACATACAAAACAAAACTATAAATTAAATCAATAGCATCGCTTTATAAGTATTATTAAAATTTTCAAACCAATAAAATCGTCCAAACTGCCAACATTTTTCCATCGAAAAATTTACGCGCATAATAGATCATATAATATATAAACAATCTTTCTTTAAAAAAAGAAAGAAAGAAGAATGGAAAAGAAAACGAAGCAAAGAAGGAAAAAGAAGAAGAATACGGTGGCCGAATCGATGCCTCGTCTCGTTATTTAAATATCGTTCATACGAGAGGCCGCAAATGCTGCTATTAATATTAAACGGGGCCCGGCGCCAGTTTCAAAGAGATTTCCCTTCTCGTGCGAGGCAGGCAGCGCCCTTTGAAAAGAGCCCCTTACGGGCCAATGAACCTATACAGGGGTGTGAATAGAAACACTTCTGAAATTAATGTCCCGGAATGTCGACGACCGGCTGACCCGTATATCGAACGCAAATCTGTGTACTTAACTGGAATTTTTTAACCTCGCGCCGAGGTTAAATTAGGGGATGGCTCGTAATGAAAATTGTTTCACGCCGTTATCACTCGAAATTGAATCGCGCCCATTCGTATCGATGTACAGGGTGTTGGAAAGGATTTAAGGAGAAAAATTTAAAGTCGTGTTATAAATTTTATAAAATTTTTGATGGTACATTGAAAATATGTGTTAAATAAAATTTCAGGAGGGCATAAATTGATATAAATTGTTTCGAATCAATCTTTCTTCGTATCGGTGAAGTAATTGGTCATCAACGATTGAAATTGATTTTAGAGATTTATGTTGTTTTTCTTGGTGAGAGTAGTATAAGTGTTTGAAAGCTTGGACTTTCTTTCTTTAACACCCTATATACACGTGGCAATTTGAAAAGCAATTTTCTATTTCATTAATCCACGGGATAATGAATTCTTCGATAATGATGGAAATATATTTTTTATACTATAAGTAAGGGTGTTCCAAAAACGTGGAACCATTAATTGGAAATTCTTGAGATTCTTAATTTCAAAAACAATTTTTCTTTTCTCTTTTCTTCCAAGGCTAAAGCGGTAGCGATAGGTATGTGTCGCGATCGAACAAACAAGTCGAAGAAAGTGCTGATTGAATTTTACATCGAATTATAATTTATTCTCGAATAAAATAATTACTTGCTGTTCGAATCGAATTTATTCAAAATAAATGTAACAAAATCGTGATTTTAATTCGGCACAAGAGTTTTCGCAAAAAACGTGAAATTTTCCTTTTCTTCGCTTCTCCTTCGATGCGATAAATTTCTCGAACAAGATTCAACGATTTAAAAACGGATTCCAACGAACGGATTTAATTGAAATAAAAAGCTTGCCATCTCATCGTAACAACAATTTATTTCTCGACCCGCTTAATAGAGAATAAATGGATGCTTGATCGAAGAATGTTTCGCGAGTCGTTCGTTTAACGCGCGTACGTACATGTTATAGCGTTAAATACTCTGCTCACGTTCCTGGGAGATCGCTCTGATTACTGCATTGTTCAACGGTCTCCGTGAGCGGCGCAACGGTTGCAAGAATGAACACGAGCGTTTTAACACGCGAGGATAGGGGAAACGCCTATCCTAAAATTCCCAGAATGTAAATGATAATTCATCCCTTCTAACGAGTTTTCGCAATTTAATTTCTCGCCACGTTGCACACACGTACTCGCGAGGCTGCGTAAACAAGGCGCAGCGATGTGTTTTATCGGGTCTTCGTGCCAGACCGCGATGGCGTAGTTGAAAGTAACGAGAGGATATCGACACGACCGAGTGAGTAAAAAAAGTGAAGTATATTAAGTGAAAAAAACGTTTCGAAAGTACGATCAAAAATGTCTTCTACACTCTTTGTGTATGTTTGTTGTGTATGTGGAGCAAGGAAAAATCTCTTTTGAAATCTCCGAGCGTTCTTTTAATTGTCGTGCGTTGGAATAATTGCGTGCAACTTGAAGACTATTTTAATAATTTTTTTATTACGAAGAAGCAGATTGCGATGCGTTTACTTTGTCAGTATTATTCTTGGGTTTTCTATACTTTATTTAAGTACGAATTATTAAGGAAGAAATGATTGCATAAATATGAAATCGTTTAAATTAAATTAAATTAAAAATTTTATTTAAAAAATGTGCTCCTCTTTTCGTAATAAAATTTCTAAAATTTTCGTTTATATCTATAACCGCACCGTTTAAACAAAGTTTGATCTGAGGGAAAAAAGTGATACGAATCAACGATTTATACAGAGAGAAAATAGAAAGTAGAAAAAGTCAACGGAGAGAGAGACGAAGCAATGCGAATCACGGAAATGTAATAAAAAAAACCTGTTCCTGTTCTCTATCTACCAAGATTATTGTTGACTTGAGAGGAACGAAACAACTGGAATATCCGTGCAACCAGCCACCAGAGACTCTTTTCGTAATCGTAAAAGAAGGAGAAGTTTGATGGAAGAATTGTGGAATAGACTTTGCTCGTGGTTTTAACGTGCTCGTAAAAATTCGCTCTGTCTCTATCTCGTGTGCAATAGCAGTCGAAAGTGACTTTTATCGAACTACCACTACTGTTTTCTACTCTCTTTTATACGCAAAGTTGACAAGAGATAACTTTTAATCAATATATATATATATAAATCAAAAGTAATAAAATATTCTTTTGCCAACATTGAAACTTCCCTTCCAAATAACTTACGTAAACTAAGACTGGACAACCGGCCATGATTGGTCTATTCTACTTGTCTGAACGTGACTGGCTTATCCTCTTTACCCGATAAAAGCTAGTTTGTTCTACTTGTATGACTAGAACCGACCCAATTTTACTTCCACGATTATAAATGATCTATTTTACTCGCTTGATTAGAACTGGCTCACCACACTTGTTTATCCTGATTTGTTGCTTGTCTGATCCATTGAATTGACCCGTTCTATTCTATATTTTCTTGATTATATTCCATCTCACTTTGACCACAAGCGTTTCTCTTCGAAATAACCGATCTAAAATCCACTATCCACTGGCAGTTCTATCCTGTCCTATTTTTTAACGCGAGAATACTTTGACAAAAGAATATTTCTTTACGACTCGATCGAAAAGTATCAAATCGATTTTTAATAATATAATAAATAATTTCAAAACGGAAAAATTCAATTTATCGAGAAAATCAATTTCCCTTTACGCACTTGGTGTGCAGACACGCAATTAAAACGGGGAGGGGAGTCTCGTCTAGACTTGCACGTCCCTGCCATCATCAACTGCAGCATCAGTCACCATCAGTCGGTTCCGGTTGATATTACGAAGTCGACAGCGGTTTCCAGAACCGCTGCTCCAGCGCAACAACACGGATCCTCGAGGATCCTCGCTCCAAATATGGCGGCTTCCTCCTCCCTCCCCGCGGGGAGGAGGGATTGGAAATTCCACGAGGGAAGACGAAGGAAGTGCCAGGAGACTTCCGTTTGCCAACCGCGAGCCCGTTAGCTCGGCTACCCCTTCGAGAATAGAATCCAATTTAAGCATGGCACGATTCCCAAGTCGTGATACCGACTCGGCCTAACTGGCGCGCCACACTTACTTTCGCGCCCGAAATTTGCACGATGTATATACGTATATAGACGGAGGAGGGCGTGACAACGAAAAGCGAATTATTATATATAGTTGGGTCGAAACGATTTTCTTTTCCAACGTTCATTCATCTTCGATGAAATTTAATTGGAAATTGTTATTAATTATTAATGTTCGTGGAGGAGTAAGAGGTAAATAGTGTTAATAAATGAATTGATTAAAATTCTTTCTTCTTCTCTTCTTTGTTATCCACCATGATCGTACCAATGTTATGTTTGATAGTTGTTGAACAGTAATCATTAATAATCGTTAATAATCGATTCTCTTTTATTTTATTAGGCTTTTCCTCGAGTTTTCCTTGTTGAACAGTAATCTCATCATTAATAATCGTTGATAATCGGTTCTCTTTTATTTTATTAGGCTTTTCCTCGAGTTTCCCTTGTTGAACAGTAATCTCATCATTAATAATCGTTGATAATCGGTTCTTTTTTATTTTATTAGATTTTTCCTCGAGTTTCCCTTGTTGAACAGTAATCTCATCATTAATAATCGTTGATAATCGGTTCTCTTTTATTTTATTAGGCTTTTCCTCGAGTTTCCCTTATTGAACAGTAATCATTAATAATCGTTGATAATCGGTTCTCTTTTATTTTATTAGGCTTTTCCTCGAATTTTCCTTGTTGAACAGTAATCATTAATAATCGTTGATAATCGATTCTCTTTTATTTTATTAGGCTTTTCCTCGAGTTTTCCTTGTTGAACAGTAATCTCATCATTAATAATCGTGGATAATCGGTTCTCTTTTATTTTATTAGGCTTTTCCTCGAGTTTCCCTTGTTGAACAGTAATCTCATCATTAATAATCGTTGATAATCGGTTCTTTTTTATTTTATTAGATTTTTCCTCGAGTTTCCCTTGTTGAACAGTAATCTCATCATTAATAATCGTTGATAATCGGTTCTCTTTTATTTTATTAGGCTTTTCCTCGAGTTTCCCTTATTGAACAGTAATCATTAATAATCGTTGATAATCGGTTCTCTTTTATTTTATTAGATTTTTCCTCGAATTTTTTTTGTTGAACAGTAATCATTAATAATCGTTGATAATCGATTCTTTTTTATTTTATTAGATTTTTCCTCGAATTTCCCTTGTTGAACAGTAATCATTAATAATCGTGGATAATCGATTTTCTTTTATTTTATTAGGCTTTTCCTTCAGTTTCCCTTGTTGAACAGTAATCTCATCATTAATAATCGTTGATAATCGATTCTCTTTTATTTTATTAGGCTTTTCCTCGAGTTTTCCTTGTTGAACAGTAATCTCATCATTAATAATCGTTGATAATCGGTTCTTTTTTATTTTATTAGGCTTTTCCTCGAATTTTCCTTGTTGAACAGTAATCATTAATAATCGTTGATAATCGGTTCTTTTTTATTTTATTAGGTTTTTGAGAATACATATATTTTGTCGGTTAGTCGACATTCCGAGTCTACGCCAATGAAGTCATCGTTGTTCGACAGTTTGTTGCATCTTAAGATTCTTGCTTCTGAGAGCGGAAAAATTGGAATCACTCCCGATTTTTCTCATGTTCCTTGATAAGACTTAAAGGCTTATACATTTAATTGTATAATATATTGTTTTGTGAGAGAGCAAAGTTGGAGTAGAAATCTTTTTTTATGAAATATTCTGTGCGAAGAATTCTGAGAAATTAGTAATATTGATAATTATATATTATGACACGTTATATCTTATTATTCTTTTATTTCGATTTTCGTACGAATCTCTCAGAATTTGTACATAAATTACTACATTAACTGATTTAAAGGAAAGAAAGAAAGAAACAAATAAATAGAAATAAGAAATTCAATTCTAAGATCGTTATTCTAAGATCAAATAATTATAATTTAGAACCAATTTTTCTTTTATACATAGATATATCATAAATATAACATCGTATTTAAGAATTTAATTGTTGTTCGAGAGAGATTGAATTGGAATAATACGCCGAGAAATTTGATTTGGCATTGTTCGAAGCAATTGTCAATGCATCGATCTTAAGTAATGTAATGTTATTCTCATTATACTTGATAACGACGACAGCTACCTATATCTACCTAGCTAATATATGCATAATTCATTATACCCAATTGTTCTGCATATACAGATAATTTAATCGAGTTTATATAGTGCACAAGTTAATGACCGATGATAAATCTGTGTCAGCAACTTCCTAAATCCACTATTTGTGAATCCATAATCTTATATAATTACATTAAGATGAATCGTGTCAATGTATTATGATTATTTGGAATTATTAACGTAACCACCGAAATGGAATGGCACGAAGTATTAACACTATTGCTTTTCGATTGTTTTTCTCAGAGATTAAAAAAGAAAAGGAAGTGGAAAAGGTTTGGCCAATGAATAAAACTATAGATAGATAGAATAAATAAATTATCATAAAATAATATATATATATATACACGTTTAAAGGTATCTTCGTAAGAGAAAAAAGTAAGCAAACAATTTGATTCGCGAGAGAAATCGGGTAGAATTTCAATGAACAGGAAAGTTTGTCAAACTCGAGAGCTTTCCAGCTCCGGTGTAACAATCTACTTCGTAGTCTCGAACGATTACACGATTTTCTTCAAAGACGAGAAACTCGACGAATTTCAAATTGCGAACGACGAACCTTGCCACGGAATTTTCCAGCACGGTTAATGATCATAATTCCATGATTGTCGAAGAGATTCGTGCATCTCTTAAAAGCGACAAGAGATTAAAAAGAATCTTTTCTTTAAAGAGCGTTCAAGAAAAATCGTTTAAGATTCGTATAAGGCTTGAAAACTCAATTGTTTGTAGCAGAGTGTAAAATATCTTGTCAACTGTTTAGTTTGTATCATTGTAACACTTGTATTATTTTGAAAATGCATCAATATACAAGAATGCATAAGATTAGTTGCAAAGATATAATGAGACACCCTATATATAGAAAATAAATTTTTAGCAACATAAAATAAGCTGTAACTCAGAAAACACAGGTGATATTTATTTTTTTTTTCTTATTTTAATATGTAAATTTTAATATTTATGTAAGTGCATGTGATTTTTTATTTATTAATCGTGAAAATTCAAAAAGTTGATTCATATCCACTTTTAAGCAAAAATTTAAAACAATTTAAATTAGATTTTAAAAAGAAGTATAAAACTTGATATTACCTCCTCTATAATCTATATTTAGAATAATAGCTGTGTTATCACTGTGACAATGAGTATATTAAATTTTCCATGTAAAAAATTACAACAATTAATATCTAATGGAATTTTTATATTAAATTGTACAAACCTATTTCTTCCTAATTTAACAATGTACAGTAAGTTACAAAAGTATTTGAATTCTATTTCACAAGGTTTCATTTTCCAAATTATTAAAATCATCAATTAAGTTTAAAGAAAAAACAAATACATTCCAACATCCCTCTCTTCTACTTACAATAATTAAAACACATCCCTATCTTTGAATTTGTTATTTGATTAAAAAGAACATTCATAATTAAAAAAAAAAAAAAATCAACATGACTGACGATGAGCGTTAAAAGACAAATATGTTAAGTTTTTCTCGTAACATCTGAAATGAATGGAACGTGGGACGAATAAGGAAATAATACGCGGGAATTTCCATAAAGCTCAACGGACCGAAGTCATAGAATAATAATTGAATTTAATTTCCACGAAACGCGGAGAGAACGATTGGAAGGAAGTGGAGACTAGCGGGCGGAAAATAACATCGTTCCGCGTAAAATCTGAGTGATTATTCGACGTGCTCTCGCTCCATCGTAAAATTGAACGAGAGAATTTCGTATACTTTCTTCCCTTCGTCACTTCTGTCCACGGTATTATATAACACCCACGTTTAATTTTATTCAACGCGTCGAATTAACCGTTTTGTGGCATTTTTTTTTTTTTTTTCTATCTATCAGTCAGAAATCGATCGACATCTTTAAAATAATATATTATCATTGTTTTCGTACATCGCAAATCGTACAGTAATTAATCTGATTAATAATTATTTCCGTTTACAAATAAATCGATAATAATATCATTGCGCGTAAACGAAATGGCTAGTTAAATTATAGGGATTTTCGTTTCTACGTAAAATTTGAGATAATGTTTGTTGCTTGATCCTATTGTGAATGCTCGTCCATCGAATTAATTTCGACCGATTGGTGGATAAATGAAAATCGATGATTGAATATCGTTATAAACGATATCATTGTGACGATATTAATACAAAGTGAGATATTAATTATTCCATACCGGCTTCGCCGGATAAACGTATAATGAGAGAGTGCAGAGACATCTTGTGAGAAAATCTTAATATGTCTGGTAATATAAATACTTCAAAATAAGTCTTCCTTTGAAATATTTTATATTGTAATATATCTCCTTGTAAGAAGGAAAAGAAAATAATTATATGTAAATATGAAATTTTATTATTATTATTATTATTATTATTATTAATTATTACTATGCATATCTAGTATACTAATAAAATATTATTTATTTTTTTCTCTTAAGTTTCTTTTGAAAAGAATAATTGCAATTTTTATATATTAAGAATGAATATTTAAAAAAAAAAACAAAGCAATAGTTGGAAGAAATATTTGATCGACAGAAATCTTAACATCTTAAAAAATATATTTTTTGTAATTATAAATAAAAATTTAAATTTTCTTTACGTTAGATTGATTTATTTCATACTTTTTAAAAATTACTAAATATACACTTTTAAAGAATATTTTATTGTTGTGTTTGGCACAAAATATTTTTTTATCAAAAACAAATGACACTATTTACTGTTACAATTATTTACTTATCAGTATTTTTAGATAAAACTAATAATACTATATAAATTGAAAATTATATTTTAGATATTTTTTAATAGAATTCAGAAATTCGTTTCTTTTTTATTTTATTTCTTGAAAGCTACGGGAAAAAATGTAATAATCAAAATGCTAAAGGATAATGTAATATCAAAGAACAATTATCGTTTTCTTCGATAAAATTAAAAAACTGAAAGTGAATTCTTAGACGCTAGTATGCATTCGATCGATCGTCCAGATAATAGGAGGAATTCGTTCGAGCAATTTCAATCGACCGTCTTTGATAATTTCTCGATAATGATGATGGCGTTTCAAAGAGAAAAAAACGCTTTTACAAACATCTTTTAATCTTACTAGTTTCAATGTAATTTTTATAATCAATTGTGAAACAATTTATCCTCTACATTTGCCAATTTAATTTCATTTTGAACAATTATGTGTATGAAATAAGAAAAGAAAGGAAATTGGAAAAACTTGAGAAAATCATTAAAGCTATCTTGATTTTTACATACATGTATTCGAAGATAAATTTAATTTTCACTAACTTTGGAGTATTAAATAATACAACATCGTACCATAAATATCGTCGAATTGCAAAAACACAGTTATTTGTTCTTTGAAAATACGACGACGAAAAATCGAATATAATTAATTTTAAGTAATCACAAAATGAATGGAAAAATTCAAATTTATAATATATTATTTCGTTTCCATATTATCTCGTGTATTTATATATTTATTTAAATAATTATTACGTCAAGGATATTTTAAAAATTATTTAATATTTAATAGATTTAATTTTTTAACATATTAAACACCGTATTGCGTAACATTTATTTATTAATTATTAATAATTATACAATCGACACTTAATTGAATCAGAAACTGTGCCAAATTTCTCCAGCAGCAGCAAATCTAGAACGCGATACAAATCCTTGAGTGCACCTGCAACTTTACTTTTGCATTGTGTGGATGACTGACGTTTCCCATGGCCAACAAAAGAACCTAAGATTCTCTGTGTGATAAGACGAATGATCATTTTCTTTCACAGTGAAAATATAAAATGCTCCATTAAACTGAAATACAATTGAAAGTAGTTGTTGCAAATTTGCAAAAATTTATGTAAAACCTTAAGATATAAATACTAATTAATATTATGTTTGCAATAAAATGCATTATGGAAAAAGAATCGTACAGTTTACTACGAAATCAACAGGATCAAATCACACCCTTTTCTATATCGTGCAACTTTATTTAACATGAAATTTCGATTATTTCTTGCTCGAAAAATTTCGAATAATCTATTATTCTTTAAAATCTAAAAATAAAAATCTAATTTTCATCGAGTACCTAGTAAAAAATTATTCTATTCAGGACGTAACTTTTCTCATAACTCTGAGATTACATTTAAGCGGATTTTTTTGCGGAGAAGGTAGCCATCTTCGAAGAAGATCGTTTGAAGATCTGGAGAAAGGGCTGGAAAACGAGATACCCGTCTCTGATCTGTAAATATTATTAAGGTTTACGTCGAATCGTGGCAGAGATGAGTCAATCTTTGTTACAAATGGACATTCTTCCAACTTGAAATACGCCTTTTATGCCTTGGAATACATTGCTTTTATAGGCGGGTACTTTTAACTTGCCACTTTATCACCCCCTTTTCGCGTGGATAGAGAAAATTGTTCCCTTTGATCGTTCTAGATATTATAGAAAGATTATTCAATATGGAGAAAATGAAGAATTCTAGTGGCAAAGCAGTTTAAAGTTTTTAAGATCAGATTAAATTGGAGTAAAATATCCTGAAAGAGAAGTATTTTTATATCTAATTAATTATGAAATTATTATCTACAATTTTTCAAAATTTAAAATTTATAATTATTTAACTCTTCATTTAAAAAAATCACATTATTGTTGTGTTTGCAAATAATAAATCAATGATGAATAAAATTCTGTAAAGATTCTCTTTGTGATATTAAAATTGTAGTTAATATGTACTTTAACTGTATTTGTATAAAAAGAATATATATATATAAATATTTCTTGATTAAAAATTATATCATTCATCTTAATAATTGTTTTCTTTATCTATGAATAAGCCTTACTTTAATATCTTATACTTAATTTGATAAAAATATTTTAAATTAATCATAAAATACAAAGAGAAGTTATTCAAAATGATATCCTTCACACAACATATTTCAAAGATATTTCATTTATTTTGTTCGTTTCCTTTGTATATATATATTTTAAATGTTAATTACTCTGTTAATTACAAATTTAAAATTTCCTTATATTATTCAGCATCAAATAATCGAGTTTATCGAATAATAAGATACTATCAAATGTAATTTAATAATTATCAATTGTTAATAGAATTAACAATTTATCTTACTTAAAATAATTCAATCTGTTCCATATCATTATCATATTAATGCTCAATAAAATGTATCAATTTCAATAAAGTATACTTTCGTTATAAATTATGCAAGATATAATTATCACAAATTTAATCGAAACTACATAAATGTACAACTAATATAACCAATTCGACGATGTAAATTAAACACGTGCATCGTAACAAATTTTTGTTATTCATCAAATTAGTTAAATTATATTTAATTTCACAAAGTAGCTCATGTTCAAATCACACCCTAAATCATAAACAGTGTTAATATATGAGATCTTTAAAGGACCAGGATTTTAAAGACCAAAACAAGAACAAAAGTTGTTTATTTATTAAATTATAAATATTTGAAGTTTGTGTTAGACAGATGGAGTCAGATAGTTCTATCTCCGTCACACCACGTCTCTCTTTATCTCTGTCTTTCTTTATCTTAAATTATAACTTAATAAATAAACTTTAATTGATTGCATTTAATTGTTCCACGAATGTATTAATTTATTTATAAATGGATCTAAAAAGATATATACTATGGAATTCTATGGAATTCAAGATTTTAAAAATTTTAGAAAAGGAAAAAGGACGAAGAAGTTTTAATCCGAGAGGAGAAGAAGTATAAAAGTTTTTGAAACTCTTTAGAACTTTTTAGCTACCCCGTTTAAAAGTGATGGATGAGAAACGTGTAAATATTTTAACAGAAGAAATTGTATTTTAGAATATATTTCATTACCGGCAAAAACTGCCGTCATATTAATATTTTATTTTAAGATACTCTTCTTTTTTAAACTTTGAAAGCTTCAACCGTTTTTTTTTTCCACGTAATATAAAAATTTAATAACGAAACGAGTAAAGCTTGTGACGATTAATATTTTCGTAGAAGATTATTATTAACACATATTCGACGAAGTTCCTTTCTCGTTAAAATGTTATTGAAAATAATATTGAAGTATTTTTATTTACATGTAAAATCGTTTTAACCTCGTTTTAATCTTTTTTCTTATTTTCAAATTTACATCATGAGTCATTAGCAACAACATTATACGACTTGAGAATTAAATATTCCAATAATTTTGTACAAATATTACATAGTTTAAATCGTAGCTTATTCGATTCTTCTTTAAGAATTCTTTCTTAAGAATCTCCATTCTACTTAAGGCAAAATGCAATAATCATCTTGATATATTGCATTTTAAATAATACAATCTCAAAATCTGTATGTTCCACAATTATAATTCAACGAATACAGTAAAGAATATATCATTATAATGATTAAACATCGGGTTTCGAAATTTTCTGTGTGATGAAGGTATCTCGAATTTTCAAATCTTTCCTCTTTCGATAAAACGTGTTCAACAATACAAATGAAATTTCGTAATTCGTGGAAAGATTATAAAAATTATTATATTATAATGAATTCCCATTAAGAGGCGAAATTATTTCGAACCCAGTATTAAATGAACCACGTAAATATTAATGCCTTGACACGTGACTTAATACCGTGAATTTCTTCCTCTCCTCTTCCTCGCCCATTGTCTCTATTCAGGCCACCGTCTCTGTCATTTTCACTGGCATTCCGGTTCAAGTGGGCAATAACGTCGTTAGTCGTGCTAACAAGTAAATTTTGTCACCTCGAACAGTCGTTCCCCTTCACTAGGCGCGATTCAACTAACGGCTGCACAGACTGTATATCCATTATGCTTTCATTACACTTAACCAGGATGAAATACGTCACAAAATTCTGTTTGTATCGATTAAACAAACAATCGAGAGATATTATCTTAATCTAGAGAGTAGTATAAATATAATTTTCTAAATTTCAAAAATGTTTAAATGTGATAATCGAATATTTGGAAGAATCTACGTTCATTCTAATCTTGAAAGAATTTTTTTTTAAATGAGAATTAAGTATAAATAAAATCTAGTTACATCCAATGTTACAGAGATGAAGCTTAAGGTATCATGATTTATTGAGAAAATATTTTGCCAATAAAATTTTATAAAATTATATTAAAGTCAATATATAATATAACGTAATACAAAATGTTATTACGATTAACTTATAATAGAAATTTTTGAATTTCATAAAATTACAAGTAAATATTTATAATTTATTTATAAATTATATTGAACATTAAATAATTCTTTTCGATTCTATTGTATTGTAATATATCTTTTATATGGAAAGTATTTAATGTTTAAAAACGTAATTGAATGTAATAATTTATATGAGTAATACTCGTTAGAAAATTCATAAATGAAAAAAAAAAAGAGCATTTACATAAATCTGAAACTTTCGAAAGGATTAAAAAGATTGGAACATCTATCGGAATTTCAATCAATTTGTTCTTCCAATAAAACATTCCCAATTAAAAGGAAAGAAATTTACACGTTTCCATGAAATATTCCTCTGATGAATACCGTGTTCAAATATTCTTACGATGAGCAAACTAAGTGATCAATCGAAAAATAATTTCTTCTCGCCAGAATCAATATTTAGAAACTGCCACGTCGCCGTTTAACTTGTTAAATGGAAGAAAGAAGAATTCTTTCTTTCTAAATAATTAAAGAAATTCATTTTTGAAGTGAAAACTTGGCTTATCTTATAAAAGAATGAAATATTTAGAAGATAAATTTTTCTTCATACAAACTTATTTATCTATGAAATTTATTCCTCATCATATATTCAGACTCGTATAAAAAGTAAATAAATAAAGAGAGTTATGATTTAACTTTCACCTTTACATTTTTATTTACAGACTTGCTTTTTTACTTATTATACAATGTATAATACAACAAATAATAACATCAATGCTTACAATATTAACAAAATGAGTATCACCAAAAAATATTATCTACAATTACACGTTAATTTATCATATTTTTGATCGTTCATGAATTAATATAATAATCATTATTTATTTAAAAAATTATTCAAACTTTATAATATGTATATATATATTAAAACAAATTATAATTTACACAATATGAACAGGATAAGATCAATATCTAAGAATTAAATTATAAAAAAAAAAAAACGCCTAAATTAAAACTCGTTGAGGGTAAAGCACAATAAAAAAAAAATGTTTATCGAGCTCTCTTAAGTTTCTTAAGAGGTTCCATCCAATAGCATGTTCGAGTGGACAGTGACGTCGTTACTCTCGCTAAGTAAATTTCATCGCGTTGAGTACTTGCTGCTACTTGGTTGCTTCCCGACTTGTCACGATTTAAACGGGGCCGATTTAGATTTCACGATGTCAAAACGTGGCGACGAGGCACAAAAGTCGACACAAAGGCGCGTTCGCTTCCGCTGGAAATGCGGCGGATCTACCCCAAGGGGTAGAGGACAATGAGTGGCATTTACATTTAGAAGGATGATGTAAGTGTGAATGTAGAGGGTGACGATAAAGAGACGACGATAGTGTACTGTCGGATGCGATTATGGAGCAATTAAAAAATTCCTCCACGAAGATCGTGTCTGTTTTATTTGATATACAGCGACGTTTCTTTTTTTTTTTTTTTTTCAAATGGAATTAAAAATACAAGTTTTTGTTCCGTATGGAAAATTATTAAAAATTGTTTAAGGGATATTTTAATTTGAAATTTGCAAAACTTATAATAAAAAGTGAAAGATGAGGAATAGAATGTCACTTGCAAGTTATAAATATCTTCTAAACTGATAATATTGTTCATTTAGGAAAACAAAGTTTGACTTTCATATGGCCTTTACTGTTTACCTACAAAAAATTGTTTAATATTATATATTAAAATAACTCCTTAACATGTCTTCGAGCAATTTTTTGTAGGAATATTTTCGTCAAAAACTTTTCATTTTTTCAAGAACTCTGTTTAAGAATAAAATCAGTCTTCATTAAATAATTGAAATTTATAAAGAATCTTCAATTTCAATGTAAACGACAGATTACGAAGAGATTATTATTTTATTTGAATTCTGCAGCAATCGAATCATTTCGATAATTTGAACGAACAGGGGAGATTGGAGCAAGATACTCGAATAAAGATAAATGTAACTTCATTATTCCTGCACAAAGAAACGATCGTTTTATTATTTGTTCCATAAATCTGCCGTCTTATCTACGAATGTAAATGTATAGAAATAAAGCTCTTCATTAAATTTTTTTAAAATAAGAAGATATTAATTTACAATTTGATTATAAAACTAATGAATCATCATGCTGATAAATTTACCAAATTATATCAAATTTATTTTAAATTAATATCGATATCCAATTCTACCTACTTTAAATAAATTTTTATAAACCAATCATCATGAATTTCGTGTTAATTTTATCCTCTAATATACACAAAAAAAAGGCCCCCTTAATATTTGAGATACCGAACAACTCGTTCATTAAAAATTATCAACAATCCGCCAATTTATTTCCACGTTAAATTCAATATTACGAAATCTCGGTTCTCCCCGTATTTTATTCGCTCGAAGGATCGATTCGCAGCCACTTCTCTCCCGCAAATGTATTCACGACTCCATTGGCGGAGACTCTTTTTTTTCCATATCATAACAAACGGTATAAAAGTGATCATCAATGCCATCTCGATACAGATTGAGAGTGGAGATAAAAAAAAAACTCGCGGGTCTGGCTAATCGAGCTCTGATCCGGTCACTGTCCCGGTTAAGATTCAATCGAAGGGGTGGTGCAGAGTAATCAACGAACTCCACCTCCCAACGGAGGAGCCGAAACGAACGATTTGCAAGTTGAACACGATTTAACTTTCAAATGGTTACAGCAAGATCGGCCTCGTTTATTCTCCCCCCGTAAGAAAACTAATCTTCCTTTAACCCGGGAATACAAATGTTAAATTTATCGTTATTCGAAAAGCTTTCGTTTCGAATTAATCGCTTTCGAGGGGAATGGAAAAGTGAAAGTACGAAATTGATCACGTCGGGGAGATTCAAATTCACTTGACCCAATAATTTCTGATTTTAATAACTTGTTATACAGCGACGTTTCTTGTAGGTCAGTTAATAATATATGTATAATGGTGTAAGAATATATGTTTGAATATTAAAAATAAAATTTCTTATAACGAAATTAAAAGAAAATGAAATGTTATTCTATCTACGAGGAAAATTTTTAATTTTTAAAAATCGTAAATTTTAATGTTGAAAATTTGGATAAAATCAAAATTGTCGAACTGAGATGAATTTCTTTCTAATACATATATATATATTAATGATTAATATAATAATTCGTTAATGTAAATACATTTTACGATTGATAAAATAATTTCTAGCTTAGAGAAGAATTTTCTTCGTTGAATAAAGTTTACAATAATGTTTCGAAACAATTCGTATTATATTTCGATTTTTATTTATAATTTGTTATTACATCAATTAAACAACATTATTAAAACTGTTAAAATGATTATTAGATATTGCAATATCGCTTCGACAAAAATCCACGGTTGTTTCTTCTCGCGAGATGTCAGATGTTATTATAGTTGGAAGGGAAAATAAAGGGAAAAATCGGAAACACGGCGTTGCAAAAAGTCGCAATTACATACGAAAAAAAGCTTTTTCATTCCTATTTTCCTAACTGTCATCCATACATATGGATAGTTCCATAGGCTGAAGGGTTTCCAAAAGTTGGAAAACAACGTCATTATCCACTCCATCCTGTCGATTGTCATTCGCACAACTATCGCCATTCCTATCCTGTAGGATATCGCGATACGAAACAAGCGAATACACATGCATAATACATACCGAGCCTCGTATAACGATGCCGGTTGGATTCAGACCGTATAATAAAAATCGCATTATGCAAGATATACCACTCGGTTTATATCCTAAAAATATCATATAGTTATATATAAGACTACAAGTAGCGCATTATACGATACGCGGTTACCCGTGAGTACGTAATGGTAATATAGGGTGCTCCAAAAATCTAGAAACTTTTTTTATTCGAAATACGATAGGAACGATTCAAATGTGTAGTGTCTTTCTCAGTTAAAAAATGAGGGATGAAGTGATTAAATTAATTTATATATTTATAAGATAAAACTCTTTTACTTAGGCGTGAAAGATATTTGTTGAGATAGTTGTATATACTTTCTTAAGATAAAAATTGCAAAAATTGTTTTCATTATATAAAATCACTTCAATTTGCTGAAATTATTATTTGGCGAAGTGATTTATTTAAATATTTAAAAATCTAACGATAAAGATTTAATTGTGTTATAACTTATGCTTCAATTAATTTGACAATCGACGTTCTAACACGAAAAAGTGTTGGTAATATTTTATAATAAGTATTTTTAAAAAATTTCAAATTAAAAACGTGTGTCTTCTCTTCATCATTGGAACATAAAAATTAAAAAATCACTTATAAAAAGAATCCTATAAAATAAATTGAAAAGCAATTATCGTACATGCCAAAAACTTTTAGAGTTTGTTGAGTTTTAAAAAAAAGTTTGAAAAAAAAATGGCGCGCGAAGAAGATTGTTTAAAAAAAGAAAGAAAGAAAGGAACGAAAGAGAAGGAGCTTATGGCAGGGAACATAAGCGAAGCGTGAAGAACGAAGATCAGAAAAAGGAGGAAAAGGGTGGAAAGAAAGTTTTCATGCAATTGATAGGACCGCATCCGAACTTTAAACAAGTTCGAAACTCGAACGTTCGCCATGGCACCTGTTCGGACGTCATTCGTTGTATTAAATGGTGAGGGACGAAGGTGTTGCGAAGTTTTACAATTTTTTAGCACGAACTTTCATGCTCCGGTTAGATCTCCTTTTTATTCCCATGTTCCTGTTCCTCGATAAAAATTATTTGTTTTCCAGAAAATTGCAAGACACACAATTTATACTTGCTACATTTACTCTTTTGTCGTAATGAAATATCTTAGCGAGAGAGTTCGATCAATTGAAGAGTCTAAAATATGAACACATAAATTTATATCGATTCATTGTATTTCTATAATATAAAACAAATCAAAGAAGAAAATATCGTTTGTGGTTTATTTATTAACTTACAAGCAATCGATTTGCTTTAGGCAAAGTCAAAGATAGAGCAAGACATAGATGCATTGTATAGAAATATAACAATAGTAATAAATATTTCTTTAATTTATATATCATGAATCTTACTTATAATTTGAATTTGTTTGAATTGAATATATATGTTATTAAGTAAAATGATAATTAATTTTGACGAATCTGTCGTTTCAAATTTCAATCATTTCTAACTTGTTAAATGAATCTCAGAATTGATTTAAAAAAAAGTATCCTACCACTTAAAACAAATACAATCTGCTCTTATTTATATAAAGATTGATCATGTGCAACTTGTCACGTCGCTAACAGGACAAGTTAAGTCACCAAGTCTAAACAACAATCTATCTATGATTCTCAAGCTTAATGATCCTAATGATGATGATTCCTCAAGTTCGTATAATCCTACTACATTAAGCCTACACTGCTTAATTGTCCGTTTGATATTAATCGTGCCACTGTGATTTATTCGAATTGATTATTCCATATTCCATTACTCTGTTTGAAGTTTGCTCCACAACTCTTGTCTAATCTACGATTTGTATCTATACGAAGTTTCCATGGCCTCAACCGTTTCCATTATTAATTATGATATTCCCTAAACCTAAATAAACCTGATCCATCTTCCGTTTAAATGCTTTATCCAGAGAGCTCTCTTCTCCCCTTATCAAATTAGCCTGTTTGACGATGAAATTCTATGAAGCCTTGGCAAGTGTCAATCAACGCTTTGGAAAGCTATATATATATATATATGGATCTTGCCTTGATCTATGCTCCATTGTAGCCACGACAAAACACAAACTGTGTGCATTGTAGCTTCTTAGTGAAAGCTTCGTGTCAGACGATCATCTTCCCCTGTAATATCATTGCGGCGGTCATCACTTTGCGAAGCGAAAGACAATAGACGTAACGATAAAAGGGTTGAGTGCAAAGGTATATAAAATAACATTTAATGAAATAATAAAATTCTCTTTTATACAGTATTTCACTGAAATACTCGTGCATGCTTTCCACGTTTTTCGATCCTTTTCAACGCGTGATTCGATATATTTGTTGACACTGATCCAAATATTTTATAACGTTTTATATCCACAGTTTTTAAAAAACACTCGAATCACTGTGCATGAATAAATAAAATTATGCATTTATTTGAGCGTGGACGTGTTTCGAGCAGTTCACGCGTCTATCATTCTGCGGTTCGTTAAAAATTGAACCGATATTGGAGCGGGTTATTTGATTCATAAATTGAAAAATATTGATAAATCTAAGTATAGACTGTTGCCCAGTTAAATATTTGTTTTATGAAAAAATACAATTTTAATGTATAAGATTTTGAATTTGTATTGATTTATATTTATAATCTATCTCCATATTTATAGCACTCTTACGATACAATTCTTGTATTGCTATTGCTAAATATTATTAAAGAATAGGGACAGAAATATCAAGGCTTTCGATTCTATTGAACCAGTATCACTCTCAATTGAAAGCATGTCCCCAACAAGGAGTGGAGAAACTCTCCAACAGTGGCAGTTATCAATTTATACGAGTTCGTGGAAGGAAGTTTCAAGATTTACAGCCTTGTACTTTCCAATCCGTTACATCAAATAAAATTAAGTAGTTGAAAACTTCCTTCCCTTCACTCGACACCTGAATGCAGATGAAGATGTGAATCTTTATTGATGTAACAAAAAAGAACATCTTGTCAAGGTCGATAGAATTGTCCTACGCTAGGCCAATCTTTGACTGGATCCTTTCATCGTGTCAATTGAGCAATACAGTGAACTTTAGATGCCTTCTTCCGAACCAGATTGTTTGTCCCTTGTTTCTAACAATTGGATTGATTTAGAATCTATTTTAGATCGATGAAATTTTTGCATTGTGAAAGGATTTATCATCGTTAAGATAAAACAAATTCATAAGTCTTAATCTTAATTAATTTTCCTAATTAATTTCATCAGCGACGGATATAAAAATTTTCCGTTCACGTCGCGTATTATATCACGAATGAATGGAAAAATTGACACGCAAGTACTTATCACACGTTTATACGATATCATGATTAATTTTAATTAACAATAACGTGTAACGTAATGACAAAATGTAAATCAATTATATATGTAAATTAATAAATAAAGCGTGTCTCACTTTACGATTTTGATTCTCTCAGTATTGCGCGAAGCAAAAGAACGTTTCAGATGAAAAAGTTGAACGTGATAATCGAAGGGAACGTAAAAGAAATAACTTGGAATAAATTTTAGAGAATTCGAATTGAATTATTTATTTATCGAATTAATAATGTTTGATCAATGCTTCTTTCATTCAAGGTTGACCTTGATAAGAATTAATAACACCGTAATGTGTATTTCAACGATTTTCGATCCGAAAAATATTGCCAATATTGGGAAAATTAAAATGTCAAAATCGAATAGGACACCTTGTATATAAAACGTGTAACTCTCCATCCTTCGAGAAAAAGGGAATTCGCCCGCACGTGAGAAAGCAATTTCAAACGTGCTTCAATTTACAACCGCGTTTCCAACGTTTCTCCATTGACAAAATGCGGAGAGGTGTCCCGTTTAATGGCAAGAACACACCGCTGTAATCACTGCAATTATCCTACTTTCCAGGATAATTAATTCACACTTAACACGTCATTTGCAATCCTACATCCTCCCTGTATCGATCGCATTAATTAAACTGTATTTTAAAGCCGGGGGGCCAGCCCTTTTGTAACAAGTATCGGGAAACAATTCGGATAAAAGCGGAGGGGGCGCTGTAATCGTTGCTCCTCCTCCATTTTCTTCGCCCAAGATGGAGGAGGAGGATGGAAAAAGAAAACGAAAGTCTGCTTATCCGTTAAAACTTTGTCGAGAAACATCTCGCGGATTTGCTGGCTGCCAATCCCTGTTATCGCCATAAGTTCCCTCTTTGGCCGAGCTTCTCGTGAATTGGGTTTTTTCGAGCAACGCGCGGGTTTGAAAATGAAATTTCGATAATGGAGGAAGAGAATAATGTAGTGGAAAAAAGGTTATAAGTTCGTATTTAGTTTAGAATTAAATCAAACGATTCGAAGGTTTTTGAAAAAATTTAGAAAGTTTGGTTTATCGTGTCGATCTCAATACGAAGAAATGTAAAGGTGTTTAGATTTATTAAAAAAAAATTTAAGAAACTGTAATTTTTCGATAAAAGTTTAAATGATAAAAATCTTTTTGCCATTTTCCTCGTGATTTCGATCGATTGCAAACGCTTTTTCCACATCGTATGATAAATTAAAAAAATTCAAATTCACTTGGTCCAATTTTTAAAATATGTAAAGCGTGTATATATTTATCTCAAAAGTTTTGTAGAAAGAAATATGATAAAACTTATTCTGATATTAATTAATTAAACAATCTATGCAATATAACAAACGAAACAATTATAGATCAATTATCTAATCAATATCTTTCATTTCGTAAGAATTGAAATGGGACGATGTGCGACGTAGTGGTAATCTTGCACGATTTATATTAAAGTCACGTAGAGAAGTTGGAAAGTACTTAAATAACTCGAAAACTTACAAGTATTTCCCATTATATATAAAAGTAATTTTAAAAGAGAAAGAAGCCTGCTACATGTTCTAAAAATTTCATTAAAATCAACGATCCAAAGATATTAGATCTCTCTCTCTTTTTATTTGTTCTTCCAACTTCTTTCAATCACTTTGTAATTACATCGTAAATGAAATTTTCAATGGGTAGCTAGTAGTAGCACGCTTGCTAATAACTTTTTCTTTTTCGTAGCATGCAATTCGTGATATAGTTACGATCTTTTATTATATAAACTGAAAAATTAATTGATGATTTCTTTTTTTTTTTTACAAACAAATAATACGTAATAAATATTTATACATATATTTTTTTTCAATAATAATAGTTGATAGAAACTGTAATAGATATTTAAAAAAAAGTTATTTTTTTCTTTAAAAAGAAAGCATACCTGTTCGAAACTTAACAGTCCTTTCTTTTGAACGAACTCACTTCACGTTCTATATTCCTTTGAAACAGAAGAAACCTTTTTAAATCTTGAGAACTCTTTAAAAAAATTGAAATACTCCTATAGGGAGAAAACTGATGATTCATTAAACATATCAATTGCCAAAAATAATTTTGTTGTTCAGTTATAAAAATATTGTAAAATTATACATTATTTATCGATTATTTGTTTTAACAAAGTAGTAATTAAAATAAATGAAAGAGATATATATATATATATTTAAACTAGAAAAAATAAATATAATTTACAAAGTAAAGTATATGGAGATTTTTTAAATCCAAATCCATTTAATTCACAAATTAAATACAATAAAAAATTAAAATCCATTAGTTATATGAATCAAATCCATTTTTTTTTTTTAAATTCCATATTAACATCCATTTAACTTCTTCGCGAAACCAAAATCAAAAATCAAAGGAAAATCGCGTGAATTAAATTCTATCGAATCGATTTATTAAAAATTTACAAAACAGACGTACAAACACACGAGAAAACAATGAGATTTCTGTCCCGATTTAATTCGCAAATTTATTATTAGCGTGATTCGAGGAGGAGGGAGGGGGAAAAAAAAAACATAAAGCCGAATTTACGATAAAGGAATCGACGCATGAATGCAGAATCGAGGCTCGCTTGTTATGCATAAATCGTCTAGGTGGGCGTGACCCGTGATAAAGCGATCGATGGATCTGGACACTCGATTCAGCATTTTCGATCGCGCAATGCTTTTTACCCTCCTTGCCCAGGGAATTTTCCACGTCACGGGGAAGAGGCGTCCTACAAATTTCCAAGTCGCTTCATCATCGTTGCCCATCAGTCATCAAGAAAGAACTCTTCAGTGACGAAGCTTTGCAAAAAGCGTGGAAGAGGTAATGAGTAAAAAGAGAGAGGGGACGACCGATAGGAAATAGTGGAGAGAGAAAGAGAGAGGAGATAAAGAAGGAAAAGCTGGGAAGAACAGAGTGATTGTATTGATGAATAATTAAGTATTATGCAAGTATACGTTGGATGGAGAGGTTTTTGCTGCCTTTGAAGTAATATAAATTCGCGTCCTTTTCTTCGATAAACGAATAGAAAGAAACGATATATAGATATTTGATAATCTGTTGGTCGTTTGATAATTGCAATCTTGCAAACTTTTTATTTCGTATAAAAAAGAAAGTATTGTTATATTACATGCAATTTTTCGTATTATTCCTCTCGTTTTATTTTAAATTGTAATTTGCATTGAAATGGCATTAAACGAGTGACATGCAATTTCGGTGAGCAACAAACGATCGATATTAGCACTGCTATAATAATAATAATAATAATAATAGTAATAATATCGAGTTTGATTATACATTTTACATTTTGAAGTCAAAAGTGTTCTCTTCCGTTCTTAAAAAAATTTAATTTTAACATTTATTGACAAACTAATTGGAACAAATTCAAGAAAGCTTCAAGTATAATTTTCCACGATATTTTTTATTTTTTCTTTTTTTTTCCTAATATATCCGCGATATATTAACCCTTTCAATACATTCGAAGGGCGGGAAGATGCAGTAGGTGTGACACATTAATCAGTAGCAGCATCGACCGAGACTTGCCTCCACCCAAGGCGGAGGCCAACCAAGAAACCGACCCCTTTTCTTCGTTGAATTTCAAGGGGATGGCCGGCTCCCTCGTGCATTAAGCCACACCGTTATTGCTTTTTCCAAGAAAGGCAAAGGCATTGTGCCTCTATTAAAGATCGACCGCCCTACGCTCTTCTTGTCGAGCACTTCTCTTAAGTATTAAAACAGCTGACCTATTCCTCTGAATTATTATTTCGTCTTAATGATACTGGACCCGAAATGAATAAAGGTGACGTGGAGATTAGTGAAGGTAAAAACGAAACAGAACTCTTTCGAGAGAACGGAAATGCAATTCGTAGATAAAAGTTTTTAAGTGTTGGCAGTGAAAGTGTTTATCGAGGTAATAAGATTAATTGAAATGTATTAATTATCGATCATTCATTTATTTTAATTTTGAGTATTGCATAAATCATCGAGCTTCTGATTTTTTAATAATTCAAAAGAATATCGGTGTAAAATTTTAATATCAAATACAATTACAATATAATTACGCAGAGCAGACAAATTCTACATGGAAAAAATAGGAATGACATTTTTTTCGTATATAATATTTTAATTCTTCCTTTATTTCGATTTAGTTTTACACGCACATAGAATCATCACTCACGGTCCAATTCGCAAGACAAATAATAAGCAAGATCTCGAGAATACAAAATCTAATTAGAAAAAGTTTTAATTAACATATTATTTTTATTACCATTCGAAAATCTCATCATTTTCTATCTTTAATAATCCGCGTTGCGCATAAATTTCAGACAAATATTAATAATAAAATTTCCTCTACTAAAAATGTCGTACAAAATAAAAATATAATTGTTGAGTTTATATAAAGTATGCCATTCATATCTTTGTATATTTGTGTGTGAATTGGGTGTCACGATCGTAGTTTTGGTTCTGTTTCCCTTTTTGAATTGAAGAGATAATAAGAAGGATATTGAAGTTTTGTCATTCACTACGAAGATACGTTTTGCACCTTAAAAATTAAAATTACAAATAAAATAAAAATGGTCGAAGCAAAATCATTTGAATAGACAAAACTATAGAAACAACAAATGGAAATTTACATGGTGGAGGATAAAATGTATACCGATGATTCGATTTGAAAGTGAAACAGATTTTATTTTATGGATTTAAAAGGATGCTGAAGCTCAAGCATTTCTGCTAAGAGATATAAAATCGCGTGCGTGAGAGAAACATTGGACGTTTAATTCACTTCCGGCTGATACAATTTCGAAAAGGAAGACAAAGAGAAAGAAACAGGAAAGAAGGCGGTGGGTATTCGAAGACGAGTTCGATGCCGATAAATGGTTCGAAGCCAAGCCTCAAAGGTTCGATTTAAATCGTAGTTTGTCCCTTAGTATCTGCTGCTAAGCCCAGCCATCCTTGAATGGATCTCCATTATGAATGGCCTCGTGAGATTTACATTCTGTCGTTCCGCCGCAACCATCCTTAGTTATATGTTATGGCAATTTGCCTTATTCCAAAGATTATTCCTCTCGTTTCCCGACGAAACGTGTCAGGAGAAAGAAAGATCGAGGGGGATTCGATATTTTTACGACACGGGCCGAAAGACTGGAACCATTCTCATAGGCGAAATTAAAAATTTGTTTGATTTTATGCTGAAATTATTTCAAAGAATTTCTTCAAATATCGAAGGAAGATTATTGAAAAGATTAAATTTAAAAGAAAAATATATGAATTGATCGAAATAAGAGACGTGGAACGATATTGAATCAAAAAATCTTTCTAAAGTGGATAAACATTGCAAAAACTTCCTGGAAACGCTGCATCGTTATTTAATAAAACGCTTAAATATGAAACAGTGTTCGCCAATCAAAAATTGCAATTACTTGGCTGCGCGCTTATTAAAATGAATAATGAAAAGCTCGGAACGCTTGTTAACATTATACATTTCCAAAGCAATGCAAAGAAATAAAATAAGGATAATTGAACGAACGACAATTACTTTGAGCATTGTCAAAAATTTCTAACTTTAAGTAGAGATACGAAACAATTTTATTTTTATGGCATTATAAAAAGCACTTATCTTCTATTTCTTTGTTCATCTTTTTACAGTATATGCGTGACAGTGGTTGTACTTAATGTCCACTTCCGATCGCCACAAACTCACAAAATGGCTCCTTGGGTGAAGAGGGTTTTCATCCATATCCTTCCTCGCTTGTTGGTCATGCGAAGGCCTCAATATAAATTCGAAACAAATAGGTGAATATTTGTAATCGTTTATTTTATCAATTTAAAGTAGAAAAAAAGATAGATCGTTGTCATAAACATTAGATTAATTATAGTTAATGATATTAACTATAGCAATATCTTAAAAGATCTTAGAAATAGAAATTATATTTTTTCATTTTTTTATTTTAATTCATTGTAGTAATATTTTAAAAATAGAATTCTGTTTGTTTGGACATGTTGGAGAATGAGATTCATCACAACCAAATTATTCATATTGTAAGAACATAATCGTTCACCAGAAATTTTTTTTTTTAAAATCATAATAATGTATCACGTATTTGGAAATAATTTTGTAAAATAATAAAACATCATGAAAATTTAAATTGAAAAAAAAGTAGACTTGAATGCAATATTAGAAAAATTACAACAATCCTTCAATCTTTGTAAAAGTTACTCCGAGTTCTATTATTCTATTAATATCGAGGATAAAAAGGATTATAAGGATCTAATTCTGTTTCTAACTAAACTAAAAAAAAAAAAATAAAACTATGTTTCTATTATTTGAGAAACTTTTATATCAAAAAAAAAAAAAAAAAAAAGAATTCGACAGAAAATAATTAAATTTGGTCAATCTATATTCACACAGATATAGTTCTGGCAGAGTATTAATGAGAACAGTCAGAGGAAAGGAAAAAACCTGTTATTATCCTTATCATCCATCCACTCAAGAGGATAGCGAAGAACATCTAACCCCTAAACGATTTCACAGTCGTGCCGCGTCAAAAGAAGATCTTTCACCTTCCAGGTATCAATCATATTCTTATTATATTATATAATTTTTATCCTTTATTATTCTATTTTCAAATATGTATTAATATTTGAAAATGATGAATCATTTAAATAGATCTATTTAAATATTTTCTAAACTATTTATTGTTAAAATTGGTAATATGGTTTAAAAAGAAATAATTTGTTACATGATACATAACATGATTGTAGAAAATACTTGACAAACCAGTTGATATTAAAAGTTGGATAAGACAGATTATTAGGAAATAATCAAAAGTAATTTTAGTATTCACATTGAAGAACGTACTTTTGAAAATATTGAAGGATCGTTTATTGTCGTTATAATAAGTAGAACGTAATACAGTAGTACTTTATTTATATGAATCAATTAGAAGATAAGTAGTTCATGTAAATAGGTCATTCATATGTTAGAAAATCATTAATTTCATCTGTTATTTGTGATTTTTTATTCAAATAACTATAGTTTAAATCCATTTAGTTCATTTCTCGAATTTTGTAGCTCATCGATTGTATTATGTCTTTATTTCCTTTCAAATATTCATATGATCGAAGAAACGTTCAGATAATTGTTCGATTAAAGTTCTTTTTTTAGCTACAAAAAATTTTATTACTAAATTATTATTAATAAACTACTATTAAATTATAAATTATTCATATTAAGTTATTTTCCTCTTGAAGTCATAGAATTTTTTTGAAAAAATTGATTTAAATGTATAATGATATGTAATCTTTCCATCATTTTGTATGAAATCATACAATATTTCAAATATTATATTCCTTTATTCCTTGATTTAAAACAGAAGTTTCTTAAAATTTACTTTTTGAAAATACTATATACAATTACTAATTATTATTAATTATTGAATTATTGAAAATAGAAACATAATATAAATCTTATATTGAATAAAAGCACATTTAAAATTTTTTAAATTGCACTCTACCAAGCAATGATATGATATTTTTCTGAACTGTATTCAATTTTAATGCTGTAAATAAATAATTATAAAACATGTTACTATGATAAACTATTACGAATATTTGTAAAAAGGCATATATTACTAACAAAATAACTACTTCTAATAATAATAAATTAATAATTTTCTGTTTAAATGTAATTTTAGCACATGTTAATGTAGTAATACATTGATATTCGCATTAATTATTAGTTTTACAAATTATTTGTATAATATAATCATGTATTTGTAATATTGCAATTTGTGAATGATTTTTTTTATTCATCAATAATTTTTATTTTCCAAAATTAATTTAAAATTTCATCATTGCCAACAATATAACTGCTTTTTTTCTTCCTATTCATTGATATTGTGAATTTTTCAAAATTTTTTTTTCCTTTTTCTCTATTTGATGAAATAAATTGCAATATACATATATATTTTCTACATATAACTTTCATTTCATTTCTTTTATTTCGAATTTTTATTCTGTTTCAATATGACGTTCAAATTGATCTACTAATTAAGAATTTGCAACAACAATCATCATCATTCTTTCAATATGAATCACTTTTAAAAGATAATTAAAGGAATTTAATTTAATTTAGGATGATCTATTGTATTAAAGAGATATAGTATTATGAGGTTTAACTAACAAGATTACACGATTTTACTTCAAAGTCCAGTTCAAACAGCACCATAAAGTTGGAGTACCATAAAGAAACTTCTGTAACTTGCATAAGGCATAAATTGAGTTTGTAATGAATATAATCAAGTACATACAGACTGAAAATCTAATGAATCATGACGTGGAACGAAACTTGTGTTATCCTCCAAAATTACACTACCAGCAACTTTTAGATACGATAAGGTTTCTCCTTACAAGATAGATTCTAAAAGTTCCAAGATCCATAAATAATTTTTATCTATATCTAGCATAACAAATCTATCAGTTAATAAATCCATTAATACAATAATAAAAAAAATATACAAAATGGCTACAGAAAGTATTTGATCATCAATTGTATTTATTACATATATTAATTAGATCCAAATATATTATCACTTTTAATTAATAGTATTTTCATATATATATATATATATGAAAATTTATAAAATAAACATGAGAGAAAGAAAATCTATATTTATATATTAATTATTATAATAAGTCCAGATATGTTAAACTTCTTGTTACAATATATGATCATTAAAATTTTAATGATACTCTCATTGGAAAATAAGAATATCTACAAATATCCTTACCCTCTTAAATATTAAATTGGAATTTTTTGAAAAAATTATTTTTCCATCTTAATCTATTTTTAGTTCTTAATCATTAATTATAATTTAATTTATAATTATAACATATAATTAGAATATATAAGTGGAAACTTCAATATCCCGAATTAATTAGTAAACGCTTCAAGAGTGAAAGAGTTTACAGACACATTTTCAGAACACTCGTGTTTTCTCGTGATTATAATTATTAAATATTTAAGAAAAAAGAATAATACAATAATTATAAAGATATATTGAATAATTTTACAAAAATTCTAATTGCTTTATTGATTCAAACAATAGATATACCGTAAAAAAATTATTGCAATTCGACCAAAGGCCAGAAAATCATCATTTATATTGAAACATTTATTTAATTAATAAATACGATGAAAATTCCTTAAAAAAAAAATAACAATTTTAACGTACAAGAGGAAGATACAGGCATGCAATTTGTTTGTTGCACTAAAAAAAAAAAAGTATCTGTCCAAAACTATTGTTATCCTTACCCACCACCATTATCTTGTTTGCAATTTAGTCTCGCTGATGGCGCAAGGTTCGGCGGAAGTTGCTTAATCCACGGTCCGCCATTGCCACCGCTTCCTCTTCACACGGAATGCGAAGACCTCTCTGTTTCCGGCGAGGCAGGGATCGAGGAGGTTAAAAGTCCTGTCCTTCGAAGCCCTCCTGCTTTCTCGCATTCGCGCTGCCCACCCGAAATCCACAAATCCTGCATCTGTGTGCGCTTCATCGCGGAACACACGAAAATGCTGGAAGACTCGACAAAGGTAATTTCAATCGACCGTTTACTTATCAAAAACTTTACCAAATCCAAGATAGATGTCGAGGATGAGGATAATTGCAACAATTGAATCGAAGTTTCGAAATGAACGAAACGGAACTTGGTGACAAGGATTACGACTAAAGAAATTTTATTCAAGAAAAAAGGAAAGTTGGAGGAGAAAGTAGCAGTAGACGTGGCACGAACATAAATAGATTCTCGAATTTCGAATTAGAGTTTGAAATAATTAATTACGTGTAATATTTTAAGAGTTTAATTTTCTGAAAGATCGTATTAATTATTAACAATCGGTTTATAGTTTTTATATCTACAGTTTGAGAAATTTAATACATTTAAGGATTGTGTGTATTGAATTTTTCTTTGTTACTTGTCTTTTCTATTTTTCCAAATTTTTCCAAAACGTTCCATTGCATTGTCATTAAACTCTTTTATTCGAGTTTTAAGTTTTTTTGTTCCAGTTTCGCGGTCCGAGTTTTTGTTCGAGTTTCAATTTGCTCGAAGTTCGAGGATGTATTGAAAAGTTTAAAGAATCTGCGAATTTCTTTATGAGAAAAAAATCGAATAATAATACGAGACATTTTTTTATTTTTTTGTTCCACATTGTAAAATTTTCGTAAACAAACAAATGATATTAATATTCTTTACTTTTCGAGAAAGAAACTCTCATAATTTCGCATCCCTAATTTTCTCTTCTTCTTGCACTAAGCATCGATCAATCCTCTCTACAAATAGAAAGCGTAAATCATCAAATTTATCGATAAAAGATTCGTTTCCCCCTCCCGAATATTATAGCAGCTGTAGAATCTAATACGCACAATTTGCAAAAAAAAAAAAGGTGAAAGAAGACTGGAAATACGTGGCGATGGTCTTAGACAGGCTGTTCCTTTGGATCTTCACGTTGGCGGTGCTGGTAGGCACAGCTGGGATCATCCTACAGGCGCCGACCCTCTACGACGACCGGGTACCAATTGATAAAAAATTCAGCGAATTCGCGACCACGGCGGTGGTTAACTGTCCGCCACAATAGTCCATGCCCGAGCCCTGCACCGTAGAGAAAGACTAAGGACCAACATCCGGATCCGGTAATTTGCTATCAGCCCGGAAAACCCGCCCTAGTCTTAGCAACTTTCAACTTCCATCGTTGTCCAATGACGAAATTACGGTAAAAGGGCTCCATTCCCGCGAAGCGAATGTTGAAAAGAAATGGAACGAGCAGGGTTCGAGGAAAATCTTTGCATTCTCGTTTGGACGCGAAATTTGGCAAACGAGCAATACAATGGAACGTCGATTGCTTGAATAATTGTTCGAACCGTGTTGCAAGAATGATATTCTGATTTTAATGAAAATTTGTATGAACGGGTATATAAGTAAAATAGTTTTTCGTTTGTTTCGAATTCAATGTTGCCTGAGAATTTTTTTTTTTGAATGAAAGAGCGTTGAAAACACGTTTTTTGTATAAAAATTATTTTGCTGCATCTCACATCATTACAAAATTATATTTGAAAAGTAAGGTTATGCGGTTACCCTATTACAAAATGAATTATAAAAGGAAAAATTCCGTTTGGAAACGAAATGAAAAGATGTTGAAAATTTATTATGCATATAAAACTTCATTAAAATCAGAACCAGATCGAATTAAGTAAATTTGTAACGTGGTATATGGTGTAAATTATGTTAATGTTTTCAACATTCCACTCTGGGACAATATTAAAAATGCAATTGATTAATTTTGATGCATTTTTCCTCATCCAGATGTTTGTTTCTTTATTATATATCGCTTAATATCTAAAAAATTGTTCAATTTCGCGACTTTCCAATAATAATCGACGTTCTACGAAAGAGTATTTATCAGAATTGTTTTCAAAAAAAGAAATATATTCCTCGAAATTTTCCCAAGCTCGACTGTGCATCACCGATATAAACGAACGAACGAGCTGCTGCGACATCTGTCGCCCGTTTCGAGACCTTGGATCCATTCCTAGCTTCGTTCAAAGTGTCGAAATTGTGAAGTAATCATCGACGCGTCGATACATCGCGAACAATTATGAAACAAAAAACGTATATCTACATAGTATGCTCAAGTAAATCGTAAAATGAAGCTGCCACTACTTAAAAATCGGATTAAATTAAAAAAAACAACAAGCTAATTAACTGTAATAATAACATAGCTAAGCCCTTGGCGGTTTAATAAACTTACCGGGAGTCTGTCTGAGAGAATAATACGTGACGGGGGGGGGGGGGGGAGGAGGAGGAAGAGAAGAGAAATAGAGACGGGAAGAGGATCGAAGCGATTGGTCCCGGACTAGGAGTTAAAAACTTTCACGAATAAACTGTCGTGCGGCCGCGTGTTTTATATATCCTGTTTACCCGACATATTAAGAGAAATTATTCTAGGTATCACGATCGTAGGTAGCTCGTTGTACGACACGAACTTAGCGTGTAACTTATCGTATAATCGATTATAGTTTTAAAACATTTAGGAAAACGTACCCATTTGTACGAATGTATATCTATAAGAAGGAGGAGGAGGAGGAGGAGGAGGAGGGAAGAGCAATGATTTGAATGTATGTGCATCCAAATGTCGCTTGGGATTAATGTTCGTAGTGACGTTTTGATATATACAAAGAGTGTTTCGAAAGTTGAGTTGATGATTCTTGGAGTGGTTTCAAAAAGTTGTTCGAAATTAATTCGAGAATCTAAATTTTGTCAAAATTACTTAAATCGATTTTAAGTAATTTTAATGCAGATGAATGATAAAAACATTTTTTGAGAACGAGAGTTGAGAAGAAGAATACGTTTCGGTAAGTTATTATTATTATACTTTTTTGTCTAGGTAATGTATGATTAAAAATAGGAAGATTTTTTCTTTTAAAATTCTTGTGGAAAAGAAAATGTTAATTATCTTAAGTTGCAAAAGAGTATTTATAAAAAATATGATATATTTACAGATATTGCTGAAAGCGTGCAATAATGAAACAAAAAATATTTTTATTAAATATGCTTATTTTGATATCTCGTAGAATAGTATAGTGCTATATTTACATAATTTAATATAAAATGAATAAAAAATATAGAGAAAAATATCTTTGAATATCAAAGATTTGATTTTTTTCAATGTAATTAATTAATATAATGATTTTTTTTTCTATTATTTTCATTATTAATAGAACAATTAAAATTTTTTTTAGTCATAAACTGTATTAAAGAATCTTTCGGATAATAACATTTGATTTTTTTTTATGTCTCTTTCGAAGTAAATTTTGATTTTAAATTTTAAAATTATCTTCAATTTCTTTCAAATTTATAATTTTTTTATGATCGAGACAATATTTATCAAGCTTCAAAATATGTATAAAAATATTGAATTTGAAAATTTATTTATAAAAAGATAACAACGTTGATTATAAAAAAAATTATATTTTATAAATATGTGCAATTTATTTAAATAATTTGAAATTAAATTGAGATTATAAGAAACTATAAAATTTATATTAAAATAATTAATAACCTTTTCTTTATAAAATTTAAATATTAATTTTGATATAATTTTATTTCTATAATATATTTATTAATAATACATTCTTCTTTTTTTTTTTCTATTTCAATTTTTTGGATCAACGTAATATATATAAAATGATAAAATAAGAGAATTAAAATTTTTCGACCGATCTATTAATAATGAAAATAATCGAAATGGTACTGTTAAACGTCTATCTCATATAATAATACCAATTAACAATTTATATTGACCATTTGACAAATTCGATGATCTCGAGGGACATTTCGTTGCACACGTGTTATACTTCGCCTCTGTAAAAATATTGTATTTTGTAACAAGAGTCGAAACCCGCGAAACATTACGATAATAATAACCGATAGTTCTGTAAGAACAAGTAAAGCATACGAATTCTAAAGCTGATAGATAGTAGCTGATTGAACAACCGTTGACGTTGTTGTTCAATGCTGTAGTACGTGGTTGATGTCACTGTGAGTTGTCTTATATTCTTTTCTCTCGTTTTCCTTTTCTTTTTTTTTTTTTTCTTTTTTTTTTCCTTTCATTATTCCTTCGTTTCTTACTCCTTTTTTTTTTCTTTTTTTCCTCTTACTTTAATATAATCACGCGCTATTTATACACATGTACTATCGCGGTTAAAACGATTGTTAGTTACGCCTCGTGCGAGCGGACTGATATTCGCGAGAAATATAAACTCAATGTCGGAGAATCTGCGATCCCTCGGCAAAATTAATAACACGATCGTCGAGTCACGATTAATTTCTTTCGAACGACGAGAAAAGAAAAAAGAATGAAGAAAAATCTGATCGAATCTCCACGATGAATCTCCAATTCTCCGACGTCTCTTATCGTTAGACGTAATTCATAGCTGGGAATGATAATTTTAACGCATCCAAGGTACGATGCCTTACGTCACGTTGGATTGTAAATAAATTCGTAGGGTGAGAAGTATTGGGTTCCGTAAATACTGCCATTAGAAAGCGTTGTTAGTGTGAAAAGACGTTTTTTGAATCGTCGATAAGCTAGCACGGTTCCTACTCAATCGGTAACTCTCTACTACACGAGATCACATCATTCTTAACCTTAAAATTGATCGATTGAAATTTCAAAACTCAACTTTTGACCAACGATTAAAATCAATGATTGTTAAGATGTAGTTTCAGTTGCTGATTGATCGAAGAACCGAGCTCGTAAACACGTAGTTGTCGGAAGACAAGTTAAACGTATTTGCTACCTGATTGAAAAATCGTCCAGTGAACGCCGAACGTACGTTAGAAACGAATGGGATATTCGCATAGTCGATCCCAGATGTCGCTGCAATGCCCTTTACAGCCACACGATTAGAGAGCCTCCTAGAGAGGAACGAACGAGACTATGTAAGAAATTTTACTTTGCACTAAAACAAATAGGGAAGAACGCACACAATTTTCTATGATAGAGTCGGTTATTTATTTACACCGTATTATTAAACGCATTAGTGTGTCGAAGCAGCTGTATCCGATCTGTAGGTCTCGTTCACGCAACCCATCGATATTAAACGTCTCACCTCGACAATAGTATATTATTCCATCGATAGTCGGCTATTGTTACTCTCATATTTTAACAGTTGTTAAAATCGTAGTTGTTTAGTTATCGTTAGACCGCGGATATTTATGCGGATATATTTGCGTAAAATTTGAACGTGTAAAAATCTGGAAAATGTTTAAAATATGAGGTTAGAGGTGGAATAAAAGAGTAATATTCGTTGAGTAATCCGTTTCTTCTGATTACGTTTATAAGAATGATTTGATTTTGCGTAAGAATCCGCGGTCTGATTATCATTAACACGAGGCGATCAAAAAATGATAATTGTCCAAAATCGAAGGGAAAAACTAAACGTTCTTGAATGGGAGAATAAGTGCGCGGTATTTAGTAAGAAAATAGCGAGATAGAAGAAATAAATAAATAAATATATATATATATATTATACATATATACATATACCTGTAATTTTAAGGTGTAAATAACGTGTACATAGCTAAGCGTAACGTAAGCCAAAGATTATAAAGCGATTGAAGTTTTTTTACTATTGAAAAAAACTGGGATCACATGTTGCACAGATGAGTCCCATGAAATTGTTTAAAAAAAAAAAAAAAAAAAAAAGTCGTTGTAACGCGACGATGGTCGACAGATGAGATTCATGAAGTGAATGTCATTTCGTTTATCAATGACAACGAACTGGTCGAGATAATTTCGTTCGAAAAATTATTTCGTAAAATAAATATATAATAAATAATATAACATTTTCGTCTAATTTTCATTATTGAGATTTTAATTTCTCATCTATTTTTTTATATATGTAATATATATAAATTTCTGCGTTTGCGTGTAAAATTTTAATCGACGTTTAAAAATTATTAATATTATGAGTGTACGGTCGAATTTTAATTTCGAATCTCGAAAGATTAAAATTTTCGAATTTCACGTGAATTCGTGGTTCGATTTTTGAATAAAAGAAATTCAAGAAACGAAAATTTGATATATAGACGCATCGTGCAAGAAACAATTATAACAGTTGAAATTTTAATTATGATTATATTATATAGTTATTTCGTATTGTAGGGCTAAAATGCGTCTCGACAAATAATTCAAGTTATAGAAAATTTAGATTTCGATTTTTCGATATGGAATGAAAGAAAATGAATGAAGAAAATTATAATTCGACTGTAATATTTTCAAGTTTTTATACACGAATAATTTAAGCAGAAAAAGATCCACTTTAGTGTACACTTGTACAGTAAACGAGTATGGTTCATTGGATAAGATTTGTCTGAACGTTTATCCAATAATTAGACTGCGGATTTTTATGCAATTGAAATAAGATATTCAAATATGTAACAAAATATATCCTGTGTACTCGAAATTTCTCATAATTTATTATTATTCAATTCAAAAAACTATTCAGAATTTTCGAATATTGAATATGATTTTAAAATTTTGTTTACAATATTCAATTACATTCCAATTACATACGTAAAGTATGAAATAAAACGTATGCACGTACGAGAAATATGCATAAAAATCTACAGCCTGCCAATGATTATTCCTCGTAATTTCTGCATTTAAGTTGACTCGACGATAATTATAATTCACGTATATTTTCATCCACGCAACAAAAATATATATGTAAACGTTAACGGGTCTCGTTTAACTATATATAATCCTAGAATAAAATCGCAATGCTGCAGACGATAATTCGCCAAGTGAGATCATTGGTTATCGTGGCCTTCGCCTGGAACTTATACTTAAAAGGTTTTTTCCAGCGTCAAGAAAAAAAAGAAAAAAAAAAAGAAAAAAGGAAAAAAAAAAAAAAGAAAGAGAGAGAAAAAGAATAATAACAATAACGTGGCGTGTCGCCGACGAAAGAAAAATCGACGCAGATTCAAATCGTTCCTCGAAGCACAATTTATACAGGATTTAAAGAAGGGTGCTCGAAAAGATGGAATACGGGCTTGCTTGTTTGCCCGTAACTCGATCGATATTTAAATAAAACTGCATACACTTCGAAAAAAACGATCGTTATGCGGGTGTTACGAGAGGATTTTCCGTGTCGAAACTTTGCAAATTTTGCACGATGTACAATGTAATTTTCTGCGTATAATTTCGTTTAACGAAAATTCGAAAATTTTTTCCACTCGAATTCGTTCTCTCGAATAATTCAAGATAGTAATGGTGTAATCTCCATTGATTGATTTTTCAAGTATAAATATAAATTTTTCTGAGATGTTCTTGGAACGATTATAATTAGAAAACAAAAAAATTTATCGAATACCAAATTAACAATAAATTTTATCAATGAAAATAATAAAAAAGCGAACTCATTAATGTAAAAAAAAAAAAATTGGAGACACACTAATATTATTCTGAACGATACGTTTTTGTTTAACACCTTTTTCTATCCTGTTAGAAAAATTTTAAGTTTGTGAAAAGTAAAGATTCGACGATGATAAACAAGCGTTGATTAGGCAAAATGTCAAAGAAACGTTTCTTCTCTGGAAGGCTTGGTTGGAAGCTTCTAATTAAAAAAAAAAAAAAAAAAAAAAAAAAATGCCATGGAATTAAATGAACCGAATCGAAGCTCATTAGAAGTATCGTACCATTGTTGTTAAGTAAACGGGGGAAAAAAATTATTATTACTACAATAAATGTTAAGGAAGAGCGGATGAATCGAAGTTTAAACCACGTATGTATACACGTTTTCAACATAATAATAATAATAAGGCATCGCATTTTATCTTAAAAAGATTCGAATATCTGATAATTCCATAAAATGGATACATCGATTAATTCAACATTCCTCATTCTTATTCGTATTCGTTACAGTGCCAAGTAGACGAGCATAAAATCTCATAATGACAATAAAGAACAAACCAAATCGATCAGTCATCGTGAAATCTGCTCTTTTCGATTCTCTCATTTACTCGAAAAGAAAAAAGAAAAAAGAAAAAAAAAAAAAAAAAAAACAGTCGAGATGTAAATTTGGAATCGTTTGTGATTCTGGTGAGCGACAAAAAAAAATGGATTGTAAGAGTAAAATTTGTCGCCATCAGAAATTTTTTTAATCGAATTTATGTTTCTTCGTTATAAGTTTGATGATCATTTCAATCGACACCCGCCTCCCGATCTTTGACCAGAGAGACACTTGACACACGTTTTAATGCGTAACATTTAATGAAAAGGTAGCTTAAAAAAAAAAAAAAAAAAAAAAAAAATTCCATAAATTGAGAAATATTAGCGACTTAGGCTAAGACGAGTAAAAGATATGGTTACATTATAACGATAATTAATAGTAAAGGAAAATGTACTGTATAGCAATAGTGCTATTTAAAAATGAAAGAAAAATAACAAGCAGAAATTAAATAAGGATGAAAATTATCCGAGTATTGGACTACTATCGTTAGATACAACTACTATGTATATCGTTTGTTAAATATGTACCTATAAATTATTGACGACCGTCGTTCTAAGACTACACGATGTAAGAACGAGAATTCTTGTTGCTTGGTTTTGTAATCATGCTTGATAAAAGCATTCGAAGAATAAAACTTGTTGTCGTAGAAAAAAAATCCTTTTTCGATTACTCTCTTGAGAAACCTATTCGTTCCTTGATAGAGGAAAGAGATTTTACATTTATTACGTAATATCTTGATGGTAAGTTGACCTCTCTTATGATTTTTATATTTACAACAAGATCAATGAAACGAAGAAAGGAAAACTATATTTTGTGTCAACCCTTTTAAAATAGATCTTTAAAAATAAAATATTATAATGAAATATGGTAAATTAATTAAAGATAGATTGAGTTTAATTTTCAAAATGAAATTAATAGTTTCATTTAATGGAATATTATGTGTCAATAAATATAATAATTCTTTTGTTAGTAATATAATTGAAAAATTGCAATATGTTAAAAAATATTTATGAATATATTTAAATAATTTTTCCTTACATTATCTAATAAAATATTCTTTTCTGAAAAAGAATTTTTCCTGTAAGTTTCAATATTCACAATCACTTATATTTATTTATTGTTGTTTCTTCTTATTTATCAAGCTTATTTGTATAATAATTAATTATAAAGAATAAGGATTATAACATTTATTTTAAGAAATATCGAGTATTGAAAAATGGTAATACATTTAATGATAAATATATTAGAATACATTTCGTTAACTGTGATATTAATTTAAATAAAATTTTCATCGTATCATTCAAATTTAATTATATAATACAAATATATGTTATTATGCAAAAGAATGAAGATCAATCTTTTTTCTTACAATTTTCCTTAAGTATGCTCCTTTATACATTCTCATAATTTATATTTTGAAATATAAAATAATAATAGATAAAAAAAATAAGAGCATCGATATCGATAGTATATGTATATGTATATGCAATGTGGTATTTTTGCAATTAGTTATTCAATGATTAAACAACAAACATTATTTATTTTAAATAAAACAAAACTTAAATTTTAATTATATTCTATTCTTTTTATAAAAAAAAACACAAGAAATGTATTTTTGTCATTAATAATTGATAAGGAAAAATTTTAATTTTGGAAAAAAATGTTTAAAAAATGTGCAAATCTAAGAAGATCTAATTACATTACGACGGTCGATAAACATGACTATAAGTCTTTCAAAAACTATTTGTTTGAGCTTTACGAAATAAAATTCTTAGAAATATTTATTTTCGCATTTTACCAGTAATGTTTATGCAATTAAAGTGGAATTTTTTTGCATTTCTTCTTTCAATACATTTTCAATTTGAGATAAAGAATTCTTGAACCACATTCTTACGAAATTTCCATTTGCTTCGACAAGCGCAGCAGCGTATCTCGTTCCCTTCATACTGTCGTAATGGTTCTCTCTGAATATTTGAAGCTAAAATAATTACAAATACATTATGATATACATGCGTTCATATACACAGTGTTAATACATTTGTGATTCATCTTTGAAGCATTGTTTTTTGCGATCAAAATAAACACAAATTTTTATGCAGCTAAAATTTAAACAATTAATAAATAAAAAATATATCGTGTTATATAAAACTTATATAAAATTACATTCCTATATATCTTACATATCTTGCGACAATAAATCATTATATTCATTCAAAATCACAAAATAAAAGTTCTATTGGAAAAATTACGAGAAAAAAAATTTGTTATTAAAATCCACTCAGAAAATGGAAAAAATCGTATCGTTAAAGTCACTTTTTGTTTTATTCCGATATCACAATCCATTACCGAGATATAAGCACTCAAAGTGTCACAATATTTAAAAACCATCCAGAGATTATGAATGGGTTTATGACCCAGTGATCTACATTTTTTTCCTGGAAACGAATACTACTTCCAAGAATTGCGTCTGTCGTTTGTCTGAGCCTTGAGAATGGTCAGTTAAACGAGATGCGAGGGAGAGGTTCGTATAAACAACAAGAATAAATATAAGAAACGATCAAAAATTACACTTTTCTTTATACGATGATATCTCGAGAACCGAAAGTCGTATCGGAACAAATGAAAAAGCATTTTAAAGAGGAAGAATCAGCGCTTCCAATGATCTTTCATTCATTTTTAAAAAATCATTATTTTCGAAATTCCAGCGACTTGAATTTTTCGTAATTTTAATACGAGTGAATCGAGGTTTTAAGGTAAATTACATAAGAGATCCAGGTGTCCGACAAGGATAGAAATAGAAAGCGATCAAAAATTACTCTTTTCTTTATGCGATGATATCTCGGGAACCGGAAGTCGTATCGGAATAAATGAAAAAGCATTTTAAAGGAGAAGATTCAGCGCTTCCAATGATCTTTCATTAATTATTCAAAAATTATTATTTTCGCAGTTCCAGTGATTTAAATTTTTCGTAATTTTAATAGGATTGAATCGAAGTTTTAAGGTAAATTATAGAATAAATATATTTATTTGTGGAAGAATATTGTTTATAATGATCTTATTAACGATATATTAAAAGCTCTACATTGATTCAAAAAATATTTGCTTGAAGAAATAAAATATTAATCGATTATTTAATTGGATTTTTTAATTTCTGGATATCTGTAACCGAATATAAGATATTTATATAATTTATATAAAAATTATGCCAAATTGTTACATGTAACATAAAAAATTTTTTCATGAAAATCCACAATCCATGTATAATTTAATAAATACATATAAACTAATATTTTCGTACAGAAAATTTTGTGTTTCTTTTGATTTCTTAAAAATAACGTCTCAAAGCATTAATACTCTAATATAAAAGATGTACATGGTGAAAGTATTAAAAATTTCTTACGTCCTCCAAATCCTGTTCGGTAGTCAATCCATTAACCATAGACAGTACGAAATATTTTAGAATCGTATAAGATCCTGAAAACCTAGATCAGAAAAGTGATTTCGTTACCACGTTCTATCTTTTACACTGAATTTTTCCACAAAAGAATCCAAAGTACCTCTGCGCAATTTCCTGCCAATTTGCTCGAACGAATCGAGATGCAACTTGAGCCGCGGCAGGATTTTGTGGAAATGCCTTTAAAATTACTGATATTTCGTCCTCTTTGAATCGTTCCGCACGAAGTATTTCGTTGAAAATACTGTTTTCCAAAAGAAAATGTCGATTCAATATGATACGTGCAAAGGGAATACAGGCTATAAATTAAAATATTCTTAAACGTAACATCTTAGATTTATCGTACGTATAAATTTTCCAAATATTCATCTATATAAGATTTTATACAACAAATATCATAATTTTTTTAACAACAATATCTCTGTAATTAAATTTTAATTTTAAATTTTATACATTTATTTAAAATGATCGAATTAATACCACGCCGATATTGAAATGAAACAGAGAGATTTCATTCTCTGTAGAGTGTATATCTTGCTGTTTAATTTTTAGGAAATATTGCTAATGCGAAAAAAAGGAGATACACGTTGAATCTCCAACCACAAGCAATTTTCAGAATTTCCCTTGCAAAACTGAAATTTTTATTTTGAAATTTAAAAAAAAAATATCGAAATACTTTTATTATCCTTTTCTTATCGCTATTCAACGAAATGTTAAAATTACTTTTCACAATTTGAAACATGAGCGTATAAGCATTTCTTGAAGCCCTGAATAATCGACGAAACAATGATTTTTCGATATGATATCTGGTATGAAATAAAATTCAATCCAAGAGAAATAATTGACGTTGTTTAATTACACTTGAAACTCAGTGATAATCGTATTGTCCGCGAAAATTAACACGGTTGAAGGATTAAAATTGCGAATTGAATTAATTATGAAACTTATTTTTATCGAAACATTTGTGATAAAATATTCTTGATTAAATCAATTGTAAATAAACGTGTTTTCGACAGTAATAATTCAATTCTTGCTTTATTTAAAATATACAAAAGCAACGAGCCCTTTATCGAATATAGCAATAAATGTTCGAAAAAGCGCTTCCAAATAAAATGGGGGAAAATTCCTTTACATCGTTTCCATCATTTTATGTACTCCTCTCCATTTAACCGCTTTTGTCCGGATTAAAGAGGAAAAAGTTAAAAGCTTATAGAGATTTGTAATGAATTTTTTTTTTCTTTCATCAAATTATTGAAATTATTACAAAGGAATTCCAATCATTGCTATTCGATCAAATCGAATTTTAAAATTGAATCAGTTGACAAGAGAAAGATATCAAGATTAATATAATTTGAGAATTGTAAAATAATTTTCTGAATTTTTTGAAAATAATACAACTGATATTAATAATAATTTAATAACATATTATTTTTGTCAAAAATATTGTCTTAAATTTGATACATTTTTTAAAAAGCGTTGTTGAAAAAAAGGAAATTGTACAAATTTTATAAAAATTTATTTAATTGTAAAGAAATTTAAAATATCAAAAAAAAAAACTTTAAACAATATTAATAATCGTTAATTCTCAATTTAATCATTAATAAAAAAAAAAAAAGACAAAAGAATCGGAGACGAAATCTGTGGAAAGAATACGTCGAACACGAAAGAAAAATATCGCTTTAGAAAAGTTTTACTCACGATTGTAAAATCCAAGAAGCTTGGAAACAAGAGAACGACGATAACAAACGTTTCTTCTCCTCCTCGTCCACCGTGGAAGATAATTTTTCTGTGAAATAGTTCCATTCCTTTTTTGTTCCGTAACGAGCGATAGTGCAATAAAACGTTTCGCGAATGTAAGAAGGGATTCTAGAACAATTCGATCCTGCTATTACAAATTGTTGATTGGTTCGAATTAGGTGGAAAACAGATAACATTTGTAATAATTTTTCAACAAAACCCGCTTACATTTCCTGGATCTCGTTGTTGGACTTGGCATTTTCGAAAATATTCCTCGACCAATCTAAACACTTGGTATGCTCGAACGTGCATGCTAATTTTACAGCGATCATTGTCAAATGCGAGCCTTCCTGCAACATTGACCCTACTTCATTGTACAACGGAGACACGAATCTCACTACGAATTCCTGAAATTGAACATTGATGATATTTTTGAATAAGTTATTTTAATTAATGATCATGTTTAATAAATCAAAAAAGTGTGAACTTTCTAATTCTCAATTTTATAGCTAACAGTATGATCTTTAACAATGGTTAAAACTTAGGTAAAATAAAAATTGTCAAATAGAATGTATAGAGCAACAAATGTTCAATAAGTTATTAAAAAAAAATCATCATCGAGGCTGTAATACTTATCCTCTTTCGTCCTAAACTTAGATTGAAAAAGAAAAAAATATTCCTACATATTTTCTATTATCTTATTAATTACAAACTTATAAATTTACTTTTAACTTCTTTTGAACTTCTTTTTTAACAGAAAAATAAATTAATCGTGAACAATGTACTATTAAAATTGATGTCGATTAACATTATATGTGAATCACCTGGAAATCATTGAAGAACGAGGTTTCATATAAAAGCCTATTCAATTTGAACAAGTGTCTCATAAGCGCGTTCCATGGTAAATAATGCCTCTCTCTCATTTGCATATATTTAATAAAGTCGAAGGTGGTCTCGTATTTTATTAAACCTATCGCAGCCAGATTAAAAATATCGTCTATGATTGAGGCTCTTGTTTCAGCTGGGAACGACTCGTGATTATTCGTAAATGCCATTTTCAACAGCATCCAATTTCTTTCGTCGTAATGAACACGATAATATCCTTGTAAAGCATAACAAATAGATTTTCCGTAATTATTTTGAAGAAAATTTAATCAAGAGTTGAATGAAAAATGATTAACTTGTCCACGTACCAGTCTTATTTATGTTAAAAAGAATCCAAGACTCGTTGGAACCAATATCATGCAAATCGATTTTAGGCTCAGACGGGAAACATACTTTTATTGGATTCGACCAATCGCCCTCTTCATTGATGTAACTCAATGGAATATTCCAGAATTTGGAAACACTTTCTGACGGTCTATCGATTGCAAATTGTTCCTAAAACAATTATTCCATTACTTACTTTTCTTCAATCGCTTAAAAATCCTTTAAATTTTAATTATAATTAGATTACCGGCTAAAATTGCATAAAGTTCAAATATTCGAGTAAAATTCAGAAAATGAACGAAATTAATCAACAATTAATCATTGAGATATAAGGAGTATTCATAATTTGCTTGAAATAATTTGCAATTTACTCTTTTTCTTTTCCTGGAAATGCGTCTCTCGCTTGCGTCTAAACTTTGAGAATAGTTAAACGAAGAAAGAAATCGAATAAGCAACAAGGATGAAGATAGAAAACGATCAAAAATCACAATTTTCTTTGTGCGACGACATTTCGGGAACCGAAAGTCGTATCAAGATAAATGAAAAAGCATTTCAAAAGGCAAGAATTCGCGCTTTTAATAGCCTTTTAACCGTTGATCAGAAATTAATTATTTTGGCAGTTTAAATTTTTTCTAATTTTAATGAAATTTTATTAGATTTAAAGTGAACGGTTAAAATAATATTGGAATAAACGAAAAAAGTGTTTTAAAGAGCGCCCTTTTAATGATCATTCATTCATTGATTCGAAAATTACTATCTTCAAAGTTTTTCAAACTTTATTTATATATTATTATAGTTTTAAAATCGAATTTAAAATAAAAATCAGATATCTTTAATATATAGTATTCGCGTAAAAATTTTTTAGTAGTGTAATATCAATATACAATATAGATATAATACATGAAATATAAGAAAGATGTGTGAAATAAATGATATATAAAAATTATGATAGGTAAAAATTGTTATGCGTTTATTTATTTCAAATTACCTGATAAATAATGGCGGATCCTTCTTCGTAATTTCTTATAACAGTTACGAGTGGGTATCCACCTTGAAAGATCCAAGAATTTATTGTTTCTTCCAACGAGACTTCAAATGGAAATTTAATCGCATCTTCCGCTAGAATATTCACGAAATCGGCTACATCCGTGCTGTTATATTTCCTGATCAAATAACGAAGTAATTTTTAATACAATGATACTCGTTCTAATTAACTTATAAATAAGAAATTAATTTTGTATCCTACGTATCACTGATAATTTATCGTTTCAAATATCTTAATATCTTCTTAATGCATCGTTGTATTTACTCGAATTAGAAATATTTCATTGAATTCAACGAAATTACAATTAATTCTCTTTTCTCAAATTTTTAATTCTACTCTTTAAAAATGACAAAACGGAAAAATGTTGCATTATTGTAATAAAATAATATAAAATAAAATTTTCCCTTAATTAAGGAAAAATTGCATAAATTGCAAAAATGTAAATTTTTCAGCATGTTAAAGCAATAAACAACTTTTAGGATTACTTTCAGATTCTTGTTCAATAATTTACATTTAATTTAATTTCTGCACTCACAACAATAAATAATACTTCTTGCTAAAATAAAAAGTAAAAATAATTTTTGACGATAAAAAAATTTAAATTGAAACTTGGAATAGATAGAAGAAAATTATCTGTTGTAAATTTGTAACGCAGCAACTAAGGGAAAAAAAATATTATGATTAATAATAGAAATTAGAATTTGAAAAATCAAGAAACGTATTTAAAAAAATTAAAATTTCAAACCTCTTATGACATTTCACAGCTTTTACGAATTGTCTTTATCATTATCACAAAATCTAGGAGACTAAAAATTTATTTCACTTATTAAAAAATAACGATCCTAATTTTTCTCGTTCCACCTCAAATTTTTACTTGTTCAATAACAACAAAATAACACATCACTTTAATTGAATATTAAGGAAAAAAGAATATACATATATACGTATGCAAAAGAGAAAAACGACGTAAATAAGAAACTTGATAATCTCGAGGCAGGCGATTAATCACAATTAGCTTCGAGGCGATTTGATTATCGATTTAACTTGTTTTCCATCATCCTATTTAATCGTCAATTCCCATCAAATCTCCAACTAATTAAAACCCATGCCCGTTCAAGCGATATCTAATCATCAATATCGAGAACATAAAACGCGAATAATATACCCACCACCTGTTTATCAGTTTCTTGTAGTTGTTCCTAAAGTCGGTATCGTTTATCGCGCCATGCAACATGCGTATCAGGCATGCACCTACAAGAATGAATTGCAAAACCAAAAAATTATTGCAGAGCATTCTGTAAAACGTGTGGAGGAAACGAGGCATATTTGGAATATTACTGGTTGATTAATTTGAAATCTAAAAAAAAAAAAAAAAAACCATTATCTAATTCAAAAAAGCTGTAATTTCGAGATGCTTCTTTTCTTAACTTGCAGAAGAAAATAAATCAATTTTAAAAAAAATTTCTCCACCTAGTAATCGTTGAAATTATAGTTGAAACTTTTAAAGTAAGTCGTTTAATTCACTATTCACCCTAATTTTCGTGTGTTAATTTTTACAAATATAAAAAAACGTGGCGCAAGATTTTATATTTCAATGCCAAGTTATGAATATTGAAGGTGAAGGAATATTCCAAGGGTTACATCATACGGATTAATAAGTCTCGAGGGGAATATCGATTAACCAACTTATAAACAAAGTGATTAACCATAAATCTGCATCTAACGAGGACTTTGAGAGACAACTTGATTCTACTGTAATAACGGAGTAATAAATTTTAAGATAAAGAAGTGGAAACCACTATCGTTGTGCTTATTTTTTCTTTTTTTTTTAATTTTATAAAATGAAGATGCACCTTAACGAAATCCTTACTCCGCATCATTTTTTAATTAAGCCAGGATTTAATTTCCAAACCATTCTCATCCTCTCTGCAATAATTTTTTTCATCAAACAGATCGACATTCCAAATATGCTGCATTTCGTCCGAATCAACCTGATTTACCTTTCGCGTGTTCGTCGTTAAAATTCTGCAACAGATGATAATTGATGTTCTCGTGAAGGGGCCTCGAGATGCTGTACCCGTCTGTGTCCATCACTTGAAACTCGACATCCACGATGAAAGAGTTGGCCAGGCCCAGTGACGAGTCTATCTGAAAATGGAATTTTATTACAACGGTTTACGACACCGTCTCCCTTTTACTCCTTTTTATCAATTTAATCGCTTGCCTTTGGAACGATCTCGTGCTGGATGTATATGAGGAAACTTTCGAAGATCCAAGCATCCGTTCGATTCGCATTCATAAATTCGTCGAGCCATTGCTGCCCCATCAAGGTGACTAGAATCTTCAGAGCGTTGTTCTTCGTGACTAGTGGCGATTCACCGGTCGTATGGAATATCGACTGCCTTCCAAATTTAATCGTCTTAGGTTAGATTTGGTTAATTCCTTAACAGCGGCATTCGAAATAAGGATAAAAATATTTCTCGTTTTGATCCATTGTTTCTATCGTTACGTTAAATGATGTATGAAATAATTATTTGATAGATGTTTCAATTTTTCAATATGGATTCGAAATGGTTAATAAATCTTCTTCTTCATTCATGAAATATCCGTGTTTATAAAGCAATTGCGATTGTATCTAGAAATTTTTACTTACGTATCTTTAATTTTAAATTGTTTATAATAAATAAGATTCAATTTACATTTAATTTGTATCGACGTACAACATTCGTTTTTAGAATTAAGTCTGCAACAATATCTCAACAATATATTAACACTATATAATAACATAAATTCATTCATTGATGAAAGAATATTATTCTTCGAATAAATATTTTTTCTTTCTGTTTGTCTTTTCTTTGTTAAATGATTAATAATCACAAGAAGTGATAATTAAAATAATTACATATTAAAATATTATTTCAAACAATTATTTGCAATACATCTTTTAAAAAAATTATAACATAGATTATATATATCATTCCAACAAAATTGTATGGATAATTATTTTCAAGAAATTCTTATTTGATTAAATTGTTGTTAAAAAAATTACTCTACTGTAATTGCTTGTAAAGATATTACATAAAATAGAAAAAAATTAGAAATTGTTTTTTTATCTTAGGATTAAATACAGGTAAAAATAAAGTACAAATCTCTTACTTCACTGCAATTAATCCCAAACTTCCGATATTCTCGTCAATCCCTGGAGGAAGGCTTACTATATCTATCTTGGGCAAGGGATAAGACGTCGAAAATACGTCGATTAGGTTAACGACAACTGTGTTCAGTTTGTCGATTAAGTAAGTCTCTTGTGAGCTTCTGTTCGAATCACACCAGAACGTTGCCAAGACTTCGGTGTCTCCCACAAACGTCGCGTTTATAGCCTCGATATGACCCATTGTAAAGGCCAAGTTATGCGGAGACATGGGCGGAGAATCGTCGAAAATATTAACTGCCATTAAAGTGTTTGTCCTTAAAAAGAAAAATAAAAAAAAAGGAAAGATAAAATTTGAAAACGAAGAATAACTTAATTCCTAGCAAATATTTATTTAAATACGATCAATTTGAAATAATAAATTTTCGTTTTCGTTTTACAAACAAAAATCCTATTTCAAATATTTAATTATTATTCAATTATGTATTTTTTAACATAGACTTAAGAGACTTATAAGTATAAGTAAGATTTCTCATAGGTGTAAATTTATAAGTAAAATTAGAATTTAAAAAAAATGTTATTTTGTCCACATTTCTATATCTTTGTAATAAAATTATATATAAAAAAAAAGTAAGAATAATTAATAAATCGAATTAAAACCTCTTCTATTCATATACAAAAAGTTCTTTTTCATTTACATGATGTAACGTATATAATTCCATAAACAATATTTCAACGAGCAATCTTCATTGGTAAAAAGAAATTTCATTTCGAATTCACCTTATTTAAAATTCAATTTATCCATAAAGTAAATAGTAAAAGGAAGAGAAATTCGTAATAAACACGATTCGAAATAAATATTAGCAAAATCTTTTCCAAGTGTTATAAATAAAAAAAATACAAACAAATTTTCATATTCTATCAAAGAGTGAGGAGAGATATGGAGATTCAATTTAAACGTATCTTCAGGGCAGATCATTTAAAAGTATATCTTGCATAGCATGAATTACTTACGCATCCCTTAAAGTCCTGAGGGGCATATTTGAGAGGACTATCATTTCTTTGGAACGTGTTATGGATACCGAGAAAACTGACTTGTGCACGGTATCGTCGAAAACTGGGAAAAGGCATCGAGCACCGCGGTGTTTCAATTTCGTCCCCATTAACCATCTGCTGTGAAAACGTGGAATGTTAATAAAAAATGTCACAATTTTTTTTCTTGTAAATATCAATAATGAATAAGAATATATATATATATATATATGAGCTATTCCATCGACATTTATTTCACAATTATTTTCAAATAATTTATCAAGTGTAACGTGTTTCAATTCGCCAAGTATGATATCGCGTGTTAAAAGCTCAATTGAAATTGCAAAGAATCATTTATTACAAGCTTTTAAAATAAAATTAAATCGTGATGATTGAAAGTAAGTTGAAAATAAAAAATTAATCAGACGATATAGACATGTTTGAAAACAAATTTTACATTGATTTTTATTAATCTTTCTCTTTGAAAATGTAAATTGAAAAGATTAAACAAAAAATCAAAAGCAGATTCTAATTATATCGAGTATTAAGTATATATAAGTAAATATTATTTTTACATTTTTAGATAGGTATTGCTTATGTTAATACTTGAATCTGTATATTTTCATAATCGATAAAAAATCGTTCAAATAATAACACTATTGCGTTATAAAATAACGTAACAAATAAGACAAAATTTTATTACAACCATTACAATAAAAACATTCGCTCTCACGCTTTTGTTCTAGAGACGTGAATTTTGTTCGAATCCAGCCCATCATTAGCATAACACCATTTGCTAAATACCAGGCTTTAGGCCAATCTCGACTGTTTATTTTAAAAGCCGGGATATCCATTAAACCTGTATTTCTGCCAAACATTTGCAGAAATGGTCATAACGTTATATATAATAGAATATTGCAAATAAAATCATATCTCGTTTCGTGTCGTTCCGTAGTATTGTTATTTCATATGCCTGCCTATTTGTACCTATTGAATAAAAAGAAATTTTCTTTGATCTACCGATATTGGACCCGGAAATGTTTGTAATCATTCGCGATTGTTTGTTGCCTACGAGCGCTTTACACAGATGCAAATATATACAAATATATATATTTTACATCGGTCAATAGATATCCACGGTCGAGATATCGTTTCGTTCGTTTTGGAAAAGATCCTTCTTTTCAAACGTTGCAGCAGACGAGATAAACGAGCCGTTGAATTTCTTCTTCTTCTTTTTTTTTAATTAAGAAAACAAGTGATTAAATTACTATTTGCGTGTATTTTAAATCGTTTTCCCTGAAAATTATTATTGTTCCACGAAATTGAGTTATTTAAGCGTCTTCGCGATATGGAGAGTGTAAGTAAAATAATTTATTATTTTCATTTCTTAACAATTTATTCGGAAGAAATATAATAAAGAGTAGAGAAATAATCAACATTGTACAAATACGAAAAAAAAAAATATCTTTGAATTATTTGAAAAAATTTGAGAATTAATCTTTTTAGATTTTAGTTCAATTTCAATTCTTTTTTTATTATATCGTATTTAAGACAAAGCTGTAAAAAAATATCGATTGAGAATTGCAATCTTTAATCGTTTATGAACAATGAATTAATGAAATAATAAATTTTATACTTATTTCGATCGATCGTCAAAGACTATACGACTATATTATCCTTAGTTACATACAAGTTTCATAGTAGTAAACACGACGCATTGACAACCTATTGTAAACTATTATTCCCTTTGGAGTAGCAGTGACTTCGAGTAATCACCGATCCAGAAAGGATTTTCAAAGGGAAGAGAGAGTTGTCGATTAATCGATCTCTGTTCCTCGATCATTTTTAAGTAAATGTTGAAATTGAAAATTTCAAAAAGAATTCAGATTGCCTAATTTGCAATATTCGACAAAATTTAAGAGATTCAAGAATCGTTTCATTTACGATTTTCAAAAAAGAAATAAATATTTTAATATATATATATATAAGAAAATAATAACAAAATACTTACCCAGATGCGCTGTAATTTGCGATGAAGAATACATTTTCGTCGATCAACGCCTCGTATTCGATCTCAAATAAATAAACTCCTTGATATATCCGAGTTTCCAATTGAATTGTGTGAAGCTCTTTATCCTCGTCTATATCGTATTCTGTGATCTGTATTTCACTCGATAAAACAGTTTCGAAAGAGTGGTCAGGTGTCGCGGATTCGTACTGTTTATCATCCACGTTCGAATTTTTAATTTTATCGATATTGGAAACAGAGGCGTAATTTATCGAGGAAAGCTTGGCTTTTTCGATGGAGGACACGTTCTTCGATAGATGCTCGATATTTTTCTCGTACAGTATCGTTTCGTTTTCCGTCAAGCTTACCAAGACATCATTTTCTATAGAATATACACTACGACCTGCAAGTGAATTGAATGTCGATGATACAGGCTGATTCATGAGATCAAATAACTTAATTAATTATTTGAGGAAAGAAATATTTCGTGCAAAAGTTGTGCGGTGTGGAAGGGAACGCAATTCGATATTGTTATGCAAATGAAGTGTATAGAGGCTATGTGAACAGATCAATTTTGTTTTTTAAATGGAATCATGTGAAATATATTACGTGTACGTTATTTTTATTAGTTTTTATTATTTCAATCTTTCAATCGTTCCACAATTTCTTGTAGTATAATAAAAAACACGAATGTTTTGATAGAAAACAATATGATTTTTATGAATATATTTTTCATTAAATATTTTCTATTAAGCATCGGTCAAAAATTGCAGATTATTATCAAAAAGATTATTAAAGCATTTATAGTAAAAAATTATTTATCTATGCTTTCTTTGCATACAATAAATTTTATCATGATTAAAAAATTTGGATTAAAAAAGTAATATATTATAAGTGACTTAATAATTTTTAAAAAAATATATGATTCTATTTAAATCACCTTTAATTTTCCATTTCATTTTCCAGTACAAAAGATTTTGTTCTTAAAAACATTGGCTATTATACAAGTAAAGTTTTTAACAATTTTAACTTAAAACAAAGTTGAACATCACACACCTCCTGTATGTTCACTTTCAAAAAAAATTAATAAATCACACCTGCATTTTTTCATATAGCAAATAATTTACAATTCATCCGAAGCAATCGTATTACTGTTATACCATAAAAAATTATTAAAAAAAAGACTGCAACATATGTTAAAATTACAATTATATTACGAATAGAATTAATTACCAGACATCGCGTTGTCATTAACAACGTCATCGGCCCTTCTTCTTCGTCTCTTTCTCGTCGCGTTCTTTTCTGCATCCAACGATGATAATTTATATCTTGTCACCGTAATGTTCTTCCCATTTAAAGAGAATTTATTTAAACCCGCTGTATCGTTTACGAGAAAATCGATAACCATCCGGCCCATTACCCTTGATGGACCGTTAATATCGATAATCGGTGTTAATTCGAGACGATATTTCAAGGGATGAATGAAAGGTGAAACCGCATTTTCACCGACCCCCTCAGTATCCTCGATTTCATCGTTGAGCAAATCTAGAGTTGCGAAAGGCTGACAAATATAGATTTTGTTATATTTAAGTTAAGAATTGGAATTTCTCGATTATCCTATCCATCATTCGAAGATAAATTTATTCGTTGATTTACTGTAAAATTGCATAGGCGTAGCTAGTGAATGGAGCAATTATTCGTCGTATTTTTTAAAATTTCGTATACGCGCGCGTGTGTGTGTGTGTGATGAAAATATTAAAATATTATAATATTTTTTAATCACGTTCGATTAAAAAAGATTGAAAATTTTAAATTGATTCGATTTTCATATTAATATCTGTGATAAAAGAAGTAAAAATTAAAATTTGCTCCAACATTTTTTTTTATTTTTCCTTATAAAATATTGGCTACGCCTTTGCTGGACAGAAAACAAGAAAAAAGACTAACTTTCGTTGTCATTTTGTATTTTTAAGAGCGCGTTTATCGTTTCTATATAATTGTTTTCTCTCATTTAATTCGATATTAATAAAACGTATTTGCCGTTTGATGAAAATTAAAATAGTGACATATCCCGCACGTGAAATACGATTCGTTAATCGCATTTAGTTAATCAATATTCAACGGCACGAATAGCATATAATTATCTATAATTAGAGAAACTGTAATTAAATAAGTACGCTTGGATTATTGAATTACTCGCGTGAATTATAAAATTAATAACTAATTCGTAATAATCACAAATCAAAGAGACTAATATTACTTTTTATATCGTAAGTCTGCCGTGGATTTTTATGCAGCTAAAACATGTTCAAATATGCAATTAATATAACATTTAAATTATACGAAAATATATCGATAATTTTATTTTCATAGTTTTTTGATCTATTGCTTTATGAAAAAATTAAGTTAAAAAATTGTTCGTCATAAAATGTATAAATGGAATATTATATTCATACATGTATTCTGATTCCTCTATATGTTCACAATTTTCAATATTATGTCCCATTAGAAAAATATATAACTTTGCTTATGTTTTGTAGAAATGCAAAATGATTTATAGAAGTATATTAATGGTACAACGGAGCAAGAGTGATTCTACATAAAAAGAAAAAAATACATAGAGTAAAATATTTTCATTTTTCATTTTTCAATAAATCAAATAATATCTAAGTATAAGTGAAATTTAAAAACTGAATTTGAAAATTGAATTGATCAGAATGAACAACAGAAGATTATTCTATAATTTTAGTTTTCAAATTTGATAACATTTTTCTTTTTTTGTTTAGAATAAAAAATGATCGTAGTCATAATAATTAATTCGTATCTAATCAAGAAATAATCAATTCTAGTTACTTAAGTATTTATTATTATTGCCCCGAAAAAAAACGCTCAAACAAAACAATTTCACTCTATATTTTCGACTTATTTTTTTTTACGTACAATCACCAGTTACAGAACCTTATAAAATATGCAAATTATATGTAATATGCAAAATATGTCTCTGCATAAAAATCCGTAATAAATATGTTTGAACGAACTTAGATGTCACTAATGTGCTCACAATATATAGGGAAAGATAGTATATATATAGGGGACCAAAGTATTGAAATACTTTAATTACACATTTCCAAAAATAACTGGAATAAATCTTGAATTATTTACAATATTTTCGAGCCAACAATGAATTAATATTATGATTTCTTTTTTCCCATGTTACTTACTTTTTTCTTGGGCAACGAATTGATGTACCATCCAAGAAATCCTGCGGCAACGACACCGATAATAAAAACTACGACGATCCCCGCTATCTTTGTGTACGATAAAAACCAACCATCGCCTCTTTTACACTCGATGTCATCGCTAGTCATAAATTCCACGGGAGCGCCACTAAATTGTGGCATAATTTGAGCTACAAGAAATATTTGAGAAATAGGTATAAATTCTCGCAAAAATGTCATAGCGCGTATCGAGAAGATTTGAAAAAACAAAACCGATAAAACAAAATTTTAGAATAATGAAGGAGGAGGATATTTTATCTTTTATATGCACGAAATTGATTAATTTTTAACTCGTAGCTAGGAAAAGGAAGGAAATTTATAATAATATTATATCAAGAAACCAATCAATAATAAATGAAATAAAGTAACAAATATAAATCGTTCGATTATTTTCCTTTTTATTATTATGAAATACTTCGTCGAATATTTATACTCTTCGCGAATGATATTAAAAAAATCGACAACAAAGTATGTATCCTTCGAAATATTTTTCGTATCCATAGAAATGTTCCGTTTCGAACTTTCACTTATCGGTCAAAAGTCATCGGATAAATCGATATTCAGGAATAACGTTGACAGTTCGAAACGACGTTGTCATAATCGTGACGAATTCGCGTTATCATAACATTCGGATATGAAGCGTCATTGCTTCAAATTGATTTCTGCACACGCATCCCAGGTAGTCCGATGTGCACGTAAATACGATCGAGAAACGTATCTTGGCTTTTCAAGGTCCGCCGTGTATATGCGCGTGGTCAGTTATTAGCATAATCGTTTACCAGACTGACAAAGTTATAGCTATTTCTTTTCACATATGTTAACGATAAGAAGGATTTTATTCGTGGTGAGAAATAGAAATTTTTTTAAATGATTAGTTGGAATATTTTGTGGAATGATATTAAATAATGTATAATAATATTCATGAAGTTGGTATGTGATGCATATCCTTAGGATTGTAGTTTACACTTGAACGTTATTAGGTTATGTTACAGGTACAAAGTTTGTGGAAGTACAAAGCTCGTGTTTTAAATGATGTAAAGTTGTTTATATTTTTGTTCCAATCGATATAATATCTCACTTTTATATATTTTATCGTTGAATGAAAATGATAGATTCATTTGAAGATCAAGTTATTTCCTTTAATATTTAAGAATCAATCATTTGTACATGTATTTGTACATTTCAGAGAAGTTGAGGGATTAGATGTTGCATAAAGATGAGCAAAAATTAATTTACTATTCAAGTGTTATTTAAATATTTGTTTCTAAGGAATATCACAGGTAAGTTGTACATAAAAAATACTTAATTTGCATCTTTTAAGAATAAATCAAATGAATTGAATAATATTTTATAGAATCTTTTAAGAAACAAAGATTTTCTAATAAAATTAATCTTTTTATTAAATTTATTTTACATATAAGATTCTTTTGCATCTTATTATTTATAAATAAAATACTGTAATTGACTCATTCTCTAGAAATTAATGTATGATGAAGTGCATTGACTCGTAATTTCATTACATGATCAACAATATATCATAACGTTCAATTCTCAAGAATGTGAGTATACAATATCATAACATTGTTGAGGCACGTGTCCAACTATTAATCAATATATGTGTGTATGTAATCCTGAATACTATGAATGATTATTGGCCTGTATAATGATCATACAATGCATCATGATTACGTTTCAATATTTCAAATAGCATAATCTTTGAATTACGAATCGAATTGTAAATTGGCATAACTAACGATTCAATTGTAATTAAATTGCCAATAAATGTTAAATTTTATATTATTTGAAAACGTGACAAGTCTTTTTATGTGATAAAATCGATAATATTATACTTTGTTATTGCTATTATTATCGCATTTTTTTTATTTACTTATTTACAATTCACTTGGCAAATAAAAGATTCTTAATTTGTTTAAAACTGTCAAAATTTGTCAAAATGGCGGTTCCCGGATTTTTCATTGTCGCAATTATATTAATGTTAAAATTATTCTTAATTTTTATTGAATTGATAATTTTAATTTTCGCTATTCCATTTTAATTCTATTATTTATTTATAATATATTTTGATTTTGAAAACGAATGCATTTATTTCTTGCGCAATCATACAATTCGTAAGGAATGAAGATGAAAATGCATAACTAATAAGAAACTTCAAAATAATTGGCAACAAATTTTACATAATCACATATTACGCTGAGTACCTTATCACGCATGTGCCTAATCAATTATATACCTGTACATTAGTCACACAAGATTAATTCGACGTGTGATAGTGTAGATTAATAATATAACTTACTTTTTTTTGCATAAAACGCTTGATATGTTTAGTATTTGCGTGAAGTTCTCTCAATACTAAGTTATCGGACAATTTTAGTTTTCCAAACTATGCAGTAAATGTATCACATGACCTAGTGCTAATCATTACGAGCAGCCATAAATCAAATTCGCGATTACTAATATCACTATGCTTAATACACTTCCTTCAGTTCGTTTCTACAGCTAATACTTTATTTTGTTAATCCTAATTTACAGATCCACGTAACATATTATAATATTGATCGATCCATATTCGAAATCTAATATTCGATTGGATGTTAATACACATGTTTACAGGATATCTTTGAAAGATTGATCTTAGGAATTAAAACAAATATAAAAGTTGTGATGTACAATAATACGTGAATTGAAGTGATTTTCACCTCTGAAATTAATTTTTCCACGAATATATTAATATATATAAAAAAATAAATATGTTTAGAAATATATTACGCAACTATTCGCTATTTAAAATGTCATTTTTAACTTTAAATTTCAACAAAAATAAAAATTTATCATAAGAAGCATAATTCAAAGATTATAAGCAGAAGTTTTGTGAGGAAAGAAATGTGTGCTTTCGCATGACATTGAATTACTTCAACCAAAGATACATCAACAGCGATAACGCACGCGACATGGCTCAAGGTTACTACAGTGCTTCACAGGATTACGTATGCGAATGGGATGTATAGTTTTTCACAGCGTATATACGCTATGAGATTGTGTTACATGTTATGTCACACAGTACGTGATCAATCTCTAAATAAACGAGACTCGAAATCTCTCCAATTCACGTTCATCTGGTTGTTTACATCGATATTTAATAAACTTTAACAAGGATAACGTTGAGCAGGGCAAAACTGCGAGGATCGTGTTCGAGTTAGTTCGAATGGATTATATTTCTTCTACGCAAACTCTGTACACTTAAATTTCACGAGGAAGATCTGAATTAATAGAAATCTCAATTAGTCGATGACAATTGATGCTTATATTGTTACAAACAGTAATTGTAATTATTTTTTTAAGCGAAAACTGTGATATTTTAAAGTGAAAAAAAAAAAAAAGAAAAAGAAATAAGTTAATCTTATTTTATTTTAATTTAATTTAAATATTGTGTATATATTAAATTTGAGAAAAGAATTTATTTTTAACTTTTACAATAACTTTTTAACAGCACGTTAAATTTTGCTGTGAAATTTGAAATATTCATTTCAAATATTTTAATAAAGAGATTGTGCGGAGATCACATTAGATATTAAAGTACACTTTGATATCTGGTACACAGGAAAATTCTTCCACTCGCGTACACATGTAACGCAGAGATCGTCACAAGTACTTACAAATTATGCCATAATAACTACGATCGTACGTTTCCTTCTGAAGATTATATACGATTCGTATTATGTACTATGAATCTGGTTTCTTCCACTGATTCATGATTCGTACACAATTCGTATTATGTGAATCTAGTTCCTTCCACTAATTCATGATTTTTTTTCATACATACACACTTTTGTACAAAGAAGAATCAAAATTAATTTTGACGAAGAATGGAAAGAATAATAGAAAAAAGAAGAAACGATTTTTAATGATGGTTACTATGCACTGGTATCAGTTACGCTTCAGAGACACGAAAAGCAATATACTTAAGCAATCAAAACGTAAAAAAGTAGTAACTAAATTGTTCGCGAGTTTGACTAATGTTTATGTTTGATTGATTTTTCAAGAAACCATCTATTTTTATGGACATGAGTCCATAAATAGTAAAAAAAAAAAATACTACTAATAAAATAAAAAATAATAATTTTGGCATAAAAGATGGTTAATTTTGATTGTGGAAATATTTAATGCTTTGTATGAGAAAAGAAGACAAAAATATATGTACAGTGTTTACAGTGAATCAAGAATTTCTTAAAAAGATAATTTAAAGTCAAAGCTCATATGTTATTGTATGTATACAGAATGTCCCAGCTGAACAAAATCATCTAAATATTTTGTTTTTTAATAACACAGGAAAATATTTATGACATTTAAATGATTTTGAAAGAAAAATAAAGTTTTTTGTATTATAGACAAGTATATTTCTGCTTTAAAATAAATTTCAATGAGTTTGAAAAATTGATGATGCAATAATTAACTGAATTTAGTTTCCTTTAGCTGAGATATCCTGTATATAAGAATTCTTTATTCAATTTTCCTTTTATTTCTACTCTTTATTTAGAAAATAAAATTAATTATAAACCTAATATATCATACATTATCTAGTAAATTTTATCATTACCTTTATTAATCAAATTGTAAAATGTAAATGATGAATTATCAACATAATATTTTGTGAAATAATAAGTTTAAAAATAACGTTTAATACTTCATGTAATGAATACATAAAAAAGAATTTCTTAGTATTATTACATTATTTAAATTCTCAGTAAAATTTTCTTGCAAGAAAAATTATAAAATTTATAATTATTATAAGATTTAATAGTTATTATTAGTTAATTAACTCTATTATTAGTTAATTTGAAAATTTATGAAAAATGATAAATATTGGAGAAAAAATTAAATTAACAATCACATATTTGAATACATATTCAAGAATTAAAAAAATATATATTGCAAGCCATAAATATTTATGTCAAAATAAATGTAATTTTTCGTTTGGTTCAAATAACTTTTCAAGATTGTTGTATTTTTATCACTTTTTATTAATCATATTTATTTTTTTTTCTTCGCATCCGTCGTTACAAATTTTTTATTCGTTAAAAAAACAATCGTTTCGTGCTTGTTACATGAGATCATGAAAATATAAAGAGATCATTGAAAGATAAAGTGCAATCATCGTTATTACATTCCTAACTACTTGATGATAGGATTTAATAGCTACCATAGAATAGGTATTCTGGTAACTATACACATTCCTTGAATAGCAATAAAAGAATTTCAACCATACTTTATTAATAATTATAATTGAACACTGATTTAAAATATTTATACCTCTTCGTGATTACAAATAACAATAATAATATAAAAGATTGATCACAGCATACATTTTACACATTTCTCTTTAATTAATAATTATCCAATTATTCGAAAAATAATTTTAATAAAACAAATGAAAGTAAATAAATAATCAAAAGTAAAAAATAATCCAATATCATAGATACCATTCGTATTAAACTTTCGAAAAACTTTAGTTTGAAATCTGATCATCATCATCTTCGTCGATACGTAAGAAATGAATATAAACAAGCAACGGATACAAATTAATGGATACAAGTGAATAGATATAAAAGAAAAAAAAAAAAAAGGAAATTCACTCACAATTTCTGCGTCCATAATCCTGCCAACTGGAGATGGATCCTCGGCTCATGTGAACAACTTCCGGTTTCTCGAAACCAAAGGAACGATATCGTTACACAAATCGCGGACGGAGAGAAAGCGGGAGGAGGGATCGAAGTGGCAAGAAAGGAGTCGTCCCGAAAAGCAAGATTAAATAATATATATTTGCCACGATGGCGCGCGCTTCGTTGCGTACAGGTGCAACGCAATTAGTAGTTCTAGCCAGCAGTGGAACACGCGAATACTGGCCAGAACTCTTCGAATGCACGTTGTACCCCCACTTTTTTCAATCATTGCCTTCGCATTGTTCTTCATTCTTTCTACACCGCGTCTGATCCTTCGTTTCTTCTCTCTTCTTCTTGTTGCTTGCCTTCCATCCAAGTTGAAACTAGGATAAGCCGAGTACACGCGTGATAAGAAATGTATAATAAATCGAGATTTATGGATAATAATCACGGCTCTATTAACTGTGTATCTATAAACAAATTGCACGAATAATTGACATAAAATAATTGGTCTTTTCCTTCGATCCTATCTCTGTTTCACCTAACGCGAGCTTAAATTGCTTACAAGTTGATAAAATAAACATCAAATTTCTTCGCACGTGTCAACTTCTAAAATCTGAAAGATATTTCTTTAAGTTAAATCGAAATCCTTAATACTTAAAAATATATTTCAAGAAAATGTTATCTTAAAAATTAATCGTCTTTGCTAATTTACCAGGAATAATTAATTGGTTATATATCAACCGAAAGGGGGCTACTACTATCATTAACGTTTACATTTAATAACTTTTACCATTTTACCAAAATCGAGAACGAACCCTGTTATGGCAATTGCTTTATTTGTCGATACAATTTATTTGGGGGTTACGTTTTCGGTACGCACGCAACGCGGTTAAAGCGAGTTAGAGACGATCGCCATGTTGCTCCAGATCATGCGACGTGAATCCGGGCGAAAGGAGGTCTGTCTCTCCCTCTCGCTCGACCCACCCCCGGAGGAAAGTGGAGTTGATGAGTGGCACGGGTTGAAGGAAAAAACACAGCGAGATGATGCTCCTCTCTATCAGTCCCAATTGACACCGAATCGGAAGCGAGCACACGTCGGCTGCCTGAATTGGCCGCTTTTCAAACATTAAACGAATGCACAATGGGTTGCAGAAACGGTACCAGACTCGGATGGCCGCCACAGAGCGGGCTCGTGGCGTCTCAATTTCCATTGATGCCTTCGGGATTGGCCATTCACGTTACGCTTCTCCGTCCGTCAACGAGAGGGTACCAGGCGTGATTAGGCCCTTTTGTGACGTCTGCCCGACGGAATTGGATAATGGACGATCCACCGATTACGCGGCTAAGTGGATCTAAGCGCTTTGAATCCGTGCTTCGGACACCAATCCACCGGAGGAGGAGGGAGGGTCCTCCTTCCATCACGTGAAACCTCGTATTTTCTCTATTCTCTACGTTTCTTTTCCTTTTTGCATCTTTTTTCGCATCTTTTTCTCCGTTCCATTCCAGCCCATCCGGTTCTGGTCCTGGTTCGAAAGAACGGAAAGTTGGTCGACAGTTGGCCAACGACTACGTTCGGACCTGGTCTTTCCGTGGCATTGTGTGGATCGCGGTATCAAGGTCAAACGGTGTCGAAGCGGGTGATATTTGAAAATACACGAATTAGAATCGGTTAGATCGTTGTCCACCGCATGCAAGTGAGGACGTGTTGGATAAGGATCGCGAAGTAAGTGGAAGGAATATTCGGGTGTTCGAATATATCGAGATAGGGAATATCGGTTCGGTTATTGATTATTATCGATGATAATTGATAACTCGCGGTGGCTGGATAAAAGAGATAAAGTGGGAAGAGGGTATTTATGTGTTTGTATGGAAAATTTTCAAATTGTAAATTATTAACTTTTTGAAGTGTTTCGTTTCATCGATGTGGAATGATTTATATTCGACGTTATTTTTCATCCTGTTACATTATTTCTCGCGATTTCCCGTTGAAATAAATAATCGTTTCGACTTGATCCACAGGAGAACTATGAGGTGGATAGCAGCTATCACTGGGTTTTTCCTGATATTCATCTTTCCACAGGATACCAAAGCTTTCTCCAGTGTAAGTAATTTTATTATTAACATAAGTTTACAAAATACCAATTTTTATATTTTAAATTAATAATGAAAATAAATTTTAAACGTTATAAAGTTTTTGGAAAATAATTGTAACTTGAAAAAGTACATACATATTTATGCTCGTTGATTTTCTTTAAAGTTAAATTCGTTTTTTTGTTTCACACCATGGGATTTCCATGATCGAGTAATTGAGAATTTTCAGTAGAAAAAATTATTTTCAATACACGTCGATATTTGTATATTTTTGATTAAAAATTGCAAAAGTGTATCTAATTCGAAATCTACGTATTTCAAAATGTACGAGGAAAAGATATGAAATTCGAAAAATAATTTACAGATACCATGGAAATCAAAACGAAGCATAGATCTGAACGACGTGTATCTGTCGAAAGTAAGCCAGCGCAGATTGCCAACGGAAGTGGTACCGACCAGCTACCACCTGGAACTTCAACCTTTTATTGGGAACGATAAATTCAAAGGTCGAATTAAGATCAATGTCACTTGGACAGATACCAGCGACACAATTATATTAAATGCTCACCCACATCTTGACATCTCGGAATACAATGTTAGGGCCACGGAGATGTCGTTGGAGGAAAGGTAAATTTAACGAAATTTAACGAACGAATGGATATAAAAATACTTAAAGTTAAGAAACAATGATTAAAACTTGGAATAAAATTTTAAATGATTTACGTTCGTTTAGCTATTTAATATGACAGAAGACGAGTTGAAATATGATTATATGTAGGATAATTTGATTTTAAAAATGAATCTTTTTTTTTTTTTTTTTTAATTGAATTATATTTGTTATTACATCATTTATATTTTATGCAATAATTTTGAAACAGATACATTTCGAACAGTTTTTAGAATGATGAGGATATTTGTGATCGATTCAAATTTATATTCTCTATTGGATAATTTTTATTGATATAATTGATGTTTAATTTCCTTTATAATAATGATAATTTTATATTGATTATTTATATAATACGTATCGTTAAAGAGAAATTTCCTTTGTGGAGCGAATTTAATTAGAGAAATTTAAATTTGGAACACGAGAGAAATAAAATACTACGTTAATATAGTTATATTTATATTAAAAATGTCCAATTTTGCAAAATATTATTATGTATTTAAAAGATGCATAAACAAGATTAAATGATGTAGGAGAAACGAATTTTTTTTAAGATTTAATTACATCTTTCATTAATTGAAAAAAATACGAATTTTTAACTAACAATGTTCAATAAAAATTGCAATACTTTTCTTTAAAATAAAAACTTGTAAGAAATTAAAAAGCAATTTTTAATAATTAAATGAATTCAGTCTGAAATTTATTAAATTAGTCAAAATAATACTTGACTTGAAATTTTGGATAGAAATCATTGAGAATTTTTATAAATTAATATAATCTAAAAATTTAATAAAAAAATTTATCAAAATACGTATATATTGACTTTTATATTACACGAAGATGAAATTGTCATCAAGAAATGTTTACTCGCAAATTAGAAAAAAAATTAAATACGACTTTAATTAAATTATAACATCAAGTGTATCAATAAATAATATTAAAAAGTGCGTCGAAAATATTGTCTTTTCAAATAAATTTTTAATTACACAATTTCTGGAAAGCATTATATACAATCAAATTTAAAATTCGTGTAATAATAATTAAATTAAACACGTAATAATTTATTTCATATTTAATCGAAAATAATTTAACTCCAAATAATTAACTAATTTTATCACTATATTTATAATTATCTAAATTATCTCTCGAAACTAACATCTGTTTATTAAAAAAAAAAAAAAAAAAAGGGAGAAAGGTTTGCCACTGATGGATGTGAACGTTGCGAGAGTCACTCGTCCTAATTCATGGCCATCTTCTTACGCAATTCATCTCGAGCAGATGCTAAAAAAGGGAAGTAGCTGCGAAGTAGATCTCATTTTCACCGGAAACCTTACCACCGATGAGAGCAGCGGTTTCTTCAAAAACGAATACATCGACGCCGATGGGAAGAAACAGTAATTGCAATGTTTTACACGTAATCCAAGAGAAAAAGAGAATCTCGCAATGCGCGTAATATATCCTCTTTTCCAGTCCCTTCGTGGCTACCAATCTCAGATTGGATAGCGCGCAAACTGTCTTCCCTTGTATGGATGAACCTCCTTACAAAGCGACCTTCAAACTGAGCGTCTTGCGCCCCAAAAATATGATCGCCCTTTCGAACACACCTCTCGAGAGCAGTACGGAAATGTGAGTAATTTATATCGTAATATCAATCTCTCGTCTCCCTTCAATTTCATTATTTAATCTTTCTAAATTTGTTTAACGGCAAGTTGATATTTTTTTTATACGAAACGAGATTACAAATTGAAGAATATTTCGAATAAGGAAAAATTGGATTAAGAAAATTTATTTTAAAAACTGAGCATTGTATTAGAAACTTTTAATTTTATTTAATATCGTAACTTTGATATCGATGATACTCGCAAATAACTAAGGATTTTAAACGAAATTTTAAATGTATTAAATACACGTATATATTTTTATAATTTTATATTATTTATCCGATCAATGATGAAAATTTGAAACGAAAAAAAGTTTCCCCAAGTTCTTGCGCTCGATTCATTAGATTGTGAAGAAATCAATATCGAGTTAATCGTGCCGTTATATTCGATAGGCTAATATTTTAATTAAAGTGTATGTAAAGTATGATATCTCGAATCTTTTTGTACGAATAATATTCCTGTCATTAATCATCGAAAACAATCAAAGTTTTTAATTAAATAAGTAGCTCGAAATTCTTTTCAATATTCAAAATGTACAAGTTTACAATTAAAAATATATTCTTCTTACTCAGAGATGGAGAGCCGGATTTAATCTGGGATCATTTCTCGAAGACACCGGAAATATCAACGTACCAATTGGCTTTGATAGTATCGGACTTCGAGAGTATCTCGCCCACACAGGAAATCAATGAAATGGATGGAAGAAAGCTCGAGATTAAAGTGTGGGGTCGAAAGGAGTATTTGGACTCTTTAAAGGACGTACCTGACAAAGTTGTCAGGATTATGAATTATTTACAAGAATACTTCAACAGCTCGATTGTTTTGCCAAAACTCGACTTGGTAGCGGTTCCTTTGTACAGTGCTACCAAAGCATCTGACAGTTGGGGTTTGATGTTCTTCAAGTATGTATCGGTTATCACACTTTTTTCGTGCATGAAAAATAAACGTTATATTTTTTTGTAAATAATAATAGTTCTATTAATATTTTTCCATTGCAACATTGTTGAAATTTATTGAAAAATTATAAAGAAACGAAGAGATAAAATTATTGTGTGATAATATACAAAATTTAAAATAAGCAAAAAATTTGATTGTTTTATTTGCTAAAACTAATATTATATTATAAAAAATACTGATACATATTCACTTATGAATCATTATCCTAAATTATATATAGGTTACATATATATGTATATAATTAGATTTATTAATAATTTTTTTTTAGATATATTCAATTTTCTAAATATTCCTTCTTCATAAATGATCTTGACTTCAGATATGTTAATAAGTTATGTTAAGACATTCTCTACTTATTTAAATAAATCACTAACAATAAAATTTATCGATATGAATCAAATAAACTTATTAAAAAATAATAATACATAATTTATGAATTATAATTTTATGTATCGAATTTTTTTACATTTTTTTTTTACATTTTTGAATCAACAATCATATATAAATTATTTAATATACAAAACATATATATAGTGTGTGTATGTATATATAGTAATGTGTATTTTATAATTTTATGAAATAAAAAAGTTTTTTTAAAAAATATTATATCTCTTCAAAATTTATAATTTTTTTCAAAATAGCATATTTTGCAAATTATTCGTAGAGAAAATATCAAATGAAATATAATATTAAAATATGAAACAAAATTATATTGAATATTTTTTTTGAGAATTATTAGAAAAGAAAAAAACTAAATATATATATATATAGAAAAATAATCAATAAAGTATTATATAAAAAGCTTTTTTTTCGTTGATAAAAAGGATTTGATATCACCGACTGCCGAGTAACAGAATTCGACAGATTATTCAAAATTTGAATAAAATGTAAAATTTAACATTTAATTTTGTAAAAAAATCATGTCATATTTTTTGATTCATTGAATCTATTATAATTTCTACTAATTCGTTAATTTTATTAATATTTTTTTTATAAATAATGCTATATCGATAACTGTATTAGAGATTAATTACCAACAAGTATGAATCAACGATTGAAATTATGGTATCCAAAATTATCTACATTCGATTCACAATATAAAACATCGATAACTCGCACATAATTTTATATTTAAATAAATAATTCTCGATATTATTAAAATCGATATTAATTTTCTTCATATAATTTTACGAATTACTCGATATATTATTATTACGCTATTAAATATGCATAAAACATTAAGCAAAAATAACTATAAATACTAATAATTTACTTATAAATAAAAATTATAGAAAAAAACATATGATAAATCACGTTTTATGAATTTCTATACATAAGTTTGAATATTATATGTTTCTATTCTAATTATTTGAACAAAATAATTTTTGAGCAATTACATGATAATTAATAAGCTAAAAATTATTAAGTTATCTATTGCAGATACAAATATATAAATGTACAAATAATTATTTAAGTATTTAACAATTTGATTATAGGGAAAGTGAAATAAGCAGTCCTTCAATTTGGAATACAGCTTATGAACTAATTTATCAATGGATCGGTCAATATATTACGCCATTCCGTTGGAGTGATGCACCAATTAACAAAGCACTTAATTCGTTCTTAGCTTCAATGACGACCGTGAATGTACGTATTATATTAATTCGTACACGCACGAAAATTAATTTATGAAAGTGATATATTTATTGCAGCTTAATCCAGACGAAATGGAAGGAAAATGGCCAATGACTCTGTTATATTCCCTTTATTACGAATTTGGAAAATTTGAACCTTTTTCGAGAGTTGGGGGAATCAGGAATGAAGCTACATCAGCGAAAAGTAAATTTTAATTAAATTATTTTATAAAAGCTATCATTAATAATAATTATTTAATATATAATTTAATATATCATACAATGCATTAAAACAATTGTATTTAATAATTTCTTGATAGTATTTAGAATAATTTTTGGAATAATTTATTCATTTATATTTTTGATATTTTATATTTTATAGTATATTTTATTTGTTAAATGCATTCTTCTAATATATTCTAAAGCACATTCTATAACATAAGTGATACATTATGACTAGATTTTTTTTTATTTAACTTAATCTTTGAAGATAAAAAATATTGTAGAAAATAAAAACAAATTATGCAGATGTATTTTTTTACGACTCCGTTTTTTTTTTACTGATAAACTGATTTTTCAAAATATATATATATATATAATATTAACATATGCGAAAATTTTTATAAAATATTTTAAACTTTTCGGATGTTTGATCATTACATATTAAATAAAGGAATACTAATTATTAATGTTTTAAATGATTTAACAAGTTTCAAATATTAATAGAAAAAGATTATAAAAGATATTACTTAATAATTTTTATTTAAATGACCAGTTTGAAAATTTTAACAATTTTATATATTATTGAAAAAAATTATCGTATAATTAGCACATTGCTATTAATTGTGTAATTACGTTATTTTTTTCTTCTTACAGCGGAACTTGTATTCCGGATGTTCAATTACACTCTTGGAGAGAAATTGTTCCAGAAAGGCGTTAGAAATTTCATTCAACAGAATTCAGAAGAGTAGTAATTGTTTTTATCAGTTAGCCGGGAAGCAGATTTTAAATGCAAGTTTAATAGTTTAATTCTAAATAAATGCTATTTAAATTAATGATTAACAAAAAAAATTATAATAACATTCTTTATATTTATACATCATGGGAAAAGCAGACAATTTAATGTTTCTTGCAATCTCTTTAATTACATTCTTACGTCAAATAATTATTTTAAAAATATCTGCATTATTTCACAAACATTTAGAAAAATCACTATAGAAAAACTTATCGGTTTTTCATCTTGGATTTAATTTTTTCTATGTTAGCCTATATTATCTTTTATATTAGTCTATACATATATATATCGTTTAATTTATTAGCATTGTTTTGCAAATTTTCTCAAAATTTTCATGCAAGACGCACTTTTAGCTATTTCAATTTTATTTTCGTTTTTATCTTAAAAACATCCTTTTATTTCAACAAACATTTGAGAAGAAAAATAATTTTATCTTAAAAATAATTCGCCACTTTATTACACTATAAATTATTTTCAGAAACACTGTTTCCCGGCTATTATTCTCGACTGAATTTTTTATTCATCTCTGTTCACCCGTCAAATACAATTTTTTCAGGAATCTACGAACCTTTTTTGCAGATGACATTTACAGCCGATTAAACGATGTCGCGAAAGAAATGAATATTTTGCCAGAGGGTTTGACAGTGAACAGCATAGCAGGCCCGTGGACCAATCGAGATAGAGTACCATTAGTCACCGTAATCCGCGATTATGAAACACAAACTCTTACACTTAGCCAGGTATGTGTACTTACGATTATTGCTTGCAATCTTACTGAGGAGCAAAAAACGTTGCTTACCTCAGAGACGCAAAAAAAAGCATAAATATAGTGATGATTTTCACACGGATAAAACCATCAATGAATACGAAATGCAATCTTGTATTTCTTTATGGGCGCTTTGAATGAAGTCGGTTCTCCTCTTGCATAAGTACGTAACGATGTGGATATGCAAATCGAGAATGATTTGAATGCACCAAAAGAAAGAATAATACAATCAATTGAATAATATTTATTTTTTAAATAAATTTGAAATTTTATATAACGAAATCACTCGATACGTCAGAATTTTGTTCGTATCTTTTAATCTTAAAAAAAAAAATGTTACATGTGTATAAAAAAAAAACATTAAGAAATGTGATGAAGTACACTTAGACCTCTTTTTATGAAGTATTTTTTTATAGGATTTTCTTTGCACAATTTTTTCAAACACATTTTTATTTATACTTCAACACGCAAAAAACGTATTAATACGGGGAAAATATCATGGAAATCACACGTATCACGTTTATTTTTTAATTTAAAGTATTTTTTGTACATTTAAAATCACATAAATAAAATATTTTTATCGAATACATTTCTGTATTTTAAATTGCTTTTTCTAATTAATTTATTTATTTTAGTTTAAAATAAGTTATTATATTTTGTTACAAATCAATTGTTATTGACATTTTATATTGAAATATAATTTTTTTTTTCTTAATCAAATATATCGTGAAAAAAGATTTAGATCTATTATCTTAACGTAATAATTTTCTTTTTTTTTTTCTTTTTTACTTATACGATATATACGATATATGAATTACTTAGTGGCTATATGAATTCCAAGGTTCGTTTGTTTTTTAAACAAAAAATAAGTAATTAGTTTTTAAAATGTAGAAATAATTTAAACCGGACGGATGTGCAATTATCACACGAGCATAACAATGAAAATTTTACCCTTGAAGAACGAAAAAATGCTGTTCCATCTTTAACAAAACCATTAATGTAATCTTAACGGTATAATCCAAATAAAAATGTACAATGGAATACATTTACATACTGTATTAGGTCGTTGATTGTGGATATTCTTTAGTTCTTGAGATAACATCGTTTCATTATTACGAAAGAAACAGCAACACAAATAATTAATACAATTCTGTACGTGATAATATCATGATAGTTGTATATATAAATTATATACAGAGTGATAAATTATTTTTAATATTTTAAATAATAAATTATTCTTAATTCGAATTTAATTTATTATTATTCAAATACTTCGTTTATTTCTTTAATAATATTAATAATTTAATTGATGTTAATATTGTTCATATATTTATAGAAAGTTTACCTCAGAGAAACTACGCGAGATTCCGCACCCAAAGTTTCTTATGAATGGGACATACCGATAGTGATAATGACCCAAGGAAAATTAACATTTCAAGAGCCTTGTCATCTGTGGTTGACGAAAGGAAATTCAGCAAAAAATCTCACTGTTCCAGATAATACTAACGAAAGTCATTTTATCATTGTCAATCCAGAGGAAATAGGTATGAAAACAACAATATAAATTAAAATTAAAATAATATACAAATCTAAAAATCTGTTTCATTTCTTCGATAAATAATTTAAATAATCGCTTTTCTTTTCAATAAATTTCAATTTTCTTCGACATAATTTTTTACTCGAATCGTAATTTAATAATTAAATCGATTTAACGAAACAATTTCATTGTAACGTATTCGACAAAATGATTTTATAGGCATGTTCCCGGTAAACTATGATTCCTGTAATTGGAAAATGTTATCACAATTTTTACAAAGTCCAAACCGAGAAAAGATTCCTGTTTTAACCAGAGCAAAACTTCTTCACGATTCTTGGAATTTAGCATATTCCGGAGAACTTTGTTTCGGAATTGCGTTAAATATGACGCTCTTTTTGAAAGAAGAAAGAAGCCACGTTGTATGGGAGCCAGTTTTTATGATGATTGATCATATAGGTAGACGTATCGAGGGAACTGAAGTATATCCTAAATTCGAGGTAAATATTTTCTGTTTCTCTGTGCATAATATTTAATATACTAATTACTTTTGTTGCAACAAAAAAAAAAAAGAATTAAACGTGAAATTTTGATAAAATCAGTTAATGAATGAGAAACTTATTGCCATTTAGGCATACATACGCACATTGTTGAAGCCTTTGTACGAGGAACTCAATAAAAATATTGAGACGAATGAACCATCTTGGAAAACTCACATGCGAGGAATGACAAAAAATTTTCTTTGTCGTGCTGGATATGAACCATGTGTTAATGAAGCGCGGGATCAATACAAAAAATGGTTGACTGATAAGGAACCAGATAAAGGAAATCCGTTCGTAAACTTATTATTTTTAGTATTATCTTGAAAGTAAAAATTATAATTATTTATTGAGTAATAGTTAAAATATTTAATTTTTAATATGTATTTACATTTAATTATTCAGAAAACAATTCTTTGTAATATTTTTCCTAAAAATTAGAAGACAATTATGATCTCAATTACAATATTAATATTGCTATTTTTTATTATTTTAAAATAATTTAAATAAATGATTATATTTTATATAATTATATTAAAACTTCTGTCAATTAGTTATTTATATATTTTAAGAGATTAAATTTTATTAATTATTAATTATTATTATGATTATAATAATCAATTATTATTATGATAATAATATAAAAATTAATATTGTTCATTTTATAGAGTTGCCAATGAATTTATTTGTCCGGTATTCAAATGGGGTACTGAAGAAGAGTGGGAATTTGGACTTCAACGTGTTATAAATTTCCCTCAGAACAGTCCAGAAAGGAAACAAAATGAACGAACTTATCTTTTAAAATCTTTAGCTGGTTGTCCAAAAGATACATATAAAATCGAAAGGTATCACGAATAATTATGTTTGATTAATTCATTAAAATATATTATAACATTTAAAAAAATTTTAGTCCAAAAATTATACAATTATATCATACCTTATTTTTTTTTCATTTAAAAAAATAATAATTATTCATTTTCTTAATAACAATATTACAGGTTGTTAAATGTAACAATCCTCAATCAGAATGGAAACTTTACTGATTCAGACATCCAATTAATTTTTGTTACATTGAGTGGTGGTGCAGCTGGTTATACAGCCCTCTTCAACTTTTTAACAGATAATTGGGATACTGTGAAAGAAAGATTTGATGATAAAAAACATATTTGGTACCGCATAGTGGAATCTGCAATTTCCTCATTTAGCAATCAAAAAGGTTTAGATATATTGCGTAAATTGTATGAAAGTCATTCAGATGAATTCCCACCTGATCTTATGACACAAAAATGTTGCAAAATGGAAATAAAAGAATGGAGTGAAAAAAATCTTCCAGTAATTGATGCTTGGCTTATGGAAAATCTGCCAAAAGAAGAATTAGAAGGTATTCAACCTTATGTAGTTACTACTACTATGGTTCCTAGCACGGAATAAATTAAAAAAAGAAGACTCATAATTGAAAATTAAATGAAAATGTTTAAATATAAATTTAGAAATTGAAAAAAAATTTTATGATTTATGAAATATTTATAAGCCATATGTTGTATCAATCATCCATTGCTTGGAATTTAAATATATAAATAAATTGTTGCAAAGATAACTTTCAAGAATAGAATAAAAAATTTATCAAATTAATAAATTAATAAATTAATAAATATTTGAAATAATCAAATTAATAATTTGAAGCTCTAATAATAATTTAATATGTTATAGCTTATTTTCTTTATTTATCAAAAAAATAAAGCTTATACAAATGTACAATTACTATTAGATATGTAATATTTAAATTTGAATAAACAATGTAATTATATGAATTATTATTGATTTAAGATCTAAAAAATTATTTAAATAATTTTAAAATATATAACATCATTTGTATCAATTTAATTATCTGCTTAATTGAATAAAATTTTAAGAATAATACAATAAGTAATTTTAATTTTAATTTTTGCAATTTAATTATAAGAAAATTCCTATTCCTTAAAATATTTTATTTATTGTTTGAAAAAATACATAATATTAAATATAATTTAGTATTAGCTAAATATAAGCCAATTTCTACTTGTGTATTAAATGACTGATTTAATCGATCGACTTATAAGACTTGATTGATCAATTCATTGACAGACTATCAAAATAAAGATGAATGTTGGTATAAGTTATACAGTTATAATTTTTAATTTTTTAAATATTTACTATATATAATATTTACTATTTTAAATATTTTTTTAAATCTAATTTAACTTCTTTGAATGTAATATTTTTAAGTAACTTGTTAATAAAAATTTCTCCTTTAAATTGAAAAACATGATTGAAAATCATTATAATATAAAAAATCAGATAAATTTAACTAATACTTAATCAATTTACATATACTTAACAAATCTACATTTATCTGTAGTTGATTTAAAGATAAAAGAAGAATTTTAAAATGAAATATTCTTTATTGTGCAATTTTTTTTTATTCTATAATACCAAATCATATTTCTATAATACCAAATTTTGCAATATATTTCTAATAATATGTAATAGTAAAATGAAATTTATATATAATATTATTATATAATATTTTATATTATATATAAAATATCAATCCATCTATCTGAATCAATCGATTATAAAATTATTTTTTTTACAAAAATTTGTCTTTTCTAAAAAACTTCACTTTAAATTTTTTTTTCTGAAATGAATATTTTAGAAATGATAATCATATTTATTACATTATAGCCAATAGTGGAATAATATAATGTAAATCGAAAAATATATCATATATTAATATAGCATATTATATATTAATATTTTAAAAAAATAAAAAAATTTAATTTAGTAACATAACATTTCATAAATAGAATGTGTTCACAAATATTAGATTTTTTCCATTGTAATACTTCCATCATAATGATCTAAATCGCTGATCTAATGAAACAAAACATATTTTTCATATATTTATTTTATATATTATCATTATATTTTACAAAATTATAAATCTGTTACTATAATTATCTGTTTAATTAGCTTGAAGCACAATATTATTAATGCTTTTATTATTTGGAAATGTCTCTCAATTATATGACTTAATTATAATCTACTAGTATTACATTCAAATATTAATGTCAATTAAACATTTTTCTTAAATAAATTGGATATTTTAATAATTATATTTTAAATAGTATATATATATATATTATATATATATTTTATTTATTTTAACTAGTTATATTATAATAGAAAGTATTTCATATAATATATTATATCTATTTATAGTTTTAATAGGAATATCTAATACTTTTTTATATGAGATATTTGAAAATTTTGAGAAACAAACTCTAATTTTATAAAAGATATAAAAAAGATATAAAAATACTTTGATATTTATTTCAATTAATACTACAAAGTCTTATTATGCAAAGTTTTAGCTATATATACAAATAATTTGTCAGTTTTTGCATATTAATATAATGCAAAAACACAAAAAAAATAATATTCAATATTATAACAACATAAACCATGAAACAGTGAAATTTATTATTTGTTTAAACTATATTATAAAAATTTATTACAGCAGAATACATATATTATATTATAGATTTTAAGCAAATAAAAGACTTCATATTTCGTACTAATATGCCACATTAATACAATGAAAAATTAATGAAAATAATTGTGAATAAAAGCATTCATAAACAACTAAAATATTGCAAAATAAAATTTTATAACAATGAAATAAAGATCAAATATACTTAAGTATATTTTTTTATTTAACCTCATAAAATGTTTGACACATTTAAGATATTATTTATTATATTTATGTTTAAGATATTATTAGCATATAATAAAACATATAATATAATATATTGTATTTTAAATTAGTTATATATTTAACTATAGTAATATATTCTTAATTTTATAAAATATACATATATGAAAAAAATAAGATTTTCTGTTAAATCAGTCTTTTAGATTATCGTTCAAACTAAATTCTTTAATTAAACAAACTAATTTTCTTTAATTTCATTGGTAATTAGAATCCAATTGATCTTTTTTCTTTTTTTTATTTTTTTCATTATATATTATATTATATATTATATATATTAAAATTTTTAAAAATATAAAAAAATTTTACTATTTATTAACTAAATAAATATTATGAAGCCATTGGCAAGATAATAATATGCAAGAAATAATTTATATGATTCAAATTAAAACAGTTTTTTTACGTTTAATTTTTTGTAATTAACTTTAAAATATATGGTAATTAATAATATTTTTTTCTATAAAAATCAATTTTCTAATATACATACCTTCATGATTAATTCATAAGTATAAATATAAAGATTAATTTTTAACGTTTTAATATTTTCTTAATATTTTACAAATAAAAACAATTTTTTGTTATAATTTATTAATTCTTTTAATTTTATCACTTATTTACAGAGATGAATCTATTAATATATCACATGAAACATTTTGCGTCTCATATTATATTAGAAATATCCTCTTTACTTTCTTATTATATATATTTCTGTTAAAGCTGAAATGATGGAATTGTAAGCTTTGAAACTCAAAACATACATGAATAGTATATGGTATGAGAACAATAAAGATAAAGAGTCGATTGCAAATATTTAGTATACAAATAAGTACATTTGATTGACAATATATTACATTATAATATTTTCTAATTTTTTTTATCTTTTTTTTCATCAACGCGTGGTAAATATAATAAAATTTTTAAAAAATTGTTTTTATAATACGTTTCTTTATATTTTATAATGCAATTTTAAATATAGTAATAAAATATGGCAGCATATTATATAATGAAATTTATTATATATATATATATATATATATATAATAAATTTATATATAATATATTTATTTAATAATATTATTTAATAATATATATATTACATAACAATGTACGAACATGTCTTGTATAATTATATCACCCAAATTTAACTTAAAACTATGATTTGTAGATTGTTAGATTAAATATGATTATTATTTTTAAGTAATTAATTTTAATCATTTATTATACACATAATATAAATAAATATTAAAATAATTCTTTTTTTTTTTAATTTTTTTATTTCATTTATTTATATTTACAACCAAAATTTAAATTTTTAATTATTTTTTTCAATTAATTATAAATAACTTATTGATATATTAAATTTTATCATTATTAAAAATATGAATATTTAATTTATATAAATTATATGAGTATTATTAAATATATAAAAATAAATTATATAAAAATAAATATTTTCGAAATCATTCTTTCAAAACTTATATTATATACGAAAGTATACTCTGTCAAGAAACGTAAGATGGCACCACATTAAATTAATTTGAAATTGTTCAAGATTATCTCATCATCTCTATGTCAAACAATATATTCGTAGGTTGAAATATCTATATCGTAATGTAAGATGGCTAATTTTTGAGTTTCGTTTACGTCCTAATTTTGTACATTTCAATACGTTAGTGAGCAAATGTTGTGTAAACTCGGTGATTTTATAAACCGACATTCCCGGTGGTGCTTCATGAGAGTCACTAGAGAATGTATAAAGGCGATATATCATTATCTATCATTAATCGAAATTGATTGCATACATTTCATCAAAGGTTTCAGTGCTTTTTTTCAAACTACTCTCGATAGAGGAAGATTAACGTTTTAATCATATTTCGGTATGTAATTTTATTATTTATGAAATATAATATAATTTGTTGATTAAGATATAAAATTATAATGATTTTATATATTATTTAATTTATTATAATTCTAATAGCTTTCTGTTTCAAAATTTATAGACACAATGGTCGAAAATGCTAAATGTTGTGTCCTGCAATGGACTGGTCATTCAAAATATATTACAGAAAAATTTAGTGGACTATTGGCACGTCAAGCACTTGTTGATGTAACACTCGTATGTGAAGAGCAGAAGCTACGTGTTCATAAACTGATTTTAGCATCAAATAGTATATATTTTGAGGTATGCTTAAAAAATATATTTAAATACTTATGAAATTTCTGATAAGTTATTTTTAATATTTAATAATTATTTTTAATAGTAAAAAAATATATATCTTTTCTAAAGTTATTAAAGCTATTAAATCTTTTAAAAATATTGTTATTATTAATATAATAGCTTTTTATTTTAATTTTAATATTATCTATTAAAATTAATCAAGATTGATAAAAATATATAATTTAATTTTCTCAATAAATTATTTGTATAATTAATTACTTATATGTTATATAATTAATTATTTAGTTATTATAATTCTTTAATAGAATTGAAGAATTAATTCTTTAATAATATTATTAATATTAATTTTATGTTTTCACATATTAAAATATATTATTTTGCTGTAATGAATATAGATATTATTTTTTATTTCTTCTCATTTTCAAAATTTATTGTATTTTAAAAATAATCAATTAGCACATAAATATTAATTTTATCTTATATAGTTATGTAATCTTATGTAATTATTAATTGTAATAAATTACAGAAAGATTTTTTCATAAAATTAATTAAAATTAATGAAAATTAATTAAAAATAATTTTTAAATTATTGAAATAGATAATATATGAAAAATGAAAACAATTTTATTCAAATAAATTTATTATTTATTATATTTAATAATAAAAATCTATATACTTTCATAATTCAATAAAATCCAAATATATAAAAATTATATTATATTTATATTAATTTTTTTAATATCATGCAATTATTTATTAAAATTTAAAAAATTATATAAAAAATTTGTGTGTAGAAAATTGAAATTTAATATCTGTAAATATAATTTTAGATTAAAATTAATCTAAAATTTCTTTTATTATAATTAATATGAAGTTATATGATTAAAAAGAACACATACAATAGTGAAAATACTTTTCATTTTATTTACATTATAGTTATCAATATATAGTTTATTAATACTACAATATATTTTAATTAAATATTTATATCAATTTCAAATTTTAATCAATTGTTTCTATCATTATATGTATGTATGTATATATATATATATATATATATATATTGATAGAATGTAGCAATATATATAAAAGATATAAAATACTTATAAAAGGACAATTTTACAGGGATTCTGTAATATTCATGTAAAATAAAGAAAGCCTTATATATTGGAATTTGCTTATTTATTTGCAAATATTTGAAGAAACCATGTTTGTGGGATATAATTTTTACAACTTATGAAGAAGATCTATTGAATATAAAGGTATCAAAGAGTTAATTTGTATGGAATCAAAATAGTAAAATAGTATAATTGTAAATAATTTTCTTAGGAATATATTTAATTTTTTTTTTTTTACCAATTAAATAAAAATAATACCAAATAATATTTTAAAATATGCATGTATTTATAATTTATATTTATATTACATACAATTAAATATTTGTTTAAAGAGTTAATAATGTTTTGTTCTTAAATAAAATATCCATCTATCTAATATATCTAATAAAAATGTTTTTTTAATTTTTCTAAGAAAAAAATTCAACACTATTAAAAGTGTTCTTTGAATATTCTATCAAATTTTGTAACATTAAATATATTATAAAACAATATTATAAAAACAATTAATAAAAAGATAGTAACAGAATATAATTTTTTTATTTTTATCGTAATTTAAAATATATATATATATATATATATATGAAAAATTTATATCTATTAATATGTTTTGTTTGCTCTACTTTCTGATGTAATAGGAGATTCTACAACAAGATTTGGGTCAAGAACCAGTTATATTTTTGAAAGACTTAAACTTTGAAATTTTGAAGGCCATGGTTGAATTCATGTATTGTGGAGAAACAACAATTCCTTATCAATTATTATCACCTTTATTAACTGCCACAAAAAAATTTAAGGTTGGTATTACAATATATGATATATATTGTAATTATTAACAAAAATTGTTTTGAATATAAATTTTATTTCAAATAAAATTATAATATACATTTAAAAGTTTATATCATATATTACAATATATATTATTAAATAAAAATATTATTATTATATAAATTATATAGTTATTATATAAAATTATAATTTAATGTATTCTTTTTTATTTTCATTTTTTTTTAATCATTTTCATTTTGTATTTAATTGCATTATTAAATTGTTTTAATTTTCTTTTATGAAATAAAATGAAACAATAATGAAAAATTATATATATATATAAGATTAATAATTATAAAATAAACATTTATATGAATAATTAGTCCACTAAAAATTATCATAAAATTTTTAAAGAATAGGATTTTCTAGAAATATAAATTTTTTTAAATGTATTTGAAATAAATGAAAAAAATTTTTTAAATTTTATTTTAATGTATACTGAAAACATTTAACTTCATAATTATTTTTGAATAAAAATGAATATAGACATTTATTATAAAAAAATTATAGAATCTTTAATAAATACATTTATATAATAATAATAATAATATTTTTTTAAATTTATGATAATAAAATTCAAATTAAATAATAAATTCTAATAAAATAATATTAGAAGAGGATTATCAATAGCTTTATAAAAATTAGAACTTGATTTTCTGTTTATAAAATAGTCATCTTGATTTTATAAAATAGTCTATTATTATTTAATATTTATATAATATATATAATATATAGGTTAAACATAAGAAGTTTTATTACATATATATCAATTATTTTTTGTTTATAAAAAATCTATATTAGAATAAAATATTTTATGTGTCCTTATTATTGAACTTATTAGATATTTACTATAGTTTCATTTAAATTTTTAGAGAACTAATCATAAAATTTTTCTGTAAAAATCAATTTTTTTTATGAATTAAAAAAACTATCAATATTAATATTAATAATTTTTTGTATACATATAGGTTAAAGAATTGACAACTGTGGTTAATGCCATGATGAGTTCTAATGTAGGAAGTTTTGAAATCAATGACATGGACAAAGAAGTTACTGAAACAAAGATTATAAGCAATACATGTAATAATACAGATTATATACATGTAAAGTGTAATGAACTTGTTAAGAACGAGTGCTTTGTACTTTGTAATAAGAGTAATAGTGATGTGAATACAAGTGAAAATCAATCTTCAGAAGGTAATACAATTAGTGATTCTCCTGAACAAGAATTAGAACATATATTGTATGAAGAGTCACAAGATTTTGAAACTAATGCAGAACAAACTAATACATTATTTTCAATAGGTAATTCTACAAAATTAATGGGAAATGAAAATTTAATTCTATTAACAAATGATAAAATGAAAAAAATATCAAATGAGGAAATAGAATATTCTGGAAATAGAATAATAAATAGTGATACTTTGTGTACAAATAACGAATTAAAACCTATATTATATGAACAATGCTGTGATCTTTCAGATATTGATGAATGTGAAGAAAGTTCTATGTCATTATCACAATCTTGCCTTCAACAAATTGAAAAAGACTTTGCACAATATAAATTTGAAGGTGCTGATGTTCCTAATAAAGTAGGAAAATGTGTTAAAGTTTACACTCATAAAAGACGAAAATCTATGGATGAAATAAAAAATAAATTAACAGATATGAATAACATAATTCAAAATCCACCATCTACTGATTGTATAGACTTATTGGATGAGCCGTCCACTACTGATATACCAGTTACACTTTTAACATCACTAGATATGGAGAGTGCTGAATATATTATAAGTTTAAATACTAAAAATATTCAATCTATAGTAGGAGCTACTTTAACAGAACAGCATACATTAAACAAATATAAAAAATTAGAAGAAATTATTGAATGTAATGCACAACAAGATAGTATAAATAAAATAGAATTAAATACTCAAGATATTGAAACTTCTAATTGTTCAAAACCAATATTACGAAGAAGTTTACGATTAAATCAACAAGAAATAGAAGAAACTATAAATAATAATGAAATTATTAAAACTTCTGAAAAAAAAGAACATTTTAAAAAATCAAATTTTTCAAATAAAACAGAACTATGTATTAAAAGAAAACGTAAAATAAAGGATATAGATCGTAAAATTCCAGAACAAGTTATTAACAATGTAATACAACCTATTAAGAAAACATTTAATAATCGTAGAAATACAAAATTAATTGTTAAAAAAAATAAATGTATAATATCTAATAAAGAAAAAGATGAGCAAACAGTTAAAATAACAAATAAATTAAAATGTGGCATATCAGAAACAACAAATATTGATTCCATTTTTACATTACCTAAATTAAATACAATAGAACATATAAATCGTGCATTATGGGGCGATATGACAGATTTTGCGGAAGATTATAAAAATAGAATAAATTTGCTAGAAAATTCATCAAATACAGAAATTCCATTTGCAGTTGGTTTATTACCTTTACGTACTGCTTTAGAAAAAATGCAAGCAACACCAGATTATCAACCTCGCAAAACTCGTTCATCTGTAGCACCAATAAGACAAGAAATTAATAATCTTAAGAGAAAGAATTGTACTCATTTAGTTAAAGTTACAGATTCTAAAAAACAAAATATGTGTATTAATGATCCAAAAGAAAATGCAAAAGCAGTTTGTCATATTCAGATTAGAACAGCGCCATCACAGTATATACGAACTCGTAAAAAATATCTTACAACAGATATAAATTCATTGGAATCGCCGATTATAATTAATAAAACTTAATAAGTATTAGAGAATTACATAATGATAATAATTCAATATAATATTCTTAAATGCGAATATCAAAGTATAAAAGAGAACGCATAATTTTATGCATGTTATTTTATATTTTAAAAAACATATTTTTAATATGGAACTTCTTGTATATAAAACGCAGATATAAAAAATAGATATACGATAAACTATTTAGGTACATGTAGTTCCTTGATTTCTATAAGAATTCAAGATATATTTTTTTTATTTGAACGTGTACACGCACGTGCTTATTTGGCCATATTTTTTAATTTATATCAAATACTTCTATACGTGTATTAAATAATATTAAGAAAAGAAATATAACTATTTTCTTTATTGAATGAAGAAATATTAACTTTCGATGAACAAACATATTTTTTGTAATTTCCGAAAGTAATTTGAATCGTGTATATTCATAATTCCTTTTCTTTACTATTATAACTTCTTAAAATTCTGTGATATTTATTATTATTATTATTATTCTTATTAAAAACTCTACTTCATTATACAATTGTTCAATCCATTTAAATGTTTAAAGATTTATCAGCAAAAATAAAAATCTCTTTGAAGAAATTCAATAAATAAAATTTTATTTTAGACATAAACAAAAAATTAATATATCCATATAATAATCCATATAAATTATTTATAATGGATTAATATAAAATAGTTACAAAATAATATTTCTTTATTATATTCTTATAATTAAAGTTTTTTAATATCTAATTAAATTAATGTTTGAAATAAGAATATTAATTGTATTCTACTTAATTAATAGCATAAAATAATGTTTTTATTATAAATATTTAAAATAAAAACGTATTATTTGATATACGTATAGGATTATTTATATATATATATATATAAAAATATGTATATACATATAATGATTTATTATTATCTAGAGATATTGTACATAAATATTTTGAAAATTTTAGTTTATTGTATTTAAATGAAACTTCAACAATTTTTTTTTTTTTATGTGTGAAAAATGCATACATATCATTTACACTAATGTGAATATCTTAATACTAATTACAATTTGTTATAGATGTCTTTAAGAGAGAAAAAATCTTATATATTTTATATAATGATTTATAATTTTATTCATCAATATATTTTTTTTAACTCTCTATAACTTTTATTTTCTTATAAAGAAAAAATTATAATTCTCTATAGTTCTTGCTTTTATTGAAAATTTAAAAATTAATAATTTTGCTATTATTTATATTTATATATATATATATTCTTACTTATAATATGTATTTTTAAAATGTAAGTTATGAATTTATTGCACAATATAACAATGTAAAATAGATTATTTACTGCCATAATTCATAAAAATATGAATGCAATAAAATGCAAATAAGATTTAAAAATATACATATGCGAATATGTATAACTTTCAAGTGACATGTCGTTATAGAGGGTTAATATCTTTATTTCGTGATAATTAATATTTCATTTAATAAGTAAGTTAAATCATAATAATCCAGTTCAATAATTTGTGTTATAAAAGCGATTACTATGAAGCAAAACTATAAATTGTATAATAATTCATTATGTATTTTCTTATATTGTTTATATTTTTTAAATAGCTATTAAATCGAAACAAAATTATTTGTATTTATATATATATTATATATTATGTAATATATATATATTACTTGTAATATTTTGAAATGTAACCAATTAATGCACAATATAACAAAATGGATTGTTTATCGTAATAATATATAAGTATTTTTTACACGAATTTATGTATACATATACATTGACAAAGAAATATATATTTTTTTTTTTTCTAATAAAATTTTTGATGTATAATTATAGTATCTTTAGAATATTTATATTTTCAATATATTTATTATAAAATTTATTTGTATTTCTACAAATAAGATAAAATAGTTGAAATTATAATTAAATTATTATATCGAATTGCGTAGTTACATTTTTATGCTTCATATTCTCATTCAATATTTTATTACTTTATAGACTGAATACATTATATATTACCTGAATGATCATAATAAGAAACTATAATCTGTACAGAAATATATAATATACTTAATATGTTCTTGACACTGCGTAGAGGACGAAAACAGTCTATAAAGAGAGAGTGCCATGTTTATTTATAACTAGTAATTTGATTGGCCGTGTAATACACTATGATACATACATACACAATCAATATGAGAAAAGTGTAGTTTTCATTTTTAATTTAATTCTCTAATTTCTAATGGAATTGACAGAAGTTAGCAAAATAAAGAGCAATAAACTGTTTTTTATTATTGTAAAATTAAATAATATATTGATACTCATGTATTAATAAAATATACTTGATTAAAGAAAGATTAAAAAGTATATAAATATTTAAAACCTTTTAATATTATGTTTCATTTAAATAATCTTGTTCATAATAGTGTTTTTTTAATAAGTGAATAATATACATATTGTTCATAACTAATATACGATCTATATTATATGTAAACATTGACGAATCATAAATGTCTTCTATGTCATGTATAAAATATTATATATATATATATATATATATATATATATATATCATTTAAATCTATACATGCAGATATATACAATATAATATCAGATATATCAATGTAATATTATAATATTCTTAAAATATTTTAGATTTTCAATTTAAAATTTTAATATAATATTTAATTATATTACCATTTATACTACCATTAAATAAAATAAATAATCAAAAAATAATCTTGTATTAAGATATTTGATTACTAAATTGAATCATTATTATTAAATTGAAAAATAATTTACTTACATGAAAAATACATTAACTTACATGAATTCTTTGTACATAACGTATGATGATCGATGAAACAAGTAGTTTTAAAATTGTGAAATTTCCTTTGTTTATCACATGGGGGCTGTATCAACATGAAAAACATACGGCATCTTACATAGCATCTTATAACATGTATTTTTTAATTGAATTGCAATTCAATTATATAAATGTTAAAAGATGCACGTAGAATGCAACCAAGCAAGTAGATAGATATTACATGCTTAATGTTTAGTGCTACAAAGAAGATAAATTCGACGAGACCGACGCAGCGCAGCTACAGAGCAATCAATGAATGCATATTGATCTCAACCCTTCACGGATTCTATACCTGCAGGGGCGGATCACTTGAGCACCAAATATCATGATTTGATTAAGAATATTATATTAAAATGCATACATTATAAATAAATAATTTCTTCTATTTTAAAATTATTATTAAGTAATAGCACTTAATCTTTTATATTATGTTTTAAAAATTTGTTTAAATTTGTTTATTGTTAATTTCTTTAATTAATTTATAGCGAAAATTATATTATTAAAAATATTTAACAATTCTTAATAATACTAAATCTTAAAAAAAATGTTTATATATAATATTTATTTAATAACAGATATAACAGTATTAAAAGTAAATCTATAAATATAATAAAGTATAAAAAACTTTAAAATTTTTAATTTATATTTTTTTATAATATAAAATTTATAGTATATCATTTATATATAAATGTATATTTATATAAAAAGAAATATTTTAATTTTATTATTTTAAAAAATATGTAATTAAAATATTAAATAGTAATAATTAATAATTAAATAATAAATGATAAAAAGTATGAAATATACTTCAAATTATTTTTTTTTATCGATATTTGAATTTCGATATCAATTTCGATACCTCGCATATGCAATTGTTTAATATGATCAAATACTAGAGTAAAGAGTATTGCTTCATTTTTATGTCAAATTGTCAGTTGCTCGTAAAATTACGACGGATTTTCTTAGGTGATGTTACATAAAATAAAGTAAGCATAAGAAATTTCATAGTCTAACACGAGCGCCGGAAGCTTAAAATGATTGCGGTAACGGGTGCAAACTACTAAATTCTTTCATCATTAACAAAAAAAAACAAAAGTCTTGAAATATTTTTTCATAAAATTACTATTTGGATTGACCATAATAAAATATTTAAGTATTAACTATAAAAGTGTTTGATCATTATATAAACGAAAAATTTATCGTTCTAATCGGCTATATAAAGGAAATGAATTTAGGCGCGTTAAATTAAAGTTGTCTAAAAGGCCGTAAGATGTCAAGTCGATCGGTACCGCGAGCGAACAAAAGAACAGGATTGGTCGCTTCGAAAGTAGTGCCAGACATGTGTTTCGTTTCCCGCCTCGTGGGTTGTTATTGTGTGGGGGCTCCGCCAGTCCGGTGAGTCGAGTGTAGAGAGCATAGGGCCTAGGCCAGAATCGAACCGCCGTTGGGTTGGCTCCTCGGTACGGTGGTGGCTCTGTCCGACTAGTGACCGACCGTGGTCCGTCCGTCATATTCCGGGTTTGAAAGCAAGGTTGCGACTAGTTGTTGCGACGCAGGAAGGTGTAGTGATCTGTGTACAGAGCTACGAACGGGTCTGCCGGCCATGGAGAAGCGGATAGAACTCGAAAAACGGGGAAGAAACCCCGGTGAAGTAAGCCGAACCCCATTTATTTTATTATATTGCTTTGCTCGACACGAGACGATACCGCGGGTTGTTGCGTGCTTGGTGTTCTACCGTGTGCAAGTTTGAGAGCGAGTGTAGAGAGAATCGTGTTCCCTCGCGCGACACCGACACCACGCACTCGCTCTGCGGCACGCCACTGGCCACTCGAAGACGCACGAGAACTCGGATTTCTTGACGGCGACCGCGTGGCTCCGACGATTTATCGGACAAGAAGACGTGTTCTCGATGCCGACACGAGATGCTACGATTTCCACAAGAGTAACAGGCATGGCGTGGTTCGCTTAAATGGCCTGTCTCCTTGATTTTTCATTACTTCGTCTCGACATGACGCATTTTTTTCTATTGTTTCCCATTTTATTTTTTTTTTATTATTTAGAATTTGTACTCTGTTATCGTGTGTGTTTTCTTACCAGATCGGTGGAAAACTCGAAGAAACCGATCCAGTTAAGAACATTGCCAGACCAGTTGTATCCTATTAGCTGGAAAACTAAGAAACTCGAGATCCGATTGGTTGACTGAATTCAACGAATAGTTGATCAACCAATCGTTTATCAAGTTTTCCTAAGTTTTTCTAGCATATGAAGCTTTCTACTGAATTACAAAGTGTCCCTTATCGCGCCGCAGATGTTATTACGTTTATAGAGAAAACACCATACAATCCGCAGTTAAATATATTTGAACTTGAATTATTTCATTTACTATAAAATATATAGTATTATATATACTACATCTTGCTGATTTGTGATGTAATACATCGTAGAATCAGCGTCGTTGGCATAGAAAGTAAAACATGTTTAATCAATGGAGATATTACTCTTTGTAATGGCTGATTTTTTTCTGTACAAGTTTCAATCATTTTAATGAATTAGTGAAATAATATTTATATAAATATTAAATATTTAAATGTATTGTAAATTCATTTTTATTTTTATAATATAATATAATTTACAATATTAATAATTATATTTTTTTCTAAATTTCTAAATTATTTCATAATAAACTTTTATGCAAATTTATATATTATTTACATTGCTTAAATTTTTTTTTTAAATTGAAATAATTAAAGGAAAACAGTCAAGTAAAAAGATTTTTCTAATAAATTTTTAATTAATAAATTAGTAATTTTTTATTATTAATTTTATAGAAAAATTTTAATGTAATATTATATAAAAATCATTTTTCAAAACAAAAAATTCTTTTTTAAAAAAGAATTAAACAAAATATTTTTTAATATATTTAACATTTTTAATATATAATAATTTTAATATATAATAATTTTATAAAAGATTCATTATAAAGATATTTTTAGAAATGTATAAAAATAATACTTCAGAAAGTTCTAGTATTAATATCTATATTCACTATATTAATTAAAAATTATAAAAATTAAATTTCTTTGAGAATCAAATAATTTCAAACATAATCATTTCTCATTTAAATGCCGTGTTATACGCAAGTCGTGTGATCAAATTATAGCGTGGCGTGGCTGTCTCTAGGAGTCCCTCTTTTTAAACTACCGTGCATCGTATGTGTGTTCCTATTACAGGAGCAACCACATCTTAACAGATTGTCTACAAGGTGTTTTCGTTTATAAGACTTCATTTTAAATACATTTAGCTATTAAAATATTTTTCTCATTATTTTTTCGTTGATTTTATGTACAACGCAATAACGAAGTACAAAAAGGCTTTGACAAGATGGTGCCCCTTTCGAACAAGTTTTGAAACATATGCAATCTCATATGCATCTGCTGACAAGTTACAGTTGCTTACATATAAAGTATTATGTCAGAAGTTAACAGTCCTTTGACCGCGATTTTCGGTATTCTAAGAACGTTAAATCCATCAAGGTCAAATGAAAACTTGAACTTGAAAGAATTTATGAGACAATAAGATCTGAAGATCATAATTTTATCTCGTATTTCATTTCTTTGTTATATATACATATAAATTGATTTGTTATTTTTATGAAAATATTACATTTAAGTGACATATGATACAATGTTATTAAATATAATTGTAAAATTTAATTCTCTTTCTATTTATAAATTATTGTATAAAAATTAAAATATATGCTTATTACATACAATTTAATATGAAAAAACAACAAATTATTATTCTTATTTTATGCTAGAAATCATTTAATGATAAACATTCTTTTACGTCTTAATATAGATCTTATACGTAAAAATATAATTGTGCTCGTGTGTAATAATTAATGTTGATATTTTTTTTTCAATTTATATTTTATATGGTTTACATATTTTTTCCACAAATAACAAAAGTATATTATGTAAATCGACTATCAGCGGGAAGAGTTGTGTGTACCATGAGGTGCTGCCATGAGATGCGCGTGCGAGTGAACGTCGCCATTGTTTTCCGGTGTGCGCGGGTGTATTCTTATTGACAATTAAATTTCGCTACATCTTTTAAGATAGATTATGTTCTAAAGTTATTTTTGCTCATTACAATGTATATAAATGACGCTGAATTGATCATAAAATTTCTCATATATCTAATCTATGATTGTGTCTTATGGCGTGTTACTGATCACTGTGCAGCCATCTTGGACGAGTCCACTCTGTCACCAACTGACACGCGTACGTTTCGAAACAATAAGAAAATCAAAATAATCATTTCTCACATTTTTACCTTATATAATGAATTTTATTGTTTTAATTGAGTCACATTCAACACATCATTTAGATTCTTTTGATACATTAATATAAAACATATATGCGTGGGCGTTTGCATCACGTAAACCACCGGCGTTGCGATGCAGTTCATTCAGCAGTGCCGTAGCTACTACTTCATAAACTATTGTATATAAAGTTGTACAATGTTATACAGTAGCATGTTTTGTTAATATGAAGAGTTATATTTTATTATTATTATTATTTTTTGATAATTGAAAATATTTTTTACATTATTTTTAAATATTACTTAAATATATTTTTAAATATTGAAATTATCGTTAAATATTTTTTATTAATAATTATTTTAAATAAATACTTTATAAAAATGTAATAAATTATTATTAATATATAAAAATATACAATTTTATTTAAATTATTTATTAATATAAAATGTTCATCATATATAATAATTTTTTAAATTTTTATTTTAGAAAAATATTTATTTCTAAATTTTCTTTATCTCATTTCAATTCATATATCTATTATGAATATTATTATATCAATATTATCTATACGAATCTATTTATATGTATTTTATAAAATGCATATATATAAAAGTAGATTTTTTGTTTTTTTCGTTTATTTAATGTTAAATTTAAGTAAAATATTTCCTTCTATCCATCTCTTATTATCAGTTAACTTGTAGTTGTCATTGATCCGCTCCTATAAGCCACGGCAACTTCTCATAAACGCTTCCACTACGATCAGTGCAACGCACGACGCAACCAATCAGCCGGCCGGTCGGAATGTCGGGCAGTGAATCTAAGATAAGGACATGTGACGACTTCGAGACTTCGTGTGAAAGCGGTTTGTCGCCACTAAAATTTGCTACGCATCAATTTATTCGGCTTCAATCAAAATTTTATGAAATAGCAATTAACAAATTAATTTTTTAATTTTATGTAAAATTTTTTCAGATCATTAAAAAAGTAAATAATATAGCATAATTATATTTTTAATATTTGATTTCAAATAATATTTGATTCAAAAATGAATTGTATAGAAATTCATTTTAACTTGTGATAAGTTAAGATAAAATGAATTTCGATAACATTAGAACTTGAGACTGCTCGGATTCGCTTCTGTCGCGTGCCACAGTCAGTACTTATCGCTTGCCGGCTTTTCTGATGCCGCTAAACAAGACGCGTCGTGCACTCTACTACCATCACCCCTGTATCCCGAACACCCCTTCACACTTCTCTCCCCTGTTTCTCCTGTCTCCTTTCTATCTCCCCTCTCTCTCACCTTTCTCTTTCTCCGATCAATAAAATAGCCCATCTCCCGCGAAAGCTTATCGTTCGTTTGAATTTTAGCGATTATTATCATCTTTTTCACCTACATCACTAAGTTTTCATTCACATCTTTATTGTAGTGTTAGCTTATATAATTAAAAATGCAATAGTATTATTCACAAATACTTCTTTTAATCAAAACGTTTCATGATTTTCGAAAATCTTTATTCAAATCATTAAATGATTAATGCAGAAACAATATTTAGAAATTGATTTTTAATTAAAAGAGATTTTAATTTTGGTTTTTAACTTCTATTTTTATGTATTTTTATTTCTAATATTGTATATAAAATTATATTTATTGTAAAATATTATTACTTATGTTTGGTTTTAATAAATGAAGTTAGTTTTTATCTATTTTGTATAGTTGAAATGTGATTTACTATTTTTATAAAATTATTTTAGAATTAAAAATTAGAATATTAGAAATATTAAAAAATTTAATTGTTGCTTATATAAAAATTATTATTTTTTCAGATCAAAGAACTTGTTCTTGACAATTGCAGAAGCACACATATAGTTGGTTTGACAGATGAATTTGTTGCATTAGAATCACTAAGTCTCATTAATGTGGGACTTACCAGTCTAAAAGGCTTTCCAAGACTATCGAGTCTTAAAAAGGTAAACAAATATATCAATATATAATTTTAAAATTAATAAAATATGAAATACATTTTGTGTAATTATTTTTTAATTATTATATATATTTAAGTATTACATATATAATATATAATATTTTAATTTATATTTTAATATTTTAATAATGCAATATGAAATTTTATAAAAGACTTATTAAAATAATGATAAACTATTCGTATTTTTCTATTTTGTATAGTTGGAACTTAGTGACAACAGAATTTCTGGAGGTTTAAATCTTCTTCAATCAAGTCCCAAATTAACTCATCTTAATCTTAGTGGAAACAAGATCAAAGATCTTGATACACTTCAACCTTTAGTAAGTTCCATTATTTTTATGTATTATATGTATATATGTTTTTTTTAAATATTAAATGTAAGTTAATAATTTTTATTAATGATTTGTATTAATAATTTTTTTGTAGAAGGAGTTTAAGAATTTGAAAAATCTTGATCTTTTTAATAATGAAGTAACAAACTTGGATAATTATAGAGAAAAAGTTTTTAGCCTTATTCCCAGTCTTCGATGTCTTGATGGGTATGTAAAAGAAATGTATATGTTTCGTTTATTTCATTAATATTTTTATTTATTAGTATAATATTAATATTTTTCTATATTTAGTATATACTAAAATATAAGTTTTTAAATATTTTGTTATATACACAATAGATTTGACACAGATGATTGTGAAGTAGATGATAGTGAAGGAGAAGATGATGAAGTAAATGGAAATGAAGATGGAGATGGTGATGCCAATGAAGAAGATAGTGAGGAAGGTTAGTTAGAAATTCACAATTAAAAATATTTATTAAAATAAATACATTTTTAAAGAATACATTTTTAACTATGAATATAAAATTTTTAGTTTCAGATGAAGAGGATGAAGAAGATTTTGATGATGGTGGTGTAGGATTAGAGGCTGTATACAAGGATGGTCTTGAAGTAAGTCATCATGTTTTAAATTTTATTTAAATTTATAATGATATTAAAAATAGTAATATTACTGCAATATTAAAAATAGTAGTATTGTTCACATTTCATAAATTATTTAATTATTAAATTATTAATTATTAAATTATATTATAAATTTCATGAATTTGTACTTATTTAATTCATATAATACAGGATGAAAGCGATGAAGATGATTTTCTTTGTGATGAAGAAGAAGAAGAGGATGATGATGATAATGAAGATGATGAACAAGATGAAGAAGAAGGTAAATTTATAAATATGTTTTAATTAAAATATATTTATTGTGATTTAAAAAATATTTTATATAACTATGCTTTTTTATCTTAAAATACATTCTAATATTATAAAATTATTATATTATAAAATTATTTATTTATAAAAAAGATCAAATTAATTAATTAATTAAAAAAATTATAATGCTATTTTATTATATGTTTCTATTGCGTTTTATAGAATCGTCTCCTGCTAGAGGTAAAAAGAGAAAACATGAAGATGGCGGAGATTCAGGGAATTAGAACCATAAAGAGCAGGCTTCTGATACTGTTAAATGAGTGTAAAATTCATATAAATAATAATAATTGAGATGCAGAGTGACCATCTGGGAATCAAACTAATTGACCGACCAATGACAGACTACAGTTAGTGGTGTGAATATATCATTGAATCATTGACTGACAAATTGTCTGTGGAATAACAAAAGAATACCATTGAAGAGGAATGTGAATGAAAATGAAAAAGAGGATAATGATGGCATAAAATAGGACTGCATTCCAGCTGGACACAGCGCGTTTTAGTTATACTAACGATATTTTATATAGAGTATATAGTTAGAATATTAGTGGTGTTGCATGGGTGAAAGATCAGATATTGAAAGACTCGGAAAAAAGCAACAGTGAAGTTTTACACTTGAAGGAGCATATTTGTCTGTTAGCTCCAGTCGGCCAAAGGCTGGTCACGCTGGAATGCAGTCATCGTTAATCAGTACTAAGGTTACATAAGTTACATTTTAAATACATTATTATTGTACCATGAATAAGTATAGAGTAAATGAGGAACAACTTTTGTACAGGTTTACACCATACATTGAGGTGCATTATGCCTCTGTGATTTTTGGGACAGAAAATAAAGAGATAAATATATGTTGCTCATACATTGAGCTTATATCTATGAAAGACGTATTAAGATAGGAATTTACATCATAAGAATGAAAAAATAAAAGAAGTTTCGTTTGTTAGAATAATAGCATTTGAAATGTATAATTAATATGAAAAAAAAAACATCAGTTTAGCATATAAAAAGTATTTTAGTATTTTCAATTTAATTATTTTGATATAAGTTAAAAAGTTTTGATATTTCAAGAAATCTTGAACGAAACTGCGAAACAATATAAGAATACACAATTGATATTGTGTACTCCTTTTTGTAATTTTTAGTAAATTTTAAGTTCCAGATATTTATGTGTATAATGGCAATGTACCATGAATAACATGGCTGTTAAGATTACTGTTATTTACTTTTGGGCATTTCATATTTTATGTGTTATGCTCTATGATATAACAAATTCATTTGATTAGTAAAATTATTGTAACATTTTCCTGTTCCAAATTACAAGTATTCAGCTATAACAGTTAGATGTTTTTATATCATTAAATCGTACGATTTTATACGATAACAATAGAATTACTTGTTGCATTTGTATCGTTTATACATAACAACAAGTTTAAATATTTGGAACATAATATTAAATAAAAAGAAAAAAATCAAAATTGCTATAAATCATAATTACCTTTAATTTCTGTCTCTGAAGTTACCATAGCGCTGACACATCTCGTGATGATTGAAGTGCGAAGTTAATGGATAATGATCATTAATATTATTATTAATATTAAATTACAATTATGATTTGAAAAAACAAATATTTACACTTGCGCTTTCGCACTTTTGAATTATATTTAAAAAAAAGTCAGAAACGCAAAATTTAGATTAGAATGGAAAGACAAAATCTCGAGAAATAGGCGCAAAAGTAAAAGATGGATCAGTCAATGTAGTTAATGGTGAGACTGTGGTAAATGGTTACTGAACGGACTACCAATTAACTACGTGATCGTGAGAATGGATGGGAGTGAAATAGCGAGTGAGAGTGCAAGAGAGGATCGGTTTTATAAGAAAAAAATTATGGTAGAGTCGAGGATCTGGCGCCTCTTTGTCGCCAGTTTGGTTATGGCCTTATCCAATTTTTCCAAGACTAAAGCAAATTTATATTAGGTACAATGAGTATATGACATGTACAGGTCCAAATCTGTAAATTTCCAATCTGCAATTTGTAATTGCGGCTCGCGCGGATGTCATATTAAAAGTTAAATTATAAATAATTAAAGAATTAAATTATAAATAATTAAACATTCCGCGCGTCCCGCGACACATACACTTTTGTCAATTGCAATTTTGGATAGACCATTTATGTAAGGGAATCTATCACCTTCTATTATCAGAACTATTACATCTCTGTATTGTCTGTCTGTTCCGTTGTTAAAGTGGATTTTTATCATAACGTTTGTTTATTTCGAACAATCCTCATCAAAATAAGAAGAAATAATTTATTAATAAAATCATTTACAAATCAAGGATTATGTGTGATTGATATTATTAATCCTTTTTTTCATTTTTTAATATTCATATATAATTATTACGAAGTTATTATATTCACGATTTTAATTATAATTTTTAACATTTTACAAACTAATAAAAAATTCTATCAATTATATTTTGTTTTATGCAAACTAATGTTTTATGATCTAAATTATTTAAACTTCATAACTATTTATAATTACTAATTGAATTATCATAATCTAAGTAATTTGATTATGTGAATATTAAAAATATTCATATAGTAATTAATTTCAACAAAAATATTATTAGACAGATTATGATATTATTAACATAATTTCAATAAATAAATATATATTCTTATAGAAAGTATAGAATAATTTGCAAAAAAAAAATGTTATTTATACATATACATGTATATATTATATATGTATACTATTAATTAATGATATATTTGATATACTTAACAAGTTAATTTAAAAAATGACACAAATATATGATGCAATTATTCATACAGTCATATTTCATTAAATATGCAGTATTATTAAGTATTATAATTTGAAAATATAAAAAAAATATAAACTTATTTAACAATAAAACAAATATAAAATATATAAATATGTAATAAAGTTGTTTGTAGTTTATTTAGATCAAAATAAAGTTTGAGGTATTTTAACGTTACAATACTTACATTATTATAATACTTTGAAATCTTGTTGTTTTGCACAATCATGTTTTTAAATTGCAATATTGATAATTTCTTGTTTAATCTTCTTATTTATATAATATTTTTTATAAATTATTTTACTATGATATATTTGATTTAATATAAAATTAACATATAATAGAGTTAATAGATAACAGTTAATAGATAGTTTATTTATTAGTATTCAAATTATTTTTAAATTATTTTTAATTAATGAAGAAATAATAAAACCACTATGCTTACTAACTTTTTTTCTCTTCGCATTATTATTTGTTAAGTTTTTTGATAATTCATAATTATATACTCATTTTACATCTTTCTATAACATGTGATATTTTAAATAAATTTTTGTCTTTCTTTATGTTCAAATTATAATATACATATCATATATTAATAATGAAATATGATTATATAAATACTAATTATATTTATAATATTTACTAATTGTATATTTTTATTATTTCATATATTATATATATGATTATATATATTACATTTAATAATAATAATAAATATATATTAATATTTTAATAATAAATATAGATATTGCAATTTTTTTGTAAATGATTTTGTAAATTTCTAAGAATACACAGAATATTTATTTATTAAAATTATATATAACACGAATTTTTTATACTCAATATTATATAACAAATATATATAAATTAAATTATATTAATTATTTTTAAAAATTTTATTTTTATATTTTATTTAAAAGAAAGATTTAAAAATTAAAGAAATTGTTTTGAAATTTGTTTGTCTTTAAATATTAATTATAACTGAAAATTATTTTAAATTATGAATTTTAAAAAAATTTTTCAAAATTAGTTTAAGCGAATTTTAATATAATCTATTTTTTTATTTATTTACTGTTATTGTCATCTTTACTCTACTATACCGATAGATAAAATATTAACGAGCGTGTACAGTGCTGCCAGTAGGCGCTGCCTTGTAAAAGTGATAATCCAACCTCGGCGCGCAGTTTCGTGTCGAGTCTTCAGTGTTTCTCCGCGCTTCCGTTCGTGCGTTTTGGTTGTGATTCGTTGTGAAAGAGAGTCGGTTAAGCTTAGAAGTTGAAATTGTGTTTTGCGGAGAGAAGTTATAAAGTCATCGCTTTTCAAATAATTTGAAGAAAATGGCTGAAAGTAAGGGTGCATTGATTGCGAAGACAGTGCAAAAACATGCAGGCAGAGCAAAAGAGAAGGTAAGTACCACGAAAAGACATATACATATTTGTAACAGGTTTCTTCAAAAAGCATGTCAGTCGTTCATACGTTCGGAACGAATTTGTTCTTTTACACAACATCTGAATTTTACTCTTATTCCTATATATTTTATATTTCTATATGAATAAATATTCCAATAAATAAATGTTATCATTTAAATATCTTAATGTATAGCCTCATAACCCTTCAAGGAATTTGCTTTTTTTATATAAGATTGTGAATGGTAAAATTTGACATATCATAATAGTTATTGACAACTGTTCTAAGAGATCAGATTCGATTTCGCGAATAAGTCGGTAATTCGTTAGATTTTTTTTTACTTGTATAAAGATGACTTATATAAGCGGTAAACATGTAGCACTTGTGTAGCAGAGTTTCATTTAAAATGACAATTATGCAACTCTTGGGCCTGGTTCAGTGTAGTAATGCATATATTAGAGGTGTATCTTCAATGCTAGTCACTAGCATATCCCTAAACGAAATTATTGTGAACCCTAGATTATCACGTGGCATGAATTTTTCACTATCTGTCAAATACTTGATTTCTATTTATTAATTTCTTTAAATAAAATAAATTGTAATTGTAATTGTAAATAAATTTTCTCAAAAAGATATTTTAGATTTTTTTTTAGAATTTTCATTTAAACTTAAATTATTTTTTATATACTAATGCACAATACAATTTATTAGAATATTAATGGTAAACTAATGCAAATCATAAAATAGATAAAATTGATTGACATATAATTTAATATGATTATGATACGACATGTACTTCATTATATACATTATATATATATATGTATTAAATTTTTTTATACATATTCACTGCAATTTGATTTTTTTTCAATGTTTTATATTATGTAATAGGCGCTTAACAAGATTGCATGTATACTTTATTTTTGAAGAAAAAAAAAAATGACACATCATTTTGTTCTGTTTGTATTATCTACATAATAGTTAACTACATCATATATTATAATATATGATATTTGTATTAAATTTAATGAACACTGAAATATGTTACTCAAACTATACTTTTCGATTTTCGGATTTGTATTAATTATAATCAAGATTAATTATAAATATATTCAAACAATATATTCAAATTTTAAGCATGCAAAATTATTTTTAATATAACAATAATTATTTTTATCAAATTTTATCATTCAAATTTTATATTTAAATTTTACAATATACAATATATATTTAAATATATATTTTATATTTGAAATTTAAAAAAAGTTTATCGATATTCGTACAAGTTTTACTAATGCATTACGATTAATTATTTTGAATAAATAGTTCACTTTTGAATCAATAATTTATAATTATAACAATAATTTAATAACAATAAATAAATTATAGTATCATTAATTTTTATATAATTAAAATATATTTAAATATGTAATTAATATGTAAAAAATACTAAAATTATTTAAAATGGATATATGTTTTAACGATAAACATATGTTAAACAATACAAGATATTAAAAAAATAGGATTTTTCCAAAATACTAATAATTTTATTACTCATTATATTTTTATTTATTATATATTTATCATTATAATTATTTTATTATTATTTATTATAATTTGCATTACAATAATATACAATAATATTTCTTTCAATGATAAATTAATATCGTTTATCTAAAAATATTAATTCATAGACTGGAAGTGATCATTTTACATTACAAAAAATAATAATTAGATTGCGGATTTTTATTCATTTATTGAAAATTTAAGTGGACAAAAATATATATATATATATATATATATATAATGTACACGTGATATACAAAACATTTAAAGTAAAGTATATATTGTCATATTTCAATGGTTCAAAACATATCTTTATTTAAGTTCCATTTTCATAATCAAGAAGATCTCGATTTACGATAAACATCCGTAGTTCAGTAATAATTAGATTTTTTTTTCATCTTTACGGTATTATTTAAACGTAATATTTTTATTCAAAATATGATTTTATTTAACTATTTAATTATCATGCGAAAAAAATATATTCATTTATGTAAGATATATAAAACATATAAAATATGAACAATACATATTCTTTGCATAAAAAAAATCCGCAATCTATTGATTATATTGGGTTAAAATATATAACAAAATTTATAATAAAATAATAACGACGTTTCTCGTTTCGTTTCAAAATCGTAAAAAAATGAGTCATCACGTGGAGTAGAAAAATGAAGGATAATCAAAGATATCTTTCTCACAAAATACAAGAGAGCACATTTCTCTTCTATTTTGATTTTCAATGAAGGAAAACACGATAGCCTGTGCAATATACCGTAAGATCGTTTAATTCGTAGGTGTTTCCAAGTTGCTTTCGTGATGGTGGTTATACAGACTTATCTGGTAGAACCGGTCTAAGGTATTGCTATGCTAGAGTTACCACTCTCGTCCAAACGAACGAATAGTTTCAAATTGAAGAAAATAAATAAAATCAAACATCCAATTGAAAATTTAAAAATGGTATGGCACTCGATCAATTTTCTGACTGCCTTCGAATATCTTTTACAATTAAAAAGAAAAATGGTGGAATACCTTTGATTCAATTAAAACATGATTAATTTTCAAACATATGGAATGAAGTTTTGTAATTGTTAATTGTTAATTGAAGATTTAATTAACAATAGAAAAGGGAATTATTTTTTGTCTTTTAAAATATATTTAATCTTTAAATATTTATCCGAAAATTATATATATCCAATTTTTCTATATTGAAATCAAAATTATTGATGTTGAATAAATAACATAATAATATAAATTATTTAACGTTCTATTGCAACGTTGAATAAATATAATATTATTCCTTATAAAATCACTTAAGCAACTTTTGATCAAGTAAGTTGATCAAACTCGAATCGTTTAAAATTTACAATGTAAATTAAATTTCAATTGGATAAAATAAACGATTGGAATTGTGTAACTTGGCTAATGGTAAATCCAGTTTAAAGGGCGGCGAAGAAAAGAAAATTGGCCAGAAATTTTATTGCTAATCCTTATTAAAAAAAAAAAAAAAGAAAACTTTTTTTAATCGATGAATAAAAAAAGGTTATGTAGGTACAATCAATTTTTGCAAAAGGAAAGTTAATTGTTAATTCGAGGCTGAATTTGACATACTTTCGAAATGAGAGTTGCAATGCAACATTGACATTGACATGACCTAAAAAATTAATTATGATTAAAAATTTATAATAATTTGTAACATTTTAACTCTTCTTTAAAATCTTACAAGAATTTCGTAAAGATCGTCGAGGATCGATTGGAATTCTCTAAAAAAAAAAAAATTTGATGAAATGAATTCGTTCGAAAATATGTTATCTTCCGCTTTTAGATAACGAGCTGTCGAATCGTTCTAAAGTAGCTCTTCAAGGTATTCTGCGTGAAACCCTTCTAAGACTTTTGACTTGCTCTTCGAGCAAGTTCCGCGAGCTTCTCGTTATATCGTTTTACACATGAATTTTAATAATTTCCCAAATATTCGATTAAAGTCATCTATAATGAGTTGCACTCACGTATAATCTAAGAAAATTCATTCCCAAAGTTTAAAATGTTAATCACCTCGATATTTCGAGCGATTTTTTTTTCACACGATAAAATAATATATATATGTATGTGTGTAAACCGAATCAATTGTAAAGTTCTGCAAGAGCACACTCGCGCGTGAAAAAATTCCCCAAATCACTCGAGGCGAGGAAAGCCAGTGTATCTGTATGTGCTAGAGAAACTAAAGACCATTAAGACAGCGAAAGATCTTTTCTCGTATCGTATAACTGCAGCGTATCGAGCTGCGGTATCGCGCATTTATATCGGAATTTACGTTCGCATTTGCCTGACTGCTGGTGAAACCGAAAGTATTCCTCTGTCGATCGAGCTTAGAAATGAAAGTGTCGTATGACCACTCTGTAAATTGGTGAAATTCGTGAGTTTGATTGTTTCCTTCCTTTTTTATATGAATTTTCAATTATGTTGGATAATTATTGCTTAATAATAAGAAGAGAATTAAACGAGATTATTTTTATTATCGAATATTATATTTTTTCGCCTCGTTTCGAGTACTCTGACTCTGTTCTCGAATTTCTTGAGGATCATTCCGTGATATATTTATTTGCTAGATATGTTTTTCATTATTCTAACATTTTTTCTTTTCTCTTGGACAAGAATTGTGGGCGATGATTTTTTTTTTCTTTCTAGAACGTAGACAGAATTGTGCGAAAATAATATATATAAATGGTGTAACAATTCTCTTCATAGAACGTCGATTTTTGGTTATTCAAATAATCAATTGATGATCTTTTTCGCAATAACAAACGTTTTTATATTTAAAAATTGTTCAATTTTTAATCTGAATTTGTTTCTCAATTAGTTCTAATGTATAAAAAAAGAACGTACAAGATTGTATAATAATTTTACAAAAAAAAAAAAAAGAAAAAAAAGTTAGAAAAGAATAAATTTAATGAAATATTAGATATTTCGTTGTATTTTATTTCTAGGTCTAATTTTGTTCTACATTTGTTATACATGAATCATCATTTGAATATTTATAGTTGAATATCGTTTCCATTTTTTATTCAAGAATTGCTGGAATAAAAGATATTTCTCACATAATTTTATTCATCTAAAAGACCGATCTATCTTGTAATTCTTTCAGATTTATATCATTGGTAAGATAAAGGATTTTATATAAAATAAATTGTTTTTTTTTTTTGTGCCAACTGAAAATAGATGATATCAAAATCTTCCTCCGCCTCTGTTCTCCAGTTTTTGTCTTTGTTTTCTGATCATACCTTGAAAACGAGCGTGGAAATAACGAGCTTTGTTTGCACAACATTGTACAGATTAGAGTAGACATTCAAAGAGATTTTTATTGAAATAAAATTCAAGATAAAAAGTAGCTTATTTATAACGTTAGCTCGTGTATGAAATTGATAAATAAATTCTTTCATAAATAATTAATTGATTTAAAATTATATTCACTCAATGATTTATAGAAAATATTTTATTACTTAATATTTTTTTTTTTTTAATACTCCGCATATTTGACGAACAGAATATCGATAACTTGGAGAGGAAAAGATAATAATATTAATTGAAAATATAGAAATGTGAATTATCGAAACGTAGTTGTTCCATATGTAAAAATAAATTAAAAAAGTAGAATAAAATTTTATCATTTATATCCTTTATTATTGTTGAGAAAATCGAGATTAAATATATACTGTTAAAAGATAGTTAATTAAATGAATTTTCAAATTTAATTTTTTCGAAAAAATAACGAAATAATTTTATTCTAAGTGATTCATTTGTACCAAATTCGGGATTGATTTATTTTTTGATAAACGTAAAATTAAACTTTCTTTTCTTATTGTACCTTTCTTTAACAAGAGAAACGTATCTATCATTTAATTTCGTATGAAAATTCCGTAGAAATCGATCAAAGAAAAAAGAAAAAAAGTAAGAAAGATAAGAATGTTCAAATTTATTGATAATTTTGCAATAAATACCTTTTTAAAACTACATTGAAAATCATTAAAAACCCATAATAAAAAGCATCATTAGACGCTTATCGACAATTAATAATTAGGACATGCTATATTTAAATAAACAGTCACAACATTTGTTACCTAATCGATTACAAATTCGTCAAAATTGAATAAATGAAATTTAAAATCGTCAAAATTATTATAAAAAATTGCACTTCGCGAATTCGTTGATAAATAAATATTATCTTTTCACATTCGTGAGGCTGTCAAGCAAGGTCTAAGTAAGATCTTCCCTAGAAGCAGTTTCAGCTCAGAAAAATTAAAAGGAGAGTGATGAAGGTGATTTCGAGTCGTGAAAGTAAACATAATGGATTGCATCGAACTTTCTCTGTCTTCTTCGTTCTTTTATTCAACAGTTTAACCGCTCTTCTTTGGACAGGCGTATCATCGTGCGATGATTCTGCTTGTTTCAGCCGAGAAAATCGCATGAAAGTGCGGAGACGGAAGTCCTCGATGCTCATAGTTCTCCCTAGGCTACGATTTCTATCGTGTCAACTTCGCCTACCAGTTACTATTCTCGTCTCCGTGTCCCGGACGCTTTTGCTCCGTGACTGCCGGCAAATATATCTACGAGCTTCTAGCTTTCGAAAGATACCGGCCTCTCCCTTCGCGGTTATATCCCAATTTCCGTGAAACGTAAGCCGGACGACACCGCGTTTCAGCTCGTTTTCGAGTACGTACGTGCTTAATTATTTTTAAATGTTTTTTGAAAATGTGCATTTTAATTATTAATCGACGGAAAGGAAGCAAACGTATCCTAGAATTGAAATAAATTGTGGCAGAATGGTAAATTTTTCCAGTTTTGTTTTGTTTTTTTTTTTTTTTTTTTTTTTTAGATAAAAAATTTTATCATTTAAAAAATTGTAAAAATCGTATTGTTTTGGTTTTCTTTGTAGTTTCTTCGTAATTCCAAAATATTTTAAAATGTGATAATTACGGATATGTTTTTTACTTTAAATTTTGAATAGCGAAAACGAATTTTACATTAAGAAGGGTTCAGACGATTAATGTGCATATATTATCAATATTTTAAAGTTTTAAACGTTATTATTAAAATTATCGATATGTATTGTTAATATAATATTGACAATATATATATATTAATCGATGAAATTTCGAATTTAGCTTGTATTTCTAATTTGTGTAAGATTTATTATAAAATTCATAATTAAATTTGAAAATAAATTTTAATTCATCTGATTTGATTTAGCCTACTGACTCTATTTGACATAAAATAAAAAACGAAAAGTGTGTAACGTTTAACTTGTCGATTCGTGTAAAAAAGTTTAAAGTATTTATTTACTGTTACAGAAACGAAACAATTCAATAATAATCGTTAATATATTGCATAATACTTTAAAATAATACTTATCTATAATACTTATCACATTAAATTGATATTTTATTATGCAGTAAATTACAATATTTTTATTTCATAATTAATTTTATTACACCTATACTTTGAAAATCTTATATCGATAAATATTTTATCCTTATACATTGATTTTATCGATTTAATATCTGTGTTAACACTTGTAAGCAACAAATTATAGTATTAGTAACTTTCCCTCAGAGATATTTTTGCTCTTCCTTAATTTTCTCAATATCTTTGGATGCTGTCCAATTTAAATCACGGGAAGGAAAGCACGAATTCGAGTTAATTGGCGTCGTTTTCGTTATATTTGAAAAATGGTATTTTAGCGGACAAATTATATTAGTTATTTTTTCTTTTCTCTTTTTTCTTACTCTCCTCAGAGTATTTATAATCTTTATATTGTACTTTTTAATTCGTGCGTTTTATTAAAGAGTACATTAAAAATTAATATTTAAGTATTAGCATGTAGAAAATGGTGAAATTAGTGTCATATAATTAATAAGTAAATGAGAAAAATTTTACATTCGATAAAGTAAATCTATAAATTCTGTGAATGCTTCTTCTGTATCTATTAATAATTTCTTAATAATGTTTGAGCAAATTAATTGTCAATGTAAATACCTTTAATCTGCGGTTTCAATAATTGATTTTTCAACGATATAAAGATTGTGTAAATTTAAAAAAAAAAAAAAAAATTTGTCTTCCAGCACGTAAATCCAAATTTTCTTAAAAAATAAAATACTTTAAAATCTTATAATATTTTATTTATAAGATAAAATATATTTTTTTGATACTCATAATGTAAATATTTAAATGTTATCCGTAATATTTTCATTATATAAATTTTAAATATAATCCTATATAAATAATAACAAAAATATTAGAAATTTTACGTAATAATAAATAATGAAGATACGTGTAAAAATTATTTTAGAAGAATAGATTATATTAGATATTTTTTCAGAGCTCAATCTTTACATTATTTATTTTTGTATCTTAATTAAAAATGTGTGGGCTTCAACAATTCTAATCTATTCTATATGAAGTATAAATAATTTATTTTGAGATCGATTAAATGTAGAAATATTGGACAATTATTTTGCTGAACGATATTAGATACTTTCGCTCTTATTTATCTCAATTAATTATCATTACAACTCCATTCTATCTATTTCCTACATACATTCAGAAGTACGTTATGATTGACAATTATTAAACGTTAAGAATTCGGCAACTTCGTTCGGAACAAACTGACCGTAACATATACCTCGTACATAATCACAACAATTTACCTCGACGACAAATATTTCTAACCGAGACCTTATTCTTCGAAGGATTCTCCATCAGCTAGACAAGTCAAAGGGAGATAAAATGAAAAAAACGATGACGCTGGCTCGGGTCCAGCACAGTTGGTTAACTGGGTATAAATACGGAACGCCTAGCGATAAATGCAGAGACCTCTTCTTTCTCGCGTTTCTTCAACTGAAACCGCGCGCATCTTTTCTGTCTTTTTCTCTCGCTTTGCCGCGCACATTTCAACTCCTCCTTTTCTCCCGTTCTTTTCTTCTTGTTCTCGCCACGTTTAGAGCTAAATCGTACGCCGGATCTTGTACGTAAGCGGCAACGTTTTCTTCTTACATCATTCACCGCGGGCTATATGCGTTACAAGCACAAACGTCACACGAGCTCGATGATACGAGGATGACGTTGAACCTTACAGATATTAATAAACGGCGCCGATTCCATCGTCCTTTCCGGCCGAGTAAAAAGACGGAAAAGGCGGTCATCGGTGGAGAGAGAGAAAAAGATAGAGAGAGAGAGAGAGAGAGAGCAGAACACACTGATATTCGCACACTCGTGAAGCGGCTAGCAAATGGAGAACAGACGTTACGTAACACTTTACCTCCCCTTCCACTGAATTTCCTCGTAAATGCCTTTCTGACAAGTGTATAACCACCCATTAAAAACCGCGAACTTGATTTTTTTTTTCTCAGTCCAACGGATAGGAGAATCTTCATATCGAGATATAATTTCTAGAGCTAAATTATCGGTTTTGTTTATAACAGTTTTTTATAAATTTTTTGTTTAATTATATTTATTGTTTAATTTGTTTATTTATCCAATTTTTAATTGGTATTTTCGTAGTTTTGATATAACGTTAAAGAAAAAAGCTTAATAAAGATATGTTTTCCATCTCTGTTGCGAAACAATTCTGGCGTTTTCACGCAAGTATAAAAAAGATAGAAAGATCGAGTTGAAATCGTGCCAAGAATTGAATACTGTGCACCATGTTGCCTTCGTATTGAGGAACAGGTGCAACGACTAATATACTCTCATCGATTTGTTTCGTTTATTCCTTTTTTTTTTTTTGTTGCTCGTAATAAACTTGTAGTGTATATTTATCCACTTGTTAAACGAGACTTCCCAAGAAAAATAAATGGAGTATTGCGTAAGTGGCAATGACTACCTTTATTTTAGAGAGAGTTTTTCATTTTTCTTTTTCTTTAAGTAGATATAATTTGTTGCGTCCATTTTTCTTTTTCTTCGGACATAATTTGTATATTTCGTAAACACGGGGACGAGTGAAAAAATAAATTCTAGCAATTTAAAATAAGTAAAATTAAAATATGATAAATTTTTAAAATATATAATATAATTTTCATTAATTTTAAAAACAATTGTTCAAACAAAAAAGATTCAAATTAACGTATATTTATGCGATTATAAAATGAATTGAATAAAATATTCGGAATAATAGTTTTCAATTTTCCTCTAAGGGAAATTATTTATGCGAAAGAGAAATTTGAAAGAAATCTAGAGACTTGTTTTTTATTACCATTTCAATAATGTTACTGCTTAAGCACAAAAGTTGATTGAGGTTTATTTATTAAATAATTTAAATTTACATTAAATCAAGCGAGACGGAGACGAAACGAGGCAAGGATACGACAAAGATAGAACATTTTACTCTATCGCTATTCCACTCTATAAATAAATTTAAATTGCTTATACATAGATTGCGGATGTTTATAATTGAAATTTTGATTTAATTAAATTAGATATGGAATTTAAATAGAGATCTTTTCCATTTTTTTTTTTTTTCTTTTAAATATCACACGAAACATTTTGAATATTTCGAATTTTTTTCCACATTACGCGCACTTTATTTCGATCCAGTCAAATTTTCTGTGCAAATAATGCACAAACATCCGCAGTCTACTTATAATTTACTAAACAAGCCCTCCCAAAATATTCCACGAATGTATTAACATCCCGTATAAGTGTCAACAATTATTCCTAAACTGTTCAAAAATTTTTCAATAAATAATTTTATCCTACACGAAAAAAATAAAATGACAAGATATATAAATAAAACTGAAGTGCGCAACAATCACATTGCACAAACGTTGTTAAAATTTTCCAATAGAATTACCACAGAAGAAAGAAAGAAATAACAATCAATTCCTCTGCTCCATAAAATTGCGAATTGAAATCGTTCAAAAACTTTTCAATTATCGTTAAACGCTCGTTAAACCAAGCCAAAGACCCCAACGAAGTGACTCGCTTCGTAAAACAGTCTCATTGATGGAAATGCAGGTTGGCTAGCCGAGAAACAGGATCTTCTGGTCTGATATCCTGCGCTTTGTAACGGGAAGGCAAAAGGATTTGGAGTGCCGTTGTCAACCGGTGCATGCGAAATGCAACAAGTCGACGGAGGCAGGAAACGACGCTGTACCGGGCTGGGGAGAAAAAGAGAGAAGAGAGCGTGGAGGAGAGAAGGATAAAGGGAGAGGGGACGTAGACGTTCGGTTGATTCGGCACGAAACGGAAATGGGACGAATCATCGTCGCCCTATTGTAATCTTCGCTCGCCTCGTTTCGTTCAATTAGATTGGAAATTCAGGTCGAGATCACCTGCTGCCCAGTCGTCTTCCAGTTTAGACGAGAAGAAAAAGACGAAGCGGGAGAGTTGACGTTTTGGATTGGAATTTTTTTTCTTGCTTCTTCTCTGGAGTTTCAATGTTACGTTGTTATGAAAGATCTCGTTTTTTTTTTTTTTATTGGTTATTACAGTTTTCGTCGATATTAGACCACTTTTCTTATTAAATTCTGGATCCTTTGGCAAAATTTAATGATATTAAATCACAATTTCGTCGAATTCTCTTGATATTAAAATTACCTTGAATATTTTAAAAATGAAATGAATGAAGAACTAGGATATTCTGCATACAAAATATCGTTGAAATATATATATATAAAATTCGTCTGAATAAATTTTATTTTGAAAAATGATTATTCATCTCGTTCTTAATTCTCATTAATCGACAATGTAGAAATTTATTATGGGAAAATTTATTCAAGAATGTTCGTTTATGAATAAAGATTAATATTATCAAGGATAATATTAAAAATATAACATTGTTACACGATATTAATCCGTGTAAAAAAATTCTTATTCGTATATCCGGTACAATGTTCAAAAGTTCAAAAGTCGTTTAATTTTTATTATATTGATATTCACGATACCCATTCGATTTCATTTCATCGACGCGATCATTGTTGTGAAAAGTTAAAAAATTATTAATTTATCTCCATCCTTAATTATAATTTATGATGATTGACAGTTAACGTTTTCGTAATTTCCTAGCAAGAAATGTATGTGATTTCTCGTCACAAACAGTTTCACGCTAATCTACGAAACGCACGCACCCGGTTTTGCTGATTAACTGTTTGCCGGTTGTGCATGCAAAACGATAGATAGCGGTTAATCGGAGGGAAAGGTTGATCCGTTGAACAGGGAAAACAAATGACAGTTATTTAGGGGAAAACAAACGGTAAGTGTGTTTAGCGTTTGAAACTGGGCGCGCGATTCTTTCAACTGGGTTACGACCTAGTTCTGCTATTCTCAGCGAAACTACGGCAGACACTTCGTTCCTCGCCAGAAAAAAGGTTAATGTCGGCATATCTGTCGTTCAAATGCTCTCCAATTAGAATGCCTTTAAACAAATTAATGCGATACAATTAATCGATATTTTGCCCTTATTCTCTTTTACAGATGTTCATATATTCGTGGAACACGCGGAATAACTTTGGAGAGATTAACTTGGGAACAAAAGATATACAAAAATGTCGATCGACGTTTATTTATTAAGTTACGATTACAAGTAAAGTTTAAGCGAGATAAAATTGTCTCAATCTATCTCCATTTTGTTTCCATTTAAAAAATTATATTATTTATGATATAATTGTGTTTTGGCTTTTAGAATTGATGCTGCAAAAATGTGATAATGTTTATATTGTCGTGTGAGGCTTAAAGAGAGTAACTCTCCACTTTTATTTTTCACAAGTGAATATTATGTTGATGGAAAGTGTGCAAGTTAAAGTTAGTTTTGAACATGTCGAAAAATACTTTCAAATGTATTCGTGTATTTCAATATATTTTGTAAGTACCTGCATCGTTTACGAAGTAATTATTTATCATTTTTCTCAAGCTTAATGCTCGGTGATTTTCATTTTTTACACTAAATTATATAATGTGCTAAGTCATTTGCCACTGCCTTCCTTGCACTTGTGAGTTTTTTCGATAATCGAGTCGCGGTTTACCTTGAAAAACCTTCTGAAAAGAAGGTTTCTTAGTCATCTAAAATATCTTCTTCAATGAAACTTTTTAAACAGTTTAAAAATTACGGGAAGAAAAGTAAATATGCAATTTTTAAAATAGATTTTATTTCAAACTATTCTCTTAAACGTTCATACTTCATGCTTTTCAATAGTCGTATCGTATTCAATAAATTTTACGTTTATTTCTTACAAAAATACCTAGTTAAAATTTTAAATTTACACTTTTTCAATTCATAAATTAATCGGAATTATTTATTAAATTTGAAAGTCCAGTATCATTCCTTCTCTTAATTTTATTCTATATCTTCGTATAAACAAACAAAATTCAAATTTCAAACATAATGATACATACAAGTTCTTTTTTTAGCCAATACAAAAACGATATTTTTAATTAATTCACTTTTTAATTAATTCGTATTATATATTTATAGTAAAAATCATTCTATTTGTTTATTATTATACTTTTCTTCGAAGTTTTAGCAATATTTTTTAAATCTTAAATTTTTTTAAGATCATCAAAAAAAAAAATGAAGCGAATGTTAAATAATTTAACATTTCCAAGGGGACGCGAGCGATAAACGTTTTCAATATGGCGGAAAAGATGGCGGATGCCCGCGCGATTTGAAAAAGAGTTAGTTTACAGAAATAGGCAGCCGGTGTCTTGTCCTGATATACGGTTTGCACAGATACGAAGCTTTCGCAGATTTCGAACAGGGTCGATGGCTGGGTACAGATTTAGAAAGAGTTTTCCTGGCCAAATCATTATTCTTCGTGTCTCGACGGTATGCCCCGGAACCCAAGGTGCAATTGCCGCTATTGTCGGCCCAGTCATTCTCACGTTGTTACAGCGCGAAGGATTTAATTAAATTTCTCGGAATAATCTGGTACGCGGATCTGGACAGCCGTTTAAACAGTTTTACGTGTCGCGTCTTTCTCCCCGCTGGTTGGCGCCACCTTGTCCCAGAACGAGAACTAGATCTAACTGTGAAACATTGTAATTAAACGTATGCGTATATGTTCACAAGTGTGTTGGACATAAGTTTGATCGAGTTGTGAATTAATGAATTTTATTTTTAACGCGTAAAAGAGTTGAGGATAAATTGAATCGAGATAGAGATGACACGGTTTATTATCTTCTTAATATCCTTCTAACGGGGGATCGATAGAGAAACGATTAAAATTATCTGCAAATTGCAAAATTTAACGGCAATATCTAATAACCTGAATCTTATCGGTGCAGGTCTTGTTTTATTCGAGAATTAGGTAATTTATACTGTAGATTTAGATGTTAATATATTTATGGAAGAGTTCGAGATTCTAGGTAATATCTAGAATCTGAAGATAGAATTGGTATGTAGAAATCGGTCGGCTTATTTATCAAGATGCAAGTAATTCAATTAAATGAGGCGAGACAAAAAGAGGATGAAGTAGTTGTATCTTCGTTTCGCTTCGTCTGGTGTAAAATTAAATGATAATTTGATAAATAAATATTTTATTCAATATCTTCAATGATCATATATCATATATCAACGCTCTACATATTTTGATCTAATTATCTGAAAATTTTGAGAAAAAAGATCCAGTTTCTCAAATTAATTTTATAATATAACAATATTCTATCACACGCACAAATGTAATATTAATCAATAATAAAATTATTGCAAATAATAATTTTCTACACGATGTCACAAGGAACGATAGGATCTTTTCGTTTTTCATACAGTTTTGCAAATTTCATGAGTTATAACATTTTCCAATGAACTAATGATTTTTCAATATGAACAGTTAAATACCAATCTATTGTTTGAAATTATATTTCAAAAATATAATTATATTTAAAAAAATTAAAATGTCTCTTTATACCGAATAACTTTCGTAGGAACATTCTTTCCTTAAAACAGATATATCGTTCTATCAAAAATAAACATATAAGTATCCAGATACTCTTAGTACGTTCAAATTTTTCAAAGATCAATTCATCTATCCATCACGTTCGATGGCTCCTCGAACGAGGAACAAAGGGCCATGATTTTCAGATCGTTGAAAGAAAGAAGGACTTTTCGCGCGGAGACAGATTATTGGATATCTGTTCGGAACACTGTTTCATTAAAAGGCGTGTTTCTTTCGAGCGTTGCATTTCTCCACGTTTGGCCATGTTACATTGCACTGCCCGTGATTGCGTGGCACACAACCGATTTATCTCTCTGTCCTGGTTCTCTGTCTCAGGGTGAACCAGGTGTGATCAGATATCTCGGGGAATGTTTCAAAATTGAGATCAACACGCTGTCTGGTTTTACTTATGATACTTAATTAACACTTCCGTCAAATTATCATCGTCGCATACCGAATTTAAGAATTCTCTACTTCGTTTATTTGATTCCTGCGTGATCGATCCTTTCCCTTCTTTTTCATTTGTCGCGACGCTTAACGCGTTTAAATTTCTTTCCTCTTTTCACACGCTTCAATGTATCTCGTTGCAAAAATTACGATTTTAAGATGAAATTTTAAATCTTTGAAAATTGAAAAGGTACAAGTAATAAATCATTTTTGTATTAACAAATATATGCCTCTTAATTTTCTATCTTTGGAGAATATTAGAGGATAGAATCTTATTGTTGTAATAGTATGAGAGCTGCAATAAGCAATGGTATTGCAATATGAGATCAAGCATAAAGGAGAAAATATTCAAAGAAATTTAATCATTATAATCATTATAAATATTGAACTATAGTTTGTAATTTTTACGTAATATTTTGACGTTTTATTTGATTTTTTATTGCATGTTGAAATGTAAGCATTTAATATTTACTAATTTACTTGCGAAAATGGGTAATCAGTTTGCTTTCATGTCACAGCTGATCTTATAAAATTTGCATTAATGTCGAGACAATGGGATTTTTATTTTTGATTTTTGTCTCTTAATCAATTGAATTATAATAATTTTTATACATTTTTTTGAAAATAAGCTGACTATATTATTTTCTTTTATTTTTATTTGTTATTTATTTTAGTATATTATTTTAATTTAATTAATAAGCTATATTAAAATCAATTGAAATAATCTTTTTCCTAATCTTGAAACAATGGAAGGAAAGATTTTATAATTAAACTTTTTTGATATTTCATTTTTTTTTTTTTCTTTTTTCACTTATATTCATAAAGTGAAAGAGTATATACTTGAATATACTTTCAGCCAATCTTGTTTCCCTTGAACCAAATAGTTTTTTTAAAAAAAGAGTATTCTTATTTCTCGATTCTTCGAGATCCAAAAAGTCGAATTTTTCATTGCACGAAGATAGCCAATTTTACCTTCAACATTTCCCTATTTACGAGACAAAGATTCAATGTGAAAAAATGGAGATATTAAAACGAAAGAATTAACGATTGATTTGATTCATTCGGATTAATCATAATAGTAACAACGATTTATTTCCTTCAATAAAAATCTCGTTCATTGAATCGGTCGGTAACATTTAATTCACTTTCTCTGCCTACATCAATCTACAATTTCCTCTCGGGTAAAAAGCTCTTATGATAACTGCAATGGAATAAAGAATAAAGCGGCAAGATGTGCTCCAGAAATCATGGTGGGCAAGAGGAAAAGGGGAAAAAAAAAAAAATCTCGAGGCCAAGAAGAAGCAGAGTCTAGTTGAACTTAAAACCTTCCGATGAAATCTGAGATCTTGCGTCGTTGCGAGACGCGAATTTAATTTACGTCAGCTAAATATTCGCAAGTTTGCACGTGCGCATGCTCAGAAGGAACAGATACGCGTTAGCCCGGACGTATTAATCATTTTCACGGTGGAAGAAGTCACGCGACTGAACGAAGATTTATAATTCCATTATGATCTCGTTAAGTGATAAATAGAATAGTTATTTTCCTTCCCTGTAATAGCGGTTTCCCATAATTTTCTCATTTCGAGTATTTGGTAGAAATTCGCACGTTTCCAAGTAGCTAACCACCGGTATATTGGTTAAACACGTTCGAGCAATGTTGGAATTTTTTTCAAACGTGATTCCACTAGCTTGAACTGAAAATAAATTAAGGTTAGGTGGGTTTGAATTCTTATCCAGCGATCCAAAGAAATGCGTGGAATGTATTGTGTAGAGATGTAATTCTGCCAAGATTTGGACGAAATATGCGCATAAATTTTGATCATGTAATTGTCCAGGCGTTTTCCTACGATGAATAAATTTAACCTAACCTAATTTAATATAATTAACGTATTATTGTTGTTTTAATCGAAATGTAATAGGAATTAGATGGATGAAAAGTTGATTTCTTTTAATTTTTTTTTATTTTTATCAAAAATTAAAAAATCTTGACAAATTTTGATCTCTGAAAATTTTCAAACTCATAATTATTATTTACTCGACTTTCAAAAATTTCACAAAAATAAAACTTCTCGAGTTTCGAAACATTTCAAGTTCTCGAAATTTCTCAGATATCTTATCTCAAATAAGCAATTCAATGGTGTATGAAAAATAATATTTTCAAAAAATTTAAATTATAAAAATCGTTATAATGGATCACGTTATCAATTAAATTAATTTCTTCATTGTCTCTTCTAAGACATAGGATAGAATACCAATATAGAATAACTTTATTCAGAATATTGAATCATTAAAAAGTTCTAATACTCACGTTCCATAAAATTGCTTGGAAGATATTACGCCACAAAATATTCCAATCTGACAAGTTGTTGAAACTCGGAAGTGCCTTTCACTCGGACGAACATTTAAGGAAATACAAGTCGTTTAATTTATCAGTTTGGATCGATGAATAAAGTTTGTTTCTAAATCTATCTCTACAGAATTTAATTGCATCCAATTAAAAAAAAATCGAGTCGCGCTTGTTTTGTTCGCATCTTGATGCGCAAAATTAATTTTAATGGTAATTAACTTGTTTCCGTGGTCGTGTAAAATCGATAAGAAAATACAAAAATAAAATAGGAAGGACAATCGTATCGAAAAAGGAAGAAGAAAAAGGTAATTCGAAAGAAAAGTTGATAGGAAACACGGAGAAATGAAAGTACGCGAAATACAAGGAGAAATTATTTCTTCTAGTCACGAATTAGCGCGATTATAAATTATGTATACGATATAATACTTATCTGGAAGGATATCTGTTACGGTAAAAATCTTTTCCTCGTTATTATACTTTCACTTAGGAGTTGCGTGCGAAAATATGCGATACATTTCATCTTGAGAATTTAAATTTACAATGAAATAGAATTGACTTTTTTCTTTTTTCTTGCTTGATGCGATACGATGATCATAATCAATTTTTTTTACATTCGTTGTAGAATTTTTAATTTTCTTAGTTTCTTAGTTTATAGATTTGGAAATTATCTCGAACTTATAAGATTTTAATTTAAGATATTGTGTATTTTTTTTTTATTTTTTCTAAAATTTTTTATATTTTCGACGAATAGAAATAAAATATAACAGCTTCGAGTCTATTTCATCTATTTAAAAAATTATTTAACCTAACCTAACTTAATTGTTCATTTCTTGTCCCTTGAATTCTATTAAAAAATACAATAAAAGTTTTAGATCAAGTCATTAAATCATTTTGATGCCATAATCTCAAAATTCATCAATATCAAAACTAACTTCTTTCGTTATTCCTTGTAAAATATTAATTACTTTTATTACTTTTATTATTATTATTTAAATAATAATTCCAACCCAACCCAGCGCCAATGCAACGTCGATAATCTAATCTAACTGACCTAACCTAACTTAAACTCATAAGTATTTCTCCGCTAAGAGCATCAAATTTCAAATATAATTTTTAAACCAATATAAAACCAGAATATTTCGTTTCTATCCATCGATTACTATTAGAAACGATATAAAGAAAAAGAACATGAAGAATTAATCTTCTCTACATGTATAATTCCTTTTCCTCTTTGTCCCTCCGATCGTGTTTTATTTTAATTTTGTTATTTCAACTTTTTGAGATAAGGATCGATAAAGATAAAAGTATTACATCTTAATACGTCTTTACCACAGACATATACGTATCGAGGGAACAAGTATTAATTCCGTTTAACTCGAAGTATAATACACAATGTATTATGTTTCGTTACGAAAAACTTTAAAATAGATGTGTTTGCGGAGAGATAGGTGCGGATAATTTGTCCTGCGGATAAGCGCATAATTGAATTGACCTTCGTTGCGGTTGCCACCCGATTACGGCACGTCGTCACGGCAATTTTACTTGATCAGTGTGGAGCACTGGAGACTATGGGGTACGTTAAGGACCCATACAGACTACTTCTCAAACGTTTAAAGATAGGAAAAAATGTAGAAAAGGATTTGCACGAAAATTTTAACATCTGACGTACTTAATGTAATTTTTAATCATTTTAATTGAAGAGCTTTCTTGTAAGAAAGAAGCTTACAAATTGTCTTTGATTGATCACCGTTTTGCAAAATATAAATATTGTAAGACATCATTTGTCGTATCTTATTTGTTATTTATACATTGTGCTCGAGAATATTGATTAATTGTACGGTTATTTCGAGAAAGACAGGAGGGAAGGAAAAATTTAAAACGAGTGGTAAATGGTGTTTTTTTTTTTAAATAAAAAATCTTTATTTTTCTTATTTTGATGAAGAGTTTCGCGGTATTGTTTTTAAATATGGCGTATATATTTAAAACATATATTCAAAACTGGAATCTGTATTATTTATTTAAAATTAATATTTTCTTTTGAATGAAACAATATCTTCAGATGCAGTTAATTGTACTCGTAATACAATTTTGCATTTTAGAATCAGAATTTCATTAATATATGTATTTTTTATATATATTAAATAATGATTTGCATTCTTTTTCTATATTGCAAGTTTAAAATGTTATTTCAATTCTTTTTCTTAAATTATGCACAGATACTTGATACAATTTTGTTAAACAGAGAGCAAGTTTCAATCTTTCATTAAGAACTATTTTCGATACTTAAAACGTATGATTCATCAGAATCAAGACATTAAGTTTATATAACTTTTTTCTTCGTAATTATTGGTGAAACACGTTTCCAGAAAGAATAGAATTGTTTATATTTTTTTATATCTCTTTATGTAAGAAAGATTTCTAAAAATTTATTTTCGAATAAAGGATATATAAAGAACATATAACACATACAATTTTTCTATGTGTACATAAATAATTTCTTTAGGGCAAAAGAATATTTTATATATTTATTTATGTTATCAATGAAAATAGTAATTTAAATTTTCATTGATCAATTCAAAATTGTTTGCCAATATATGATATAATTTCACTTAGCTTTCAAAGAATAGGAATTTTTTACGAAATTAATAATTTTTTAAAATTAATACAACAGATTTTAACGACGTAATCAATTTTCTTGAAAATTTCTTTACTTTATTCCCATCGTAATTTTAAAAATTTAAGGAACGATGAGATTTACAATTAAAAAGTTTGAAAATGATGAAAACGTAATTTTGATAGAAAATTTTCTTTTGTTCATTGTCAAACGCAATAAACAGAGGTAAATAAATCTTTGTACAACGTAGATATTCATATTGAAAGTTTCACTTGTTATAAGACGTTACGTAACTACTGGGTCACCGATATATTCGCCTTGCTATTTCAGTATTTCACATTTCGTAGCATTGTTTTTTTCTTTTGAGTTAAAAATAGTACTAAAAAAAAAAAAAAGAAGAAGTATTGTTAAAATTCTGTCAAATAATCCTTCTTTTTTTACCACGTAAATTAGTATCTTTGGTAAAAAGTTAATTCATTTAAATGAAATAACAAATAATATATAAGATTAAAATAAGTATTATATAAAATAATATTATAATAGCTATTAATAAACTATGCATATATTTATATATAATAATATTATTACTGTTTTAATACATTCGTGGGACATTTTTCGTGGAAGGTCGAAACAAGCGTAAAAATTAATAAACAGAGATATCAGTTGAGGCTAAGGCCAATTTATTAAGTTATAAGCAATTTAAATTTACGTTAGATGAAAATGGCTTCTCTATCATATCACTCTGTCTCACTTCTCTCTTCTGATCTCGCTTCATCTAATGGAAAATTCAATTTCTTATATAACTTGACTAAATAAGCTTCGACTTATTATTTTATATATATATATATCAATTTTTATGTCTTGTCTTGACCCCTAGAATCGATTCTCCATAAATCTTCTACGAATATTGTATAACATATATATTTCATAGAATTTTAAATTCGCTTTAGTGACTCGTGGGAAATCATGAACTACCACTACTACGACTTCATTATTATCGTATTATAGCATGACAAGATGATCGCAAAAAACGAGTAATCTAACGAAATATAATAATTCGTTCGTACAACTATAGTATTTTGTGTTTACAATGAATATCGTAATGACAATACATCATTGTTTTATAACACTTTTTAAGTTAATTTTAAATAATGATAATTTAATACCCGATTTCCCCGCCAAATTTTTATTTTATTAAATTACGTTCGAATTTTTTTTTAAATATTTGTCCATGGCATATTTAATACAAACATAACCTTGTTGCTATACGAGAATATAGAATTTCATATAGCCATAATCTCCATTTCACATTGCTCGTGGCTCAACTAGTTGTGTGTTTATTCGAAACATTCTAATTAAGTTGGCCTTCACAAAATAAAATAATTTAATTCTCTGGAAGCTAAATCAAAAAAATAGTTGCAAAATTTTTAAGTTAGATTTAAATTGCGTTATATAAAATAAGATTTATTTACAAATTAAGTACGTACGATAAAATATAAAATCAAGTAAAATTTCTTATACTATCAGATCCTCGTGAATTATGTACGTACGATCAACGTACGTACGCACATCAATACATGAAAATGTGAAATTTTATTTATCCTGTAAAATATCTTTCTTCCTGTTTAATTGTATCTACGTATATTTATCAAATACCATGTACGTAAAAATTACACCTATACATAAAGATTGCACAAGTGTGCTTGATTTATTTCGTTTTATACGATTAAATTTAAAATAAAAAATATTAATCGTGTATTCCAACGTGAAAATATTTTTCCCTTTCGTATTATTCTTACGTAAAGTTTAATTTTACACGCACATGTATACGTTCGAAAAATTTATTTCCACGAGTTGCTGAAATTTCGACTGATCGTTCGACTAATACGTAATTATTAATAAATTACCATCATTATGTTGAACGCTTTTATAAGTATTCGAACAAAAGCGTTGAACAAATTGTTCCAATTCACTCTTCAATAGAGACGCTAAATTGACTCTTATCTATTATCGGGCACAACATTATTTACTGTCAAGGACTAATGTCCATGTTGTGATAGAGTTGTCGTCGTCGCGTATTGTTCCGCCGGTATCACTCACGCTCTATTCACGCTCTGCCAATGTTGACGACCGCTACGATCATAATAGACACTTGTTCGTTACTTTTCACGAATATCGTTCTACGAAAATCTATATAACTCTCTCTCTCTCTCTCTCTCTCTCTCGTTGCGCACAATAATGCGCATAAGTGAACACACGAGGCAGTGACTCATTGCTAGGGTTTTATTCATCACGGGAGACACGATATTGCATAACGTTATATTATAACGTTCGCTGAGAAACGTTGAACACGTTTATTCGATAGGAAGACGCATCGATGTCTAATTAATATTAACCTTTGATGCGTAATGTATACGAATTTAATTTTTATATCAATCCTCGCATTCTCAAAATGCCAACTTGTTTACTTAAAATCACTCGTTTATATAATATAATATATCGTCCAATTCGCTTCAAATTTTATACACGTAATTTTGATATTTTCGATATCTTATTGCGATTGTATAATATATCGATTTGAAAAATTTAACATATACTTGTTGTTTAAAATTTCTGTAACAAGCATTCGAATATTCTTTGGTTAGGTCCTAATTGAGGAGGAAACGAATTTATTAAGTTGTTGTATATAACATGAAGTGTATTTAATCTTACAAACCATTGCAAATCCATTCAAAATTTAGTAATTAAATTATCTATTAAATATTTGTTTCAATTTAACTCGAAGCTAGCTGAATACTACTTGAACAGTATTTTATAATTTTAATACAAATTGTGCGTTATGATGAGCCATTTTTAGAATTTCTCATAAATTTATAAAAGAAATTACTGATAGATTTTGCTGAAACGGTTAGATTGAAAGAATTCTAAAAATTTAAATTACAAGTTTTAATTAAATAATCATATTATCATTATACGACATTGTTAATAATAGCGATATTAATACTTTTTTGTATTCTAATATTCATATCAATAAATTTTGAGAAAAATATTATTTTCAACGAGTAAATTGTTACGAGGTGATAGAATATATTCTTCCACAATTTGAATTCCAAATAAGTACGTCTTCCACGGCGTTGTCACAGTGATTCCGTCGTATCTATATATGGTGACCATCTAATACTCTATCAATTAGCATACACGTTGGCGGATACCTGTGCTTTTAATTGTGTGCGTTATTATATTCTATCTTATTTTTATTAATGTCATAATTGCAGCCTATATATACACGTAAAGATTATGTTGCAATAATAAAATTTTTTCTATCTCATTCCATTTTATATTCCTCAGTAATTTTTTCTCAGAGCAATTTTGTCACTATACATTTAAATAAATATTATATTTTAATTATTTAATTAAAATAAAATTCTTTCTTTTTCCTATTTATGGCGTAAGAAAAAGAATAATAGGAAAATTTAGAAATGTTTAAAATTTTTTAATAAATATATATAATAGAAACACTCAGTTTGAATGAAATTTAAATTTATTAATTAACATTATATTGTGAAAATTTATTTTCCCAAAAATGAAGCTACGAATAAATGGACAAAATTATGTTTATGTCCAAAATGTATAATGGAACTCTGTGTTTTCTATTCTTACAAAGAATGTGCACTTTAAAAAAAAATGTTTTTCAATTATGTCATTTTCTATTATAAGATACGATGCGTAAAACAAAATTCTTCGAATCGAATGTTTAAATAAAAATATATTGCTTGATGTAATAATTAATTGCGGTAGATACGAGTCAATCTTTCAAAATAATATAAGTATATAAGTACATGCATCAAGTTTTCCACGATAAAATATTGGAATATGTTGAATTAATCTTTTATTCATAGGAAATACTATTTAATAATCATTTGAAACTTATATTCATTAATATTTTCTATAATTACATTGTTTACAATTACATACAATTAGATAGATATTGTGAGCAAATAAGTGAAATGCATGTGAAAAGAAAGAATTTGCAAAGAAGTAGAAAGTAATGTTGTTTTACAATAACGTAAAATCTTATCTTTTTAATGTAGGAAAATACCAGATTATGAAATTTTATTCTTATTTCTTTATCACTGATTTTTTTTTTTTTTTTTTTTACTATTTTAGAAATCAATCAAATTGAAAATAATTTAAAATTGTAAAACATCGTTCAAAGAATTTTTGAATTTTAAATTTTAATTTTTATCTAATTTCTTTTTACATATGTATCTAAAATTAATTTTTGATGTTGGAAAAATATCACAGAAATTTTCATCTTCAAATTTTTAGCATCTAAACAAGTGATTGACATTCATTACTTATTAATAAATTTCAAGCATCTTGTGTTATATTTCAATTTATCACAATCAAGAATAATATCTTAACGTATTTCAAATTTCAATTAATATTCTGAAACTACGAGTTACTAAGAATAGTCAATATATTTTAAGTTCCAATTAGTATTCTGAATAACTAAGAATATAACTTATTACGTAATAACTTATTCTTTAAAAGTCACTAGAAAAAATTCTATCTAAATATGCACGCTTAAAAATTTCTTATAAGTACGTAAAAATAAGAAACGTTTATTAATTTCTTGCCTTTAATTGAAAATCTTTCGATCGAGAAATATTTCGTTCAAAACTGTATCATAAATCAATCGAAATGAAATTTTAAAGAGATGAAAATATATTTAGCACCATCGATATTTTCGATTAGATTTATTTATGTAAAATACAATAAAATTTACGATGAAAACTTGATATCTTTATTAAGTATAAACTGATGATGTTTTGGAAACGTTATTATAAGATATTTGAACATAAAGCATTAATGAACGATAATTATTGTTGTATACGAAAAATCATTATAATCTTCATGTTATTTAAATTTTAATTATTCAATGGTCAATGATTATATATAATAAAATATAAATTAACCGAATTAATTGAAAAATAAATCTTTTCGAATAATAAAGAAATTATTTTAGGAAAGAAAAAAACCAAATTTATAAATACATTAGAAAACAAATTAAACAAATTTCAAATATAGAATCAATTATATAAAAATATATTGAAATCTCAAGAGAAATGCATTATAAAAAATAAATTACTCATTTTTAGATACGCCCCCATATTTTATTTAGATATGCTAATGTATGTGTTGTGTATTCATTCAGATAATTGTCCTATTATATGTATATCAAAAGTTCAATGTTTCGTATTTTTATCTTGTCTCATATTCCGTATCTTCTTTACGAAAAACGTCATTTGTAATTTAAATTTTAAAATTTTAAAAATTTATCCGAGAAAATGACGTTTTACACGTAGCAGGGTAACACAATGTCGCAAATACGCTTTATACGAGCCACTCCTTTCTTCCTCAATTGTCCACTGTTCGATCATTGTTTCAACTATAGAACATGTTCATATATTCCAAACACGCAGGTACGTCATTCCGATTTCCATTTAATTTCTCACCATACACGACTTCCAGTTCTCCCAACTGCAAGCCATTGACACTCGATCGTGAAATTCAGTTTTTAGCTCCCTCTATCATCTGGTGATTTAATTTTTTCCCCTAACCAACTAGACAGTGCGAAGTAACATGTCGATCGTGTGCGAATTATCTATTGAAAATAAACAGAAAAGTTTAAGTGTCGTATCGGTTAATAACGAGTGTTATATGGATTAAAAGAAGCTGTTTTATCTTGTCATCGTTGGTGTGCAGAATATCTTTGCCAAGATTTCTCGTAAAGGTAATAAATCAAGTAATGATTCGGTAAATAAACTCTTATCTAATCTTATGTGGGTGTTAAATATTGGACAAATAATGTTACGATGACGTAATGAGATACGCGAGTTTTGTTCATTTCATATAGATTGTTCAAATAAATTATATAATGCATCTCATATTTTATCGTTCGTCTCATATATACACGTGTATAATTCACAAAGATATTTTGCTTTCATAAAAATTTCACAAGTTTCGACAAATAATATTTGTTTTTTTTTTTTTCTTTCTCAAAATGATTGATTAAATTATTTTCGATCGAATAATGTCGTTTTCAAATTAGTACAAAAATATTTCAAAAAATTCAATTTTATATTCGTATTACACGAAAATTTTGATTGTACGAAATTGTTAAACTATATTTTTACTCGTAATCATCAGATAAATGAAGAGCAGCATTCTCTAATATAATGAAGAAATTAGTAGAATATATTAAAGATACATAAGAAGATAAGAAATAGTTTTCCTACCGTTTAACTCGCAATTCAATTTTCCTCGGTGTTGTTTGATGTTTGGACACAGATGTTGATGGAATCAATTAAACGAGACTGGAATATATAATTACTATTGTTATACGAGATTGTACATTTCAAATACCCTCTATTGAATCTGTGGTATAATTCAACACGGACGGCCGTTATTTACAAGGATATCGTGCAAGAAACACCACCCATGATTTTCATTGTTGAAATCACATTCCTAGAAGCCGTTCGAGCCGCCATTCATTCAGAAGAATGGGGGGACATTACGTAACGTGGAATAAATCTAGAAATGAAATAATTTAGTCGGTATATTCGAGATGGAATTTTGGAACATTGATTTTTTTCTTCCTCGCGTTTCAATCGAATTTATTTACTCGATCTCGTTGTTCAATTAATTAATTTCGATTAATTTTTAATAGTGCCTAACATTAATTATTAAATTAATAAAAATTGAGAAATTTAATTTTGTTTGATAAATTATTCGAATATATTAAATACAAAGTTTTATTCAACGTATAAAATAAATTTAATAATTAAAATGTAAAATGAACTTTGCCATGATAAATTCAAAGCTTGCGAAGTTACAATGGATACGTTTCGTTAATTTTATTCGCAGCACGTGACACAGATATTGACGGAGCTTGAAACAGATTTGTAACTGGGGAAATGCCAGATTTGTTCAGAAAAGTTAGAAATGGGAAATAGAATGGTAAGATAGGTCATGGTTCGTACCTTCGATTTTCATCCAACTAATTATGGAATAAAATAGAGCTATGAAGGTAATTCAATGTTTAGAGGAGAAACTGGAAACAATTTACAGTTGTGCAGAAACTTGTACAGATTGTTTTATCTATTCTAGATCACAAAAAAAAAAAGTTAAAAAAAAATCTGAAAATGATGTCAATTTTAAATTGTTCTTGTAATTTGCCTTAAATAGTGAAACGTGGCATGCAAATGTACTTTATGTGGATTTATATGAACGAAATTTTAATACATTCAGGTTGATTATCTGAATTCCAATTGAGTTTCTGTCATACGAACATCTTTTATTTTAATACACAGTTAAACAAATAAAAATTTACCATCGATAACTTCTTAAATTTGTATAATTTATTCAAAGGTAATCAACTTATTTATTATATTATTTCTTTATTATTTAACAAATATGATGTTACTTACTCTTTTGGTTCTTTTCCACAAGACACATACAATAAATCAATAATCTAAATGGGGTATAATGTATATATAACGTCTTGATATTATCTGATTCGAATAATAAATTTTTAATAAGAAAATGTGTATGTAAAATAAAACTCAATGTTCTTTTATTACATTGATCATTATATCTCATCATTCTCTACAAGTACAGGTACACGTGGAAGAATCATTGTGCAGAGAAAAATATAGTCTCTATAGAAAATAAGATCAAAAATAAAACTATTAATCACAGTATAATTTGTATAATTTTAATTACGCATAATCATCGTTCATTTACATATTCATTACAATATTATTAACAATTGAGAAACTTGTCCTTAAGTATAGATCGGATTGATAATTAGCAGGAACATCATAGTGTTGAAATTATATTCGTTGCTTAATTAAGTTGATTTCTTCCAGATGCAACGCGTATACATATTCATTTCGAAATCCTTCTATTTCTCTCCAACTGAAACTATCTGTTCAAAAGATAAAAAAGGAGAAAAGAAAATAAAAGCTAGCGATTTATCTATTAACCATTTTATATCTTTATTTTTCGAAAAAAAAGTTGATATCTTTCAGATGCAACGCGTGCACATATTCCTTTCCTTACTTCTTTTCGTCTCTTCTCTCTAACAGATATCACACACGGTATAAAATCGTTGTTCTTATTCTTTGTTTCTTTCAAATAGTTATTTTTGGTATATTTTCGAAAAATATTATAAATAATTTTTGCAATTATTAATAAAAAATTCCTCTTTTTTAAGACACAGATTGATTTAAAAAAAAGTATACCATCTTTCTGTTTTAATAACGGTCATCATGTATCGATAGAAGGAAGTCGCAGTGAACAATGAACGTTTCCTGTCAAATTATGTTACGAATTAATTAAAAATTTCGAAATCGAATCGATCACTGATCCACGATGCAACTTCCACTTAAAGCGTTAAACAGTTATTATACATATACATATATATATGTGTGTGTAGACTTTGAAACATCTTGTGGAAGGTTGAATACGTCTACAAGGCACCATTAAGCCGAGTTACTAAGTTCACAAGTGACGTTAACGAAGCCGATATCCTGCTTTATTAACGATGGTCACGAGTGCTGTGCATCGAAACAGTTCAGCTCATTTTTTGAATTTTGCGGTCAGGGTTGGGTTAAAGAGAATGCGGAAGTCTGACTGGATATATACTTCACCAATATATTTATCGTAACCACGCTCGGCTCGGCTGTAAATAAGGGAAGTTACAGGTCTTGCGCAATATAAACGCCTTTACCGTACACACCATTGACCCATTATTAATCGTTAACCGTTTTGGAAAAGAGTTATATGCTCGGAATTTCCTTCGAGCAAAAGTTCATTCGTTCGAAGACTTATGGTTTCTGTGACAATCTTCTTTTCCTCTTAAATTTAAACACGCGTAAATTTTTCAACTTTCGACAATCAATTTGCAAATTGTCTTTACGATGAACGTTTGATATGTATGGAGACAATAGAAATTTGTATATATTCGATGAGTAATTATATGAGGAAGAAGATGAGTGATCTTGAAATCAAATATATTTAAACTTAACTTACGTACAAAATATTACGTATAAATTTTGAATAACTTCTTTTCCAAATATATTATTATTCAACTAATATTTATTCGTGACGAAGTAAAAATTGCAAGAATTTATTTTAACAACGCTTAAAAAAAATATTCGATGCGAGGTACATCTCGTGAATATTACGTATACCCAATTGAATTAGCTATGTTAGATCTATATTAAAAAATTTAGCGAAGAATCATTTTTATAACAATAATAATTTGCATTACAACTACTTTACTAAACGCGGCAAGTATTTAGGAACGGAAATCTATTCGAATACACTTGCGTATTCGAGGAAGGCCGATCACCGTTTGTCGGTCAGCTGTTTCGGTATACCCAACTCTCTAGAGGCGGTTTCGACGAAAGAAAAGATGGACAAAACGTCCTGGGATGGTTCCGTTAGCTCGACCAGCCGACTCGAGATGCCCTCGTGGTCGAGGTGAGAAAGGAAGGAGACCGAACGGATGTAGCGGCTCCCCTGCAAGAATATCGTTGCCTTGTAATTCCTCCCAAATATGGCCGATAATTTCGAACATTTGGATTCTTTTCCAAATCCAAATATCGAAATTTCAATATAATCGGCGCGTTCGATGTAACGCCAACTTTAACTTAAAACTCGTGATTGGTTAATTTTTGTAACGTGTATATATATACTTTAGCACGTTTCATGAGAATCTGCCTTAATAAATACCTTGGGTATGAATTAGAAAAGTAGAATTAATCGAGAAGGAACGAGAAATTGTTTAGAGAATATTTGCACTTTTTAAATTCTAGTCATTTATGGAAAATTTTTATAATTTTATAAACATTCTATAATTATGACAAAACATTTATTAATTTAAATAAATGATTTATCTTTATTCTGCTTTAATTGTAAGTATTAATATCGACAATGTAGATATTTTATTTCCAATTATTAATAGGATAATACTTTTAATATAAACTGATGTAAACTCTAATAATACTATCCTCGATTAGGAAAGCTTTGGTAAATAAGTGTAGAAGTGAAATTCGAGAAGAAGAAAATAAGGAAGAAAGATTGTGAAATTAAAGAAAAGAGGAAACTGCATCAAATAAGATGCATGTTATTTTCTGTTATATTAATTCCAACTCTAATTTATTCAATTCTTTTTACGCTTTTAGTTTCGTATTGCACGAGATCTCACGTAACACGGAATATGCCTGTTATGCATCACTATATTTTCCCCACTTTCTATCGTGCTCTCGTTCACCATGACATAACTTTGTCCGATAATTCGACACCTTATTCGGAGAAAATATGTTACCGCGTAACTTGATCAGACTCGACTAGTTCTGTTCCATTCACTTCGAAAATTCTTTGTTTAAATATTCATTTCAAGTTATCGTTCGTGAATCAGATTAATTAGAAATGCAACAAGTTAAATTGCGAGCCAAAAAATTATTTAATAATAACTCGTAATTAATCGAATACTAATTGAACTATTTTATTGCTATATTATATTTAAAATAATATCAAATGTGAAAAAGTGTGAACAAGTTTCGTCTCGTTTGTAATCATTGAACATATATCTCAAATAAAATAAACGTTTTCCAATGATAAAAGCTACGCTTTGAGTTTCATCAACAATCAAAAGAAGATGGATTTGAGATGGATTCATAGGTTTTCACTTATCACGTATACACATATGATATAAGTAGTTCACAAAAGTATTATGAACATGATTAACATTATTGTGTGAAGAAATTCATCAACCCCCAAAAGTCTTTGCTTTAATAAAAGTTGGTGTGCAATAAATTATATCGGTATCAGTAATGTCTTTTTGGAAAGTTTCTTTGAAGGGGTATATAAATGTAGCCTCAAAGTTCCACAATTCTTTCCTGTTTTCTTCCTTGGGAATATTTTTTTTGTATATTTAAACTTTTGTTCCATCTCGTAAGAAAGTTATATATGAAGAAAAAGGGATTGAAACATTTCCATTTTATTTTCTCAGAAAAAACGTACGATCTCAATACTTGTGTTCAATAATTTATTTTATTTCTTATTTTTGTTAATACATTCGAATATTTTCGTGAATCATATATGCATATTCAACGGTAACAACAATATTTGCAAAAGTAAAAGCAAAGATACATCGTCTCTTTTATGGATATGATATTTTATGTAAAAGATATTGTTCTTATCTTGAACAAAAAGAATGTCATCTGTTCGAGGAAACAAATCGTGCTCGTGTTCAGAATTCTTATCTGATCTTTGGGAATTTTTACAAAAATAATTTATTGGTTCGCCAAATAAGTAATAAACTATTGTTTTTTTTATTCAATATCTTTCATCGTATGATGAATACATAGTACCACAAATCCTCGTCCTCTTCGTATTTTATTTCGATTCTTAAATCGAATTTTAAGCAATTTAGTTTTATTATACGTGTAAAACATTCTTCTTCCTATGAACATGGTGTTCCATTTGAATCTTTATACACAATCAACGAATGTTTATTTATTGTAAAAATACGATGCCTCGTCCCACGAATGATAGTTGCGAATATAACCAAACCACTTAACGATCAGTCATCGATCAGATACTGCAGTTATCGAATGGTCAACAACCTTTACTTCGTTTTCAAGATATCTTACGATATAATCTTCTCCAAACGCATCCGATATTTTCAAAAATGATCATATTCTTTTTTCGTTTTTCGAGATAAATTTCTCGATCCATATAAAATTTATTCTTCATCGAATAAAAATGTTCGTGAAAATTCGAAACTACCGCTCTATTCGTCACTATTTCTCTTCCCCCGGCATTCCACTCCTTCCCACTCCATTTATCTTACATCTTTCTCTTCCCCCGCACCCACGCGTTTCTTCCTCAAAATGCCACGACTCGATGATAGCATAAAAGGGGAAACAATCGACGAGGATCTGTACTTGTATGGCGCTGTGCGCATCGCAGGAATGGATTGACCGACGAGTGTAAAACGAGGTGGCCCCGAGGTTGATGTCCGAATCAAGCGCCAACATTCCAATTTCTCGTTTCCTTTCTTCGCGCAGGGGGGAGAAATTTCAACGGTTCAAGCTGGAGGATCAGTTTCGCGTCGATGATTTATCGTCGATTCTCGAGTTAATTACTTTGGCTCAGAAGATTATTCATCAGAAATTTTGAACAATTGATTTTTCCAATTTTCTCGTGCAATAAGCTCGATGGCCTGGAAGAAGTTCTAGAAGAACGCTTTAGGTACACGACACGTTGGAAGGGTGCCTCACTTTCAGTTAAGAGCTGTTGCTCGAGGGACGAGCCACGATTGCTCTTCTCGCGGCTCTTCCGTGCCAAGTGATAAATAGGTCGATTTTTACTTAGGTTGGTGTGAAAGAAGTTGAGGGTTTTTTTTTTTTTGTTTCGATTAAGAAAAATTCACTCATTGTTTGATTGAGAATAAAATAATTATTAATTTGAAACAATAATGATTTTCGCAAGTAAATTTTCAAGTGTTTATTGGACAGATAAATGCGTCGAACGTTTGATTACATTACCATGATTTTTATACTTGTAACAAAAGATATATTTGCATAAACATGGTGTGGCATTTATTTTCATTTATTCAATTAAACAAACGATAGCTAGCACGTAAGCATAAATAATTTAAAATGAAAATTATTTTTATCGAAAGATAATATTTTAATGTTTTCCTTTTTCAAAGGAAGGCTAAAAGTTTTTTTAAAACTATGCCTGCTGATATATTGGCCTCCATAATGGGAGGAATAACGCGGAGACTGTACAAGAAAGACAGTTAAGATGTGGCAAGAGCTTTGAGTCAGAAATAAGCGAAGGGCCTTCCTTTTGATATTTCAAAAGTCGTGATCCTTCGTGTAATACTTCCGATATAATATGATGCAGTAATACGTTATATGAACCTTATTTTATCGTTCAATGTAGCGAAATTAATGGGTTAAGTATCTTATTTATTTATAAGAAATATTCTTTTTATTATTCGATTTTCGTGTAGATCCTTAAGCAAGGATACGTAATTTTTCAATTTTATTATATAACTTTTATATCAAATTCAATATCAGTCTCATCGTTGCACGTCCATCTCTAATATTTTCAAAAAGAACAAGTTTAATAAGTAAAAATTTAATTTTTACGACGATGCATAAAATACTGCTAGAAATAGATATATGATTTTTATAAAAGGAAAAATACAAAAGTGAGCTAATCGATTAATGGTGTTATACACATTTCATTTCTATACATTCGTATGCAATTATTCTCATGAAAAGATATTTTATTATAACTGTACATAATTGTGCCTATCTAATTCATTATTCATTAAAAACGAGCCTTCGAATTATTTGGAGCCATATTTTATCGAATATAATATTTCACGTATCGTCGAAAAATATCCATACGCATGATCAAACTTGTCGTTCGATTTTTAATATCAGAAATTTTGAATTTTGAACACCTTTGCAATGATTCTGCCCCGGTGCATACGTGGCTACTTACAAAATGGCGAAATGGGGCCATCATGGCACAATAATAGCGGTGCAACGGCGGATTCGCGTCGTCTTGCTCGTCTATTAATAAATTAAGAAGAGGACCATCTATTTTGGAAACGATAAGTTCGCTCGAACTGACGTTCCCACCGATCGACATTGTTGCATTCTTCCACGATGAGCGCTGAAAAATCAGCCATCATCGTGGAAGACACGAGATCTCGTGGAAGCGCGAATCTTCTCAAAGTGGGGGGGAGGAAGAATGGATTATCTTTGTTATCATTTGTAGCCATTTCTAGTGAAAATGTTTCTATTCATACAGGAAACAGAGGAATGGAGAATATTTTTATTCGCTAGTTGAATTAAATTATATGTATAAAACAATGAATGCAAAAACTATGAATCATATATTTTTTAATAAATAAGTTATTTAAGTAATAACAAATTATTGGATTGGAATTAATATTTTGGATTTGAATAATAAATAAATAATTGTTTTCTATTGTTTCTTAATTAAATTATAATTCAACTGATATTTTTGTTCTAATCTTTAGAATTGATTTTCCCAGATGTATCAACTGTTTAATATAATTAGATACTTTTATGTGATCAGTTATATTTAAATTCTTCAAATTTGAAAAAATTCTTTAAATATTTTAAAATATATAAAATAATTACATCACATTTGTTTGTCGATGATTCATTCGGAAACGTGATAATTAAAAATATTATAACGTAAATTATTTAATTATATACACTCGAGAATGGATATAAGAACAGATATAATTATAATAATTGATATGTTTTCAATATTATTTAGTTTCATTTCTATTTTATAATTTATTAAAAAAAATTTATTAAAAACATTATATGTTTTAATTTCGTTAATATCATCATTAATTTGTTCCAACTTTTTATTTATCTTCTATAATTTCTTTTTTCTTTTCCTTTTTCTTCCCGCTTTTGTTGGCCTCTTAAAGTCGAGTTTACAACTTTTAATAATATTTCACATATTTTTCTTTATCACGTATTCTTTCGATAAAAAAAAAAAAAATCTCGAAAATAAAAAGCTTCTAACACGAATCTTAGAGGAAAAGGAATATTTTTATCGTTATTTTTATAAAGAAAAATTTATAAATTATAAAATTACACATCCACGGATGTAAATATTGGAATTGATCAATGGAATGAATTAATGAAAAAGTTTTTGGTAAGAACAATAATAGGAAGAAATATAAATAATCAATTTCATTTTTTTAAAGATTTTGAAGTTTTTTTGAATTTTAAATCAAATTTAAAATTAAAAATGAATTTATTAATATAATGAATATATAGAAAATAATTAAGTGAAGGAAATAGATAAAAAATCATTTAATAGGTATTATTTGAGGAATAAAATTCATTAGAGGTAATTTATTAATTGCTATATTTGATTTAAAAGATCAACTCTTAAACTTCAGACATCTAATGAATTTTAAAAATTAATTTTAGTTGTATAATATTTCCCTTTAATTTTAATTATCTTGATTGTTGATTTGTGCACGAGATCAATTAATGCCAATTGTAATAAAGGGACAATTTGCTTTTATAATATATCGCGTAATTGAATAAGAAAAACCTGCTTCAATGCCATCCATACGAAAGGAAATTAAGGTGGAAGAGTGAAGACAGACATTGCATATGCAGGTCAGCTTTTAACGTAAACGGGTTTATATTTCGTTCCTCGGTCGCTGGTATAACACATGTTAACTGGCTAACGGGATACACGCCCGAACAAACCGTGACAAAAAATTTGTATCTTTCTAAAATATATAATGACTTTAAGTATACACGTTAAGTATTCACAAGTGTGAAAAATAGTAAATTTTACGAAATAATTTTTATTTAAAAATTATATAATAGAGATTGTAATACAAATTATAATAAGAGTTGTGTAATAAAAAATCATTGATTTTATAGGTGAAATTAAATAATTAATACAAACGATTAGGAAGAATGTTTATCCCGATCGTATCAATAATTGGGCGACGTAAGTAAAATATAATTTTCTTATGCAAATCTAACTTTTGTTCAAAAAAAAAAATATACATATATATATCTTTTTAATATAATAGATTTTTCATTTAATTTTTATGCAACAGTGATTTAGTAGTTAAATTCATAATTTTCAATCAACTCAACGTTATTATCGAGACAGTATGAAATAACACGGTATTATGAAAACACGTGCGAGGTGAGTATGAATAAAGTAATGAAATATTTTATACGTGAAAAAAATTTTAATTTTTTACTTCTTTTTTCATTATCGGAAAGAGGAAGCAAGAAAATTAATCCGAGAACTCGAGAATGACTCATTTCGATAAACAATATATTATTTTCATAACTTAATAGAAGTCGTTAGCTTATCTTCTGTCTCGATACGTGTGTGTTAGATATAAATATGAATGATGATTCATAAGGAAAAACGATAAATTTAATAACGCAAATTTAGCAGTACATTTATTTACTGGTTAAAACAGTTATCATTGCCAGTCTCTACTCGCCTCAAATAGTTCATACGTCTCCCATAAATTTTTAAATAACTTCAACTTGCGTTGAAGAGGAGAAAGTAGAAATATGAGATTTACTAAGATTTAGTAACGAGATCATTAACAATGATTAAAAGTTGAATAAAATGATGATTATAACGACCTCTCACAGCTGTTCACTTGCTTGCATATCTCTCTTTCTACAAACTTTTTACCAGTCGAATTTATTCTAATTCGTTTTATGATTTTCATAAAATTTCAAAGAACTTCAATCTTTATTCTATCTTGTAATTATCTTATTCTCGGAATATCGAGAAATATTATTTTAAGAATAATTATAATTTAATCAGTGGTAAAAAAGAAAAGTTGGAATTAATATAGAGGCATTTGAAAATTGTTAATAAATGATAAAATGGATTTTAATTATTTGTTTATTCGTGTGGCAAAAGTAAGAATTTGGAACCAGAAATGCAATTTTAATCAGTGATTATTAAAAAATAAATTGTTTAAATATATTATTATTATATTGCATTAATAAAACTTGCATTATTCGAATTTTTATTATTTTCACGTTTTGTTTTAATCTAGGAAATTTAGAGAAATCGTAAAAAATAAGTTTTTTAAGATTTTACAAGAATATTTATATCTATAAATTTCTTAAAGTTATTCGTTCGATGTTATTTTTTTATTTTTATAATTATCTTTTTGAAAATCATAATCACGTGTTCTCTAAAAATGCGTAATTGTGCAACAATCACATTAAAAAAAGAAAAAAAGGAACCGTCAGGAAGTTTCTTTCTTGAAACATTTTATAAAACACGATGGCTACAAGAATTTTCTCGGTGATCCCACATTTTCTTGTCCAGTGCTCAAGATGTTAGATAACGGTTATATACACGTTAAGTAGTTTTAGCCAAGTTTAACTCTGGATTACCCACGATACGACTGCGATTGAGAAAATTAAAATTTTTTTTTAACTAGATGCAGATGTTTGTCCAATTTTAAATTTTTATTTGAACAAAAATGAAATTGAAATAAAGATTTTTATCTTGTTAAATATCGTAATATCTTGCTTGCGAGTATTTTACCTTCTTTTCGCGTATCATGTGCATCTATAAATTTATAAAAGGGGGAAAAAAAAATTTAATCGTCGTTTAATCGTCTTCGACTTTGATGCGCATATTTCATATCAATGTAAAATGTAAATACCATTCCATGATATTTAATTCAAAATGAAATTTTAATATAATAATTTTGATACTCTTACTCTTGATGATGATAAAAATAATCTTATTTGCTTAAATATAATAAAGCTTGCGAATTCGTGAACCAAAAAATTCTTTTCAATTTATCAAACAAGCATGTTTGTTGTAATTCTTAAATTAACATTATAATTGATAACATTGGAACAAGAGAAAAATGTTTCTTAAAGTTACGAAATAATTAAATATCATTTAATAAATTATTTTCAATGTAATTAAAATAGGAATTGATCTCATGTAATTCATAATAGAATAAACAAATAACCGAAGATAGAAACGTTTGTCCCAGATAATATCCGTAGGTTAATCGCACGTTGATATCCAATTTTTATTTAATTAAGTTTAACGTCATCCAATTGAATCGAATCGAATCGTCCTTGACAATTCTAAACTAGATCGAAAAATTATATATTCTTCTCTCTCTCTCTCTTTATCTCTCGGTATATACATATTTACCATTGTACTTTTATCAAAATTTCTTTCAAAAATTATTTAAATTCGATAAGAGAGATAAAATTTTTCAAGAGAAGAATGTTCGAATGTTGAACAAGATTCTTTTCGAATAATTAAATTAATATATCATAAATATATATTAAACTTTTTATAAATTACATACGCAATAGCCATTCAATATTATAAGTGTTAATAAATGTATTATAATTAAAATAGTGTAAATGTAAATTTTGAAAATTAAAGAAAAGGAACACAGTAATTAATACTACTGTAAATTTATAATCATATAATCTTTCTTCAAGATGCGAAATAATATGATTTATCTATTTTAAAAAGTATAGCCAATAAGGCTAACAAAATTTATTCTACATCTTTTATTTTTTACATGCATGTAGAATAATATGCTGTCTACTCGAAAAATGTTCAATCTTGATTTCATTCGAAAACAAAACCCCAGACAAACAAATTTTATTCTTTCCTCTCTCGACTTATCCTGTTCTCCACAGAATCACAGTCAAACAGGTTCGCAGGGTTCACCTTATATAGTTACAACAAATTACAATCCTCTCGAAACTAATAACAACCACATTGCGATCTCAAAGTAATTTGTTTCGCAGTTTTCGATTTATTATTCGATTTTTCTGATCGACTCTATCGAACATTAGAAGTGACGTTATTAATTTTAAAAAATTAAACTCAAGCCGCTTTTGATCGATTTATTACATTTCATGCATTGCACTCATTGGGAAAAATGAGAGACAAACTTATCGAGATCCATCCACCTCTTATTACGAAGGAAAGAAAGAAAAACCGAAAAATCGACTCGCGGCAGTTTGTTTGCAATCGTGGAAGGCGAAGAATGGTCATCGTTCGAAAATCGAACGGTATCTCGGCCCTGGCCGCCTTGGTGTCTGGTCTGCCTCTATTCGATCCTCGCCTCTAGTGGGACATTGTAGAGAAGGTCGGCGTACCTCTCACCTTCGAACACGGACGACCGTTCCGCAAATAGAGTCGGTAAAGAAGCTTACGTAATGGCGTATAAGCGATTTCCATCGTTGCGTCTCCGAGGATTACGGTACACGATCATCCACGAGAATTAATAATATTTTCGAGAAGATATCACGCGAATGGTTAGAATTGGGAAAAGGAGACGAAGAAACGATTTTCAATGGATTTCATTTTATTTGGATTTTGGCCTTCCTCCAACCTTGTTTTCCTCTTCGCGCGCACGCTACCGCTGCCTGGGAGTAAACACGTTTTTTGCGCAGCACAAACAATAGATATACGTGTTTAGAGGGAGGAGGGAGAGTTGTCGAGAACATGTGACCGCTTGATCGAAAGCGTGTTGTGTCTTGAGGATTATAAAGGATGTGAGATGCGGATTGTAATTAATGGTACAAATAAGACGAATAAAAATCAAGTTTAAAGATTTGTCAAGTGTAATAAATTAAAATATAGAATAAAATAGTTACGTAGCTTAAATTCTTGTTTTTTTTTTTTTTTTTTTTTTTTACAACAAAATCGAAATAAGTATATCGGTGAATTTTCAAATTTTTCTTAAACGTATTTTACGTTTTTTAATTTATTTTTACATGTAGAATAGCCAACAGATCGTTCGTATCCTACGAGCAATTAGCTATGTACTTGTATTTGAAAAATTTTCAAACTTGATTTAAATTTCTCATGCAATTTCGTTACTCTTAATTTTATTTCGAGCCATAAAATCTTAACCAATTTGTATCACGTGAAATATGGATCACTTTGTATAAACATATCACACAAATCATACACTGATTCATACGCAGTTACAAACACGTATAAATTAAATACAAGAGTAGCGATAATTTTTTTTCATATTTTCAAGACACGTTTAAATTTAGCTGTCCGCAATTATGATAATTCCTGTGAACTTTCGATCGAATTACACGTCTTCCAACTCGTTGTACCAACAATTAAAGTGAAGCCTAGGTATAACTGGTTCGAAACGACTTGTCACGCGGTACGATTAACATATAATCGATGTAATTATTTCAGCCGTGTTCTCTGTCGTCGTCTCGCGTAACTCGCGATTCGATTTTGCTCGAAGTTTATCGCATCGTATAAAGAGACTAGAAATCGTTAAAAAAAAAAAAAAAAATATTAATAGCTTCGTAATTAGTGGCATTGCGTTGCTCGTTTTGAAACGTGCAAAAAATAGTTAAAAACGAATAAAAGTTACAGGATAATCATGTGATAAAATAAACCGTTTTTTATTATTGATTTCTCATTCTTCGAAGAGAAAAGTCATCGAAATCTTTTTGGATCGGTGGAAAAATAATTTGTGCTTTGCATGAATATAGAAATAAATCAATTTATTATAATTTATATTGGACCTTGTAAATAAATATTGTATAAAATTGTTATATTAACGAGTTTGCCGCAATATTAGTTTATTACTAAATGTTTTTTTTATATTTTCCAAAGTATTTATTGAAAATTTATATTAGAGAATAACATATTTAAATATATGCGATATAAACTGAAATTCTCTTAAATATAAAATATAAGAAGACGATTCATCGAGATCAATCTTTAGTTCAAATGCTACAATTTTTTTTCAATTTGATCAAATAACTTTTGAGAATTGTAGTCTGCATGGTAAAAACTATTGAGTATTATTTGAATTTACATATATTATGCATTAGAATTGGAACAAGCAGTGTATTTCATTTTGAATTCATTTTGAAGAATGAAAATTTTTAATAATGATTTATCGTATAATTATATTTACCATGAAATAACTTATATAACAAAATTATTAATAAATATTAGTATTAATAAAAGAAATTAAAAACGAACAAGTTAGCAAGTATTGATTTTTGAATCCATGTATATATATTTGAAACGTATACACGTTGCATACATGAAAAACGTGAAGTGAGTTTTTCTTTCTTAATAAAAAAAGTAAAGCGATGATAAATTGGTTATTCTAGGACAATGTGTTTACGAGTCGTTTAAATGAATCATTTATATATTTATATAGAAAACAAATGGATACTTATTAGATAAGAAAATTAAACATTGTAGAAAGATATTGTATTATATGAAAAGGAAGAATATTGTACTCTTGTCATAATTTAATCAATATTTAAAAATATTAATCATAATGAAATTTAATATAATATATTTCACCAATATTTTGGAAATATAAATTAAGATATATATAAAAGATATTAAAAAATTATTATTAAGTAATTAAAAAATAAACGTCTGTATTAAACAAATTTAATAATAATTTAACTTGGAGACTATATTCATATAAATAACGATTATCGATCATGTTCCTTTCAAAAATAATTATCATAGATTTATTTTATTATTTTTATTATTTTCAGTGTGTAATGGTTGATGTTCTGTAATTCTTCTAATACTTAACAGGTGTTGGAAGAAAAGTATCTTATAAACATATAAGAGTTATGTATCGAACAGGTTACATTCACAATGCGAAATTTCTTCGCGGTCGATGGCTATTGTTTCGTCACTAGACACCCTTTCGTAACGTCACGCCTTATTGCGCGGAATGATGGAACCTACATACAGCAACGACCAACAATCTCTTAATAATACTGCATAGATAAAATTTGTATTATATAAGAAGAGATGTATATTTGTTCCAACGAGGATTCAAAATTAAACACAAACAACGAAACTTAAACTAGAAGAAACATCTTGTTATCGTGTTAATATATTGGAACATCTTTGAAGGATCGATTTTCTGTGAAGATCAAAGCAAGTATGAGGATTGGATGTTGTAACTTTTAAAAATTCATTAAGAAAATGAATTTTCTTCTCAACAAGTTTTCTTCTTCTCTTCAAACAATTTTACATTGTGTAAAGATGCCAGTTAAAGTTTATTTATCAAGTTTATAAATAATTTAAGATCATGCAGGTAGAATTTCTGCTTTTTCATCTAATACTTAATAAACTTGAACAAGCATTTTTGTATATCATCTTTTTTGCTTTTTGTTTTGTCTTCCAGAATTAATTCTTCAAAAAATGTTAACATCTTTTGTATATATATAAAAATCATCAATCTGTAACAGATTAAATTGCGAGGCAATATTACTATTATAAAAATCATATAATTAAATTAGAAGCGTTACAGTTATATCATATTTAAATAATAATATTCATGTAGTTGATGCATCATGCATTTGTGTAACGATGAAAGATAAATCTTGGAATTAAATCTGTAAGATTATGTAGAAAACATCCTAACAAGTTTCTTTTCCAACAATATTTAATTATTTAATACAAATACTTTCTAAAGAATTTATTTATTATATCTACTGTGATATAAACATACTATATATAAAGTTAAATAAATTTACTTATTTTTATTAGATAAATTGAGATTTAAAATTTTTTGGAAATTAGTAATTGAAACTATTATTCAACTTAGACCACAATGAATCTTGTGATGAAACTACTTGATATCAAATTTGTTTTAATATCTGCACTTTTATAAACGTCAATAATAGTTTAATATATAAATTACATTATTAATAAATATTCACCACTTTATCCCATCATTTTATCATCTTATTCCATATTTCCCTTATATTTAAAACTTTTAAATTAAATACAATATTATATGTCAATATTATATACATTTACTAAGCCTAAATTATTTTCTTTACCAGATAATTGCATAAGCTATATTAATAGATTAAATTAGTAATAAACAAAGATTAAAAATTAATATTTATGATTCTTTCCTTATATTGAAAATCGCAAAAAAAAAAAAAAAAAAGAAAAAATACTTCTACTTCTATAAATACTTAAATTCGAAGAAAATTATACTTAGCAACATCGATAATTAACGATTTGAACTAACAATTTACGCTTCGTTCCATTTATTCATGAGCTTAAATACCACCCAAGTAATTATCTTACTTTCTTTGTTTACTGTACTAGCAAAGCGTATGGAAATACGCATAAAGAAACATGATAAAACAGGGGCACAGAACCGTGTTGTGGCGTTGTTTCTTCCATGTTGATGCGATGCAAAACGCATATAAATTGATATTTTTTTTTTTTCTTTTTGTACTTTGCACAGCTGTACTATTCGTGACGTAACTCTAATTATATCCTTAGATATAACGAGCCGACAATAGTCAAGTCTTTTAACTCGAGTACCACTCGATCTCGAATCAAGGAAACGTGTGTTCTCTTTCTTATCGGTCGATGACAAACGATAATTCAAATGCTTCCTCTGTGGTATGTTAAATAACCTTATTTCCATTCAAAAAATTGACTCGTATTATGGCCGTAACAATATTATTTGTTCAAGAATTTTATTTTAACGTATTTATAATTATTATAGTATTTATAATAGCGAAGAAGATCGTTAAAAAAGATCGGTTATTCAGATCTATCGATTCGTCGAATTATTGGCGTTATGAAAAATATCGTGAAAGGTAGTTTTAAACATATCGAAAAATATATTTAGAATTACGATTCGTGGATAGATGGCGTTCTATCTAATGACCTTGGGTTCATAAATTTAGATAACTCGTCGAAAAGCTGTCTCTTCGTCGATTTTAAAAGCTTGAAATAAATGGTCAAATCTTCACGATTGGTATTCTTTTGAAAGAACATTTATATATGTACGTAATATATTTACATCGTTAAATTTTCGATATATGGTAATTATTCCATTAGTCGTATCGTTGTTAAATCAACCTAATACCATTGAGACCAATAAACAATGAAAACAATTATGAAAATTTTTTAATAACAGGATCTAGGAATCATATAGAATTTGCACGGAATGAAATAGCTCTATCTTTAGAGCTATTATCTCATATCACATTATCTGATTTAAATTGCATTATTTATTATAATTTAACAAACAAGCGATATTTTTGTTTTGAGAATCTTTAGAATTGATTCTCTAAAAGTATTTTTCATAAATATATTAACGACTTGTATACTATTAATAATAAATAATAAAATTAAAACGAATTAAAACAATTTTTTTCTTAAATATTTTATTTTTTATTAAATTTGTATTCAATTATACTATGATTCTTATATACTCTACATTTTTTGATTCGATTTGATTTGATATTTGTCATGATATATTTTTCTTATATGGAGAAATATAGGTGTGAAAGAGTTTTCGAGTTGATATTTAATTTATATTACGTACAATCATATTATAAAAATTATCATTACAAAGAAAAAAAAAAAAGATTAGAGAAACGTTTTTATTAAAACAGATCAAAAAAAAAATAAAAAATTTGAGATACAAATTTGGAAAAATTCTTCAATTTATCGATGCCATTATCAATCTATTATTATAATTGCGTATAATCATCAAGTCAATGGTCTGAAAATCATTCTATACACACAAAACTTTAGAGCTTTTGTTGGTCATGTTAACATTTTACTTCTTTAGCAGGTTGATTGACGTGTATAATCTGCAATCAACGGGCATAAGATCTTTTATACCCGCCCCTATTCACAGTCTACTATACAAATAGTTCTTCAAGAAGTTAAATCCAGGCAATAAGTCAAAAGAGTGAAAATTAACGATGAAAATTTATTTTAAATTGAGAAGTGTGTACGTTAAATCAATTATATCATCATTTATTCAATTTATTGTTTGTTGAGTATATAATTAATATTCTTATATAACTAATATACCTTTATCTTGTAGTAATTTTATTAATCTGTTTCATCTGTGAGTATAATAATGTTAGATAAACAATCGATTGAATATTCGTTTCAAAGAAATAAAAATAATTTTTGACCAATCGATTATATTATATCTGTTAATTATTTTCTAAGTTAATTTTAAGTCATAATTATAATTACTTTTCACACATTTTTATTAATCACTTTGATAATTAGAGATAATATAATTTATATATTTTGAAAGCTTAGTAACTAAAATCTCTTTTATCAAAATTCATGTAAACGAAATATAAAAAATATATATGTGAAGTGCTTTTTGCAGATATCTCGAAAACTATATTTGAACAATAATTATGCATTATACGTCTTCTTTTATACAATTATCATTACCTATATCCACGCATTCTAAATAGAAAATCACTTTTTCTTTCGTCAAATTTGGTATTTTCTAATTCCAAAAATTACTACTAATATTTTTCAAATTCAACTTTGAACAAATAAAAGATTCTTCGCTGTCCCAAAACAAAGTTCACTCATTTATCAAACTCCAAATTTAGTTGAGTCACAGTTAACAAAATAATTGATCGACGATACGAAAACAAGACACACGTTGCGTCAAATTCGTTCTTGTTTGTTCCAAATATGAATGTAACAAAGTCGAATGCGTACGTTTTTCGTGAAATTTTTCTTATTTTATTTTCATTTGAAATTTGCCAGGATACTGGACCAATTCATTGAAAATAATCTTGCTCGCTATTTGATGAGCTGAATTTATAAATAGCGTTGGAGGAGGTCGCTGGATATATGTAGATATCGGCACCAACTGCTTATGTTATCAAAATGACGTAAACGTAAGTGCATCATTATGCCGTAATTATTACGGATAAGATTATATTTAATAGACACGTCACATTTACCGATACGGATGATAATCGCCTCTCTGTTTTATACGCCTGATCACCCATTTTTTTTATATGAAATTAGCGAATTTTTATTATCTGTAAAAAAAAAAAATTGTAATCTGAAAATTAATCTTATACGTTAAGCGTTATAGGGAATTCTTTGGTGTCTAATTATTATTCTCTTATCGAATGTTTTAGTTAATTTTCTTTATATCTGTCGTATTTATTTGTTTTGTGCAAGATATAATCGCTTTGTTCATAACGATTCAGTATAATCGATAGAATTGAAGAAAAAATGATATCTGTGAAATTATTGCAATATTACGTCGACACGAAAAGTATGATAAGTCTAATAGAATAATTTATTAGAATATTTTGTTTTATTAATGATTTTATTTCAATGATTAATTTGGTTTATATACAAATTATAAGTACAATCAATACATCTGTAGGTGTGTATAAAATTATTACAAAATCGGAATATTCTGATTATATTCTAGAGCAAAAGATTCTTCATCTTTTCAAAATCGTGGAATTTTTACAAGAAAAACTTGCGAAATAGTTAAAATCGCTAAGATGATAATTTATGACTCATAAAACTAACAATAAAAACATACATGAAAATATCTTTCATTAAAAATTAAAGTACAAATAGAAAAAATTCTGCAAGACTCTCGTATTGAATTGAGGAAAACTAAATTATTGAAAAGAAAAAACCATCAGTTTTTGTATTGCAGATTATCTATCATACTATACTACAATAAATAAATAATGCACAACAGTCAAAATATAAATGATTAGAATATTAAAAAAAAGTTTTTAATATTTTATATATTGATATGATATACAATTATTAATATATTCGTAGAACATCTTTAAAGGATTATATTATAGTGACATAATTTTATCTTCGTTATACTATCGTTTTATCTTATTTCATCTAATATAAACTTAAATTACTTAATAAATAAGTTACAAATATAAACGAAATTTGTATATAACACACATTATTTATTACAAAATTTAATTTAAAAAAAAAAGTAACAAATTTTCAATTGGTTCATCAGTAATTCAGAACGGTTTATTTCATGCATCAAATTTCAATAAAAATCCGCCTTAAGTCGCGAATTTATGATAGCTCATGAGTAATTCGCAGCACCTTTATAAAGCTCCCCTTTATCACGATTCTCTTCAATGCAAATCTTCGCGAAGCTAACGGCAATGGATCGCGCAATGTGGGGGGATACAAGTGACAAGGTAATGGCGACATTCGTGTAATTTAGCGTCTATTACGCTTAATACTGAACAAAGATGAATGGCAGCTCTTATTTTGAAACGAATTGAAAGTCACGTTAGAACACGAGAATAATTCCGTGGAATGAAATGGGAAGCGACCGTAAGGAGACAAAGTGACCGTGCACAGTCTCAATCTAGAGGGCGTGTTAACGTTAGAATTGCCAACCTATGATATGTACCTAAGTATATTACACATATGATTGTGAAAATAACTAGATATAGGATATCTAGGATATTCCATGTTACGTTTCGATTTATTTTTTTTTTCCTTCGTTACGGTGTTTAGCTAAGAATATTTATGCACAAATGATGTAAATAAAATTAAAATATTATCGTTACTTGTGTTTGTAATATATTATTTATATTCGTGATCAGGTATTTAACAATAATTATGCACAGAATACCATTTTGAAAATCAAATATATAGAATGTCATGTGTAACTGTCGATTTATTTATCTTTTTTATTTTCGTATTATTTATATTTGAGATTATGTATTTAAGAATAAATATATTATATACGGATTATTAAAGTTAAAGTACTATTGAGAAAATAAAGGAATAGAATGTTCCATGTAATTAAGATTTACCTTCTTTTCGTTATTATCTATTACATTGTATTTATATATATATTATACATAATATTATGTACCGATCATTAAATTATCGTGAAAATAATTAGATATATGGGGTGTTAATAATAAATATAATTATTTGTTTATTTATGATTTATTTTCTTTTTATCTTCATTTTGATATATCGATTCTCGCTTATATATTTAACAATAAGTATTGTGAAAATTTAAATTTAAAAAAATAGATATAGGATATTCTATATAATTATCGCTATGATTTATTTTCTTTTCGATAAAAAGTCAAGCTTATTTTTGGAAAATTTCTTCAATTTTTCATTATATAAGTACTAGACAGCTTTAGTTTTCGAGTAGTTTATATAGTCAAAAATATTTTTCACCATATATTATTATGCATATGTTTTGGCATAGTTCTGAGATATTATAAGCTCTGACATACTATAGGGATTGTTGTCTGGCATTTTCGTCTAGCCAAATCTGTGCCAGTTCATTGAAAGTACTCTATATCCCGGATCATTTTACAACAAGATAACTATTTAATTTTTTTACTCGAACTAATTAAAATTGAATCTATCATCTATGACAAGCCTCCTTGAAAATAAAATTCCTTGTATCAAAAAAATTGATTAAATCTTAACAATCTTGAAGAAAATAAAATTTGTTTAAATATGTTCTTCTTCTTCTTCTTCTGAAGATCCTTTTTATTATTATACATGTCATACAATCTATTTTAATTTAGTATGAGATTATCATTATGTTCAAGACTTAATGTAACATGTGTCAAGCTTGTTCTATATTGTATATTTGTCATATATAAATGATATAAGATATAAATGATCCATTATTATTATATTTTTATATTATTATATTAATCCTCGTATTCTGCTACGTGATCTTTGGACAAATTATAAAATAAGTCGTGTATAAAGACATATAACATGTAATCATTTAAGAGGTTAAACGTGTACGTTATCGTGTAATAGTTGGAATTAACATTTAATTCGATTTTTCAAGGTGAAAATACTTCTCAAACGTTAATACGAATTTTCTTATTTCCTTATGATATAAGAAGATCATTAGAATAAAAATTTAATAGTTTTATGCTGTATGAAATTATGCATTTAAATTGTTGAAGTTTATAACCTCTAAACCTCTATGATTATTAATTAGGTAATTTTTGTCAATTATATTATTTCTCCCCTGACAATATTCAAATATTAATATATAATAGTTTTAATGCAATCGATAATGCAATAGATTGTTCTTTCTTGTTACAGTTTCTTCAAAATTTGGGCAAAGTAGATAGAACTGCAGATGACATATTCGACGAACATTTGCAGAATTTCATGAGACAACAAAACGCCGCGAACAGATTGCAAAAAGAGTTCAACAATTACATCAGGTGTGTTCGAGGTAAGTTCGATTGAAAATCATATTGAAACAAATTATCCAATATATTTATATAAATATAACCTTCTTTAACGAATTAAAACTCACGTGTACGAGCAAAGGCGCGTGAAATAAAATTGTTCTGTTTACATTAATTCGTGCAAAAGCATTTGAATACTATTTTATTGAATACTTATTATTTTATTGAATTTTGAGTAATTTTAAATAAAATTTCGTATGCACGTGTCTGGAATTTCTTTTAACAATAGAATGTTAAAATACTAAATTCTATACATATTTTGTAATTCGATTCAAAGTTTTTGCTTTATTTTACACCAATACAGATTATATTTAAAAAAAAAACAAAAGTGCACTGAAAATTTAAATGTTGATTTTATCTTCTTGAAGTAATTTTATTTTCGATAAAAAGAAAATTATTCCATATAAATATATGACAAATTCTCCCATCATATTCAGAAAATTTTAAATTTCATTCAAAAATAAACAAACGTTCAAATATCATTTCATAGTAATGTATATCTTTGATACTTAAAAATGTAATTTTTTTTTCTCTTTCTCTCTCTCTCTCTCTAAACAGTTTATTTATTCATGCATGAAATTTTGCCAATATTAGCAACCACGCTTATACTGAATCTAGTAATAAAAATGAATGTTTACGATAAGTTAAATATTTAACAGATGAGCAAGAGAAATAAACTTTGATTTTCCGTGATCCGTTGCATTTAATCCCAATTGATCGATTTGCTCAAATACCTATTCATTGAATATTCGTGCTTTATAATTTTCTAAATATGTATATACGAGATTAAATTTCTAACACATGAAAAATTTGCATGTACATTGTACATTTTTATTTTATTAATCATATACCTTGTTTTCTTAAATTTTTCTATATATTTTTTGTATATTATTAAATTCATTGAATTTAAATTATTACGCATATTTAATATTTATAAAAAAAATGGTCAAATTAATACTATAAAAGATGTATAATAATAATATCTAATACTATAAATTTATTCATGCAAGAAATGTAAATTTCATAATAAATTGATGAATTATCGTATGTCATGATTATGTCAAACTTAAGACATTTTTCAAGATTAAATAAGAATCTTATTTTATATCTTATGTTTATCAAAATATTCGCTGATAATCTGATAAGCTTGATATATGCATTGATATGTATATATATATTTTTTTTTAATTAGAAATTATTCAAACTATTATAAATATTGGAATCCTACATCGACACGAAAAGTTCTCGTTCGAATATGAATAAATTCGCATTCGATAATGATATTGCATCACTTTTTTGATGCATCTTCAATAAAAGTCTAAAGTAAAACTATTATAAAATTTTATCATCACATTGTGAATTATGTATTTGCAAGAAACATAAAATGTATATAGAAAACTGTAAAAATATTAATTATGTTTATTTAATTATTTAATTTATGTTTTATCGTATTCATTATGATATAAATTTACATTAATATACGTGATATTTATGCGAAAACATATTTTTTATATTTTCATGTGTTTTGCATATCTTCCATAAATAATACAAATGAATATGCTTTTTTTTTCTCGTATTTAATTCTGTTCACATTATAATTAAAAACATATTATAAAAAATGATATTCTAAATAAAAAAGTTATCATGTGATATCATGATAATTCAATTAAATTCAGTTTTTAAATTAATTCTTTTGAACAAATGATATTAATATATCTTTAATTTAAAGAATTTTTTTAAAGAAATATTATTGTATATTGAAATGGAAATTATAATTATAATGGATAAATGTAAACAATAAGATTAATTAATATTTTGTAAAAATATATATAATAATATGTATAAATTTTATTATTCAACATATATTTATCTTAAATGATATGACATATATTAATTATATATTTGTATAAAATTTCAATCTAATAATAATATTAGATTAAAATTAATAATAAGTTAGAAAAAATTTTATCATTCTATCATTCTTTTTAAAAACGTAACGAGATTTGTATTTATACATGTTTATTATTATTTGTTTCCTGCAATTAGGTCAAATCGTAGTTTTAAAAAGAATGTAGAAAAAAATTTCATTAAATTAATTTAAAATTAAGTATTTTTAAATAGTATATTACCACTTGAGAAGTGAAGATATATCTGAAGTTTCAAGGATTTCTAAACTTTCTTATGCATATACGTCATCAGAGTTAGTATAGTACTATAAATTTCAATAAAAAAGAAGAATAAAAACGGAATGGAAAAAAGTTGGGTCAAAAGGTTTTTAAAGAGCTCTTATCAAAGAACTTGAATCGTTATATCTTGGTGTATATTAAGAAATCAAAGAAATAGAGAATGAACGATATTATTCGACCTAATATTTACTAATACACCTTTATTAAAAGTAAGATTTATTGAAAAATCGAATTTCTCGTTCGATTAATTTCAATTAATTCGAAATATATTGTTAATTATTATCAGCAACTTTGTCCTTATCAAAAATGATCACAGTTTTTGAAATTTGTATATTTGAAATTCTGTATAGTATAAATATTCTATTAAATTAGTCTGATATTAAGAAAAAAAATACACAAAAAAAGAAAAAGGGAAAATAATTTAAACTTTTTTCTTCATCAATAAATAATAAAAAAATCTTGGTTATATAATTAATAACTTTAACGACAACATACATGGACACAAAGATAAATATAGATTGTTAATATTTGTTATTATAAATTCACAAAAAATAATACTTGTTCTTCTAATATCTTCTGCCGATCAAATATAACATCTTCTTTCATCTACTTCTCCTTTGTTTTTTCATATTTAAATTCATTCCAAAATTTCTTTCATCACAATGCTATTTCTCTCTAGAAAACAAAAAAAATTGATATGAAAGATTAAAATCGAAAAAATGGCGACCAAAGATCGTCACAATTTCTCAAAAAGCATTTCTATTGCATTCCATTGCCTCGGATCAAAGCCTCATAAAATCGACCATTTTGAGTTACGTATGGGACAAATCACGCATAGTTTTCTGGCCATGGTAATCGGCGAGATTAAATTTACAACTCCGTTTACAATACCGTTGGAAAAAGAAAAAGTTATGGCGAGTGCGCTACTCCATTTCGTCAACAAGTTGCATACGTTTCGTGGATGAATGACAGTTGGATGAATAACGTAGTAGACATTGAATAACGACCGTGGTCTCTGCGCAGGCCCTACGCGGCACACTCGTAGAAACGTCAATCGTTGAGGGAAACATATCTGACATTTTAATAGCGCTGTTTCGAGAGAAACGGTTATTATAAATTACGAGCATTAACAAAACGAGAGAACAGAAATATAAAATGTCTTACTTGCTTTCGATCCGAGGAGATAAAAATAGGGCAAATAATAATATCGAGGATAATTTCATGTAAAATTTAAGCAACTTGTGAGAATATCGATGAGCACAATACCGATCTTCCAATCTTTTCGCTAGTTTCAAAATGCACAAATGCGTGTAAGCAATATTTGCATTAAAGAAGCAAATGTATTCAGATAAATCACAGTTGGACAAAAAATATTTACATATCAGGATGTGTACGTACTTACAGCATCGAGCACTTTGAACCTCTTGTTCGCCTGTATCAATGGCGTAGTTCGCGGTGAATAGTAATTTTTCTTATTTTCATAATTTTATATTACTTTACGATCGGTAAAGGAAAATTAAGTATTGAGATATTAAGAAAATAATAACATCGTATTTTTCCATATTTTTTAATATATAGAAGGATATATTTGGAGGATTAATTCTAGAAACTGAAACAAAAGTTGGTATATAAAAATATCACTTAAGATTTATGTGATATTAAGTTACAAGAAATTTAAGATTTTCGTTACATGAAAAAAAGTGTAATGGTATGATGCGAATAAAACTGTCTCATGTCTGTACATGTGTCGTATTATATCTGTCTCTTTCATTTAACGAAAATTCAAATGAGCTCATGATTAAATTTGTCCATTTTATTATTATAATTTATATATTATCATAAATTAAATCGAAGTGTTATTGTTTTTTCATTATAATTACAAATAGAGATAGAGCAATAATTTATTTCCTACAAAAAATTTTTTAAATAACTATTTATCTAAAAAATCATTAATTTAAAAAATATATTTTTATATTTTTATTCGAAGTTTATAAAACTTATCGTATTAAAAACAAAAGTGATATATTTATGCTTTCTTTATCTTTCATGCAATAATATTTTTACAAGCAATAACAATCAATTTAAATATCTTCTTATAAAACAAATTTTTGATATAAACAATTTATAATAAAATACTTTTTGTAGAAAAAATAATGAGCTGCATCGATCAGCGCATTAAAAATTATTCCATTTAAAATATTGAAGTTGACTTTCGTATAACCTCTATGTGCTCACCTACAGGAAAATTATTAAGATTACAAAATATGTACCAAATTTTTGTATATATTATGTAATTAAGTATCTATTAAAAACTTTTTAACAATACTAAATCAAAACATTAATTATAGAAATTACAAATGCAATAATTTTCTAATTGTTACCGCAAAGCCCTCAATTCCTCAACTATTATGATCGTAAAATTTGTCTACATCGTTCATAAGCGATAAACATATCCTGTTGAAGTTGTCGATTGATTTATAGATTTTCCTTGTAAACTGTACTATTAACGTATTGTGCCTGAAGAAAAATCGTAAAGAAAAGAGTTTCGTGAAAAGAAAGAAAAGAAAAGAGAAGAAAAAAAAAAAGAAAGGAAAGATTTCATTACACTGACAGGATTTGCAATAAGGAAACGACCAGTTTTCAAGAATCGTGCCGCGTTCGTAAGTTTTCACGGAAATCCGTTTCTACGCCGATGCCTTTTACCTTTCCTTTTATCAGTCGAGACGGCACATAACAGCATTCGCACATAAATACCCGCATGCGCTGTACCAATGCTTGGCCATAACCTGTCGATAGATACGCACGTCCGCGAGTTCTTTCTGCTTTTTCCTCAAAATCGCGTTGTTCACAAGAATTCGCCACGTTCTACTGGCGAATTGATTTTTTTTTCCTCGAGAATTTTCCCGATTTCCCTTGAAACTCGAGACACCGTAACATTTCTCTCAACATTTCTAAAGCAGAACTATGTACAATTTCTGATGTATTTACTTGTTATGCATCAGAGAGAAAGATGTTGGGAAAACATTTATTAGATGTCTAGAAAAACTTGGGTAGTTCAATTAATAATAGTAGCAAAAAGTTTTGCATTTATATGATCTTTTCTTATTGTTGTAATATAAATTTTATTATAAAAAATATTTGATTTTTTCGAAATATTCAAATATAACTTTTGTTTAATTATCCGTATAATTGTCATTGTTCTTGACGATCTTGTTCCATTGTTCCATGTTATGATATACATTGAATTTCCTTACTATGAAGAGTACTCGATTTTTATTCAAAATTCAGAGCTTTTTCAAAGTTTTAAAGATTGGAATTTTTTTATAAATAATTGCATTATGGAATTATGTGAAATGAATATGAAAGATTCGTTAAAATATTCCAATTTACTTTATAAACTGTACGATTTATTATAAAACATAATTGAATCAAATATTTGCAGATATTTTATCAGAATTAATTATTTGAACACGGGATATTATAGTTTGAACAAAAGAAAAGCTTAATACTTTGTTGCCAATTTTAAAAAACCATATATCTGGACAAAATAATAAAATTCTATCATAATAATAAAAAAAAAAATCATCGAAAAGACTATATCAATTGATTAACCATTGAAACTTTTACCAATACACTTGTCATATTGTTTGTAATATTACAATATCGATTAGAATTTGCATTAGCAATTGAAGAAACATTTAGAATTAAAAAAAAAAAACCAATTCATATAATTTTTCTCAATTCTTTATATTTTTACTGATATTTATTTTTTTGTTTAAATTTTCAATCATCATTTGTTGCCATTGAATGAATCTAGTATTTTTTTTTAACATCTATCCATCCATTATATTCATTCATACCTTTTCCAATTGAAGCTCCAATGAAAATAAAATTCTTCGAACACTTTAATCATTTTAATCGTTTCAACGCATTCAACGATACCAAAAGGATATTTTTTTCATTAACGAGAATAGGTGTTTTTCGCAAATAAATCACATGCTCTCAGTTTCCACGATTTGAATCCATAGATATATAGTATGCTCATAAAATTGTCATACCTTAATAAGTGAATGCACTTGTGGGCAAAAATAGATTGATAAAGCAGTTAACTTTAATCATACATTTGTTAGGGAAACAAAATCGTGTTTCCTGGAGAATAAGAAATCGGTATAAAAAAATTTTCAGCTGCGTGGTTTGATCACGCCTACACGTTTAATTACAACTTCTCAACAATTCCTTATTTCCGACGCAACGTTGACGTCTTAAATGAAAAAGGAATTTAACGATTACGCGCTACGTAGCCTTGAAGTTACTTCGACACACGAGTTAGTTACGATTTTATTTCAAGTTCTGAAACGTTAATTTTTGATCCTATTCCGGAAACTTAATATTTTTTAAACTTTTTGAATATTTTTTTTTTTTTTTTAGTGACCTCGAAATCTTTTGAAATTCAAAGAGTTGACGATTCGAAGTCCAAAAGAATTATAACTGTGCAAATTATGGAAAGAATAATTTATTTTTATGTAATTAATAATAGTTTGTGTTTAAGTTGTGTTTAAATTATCGTTACTGTTGTACTAATTACAAATTTGAGTTTAAAAACTTTCAGAAATTTACCAAAATTTTAATTCTTGACAAAATAGCATTTCTCAGAAAAAAAAAAGCAAAAAGAAAAAAAAAAGAATTCTATATTTTCGAATTTTAAAAGTTTCGAAAAGTTTCAAAACCTTATTAAACTTTAAGATACAAGTTTCAGAAATTTGAATCTGAAATTGAGAATAGGGCTTCATCCCTAATCAAAATTAATATTATTGTAGAAATATTGTGTAATAATATTTATAAATTTATTAATTATGTTAACAGCGGTGCAAGCAGCGTCTAAAACTCTCATGGATTCTTTGAACGAGATCTACGAAAGTCAATGGACTGGCCATGATCTTTTATACGTGCAAGCTCAAAATCTCGATATGTTGTGGCAAGATTTCACTCATAAACTTGCGGATCAAGTTCTCGTGCCTCTCAACACATATCAGAGCCAATTTCCAGAAATGAGGGTATACCTTCCACTCTAACTCTAAATTATCCCCCAAAAATTGTGTATAATATAAATCTTTTAACTCTTTACATATTTAATAGAGTTAATATTATTTTGATAAAATCTTAAATTAATATTGAATCCAAAATTAATATGAATTATAAAATGGGAATTATTATATTTATTGCAGAAAAAAATTGACAAACGTGGGCGGAAATTGGTTGATTATGACAGTCAGAGACATAATTTCCAATCACTACAGTGTAATCCAAGGAAACGGGATGAACTCAAAGTTTCTCGAGGAAAGGAATTATTGGAAGAAGCTAAGCGTACATATGAACAACTCAATTCCGAACTTCATGATGAACTACCTGCCTTATATGATTCACGTGTTCTTTTTCTTGTTACTAATTTGCAAACATTGTTTGCTGCTGAACAAGTATTTCACACTGAAAGTGCTAAGGTATATATATCTAATAACTATACATCTTTTTTATAATATTTTTATATTCTGTAAAATATAATATTGTATTTTAAGTTGTAAATTATTCATCTTTGTTCAATATTATTTTATGCTTTTTATATCTTAGGTATATTCTGAATTAGAAGCAATCGTCGATAAACTTGCTAACGAAAGCCAGAGAGGATCGTATACACTGAAGAAAAATACAGAACCTCAGTCTCCAAAATCACCTAATGCTAATTCTGCGTAAGTAGAATAATTGAATAGAAAGTTTAACTTATAAAATTTAATTTATATATAAAAAATAAAATAATAATTTGTATACATATAATTATTATTCAATATCATTATGATATATTATACTAAATATTTTATGTTTTAGTTTAATAATCAACACGCAACCAGCTCAGAATAACATTTCACCAGGTAAATATATACCTGTTATCTATATATGCGTCTTTTGTGCATTTGAATTTTTTGTGTACTAATATTTTGTGCATGAGTGTAATGTAGTTGTAATGTAATGCCACATAAGACGTTCCTGCAGACATAATTATGTGGCTAAATGTTTAGTTTTGAGTGAGCTTTATTGCATGTTACAGCCGTGGATGATTCTGCTCCAGCAGCAAGAAACACATCACCGACTACTCAATTAAATGGCAATGCTAACAGCAATGCTAACAGCAATGATAATTCTCTCAATAATCAGGATGCATCTCCGCAAAACACAGTTACGGCCTCTAAGCGAGTAGAAGAGTTGTATGATATTCCTGTTGGTAAGTATGTAACGTGGGAGTAAATGTCATTTGTTACGCGACGCTCGTTTTTAAAGATGAACATTAATATATTAAGAATTTTTGTATAAAAGTAACTACATAAAAAATATTTTTTTAATATGTTAATAAAATAATTTTGATTCTGATTATCTAGAATTTGGACAGTTTTATATGTTTGATAAAAAATTATATTATGATTTAAATTTATAATGATGTAAGAAAGTACTAGTATATATTATTGAATGAATTTCATTTGCTTAAATAATTTATTGCGCAACTATTCTTTCGTAAGTATAGTATATTTTATTGCATTGATACATTTAGCAAGCATATGTAAGCACATGTAAGCACATATATCTATCAGAATGTAAATATAAATTATTAGTTTTAGTATCTTGAAAACAAGAATTAAAATTCATTCAAGATTTAAAATAAAATAATTTTCCAAAATATATAATATATAATATGTGAGAAATGTATATGTAAAATTTATATTGTGTCCATATAAAAGTATGCTGCCTGCCCATTTATGCATGGTCTTGTTGAAATAATGAAACACTATTTGTTTAATTCTGACTTTCAGTTATGCATAAAAATTTTTACATAAAAATTGTAATAATTGTATGTTGATTTGATCAATGAAAGTTAGAATTTAAATAGAACTATATCACAGGTCCATGACTAATGAGGCGGATTCAATTATTTTAGAGGTGGAATATGAAAATGGTACCAATTTCTCTCTAGGGGCAACGACTGACAACTTGCCACCTGGGGTTTTATACAGAGTCAAGGCTACTTACAAATATAGACGCGAAGATGTGGACGAATTGTCATTTGATGTCGGTGATATTATTCGTGTGGTAGAATATGATGATCCTGAAGAACAGGTTTATATTTTCTTAATAATCTATTTTAAAATTTATATTTTGTCATTTTATATATCTCTATCCTGAAATATATTATATAAATATATAATATAAAATATATATATAATTTTTTATATAATGCTTATAATAGAAATAATAATACTATTAAATATATAATAAAGTATAATAATATATTATAATTAAAATAATAATAAATATAACAAAACATTTTATTACTCCAGGAACAAGGTTGGTTAATGGGCATCAAAGAAGGTACGAATGAAAAGGGTATGTTTCCAGCGAATTTCACGAAACCACTGTGAAAGCTTTATTAAATTCGTCTATTACACTCCAATGCTCACTAAAACGGCGTATTCTATTTTAAGAATAGTTACAAGATTAAAAGTGAGAATCACACAGTCATCTGAGATATTATATATATATAAAAAAAGTAAATAATTAATATTAATAACAATGAGGGGCAATGGGAAGGAGAAAGGGGTGTGATAAGATAGTTATGCTGGAGGTACTGTGGAAAATTAAACACCCCAAAGTGCCTTAACCCAGCCACTGTCTGTGCCAACATTCATTGTTTATAATATGGGATTATTCTCCCTGTATCCAATGTACGAATACACATCATTAATAATCAAATGAAATATTTAAGTAATTAAATAATATATTGTAATACATCATGCAGTACTATAATATAAACCTTATATATTAAATTAATATTATTTTATGAAATTGTACATAGAATTATACATTTTAAGAATATTTTATGAAATAACTTTGTGGCTACTGAAATTATTAGTAAGAATCAATGTAATGTTTAAGACATTATAATGTTCTCTTTTGACAGAGAATCATCAAATCTTAAAAATTTATCTATTTGCATTCATACATTAAAATTTTGTTTATTGAAAAAGTTAGGACGAAACATAAATTTAAATGTTAACATAAATGACAAATGCCAAATTTTTAAAAACTTTCGATAATATGTGTATAATGAAGTATACAATTAATACATCCCTAGTTTGATACATTGTTAAATGCAATATGTTAAAATATTTAAATAATGAGAGCGAACAACAGAATTTTCTATATAATTCTATTGATAGGAGTATTATATATTCAACTAATATATTCAAATATATACATATTTGAAGATTTGTGTTTCTAAAATTTTATTTATATTTTTTAATAATATGTATACATTATATTTATTCAGTGACTAATTCAATGATATTTTTCCAGTATACGTGTAGAAAATAGGAGGATGGTGATGATTAATTAAATTATTACTGCCTTTATTATAACAAGAATAGAATTAATATCAATCAAGATAAACAATTTGTAGTGTTAATTAATACTCGTTAAATAGATTTATTAAGAAAATTTGACATCAAATTTTACGTAAAAATTAGTATTATGATAGTAGACGATTATAAAATAGTACAAGGAGACTACTGATTTCAGCTTCCATTAAGTTGTGTGTCCTTTTATTTTATTGTAATGATCTAAGATATACAAAACACAAGAAAGTTGGATTGTTTATAAATGAAAAGTTTTATGGTTGAACGATTGATCCATTGTCACACTAATTATTAACCCCATGTACAAATCGAAATTGTAGGTTAATTAAAGTGTGAAACATTGCAAGTGCATGTTAAAAAAATATATTGATTATATGTTACAGTTATGTAATTATGATAATGAACAGACTAATATATGTTTGATATATGAACTAATATTTATATTCTATGAAGTGGACCAACAGAAAAATATATGAAAAACAAAAAAAAATTTTAATAATAATAATAGTCATCAGTGTATTCTGTTTTTAATCGTAATTAGAGTCTAGTAATTCGTGCAAAAGTTCCATGAATTTTCAATTCATATCAAAAATATATATATAATAAATTTAATATACAAAAAAATAATAATTTTATAATACAACACATCATGCTTCACTTTAACATTTTTACGGTTTTACAGTTAATTTATTATATAATTTGAATAAATATATAAATACATTCCATTCAATTATTAATAAATGAATAATTGTTAACAAAATTTTATTTCAATGAGTAATATAAAATTTAAACATAATTTAATTTATAATTGGGTTTGATATGTGTATTTTTTATATTATACTATAATTAATACTTACATAACTTAAAAGTGAAGTATGAAAAGTGTTTATTTTAAATTATCTTATTTCATTTTTATGTATAATGTGCAACAATTAAAAAACAAATATCTTTAACATATATATTATGTGCCAAATTGATATAGTATTCTATATATCAAGAATGTGATGTCATTTATACAAGTAATAGTCAAAAAATGAACTAAAATTTTGATATTATTTTAAAAAGTTATAAACATTAAAAACAGAAATCTTTACAAAAATATTTAAAACTATATACATTTTTAGCAATAATATAAATAGTATTAATTATTTGGCAGTAGATTTATCAATATATTATTAATATAATAAATTATTCAATTTATTGGAAAACTAAGCAAATGCATTTAATTAACTTAAAGAAGATAAGTAATATATCTCTCTTCTTATTTTTAATAAAAATAATGTACATCACAAATTTGATAATAATATTCTATATAATCTAGTATAAATTATAATTAAAGAATCATATCATAAAAAATTATACTTAATATACCATTTTAATATATTTATATAAAATCGATTTAACTTTTAAAAAATAAATAATTAAACAACAAATTATATTTAAAACATAATAACTGCGTCTACTTATCTTCTTTATGTTGTATTTATTTATTTATTAATATAACATGACAACGTCTGTTAATATTAAAATTTTTAATTCACTCAAGTAATAATAATACTGAGGTCTAAAATTTAGTGTAGCAGTGGAACAATCAATTGTTATATCATTTGTCATTTTTATGTCTTGTTGTTTATTTTATCGAAACAATTAGTCATATCTTTATAACCTTAATATAAACTATAATGCGTATATATATTTATCGCTTTAATTGTTCTTTTCAATTGAAGACGATTATAATAAACAATTACTGGTTTGTAACATAAGTGTTTATGATTCAAATATGTGTTCTATTTAATATTCAACCTGAAAATTCCTTCCTTACATCAACCTATCAAGTATTACTTTCTGTAAGATAATAAGAATGAAGAAATTTCAATTATGAAAAATTTCAGTTTTCGAAGCGTATTAAAATAATATAATAATATATTTCATTAATAAATAATTTCATTATGCAAGTAAATTCTTATATTTAAATGATAAAAATTAATATTAAAGATATAATTAGTATAGAAATTTATTTTAAAAAATTAGAAAATGTCAAGATTTCATGAAGAGAAATATAAACGATGGAGTGACCCCAATTTATATAATTCTTGCTTTTATTGCACACCAATGTTGGAAGAAGAAATAGTACCTTCTCTATATCCATCAGAATTGTCATCACAATTATTTTCAACAACACAAAAATGTGTATCCTATAGAAAAACTTCATCAAATTATTGTTTATGTCGTAAACATTGTGACGAAAAAATGAAATCTTATGACTCACAAAGTGTTAAGGCAATATTTTGCATATATTATGTATATAAGATAGAATAAAAAAGCTTATAACACATATTTGTATCTATTACTTATAGAAACTGAAATGTTTGAAATGTCAAGAATCTGAGAAAATAAGAGAAAATTTAGAATTACATTTGACAGGAACTCAAATAGAAGAATCTTTAGCAGAAGATAGACAAGCAGCTTTATTACAACATCTGAATTTAAGTATTACTGCTCTTGAAGCTCTTGCACAATATGGACAATCTTTGCAAGTATCTCAATTAGCTGCATGTAGAGTGCTCAATATTAGTCATTTATTGACACTTCCTCAATCATATTCTGTAAATTCCAAATCTGATTCTTTACATTTAACAATGCATCTTCAACAGGTATAATGATTTTAGTTATCACATACATATAAAATATAAGATTGAAAATTGTAATCATAATTTGTACATAAAAATAATTACCACAATATATTTTTAAATATATTTTAATTGATTATTTATACAATTTAATATACATAATTTATTAAATATTAATATATATGTATATGTAATAGTTGGAAGAGCAAAAAGAAAATAAACTAATTATCTTACAAGATTTGATAGAACATTGTTCGAAATTCATAACACTTCCAAAACATTTTAATGAATTGATGAATAATCATTATATAAAAAAAAAAGACTTTTATACAGCAACAAAAAACTTCAAAAATTTTCTTACTAATTTCACATTATCTATATCAGAATTAGAAAAATTACATCAACAATATGATGATATTTTAAATAATTATCAGCAAAGTAGATGTGTATTAGACTTGGAATTACCAAAAGTAATAAACATGTATGGCATAAATAAGAATTTATGATTTATTTTCAAAAGATTAGAAAAGAATTCCATAAATTATAAATAATTTAATTATTACAGACGTTTAATGGCTCTCTGTGATGGTTTTGAAAGGATTAAGAAATATTATAACAATACAGATAATGATGATAAAATTGTAATATTATTTAAATCAATTGGAGAAAAACTTCATAAAAATGATACAAATACAGGTAATAGAAATATGATAAAATTATACAATATTTGTACTTATCATAGATTTATTTTTATATTTAATAGTAACAGTTTCCCATGATGAAGATTCACCTAAACCTAAATTATGCCAAAAATGTAAAATAAATTATGTTAATAATGATGAACAATGCTGAAATAAACCAGAAAATAACATTGGCCTTGATATGTATAACAACTATTTTATCCTCCAGTTTAAGAAAATAGAATACACAAATTATACATTTCATGAAACCTTACATATATACTAATCCTATTATAAATGATTATAGGTTTAACCATGCTACTAAAATCTAAATTGTAGAAATATATTTTAAACACTATATTTTATATTTTATTTATTTTAATTTATTATACTTTTCATTTCATTTACTAATTATTCGTATTTAATGTCAATGAATTCATATAATTTTTAAATGAAATTTATATTTTATTTATTATAATCAAATATGATCATTAGATAAACACAAGTTGGAGAAAACAATTGTTTCTAATTTATAATATTATAAAAATATATACAAAAAATTGAAATATTTATTAATCTATTTTTAAATTACGTAAATAGCATAAGTAGATTACATTATTTATAGCATTTATACTTTTAATAATTTATTAATTTAAAACGAAAAAATTGAAAAATTGATTGTAAATTGAGAAGAAAGAAAAAATAGAAAGTTATATATGTAAATTATCGAAATTAAATAAAATATAACACTTTAAAAAATATTATTTAATTATTCATAGAAAAAAATTTATAAAATTTATATTTTGAACACAACATATCTTGAGCGCCATCTACTGTTAGATATCTCAAGAAATCTCTTTAAGGTTATTTAAATAAAAACTTAAAATAATTATTGAAAAGACGTCTTAATTAAATGTAACACATTTAAATTTTAATATTTTAATAAATATTAATTTATTATTTTATTATTTATTTTATATATATATAAACAAAAAATGAAGTTGAATTAAATAAATATTTTATAATTTACGATTAAAAGTGAAATTAAATAATAGGTATGTGTATATATTATGAACATATTATATATATATATTTATATATTACATACAAATAGAATATTCATATACATTTATGAAATGAAAATGATTATATCTTTAGAATGCATTTATTGTATATATTTTAGTATCTATACAATTATGTACATATATATATATATATATTATAATATATATGTATGTTATAAAAGTTAATATTTATATATAAAAATTATATATATCTTATGTTATTATAAAACTATCGATGATAATTTTTAACTTCCGTAAATGAAACCGAAAATGCTTTGTAAAAATATTATCGCTATCGGACAAATCCATGATCGATTTCACAATAATTTCAATGGTATATTTTCAGTGATCAGCAATTGACACGTATCGTTTGGTGTACAAAGTGCATTCACACGAAGATACTTTGACAGTCTTTCAAGAAAGTACATATGTATATATTCTTCGATGACGAAGTAGAATCGATGGAAAAACACGACGTTTGCTTTAAACGCACCCATAACATGCAAGAAACCGGCGTAAAAAACGAAAGGGTAAGAATAGAGGTGAAATATACATGAGATAGAAAGAAATACAGAACGGCAGGGTAATCGGGGGTGATCCGACAATAGAAAAGGAAGAAAGATGATATGATAAAGAGAGTGAGAAGAAGAAAGAGACAGAATAAGAGAGTGCGCGCGTGATCACTTGGAGCGAGCAGCGACGGTGGCCGTGTCGCTGCAAACCGTCAGAATCGGTCGGTTGTACAGAAACGAGTATAACCTATATCCGAAACACCGCGGCGCTGTTACATTCTCCGTGCCTCCTCCCTGGCGGGTGGCGGCCGCACCTCCTCCTTCTCGCCGATTTTAATCTCGTTAGCGGACACGTGCGCGCCCCGCGCCTATACACCACTATACGACGACCTACCGTGTCGGGGCTTCGCCAATCTGGTTTGGTCTAACAGGATTCTCGAGCGACCGAGGGTTGATAAAAGGCTGCGTACCGAGCGGGCGCGGCGCGAATCGCAAGAGGAGTTGCTCCGCTCGAGGTGTGGGCGCTCGTGCAGCAACGGCAATAACAGCAGACGACCTCGTCATCGTCTTCTATTCTATCGTCCTCGGTTCGTTGTTTCCGTCTACGTTACCTCGTAATCGCGTTTGTCGTTTGGCATACGTCGCGTATAGGTTGCGTGTGTGCGCACACGGTGCATATTCAGTGTGAATCTATTTCGTCGCGTGTGCGGTACAGAAAGAGTACCCTAAAGCGAGAGAGAGAGGGAGAGGAAGAAAAAGAAAGAGAGACAGAGTGAGAGAGAAAGAAGGAAAGAAAGAGAGAGAAAGAAAGCGTGAATCGAAGAAAGAAAGAGACAGGGTAGGAGAACGAAACAGAGAGGGGGTGAAAGAGAAAGAGTGCAAGGGAGAGACAGAGAGCAGCTGAGAGAGAAGGAGATAGAGCGCCGGTGGGTTACCACACCCAACCGCGCCGGGGACCGAGTGAACGAGTGAACGAGCTGTACGAGAGCTCTCTCGCGAGTAGTACGCGGGTACAGCGGGGGACCTAGGGACCGACGATCGAGATTCGACAGAGTACAGTCGGGACTCTCTAGATCTCGATCCAACGGACCTCGCTCTCGCGAAATTCGCGTCTCTCACCAGAATCGTCGAAGTCACGCCGTGAGCAAAGGCTAAACGTGTGCGCGCGTGTCTCCCCCGCTTCCTCGACGTCTCTCGCGAGTGCGTTTCACGTTTCGTCGCAGAACGTGCGTGCGTGAATAAAGGATAAGAAAAACGAAAAAAAAGAAGCATAAAAAGAAAAAATATAGGAAGAAGCGGCAGAATAAAGAGTAGTAAAGAGAATTGAAGAAGATTGAAAAAGAAAAAGAAGGGAAGGAAAGGCGAGAGGGCAGATACAAGCTACCGGCCGAGGTTCGTGCGTGTGCGTACATGTGTTGATGTGTCGCTGGCGTCGTCGAGCCCTGCCAGGAGTGCTCCGTCGCCGCGTGTGCCGACGTCGTTGAGAATACGGGGATTCCGGAGACGCGATTATCAAGTCTACATTTACATCTACGTTGTCGTCGTCCTCATACACGTTACCGTCGCCGTCGTCGTCAGCGTGGACAAGTGGTAGTGATTCGTGCTAGTGGCGGTAGTGGTGGTGCAGACGATCGGTTTCATCGGCTTAGCCAGAACGAAAAGGAAGGAAGAAGAGAAGGAAACCACGAGGACGGCGACGAGACGTCGTCGCTCGTTCGCGGTGGCAAGGTAATATCGGCCCGACGACGATATCGTGCCGTCGAGCCCGCTGCTGTCTACGACGAACTTCGCCGCTCGGCAATCGCTCGCCACCACCGCAAATCGCTTATTCCCTCTCTCCCTTCCTCCCTCCCTCTCCTCCCTCCTCCTCCTTTTCCTCCTCCTCCTCGTCCTCTTCCTCCTCATTTTTCTCCTCTCTTCCTCCTCCATCTATCGAGGATCCTGCCGTCCTGAGCTATGGCGTGCTGCCTGTCGGAAGAGGCGAGGGAGCAGAAACGAATCAATCAGGAGATCGAGCGGCAACTCCGAAAGGATAAACGAGATGCCAGGCGGGAACTTAAGCTGCTACTTTTGGGTGAGTTTAATCATTGATTTACGGAAAAATTCTTTTTCTATTATTTTTATCTTTACGAGATGCTATATTTTTTTATATATTTTAATACTCTAGTATTTAGTGTTCGATAATTCTTTTTTCTACGATAATTACGCCGTGTCGTGCAGTGCCGTTCCGTTCCGATCCATTCTCTCTGTCTTATTTCGACCCATGGCTGCCATACCGTCGCGATCGAATTATCGGGTGTGCCATCTTTTTCTTTTTATCGTTGATGACAATGTATTCACTGCGTTCTTTCGCTTCATTCACGTTTGTCTCACAAATGTCATACGAGCCTCGACTAGATCATCGTTTCTGTTCTGAGTGAGATTAACCACCGATCGGAGGGCACGAGTGTAGTTGACCCAGTCTAACCGGCGTGCGCTTGACAGCTCTCGACCATGGTTGCTACACTACATTCTCGAGCTTTTCTACCGGCCGATTATTGTATGCAAGTTTTTCGAAATGAGAATCTTTATATTATTCATCGTCTTTATTTCCGTCTATTTTATCTTATTTAACATATTAGCCAGATGTTGTCGATTAATGAACGAAAAATTGTTATAGTTCTCGTTTTCGAAGTTTCGTCGCGAGCCCTCTAGGTTATCTCGCGTTGCTACATTGCTGCCATTGTACGTGTACTTGTTAACGATCACGCACACGTTTCTCGAGCTTAGCGGTATGTAAAAAAGATGTGAACGTTTTTAGAAAATTGCCAAGATATTAAAAGCCGTTTTATTATTATCGCTGCTTTGTGGACTGCCGATTGAGTAAATCGATTTTCCCATATGAGAAATTATCGTGAATATGATTTTTATAACGTTTATTCTCGTTTCATACTGCACCTTGTTAGTTTAATGGAATTAACAGAAATATCGTAAGAAAATTTTTTTTCGACGATGAAAATTAATTCGATGTAGTATCTTGTCAGTAATCCATATTATCAGTGAACGATAACTTTATAAAAGACAGAAGGAGAACCATTTCTAAAATTAGTATAGTCATCGTGAAGTTCGTGCTAATTTCACGTGTATACTTATTCGTATATCTTATTCATCTATTTTGTAAATGTAGATTTTTATGTAAATTTTTAAAATTCTTAATGAAAATTTTAATTTGTAATTGTAATTAATTTAATGAAATAATCAAGTATCAGTTTTAAAAGATAACTTTTATTCGTAAAATAAAAAATAAAAATAAATTTGCTTATCTCAATATCTAGATAACGCGCATATAGATATAGATGTACAATAGTACCATATAATAATCATAATGAATCTGCATATTATTTATAAAAAAAAAATGAGAAACGAATTTGTAAAATATTATTGAAATTAGATACATTAAACATTACATTAAACATGTGTTTTCAAATGGAATGAATTATTTAACATTTTATATTAAAAAGAAATTTTTTCACTAGGTTTTTCTAGATTTTATTACATTAAACATATTTTTCAAAAATTACAAAAATAATTGAAAAATGAAATTATTACTGCATGGCAATAAATATATTAAGTATTTGAATATAATATAGAAGAATAAGTTAATCAAAAATACAAAATATTATAAATATTTTAAATATTTAATATATTTAATGTTTTAATAATATTTGAAATTAATTTATCATTGGAATATTTTGAATTATTGTTCTTGCAAATATTTTTTTGTTTTACAATTGAATTTCAAAAAATTTGATATTATTAAATTTTACAAGATAAAGTATTTTCTACTTTTTCTTAATAATATAATATATATTTTATGTAAATTAAATAATGGATTTTTCTATCTCATTTTTGCTTAAATTTTATTCAAAATAAAAAGAATGATATTTACTTTTACATTAGGAAAAATAAGTTAATTTTTAGATTAATTTATTCATTATTACTTTTAGTTTTTTTTAATATTCTTAGAAATATTAATCGATTATTGTACAAGATTAATTGTTCACTATTTTTAATATTAAAAAATAAGATAATAAACAAAGTATAGTAAATTTTATCAGGAATTCGTATATATATATAATTCTAATATCAATGTTTTTGAAGTTTTTCGCTTTTTTCAGATATGGAATAAATATGAATAATTTTAGATAAGAAAATTCTTTTCTCTGAAAAATTCTTCTTCCAATAATGATACAATAAATGTATATTTAATACATACATACATATATATATATATATACATATATATATGTACGTTATCTTGTTTATATGTCATAATGGGATTTTTAGAGCATTAAGTATTTTTTATTTTATTGATAAAGTAATTTAACTAGATAATCAATCAAAAGTATCAATAATGTTTTAATTTGGAAAGTTCTTTATATATTTTTATATCACAAAAAAGTCGTAATTATTAGGCCATTAAAACAACTCAGTTATAGCTAGCTATATATAGCTCATTTTCTTTTCATAATTATATAAATGATAATATATTAGTCAGAAAACAAACAATATCCTATTATAAGATATCTTTATATCTTATTTATTCTATCTTCTATTTAATCTATTCTATTCTATTCTATTTAATCATAATCTAATCTATTCTATTTAATCATAATTTTCAATACAAAAAGAAAAAAGAAAGAAAAATAATGTAATAAAATATCTAAATTTTATTCATTTCATTTTTATTTCTGCTTGATTTTTATATTATTCTAATCTTTGAGAAATCTTCAAAAATTTTAAGATATTTGAAAAAATTCTGAAATCGAAATCTCTAATTTAACTTACTAGTTTATAATATTTAAATATTTAATGTTTAAAACATTCAAAGCATTTTTTAATAACAATACAAATTTATTTCGGAAAAATTTAACAATTGAAATTTTCCCTCGATCTTCAGTGACCTAACTTGCCTACAGAAGATCAAATTCATCGCTTTTTTATCAATGAGAAAAAAATGTATTTAAAAATTTTTCGTTTCACGCTTCGTTTCATTCGAAAGTCTTATCGCAACGTGGAATTTAGCCGCATATTTGATCTTCGAAAATCATATCGTCGAGGATCGCCGAGAATTCATGTATTTATGGTTGCATTTACGTGTGGGTGATACCATGAAATAATCATCCAGCAAATATCATCGAGTAAGATTAACTCTAGCGCATTCAAACTTTCCTCTCTTCGGGTGTTTAACATGACACGTAATAGAATCGGTAATACGATCCACGCCGGTCGGTTTCAAATCCCTTTGTCTCACTCTTCGTACTTCGCACCATGAAACTCACCTTGCTTATGATCTGAGAAGTCGCTGCTCGTTACCAAGTATTGTCTCTCCGAGATTTTCATGCCTTTGTGGCTTTATGATTCAACACGAGGCTAGTGTGTGCATATTTACCTAGCTATTCCGCAAAATGAAACCCGAGCTAAACGTGCTCGAAGCGGTTTTTTATCGAGTGTCAGCGCGTACAAGCGATCCAAGTATCCTAGTGCTCTTTCATGCGAGTCTCGCCTGGAAACAGTACAGTATTTGTGGTGCATCGAATTGGGGCCACATACATGATAATTTCATTCCCCCCTCCCCCTCCTTTTGAAATACCATGCTTGAATAATTACATTTTATAAATTTGGACGATGGTGCATACATACCGATTAATTTATCACTGCTTATACGTATACTTGCTTTTTAATTGAAAGACTTATAATAGATTCTCTTGTTCGATTTCAATTATGAATGTAATTTTATGATTTGATTACATATCAGTTTGTGATGTAATTGAGAACTTTGTAAGAGCACATTTCCATTTGCGATAGTTTTTGAATTATTACGTTTAATGCTTTCGAGATAGATTTTTTTTTTTTTTTTTTGGTAATGAATACAATATTATGATGATATAATGATAGAAATATAATAAATAAATTAAAAATGATCTTATTTTCAAAGCTGGATTAATAATTTTAATTTTCTGATGGAATATTATCTTTTGGTAAGTCTGATTGTTAATATTATTGGAAAAATTATTATAATAACAATGTTAAGATATATATAAAAATTGGGATGTAATATTCTATTTAATTATATTAATCTCATAAGAGTTAATATACGTAAAGAAGTTTTACATCATGTGATGTAAGATGCAGATGTCGATTAAAGGAAGCAATTTATTACAGATTTAGATCTATTTTGTGTAATCTTTTTTGCATCTAACAAAAAATATCATTTTTCATTAATAAAATAACAATAAATCAATAAATTGTGTTTTATTTATTGCTGAGGAAAAAATTTTTTTCTAATATTAAATCAAAGCAGTAATTTTATAAACAGTTTTTTTTTAATTTCTTTAATTTATTATAAATGGGACAACAACAGGATTCTCAATTACATACAATCCATATACAATACAATTATATATTCAATTCTTAGTAATCTTTATTATCAAAATTCATACTTTTCAATTTTATTCAAAAAAATTTAAAAATATTGACACTTTTTATTTCTTTTAATTCAATTCATTGGTTTAGAGTTGCATACATTTTTTTCTTTGTTCTTTATTATCTTTTCATCTATCATTTCTTTAACTTTTTCCATATTTTCCTTGAAAAATTGAATTCGATTTCAATGAATGATTTTTTTTTTATCAATCAAATTTTTAGATATTTACATATGCATATTTATTTATGTATGTTTATATATATATATATATATTCTTATTTCACTAATATTAAACCTGATCTACATGGAGAGATATTGTCTCCAAACACATAGATTTTTAGTCAACAGTTTAACAATGATACCAGATTATGAAAATAAAAAATAAATGTTATATAAAGTTTATGTAAGCTTGTCTTGTATAAACAATTTATATTTTATTATAATTATTATAAAAATTATCGTTTTAAGACTATTACTATCATTATTTTAAACAAATATTTGCTTTCAATAAATTCAGTAAAGAGATTGTTTTTACTTTATCAGTAACACGATATAATATTTCTTAATTTACGAAAATTGCTTTCAATTCTCATTTCGCATGTATTCATGCTGCGTTTAACAATGGACAATGGATAGTTGGAAAGTAGTACCAAGTCACTTTCAACTCTAAAGTACTATAAATTTTCCTATATTTAAAAAGTAAAATAATGTAAGAAGTCTTATTATTTTTAAATAAACTATTACACATTTAGAAAAAATATACATTTATGATTTATTTGTAAATTAAAATTACAACTAGTATAGTTAGACTGTTAACATTTCCTCATAACTTTATATCTTTATTTCTTATTATTTTATTTGTAGATCCTCATGTAGCTTGAAAAATAATTGTATCTGACTAACTCATTTTTTTTTTTTTTTACTCTAGAAAAATTGAACTAGCTTATAATGATATCTTTATTACTTAACACATCGATGAACACTTCTCCACTTGTGTCGTACTAAAAGTAAAAGTGGTATATACAGAAAGTAGGGAGAAAAAACTTAAGATTCTCAAGATTAAGACAAACGCAAAAAAACGTTGCGCTATTCGAAAATATCCGTTGGAGATTATTTTTCAAGTTGTAAGCAATATAATTCTGCTTGCTAGATGAAGCAAGACGGTGGCCTACCGGAAAGACGTCTCAGAATCCGTTTATATTATCCGACGCGACTCACACAACATTCTTCCGTGTCATCAATTGGGACTGTTTATGTTGGTCACGCCATACACACACACACACACACACATATAAACAGTTCTCAGTTGGTAACACGCAAAAATGTCGTGTGAGTCGCCTCGGATAATATAAACGGATCCTTATTCTATCTTCGTCTAGTGCAAAATTAAATTGCTTATGATTCGAAAGACAAGCTTCAGTGGATATTATCAACGTTTGCTTCTGTTTTTCTAGAAATAGTCCTCTTAAGCCTATCTACGGCAACTGTGGTTATCTCCATAAATTTTTTTTAGAAATTAGAACTCCAGTTCTCGAGACATGTGTCTTTGGAAACTTAAAATATTGTGAAATCTTTTATATTTGAAATCCACGTATAAATAGACTGTGAATATTTATGCAAAATTTAAATGCACGATAATCTTCGAACAACAACGAAATATCGAAATATGATATTTGATAAATATGATGAAAATTTTTATTCAAGCTTCATATTCATAAAAGTTGGATTTTACAAAAATAATCAACGACACAAGAAAAAAGATCTTTTTTTTTTTTATCAAAAACATTCATTTCAATTTAAATAATTAATACAAATATACAAAATGAGTTGAATCGTGATCCCAATCGTGCAACAATTAATTATTATATTTTGTTCGAACATTCTCTACATAATTGAATAAAATATATGAATGCACGTTATACGAGTTCTATCTATTCTCTATCTTCAAAATATCTAGTGAAACAAGATCCACGAATAATCTTATTTGTCATTGCAGATAGATTTTTGAACTAGTCAAAGTGCACGCGTTTCTCATTACCTTATTACTCATCCATTTAAGAGATTTCGCGCGAACAATGTATCTATAGTTGTCGTTGTGAAAACAGCCGACTTTGGTTTGCGTATACAATTTTATCTAATTCCACGTTTCACCGAGATAATGACCTAGAAAACGACTGTCACTGTTCCGCAAAGCTGCAATTTTCTCGGTCAGTTATCGACAGGATTCCCTCCCGCAATTTGTGTATCTCTTGTCGTGTTGTTGTTATTCGATTTGTATACAGGATGTTAATATTATTCACACACACACACACACACACCTTTCAATTTTACAAAACGAAGATGAAAGTTAATTACACGTTACAATAATTTCATGCAGAAAAATTAATATACTTAATAATAAATTAAGCGTATATTTAAATATACCAACTTTTGTGTTTCCTTTCTCTTGAATCGAATTTCCAAACGTGTCTCACGAATATATTAACATTCTGTATACGTTTAACTTGAAGTTTGCATTCTTTTTTTCTACTCCATGAGATTATTTATGTTTCACTTTTTTTTTTTTTTTTTAATTATCGTGTGTTATTGAATTAAGGTTTGGGAATAAAGACTGTTTGATATACGAGATATTTTGAATAAAAATTGCAGAGGTATTGTTTGTCGCTAGCCGATTCAGAGTGACATGATCCTGACGACATCCTGTATTATTTATGATTTATGCTACTATAATACCTCCTTCTATACCTGTGTTATTATCTAGTACCTATGGCAGAGCATAGGTCGAACTTTCATAAAGCTGTCGAGCAAGCAGGTTCACGTAATCAGATTGTGAAGTAAGAATGAACCAGTTATAACCAAATAAGTGTTTGTACATCTAGTTTTTTCGCAGTGACTCGTTATACAAACGAGTGATTCTATTTCGAGTAGTGATTTACAGATATAATGTTTAAAATGAAAATATTTAATTTATAGAACTAATAATAGAAAATACAAGTAATTCAAGAATTTTGAAAAAAATATTTCCTATGATTCTCTACGAGTTAATTATGTTGTTTTTCATTTATTTTATTAAAATAAGACAATTTATATTTCCAATTATAGTCGGTTTATTAAATTTTCATTGATATAAATTAAATTGATCCATTTTGAAAAATAACTTATTACTCCAGAAATTGTACGTTATTGTACCATTAACGGATTTTTGATGAAAAGAATAAAGTAATGACCCAAGGGGTTGGATGACCGAGGGGTTAATCGAATTGTTAGTCGAGCAAGCTTTTGATGAAACTCGAAAGATTCATCGATTAGTTTAGCTGGTTGCCATTAGATTCCTCACGATACACGTAGTGACCTTTTCCTGTGTCGATGAACCTTGAAATCGCTCGAAACACGATATCATTCCAGTGTCGGAAATGATTCCATTCATCGATCACGGCTTCGACTCGTGAAAAATATTTTGCATTCAATGAGATTTCAATAAGATTCGATGGAGTGATAATTGTGTTAGGTAACCAAAGTTTTTCTTACGACGGAAAAATACACGTATCGTTATTTGCTGCAATGGCGTAACTCAAAAATCACTCGAAAATAATTTTAATAAGACTGCATGAGAAAGTATCAAATCAAAATTTTACGAGTAAAATGAGAATAGTATTTTCTAGTATCGATAACTCGACAAAATTATGAATATATTGCAACAAATGAACGATACAATAAAAATGATTTACAAAATTTACGTAACTCTATTCTACAGACTTTGCTCGTGGAAATTTAAAATTGTCTGTTCGATGGACTTAGAATTATGCGTTTCGAATTATGTCCAATTACACACAACTTCTGAATTCTGAAATAGCATTTCTGAAAAAGTTGTCAAAATTTGTAAATGAAAATTTTCTTTTTCAATTCATTCTCATCCTTCTCTTCTCCCTTTGAATTATCATGTTAAACCATATAAACAATCTGGAATTGAAAACAGAAAAGAAAATTTTTTTATTTCTGGATTTTTTTAAGAGTAGCTATTTTTAGAGAATTTTGTTTTCCATCTTTTAAAATTTTCTCTGATTCTCTATCCATATAATATACGCGTAAAAATGGAAGCGCATCAGATGTTTGTGAATCGAGGAATTGCGTGTAAAAATTTTGATGCATGCAAAATTTTTATGAAACAAAAAATCTCATTCTGAATTTTTAGTACAATTTTAACCATCTCGACCATCTCTATCGTTCATCTCGCTTGTAACTTGAAATAAATAAGCGACTCGACCGACACTTCGATACATCAACTTTTGTATTTGTTTTCTCTAAAAGTGTCTCACGAATACATCAACATCTCGATTATTGAATGCTCGATTATTTAATCGCCTGGAAAAAATCGGAAACTACTCTTATAGAATCGTTCGTAAATAATTCTTAATGGCTCATTAACGATACGTTCATTTTTGTTCTTTTGGCAATCGCTTGTTTTCCAATGAATTTCAACAATGTGAAAAAAATCACGCACACAAAAAAAAGAAAAAAAAAAAGAAAATATACGTTTGACCTGCGATCAACACGAGGAATAGTAATGGCAGTGCGTAATCGAAAATACGTGTAACATTTTTCAACTAAAATTTTTCGATTATATCATGATAATTTTCGTGCATATATACATATATATACATTATGCATGCTTATGTATGTATACATAACTCGTACACTTATGTTAAATAAGTTTAAAAAATTGATTAAGAGAAACACGAGGAAAAGAAGATAGGATGGTTTACAAAAGATTTTTACACAATTTTATTTTTCAAATTTTTTTTCCCTTTTTTTTTTTTCCGTTTGTTTATCATGCTCTACTTCTTATCTTATTTCATTTTCATAACAAATTCGTACAATAATAATATGAAATATAATAATATTCTACTAATTATTTAATTTAGTTTCTAATATATAATATCAAATGGTGTAATCGATACAATCACGTCTAAATGTACATATGAAATATAAATTTGTAGATATCGTTGTAGCTCCAAATTCACGAAAAAAAAAAAATCTCTTTTTGTTGCAAATCGCAATCCACGAGAGTTTTCGAGTGTTAATTATGTATAGTTTTCTTTCGATTAAACGCTATTAAAAAGAGAGCCAATTAAAAGATTTCTATCAAAATCGAATGATTGAACAGAATATAGAATGCTATTTTATATATTATATGTTTGTATATTTTATTTTGGTATGAAAAAAGGTTTATTGTTGGTGAAATAGGATTATTATATGGTGTATACAGGGTGTCCAGATTATTCGCTCCCTATTTGTAATTAATTATAAATTGTAGATTTGTGAAATAAAGAAAAATAGAAGAGAACAACATTTTATTATTTTTTATAATAAAATGTCGAATAATCTGAATAAATCTATTACATATAGAAAATAATACTTTGGTTTTTTTTTTTTTTTGTCATAATATCACAAAAGAGTTTAAGAGAAAAACATTGAAAATTAATTACGTGAACATCCTGTGTCTGCCCTGTAATCTCATTATATACAGCACACTGTGAATGTTTACAGGAAATTTAAATGTTTTTTACATAAACAATATTCTAAAGTAGAATATTTGCTATTTGATATTTAATTGATGAATCAAATTTTTATCTAAATTTCGTATTATAAAATACTGTTAAATGGAAATTATTCAACAAATAAAAAATGATAAAAGATATTTAACTTCCATTTCTTTTTAATTATGTATGAACATGAATTTGTATAAATATTTACAGTATCTAATTGTCAATATAAACAATGGATACATATTTACAAATCAATTGGTAAAAATCTCAAGAAAAAATAAAATCTTAGAATGATTATTAATGCAAGTAAATATAAAATAAAAAAAAAACCATTATAAAAGAACGAATATAGATCATATAAAAAAAGAAATATCAAATACAAAAATCGTTTGTTAAACTGGCACGATTTATTTTTCGTTCAATGTTAAAATTATATATCTAGAAATATATACTTTTAATTCATATTAGTGTTCTTTAAACAATCTCTTAGATTAAAATTAAATTTTAATACAATTTTCACGCTTCATTTAAATAATAATTCAGACTTTTTAACGTGTAAAAAGAAAAATGTAGAATCGAAGGATACTTATTTATAATTTTCGAAATTGCAATTTTAATTTCTAACGTGTATTTTAATAGTAGTTATCTTAGTGGATATATCGGAAATTTGTTGATGCCAAGAAACACAAAAATTTTTCAACAGACGCAGAAAGGATAATATTTTAGTTTCAGCAATGTATTTGATCGTTTCTGAAAATTCGCAAGAATTCTTGCAGTATGCATACGAAAAAGATAATTGGAACGTAAATCATAGCCCACAATTCCAGCATATTCAATTTCACTTGTTTCATCCTTTGGATGGAAAAGTTTTGAAATAAAAATTGACAATGATGTTAATCCACCATTAATCATAAAATAAAAAACAAAGAAGAAATATCGATTTTTCCTTACACACGAATTTTGATATCACGAAATTACATATATGTTTACATAAATTCGTCTATTTTTGATTTTAATGAATTATTGAAAATTTATTGTGCGCGTGTACAGCATAATGAATTATATACAGCACTTTTTTTTTTCAATGCAATTTTGCTCGACAATTATTCTTGCAAAAGTAATAAAGTATTAAAAAAATTAAACATTTTCCATTTCGCTGTATTATTTTAAAAAATACAAATTCGGGCGTTTTCATATTCTTAAAATGATATTCTTTCGAAAGAAAATTATTTCAAATATAACGCATCATTCTCTGCATAATCATAAAATTTCGTAAAAAAGAAATTAAAATACACAAAGTTGCTTTATTTTCTCAATTTTTAAATTTAATTTCTTGCATAATAATGCAAGATAGAGCAAAAATTTGATACGAAGAAGAATTGATAATAATCCCTTCGAACAGATTTTTTGACAAAACAAAAATACTTTCCAGTTACGTACATTCGTACGGAATTTGAATCAAAATCAAGAATTATAGATTTAAATGAATCTATATATATATATATATATATATATATAGAAAAAGGGATAATAATAAAAACGTCTGCGAAATCGTTCGAACATTTTTAAACGCAAAGCGCAAAGTTTGATATTTGATTTTACTATTAGCTTACGTTACGAAATTCTTTTTAAACAAATAACTGGCCGGCCAGTTTTGACGAAAATTAGGATTGAACGGTTTCCGTAAACAAAGCATATTACTTACTAGATCGGAATGCCGGTCGGTTTTTCTTACGATCGTTTGTATTTCTAGTCTCAGGGTTTGGAGTAAGTGCAGAAATAAGTTTCAAGCATTAACTCGGACTCTGTTCTTCCGGCCATGAGGACGTGAGTAGCCTAGCGAGCGTGGAATAATTTTCTCGGTCACATTCTCTCATAACTCTATTCATCGTGCACCGATTAAGTTCTTAACCTTCGCCGAACTGGTATTACCATATTAGCGTCGCCATACGAGGATTCTTTGCGTGCATACGTATTATGCGCCGATCCAGGGAGCCATGATCGTGTCACTTTCACGATTTGCAATATTCAGGTTAGGTTAGGTTAGGTTAGGTTAGGTTAGGTTAGGTCGCGCCTCTTATTTTCCATAAATTATATCGTCACTGTCTCGTACACTTATTGGAATAGTTTCTTCCACTAATTCTAATCTTTTGCTAAGTTTTAGTTATCAATTATTAATTTTCCTGATTTAATTTGTTTCTTTTTCTCTGAGTTTTTTAATCGTTCGTGAATTCTTTCAGGAAAAGTTTTTTCACTGTTCTTGATGCAATCAGGAAAACACAATACTTCAAATTAATTATTGGTTAGAAATAAACGTGTGTGATTTGAGATAGTGGATAATTTCAGAAGTATGGGTTCATAAAAGTATTTGGACATTTTTTACACTTTTTAATGTTCAATTCTTTATTTTTAAAACTTGTAAGTACGTATAATATTTAGCCTTTTTTTTTTTTTTTTTTTTTTGTACTGAAATATCACATTTTAAGGGCGTGGAATGAGCGTTCGAAGTTTTAGCGCGTTTTTTAATTTTTTTTTTTTTTAAATGTAACTTTATAATGGCGTGAGACGGAGAAAAAATTTTAAATTACAAATTGTTGAGAATTTTATATTCTATTATGTCGTAGGGAAAATTTTCTAGGCAAAATAGTATTCGAAAAATAATGCTGAAACTTTGGAAATTGTTTTCACTTTTTTTCTAGATCGTCTCATATGTACGATCTATTTTACACTACACACACACATGCAAGCGTTCATTTGATTCAGATTAAGTGAATTTTCCTGTAACACAGTATTTTTCAAATACCGTGGTCGTAAAGAATAAAGCAGAAAATTAATGTTTCTCTTTAAACAAAAAATGCAAATGAAAAGATATTGCATGGCATAAATTTGAATTATAATTCGTCCAAGTATTTTGCAATTAATCACAGTTCCGCGAGGAAGACGTTTTCTTGTACGTATGAGGAATGCAAAGTATTCCAAGTGTAGGAGTTTCGATATATAACGATATGGCGTAAAACCAGCTATCCTTTTAACTTGGCCATTGAGTAACCATTAAGTCAAGCATCGCAAAGTTCTAATAATTTTTAAAGTCTCTTTCGTAATACGAGAGTAAAATCATAGTTGTAAGATGGATATACCAATTGCGTATACAAACTGAATAGGATCGTTCAGATGGCGATTCGTCTGAAAGGTCCTGTTCGAGTTTGTGTATCCATCATATATAACGTACGACGATGTTCACCTGCATTGCCGTGTGAAAGAGGCTCTCACGTTGTATTTTAACGTTGTTTAAGAGCGACTCTTTATCTCAAGTTGAAGCGTAAATATCAAACTTTTTTCGAGATATCTCACGCGTGTTGGATAAAAGAAAATATTTTAGGCTGGAGGATTAAAATGAAAGAATCGTTTATACGATTGTGCGGAAACACTTGCACTTTTCGTGCAAGTATCTCGCCTCGAGTTCGATCATCTTCACTTTTTCTCTCTTTATTATTATTCGTAGCGACAAATGTTTGGATGTAAATCGAAGAATCGGTTTCGAGAGCTGCTTATTCGAGAGGTGTTATTGTATTTTTCTTTACGTAGACGTGTAAAGGTCACACGAAGGTCAACTTTGTTTCTTCAAATGGAATTGTGTGTTTTTTTTTTTTTTTTAATTTATCGCTCAGTGTCGACATTATCTGTGAAAAGTTAACCTATGTGGATCTAAAAGTCATTAGTCCAGAAAATATTTTAATTTTGTAAAAATTTTAGGCATTGCGTATTCGTGCTTTCTTTGTCTTCTCGTACGATGAGTCTCGTTCAAATTGTTCAACAATGCATGTAAAACTAAAAACATAAGAATATCTTCATCAAAATCATTCAACTTTCAAAAATGAAAGTTATATGTTTCTTAAAATCATTTAGATGATCGAGTGATAAATAATTGTTTCTTATTTCAATTTTCAATAAAATTTAATCCCTAATAATTTTTACTTTGATATTTCTAATAATATAATCGAGAGTGGAAAAATGACGACTTCGAACTAATTGTTTTCTAATATTCGAACATTGAAGACTTTGAAGAAACGAGTAAATTATTAATGTCTGCTCGGTGAAAGGAATATTGGAAAAATTATATGCTCAGAGATGGTAAAAAATTATCATGAAATATTTCAATCAAGAAGCATTTAGGTGAGTGGCGGAAGTTGTCGATAAAATGTTTCAGTAATTAGAAAGATAATCGAGAATCGAACGTAATATACCACTACTTTAATCTTTATTTACATAAAATCCAATTGAATGAAAATTTTTCTATTATATATACTTTTAATTAAGTTTATTTAAAAATATCACACAAAATATTACTAATTATCGAATTTTTTTTTTTAATTAATCTTTTGTATTACAAGCAACGTTCCATATTTTGCTTTCAAATGTTCCTCGAAATTTCAATACATGGTTACAATAATTATTTGTACAATTATCGATATATTTTTGTTAAACTATTAATTTTAATTCAAATAGTGAGATTCATATTTTATAAATAACAAAAATGAAATGAAAAGGAATCCTGCTCGTTGTCGAACTACAAAGGATTGAAAATTAAAAAAATAGAGCTGTTTTTTTTTTTTTTTTTTTTTAATATTTCTTTCGATTTCTCTTTTCATCAAATGTTAAGCAAGCTTTTTCGAATTTGTTTAATTCAAAAAATATATCTATAGTTCCACTTCGTTTCAATTTCGATCGAATAGAAAGAAAAAGATTCTAGATGATCAATTTAAATATCTTATACGTGTACTTTAAACACCAATTACACAAGTATTCTAAACATGTTACATTTATCAGCAACTGCTTTTCTAAATCGAACTTAATAGCTTGAATCAAATAAAATAACGATTAATTAATAATTTTTCGAACGAATAATCCAATTTATATAAATAAAAAAGTACAGTAATACAACATTTTCAAAATTCGCATAATAATCTTTCAGATTCATATCCGTCCAAAGATGACAATTAAAAACTGGATATTATTAGTACGCTTATAAACGCAGATCCGGAAGTAGTGACATTAAAGATTGCGGTCGCTTCCGTGCTGCTTATGTGAACATATTGCTCCATCTAATGCGTGACCTTTGTCATAAAGTAGAATATTGGAAAGTTGAGCGCTTAGTGATTGTTATGCAATACTGTAAAACCGATGAATAAGAATGAAATTTAACGAAACAGAAATTTAATTCCTCCGCCTCGATCAGGTTTCCTTTCGTAATCTAATTTATCAAGGTCGTTGATTAACGATATTCGAAAAAAAAAAAAAAAAATTCGAGAAAGAAATATTTTCTAATGCGCAGCGAGGCAATTTTTCTTTTTAATTAAATTAAATTTCAAACAAAAATTTCTTCGAATATTTCTTAGTGCATAGATAGAAATTATCAAAGAATCTTTACAAAAGATACAACTTATTTCACAATAAGTGCAACGAGCAATTATGAAATTAATAATCGTGGAGTAATTTTATATACAGTTTTCATTTCGTTAAAAGGCGATTCGAAACTAAAAGTAAGAATGAAAAGAGTACTGATTGATGTTATCTTGCCCGGTGACACGTACGTAACAGAAGATAGCAATCAGCGCTTACGCTAGCGAAAGTGTTAAATAATAGCAAACGAGCACTCGTGTATATCGGCATGATATCCAGTTTCTCGTGCAATAAATTTTCCATCTCCCCTTATTCCGTCCTTCTCACCTCGAGATATATTTGCATTATTTTTGCAATGTTCAAATATCTGTTTATTATATTCTAAATACTTTTCCATTTAACTTAGCGATTAATCTTATCAATTCAATTGTTGTATTAATTCTTCTTCGTCCGTATTCTATTGTTGCTTTTATTATTGGGGGGAAAAAGTGCATTTTGTTCTGAACAGCGGATAGGCAAAAGTTACAGATAGAACGTTCATGGAAAGACGTAAGACGATTAAATTTTAATATATATCTTTCCATGTATTGTTTAAAAGTAAGAGATATTTCTTGTAATATATTGAATATCTATATATGTTTGGAAAGAGGATACAAAATTTTGAATATTTTGTTGGGGGAAAAAATTGTTGTTACTTGTATTTTTTATTGCTAGAACGTTCCGTCAAATTGCTTTTTCAAAATATGCATTTCCAATTTTGAAATTTTGATTTATGGTTGTTGTACGCACTCGTCATGCTTAAAATCATTTTCACTGCAAATAAATCACTTAATTTTTTCTACTTCGATACTACACAGGGTTTTCTAATATAAAAACAATGGTTTCCCTTGTTTTACAATTACGATCAACGTTCTTAATAAGATTTATTTCAATTCTTTAATTGATCCTTAATTGATAGGCGACCCACAAATATATGGGAACAAAATAATTAATTGCTAAGCACTTGATTCTCATTCTATGGTCTATATGCATATTTTACACGATATAAAAACCGTCAATGATATTTATCGCGTGAGATATGGAGTGTAAATAAAGGTTTAAGTATTTTTTAATATAACTCGAATCGAATCCAAAGTGTTGTAATCGTGTTCGTTCCAACAATAGCAGTCGAGAGAGAGTCGCGCCTTTGATGTGATTATATTATAAAACGGTACTTTCAAATATTAAAAGTTACACGGATGCGAAAAAAAAAGTGTTGCAACAATATTTGCGACGTGCAAAAAAAAAAAAAAAAAGAAAGGATCACTTCGATCATTATTACACCATTTAAAAATATTCGGCATAGGAGAAAAGTTGAAAAGTTTTGTTCAGTTTTTTCAGATGATTTTCTCTTGTTTTCTCTCTCTCTCTCTCTCTCTCTCTCTCTCTCTCTCTCTTTTACACGAGTTTTCATTGAGACGCACTAATTTGTATTCATGTCCCTCACTCTCCTCTATACAATTTCGCCCCTACTATTTGCTCCCGTTTATCTGCACATTTCAAGAACATCGAATCATCACTTAAAAAAGAATACAAGTTTTACTAGCGCATTGCACGGGGTTAAATCCGTCCTCAAATATTTTGGAAACACAGAAAAACGCGCGGACAATGCACGATTGTAATGCATGTAAAATGAAGAAAATCGAAATTTTGTTTAAATTTTCGCGCCAAGTGCGAGAATAATATTATCATGCGTCGGTAAGTATTATTTTATTTATCGTAAGGAAGTAAATCGTGAGAAAGAAAAAAGAAAAAAAAGTGAAAATTATAATTAGATAAACAGGAGTGAAAGATTTTTACGTATGTATATAGATGTAAGGCAACGAGCTATTTTCGTATAACGTAATGTTTGTCGATCGCTTGCGAATTCTTCTACTTCTTCTTTCGTCGATCTTAATCTTTTTCTTCTTTCGACGAAATTAATTTTAGCACGGCTGTATAGCTGCCACGGCAACGAGGGCACCGGAAACGTGTCGAACTAGAAATCTGTTCGATGGCTTTTGTACATTTTTTTTTTTTCCGATTTCTTTAATTTAACATTTGTCTATCCTTGTTTAAATTAACGTATTATTCCGTAAATAATGCGTTCAAAAGAGAGAAAATGAATACAATAATTATTTATTTGATCCTTATGCACTGTTTTACTCAATATAAGATTAAAAATTTGTTGTTTTCTCTTCGAAAGATTGTCAAATACACCTGTTATTTATTACGTTTATTATCGATTTACATTTTTATTATTAGGAAATTATTAAAATCAGAAAATTTAATTTTTACATATAATTTTGGCCAAGAACTAAACAAAGATTAACAAATTATTTTATTATTAGTTTTAATCTCAATTTAAAAACGTTATATAAATTCTTTTTTTTTTTTTTCTTTTTTTTTAGAAATCGCACAAATAATCCAATTTTAATCCATTTTGTGGTATAATCTTTAAAAGTGTTTACGCGATGAAAACTGATCGAAGAGGAATTCGTTGCCATTTTTAATTTCGATTGAAACAAAATCAAGAAGGAAAGAATATGATTTAAGTAAAAGAATTCTTTTTTTTTTTTTTTTTTTTTAATAAACAAACTAATAACCCTTTGCACACGTTGAGAATGTTTCTATTTATTTTTATCGATGCCCATTTAGTATTGAACTCGTCGAGCAATGTACCTGGACGAGGAGTAGAGTTCCTAAAAATAATTTTTACACCTTTGCACCGACTCCTTTATAAATTAAACCGCTTTTGCTTTGCACAAGTGTCGAGAAGGAGGCAGTTTTGCAAGTTGTTCCAATCGATTTTCGAGTCATACATGCGGCAAATAAAAGAGGGATGGCTATTCTTGATATTACGAAGTTCGCGTCTTGTTTAAAATTTTAGTTTGAAGAAAATGTCAGGGTAACGGGCGAAAGAAAATTGAATCGGAAATACGGTTATTCGTTTGGTTATTTTTGATTGTTTTAATCATTGTTTTACATCTCCGCGTGAATATTTATTCGTTTCGTGTATTGTATCATATTAAAATGTTATTATATTTTAATAAAATTAATAGATTTATATTTTAATAACTGTTGTGTTATTAATTAATATTCGTGGAACAGAGATGATTTGAATTTAGAAGGCGAAACGAATGAAGCAAAATATCGATCGAAGCTTATTCGTCAAGTTAAAGTACGAGGCAAGGAGATCTTAATTGACAAACAAGCCTTAATCTACATTTTTATGTATCAACTTTTATGCTCGTTTTAATCTCTGGAATCGAACCTCCAAAGTGTCTACATATTAATACTTTGTATCTAATCAGTGTGTAAATATATTCTTATTTATGCATAAAATGACTCTTCATTGCTATGTAAGTTTTTAACATTTCATATTCGTTTCGAAGAAACATGTTTAAGAAAAATTCTATATTTTACTAAATTTTATTATTGTTATTAAAGTTTTATTCTGATTAATTCTTTCTTTCCTCCCCCCCCCCCTTTTTTTTAGAATAAAATCAATATTGCTTTTCTTAAAATCTATCATTTCGTTTTTACCAAAATTTTTATCATTTCCTTTCTTCTTAAAAAGAAATAATAATAATAATAATAATAATAAATTAGATTCTCCATAAAGCTTCTACATTTAACCAATTACTCGATGTTTTCTAATTTTATTTAAAAAACACAATTACAAAACTTATCTCCTCTCGTTTATCCTCGTTATCATCCTCACATTCATTCATTCATTCATTCATTCACTCATTCATCGCTATTTCAATTTCACTACTTCACTATCGTTCCCACATTCATTCATAACTATTTTCATCGCATTCGTTCGTTTCTTCTTCGACTTTTTTACACGCTTATCTCTCGAAATTAGAGAGAGAGAAAGAGAGAGAGAAAGAAAAAAACTGCCATATACAAGACACTTTAAAACCTAAAGAGAGAAGAAGAAGAAGAAGAAGAAGAAGTTCGTTTGTTCCGATACGAAGAAACGGGATTGGAGAGGAAACGTGGACAGATAAAATAAAAAAGCCGTGTTCGAGTTATCCTCGACGCGATATTAGTTAATCGTAAATCGCGCGAGGCCGGCCGTTCGTTAATAGTATTGTATCCGGTTGCATTGATGTTGTAATATGACATTTAATTGACAACTCGGCTCGGCCGACTCGATCGTCGTTTAAACTTCGTTTAAAGGAACGAAAGAGATGATCCATAGGTTACGAGGTCGATACGAGATATCTTGACTGATTTGCCTCGTCCATTATTTACCATTAAAACCGATAATCACCAGTAAACCGTGTGCTCTGTGTACACACTGTGATTCACTCGCGATAAATGTTATTGAACGATGATGGTGTAAGTAAGAAATTTTTAACAGAAGAAATTTGTTTCTAAACCCCAGTCGTGGCGAGAGGTCGAAGGTTATCCCTCGAGAAGATAAAAATAATAAATGGAGCTAATTAAATTTCAGTTTTTCACCCGAAAATCCTTTTCGTTCAAGCTCGAATCGCTATTAACACGTGTGAATGTTTATGAGTGGTCATGAGTCAAGTATTTTTTTTTTTTTTTTTTTTTTTACTAAATCAAGGTAATTACGTATGTAATAATATTTTTCGATTCTCGATTCTTGCTTGCTCGTTGAACGATTTTATCGAATTAGGAGGATACAATGTTTTCTTTCGAATAGGAGGAAGCATTCGATGTCTTCTTGAGCGGTTTATCTCAGAGTGGTTAAATACTTTTTTCTTTTTCTTTTTTTTTTTCTCTTCTATTTTCGAGATTATATATTGTTTATCGTATTTTATCCCCGCATATTTATAATCGGAGCATACACAAAAATCTTCGTACGTTCTTATTTTACAAGTATAGCCGAATAAACATGATAAAAGTGTCTCTGAACCAAATTAAACTTAGCGCGATACGCCAATTGAGAGAGCTTTCTAGGAAAGTCGACAAACATTTTATTAATAGTTCTATATAGAAAAAATTATAAGAAACAAAAAAAAAAAAAAAAAAAGAAATTTGAGATGTTATCTCGGAGAATTTTTCTTCAAATCCAAAATTTTACCAATGAAAGTTTATGCAAAGATTTTCGAAGATTTTTTTAGATTTTTTTTATTTAATTATTTTATTTAGAAATATTTTAATTTATATTAAATAGAACATTAATATTTTAAGAAATGAAAAAAGAAGAAGAAGAAGGAAGATAATTAAATATTAAAGGATAATTTTTATTTTTATTTATTTATTTATTTTTCAATTATATATTTTACTACTATTAATGTGAAATTTTTCGTTTTACTTTAGAAACAATAAAACAGTAAAACACGTTACACGTTATGACACGATGGAATTTGAAATGGATAAAAGCAAACATTTTTTTTTTTTTTTTTTTAAAAAAAAAACCGCGAGTCCAACCGGAATTGCAAAGCTATCGAAAGCCGCCGAAAATATATTGCTATTTTATACGAAGACCACGGAAGAAGAATTTCAATAAGTCAATTTTTATTGATTTTCTATTTTTTCTGTCATCCAGATTTAATATATCGAAATTAGAAAGATGATAAAATTCGATAGGTTTCGAATTATTTTAATTATAAATGTATTTATATAAAAATTACATTTATTTACTTTTCTTGTAAATCTCCACAGGATTTTAAAGGATTTTGTTCTTAAATTATATAAGAAATTTTTGTCAAAATTTTTTTTTCTTTTTGAAATTGAAGATCGGGGACACTTTCATTCGATTCGATATCTGGAATTATTATTGACGTTTCCAAGTGTAAATCATCTCCTTTCAGAATAAAAATTCCAACATTTCGCAATAATTCATTATCACTGTATCTTTCGATCTGATGAAATGTGTTGCAAGCTTGCGAAACATCGAAATTTTTCTTTCAAAAGGATACAGCTTATATCCGAAAGCTTCGACAATAACTTTGCTTGTTAAATATTGTTAAATAGGATAACTTTGAATAGATTAAAGAGATAAAATAAGCTCGTTTAAAATAGTGGTGGAATATTTATATATATATATATATATATAATATGATAGATCAAATGATTTTTCAGGTTAAAATTCTATTTAATTTGACATTATTTAATTTTATTATGAAAAATACAATAAAGATTCGAAAGATTGATAATTATTAGAGATCTACGATCTGATTTTAGATGAAAATTTGATTTGTTCCTTTGAAAGACACTATGTAATAGAAATAATTATACAATTTTAATTAATTTTTCATTCATAATCAACCAATGTTTCATCTTATTCTAAAATAAGAATCCTCAAATTCAAATAAACTTTAATTATTGCAAAGTATGCGAATACTTTATATGATTTTTGTTTTCAAAAATCATTATTATTGTATTGGTAAAAAAAAAATTAAAATTATATCATTATAATTATAATTATTTAAAATAATCTAAAACTACAATTCTAATAGAAACAATTTTTTTTCTTTTCCCTATGTCATTAGAATTAATTCGACAATTTTTCTAAATTTAAAATCAAATAATCCAACTAACATTTCAAATCAAATCATTTTATATATAATTTAAATTTGCTCGAGCAGAGACTTCAACGTAACTGCAGGCGATGAAAGAAAGACGATAGTTTTCGTCTGTGTAAAAAATAAATAAATAAATAAATTGAACGAGCAGATAAAGCTTCAAAAAAAGTCTTATTGTTCACATCTGATGGAACATCGAAAGATTGTGCATTATTATGAATGAGTCGAGATGTTATACAGTGGACAAGCCGAAGGGTTCGGCAAAAGGCATACTGCTCTTTCTCTACGATAACGAACGCATCGCATCGAAAAATTTTAACGAAGGGCATTCAAGACCTTAGATGGAATATTCTCGTCGTCCGCTCGATCTTGTTCCAACAGGCCATCGTCTCTTTCATTTCATTCAAAATGCTCTAAGCAGAATTTCCCTCCACACAATAACGTAGAATTGAGAGATCGACTCGAGCTAAAATTTAAAAACTATTTGAGATTTGATAGATAGACAGGTATGACAGGTATTACGAATATATCGATCATGCCTCTCGACTTTTTTATCATTATATTGGTCTGAAATGTATTTCCATTCAAATCATAGTAATAGATAATTTTAAATTTTTATTATCATTATTATATTATACGATTCTTGAAATAAATAGTAATATTACTATTTACTTATTGTTTGTGCATATTTTTTTTTTTTTTTTTTTTTTACAATCTATGAAAATCAGTTCCTCGAAAACAGAATATAGATTTTAAAGCCCTGTTTAGGAGGAACGCTTTGAAAAATTTTCCATTCATTGTATTTTATTCGAAAATATGATTCTAATTTGGCTCGATGAATTTTTTTCTATTTATTCATCCACTCGTCATTTTCGAAAAAGATTCTGATGGAATAATTTGTCAAAATATAAAATGAATATTATTTAAGGTAAAATAAGAAATTATTATCGAATGTAATTAACGTTATTCAATTTTGCCATAATTTTTTTAATAATCAATTAGTTTACACGTTTCTCAATTATTACACATATTTACATATTGATTGTGGATTAATTGTTTTTATACGAAATTTGATTTTTAGATATTGACGATGACGGGGAAATACAACTTTTCACACGTCAGCGTATTATAAATACGTTCTAGAAGCTAGAAACACGAAACATTGGAATGACATCTGACGCTGTCACATAATGCAAGTTTAGTATCGATTTTCATTCATAACATATCCGATTTTAAATTTAGAAATTGCATAACGAGTTATTATAAACTTGCTTCCTTCGAGTCTATTAGCGACAAAAAAAAAAAAAAAAAAATACGGTTAAAGAGGTGATTTGGTCATTTCTTGTTTTTTATCCCAAGATATTTATATTTTCACGACGTGTAACGGTAAACAACGTTGAAGTAAGTACTGCTAAAAAATAAGTGATTAATCAGATTTTTTAACTCTCCAAATTCTCCTTTCGAGAAAGGAACATTTGTATCAAGAACTGACGTCATAACAAAATTTTGATTCTTCAAGATCAATCAATATTCGCTTTTTCACTCGCAAAAAGTTTTTATTTTTCATTTGTGTCATTTCGATATTAAGAAAATCAAAATCAGGCCATTGAAAACAAACTCAAACTTATATTTACAAATGAATTCGTATCGTAACATTTTTATTTATGTGTGTACGAATTGTAAGGCAAAAATTCTTTAAGAGAATTACAAAAATAATTATCGAGTCACCAATTTTTTTTTTTCTTTTTTAATTAAATCAATCCATTCACGCATCTATAATAATGGAAGAAGAATTATTAACAATTGCAGATTTGGCGAAAACGAGAAGACAGCTATTTAATTTCGAGCTATAGATAGCGTGGCAATAAATTACGCAACGTTACATCCTAAAAATTATTGCACAATTCTTACTTAACGTGTACTATCTACGAATTGCAAAGATACACGAGATGTTACGCGTCTCGAATATATATACGTAAAAGATAAACATTACAAAGAAAATTACGTTACATTGGAATAATCGGAGGAATAATTTACTTATAAGCGATTCGGTTGTTCATTATGCCTTAATTAAACTAGTTCGAATAATTAATTTATCCTTAGAAATGAAAATTTATGTAACACGATTTCCGCGGGCTAATGTAATTAATCGCGTTACACGACTAAACTGGCTAATATATAGGCACGTCTTCTGTGTTAAATGCGTTATCGATCAATCAATCAATCTTTGTCGTTTTTGTTCAAAAATGTATTTTTTTTTTATCGTGAAACCGGAGGAAATCATCTTCTCGAATCTTAAGGAATGATCGTTTAAAGAATTAGTCCAACTACGGTTGTCACGCTTACGGTTGTCGAGATTGCAAACCAAGATTTACAACACGATAATATCTCGTGTTAATTTGCTCAGTTGTCTCTCGTCGGGACGTTTGTTCTTCTCCGAGATAATTCTTTTTTTCTTACCGTTTTGATTATTTTTTCCAAGCCCATTATCCCAAAAAAAAAAAAAAAAAAGGTTTGAACAAGACAGAATCAATTAACAAAATCTATTCAGATGATCGAGAAGGAAACTAGATAATTTCTTTTGAACAATTGTGAAGCAATTAAAAATTAAATAATCGGATATGATGTCTATTGTATTAATTGATAATTTATCAGATGAAATGATATATGATACAAGGGAAACGTAGAAGAATAAATTAATTGTTACTTAGAAGATATCGTTCAAGATATCGAGAGATATTGTTAGATACGGTATAAACCGGCTTGGACGTTTCAAGCATTGCGTTATTTTAAAATTAGTTTTTTATAATTATTTTAAAAATAGCTTTATCCGTTGAAACGGCAGAAATATTTCATTACACGAAACAAATTATTTGATTTTGTTGTTTGAAAATGAATAACTTTTTCTAACACACGTATCAAAGATTTATTGCCTCTGATTAATAACCATCACATACACCGCATCATTATCACCATTATCGCATTATATTGTTCGATTTTCGTAATTTCTAAAAAGTTATTTTAAGAATAACTTTTCCTAAACACGTGTTATATTTCCTCTTTCATATAAATTCCTCTTTCTCAAATATTCGCCTAATTGGCCAAATGTTTATCTTTAAATTATCATTCGAAATAATAGATCCGATCTAAATCCTTCGAACACGTTCGAATACGAATTTTGTCGTAATCTTAATCGAAGAACGAAACAAAAGAAAAAAGAAAAACGTATCGACATGCAGCGAATTTCCCCGAATTTAAAAAAAGGAATGGAAATCTAGAGATAATCTAGGGATAAACGTGTTTCGACGATACTTTACACAGGCCGTACTCTAAATACTGGCGGAGCGTGATCGTAAGCCGTGGTACACAATTGGGTCGTTCAATACCGAATTAGTCATTGGGTGTAATAATTCTTTCCACCGATTATGTATATTCCCCACATTTTACAAATCGCGCCTCAATCGAATTTCCCGTAATTATACGTTAATACCAGCTCGAGCGTCATCGTGGTCCTCCTAATTCGTTACTTGTTCAATTAAATTTGAGCATAACAATTAATGTCGCGTTCAATGCGCTCACACGCGCGCTTGTAATCGAGAAAATTATCTCGATTGTGCAAGATCCGCCATCTTTCATCTATCATTCTATGTCGAATTATGTTTCTTCTTCAACATCGAACGAAATTCACCCAAATTATATAAACTTTCTCGCTTTCGTCAAGTGGCAAAAATTTATCTTTAACGCGCATATATATATATAAAATTTCGAATCCTAATTTCCTACAAACCAACTTTCCCTCCCAAAAATATATACTCTACGTTCGATGCGAAAAACGTGACGCTTCGCCACGCAGAATATCAGGAACTTTGGTATCCGGATAATCAAAGGAAAGGTTAAAAATAAAACGCGGGAGCAACGCTGAACCGAGAAAATTGAATACGCAAAGAAAAGGCGAAAAAAAAAAGGAAAGAGAAGAAAGGATGATAGACGGAGAAGAAGAATGAAGTGTAGGAAATGCGAGAGAGAGAGAGAGGAGTAGCGCGCAAATATATCGGGGCGGTGGTGCTGCGGCTGGGACGGCTAAAGCGCTCCTGCTTTCCACGTCGGCATCTATCGACCCACCCCTCGTGCTGGTGGCGGTAGCGATAGCGATGGCGGTGGTGGCGACGACGATGGAGCCTCCACCGCCCTGGAAACCTTCGTGCAGTAGTACATCGATGGGCTACGAACTCTTGATGCCTACCAAACTCGTAGGCACTTGAGTACAGTCGAATCTTGATAACTCGAATCTTTTAAGTGTCAGGCTTGTTAAAGATAAAATTCGTAAATTTCCACTTCAGGCAACTTGGTTGGACAAATGGAATAACTGTATGATAAAATTCTCGTATAAAATAATTTAATTACCAACCACTTGCTGTGGCGTTTCAAAACAATCCTTCGTTCGGATCTGTCTTTCGAATGATGATAATTATAAGTTCGTTGTCTACGTATTGTTAGAATTATATTGAATATCTGAATTTTCCTTTCTTTAATTTAATGTAGAGAAGAATTTATAGAAGATACATTGGAAAAAGAATTCGGTTCTTGAGAGATTTAGATAAGATCCGATTGCACGAGTGAGTAATGGGTGATGCGATTTAAATTCGGCAGTCACATTTATGAGAATGATTATTTAATTAAACATCCAAAACGATGATCTATATTTCGCCTATGTTTCATGGTATTTTTCTTTTCGATAATTAAATATCGCAATTGCGTCTAATTGGTTCGAGCGTGTCTTCGTTTAAATTCATCGTAAAATCAAAGTATACGCATATAGACGTGAATTATTAAATTGAGTGTCATTGTATGCAGTCTCTCCTGGGCGTAATATGTTCTAATCAACGGAGAATACGATCGTAGAAATTCAGTAACGGATACGTTACTACGATGGGTAATTTCGATGTCCATCTAATTAAAATCGCGTATGATCGCGTTCATATCACTCCATGTGATATTACGTATAAATCATGAGATTATCGATGCAGATACGTGCTTAAAAAGGAAAGGATGAATCGAAGGATTTGTAAATGAATAAAAATAAAAAATTTCATAATGCAAATTATGCGTGCCTTTTCAAAAAATTAATTACAGTAAAACTCTTGGATAGTAAATCCGTTTTGAAACTGATATGATATTTCCAACTTTGTTTCTCTATTTTGATTAATCATATTTTGTTTAATATAAACTATAAATTCTCGAATCATAACCAGGTTGTTATTCACCAAGATGTACGTCGATGTACTTTAACTTTTTAAAATATATTTTCTACATTATTCATTAATCACAATTTTACAATTAATTATTATCTATACTTTAATTTCTTGTTCGTATCTATTATGATAAATACTCCTTTGAATAGAATGTATAAAATAACGAAGCAGTGTTCCATAAATGATAAAAGAATATTCGTCGTAAAATATTCAGGAAAAAAATATTTAAGCAAATGGTTTCATTAATAAAACTTTTTGCATATATTTATTTTTCATAACGTGTGAACAGTTATATCAAGATAAATTCTACACGTGTATTTACACGATACCGACAGTTTTTTCTTCTTCTTCTGTGTGTTGAATTTAAATAGATTTAAAGATTTAGTCGAAAAATTTCAATTATCACCTCTTGAGACAATAAGTGCACCAATAATTTTGTATTTTATTATTTGTAACAAATAATATTTGTTTTTATGTAAAATATTAATTTGATATTATTAAAAATAAATAAAATATCTTAAGGCAATAAATCTCTCCTTTCCGAGAAGAGGAAATTTATTTCGAAGATATCAATTGACATAATCATAATAACGTTAAAAAATAATTAAAAAAATCAAAAAGTTTATAATAATTAAATGAATTCCCAATGTTCATTTATATACAATGAATATTTTTCGTAAGAAAGAAAATTAAAAGATAATTTATTTATAGACCGACTTTCCATCGAACAACAGCATAAATATATTCAAACATATCATGTTTGCCATCATATAATATACCCACAAGCATGCATTTAAAGGTTAATGGAACAATCGAACTAGCATGCAACGTAATAAACAAGAAATTGCATATATAGCCTGATTATTACGATATCATTGGTGGTGGTGGTGTCCATAGGTACTCGGGTATGGTCGAACAAAATCAATAGCAGGAGAGTAGGTATGGTAGCACATATGTTGATTTGGGGGGTAGTCGATGCATACTTGCGCGTGGTCGGCAAGTCCCCAAGACGGGGCGCCGATTTTCGTTGTTTTTTCTCTTCACTGGTTTCTTGTGAAATTCGATTAAGGCGGAGGAATCGAGGCGGGATCGATGGTGACAGCGACGCGGAAAGTATGTACGACGGAAGAACGTCGCTGCCCCGCCTACCGTTAGTTCGTTCGTTCATTCATTAACTTGTTTGCCCGGCTGGCTAGCATGTTTGCCCGCTCTCGCACTTACCGACCGTTCTTCTCTTCTCTTATTCTCTTTTTCTTTTTCGCGCACGTATTGTCTCGCTTATTCGATATTTGTCGTTGCCCACAGCCTCGACTATTGCACTACTACCGGTGTCTCCATCGCAGTTTCGTCGCCACTCTTCCCGAGTTCGGTTTTAAGTCAATTAGAAGTGAAGTACAGTATGTAACTCGTCGGTCCCTCGATAGTAGACGCGTGTTGAAATCACGTCACGTCGTTTAGAGTATTTATGCTTGAGAGTTGTTATTTCTTTCATTGATTCTTGAAAGAAATTCTTTCGTTGGCTATCATTCTTTGTAATTGGCGTTACGAAAAAATGAGGTTAGAATTTCGAGTTTCTTATGTATACTTTCTACACGCTCTATATATTCGCGATTAGTTTTATCTGAAAATTATATACTGTAATGAGAAAAATAAATAATTTGGGAATTACCAGTGTTATCGTTTTTGACTCTTTAATGGGAATAAGTCTGAGATAAAAAGAACATCCGACTGTTTTTTGACATGGTATATAAAAAACAAACTTCGGTCGAAGTTGAAGAAAATATTAAGGATGACTTTACATCTTTACTACGAAGAACATTATTGTATATATGGTTATCACACTTTGCACAATCCTTAAGTGTTCTTTTTATTCTTCTTGTTTCTTTTCATTTCTCTCTTCTACTTTCTTTAACTGCTTGCTCCATTCATTCAATCGTTAAGTCTTTCTCGGTTTGTTTTGCCATTCTCGTGTTTTGCTCTTTCGCGCATAGGGGAAAAGTGTGAAGTATTTGTTCGAGAGATCCCGCGCTGATTATTTTATCGGCTCTCGTGCAATAGTATGAATAATTGAATATTATTTAGGATATATTTTCTTTTTTCTTCTTCTTATGGAAATTTTTTGTAACAAATAAACACGAACTTTCACACAAATTAAATTATTTTACTTACATATTAAATTACTATTATTTCAATATATCGCAAAAGATTACATACAATTTATATGAAATTTAAAAATTGTATATAATTTTATAAAAATCTTGAAATTTCCACATTGCATTTATCGCAAACGTTTCTTCTTGAATATCTTATTGGTCCATTACAAAACTGACGATTTCACAATTCCTTACCTCAAAATGTTGGATCAAAAATTTTCAAACATTCGATTACATATATATTTTCCAAAGAGATATTTATATTTCGAGAATCTGATATTCGCATTTATTAGAAGGCTGAAAGGTCGGGCAAACTTCCTTTCTCATATCTCGTTCGCATGAGTCATTCGATGCATTCTCTCTGTCTTTCTTCCCCTCATCCTTTCATGATGTGTCCTTTATTTTTAAACCAGCTCGAGGCTCGTGCAGCCCTGTCTTTCATAGCAATTTACCATGCTACTTCGTACCGCCGGTCTCGCAATTCTTCGACATTCATCGACCGTAAAGTCAACGTGCATACATCGAGGAACCAACTTCTTCCTCCCACTTACAATTTTCGATATATATATACGCGATAAAAATTGTTTTGAAAATTTTTCTGAATCGAGCTGAATTTCAGCGAGAATAATTCATAGATCGCGTGAAGAAAATTTTATTGTCATTCATTTCGCTTGCTGCATATTTGTTAGAGATTGTATCGAACGTTTATTGATATTTTTTTAGAACAAATAGATGTAAGTAAATCATATAAGTTAACATGTTCATATGCAACACATTTTTTACATTAAATTTTGTCTTATGTATGTCCATTACGTTTTGCATAATCGAACGAAGTGTTAAAAGATTGTTTTTGGAATTTTTGTCTTAATTGTGTAATAAATTTATAAGTTGGAAAATTCGATAGTTGTAAATCTATAAATAATTTTATTTATAATTAAAAAACGATAATAAATATTAAAAGCTATATTATAGCTTTTTTCATAAATTCAACAAAGTTAATTACTTTTAAAAGTTGTAAAAAATTATTTAATATCCACTAATGCGCGTAAAACTTTTAAATTGATCAACGATCCATTTTTTATTTTGCCCTTTAGTCCTTTTTACCAATCATTTTTATTAGAAATTTTTAAGAAAAATTTGTTTTTATGAATGAATTTTTATAATTTTCAACTTTGTTACTTACTTTCATAACGTTAAATATCAACTCGATGTATCAAAAGAGATTAATTTACAAACTTATCGGGCGTAATTATTATTTAAAAAATAAGAAAAATGTTACTTACGTTTCAACATGATTATATCCTGTATCAAATATCTACTTGTTAGCGGTTTGCACTAACATATGTATGTCCTCATGACTAATAATCTATTCATTAGAATGGTATGCTATTGGGCAATACGTACAATTTCTACACACATATTTCGTAATTATAACGATATACAATTCGTGAAACTAAATTCGATGACTTTATTGATATAGCATAAATACATATCATAATAATCTGTATCTGTAAAATAATTATACACAAATTTTAGAATTCTCTTTTTCTCTTTTTCAATATTTAAAAAATGACAATTGATAAATAGATGCTATTTTGAAAAGGTTAAATAATTTTATATTAAACATCAATAATTAATATTTTTTCTAAATAGTATAGTATAATAGATTAAATTTATAAGAAAATTTGAATATAAATAATAAAATAAATTGATTATTATTATATTATTGATCGAGAAATAATATTATAAAATACACAAATAATAGTTTACATTACAGATACATTTTAATTGCATTTAGTTAAGATGTAATATAGATTAAAGAAATTGGGAATATACATAAAACGAATCGTTGAATTTATTTATAATATTATATAATAATCACAATCACAATCAATATGCATAACAATATCTATGCATATATATATATATGTGTGTGTGTGAACTTAATGTTTTACTTGCAACTCTATATAATCAGATCTTATTTTCTCACAAAAAACAAAATTAATTACTGTTTTTACTTTAATTTAAAAGTTAATCAATAATTATTGTAACTGGACGATTTAATACCATCATTAAAATATCAGTGATTCCAATATAATGCAATAATGTAATAATAAATAAACAAAAATTTAAGTTAGTTTAACCTAATTTTTTGATAAATCAAAAAACAAACCATTGATTTTTTATTTTTATTAAAAAATATTTCAGACATTTAATTTAATAAACGAATAATGTAATACTATATTCATTATTATATTACTATCCCAGAATTTTTTCAGATTTCTTGAAACGCTAAAACAATAAAAGAATTTAAATTCAGATATATAAAAGACCCAGGGTTACAGAAATAGAACCTATAAATACGTAACTTCCGAGTTGTACAGCATTCTGAAAGGAACTTTAAACTACGAGTCACTATATCGCACAGGAAATCTTTTTTTCTTATCTTTAAATCTTACCTTTAAATCTTTTTTTTTTCTTTTTTTCCATTTTATCACAACAGTCGATGATTAGAAACGAAATATATTGATTGATTTTGAATCTAAATATTAATATTGATTTAAAAATTACTAATGTATTTTAAATTTGGTATTTTTTACCATATAATAAATTAAATCAAACCAAATTAAATCACGTTATATATTGTTAACGTCACGCTTCTGCTCAAAAAAAAAAAAAAAAAAAAATTGGACTAGAAAGAAGTTATTTTCACGGTAATCGAATATGTGAATATTTATTGCGTCACTTTTGTCGTCACAAATGATCGATCTGATGACATCATTAACCCAATTCCTTTTATTATATTTTCTCGACGAATAAAAATCAAATATATCAATTAACCTGGACAAGTTCTGAATTATCGTATTCCACTCGCGCACTATAAAATGCAAAAAAAAAAAAAAAAAATCAAAAGATATTTTAGAAAGAAAATCGAAAGTTTAACACGAATATATATCCAATATCTAAAGGCAGATTTTATTAACGAGATTTTCGTCAATAGGCGTGTTAACATCACGAGACAGGTGCCTAAATAAACCTCTTAAATCGAGGGATGTCATTCACACCGTTGTACAAACTGCTCGTGCCCTTCGTTGCGCACGACAGTCGGCCAACGATGAGGAAGGGCATGCCTGTAAGAGCGAATCGCCTTTTCCGGAGCGCGGACAAAAGACGACGGCGAGGCTCGAGAGACAGAGAGAGAGAGAAGTTGTTGGCCGGTATCCGAAAGAGAAAGAGAGAGAGAGAGAGAGAAATCCATACGCGGTGGCTGCAAGATAGCACGCAGCGGTGTTGGCCGCTCGCCCGTTTTCATTCATGATTTCGCGAGGGCGATGCTGGCGCCGTTGCTCCCCCGTGTGTACCACCTGCGCGTCCTCCTTTGTCGCCACTGCCGCCACTACTACCGCTACCGTTAAGCCACCCCACCTTTTGCTAACGTTGCCGCCCCACCATGCTCAGGGACGTACACATCGGCGCGCAAGTGTTATTGTTCCTCGCAGGGAGAACGGGTAAGAGCCCTAAAGCTAAAAGGTACAATTAGAATCGAGCGCGTGACCCCTGCTCTCCGCTCTCTAATTCTCTTAGAGCCGGATCGATTTCGGCTTTCTTTCCTTTTTGTTTTTCCTTTCCGTTTCATCCTCTCTTCTTTTGATTTCCATTTTTTTTTTTCAAATGCATACGGCAAATAGGAATTCTTCGTGACGAATACTGTTGATTCATTCGAATATTATTGATTTTTGTGAAATTTTTTTTTTTTTTTTTACGTACGACGAAACGATATATTGAAGATTTTTAGACTTATTAAAGACGATTTTTGTTTTTCTGATTTCGAAGTATTGATTTTTAGAGATTCAATTAAAATTGATTCGAATTCGAAATACTTGATAGCGAAATCGAAAAAATGTTTCTGAGAAAAAGTGAAGTAATGTAGGAAAAGTAGGGACGAGAGAGAATAGCTTTCTTACAAACTTGGGATAAGAATGATGAAAGGAATTTTATGGATTATCAAATTGAACAGTTCACTTATGGTTGATTAAATACCTCGAGTAGTTCGTTGCGGAAAAAATTAATTTGCACACTTCCGAGCGTATGATCCGATAAGGGTCGAATTAATCGACTTGCAACCTATTTAATGTCGGCGTTATTATTAGCAATAAAGAAGGAAAGGAATGATACTAGTTGCGACTAAAAAAATAGTGTTAATTTATAATGGTTTATTCCTTGGTTACGAAATTCAAGAATCATAATGCCGAAAATTTGATTCGTAAAAATTAATATTATAATAATTGATTTCCAAAATTCTCATGCAATTTTTATGATATGTCAAATTTGTCTTTTGTTTTACGAGAATTTGTGTGTCATTTCACATATATTTATTAAAATATTTATATTATCACTAATAATTATATTTATACTCTCGTTAACAATATTATTAAATAATCGTTAAATAATATTTAAGAACGTTGCTTGAAGAAAAAAAGACAGATTTTTTTTTATTATTTTTTTAATTTAATTCTGTATTAAATTTTATTAACATTTAGAAATAATTTTGTCAAATTGAATTGTGAAAAAATCTAATAATATTTAATTACAATTTATTAAAAAATTTTTCACTTACGCGTAGATCACTTTTATAAAAAAAAATAATAACTTGAGCATATATAAAATATTTTGAAAGTTTTAATTAGAATTATAAACAATGAAATACAGTTATATGTTGCTACAATTCTATTAGAAAAATAATTCAATTTTTAATTGCAATTATATATATACATCTAAACTAAATTTCATAATTTGAGAAAACTAAGATGAAAGAGGATACCGAAAAAGGGGGATGGTGTAATTTCTATAGTACGTTCCTGGTATTGGTGTCGTTTCCCATTTCAGGTTGGTGGCTTCGTTTTTCGTCGTAGATGTTCGTATCCTTCCGTTGGCGACCCGGAAAAGCACGAGGCGTGCGTCGGCCGCTGCACGGAAATTGTCGAACGAAAGATATGGAGGTCGGTGGAGGTCGACCAATTCTAGCAACAACGTCGATTCGGTTTTCAATACGCTATTGCCTCGAAATCATTTTCGCCCGGCTTTTCGGTCCACGTGTTCTCACAAGAACTGCTCTCTGCTTGTTTTTACGAACCAAGCAACAGATCATGCAAATGCAAATATTAATATGCAATCCAACGAACCACGTTACGCAATCGTTAATAATGTTTGTAGACGGTTCGAGCGTATTGTATTAACAATACGATAATGTAATACGATATTTGTCATTGGAGCGGCTTCAATATAGAAATATACCGGTTCAATATTATCTATTTTTCAGTTGTTTCTCTTTCTGAGGTCAAGATAGAGACGGAAACGAATTAATTGGATCGATGTATTAATTATCGAAACGCAAAACGTTTTGTTGCAATCGCTACTTTCTCCCGTTCTTTGATCGAGAAAGTAGCAATGATATTTGAAATTATTAGTTTCTGATTTAATGCGGTTTATACGGTGCAACTGACAAGGTATAATAGCAAATGGATAATTAAATTTACGTGTTAACTCTTAAATGTCATTTATGTACGTATGAGTATCTTGTTTTACTATCGTTAGCCTATTGAAATCGACGAACTTTACTATCAGTTACTCGTATCATTATTCTTTTATTTACGTAAACAATGAATTCAATAAAATGGATTCAAAAAAAAGTCTAATTAATTTTAACCATTAATTAATATCATTGAATCATAATCTATAAAAATTTATTAAATTATTTAATTCTAATACCTCATTTTGATTCATATATTTTATTTTGTTTTATATTATAAGTGAGAATACTGAATATATCGAATAGTTTGCGTGAAACTATAATTTCTAGAACATGTAATTGTTATGATACAATATTTTTTTGAAAATAGGTAAATAATAATTTTAACGTGGAAATTAATAAAATTAATTATTTTTTTAGAAACAAAAATTTTATAAAATATAATTTATATAAATACTTAATTATAATTATAATAATAATGCATCGTATTAAATAGATGAAATTATTATAATCATTTCAAAGTGTGAACAAATAATAAAAATGAAATTTTTTTTTATGACAAATAAAAAATATTGTTATATTTCTAATACTACATATAACATTTTTATAAGTAAAATTAGAAAATTATATATAAAAAGGAACTCGTGATCCATCGATATGAAATCAAACTATTGCAAATAAACAAAAGCATAAAATGGCTGCATAATAATAAAACAGTATTATTTATGAACATGTAACGAAAAACAGGAATATTTTATTTTATTATGTAATATTATCGAAATTACAATTAAATGCAAACTAGTTTGAGAAATTATTTAAATGTTCCATCTCTTTTATCAGCCATATCTTTATTATAATGCAATTCATCGAGTTAAATTGAAATCGCGTAACTTGAAATAAATAATAAAAAAAAAAACATCAATTAGCTGGACGAATAACGAATAACGAACTTTGTTACAGGTACTGGTGAATCCGGCAAATCCACCTTCATTAAACAGATGAGAATCATCCACGGGTCTGGTTACTCGGACGATGACAAGAGGGGGTTCATTAAACTCGTATACCAAAACATTTTCATGGCCATGCAGTCCATGATCCGAGCGATGGACCTCCTCAAGATCCAGTACACCGAATCTTCGAATATAGTGAGTATTTTTAACGATGACCCTGGCTCCCTTTTTTTTTTCCCGCCGTGTTTAATTATGGAGTGCAACGTGTGTGTTCTTCCCATCCGATCGTAGGAAAAAGCAGAACTTGTGCGAAGCGTGGACTTCGAAACGGTTACAACGTTTGAAAGCCCATACGTAGAGGCAATCAAAGATTTATGGGCAGACGGTGGTATCCAGGAGTGTTACGACCGCAGGCGAGAATATCAGCTCACAGATTCCGCTAAATAGTGAGTATTTGAGCATTTCTTCGTATTATCTCGTTCATATACGGCATCATATATTATTTTTTCCTGAGGAGAGCGTATCTCTTCCCTCCCCCTCCCACTTCGATAATTTATCAATTAATAATTTCTCACAAGTTCACACAGCTAAACCAATTCTCAATTCTCGCGATTACGCCAAGAAGAGTACAGGTTTGATGCGAGGCAATACAATTAAGTCATAATCGTGATAAAATTAAATTGTTTCTTTTAAAATATTGTATTAAAAGATATCTGCCCGAGTTGTTTCTCGATAAATTTCTATTAAGTAAGTTATATACGATGAATCGTAGGTACTTCTGTGTTATATGATGTATGATTTTCATGGTTTAGTTGACATTTGTTCACCGAGCGATGATTATGATTTGAGAATGCTCGAGTTCTCGCCGTGCCAGGTATTGAGAGCATAATGTTTCAGTTACCTATTGGAGATAGATCGAGTCGCAGCACCGGACTACCTCCCAACAGAACAGGACATTCTTCGCGTGAGAGTACCCACTACTGGTATAATTGAATATCCCTTTGACTTGGAAGAAATTCGATTTAGGTATGTCTCCCCATGCAAAGAAAGGAAGACGCTGCCTGTGCCTGTGATTTACTACTTATACTACATTGGACTCTTTCTGCATCGTGGTTGCATGCGTTGTGACTCATCGATTTCACATTTGTACATTGAAATCCATCATTTGTTACGTTTTCTTTCCCTTTTCCTCGGTGATGTCTCGCGAGTTCTATTGATTATCCTCTGGTTTTATGACGTGTCTTAATCTTGAAAATCATCAAAAGAATCAAACTTCTTTCGTGTATATGTAATTGGAACAAAATATTTATGCATTTCTATGTATTTTCATTATTTACAAGAAGTTTTGTTTTCTCTCTTGTGAAATAAAGAAATACACGTTCTTCTCTCCGTTTCACGTAATGCGGAAAATAATGTAAATTATCGATTGACTGTCATAAAACTGTAAGAATAAATCAATGAACTTTGCAATACTCGAAAATTCTTGCAGGAAGGGAGAACGAGCATGTGTGAGCCGTTTTGCGATATCCCTCTCCTCCATAATCACCTTTAATACATGCATGGCATGCACTATCAGACTGTGGCTTCGTTTATTTTGCAGTTATCTTAGTGACCTAGACCGTATTGAAAAGCCTGACTTCCTTCCTACTGAACAAGACATTCTTCGGGCTCGAGCTCCTACTACTGGCATTATAGAATATCCGTTTGATCTGGACTCCATCATATTTAGGTACTAACACACATTATTTGAAACTTCACTATACGTTTAGAAGTATGTATACATTACTAATTTAATATTACACTAACTTGGAAAGTAACTGTGGATCATATATGAAAAATATCTGTGTGTTTTTAAAAAAATAGAAACCTTGGTTTATTTTATTCGCATTATCTTGTATACACATACACATATAATTTTTTAATACATTGTCATAAAACCGCTTCTTTTTGTTAATTATTTTTCCGCTCGTATATTTTTTTTAAGTTATTATTGTAATTCTATTGTAATGGTATTGATATTCTTTTGTACGTAAAATTATTACATGAATATTGTAAAAGATATTCAAAGAATATTTTAGATTTTCTAAGGTAATTAAAATAACAGTAGAAAGTAATTATAATAATAATGTAATAATAGTAGTAGATATAAATAATAATACCTGTATCTTAGAATACGTTTACGAGGTGAGTAATTATAAAAATATATTTTTTTTAAAAGAGTAAAATTATGTTCTCTTAATATATATTATATTGATTTTTTTTTCCTTTTCCTTTTCTTTTTCAATTTCTATCTTTCATTTGCTTGAAACAGCTTATCGTTTGCATGTTTTTTCAAGCAATTTATGTTCACAAAGTATATTTTTGTAAATATTTTAATTAATAATTATGTCAATAACATTAATTATAGTATTTGAAAATAGAATTTGTAAGTTGTAAGTTGTTTAATAATTGATAAAAATAAAAATAGAATTTTTTTTATTAATATGTAGTAATATATATATACTGATAAGTTAAATTTTGAATAATATTATAAAAATAATATTTATTTTACAGGATGGTAGACGTCGGTGGACAGAGATCAGAAAGAAGGAAGTGGATTCATTGTTTCGAAAATGTTACTTCTATTATCTTTTTAGTAGCTTTAAGTGAATATGATCAAATTTTGTTTGAATCAGAAAATGAGGTAAATATTATTATTAAAAATTTATTTTTTATTTTCTATATTTCTATAGACAATGAAATTATTAATATCATATTATTATTATTTTTCAGAATCGAATGGAAGAAAGTAAGGCATTGTTCAAAACAATTATTACATATCCTTGGTTCCAACAGTCCTCTGTTATTCTTTTCCTAAACAAGAAAGATTTGCTCGAAGAGAAGATTATGTATTCTCACCTTGTTGACTATTTCCCAGAATATAATGGTAGGTATATAACATTAATATTTCTTTTTGAAAATCATTAATAATTTAGATTCATTAATAAATTGCGGATATTTATGGAAAATGTCTAAAAATCTAAAAAATGCATATAATATAAAAAATTATAAATATATTTAATGTTTAAAGAATGAAACAGATATTTATTTTAATACTGTAATTTTATTCACAAAAATTTAAATTTGCATAAACATCCGCGATCTATTTATGAAATATTAGACGTATCATCACTCGTAAATAAAAATTTATTAGTTGATTCAGAAAATAATTTTTAATAGAAAATGTTACATAAATATATTTCAAAACTTAATAATTAATGAATAATTTTTACGTATTTTTTTGTATTATGCAAATAAATATTATCTTATGTACAGATATAAATAATCATCAAAAAAGTTGTGTAACTAATTACAGTTAATGTATTTGCATTTTATACAAATAAAATTTACAAATTTACGTATACAAATTCAACTAACAAAAATTTAAATAGTTATATTATTATATGTACAAAAAAATTATATTATTACATATAAAATATCTTTAATTATTATCGTAATAATGACTTTTACGCCATATTCTATTAATAATTTAAAAGATGCAATCATTTTTTAATATAAATTAAAAAAATTAGACAATTACAAGACAAATAATATTAAAAATATCAATAATATTTATTAATATTTTATAATATTATTTTTTTAATAAATCTCGAAAAAATGAACTTAATTTGAGGAACTTATATTGGAAAAATTTTTGTAAATATAATGATATTTAATTTTTTAATCTTGAATTATTTTTTTGTTTCAAAAAATTTCTTTGATCTAAATTTTTCTAAATAAAATAAAAAATAAAAATTTATTAAAAATATATATATGAAAAATAAATATATGAAGAAATTAGGAAGTAATATATTATTAATAAAATAACTCATTAATAAAATTTTATAAAATATTAATTTTCTTGAATATTATAATTATAATATTTTCTGTACAAAAATATATTTCTAATCAGCTAATAAATTTTTTTTACTTGTAATAATATTTTTTATATATATACATACATATATATTTGTGCATTTAGATAAAAAAAATATTTATTAAATATATTTTTTTTATGAATTAATTCAATATTAAATTTATATTTGTTAAAAGTGACTTTTTATTCAGTAGTCATTATAAAATAATACAGAACTATAAAAGGTATCTATATCCCTTTAAAAAACAAATATTACAAAACATTAAATGAAAAACACCTTAGGATGAATTGTCAATAAATGTTTAGAGGATCAGATTTATAATTATTTCATATTGCTTTGGAACATATTATTCAATTGATTGTTAGTAAATGAATAAGTTTTATGGTATAGGCCCTAAACAGCAAGCTGTACCAGCCAGGGAATTCATCTTACAGGTGTATCTTAGTTCGAATCCTGATCCTGACCGCATGTGCTACTCTCACTTCACGTGTGCGACAGGTCGGTTTAAGTATAACGCATCCTGGCAAAAATTGTAGATGTTTTGTAGACAATTTTCTACATCGAGCCAGTAACTATAAATTATAAAATCGTAACTGTATTCTTAAAGCTTAACCCTTTCCGTATTATAGAACAGCTATTTTTCATATTTCAATATTACCTTATTCATTTTATCAATAATAAATAATACAACTTTTTCGTAGAAGCATATAAAAACAAAATTTATATAAATAAATCATTAGATTTAATATTTCCTTTAGGTAAATTTATTTATTTTATAATTAATTATCTAAGTATTTTATATAAACATTCTTTAATTTTTTATCAAAAGTATATAATTAAAATATTATGTAATATATTATTACATTATATTATAAGCTGACAAAATGAAAACATATATTAAACTTACATAAGACATTTATCTGATTGGTAAAACTTTTAAAAGGTTTCTTTGAAAGTTAATAAGATAGAACTAATTAAATAATTTATCCTTCCTATTTATTAAATTTAAATTTAAATTAGTTCAATAAAAAAGATAAAATGAATTTAACAATAGTTTTATATTTGAAAAAAATTGTCTTTTTTATTTTTATATGAAAATATAATTTTTAATATCTATATTTAATTTTTTTTAATCTTCAATTATATTTTTAAGTTATATTATATTTTATATGTTTTTTTAAATAAATATTTTATTGTAGATAGTATAAATCTTGTAATTTTGTCATTAATACTAATTATTTGATTGATTTTATTCTAATGCTAAAGTAATATCCCACTGATAATTTAATTGGGAAAAAATGATAATAATATACTTTTGAATAAAAATAGAAATAAATTCAATTCGTATGCTTGCTTATATATTTCACAGGCCCACAAAGAGATGCCATACCTGCTAGAGAATTCATTTTACAGATGTTTGTCGACTTGAATCCTGATATTGAGAAGATTATATATTCACATTTTACATGTGCCACAGGTAGGCTGCTAGTAATTGATAATATTCATTTATTTTTGCTTTTTAACGTTGTGTAAGATAATTTGCATGTTGCCTATATTCTTCAGCATATATCAGGTACGTAATTTTTATTCTAATATTTATTTATTACAAGAAAATCAATCTATTTTATAATGTGTAATATGTATAAAAAATTGATAAAATTTTTAAATTTTTTATTATTAACTTGTAAAAATTATATTTTGTGAATATATATTATTATTTAAAGATAATAATGTAAATATTTATCTTCAAAATCAGATTGATTTTCTATATTTAAAATTAATAGTTATAACAATGTGTGGTTTATTTATTGCATGCTGCATTTATGGGATTATACATCAGACACGGAAAACATCAAGCTTGTATTTTGTGCTGTTAAAGATACAATTATGCAAACTGCACTTAAAGAATTCAATCTTGCTTAATGTGATTATGAACAATTTTTGCATTTATGTATAAAATTTGTTTCTTTTATTGAAGATATATACGTAGATTTTTTACGAAATGACTGTATTTGTCTAAATATTGGTAAATCAAAACTGAAAATAGAGTAATATTTTCTATGTAGTAAAATTTTTAAACTGCCAGTCTGTTCCCTATTACTCATAGTATTACTCATAGATAAGTCATTTTATTAAACTATTCAGTTATAATTGAAAAAGTGAAATGCAATAAAAAAAATATTTGCATATAAATAATATAATCGTATATAAATATTCGTAAATAAATATAAAAATATTTTATATATTTATTAATATTATCAAATTTATTAATATAAATCAAGTAAAATTTTAGTAATTAAATTATAATATTATTTCAGTAAAAAGAAAATATTTTTATTTATTTAATAAAAAAATTCAAAAGAATTTTAAAATATAAATAATTTAATTATGTAGAACATTATATAGAAGACAATAACTAAAACAATTTTTTAACAAATTAATTTTAATTTATATACATATAATTTATATATATATTTATATGTCATTTTTAATATCATTGGAAAAAATATAATGCTCTGCACAAAATTTTAATGCTTGGATTATACGAATCATATTTACTTGCATGATTATAATTTGAATGTTTGCTTACAATTTCTTTTTAAATTTAATTAAATAGCAAATTTATTTTACTCTGAAAAATGCTAATAATTTTATAGATTCTTTTAATAATAATTTAATTTATTAATTTGTTTACAACAAGACATAATTAAATATATATAATAATATGTTTGTGGAAGTGTATAACTTTGTATATCTTACTACTTTGTTCTTTAATGGCATATGCTAACTATTGCATTATATATAACTTTCTGTTCTTTTATATATACTTTTATAAGATTTCTGTAATTAATTGTAACTTCTATAATTTGTTATGTCCAATTAATAATTATGATATTGATAAACATTGTTATAAATTTATGTGCTTCAGTTATTTAATTTAAATATATCATTAAACAATATAATTATTTCATTTAATGTAAAATTTAATAAATGATTCTTGTAATATGAATTATATTATATTATATACTTTTTTATACATAAAAAAAATTGCATGTGCATGTCTATCAACATCAGTTTATTATTATTTATTTAAAGGTAAGTTCAGTGTATTATTATATTCTTATTCAATAAAAAATATTAATTATGAAAAATTTTAACATTTACAAAAAAAACTTTATAAAAAGATGATTAGCAATATTTTCTGTTTATTTAATTCATTAGTTATATTTCTTATCTCTTAAAAGAAATTATAGGTGTTAATATCTATTTTCTCTTACAGATACAGAAAACATCAGATTTGTATTTGCAGCAGTGAAAGATACCATTCTACAATTAAATTTAAAAGAATATAATCTGGTTTAGATGGCAATACATAAAATTCAGGATGGACTTAAGAATTTTTCTTATACCCTGACCAAGGTATCAGTGTGAACTCTATTAAGTTAGAAATGGAGAAGAGACGAAAAAAGCAGAAAATGAACAGTAATTTATGGTGCCATCAACATATTGTCGCTGCTCCATTACAAGTGTACCAACTATTGATTAGTAAAATTTATAACGGAGGTAACAGCGATGAACAAATATGGACCTAAATCTGAGCGTTATACGTTCTTTCCTAACCTTCTCACTGTCAATACCAACAAATTGATTTAGTTTCATACTCTATTTGTTGAATTTATTACCTTTTTATAGATTAGTTTAGTCAATCATGCCTGGCTGACTGCGTAATCGTCTAATTTTTATATAATGATACCACGAGCAACACATAAATAAACATATAAGATAGAGTGCAGCCATGCGATACAATGTCTGTCCAAGTGTTCATCTCAAATCGAGAGATCTCAGCAAGAAAATGAAGAGAAGAAGGACAAATACTTTTTAATCACAAATAGTCAGTGACACAAGTGAGAGCAATTCTAGTGCCATTTACTAGTGTGGTGTTTTTATTGCAGTCCCTTCTTAGATGCAAAAAGCCAAAGTGTTTTTTTATCTGTGCCAGAAGCAAGTAAAAATTTTTTCTGCATGTGACTCAAATTCATAATTCATCGTATAAATATTGTTATATATAATATATAAAATGAAAAATAGGTTAGCATTGAAAGAAGCAACATAAAACCAACAAGAAGGAAACTTTACCACCCTTCAATATTAAAAAATTATTAGAAAACATCTGTTTGATGTGATTTTAGGTAATTAGGAGCTGAAAGATTGCAGATTCTTCTGCTGTCTTTTTTCTCCATAGGCTGTGTACGGAATGTGAGGGCTGCGATCTCATACCATACAATTATAATCCTGCAAATTACAAACGACAAAAGTCTTATCATGATACTTTTCCTTTCATCCAGCCCTCGCTTATTGACACAGCATTGTGTAGCTAGGGACATGGTTTAAGAACATGTGGCCCTAGTTCACATTGTATCCACATTACAGTGTATGTATGAACTGCTCACTGCCTGCGCTCGCTCATGCTGGCTAGCGCGCTGCCCACTGCTTGTATTCTCTAATGGTTCAATAAATTGCTGTTTGTGTCATCTTTTAATGTTCTAAGGAAAGAACATTTGTATAAAGGTGATAGAAACTGCTTTACATAAACCTAGAGAATACTTGCACAATAAACTTTACAGTGTTAGTCAAATTGAATTAGGGTGTGACATTTAGATATGCATTATCTGAATGTCTAACCCTGATGTTACTAATACTGCACGCACACTGGGCAGCATATGTCATACCTACTTTGGTTGAAACATTGAGTTTATATGAAAGAAAAAAATATATAAATACATTGAATAAAATATAATATTAAGAGATAATAACAAATAATATTGAATAATAATAGTAATAATAATAATAATTAATAATATTAATAATAATAATATTAATAATAATATTAATAATAATAATAATACTGCTTGGTTTTCAGTGAGAGTGTGTAATTAAAAAGAATGAATGACAATGAAAGAGAGGAAATAAATGTGTATTCTCTCAAACTGAGAAAAAAATGATAGTAAAAGTGAAAGAAAGAAAAAGAAAGAAAGAGATAAATTGAATGAGTGAGAGAGAAAAAGAAAGAAAAAGTGAAAATGAGAGAATATAATTTACAAGAGAATGTCGGCGACTAATACACGCTAATTTTGATGAAACTTTGCACAAGTGTTCATTAGACTTATCTAAGAATCTAGCCATAATTTGTTTATGTTATTTTTTTACTTTAAGAAAGAAATCGACCCTTTATTCAAATTTTCAAATCCTTTTTATTTAAATATTTATAAATTATAAACGACAAAAGATAGATTTAAAAAAATCTAAAATATAAATTATACATATAATAAATTATATCATTTTTTAAAATTTATAAATTTTTGCAAACATTTTCTTGAAAGAATCATTTTTTTTTTATGAATGAAAATATCTATTCTTTATAAATTTAATAGTGTATTAAAATATATAATTATTGTAATTATTCTGTGTATAAAATTATTATCTTAAATTTTGTAAAAAATTTAATATTTTCTATATTAATTGTTAATTTCTTCATAGATTCTACGTAACATTATATAACTATAAGATTAATTCATCATAAATATAACGAAGTTCGTTTACTTTGTACTCTTTCTATAATATATATATATAATAATAGGAAGCACAATGGGAAATATGGTCGAAATATTATAATAAATTATATTAATGGTTGAAGAAAATTTATTCGATATAATTATTATAATAGTGAAATTCTTTAAAAAAGTATTTGAAATATAAATATTTCATATTCATTAAGCACAACGAAGTTAATTAATTTTTTATATACATTACATTACCGTTAAATTTTTCTAGCCTATTTTGTAAAATATAATATAATTTATTGAATTTTCATACTAAAAGGAAAATTCTTCTATGTATATTTACTTTTGTATGTTTAAACAAATTCTGAAATTTAATCAAGAACAATTCCAAGAAATTGCAATTTTATAATATTGTTTTTTTGATGTAAATTAACATCATGATTTAATAAAATAAGTCGTTCCAAAAAGGTTTTCACAATTCTTCCATATTCAAAAACCAAAAACATTAAAAGACTGTATAGTCTTCCTATTGTCTTCTTTAATATCGTGAAAAAAACTACTTCCTTTCTATCAGAAATGAGATCTTATAAGCGTTTTGTAAGTAATATCTATTTCATAAATCTAGCATACAATATATACTTTAAGATTCTTCATTTAAAATAAAATTTTTAAATAATTATTTAAAAAAAAAATTTTAAAATAAAAAAATAAAATTACAAGTTAATTATTTAGTAGATTTCAATTTAGTTCGAATTAATTAGTTAGTTTCTTTAAAACTGTATAAAAAAATGAAAGAAATTCTTCGCTTCAGTAAGATAAATTTCAATTGAATTATATAATTGCAAGTGATTGAAGATATACATTATACGATTACTTTAATGTTTTTTAATCGCCTTATAGATAATATTAGGCCAGAAGTTTTGATTTAAAATCACTTTTGTTGGTATTGAATACATTTTAATACGATATTAATATTCAATTTTATTATTATAATCAATTATCAAGAATATTTATTTCATGAATATTTTCTTATTCTTGGTAAATTACAAATTTCGTTATTTTATGCAAAATTATATACTTTTTTTAAAAAAATTTGATATGTAGTATCTTTCTGATAACAATAAAATATTGGCAAATCAATATTTTCATTCGCAAAATTACTTTCGAATATTCATGTTATGGATTATTAAATCTCTATATTTTAAATAATCAAAAATTTTTTTGCAGATTTATAGATCACAAAAAACGATACAATTTATTAAATATCTTTTTATATTTTTTGTCGTTTATGATTTATAGATAAAATAAAAGGGATGACTCGGAGTGTAAAAGGAGTGATTTTTCTCTTAGATTAAAAAAATGGACATAAATGAAAGTTAAATTCTTAAATCTTTAATAGACACTTGTGCAAAATTTTATAAAAAAATCGACATGTATCACTGATGTTCTCTTGTTAGCTGTATGATATGTATGCACAGCATGCGTGAAACATTTTAACAAAAGATAAAAATTAGGTTGAGACGAACGGGCTTTCTTTCGCCTGATTCGAGAACGAACGAGTGACACGCAAATTTGTGGCTATAGTTCATTTGTAAATCATTTTTTGTCAAAAGTATACATTTTTCTGAAAGCATAATATGTTGGGTATTCTTTCTGTGTGTATAAAATGTAAACACCTACCAAGCCCAAAATGAAATCAATGTTTCTAACTTATTTATAATAAATAATATACATTAATGATAAAAATAAACGCAGTTTGTGACAGTAATATCAATGCATGATACCGCATTTACCTCGTATATTTACCTCAAAAGATAGTTATCCTTGAATATAATAATAATCCTTGATCCTGTTCATGCTATTTTGTGAGTTATGTTTAATTATGGCTTTTAATAAAAAAGTACTTTATTTTCAGTTATATTTTGTTTATGTAATAGTTTTTATAAAAATATATATATACAAAAATAATATATGTATATAATTTTATTTAAAAAAAATATATATTTTCATTTAAAAATGTAAACATGGAATTTATATTATCATTTTTACATGAATTTGTGAAATAAAATTTATGTACAATTAATTTGTTATATTAATATATATTCTTTGTTTTATTTAAATAATCATTTTAATGAAATAAAATTAAGAAAAAAATATTTAAATATTAAATACATATTGTTAATAATTTGTTAATCTAAGTCAATGATCTTAAAATCAAAATTTTTATTTTATTATTTAAAAAATTCATTTCTATTATTATAATATAAAAAGTACATTAGCAAGTATATTTTATACAATAGTCTATTATTCGAATTAATTGAGAGACAAATCTTAGACAAGCAGTTTTTCGAATAATCATAAAGTAAGAATCAAATTTGTGAATACACCAAATTAAGTATGTTGCAGAATGCATTTTCGAAAATGTAAACATTTTTAGATATACTAATTTAAATAGCTTAAATATATATATTCACTTAGCTTGTATAACCGAAATTTAAATAATTCATTCTTTATTTATAATTTATGTTCTATTGTATTGTATAAATTTTGTTATCAAAAATACATAAATAAATTATGAATTTAAATCAAAATATTAGATTCTTATAGAAAAATTTGTAATTCGCGCACAAGACTATTGTAAAACATAGGCCAATGAGAAAATGGGTCGCCTAGTGGCGCATTTCCAAACATGCCGTTGAATTAAGGCGAGAATGTACTGTGAAAAGAATGTCTGATGCAGTGAAGAGAAAGCGCGCGCGCGCAATGTATGTACATGATCGCGGTGTCGTTTATACAAGTATAATCCTGCGGAGGATCATCGAAAGGACTACACCCCTACAGTAGAGAGAGTCAAGCTTTGTCACTGGATTGTACTTGTATAGTGAATAAAACCACGCAGTGAAAAGATGAGTCTTCTGCTAGAAGAGGAGGAAATTGACGAGTGAGTGTTTCTGTCATTTGTAATCATATTTTCTACGTTAAGTTTCGTCTCCACGAGAGTGTTTCCTCCCTTTGGTTCAATTTGCAAAAAAGGGCTTGGCTATGCGCAAAATTTTGTGAGATAATAAACAATTTTCGATGCGTGAACGGTTACATTATGATAGTTGTTAATAATAGATTGTTCATAATAACAATTTTAATAATTTACATGATTGTGTTTCCTATGAAACTTTATGAGATTGTTATAGAAGCTACAAGTGTATAATTGCGAAGACATGTGATTCGAAAATCAAGTCTTTTTCGAAAATATAATTTATGATGTAAATAATGATACAATATATCTAAAAAAATCATCATTGTGTTTTTATTCATGATGTCAATATTTTTTTTATTGTTTGATACATACGATAAATTTTTTCAATAGTATACAATTAAAATTATCAATATATGGGATTCCGAGTAATGCTTTCAATAAAATTATAGTATTTATTAAATTTATTAAATGCTTGTTACATATTTGTTCTGTTTTTATGTTTTTATAATCCTTCTTTGATTTTATATACAAATAAATTGATATTTAATAGAAAATAAGAATTAATTTATAAAATATTGATTTCTAATATAAAGTGAAAAAATTAAAAGATTTAATTTTATGGGTGAAAATATCATCAAATAAATAAGGAAAAATAAAATTGTATATATAAAAATATACAAAATAAATATAAATTTATAGCATGTATAATTAAATTTAAAAAATAGGAAAAATAAAATGTACGCAAAATGAAGTTTATATCGATGAAATATACTTATTATTTGTTTACATTAAAATATATTAAAAAACACTATTATATAGATTAAAAGAAAGATAAAAGAAATATTTGAATTCATGTTCATATACATATATATCTTAGCTATCAATGGTCAGCAACGAAATGGACGATCGATGTGATATAACCATGTATTGTAATAGCATACATGTGTCATGATTCTTTTCCTCAACTTAGTTATCTATGCATTCGTTTAATTAAATTGTGAAAAATTAAAAGTTATTTAGATTATCTAATTAATTATACTATTATTAAATAATTTGACTATTTTTAAATTTTAATCAATTTATTTTGAATATGGATTTTAATATGCTTTTCATTATTAAATGACTAGTATATAATATAAGCAGTGTTGCAACTATATGAAGTTGCACTTATACAATTTTTTTGATATTTTATTACTTTTATGTGCAAGTAATTTTTTAATATCGATTTTCCTGTTAAGAAATCTAATTTTTTTACGCAAATTTTAGCATTATAGTCGATAGATATTTTTAGATTCTAATTTAAAAATAATTAAATTCTAATTAATTCAAATAAAATTTTTACATGAAATATACATTAATATATTTACGTTCAATATAATAATTATATATATATAAATAAATTTTCTGTTTTTAATACCCTTAAAATTTAATACTCTTAACATGATTATTGTATTTCATTGAATTTAAGAAAATTTAATTATATAATTTGATGTGATAATTATATTATTTAAAGTGTTTAACAAAATAAAAAGATAGAATAAAAAATCTTTAAAAATATTTTGATATTAATTACAAAATAGATTTTGTTTTAAAATCGTACTACTTACGAAGTTAATAATTATATTTTAAAATTTTTATGTAACGATTCAAAAGTCAATTCATTTATAATTCATCATTTTTTTATATGAATAATATTTTATTCAAAATTCGTAATTTATATTTTAGTAAATTAGAATTATCCAACGACATAGAAACACGAATACAATTGATTTATTTTTATATGTACTAAAATATTTATAAGCATAAATTCTACATTCGATACATATATTTTTTTACTTTCATTAATATTTTACACTTTTGAATATATTTTTTTGAAATTATAAAATACGATTTATTAAATATTATTTCATAAATAGTATTTTTATTAATTTGATAGATATCGATTTTTAAAATTAAAATCATAAATATCGTTATTTTAAATATTTCCAATTTTTTAAAAAATGTAATTTCTTGATTGAAAATCTATTAGATTTAAACAAGAATTGAATTTTAATTTTTTTTCGAGATATTTAAACTGCATAAAAGGCACATTAGAAATAAAAGAAAATTAATACGTTCCAGGATGTAGACAACGCGTGTATCACTTATATCATTCAACATGATTCTATTTTATTCAAGAACTTCAACTTACGTAAAGAATCTTGTTCACATATCATAAAAGATTATTTAAATATGGATTATAATTTGTTTTTTTGTATTTTCTATTATACATACACGATAATAAAATTTTTTAATTAATTGAAAAAAAACAGTAAAAATTATTGTTATTTAGAGTGAAATATATTTTATAATTTTTAATTAACAATATTTCAAACATTTTAACATTTATTTTATTAAAAATAATATTAATCAAAGTTTGAATTAATTCTTTAAGAATTCAAGCATTTTATCTGCAATAACTTAATAAATACAAACTTCAAATTTAATTATAACCGCAATGTAGTATATATATTTATACATATAATATAAATTTATATACCGCAAAATAAATTTAATTAGTATAATATATCTTCGTAAAATATTATACTCATAAAAATAATTAATATGAAATTAATTATTATGTAGAATATCTAGAAAATTTCTGCTTAATTTTATAAATTATGTCACAAAGATATTTATAACTATCGTGAATCTGTTACAGCGCTCAAGAAAAATCAATACGTATATTTAATTATTTATTAATAAATAAACACCAAAGACAATTAAAAATAATATTATCGAATTTAAACTAATCGAATTATGTATATATATATTCATTGCTTAATAAAAATTATCTAAAATTATCTAATAACATCAAATTTCTTTTTAAAATCTATTTTTCATTTTGTCAAGTTAAAGTTATTTTTACGTTTCTACATTAGCAAGATTTTTATTTTATTGCTTATCATCATTTTCCTAAATGATTTAATAAATAACGTAATAAATCGATATGATAACATTAATAACAAAGTAACCAATTCTACAATTTAATAAAGAATATTCAATATAATTAAATATTAATAATATTAATACAATTTGGAAATATTTTGTTTGGAGATTTTTTTAATTTGATTCACAAATTATAAATTATAAGAATGAAAATTTTATAATTTATTTAAATTTTCTGCAATATAATTGTAGATAATTATTGTAATTATGCAATGTAACATTGAAATTAATTGAAAAAAAAAACCATAAATACTGCAATATATTTTTGCTCTATTGAAAAGAAAAAAAACAAAATAATGACAAGAGTAGTTTTCGTTAAATACTTCAATTGTGATAAATGGTAATTTCTATGTTTTCTGTTATTTTCTGTTATCGGAAGCAAACATCTCTATTTAAAATTTTGTTTCGCACTGTTTGCCATGAATATACCTACTGGCCGCACCCTTGATGTGTCTGATTCTTCGGTTTCTATGACGACGAGAATAGAATGTCAGAATTATTTCATTGTGTTTCGAGAGGGTGAGACACGATTCGATTTGAAAAGTGCTCTGTTATAGAGTTATATGAAAAAATCAGATATACTGGTATTTGAAAAATATTTTTGGCGCATGAGAAATGAGTTGTTAAACTGAAAAACAAATAAAATAAATGATAATAATAATATTATGATCAATATGAATAAATAATAATAAAAGTTTTAATACGTTACATATAATATAATAATTAAAAAATTTTAAGATAAAAGTATTTTTCTCTATAATCTTTTAATTGTGTAAAATAAATAGAAATACATATAAATCAAGATTGAATGTTACTTATTATTTTACTTTAAATAATTATTTTATTTTGAAATATTTTTTTCGTTTATTATTTTATTTCAAATGAAAAGTATCCAAAATATTCTCTTTGCGTGTATTCGAACAATCGTTTCCTACTTGAATAGAAAGTCTCAGGTATTTTATGGTGATTTCACTGAGCCTTATTGATTTCCACTTTCTGCTGTGTTTCCACAGACAGAATAAGTACAAGGTAATCTACATGAACGAATAAAAATTAGTAGCATTGAATAGAATATCATTTATTCTTTGATCATATATTGATCATCTCTATCAATTTCTTAGTATTGAAATTTGATATGTTACCAAATATGTTTAGAAAATTAAAAAAAAAGATGATATAATTATGATTACATATTTCTTTTATATTTATGTAACTTTACTTATTTTCATATTTTATATTGATATATATAATATACATCATATAATATATACAACATACCTGAATTTATAATAATTTTTTCCTGAAGATTGGTTAAAAAGAATAAAATATAAGAAGAAAAAAAGTAAAATAAATTTTTATTATCGTTTTGTTGTGCTCTTAAATACGATTTATGGGATTCAAAGAATAAGAAGCATTGAATTCGAGTAATCTTGACAAGAAGCTTCGTGTTTTACTCTAAACTTTTTTTTGAAAAAACTTTTACAAGTTGTTTTCAATTATCCTTTTTAATCTCTTATTTAGATGAGGATTTTAGAAGAAAAGAATCTTCGAGAAAAAATTCTACATATCCTTCTCTTGATTTTCAAAGAACTTCTTTTTATTATCTTTTCTGCAATTGATATTATCTCGCATATCTTGATTGCGTTATCATTTAGACATAACATTTGCTTATTTATTAACTTCATAAGAATTCCTTATAGATGTATCTTTATGTAGATATTTTTATTATATTTATCATGTTCTCTTTTCTTGTTTAATTATATTTCGTATTTTTTTGCAATAAAATTTTAAAACCAAAATATACGACATATTTAATTATTTCTTTTCTAATTATTTTGTTTTACTTAATTATAAGTATATAAAATATAATTAAAAGATATTAATAAAAAAAAATAAAAGACAATATTATGATTTTTGTATATAAAAATAATATATATATATATTTAATATACATTACCAAATTATTATCAAATATGAAAATTATTATTGAAGTACATTATTGTATGTATTAAAGTACACTATTATATGTATTAAAGGTGATAATGTTGTACAAAGTTGGACTTTTACTTTAAATGTTAATCGACCTCCAGCAGAGAATAAATAGAAACTGTTCGTGCAGTATAGAAATTATCGATAAAACAAGCAGTACGCCAACCCTATATAATTCTGAACAAGAACAAAAATACATAAATATACATGTATGTAGATGATGTATATACATATAACGAATAACTTAATATATTATATAATATATATGTCTTATTAAAATTAATTAAAATTTATCTTATCAAATTATATATTATATATTATTATATAGAAATTATATATTATGAATTTTAAGTTGGAAGATATGTTGGATACTTAGGTAACAAAAAAGGAAGTGTCATGTGAACTTATGTTATTCTTTTAGATATGAATATGCATATATTTTTTTCAGAATAAATGTGAAACAGCGTATTTTGTTTGATGAACAACATTCATTTTCACGTATTCTTCTTTTTATTCTTTATATTTCTCACAAAATAGGAGTGTTTTGCAACTGAGAAAGAAGCATATCTGCAAACAAGGTAAAATATTTTTAACTTGGAAAAACATATATGTTATACAAAGCAAATCAGATGATACATTAATATGTATTTTGTACTACAGTAGAATGCAAACGTTTTATTATTTAAAATTTTGCGGACATTCTATTATCCTAATATCATAATTTTTACTAAAATATTTATTTTACATAAATGTAATTAAACTTATTCGAATAAATAATATTTTATAAAATGTCAAATAAAAATCATTATTTACATATTGAATTAAACGAAAATATAATTTTTATAATAACAATTTTATTTTTCAATATAATCAATTTTAATTATTTGTTAGTGAATTGTGTCTATATATATATTATTATCGATGAATTATTTTATTTTTTCTTATTGAATCAGAATTAAAAATACAATATAAATATAAATATCCATTAATATTTTGAAATTATGATTATTTTATATTAAATAACTTACTTATTTGATTTTTTAAAAATCTCAAAATAAACCAGAATAAATTTCATTTAAATATATATGTTTATGAATTTCTTGTAACTGCAGATGCAAAAAATATTCATTAAATAAAAAAACATTGATGAAAGATATTTTGAAAAATCTTCCTTTTATTTTCATTAATAATCTCATTATAATATATAAATAAGAAATGATTCATTTTATCAATCTTACTTTATTCTTTCTAGTATTACTTTATTCTTTCTAATATAATTTTTTTTTCTTTTTTGTATCATATTTTCAACGAAATAATACTATCAATAATTCAAAGAAATTTATCATTGCTATTATTATGTTGTTAAAAGAATTGTTGAAGAAAGTGAAAAACATATGTATTTATTGATATCAATTATCGATATAATAATAAAATATTTTGCAATTAAAACATCATGTATCACAGATCTTGTCAATGATTACATACGTATATCACTGATGGTATACATATGGCACTCCTCTAAATGATAACGTTATCGATTGAAATTAAAATTAATCTTTGTGCAACTTATTGTGCAGAAATTTTACTTTATAAAATAACAATATTTTGTATTAAATTCATTATAATAATTGTAAAATAATATTTTATTTTTTAGTTTTTATTTAAAATTGTAAAGGAAAATTAATTATTAAGTTCACTATTTTAATTACTTTAGTCATTTATACGATTAATATAGATATTAATATAAATAAATATTAATATTCTTTTGATATTTTACTTTGGATATTAAATTTAAAATTAAACGTGATAAATTACAATAAATAAATTAAAAAAAATTATTTATTTTATCTTTTCGTACAAAATATTATTTTGAAAAATATTTGCATAATTTTACATATAATTGTACAATTTTCCAGATGTTTAAAACAACGAGTTTATTGAATCTACTTTTGATTTCATTTTTTACATTCACGAGACATTAAACAAATAATATCTCAAAAATATGTCAAGTAAACTTAAATCTGCACTGACCAGACAATTGATAGACAAATCGATAACATAATGTTTCAAAATGTAAATATATCTCACTAAGATATCTAGAGTTTTAAAGATTATATTATTACATTATCTATTATAATATACATATAATTTTATTATTATTATTATTATTATAATGCTTAATATCCATTTTGTATTAAGAATTAAAAATAAACATATAATAATAATAAATTATCTGTATTTAGTGAAAATCTTTTTTTACATTAAATTTCTTTTCTATTTCGGAAATTTAAAAGATATAAATTTAGTTTTTAATTTTAAATTAATTTTCAAAGAATTGAAGATTTTATTTGCTAAGCTTTTTTTTATGTTTAATGAAAAATATTTTTTTATATAATATTAATATATAAGTCTCTCTCTCTTTCTCTTCCTCTCTTTATCACATTGACATATCTCTTTATTCCGTCTCGCTTCATTTAACGCAAATTTAAATTGTTTATAATATAATAATATTATAAATATAATATAATAAGTAAGGTTCAATCGATTTGTGTATATTTTTGTGTATTAATTTTCGTGATTATTTTGGAACTTTAGAATCAACTTTCTAAAAACATTAGCGAATATATTGACAATATTCTAACCTCTATAATATATAATAATCACAATAAATTATTTCTATAAATAATTGCAGAAATAAGAAATAAAATATTAAGTGAATTACTTGGAATGAATTAATGAATAAAAATTAAAACTGCAAACATAGACTTAGTTCACACAAATGGTATTTATCACTATTATAAATATTATTATCTTTTTACACTAAATTATCTATTAATGAATTTTTAATTGTAAGAAAACTTGTTAAAGATAACACTTTATAGTTATAGGGTATTCCCTAGGTTCTAGGGTATTTTCTTATTCATCATTTCTTTGGGACTTTTTATTTTTTTGTAAGATCATTATTTCAAATATTCAATGAAATATACTATAATAAAAATACATACCTATAATTGATCAAATATTTCTTCAAAAGAAATTGAAAAATATTGCTTCAAGAAAATCTTCATTGGTGTATTTTCAAGAGAAATTATTTTTAATGATTATTTTAATTTTTAAAAATATAACGTGAATAAATTATTATAAATATAGCTGAATTACTTTTGAATCAAATTATATAAAATATGATTTTTAACGAACCCTACGAAACCTCAATAAAATATGAACATATACATTACAATTTTTTTTTGCAAATTAACAATTAATAATTGAAATGAAAAAAATCAATATACTTAAAAATAATTTGAAATAATCAACTTCATTCATTAATATGTATGATATAAAATGATATAAAATTTTATAAAATACTATAAAAATATTCAAATATATTATATTATATTTGTAAAACCGGAATTATATATTTTTTTTCAATTTATTAGTTTTAAAATTCTAAATTATAATTTTTCAAATGCTATTAATAAATTGTTTGTGAATAAAATACAAACAATGTATCATTAATTGACGTTAATTCATCAAATATGTTTATAATTAGAGATAAATTAAGATATTGAGCAGAATACCGATAAAAAAAGAAATTTTTCGTAAAATTTTTGAATTTTTGCACGTAATATGTTTCTTGTTTGACAGGTTTTAATTCTGAAAGAAGATTTGTCTTCGTTTTAGGTTAAACTGGTTTATGTATACATGTATGTATAAACGTTGGCAACGTTAATATAGATTATCATTATATGATGCGTATGTATGAACATATTTTATATTTTTAAAAATAATTAATATTTATTTATTATATAGATACTGTAATTTTTTTATATTTTTTAAATTTAATAACAAAAATTTCTTTATTTTCATTTTTTATTTTATTTTAAGATAAAGAAAATTTAGTGAAAAATATAGTAATATTGTTACTGAAAGTTTTATGTTTACTTCTAGTTTCGAAGTATCTAGTTTAGAATTAAATGTGTTGAGTCAGTAGTTTATTTATTTATCAGTTTCTTTAGAAAATTATTTTATCGATAAATTACTGTAAAATTTTTTGTCTTATTTTTACTTTTAATAATGGGAATGACGATATGTATATTTTTGAAATTCAGAAAAAAATGGTTTGTAGTTTATATTCATATAAAATGTTTTGTTATTTATGTTATATATTATTTATATTATTATATGTATATTTTAATTATAAAATATAAAAAAAATAAAAATATAATTTTAATAATTTTCTTCTAAATAATATTAAAAAGTAATTAAAAAATATATTAATTTTTTAACATTTTTATTAATTTTTTTTGAAGATAGATATGTATATATATAATATTTACATAATTATTCAATTTATAAAATAATTTTAATAGTAATATATTAATAATGAATAAATATATGATGCTGATAAGTATATAATATAATTATAAAGATTGACAATAAGATTTAAGAATATTCAAAATATTTCTTTATTGTCTGTTTATATTTAATATTTTAATCAGTTAATATTAATTTTTTTTTTACGAATTGTATATATGAATCATTTTTATTATTGATATTATTGATCATTTTATCAAAAAATATAATTCTTCCTTTCAAATCATGATTAATGCGATATTTTTATATTTATAAAATATTTATAAGTGTTTACAAAATTTGCAATGTGTAATCTAGATGAATTTGAAATATTTTCAGGACCAAATACAAACATATCAGATATCTTCAACTTAACACATTTACAAAATATTCATGTTCTATAATATGTTAACAATAATTTTCCATCTGAAATAAAATAAAATCTATTTTTATATTGTAAATTATTATGATAGTTTTTTATTTCTAAATTGTGAATGTAATTTTTAATTTATATATAAATATTCTCTCATTTAAATCAATATCATATATTATTGAATATTTATCGATTTAAATCCATGATGCACGTAGTGAACACATGAATAACTAAATGTAGTAACGAAGAATATCAAATTTCTCTATCACATAACTATTAGTCAATCGCTATCAATAATTCCGAAAGAATCATGCATTAAAAATGGTTCAATGATTATACAATCTCAATTCCTTCTAATATATTCAATTTACATGCATTTGTAGCCATTCGCACACTATAGTTATGTATTTATAGGTTATGCAGTTATATTCGATGCAAATGTTTTACACAGTGTTCGAACGAACTAAAATTTGAAGAATAATTCTAGAGATTGAAACAAATACGAAAATTGCTATGCAAAAACTTGTGTCGAGGCTTGATTTTTAAATTGGAAATGACTTAATTTTACGTTGGACGAACTAAGATGTTTTCAGTTTCATAATTCCATCTCTTTTCATCTACCTCAAAATTAAATTACTTGCAATCTCATAAATAAATTCCAATCGATGTTTTTGTATACCAACTTTCCTTGTTCGTTTTAGTTTCTAAGACTTCTCTTTTCTACCTGCTTCGAACATCGTGTACACGTGATTGTTTGGCAGCCAACAGAGGACGTGGTGGGAATATGGAATGGTCGAGACTCGATCCAGAGGGGAATCGAGATATAAAAGTCCCTCGAAGCATCGCAAAGATTCTATTCAGAGACCGGTACTGGTCGACATCGTTCGGAGAGCTTTACTCTTGGCGAGATTCCGACGTGTAATCGTGCAAAAGTCGTGCAATCAGTCACACTTTTATTTTTTTCGAATTTTCGTTTTTTTTCCTCGTACAATTCGTCGTGTCATTTCAATATTCTGCTTAGGGAAGTATTTGTACTCGATATATCGAAAAGCTTCAGTGATCAAAATGCCTACTTGCGCGTGTGAAAATCGTTTCTTGGACGAAGAAAGCCACGTATGTCAACTGAAACCGCCGGTTGAAAATGACGAGGAAGAGACACAAGAGTATGATCCTGCAGTTAGGTATTTGATTTTTTTTCTTTTTGTTCTTTCTTGAATAAGATATGTGGAAATAGAAAAAGAAACATTGAATAAATTTATTAATTATATTATCGTTTGAAAAATTCGAATCACTTATTTGATAAAAAAAATGAATTGTTAATAAAAATATAAATGAATGAGTTTTTATATCAAAATACCTATGTAATTACTACAGAAAACTTTAGATAAATATTATTATTCATTCTTATTTAAAATATTTAGATAATTCAATTATATATACCGTATTATTAAATTCTTGTTAATTATCAGAAAAAATTAAATTATTATTATTATTCATATTTATTTAAAAATGTTTGGATTTAATTATATATATTAATTATACATATTAATTATATGTGTATATACATTACATATTATTAATTCTTTCTATTCATTTCAATTATTCATTGAAAAGATAAAGTATTTTGTTTATTATAATACATTAAAATAGAATTGAAATTTATATATATATACAATAAACTTGAGATTCGAATTAGTTGTTATAGTTTTAAGTGTAATAATTTATTGTACATATATCATCCATTTTAATATTTTTTTTGTTTCTTAGTCTGTATTTTGTTATATTATTTTATCTGACTTTAAATTGATGAAATTGATTTAAATTGATTAAAGATAGGATTTTGTATAAGCATCAGATGTAAACGTTTAAATATACATATAATATTACATGTTGTGTTTGCGCCAAAGAAGGTCTGCAGATATATTTTCTAGAAACGTCAATTCGTATATGAACTTTAGACAAATATAATTTTAAACCAAAGTATTTTAATAAATTTTCTTATTCTAAAATTATTTTTTTTTAAATTATTTGAAAAATAATTTATTTTTAAAATAAGATAATTTTATACGAAAATTAAATCAATATACATTTACAATTTTTTATTTTTCCAAATATTTTTTTTTAAATTCTAATTGATCAAATAAAGAAAACAACGTAAATTGAATGGTCCATTCAAATTAATTGGAAAACAAAATCTTGATTATGTATCAATAAGCTACATGCAGACAATATAATACTCTTGCAGATTTGCAATATTTCTTTCAATTCGACATTTTTTTCAAGTAACGAAATCATATGATGTGCATTATATCATTAGAAATGCAACGGCGAAAGTCATGTGCATTGAGCTTTAAAGTATAAAGTCTAGTACGCATGAACGAGATGACGATAAGATAATTATATTATTTTTAATGCCTAAGATCATGTAAGTATTCTCATTATGTAAAGGTTTCAATATTTTTCGTTGTATGCCCTCAATGATTGTATATATCTATGTACCAAATGCTTGGAATAATTTTTAAATATCGAATCAATTTTAAACTTTAAATTAAAATATTTTATTCGAATCCAAAACATAATCTTGAGATGCAATAGACACGACATGGTTATGTACAAATAGACTTTAATGGTTGTTGTTCTTTAAAGAGCCTAATTGCATACATCTAATGAAATCGAATCAACATCGATATATTTTCATTATTATATATATAAGTTGATATGATAATATTGCATTGTTAAATGTAAGTGAATAAGGATTTCTAATCTATATAAAATCATTCATGTAAGTTTAAAAAATAAAAAAAAAATAAAAAAAAAAGTTTAAAACATAACTTTAAACTAAAACGAAATAAAAATTATGAAAAAAAAAAAATGGGGAAAAAAATGAAAACTACTAGAGAAATCAATTATGTTTTTATATTAAGAGTAAGAATTAATCTGGAAAAAAGTTGCCTTCGATAAAAATAAATAATGATAAAAGTATGTAGATTGATGTATAAAGCTCAAAGTAGAGGAGCAATAAAGAATAATGAAAATTAAATTAATTATGTTTAAAACTTGTTATATTACACTATATTCATGCTTCATGCTATATTATGTTTAAAACTTGTTGGTTTTCTGAAAAAATTTTATCAAATACTTTAGAAAATTTAAAATATTATCAAAAAAAGAATTTTAATAATAAACATATGCAATATATATATTATTTAAAATAATATTATTAAAAATAATAATATTACTAATTTAATTAATTTAATTATTAATTTAATAATTAATAAAATAATGATATACATATATATATATATACATATTGAATTCTTAAAAATTATTTCAGAGGAGAAAATTTATTAAAAACAGAATGTTAGGAAATACGAAATTTTATACATTATTGTTTCAAAATGGAAATTTGTAGAACAATGAAGTTGATAAAAGTATTGAATAACCAATATCTTGATTGTCTTAAGAAATTTCGTAGAAAATATGTTCGATAAATGATTTTTATTGAAAATATGAAAATATTCAAAAGTTAGAAATAAATTTAATATTATAATATATTAATATTTTTTAGCTGTGGTATAGTATATCTATTTTAATTATTACAATTTTTGTTTATTGTTATTACTGTCTTTCAAAGATAAATATCAATTCAAATATATAAGAAAAAATAATATTAACAGCAATATAATTATTTTAGGAAGAGAATATACATATATGTTTATATATATGTATATTATCTTTGCAAATTTCATAAAAAGTGAAAATTAAACAATTAATTTTTCATAAAAAAATTAACATTAAATCTAGCATTCTTCAATGTATATTATTATACGTAAATATAATATATATATATATATATATATATATATATATATATAATAGTTATTAAATAATTAGAATTAAAATATCATGTATGTAGATATATTACAATATCAAAGTATTATATTAAAATATTATATTATACATATAATTAATTATATATAAAAATAAATAGATATTTTTATCTCAATAAAAATATAAATTATATCTCGAATATTTGTATAATTTTAGTAATTTTAAAAATAAAAATCTGTTTTGAGTAATAAGTTTAGGTTAAGTTAAATTGAATAGTTCTTGAATATATGATAGAATTCATTCGATTAGCAGAAAATTGTATTATGTTGTAAAGTTATATATTTTATTTTATTATTTTAAATAAGAATGGTATTGTTCGTTAATGATACTACTTTTAATTGAATTCTAGCTTACATTTAACTACATAAATTACGATTCCATTAATATATCCAATTCTGAAGTTTGATTTAATTACCAGGAAATCATGCTTCTCGTTTACGAGTAAACTTAATTTTGCAACACCGTTCAATTACAAACTACGGATGGGATTTTGCAATTTAACGGAAGCAACAGATATTTAAATTCTCAATTTAGCAGTTATCTAAGAGGAAAAAGGAAAAAAAGATATGAAATTAATCTATTAATGATCTATAAATAATAAATAGAAAATAAAAAAAATTTTTTTTTCTTTTTCTTTATTATTATATAAATCATATCGTATAAAACTTAATTGTAAAATTTTTCTGAGATAATTCATTCATTCATCTTTTATTTTTCAACATTCAAATAATTATAATATTTAAAAGAAAAGAGATAGTTATCAAATAATATATATACTTCGAAATAGCAATTAAAATTTAATTTAGAGAGATAAACGATTGAATTCGAGTTTCAAAAATAAAACAACGCATTTAAACAAACAAGTAATTAAGTTATAATAAGTTTATTATTTAATTAATTTGTACAGATTATTAGAAAAAAGAAAATAAACAAAATTTAGAGGTTTTTTTTAGAAAAAATTTAATCTTAAGAAATTTGATCGTACTATCATCAAAAAGATCATCTTTTTTGCATCATCTTTGATATTGATAATATGGATAATTTAACTGATAATTAAGTCTCTATTGAATTTTAGTTTTATGCGAAAACAAGAAATTAATTAAATTATTTTTGAATTCTATATTGAATTATATAACTTTTTTTTAATTTTCTAATTTTGCTTGCATTTTTTGTTTTTTTAGATACAGAGATGGATCCGTGCGACTTCGAAACCCAAATATTGAGCTTATGGATCAAGATATACTCTATCATCTTGCTCTGGGCAGTGGTTCCCACGATCTCGTTGAAATGTTTGGAGACGTCAAGGTAAATGAAAGTAGTAATCAATTTTTTCACCAAAATAGAATAATTGAATAGATACTTAAATTGATAATTGAATAGATGTTTGAGTACTAATTATTGAACAATTTAACTAATATTTCTTATTTTAATATAAATCAATTATTTCTTATGTAGTTTACATATAAATCATTTAAAAATCAAATCATATTTTTATATTGATTTTAATAAAGTATATATATAACAATTTAAATTTTTATTTAAATAGCTATACTATTTTATCCTATTAGTTGAACAAAAGATATAACTTTAAAAAGAACAATATTTTATAAAATATTATAATTAATTATTGAATAAAAACAATAAATTACAAAATAATTTATATTTTATAAAAATTATTGCTTTTATTGATTTTATGTTCTATAATATATTATATATATATATATATATATATATATATATATATACACATAAATATTATAATATTTGAACAAAAATATTAAATTTTATCTATTTACTTAATCCAAGATAAGATGTGTTATATCCTATTTTATTTAACTTTTAATGATTCCTATTTTATGGCATATCATAATGTTCTTATATTTTTCTATTATATTTGGCTAATTTTAATTTTTACTATTTTATATGTTTCAAATAGTACATTCAGATTATTTTACAAATTTTGCAATAAGTTAATATTTATGTTTATGTTTATATTGTGATAGTAGTAATCATTATCTGCCAATATTATGAAATAAAGTATGTCATAATGTTTAATACTTAATTAATTCATAACTGATAATGAAAAACTACGCATAAAGTTGTATAATGTTGTATAATAAGTAGTAGTGTTTCTCAATTTTTTGTATAGTATTTATCTTATTTATTTGGGTAGCTTAATAATTTGTGATTTTTCTTTTCATAGTTAAAAAAAAATTATTTTTAATATTTTCCAAATATTTGCAATGGATTTTCAGTCATCTTTATTCATTAAATATCAATATTATAATTAATAAATGTTACAATCATTAGAAAAATATTGCGATATCAGAAATAGACACGCGTTTAAAATTTTCTATAAAAATAATTAAATAAAAAATTAAGATTAATCGTATTAATTCTTAGAAAATGATTTGTGATATCAAAAGTTGCGAGATATCATGTTAGAAATTTTATTTCCAACTATAAATTATATAATATATAATTATAATAATAGTTTAATATTAAAAACTATTATATTATTTGTATTAACTAATATTATATTTTATTTTATTTATATTATTTATATCGTATATCATTTTTTTATCTATTCATAAATTTCTTTTTTCTTGATTTTTTCTATTGACAAATTCATTTTTGAATTATTTTTATGCGAAATTCAACTATTAATTATATCTATTATATAATAATGACAATATTTTATTAAATTTATTATAATTATTTATTAATAAAAATCTTGAGTCTATTATAATTAGAATGTCTTATTGCGCATAAATTAAAAAAAAAAAGTTCAATTAAATATTTCAATTTTTTTATACGTTTTAACACATGTATCATTGAAGAATAAATCATTTTCAATGTTCAAAATTCAAAGTTTATTTAAAAGTTGCATTTTTTCATATTGTAATAATAATCATTAATTTCTCTAGTTTCTCTTATTATCAATTTTATTTTATAAGTAACAAATATTTGCTACGGAGTGCTATTGTCTTCTATTGTTATATATTAGTACCTATTATTAGAACGTTCTTTTCTATTGTCTTTCCAATGTTACATAGCTTCAGCAAATCTATTGATTTTGCGTATTATTATTATGATCAATAAACGATTATATCATACATCTTTGCACTTTGACGTAATATATTAATCATTGATCGTATGTTAATTTATTTGATTGGATTATCATGAATTGCAAATGTTTATGTAAATATAAATTTTTATAGGAGATAACATTAAATACAGTCTAGATAAAATTATTTTATGATTTAGTAATATATATTTATTTATTTTACTGTTTTTGCATAATACGCTTTTCAAGTCTATCTTCGAATATATGCGAGAACATCTTTCTTGAGAAAGTAACGAGAAATAGATCTAGAACGTCAGTCTTTTAATTGTTTAAAAATTAAACAAAAATTTGCTTGATTTTTATTTAATTAGCTTGTCATATTTTCTTAGATAAACTAATTTTCAATAAAAAAAGATTCATCATTACTAAATTAAGAAAAATGGAAATATAAGAATTTCCTTTTTTATATTTTACCAAACTATTTTCTTTATCGAGCTATTATCTTGAATTTTTTAATTGTAATCTGTTATATTTGCTGATTCCATTAAAAACTGAAATAAAAATATATATTTTCTTCGATAAAAATTGATGAAACTTTTGTCGAATTGTGCATTTAACTTCTTATTTCAAACATTATTATCTTTATTATCACATTTATCGTATTAACAATAATATTAACACGATGTATATTCTACACGAGTAACATATCAAATATTGAAAAAATTATCAACAGTACTTGATTCTTTCCTTTTGAGATATTTAAAAGTGGATCACTTGAAGCCGCAGAAAAATTGCATCGTTAGCATTTAATGCTATAACTTTGAAGATATTTGCATCTATTCAGAAAAATTACACGTTTACAAGTAAATTCAAATAGCAGAGTTAAATGAATCATCGTAAATATTATATAAAATTCATAAATTCAATAATGGACGAAGCTTTTGAAGATGATGGAAAATTTTTGACATTGATATATTGATTCTTTGAATGATTTAAACACTCGATATAAATGAAGATTGAATTTTTTTAAAGCATAATAAAAACAAATTTTCCTACATTTTCTTAATAAACTATTGATTCACTAACATGAACTGTTATTATATTATGTCGTTGAATCAAATATGGGCGAAATTTATTTCAAATAACAATAATCATTATTTTATAATCAATGTTTCAAATAATATTATTTTCTTTAATTAAATTGGACAAGTAAATAATAAGAATTGATTATTTGACGAAACATTTCTTATTTATTAATTGTAAATTTGCTCTTTAAATGAGATTGGATTATTAATAATATTAATAATATTTGATGCTATTAACCATTATTTATTTATCAACTAATTTCCTCGAAATCAAATGACAAGTAATCGTAGAAAACGATAAATGAATTTATTTTGTGTGAACTTGGATATAATTAGTATTATTTCAAAAGTGGATTTTTTTTCCATTTAAAAAAAATAATTTTAAATTAATTCTTAAATATCTGCTTTGGACGAACGTCATCAACATACGATTTACAAACACATACTTTTTTTTATCGCGGCGGCTCCTTTCATGTTATCAACGAAATTGTGTATTCATAAAGAGATCAATGAGGAGTTCGCCATTAAAAGTAGAAAGTACAGTGTTTCACGACCTAAATAGAACAATAGGCGAAACTTCTGTGCGCGTTCCTCGACTACACGGGGGGTTGGTAATCCTCGAGGTATTATTTCGTACGTATGTTGCACGCCAACTATATTCACTCACGAATTGTACGAATGTTCCATTTAAGAAAAGAGCAATTCCACCGTAACGAACACCAAAAGACGCGTCTCGCTCTGGTTTTGTTTCACTCATTTAACGATGAAAACGATTTCTCAACTCACTCATGTATGCACGAAACATATTTCACCAAACAAAACGCAATATAAAATTTTCTTTAATCTTTTTAATATGGCTATTGTCAATGGAGATTTTGCACGGCTGTCGTCAATAAGCGATTTTTAAAATAATAATTATGCTTTTGTTATCAAAGAATATTTGTCCATAACGTTTTTATAATATAATATAACTTCTAGCAAAAAGTTTTCAATCATCTTTCAGAATACATTTTTTAAAATTGAATAAAGCGCAAGTTAAAAAGTTTATTAGATGATATGTAAAAAGAAAATAGTAAAAATCTATAAATTTCAAATTATAGATTTAAAATCTTTGATACAAAATAAGTAAAAGTTAATTCATCAAGCAGTTGTTGTACTCGCAAAATTGTTCCTAAACTTATAATATTTGATTTAATGTACATTTAAGCAAAAAGTACTTTGTGAAATTCTTTTATATAAACTAGATAATCATTCATATTTATTCCTCGATAAATTCGTGTAAATGGAATACTATTGTATTATATTTTATTTATAGAATAAAATATAATTATTAAATAAACAAATACGATTTAAATTATTGTACATATTTTGTTTTACAGTTTGTGTGTATGGGAGGAACGCCGAAGCGTATGGAACAATTCGCTAATTACATAATGAAGGAAATAGGTCATAAGCTTCCAGCTGGAACAACACTTCTTGATATTAGCCAGTATTCGTATCGTTATTCCATGTATAAAGTTGGACCGGTTCTTTCTATTAGCGTAAGTATATATAATATTATTTCCGTTTTTAATCTCTTAAAAATGTCAACAAATGTTAACAATTAATATCTTCTGATTTTTTACTTTTATTACTATTATTTTCTAATTATTGTATAAATTTGAAAAAGAGTAAAATTTCGTGCGAAACGTTTAAAGATATTGATTTAATGTAGAAATATGTAAATGCCATTTAATTTTAGCTTGTATAATTTACAAAATGTTATAAACATACATCGTTTCCTTCTCGCGTTATAATTTGAATTAATTATTTTTCAAAATGTCATGTATTTATATTATTTAACCTGGATTTAATTAAACGTTACACTTTCGAAACGAAAGCGTAGTTGAAATTGGAAAGCTTTCATTGAAATCAAATGAAATATTCTCATGCGATATTTGCTCATGGTTAAGTCGGATTCAATTTAATCGAGTATTGCATTTCGAAGATCGGTTCGAGTGTAATTAGCTTATATAATTATGTCGAAAAAACGTTTGGAAAGATGTTGAAAATTGTTCTCTTCTAAATTCAAAATAATATTCTCGAGCAAATTCATCCAAGAAGAATAAACATTAAAATTTTCCTTATTTTTATTTTCGTTGAAACATATATTGTATTTGAAAATATTTAAAATAATATTCCACAATGTTAAGGGATAAGAGATAAAATATTATATTCAATATATTATTTTAAAGAGATAATTTGTTGATCTTGTTTTGAATTTAAAAAATTCATTTCTCTTAAAAAGATTAGAGAAATAAAGAAAAATCTTGTTTTTTGAAGGAAGTTTAAATTAATAAAAAACTTTCAACTAAATATCAAATTTTTAGTTATCGATATAAATAAAAAATAGAAGAATTATAGATTCATTTTATTAATATTAATCAATATCATATGAGATAATATATGCTCGAGTTATAATCAAACTATAATCAAGATTCCAGTCGAAGGAAAAACATGGAGTCGAGTATTCCACGCTAATCATACGCTTTTTTTCTTTCACCATGTTTCACTCGATTCGTCTATAGAATAAATTGTTTTTTATCGATACTTTGTGTACATCATCGTTGAATGATGCGAGAAATATAGAATAAATTCCATGATCGTAATGCAGTTCATTTTTTGCAAATGGTGCGAAAAGTAATTGCGATGGTTTATCATACGACGAATAAAAAGAAAGGAAAATTCAGAGGGAAGAATTGTTCCTCAAGTTCTTTTTTTAATCTTTATATGTATAGAATATTCGCGAGACATCTTTGGACGGTTTAGAGACCAAAACAAACACAAAAGTTGGTATGCAAAAATGTTGATGAAGACCTATTATTAAGTTACAAGCAATTTAAGTTTGCGATAGATGAAGATAAAGATAGAAGTGCGAGAGAGTACAAGAAAGGTATTAAGAACAGTTACGAACGATGACCTACTATATAAATTGTTGCTAATTTCGGATCCATATACATGTGTTAATTGAATAACATTTTTTTAACATGATTCAAACTTTGATTTAAATTATCTTATTAAATTATCTTTTAATAAGATTCTAATCTTGAAATCTAGACGCATATTACACGATATATACACGTAGCAGATACGTCAAATTTAAAAGGATTTGAAAATCTTTTGATAGGAAGATATCTTGATCTGATTGGCATAAGGGGAATGCAGAGAATATATTTTTCTGTTTAGCATGGAATGGGCATACCATCGGTTGGAATTTTGCTTCACGAAGTGATTAAACTGATGTACCATGCAAAGGTGAAAGATCCAATATTCTTCAGGATTGGTACATGCGGAGGAATTGGCCTTGAAGGTGGCACTGTCGTCATTTCTGAAGAAGCAGTCGACGGAATGCTGAAGTCTTATTTGGAACTGGTAAGAAATTCTTCTGAGAAAAACTCCATATTCTTATTCTTGTGGCAACATATTTTCTGGAAGAAAACTTTGTTTTAAGAAAATCACGTTTTTCGACATTATGTATTTCAATAATGGTGATATATTATATATATTACAATATTAATATACGTATAAACTTATTAATCCATCGTGAACGACATAAGATTCGTACGATTTATTTTCGTGCTACTGATATTTTGCTATGTATAAATTTCCAAGATGAATTAAGAACGAATCAAATCTTTTTATATTTTTCGAATACATTTAATTTATTGAAATTAATTAATATAAGCTAGCTTCTTTAGTTTTAATAATTTAATATAAATTTTGTCGAAATCTACAAGAGTCTGTACATTAAAAATATCATCCCTAGATTAAAATAATTTTTTCCGAATTAAAAAAAATATGATCATATGTGATATTAAAAAGAAAATATTAAATTGTTGAAAATATTAAAAATATTGAAAAATACTTTATTAAAGAGTTAAAAAATATTAATAAGATATGAAATAATCGTTTAATATATAATTTAATATATTATCAATAATATATTTTAATTAGTAAAATAATAAATTAATTTATCTGCTTTTTTTAGCCCGTGCTTGGTAAAATGGTAAGAAGACCTGCTAAATTAGACAGACAGCTGGCTCGTGATTTGAAAACACTAGCACATCGTGACAATCCTTATGACACTGTAATCGGTAAAACGATGTGTACTTACGACTTCTACGAAGGACAAGGCCGAATGGACGGTGCATTCTGCGAATTCACGGAAAATGAAAAAATAGAATACTTAAACAAGCTGCATAAAGCTGGCGTAATAAATATAGAAATGGAGAGTCTCGCATTTGCTGCTCTCACACATCATGCGGGCATCAAAGCTGCTGTTGTTTGTGTAACATTGATAGATCGATTCAAAGGAGATCAGGTATTTTCACGTTGTGAAAACCGATTTTATATTTTATAAATTATAGATATAAATATATCAATTCAAACATCACATATTTTTTAGTTTTTAATGAATTTACAAATTTCAATTTGTTTGATTTTAGATAATTAAATGTTTTTACAAATATTTCCTTTTGAGAATATATTTTTAATGAAGTTTATTGGTAATAGATTTAGGAATTTATTTATTATTTATGTAAAAACTAAAGAAAGTTAATTCTAAATTTTAAAAATTGGAAAAATTATTTTAGACAATTTATAGTGTATATTTTAAATTATGTATATGATTTTGAAAATTTATTAGTAAATAATATTTTATAATTTTAAAAGTGACTTAAAATAAATCTTTTCTTTGAAATATTAAAAATTTTAATAAAAGTACTAATAAAGAAATTCAAAAAATGAAATATAAAAATCTTTCTAGTTTAATAATCTAATTTAATTGAAAAAAAAAATAAAAACATGTTAATAACAAGTAAAGAAATATTAAATCATTTATGATAAATTTAAATATATTTAAATTCATAGAAACATGAATAAATATAATAGAATTTATCAATATTTTTAAATTAAATATAATATAAATATAAATCTTTAAATATCTCAATATAAAGTCTATTTATTCTACTTTTGTTATAAATAATCCATACTAATATTTTTAATTCTAAAAAATTTTTTATATTTATGTTAAATATATTTATCATATTTAAACCTAGATTGTAATATAACAATTACAGTAATATCTCTTAACAATTATATTATTTTTAATTTACATTTGTTATTATAGGTATTAGCACCAAAGGAAGTTCTGGACGAATGGCAAATAAGACCGCAAGAATTAATCGCACGCTATATAACGAGATATCTTCAACGAAAAGGCCGCCTCTCCTTAGAAGGTCATGGATCGATGTGTGTCAAGAGTCCACGTCGGTTTAAATTGGTACAACAGGAATCGGAAAACTATGATTAAATTCAAGACATATCAAATACAGGAATTGCTAAGAAAAATCATTATGGATCTTGTTAAGAGAAGAATGTACTATTATAGTACAATGAAAACGCACGGATTTGTTAATTCTATCAACGATTGATGTACTGATCAAACGTCCTTTTATTCTTTTACATATGTTCAAGTATCATTGTCATATAAAAAATTTAATGGAAGATGTTTTACCATTATTTTTTTATAAAATGAATTATTATTTAGTTCTTTAATGCAAGTTTTGTACCAAAAAAGTATTTCTTGAAAAGTATTTAGATATAAAAATAAAATTTAAGTTATATATTGTGACATTTTCTAGTAAATCTTGCATACTTAATTATCAATATTAAATAATAATTCGATATTGACGATAAAATAAGTTATCATTTAACTTATTAAGAAGTTTTTTGCATCTTGTAGAAAATATTTTTAATGTCTTTTTTTTTGTTTATATAATTAATTGAGTTTTAAACACTGTGTACTTATACGATTTTTAATTTAAAATTTTAAAGTTCCTTTTTTAAGTTTTACGATAATTGCGAAAAAGAAGCTCAAAGAATCATAAATCTCATCAGTTTTACTGCATTATTATGATGCAGTGATCCAAGTACAAAACAGGCAAGATATTTAAACATATAATTACCAAAGTACATGATATATCTACATTCTTAATGACGACCATACTTGGCCACATATCTATTGTCCGTGTATTTTCTGAAAGTTTTATTTCAGGCTGCGATTATAATTATATCACATATAAAGAAGATTAACATTCATCGACCAAGAGATTTTTATGTTTGAAACACGCGAATATAACACATATTTTTTACATAAGGCGCTGAAGTTCTATAGTAAATCTATGAACGATTTATTGTAGACCTATAGTATTCGCAGTTTTATTAATTCTATAAAACTGCAAATTCTTTTAACTGTGTTTTAAGGACGTATAAAATATCTTATCGATAATGTTAAGATTCTATGTATTAGTAGTTGATTAGAAATTTAGTAGTACATTCCACATAGTTAAGTAATAGCATGTGCTTTCGTTCGATCAACATTTATATGAGGTTTTTATACGTATATGTATGTATTGTACACTATCTGTATAAAACGTATAAAAACCTTAATATTTAAAGTTCATCTGAGACTGGATTAGAAATTTTAAAAAAAGTAAGAAATATAAATACATTAATGAAATAATACAAATTTTGACTTTTTTGTTCTCTAGTGCCAAATAATAAATTTGAAGATTAATTTATTATAATGAATTTCTTAATCCTGTCTCAATATTATAACTTGTTGAAGTTTTGCAATCAATTGCAAACATATTAAAAATGTTGGCCATCAAACAATCAGTTGCTATTTCTTCTATAAAAAAACAAAAAAGCAGAATTATAAACTCCTTTTGTAAGGAGTTTAAATAAAAAAATTAAATGTAGCTAACGTTATTACTTAGCAGTTTTGGGCTTTATTCTTAAGAATTACGTGTTATATATATACACATATATGTATATTTTTAAAGTATATGTGTTTTTGTATTTCAATAGAAATTTGTTGATCAAAAGATATAATGACTCTTGTTATGAGATAAAAGTAAGAAAACAATAGCTGATCAAACAGCTATCAAATGTCTAAATATAATTAAATGCTATATTATTATACATTATTATAATGACGATTGTTAAAGGTTTACTATAAACACATCTTTTACTTATTTTTTTAAAAATAATTAAGTTTTAGTAATATTGTAAAATTTTTTATTTCATATGTATTAAATGTTTGATTTATGTACATAGATAGAACGTTATAGCTTATAACGTTTTAATTTATTTAAAATAATGAAATGAATGCAGATAGAAAAATATTAAAACATTTTTAATTTTAAATTGCTTATAAAATTTGTAACAATGTTCCATAAATTGTATATTCTATGAATGTGTTCAATGATAAATATTTCTCTAACAATCACGCCTTATACTTGTTAAAATTTTTAACGAAAGTTTATTTTAGGCTCTTGCTATAAACTTTTAGTATTTCGAAAAGTTAAATGAATTTTTTATGAAAAAAAAAAAACTAGCACGCGCTAAGTGTATCAAATTTTTAAGTAAATTATGTCAACTAATAGTAGATTATATCAATCAACAAAAATGTTAATCATACTATTTGTTTTTCTTAAATTTATTTATGAAATTATTATGAATATCATATTAATTTTTTATTTTAATCATTGTCACAAAAAATTCAGGGCCATAAATTTGAAAAGTATCTATCTAGTAAGTTTTTTCTATAATATTTTTTTGTTAAAAATCGACATGTTCAAAATATTAATATTTAATAATTTGAAAATAAAAAAACGGATGAACATTTGTAAAATATATCATAATTACGCACAATTATCAGTTTAATGTTTATTGTACAACTTTGCATAAAAGTCATCATAATTGTTAATAAAAATTGTTGGTGTTATGATCATAGTTCAGCCTGGAAGTTCTACACAATATTTAATTATATTTTTGTGATTATCAATTTCCCTTATATCGTGTTTATAATATATCCATGTATAATCGTAGTTAGCAATGTTATACATATGTTATTGTACAATACACCTTCATTGACATTGTTGAACGTCGAATGTAAACAATTACCTTCATAATATTAAATTCTTGGGAGTTAAACAACAGAACATGAAATCGAGGTTATCTCGCCATTTATTCTTAATCAATTATGATCTCCAAGTCATTGGTAATTGCGAATAAAAAAAATATTGATATTCGTATAGACAAATTTTGCTACTTGACATATCGAATGTTTTGAATCGATTTCAATGTTCTGTAAACAGCCTAAAGTATATACAAATACATAATTTAGAAATGTTAGAAATTATAGAGTTGAAATTTATCCTTTTATTTGATAGTAAATACATTTTGTTTTTAATTTGCATATATTTATACATGATTTTTTTTTTATAATAAGGATAAATTTGATAAATAGAGAGCTGAGAATTATAGTGATATAAGTCATGTAGAAATTATTTTGAGAAATATAAATGTATGTACAAATAAATATTTAAGAAAAAAATAATTTTCTTTTCACATTCTCTATTTAATATTGGAATAGCTTTAGTTCGTAACTAATATGAGATTAAGATAATTGAGATAATTTATATAAAAAATGTAAAATTGTAACATAGTTCCATTTTCATTGATTGACTTACATCATTATGATTCTTAATCCTTTAAATTTTGTTTTGTAATACAAACAAATTTAATTGATTGAAAATTTGAAGTTATACTTCAAATTTACTTAATTTAATTTAATTTAATGTTAATTGGAACGAATAAGTTTGTAATGTTATCCTGTTTTTGTTTTCTATAAACAACGACATATCTGTGATGCGTATTAAAAAATTAATGAGAAGTATTACAAGGAGTACCAAATGTTATTACATACCCACACGTATTCAACTTATGACTTTTCTCGATGACATGCCTATGTCGACGTATCGTCGATATATTTATCGACTATTGATTATTAATCCTACTATATATTTCGTGAAATTCTTCACTATTATCCATATATATTTTAAATTATCAAATTAAATATTTAATCTGTCGATGCAATATCGATATGAAAAATGTTTAATGTAAATTCATTAATATTATTCAACTATCGCTGTCCTTTCACTGTGAATGTATTTATTTATACTGCAACACTGTTTATGATATAATTAATCTGTCTTTTTAAAAATTGATTATTCTGTGACAGATTAATTATAATATATATAATAACATAATGTATATGTCTGTATAATATATATAATGTTATTATATATAGCGTTATGTATAACGTTATTTATTGTGCACTATGTTAAAAAAAAGACAATAAAAAAAAAATTAATACCACGCGTTATCTTTTATAAGAACATCCATATATAGTAATTTTTAAAAATTAATAGTTCATGAAAGTATTTGAACACTATTTTTCAATATAATATATATAAATTCATCTAACTGAAAATTCCGATTTTAATGAAAATATATATGTAAAATTCGTCGATGCCAAGTTTTTTTTTAGAATCAATCTCTAATTTCTATTTTTCATATTTTGAATACAATTTTTACAATTCACTTTTGAATTTTATAATTTAGAATTTTGCTTTATTTGCTTTAATTAAAAAGTTATATTTAAAAAAAATTGAGGATTGATTTTATTTTTTCTTAAAATAAAATTTCATTATAAAATTTATTGACATTTAATTAAAAATTTTCAAGTTTTCATTATAGAGCTATTGTATATGCAAGTATAATTTTTATTTCATTCAGATGCTTTTATCATAATATTTTATAAAGAAACAGAAACTTTTTTATCTTATTACTTTATGAAAATATATTTTTCATCAAGGTAACAATATAAAATTACATGTCATTTTTATTGAAAAATTACATTGATTTCATACAGTTACAATTCAACTTAGTGTTTTATATCTTTAGAAAAAATCCTAGCATACAAACCAAAAGTAAGAATATTTTTTGTTGGCTCATTCAAAGTAATGATTACCTTCGTTTGCTTTCCAAATGTCTGTTCATCGAATGACCATTGTTCAAAGGGAAGAAGAGAAGAATTAAGTAGACTGGGCAATACCTGAATATCTTGATAATCATCGAATCTTGCTGTCACACTCAAAGTGGAGAATGTAGTTTCTGACGTATTAATAGAATAGCAGGATGCTAATGATTCATTGGAACATTGAATCACGGCACAATGACGAACATTAGCGTCTACCACGATGTCGAATTGTCGTATACCCATGTAAACCACTGCACGATAGTAAGTCGATGGATCGACAGTCTTCGTTCGAATCACAAAGTCGCAACAGAAATCGTCATAACAAATATTTCTGGTCATCGAATCGTTGAGCAGGACAGAATTGAACCATGTAATATTATCATGCGATATTAATATCGAATCAATATCTTCTGTTACTGGAAAATCAAATGTTTCGTCATGTATAGTTTTTTTCTCCATTATTTTCATTTTCTTCAACCATTTTGATTTGGTTTTTCTGGGCGTTTTTGGAAGTCGAGAAATTAGAAGTCGATTTTTGGGATTGCTAGACATGGTTGTATTGAGTATTCCATTACGACCTTCAAAAGATAAAAATTAAAACGAATGACAATCAATATTGCTTATAGCATAATTAGATTACAGATTTTTATGCAAAATCAAACTTTAATAAATAGTTTAATAAATTTTATATTTATAAATATAAAAAATAGAGTTTAAATAAAGATTTATTTTATTTATGAAATATTATAATGCATACTATATTTTTGGATTTTTTGATATTTTATATCTTTTTCTATATCATGTGTTATATTATCAGATTTTTATATATTTAAATTTTGCATAAATACATAATATCCACAATCAGCTTATAATAATAAAATTATTAATAATTTTGGACTTGATAAATAAGTTTCAATAGATATTTTTGTATATCAATTTTTGCGTTTGTTTTAGTTTTGAAATCTAAAAGTGTTTTATGAATATTTGAATAACTTGTATATAATTATATATTACCTGAATAAATACCGCTTCCCAAGAACGAGAATTCTGGTTTATTATATCCAGCAGCTAATAGATTCACATTTTCAGCATATGCCCATCCGTATTGATATTGAACAGCTAAAAGGAACGATTACAAATGAAAAATGATAATTGACCAAGTTTAAGGAAAATAACATATGACGGAAAAATAAATGTACCAATTAAAAATGGCACTGATGATAACCAGGCAGTGGAATATACGATATTTGAAACGCCTTCTATTCTTGTTAAATTTAAAGCAGGTTCTTTGAATAGCATATCGAAACATATAATGACACCGAATTTTACTCCAAAATCAGTGTCGAAAGTAACAAGATCTGGTGGCACCGGACTTTCCAAATTTCCTTCCAAATAAAGATTTGTTTTGCGATACCTGTTTACATGAATAAAAATAAAGAAATTGTTTTCATTCTAATTGCGAATATATATATATATTTACCTGGCAATAATTTTTCCAGTTCGATCGAACACGATATTGGTATTGTGATAATGCCATGTGCCATTTTTTCTATTGAATTGCTTTTCAATAAGATTTATCACTACGTATATACGATTATCCCTTGCAGCACATGAAACTCTCTTTATTGCCTACAAAATATAATAAAAATTGAATATAAAAAGTGACATGAGTATCGAATTTTTATTTAATATATAAAAATTCATTAAAATACATGCGAGTAACTATTTACTTTATTTATCTTAAATTATTATACTTATTCTATAATTTATCCACTCATCTAAGAATTAAATCACTAAAAATAAATGAATATTTACTTCCTGAATGCCGCTAATTCTAGATTCTATGCAAGGTACATATTCTTCGAGAGAGGAAGGAACTACTGTTGACCAGATAAACGGATCTGCATTAACAGGCATGAAGATCGATGTCAATGCGTATTCCGGAAAAACGATGATGTCGGCATTCTAAAATGATCATTTAAGAAATTTAATCATATATAAATAATTGTTTATTTCTGAAAATAATCATTATTTTAAATACATCTTTTATCTTTATTAGATCTATATTAAATGGATATTTAATATAAATATGGATATAAATATGAATATGAATCTAAGCATTTGGATATTCATTTAATGAATATATCCAAATATTCAGATTTAATTTAAATTTAACAATTACAAGTATAAAACCTGTTTAATAAATTTAATACGAATGATATGAATGTACGTATCATAAAAATTTTCTATCATATAGTGGATGACATGAATGTACGTGTCACGAGGATTTTCTATCATAGGATAGATGACATACGGTTGCGTTATATCTTTTTTCAAAAAAGAATCTTAAATATCCAGTTTTGCATATTCGAGTTTTTGATACGCACAATTTTTAATTTCTTTGCATTTCTTATCGTTTTGCAATTGTTTTAAATCCTCTTACAATTTTTGATTGAATGTATTAATCGAGATTCTTTCTGCATTTATAAATTTATTTTAATTTAGTTTATTATTTAATCTGAGAATAGAAAATGTGATTAATTAATTGGATATTGTTATAATTTGTATTATATAATCAATTTGTATAGATATTTAATTTTATGGAAATACAATTACTTTTTTAAATTCATTATAAATTTATTAAATATATATAATAAATTTATTAATTAGATTTATTATAAAAATTATAGCAATAGCAATCGATCGAACTCACTTGTTTACTCGCTTGTTCTATGTAATTAGCAAATACTTCTGCATTTTTCATCAAAGTTGATTTGGCATCATTCTTGACATAGACGCTCGAATATTCCACCACGGCTGCGATATAATAATCAGACGAGTCATTTATAGGCACCTGTTATGTTCAAATGAATAATATGAATTAATGTATGATTTTTATAAGATATAAAAACTTTCGTTTAAAATCGAAATCTTATTATATTGCTTATTATCTATTGATATATTGCTTATTTGTTACAACAACAAACATAATCAAAAAATTTGTAATTTAATTATTCATGTAGAAAATCTTTTTTTTTTGTACTATTATGAATAGAGTTTTCAAATATTGAATTTGATATTTGGAATTTTAATTATAAGAATTTTAATTATAAGTTTTTATAAGAAGTGAAAATATTCAGATTTGTTTTCTTTAAAGTTATAATTTTTTTGTATTATGTCACTATTGCAGCAAATGAATGATATGTAGTTATATGCATATAATTGAAATTGTAATGTATTTCTATTGTTAATATAATATAATATAATATAATTATATATAATATAATTCTATTGTTATAATATATAATATATATAATATATTCAAAATTGGAAAAAATAGAATTTTAAAATAGAAACAAATTTTAGTTATAAAGAAATAATATACATATTTTAACTATATATATTTGTCTTAATTTATATATATAAATATTACTTTGAAAAAAAATTCAAATAATAGTATTATTTCAAACAAACAATTTTTAACTTTAATATTATTAAGTATAATATATTATATAATATTATACTATAATATATTATTATATTATATCAGTTCAATTTAAGAAATAAGAAATAGAAAATAAAATATTTTTTAATTAAATATAGAAAATAAATATTTTAAATATATTAAATCGAATATAAATATTAAATAATATTTATTCGCATATTTAGACATTAAATAAAATTCTTATATTTTTAAATAGTATTTATTTATAGAAATATTTCAGTTTATTATTTTAATTTATTTTTTTCCAATCTTGACTACACTTTATTTTATTCAAATCTCAATTTTACCTGATACGAAAGTTGTGCAAGAATTAACAGGTATCCAAGTATGCTCAATTTTCCAAACATAGTGATTTCCATTGTTCACACTAATGAAAATTAATAATATTAAATTTATTTTAGTTTCTTCACGGATTCAATTTTTACTTTGCATTTCGAAAAATTACACAAAGTGAAGTCTTCATTTTTATTACAATCAAATATATAATATTCTTTATTATATATATCGCAATAAATGTTTTACAGATTATATAACTAATCAATATATTTATTATCGTTTTTTTTTAATTTTAAGATGATTATCAATCTTTTTTATCCGGTGTGATAATACAATATAATAATTTTCTACTAACGTCTATTTATATCAAAATAAAAGATTTATTATCTATTGATAATAGATGCATAAGACGTCGACAAAGATCGAAATAAAAAAAAATAATAAAATATAAAATTTACCATTTCTTTGGCAAAAAAATAATGATTAATAGTTGTTTTTTGTTACATACATTCGCTTTTTGGTCGTTGTACAGTGCCAGATCCATCATTTTTTGAAATATCAGATGTATGCATTGATCGATAGTAAAACTCGTTACAAAACTACATTTTTCAGGCATGTATAGTTATATATGTATAGTTAATCTAACACTACCATATAAAAAAAGATATATACAAAAATATCAGTTGAGAATTACTTACAAACAACAAATTTTTAGAAAAACAAAGAAAAGATAGAACAAGAACAGTGGAGATAAATATACCTATGTTGATTTTGATCTCTAGAATTGAACCTTCTTTAATTATTTAGCAAATATATTATTCTGTATTATCGACAACTGATAAGTTGGTTGATTCCTCATAGAATGAAAATAATATGAAAGTGTCACATCTATATAAAATATATAGCATTGTATATCACCACATAAATGTTTCTTTTCTTGTCAGTTATGAATAATTCATTTGATGAGTTTTATCTTCAATATATTATACACGTGTAGATAAATTATGTGGAAATTCAGACTGATTAATTATAAAAAATAATTTTATAATTTTAAGAAATATCTCAAATTTAAATAAAATAAAAATCAATATAATATGTAAGTATAAACAAATAACTTCTCGTTCTAAAAGCTTACAATATAATTAAGCTTATAATTTACTGTTATAAAAGAAACGATGAATAAATTATATATATAAATTCCACGATGAATAATAAATATTTTTTCATAATAATAGTATTTTGGGAGGAAATTTGAAAATTTCGACTTAAATCAACGATCAAATGTTTCAACAAATCACAATACTTATCATTTTTCTGATTTTCCATTTATAAATAAATATAATGCAAAGAAGATAAATTGATTAGTTGGAGCAAATTGATTAGAGAGCATAAAATTAAAGAGAGTATTTCCTTTCATTGTTTATTTATTGATATAATGATATAATGATACAATTGATATAATATTATCTGATGTAACATTTTCGATTAATATATTTACCTATTGTTATGAATTGAGTCTTTATCAAAATTAATCAATCAGATCCGCATTCCTTCCGATTACAATTGTTTATTATTCAATTGTAGCTTGCAATCAAATGTTTGTAATCATAAATAATTAATTTAAAAGAATTTTACACTAAAATTTATTAATTTACAGAGAAAATTGTCTAATTTTTTAACTTCGAGATGCAATATTTTTTAATAGAAAATTAATTAATTTATTTTCAATATCATTTACGTATTAGAAATTGTGATGCGCGTATAAATATAAATTCAGAATATCGAGAAAAGATAATTATTTTAGATTTCAAAAATTTCGAATTTCGAAAATTTCTAAAAAAATTGATAATAATTTATCTAAATATCCGTTGCAATACAAAAAGAAAAAAAACACAATAAAAAAGAAGAAAATATTCCTATTTTCTTAGCACAAATATTTTCACAAAATTAAAATTTTATTTTTACAAAAAAGTCGTGACAATTTTATAAAGTTCTATCGATTCCTAAGATTATTCATAATATTTATCTCTTTGGAAGTTCCTGGAATATATACCGAAGTTAATCACATTTTTCATCTCCTTTTCCAAAGCGATTGTGACACTCGTTTTTTCTCCACACGTCTGTTCATCGTACGACCAATGCTGGAAGGGAATAAGAGAGGAATCGATCACGGTCGGTGTTACCAAAATTTTCGAATAATCGTTGAATCTCGCTGTTATCTTCAAAGTTGAAAATGTAGTATCAGACGGATCGACGGAAGTGCAAGAATGGAGTGACTGATTGGAACATTGAATCACGGCGCATAAACGGACACCAGCGTCCAATATCTTCTCGAACACATGAATACCATCGTACACAACTGCGTGATAATAAGTGGATGGATCGATAGTATCAGTACGAATCAGAAAGTCGCAACAGAAGTTACCATAACAGATAGTTTTGTCCATGGAATTATTAACCAGAACAGAATTGAACCATGTAACGTGATCGTGCTTTAATTTTATCAAATCGATGTTCGATGCACGCAGATTTCTTTTCGAGTAAAATTGATTTGTAACGTGTCTCCTTTCTCGTGTTTCAATTTTTCTAGGCGTTTTTGGCACTCGAGAGACTAAAAGCCGCTTCTTTGGATTTGTAGACATGGTCACGTTGATTATTCCGTTACGACCTAATAAAAATTTGAAAAATTAATGGATGATTTAATAACTTTAGAAATTAAAAGAAGAAAATGATTATAAATATTATAATATTATTTCGACTTTTGAATTTTCCAAATTTAAAGTTAATATATAAAAAATTTTTACTTTGTGATAAAACATATAATTTATTGATTTATTAATAAAAGACATTGTTTTCTGTTAAAAGAAAATTTTATTCCACAAAATAATCCAAAATCTATATAATAAATTCTATCTATATAATATCTAAAATCTATATAATAAAATCTATATAATAAATTTATAATTTATATAATTTGTCGTTTGCTTTTACATTTTTGTACTTAGTTTATAACATACTATGAAGAATTTATTTTCATATATTACAACAATTCAAAAAAATTGTTTTCTTAGTTCACAGAAGTTTCAAATGTTAAGTTTATGATCAATTTTTGGATCTATTTATAATCTAATAATAAAAATCTTCAGAAGAAATAAGTTTTATAAAAACAATATAATACTAATAGATAAAATTAAAAGTCAAGGACAAATATTTAAGATAAAAATGAAAAATATAATATAACATATCAATACCTGAATAAATACCGCTTCCTATGCTTCCGAATTCCGGTTTATTATATCCAGCCGATAGTACATTTACATTTTCGCTATAAGCCCATCCAGAATGATATTGAATAGCTGAAAGAAATAATTGCAAACGAAAAAATCAATCGAGTTTACAAAATATGATAATATAAAATAATAATAAAATAACAACATAAAATGATAAATATACCGGTTATAAATGGCACTTCCGAAAACCAGGCAGTAGGATACACGATATTTGAAACACCTTCTATTCTCGTCAAATTTAAAGCAGGTTCCTTAAAGAGCATATCGAAACATATAATGACACCGAATCTTACTCCAAAATCAGTGTCGAAAGTAACGAGATCAGGTGGTACCGAACTTTCGAATTTTCCTTCCAGAGTGAGATGCACTTTACGATACCTATTTAGAAGGACAATATTTGAAAAGAATAAGAGAATTGTTTTTCAGTGATCGCAAAAATATATGTATATACCTGGCAATAATTTTTCCAATTCGATCAAATATGATATTGGTATTATGATAATGCCATGTGCCATTCTTTTCATCGAATCGCTTCTCGCCAACGTTTATCACTACGTATATACGATTATCTCTTGCAGCGCATGACAATCTTTTTACTGTCTACGAATAAATAGTAAAAGAACAGTGGATGAAAATTGGACGAATATAGAGTTATTAGTAAAAATGTGTAATAATTCGTCGAATGGAAATATTTACTTCGATGATGCCATTGATTCTAGATTCTGTACAAGGTATATAGTTGTCTTGAGAAGAAGGAACTACTGTTGTCCAGTCATTGTATTTGTGAAAGATAGGCATACTCATCGATGTCAATCCAGCTTCCGGAAAAACAATGATGTCGGCATTCTGTACAATTTTTTATTTTAAATATAAATAGTTATTAATTATTTTATATTATCTTTAGAGGATTGATTTTAAAGGTAAAAAAACAAACACAATGGAAAAATATTAATTGAATTATAATAGAATCTCCATTATTCATTAAAATCTGGATACTATTAGGTGCAAATAAGTTTTTTCTCCTTTATTTTCCAAATTCAAGATTTTATTACATAAATCAAATACAAGATTACCCAATTGTTTTAGTCGGATAGATAGTACTTGTTTGGTGATTCTTAATCTTTCTGCCAATTCTTCTTGCATCTAGATCGGATTTAAGTAATTCTTCTAACTCACTATCATCAAATTTTCTCGATGCATCTAAACGATCATCGTCTTCCAAATTAAAATTTGTGGCTTTAAATCTTTGGTACGACTTTTTGCATGTTCTGTAAGATACAGTATTCTCTCCCGCACAAATCATTTTAGTAGCTTCAATAACTAATTTTCTAAGCTAAAATGCAAAAAGTAAACAGTAACGCAAATGATACTTCTCGCACGCCATATTGCTTGAAATTGTTGCATAGGACTGGAAACTCTTAGAGCGCTCGTCACGACTCTTTTTAAAAACAAAAGAATGCTTTTTCAGATGGCACCACAAATAGGAAATAATTTGAATTCAGTCAGACGTTATGATCGTAGAAAAAAAGGAGAATTATTTGCACTTAATATTTATCTAGACATTTTTTTCTTTATAATTAAATTTAAAACTATAGAATTGGTAAAAGTATCTATATAATATTAAAAAAAAAAGTGAAAAGTGAAAATTTACAAAGTGTACATTCCCTTGTATCAAAAAAATTTGACATGGTGAAAATAAAATATTTAATTTTCATTGTAAATATGAATATTATTTTCTTCAATATATAAAATAATTAATTTAAAAAAATGTGTTACATCTGTGTTACATTATTCGAAAATTCTCTTATCCGAACAATTTGTTTCTTTATTAATTCAAGTAAGTGTAATTCTATTATATTCATTAAATTATAAACAACTTAAATTCGTAACAAATGAAATGAGAGTCTATCTTTATTATATATTATTTCATTCCATCTTAGTTAATTGAATAAATTATTATTTACTTTATTATTATAAATTCATATTAATTTTTATAACAACTTTCCAAAGATATCGTAAAAATATAACCTAACCTAATACTTAATAATAATATATGTAATTATAGAAATGCATAAATATAGTTGAAAATTATTAGTTACCTTTAAAATATAGACTCTTAAAAATGGACTTACATTATTTATACTATTTACATTAACATCATAAAAATTATAATTAACGATATATCGAACTCACCTGTTTACTTGCTCGTTCTATATAATTAATATATTCATCTGTGTTCTTCTCATAAGTCAATTTTATGTCATCTTTGATAAAAATGGGTGAATATTCTACCACAGCTGCAGTATAATAATCAGACAATTTCTCTCCAGATATCTGTTTTATAATAATAATATCGAATAATATATAATTTTTATATTTATCAAAAGAAAGAAAAAAAATGATTTTGATCGATTACACAAAATCATTTTTACGAAGAAAAATCAAAAATAAATATTTGAATGATTTTATGTTTTCTAATATTTAATGAAGTAGTCTTTATATTAAAATAAAAATTATACAATGTCTAATAGTTCATTTCGTTTCAAATTAAAGATATAAAAATTAATTTATATCCTATACATACTATATATACATATTATGTATATTATATAATATGTATACTTTTTTAAAATATATATATTGTATAAATAAAATTTCAACTTTACCTGACACGAAATTTGGAATAGTAAAAATCCAAGAACGATCACTTTTCCATACATTGTGTCACGCATAGTGTCAGAAACACTATTCTTTATCCTGTATTTCTATATTATATTGTATAATATTTAATAAAATAAAATAGTCGAAATTTATTTGTTTCTTTGTTTGCGGATTAAATACACTATATATAATTTATTTATTTTTTTGATAATTTATAGGAATCGATAAGTGATAATAAGATTAATTAATAAAAATTAAATTATCACATACGTAATCAAAGTTAATTGCAAAATTATACGATAAATAAGTTAATCTTATCATTATTAAATAAATTCCATGACAAACGAAAACTTGATATTTTTTTTCTCGTATTTATAATGAATTGTCATAAAACTTAATTGGTGGGAGAAATTTTTAATCAATTTCCACCACTCTTTTTACTTTGAATTTATTTATATATGAAGACGCAGATATTTTTACTCAAGATATTTTTACGAAATAAATTTAGAAACTCGAGAGTAGAAATAGATGAAATAGTTACATCAAATTAAATATCGTAATTTGTATTTAATTAAATAATATTGAATATCAAATTCGAATATTCAATTTCTTTTTTCTTTTTTCTTTTTTAATGAAAGATTAAATAAATATAAAACAAAGATTAAATTTGTCTTTTAATTATACTATACTAATACTATCAAATATATAAGAAATTGTAAGATAAAATGCGAATTTACCTATTTTCTTAATATTATAATAAGTACGATAACATAAAAATTGATCTTAAATAATTCTGAATTTTTCCAATTTCTGTAAAAACGTACAAAAAATAATATATATATATAATATATAATAGCGTCTATGAAATGATTGATATTTTTTGATACGATTTTCAATCTTTCTTAACTTGATTTTGGAATATCACATTATCATATCGAACACGATAATTTTTTTACGTTTATTAATTACTGGAAATTAATCGATCGAATATTTATAGCAGATCAATCTGTGATTTAATGATTATTTTCTTTTTTAATAAAATTCAACTGATATGTGTCTTGAATTATATTAATTATCGTTTTAGATTTATTATTATTATTATCGTTATTAAAAAAGAAATTATCTGTGAATACAATACATATTATCTGTAAATATATCTTTTTCCCGCCAAATTTTTTTATTCTTTTCGAAAATAATCATAATAATTTTCGAAAATCAAAATTATTTGATTTCTCTGTTTCATAATGAAGTGAAGCATAAAACATATGGAATATTTTTTGATTAAATTATTAAAAATAAAAATTATTAGACGATATTTTAAAGGTATTCAGAAGAATTTTTAGGAATCTAAAAAAAACAAAAATATTAAAAAATTTTGATAAACTTAAATGTGAATTTAATAAAAAAAATGATTGCTGACAAATGATTAATGAATATTTAAAAAGTTTTTGAATATTTCAAAATACTATCTTTTAATTTTGTTTTTACATTAAAATTTGTAAATTGTTTATTGTTGATTATTTCATTTAACTACTTTTTTATATTCATTATTTTTTAAAAAAGTGAAATAAATAATCGAAAACAAAATTTTTTTGATAAAAAAACTTTCGATTGATACAAATTTTCATTTTATTTATTTTTAACTTTTCATAAGCTATAATTCTTTTATTCATACTAAGATGCAATGAAATGAAATCTTCATTTTATAGCTTTTATTTCTAACTATTAAGTTTCTTAATTTTTTCTATAAAGAAAATAAATAAATTTCATTATTTTTATTAATTTTATAAAATATTTTTTATATTTATATATACAAATTTTTTTATATTTTTTATAATATATTAAAAAACTTTTTACATTAATTTATATCTAAATAAATACCTAAATATAATTTTTTAACCATATTTACTTTTTAATTTTTACAAAAAAAAAATTGATTCAGCATATATTAAGGATAAATAAGATATATTAAATTTAAATTTAAGGATGCAAAAGATGCACGTTTATTCGGTAAAATAATGTACAAATAAATAGGTATGTATCAAGGGATGAATACAATGTGTTTCATCAATCTTATTCATTGTCTCACATATGAACGCATACGTTCGTTATGCACAATGCAAGAATCGATTATTATCTCTCTTTCCTTTATTCTCTCTCTCTTTCTCTCATTCTCACTCTCTCCCGCTCTTTCTCTCTATCTGTCAAATTTTCTAAAAAATTCGTATATCGGTTTTTTTTTTATTTCTTTTTTTTTTTTTTTTTTTTGCTTGTTGAAAAAATGAAACTAGATACGTACAAAATTCATGGGATCGACGTCATTCACATTAGGCGAAATTTCGACAAATATGGATGTTTTTAACAATGTTTCATAACAATATTCGAATAACTCGTGGATGTATGGGTCTATCGAACGACGTCATTTACTTTTTCATAATCGATGGGACGAGGGAGAAGTAATAGTGTTGGTGTTCCTTATTGTAGCGGAGTTTAATCATATAGTATAGCGATAACCATTAATATGTATATGCATAGGTGTTTTCGACACAGATACCGAGTATAGAGCATATTATTTTTATTTTTATTTATTTATTTATTTTTTTAATTCGACCGTGATAATAACGAGTAACAATAATCATAATAATAGGAATAATAGTAATAAGAATAATATCGTAATAGTAATAAATCAATAATGATTATTAACGATAACCATAATCATAATAATAATAATAATAATAATAATAATAATAATAATAATAATGATAATAATAATAATAATAATAATAATTAACAGGCGTAAAACTAGGTTAAATGGATTTTAATAACTAATTGATATATGTATTAATGATATTAGGGAAATTTTCAACGTAAGATCATGCGCCTTTGATTTCATAAAATTCCCTAGATCGAGAAAAAGAAAGGGAAAATAAATTTCCCGATGAAGATGCCTCCGTTTACGATCGAATTCACAATCAGAAATATATCCCATCGCGATGGTTAGTTGATGTATATTAACTTTACACTATTCAAAATGTAGGCCATATCGATTTAACACTTCTTATTTCAATCTATGTTAGTATAAAAAAGAATCGTGAAAAACAGTGACAATCGCTTTTGATATAAAAAATTATTATATCACTCTATATCAATTATTGCATGATAGACAAGAAACTACTTACGTACGATCGTTTACGATGTTAAGTGTGTACGCATACTTATCGACGGGAAATTTCAAATATAACACGGGATCGTTTCATCGTATTTCCGATCCAAACGGAAGTTCACGGTTCCTCGAGATATTCGTAGGATATTGGCCAGGAAAATTGCGATTATTGATATCCATACAAATAGATTTCAAAAGATCGATTCGCAAACTGTACGAAATAAATAATTTTGGATAAATAGATAAATAATATTGAAAAAATAAATAAGTAGAATCGAAGAAACGCATTTTTCGGTAACATTTTTTTTTTTTTTATCTTTAGATCTTTTCTCTCGGAATATATTTATAAATTCATCTGCTAGTGCCCTGTTTTTTTCTCTTCACAATTTTATTTAAAATATGATAAAACATAAAAAAAAAAAAATAAAATATTTTATTTATATATTTTATTAAGATAAATTTTTTATATAATCATTTAAAATTTGAACTATTATATAAGCATGTATACAAAATTTGAAATTAAAATTCACATTAATTATATTAGCTTGTAAAAATTATATATACAATAATTGATCGTTCATTTTTTTCATATTTCATATTTAGTGCATATAAGACATTTTGTAAAAAATAGACAATTGGTTGTAAAAAATAATAAAAAAAATATTATATATGATTCGAAAAGATAGTTAATAATAATTTTTGTTAAAAATATACAATCAAGAAAATTATACATGATCGAAATGATCGTTTTAAATTCTAACAATATATTGAATAAAATCCCCGATGTTTCTATTGTTAAGCATTACTTCTTATTAAGTGCAAATCCACGAATGCAATAAATTGCATATAAAATATCTTGTAAATGATAATAATTCTTATTAACAAAAAAGTAATTTTATCAAATAGTTATAGAAAACGCTCTTAAATTGAAAAAAAGTTATGATAAAATATTCGTAATAAAAAAATATCAGTTTTATAAATATTATGATCTCTTTGTTTAAACCGATTCACTTTGATACTTTTTTATTATACAACAACGGTTCTGAAATTGAAATTCTTATTGTTAATTTGTCATGATATATAGATTTTTGCTTCTTCTTTTCGCGTTTTTTTTTTCAGTTTTTCTTTTTTCTTTTATATAGATATAATATAACAACGATTGCAACATTTTTTAACAAATTTTTAGAATAAAATATTGTTGATAAAGATAGAATAGATACCTTGATTAAATAATATAATTTTTTTTTTTTACTATTTGCAACCTTTAACTGATATAATAGCGCTTATTGGATAATATAATTTTTTTTTACCATTTATAAACATATACCTTCAAATAATATAATAATATCTTAATTACTTAATTCACTACGGATAAGTTATTTGGCGTCGATACAAATATATATTTAAGTATACACGATTAATTATTGTTTTCGTGAAAAGCGTTTCTTATTAAGCTACCACTCATATCTTTATTTCACTTCTCTATATATTTATATTTCAATACTATTTCGTATATTCATATTTATATATATAAAGTTATCCTTTGAAATCCTTGGAAAAACTTCGCCATTTTGAAAAAATGGTGCAATTTTTATACCGATTTCGTTGTTCAATAAAGGAAATTTATTCTAGCTAACAGAAGTTTCAAATAGTTCGATATAGATCTTTTGAAATCGCTTTGTCCATCAGTTCTGAACAACCGAAATTCGACCGGCACGAAATTTCGAGAAAATTAAAATGGAGACGTATATATGATAAAAATAGATAATAATGACGCACGTGAACAAAAATCGTTTTTGAGATTGGGGAATGGTGGGGATAATTTCCATCAGCTTTATATGTAAAGTATAATCGTACATCTACCATATATATGAATACATACATCGTATATGTAATTCCATCGTATCGTTTTTAATCAGCCTCTTTAATCGACAATTGTTTAAATCATGATATTCGAACGGATCGCGATTAATTAGCGTGAATAATTTCGTGGATACGATTGATGGATGAGGTTAGACCTCAAGGCGCTAGCGTCGATCGTACATTTATCGCGATCCAAATGAATCGCTATATAATGAACCTGGCTGATTTTTGTTAGTTCTTTTTCTCTTTTCGCATCCTTAAGTGGTAGTTTAATTAATCGCTTAAAATCATAACTTTTATAACGTCTTAAGTTGCTATGTTTTTTTTTTTCTATCACAATATTTATTTTTCTTCCTTTTTCTTTCCTTTTTTTTTTTCGCTCTTCCCTCTCTTTATAAATGAAAAAAGAAGAAACGAGAAGGTTTTGCATATATTTGTTGAATTCGTAAATTATGAAATTCGTTCCTCCTAGAACAGTGTTTCCCAATCTTTTTTAAGACACGACCACATTTTATATGTAATAACTTGAGATCTCTCTCCATTTTTACGATTGTATAAAAATATATTATTCACAGGATAAATTACACATAATATTTGATTTTTAAAGATGAATCAAAGTGAAAATTTAAAAAAGATATTAAAATAGCAAATATAAAATATTTAACGTGTACAATTAATCATATGATGAACTTTCAATAGTACTTTCGAGTATCTCTCATTATAGGACTATTTAATCACTTATTTAATTATTTAATGTAAGTAGCTATATCAAAATAAACAAATGTTGAAAATTTTCATTGTTATAAAATTTTTTATATAAATAATTACAAATAAAAATAATTGTTATAACTAAATTTTACTAAAAAATTATAATCTACTTGAGGATTGCGATCCACAAATTGCAATTTCCAAAATCGTAATTCATTGATCGATCGCATTAAAATGAATAAAAATAAGAAATAATCTTATTTTTCGCATATTTTACTCATTATCTATCTGAATAATGAATTCATACATATATTGAGAATATTCAATAAAAAAATTAAAAAATAGTAAAATAATATTTTTCATTCAAAGAAATTAATATTAAATTATTTGCAGCTACTGACATAAATTGATATCATTTATTCTCTCATTTTTTCTCGTATAAATCTTTATCAATTTAAAATTCATCAATAATAAATTTTCGATTGTCTTTATTTTAACCAATTTTCAATATTAAGAAAGTAAAAAAATTATATTATGAACGAATTAAGACAATTACCAAAAAATAGAAGACAAACCTATCTTTCATATCTATCTGTTTAATAAATTTATATGTACTAATTTTATATATATCAACTATAATCAATTTTCAATGTTAAGAAAGTAAAAAAATTACCATACCATGAATGAATTAAGATCATTACCAAAAATAAAAGACAAACTTATCCTTCATTTTTTTTCACTCGTTGTCTGATTAATAAATTTATATATACCAATTAAATATATTCAATTAAAAATTTAAAAGTAATAAAAACGATATTTTTCATTCAAATTTCTTTTGAAATATGGGTCTCGACCCATAAAAGTTTGGGAAGCTCTGTCCTAAACTATAAGTAAACGCATTAAGGCGCATCGTGATTTTCGATCTACGAACATACGCCGTTCTACTTCTTCGATCCCGGAAGAAAGGAATGCATCGACTCGATTCGCGTATTGAGCGTACGATGTTTCGACGAAATTTATTCGATTCGATAATACACATAAGAATGGTTATATTAAGTAGCCATTCTTCACGTGGCTTTCAACCACGTGTCTACGTGAGGAGTGTGTAATGTATATGTAATGTATATGTGTGTAGAATTTTCGTCGAGGAATAACTCTTAAATAATTAATAACAAGACATTCTCTTCTTCTGTATGGTTTGATTTTCGTCGCAAACTCGTGTCGCTAGTGCATCGAAAGTGCAGATCCGGAGACCGAAAAACATCTTCGTGAGAACATTCATATATCGCTAAATAAGAATTCAACGTATCTTTTGGCACACGCTATTTCGCACAGGAAGTGCCTCGCCGAACGACACAATGGGTCTTGACTTTTTCCATTCTTCTCCTCTTCATTTTAATTCGCGCGGAGAGCAATTTTAGGTCGATGACTTTTATCATTCCTTTGATACGCGAATTCTTCGCGCCGAATCGTTTCCGCTTCCATCCAATTTTACGCTTTTTGTTCTCCTCTTTCTTTCCGCCAATTTTTCCTACGGGTGCATGAACAATCGCCATAGAGTGAACACTACGTACGAGAATGTGTACTAGACCGTTACGATTAATGTAAATATATTGTCGGATATATCAGAAACCAGTGTCCTCTTTCGTAATACGTTTGTGGCTAGCGACTCGACGGATAATACAGGTTTAAATGCAATCGGTAAGTTAACTTTTGAAGTTTCACTTTAACTTAGAATGGAATTAGAATGGAATTGGAATTGCGCAATCTTTATGTATCCTACACGATTTTTGAGATTCGATTCGAAGATTTATACTCTCTAACAGCTTAAAGTTTAACATCATTATCTTTTAACACATTGCGTAAACGTTGAAGTTTTTCCAAATGAAATTTTTGAATCATGTTTCTTCATTCTAATGTTTACTCATTTACTTCTTTTCAATCATTGTAATAGGATCCCTTCTAGCTTATCTATTATAATATATTCTAAAGGCCTAATCTCGACGCGATCCACAAACGTTTTACAATTGGATATCAAGATTATCTCGGGCTAACAGTTTTGCCGATCGTTTTCTCACTTGACGTATCGTCAAGCTATGTATTCATAGGACTAGAATCTTAATTAATAAAATCTCGTGTGGCTTGCTTGATCGTTATTCGAAATTTCTTTCGCAGCCAAGACCGTGTATCGCTGAAACCAAATTCCAAAGTGAAAGAATTTCATCAAAAGAATTCCTTCGCGAATGAAAACGAAATTTGAAATTTAGGCGACCGATCGAGATTCGTAGAAGTTTTAAAGTCATCGCTAATTTAATAGTACAATATATAAACAACATCAGACCATTTGATACATGTATTTACGATATTACTTATAATTTTAATATAATATATGATAAAAAGATGAGATGTGTATTTCGATTTTTTACCAATTTTTTTTAGTAATTTATACCAGTATATTTGCATTTTTTTTTTATCAAATATAATATAGCATTAGCATACAAGCAATTGAACATTATTCTTTGTTAAGTGAATAATTTGAATTTTAATTTTAATCAACAAATTTTTTAAAGCGTTATAAACAATATAAAAATTGTTTTTATTGATTTTTCAGACTTTTGTTCATTTACAATAATTTAATTCTTGTTTTCAAATTAATAATATTTCTTATTATATAAAATTAATTTTGGATGAAGAAGTTCGGACTAGATTTGAGAAAAACCAAAAAATTAAAATCACAAAGTCTTTGCAACACTTCGAAAATTAATCTTACAGAAATTATTGTTTGCACATGAAATTTGGAAGGTTAAATTTTTTTTCTCTACTAAAGAAGTAATCATGCAATAAACATGATTTTTTTCATTTCACTTTAACGAAACACGTCGATATTGGTCTAATGCTATTTATGCATTAACTATTGAACGAATGACGATCTTTTCTTCACATTCCGTCGCAATCACCGAGCAGACAATGAATTATGAACGATTCATATGCGTTAATCTTAAGTTTAGAATCTTAAAGACTATGTGTAATTAGCGCCCACGATAATTTCCTATTCGAAGTATTCGTTTAACGATTTTTCCTCGATATACTCGATCAAGCACTAATCCACGAAGCACCATCGAAAGGATTTTTCAACGAATCCTAGGAGTCTTTTTTTCTCGATTAATTTCACCTAAGCGTTTTTTTTCTTTTTTTTTTTTCTTTTGCGATTATATAATATTATCGTGGGCAAAACTCATAGCTAGATCTTATCAGACGGTGAAATTTGTTAATTTACCTAAGATGACAAAAGAGATACAGGATCGCTTGTTCTTTTTTTTTTTTTTTTGCGAAACGTTTCTTCACATTTTTAAATTCATCTATACTTTTTTTGATGTTTTTTTTTTTCTTCAGATCAATTTTTCTTCGTTTTTAAACTAGTTTCTGAGCATATTTTGTTTATCATGCTTTCTTCTTCATATTTAATGATGACCACGCGAATCTTATAACGCACAATGTGCGATTCGATTATTTTTATTATAATGTAAAAATGTTATTGTTTTTTTTTTTAACGATTTTTCAACGGGAATGAAAACAAGATATTATCGTGTTCCAGTTTAAATTATTATATCACGAATGCACTATGTGTAAAATCGATTTTTCATTTTTCGATACAAGTTGGAGCAGCAGTGGAATGACATTTATAAATTTACATTTACAGTCAATTAGCAGTCGATGTTTTCGTGAATATATATAAGCATAAATTTTCTCAGATTTCTCGAAATCTTTCATTAAATTCACTTGTAACTTTCCAGTGTTTTATACAACAGGAAAGAACAATGTATTATTATTATTATTATCGCGTGACTGGTATAATAGTCACGAAGAACGCAACAATTTGTTCAGAATGATTTCTTGGATTCATTGATTGTCGTATTTAAAATTCAGAGATGGAACGTTTAGTGCATTCAAAATTCTGTTATCCATCCCTTTCACGATTACAGACGTAATATTTTTTTTTTATAACTTTCGTTCACATTCTATCTTCCTTTTTAACGTACGATCGAATTGAGAAAGAAAAGGATTTAAATATTCGTCCAAATAAATTGGATCGTCACGTGAATAACGTTAGTTCAATTTCTTAAAATCGCGTAATTCTCCTTTTTTTTTTTTTTTCGTTTGTGAAAAATTTAATAACAATTGTTAATACGACATGCTTAATACTGCCTTCTTAAACTTAAAATTAATTAAATTGACACTTCTTCTTTATTTATAAATATCGTTTCCAAGAAGCGTTAGATTCTCGATTAGATTTTTCATTGATTGGATCAGCCGATCGTTCTATCATTGTCGCAAAGAAATTCAACGAGAGAAGCGAGGAATATTCCAAGAATTCGAGAGATGAAATATTACGCAAACATTGCGGAGATCTTTTTTGTCAAGAATTAAACGAGAAACGAAAGAAGAGATGATACGCTTTTATAAATTATAAAATGGCGCGAGAAAGCAACGAATCCTATCTTTTTCTTTTTATATCTCAACTAACAATTAACCATTGACTTCGATAACCTTTTGTCGCTGAGAAACGCCGCCATTTTGAACCCTCGAGACTTGTTTCGAAGCTTTTGATTTCCACGTCGACCAAAGCTGCATAAATCTGGGCCAACCTATAAATATCGATAGGATGACGGCAGAGTATAGTCAGCTTCATATCTTGCATTGCTTAAAACAAGAGTCTCAAAGAAATCTTGAAACTTGGCAGATGTTTTTCTTGCAATCGTCAACTTAAATTTTGGCAATCGATAATTTGACTTTTATATTTTATACAATGTCTTGTAACATCGTGGAATCACTTCGATCATGGATTTTGCACACATGAAAATAATAAGAAAAGTTTATACATCCTATTTGATTTTGTTTCGAGTTAAAGCGAATTCTATGTTTGAATAATTATTTACAAAGAGAAATCAGTATCTAATATTAAATTATACATCTTAATTTTGTAAATATTTCCTCTTCGTACGAGATGAAAGCATTAAATTTCATATAAAAAGAAAAAAAAATTCTGTACATGTTTTACTTCATTCGAATTCATATATTAGATATATTAGACATATTCATCATTTCTTTATTAAAAATTTTCCATTTTCAACATTATTGATTTTAATAATCGGATATTTAATGTAATAGCTCATACGGGAGATATTAAATGAATACAAAATTAAAATATAATTAAATATTAAGTTCTCTTTGTAAATAAGTAGATGATTCAATTTTTTAAAAGAATTATTCCAATATAAAACTTGCTATAATTTAAAAACAAGATAAAATAGGAAATATGTTTGTATGAATTTTTTTTTATTGTTTTCATATATAGAATCCACTGCAGATATGGTTCCACTCCGATGTATCCTATATATTGTTTCGATACGATGTTATATAATTTGAATCTCTTGCACGTTCATTTCATTCAACTTCTTGTATCGATCACACTGTTTCCACTTCTGAAATAGCGAAATAAATGCAACTTAAATAAAAAGAAATATTTTTGCAAAAGAAGAAGAGATAAGAAATCACCTTCTCGCATGGCAGGATTATATTTCTTAACATTATACGATATCAGACCGTGCAAGATTCGACAAGCTATTACTCTCAAGATACGCTACAAAGAATTTGAGCTTCCACTGGATCTTGGGAATAATACAACGATTTAATTGGAAGTTCAAAGTTGTTACGTTTCTGCAAATCTTTCCACGTCTCGTTCATCGAAGAAAGTAAAGAAAGTTTTCATCATCAGACACGAACATATTATCCTTACAAGAATCCTCAATACATTTCTCTTTCGAAGCACGTGCATACGGTGACAGAGCAGTAATACGCTTAATACGAAAAAACAAAACAAGACATTCTATGAGATATAACGCGAATGAATTAGTCAGTTTTAAAGCAATTACAGACGAACGGCTCGTTTTTACTCGGCTATCGCTCCGGCAGCGTGAATTATCCAGCAATTCCTGGCTGGCGGGGCGAAACCGATAATTGAATGTTTGCCAATAGCGTGAATTAACTTCGCCTGTCTATTTCGTTTAATTTACATTAGTCACGAATATCGATGGACCACTTTTTCAGAGATCTGGCTGCCAAGAACGAATGCCCGTAATAAATCGCTCTCGAAATCATCGTCGCGGCTCGGCTAAATTCGGCTAGATTCGGCTGGCGACGCCGATGTTTGCCGATGTCCGCCGATGTTCGCCGATTGTCCGACGAATATCTCGTATCTCGTTCGTCGCGCAATCGAGCCTCGTCATCGTTGCTTCTATCCTTCGTCGTTTCGTTTCCGTTGGATTCCTAAATCGTTGGAGGGTCCTTGTCGCAACGATGAACAAAGCCGTGTTGCTGTTGGGGTCATCCACTCGAGTGTTCGGGAAGCAGTATGCTGACCGATTTGCGATTCGCAGATCCGTTGTTCGTGTTGTTCGTGTTGTTGACCGTCGCAAGGACAGAGGGAGGTCGATGTGCAGGTGCAACCACCCGTACTTCCGGCCGCGGCGATGCTTCCCTCAGGGGACTTCCGACATTTACTAGGTCCTCTGGATTTGTCAGCGTGGATGATCTGTAATAAGAAAGAGAGTTAATTAGATTCGTTCGTGTTAACCGAAGGTTTGATCTTTTGGTTAATGAGGAAGAAGGAAGAGAAGAGAGAAGAGAGATAAAATATAAATGAAATGTTTTAAATTTGTTCACTGTATGATGTTTAGATAATTTTACATGATACGAGAGAAATAAGGTTAATATTTATTATTAGATTTTTATGCAATTGTACTTTTATGTATGTATATTTTTATTAGAAAATGGTTAAGAAATGGGAATGAAATGGAGATTCCATATTATTATATATTATTAAACAATACTTATTAATAATATCTTTTAATATTTTTGAATTTATATTTTATATAGATATATCGATGATTGCAAGTTACATACATCTGTGAAATATATTTATACGTGTACATATATATATATATACATATAGTATTCATATTTCTATTTTCTTCTCTATACGCATCAATAATTTATAAATATTTTGTAACAAATTTGAAAACACTTGGTCACAAAAGTTACAATATTTAAGTTTCAATATTTAAACGAAAAGTTTTCAATTTGAAATGCCATTTAATATTCCCATTTATTGGATAGGAAGGATTTTATCCTACGAATGTTTCAATATATCAATGTGAAAATAGATGGAATGCCATTTGAAAGAAGAATTGAGTCAATATTCTGCTGATGCGGAGATTTTGATGAGAAATGTAAAATAAATGGAAAAAGTAAAAATGAATAATTGGGTTTCATTAATTTAAATTTGATTAATTCTAGTATATATCAAACTTTAAATTGATGAAACATATCAAATACACGTAACATGTATTAGTGTGTAATGTTCCATGATATACATATCTTTTATAAATATCTTTTGGCAATTATTTAAAATGGAACAGTTCTAGAACTCACGTGACAAAATCAGACGTGAGATGTAAGTGCATCATTGAACTTCGATAGCTTGATAAAATATGCAACACTTGACTATTCGCATTCTAGATGGATTATAATATCCTTGCTAAGCATTTTTTATCTTGTCGAATCTAAATATCCACAGAATGATGAATATTAATCATCAAGCAATACTTATTGCGGAATATTAATGCTGGAAATCTGATTATTATTTTTGTCATGAAATGCGAAATGGATGAATAATCTCGTTGTGTACAGGATAATTAATATATTCATGGAATATCTTTGGAGGATCGATTATACAGATTAAAATAAATACAAAAGTTGATTTGTAAAAATATCTTATTTATTAAATTAAAAGCAATTGATTGTGATTTTATATCTCACTTCATTCAATATGAATTTATAATTTAATAAATAATTTTCAACCGACATTTTTATATATCAACTTTTGTTTTAATCTTAATAATCGATCCTTTAAATGTATTAACAATGTGTGATAATAAAATGTCAAAAAAATATAAGAAAAATCGTTTCATTAATTATTTTTATAGATTCGTCTTTTTTCTTTTCTATCAATAAAACCATTAAAGTGATTAAAGTGTTATAATTAAGGTGTTTTAAATAACGAATTTTAACAACAATTTTTTCTTAATATTTCCAAGGATAAGATAAACTTGGAACACTCGGTACAATATATAAAAATGATTATTCGTTTCTTTTTATCTGTTCTTTTTTTTTTTTTTTAAAGTGGATTTTCCGAAAGATCTTAATGACTAATCGACATGAGATTTGAAGAAGTGACTCCCAATACATAAATTTTAGCTTTAACCAATTATTCTTTTCAACACCGTTGAACTATGCTGTTATATACATATTGAATTCTTCGTATACAAACGTGTTAATTGTCTTCGCTGTATAATAGTTATCGTTCTCGACTGTCGAGTAACCGATAACACTATAACGATATCCAGTTTCCATGTTATAGGGTGTCCCATAAAATTTCGGCGATAGGCATTACAAACTGTGGCAGCACGATAATTCTTATCGTCTTTCGTAATAACTCGAGATATACATATATTTGATTACGAACTTTCTACATCTTTATTCCTATTTCAATAGTTTCTATTCTTCTTCCAATGCTGTCTTACGTTTTAATTTCGTTTTAATTAACCGAAAAATCATTCTAATCATTCTAAATCATATCAATGAAACACATATTTGGCTTATCAATATAATTATATTATTTTTGACAACATCAGAATAGTCTTCGATGTTTTGTATGAGACACCCTGTACTCGATATCCTCTGTAGAATTACGGGACACTGGACAGTCAATGGTGATAACTATTGCATATCGAAGACATTGTATACTCTGTATCTGGATAGGTGGCGTTGTATCCATCAGTCATTGATCCGTGTATGCAATAATTCAACGATACTGAAAATTATTTTCGTTAATAATTTAAGGAAGCAATAATTGGCTGATAAAATAAAATTTAACGTCTTTTTCTCCTCTCTTTCAAATTTCCTGTTGATCGGTTTCTTCGGCAACTTTATCCTAAGACCAATGACACAGATATTGAATCACGTGATACCTTCCCTCTAGTATCAATGTCTGAGTCACCGCTAGAACCAGATTCATTTAATTTCTCGCATCATAGTCGAGGAAGTTGTTTTATTGGAAATCGTGCAATAATTATGGCACCAAAGAAAAAATGATTAAATGAATTGCGGCCAAGAATGTAAAAATGAAAAGGGTGGTGATATTGCGTTGAAACAGTTGACAAAGTAATGTAAATATAGAAACAAGGGTGCGTGCATGAAATGTGATGAATTCAAGGAAAAGGAGGATGACAAAGATTGGACATTAATTTCAAAATATCAATTGTATCTTCGAATGAAAGTTTCGATTTGAAACTATTTTGGAATTTCTTTATAATTTCTTTGAATTGTTATTTAATTCTCTTCTCGAATATTTTTGTCGAGAAAAACAGAGAGAGAGAGAGAGAGAGAAAAGAGTGAGAATGGAAAAATTTAAATTTAGTCTTGGCTCGTTCTCGACAGATGGATCAAATATCTTCAATTACGAGTTGATTAAAATTTTCTTTTTTTACTCAAACTATTAAAAAAAGTCGGGAATTCAATTATCACCCGTTATTTTCACCCTTAATGATATTCATCGATAACTGTATCGATAGTCACACGTATTTCGCGTACAATTGAAAAAGTTTAATTTTCGGTAAATGGAAGATAATTAGAGAAATTCAATAATAATAATAGTCTGGATAACGAAAATTCAATCGGTTGAAGGTGATCAGAATTTCAAAATGAATTTGCCGAGTCGAGGAATGAACAGCTGCGCCGGTTAATGAGAATATCATTCGCGCGCTTCGAAAATCAATTGCAATATCGCCATTATCGAACTTAGGCGTTGTTGATTTTCCCGTATAATGTTGCCAAGAGTGTGTGTAACGCGCAGTTGTTCGTTCTAATTACGTAAATAGATATATTTGATGAATTCGCTTTCAATCAAAGTATTCCATTTCACGGCTCGTTTATTGGAAATTTCTCATCCGAAGATCAGCTATTGTGTTTTTGTTTCAATCGTGCGTTCAACGAAAGAAAGAGAGGAAAGAAAAATTTCATCGATTATCGTTTCTTATTATTTTTACGTATGTGAAGAATTGTGAAGAAACGAAACTTTGTAGATTAGCAACTGGGAGGGGAAATTTACTTCAAATAATAATTTAAAAATCTTTTGCTAAAAAGATACTTCTTTCTCTGATGATTTTTTAATGTATTATCGAAGTCATTGAGTAGTGTTTGTTAACCTAATCCAAGCTAAATCAAATCCAATGTAAATAAATTTTTGTTCGAAGTTTAATTTCACTTTGAATCGAAATCGAATAAAAACGTTTTTGTTAACAATTTTTTGAAACGATTGCCAAGTAAAATAAAATAAAACTGCAATAAAACCGTTCAGACTGGTGACGTTGACTCCATATTAAAAAATCATCATCAAGCATTGATATTTTCGTAAATAATTACTCTGACATTTTAATGTGTTTGTTTTGGAATCGATCCTCCAAAGATTTTCCACGAATATATTAACATTTCAGAAAGGAAAAAAGAGCTCGAGGAAACTCTTTCTGGTCTGAACTTTGCCATCGTGTAATTTTTTTTTTCGCCCCATTTGCAAGCAGTGAACTATATCGCATACACTGTGCAATTTATTTTATGTTTATCGTGTTTTACGGATGATGTACTCCAAATATCGATGAAAAAAGTAAGAAAATATGTCAGAGAAATAGATCCTTAATTGCGTAAAAATCTTGTAATTTTTATTATTTTTCTATATAAAAAAGAATTCTATATATTTCTCGTGTTTTATTAATAATTTCGACACACAATGAATCTTACCCTGGACGAATAATATCAGAAGTAATATCTATTTTTTAAATATAAATTTTTCGCTCGATCCAATTTATCTTATCGCAAAAAAAAAGTATTTATTTTTCTCTTCAAATTAATAACATTCCAAATATTTAAAATTCCGATTTTCATTTCGAAAGTCGCGCTTTCAAAGATCAATGCGTGCAAATTAATTCTAGAATTGCAGAATTATTAATCTTTCTGACTGTTTTCTCATGTTAATAATACATGAGAAAACAATAAGCCTTGGCCAAAGTTCGAAAATCAATGGACGTCGATATCTGCTTCTCCTATTCGTAAATTTTTTTTTTTTTTTACTCTGATACTTTTAATTCCTCGAGTATCGATCAGCCTCGTTTAAAAATTCTTGGCCTCGAAGTCGTTGATTTTTTTTTTCTTTTTTTTTTTTCATCTATCGTACAACGATCATAAATTATCCGCCTCATAGAGGTAAATAGGCGGATTTTCTATCTTACGGTATAACGATTTATATTACGGGAATACATCGAGGTACACGGAAAAAGGAACGAACGTATGTCTCGTTTCGCTTCGATGGATTTCATATTTTTATACTATGTTATATGCGAACAACTTCGGCCTAATTGAACATTTGCCTCGCGAGGAACAAATTGTGGAGCATAAGATCAAAGGTGAAGAATATTGGTATGGAGATGGAATATGTATAAGTGCTGTAAGAAAGTAATGAGATTGCCAATTTTTTTGCACTTTTTTCCCCTTTCAAAGTAACGTTCGAAGGATTTATAAATGAAAGAAGAGTTTGAGAATCGTACCCTGTTTGATTCGAATGCATTGAATACGAAGTATTCTGTATTTTTATCAGTTTTATTTAAACTTTAACAACTAATTTCATCATTCATCATTTTAACGTTTTATAATATAAATCTAACGCAGGACATAGAACACTTTTTGAGGATCGATTCTAGAGATCAAAATATAAAATGTAAAAATGTTAGTTCATGGATTCATTTATTTAATTATAAGCAATTTTTTTATCTCCTTTTTCAGAATATATATAATTTACTTTCCAATGTTATTATTCCTTTTTTTTTCCATTAATGAAATTTCTATTAATAAAATCAATTGCGAATCTTTATTATTGTAAAAGCACGAATGAAAAAGAAACGTTTAAATCACATACATCTCCTATAATATACTGAATATTATTATCAAACAGCGAAAAATCCATATTCAATAAATTGTTTAAATACAAATAAATCTTCGTCGTTAAGAAATTGTATCAATTCGAACTCAGTATCTTTATATTTACTCTTGCTAAAAAATTGTTACATTGACAATTCAAAATCTTCTTTGCACATCTTCTCTAATATTGTAAAATAAGCATATCTGGATTATTCTTCTGGACAAAGCATATTACAACGATGCTTATTATTATTGAAACGAGGAATAATAAATGATGGACGTTAATAACGAAATGAGGAAATAAAAGGAAATACGATTGAAATGTAATAGGTCTGTTGCATAATAGCTAGTTCGATTTTCATGCTAGCGTATCACCTCGAGTGTACATATTATAATAAGCCATGTACACAGTCTGTATGCACAAATTGCGTAACAAATGCAACAACAGATGTTTTTCTTCTTCTCTATTGTCTCTATCGCGAATTCTTATGAAGCAAAGATCGTATCAGCCATGGAAAAAAATTACAATTATATTGTTAAAAAAGCGAGACGCGTTTCACCACGAGTTATGCATGCAAAAATATCTTCTTACGAAGCGTTTGTTTCGCCTGTTAATACGCGATCAAATTTTTGAACGATCGATCTCTTTTTATGTTGGGGATGATAGTTCGATTGGGAATTCGTATGCAAGAAAGTAACGAATAATGAATATTTTTTCCTTCTTTTATATACGAGTGTTACACAAGACCTTTAGCAATGACTGTTAACATTACATTTTATAAATCTGCAAGTGCAAATGAAATTATATGTAATTGCATGTAATCTTGAAAAATTTATTGATCATACTTTTATATATTATTTGAAGAGTATTTTATTGAGCATTTTCCAATTGAATTGATAATCAGAAAGATTTTACACAGTATTTTACACACAAGTTTATTTGACATTCATTTTATGATACGGTAATCCTTCGATAACTTTTAAAAGATTACTTATTTGATTGATATATTTATTCTCTAAAAATGAACGATTCTTCTTCTTCTTATTGTTCAAACTTTCACAAAATTAATCAAATATACCGTTTCAATAATTTACTGGTAACTTAATTGACTCGTTGAACTATGCAAATCACGTTCAGAGGATGAAAGTGCATGAAAGTTTAAGAATACACCAAGGTATATCTTAAGGTTAATTTATTTATGACGTCTTAAAGAAATTTACCCATTTTTCACGATTTCCACGAAGGAAATATTTTGCCCGGAATATTTTCGCGAGATGTAATATCTTCTTTCAAGCAAGTTGGAATCGTATAACGCAGTTCTGAAAGTAGTTTTACCAATGTCGTCTCGAAGCATAGAAAGCTTTCACATAGCGCCATTTCTATAGTGTGAAGTCGAAATGGGATGGATGAACTTTTACTTCTAACTTTTCTCAAAGGGAGAACTTTCCCAGATTTATCTGATTTATATCGTTTAAAGAAAAGTATGTATCTGTCTGAGTGTTAGGAATAAGTTTGTTTTGCAATCAGCAAATTTTACTTGCCATTTCCCCCTCTCTCTCTCTCTCTCCCTCTCTCTCTCTTTCGAGCTTTTTTAAGGGTTTATAAGGAAAAATTAATGATATTTATAGAAGCAAAAAGAGCAGTGAGATTAAGAGAGGACCATCATATGTATATTTTTCCTTTTTACGTTTTCTCCTTCGAAAAAAATTGATTTTAAAAAGCCTTCTTCGAGCTTATGGTTGTCATTTTTTTCCATGCAAATGTAATATTCATTTTCATCACTTTATAACTTGTATCAATCCTTAGGAATAAACATCATCGCAATTAATTTTAAACTCAGAGTTACTTTATCAACTCTGTTAAATCTTTGTCACGGGTAAACAAGAGACGGAGAAAATCGAATACATAAATATTCACAAGGCGAGGTTAATTACAAGGAACAAGAAATCTAATCCGTGAAGGTAATCTTAAATGTATGCTTAAAAAACTATACTTCATCCCAGGCCGCGTTATTCGAGCTTGTATTCGAACGCGTGGAATGTAGCCAAGTGACTGAATAAAGTCAGCTTTAGTTATTAAGCTTAATGTAACCAGATCTCGATCTTTTGCAAAATTCTCAAAATATCGAGTTTTTTTTTTTTTTTTTAAATCGAGAAAAAGAATCTTTCTTTCTTCGTTCACGAGGGCTGGATGGAAAATCATATTTGACCGAAACGGGGGAAAAAAATTACCCACCTGTGTTGCGGAGGCGGCGTAGGCGTTCTCGACAGAGGGAAACTGGCCACTTCTCTCGTAACTGACAGCGATCGAATCGATCCGAATGTTTGGTCCGGGGATAAATTAGCACCGACACTTTGCACCATCCCGCTACTGAAACAGATCGATTCGTTGACGTCAATTAAATCTTTCTTTTTTAGAAATTAATTTTCTAGGCGCTCTTTTTTTTTTTTTTTTTTAATGATTTTCAAGCAGTTTCTCTATTTAAATGAACAAGTATTTATTTGAAAAAGTAGTGAAAAAGGTGGTAGAAAGATAACATTTTAAAAAAGTATCGAGTTGGAGAGTATTATTTTTTTTTTTTCAAATTATTGTAAGTAAAAAAAAAAAAAAAAAAAAATTGTCCAATGGATAATATTTTATGTCGATTGACACAATCATTGGTTGGAAAAATATTAAAGTGCCTTTGAAAAAGTTAAAGCCGATGCGGTTAATCTGTTTACGTGAAAGATGGATGGATTAGAAAGATTTATGTAAATGAACTTTTCGCTGTGCATTATATAAACAAAGATGAGAATGATATAAGATATCTGTATTACGTTTTGAAAGGTTAATTATATAATATTGTGGTGAAATTAAATATGAAACTTTGGTATTTTTTACAAAAATAATCGATACTGTTATATATCATATTTTGAAAAAAATAATTTCAACGCTGTTCGTGTTCGAATAATTTTTTTCCCAAGTTTATTAATTAAAGAAACATTTTTGCAAAAGAAAATGTTGGAATTGTTTTTTTGTACGCGCATTTCCTTCGACACGTGTCAATTTTCCATTCAATTATTACGTTTAATTATCAAAATTTATTTTTCTCGCCACGTCCAACAGTTGCGTGACGACAATTTATTAGCAATTACATCCGTTTGCAACAATGTATTATTAATGTATCGCAATTTTCAACGTCAATAACGTTTATATGCCTGTGCATGCATCGGTAATGGGAGATGCAAATTTAACAATGAAGGAAAAAGTGATATTATTCCCCCCTCGTGACTTCCTATCTCTATAACAAAGACATTTAACAGCTTCTATTAATTACTTAAAAAATATATATATATATTTACATTAAACGTGACACAATTATCGCTATTATCAAATAATTTAATTTGTAAGAGAAAAATTTAAATTATAAATATCAGATTTTCAGAAGAAACATAAGATTGAAAATATAAAATTCCATAATTTATATTTTAGTAAGAATAATAGTTGTATTATTATATTAAAAAATAGGATTCCATATAAACGGAGAATTAATATAATTTTCGACATCAACAAACTTTCAACAAACTTTTTCCCCGCTCGTTTTAACTCCATAATAAAAGATATACGCAAAAAAAAAAAAAATTAATACAAAAAAATCTCATTCAAAAATCTTCGCCCCTCGTCGAAAAGAAATTTCGACCATTGATAACTCGATCTCAAAATCTTCGAGAAAAAGGAAACTTCATCAGTCGCTTAAATCCCCCTGTGCAATCCACTCGTACATCCACTCTCTCCACCGTTGCGTCCACCGTTGAAAAGGAGAAAAACGAGCTCTCCCCGGAACCGTCTGGAAAAACAATGCAACGGCGGCGGACGGATCGATACGGGCGACAGGTACGAGATCCCCATAGCGATTACTCGAGGCTGACTGCTTCGCCGACTCGAGGAGGAATATGGTTATCGATATATTACAGGGCGAAACCCGACCATTTCGAGATGCTGAACGATGAATTATTCAGGACGAGGTGGCAGCCGTAGGAAGTTGTGTAGTCGACAAACCTCTCCTCTCCCCGCGGTTAAAACGTATTTTCTCTATGGCGAAGTTTCCGCATCGTGAACCGTTATATACCCGATAATGATGTATCGATTAGCCGAGTTCGTTAACGAAACTTTTAATTGCGAAAAGATTGCCTCCTTTGTGGCGGCTCGGTTCAAGTGGAGCAAGGGGAGGGAAATATAAAAATATGAGAATGAAAATTGTAATAGAATAGAGGATTGTATATCCTTTTATTGATCTTTTTGGGGGGAGGATATTCAATTCATCATTGACATCTTTCTTTGGTCTATGAAATTTTAAGATTTCGATAAAGAAAAAAAAAATGGAAGGATGGTATTTTGAGAGGAAACGGGGATATATTAATTCGAAAGGAATATATAAATAGCGTTAATAAAAGACAAATATGACTTACGTATATGTGTGTAGGAATATTGTTCTTGGCTCTGAGTAAATATGTATAATAGGCTGTGTGTGTACACAAGCACGCAATATCAATGATGATTCATTTATCGAAACCGAAATCTTACAAACAAAATATAAACTTTATACAAAACAAATATTGCTGCAGAGTATGTAATTATCCGTTCTACCGATGATCTGTAGAATTTATGCCGTAGAACGATAAAATTTACAACTTTGGCTCTCCGTTATACAACGGAAATAATTTCGCAATCGTAAGGGAATATTGCGTGCTTCTACAAAAAAAAAAAATTTATAAAAACAAATAATAAGAAAGATTAGAAGAAACTTTTAATTTTTTAATTAATCCTTTCTTTCGTTTTATTATTAAAAAAAAAAAAAAACATATGCAACAAGTGTATTTGTTAAGTGAATTTGAATTTATCTTCTTCTCATTATCTATTTATTAAACAGTCTTAACGAATTATTAATTATTTTCAATAATTTTAAAGATAAAAATGAAATGCACTATTTTTAAATACAAAATTTTTCTTTTTTTAATAATAATTTCTTTGATCCTTTCCCCAGGGTGTTATAAATAACCGATAAAACAACGCAATATTATTTTTATCCTAGCTATTTACATGCAATATATTGCTATACGAGTTGCTTCGAGTTGAATCAATAACCTTGAGAGAGGTCAATCAATTATAAAAGCAAGAAATAAAAAAAAAAGGTATTAAATACGCGTTTCTCATGCTATGCTTACTTGATATATTATAATGGTACACGAAAAAATTTATAACACTTTTAAGAAAAATGGCGATATAGTATGAATAATAAATAACCCATAACGCATATCGATCAATATGATAAATGATATAATGTATTTTCTTTATCGAGTTCTAAATATTTCATTCCATAATCGTTCAACAGTTGTTTAAACGACAGTGAAGAAAACAGTAGTGAAAGGATCGAAACATAGATAGAGAGAAAAAGTTATTGATTAGATATTGAAGTTTTTTTTATTTTTATTTTCTTTATAACAAAATTTATTTAGATTTAAATCACATTCTCTAATAATTATAATGTATAAATGTATTGAACTTAAATAATAAATTGAAACTTTAAATAGATAACTTTTTTATATAAATTATTTTCAGAATGTATTTGTGATAAACACAAAATTCTATGTCATATCACTGGTAACTTGATTGAAACTAAAAATTTACGAAAATTAGTAAAATAAAATTATAGTTTCGTGATTATTATACAAATTTTATCTTCATTTTAGATAAATGGTTTGAAAAAGAATGTAAAAGAAGAAAGCAAGAAGAAAATTAAAGTTATTTATATTACCATAAAATTTTTTCCAATAACACGATAACAACGATGAATATATATCTGTTTATATTTAAATTATAAGAGAATGGATATTGCAAGTGATAGCGTGCACATCATACGTTGTACACTCCTACCTAAAGTCCGGACATTAACCTCATTGAACACTCGTGGGCGGAAATCGATAAAAGATAAAAAAAAAATTATAAGCATAACTTCGAGAAACGTTATAATATACGTTATGAAATAAAAATTTTTTTACAGAATTTTATATATATCCAAAGAGAATTAATAATAAAATTATATTAATTATTAATAATACAAAATAAAGGGATTCTTAATTTCGATGAATTTTTGACTATATTATAGAAATTAACATTTCAAACAATTTTTTCGATTTTAACTTTTGAATTATTTATTTGTTTTAAGATTTAATGTTAATATAATCCTTGAAGCATATCCTCATGATGAATATTTCATAGTTTTTATATAAACAATAATTACAATATTATCTTCGACGTTTTTGACACACGTATATTTCTATTCTTTAACATTTCATGTAATATCCTGTTGTGCACAAGTTAGCAAGGAATTTTAAATAAAAGCATCAAAAGTCACGCATTAACCTCGCACTATATTATAATCAATTTTATTAATTATAATTTCAAATAAAATTATTTGAATTTCAAATAAAAGCATCAAAAGTCACGCATTGAATTTTTACTTTTATTAAATCGAAGCGTGTTGAATTTTAAGAAAAATTCATATACCGAACAAAGACGACGATAAAAAAAAGACAGGTATAAATCAAAATCAAACTCTTGCTTCATTAAAATAAATTATTCATTAAAATAAGATACGAGATATTTAGTTACAAGATATTTTTGAAATAATAAAATTTGATAATCCCTTTAAATTTTTATTATTATACATAATGCTGATGGCATTTAGAACATAGAAGAGTGAAATTTTATCATTTCAAATTTATACAAGTATTTTGTATCTTGAATTTTTATAAACAAATTTCAATAACCATAATTTTATCATTTATCATAGAATAATAAATGGAAACACGACACTATATAGTCTGTGTATGCTCGTTCAAATTAAATCTACGACAGATAGGGGTATAACTATAACATGTCGATATACTTTTCGCATTGAGTGCAAGAATTGAATATAACCCACATAGAAGAATAAATGTAACAGGGAAGCGTATTTTTATAGCAAGAATGACCTTTACACACTGATTATATTTCGATTCGCATTTCTATTAAAATATAAATGACACGCTTGCCAGTATTTTCGTTCGAAACAAAACATTAAAATTTAATCGATTTCTGTCTATTTGAAATCTCATTACGAAACTTCGTGCTTTATGGTTGTATTCGTTACATAAGAGAATGTACCGTTTATAATTGCATTATCGTGGCGTGTATCGTTAACTCTTTCAATATCAAAATATATCTTGTTAGGATGAAAATTTTTTAATTCGATTCGAAAATTTGTGATAAACAATGTGCTTTTCTTTTTCTAAATTGATTTGTTTAATTTTCATTTCGAAATGAAAAACTTCGAAATATTAGCAAATAGATATATATTGTTTTTTAGAATTTCGAAGCTTTTTCCGATAAAAGAAGATCGTAATATTTTATTCTGTGTTTCATAAAGAATAAAAGCGAACAAAATTTGAATCGATCGTTGAAAATTTTTTACAACAAAAGTGCATTGATATTGCACGAAACAAATGTCGCGCAATTGCAACAGACATATAAAGATAACTAGATAGATGTTTATTTATTACATTATACATTCAATGTATATTATATGCGCCTTTTATCATTATAATCATATATAGAGAGACAGTGCTGTTTCACTCTATTTTCCATCTTGCTCCATCTAACTTGAATTCTTTTAAATTACATTTAAAATAAGCGTCAAATTTTTGCGTGTCAATTTTCATATTTATTTTGAGCTTTAAGAATCGATCCTATGAATATCTTGTATGAATATTTTTGACCTTAATATCACTTATTAAAAGTTCAATAAAAGCGAAATAAACAAGAACAAGAAAATTTATAATCTCTTTTTCTATAATTTTAATTGGACGATCAATCGTGTGTACAGAGAAATAAATAAATTTGCAAGGGAAATTTTTCCTCGTTGAATTCGAAATATTCTTTCTCTCTCAAACTTATCTTAAATTAAAAACAAGAAACAAGGCGCGATTATATATTTTAAATAATTGACATAATTCGATGGGGAAAAAAAATTATTCACGGATCAAAGCTGTTTAAAACGGATCTAAAAATATAATCGAGATATACGGCCGAGCGATATTTATCAAGGAGAGGAGAAAACAGTGGCTAAAGTACATGTTTGCGTAGTCTGGCGGCAGTCTGCACTGGAGATAGGAAAATGAAAACGATTACTGCGCACGATTATAACTCTCGATCACAGAGAAGTTAAGGTTAAGAGAGTAAGGCTTTTATTGGGACTTAAGAAAAAAGAAGTGTGTGATTTATTTCGATCCACTTAAATTCCCATTATTCTTAATCTTTAGATGATTTAAAAACGAAATAATGCGAATGCAGAATGTCATAGAAGATGGATTATTCTTCGTCCCCTCTCTGTTTTTTTCTCTCTTTCTTTATAAGTAGAACATGGAATAAAAAGGAATATCACGTTTTATCATTAATTAACGCGTCTTAATGCGATTTCTTCGAGTCTGATAACACGAAAAGATGTCATTGATAAACTTATTATCAAAATTATCAAAATTGGCCAGATAACGTGAGAAGTAACGAATCGATTCGTTTTAATTTCAATTTCAATGGCAGAGAATCTTTTTCTTTTGCGTGTGTGAAAATGAAAGATCATCTAAATCTTAAAAATCATTTGGGAAAGAAATGGTATCGTTCTGTGTAAAATTGTTTTTAATTAAAACATTATCATCGTAAGTTTGAGACGCATTTGACTGATAATAATATCTAAATCTACGTTTTATCGAGCAACGATTTCATTGCTTAATAAAATGCGACGATAACACAAACACAACGTTTCTTGAACATTAATAATAATAATAATAATAATAATAATAAATATTATTATTATACATAAATGGCTCAATGGCCTTAGAACATGGAGTCGAGATAATTGCGAGTGCAAAGTTGCATCAAGATCTATTTATAATTTTGAGTGAAAACAACTAATTGTGCAACCAAATTGAATCGGCAAATTTGGAAATTTAAGAAAGATGGTGATTCAAAATTTTAAGAAAAAAAAAAATAATTATTGAAATAATTGTTCAATGATAGCGACACTACTTCACTTTGTGATGATCAACAATGAATACAGGATATAACGTATCCTTGTTGTAATCAGGAAGACAAGCGTGGTGTGATTAGAGGCAGATTTCAAACACAGATTGAAAGATATAAAGAATCTGACGAGGCTATTCATCAGATAACGAACCAGTGATGAGATAACAAAAAATCCAACGTGTTATCGAATTATACACCTTTTCCGAGATTTATTCTCGACACGGCTATGAAGAACTCGTGAGCTAATTTTACTTTAAATGTTCATAATAAAATAGCAGTTAAAAGAGAAGTTAATTAGTCGTAACGTTATCCAAATATAGGTTTACTTAGATATATTATGAACTCTATGCGCGTAGGAGTTAGTTGAAAATTTGGAATTTGATGGAATATATTCCTTTTATGCGAATTTCTCCATTTCCTCTTTGGAGAAGGAAAATTAATTGATCAAATTGAAGTGGGTAGGATTTATTGTGGGATACATTCTTTTTTAATTTCGTTCCATTACATCTTCGTAGGAGTAAAATTCAATATCAAAAATCAATATGTAGCTCGATGATGGAACTCTGTGTATGGCCTTTTCTTTTTTATCGAGTGGGTGGTAATAGAAATTGTTTATCTTCACGTTCGAGAGATGATGTTTCAAGAAAATGGAGCACGTTCTATTAAGAATGTGTACACTGTTTAAATTTACAATAAATATTCTTCTAATCGAGAGACTGGACACAGTAAATTTAAAGATTGTAAATATCAACATCTTTATATTTTTTTTTTTTTGATTTTCTTGAAATTTTATCAATTTCACGTGAATCGATGAAAGATATCGAGAAACATTTTGTTTGTTGATTTGATTTTTTTTTTTTATTTATGATACTTATACGAAATGTTAATTGTAATAATTAAAACATTCTTTCGATATCATTTCTTTGAATTTTTAATTTCTATAAAATAAATAAGGACTTTATAATCGTTATATAAGAAAATATCAAAAAGAATAGATTTGTCCTTTTATTTATTATATTCAAATTTAATACTGTTTTAAGAACAATTTCCCATAAGAATTTTCAAGAATAAAATTAAACTTTATATTGTTTATTCTAGTCTTATTTAATTAAGAACACGAACAAAAATATTTTTTTACGCGTAATCTACATCTTGGATAGTTTAAACAAAATATATATTAATAGGATAATAATATTGGAATAAAAAAAGTAGAATAGATAATATATTGAAACAATTATTTCTTCTGAAGAAATAAAAGTTGCTAAGACGTGACATTTTTTTTTTCAAACTCGATCGAAATTTTATTTTAACGACAAAAGAAAAAAGAAGAAGAAGATGTCACTAAAACAAGACAATCACTCTTTCGTTATATTCATCATTTTTTGTAATAAGTAAACATGGAGATTCACGAGAGGAGACGTGAAAAGAAATTTACGATTTCCTTAATTTTTCACGAAACGTTTATCTTCCAAACACTTCACGGAAAATAATTTAAAATTCTCGCTTTGAATAACGTAACTCGTGGATCCCTAGGGTGTCATTAGTCACGGTACGCTAATAATCACGGCCGCGATTCGATCAAACGTTATTTCGTGCCCTGAAGCATGACTCGAAATATGCTCGACTAGAATGGAAAATTATGTAAGCAAAAAATCCTGTTTCATAAGATACGCGATTTGCATATGCGTTACATTTGACTATTTTTTTTCACGCGGTTCATACATCCGTATTATTTCTGAGCCAATTAAAAAAAAAAAAAGTATCGAGAACAAATCGGCCGACAAAAGTTATTTTTGACAAGTGGACACGCCATTTTGAACTCGTGAAAGTTACGCACTCGTTATGCAGTCATACTTTCAAAGAATTTTACTATCGAATGTAATTCGATCGATCATGGATTTTCCACGTCGTTCATAAAAAAAAAAAAATAGAATAATAAAGTAACGAATGGAAAACGAAATATTGTACAATGAAAAAATCTAATTTTTCAGCACTGTCTTTGTTCAAACTACTGCAAATAAACAGTTAGTACTATAATTTGTTTCCGCGTGCTGTCAACGTAGCTTCGATTCGAAAGGGAATCGACAGACCAATAGGAGAACGCGTACAATCAGAATCCGTATTATTTCCACGATGGATAGATCGTATCCATCGTATGTAAATTCTCCTCGTGAAAGAGTAACGCGCGTACAACATATGCACGTGCAAATTCCTCTGCGAAATTATCATTTAAATTAATCGACGATTGAAAGAAACTGTCGATATTTTCCACGTGTCTTTCACCGGTTCATCCCAGACGATTTTTCTTCTTTTCCAAAGGGGAAAAAAAAAAAAAAAATAAATGAATTTTTATTGAATCTTACCTGACCGAGCCTGAGGTGACCAAGAATGGCATCGGTGTCGGGCACGGGCTCAATGGCGAACTGCTCACCGAGCTACGAGTGCTGCTCAACACCGAGTGTGGACATTGCGGAGGGCCGACGTGCCCGCCAGAGGATGCGCTCCCTTTGCTCGAGGAACGCCCTTTTAGACAAGGGATTTTCGACCAGCCACTAACGTTTTTCCCCGACAATCCTGCGAACGAATACGTATGTGTTGTTTATTATTACGTTATTACGCCTTCCACTTTAATGGAACGCGTTGTTAATTTCGTTTAAAATGTGTTCTTCGTGTATTCAGTGAGATTGAATCAAATTGGGGGAGTTGTGTATAGATTTTTGTTTCTAAAGTGGAACGAAGTAGTGATAGAAGAATTGTGATGGATGTAAATATAATTTGTTGTTGCATTAACGTATTGATTTTTGAAACATTTGCTTGCATCAATTTTCGATGGAACGTTCTATTGATATTGAACGAGTATTTAAATGATATAAATTATTGGAATTAATTAATTGATAGATTAAATGAAATTATGTTTCTTCGTACGTTCAGTGATTGGAAAACACGAAATATGAGATTGAATCAAATTGGGGGAGTTGTGTATAGATTTTTGTTTCTAAAGTGGAACGAAGTAAGCGTGTTTAGTGATTAGGAGAATTGTGTTGGATGTAAATATAATTTTTGAAAATGTATTAATGAAACGTTATATATCATGTTGGTAAATAAGATGAAATTATTAATACTAGGAGTAATAATAATTATTAAAATTAATTAACATTTAAGTAACATTTGAAACAATATGATAATACGCAAGCAATTGCGCAAACAGATTTTAATTAAATTTCCATTAAAATATCGTATTTAATTCAATTTCTCAGAATAATTTATTATTATTATTGCTAAACACTATTCTCTACAACCTTTAAAAACGAATTCTTGATACTCCTCTTTCGCTTATTCTTCCTTAAAATTATACCAATCAATATCAATTGATAAAATTTTATTTAATTACTAATCAATTTCTACTCTTTTATACCAATAATGCACACACTGAACAGAAAACTCCTGTACTTTTTCCAATAATCCATTTTATTATTTAATTCCACTCTAAAAAAAAAAAAAGTAATTAGAATTCGTCCTCAAAAATTCGAATTATTATTCCGACTACGTAAATCATATTCGCGTAGAGAGAAAGAGAGAGAGAGAAATCGAACAAAAATCTCGCATAAAACATCGAAAATGCAAATTCGAATCACGACCTGCGTCACAAAGTATATAATCATCGCGTACACGTTCTATTTGCACGCTCTGGATAATTTCCACCAGTCCATAAATTATTCATAAAAAGTATATCGCGCCAATTTTACAATATCACTCGTGTTATGCTCGTTAATAAAAAAAAAAAAGAAAAAACCATCCGATTGCAAATTTTTTTCTCTACTTTTGACCCGAAGGTGGCGCACGTAACCTTGACCATAGAAGGTCGAAGGTTTCCGCCTGACGTGAAATACAAAATGGTGGGAGGTGAACGATAGCTTTGGAGAGTGGGTTGCTCGCAGCGCCGCGAAAGCTGTACTTATCGCCAACAAAGGCCAAGCCTTTCGTGTAACCCAGATGCCGAGGATTCGAGCTTAAATGGCGGTTTGTTTCGTTCTTTCAACTCGACTGGAAAAATTTGAATAATTATTCGAATCGGGCGTAAATTATATATAATTTTCATTTGATTATATTTGCTGGATATTTTATTGACGTGTCGTAATGGTAGTGTTTTTTTTTTTTTTTTAAATAAAAATGTGAGCGATATCGTAAAACTCGGTTCGAAAAAATTAATATTAAGAAAATTTTCTTATTACATTTTTTTTTTTTTTTTTCAATTACATGTATAAGTAGATATTATTCCAATTGGAATTATATTCTTAAACTGGCATTACTTATGAGAGCTAATAGTACAACGACCTACATATGAGATTTGAGAGAAAGAGAGAAAGAAAATCCAGCCAGGCAAGATCATGGAAACTTTAAACGATAAACAAAAGTAAGACTCTCTGGAGCCTACGATCAGAGAATCAGATCCAACATTCGAATTTATCTTATAAATGAAGATTACATTCAGTTACAAAATAGTTTAATATTCGCATAGTGGATACTCTGATTTGTAGATTCCAAAAATTTAAAAATTCTATTCTTTCTTTTCAAATTTTTTCAAACGAGGAATCACTCTTCATTCTCGAATAACGAGATACCCTGTAAACTCGTTATTATTTTTTAAACTATATAAATATAAATTCGATACGCATAGTTATTAGAATGTTCGTGCATTCATTTAAATTTAACATAAAAAATTACAAATGCAAAAGGACACAAAACAAATATTATATTAAAATTACACATTATGATTTCCATTTTTATATTTATGGTCGTAAAAATTTTTTAAATTTGTAACAATAAACATCGAATGTAATCATTGCATTATTATCATCTATATTAAAACGCAGAAAATCCATTCGAGTTATGGTTTTCGATCCTTCGTAAGAAGCTTCAAAAAAGGGGGGAAGAGAACGATGGAAAATAAGTCGATAATATCGGTGCACAATAAAGGTCGAGCAGATACGTTTAAACTTACGTGCATTGAAAAACTGCTCGGCGAAATTCTCGTTTCACGATACAAACAAAACCAAGGCGTATCGATCTACCGTCGTTTTTCCTCGCTCAACCTTCTATATCTCAATAAGTTCGTTTTATTACGGAATTGGCAACTGCGATTGGATCTATCTCGGATCAACCTCGGTTCAGTTGAATACTACAATGCTTGCTTATTATTCTCTTTCGACGAATCTTGTAAAATGGAACTTTAATTCTTACTTTTCGAGTGGGTATTGGAAAAGATTTCTAGATAGAGATAGATATTTCGTCGAATTCGATTTCAGCATTGCGTTTGAATTAAAATTCTCGTGTTTAGTATTGTAATCTGTTTCTTTTCATTTTCAATTCACGATAGATGTGATAATTTATTTCAACACAGAATGATTAGCTTGGAAAATAGATTTTTGAAATAAATGAAATAAATATATCTATTTCTTCCTTTCTTTTTGTTTTTAAATAGCATTTATATAAAGAAATGGTATTATAAATATATATTTATGCAAATATATAGATGCTGTTCTGAAGTGAATATATCTTGGACAGGTAGTAGATTGCTTTCCGTAAAATGTTATATAATTGAAATAATTTAGAAAGTTTATTTTGAATTTTAAAAATTTTAAATGTAACATTAAATAAATTCTTTTACAGATTTTCATAAAATATGTTTCCCTTTGAAAAATATTTTTTCACGCAAGTGTAAAATTTAAAGAGTGATTGTAAAAATTAAGACAAACAAAAAAAAAAAATTATCATTGAAACTTATTCTTTGGTCAACTTAATCTTGCAACTTGACCAGATAAAAGCAAGAGCCAATGCAATGATAGAGATAATTCTCTAACGTTGAAAAACATATAACATATTTAACATTTATCATCATTTTCATAAAAATTCCAATAACTAAAAATACACGAATGATTATTCCTATATAACTATAAATAAATAAATAAATTATAAAAAATTGTAATTATCATAGTTATTAATTGTCGAATTAGTTACATCTTGTGATCGTCCATCTATCTATCTATCAGTTTCAATTATTTTATCTATTAATGATTATTCAATGATTGGTTAACAGTTATTGAATAATCGAATACTAAACTCGTGTCTTTAATTACAATCATTAATCATTAATCATATCTTGTTGAATGATTTATAGATGCATTATCAGAAAAATTCTCATAAAAATTTCTTAATAAAAAGCGATCAGGTGTTTAACCGCTTATGCATTAAAAGCAAACCTGACCTACTTCCATCGGTTCTCTTGTATTAATCGTCTTTTCTTCGCCTCTTCCTTTCCTGCATCGCGGTTTCTTGCCTTTTGCGAGAAGCTTCAGAATGAAAATTTTTTAATTCGCACGTTAATATTTACATAATTATGCAAATGTGAAGGAGAATAAATAATTTTGCGAGCTTAGAAATTTAAATTAGAAAATTTAAAATTAGCATAAGTATAAAGAAAAATTTATTAATTTTTACTTTTTTTTTTTTAGTTTAAAATGCGTTTATACAGTAAAAAAGAATATTCTTTTGCATTTGATCTCTAGAATCGACAAATTATTCCACGAATACGATACATTTTACGTATTTTTTGTTAGCGAATAAATAAGACACAACGTAACATTATAAAACATATGTTTTGCTTTTCACATCGATATATAATCTTCAAACAAGTTCAAATAAATTAATTGAAGTTAAAATAAATAGCCAACAAGCTACCAAGTAGAAAATTTAAATTTTATGTATAATTAAATTTTATATTGAGAGTAAAAGTTTATATATGATAATGAATATGCAATTTTTGACACGGATCTATTAATCCTTCATTTAAAAATCCTTTCTTAAAGAATATCCAACTGTTGAAATTCCGTTGTTTTCTAATCCTCTTCCAGATCTGATGCATACGAATGACACAATGTCGTTATAGCGATCGCCTATGTTTCTTTCCTTGTTTTTCAATTGAAAACAATGAAGGAATTGCGTGGCGAAAAGTCTTCAACTGGTCTTAAGCATGATTAATCATCCGAGCGAGTAGAGGGAAAAAATTTAACGATTGAACATTTAACGACAACGTTCAATTCTACGCAATTGAATATATTCATTGACGAGCTATCATCACGAGGGAGAATTTTATGAAAACAATATTATTATTTGTCCACTTTTTAGATAGATAAAAAAACCCTCCATTTTAAATTAAGTGGTGTCGACGTTGGTTTTCTACTGGTTCAGGAAGGAGCTATAAACAGGCGCGAGCCTAATTTCAGCTTTGCGTTCTCGGCCTCCCACGTAGTTAAAAGTTAAAAGCGTTGGCCTCCAGTAATGCCTCTTACAAAGAATACGGTCTGAAAGGACATTCAATTATATTCCAATGTTTTTAATTTTACAACGTTTACTCCAGCCACGAAGGAATTTCATAAAATCATAGAGAAGCTTAAACTTAGAAGTTAAAACTGTTAAATTGATGCTATTTATTAAAATAAAAAAAAAAAAGAAAAAAGGAAAAAATCACTTGGCAATTTGTGATGCAATTTTATGAGATATTTTTAATTTTTAAGATCATCGTGCTTCTTATGGATTTTAATTAAATAGATTGTATTATTTTATATTTCTTATCGTAATGTAATTTTTCGATGTTTAAACTATTCGTGTAAAACAATTAATAAAAATATTGCCAATAATTGGGAAAAATCATTTCAATTGAGGAATATTGTGGCAAAAATTAGAGCAAAAATATTATGGACTCTATGAAAATAAAATTATGGCAATACTTTTAAATTAAAATTTATGAATTGAATTAAAATATTTATTTATCTAAATATAGAATAATATACGAGAAAAGAAGAACGATCTCTTAAATTCACTTAAAATAGCTTTTTACAAAACAGTTTAAATGCAAGAAAATCTTGAAAAAATCAAAATATTTTTCATAATAAAGAAATACAATGTGTATCATAACAAGAGAAGATCATTGAAAGAAATGGCTGAATAATTATATAATCTAGATAAATTATTATTTCATTAAACACAATCTATTCGCAACGAATTTCATAATCTAATAATTTGCTTGTAATAAATAAAGTCATTTGTACATCATATCTAATAATTGCCAATTACTTAATATTACCAAAAAAAAAAAACTAGCAGCAAGAGTATTACACGTGCCATATTACGATTCAAGAAATTACAGATTCAAATATTAGAACAAATGATATTACTTGGCAAGATTTTCAAGTAAGACAAACTGACTTTTTAGTGATATATTCGTTCTAATTGCATGTTAAGGGAATAGTTTGCTGCCAGAATACTGTAGTTATTTTAGTTTAAAAAGAGTACTGATTGGTTATAAGTGTAGCAAACTCTATTTAATACAAATTCTTGTTAAATTTAAGTTTACAAAATATTTTCAATGAGAAAGAAAAACCTTCAGACTCGATATTAAATTATTATTTAATTTATTATACATAAAGATCATTTATTGTTACATTATATTTTAAAATGACTTGATCAATAAATTAAAATAAAAATTAATGTATTGATTATTTAAACAAGATAGAATGATTTTTTTATGAAATGCTTATTATTATTGTAATGTTTCTTTAATATAAAGATTATGAATAGAAACAAATTTTTCTGCGACAGTGTTTTTTGCTTATCACAACAATCCTATTACAAAGTATGCAAATTAAATGTATAAAATTTTATTTTTTAAAATCCAATGATATATATGAGAAGTATTATATTTTTTTTTTTTTTTTTTGAAAGAAACTCAGTTATTTTGGATCTGATACTTACATTTTTACATTATTTTTTTAAAATTATAATTTTTAAAATCCTTCAGAACATTCAGAAGATTCAGAATAAAATCATTTTACACTAAAATTACATTTTATAAATTTCCTTTCTATCTATAACATGTTAAAATTATATAATACTTATATTACACAATGTGTATATACAATACAAATTGATATTCTGGATGCAAAGTATTAATTGGGAAGAGAAACTAAATTTCTGCAATTTCTAAGGAATTAAATTCCAATTAGAATACTCCATCTCTACTCCATCTAATCTTAATTCAGTTGATTTTGCAACAATGTTGTAAAGCAGATTATATCTGCTATAAAAGGACAATATCATGTATGCAACGTAGTCAAAGAGATTTATGTTAAACTTACTAAACGTACATTAGTTTCATCTATCTCTAAGTATAATTATTTTATCCGATAGCAGGTGGCGCTATATCTGGTTTATTGTCACTCATTTCTAGGGTCAGTTGTAGCTAACACCTGTAATTACAAACTTCACCTCGCCCAGGTGTTACACGATACTTCACAAACTGCGAGCACCAATTTCGTTTCTTACGACATAATTAGTTTTAATTAGCGGAAATAATTAACACGTGACACGTAATATAATTCGTTAAATTTCCAATTTTTCTAACGATTGTTGCTAAAATTAAAAAAAAAAAAAATGAAAAGAATAAAGTGGCGCAATTCAATTCAATTTTAACTTTTCTTTCTTTCAATTTGTAAAACTTGTGTATTATTATTGTGTATTACTATTATAGTTTATATTTTATTACGAATACATAAGAAATATTTGATTTTGATTATCACTATCAAAATTTTCAAATCAAGTGAGTGTGAATAAATAATAAAAATTTTTGGTGTTCAAAGGCCAATTTCATCCATTGGTCAAATGCAATTAATGTGAATATATAATATATCTTAATCAAAGAGATTTTTAACAATCAATGACATTTAACATTTATTTCTTTTAAATAACTTCATCAACTAAAGAGACATATTCAATATGCAACAATTGGTATATTGTTAGATGTTAACTAAAAATAACAACATCAACATATTATCCATGATGCCAATTAATTATTCCTTTTAAAATAATCATTTTCTGAAAATGCTCTCATGGCCAATGAACACAATTAAAACTTAATTGTATCTCTTTTGTATAATCACAATGTATTCATACAATCCACAATACACATACACTTATACAGATAATGTTCAACTTTAAATTTTTCATCGAAAACAGATTAGACAGCTTAACTATACTTTCACACTATATACTTAACTCAAATTTATTGCATGGAGACAAAAAAATTGTGCCAATTATAATTTTTCAACTGTCCTCGTCATATGTAAAGAAAATAGAAAATTTATTCGAACTTATTAGAATAGAAGGATTGCAAATAAAAAAAAGAAAAGTTGCATTACAGTAAATTGCTATTCCTTGTTTAATCGATACCGTTGTTTACAGTGGTTACTTCACTTCTGGTTAATATCAATGCGCAGTGCATCTAATCAATAGTCACGGTAACGTGTTATTTACATTTATATGAGGCGGCCATCAAGAAACTCATAAAGAGTAATCATCAACAATAGAATTACTCGACGAAGAGGCAAGAAGACGAACGAACGATAACGATATCTTTTAGTTAGTTGATGATAGGCTCGAGTTACAATAAAGATTCATGAATCTGTTGCAAAGCGAAGGATATAATCCTACCTGTCCATATTTGTCGCCAACCTGTTTTAAAATCAACTTTTTCCATAAAGAAATAAGGGAATAATCGAGGTTCTCAACCACAGGATCAATAAAAATTTAAACTTGTTATATTCAGTGGAGAAACTTTTTGATGACGGATATTGGATTTTTCCCTTTTTTTTTTTCTCGAACCTGCTGAGTTCGCTTATTTGGGCAGCTGACTTTTTCGAATTCAACTTCGAAACGAAAGCGAGCTTGTCTTTCCAGAATGGACGGTGAAACGATCTCCTTAACCAATTGTTCACAAAAAGGAAAACCACCACCATTTCTTTATTTAAATTTACTTCAAACCATCAAGAAATAAAAGTATTCCCTTTCTGCTTGTTTCGAAAATCTATTCCTCCATTTTTTGCTCGAGGCAGCACGGATTAAAGAGCAAGGTGAAGCTTGGATTCGAACGAACGCGAGAGGAATGCTCGTAAGATCGAGGGCAACAGATGTCATGGACCCATGAAAGGGCGGTGCATGTCCTAGTTTCCAGCCCCCTACCCCATCCCCGGAAACTCCATTTTCTTGCGCAGTTACCGTTCCACGATTTATTATTTCTAAGGGATTTTATTCGAGGCCGCCCAATAGCATTTTAATTTTAAAAAAATGCTCTCTCGCTTTTTTCTTTTCACCTTTCCGAATTGAAAATTTGATTTTAAGGGTTCGAGACTTAAAGTTTAACAGGGTTAATAATTTCGATAAATAATTTTAATAAATATACGATCACGTAGCGACATTTTACACGATCCAGAAAACAAGGACAAGCAGCTGTGTAAGTTTCAAGATATACATTGCTCTCGTTTATTTATATATAACAAACTTTCCTCGAGAAGTACATCATCCCTTCTTATTTAAACAAATAAATGGATTGCAGCTCGAAATGCACGTCCAATTTCTTTTTATCCAGAAGAACTTGCCAATGAACCGCTCGTCAAAACTGTCACCCTTAATTACAATAAGCGTTGCCCCTTTTCTCTCCCTTCTTATTTGATCTTATTTAAAAAGAAATTTCGCAATAAACGTAGCTCGAAATGCACGTCCGATTTCTTTTTATCCAGAAGAACTTGCCAATGAACCGACTTATGTCGATTTGAACTCAAATCATGTAAGATTTTAAAAATCGAACAGACTTAAATAATTTTAATTTTTATCTTAATTCAACATCGAGGTCGCAATCATCTTTATCAATAAGATCTGTCAAAAGATATTACGCTGTTTATAAATTATAAATCATCTTTTAATCAAAATTACATTTAAAATAAAGTTTATTAAATTTATTAATCCTCCGAATCAAATTTAATTTACTTAATTTTTATTTACAAATAATTTAAATTAAATAAAATTCTACAGGGTCTTATCGTCCTATTATTAAATTTTAACTAAAAAAATTTCAATTCATTTAATAATTTAGAGTAATTGTGTCAAAACTGTAATTATGTCACCGTTAATTACAATAAGCGTTGCCGATCTCCCTTCTTATTTAAAAAGAAATTTCGCAGCTCGAAATGCACGTTCAATTTTTGTATGATAATCGAAGGAAAGCCCCGTCTTCTTTCACCCCTCGGATCCTAAAATTAGACGCGTTAATTTTAACCTTCGTCGACTCGATCGCGGAACATCCATCCATCCGCCTAGTCATCATCGTCTCTGATATATAATATAAAAGACGGAAAGACAAAAGGACGGAGAGGCCTCTTCCTTCCCTCGAAACGTGTCGGCATTTAGCGACGCTTTTCTCTATTCAGTTTCATTTATCCCGGATCGAATGTGTGTCAACGACAGAACGAAAACCTCGGATTAATCCGATCTTGACCCGAGACGCATGGGAAGACGAGCGGGAAACGCGGAACGACGCGGCCGCTTTATTGATCAACGATTCTATAACTCGACTCGAAGGGAGGATTTCTTAACCCTTCGAGCTCCACGCATTTTTCGCGAACCAACAACATTCCACGCGATTTTCGGCCAACTTTTCTCACAGCTAATTTGAAACGCTAATTTCACGCGTAAAACTTTTGTATTTTAATATTTTGCGGACACAAGGAAAGAAAATTTGTCGAATATTATATATTTTAATATTCTGTGTATCCATAAGGAAAATTTGTCGAATATTTAAAGTCTATTTTAATATTTTGCGTATCTATAAAATTTGTAATATTTAAAGTACATTATATCGTTGTTTCAATAAAGTAATTATCAAGATGCATCCTTGGTTTGATGTATTTCACTTTTCGTTGAGAGCAAACCCAATAACGCGCTCTCGTATACACGCATCTTAAACTGCATCCCTATTTTCCTTCTCTCTATCGTCAATTCCTTGTCGAACAGCGAATATCTATCTTATAACGTACAAAGAAAGATAATTTATTGAAAATCTATATTGTTGCGTGATATTTTAATAATAAAGTAATTACTAAGATCAGGGTAAATATCATAATAGAATTTCGTTAGAAACCTTGCAATCTTATTTTTCATCTTCAGTCAATTTCTTAACGAAATAACGAAAAATCTTCGCTCGAACTCGAATTTCATTATCGTATTCCACATTTGCAAAACTTTGAATAAATAATATTTCTATTCGCCACGATTCGTCACAAACTCAGGCCAGCGCCGAAAATATAGCTTAATCTAATTTCGGATAAAAAAATCCAACCATTCGAACAATGTTATAAAGAGTTTAGGAATCTGTTCGCGAATTTTAAAAACAATCAAACGTGAATAAATATTGTCGTTCGAGTTATCGCACCGAGCGAGAGTTAATCCTCCTCGTCCCTGCTTCCGCGGAATTTCGCGCAAGAAATGTTGACACGAAGCGCGGCCAAGCATAATTTTCCGGCGTAATAACCGGCACCTGCGACTCAGGGGGATTGATTTGCGCGATTTAAGGGGAAAAATATTTTTTTAAACGGATTTAAAAGTGTTATCCGTGCTTTTTCAATTTGGTATATATAATGGTGTTGCGATCAATGTTTATTTACATCGATAAATATTCTTTCTGTCTCGTTCTTCGTCGACTTGTTTCGTTCTCTCGTATCGTTGAGGATCAAATTTATTTTCTATAAATGGAATCTTGTATTGTTTAAGCAGTTTATACAGATTGTTGTCTCGTATTAATTTTGTAAAATTTAAAATCGTTTAAAAAGCGAAGAAGTTTATTTATAATTGGATTGCACGCATCGCAAGAAGACTCTAATTAAGTAGCGATTATCTCGTATATCTTTAGACGATATATTATAATATAGGATCAATGGAACGCATTTGCTTCCTTGAAATCAATATCCATTCCACGAACAAATAAATATCGCTTCTTATTAAGTCGGAGCAATCACATTACGGATCAAGCAAATCTTCAACACGATAAAACTTTATTGTATATTTATTTATATATAATATATGAAATGAGAATATGCGAATAAGATAATTATAAAATATATTATAGCAAGAGCAATTATATGCAATTAGAAATAATAGAATTTTATGATACAAAAGAGTACACGTGTGTAATAAAACAAAGCACACTATTTACAAGATATATACACTCTTTGTTCCTTCCATTGCTTCTATTCAATTTTTCTAGTTCTAATCTACGTCGTTGTTCCTTTATTCTAGGAAAATTGTTGGAAATAGCAAGATGAAGTGTTTTTTAACCTGCCTGCATCATCACATTTATAGAGCCGGTGTGACTTGATGCGATGACTATGTGCTGACAACAAGGGTCTTGGCACGATGTTATGATATAGTAATTACGAAAATAATATTCGAATTAAAAAAACTTAGGATATCGGGTGTATAAAAGTTTTATAATTGTTTTTCACGAACGAGAATGAAATATTATCGTTACGATATCGTTAATTGACGGATTTCTAAAGCGTGGATAAAAAAATTTCAGCCCGTACGTGAAAATAAATCGCTATGTAGTTGCCTTCACCTACATAACGAAATAACGTAGGTGAATCTAACTGCTTTTCAAAGCTAGAGCCGGATTTATCAAGTTATTAAGTTTTAAACTTACCAAGGTCTCGTGCTAAATGTACGTGCTCGTTAAGATATAAATTTATAGCTCGAGTCGTTTTCTATTTACGATTATAATTATTTTTCGTTTCAAAATTGATCCTCGTCTTCTTCTCATTTTAACTTTAAAATCCCTTGCAATTGTTTCTTGTTTCGTTTTTGAACAACATATTTATTATAAATATTTTCAATTGACAATTTTAATTTTGTTTGATATTCGATAATTATATTTATTATATATTAAAATCAAATGTACAGCAATTATCTTTAATGTTCGGTAGAAAAAAATTTACTGGTTTAAATTATAAATATCGTGGATATTTATGGGTTTAATAAAAATTCATAGAATACACGGCAAAAGTATAATATCTAATACAAAGGATGAAACAAATTTTCACTTATTTTCCATTTATTCAATTGTGATTATGAAAATCTGTGCAGCATAAAAGATCCGTATAAACAGATTACGATTATTTGAATAACCTCTCTAGGAATTTTCACTTATTTACAAGAGCGTGCCTGTTTGCGATAATCATTCGGTTGGAAGGCGAGTTATAACGGAATAATTCATGATATAATAAAACGGAAGTAGTATCTAATGCAAAAATAAACGGAGGGCATAAATAAAGAGCATAAAATCTTGGAATAATCGATTTTCGTCGGCAAATATTTGTAAATATTCGTAATGTAACTATATTCTATCAAGTTTTATTATTAATTTTATATATATATATATAAAAAAAAAGTAAATATCAAGTGAAGTGGTGAAAATTCCCTCGATTTTAATGCGATATCGTTCTATTTTTATTTTTTTTTTTTATTTTCCATTTCATTTTATTCGATTTTGAAAAAATATTGTATTTTTTTATTTACACGCTGGAAACTAATCGGAGGTCCGATAAATAACACGAGAACAACCCCTTAGGCAGATTTGAAACGCAATCTGATCCAAACTTACTTATAATCCATTGTTGGCGTCCACCGTATTATCAGAACGTGTTCCGATTGCTCGAAATATCGTAGAAATGAATGAAAACGAATGATATATTGATTGTTAAAATAGAATTTTAAAAGAGAAACTAGACATATTGATAAAAAAGTTGGATTAATCAAAACAGAAAATTACTAAAGAAAATATTACTAAAAATATTATCAAACTAGTTAAAGACCAAAAATATTACCAAAACTCTCTAAGCTAAACTAGAAAACTAGAAAATTACCAAAAACATTATTAAAACTCACCAAGCAAAATAGTTATTACCACAAACTATATAAAGTTACCAAACGTTATCAAATTATAAACAATTATCAGAAGGTTAAAAATGTTGTTGGAAAAAGATACTGCAACATTTTCTAAAGAAAATTATTTTACTTCGCAAATATCACAAACGCCTCGCGTTATAATCATTTCACGATATCCACGATACACATACACATTGTTTCCCAAAAAATCGGAGTGAAAAGATCTCGACGTCGGATTTAATTCTCTGAAGTGTGCTCTTCGAAGTTTTGTTTTTTTTTTTTTTTTTTTTTTTTTAAGTGGTTGTCTGGAGAAGTCTCTTCAGACTCTTTACGCTTTCATAATTAGTCTGACGCATTTCAGACTCTGTTACCGAGGAAAGGATTTTGTCGATGCAGAACTTGTAATTAACCTGAGAGCCATTTGAATACCCTTTCAAGTTTTAGTTTAGGAAATGCTTCGTATTTTCATCGGTACATTGCTCTCTGATCTCAGCGAAAGAACAACACAGAGAGATATCATTACCACGTGGTAATAATCTTATAGCAACGCGTGTATTTTTTTTTTTTTATTCTTTTTAATACACCGGAAGCAACAGAGAGTTGAGAACAAGGCCTCTAGCTAGGAAGCCTTTTTTTTTTTTTTTTTTAACATATCTCTCATCGTGAGAATTCGTGTTAATTAGCATTTCACTTAACAAGCTGGTTAAGTTTGCGAAAAAATATACACTGGAAACAAAAGTTAGATATAACGAGGCTAAAGAGTGAGAATATTTGATCTTGCGAAACTTTCGTTTGGATTATCTCGATTAATATCATTTATCGTGGAAAATGTGTGAATTAATATCGATCCTTTTATATATATAAAAGAAAATAAACGATCAATTTATAGTGTAGTCTTCATATTTTCTGCTTTGAAATCGTAGAATAGACATGGAAGAATATATTCGATAAAATTTGATAAATCCTTTATTGATATCTTTGTTGTTTAGTCACCTTATTTCACGAAATAATGTAAAATATTTTTCTCTGAGCAAAGTTGTATTTGAATTTTCATTAAATTTCTAAGCTCAAATAAAAAAAAATAGAGCAAGATAATATTTTGTTCTGAAATTTTATTCTTATAAAATGAATTCACCATAGAGTATAGAGTGAATATACGAACTATTTGATATTGTTTATCTTATCAAAATTGACATAATTTTCCAGCACAATATTTAGCATAAGCAAGGATGACACGAATGAAAATCGTGTTATATCTCATATGTATATAATTGTGTAAATAATTTTATTTTGTCTTAAATATTGAATCAAATGATTACAATCTCATATCTCATTTTGTACAAATTAACAAATGCTCAATGCTTATTTAATTTTCATTTTCCTCTTCATGCATTTTTATTATTATAAATACAGCAAAGGATGTGACATTATATCAAAACTATGATATGTTCCAATTCCTCCTTCAGGGACCAGTATCACGTATGCATGAAAGCAATTGTTTTCCAATTTTCCATTATATATTTTTCCATCAAGAATAGAATATTTTCATATAATAGAAAGCACAAAGAGTGAGTAAACTACATCTGGGAATTTGGTACATTTCATTTTTTGAAATACATCATTCTAGTTGTATAAAAACATTTTGAAAACAACGGTTTCATTTTCTTTATCTCACAAGACATAACTAGATGTGTGACAAATGATCTACAGGAATGAAAATTTTATTCATAACCTCGCAGATTATGCAAGCGTATAGTGTAGATTTGTCCTCTCGGCATATTTTAATAATACGTCGATATATTCGTGAAAAATATCTTCGAAGAATTGTCAAGAAAGAAAATAGAAAATTTTGATATACAAAAATGTTACAGGCTTGTTTATTAAATTATAAGCATTTTATCTTCGTCATACTATCGTTTTAACTTTATTTCCATCCTCTACACGTTGCTCAAATTGCTTATAACTGCAGATTTTTATGCAAATACAAAATATCATTCTTCTGATATTAATTTTATTTGTACGATAATTGAATATTACAATTCAAATTTAAATAAACTTTTAACACTTTTAAATTTAATATCGAAGATTGGAAAAATTTTGAATGGATTATCTAAGGAGAAGGAGCAGTAATATCTCTAAATAGAAGATTCTTTTTCTTCAGATAAACGAACCAAAAATTGTGAAAAAGTTTTTATGCAATTGTTATAAATTTACATAAAATAAAATTTCACAATTATACCAATTTTTTATACGTGCAAAAGTGTTATAATTATAAGAACTACAATCGTGACGAATTTTATAAAAATTTTTTGTGCAAGAATTTAATAAGAAAATTAATTAAATATCAGAAAGTTCAAGGACCAAGAATATTAAGCCAATATTTAACACTTTACCCGAGAACAGTGTCGTTAAGAGCACAATAAGACCCGCTTCCCTTTCCATTCAACCCTTCATTATTTAAGTTTACGCAAAGATTTAATTAACAGTTACCCTGCTCCCATATTTCTGTATAATTTAACGTTAATAAGATTTCTTATCAACTCTTATAAAACAGATCTCGTTAATTGCTTTGTTAAGGATATTGCAGCCATAAATGCCAACAAATTTCTTTTAAGAATCCTTCCTCCTAGTCCATCTATTCATTAAAAATTGAGAAAATAAACACGTTTGAACGGGGAAAAATACAGGATTATTTTATCCTTTCAAATATTACATTTTCACAAATACTTTATTTAGTGCAATCAATATCATCTTGTACTCATTTAACATAATCAAAATAAAATCCAAAATGTCATCTCTAACGATCATTCATCGAAAAAAAAAACTAGGTTTACACTTTTATTTAAAATATTGCATATTAAAAAATATTTAATCCAAAGTCAAGATAAAAAACTAATTCTTTTTGCACTTGCTTCAAAATAACCATTATCCAATTTACCAATCAATGCTTCCTTGGCAGCAACGTATGCGTGCTGCACGCAAATCGACCCCTCACTATCTCGAGGATCAGCTGGATCTTTAAAATTCAATTACCCTTGAACAGGAACGTTCGGGATAATGTGCGGATATTCAGTGCGGATGCTCGAACGAGAACTTATTCGCGATAATGCGAGCGCAAACGTGACTTCTTGTTTCTCCCTCCAGATAAGAGAATTCTCCTCGAATTGTGCACTTTTGAAAATATCAAAAAAAAAAAAACAAAGAGGGATGGAGAACGAACTTCTTCGATCAATTTTTCTGTTGGAAGAGAATTATTCTAAGGCGCTAAGAATGTAATTTTAATTTAATAAACAATTTGAAATTTGCATTTGGTATTTAAAACTTTTTTTTTTTTTTATAATTTCAAGTAAATATTTCGATAAAGCGATTCAACGTGAAGCATTTCTAAAATTTAATTACTAAAGCCGATGAAAATACGGTTCATTAATAACAAAAGGGATCTACCCTTTATTTATAACACCAGAAATGTAGCTGTTTGGCGAAGCGTTCGTTCCCTCCTGTTTAAATTCCTTATTTTTTACGTCATCGCTATTTTTAGAATTACGACTTTGTTATTCATTTTGTACTAATTTTACGTTATTCGTCTAAAAATTCTTAGTATATATATATATATATTTCTTATTATTATTCTTTTAATTTTTATCTCCTTTTTTGCAATAGTATTTAAAAAATTTTTAGGCAACGATTGAAATGTCAAATAAACCTGAATATTTAAATTAAATTCCATTATAAAAAAAATGCATAAGTAAACAAAACTTGTTTACACTTTGTCGAGCGAGGAAATCAATTAAAATATGTTCGAATTAAAATATCTCCTAAAATAACGAGTCACTAGTGCGATAAAAATTATAAGGTTTCATTCACACGAAAAAAATCATTCAATGATTTTAAATCGACAAATAATCGTTCAACTTTTATCCGAAACATTATTCAATAGTTTGTTGGATTCTGGATCGATTTGGAAATGGAACACCATCCTGTGCGATGATATAATTAAAAATATATTTTCCATCTTTGGCCAATCTTCGAATAAATTCAAACTGATTTGATCATCGTAAATAATTTGAAAAAAAAGATGCGGCAAAAATATGCAATCAATCGGTTAATGGGAAAACATCACGTGGAAAATTCAACATTTCACCAAACCAATCATTTCCGCCGTGTTGTTTCAATGATATCAGGAAACGCTAAAATTTGTATAAACGCACAACCACCATCGACGATACTGCAATTCGGTTAACCTCTGCTCGGCCGCCACTCGACCATTTAAACCGAGAAACGTTCGAAGATCGATGGACGAATTCTGGATGGAGGAGGAACCAATTGTAGGCCGCGTATCAATTTTTATTAGGCTCGCCATTGGATAATATTCAATCATTCACTCCTACCTGATATTGGATATTACTTTACTCGGATATTAATCAAATTTAAATTCTCGATAATCGAGTTTATGCATCGTGCAACAATTGTCGTATACCTTCATACAAAGATACACAAATATTATATAAATATGCTTCGATACGAAACACTTTCCACATCGAATATGAAAGAATAAGACTAACACCTTCGAGTTTCGATAAAAAAAACGTGAGATTGTCGCATAACTTCATTCTCGAAATTCAATTTTTCAATAATCAATCGTCCTTGAAATTAAGAGAATTGTAAGAAAGAAAAGAAACATCTTTCTTCGCGAGACGCGTGAGATATGAAAGACGCTATTTGGAAAAGGAACACGTCACGTTTCACCAGAGATGAACCTCTCGGTTGGACAAAATTGTTCTGCCAGGAATGAAGCGGTTTTCTTCGATATTCCATCTCCAGCACACTCTCGAAAATGAGATTGCTGAAAAGGGAAAGGGAGAAAGGCTGGTGAATTCTCGTGCACGTCTCGTCCTTTTCGCGAAGTTGAATCGAACGTACGAGGAAGCGGCTCGTTTGAATCCACTTGGACAGAAATTGGAGAGAGTTGTGCGCGATTTTAAATTTACCTTAAGGAGGGGGGGGGGGGGGATTAGACACTTTTGAATGTGTGTTTTAGTGTAATGAAATAAATTTTAAGGAAGAAATATAGTAAGAAGTAAATATATATATATATGTATATATAAATAATGAGATATATAAGAGAGATGGATTTTTCAAATGCATTATATTAAGTCTTTTATAAAGTTTGCAAAGTGAAATAAGAGGAATAAGTTTTATTTGGCAAACTGAACTTCTTTCTCGCTCGTTTTGAAATATATTAAAAATTGTTCTTCGTTGATGACGCACGAATTTATTCATTTTTCTTTAATATTATATAATGTTGTTGCTTTTTATTCGATGAGTTCGCTCAGAGAATAAATTTGTTTCGTTCTTGGTAGACTCATTATACATTCTATTGTGCTATTACACTTAATACAATTTTTATTTTAATCAATATGAAATATGTACGAGTAAATTAATTCAAAGATCGAAATTTTCATCGTGAAACGTGTTTGAAAACCACGCTTTTTTGAAATTTAGGAAGAGATGTAATTTTCATCGATGAAAATTTAATTTACGCGAAATGTTCAAATGTGTCGAGTTTTCCATTATTTCTCTTGCGGCAGATTGCAATAAAAATCAAAGGCAAAAAATTTTCGAAACTCGCAAGATTTAAATTTGAATTCTTCCACAATATCGAAATGTCGAATTACGATTCTTTTTCTGACTGAGGTAAAAAAAAAAAAATTTGCATTTTACGTAATTAAACGTAAAAATTAAAAGAGTTCATCGTTGAAACTCGATGTAATATTTCAATTTTTTAAAAAATCCCATCAAACTTATCGTGTATAAATAATTACCAGGATTAAATGGAGCAGAGGAATCAATAATCTTAAACAGAAAGTTACGACCTATATTCATTTCGAATTGGCACGTTCGCCGTGCTGATCTGCGAAAGAGAAGAACCTGCAGAAATTTAACCACTGTTCTTGTTCTCCTGACACCAGAAGCTCATCCTTGCTTGGCAGACTTTTGGCAGTTTTAAACATCGATGCATTTGCTCTTTTTTAACGATTGATTACACGTGACCTCCAAATAAGACAAACAATCCGACTCATTTGAATCTCGAAAATTGCAACGTTTCGATTTTCTGTCAATAATATTACTGTTGTTAATATCTAATCTAATCTAAAATAATCGTATAATTAAATCGAATAAAATGGAGGATTTTATAATTGTTATAAGTGAAATTCAACGCGTTTGCTTTCTAAACGAAGATATCGACTTTGATGATTCAATATCGCATGAATCACAATCGATAAATTTCTCAGGTATGTGCCTGATTAACTGAAAATAGATTGAAAGCATTGTAATGACGACACAAGCTGGAAGTCATTCAAGTCCTCGCTATTCTTAACCATATATATCTAAACAATAATCTCGAAATATTGTACCATTGTACTTCTAAATCTTTCGATATACAACCTTTTGTTTCTTTCTTTTTAATTTCGTTTCTTAAAAATTATCCGATTGTTATCTAGAATTTCGTAAAAAGTTTCTTCTGGAATTGCATTTTTTATAATATTTTTGCATAATATTTCAACTATATTCTCCTGAATTATGTACAATCGACTTGAAATATTTTCTTGTCTCTTGACGAGTTTCCTGTTTATAATTATTCTTTATGTATATATATATTGTATTCTACTTGCTGGATTCAAAATTATTTCGAGTGGAATGCATCTCGTTCAGCAGGGAGCTAGACTAGTGCCATAATTGAAATTTTAAAAGTATTTCAAAGATCAATAATTTTCCCCAATTTGCCCTAATAAGTTGTATTAATATCATTTATATTATTTCATATTTTGAATCCAAATTCTTCTTTCTTCATTAAATTCATTTTTTAGACAATCGTTTCTTTAGCTTGAAAAAGAAAATTAAACATCAAATAAACTGAACGATATAATGTATATGATAAAATCTAAATATAAATCCAATTAGATTATTATTAAATATATATATATATATATTCTTTATCCACGTTTCAAGAATTTTCTCAATCGTGACCCAGATTATTATTTTAATTTTATCGAGTGATATGTATAAGTTTCACAATGGAAATGAAAAAAAAAAAAAAAAAAGATATCGAAGATTCTTTCAATACAATAATATTAATTTAATAAAATCTAAATATAAACCCAATTAGATTATTACTAAAAATATATATATATACTTTATCCACGTTTCAAGAATTTTCTCAATCGTGATTATTATTTTAATTTAATCGAGTGATATATATATATATAATTCGTAAGTTTCGCAATGGAAATGAAAAAAAAAAAAAAAAAGAGTTATCGAAGATTCTTTCGAGAAGTTCATAGATCCATTATCGTACACGTTCGAGAAATTAGAGAGAGAGAGAGAGAGAGAAAAAGGAACGATCTTCGATCTCGATAGATCACCGTTAAACGTGCGAATCCTCGTGGATACGATCACGCCCCGATGAATCCGGAGTTTGTACAATTCAGATAAATTGTCCCGATGGGCGAAACACGCGCGACCTCTAACGTTAGAATTCCAATCCGCTGGTTGGCCACTCCAAATTATTGGATCATCGATACGATCTGGTTCTGGTATCGATGGCGGGGCAGAGATAGAATTGGTCGTGGCGAGTCGAGAATGGTGGGATCAAATTGTTTGATTTGACGTTGTGTTTTTCCTCCTTTAAAAAAACAACGTAGTGGAATAGATTGTTTGTAGTAGAGAAATGAATTGAATAAGGACCAATGTCGAATTAACTTTATATCCATGAATTATTGTACAGATGTGTGCCAATAGATAGAATCGAATTCAATATTCTTTTTGCACGTGCAGGTCAAAAAATTAATTCAACAACAAGGATTGCATTAAATACATTCGTAAGATACGAAATGAAACGATATGGAAAAATTATATTTAATTTAATCTAAGTTTTGGGACGAACGTTTGTTTGGAATAGGAATATTTCATACGTTGCTCAATTAAAACAAAACTTGTCAACTTCGAAACTGTCAAAGATAAATTTCATTGCATCTCGAAAATTCAACGCGAGAGAAAGTGTCAAATGCAATAGAGCCGGCTCGTGTTTCTTGTCATATTGATGCTTTCCAAAGCTTTTTTTTTTATTTCTCAGCTAGGTTAGGTCAGGTCGAACAACGTAACAAATTCTCGAAGAATTCGTGCCCCGGCAACCTCTGCTGTCTCGTTTTTCACTCTGCCTTTGAAATTTTTAAATCCACTCTGAAACACTCCGTCTAATTCTCGAATATTTAGCGTTGCCTCCCTCTATAAACCTGAGAAATTTATCGTCGAAGATTGATCACACGAGAGTTATGCATTCCTTCAATCAATATTATTGCACTTTTTTTTATCTAAAGCGATTTAGAATTAAATGGCCCAGTTAGCTATCGATCGATTATTTTTAGAACGTTTAGGAAACAAGAATAATTAAACTGCTTGCTAAGTTTAATCTTTTTTAAATTATGGAAAATATTATTTCGCGTATAATTTGTTCATTTTTGTTGCGTATAGAAAGTGTCAAAGAAACGGTGATTAATAGGAATTTAATGAAATAAAAGTTTTGATGGTGAAAGCATTAAATTTCTAATATATTATGAAAAATTGACAGTAAATAAATAATGTTAATAATTTATCAAAGTTCATATTTCGTGTTCGATTTAAAAATTTTCTTCCAAGGATGGAAAAAAGAAATGGAAACAAAAAAAATGATTAAATTTCTTATGAATTCTTATGAATGCAAGCATAAATCATTCAATTCTTCATCGCTAATTTCTAATAATTTCTAATAAATGTTCTTCAAACAAGCTAGTTTTATACCTTACTTGTTTTCTCATATTTCTTCGATCTTTCGCGTATATTCTACAAAGTGTGGATGTTAATATATTCGTGGAACACTCTTCTAGAAATTTCGTCCAATGCGAATTGTACATGATTTAATGAACAAGCCTGACATTTTTGCATATCGACTTTTCTTCTTACCTCTAGAATCCACACTCAACACTACGTACGTGTGTTACAATACACCGATCCAATATAAATTAATTCTTCCTCGTTCTAATTCATTTAACATTTAAATAATTATTATAATGGTGTTCATCGATGATTCGATCTCTCTCATTGATGAAATATTCTTCCCAATTTAAATAAACCCGCGATGCTATACTCTATGCTACACTTCAGTTTCAACGAACCTAGCTAAATATAGTGACAGCGGTGAATAATTTAATCATATCTAACATTGCCTGTCCTTAGTTTCCAATTAAATGGAACGGTTGGCGAGCACTTACTTGGAAACGTAATCGATCTTATCTAAAATTATTTCCATTTCACAATTTCTCCTTATACGATATTTGCACATTTCTCTTTGTTTTATTTTTGTATTCATTAATTCACACTTATGCGTGTGATAATACGAGTGCCACGCTTGTATATTTTATTTATAGTAGAATATTAAAGAGAATATATTTATAACAGTAATTTTAATTTCTTGAACGAATTAAATAAAGTGATTAAATTGTTTGATTAAATTTTTTTTAACGTGGAAATGAACGTTTTCGTTCAACATTTGAAAATTAATTAGAATTAAGTGTAACGTTAATTATGTAAAGTCAGTAGGTGCGTTATCAATGATCGCTATTTCTACAAAACCAGACAATTCATACATTATTCTTATTCTTAAAACAACAATTTTAGAATAATCCCCCCTTTTCACAATTACGAAAATTTTTATCTTCAGTTCGCGCATTAATATAAATTATTATAACCAGCTACAAAAGACAGAAATTTAAAAAAGAAATTAAAGGATAATTTGCAAACGAAAGATATATTTTTCACCAGAAATATTGTCAAAGATCAAGATGGCGATGAACTTTCGCGAGATTAGAGCGGACGCGCAACAAGATGTGGTGGAAACACGTCCGACTGGCCAACGGAATAATTTGATAGACTCGTATTAGCCTGAATTCCGACAATCCAGTTAGCCACCCTAACCCTGATCCAGCCTCGCCCTGAATTTAAAGCAATTGACGCGAACTGGAACACGCTGTGATAAACTAACGCTTCCGATAGGCTTCCTAAGACAGGTCGAACCAGGCGGCATTCTCTGGAAAACTGTGCAATGTCCGCAGCCAACGAACCTCCAGATTTCCTTTACTCGATTATCAATCCTCCTTCTCTCTTTTAATCGAGTCGGATTAAAATAAATAAAATTCAGGAGGAATAGACGAGAGGAAATCTTGTTTGATGATCGTTTGATCTGATCTATTATTATTAAGAAGTTTTTATTAGTTTTATTGCCGAGTGAGAAGTGTTGTGTGCAAGATAAGATTTTTGTGAACAGGATTAAAGAAGTTGCGTTTAAATGTTATAAATGTATTTTAATGTAATGCTTCTTTTTTTGTAAATTTTTCTATATTTAAAAATGAATTATAGAATGGTTGCGGATTAATAAAATTTATATAAAAAGTTTTCCTTTTATTCTTTGGTTTCAACGATTTGAAGATTATTGTTGTCGCAAAATATGTCGATTGTTGATTAAAATAAAAAGTGTTTTATTTTCATACGAATCTAAAGATCAGTGTGAATTAAGTAATTGTAACAATTAGTTAAATCAATTTTCGTTTATATTTATATACGATTTGAAGAAGGTATAGAAAGTATCGAGATCGAATATTTTTCGAAACGATTGATGTATTAATAAATAATTTGCGATCTTTTAATCATTTCAATGATGTCATGCAATTTCATAAGAATTTCATTTTCTTGTTTAAACTGTAGTTAAACAAAGTTACCACATCTAATACGATCAAACTGTACAAATTATCGTGTACTTGACACGATTACGACACCCTCTTCACATTTAATTTAATATCACCACATGCTTCTCCGGAAGCAGTTGCATTTAAGGAATTTAATTTAATCTTAAATGGTTCGAACGAAAGAAAATAAAGCAACGTTTTTACTAAAATTTAGATAGTTGAAGAAAAAAATAATTTAAAATAACATCATAGAAGAGAATGCTGTCTTGACTATTATTATTTTATTCATTTTATATCACGAAGAAACGAGTTAGTTCTCAGATTAAATCCATAATTCCATCTACATTTTTATATTAATTCGATAATATAATTTAAACAAATCGTTCTCGATCGACTCGAAACAAGTTTCTAATAATCGAAATAAATGAGCGCAAATGCATTATTCTGAGAATGCTTGGAATTTTATAAATAAATATCAGAAGCGTTCAAAGTTCATTTCTGTTACTTTCCTCTGAACTTTGTACTACAAATGTCAACCCAAGTTATACGAACACATTGTTTGCCGCTCAAATCGTCCGATTCATATTTGATATTCGAGAATAAACGAGGCATGTGGATAATAATGGAACGTCGGAGATTACGACTGGCAAATTTTCCTCTCTCCTTTGAGAAGAAAATACGTTTGTCAAATTACGAAAATAATTTGCGTTTAAATGGCTTCCGCTCGAAACGAAATCTACTCGTTCGACGACAACGATAACACACGACAGAGAACGAAAGGTGAGGTATGAATTTTTTAACTCCTCGATAAGCTTCGTACGTGGAAAGCAGAATTATCGTGACGTATAATTAAAAAAAAAAAAAGAAGAAGAAGAAGAAAAGAAGAGATCTGAAAGGAAGAAATACAAAATTCCACTTCAATTTTCGCGACGATCGAGTAGAAATTTAATTATTGTGCGCGAATAGATATATATCGTTTAAAAAGAATTTGTAATTCAAGATGGACAAATGTCTTAATTGCTATTAGAAGAATCGTATTCGAAATTCTTTTTTCGCTATAATGTTCAAAAATTAAATAACGTATATTAATATTTACTTTTTCTTTTTTTTTTTTCTTTATTGCAAAATTGGAATAGAAAAAGGAATCTTTGTAAATAACAATTGATCGATCGAAAGGATATAAATTTTATTTCTGTTTAAACAAATTTTATTTATCGATGAATTTTCGATTAAAAAAATTTTCTTCCCTTTCTTCGCCTCGCGATTAGAAAGGGAAACCTTTCGGTTTCTTTTTATTGCCACTTGTAATTTATTGCGGGTAAACAGATCGTTGGTTGTCGAATGTTTTTATTAAAATTTGTTGTGGCAAGCGTCGAATTACGCGAGTGGCAAAACTTTTGATAGCACGTGTACTTTAATCAGGTCACCGGATTTCTATACCTTCTCTTTTCGTCTTCTTTAGAAACTGCACACACACACACACACACACACACATATATAGCGCACTTGAGCATTTTCTGCAAATCTAGACATCAGCATTTCTCGCAAACTACCTGATGTTGTGCCGGTAATATTCGAAATGACTCGAGATTCAAGATTCTCGAGGCAGTTTTTACGATTGCGTGAAGAAAAAAAAAAAGAAAAAAACTCGTGTAATGATTTTTTAAGAATTTAGAATCGCGACTATTCGGAATTAAAATAATTACTCCTTAATTGTTATGCTTTTATTTCTCAGCGTGTTGAATTGAATGCGTTATTTTTATTTTTGCTTGCAATAAAATCCCTTCCACATCCATTGCAATCCACATACGCAATCTACATAATGTAATGTTTCACGAAACGAATTTATCATTGATTTCGATGACACAATTTATTAAAACTTTTGTAGCTGACTATTTTCAACAATGCAAATTTAACTTTCATTTTTTCTTCTATACCTTCCAAACTATACCTACCTTCCCTTCTATCTCATTTATTTCGTACAAAAATCCTTTTTTCAAAAAAGAAAAAAAGAAAGAAAGGAGGAATCTTTTCTTAAGAATAATCTCGACTCACCGAGCATCTTGACACCTTGGACAGGGCTAACGGGATAAAAATCGCCGTGAAGAGGGCAATGGAAGCCCACTCTGCGCTCCCTTCTTCTCGCCCTTCTGGTGAGCATGCAGAGCAGCACGCCCAGGCCGAGCATAAGGGCGCCCACCACTATACAAATCGGTCCAAGGATCCGCGAATTCCCTGTGAACGCGATTCTGGCCGCGTACGAGTCCTTGTCCTCGTCCTCCCCGGGCCCACGATACGACGCAGCTGAAACAGGCAACCATCATGATCAGAAGATCCACGGAATTGGTCGGCCATCTTGTTCTTCTCTATTAATTCTCTCCCTTCTGCTTTGTTAAATTGAATAAAAAGAAATCTCGACGATGGAATTTTTAACGAGGATTTTGGCCAGGCTCGTTTTCTCTCTCTCTCTCTCTTTCCATTGTCCTTCTTTCCATTTTCGTTTCGTCTTATTAATATTTCAAATTTAATCTAGCCGAGTGCTCGCGGCTAAGTTCACTCCATTCCACTCCCGGATGGATGCTATATTCACGTTGTTGTGTGGGTATAATACAGGTGTAAGAAGTTGGATGGAAAAGGGGGGAAGGAGAGGAGAGGCATGGTTTTAAATAAGCCAATTTTTTTGTAGTTGATGAAACATATATATATATATGGAATGAAAGGTTTGGAAGGAGTATTGGCTCGCAAATTTTTGACAAAAGTTTTCTTGATGATCGAGCTCGTGCTGCGTGGAGAAAGGAAGAACGAATAATGAGAGTGGAAGAAGGGCACACGTGTTTATATGGAGGGAAACGCTTAGCTTGTGACAGAAAGATCTATATTTAAATATTATCGTAATTTTTTTACATTTAATAATCTGCGTAAGATTGATTTGTAATAAAATTTAATTTATAAATTATTGTAATCTTGTATTCGAGTAGTTGAGACAATTGTATAGGAATAAGTTAAACATAGATGTGTTAATATGAAGATAATTAATAGGTTCGAGAATATTTTCAGTTTTCAGTCTTGGATGATTATTCTAATAATGAAAATAATTTTTACGATTTTGAATATTCAAATTGTAGCTTTTCTGCTACCGTGTCAAGAAAAATTTATTTAAATTTCAAGTTTTTCCATATATTTGCTTATCATTACAAGTCTTTAAATATTTCATTTCATTTCAAATAATAAAATGTTTTCGATACTTTTTCGCTTCGAAATGCACTCGGTAGATCATGAATCATTCAAATGATGTTTTTTATTCAAATTACAAAGACAAAAATGAATACATCTTTTATTAAATATACATAATATTTACATTATTATTAGCGTCCAATGTTTTTCTAATAAGCTGTTTAATTTAAAAAAAAAAAAAAAATGGAAAAAGCAGAATTCATAATGACATTCACGAGTTATATATTTTTTTTTTATACTTCGTGACAAGTACGTAGTTATTACGCGATAAAATAGCAAATAAAAAAAATTTATGAATTCTCGAATTTATCTCGAGTTAAATTTTGTTCGTTAAATCTTATCACCTAATAGATTATTGATTTCCTTGTTTAAAAAAAAAAAAAATAGTGTCAATTTAAAAAGAGCCATGACAATTATCATTTCGCAATTAACATTGCAAATTTAAAAAATTTATTCTAATCGTTGTGTAAAAAGCATTGAAACTCTTATTTTTTCTTTAAAAAAAAAAAAAAATCGTTTGCAAGAGCGTAAACACGCGATATATCAAGTATTCTTTAATGTACAATAGAATATCGATTATCGTCGATTATTCAAAGTTTGATTATTCAAATGGCGGACTATCTGAACACGAGATTAAGAACGTGTTTACCATCCAAACTATCGAACAATATTTACATTGGCAAAAAGCTAAAAACTTTTTGAGGAATTTTAAAATTTTTCTTGAAATTGATCTTTAAACTTGTTAAAAGAAAATCATCTATTTCCTCAAAATAAATGTAGAATTAAAAATTAATAACAATATATTTAACGATTAAACGATCCATTTCGCGAAATGAATGAAAATAACTGTTCATTAATAATAGCAGAGTTAATGTCTCAACATTATTACCTGTTTAATCTTTTATTCGATAATATTATTCTCTAATATCATTCGATAAACAAAATTATTATTATTCTCTTAAACAATCAATATTCCAATAAATAAATTATTATTCTAGGATGTATAAAAACGATTAGTTTATTTTTTCTTATTATACACGTTTTCCTTTACGTAATTTCCACAGGAAACGTGTCGTCACCATTCCTACGAGCGTTTCAATTTCCATCGCGATTGAATTTTCCTCGAAACGATATTCAAAATACGATAAAATAAAGATTCGACAATTTCCGTTCGATTTAATGTCGTAAACAAAAGAAAACAAAAGAAATTTAGATAAAATCTCTAGAAGCCGCCGTCCTGTCCCCTTTAATTGGTTTATGTTTAAGGTTAGGTTGGGTTTAAGGCTTGCAATGGTAAACCGGTAAATCCACCGTCTTCTCCAGCCGGAGAAGAAACTCGAAAATCGTTGGATTCGCCGCAACGAAAATTTTCTTCACGCTTTCACACCTTTTCCCCGGAATCTACGATGTTGCTGCTCGCTGCTTGCAACGAGAGAAATCATATCGAGCTCGAGGCGAGGATAAAGTGGAAAAATTCTTATTCGAGAGAGAGATACAAGGGTGAGCTTGCGTTCGATACGCTATTTATATTATCGGGTAACGAAGGAACATCTTGTTATATTTCTTGTAAACAGGAAACAGAGACGCGAAAGATTGTAATAAAGGAATCATTTGATCCGTTCAAATCGCGCTTATTATTTTTTTTTTTTTTTAATAATAAAAAATGAAGAAGGATGAAAGAAAATTTTTACAATAAAAGTACATCTGCACTTCGTTATTTACTTGCTACTATATAATTCAGTGATAAGTATTTCTACGTAACTACGTAAAGATTTGAAAATTGTGAAAATGAAAAAAAAAGAACTTGATAAAGAAGAACGGTTCGTTGGAAAATGAACGTGCAATTACTTTTTGCAATCAGAAGTTATATGATATTTATTTAAAAATTCTTTCAACACTCGACACTAGCGCCACGTAATTATTAATCACTAGTATCCAATATACATTTATTAATTTTCTTAATTAAAATTTATACTTCAAAGATTTCAATATAAAAATTCTTATTTTTTTTTTCTTTTTCGATATTTCTTTTGAAACAACAGTTCTATTATCTTTTGTCTATATCTATAATAAACTTCATTCCGAGTATAGAAGTCAAAGTTTAATCGGTGTTAAAATATCTTTGTGCCGAAAACTTATTGTCACAAGTCGTATTTACAATATCTTAACTTAGAATCATAATCATATCTTTGCTGTTGATTCTTTTCAATTCTTCCTACAAACTTTCTTTACAAAATGACTTATCAAAAAAAGCATCTTTGTCATTTATTGACAATCTGTCGAGCATTTAAGCTCCCAATCTAAGGAAAATGAACGCCAGAAGAAGAAATTGCTATGAATGAATAAACTAATTGTTCCCCGCATTTTTGTTTTGAAAAAGGAAGAAGCGAAAGAAAACAGGAATACTTTCTTTCTAGACTATTCTGTCGATTGCTCTCTGTGGATCGCACGTGTGGAAAAGCGTGTGGGATAGTTTGGAGAGAACTTTCTTGCCGCGGAGAAAGTCATTCTTCTATGCAGCGATCTTTATAAGGGAAGAAACTCGGTGGAAAGAGGAGGAATGTCGTGAGGGACACGTAACCCGTTCCTGATTTCATTGTACGCGAAATCTGAACATGGATCTGCACGCGTGGGCAGACGAGAAACCGTTCGCTCGTTTCAATTGAAAGATTAAATATATTCACCGCGTGTGAGGAGGTTAGGTGTGCATGGAGGTTGAGGAAGTGGGCAGAAAATTTAAGGGCGAGGTAACAAAAGGAAGACAAATGTAAAGACTTGGAAATTGTAAAAGCAATTTAATTTTACATTTTGAAAAGGGAACGAAAAAGTTGGAGATGGATGGGAACCAGATGCTTCTATCTCTGACTGCTATCTGTTTGGTGGAAAATTATAAATGACGCTAGAAATGTTTGTTTTAATCTACTTATCCATTTCTTCGGAACAGTGTATCTTAGATTCAACGTGTATTTTCGCAATATTTCTATGATATCGAGACAAATGTAAGACGTAAATTATAGGCAACCATAATATTCTCACGATTTTCTTTCTTTCTATGACACAAGAATATAAAGAAATATTTATAAGACTTGCGAAACGTTGTGTTCTGCATTCATAGAATAACTGCGAGTAATCGTTGAGGTTTGTGGTTGATTGCACTTAGAATTGTTTCGTGAACAAAATTTGTTTCAACTCTCTCCATTTGGATTATTATTGTACGTGTAATTATTGTAAAAATATTCTTATATAATTTGTTTAAGTAATTTTAAAACGTCAAACAAAATTACTTGTTGTAAAAATAAAATAATTAAGGAATGCAAATTATTGAATAAGCTAGAGATTTAAAAAGTTACGATCGATATTCTTTCTCTAATCTATAAAATTGAAATAAATCAACGAAGAAAGATTGATTAAAATTTCTTTTGTTTTTCTCGAATCATTTAATTTTAAAATATAATTTAATAAGTTTATAATTTTCCTTTGTGTAATTAAGTAATTTTTTCAAACGTATGTATGAATGCTCGTTCAATAAAATCGTGTATTATGTGTTCGTGTTTTCACGTAATCGAATCAAATTGTTAAAAATAAATAAGTTGAAATCTAAATTTACATGCAGACTAAACAGACTGATATAGAGTAGATACATTTCTATGCGATGGAACACTTAAAATTCCTTGTTTTGAATTTTATCACAACTTTTATTTCTCTCTACAATCAAATAAAAATTATTTTTTCCAATGTTTATATATAATAATATAAATTGAATATATATATATATTGAAATTTCTAATTATAATAAAATAATAAATTTTCAATAATTCAATAATCAACAACATATCAAATTAGATTTAAAAATTTTTTGATGAGGATAGAAAAAATTTAAAATTCAATCTTATTAATATTAACTTTTAAATATAATATTATTATACATTTAGGTATATTCAATATGAAAGAAGGTTACAATTTTAATTAAGATCTTTTTAAGCTGAAATTGGTGAGCTTTGAACAAGAAAAAATATTGGAAATTTCTAAGAATTTTAAAATCTCTTTTCAATAACTATATTTATACAGAATGATTTGATTATTATTAATAAAGAGACAGAAACAAACTGACAATATTTTAACGTGTGTTCATTCAATTACAAAAAAGTGCAAAATAACACGAATTTTAAAATCTGATTTAGCACTTGTAAGTCATAAGGAAGAGCAACGACCTCCAGGTTCTCTTCCCCTCGAACTTTCAAATCCCTATTTAAGAATCCATAAAAAGTCAGATTTATTTCAAACAGTTGGTACTTAATAATTATACTTAGAGCGAAAGCAGAAGAAAATAAATTTTAAACGATACAATTAATAATCATGTAACTTTAAAAAGTAAATTATCTCATATATCGCATTCTATGAAAATCCATATTCAATTAAGATACTTAATACAAATTTTTTTCAAATATATATATTTGAAATTCAGTTTCTTAAGTATATTAATTTTTGAGAAATTACTCGTAATTAAACTGTATATAATCATGAAATAATTACACAATCATAAAATTGATTTCGAATTTTCTTAAAAATTAATTTTTAAATGAAAAAAAATATCATTCTAAGTTTATTTCCGTATATAGAATAATCCATTGTCGATGATTTACTCCAATTTCATTTGCACTTGTAAAAAGTTTTCAAACACGATTTCAAAACGAATAAATTTTATTTCTTTTTTTTTTTTATTTGCATTTAGAATTATCTTCTATCTTTTACCATCAGTATAATATATATCAGATTATCGCATAAGTAATGGCATTTCAAAACTATAACTTCCACAAAAAAATAATAAAACTATCCATTATACTGATACCGACAACTTTTTGATCATTAAGATAACGTGAAAACGTTATCAATAATAAATTGCAATAAAAATAAATACTTTTTATTCATTTCATAACAAAATTCATTCAAAATCGCCAAATAATCATCAACGACATCTCTAATAATATCATCAAATGCGAAAAAAGAGCTACAACTCCAACTCTTTTCATCCATTATCGATTAATTAACTTTATCGATATTTATCCTAATATTATAAAAATAACACCATAACAATCTTCTCGTTCTCCAAATCAAATTTCTCAAGCAACGAAATTTTTAAAGCAAAAGAATCGATCCAACCACGTACTACCGTTCCGCAAAATTATATTACAAAGAAGCTCGTCCACTCGTTAAAGCTGAATAGACTCGAGGCAAAGTGAAAAATAAATTTTGCCGATACGTGATCCGGCATGTGGAGTAGCTGGTTCACGAGTATATAAGTAGGAGCAACTGATGGGAAACGAAAGGGAAATGGGCTACAGGACCGGTCTCATCCACGGTGGCGGAGGCAAGAAAAGGAAGGAGGTAGAGAAGGACTGACCGGTTTTGATAAATCGGTTGGTAACAACGGTCCAGACCTGTATCCAAGAAACCGTGGCCAAACGAGTAAACGACCAGCTGTTGCCCGTTAGCGAACTTCTTCTTTCCTCCTTCGTTTCTTCTTCCACACCTTCCCTCTTCTTCCTTTCCTCCCCTCCACCTTCTTCTTCTTTTTCTTCTTTTTCCTTCTCGTGACATAAACGCTCCATTGCCATCGTCGAGTTCGATCACCTCGAATAATAGTGGTTCTCAAATGACGTACGACGTCAAGGATAAGAAAATAAAATGGCCGATATTAAGATCAAAGGTGGCGCGAATTTTCAATAACGTATCATCCTAAAGATCTAAGACAGATATCGTTATACACTCGAGCAATAATATATTGGAAATTATTGTATTGAAATATCGTTGCATTTAAAGCGTCGTACGAAGTGAGATAACACGATTATATCGATTGCTGTTCGTACATCTGAACATTTTCGTTCACGGATAGAAGAAGAGAAAGGATTTCTTAAAGGATTAAACTCGCACGGAGAGGAAGGGATTAAAAGGGGAATTATCGATTGCACCCTAACGAATTCCAAGTATGTAAACGATGTATCCGTTTGATTTGTAACCGCGTTGCATAATAAAAAGAATTGGAAGAATTAATGGCTTTAAATGGATTTCTCACCTTCTCACCCTTGTACAAACGTTGACGTTCACGTGGCTCAATGTTTATCGACCGTTGGTGAACAATCTTCGATTGTTCGATCACGAGAAGCCTATCATTTATACACACGCGGCTAGAGTAGATTGACGCAGTGATTTCTTTGCGAATCGATCAATCCAATTTCCAATTACTTGCTCGCTCGAGCCAGCTCAGCTTAGAAACAAGGCTTCTTGTTCGACATAACTAATCCAATTTCGCGGATACGACACAGGCTTCCGTCGGATCCAGTGAAGAATCTTCATCGGCTTGGAAACATTTTTATTATGCCAACGATTTCCAAGTGTTTTGCCTTCCCTTTTGGCATTCGAGTTTAATCCTCTCTCAATAAGATACTAATTACTCTTCGAAGCTGTTGTAATTTATTTAACGAGACAAGTGGATACGAATGTGTCTCTCGTTCAAATATTCTAAAGCCGCGTCCGTATTGCGTTGACGTTAATCGACACTGATTGGTCGAACAATTTAGCCAATCGCTTGTGCCATATCCCTATTCCAGTAATCAAATTCGATGGTTCAATAGCAAAATTATCTAATTATTATCGATCACGAATCCCCCAGAATTCGGATATTTATCGAATGTCGAATGAAAATTTGGTTTTGATCGTTAATTTTATTTTATTAATCATCAGTCGGTAAATCGATCGGTTTTCGGTGTGACTCGAATGTAAATGGGGATGAATGATTTTTTTTTTACCGCGCGATGTCGTTGCGATCGTCGATGTTTTTTTCCTCGTTTTCTTGGGTAAAAAATAAAGATAGACGTATAATCGATGATATTGCAACGATACGTCGACGAAAAAACATCGCTCGTGTGCATTAAGCTTTAATTTAGTTGCTTGGATCTATTGAATGGCTTTGTTGATTTGAAATTGACATTTTCATATGTGAAGAATGTATAATTTATTGAATTATTGAATTAAAATATAGAAAGATGAATTTGAAGATTATTATTTGCATTTCTCAGATACACGAGAAGATTTAGAAATAATGTTAAAAAATAAAAATTCGTGGAAGCTGGAACATTTATATTCTGGACTTATGCTTTGGAGTTAAATTTGCAATTAAAAGGCAATTTCGAAACTTACAAATAAATGGCTGAACTTTTTACTCTGAAAAATAGATAAAAATATTTATTCTAACAAAAACTCTGAAAGAAACACGGTAACAGTTATAAATAGATATTTCATAACTGCATGGATCTTCGACTTAAATTCACGATTGAATTACTCTAACACGATTCTATCATATAAACAAAACTCTTCGTTGTACTTGTTCTTTTGCACACTGAACATATGGCAATAATATTTCACGAATCGTTTTATCCACTATCATTGATTAAATACAGTTATGTCAGTCAATAAGTTGATTCATTTATTTTTTTTTTTTCTTTTAACAAATCAGTTCAAATACTACGAAATTATTCTCTCGTTTCCCAACGGATTAAAAGAGGTATAAGAATTAAATGGTAATCTGCCACAAGGGATTAATTACGTAACGAGCAATCCTAACACGATATATCGATGAAAAAGAGTTGAATAATATTTTCTTATACTCGTTTCATGATGCAACGACATTATAACTTCGTAGAAAATTGCTTCTCCATGTTGTGTGTCCCACAGCATATTACTTAATTTTAAGTTTAGGTTAATCTTGAGTTTACAAACTTTATACGGTATAATACCGTACACGTGTATTTATGCTCTATAATACGAAAGATAGGTTAGAAATGAAGTTTCTAGTTGTAAATAGGTCACGGATTATCAGTAAGTAATTAAGGATTATCTTTAATACAGACTTAAGAAGCCTAGCAAAACAAAGTATTTCTATTGCCTCGTAATACTTTTTATTGTACGTGAAGTGATAATAATAAGAATAACAAATATTTTTTTGAAGAAAAATATATAACGTGAGGGATGAATAAAACGCATTTTTTTTTTTTTTTTATCATTTAAATCTTAAATCTTTGAAATATCTTCGAAATTATTTATGAATGCAAAAAATGTTTGAGTAAAAGTTGTTTAACATCGTATATCGAAAATTAATGAATTTTACATGCCTCGATATTGTGAAAAGAATTTACATGTTGGCGCCATCTGTCCATCGAGAGAAAAATTCGTGCCACTATCTGTTTCATATATGCTAGATATACGTATCGTATCTATAAATACAATGCTAAACACTGAAAAATATCACAGAATCACATGTATTCGACAAAATATACGTAATTTAATTACGTACATGAGAAAAAGAATTCTATAATAACTTCTATCCTGCATTATAGCTATGATAGAATATATAAATATGAATAAATATTGCACGTATCGAATGAAAAATTAAATTTTAGAAGTTAAAATTTAATAATAAAATTTATATTCATGATAAAAGTCACGAGGAAATTTTATATTTAATTCGAATCAAAATTCTTTTAAAATCAAATAATATATTCTAGCTTAGCCTAAAATTTATTATTAATCTTTATTCTGGTATTCATTTATCTATTTCTCATCTTTTGGAATGGATTCAATATATCGAGACGACGAAAATAATTTTTGTCTCAAAGTATTTCCTTTCCTTTCCTCTTCTCTCTGAACATCTATTATTACAAAGACATAAATTTTAAAAACGATAAATTGTTTCGAATTAAGTATATATAAGTAAGATATAAAAATAATCTTATAATTTTTAGATAAACATTGTACGAGTATATGATGAATTCATTCAAATGAACAAAAATTCTGACATGTTAACACTTCATTTTTAAATTATTTGTTTTGAATTTCAAACGAAATTTCTTCTTATCACTGATACCATTTTTATATCATTTTTATGATAGCAGAAAATTCTATTATATTTTCTCATAGACAATAATTCTATTATCATATGCACAACCCGTTTACTTTCTCCGAAATGGAAAGTACAATATACTGAACGACTCTTCCACCAATATATAGCAGTTTTACATTATATTATGCCACCAAGATACATCGCTTATATAAGCTTATTATACGACGTTTTAATAAATATTCCTTTAACCATCTTCATTGATCGTTTATTATATTTTATATTTTCAATAATTTTAAGAGAGTTAAATGAAATAAAATTTATATTAATAGGCCATTAATTGTATTAAATTTCGAAAAAACTTACAAAAAGAATTCTACAATTTTATTAATAGAATTTATTCATGAATATATTTTTATCGAATTGAATAAAAATTTGTTTAATTAATCTTGTTTGATATTTTCTTTTTTAAAATTATTCCAAATATTATTTAATCATGAATAATCATGCATATTTAAACTAAACTTACTATCCAAGTTCGATATATCCAATTATTCCATGTAACATGATATTTTACTTAACGAGGTAATGTAGGAAGATTAAACTAAATTTATTTATACATCTTATATTGATATTTTTAAATAATTCATAAAATAGCTTCGATATTACGTAACATAATTAATCAATTTCATCATTTTTCATCAAGAAAATGGAAAAACACGAAAATTATTTAATTCATTCTTCTAAAACAAAGTTGCAAGATTAAAATAAACCTTTGTTAATCACAAGTAGAAGTCGAGTGAGAATTTAACGAATGTTAAAATTTAATTAATAAAGGACACGCGAATGAAACGTTAAAAGAAACGATAAAACGTCGAAACTGTTGCAGTTTTAAGCTTTATGAAAAAAAATAACAACGCAAATGTTACAGTTGAAACTCACGAAATCACGATGCACAAGAAACAACACGGTTATTGCCTAGTTGACCGACATTCGTTGTTGCCTCTTATCAGAAAACTCTTTGCCTAAAATCCTCGAACGTTTTTTTTTTTTATAGTGGACAGTTTAATAGATATTCCCTTCATTTTTGTGTATAAATATAATATAATGATAGAAAATAAATCGAACAAAAAGAAGTTCATCCACTGTATTAAGAAATCATGAATGAAAAGCGATCTAGCGGTTTATAATGACTCATCTATGATTATCTATTATTAATAGTCTATTATGAATAATCTATTATTAATTATCTATTCACGAATGAATTACAAGAAAAAAATACAACGTGTATTTAATCATTTTTCTTTCATAGTATCTTCAAAAGTAGTATACATACATCGATACTATCTTTATACAGGGTGTCTCAAAAATGAGAACACAGCTTAACCGAGAGTTAAGCAATTTTTTTCAAAAATTTGAACAATTAAAATTAATAGAACTATAAATTTTATTTTATTTTTCGCTTAATAAAGATTAATTTAAGCAGTCAGATGATGATGATGATGAGTGAATCAACCGACAATTTTTTACATCATACCGTTCATGAATATACCACGTATGCTTCCACGTATGCAAATTATCGAATACAATAATTGTTCCCACGGAATAAATTAAACCTGTTCTCGTAATATATTTGTTGCTCGATCATAAACATTTACCAAAAGCAGAACAATGCCGATCGATCCCTCGCAATACAAACGAACGATTTCCGGAGACCTCTGCCTCCCAGGTTTATTAAATACTTTTCGCGAAAACATTTTCATGAAATCGGTTGATAACGGTCAAGGATCCTTTGTTATTCCAATATTGTTAACGGACAATCGGAGGTAAACCGGAGCACAATGGACGGTTATCAAATATACACGCGAAAACAATAAAGAATACAAACCGGTGAGTACAGCGCCGACGAGCATAAAGAGGAAGCCGAATGCCGGAAGAGCAATCTGGCAGTTCGCAGCTATTACAACCCCAGCTACCATCAGTCCACCCTCGATCTTCTCCACCCTCAAGCGTGATATAGGGGTCGGACATTTTAATTTCGCCCCGAGTCCGCCACTCAGCGCACCCTCCTCACCCGCCATCGTGCTGGGCCTGTAATAATAAAGATAAACAACAAACGCTTTTTAGTCGATTAGCGGCTGATGCTAGCGGACGATTTGCTAATCGTTGCTTCGACCCCCCGTTTTGTTCCACGAGATCGAGAAAAATCTTAATACCTTCGACGATTAATATTTATAAAGAAATTTGTATTCGTATATATTGTTTTGTATCTTCTTTTTATTATAAATTTTGTGATTATTAATTTGCCTCATCTCCTTACGTTTCATAATGAAAAATGTTTCGTTGATTCGATGATATATACGAGGAAGATATCATAAGGATATGTGACTAAGCGAGAAGTTACTTATACGTGAGCACAGTGAGAAGTACTCCCCCTCCATAGTTCACAGTGATCTTATCTGAAGATGCAACACTTCCAGTCACTACGTATTATTTTTTGTGAATGCATTCATAGAATCCCATCGACCAATCAGATTTCCCTTGGGAAGACTTGTGCTATCAGCTATGGATACACGTTACGTATTATTATTTATATTTAGTTATACTAGCACAACTTTATTATCTTTCTTAATTGCGAAGAAACGTTGTGAATTCGTATGCCTGTAATTTTCCAGACTCCAAATGTCACATGCGTGCAGTAATTTTTGATATTTTGAGGAAACGTGGGAGGGTTAAAATTTAAATCGATATAAATGAAATAAAATTAAATTACGATAAAATTCGTTTGTCGAAAGGTATGGTGAAAAAAAAACGGGCTCAGCCGGGATTTGAACCCGGGACCTCTCGCACCCAAAGCGAGAATCATACCCCTAGACCACTGAGCCGGTTGCTCTTGTACTCTCTTGCTGGCATACTTTCAATCGCGCAATAAACTTACACACGAATCACACTTTTAAAGCGTTTTCTTTTGCATTTGTTCATTTGCGACGAGACGAATTTATCGTAAGAAACGAATATTGGAAAGGTGAGTGTATAAATTTTTAAAATTCGATGAAATATATATATATATATATATATTTTTTTTTCCGCAAAAATTATTTCCTCTTAATGCAACGTTATGTCATTTACGTTCGTTTTAATTTTACTTTGCCGTTTGTTCGATTTTCTTTTCGTTGTAGACACAATTTTTATTAAAAAAGGATCGAAAAGAATTATAAAGAAATTTCTTGAAAAGAAAAAAAAAATCGGGCTCAGCCGGGATTTGAACCCGGGACCTCTCGCACCCAAAGCGAGAATCATACCCCTAGACCACTGAGCCTCTCGGTGAAAGCTTTTCTAAGTTACATTCATAAAAAAAGCGAGTAGTCACACTTTAAACACTTTAAACCTAATTGTTATAATTTCTCTTTATTTATTTATTTTTCCAAACTTCGGCAACAGCCGAATTAAATATTGGGATTAAAGTATTTCGAGAAGCTTACTTTATTATTAATTTGTTTTTTTTTCTTATGGTATAAAACATTTTTTAAAATATACGTATTTTGAAAATTTTATAATTTTCAGAAAATAAACATTTTCATTTATCCGTATGCTAGTATACTTTATTAAATTTATTAATAGAAATATGACGATATTTTATAATGTTTAATGTTTCCTTCGAAACTATATTTTATTCTTGTTTTAAAAAAATTACAATATGTAAGTTATGTTATGTTATTCTTCGATAAGTTTTTCTAATCTCGCATCAATTCTCTAAGTTTAGCAATCAATTATCGTGGAACACATTTTGTAAAACTTATCCAACTTATCATCGCATATTTCTCAATACTTTGTATAACGAACACTTTCATCTAGATAAAATTGAATGGGTCAATAATATTGGAAGAATATCGGTATTCTTCGAGTTGTTGACTTGTTTTTAGCGATAAATTAACTCTGTTGTTGAACGTGTAATAAAATTAATAAATATAAATCATTAATTCTTATCGTTCAATTCGAATAGTTTGAACACTATGAAATTTTTGAACCAAGCAAATAAAACGAACGAATTAATTTTGCGTCAAACTTCATTTGAATTGCTCATAACTTGATGAACGATATTTTTGAACACCAACTTTTCTATTTATTTTGGTCTCTAGAATCGAGAACTCTCCTCAAAGTGTTTCACGAATGCATATAGCTGCACGATAAGCAGGATCGATGAATCAGAGCGAGACATCGAAGTTTGGACTGTCGAAAGTTGAAGAAAATCATCGCTGACTCACGGAAGCATAGATTCTAACCGGCTGCCACGAATATTTACCATATTTTACACACCTGGGTTTTATATGCAACCAATAAACAACAACAATTCTCGATTCTCTTATGAATAAAAGAAAAAGGACGTTGTTTTACAAAGAAAAGAATCTCCAATTTTCTCTTACTCTTCTCTCCTCTACTCTCTCTCATTCTCCAACATCCAAACACTTAATAAATATTTAATTTGCATCAGATTTTCTCAATTTACATTCTTAATTCACCGATTGTAAAAACCGTTTAAACGCCATATCTTATCGTGCAATATAAACAAGAATCGCTTTATTCATTTTCTAGCACGTAATAAGAGGCGTGAAAACAGTTGGAATACTCAGCTACGAAAGAATTACACGAAAAGAAGCAAAAAAAAAAAAGAAAAATCAAGTTGGCAGACACGAACGTCTTAATTAAGTCTCAATTAACAGACGGAATATCTGCATAAAGAGAAATAATCGCGTCTGTGCGAAGTGGCATTGACAAATAATCGCGTTAAAGTTGTTAAACGTTCGTTGGACAGGAGGTCGGTGTTTACGGGGTCGGATAATTGAATTGGGCATCGTCGTACAATGCCTTCGCCTGTTAATTCCATCGCGAAGCAAGAGAGAGACGCATCTCCGTGAAGGAAAGTTAATTGGCGCAAATGCCCTTTGCGAGCCACTGGGCCGTAAAACGGCACATTCTATCATTCTCGCCAATTAGAATAGTTTATTAATCAACCAACGTTGCTCTTAACCTGTTAACCGTGCATCATTATTGTGCACACTCGTCACGAAGAAATGTCAAATCGTTGTATCGTGAACAGTGAGAAATACTCGCCGTCTATTTTTGGATTTAGGTGAACACAGTTTTTAGGAGAACAGATTAAAACTGGTTCTCTGGTGTTGGTGAATTTTTAATCGATTAAACTGGTTTGCTAAGATCTCGTAATGAGATTATAAACACGAAAACTTGGATATTTTTTTTGATGAATTTTGATACGATGATTTTGTAAGATTTTTGTAATACAATGATGATCCCAATTAAGTGCACTGGAATCTTATAGGAATTTTACATTTGCAATAATTTGCAAGAAATGAAATGAAAGATTCTATGTTTAAATATTATTTTCGATCTGTAAAAAAGCTACTTTCAACAGTGATCCAAAATTATTCCCCCCCCCCTTTTTTTTGTACAATCTCAACGCTTGTCTTTAAGAAACAGTTTTATGAAAAACAAATTTTTAAAGAACAATATCTGCATATTTCCGAATATTTAAATAACGTTAATAAGAAAATTAAAAGTCAATTTATTCCTACAAACATATTTTATATAAGTTTATGAATGGAAGAAATTTATAAAAAAATATTCTTGTTAAAATGGATAGTTTAAGGATTACGTAATTATTAATTCCACGATTGGATAATTTGAATGTTACATAACTTGAATCGGATGTGGCTACAATTTACGTTATTCAACTCAGTGGTTTAAAACTTTAAAGAGATTAATAAATATTTGAATAAATAATAAATTTCATTTCTAGTTTACTGTAAACTAGAAATATAAATATTTTTTAGATTTTAAATTTTCGTAAAGTAAAAACTGAAACACTTGTTTTAAATTGAATTATTAGAATAATTATTGGAATGCTATATATAATTACATTTCCAGACAAATATTAACAGAAGAAACAGCAAATTCTATATTAACGAATACGGAATCTCGTTTAAACTGTTTTTAACTTGTAAATTAAAAGTTATCAAGCAAGTGCAAATAAAATAAAAAACGGTCATCTTTTAATACTCTTAATCTGTTATTATATACAAATTTTATTTAATGTTTTGCCTAAAATAACTTTGCAAACGAGACATTTATATTTAATAAATAATTATAGCTTCATTTTAATTTAGCTTTGAACATTCAATAAATATTATATATTTCTACGAATAAAAATTACAAATTCTGCTGATAAATAATAATACAACTTTCTACATTTTATTTCATTATCTTCCAATATAAAAGCATGGATCAAAAATAAATAAACCACCTGATCATTCTTTTGATCCATCCATCCTAATTAAATTTTCATTTTTTTCACTTTACACAAAACATGATAGCGATATAATTTACTAAATGCTCCTATATGAATAATAATTAATATAAATAAAAATTCCAACAATAAATTCTCCTCGCCTCGCACACACAATACATATACATATTTCTAATACAATTCCAAATATAAATTCTACATTAAATCCTCATCATTCTCTATTCACGTTGCACGATAGATATACGCGCAATAAGAAAATCGAGTAAGGAGGATACAACCTTGATATTTGAAGAGAGAAAAAGAAAGAAAAAGGGTGTAGACGAGCGTGTAACAGCGTTTCTTCTTCACGAGAGGAGCACAGGAGCAATGGAGCACTCCTTTCTGGAAAATGGAAAGGAAAGGAAAGGAAGCGCGGGGGGCGAACGAGGGGAGGAGGGGGGAGAGAAATTTCATTTTTCGCCAAGTTTTACACGACGTGAACCGGTTCCACGGCGGCCAACAATGTCGCATTCGCGACGAACAGCATGAAAAGAGCGTCGGTTTTGCGCGGCGTCGGTTAAGCTCTCGAGCTTTGAACTTCCGTCGCCCAATTAACGTCGACCAACCAAGGTACCCAGCTCTTCATTAAGCAGACCGACCTTTTGCCTTCCGCATAATGAAAAGGGTACCTCGTTAAATCCGTGTCGATGCATGGAAAAAAAAAAAAAAAAATGGGGGAAAAAAAAAAGAAGAAGAAGAAAGGAACGAAAATTTTCGTGAAAAAAAAAGAAAAAAGGAAAAATTTTCATCGATATGTCGGCTAATGTATTACACCTGTGATAAAACGAATTTTTTTTTTTTTTTTTTTTTTTTTATTATTATTAATCAGGCATCAATTTTCCCTTTATATGGAACAAGGGTGAGCTCTAGGCTTTGTTCTCATATTCGAGTAAGTTGGTTAAAAATTTTCGAATATAATTAATTAATTATTTCTTGATTACGAATGAACTATATGAGAAAATTTGAATAACCGAATACTTGAAGTTATTTACTTCTTCAAATAATAATTAATAATAATAATATCCACATTTGAGGTGAAATATCTTATCTTATTTCTATCTTATTGTTCATTTATTATTTTTTGTAACATAATAATTATTAGAATTCTACATTGTTTACATTGTAGATAATTAAAATTTCATTTTCACATATTTCTGGAAAAGTGAAAAAGAATAACGGAACGAAATGAATAGATTCATTAAATTGAATGATCTGAATTATTACACAAATAAGATGTAAAATATATCTAATTAATGTAATTCTTTATCACGAATTATAAAAGTTAATGGCGAACGATCAACGATGGGAAAGTGTACGATACGGAAATAACTTTAAAATAGTAAGTAAAAATAAATACGTATTCGTATTCGTAATCCAATCCCCATTGTATTTAACGCTAATAGCCATGCAATGCAAATACAGTTGAACGTAAGAAAACTTCATTAATGCAATTCCGTCGCATTTGCCGCTTTGATCTTTCTCGAGGAGTAATTGCTCATGGTTTTACGTTTCTTCGCGAGTTTTAATAAGATTCGTGTAAAGAAATATTGATAGATAGAAAAATTTGAAAGATAATTGTAAAAACAAAACGCAGAAATGGTTGTTTATTTCTTAACTTACGACCAATTTAATTTTGCATCGAACGAAACGGAAGAGAGATAGAACGCTCTGTCTTCGTCACATGTTCCATCTCCGTCTCGTTTCATCTAATGGTGCAACATTATCCAAACTAATTGAAGGACAAATCCATTCGAATAAGTAGTTTTCGGATAATCGGCCAGGAAGAAGATATTAAACAATTTTCAGAAATTGATGTTTATTACATAAAAGGGCAAATACGTTCCTATCCAAATTTTAATCGATTTTTATTCTATTTTGTATAAATATGCTTCGACCAATTTCTCCTTTTTTCTTTTTTTTTTTTTTCTTTACATTCAATAAGCCTGATTCACTCATTGATTTATCTCGATACTGTATTTCAACACTATATATTCGAGAAAAGGAAACAAAAATTGATATACAAAAATGTCGGTTAAGAATTATTCGTTAAGAGAGAGGTTATGTTCGTCACGGCACGGTGTGACAAAGACAGAAATGTTTCGATCCATCTTCATCTCACTTCACTCTTAACTTAAATTATACTGCATACTTCTGTTATCTATTTTCGCGTCCAGGATCCATTTTCCAAAGATATCCTCGACTATATTAATCTGTATCAACAAAATGCAAATGAAGGTAAAAAAAAAAAAAAAAAAAATAAAAATTTACGTAAATAATAACATGGTAGGGGATGAAATTCCGATGCATCAGAATTCTTCGGCGGGAAGAATGTTGTTGCTTGCCTGCACGAAAGGAATAGTCTCGTTTGCAAAGAATTTTTGCAAGCGAGAGGGGAGAAAAATGTAAACAAAAATTTGAAAGTACAAAAGGAACGATAGGGTTACAATAGCCTCCTATGAATAAATTGCGATCGGCATGACCTCATTCTAAAGATCTCGATGAGATAACCCATGTACACTCGACTCTTTGCCCGCTCTTTGCCCCCATTTACTCGTGATGTGTGTAGGTCATCAGGGAGGGGCGACGAGGAGGCAACAATTGATGCAACAAGAACGAGTACCACTTATTCTCGGTTCCGCCTCTATAAATAAGTTTGTACGGTGATGATTTGATTTGTCGAAATTATTTTCACGCTCGATTGAACCGTTAGATCATGTTTCTTCAAACATAATTACGAAATGCGTATGAATATGCATGCATATAAATGTAAATCCTTTTTTTTTTTATTTAACAGGATGGAACTCGAGTTTAAATCGGGGTTAAGAGCGATCCCGTAAGGTCAAGGTTCATCGAATTTGAATGTTGAACGAACAGTATTGGGATGTAAAAGTAAAACGTTGCTGTAATTATATCGTGCAAAATGCGACAAAGTAAGAAAATGAAATAAACTTTTTAAAGCGTTCTCAGAATTCTTCTTTTTTTTTTTTTTAATTGCAAATTGTGAATTGTGTAAACGTTTCTCATATTTCATCTTTTTGAATTCAATTTCGTGTTTTGCAAATTTTATTGAAAATAAAAAAAAAATATCGTTAAAATAACGTTAATTTAGAAGAGAAATATTATTATTGAATATGAAAATAAAATTCTTAATTTTTAATTAATTTAATATAGGCAAAGAAGCAAATAGATGAAAATTATGAATATTTTATCTATTTGTCGTTGAGTAGTCGTTTATTTATTGCAATTTATAAATTTGTAACATTAAAGAATTTATCAACATATCATAATTTGATATACAGACTTTTAAAATCAATTGTGATTCGATTCATCTTCATCTTGATAGATCTTTTTTGTTCGCATAAAAGATTGTAAATTTACGACACGAATATTACAATAATTCCATTCCCACTATCACTGTTTGAATAGCTTCAAATCACACGAATCGTAGGCGTAATTTCCTCATCATTCTGTTTCGACTTCTGAACGGAAGGAAAACGAAAAAAATAACATTAGGCACGCGTTGATCGCCTACAAATGGCATCGTTAATGATATGTGTAAGCGGACTTTCATATGGCGTGATTGCGCAACGAATAAGAAATTGTGTTCTTTAACAATTTATCACTATACAGACACGACTCTGCAAACAACGAGTTAATCCTAAATTTTCTTCCAGATAACATTTCAATCAGTTCAATCAGTTCAACTAAAATATTATTTGAATTTAAAATGTATTAATGAAATTATAATTTTCGTCAAAGTTGAATTTAAAATAACGAATTTATAATAATTAATGAACAATATATTCATATACGAAAATATACGATTATAATTCAATGAATATATAAAATAAAATGATACGTGTTATCTCGCAATAACAATTTTTTCTCGATAACAATTTTCTTTCACGCTTAATTACACTTCGATTATATTTCGAATGTAATAACATTATTACGAATTGCAATTACTCTGTCTCTGCGATTGTGCTTTTTTTCACAAAGAAAGAAGCTAAGAATTATCGAATTCATGACTCACGAAAATTGCCTAAAGCAGACTTCCTATTAGCTGAATAATCTTGCATCTGTGTGTGTATAAAGCAACTTGTGTTTTCTCGACACAAAGTTTTCTCAGATATTGCACCAAAAGGAAACGAATGTCCACGAAGAGAAAGAATAAAGCATATACTGTGTATTCGAGGAATAAAGTAGGTTTCTGCCTCGTTTCTTCTTTGACCAAAGTATGAAAAGCAAAGTTTTTCTTTTTTTTTTTCACGACAAAAACTTTTAAATACTCGCAGAAGATATTTCTCTCTGAGTAAAATGTCTTACATTCTATAACGAGTAGAAGAAATCTATGATACGTGTTATCTACGATATTTCTTTAAGATTATTCATAAAATAAAATATACGAAAAATTTGTGAAGAAATGTCGCAATGAAAATATCATTTTTGTATTAAATATACAAAACGATAGTTCAAAAATATAAATACATGTAAAGATTCTATATATTGTTAACCCTGTATTGAACAAATTTTAGAGAAAAAGGCAGATATAGTTTATTATTAAATACTTTTCGTTTTAGAAAAAGATAAAAGAGATGTTCTCCATTTTGAAAAAATTAATCTGATCATATTTCGAAAATGTCGGAAATGAAAAAAAACACGTGTTTTATATTTTTATTTTTAACACCTATTAAATTTAATAGCCTGTTCTTTCTTTTCATCATTTATATAATTCATAGAAAAATTAACAGTGAATCTAACTAATAAAATTTAATTGAGATTATTTTTCATATAGACACTATATAATTTTCCTTTTGCGTGTCAATATAGATACCTTTACTATTTCTATTTCTACTCGTGATGATTATAGTTGATTATTGTATAATTTTTAAATTACTCTGTCAAGTCAGAGTTCGTTATCCAGGGAATTAAATCTAATTGAAGAAAGGAACGATGATGGGAAAAAATATTGAACAAATTATTGAAATTCCCTTTCATAATTAAAATGATAAATGGTTAAAGGAGTATGATACAATTATATAGCACTTTCTCTGAATTAAACTAGTTACATAGACCTGTGGAGAAATATTTTTCCAGAAAATAAAGTAGCTCTGTTAACGAGCCAGCAGTTCGAAGAAATGTTCTCTCTAATTTCGATTGCATATTATTTGAAGCATATGTATTACAAAAAATTGATATCAAATACGTATAAAATATCTAATAATAAGAAAGTAAAAAATTAATGAAGTGAAAATTATTGAAGTGTGATAAAAATAAGATTAATCGATATTCAATATTATCAAATATTATAATTGAATTATTTTATTTTTGGCAAATATTTAAAGAAATTTTTAATAAATAATTCACATTTGTGAACCTTCGCAATTTATCGCGTTCAATTTCGATTTAACATTTAGACATTTTGAGGCATTTTCAATATTACTTTAAAATTACTTCTCACGAATTGTTTCATACGAAAGGTGAATTAAATATATTTGTAATTAAATCATGTTGTTTGATCTCGATGAAAATAACTAATTCTTTAATATAGCATCAGATATATATGATCAACATTTATTATAGAAATCCTCGATTTATTACTCGATTTCCAAATAATCTCAAATTCCTTTAATTGACCGAATAAACAATCCAACTGATATTATTATTATTTGAAATAAACCTCGGATCTGATCAACGCTTGCTTCAACTTCAAGACTCTTCCTATTTTCTAATTTGTTATTTTTCCAAAAATTCTGAAATTCCTTCAACCAATATAAAAAAAAAAACCACACACACACACGCAATCTCAATTGAAATCGCATTTTACGCTATTGAAATAATTATTTCTAAATCGTCATACGAAATAATCTACCCCTATCTTTATCGAGAAACGTAATCACCATTTCCCCCGATTGGAACGAACTCGAGACAATCGTGGCTTCCTCGAACGATTATTAATCACGTCTCTCCCCGAAAAAAATCAATTCGTTCGTGAGTTTCACAAAGCTTTTAACGATGGGGTTGTAACGACGCGAGAGTATTGTGTCTCCTCCCGAGAGGAAGATGACTTTAATGACTTCGTGAAAGGGAGTTATCCTCGGCGCAACAACCGCCGCTATTATGCTTTCTTTCTACGCAAAAGGGCGTAAAACTAATTAACTTGAGCGCACCTTCTTCAAGAACGTAGCCGCCCAGAAGAATATAATTCGTTGAACGTCTGGTTACTAGGAGATCCATCGAGCAGTGAAACGTGATACAATTTCGTCAATTTTTCCAGTTCTCGTTATTAACAATTTTCAACTGCTTCCTCTTTTCGCCGGGAAGAGACGCATTTCAACTTTTCAGAATATCGATACGACTATATATATTATATCAGTTTTGATGAAATCAAGAAATTTTTCCACGAAGCTTTATTAATTCATTTTAAAATGAATTTCGTAATTGAATTGAAAATTGTTAATTTTTAAAAAAACGCTTCTGTTTTGAGCAACGATGATCAATCTACATTAAAACTTAAGGAGACTACTTGAAATGATGTTTTATAACGATTTAAAATCCATCTAGGCTAAAAAAAATATTTATCACGATTTTTTAAAATTCACGAAGATATACTCGAAGAAATTCATTTCGATATAAAATACTTCTATTAACACTTATATTTCTCAATATACTCCCATTTGTCGATCTAAAAATCTTCTTAAAATTGATCAAGGAAGGACAAACGAAAGCACGTACGATATGTTCGAGAAGCTTGATGAATCAACCAACCAACCGTAAAATTATCTACTTTTCGAACGCGAAACCACATCCATCCGATCGTTAAAGATCGTAAAAATTCGCCCGATTCACCGAGCGTTCGTCTCTCGGTCACGCGAGCGACCGCGAAACAAAGGTTCTCTCTCTCTCGAAAGAATAGCCGCGCCGTAAAACGAATCTGCAACAATAAGTAAAATGACCTTGCGCAAAGAGGTCGACGACCGTTTAGCACGGCTCGCAAGATGCAACGCGAGGAACGCCTTTCTACAGCCTTGACTGCAACCTCCATTACGTTGCTGTCAGCTCGGTTAGCTCGTCACGTGTGAACGTGCGTCGAATGACGTGTTACTATCGCTCTACCACGGCATCGTACCACCACGCGTGTATCGGCTGCACAACTGCCCGTTATTGCGTGGGCTAGAATAGATATTTTTACGATCAACCGCTCGGCGACCAAGGTTTATCGAAGCCTGGCTGACTACGCGCCAGATATATAACCTAATACACCTAAGTTAATGCTAATTATCGCCGAGTTCGACGCACGCTTCGCCTACGTGTTACATATATATATATTTATATTGCAATTGGACGCGCGATGGAACACCTGGGATCGTTTTATTTATTTTTTTTTTCTTTTTCCTTTTCTTTTCGAGCATTTGCTCGATCGTTTGTTTTAAATGTTTCAACGTTTTGATTTGTACAAATGAAAAATTCTCTCAATTTTTATTTGACACGCGTTATTATTTTCTCCACAAATTATAACTCGATCTCGATCTAGGTCGGAGTTAACTAGTCGAATTTAGTTATGTATAGGTCAAACCACGATTGCTTTTGTTTTAATTCGAAGTGTGTCACTATCAGCAGAGGTATTCTCGTTTCTTTCTTACCAATTTTACTTGCTTCTATCGATTGAAAAAAATATTAATCCCTATGTAAAGTTTCTATATGTTCAATTTGCCTTTGTTGAATTCGTGTTTCAAAGTCAATTCTGAATACCGATAAAAGAAATACGAATGTGAAATATGTGTCGTTATCGAATGCAATAATTGATGTCGATACTCTATTCGACATAAATTTAAAAAAAAGATCCAATACCCATTTGTAGATGCTTTATAGTGAAAAGGATGGTCAATAATTTAGAAAACTTTAATATAAAATTATCTCGAAGAAATTCATTTGCAATTTCATTGGCAATTGGCATTGGAAATGAATGATCAATTGAAAGAAATTCAATCAACTTGAGTTTATAAATCTCTTATATATCGACGTGTATAATATATTTTCTTCCTTTCTTGGGAAAAAGAAACAATCGAAAGTCTAAAAATCTTCAAATTTGATATCGACATTTGTCACTTTTTGCGGGTATAATTTATTTTTCATCGCTGCAAATGGCGGTGAAAAAGCGCGCGAGCAATGCGTGGAACGCAATAAAAAGTCAACAGGAAACGTTAAAAAGCGTTCAACGGTGATATGGCGTATCGACGTGTGTAAGATTAATGAAAGAAACCATTTTGCCTTCAAGTAATATATTTTCTTGAACGTAAACGAACTTAAACACGTAATAAAAATCACGCCTGTTCTAACGCGTGTCAGGGCGATAATTTCGATAATTTGATTGAATTCGATCGGAAATTTGAATAGACAATTATAATACGAGGCACGCCACAAAGAATTTTCAATTTTCAACAAAAGACAAAAGAGCAAAAACGAAATAACGACCGATAATGAGAAAATGGCCATTCGATGTGACGAATTCCCTATTATCTCGTCCCTCGGCTTTTTTTTGTCGACGCAGTTCACAAGTGGAACTGCTAACACTGCTCGCACAGACAATTACTATTCTCATGCGATCCGTGAAACGCACAATAATGTATATCCATCGTTCCAACGTGTACATTATTGCGAGCGCAAATCTTTGCTTTCTTTGTTTACAAAAGTATGCACATGCACCATGAAATTATGTTATGATGTTTATCGTATATTATTTTCATTGAAGTCTGGCAAACGCGTGTTTAATGAAATAAGGGAGAAAGATTTGGAAAATTAAATTTAGAAAACGATCGATGCTAATCGAATCTAATCGTAATCGAATATTTTCATATGTTAAAAATTAAAATATTTTTCGTAAAATGATAAGTCGTTTTTTTTTTTTTTTTTTCAAATCGATTGAACAAAATGAGGCAAAAATTAAGTAGCTTTTGCGGTATACAACAACGATGATTACGTAAAAACTTGCTTCGAACATGAATTTACATGAGATCGAATGTTAAATTCCTTGCACATAATGTTACATGTGTCAATAATTTATTTTTTTTGAAAATATCGTGGATAAAGAAGAGGTAGATTAAAATATCGAACAATTACGAATATATTATTTAAAACTTGCTTTAATAAAATTCTGTGATATCATAGTTAAATTCAATTTAAAAACCTCTTAAAAATCAACAAAAAAAAAAAAAAAAAAAGATACTTTATATAGAACTCATTACACGCACACAAACTTTCATTAAAACCGCGATAATTATCGTATTAGGTTACCTTACAACGCGACTTACGCGATCAATTTCGTGGCGCGCTACGATCGGTCGAAATATCATTAGCTTCGAGTACTATTCGAAACCCGGATGTGGAACGAAACACGAATATCGAAATTAACTCGTAAATTAAGTGCATATCGAACTTGATCCCCTCTCCTTGATGACGCCACCTCGAACTTTGGCGAATTATAAGGTCTTCGATCGAAAACAAAAACGTCAACGACCCATTCGAATTCGGCCAACACGGTCGAAACGTCATCCTGCCCCGGCTATTTAGCGACCAAGTGGCTGTCCACACGCGAACGAATGACGTGGACGGATGTCGAACTGAATTGGCGCAATGACCATAACCAGGGTCTAATGCGGCAATGGATGTGCGACCTTTTCCTTGCCCGTTTAAAAGAATGGAACGAAACACGACACCGGCTCGTTGCACACGAAAGAACTTGATGGCAAACGATCCGTATACGTGTGTATTTGTGTATTTGTACAAGCGTGAAAAAAAGAGAAAGAAAGAAAGAAAGAAAGAAAGAAAGAAAAAACGAGTGAGAGCGAAAATTCAGGAAATTCTCGGTAATTGAAAAACGCGTCACGACGTTTGTAACGTAATTGCGATACAACGTGCTTTTTAACGGAGAATGGTGCTGAAAGTTAGAATGATTGGGCAGTTATTTCGTGATGGAGGAAAAAAAATATATAAATGAGAGCTCTTCTTAAGCGAGCGTTTTTATTCAAAATGAGAATGGATAAATAATGGATTTAATTTTGCTATTCGCGATAATTTCAAGGATTTTAAATTGTTTTTTTCTTAAATCTTATGTTACGTTGAAGAGTGCTCGTAAGAAAGTTTGTGAGGCACATATAATAATGTGTTTGTAATTGACAAATTAACTTTATTATAAAAATTTTAAATATTTAAATCAAAAGTCAATGTTATTTTAGATTTCATCAAAGATGTAGTTGCTAATTGTTTCTATTGTATATATTGTATATGTAATCGTTGAAAGAATTTTATTTTTCTCGGAAAATTCTAATCAAGAAAAATCTGAGAAAAAGCAGAGAGTATATTCAAGTATAAAGTAAAAAAAGGAACGTGCTCTTTCAAAGCACGGTGATACGAATTTAAACAGCGCGAAAGGTATATGTATATGGAATATACACGTGTGTAATATTTGATATGATAAGAAAATAAAATTTACAGCGAAAAAGATTCGATATTTTCGGACATTGAAAAAACATGCGTTTGATTCGTTCTTTCGAAACACTTTTTTTTGTCGTTTCAGACTCATAATATTTATTTCTTTATAAATGCTTTATAAATAAATATCACGCAGTTAATGTTTAAATATTTATTAATTATTAATCGAAACAAGTTTTCGTAATGTGTAATAAAGAAAATTGTTTCCATTCTAAATTTAAGGATAATTTATAATTTACAAAATAAAAATTAATAAATATTTAAATAATATATGTTTATAAAACAAACTTTTTTAAAGCATAACAAACAATAAAAGTAAAATTTTCACACGTATCAAACGAAAGGGAAAAGATAGAATTCATTGTAATCAAAACGAATATTTTACACTCTCTTCTCTCGTTTAAATCCCATTGTAGCAATAATCTACACAACATAATAAGGTCGTAACAATCTATTGCGACCTTGTTTCTTCATATGTATAAGCATAATATTACATTTTTCTAGTTTACTGACTATTCCAATCGTTTTGCAAAAATTTGAGAGGAAACTTTCATATTGCTTATCACACAAATGATAAAAACAGTATAAGAAACTGTCTTCGATTTTTTAATTATAAATTAACTTTTTTCTCTTTCCAACCGCATTGATAATAAACTTAAAACTTTTTTTTAAAATTTTTGAGGCCAATATAATTTATTTAATGATAATTAAATAACGTTCTTGTATATCACTTCATAATATCTAAATACAATAATTATGCACGGATTAAAAGTGATCCATCTTTCAATTATTAAATTACTATCTATTTCTATTAAAAAATGGAAAAAATATTAAAAAAAAAAAAAGATATCTAGGAATAATATTACAAAGAATAATATAACATTCGATATTGTAGTGAATCCCATCTTTTCCTTTTCGTTTGATACGCGTGAAAATTTTTATTTATCCCGCTACAAAAAAATTTCTTTTCAATATTATTTAAATATTTATCAATTTTTATTTTGTAAATTTCGTTTTCCATGAAAAATTCGGTATAAAATAACGAGAAAAATTAAGAAAAATATCTCGATTCAGATCAGCATTCAGATAATTTTCCTATGCGAGATTTATTTTCATCTCGAGACTCCATCCATCGAGATTTATGCGCATCAGAATTTTCTCATGGTCTACAATGCCATTGAAATTCCTGACGCGAAGCGAACAGAACAAAGATACAACTCGCGTGTGTCTTTCTCCGATCATTTTCTCGGTTGCATACCTTTTTACCGATGCTACTTTTACTTCCGAGTCTAAAAAAAGCGATTAGCAGGATCCTAAGTTCCCTTCTTTTTTTGCATCACGACTGCATCATAAGTGTCAATCTATACAATGACGTTCGTCCAATGACGTTCTAATCCATCTAATTAGTGCCAAATCGCGTATGTATGTAATTCACGTATATAACATATGTGTGGATACGTCAGAGTAACATCAGGCTTCTTTAACTGCTAATTATTTCTTGGGCTACTTCTGAGAGAGAGAAAAATTTTCATATTTTCTCTACTCAGAAGCTATTTTAACAAGTGAACATTCTATTGTATCGAATAATGTGAACAGATATCTTTCGACAAATGGAATTTTATATTTAAAATTGGTGTATTAAAAACAAAACTATTTTTAATTATATAAATATTATTATTACGACTCTTGAATTTTAAGAAAAATTTGTGGCCCAAATGATCTTATCTATTAGCTGGAATAATGGAGGTTGGTTGGATCGAGAAACATTTGCGGTCCAAACGATCTTGTCTCTCTATTAATTCAAATAATGGAGGATAGTTGGATTATGCTCAAATACGAAAGGAATATATGTGTGCATGCATTATACATGAATGCTTCAATTGTATTCATTTCCTGGAAAGTTGAAGCTCGCGTTAAGGAACCCAATACGATCAATAATATTGACAATAATGTTATTAAAAAGATATTAACAATGATGTCGATAATGATATTTTGAATATTTCGCTTAATCCGTTTTAAAATCGCATACAATCAATGATATTAACAATATTTATTCATATCGATTTATCGATAATAATATTAATTGTGGGCGAAATTAATTTTTTGATAAAATTATTATTATTATATATACAAATTGTATCTACTTGTAATGACGAAAATTTTTATACATGCGTTAATTTTTCGATCCTTTTTATAGATATTTTTCTTTTTTACCTAAAAAAATGGTATTACTTTTATATGTAATATTCATCAAAAGAATATATATATATATGTATACGTAATGGTATATAAAAATAGTAATGAGATATCTCTTTTTTTTTTTTTTTTCTTATTCAAAGAATGAATTTCGCATATTACGATCGAAGAAAAAATTTAATCTTCACATAGTTGCATAAAACATAATCATTATCGAAATCATTAGCGTAGCGTTGCCTTCAAAGAATCATTTACCTCTCCGGTATAATGAAATAATTGCACGGCTATTGCTGTTTCAACATGAGCGTTTCTGCGATTGTGATCGTTAATGAGATCATTGTTTCTTGCCAACTACGGACATTCATACATGTGTAAAAAAACGAAAACAGATCTATCATTTATTCATTCGAATAATTAAGAGAAATTGTAAATTTAAAAAAATTAGAAATAAAAAAAGTGGAAATAAAATTATGTACATTCAAGTTATATTTATGATAAAAAGATAATAAAAGGGCAATTTTGATCGAAAAGAATTTGATATATTTAAAAATAAATATATACTTCTTTAAATGGTAAAATAAAAAGTTAATTTTAATATGATTCAATACAAAATTATAAAATTATTTTGAAAATTTATTGAACTCAATTAGATATTTACTGTATTATGATTATATTTATTTTAGCTAATTTTAAGTGTTTAAAAATAAAAAATTTCAAAAATAATAAATTGTAAAACAAAATCAGATTAGAAATCACGTAAACGGCTGAATTTATGAATTCTTAATGAATAATGATTCTTAGATATTAAAAGTTATTGTGTATGGAATAGATATATAAAATATTATAAGTATAAAATAACTACGTATTACATATTACATATTAAATATGCAGATACATGATACAAAGTAGATGTTATGTATATTCTTAGATATGCAAAAATCATTACGTATAGATTAACGTTACGTATTACGTATATACGTATGTGTTATATATTAAACATGGTATAAAACTTTGTAAATATATTTCACAAAAGTTATAATACATATTATAAAAATTATAATATAATAACACAATTATATGAGAAAAATTATGTATTATATTTCACGATAGAAAAAACAATTTCTATAATTTCAATCTCGAAAATTTTCGTTACAAGCTCAGAACTTCGTGTATCAATCTCGAAAAACCTTACAGGTATTACGATATATATATTTCTCGAAACCGGTTTCTCAGGATATCAAACAAAACAAAGAAAAGATAAATATGGGATAAAGAACATACCGAGTAGGGTTATCGCCGACGAACTGCGACTTCTCTGTGTGAAATGGTGTACCAAACGTCATAACAGAACAAGTAGGCAATCTAGGTTGCTGTCGTTTTTGAGAGTTCTTGCCGCTCCTCTGCCGATTCTCGCTATCGGCCGAGTTTTCACGACCGCCGAATAGTTCGGCTAGTCAGCTGATCGCACGATGTTTCATCGCTTCGCTCACGGTACGCATTATTGCTGGAATTTTTCTGCGAATTAGGCCTTTCCTCTTACTCGACTCGCTGTTGTCCCCCGCGAGAGATTCGACCTTTAAAACGTATCAACCGACCACAATATGGTGTGTAAATTTGAATTGGCGTTCAATGTTCAGAAACGCGTGCAGCCATACACTGTTCACTTTTCTAGCGGCGTAAAACGAGTCTGGACAGGCACAGAAACGTACGTGTCTTCCTGTTGGATCGCTATCCCACAACACAACAGGTCGTTCTAACGTGCTTTCTTGTCACGATCTCACTTGTTCTGTTTTTCGATGATTTAAATTTTAAACGATACGATAAAATGTCTCAAAATTCGAGAAAAGATCGAAACAACGTTCGAAAGTATCGAGGCGAGAACACAAAGAGAGTCACGATGTCACGAAATTCCGCAGTTTACTAGTGTCACAAGTAACGGTATAACGCGCGGCCAGTAAACACAAATCATGCACGGAAATTTAACGAAGCGTCGACACTGGTTGGACGCAGCAAGTGCAACGACCTGTCATTCGTTCTTTTTTCTCTTTTCCGTTAATATCCAAGCTCTCCGCTTTGTATTGAACCGAACGTTTTTCACAGATGTCAAATTACATGAAAATATCCACGATGGAAACGAATATATCCAAGTCGGTTGTATATATGAGAAGCACGAGTAGCCGATGAAAACCGATTAGGACCGAACCGAGCCGAAGGTAAAGAACCGACTCCTACCACGTCTAGCATCCGACTGGCTCCGAGGAAAGCTGGTCGACGGATGTGGGAACATCACCTGCCCCCCTTAACCCCTCGTCCCATCACTCGGGACGCGCCAACGCACTACTATACGGACCATGTCACTATCCTCAACCCTCTGCAACAGCATGCTTCTTCCATCGGTATCGGACGGTATTTCAAAGACGCATCAAAGTAGCTCCTTTTAAACTTATTCGCATTTCTCTTGTCCCCTCGAATCCCTTTTCTCGTCTCTTCTAACGTAAATTTGAATCGCGTCATAGACTATAATACGACCATGGTTTTTGTTATATCTTTCGATGACGTCCTATCCTGGATTAGGGTATTTTAAAATTTTACTTGAGAAAAAAAATTATTTTTAAATTATTTCTTTATCAAATTTATGATAATTTCAAACAATAATAGGAAATAAAGGATAACGAATAATAAAGTTCGTATAAAAGGAAAAAGTGTGTAAAATTTAGATAATTTAGAAAAATTGTTTTTTGTTGAATTGAAAAAGTTTCGGAAAAACTATTCCATTACAGAACAATACATTTCTACATTTTTCTAATAAAATTAAATATTAAAATAATTTATTTTTCAAATGACACGTTATTATTCAAATAATTATTAATAATTTTTTACTAATTTAATTTTCAATTCTAATTTCTATCATATTTCCATAAAGAAAATTTTAATCGTAACAATATTTCAATCGATCCTGATAATTTAATAGAAAAATAAAATTCAAATAAAAATTTATCAATGAAACAAAGAATAATTTCTCCTTGTAAAAACAATTTTCGAAAATATCCTTCTCTATGTCGTTTAAAACATATCGTGCAAAATACCATTTTAATTGTCAGATGTTGAAATAATTTTTTTTTAATGTGATATAATGCGTAACGGTCACGTAACGTTTAAAATTAAATGAACATAAAATATTATGTCAATTTCGTTATGTGAAAAAATTTTCTAATCAACGCTACACGAAATATCCGTACGAAACACGCATCATTGTTAAAAAATAATCGGAATAAATATCAATGAACATAAATTGTTCAATCAACAATATAATGTAATCATACATCGTGTCCCATATAATTATGTTGATAACGGTAAGTTATCATTGTTACGTGAAAATACTGCAGCAATAAAATGCTAGTGTAAAGTCACGCAAAATCATACAGCAATTCGAAGTAGTATCATAATATACGTGATTATTTCTATGGATAATTTCAAACATGAAAATAATACAGTCTTCCATCGTAAAACAAAAAAAAAAAAAAAAAAAAAAAACGGCGAGATAAAAAGAAAATGAAAACGTATTTGCAGGTTGTATTTATAGGTTATAGAAACAAAAATAGAGCGTATCGCGTAAGCTATACGAATTTTTAATCACTTAAGCGCGAATCCTTTCGAGCTCCAGTTTCGCCTCGAGCATCATCTCTTCTTTTCTCGTTTAGTCTCTCTCTCTCTCTCTCGTCGGTCGACTTTGTCTCTCCATACCTTTTGTTGCTTTTCCAAAGACAGAGTGTGATCCGTTGTTGAGGAAACGATAATAAAGGGAGCGCATTGATTTCGGCGGAATGCACACGCTATATATCGATTTGAAAAGGAAACAAGAACACGAGAGAGTGGCAGGCTAGAAGAATTTCTAATACAGCTGGTGTTCTCCCCTTTACAATGCGTGTTCAGTTCTAAGTATGATAATGAAAAGAACGGTGGTGGTTCTTTTTCGTTCTTTTTTCATCGAATATCTGTGTATACTTTTCTTTTTGCCAATCATTCTACAAGATTTATATATATAATAGCAAAGTAGATAATTTTTGTAAGAAATTTTTTCTTTTATAATTTTTTCAATCTCTTATGAGATATTTCATTTTTTCCAATTAAGCTAAACACTGTGTGCGTGTACATCACAATTTACAAATAAATTAATAAAATAATTCTATTTTGAAACGATGTTGATACAATAATATATATATATATAAGAGAGACAAGATAGAATTCAAGAAAACTTAATTACATAATTGCATAATTTATTTTCAACATAATCACGTGTATAACTTTTTACGAAAATTACGACATTCCATTGTTCTTCGAAAAAGTAGGGCAACGTTAATTTACTGTATGCAACGACGTTACATTTTTATACGCGAGAAAGATAGATCTTCCTTTTCTTAAGTTCATTATAAATAAAATCTCCAAAAGTTAAAAGAGAAAGAGCATATTCACTCACTCTCTATCTTATTATTGAATCTTCAATTTTTGCCCATCAAGCGAAAAAGAATCTCAAATTATTAAGGGCCACTATCCGCTAGAACCAGATTTGATTGAAAAAGCAATTTTAATCTTTACTTTTGTCAGAGAGAGAGAAAAAGAATTGGAATTTTCGAAAATAAATGCGTATATACATTCTCGAGAATGAATAATCAAAAAAATATCGTTGACGAAATTTATTAATGACGCATCTTTTGCCACGCAACCCACGTCAAATCTTAATTTCATCTAAGCATGATATTTCTATAAAAATATGTATTAAAAACGATCGATACGAAGGGTTGGATGGTTTAAAGATCGAGTGGTCTCGAAAATTAATAAGTGAAAAAAATTAAATTTAAAAAAGGTCAATCAATAATTTTTTTAACAGTTCATCGACTGTTAAGTCACTTGCACGATCAACTGGCCGAAATTATTTGACATTTATCGCTATATCGAGAATAAGATTGATCAAAGTTTGATTTCAACGGGGTGGACAAAGCTTATTCATCGAGTAAAATTATTATAATCGATGAAATTGTTAATCATTTTTTACATTGGTGGAAACAAATGTTGTTAGTAAGAATTATGTTTTTCTTCCATTACTACAATGTAATTATAAAAAAAAGGAAAATTCATATTCCATTCGATATTTTCCTCCGTCTGATTCATTTACTCCAACATTTCCAAGTTTCAAAACTATCGCAAATTAGTAGAAGGGTTGGTAAAAGGATCTAGCAAACAAACATCTACTTCTGTATAATTTCTAGAAAGTTTTAGTGTAGTCAGTACTTGGTGTAGTTTTCGAGAAATATTACAAAGAGGAAAATCGACAATTGATCTCGCCAATTTTCCCCTCAATTTCGAACAGTTTAAGTTCAGCGTTGCGCCATTCAGAGAATAAATTTCGCCTGTAATCTCGAGCACGGAAACAAATTGCACCCTTTGTCTTCAGAAAGTTTCCAAGTGTATCCTGTAATCTTTGGCGGTACAAAAAAGAAAAAAAACAGACGTTTCTTTTTAAACAGTGAGTTGATACCGAACGATCAATGGAGTTTGGCGAATGCTAAAACTCGAAAAATAATCGCTGTAAAAGTAAAAGGAGACACGTGAAAATTTTTCAGGTCCCTCGAGTGGAACTCGTGGGTGTTGAAATCTTCGATCGAACTTGCTGACCGAGATGTTTGCAAGGACGGTGTTCTTCTGCAGTTGCGGATTGCACGCATGCAGGGATGCGAATTCAGAAGGAAGCGCATTAAGATAATTATTGCAAAAAATGCTGGAAAAATCAACGTCCTGAATAGGCGTACCGTGAATCCTCCTAATCTTCTAATTATATTTTTCGATTAATTAAATCGCGCCGTTTTCCAAACAAGCCCACTGACCGAATATACGAATATCTCGTTCAGAAAGCGTCAAACGTGTAAATTAAATAATACGTAAGTGTTTGGGTACTTTCATTTCGTGGTCGAGTTCAAAGGGTCGGTTAAATTAGATTATGGTTTGTTATGTCAATGATTTATTTTGGTGTCTGGTGGCTTTAGAGAAATTACGAAAAAAATTACTTGCAATTATTGTTGATTCAATATTTGGAACAAAACAAGAAATATAATTGAAGAGATGTATGTATCTTTTAATTGATAATTACGTTGAATCGATGTATCTTTATTTTGATTTTTTTTATATAAATTTCGAAAGCAAATGAGTTTTAAAAATCGTGTGAATTATTAAAAATAAATTCGAGTCTTTGCAACAAAATACTTAAATCTATCACGTAGCTAAAATTTGTTCAAATATTTTCGCCACGCAGTGGTGATATACTATCGTATTTCAATCGCAACAACGTTTTCACAAATATTATTCCATTTTATTGAATTGATATATATATATACGTATGTTGATTTTCCATTTTGATAAAATAAACAATTTGAAATGAATCGTCCATCTTGTTTAAAATAATTTCATTTTTTGCTCTTGTGTGTAAATTTAGAAATCGATGCAAAATAAATAATTACACCAATCAAATGTAAGATACGTCTGTTCTATTCTATCAGCAATATAATATGTATATAACTGGTGTATAAATTTAAGAAAAATTACAAATACAACTATTTGTATAAAAAATATACTTTTGAAATAAATTGTACATTTATCAGTAAAATCGAATTTCAAATTACAATATAAATCTCCATATCAAGTCGTTATGAAAACTGAAAGATGAAATTTTATATATATACAAATAAAAATGCTAGTGGATTACATAACAATTGTACAACATTCATAAACAATGTAAATCTAAAGCTGTATATATAAGTTTCGAGTGAAAAGTTAGAAAATTTGAAAAATAATTTTAGAGATTGAAATAAATAGAAGCAATTTGATTTTTTCAAATATATAATCATTTTAATTCAACAGTAGATATAGTGAAGTTAGTACTACTATATCTATCACACTTTACTACTCGTTACTTTATTTTATCTAAAATTAAATTGCTCACAAATTGAGAATAAGTTCAACGAATATTTTGACACATCATCTTTTATATTTGTTTCAATTTCTATGTTCATTAAATTTTCTATCCACAGTAAGATTATTTTAACGTCCAGGTTTTACTAAAAATGTAATTTCAATGTTAGATCCTTTAAATGTGCCTTATGGAATCACTCTAAATTCCTCTTTTTTCCTGAAAAATTGAAACAGAAATCATCTGCCCACATGAACGTTCGAATTTCTGCCTGTGGATGCTAAAATCTTATATTTCATCCTAAAATATATATATATATGTTTCAAGAAAAATAGCCTAAATATTTTGTAACGAAAACATTTTTCCAAATACGCATCAATAATATTTTTACTTGTTAAAAAGCAAAATTGGAAAACGATATAAATTTCTCTCTCCTCGAATAAAGACCAAATCGATCAAAAAACTGTCTCAATTAATTCTTATATCGCATTAACGATAATTCCAATATTAATCCTGTCGTGTTCTATCACGAACCTTCCTTCTCCAGTATAAACCCAGTCCAACTAAGTCCGTCATCCGAGGGTATATTAGATCCAATTATCGGAATTAAGCGAAGCACCGGAAGGAAAATTCTCTGCCGCGCAACTAGTGTATACGTTCATCATTGTCGAAACGCAAAGGCTTCGTCGTTCGAGGCAAATGTTTGACCGGGCTGCACAAACTGGGTCGGTCAAGCGGCAACGCGCCGTCGGCCAATGAGATTCACAGAGCTTTCGATTGTTCCCTTCTTTTTTCTCTCTCTCTTTCTCCCTCTCCGCAGGTACGAAGAAACTTCGACAGGGACCGCTAACACCGACGAACAGAATTCGGCTGGTCGCGTGCTGGCACCGTGCCGAGGAAATCGTGGAACGCGGGATACAATTTCGTATTGGGACAGAGGAGAGTGCATTACATGGATCGCCGTGTGTGCCGCATCGTTTCGCTGCCATCATACATCGAGTTCCTCTCATACGGCCATGTTTAGAGGCTTCGAATGACGAGATGCCGCATGAAATGCGGATTGATAAAAAAAAAAAAATCTAGTAATGGAACCCTCTTCAGAGATATATTTGGACATTTGGATATCGTGTAATATTTTAAGAGGATATTTTTGAAAACGTTTTCTCGTTTCTTTCTATTTTTATCTCGATAGAATTTTAATAATTCGAGTATATTATTATAAAACAACTCGGTGAGAATCGGATTTATATTCTTTCCGCTCTTGTTTTGAAAATTTGTACAAGAATATTTAATGATTTCCTTTAAATTCGAATTATATTCGCCTAATTATTTACACCCTGTTACTCGTTTTTATTCTCTAATTTGGATAATAGTTTACAAGATGTTAATATATTTGTGGAACATGTTTAAAGAATTGATTTTACATGTATATTTAATATACATATTTAATATCATATAACGTTAAATATACAATTTTATGAGAAATATATAATTTGCAACTTCTTATGTTCCTTTTTAATTAAATAAAAAATATTGAAGTATAAATTTTATTTTCATGCGAGCATTTATCATTTCAAAGGAATAGAATAAATTTAAGAAAAATAAATCGATAAATTGTGAATAACTCTCATAAATTTCTCTATTATCTTTTTTATATTGAATAATCGCATTCAACGTATCCTTGTTACTTTACGATTTCCTTTATTTTGTTATCAACAACATTAAAACTGATGAATAAATTCCATCAATAGAACGAGTATAATAAAAACGGTTATACAATAGCAATAGCATATGATGAAATTGCATCCACTTTGATTAAAATTTTCGTTTGTTCAATGAACGGAATATTTTTTAGTAAGAAAATCAATTATCATCAAAAAAATTCGATTTTTTTGGTGGGGGAAAAAAAAAGGCACGTCAAACTTTTCTGCAGTATCCTTGAACCTTTGATTCGCTCAATGAACAACTATAAATTTTCTGAAATAATATTTTCTGAAACGAAATGTGTAGTCACGCGAGCCATCACGAGTTATTTTCGCGGATTCTTCCCGTCATTCGTAACAAAATATCGAACAATCTGTCTTTAAATGATATATTGGTTTCCAATTATCATCATCGAAGATCAGAATGGTTTTATCGATATCAAGTTAGTCTCGAGTAAACAAATGTTTCGAGATCAACAGATTATAAAATAATGTTTTATTTTACAAATTCATGAATAATTCCTTCCACGATTTAAATTATTAAGTGCATTTTTATGTATATTCTACAGTTTATTTTATATTTTATTATCTTAATTTCATTTTTTACTACTTTTTATAGAAATTAATAGAGATTATTAATGGAGATTTTCTATATAAAATAAATGAATATAAATATAAATGAAATTAATATTGTAGAAAAATGAAAATAAATATCTTCTAGAAAGAACGAGGAACAAAAATTTTAATATATATATAAGAAAGAATCTTATTAAGAAAATTCATCTAATTCAAAAATTCTGATTTTAATAAATATTTGCATATGTGTAGAGCAGAAGAAGAATTATAAGATAAAGCTTAATTTTTAAAACTGTTACAAATACAATATTGCTTGGAAATTTTCTTTACAATAAGTATAATTGTATAATAACACTATAACGAAAAAGTATTAATTATTTATTATTTTACGAAAAAATTTTTATTTTTTATTTTAATTTTTATTTTAATTTTTTAATATACAAATTTTTTATTTTTAATGAAATTTTATGAATATAGGTAGTATAATAGATTGTGTATGAAACAATTTTTTTTTATAGAAATATCATTTTGAAAAAATTAAATTAATACTCAAAATTTCAAATATCTTTTTCACTTTTTAAATATTAAATTATTAATATTAAATTTATAATGGTGAGAGAAATTTTATATCGAATATTTTATACAAATAAAAGAAATTAATACGAAAATATAATATAATAAAATATGATGAATGAATAAGATAAACATATCAATGGCAAAACAAGCAATGAATCATAGTTGCACAAATTAAAACGTGTTACCTTCCCGGAATAAAAATTAATTTTTAAAAACAAACATATAAATTCCATAAAAAATCTCGTAGATTTTTGAAAATTTAAAAATCTTTAATCCTGAAACAAAATTTCTAATTTGCAATCGAAAGAATTATAAGAAATTCTTTAACTTTGTCCAAAATATCTTATATTTTTTACATTTTCATAATAATAAAATTAATTAAATATAAGATGAACCTTATCAAAAACTCATATTTAAAACAAAATTTGTATCTATTCTTTGACAATTAAAATTTTTTTAACTATTAGCTATGCTCCTCTATTTCTACAACATGAATACTAATCCTAACACGATTGAGAGAACAGATGTTTTGGAAGGAAAATAGTTTTTAAAGTAAAAGCAAGCAGCAGCAGCAGCATCACATGTTCCCTCATGTGGACACATTTAAAAGCCTTTCATAAGTTTTTATAACCCTCGTGTTTTTCATGGTGAGTCACCTCGTAGTACCAAGCACGGAATTAATAAACTATAACAATAACTATCAATTTCGTAACGATATCAATTCAATTACATTCAACATTCAAACCTCCTGTATGAATTTTTGCATTTATTTCATTTATTTTTTTAATTATTGTATATCGAAAAAGAGAATTTCCTTTAATTATGGAAAATACTGAATTCTGCGAAAATACGAGATAACGTTAATAATTTTATTAAAATTAATTTTATCGAATTAGCATATTATATTATCGAATTTGGTTATAACAAGTTATATTAAAAATAATTTTCGAGTTTTGTGTTATTAGTATTAATAATGTCTCTTAAATTTTGTTATAATATTAAATTAAAAACTAAAAGTTCTTTTCGTTATTTGCACACAGAGATTTTACTACAGAGATATATAATTTAAATAAGAGGTTTATTGATATTAAGACATTTTCCTCTAGCTTTCCAAATCTTTTCTTTTAAATCTTTCTGTATCAGCTAATAATATAAGAAAATGGAAAAATATAAATTGCTAATGAATTATTCGTTTACAATTATATATCAAACATTGAAACACTTCATGAATTCATCATGGAATGTTCAAATTTGTCGCGTTCAAATTCGATTCACCTATTTGAAAAATTCACCTCTTGAAATTCTTTTTCTCGAAATATTCATAAAATCGATTGAAATCAGTTTGCAATGTTCAATGTTCAAATCGACTCGCGATACACTTAAACCCATTACTACCCACGCGCACACCGCTGCAATTCGGTGCAAATTTTAGGAAGATGAAATTGTGGAAGACGAGAGAGTACAAAACAAGGCAGATGACTTTAACTCTGGGAAGTCGAACATTTCGACAGACAGAAGAAGACGTGTGCATTTGATGGAAATCGCAGTCTATTTTCGCGACCTGCCACGGATTTGGAGCATGGACATCGAAATAAATTGCATTCGATCGCGGCTAAATTTCATCTCGAACCGGATCTTTCGCAATTTTCACATTTGTCTCGGGAATTTCGTGCAATTAGCGCAACAATCGATGCGAAAAGAAAAAAAAACACATCTTTGTTATTTTTGTTAACAAGTCGATCGTCACTCCTGCTGAAAATATACTCGAGTGATAATTATTGGCGCATAATTCCACGAAGATATTCTGGTTTAATTTTAGCGCGTTCCTCGGTACGTTGATTCTTGAAAATATTAGCGCGTTTCTCTCTTTTCCCGTGACACTTCAAAACGCGTACAGTGACTCAAGAAAAATATTCTTATGCTTACTGTAAATAAAACTGTTGATAAAATAATGCATTTAGACCGAATTCTAAATGTATTGTGATAATAATCTAATCAATTTAAACTTAAATATCGAGAAAATATTATTTATCAAGTTGTAAGAATAATTTAAGTGAAGTTCAATGTAAAGCTTTATCTCCGTCACACCATTTCATTCTATCTTTGAAGTAAAAATTTTTAAAGCTGAAGGAACACTATAGTTGCACAGAAATTTTTAATTCAATGAAATATAAAAAAAATAGGATCATTTCAATTATTATGCATGTAAAAATGATGGAAAATAATTAAAATTAATAAATAAGTTGATTTGATATTTAAATATGAAATAGAATATTAATAGTCTTAGACAACTTGTATATTTCTAATCATTTCAATTTTTCAAGGAGAAGTTGAAAAATATTTTTCAATCTATACTTCAAAGAGTTAAACGAGATTTTTTTATATATCAATATTTGTATTGCTTCTAAAACTAACCCTTTAAAAATATTTCACAAATATATTAACATTTTTCTAAATATAATTTTGGAATGATATAAATTTTTTCATAAGGAATATTCATTCTGTTGTAAAAATTATTTTCATAAGTGAAATTGTATTCAAGATATGAAAGAATGTTTGTCTTCAAAGAGATTCCGCTATTATACTCTGCATATAGCATAAACTTTTATTAAAATCAGAATTAGGTGAATTTTTTTGTAAGATAATGTTCGAATATTTGACATAGAACTAGCTACTGTACTTTTTGAATTCCATAATAAATAAGTATAAAGACCAATTTAATGTAAATTAGTGGATTTTCAGATTTGTGTAATAATTTTAATTATAAAATTCGAATATAAATTCATGCCATTTCCAATGAATATGAATTTTATCTGATTTTATTATCGGTCGTATGGTTAGCATAAATCACGATAGCTTTTGATATAATATAATATGATTGTATTATATCAATATATAGATAAATATTTATTTATACATAATATAATTAGATATTTTTAACTTCGAAACAAAATGTAAAACAAAATATTTTCCAATTCGAAAAAGAATTATAAACATTTTTTTAAAGTACGTATCAAAATAAATATTGCAATGAAATAAATAAAATAATAAAATCAAAATCAAATAGGATATTTTTTGAATAATCAGGTTTTAGATTGAAATCAAAACATTTTTGTATCGTGTTCCTTTTAATTAACATATCTGATTGACAATAATAGAACTAGAAGGATGAAAGAACAACTTCTCGTTTGAATTAATTACTTACTTTCGTATTCGTTAAAAATCTCTCACGATGAAGATAATCGTAATTTAATTTGTTCGATAAACAAATATAAAACAACACGGTATGAACAACTTCCAGGAGATACAAAAATACTATACAAAAGAAACATTTTACATTAGCACATATGAAGAAAGAAAGAAGCTTTCAGGAGTTACAAAAAAAAAAAAAAAAGACGATACAAAAATAATATTTTCTAAAACATTGCTTGTTTTCTTACACAAAAACTTCTAATTTATTTCCATTTATATTTTTCATTGTTGTTTGTCTCTTTTCTCTCGTCGAATTCTCCGATTAATCCTCAAATTGATTCCCCTGTTTCTCTAGCACTCTCTAGCTTTAAAGGCACACTGACTTTTCCCATGGATAGCCACCACAAATCAACCAAGCAGCATGTATTCACATGGTTTACGTGTATCGATGCTTTCATCGGTTGAGAACAAAAGGTTCAGCGCCAGCTGCTACCCATACCTCGAAATTGATCCACTTAATGATTACGTAGAAGAAGATCAACCGATTGATCGTGCAAACGATCTCGAAGAGGTTGTTCTCGGTCGGCACACCGAACAGAAGATCACGAAGAGCCGGCGCCTCGGCAAGGAACGATTGCCTCCACATCTCGTGATCGTATATCGTGTCGTTCGTTTCGATCGTGATTTTCGTCTCGGGTATACGGGTTCTGCGGATCGTATTATTCGAACCTTTCAACTCTTGTATCCAACTTTCGACCGCCTCGTAGATCGAATAAATCTCACCCATGATTACTTACGATGGGTGCGCGATAATTCGTCGAAAAGTTATCATCGGCACAACCAACGAATAACTGAACCGCAATTCCTGGTGCGAATGCCAACTTTGATGTATCTATCGGTTATCTAACCGCTCTAGAATCGTCATCGGTTAAAAGTGCCCGCCAAATTGCGAAACTGTTGTGTATATGCATGACTAGCAGATTAGGTTAACTTCAGCAGCAGTTTGGTTATGAAATAGGTGGCGCTCCGCTCGTTCGGATGCGAAAGTTTCATATGCCAAGTGTATACAGTGTTAACCTTTTAGAGCACGCGTTGAGTTTGAGAGATATTATATTTCATACTATGAAATGTATCTTTGAATGTTATTTTCTTCGTGAAAACTAATGATATAATGAACAAATCGAGGAGCATAGTGATAATAGGCCTGACATTAGTGCGATTTTAATTCACGTGTGGTTTCTAAGACTTGATATATTTGTGGAATATCTTTGGATCTAGAATCGATCTAGAGACTAAAATAAATTATATGACGGAGCTATTTCACTTTATTTCTGCTTAAATATGATATATTAAAAATATTTATGCTTTTCATTAATTTATTCATAATTTTTTCAATCAATTTTCACTATATATAAAATAAATATAAAGTTTATTAAATCAATTTTGACTCTCTTCGAAATTTCACATTGCTATATATTTAAATTTTAAATTGAATTTAATAATATTCATCAAAGATGTAAAAAAATTTATTTTTTGATTTTTAAATATTTAATGCATACTTCTTTTAATATTATTTTTTTATTAAATGTTATATGAATATTAAAAAAAGAAATAATGCTGATAAACAACATTTTTTACATTTTTTATTTCTGTACTTTATGCAAAAAGAGCCTACAAGAATTATAATTAAAATTAATTGCATTTGATAAGTGCTTCTAGAGGAAAAGTGGTTTTATATTCACAAAGATTTAGATTAATGACAAAATTTTCTAAATAAACGTGGATTTGGAATCATAATGTATTCCATAAAATCCAAAAATTTAAAAAAGGATCAGATTAGAATTAAAGCAGAAAAAATTTATCAAAGTTTGTGTAAAATTTATCAAAGTAAACAAAATTATATTCATCATTATTATTATTATTATACATTAATAATAATAACATCATAATTTTTCTAAAAAAAAGTAATTATAACTTTTTTTTAATGTAATTTAATTTTACATTATTTAAACTAATCATATTGATTCATATAAGTTTTAAATATTATTCTCTGTACTTATCTCTATATCTAATTAATAATATCCTAAAAACAAAATTATTAAAAAATCCATCTATATAAATTTGACAAAGAAAATATGCTATTTAAAATATCTATTGTTAAAAATTTTATTACATATAAAAATTGTAATAAACAAATAACTTCCATTATTGCTTTTATATTTAAGCATTTATATCTAACCAATTAAAAATTTAATCTCAATTGTATTATTGGAAAATTCTTTATTGTAAATCTTTCTTTTTGAAGTTGTAGCAATATTCAAGATAGATAATTACTTTTAACAGATTCAAACTTGCTATAAATATATAAAAAATGAAAAACTAATTCAAATAATGAGATAAAAAGAAAGACTGATTTGATTTGTTAAAAGAATCATTTTCTTACTTCCCGAATAAAAACTTTTTCCAATAAAAGCCCTATTTTTACGACAAGACTGAACCGATGCCCTATTTTCGACCGTTTTAAATCAAGATAGAAGCGTACCAGTTATAATTGAAGTCGATAAAAGTATCTCCATTAAAATATAATTGAAAGTTCCTATATGTGCATACAATATTATTTCCCGATTTCTTTTTTTTTTATCATCATGTAATATTTTTCACAAAAGACACGAAATAATAAGTACTTTGCAAAAAAAACGATACTATTTGAATATACATTTTTTTAAATCCATTGTTTATAGATAAAAGAAAATTTTGATTCACGATGACGACAGAAGGGATACAAATGATTGAAATGATTAATAAAAATATTTTTTCATTTCATTAGATTATTGAATTAAATAAAGTGATGAAGCTTCTTATTTGGTAGTTTTTTTTATTTGTTTTTGAGCAAAGATGAAATTGGATGATTCACACTTTAAAGAAATTCTAATTTAGATTCTGACTCCGTCTTCCCAAAAGTCTTAAGCTTTTAGATCACTAATCATCAGTTCTTAGAAATGAAAGATTCCCAATCAAAGATAATAATAGAACTTGCTACGATGTAGAAAATATAAGTAAATAAAATAAATAATATTTCTATACAATTATATATTGTCAAATCATATTTTTAATCAAAATTTAATAAAATTATTATAAATATCAATATCTTAATAATTCTTAAAATAAATTCTTTAGTTGTAAAGAAAACATCTCAAGTATTAGGCAAAAATTAACCTAAAATCACAATTAAAAGATTTATCCCATACTGAAATAACAAAATATTTTTCATTTTACATATTTTATTCGTATAAACGTAAACATCCACAACGTACTTGTAATTCTTTTTTCGAAAATATTTAATAAATATAAAATATTCTTCTAACATCTGCCTGGATTATCAACATCATTAAATGTTATTCACACAAATATGTTAAAATTATCGTACCGAGTAAATATCGAAATTTTCAATTCATATTTTTATATCGATTTAATCCGGATTTCATTCCTTTCATCGCATTGAACTCGATCCACAAACTGATATTGTAATTCGTTTAATAGCTTTCGCATTGAGCAACGTTATATTTAGCAGTTTCACGCATGAGTACACTTTCCATTGAAAAATTCAGATTTTGTGCTTAAAACCGATTAAACTGTAAAAAAAATGAAAAAAAAAAAATGAAAGGGAGAAACTGCTTCGTTGATTAAACTATCGTTATTTACGTATTGAAACAATAAAACGAGAAACATTTCGAAATGAAATGAAAAACTATCTTCAAAAATCTTTCGAAAGATTTAATTTTACGCAAAAGATATTTAATAAGATTTAAATCGTTATAAGGAGCAAACTCACGTACGAATTATTTAGGCCGTTGACACCGGGTCATTGCTATAAATAAAAGGGCCAACAGGGGTGCATTCTAGGATCTCGAATGTTCCTAAAATAGCGAGAATGTCGTCGGGACAAAATGGAACGACTTCTTACGTGTCGTTGTAAAGGCAACAGTAAAGAATCTCAACTTGATAACAAAGGAACCAACGAGCACCAAGTAATTGAACAAATATACTTGCAGAAATTTTCATGCATCTTACGAGAGATGTAATTAATAAATTGTACTATGAAAATCAGTAATTATTCTGTTCTATAAAAAACATTGTGAATATCTAGATATCATACGTGATAGATTGTGAAGTTTCATTATTGGGAGAAGAAAAAATTGAAAAAATAAAAATAGATTATTTTTATTAATGAAATATCATTTTGAGAGGATGAGATTAAACTTTCTCTATCGTTTTCTTAAATATAACTTCGTAGTGGTAGAGCAAGATTTTAAATTATGAAATATTTATTATTTTTTAAGCTTTTGCGCTAATTGTCCTGAAATATATTTTTACAAAGACATGAAAAAAATGGTAAAAATTTAGGGAATGATTTTATCTTCCAAACAGATTTTCTGTCAAAAAATAAATCTTCATTTTCATTTCAAAATCAAATTTTTCGAGATAATCTATGAAGATTTTACGATGTCACCTAATCTCAAAAGTAAAATAAGGTAGAAATAATAAAAAAAAAAAAAATAAAAATAAAAATAGATCATTTTTATGAATGTAATATCATTTAGAAAGTAGAAGCCTCAGATTCTCAATATCACTTTTTCTAAATATAACTTCGATAATGATACTCAAAGATAGATAATCAAATAATGAGAATTGGCATTGTAATAAAATTATGCCTTCCATTAACCGTAAGACTTAACTTTTTACCAACCGCAATACGGCAAATCGCCAAGAACTATTAAACCAAGTTTAATAGCGTCTGGTAAAAATTTTCGCCGATATCTATTAATAAAAAAAACTTGCTCGATAACCGTTAAAAACTCTGTTTTTATTCCCCGGCCAATTAAATATGCGCGTGTGTTTCTGATTACAGAAAATTGCTTTTTCAAAGCCCCCTCTCAAAAACATCCTTGACTCTCTGGATTGGAAAAATTTTTTTTCGGCAAATTAACCCTTTTGCGCTCGCGTTCAATTTCCAGGCCTTGTCGAGGCCTTGACCTTAACTCTTTTAAAATTACGCCCGCGAGTGGAAAGAACTTCCACTTTTTTAACTTCTTTCAAATAAGCGCTCGTGGAGAGAGGTGTGCATGTGCAGAATACACGCGCGTACAATTCTTGCGTATAACCCTTGCCTCTTCCTTCCTTGTGAATAAAGATTCACCTTTGAGCGCAGCAGATGATAGTTCACGGTTGCAAACGTGGAATATTTGTTGTGTCAAGGCTATCAAACGGTATCGGTCGACAAGGTCGAGCGCTTCCAACCTGGAAAGAAACGATCTAGAATTCTCGAAGCGAGAAGATATTCTACTTTCACTCTCGGCACTTCGTTCTAATCACCTTTATCAATCTTAATTGGTGAATAATCGATGTTGCGTGAAAGTTCAACATTTTAAATAAACCGACAGGAGACAGGACGCGATGAAATCAATTTAAAAATAACGCATCACTCTACTGAAATATTAAATTCATATTTTTGACGATACGAATTTTTCGAATTTAATTAAAATAATGGATTAAATAAGAACATGTATTTTGCAAAATTCATTTTCTCTTTACTACAACTATTATTATAATTTATATTTTATATTTTACCAATAGGATTTCAAAAACAGACTCGTCAACAGTTGGTCAATCATTAAATACATATGAAAACTTCACAGTAACTTCGCGTCGAGTTAAAATATATTCCGCTTCGATATTCCAATTAATTACTGCAGCAAAGTCTTCGTCAACTCAATCACGTGACTCTCTTTAATAATAAAGCACGATATTATCCCGAAGCAATTGATACGGTTGTCGTGTATAAAAGGTACAATGCCGCACGAAGAATAAAACGCGACAATTCAAAGAGATTGATTTCACCTCTCCGCCCATAATACCTATCCTTTCTACTATCCTATCCTATCCAATTCTCGGGAGCTTTGTGAAGTGATGGAAAACAGAGACAGAGAAATTCTGCTCCTCGCGTTAGGATATTCCGCTCGAGGACAGATTGAAGCTGAGAGGAAGAGAGAGAGAGGAAGGGAGGATGATGATGAAATGCAAGAGGCAAAAGAAAGATGGATAGTGAAAGGAGACGAAGAAGGGAGGAGGATAGGGAAATTGCTGAAGACAGAGAGATAGGGGTAGAGGGGTTAAAGGAAATAAGGAGGTTAAAGGGGAAGGTTGAAAGGGTAGGAAACGTGTACAAGGATGAATGGTGAGATTCGACGGTTAGAGGAAGGTAGAGAAATAAATTAGATAGAAATAAAGGAAATAAAACGGTGATATGAAGTGAAACGATTCACTTGAATGAATCAATGAAATGATGGGTAGAAAATAGAGATAAAAAAAATTCTATTCCTCGCTAATCACTGTCGGGATATTTCATTCAGAATCGAAGGAAGAGAGAATGGAGGATGAGCGATAAAACGCAAAAGTTAAAAAGGCGAATAGAAAGAAATAGTGAAAAAGTGTTCAAAAAAGAAAAAGAAGAATAGAACGATTAAATAAGGAACGAGGGGTTTTAAAAGTAGAAGAAATAAAAAGTTAAAAAATTTTACAATAAAAAAGACAAAAAAGAATATAAAAAGATAAAGAAAAAGATCGAAGAGATAGGAAATGTATGCAAGAAAATGATGAAAAAGTATGATTAAATAAAAAGAAAAAAAAAATGATATGGAGAGCACGTAAATGCATGAATGGCCAGTAGAAAAAAAAAGATATCGAAAGTTGGAGATATCGACGAAAGAATGTTTTAAGATGACGAAAGGCAAAGCTAAAACTTTGGAATTAAAACCAAAGAAAAAGAGAGTAGAAAATAGACAACGAAATGCAAAAGAAAGATAGAGATCGAAAGCAGACGAAAGAAGAAGAATAGAAGAGGCAAAAAGAGGGGTAGAGCGACTAAAGGAAGGGGTGGCTAGAGGAGAAGGCAGGAAACGTACACGAAAATATGAACGGCGAGATAAAAATAGATCGACGGTCGAGAAGAGATAAGTAATTAGATAAAAAGGAGAAACTAGAGAAAGTGGATAAATGATTAAAAAAAAAAAAAAGATGATACAAAGAGAGAACGCTTGGATGAATGACAAACGAATGATCGAATAAAGAAAACGAAGAAAGACACCGAAAGTTAACGAGGAGCAAGATGAAGAAGGAGCAAGATGAAGAAGGAGCAAGACAAGAGGGGAACAGAGGAAGGGAGAAGTACTCCTGGTTGCTGGCAGATCGATAGAATGGAGCTGCGTGATACATATATATTCGGTTTTCCACACGAGAAACCGATAGACGCGTTGGAACGCCATGAATGAGATACGTGGTTACGTGATGAACACGCTTCGAGGAAATTATACGTACACAAGTAAGTACATATAGGAGGCTGTCGTTGCGATACAAAGACCCGCCCCTCCACTGTTTTTATTCCGATGCCCAACATAAAATGAGTTTTACGGCTTGGAAACGTAATCCGCCAACAAATTCATGTGCAACATACTGAAAACTGTTGCACTTTCAGATCCAAATAACTTCTGACGTCACGCTCTATGTATACATTAAATTATTACTTGTCTCACCGCGAAATCGATGTAATATGTTACTCTTTAATGATTTTTCAAACATAGCGAGGCAACTTCGATTATTTTTATTTTCCATTGAATTTCGCGTTTTAGATTCGCTCGTAAATTTCTTACTACTAACTGATAACAAGTATGCCACGCAAAATGGTCTGTGAAAACATACATTTGATCGAAACATTACTTCGAATAATGGAAACATTTCGCTTCGAGATTTAGCGTGTTTCGAATAATTAAATTAGATTTTTAAAATAAATTAAATTATGTTAAAATTATGTATATTTAAATTACATTTCTTTTAATTGTTTTCATCATGCTTTTAATCATTTACTTTCATGTTTATAACATTTTAAAAATTATAATATAATTTATTATGTATCATTAGATGAAGAATTATTTGTTTGCGAATTTATATTTTAATATTTAATTAATTTAATCGTAATTGTATATATATATATTCTTAATACATTTAATATGTTAGATATTAAATTATTACTAAGATATATCATTATTTTTACCATAAATATTAAAAATTTTAAATTGTTTAAAACATAATACAAATAGAAAAATATTTTAATTTCCGTTATGAAATTATTATTATTTTTATATTTCAATATCTTATCGGTAAGTTATTTTTATCTTAACAGTTTTATTTTTAACTTAACAGTTTTTATTTGTTCTAAATATTAAAGTTTGATTGAACTCCATATTTAATGATTCAAACAATTATATATCTACTACCCGTATTATATATCTAATTAAAATTAGAAGATAAATCAATATGAACTGATAACGACACTGATTCACAATATAGACTCATTCAATCATTCCTATTTCATTAGGGAAACGCAAATATATATATATATTTGACGTAATAGGTATAACAATGTAACGTGCAGATTAAAGGCTATAGATACTTCAGATATGACGCACCTATACAGTGGCACAAAAATAAATTCCTTGGATAGAGGCTACAATCAATGACGTCACATTCGGTCAAAGTTCATCGGTCAGTGACTTCTGTTCGTTTCAATCACCTGGCAGCAGTAACAAAAGATTTGTCGCACTTGCTCGCGAAACAATATTTCAACTGTACAATCCTTCGTTGAGAATAATTCCGTGGCATGCCTAGTAGATCAACGATTCAACCAAGCGATAGTGCACATGAAAACCAAGTTGATCCACATATTGAGCACCACGACAATTACACAAGAAATATATATATATATATATATATATATATAACACATATATATATATACACACGTCACTACCGAATCTCTCTCAATTATTCTAATCCTATTCTCTTTATCGCACCAATTGCCGCATCAATACCATTGTTTTAGACAATCGCTTTACACAATACATAATCGATTTTCTGCAATTATTAGCACACACTGATCACTTGAATCAACCACACAATCACATTTAGCGTGTATATTCATTTTCATTACTGATTAGCACTTGATTTCAACGAAACTATTTTGAACGTTCAAAAAGTCAAAAAATGCGCGCGATGATATACAGATATATTCAGGTGGGAAAATGTTATCGATCATGAAATTGTCTAGATAGATGAAATAAAACTGAAAAATGAAACACGGCGAAAAATGTAAGGTTCATCTACTTACTTACTTGCTATCGGCGTTCCCTAGCTGACAAGACGATGACGTTTCGTCGCTGTCATTGTCATCAACCTCTTTTGAAAGGGGTTGTGCTGCGGCATGGCTTCTGTCGCCGGTCTCCAGGTCAGCGACGAGAGTGTACATCGACGATATTTAAATAAATGCAGAACGTCGTTTTCTTAACGACATTGTTGTCGAATTTGTAATTGATGCACGAATCACTTTCCGCGTATTGTCCCTCGCGTTATACAATAGAAAAGTAATTCGCCGAGTCCACGAAGAGGGCCAATTTCGTTCACAAACCCCTTGTACACTCGATCGCAAGTAGCGCCCTCCCGCCACTAAACTGACTGATTGTGTACAAATATACGCCGGTGGCACCACCTTGTGCTCAAATAACCAAAACTCGTAATATCATTGGTGATCGATTCATAGATTAGTTGCATGATCATGTGAAAAAATATTTTCATATAAAAGATTGATTAATAATTAATATCAATTTAATTTAATAACTATATTATATATTTTATTCGTATTATAAAATTGATTTTTTTTGTTTAATTTTGTAACAAAAATAAAATAATGTATATTTACATGTACATAATTACAAATATATATAATATTTATAATATATACGAATATATTTGTAATTATTTTTAATGAATTAAATACATATACTATCTCTCAACAATATAAGTTAATCTCTCTCAAGTTAATTAGAAATTCATTAAAATTAATGTTTAAAAAAAAATTGATTGTTACCGAAAGAAAAGTGATACGTATATTTCAGTGAGATTAGATACAACATATATGTAATTACATGTTTAGAATGGCGCAGCGACCTCCACCGTTCACAGGCAAAGAAAATAATCGTTGCTCCAGTTGGATGTGCGCCAGCAAATGTAGCTCCTTTTTAAGTTTGTCCTTCAAGCGTAGCCTTGACTTTCAAGTTACATATGTATCTCTAGTCAGTACCTTGCACCTGCCTTCTAAGATACCGTAATTGGAACATCTAGATATAGTTGTTGCATTTGTTCATGTCTGTTATCTAAAAATACTTATGAAAATAAATCGATAAATACTGGTTAAATTTTATCTTTAAATAAGAAATTTCAATAATCAAAAAAATAAAAAATTCAGATGTATTTATTTAGCAAACAATTTGTAAAATTTTTAACGATAAATATTACAATACTCTACAATAATTTATGTAAATTAATTGATGCGTAAATAATTTTTTTTCACCATATATATTATTTTCAAATTATAATTGTTGTTCAAAAAAATGGCTGTTTATATAATGTATAAAATTTTGAAATTGATATTATTATATAATATTTTGCTTTTAATAAATATTTAATTCAAAGATATATAGATATAATATTATATATGTATAAATTTTAAAGAATAAATACAACATTTTTAAAATACATCTATTTAAAAAATATCGTGCGTTAATTGCATTACAATTTCATTAAATTGTACGTTGATATTCAATTTAGAATGTTTTTATTCGAAAGTTTAAATACTGTTATATAAAGCTTAAATACTTTACGTAATATTTAATAAAAATTCAATATAAAAATATTATAATTATTCTCCTCGTGTAATATCGTAATCATTTAGTCATTTTAATAATTTATAAATTTTTTTAAATATATTAATTTCATTTCTTTAAAATTGATCATTTTTAATCATATTTTTATAATAATGAATAATTTTGCTATACTTTTCATTTATCAGTAAAATGCATTAAATTATTTTGATATCTTAGTAACGATAATTAAATGTATAATCAAATACTTAAGATTAATTATTAAATCATTGTGCTTCATAAGTGCCTCATACATGTATGAAATATATTAATCATTATTATCGAATAATTAGATATGTTAGAAATGACATTAATACTTTCTCTGTTTGTATTTCACTAGTCGATTAAAGTATAATCATTAATACCTATTTCGCATATTTCTTAAATACTTTGAATTCTCTAATTTATTTTTTTTTTTTTTTTTTTATAGATCTAAAAGGTTTTAAACCTCATCTATTTGTTACGTCTTTACAGAAATGGTATAAAATGTAATTATTTGTCTTTTTTATTTTCTGAGTTGATTATTGAATTAGTGTTTGTGTTTGTGTTTAATTTGTCATTATGTTCATCTTTAGAAATTTTATCATCTTGAATTTCTGTGATACTAGCTTTTTCCTCTTTTGTTTCTTCTTCTTCTAGAAGATAGTCCCAGTCTTGCGAGTCATCACCACCATCTCGAATCTTACTTAATTCTCTCTTCAACATTTCCAAACATTCCCTTCGTTCCTTCCATTTCTCAGCTTGTTCAGGATTTGGTTTGGCATCTCCGCCTTGCATTTCCTGTTCAATCTTTTCCCTTTTTTCACATTCTAATATGTACTTCTCATAGTTCTCCATCTACACAAAAGTTTATAATCATATTCTTAAAAAAAAAAGTGTTCTGAAAAAAATTTTCAGAAAATATATCTACATAAATATAGACAAACAAAAAATAAACACAAAAATGTTGGTTAAGATATTTATTCAATTACAAGTAATTTAATTTTAATATTATTAAAATGAAATCTCTATTAACTAACATCATTGCCTCATTCTCCATCTTGCTTTATTTAATCTTAAATAAATAAATCTCTGCTGACATTTTTGTATACCAACTTTTGTGTTTATTTTTACTTTTAGAATCGACCTTTCAAAAATATACGAATTTCATATTTATATTAACAGTTTGTTTATATATGTTTTGTAATAATCTTATAAATAAGTAAAAATCGCAAAATAGATTCGTTTGTAATCATTCGAATTAAAATATCACTTTTTAATCAAGTTTTGTGTGATGAAAAGAAAACGATTATTCTATACAAAAAACATGAACATAAACTTCTTATATATACAATTAATCAATGTCAGATCAAAGAGATTGAAAAACATTTTCCTACTGCTTTAAAGAAAGGAAACGCTTTAGAACACTTCTGTGTATCTATATTTCAAATAATATAGAGAGCTTGAAATTGATCAACTGGATAAAAATCACAAATATATAAATAACTTAACTGTCATCGTTAAAAATTTTATAAAAAATTTAATCCTTTCAAATTCCAATTACTTCCTCTTTATTAATTTTAATGACTTTTGAATTATATTGTACTTTTTTTGAAGAACTTTTCCCTTTCACGAAAATATAGAATTCTTTTAATTTTCAAGATATTAAAAAAAAATTTATTGCTATTATTGCATTGAATTTATATATATCTATTTATATTTTTTACAAAACACATTATAATAACCGATATCCAAAATTTATAATTATATAATCCATCAAAAAATAGTTGCTCTTGAATAGATTTGAATTCTCATTCCAATGTACAATAAATTTTGGCATTTCACAATTTTTCTTCCTTGTGAAATGAAAATAAAATATAAAATAATCCTTGAACGATTGAAATTACGATTTTTATTACTCAAAAATTGTTTTAAATTTTATTTCGCATATTTAAGCTTGTTATGTAGGTCTAGATAAATATCAAATATGATGATTAATCTATTATAACTATTGTAATGTATTTTCATAACAATTATCATAACTAACTATCCTTCTTGAACATTTCAAAGTATTACATTCAAATTGAGCGCCATTGAAAATAACGATTGTCAGGGTAACATGACTAGAATTTGGACTTTTTGACGAATAAATATTTAAAAAAACAAATACAAATAATTATTTTATGGAGATCGAAATATTATAAATATTCAAATTAATAAATCATGCATTCAATATTCAAACTTTAGTTTCATTTGATTATCGATTTTTCAGAACCGATTATCATTTTGTATTATACACTGATCAAAAAGGAAAAAAAAGATATGTAGAACTGATTTTATAAAACCTTAAGAAAAAGATATAATTTGTTATAAAAAAAATAATATATATAGCATATCTTCATCAATGAATCTTTACATCAATAAGATGTAATGTATTATCATATATTTATTTACTAAAAGAATTTAAAGAAACGAATAGAAAATGCATAAAAACCTTATCTTGTAGCATTCGTTGGACATGATTTTGTCTTTTTAAATGGCGCGGTAACCAAAAGCATGCTTGGATAAGTCGTAAAAATATCCAAACAGCTCCAGCAAGAGCCAAATAGGAACAAGCAGTGAACACCATATTTACAAAATCGACGGTGATCTGTTGATACTTCATAATCGATTATTTTTAATAAAATCTGCAATTAAATAAATCAAATTAAGATTATCTTCGATAAAAATTCAAATAATAGATAATAATAACGATTGATTTTTATCGATTTCGTTTCATGTAATATTTAAATATTATAGAAAGAAAGAAATGATAAATATTTCTGTGACATACATAAATCGATGTTTATAATAAGTGCTATTATAAATATATTTATAATATTCAAATTTACAACAATGATCAATATACTAATACTAATAATATTGATATTAATATTTATATCTTTTTAAAACATTTTTCTTAATTTTCATGTAAATATTATTATTTGTTATATGAATTATGTTAATTTACAGTGAGTTTATAAATATTATATATTAAATATATTTATTATTATTTTGAACAACGTTAAAATATAATATAGTGAATATTAAAAGATAAATGAAGTGTGAATTAATAAATTTACGACATCTTTATTATTATATTAATTTAACTTATAGCTAATAATATAAATCTATTTTGAAGAAAACTATAATGCTTAGTATGTAATGTGCAGTGCATATAATAAATGTGAATAACATTCTGACTTTCATTTACTTATCAATGATACACTATGAATGTATCGATTATGCTTACTTTGTTAAAGCAATAAATGTGCATTATGTGTTATGTATTCTTTCAATGCTCATTACATATCTTTTATTTCTAATTTTAGTATTAGTAATTAGTTGTATCAAATGTAATTGTTTCGTGTTTCTTAAAATATTATAATATAAATATTTTTTGCATTAATAACATTTCATATCGAAATATAGACATTTAATGAAATTCTTAGATATTACACTCACCATGTTATTATAAAAATCGACGTTAAATCGCTATTGTTGAATAAATCGCAGGTACGTAGTTTACTCACAAATTATGTAAATAAAGAAAAGTATTATTTTAAATAATAATAATCATACATATAAAAAATAAATAAGAAGTTTTTAATATAGTAAAAAATTATTTTTCTTGTGACTTCTATACTTACGTATTCTAATATTTGAACAATTAAATAATTAAAAAAAAAAGATTCTTGTAACAACGAAAACAATAAAATATTATAGTTCAAAATTATCAATTAATATTATCAATTTTAACATTATAGAAACAATATTATAACTACAAAATCGATGGTTTTTGTTTTTCACAGTTTTCAATGTTTTATCTAATTTATAATATATTGTATTTAAAATGAATATCATATGAACATGAAATATATATTTATACTATAGCTATATACGGATGTTCTACTTTCATTTGAATTCTTCTTATTCGTAGCGCGCAAATTTGATTTCGTTTTATGACGTTAAATTTATGTATATTTTCTATATTCAATAAACTTACCTTTTTTAAAGAAAAAATAATATTATCATATCCAAGTTAGGTCAAATTTTTATAAAAAGAAAGACAAAAGTCATATGTAACACGAGTAGAAAGTAGAAGAAACGTCGAATACGTCAGGCTAACAAATGAAACACAACTATCCACTACTGACCCCTATCGAAACAATCGATATATGGATATAGCCACGTATGATTAAACTGACATCTTACAAATATTTCAATCCGAACAGGACACTAATGATTTACTTTCTTTAATTTATTTTATAATATTATTTTCTAACAATCACATTCAAAATTTTTTAATTATTCTTTAATTAATGTTTTTAATTATTTTTCTCTAAGCATATAGATATTTATTATAAATTATATGCATAATGTGATTAATTTTCACATATTTAATATTAACTTTTTAACTAATAATTAAATAAAAAGAGATTTTTAATGCAATTATATTTAAGTGAGAAATTCAATAATTTTAATGATATATCAATTTATATTTTTTTGAAAAATACTATTTCGAATTATTTATTAAAAAAGAAATAGAAAAAATATAAAATAAATAGAAATAAAAAAGAAATATAAGAAATTATTCAAATAATTTTTTTCTATATTTAGGAAATAGAATAAAAAAATTATATTTAAGTTTATATACTATAAATATATTTATAGTTTAATCTTGATAAAAAATATAAAAAGAATATATTATCTATTAAATATTATAATTGTTTTTTTTTATTTATATCTTATAAATAAAGAATAAAACAAAAAAATATATATATTTTCAATATGTGAAAAAGCAATACGGATAATGAAAAAATATATATATATATATAATAATGACATTTATGATATAGATTATTTAATTATTATAAATTTCAGTTTTTTATTTTCTTATTTAAATTGGAAAGTAGCTAAAGCTGAAAAGAACAAAGAAATTAAACGAAGAATACACTTTTTATTTTTACAGAGATAACTTAAAAATAATACGTTCCACGTCCCAGCTAACATTAATTATCTAAATACAAATTGACACTTTGTGGTATTAATAGCAAGATTTGAATAGAATCATCACTTGAGTGGAGAATTTATTGTGTATCATTTAACTATCAAATTCTAACATTTAACATGATGTCAATACATAATTTATTTTCTACGAAATTATACATGTTCATCTAAACCTGATACAATACGTACAGAATAAACAGATGTGGAATGTGTGACATTGCAGTCATCAACAAGAAGGAACAAGGCCCATTGCACTTTTTTAGTTTTAATACTCGAAATACATATTTTTTTTTATGTTTTTAAAAGAGAAATATTTACGTGACAGATCTTACATAGAACAGAAGGTAAGGAGTGGCGGAATTTCGTGGATTTGGCGCTAGCTTATCTTCTAATTCTCGCAATGGGATTACATGCACTGCTTCGTCATCACATTCTAACCACGTGCTAGGATGTTTATGACGTCGAATACCACAACAATCCATACTGCGGCAACCAAACCTGATTAATTGTTCCTTAGTTTCACTAGCACTTGGTTTACTTCTAAAGTATTTTAATATACCCGATGTTTTATCTGATGAAGACGAATTTGTATTTGTGTTGCTACTACCCTGACCAGAAGTTTGTCGTTTACTATCTCGGTCACATTGAAAATATTCTGCAAATGCAGATTCATCAGGCAAACGAGTATAAGCAACATAATGACCAGCTGTCATTGTTGCACCTTGATGCATAATTACAGAATATAATTTATATACATGTCGTGATTCTGATCTGCCACCTGTAGTTCGTGATTGATCGTTGTTGCATTCTTCACAAAAGCATTGTAATGTTAATGGTGTTGGCATATGATTATTGATTTTTTCCATTGACCTAATGTAATATATGTCTTTATATTAAATATGAAAATCTTATTTATTTTATTACAATGAATAAAAGTAAAAAATAATCTTACCCTGCAGCAGTAGAAAATCTTTTCAATTGCAATATAAGTAGTCTTGGTAAAGATGGGAAACATACAGCTCTACGAGCTTCATTATATCGAAGACAGCGAGCGCACCAATATTTATCTCGGCCCCAAAGAAGTTCACTAGTAACTACTGCACGTTTATATACTTCACTACTATCCATTGGTCTTACTTCTTTATCTATAATAAATATATTTATAATTTAATCACTCTACAAGTTAATTAATATAATAAAAGATAATATGTACCTTTTTCACTTGATCTGTCTATATCTATAGGCACACATATATCGCAAAATGTTTCTTTTCGTTCTGTAACATGTTCACACTCAAGACATGTAGTTCGCAAAAGACTAATTCCTTCAAAATCTTCTGAAATAAAACATTTCTTGCTTTCCAATCTATGACTACTTATATCTCCATTACTTTCCGGAAATTCAGCGTGACCATTTTCATATTTCATACAATATTTCATATAATATTTCACATTTTCATATGGTCTAGAAGATACTGATACACCATTTAAATTTGATTGTACAAGACAAGATGAACTTCCTCTTGTTGTTATTTTTTTCTTTTTTCTTGATTTACGAATGCTTCTTTTATTAGAATTATTACCTTCTGATTGTACATCTGTTAAATGTTCAGTGGAAAAGTCTGATAATGTATCATTATTTTGTCCAAATTGACTTTCTCTATGTCTGACCAACAATTGGAATGTTTCCCTAATATTATCGAGTAAACATACTAAAAGCTCATGAGCATCTTGTTGTTGATTTCCCTCAAAGATAGGATTTACATCTCTGAAAGAAAAATATATACCATACAATATATGTAATATATATATTTCTATCTTAAATATATATATTTTTTTAATATAATATGTACCTAAGAGCTTGCAAAAACGCATCTGGCTGATATGGTTCACTGTTTTCTCTTGCTTCAGATGCACGCAATGCCATAAATAATTCATGTAATTTCTCAGTAGCTATTTGTATTCTATGTTTATTATTATCTCCAGTAGGTCCAGCCAAAGCCAATAAATCTTTACTACTCCAACTCCGACTGCCACTTGATGTAAGTGAGACACCAGTTCTGCCCAAAGATGATGATTTTATCTAATATAAAAAAATCATATAATTTTATGGCATTATTACTATATAAAATTATAAAAAGTTTTTATTTTTAATAAAATAAATCTTACTTTAGTTTGAATTTGTTTATCATTTAAATTAGACAAATCAGTGGCCAAATGATGCAAATTATGTAGAAATGATGGTGCAAATCGTAAAGTATATATCACACTGTTCAAAAAACATGTATTTCCTAAATTACATAAAGTAGCTATCCTTAATCCTTCTGTACCGCTATTTGATACATCATAACTTCCATCTTGATGATTGCTCAATTGATTACGATAACCATTCAACATTTTGCTTATACCTTTATAATTAATAAATATATGTTAAATTATATATAAATATATAAATTTAAACATATTTTTTAAATATAATAAAAATTTATAAAATAATAGAGTTAGATAAGTTTACATACTATGAGTACAGGTATCTTTGTTTAAAAGGCTCTCCCTCTCTGAAGTCTGAGGAGCCTGAGAAGTATTAATAGAAATTGTACGTTCACGACCAGAAAGGGATAAGCAAAATTTTTTCCTAGGAGGAACTGAACGTTTATCTGCATCTTCTTCTGTTTCTAATACTGTCATTTTTTGTTGACCTAAAATAACAATATAAATTACATAATTTATTACATTAATGTAATCTAAATATTAATATAAATTTATTTAAAAAAATGTATTTTTTGAAACTTAAATTTACTTTCACAGAAAAGATATATATTTTTAATTTATTGTATATTTATTGTATTTTTAATTAATTGTATATATGTCTTATATACGAATTTAGAAATATAAATGTTTTATATATATATATATATTATATACACACACAATGTATATACATATTGTTTTTATATGGAAAAATATTTGTATTAATTACTTTAATTCATATTATATAAAGTTTATAATTTATATACTTACGTAGTATTTAGTAGGGAAGTCATGGAACAAATGAATTTGTTATTAACCTTAGTTAATTGAAAAAATCTGTATATACAATTAAACCACAAAATATTCTTCGACTAACACGAACTACATTTCTACTGCTGTCAGGCGGAACACTTTTTCTTACAATATTGCAGTAGCCATTATTCGTTGCACCCAATATCATATATTCACGAATCGCGTTCATGTGCGATTATAATTTCACATTTATGTAGCTTTTCCTATATTGTTCACACTTCCGTCATTAACGTTTCCCTAGAACCCGTTACGAACGTTTCTATCTGAAAATGGAGGTTGGTGCGACTATGATATAAGTATATATTCAATAAATCAAAAGTAATATTACGTTAATTAAAATATAAATTTTTTAAGAATATTTTATTATTACTTTAATATTAACTCATTTTTTTCTTCTATTTATAATTAATAAGTCTTTTTATAATTATAAAAATATTAAATTAGTTATATCATATGCATAAATCAAACATTTTATATTATTCATTTTTATATATTTAATAAAAGATTTTTTATTTAATTATAAAATAATATAATTTCTTAATAGCATGTTTTAAACATGAGTATATTTTAAAATTAATTTATAAAATTATATTGATTATTTTTTTATATAAATTTTTTATATCATTAAAGAAATATATGTAATTAAATATATATACATAATAAATATATATGCATTTATTTTATTAATTGAATATTTATTTACTTTTTTCTTTTTATTATATAAATATTTTTTTTATTTTTTATTTATTAAATTATCAATATTATTATTTATATTAATAATAATTTTTAATTCGCATTTTTCTTTAACATAAAACTATTATTTTTATAACAATTTTGCAAGTTCTGTTTTTTATTATTACTTACAAATAAGTTATCAATTAATTAATAATGAAAAATTAATATAAAAATTTCATAAAATTTAAAAATCTTGATATATATCTTGATATTATAATAATTTCAAAAAAATTTTTATTTAAATTTTATTTTACTTATTTAAATATGATATTTTATTAAATATTTTATATAATTTTATATTGTTTTTAAATATGTAAGTAATTTTATAGTATATTTTTATAGTAATATACATAAATATACATAATAACATTATTATATTTTTTAATATATACTGAATATATTATATATATATTCTATAAAATATATTCTAGATTATTTATATATAAAAAACCATTTTATTATAGAATGAATATATTCTTTATTGAAGTTTAAGAAAATATTGCATATAAAAAAATATATAATTATTTATACAAAATTAATATAGAAAATATAAAATATAAAATAATAAAAAAATAAATTACTTATTTTTATAACGAATCCATTTGTTTATATATTATTAGATAAAAATCCAATGATACGATTCATTGTATGTAAACTAAATATTTATTAAAAATAAAGTCAAATTTACAATTACAATTTTTAAGATATATTTTTTTATATCCGAAAATAATATCAATCATGTTTTAAAATGAAAAAGAAGTGAATTCAATTTTATAACTTTCTACTATTTTCGAGATAAGTAGAATTTATTTTATATGAAAATGTGCAATCAATATAATAACTTGTTTTATGATTTAATTTATTTATAACTGATAATTTATTTCATTAAACAAATGTATTTTATAGGGAATTATATATGTTATGTTGGCTAAAATGTATATCCTTATTTTAAAAACCGTTATGTAGACATTTGAAATTATCAAACTGTTTAAAAAAATAAAAATATTATTTTTGTGCAATGTACTCAAATAATTTTGAAAAATTAATAATTCAAGCACGGCAACTTGATGATGGTATTGAAAAATTAATAACAACATGGAAATTGCCACATGTTTTAATTGGATGTTTTGGAGAATGTACAGAAGAAACAATTAATTATGTCGAATCTGTATGGAATATTATAAAAAATACACAGGTCAGTATTATCTATATCATATAAATATTATGATATTATTTATTTAAAATTATTAACTAAAAAAAGATATTTATATATTTATTTAATTTTTTTAATATAATATAATTAGAATGGAATTGAGGAAATTTTATCAGAAACAACAAATTGGAGCATAGAAAATCCAATACATATGGAAGAGTTTCTTCAAGAAACTAGAAAAGAATATGAAACTTTAAAAGAAGATTGTGATAATTTGGAAGGTGTTTTTGCAGAATATGGTTATGATTATAATGAAGATAATATTTTAGACCAGTAAGTTTATAATTTGTAATATTCTATGTAAATAATAATAAATATTTATTATTTTAACATTTTATTTTTAAATTACATAGAACTGATAAAACAAATGTAAATATTAATGAAAGTTCTGATCGGAACTTAGTTGAAGGTATAGAGAACTTAGAAGTTGAATTTACTCCTAATCTCAGTTGGAAATGTAAAATAAAACAAAATGGATTAACATCAACTTATAATGATAATAACACATCTCATACATTAATTAATAGTTTAGCATCAGTTTCTAATGATATTTCTATTACACATAAGGATTTTATTTGTACTCCAGGAAGAGAACGTCCACAAGAACCAATTTATTCTAGACATTTTTATAATATATTAAAAAAATGAATTTTCAAGATTCTATTTTATGATATATAGTTTAAGATCTGTATTATATGTATTATTGTATATTTTTTGTTTTGTTAAGTATTAAAATATTTGAAATGAATAATAGAATTTTAAATGATTGAATTTCAGTTGATTTACCAATTGACATATCCATAAGTATTTATACTATAATATAGAAAATATTTTTTTACTATATTAATATATATAATAATATATTTAAAAATATATTTCTATATACATTTCTTTTTACAAAAATAACTTATAAAAAGTTCTAGAAATTCTATTTCGTAAATATCTTACGAAATTTAATATTAAATTTAAATTATTATTAAATTTTTTAAATATAAATAATAATTTTAAATAATAATTTTATATTATATATCAATATCTTTTTGCATAGAATATATCTAAAAAAGTATAATTTTTAAGTACATCATTGCATTTATAAAACTAATTATTTAACTAGATTTAGTAAAAAATAGATTTTTCTATACTATGTACTTATTTGTTCATTTTTTCGTATATTTATTAAATTTAATATATATTCTATTTTTATAATCGACTTAATATTTATATTCTATATTAAAAAATATAATAAAAATATATTTTTCTCATTTAATTAATTATTAAAAATGATTTTTATTTAATTAATAATAAGTGATATGGTTATGTTGACAGTGAAAACGGTGAAGTAAATAAATGTAAATAATACAACATAACCCTTATATTATCATAAAAATATCATTATAAAATAAACTTGAAATAAATACCTTTAATTCTTATAAGTACTATGGGTTAGTATTAAATTTAATGTAAAATTATTAGAATATATTTATATTTGTAATATTATATATTTATCGTTTATATTATAATTGTTAGATACAAATACAAAATTATGTCAGGGTAAGGACATTTTTGAAAGAATGAACTACTTATACCAGGTAATAATAATTCTTAAAAATTTATATTTTATTGTTTTATGTTAAAATACAATTATTAATAAAATATTATTTATACAGGCAAGTTACTTGATGGCTTTAAAAAATAGAGTAGCAGCATCATATTATGGAAACATAATGGTTGGTTGTGCAAAAAAATCTGTTTTAAGAATGTAAGTTTAATTATAAAATAATTTAAAATTTTATTTAATTGATGTGATACATTTAGATTATTGTTATAAATATATTTTTCATAAATGTATTTTTTTTTACAAAAATGTTCCATTTGTGAATAATTAAATTTATTTTTATATATATTAAATTATAGACTAGTAATAATTTTTTCAAACTCAAAAAAAATGAAATATTGTGTTTTTTTTTATATATATCCAATACAGAAAAAAAAAGATGAAAATTCAGGTTCAACTATATGATATCTGTATAGTTATATATGTATATATATATATATATATATATATATATATAATCATAATTTTAATCAATTTTTAGAAACTATGTAAATGTATATATATATATTTTTTTTTCTTTAAGAGAACCTGATATTAAGAGAACAATTTGTAAATGTTGTCAATCTCCCCTTATACCTGGGGAAACTGCAAAAGTACGATTAATATCAAAACCTATAAAAAGTATAAAATGGACATGTTTAACATGTTTAAGTATTAAAAGATACCCTACAAAAAAAGGATATAAATTATGGATAGAACAACCAAATTCAGTAGTCCAAATTTTTAATTATGGACCAAAATTATTAGATGATAAATCTAATAAAAAAGAAAAAAATAACTTGGATAAAAAAGAACATATGGATATTGAGAAGAATTGAATATACACAGATTTGAATATTTATTTTCACATGATGTGAGATGTGATGAATGTTGATATATGAATACTTTTTTTTATCAATGACTTACATAAAATATGTTACAATAAATTTATAACCAATAAACAGATACTTTTACTAACTATAATATTCGTAACCACCTAGTAATATTATGATACTGATATTAGTTTTACATTAAATGTTTATAGACATAACATGATCGTAGTTAAGTTATTGTTTTTGAGTATATGATATACTGTACGTTTAGAGCCGTTCGCAATAAATTTCATAGACCCCAATGCACATATGTTTCGTTGAGGACGGTTTAGATGATGAAAAACAGTGTGGTCTTCGCAGCGCGAAATGATTATGTTTTTACATAACATTGAAATTTGATGCGAATGTCTCCATTTCACTAGCTATGATATGACTATATCCGCCCATCGCCAATGAGTTGTAAGAAATCTCAAATGCAATTTAACCGTCACTATATATGCGGGCGTAATCAAATCACAGATTAATCAGATAAAAATCAGTCATTTAATTCTAACTTAAATAAATATAACATATTGAAAATTAATAATTGTACATGAACTTATATGATATATATTGATATTTCGATTGAATTGTTTTTCTTATTACAAATATTTTTAACATTATGAGTATGTTCTCTTTATTATTAGAACATTTTATTGTATGTTAATGCCATAATATGGCAGTGATTTGTTCACAAGATAATGACACTATAAGTACGTTCTTTTTTGTTACGCGTGCAAAACGTACATAAGTTATATAAATACTAAACTAGTGAGGAAGTAATCAGAAAACTGCGCTGGACGGAGTCTACACATTCATTTATATACATATATCTGTCGTGCCAAGCTTTGGTCATTAAGCTATTTCACAGTGTCTATTATCTAGCAATTTTGATTTTTCTAACAATGAACCTAACAATTAGTTAGATAAGACCATAGGTTGGCAACGCACACATATATACATGCACACACCAGCTACAGGGAAATATTTATTCCAGTAATATTGACTGTTCGTTGTTACTCTTCATCTTGATTTCTTCGTTGTTGAAGAGTTCGAACTGAAATTGCAAAAGATGCACAGTCAGGGTAGATTTTTCTGTATAATTCGGGATAATTTGCTCTTCTTGTACACGCGTCTACTCGCAGACAAACCTAACGATATTATCCGATTATTGTCGAAAAGGTGTGTGCATGCGAGTGTAATTTCAGAAAGGCGCGTGCAACAGTTAGAGCAGTGGTTAAAGAGGTACGATGTATGATGATAAGTTATATTATTGATTAAAAAAGAGGGATTGGCATAAAACTTAATTTATACTAGCCCTGAAACGAATTGGGGTTGGCCATCACGATCAAGTGTAAATTGAGGCATTACATTCGAAGATGGCTGAAATGTTGATCCTTGGAAACCCATGGCCGATTCGTAAAGCTATGTAAAAACATATAAATACATTTTCAAATTCTATAACAATTTATCTACTGTATATATTTAATAATTTTTCTTCATACATTGTGGTTTCCTGGAAGCGTTGTATAATCTGGCGTCGTAGGACGATGCCTACTCGTAGGTAGTGGACGTTGAATAGTAGCATAAGTGTTATCTTGAGATGTATCACCCATACCAACACTTACACCACTTCCACGTCTTTCTGTACCTAGACCACCTTCAGGTTCACTAAATACTTGCATTGTTAATTCTTGCTCTTCATATAATTTAAGTTTTCTGAAAATAAGCATTATATAAATACATCATACTGAATCTTATATTTATAAAAAATAATTTTACTCACTGTTCAATCCACAAAGGATTTTCTGTAGTATTTAATTCATCAATAATTTGTTTTTTTATTAAGCCATCTTTTTTTCGTATATCATTTGGCACAGTGATTACCCTAAAATATATTATATATATATTATTATATATAATATAATATATTTTATATTTTCCATATTAAAATAAGGATATTTATTTAATATTTACCAATGCCGTAAACAACAACAAACTACCGTTACTGTAACTGCACCAACTAATAAAACTACCAATAAGGCAATTAAAGCAGCTAATGCAGGATCGAAAGGTTCTTCCTGTACTCCAGCATAAGCAGGCTGAAAAATTATATTATTATAAAATCCAATTCTATTAATATATTTATACAATTTTAAGTATACAAAATTTAATATAAAAATTTAATATATATTTACCACAACATTTTCAATAGCAAAACCAGCATAATAATCTTTCAAGAAATCATATTTTGCATCAATAACTTTAAGTACTTGTGGAACTGGAGCAATAGTTTGCGTTTTTGATTCCACTACGTGTAAATACATGTCGCACCTATAAATTGTATTTAGATATTATGCTTTTTAGATATTATATTAATTTAAGAAGTATTCAAAATATTTTTCTTTACCATTCTCTACGAATATGACCTGATGCGTCTACGTGATACCGTATATCATCGACAACGACTCTACTTTGAGTTGCATTCGATAATTCTGATACGATTTCATCGCGTTCGCGATTTACTTCTTCAGGAGGTCTTGATAAAATAACTCTTATTAATTGTGAGGCTTCGAATACCCAAACCTTCATTAACATAATAAATAAATAATTATAAAATTAGATAAGAAGATATTTGCATATGAAATAACTTACATGAACTCTAGTCATTGCATATCTTTCTGGAATAGCAGCTTCTTTTGCTATAACTTCAACGATAAATCTATCTTGATTATATTCAGCCATATATCCACTTGTAACAAGTTTACCATCTTGTGTTACAATGAAAGGACTTGGAACTATAGAACCACTAGGTTTTTCTGATCCATATTTGTAAAGATTTGCACTGGCAACATAATAATGGAGTGTGCCATTATCTCCAACATCTAAATCTGATGCTGTTACTTTTGTTACAAAATCGTTTACATTTGCCATTGAATTAACACCAGCATAATAATCATTACGTTCAAATATTGGCGAATTATCATTTTCATCCAAAATAATTATAGTAACATTTACATATCCATGATCCGTATTGTGCATTAATGGTCGTCCTGCATCTGCAGGACTTATATAAATATCAGGATCATTAGAAGCCAATATCGATAAAACATATTTATCTCGAGTTTCGCGATCGAATGATTTATTTGTATATATGCTACCATCAGATTTGTCTATGTAAAATGCATAATTTTCGTTTCCTGAAAAATGATTGTGACATTAGCATAAATTTGTTCATCGTTTTAATATTTCTATAATCTCAAAAATTATAATTATATATGTTATTTACCAGCTTCTATGTAATAATATACTTTTGCGTGTCTTCCTTCATCTTTATCTTCTGCAATTACTTTTCCTACAAAGTAATCTTTTGGGCGATTTTCTGATATTTGAAAATGATATTCATCATAAAATTGTGGTGTATTGTCGTTTGTGTCAACTAATTGTACAGTAAGTAGGCGTAAAGTTTCGTATGCTGTAGGTGTACCATGATCAGCAGCTACAAGAACAAGCTGAAATAATATTAAAATTAAGTATTATTATTTTGAATATGATGAATATTATAAATTTTTTAGAAATATATGAATAAAATTTACCTCAAATTTGCTTTTTACTTCGCGATCAAGAATAATTTTCGATCTTAATTCACCTGTTTCTTGATCTATAGAAAATTCTTCTGTTTCTTGAATGTTTCGATTTCCAACTTTTAAATGATAACTTACGCGCCCGTTTTCACCAGGATCTCTGTCGATCGCTTTCACAGTTAATATTAAGTAATTTAATACGCCTGTATTCTAAAAAATTTTGTTCATTATTACATTGGTATAATTTTAACAAATCAAATTAAATTATTTTATTAATAACTATTTTTACACATACCTCAGGTACTTCAACAGTAGCGTTTGTTAATTCAGGTAGAACAAATTGTGGTTTGTGTTGATTTACTGGTGTGACTCGTATATCAACATAACATTTATCTGAATGTGGACCATTACCAGCGCCGTCTCTTGCTTCTACTTCAATTCTATAAGAACCAGCTCTGCCAAGAAGTGCTGCTCCAGGATATAAAATACCTGTTTCATGATTTAAAGAGAATGATTCATTTTCATTTCCATGAATTATAGTATACCAAACTTCTCCATTGATTCCTTCATCATGATCCACAGCTCTGACCTTATAAGAAATATTTTGTATATCAGTCCTTTCAATTATACAATTTTTTAGAATCATATTCAAATTGGAATTACCTGTAAAATAGGTGCAGGTGGATTTACTGGCAGATTTTCAGCAACCGAAGCTCTATAACTATGTTGTGTAAATATTGGTCGATTGTCATTAACATCAATGAGTTTTACAACTACTGGAACTGTAGTACTTCGACGTGAATTTATATGGGCACCATCACTGGCCATTACTGTTATAGTAATATTTGGTGTTATTTCTCTATCAAGAACAGCAGCACTACCAACAGTAATTTCTCCTGTTTCATGGCCTAATAATTTATAAAAATATGTGTTTATACAATAAAATACAATTTTACATCATTATGAACAGAGAATTTAACTTACCAATATTAAAGTCAGCAGCATGATCACCTATAAGGCTATAACTAACTTCTCCAAATGAACCTTCATCTCCATCTGTTGCTTTAACAACAGTAACATGAGTACCTGGTGGTGAGTTTTCTTTTACAGAGGCATTATACAGTTCTTTCTCGAATTTAGGATCTTGATCATTAACATTTATTACAGTAACGATTACTTTAGTAGTTGCAGATAATTGAGGCACACCAGAATCATATGCAACTACTGTAAACTCCAATTGTTTTGTTTCTTCATAATCAATAACTTGACTTGTTCGTACAATTCCTGTAAAATTTATAATATTTACTATATACTTCTCTTTACTATATATTTCTCTTTATTTTTAAATGCAACAATTATATATAATGAACCTGTAACATTATCTATATTAAAATAAGGACTTGGTGGTATAATTGCATATCCTGCTATATTACTATCTGCATCAACTGCTGTAAATGCTCCTACAATAGCTCCAGTTGGTTGTTCTTCTTGCATTTCTATTAAATATCGTGGATTTTCTCTTGTCCATGGTTTTAGGAATTCTGGTGCCATATGATTAACATCAATAATTGTGACTACTAAAGTACCTAATTATAAACAGAAGAATTATTTAAATATGTATAGATAATATTTTCGATATTTAATATATCCGACTTAATTATATTCGTTAAAATATATTAGAGATTCTACACATACACGCGCGTACGCATGAATTAATATTTTGTTTTGATTTTGCTAACTATTTATATCTAACATATAAATAATTTTTAATTTATAATACCTCTTCCTTGTTGCAACGTCGGTGCTGTTGTATCACTGACAACTACAGTGATGCTTACTGTTGCTGCAATATCACGATCCAACGATCTAACGACAGAAACTTGTCCGGTTGCGCGGTCAACAGCGAAAAAATCCTATAAATGCATTATTTAATATATATTTTTCACAAATTAAACTTTTGTAATTATAAAATAAAACATCATCTTTCATATCATACTTTAAAAGATTTACTGTCGTTGACTTGTTGACCGTTTCTATCGATCGCAGTAATAGGTTCAGAAATGGCGAAGTTTAACGCTTCCACATTAGTACTATCTGGATCTGTAGCTTTTAACGTTGTAAATACTGTTCCGATAGGAGTGTCTTCTGTAACTTCAGCTCTTTGAGTTTCTGGCGTAAAATAAGGCGCTTTATCGTTGCTATTTTCAACATTAATCATCAACGTTGTTGTACCGGTTAAACTAGGAGTTCCTAATCATAAGAAGGATTATATGATGAAATTATAAGAAAGGTTTAAAGAAATAACGAATTATTGTAGCACAATATAATAATGTCCGGATAATTGTCGCAAGATTGGAATACATCAGTTTCTCAAAAAATAGAAAAAAATGTATAAAATTAATTAATTCTAAGAATTGATGGAAATAATTGTATGATAGTTGGCAAACAAGTGGACAGAAAATGCGATAATTAACCAAGCACTATATACATGTAATACTATATACATATATTCATCTACCTTTATCGAATGCTATGACTTCTACGTGATACGTATTTTTATTATCATAATCTAGTTTTCTAAACACCGTTACTATGCCTGTCGTTTCATTGATGGTAAAATCATCAAAAGCTCCTTTCTGAATTCTGTAAACAAGTTCTGCATTAATTCCTGTGTCAGCATCAGTCGCTGTAACTTCTTCTACGACCGTTCCTAAAATACACGTATTAAATTACACAACATTATTGAAATAATTAATAATTTTTATGAATTATTATGGAAAAAATTACATACCAATCGGTGATATTTCTGGTAAACTCGCAGTATAAAGCTCGTGAGGAAATATAGGTGCGTTGTTATTAACATCGCGAATTGTAATGTTAACAATGGCGGAATCGACAAATATTCCATCGCTTGCCTGTATGACAAGCGCAATCCAATCGTGAGTTGAATTGGTTAAATCGACCGGACCTTTATTTTTTATGGTAATTTCACCAGTATCTTGATCTATAGCGAAAAGATCTAAATCATCGCCGCCTACTATTGCATATGTAATTTTTGACGTTTTGTCTTTATCTCGGGCTTGCACTTTCAAGTCAGGCTCAAATTTTTCAGCTCCTTCGTCTATAACGGCACGATATTTGTCTTGCAAAAATCGCGGTGGGCTATCATTCGCGTCTGATAAACTGATACGCAATGAAACACTAGTTGTTTGTCCCTGGCCATCATCATCTGTTGCCTAAAAAAAATGAAAATTAAGTAAACTTATATTTTTCATTGTTTTGATTTTTCTAATTATAATAATATAAAATTAAAGAAGCACATTATATTTAATTATATAAAGTATTCCAATAATTATATATATAATTATATATTATTACATATATATAAAGTTATTATATTAATTATATTAATATATTTATGGAATATCTTTGGAGGATTAATTATACAAATCAAAGTAAAAGTAATTCAAGAAAATTAAATTAAATTTAAATTTAATTTATTAAATTATAAGAAATTTGAGTTAGAAGAAGTGATATGGAGATAGAGTGAAATAGTTCTATCTCGATTATCATTTTGATTTATTTTTGTTTCATCAAAGTAAATTTAAGTTGCTTATAATTATAATTCAATAAATAATCTCACGATTTTAATATATCAATTTAATATATCAATTTTTGTATTTGTTTTGACATCTAGATCTTTTAAATTTTACGAATGTATTAATTCATAAATAGTATACATACATATATATTTTTATATATTTTATATAAATTATATGTATCTATTATATTTTTATATAAATTAATTTTTCTATTTAATTCCTAAGCTTATAAGCTTAAAAAGATATAATAATAATAAAAAAAAAGATTATATACGGCATACAAAAGTAAAAATTATCTTTTTTTATTATTAAAAATTTATAAATTTTGCAAACATATAAAATCAACAGAGACATTCAAAAGCCTCGTTGCAAACAAGAATAGTATATGCTAGGAGAAGGACAGATATAGGATAAAAATTTGGGAATCAGCGCCATTTCTAGAGTGTCACAAATGAAATATATGTAAAAAAAAAAAAAAAAAAAAAAAAAAAAAAACAAATGTTAGAAGAAAAATAGAGGTAGAGTAAGAATTAATCATTAGTGCAATCTCTTGATTGCTAAAGACATTTCTACAAAACCAGAATAAGATAGGCCAAAAATTGAAGATTAATGCTTTCTTGTTAAGAATTTGAAAATGTATCTTAAATTCTCAAGAGATGGTGCTGATGCTCAATTCTTATTCTACTTTACCTTGTTTTGAAGAAATATCTTTGACATTCAATAGATGGCGCTAATGGTCAATCCTATCTCTATTCTTCTCTTACTATTTGCTCTCCTTGTTTATATTTGTTTAATCCGAGGCATTCAACACAAATTATGCAGTGTTAATAATTTTTCTGTAAATAGATGCATAAAAATCATATTCAATCAACTTTAATTTCCTGTTAATTTCTTTAGAAATTACTTTAGAAAAAATTAAAGTTTGTAAAACTTATTGTATATAAGATAAAAGTACGCGAAACAATATCCTGTACATGTTTTCTTTTTCTTTTATTCAATATCTTGTAAATTAATAATTTTTAAGTAGCTTTTTTATAAGAACTAACGAGTTGCTTAATTCAATTCATTAAAAATTTTATGATTCTATTTAAAATATTAAATTTTCATATGACCTCTATGCATCCATTTACAAAAAAACCATTAATATTGCGTAATATCATCTATTTTATTTATTTTATATTAAACATCTTTTATAAGAATATTCTTTTCATAACATTATTTTCTTAAAAGATGTTTTATTATACATGTACATGTTTTTAAAGACTTATAAATTCTGGGAAAATTTGGGAAAAATTTTTCAAAGAAATTATCTTTTAATAAATACTAAATAGAATAATTTTGATGATGATATACCTTATATGTGAGAAAATATTCCGTTTGTTCTTCGTAATCCAAACAAGGTGATGTTCCAGGATTTGCACAGGGAGCCACTGTAATGATCCCAGATTTCCGATCAACAGAAAAATGTTGCGCACCTTGTCCAAGCAATTGATAAGCTATTCCAGCTGTGCCAAAACTGCAAATATAAAACTTTTATTAAACCTTCGAATTCGGATCCAGATAAATATTTCGGGATTTTTCTTACCGTCCGCTGTCACGATCTTTAGCAGTGATCGTTATAACCGGTGTCCCTGGAGGTGCAGTTTCCAGTACCACGGCGGTATAAGTGGGATTACTGAAAGTGGGTGAATTATCATTTGCATCCGTGATAGAGACAGTCACGGTTGCCGTGGAGGAAAGTTTTGGATCTGTATGGACCTCTTCCGCAACGACCTAAAGGATAACAATGGTATATCGCATAATTCTATTTTTACAGTACATTGATAGATACAAGCAAGGATATAATTCACGAGCATGAAAAAGGATTATATGCTTACCAGAATAATGAATTTACGTTGGTTGGGATTCTCATAATCTAGCGAACCATTTGCGACGCGAATATTCACGGAAGTGCTTCCAGTTGCCATAGTCGGTTCGATGGTAAATGCACCGTCCGTAATGTCTTCTAAACGTAGAGAAAATACCGAGTTCAAGCCCTGTAACGACGTGATTTTATGAAGCTTGCAAATGAAGTTTTGCTTGTATAAATTGTTCATATTAGATTATATTTAAATGAAATTTATTTTAAATCTATAATTTAAAAATAATTTCAAATAACGTAAATTTTGATAGATAATGTATTTCAATTAAGGTTATGTTCTTTATTTGGCCAAATAAATAATACATTGAAGAATTGATTATATCAGTGGCGGCTAATATATCTGTTTCTGCGACATTACAGCATTTCTAATAAAAAAAAAATTTTAAATTCAAAAAGTAAAAAATAATACTAATATATATCATATATATAAATACAATATAATAAAGTTTAAAATTATAGATATGATTATGTTTATTGTAATATTTTATTAAAGTGATATTTTCAACCATTGATTCGGAATACTCAAAATTCAGGTATCGATAAATACGAGCAAGAGTTCTAATAAAATTTTTTTGAAATTGATCTTGTTTTTATTAAAAATTACTCACGACATCGGGATCCTTGACGGTCATGTCCAAATGAGGCAGGGGCGTACCATTCGGCACGTTCTCAGGAATTTCTATATTGTATTCACGACGATTAAAAGTAGGCGGCTCGTCATTGACATCCTTGATTGTCACCGTCGCTTCGGCCGTAGAGACTGTCAGATTATCATTACCTGGCATACCGTCGATCAATTCACGTGCCCTCACCTTCAAGGTAAGCACCCCCGTCGAATCCTTTAATGCTTCCCTGTTTAACGGCTTCGCCGTTCTCAGCTCACCTGTTTCATCGTCCAATAGAAAATAGTCGAATGGATCTAAATAAAAAAAAAAAAAAAAAAAAAAAAAGAAAAATATAAAATGTTATTTTTTGTATTTTTCGAAAAACTTATAGAAATTAATCATTCTTTTGTCTTTTGATTTTAACTGTTCTCTTCTTCTTTTTTATTCTTTTTTTTTTTCATATTAGTTAATACAATTTTATTTTATTACTTTTTTAGAAGCTTCCAAAATTAAGTAATCTTCTATCTTTTGTTTTATTCTATTCTTTTCTTTATATTTTGTCGTATTAATTAATTTTTTTTTAGTTGATTTTTACATTTGAAAAAATAAAAACAAAAGCAGAGTCTCAGATTAATCATTTTAACACAGATAACTTGGTAATAGCAGATAGCAAAATGGGGTCGACTCACTGGTAACCAATTCGTAGATCATCTTTCTTGGCATTCCTCTATCGCCATCCCTGGCTTTGACGGTCATGACCAAGGTTCCAATTGGGTCGTCCTCGCGTACCACACCCGTTAACGAGTCCAGAAATTCCGGTGGGCTATTCTGAATGTCTGCTACCTTGATTTCCACCCCCGTGGTCTCATTGTTCAACCCATCCTGCGAGGAAAATTCACTTGTACAAAAATGATTCGTAGCCCGATCCTGAGTTATCTTATCGCGCGGTTTAAGGTAGGCGCAATCTGCTCTACCTCAACCAATTATTTTAATCGCCACCATTTCGTCTGCCAGTTCAATTCCGCCGGAAATCTGTTTATTACGTGCAAGTTGAACGAATTGGGAAACTTTTCAAGATGACGTTAATTCATTCTCGTTGGACATTGTTTTCTTCGATCGTGATGACAGCTGATGCATTAAAAAATATTCATTTAACAAGATATTTATGCATCGATCTATATAAGAATATAATAAAACCAGAATATTAAATGCTGCTCGAAATCATTCAATTTTTATTTGAAATATATATATTTTTTTAAATATTTCCATAAACAAACGAGATAATAGAATTGAAGTCAATATAAAAACGGTATTTACAGTTTCTGGCTGAAAAATTTTAATGCTTTTAGTAAAATTTAATTATTTTTAATTATTAAAGCATATACACTTTGCTTTTATTACAGCGTGCATTCTTTCTGCTTTCGTGTACTATTTTATTATATCCTTTATTTTTTAATTTTACTTAAGTAGCTACCAATTTTTTCCTTCAAATCAGCTAAAATGATTTGCATACAAGTGTTTCAAATAAACTCCAGACATTTTCAATTGGATTCATATTCGAAATAATTACCTATAAAAGAGTATATAGTGAAAAATAATAAGATATTACGTATCGATATATAAATTATGCGTGGAATACATTGATAATTGATAAAATTTGCAATTAAATTTCGTTTATTCGTCAAAATTCGCTTTTAAATTGTATTAAAAATTAATTTTTTGGCTGGTAAAAGTAAACAAGTTGAATTTTTTTCCTGTTATTACTACAATAATTGTACGTTCAACTATAATTAGAGTTGGTCTTCAAAGTGGCACAAAGTCATTTCCAAGACTATGTAATTAAAATCAATTTTCAACTTGGCTCGCGTTCCTGTTTCCAACCTCCACCAAGACTTCCTAAATTCGCCATATTTACTTGTTCATTCGAAGCATAAATATCTTCTTTAGCGGCTAGAAAATAATTAACTGTCCCATCTTTCGAATAGTGACATTCATTGAAGAAAAATCGGGAAAATATAAAAATTTTATAAAAAACGTGATAATTATTTACCATCCTCCAATGTTGATAATGATTTTTTAAAATATTGTCAATGATCATACGTTGAAAAATTATTAACAAAATTGTGTTCTTTGAAATTCAACTCAGGTTAGATTAAATTACGGTATAATTTTAATGAAGTTTATTGCTACAGATAATTGATTAAGGAAACTAATTCAAATTCAATCGTCGATTAATAATTTTTTACTTAATTTTGATTTGAGCTGAAATTAAACTTAGAATTAATCGATGTTAAGCAAAAATTTATTCAATTCCTGATTTCAACGTTTGTATATCCATGATTAGGTTAACTTTTTAATAACCTAACCTAACCTAACACTATTCGGATAATCTTGACAATAGAAAAACTAATAACAGAATATTATAAGATTAAAAAGAATCATTTGGATCGAACGATGGTATATTTGCAATTTATCAAAAATATCTAAGTTGCTATTCTTGAACGCTTCCTCTCATTCTTCTTATCACGTGATTAACCTCGAAAATTTTTTTTCCTCGCAATTCGTCGAAAATTCGCTTTCGAAGAATTCACTTCCTATTTTGCTCGCGGAAATTAATGGAAACTGAATTTCGTGTTCGCAACTGGCTGCGTCAAAGAGCATTTTAAATTCAATAATCCGATCTGATCTCGTTTTATCTTTGTATTTTGGGGGATAAATTATTTGGGAGGTGATTTTTCGAGATTATAAAAGGATAAAAAAAGCGGAAGATTATAGGAACATTTTTCATTATGACGTATCGAGGAAGAAGGAAGTGTTAAACACCGTACAATTGCTGGGAACATTGTTTTCGAGGCCGTATCTGATGACAATGATAAATGATAGTATAACAGAGTAACGAGATATCCTAGATTAATAGATAAAAAATAACGCACTCTTCAGAGCTATTAGTAAATTTCTTATTCTTATTTTTCGAATTTATTTATCGTTTTGTAATAGAATCTTTTATTTACAAAATATAACTATATTAAGAAATACCGATAAATATAATATTACATAATATAAGACAAAACGTCATCTTCTGACCTTGCATAACCTCGAAGGTCATGGCGCACGAATGAATTTGTTTTGTCATATAAACGTTATATCATACGTCATGTTCACGTATGATAACATGTGTGATATTATATTTAAAAAAACTAAAGATGAAAATTTTTCTCCTGAAAAATTGATGCACGCTATTAATTTGTAGAAAAATTTCCCCCTTTAATACCTTTTTTCGAGAAAAACGCTGACTAGTGTCTGAACATCTTATATATCTATATACATACAAGAAATTCCACTGTTAGATGGAAACTATTTCGCTTACAAGTTCAGAAATTCTAGAATTAATTCGTATGATTTACAGTAGCGTATCCAGCCTGATAACAAGCTAGATGCTTTCCAGAAGCGCGTCTTGTCGTAAATAGATTTATCTTAAGGACGAGTGAAGGTTAGAGGTTCTGGCGTAGCTGTGGTATAATTAAAACCAATTTTCGAGCAGTACTCACGCTTGCCCTGAGCAGTAGTTGGTAAAAGGGTCTCTCTCTGTAGTCGAGTGGTTGACGTAATACGAGGGCGCCCGTGTACGAATTCTGTCTTTTCTCCACATCCACTATACCGAATTTTTCACAGGCATCTAGAAACTGCAACAGAATGATTATAACGAAAATGCATCGATTTGTTGTTTTTTAATGTCCAAATTACGTGTGTTTTCACATAACGTCTTGTAATATATTTATCTATATTACCTACGTAGGGTAAAAGGTTCGTTTGGACATCATGAAGTATCGAAATCTTTTGTCTTTTTAATGATACGATTGCGATGACACGATGATGGACGACAGAGTTTGGAAGATTAAATTAATTGAATAGGAATAAGAATTGTGGAATTAGTAAAAATTCAATCATTGTCAGTTATAGAAATGTTTTATGGAAATATTTTATAAATAATTATAAATATAATATTGTTAAAGATGTTTTATGAACATTTATGTTATAAAGGATTGAAGAAAAGATGATTTAACAATTCTTTCTGAGATTAAAATTAAAATAGAGATTTAAATAGTAAAATGAAAATATATTATTTATTAATAATTAATTTAATTTTATATATTTCAAATATCCAACATTTTATTGTAATTATTTTTAACTGGTTAACTGGTTAAATTTATATCATGAACATTGCGATTAAAAAAACAAATATCTTTGATTTAAATCATTCTCGAGGAATCAATAATAATGATAAAAAAAAAAGAAAAAGAAAAAAGACAATCCACAACACGAGTTTAAATGTTTCTATACATCAACTCTGTCGATAATTATCTCTGATGATAACTTGCCTTTTTATCGACTTTGCTTTAATAACAAAAATTCGACTATTTTGTAAATAAACGACACACGTGTGTTTTAAACATTTTACGTTTAATGATCGAGGACATGGCGCGTTCCACGGTCTGTGTAAAACGAAAAGAGGTATTAAAGTTTGCTGCCGTAAAGCCAGCGAGCCATTAGTTAAAAGGTTTTACAGTTTTATTGGTCGTCTAACGGCTCCATGAATTTATCGAGCGGATATGACATAGAGGTTATGTGTCTACGTGCTAATATTCCAGCCCCATCCTTCGAGATCGTCGCGTAGAACTGGTAAGGCTAGATAATTTCCGCGTATCTTGAGTGATAAACGTATTGGATATTTTTCGAACAAAATGTCCGATATGCCAGCTATTTTTCTTCCGATTTGATCGTTTTAAAGTCCGACCGCAATATGTTCCGTTATCGACCCTAGAACACGATACCAACGTTTTCATGCGATATAAATAATATTTCAAGAAGTTTGTAGCCTTTTTGTTATTAGAGGTTTTGATTTATCTATTAATTTAACTTGCTTTTTTTTTTCTAGATACTTTTAAATTAAAATACGATAAAACACCTTTTTTTTTTCTACATTTTGAGAATAATTTATCATTTTGTTTGTAGAGCAAAATTGATATAATAATGTAAAAAAATAGTTTTTATTATAAATTATTACAATGATCAATTTATTATTTTTTGAAATGTCTATTTTATCTCCAATTTTTGGTAATCAGTTTGGTAATAGGAAACATATAATATTTAACAAAAAATCAGATTATTTAATTATCAAACGAATCCATACTTGTATTCAGTTTAGATTATATTACGTAATTAAATGCATGGTAAACTGATAATTTTGTGAACTGCAGCTATAAGGAACTCCATTCTTTGGTAATTCGAGTAAGTACAAGAAACCATTCAAAAACGAAGTTCAAAACGAAGTTCATCCTATTAATTCATATCCACAGATTCTTGGTCTTTGATTAGTCATCCTTAAAATAATTTTTTACTATCGTGAAACTCGAAATTTAAATCTATAAATGTACATCGAATATGAATTTAATAATTTTTAAATTTGAAGAGAAAAGATTTTTTCAAATAAATAAATAGCTTTTTTAAAATATTACGTGTAAGGATTTCAGGATAAATCATAGGTTAAAAACCACTAATCTAATTAATCGATATTGTTGTAAATGTTTTTGATTGAAATTAATCAGATAGAAGAAAATTATATATCTTTTTAATTTATTCATAATTTTTTCGCTTAAATTTCTCCTTTATCAATTTTATATATATATATACGAATAATGAATAATGGATATTTTATGGATGAATAATCAGACTTTCCATAACGATCGCAAAAGAATATTATTTACTTTGTGATTAAAGGACAAAATATGCAGAATTTTTTTTCCTTCTATTTTCCTTACGTTTTTTACATTTTCGAAGTAATAGTTTATATATTACCATATTTTTAGTTTTCTTTATCACAGGGAAAATAATTACAACGTGAAATCTCTCTCACGAAAAAGCATGTGATTAATTAACGTGGAAAGTGTTTTTTCTAAAGTTTTCTACAAGAAAAAAAAATGCTTTTTCCTACAAAAAAAAAATATGTATTATTTTTAACCTATACAGAGTATTTCCTTCACTGGAAAAACTGGATAATAAATAAAAAAAATTGTCCTTATATGCATTATACAATCATTAATAATTTTTCTACATTTATATTGAGAGCAAGTAATTTTTAATGATTATTACTAATTCTTACCGTGCTTGTTGAATGGATAAAATAGAGAATTTCATTGGAAATGAGTAAATTGATCTTTTTTCCCTAAAGATTATGAGATCTCGTTGCCAGGCTTGGATAAGTGAATTCACTAACCAACTTTTTATCTATGCAAGCCATTAATTTTGAATCAGTTGATTATAAGGCTTCTGAAATTAAAGGAAAAAACAGAAGAATTTACTTTATCAATAATGAAAATTTTAATATTGCGAAAATTATCCATTTTTTTGCTCGAATTTTTAAATAAATTCCTTTTTCATTTTTGTCTTCTTATTTATAAAATTAACACAACATTTATTATCCTTTCTTATTAAATCAATTATCTTTCTCAAGTATCGAAGATCCCTTTTTTCCAAAGAAGATATTTACTCTCTTTTAAAGTGAACATACGTAAGATATAATTCATATAATTTAATCGCAACTCGAAAATCATTGAATAATTTAAAAGTATTCCTTAATTCATTTTTTTTCTCTGAAAAATAAAAACACATATAATGATATAATAGATCCTCCATTTCCTTAGCAAAAAAAAAATCCTTTCTAAATAATTACATTGATAATTACGAAACAACATCTCGTATCAAATATTTCCCACATTTTTTTCCAAAAAAAGATCGATTTTATAGCGATATTATACAAAGAAAATTTTCAAATTTTATCTCGAAAATGTATTCGATTCAATTACTTTCCCGTTTCTCTTTCAATTTCCGAAAAAAAAAAAAAAGAAAAATTAATCGATCGTTCGTTTATTTTTGCACGAATGAAAAAAAAAAAAAAAAAAACCGTAATCAACCATTTCCACAGATACGCACGCGCTCGAACGAAATTGAAAATCTCATAGAGACGAATTCCTCTCCGCGCCGCAATGAATGCCGTTGGAGCTTGCTAAAATAAATAATGGAGGGCGGGAGCGGGCCGATTTGACGTGAAATAGCTGTTTTAAAGGAATACTTTCATTCGCATTCAGTGCGGCCGGCACATAGAAAATTCAAGCGAATTAAGAGGTGAACTTTCCGAACCGGCCGACTTTATATTGTCGTATTAATATATTACAGAGGGCACAGAGAGCGGGGATGCGCGTTCTATTAAATAGTCAAAATGTCCCCGAGATTAATTTCGAGGCGGAAGGCGGAGGAATTTATCTCGTGACGATTAATCTTCCCGGCTGGACGTCGAAAACGTGCACGAAAGAAAGAGATTACCACCGGATTTCGTTATGCATTAATTACAAGGAGCTGATATTTCTTTACCAGGATATTATTTACCAGGTTGATATCCGCCTCTTAAAAATTTTATATCGCCCGTCAAATTTTCTTGCAACATTGTTTATTATCTCTCGCCTATCAGAGCGAAATCGATTATAATTTTATTCGATAACGTTTTTTTTTTTTTAGCACGAAGAATTTCAATTTGCAGAAAATTTAGTATTTAATAATTCCATAAAATATTTTCACGTGTTATGTAAATATAATATTAGCGTTATTGAATGTTACTATTAAATTTGTAACATATTTATAACACGAAACTAATCAATTTGCACGAGTAATACGACGTTCTTGCGAGGAAAACGACTTTGAATCGATATTTTGGATATCAGTCGATGTTGTTATTTCTTGTTCCTCGCTGTCTTTCTCAATGTAACAATATTATCATCGTTGTACTGGCATTATCCATTAATATCACATTATGTACATCGAATATCGAAGTGGTCGTGAATATTCGGAAGAGAGCTGTTAAGCTGTCTTTCAATCAGCACTGTTCAAAATTAAAACCTCGTTTTAGCAAAAGCTTCGAGTTTCGAAAATGTTACGCGCTACACATAAATAAAATACGAATAAAAGAACAACTTTATAAAAAAAAAAGGAGGAAGAAAAAGTGATCGTTAGTTAATTAAATCTGGTAAATTATGAGGATTTTTGAACGTTTAGGATTAATTAACATAAGTTATGATATGTAAAGAGACATAAAGGTGGATATATATCAAAATATTTCAAACGACATCCCTCCAGCTTAAAATAATAATCCGTGAAATTGTCTCGACTTGATCGATTTGATCGATTATTGATTATTTTTACTTAGCGGCATTACATACGTGAAATCAATAAATAATAAATAAAGTAATCGAGATTTACAGATCAATTGCATAGATGTACGAATTATTACATATGTAGAAAAATTTGTACGCAGACAGATGTATAAAAGTAATTCGAACGCATAAGTCTCGAATTGATTTGAACGTATGAACTGTTTTATCGAAAAACAAAGTTTGTCGTGGAGATAGAAATTCTCTCTCTAGTTTCAGCCGGTTTTCCAAATGAGTTTGTACAGTTCGTTGAGGATAATGAAATAAATATATATGCAAATTCAGTTTTGAATTTGTTGACGATTGAAATAGTAGAGTAGCAGCGGTTAAATTGTTCGTGACTATTGAATGAGAAATATTTTTCACGCGTTGGTGGTAAAAATTTCATATTTCAGAGTTGAAAAATTTTAAAAATGTGGACGAATTGTAATACAAGTTTTTTTCATTGGGTTTTTAAAGAATTAATCAATTTCTTGATTAATTCCATTCGTTAAGTAGATAGATCTATTTCATTGCTTTTCTTAACTTTAAGACGCACAAACATCAATTATTTAAATAGCTTTAAGAAATAAAAACCATCTCTTGATTCTAATAATTTTTAGAACGAACATTTTCAATAATCAAGCTGCGTCGATTAAAACATATTTATTTAACTTTCGCGCTTAACTTCTACAAAAAAAAAAAAAAAAAAAAAAAAAACAAGAGAAAACTCAACAATGTATAATATTTTTCTCAAACGACCAAAAAAATTCACGACTTACATAAAATTCTCAAAAACTTGGCAGGGACTTGAAGTCTAACCTGAATATCGCATCAACAAACTAAAAAACCATTGCATATTTTGGAGTACAACACTCGAAGCATATATCATCTCGCGATACATTAAAAATTAAACTTAACGTTGGCTCGAGCCAAGACTGGAACATTTAAAAACCGATTTCTAGAACAAGTGCAAAGAAAAAAAAACCGTGTGCACAAAAATTTCAAGAAGACGAAATATTATTCTTCCAGAAAATTTCCAGAATGATTTCTCGGAATTATAAATATAATTCGAGCGAATGTCGTTCATTTCGAATCCGTGGAACTCGATATATCCGAGAAGTGGAAATAAACGAAACGTGAGAGAGGAAAAGGAAAGTTGGATCTCCGTGACTCGGGTAACGATACCCCGGGATATTAGCAGTAGTAACGAGTATTAATGACTCACCTGTGGCTGGGGGACGCAGGTTAGATCTATGGTATCGCCCAACAGGTCAGGATCTATTACTTTAATACCCGAAAGAATGGTGGAGCCAACCGGGAGGTCTTCCTCGGCTACAGCCTCGTAAGGCACGTTCAGGAAACGGGGAGGGTTGTCGTTGTCGTCGAGCACGATCACGTATGCGTCGACACCCACAATGTTCGGCTGTTGGCCGGCTGGCACTTCGTCCTCCAACGTCACTCGAAATCGTATCGTGCCGTTCTCCTGAAACACATCGATTCCAATCAATCGCGAGATTAGAAAAGACGATCTTTACTTTTAACTTCGTTTCTCGAGATGGTCGCTTGTTGATGCGATGCTTGAATGGATTGAAAATTATTCTCGTCAAACACAAATAGATAATAATAGAGAAAGGTGTTGTGCGTTTATTGTCGAGGAAAATCGGGGATTGAGATATTCGTGGAATGTTTGTGAATTTTTCGAAGCAACGTCGAGATCTTCGATTTCTCTTTCCTTGAGGAGAGAGGAATATTTTAATATAAAGTTGGTAAAAATATTTACAACTTTAATTATATCTTTAACACGATTTAAATTAGATTCATATTACGTTTCGTATATTACGTTTCCTATTGTTACGATTTCGTATGGAATAGAGGAGTAATTAGTTATCGGATATCATATATCAGAATATCACGTTGCAGTATATTTTATTTAATCGGAAACGATTGAAGATATCAATTAATTAATTATTGTTCAATAAAAAGCAAGCAGTGACAGCTGTATCGTAATTCTACGATAAATGTTTATAATTAAATCGTAATTGAGTATGTGTAACGTACATTGTTATCGCATCAATCTTATTATCGAGGGAATAATTGATAATATTTAACCATTTAAGAAATTATTAAATTAGAAAGAATAATTAATATTAAATAAATTCTTTATTCTACTTTTATTCAAATTTTATTTAAATCGTTTGTTTATTAGACGCCATTTTATTTGAAATGACACAACGAGGCAAAAATTTCGTGAGGAAAGATTAGCGAATAACTTTCTCTTAGAGATTATCTTTCAGTCAGAGATTAATATTGGATAATACATAAACACTAACAGTTTGCCTAATAGATAGAAAGTGGCAACTCTTGTTTGAGTTTTTACTTTTTAAATTAATAACGAACAGATTTTTTTTCTCATCGAAACTACAGTTTTTAATCCTGCTATTTTTAATCCAACAAATTTCAACGAATAATAATTCATTCCGGATTTAACTCGTAGACAAATTTTTAATACAAAATGTGCGGGACGAGAAATTAAATATATCGATAACCGATTCTTTTTACTTTAACATCAATGAATATTAAAAACACGTGAGAAATAAAAAATTACCATCCAACACGTACTGTTAATTAATAAATTTTCAAAGCTAAACAATCAACAATAACATATTCATATATTGTTGGAATACAAGATTTTTATTCGAAATTTAATATTGCGAATATCGATCCATTTCAATGCATCCAAATTTATATTTTGAAATTTTATTTCAAAATTCTTTCTTACTCTTTTGCAGAAGAAAGACGATTAAACGAACGTTCTAACTCAATTTTAATCATACGAACAGAAAGTGTAAAACTAGAATATTTTTGAACAATGACAAAAGATAAAGATACGATTCGAAAATATGAGAAAGAATTACGAATTATTCGTTTCAAACTTTGCTCCAAATTAATCGGCAGACCTCTCTCTTATAGTTATAACAAACAATGTATTGGCGGCAAGAAGCATTTAATCGATCGGTGCAAAGGAAATTTTAACACGAAAATCGAACTAAAGGAGGCGTTATCGAAGGCAAATTTACCAGGAGGAGTTAAACAATCCGTTCGAGTTTCCAACTTCCTATTTTAACTATGAGAAACGTTTCATCGTTGAAAATCGACTTGCCAATGATCGATCCTCGAAACAGAGGCAACGACAGAAGCACGTGCACGGTTTAAGCATGTTCCAGCAGACCGAATGAAAAGGATTCTTTGAAGGATCATAGTTTAGGATGGTAACTTCCTACTACCCTTCGTATCGTAACCATTTGTGCACGAGTAACAGTGGCAATGTAGTTGGTGGACGAATCGAATCTCGAGCCAAGACTTAATCAGAGTAAAATTCGAAAATATTAACATTTTCTTTGCTAAATTAAATAAATGGATTCGTGAAATCATGTGATATAATACGTATGCATTAATCTAATCAATGTTTAATAATTGGTGTGACAAAATGGTAAAATCGTATTTCCAACGATGAGAATAGCATCGAAAATTTTCTTTCTTTCACTCTCCAGTCTTCCATTTTGTAATTTCCAATGATCAAAGATTACAATATCGATGAAGATATATGGTACTCTTTTGAAACTAATTGAACAAAAATAGTAGTTGGATTTTATAATTCAATGCCTCGAATGGCAGTTTCTGGCAAAAAAGTTAGGACGAGTCATAATTTTCAATAATTGAAATTTTATTAATTATTATTATATTTCTCGCATGTTAATAATATACTCATTATCATCACGTTAAATGACGCAAAGAAAAAATTCTGAATGTTTGAAAACTACCCAAAAATAAATTGTTAAACAAGAAAGATATTGAGGATTGTATAAGTGGTGATACAATCTAATTTTTTTTATTAAGATTGAATCACGAGCCTCAATATTATTGCGCAGTCAATGAAATTCTTGTTGTGAATTAATAACTGGTTTGAAAATTGTTCGTCATTACTCTTAGTATTATTTATCTCTATATCCATGCTGTGGATACTTAACGATTAAACGCATTACGTATCCGCATTGTGGTTCCTTAATGAAAAAGGATCCTCCAACTCGTGTACTTACTTAGTTTCCCCCTTTAGGAGGACAACAGAGAAGTTGGAAGAGAATTCGCAACAAACACTTAACGTGCGTAACTACTACATCTCCAAGACTTACTCTCTTGTATACTTTAAAAATTAAATTTAAACTTTGTGACAACATAACAACTCGTATACACAAACATGCACATTATTTCATTATTTTTATCAATTAATCCTTTACCCAGTTAGCCAGGTAAATATTTATCAGTCTTAATCCATCTAATCATTTAAAATTTGTGTAGAATAATAAAATTGATCTATTAGGAAATTTTCAAAATCATGGAATCTTAGAAGATTTATCAGTTTGAAACAATTGTATACAAACTGCTGTTATACACACATTATTTTATTATTGTTTTTAATTTCTTTATACAGTTAGCAAATAACTATTTGTCAATCTAATGTATTTAATAATTTAAAATTTATGTGCAGTAATAAAATTGATGTGTAACCTATTAGAAAATTTTCAAAATCACAGATTTGCAGTTATCAGTTTGAAACAATTGGATACACGCATTATTTTATTATATTTTTCAATTATTTCTTTATCCAGTTAGCAATTAAATATTTATCAGTTTTAATGTATTTAATCATTTAAAAATTATGTACAATAATAAAATTGATGTGTAAATTTTCCTATTGGAAAATTTTCAAAATCACAGATTTGCAGTTATCAGTTTGAAACAATTGGATACACGCATTATTTTATTATATTTTTCAATTATTTCTTTATCCAGTTAGCAATTAAATATTTATCAGTTTTAATGTATTTAATCATTTAAGAATTATGTACAATAATAAAATTGATGTGTAACCTATTGGAAAATTTTCAAAATCACAGATTTGCAGTTATCAGTTTGAAACAATTGGATACACGCATTATTTTATTATATTTTTCAATTATTTCTTTATCCAGTTAGCAATTAAATATTTATCAGTTTTAATGTATTTAATCATTTAAGAATTATGTACAATAATAAAATTGATGTGTAACTTATTGGAAAATTTTCAAAATCACAGAATTAGCATTTATTAAAGATGCATCGTAGAGGTCGAAATTTGATAATTTGATAATTCACTCGAAACATTTAATATTTTCATAGAAAATATTTTTCATACGATTATATAACAGAAATAGATATTTTAATTCGGTTATTTTCCATCTTAGTTCAACAATTATTTCTCGAAACAGTTATTTTTCTTCGAACAGCAACAAAGAATTAAATTAATATTCATCATTTCTCGAACGAAAACGCATTGCATTAAAAATTCGCATAAAAATATCGAAGAGCCTTAGACGTTTTTAAATTTTAGAAAATTTCCACCCCCTTAAAAACCGTAACAAAAGAAGCGAGGCAGCCTACTATTCACCGTGGATCCGTGGATTGGAACAGCGAAAAGAAAAAAGAAGATTCAACGTAACGACTGTAATTTAACGCCGGGGTCAAGGATACAACGCGTTTTATCATGCGCGACGTCTCCTCCCGTGTGCACACAACACACGGCAATTTCGACTCGACGGACCAGAGAAGAACTTCTCTTCCGCTCTCTTTCTAACATCTCTGATTCCGAACAACCTTGGACGGGCTTCTCCTCGACATCACGTTGCGAGAGTCGCGAAATTTTCCTTCCTCCTCCTTGCCATTCGTCTCTTTCGAATACTCCTCCTTCCTTTTTTCGGTTTTCCATGGTTATTCTATTTCCGAATTGTACTATCTTTCATTTTTATTCATTTATTCATTTCTCGATAGGTCTGTCTTGTTGGAGAGAGGAGTTCGGCAGTTCGTTTCAAGGAAAATATTCTTGAGGATATCGAGTTCAGTGTGCTTCAGGCAGTTTGGAGAGGAATGATTTTTTGAAGAACGAAATATACAGTTGCGTTGTATATAATATAATTAATTGTTAGGAAATTATTAAATGTAATGTGGATTTGAAAATGTTGTTTGGCCGGAATTTCGACGCATGTCTGGTATTAATGATACGAAAATGACAATAAAATTTTAATTTTGGACAATTGCCAATTTCTGAGATCCAATGCGTGTTGTATATAATTTAATCAATTATTACATAATAAAAATTATTTTTATACATTTTAAGTATGAACGTTGTTAAAAAATATCATATTTGGCCAGAATTTCGAAAGAATTTGTCACACTCGTGTAATGCATGTCTCGTATTAATAAATATGAAAATGATGATAATCTATATTCTCATGCAAAATTTAATAGTTGCTTTGATAAGTTACTTCAATAATTTATTGTTCAAAATTGTGATAATAATTGTAATTGCCAAACGATCAAGATTACACGAAGGATCAATTATAATAGCTACTGAATAAATGTTATCCACTTACCTTTAATAAGTAATTACTTCATTCTAACTTTATTCGAAATTTTCAACTAGTTACTTTTTCAACGGATTAATATCCAACTCTGACATTATACGAGAGAAATCGGTTATAAACACGAAATTTCGAGGATAGAGAAAAGAAGGCAAACCATGAGATTTAGAAACCTGAAAAAACCTAATTATTACAATTTTTATAAAAATATATATAAAAATTTTAATTTTATTAATATTTATGAATTTCTAAAACTAATATATTCATATCAGCTTCATAGAATATTCATAATCTATCAAAAACCTGATCATTATAATTCTCACGAAATTATACAGAATAATGACTTCGAACTTAAACTCATCTCATCTACGACAATTTATGGATTGATTGGCACAATCGAATTGAAACTCGCTATACAAGATTCTCTCGAAAATTAGAGGAGGCAACTTATTGGCGTACGTATCTTAATTCTCGTTTCATTCTTGAATTTCCTGTCGACAACATAGCCAGTTTCGAGGAAACACGATACATACGTACTCGGTTTACACGTACTCCTCTCGCTGTTCCGCCATCGTGTATCGCGGGTACGTGCACGGAATCGCGATTCGAGAGAGGGACAAAAGCGGAGATCCGTATTTCGACCCGGTTTTGCCAATTTTATTTCGTTCGTTCGTTCTTGTGATCGCGAAACCGCCATTCGGATCACCGTGTGACTCTGGATCTTTATCGACGGGATATATAACCAAGTGTTGCTCGTGTTGGAATTTCTCCAGTGACAATTGCATTGCCGTTTTTCATTTTCCATCTTCTTCTTCTTCTCTCGATTTTAAAATTGCGTGATTGCTGTTAACACTGATCAAAGAATCGAATTTTTACGTGTGATTGATACGCTTCCAACGGACAGTTATTATCATTTTGTGGTCGTGATGATTTTAAATCGGATAAAGGATCTTAATTAATTTCGTATATCGTGGTTTACGTATTTTTCTCACAAAAATGAATCGTTTTCTTTCGAGGAAATACGAGCATGAGAATTATTTATTAAAATATAGAGAGACACGTCATTATTGGAGAAGAGACAATAAGAAAAGATAAAAAGTCCTAGTGTTTTCTTTGTTAAAATAAAATACAATTTGATTAATTCAATTGTTAATTGTAAATATATTATAATAATTGAATCACTATTGGAAAAGAGAGAAGAAGAAGAAATTGGGGCTGCTAATGTTTCCAAGTAAATTTGATTCATTCACTTGTAAAATATATAATTCAAAATTTCTCTATTATAAGCGGTTTCACGTTTTCATCTTGTTGTATCAGTGGATGTGCCATAAATCTACTGTTGAGAGAGCAATTCCCTCAAGTCTGTTCTCTCCTGCTGACCTATGTCATCATCTTATCAATCTCCCATTTATCAAGATCTATTTAACAATAATTTGTCTATTGGTTCATGATATTCGTTTGATATTGTAATCATGTAATAATGAGATTCTTCTTTGATATTATTATTTATATAATATAAGTATAATATTTTTTCCAGATTATTCCAAGCATGATAAATTCGATCTAACGAAAAATTTACGTACACTTTTTGAAAACTTTTGTTATTAAAATGGTAAAATTATCATTTTCGTTAATTTTACTATTATTATTATTCAGTTTTTGTAATTAATAAATAGAAAAGAAATCAATTTGTGAAAGCTCGAGAAAATTTCGTGATAGCATCTACGGCAGAGCTATTATTCTGCAAACCAAATAAGCACTGATACTATTATACAGTTGCTGTACTTCTTTTCGCCTCGTGTTTTATGCAACGTTGGGAATAACAAACTCTGGGATTGTTAACACATCGAATAGCAGAGCTGTACAGTGTGAAAGAGCAAGGAACAAGATGTTTTGAATTCAATTTCCATTTTTTTCATTCACAATCTTTGATCAAATTTTATTTTTGGTTTTGTCTAGTATTAATTAATTGAATTATTTTTCTAATGTTAAGTACAATTGATAAGTTCTTGAAGAAATTTTCTATGATCCATAATCTTCATTATTTATTGTTGATTAACTCTTCTGAAAGTAAGCTGGATTTGGTTTATGAACAATAAGAAGAGATTCATTCCTTTTGAAATGATTTCCACTTTCCTTAATAAACTTTCTAATAAATTTGGATTTGTTATCTTATCTTACTGTATATTATTTCAAGCTTGTTACTTTTAAGAGAAACAATTTTTTCATTTGGTCAAATGTTTTTCTAGTTATCATAATATGAATTTTTCATCTTTTCGACGAATTTTATTTGAAGCGAAAGCAAATGCAGTTAAACTAATAAGATAATTCCATACATATTCTAAATTCAATTTTTAAATCAACAACTTCTTACGTCTGATTATTTATTATCTTCGAACGAAATAATTAAAATAAAAATAATAAAAATCTTCGAAATAATTGTTTTAAATGATTATTTATTATTTCGTTTCAAATAAACTCTTATAATCCTTTCCAATCTCCAAGAATTAAATGAATAAACATTTTATCTTTGATAAATTTTTTGAAAGCCTCGAACGATAAAAAAGAACAGTCGTAAATGGCGCGTAAATTGTCCACGAGAGTAGCATATTTACCGATCAAGCAATTAAACAACTCCAAAAATATAATTTAACCATTTAATAAATCAGCCGCATTAACGATCGAGTGGAATCTCGTTTCAACTCGAAACAACGCACTCGAATCGATTCTTTCGCGAGATGTGCAAAAATTTATTGGATTTTACGATACGATAATTCGTTAATTGTTGGTAATCCGGTCGGTAAGCGTTTACCGGCGAACCTTCGAAAATTCTTCGTTCGTTCACCGCCCGTTAATGGCGACTATTAATAAACGAATGGGGGAAATGTAACGAGGTCCCGATATCGCGTCGTCGTGTCCGATTGCAGCGACGCCACGCAAAGAAATGGCGCACTGTGGCTTTCATTAGCGGCATATTGGGAATCATTATCACGAATCATCCAATTAACGAGGAAGTTATAATCGGAACGTTATAAATGATTCATCGTCGAATTTCTCGTCAAATCGTAAATGGGATACGGTAAAGGGAATTATAATTTGACTACGGTACGATCATTTACAGCCATTTTTCGTTATTAGAAACCATTGATTAACTCTGTGTTCTTAATAACGATATTCAACGATAATAAATGAGTAAATGAATGTTAAGGATCAATGATATATTAATTGTATTGCGAGAAAATATTACGTTTTAATAATTTTAATAAATAAAGATATATTTTGACACGTTAAACATAAATAAATATTTATATAACTTATTGTTAGCGTTATCGAAATAAGAATCAATGTTTCGAAACAGTTTTATCGGGAATGTCATTAACCGCTTCGTTGCTGTTGCGGAAAAGAATCGTCTTTAAAAATATCATGAAAATGTAGGTTGACAATCGATAAAATATTCAGCCCTGGTTGCTTATTCCGTTTTCATCTAGATCTTTGTACAGGTATGCACTTCATAACGATAACGACTGGTTTTCATTCGTGTTCCAATTGGGACGAAACCGTGATATCTTGTTTTATATTATTGTCTTATATAGAAATTCAGATTAACAGCATCCCTTTATTTCATACAAATAAAATAATATTTGAATAGAAAAAAATAATTTGTTAAGATACGTAGATTTTATAAAATCTCAACTTCACAAGTAACGATTATATTTTTAAATTTGTATTTTTATTCGACAAGATGTTATTCGCAAATGAAACTTCAATTTTTCATACAAAAAAAAAAAAACACGAGAAAAGACTCAAAATTTTGTCATCGAAATCCACTCAGAACATAGAGGAAACCATGCCGTTGAAATCTTTTTTTATTTCATCTCGATATCTCGATCGGTTGCCGAGATACAAGGATTCAAAGTTTCCATATTAAACGACGGCGCAGAAATTACGAATGGGGCTGACCTATATTTCTTCCTAGAAATGCGTACTACATCCTTCTAGGAATCACGTGTTACGTTTTTCCAGGAATCGCGTCTGTCGCTTGTCTGGGATTCGGGGTAGATCAGTGAGACGAGGTGGGAGCGAGAGGCCCGAATAAGAGAAAAGGACAAAGATGGTAAACGATTAAAAATTACCCTTTTCTTTACACGACGATATCTCGGGAACCGAAAGTCGCATCGGAAAAATTAAAAAAGCGTTTTAAAGGGTAAGGTTCAGCGCTTCTAACGATCGTTCATCCATTGACCGGAAGTGATTTACTTCGAAGTTATAGCGATTCAAATTTTTCCTAATTTTAATAGGATTTGATCGAAGTTTTAAGGTGAGTAACATAGGAACTGCGAATGCGCGACAAGGATGGAGATAGCAAGCGATTAAAAATTATCCTCTTCTTTACACGACGATATCTCCGGAACCGAAAGTCGTATCGGAAAAATTAAAAAAGCGTTTTAAAGAGCAAGATTCCGCGCTTCTAACGATCTTTCATTCATTGGTCGAGAGTCGTTATCTTCGGAGTTATAGCGATTCGAATTTTTTCTAATTTTAATAGAGTTTGACCGAAGTTTGAAGCTAAATTGCGTAAAAAGTCCAAACGTGCGACAAGGACGGAGATGGTAAACGATTAAAAATTATCCTCTTCTTTACACGACGATATCTCGGGAACCAGAAATTGTATCGGAAAAATTAAAAATATATTTTAAAGAGTAAAGTTCTGCGCTTCTAACGATCTTTCATCCATTAATTTAATTAGATTTAGAATGAACGATTAAAAATTATCTTCTTTTTAAACGACGAATCGAAAATCGTATTAAAATATACGAAAAAGCGTTTTAAGATTTTAATGGTTCCTCGTTCGTTGACCTCACATCATTATCCTCAGAGTTAGCGGTTTAAATTTTTCCCTATTTTTAATATAGTTTTAATAATCCAGTTTATTCACAAGATATTCTAAATGCATTTTTATTTAATCGATCGATTCGTGTTCAAATTACGTTGATTGAATCAAACAATAATTTTATAAATTTCGCAATTTTCACTTTACCCTCATTTATATAAAATATGTACAAAGCACACGAAAAACATGCGCATCTACGCGAAAAATCGCGGATTATTCATACAGAATGGAAACATTTTACGTATCCCTCCTCCCTTTTCGAAAATTAAGCTCAACTCTTTTCCCTTTTCCTTTTCTTCCCTTTTTCTCACATCCTGTATCGCATTACGCGTTCATTAAAAAAAAAAAAAAAAAACGAACGAATTAAAGAAATCGCGATAAGAAGAAAGGTTCAAAAATATTTATTTTTCATATATATTCGTACACGTTATACGGCCAGTAATGGTGGAGGAATGCAAATGATACTTGCCCGCGTCACGTCTAAAAACGTTCAGCAACGCGATGTGCGACGTGACTCGGACTAAATGCGATTTTCCCTCGCATTTCAACCCCACTCCTCTAATCTCTTTAGACCGGTGTTCATGCTCGCTATTAAGACACATGTATGCCGCTTAAATTATACACTCGCGCTCCGTGTACACGCGCAATTATCGCACTTTTGTCCGCGATTCTAATCCCAATATTCGATCCCGAAATTACCGATTAATGATAACACGATTAAAAGGATGCAATTTCGTAATGTTCCGTGTATACAAATTCTTCCTCCTCCTCCTCCTCCCCCCCCCTCCCTCCAAAAAATCGAGAATTTTTTTTCCTTTCTTTCTTTTTTATCTACAGATACAGATGGCCAATGCATTCCTTCAATCGTACATACAGTTTTCCAGAACTCGTTCGCATCTCGCCGATAAGAGAACAACAGATGAGAAATCTCACGGTCCATAAACCGCGCGCTAAATTGCGCTCTTCTTGAGGGAAGAAGGGGAGGGGAGGGGGGGGAAGGAGGAGATAGTCTTCTATCGATCCTTCTCTACGATTGTTTGACACGACGCTTTGGAAAGCTTATCGTAAATAGATACAAAGGATGACGGGGACCGATGTTCTTCCGCAAATGCGCGGACGTCGACGATCGATGGATGGGATGCGCGTTCAAGTAGCGCGATAAATCATAAATAATGCCCTCTCAAGACGCACTCCATCAATATCGATTATTCGGGTAAAGGGGAGCTATCTGTGCTATTTTCTTTTTCTTTTTTCTTTTTTTTTTTTTTTTCGAGACGTAAAAATTGAGACGCAGGTAATTTTTCGAAAAATAATCGAACAAAATGGAATGGAAAATTATAATTATAATTATTATTGTCGAAACACGTATCGAATCTCTGTTCAAGCCTCGATTCCTTAATTTAGAAAAACTCCGTTTTAAGAATATTCGATAACTAAAAATCGTTGCTTCATCCACGACGATTTTTTTATTGATAAATTTGAACTAATGGTGGATGACTAATAATAGGCGCAATTTTCGGGATTCGGTCCCGATAAACCCTCTAATCGGCCATGATACTGGTATCAACGATAACTACCTGTCACGATCAACTACAGCTTATGTAAATTCATATATTAACCGCTTCAAAGGCATAAAGAAAAAAAAAAGAAGATTCAACCGATCTTGTTGTGTATGCAACATGAAACAGATATGCATTTCGGTTAAGTTATTAAGTGATCCATCTCAACCATATAGCTCACCTTTGCGAATTATAAACTGTTCTCTACTGAAACATCGTCAAGTTGAATTGCCTTTTTAATTATCGATAATTTTGGCAATAGTAACGATCCATTTTTGAAGGAAAACGGAAGAAGAAAAATTGTTACATCGACGATGATTCCATAAATTTTTATTTTCGATCGAAATGATTTAACAAGTGATTCAAAAAATTTTCTTTAACACGATTTTCCATTCTATAATACAGTCGTGAACTTTTTCCACGAAGAAACATGGAAAACAATTCTTTCCTTCTGCAAATATCGTCTAAGTATTATCGTCAGTCTCCATTTTTTTTTTCCTTGATTTCTTATCGAAAATCAATATCACTGATTTCGATATAACACTGTGACTAATCTATTATCAAATTAAAAACTAAAATCAAGCAATTTGAAACTGTAATTAATACAAATCTGTTAACAGAAAAATGTATATTCGAACACACGATTGATAAATCCTGATTATTCGATCCCGATTGAAAGTTCTCGAGAGAGGAGCAACGATTCTCCTTTTTCTTCTTCTTTTTTTTTTTTTTCTCCCTTTTTTCCGATTGGTACGCGGCCAATTCGTGGCGGCATTAATTATTCAAGGCACATTGGAAAATTATTTGTGGTGTCGCAAGCGAGGACGGTTTCAAGACATTTTGCGGACGAATTATTTCCACATTTGAAGATCATGCATGTGTGATGGTTAAAGGAAACGTTATACGGATTTTTGATTTGTTTTGTCGTTAACCGTGGTTCCATGGAACCATGCTGCACAAAGTTCTGTTGCGATCAGGAGCAAACTTCATATGCTGACGAAGGTTTCAATCGCTAAATTCACAAAGGTCTAAAGTTCTGATTTTGAAAGAGAAGTTCGAACAGCTCTGAAGCTCGACGACGTTGTAAAAGAAAAAAAAAAACCTCCCAATCTAAGGAAAATTCATGGAACGTGATTAAATTCCAGGAAACTGAGGAGCTGTTTTGCGATAATTCTTTTCAAGGATGCCGATCGCACTGTTGAGAACACGATTGGAAAATGTCTCAAGTTCCAAGAAAGCTGACACAGATCCACAACAGATATACAAATTCTTCTCTAAAAAATGTGCATCGTCCTCGCAGCATCATCTGTTCAATAGATACGTACGTTTAAGTTAAGGAAATAGATTTTCATCATTGACGAATACCTTTAATGCAATTATTAATAGAGATATTAACAATAGAGATTCTCTGTTTAAATGATTTTAAAAAAATTATATAATAATAATGATTGTCTCGATAATCTAAGATGTTTCTATTTGCTGTGCAAATAAATCTCCCTTTTTTTCAAATTCAAGATTTTATTACATAATCGAATACAAGATTACTCAAAATATCGCTTGACTCTTGATCTTTCTGCCAATTCTTCGAACTTTCTTTAGATTCACCTGAACGATCGTCGTTTTCCAAATTAAAATTTCCAGCTTTTACAAAGATTTACAAAGTGCACATTACTTTGTACGAAATAAATGAAAAATAATTTTCGTTGTAAGTATGGATATTATTTTCTTCGTTTAAGAAAAGTCTGTATTTGTCTGAAAATTCTCTTATCCACCAGTTTGTCCCTCTATTTTAATTCGAGTAATGCAAAACATTCTATTACATTTATTAAGTTATAATTATTAGAAAATTATTAGTTAATCTTTTAAAATGTACTCTTAGAAATGGACTTACATTATTTGTATTATTTGCCACCACGAACGGAATTCGAATTCGATCAGAAATTACGATCGTAGAGAAAAAAAGGGCAAATAACTTATTTGCAATATTTCTAATATTTATCTTTCTTCTTTACAATTAAATTTAAAACTATAAAATTGATAAAAATATCTATGCAATATTAAAAAAAGTAAAAAGTATTATTGTTATTAAATTCATATTAATTGGCTCTGCAAAGGTAAAAATATAACCTAACCTAACACTTTGTACGCTTTAATATAACTCTTTCAGGTGGCGCCACGAACGAGAAGTAAATTCGAATTCGGTCACGAGTTATTAAAAAAAAGAGGGGACATTTTTGAACATCCTCCTCGTCTTCGAAAAAAATCATGATTTTCGTCGAAGCCCTATTTAAAATTCACGGGGATTAAAATTTATTCTCTGGGGTCACCTCTGGTTCTTTCAACCCTTTTTTTGGGGGGGCGCAAGACCCGTCCCCTCATTATTTAGCCAGCGGTGGCGCAATATTGGATAGCTTTGTGGCAAAATCATTTAACGGTGGTCGGCCGGCTTCATCCTCGACCAGTGTAAACAATGCTCGACGATTCGCATTGCGAGCCCGTTGGACAAAGGGGCGGCCGATCCCTGGCGCGCTTTTATTGCGAGTTTGGTTGCACCGCTTCACCGAATCCGCCCTCTTTCCATTTCTATTTTCGACCGCCTCGGGCCCTCCATGTCGAACAACGTCGTTATTCGACGCCGATATTTCACGTTGTTTTCTATCTCGTTTGTTCCCTTTTCTTTTTAAACCGATACTTGCTCCTCGGTTTTACAGAATAAAACTGGAAACTTATTATTATTATTCCTATGTAATGAAAACAGAGAAACGATAGGAAGTTTAAAGTTTTTCGATCTTTCGTAATTCGACATTTCAATTTATCATCGTTTTATTCAAGATCCAGATAATTGTTTCCAGTTATTCGTTCTGTATCTTGAACAAAGGATGAACAACAATAGGTGAGAAGAATGTTGTGAAAGAAGCAGTACTTTTATATTAATTTCGAAATATTAATATTTAACTGTTATGAGTGAGATTAAAGGGAAAAGAAGTATCGATTATTCGATTATTGCAACGAGCCATTCGGTTTAGTAAAAAGAAAAAAAAAAAGGATATTAATAATGAAACGTGTATCAATAATTGCAATGGCGAAGCATTAAGCGGCAAAACGAATTATAAGAGCGATAGATTTGCAATTCCATTGATGGCGGGGAAAAGTCAATTCTAAAAATCGAAGACTCTCTCCTCGTTCATCCAGAACAGAGAGGAAAAAAAAAAAGAAAAAAAGAATTACGACCGATATTTCCGCGTAGACACGATGGCCAATCAAGTTTCATCATTTTCATCGCTCAACTTCGACCTTGTAATCAAGTTTTCGCTCGAAATTTACATAGGAAACTCGAAGCGAAAGAGTGGAAAAACGGAAAAAGAAGAAGAAGAAGAAAAAAAAAAAGTATATTTTCACGCGAGAACAGAGCAAAAGTTTCCTAAATGTCATCGGTTCACGGTTCGTTTATTAGTCGAAGAAGAAAGTTCTCTCGAAGCGAGAGAAATAAGTTCGAATCGTTTCCACTAACTCGCCCCGTCCAAACTTTTCTCCGATCCATTTTCTTCCAGGATCATTCACGCTCGCTTTAACGCGATAATTAACCAAATTTTGAGAAAAAGCATCGTAACCCAAGCTTTCTTTAACTTAAAAAAAAAAAACCTCACTCAATAATCTCCTAGAATTGAAATATCGAAATTGTTCTCAATTTCAGAGACAAAACACCTAGCCCTAAATATATCTAAACACGTCAACCTACAAAAATAAAAGAATATCCAAAGAATTGCACGTTTTTAATATTTCAATTCTACGTAAGAAATTATCGAGGTATTTTTCGAGCCACGATGAGCTTTTTCTCAAAATTTGCTTAATCATCGCGTCTTAAAAATTCAACGAACATCCAACAAAAAACAAAATATTATTTTGCAAAAATTGGAGGAGAATTCACCACTCTATCTCCCCACCCGTCACGCGAGGCGGGCAAATCATCAGAAGCATCCCGGCACGAACGAAGAGAAAGCCCCGTTTCCGGTAAATATGATATCAATACCCGTTTCAAAGAATTCTTTCTATCTCTCTTCCTCCCTTTCTTTCCCCCCCAACCGAAACTCTGGCGGCAGGAGCAGAATTAGTTGGAAACTCGGGTGAGCTACGATCGCTACGTGCCCGAAATAGCCAAGTCGATCCATATTCTTCCCTCCGTCTCCCCTTTTTTTCATTTATACACGGATCCGTATCTCGGCCTCTGCATAAACTGCAGGGAATGAAATTTACGGCCGAGACGCGTCGAAATCGTTGGAACCAATCGGGGAAAAAACGCTTTTCCTGGAAGGTGGAGGGTGGGTGAGGGGAGGGAACGATCGCGCACTGGCGATCTCTGCAACGATAATTAATTATGTAGGGGAGGGGTATTCGTTCTTTTATTTTTTTTGGGGGGGGGGAGGGGGCTTTCAGATCGACTTCGCATAACCTCGGTGATTTATTTTCCTCGCTTTCCAATTCGTTCGTCGATTTGGATCCCTCATCGCCAACTTCTTCTCTCCATCTTTTTTCTTTTTCCGAGGCCTACGTTTTTATTCGAACTTTTTTTTGGAAAATTTTAAAAGAGAGAGAGAGAGAGAGAGGATATTAGTTGAAAGTGCGTTAAGAGAATTTTTGAATTTGCGTTATTTAAGTTTCTTAGGATACATTCGAGATCATTTTAACTCTCTTTCTGGAGTATTCTGATTAAAGGGGATTAAAGAAAAGTGTTTTCATTTCAATTTTGTAATTTTCTTCTGTGGATTTTTACATCTTTTGATGAAATTTTACATACATGTATGTAATTGGCATAAATTTAGAAAATTTAATTATCGTTTGACTTGTCGTTACAGATGAAGAGAAAAAGAAATGTTAATGTTTTAACCCATTTTTCTATTCGTCCAAAAAAAAAAAAAAAGAAAATTAATCGTTCTTTTTTTCCATACACGAATTTTCTATATCATTCTCGCTTGGAATATTAAATTTACTTGGAATGTCAATTATATACACTGCTTCGTACGAATAATAAGAAGAAAGAAGATTTTCCTCTCCTCCTCCTTCTTTTTCCATTTGTGAATTCATTTCCATTACGAGCAAACAATCGTTACGCATAAAAGTAAAACGGGTTGGGTTGGCGCGTTTCAACTAAATTCTTATGGAAGAGAGAGAGAGAGAGAGAGAGAGGAGGGCCGATATTGCTGTTCAAACGGCAATAAAGCTTGGTTAAACTCTCATGAAGGCGTTATTACTGAAAAGTATATATATATATATATCCATCCCGTGCGTGGAAATCGTTCACACTGCTTCGAATTTCACGACGAGCATTTGCCGTGTTACGTTTCTTGCAATCTAAGATTTTACGTTTCATCTTATTCGAGAATGAAATTTTCATCGAACCTACCAAAGTGTTTAAATTACTACCTTAATTCATTCAAATTTTAATGACAGTACGAATGGATTATATAATAAATAATGAAATAACCTCTTCTTCTACTCAAAGCGAAAAATTTCTGCCTCGAATTTCTTGTACGACATTATTTCAATATTCGTGTCTTAGATACGAATACTTTTGTTCCACGAAATTATATTAATTACATTTTCCACGTAATAAATGAGGATATAACGATATGCAAATTTTTTCGATGATAAGTTGCTCACTGCCCCCCCTCATGAAATTATATTAATTATATTTCGAATCTTAAATTAAAGGGAGGGAGAAATTTCCCAAGATATAATGATAAGTTATTTTTTAACAACTGTACAATACAATTAGATCCATCCAAATACGCCTGTGCAGGAAAAAATTATATACTCGAAATTATATATTCTCTATATCCTTCTCTCCCTTTCAAAAATTCGAAATTCCAAGTGGTACGACAATACTCTTTTTTTCCCGGAGAAGGTTCGAGGAAGGTCGCAAATTAATTCCATTAGTTCCATAGAGAGTTTTGAAGAACGAAGGCCTCGGCCAAATTACCAGCCCGGGCCAATCGGCATCGATTTAATCCGGCCAAACAAGGCTGGGGGGCGCGCTCGTATCGCGCGCCAATTCACGAATGCGCGCAATAGCTGGCGGCATTAGACCGCTTATCCAACCCTCCCTTTGACCTCATCGTTTCACGCTTCAAAGTAATATCGCTCGTCACACCGACCTGTCCGAACTTAATTACGCGGCCGGGTCACCATTTAATAGCGGCCAAGAATTTTCCATCCTCGAGGCGACGAGAGCCCTAATGAAACAGTCCTCCACCCCCTCGATTCGGCTCGTTTGCACGATGGAGAAAAGATTTACTTCCGCGAATGAATAGCGGTTAGGGTAATTTCTGCGAATTATTTGTAAATTTTATACTACAATAGACGAGGGATGATTGAGGAAAGTAGGGAAATCAATGGCGAGGGAGACAAGCAAGGTCGATGGGGAAAGGGGAACGTACAAGAAAAATTATATATTCGTTTCAAGTAGATAGAAGATTTAGTGGAAGAGCAAGAAGAGTAAAAGTTTAGTTTCGAAGAATTCAATTGGTAATTTTTTCCAGACAGTTTTTATTTATTACGATAACTTTTCACAGTTTTCCATTCTTTCGTTCATAATTAAGTATAATTATAGTATAATTAAGCGTAATAAATTATTCAATCGTCAACTATTCTGAGATTGTGATTTATCTAACAATGATAGAAAACAAGTTGAGAACCACTGTCGTGCAGAATCGTGATTTATTTAACAATGATAGAAAACAAGTTGAGAACCACTGCCGCGCAGAATTGCGATTTATTTAACAGCGATAGAAAACAAGTTGAGAACCACTGTCGTGCAGAATTCATATGCACTTTAGAGAGATGATTTTTTAATTTAACTGGAAATTTTTTATGTATATATATATATATAATTATTGGCACGAACAAAAAAAACATTGATTATCGAATTGTATTTCGATCCGAGCTACAATTCAGTTTCAAGTTGCAGACCAGTACGTTCAATAATAATTACGCGAAGCAGCAGCTTGTATCTTAACGTTAATAAATTGCACGCGCATGCGCGGAATAGATATTTAACGAGAGGCAAAATTATTATGCGAATCTTGTGATACTTTAATGTCGATAAATTGTACGCGAATTCGGAAGGCATTTAGCCATGAGTTATTATTATGGTACAAAATACCATTGATCAGAATCGATATCTCGAAATTAATGATAAATTATGGGGAATTGGACGAAATTGGTTGTGTGCATTAAAGCAATATGCGTTCAATATTTTTTCTTTTCTTTTCTATAATTTCGAATTCAATCTTAGATCGTTAATTTTTTATCTGCTGACACATGTTTCGTTTTCTTTATACAAGGAGGGAAAAAAAAAAAAAAAAAAAGAATTGATACTTGAAAAGGGATGAAAAGTAATTTCAAGATGAAAAATAACAAGATCTCGTGTTTTTCTATATATGAATCTCATTTAACAAAGCTCGACTCTTTTGAGAAGAGGATCTGGAGCAAGAAAGAAGACAAAAGGGATCATATTTATCGTCAGTTCTAGGTTCGTATTTCTTTTTTCTTGGAGGAGCTGAAAGTGGACCAGAGTGGAGTTACTTAAAATAAAGTACATCCTCGAAAATCTACATAATGTACAACTGAATTGGATAATACAGGTCAGTTTTCCATTTTTACAAACGGGAGATAGTATATAAAGGAATAGCTCTCATAGCTGGACGAATAAGCATTCATATTTTATTTTATTCCGATAACCAATCAATCGATCAAACATTGAACTCATTTCCAATAAGACTATAAACGTTAAAAATCTTATTATATCCGATTATTTATTTACAACAAACTAATTATTTATTAATTTCTACAAAGTTTACAAATTTTTAATTTCATTTAATTTTCTTCTTTCTATCATCTAATATAACCTAACCTAACTAATTTCTGCTTTAACAACTTTAACTTTATCTAACCTAACCTAATAATTTACCAACTTTTACTTTAATCATTCCATCAAAAATGGAACTAATAGAAATACAAATCTATTCAATTTTAAGGGGAAAAAAAAAAATGAATAAACACTCGTGTAGATAATCCATTTAAGCGAAACATTCTAGATTCCGTCCATTTTTATCCAATGATAAAGTTTCTAATCTCGTTCGAATCAATCGAGAGTTGTGAATCGTATGCGATATTTATTACGAGTTTCGGATATGAATACCTAGGATTATGTAGTAAATTACCAACATCCCTGTATTCATTGACGTCATTTATCTAAACGCTAGCGTAGTATCGATTATCGGTTGGACTTTTTGAAATAGCTTTTCGATAATAATTGGAATAGGTCGATCGATCTTTGTTAGAAGTGAAATGCGAATACATGCGAATGGCATTATTGAAAATACCGTCGTATTTATAAATACGTTGGAAGGTGAGATCAAAGTAAATTTAACGCGTTTCACCGAAATTTATTCATCCTTTTTTTTTCCCTCTCTCTTTTTAAGCTTTATTTATAAATAAATATTGACGTAAAGCAAGTGGTCGAAGTAATATTCTTTTGTTAAATACCAATTTGTATCTCAATTTTATAGTTTTCCATTTATTGGATTGTTTATTAATATCATACGTTTGGGACCAACGATTAAGCCATAAAATGGCAATATAACGTCCAAAATAATCGAGGCCACATGTGTGCATTGTCCGAGTAATATGGAATAAAACGAAACGATAGAAAATAATATACGTATTTATAATATTAAGTCATTAAATGATTTTATTACAGAAGAGTAATGAACCATATTTTAATATTAAATTCAAATATTTTAGAGATTAAAAGTTTAATATACGTGTAAAAAAAATTGCTAATAACAACATTGAATCAACATTGTTCACCTGAAATTATTTTATATGTACTTTCAACAATTCTGAGATCTTTTGAAAAATTTTTTCTCTCTTTCTAGAAAAATACGTGACAATATCAAACAGAGTTTCGATCTATTAGAATTGGAATTATATGAATAATTTAAATATTATTAGACTAATGACATGACGCTTTTAACAACATTTGATCAGTTCCTCGTTGTTATCGTCGATGCTATTGTGCATGCAATGATGTTAAATTAAAGTTTGGATCTCGTTGTAGTTTCGCGAAACTTTAGCTATACATAGATAGGTATATTCTCAGTTATGGACCAAGTTTTCGGTATAAATGTAGGTCGCGATAAATAATTGAGTATTTTTGCGAGACGAGAGAGTTCAAAAATAAAAAAATAAATATTTATTTACTTTTTTATAAATTTCATAATATTAATAAAAACTTTGTAACATTTTCACATGAGAATTTAGATAAACATGGTTGCCCTTCTCCTCATTTAATTTTATTATATTTATCTACTTCTTATCTACTAATTGATTTATTATTCAAATCCATCCAATTTTCACCTTCTCTATACTCATTCTTAAATAAAGAGCAACATATCAATTATTCTTAAAATCTTAAAAACTATTAATTACTAATTTAACCCGGATCCAATTTTAAATACAAGAAAAAATTAATTCGAATCGAATAAGAAAAAAAAAAAAACGATTCCACAATTTTTAAAATTTCCATCATCGTGATACGAAAAACAAATTTTCCTCTCCGTCCTTTCTGCTTCCTTCAATATTCGTAACAATTCGACTTTAAACATTCCACCAATTATCTTTCTTCCATATTAAATTCCATTTTCATTTCAGTATTCAACTAGAGATAAGAGATAAAAAAAAAGAAATTCGACTCACCTCACGGTCGAGAGGTTTCGCCAACGTGATAACGCCGGTTCGTGGATTTACGACGAAATGGTCCGTGAGTTGTATCCCATATTTCACCGGTGATCCCTCAGGATCGTGGCCCTTAAGGACGAACACTTCCGTTCCGACTTTTGTTGATTCGGAAAGCGTGAGGCCCGCAGGGTATCCGTTCGGTTCGAGGATAGGTGGCTCGTTTACATTGTTCGCTCCTGGAACAACAGAGGAACCTGTTCTTGCTTTCAATAGTTCCTCGAGAATTGGGAGAGGGGGTATTGGATACGATTGGTTGGTGTTAAGTACAGTAGATATTTCGCCAGAAAGTAACCTTACTTAGATACGTTACGTAACACGCATTAAGAATATATTATAAGTTATAACATTCGACAGAGTTCAAAGAAATTTATTCTGATTTCATTATTAGGTACGCAAATAAGTTCTTTCCCCTTTTCTTTTCTAAATTCAAGATTTTATTACCGTTTGACTCTCGATCTTTCTGTCAATTCTTCTCGTCGTCGAACTTTCTTTAGATGCACTCGAACGATCGTCGTTTTCCAAATTAAAATTTCCGGCTTTGAATCTTTGGTAGGACTTTTTGTTTCGTAAGATACAGGGTTCTTTCCCAACACACAAATCATTTCAGTAACTTCAACACCCGATTTTCTAAACTGGAATGCAAAAAGGAAACAGTAACACGAATGACACTTCTCGCACGCCATGAAAACTCTTGTAGCGCTCGTCGCGACTCTTCTTAAAAACAAAAGAACGCTCTTTCAGATGGCGCCACCAAACAGTAATAGTAATTCGAATTTAGAAGTTACGATCGTAGAGAAAAAAAGAAGGAAAGAGACTTATTTGCACGCCTAATATTTATCTGGACGTTTTTTCTTTCTAATTTAAAACTATAAAATTGATAAAAGTATCTATATAGTATTAAGAAAAATGAAAAGTATTATTATTATTAAATTCATATTAATTTTTATATTAATCAACGTAAAAATCGTAAAAATATAACTTAACCTAACACTTTGTACATGTAATTCATATAAATGTAATAGAATATAATTGAAAATTATTAGTTATCTTTAAAGGATATACTCTTAGAAATGAACTTACATTATTTATACTATTTGACACCATGGACGTGATAATTCGAATTCGGTCAAAAGTTACGATCGTAGAGAAAAAAGAGGAAGGAATTTATTTGCACACCTAATAGTGGAGCAATTTTTCGACGATGATGTCTTGTTACAAAGATATAAGATTGGAATTCCATTCTTATTTACAACATCCTATGTATCTCCAAAGTTTCATCATAGAGGATGAAATAACAGTTATTACGTCCAACGATGCACGAATATCGCACACTGGTCTCGAAACGTCCCTGTTTCGTTGTAAGAATATGAAAAGGAAGAAACAAGCAGGCATTGATAAATTAACAATTTTTCTCCGTGAAATAATAACTATTTTTGCTACACGATTTGCCGCACGATAATTTCTCTTTGCAGCTGTCTAATAGCGCCCGCCATGTGCATAATGCAACCGATAATTATTGGCATCGAGTTACAACACGGACTACCAAGAAATCAAAGCGTTCCGAGTTGATTACGGTTACCGATGATTTATTAAACGTTATTCCAACGTTCGAATAATACCCTGTTACACACATCGCAGCGCATAAATTTTATTTCTCGTTTTCCCGACGCAAGGCAATGTCGAGGCAAGTGACTCCGGAGAAAAGCGTTTATCTCGTTTGGTTGAGCGTGGCCATCACCTTTTGCTGGCCCCTACCCGCCAACACCGCGAGAAAAAAGATCGTGGGGATGAAAGTTTTACTAATCGCCTCGATTATCAACGGTTGCGTCGTAATACTGGCCATGTTTTACTGGATCCGTTTGCACTTGGACGATATCATCTCCCTTTTCAAATGCGTCTGCGTGGTTCTGTGCCTCCTTCAATACGTCGTACAGACCATCGTCTGCTTCGTGAAATATGACACGCTGCAAGTAAGTTCAGTGCCTTATCGAGAAGAGAGAGAGAGAGAGAAAGATAGAGAAGGTCTCGAGGTAAAAATTGGCTCGAAATAACTTGACGATTATTCGTCGTCGAGTAGAAATAATTTTCTTTACCAAGCGTTAAATTAATTGTAGTAAGAAATAAGTATAGATTTGAAGATTTGCAAGCAATTTTCTTCCTCTCGTTTCACGGGGAGGAAATTAATCGCGCTTTAATCACAGTTAGTTAATTGCAGCGCGTGGTCGACGAGATGATGGGGTGCATCAACGAGGCGAAAACGGACGAGATTTTGCGCGCGTACGCGTCGAGATGCAACACTTTGTACGGGATGTCCTTACTGTCGATATACATTTGCGGGACGAGTTTTGTATTCACGCCTCTGTTCCTGCCCAATCCTTTCCCCTTCGAGACGGAATACCCGTTCGACGTGAACACAACCTCGAGAAGTTTCATCATATACGCGAGCCATGTCCTCGCCATCTTTCAAAGCACCGGCCATATGTGCCTGTGCACGTTCGGCGCCGTCCTCCTCTGGTTCACGGCCGCGAGATTCGAGTGTTTGATCGGGGAGCTGCGAAGCGTAACCAGCATTGACGCGCTGGTCGTTTGCCTTAAGAAACACTCGCGCTTGAAGAGGTAAAAATTTCTTTTCTTTTCGATTGAACTGATTCTTTGATAAACGTAAAATTTTCGGATATACTTCCAATCGTGTCAAAATCAAATTTATCTTCATCGGTTAATTTTATTTTCGAAATCAATTTTTTTTGGAGGGCTTTTAAATCGTCGAATCTGAATAATAAAGAAGTAAATCAATCGTATCTTATTAATTGGAGATAACGAAATCGAAAGCGTAAGTAAATGTGGTTCGAACAATATTGCTTTTTATTGTGATTTATTATTTCATCGAAAAAAATTAAGATTGATTGGAATGAAAAAGAAAATACAAGTAATCAATATATAAGAAATATAGAAACGTATGATGTAACTTGAAATAAGTCGCGTGTGACAGTGTTTGTCGTAAGTTCTCTTGTGCAGATACGCGGAAGAAGTGGTGAGCTGTATTCGTTTCCTAGTGTTTCACGCGATACTGTTAGGCACGTTTGTTTTGACTCTGTGCGGAATCGTGCTGATCATAGTGAGTAAGCGAGATTCACCACGTTTCACACACGATATGGATACGATACGATGTGGATTAATCGCCGCCGATTCGTAAAACAGAATTCGCCGTTGATCGTGAAAGCGCAGTTTATAATCATATGCGTGTGTATCCTCCTGGAAATTTATTTGTACGCGTTGCCGGCTGATTACATGTACGACATGGTAAGTTGTGAACTTATTTTTGTGATTCGTATAATTTCGATAAAATCTTATCGTTATCTTAACCCTTTCGCTCGAGAAAGATCGTCGTTTACACCTCACAATTCGAGGTGTTTATTCGACGAAAAATTGATGATAAAAAAATATCGCTCGCAGTAGCGAAAGGATTAATTCTACCGTTTAAGATATTTCTCTTTTATCGATTCTCTTTCTCGAAAAGAGAAGAAAATCGAGAATTTTTTTTATCATTAATTGGAATTTACGTTCCTAAATTAACGCTTGGTGAATACGATGCGATGCTTTAAGCTAATATTTTATTATGTTATTTAATAAGATTCGTTTTTTAAGGACAATATTTCTCGTAAATCCCCAGAGCATGAACATTTCTCGAAGCGTGTACGACTCGATGTGGTACGAGCAAAAGTTGGACTTGCAAAAAGCTCTGTTGACCGTGTTGGCGTTTCAAAAACCGATACCCGTCTCGATTAACGTTCTATTGCCAGAACTCACTATACGGTATTACTGTTCAGTAAGTTTCATATCATCCATTAATCACGAGCCAAATTTGACGTAAATAATTTAAATCGATAACAACGTGTTTCAGTACGTGTCGAACGCCCTGTCCATCTTCGCAGCCCTGCGTACCGTGGTGGATGATAGTTGAACCATTTGAAAATTTTTGTAATATTGTAAGAATTGTAAGAATTGTAGATAAAACGAGACTTTACAAGTAAACATTATTAATATATTCGTGGAATATCTTTCGAGAGAATCGATTTTTTAGAAGAACGAATAGAAAATTGATATACATAAAATACATTGAATTATATCGAGTTATAAACCAGTGATTCTCAACCTTTTTTCATAACTTTTAATAATTTGATTAAATTTGGCGGCACACTAAATTAAAAGAATTTTATTTTTCAGAAGAACGAATAGAAAATTGATATATTGAATTATATCGAGTTATGAACCAGTGATTCTCAACCTTTTTTCATAACTTTTAATAATTTGATTAAATTTGGCGGCACACTAAATTAAAAGAATTTTATTTTTCAGAAGAACGAATAGAAAATTGATATATTGAATTATATCGAGTTATGAACCAGTGATTCTCAACCTTTTTTCATAACTTTTAATAATTTGATTAAATTTGGCGGCACACTAAAGAACGAATAGAAAATTGATATATTGAATTATATCGAGTTATGAACCAGTGATTCTCAACCTTTTTTCATAACTTTTAATAATTTGATTAAATTTGGCGGCACACTAAATTAAAAGAATTTTATTTTTCAGAAGAACGAATAGAAAATTGATATATTGAATTATATCGAGTTATGAACCAGTGATTCTCAACCTTTTTTCATAACTTTTAATAATTTGATTAAATTTGGCGGCACACTAAAGAACGAATAGAGAATTGATATATTGAATTATATCGAGTTATGAACCAGTGATTCTCAACCTTTTTTCATAACTTTTAATAATTTGATTAAATTTGGTGGCACACTAATAAGATAAATTAATAGAATTTTATTTGATAGCTATAATATATCTTGTAAAATTAGCATATGTATGGCCAGGCCCGTAGTCAGGATTCTTTTTATGAAGGGGCTAATTTTATACATATAAGAAAAATAAATTATCACAGCACATCCTGTAAAATGTTGCTACCTTTTCAAATGATCAAATAAATATTTGGACTGAACTTATCGATTGATAAAGAAATGTAAATAAATAATTTTTATTTCGGAAGGACAGTGTTGAGAGTCACTGATAAACAATATAAATTAAAGCGAGAGAATTCATAATTTTTTGCTGATGATTCTTTTCCTTTTTAATCTCTGAGAATCAATCCCTCAAAGATGTTCCAATAAATAAATATTACTCTGTTGTACAAATTGTCGAATATTAAAGAAATCGTGGATGAATCAAGGTAGATGGAAAATGTGATTTTATTATTATTTATATCAGATAATAATTTAATTTATATTTATTTTAATTCATACGAAACAGCAGCTTTGTCAGGACGCGTAGTACACGAGTTGTAAGCTACTTACATTACGTAAATCAACGAGGATTTGAAGAAACAAGGGGAATATCAGATCAAAAATAATTGTTAACGTTTTATATACACGTATTAATCTATTATAATGAATGGATTTATTTATTCGAGCAATACGTATGAAATTAAATTAATTATTGTTAATAATTATAGGTATAGGGTCGACAGGTCATTAAAAATTAACAATGGCATTATTATTTTAAGAATCATAATTATATGGAATGTACATCAAGTTTCTTTTTCCATCAAAAAAATTATTAAGATATTGATAAGACGTGTAAGTGAAAACAAAAAATCTTTAATTATTCACTAAGAAATTTATTAAAAAAGGAATACGTAATGTATGTCTATTTTTATATAGCAATTAATTGAAATTTTATTTTACTTAAAGTGATGGCAAACACGTTCGAAGTTTTCAAATGTAAATTTTAAAAAAAAAAAAAAATTACTGCAAGATTTGAAAAAAAATTACTTCTTTTATCGTTGATATAATATCGTTGTGGAACGAATTGGATATTATTTAGAAAAATTATAAGGAAAAGTTAGAGAGAATTTAGGGAATGAAACAAACAAGCCGAAAATAACAATATCCTGTTTCAATAGACGTTCGTTTGTTAAAACGTTTGTTAACAACTGGTTCCACTTGATATTGGCATAGAATTACGAGAGAAAGAGAGAGGGATATTGGGGTTCCATTATTAGAGATTTTGACTTCAAAGAATAAAATCATTCACTATTATATGTTTGATCCAAACAATGATGAACTTTCCGAAGAGGAACCTGCTATTGTCGGATTTCAAACAATTGTTTTGCCTCGTTATCGATTAAAAACTTTATCTTTGCTATTACATAGTTCCTGCTATGAATCGAAAAAATTGTTTTCTCGAATCTGATTAATCACCTTCACTGTCGCTTTTTTTTAAATAAAATATTCGAATAAATTCCTATCATTAAATGCGTTCCACGATATTGCTTTGTAAAACAATTTCTTCTTGCAATTGGTTAATGGAGACACAAATTCTATTTAATTCTTAATGTACGTAGATTTTATATTGCAGATTAACATTGCAAAGAATCATTGAATTATCCAATTTAACAATTGGATACTTCTACAGTGAGTTTTTCTTAATATGCTAAAAAACAACGATTCGATAATATTATACAACAAGATAAATTAAATGAAGAAATAATCACCGGAGTTTGATTATAAATGAAAGTCAAAGCATCGTCAAACATCGCGCAGTTTGATATTCTGATTAAAAATTGAACGATATTTTCAATCTCTCTTCAAAATATTCGTGTTTTATTAAATATAACGATTATTCCGAGTTATAAATTAATTCTTCAATCAATTTCTTTAACGATTATGCTCAACTTCTTTTTCGTTTCATTCGGCAAACAAAACTCGTCTTAATTCAGAATTTAATCGATCATTGTTCAAATTTATTACAAATCGAACGATTTTATCATTGTTGCCTGTGTGTAATAATAATCGAAGAAACCGATCATTCGATATTGTTTTCCACTCTTTTAAGGATTATCTCAAAATAAATTGTTTTTCGTCAACGAGTCGAGTCGCCCTCGAGAATCGTTTCGCCGACAATTATTCCCGTATAATCACTCGACGAAATTCGAAAAAATATTCTCTTGATCGAGTTTCAAATACATTTGAATTTCTTATCCCAACAACAACGATTAATTATTTTTCCCGAATAGACGGACAAAAATTTCCTTCCCTCGTTTCTTTATTTCCACAACGTTTAATATTCACCTCGAGATTCGCGTTACCAAGCTTTCGTATTGATCCAATAAAAAAAAGAAGAAGAAGAAGAACAGGCGAGAAAGAGACTCGAGAGAAAAAATATGGCGGATTCATGGCCGATTCGCGGCTTAATTAAGGCATTGCACATCCAGCGATTAACAACGCGTGCACGGACAACAGATGATATGATTGATGCACCGCCTCGGCATCGAAATCGATTTTTACCCCCATCGGGATGATATCCTTAAACCTGTCGATAACCAATTTCGCTTTTGAGAAATATCGGCCTTTATCAATCCCGCCTACTTTATCCTCCAACGATTTGATCGACGATCGATGATGCATCCGACACATCCGCGGATATGTAATAATGGAATTAGAATGATCCGGCGGAGGAACAGATCGACGCGTGACGTGGATGAAAATAAAGTGAAGTACCGGTGGAGGAAACATAATATCCCACCGATATTTCCACGGATCGACGATTACCTTTTATTATTTCACCGACATATTCGAGTGTTTCTTCTAATAACGATAGTCTTTTTGAGAGATTGTACGAAACCGAATCGATTCTTCTCTTTCGAGAGGAAAATAATTGGAATTTGGAACCACGACGGCCCAATTCATTTTAAGGTAAAGAAGAAAATTCGTTGAAATTTATTCCATTCCAAGCTTATATGAAACGAATATTTCGCAATACACAAATAATTCGATCCCAACAGTCTCGAGGACGAGCAGCCACGTACTCGACTTTTAAGGTTAAAAACATTTTAATTAGGAAGCACAGCCGAGTTAAATTTCATTCCCCGAGAAACTGTCCTCCGCGCACGGATCATTCCTGTGTTTTGCTTCAGGAACGAACAAAAACAAGAAAAAGAGAGAGAGAGAGAGAGATCATGTTTCGCCAGTTGGAGTTTCCTTGAGAAACAGAGAACAAGAAGAAGAAGAAGAAGAAGAAGAAGAAGAAGAAGAAGAAAGGAAGGCAGAAGAAAGTTGGCGGCGCGTAGATTCCCCGTAGAGTCGCTAATTCGACGGAAACAGGGGAGGGGAGAGGAGTACGTAAGCCCGAAAAGTCATAAAACTATTAAGAAAGTTGGCAAAGTAGCCTCGTCATCGCTACGTTGGCGGAAGTTTCGAAATCCGGCCAACCTATACCTAATAGATACATCAAGCTTTAATGTCCAAGGGAGGTGTTCCATCCTCGAGGACCGTATTTCCTTCTTCTACCTTCTTTCTGCTCTCCTTTCTTTTTCTTTCTTCCTCCCCTCCCCTACTCTCACGATGGAATCGCGTGAAACAACGGAAGAGACTGCCACCCTCGAGCATCTCTTCTCGAGCTGTATACATTTCCGGTCGTTCTCTCGAGGAAACAATGGACGTTGGAGGGGCCCAACAATAATCGTTAAAGCGGCGTTGGAGAGGATCTCGGAGAGGATCCAGTTTTCCTGCCAATTGTTCGCAACTGATGATTCCTAGTTTCTTCGAAATTTTTCGGATTTGTTTTTACTCGTGCAAGCAAGTAGATTTGTTGATTCTGCTTTTGTTGCTGCATGAGAAGTTATATATATTTAAGAATTTCTTTTTTCGTAGGAGTTTATTATATAGTATATACACGTTTTTGGATTTTTAGGTCTAGGTGATGATAGAAAGAAAAAACAGGGTGATTCGTTTTTTCGAGTAAGTAATGTAAAGTTTGGAAATATTTGCTCGTTTCCTATATTATATAGGAATTTAATTTATCAATTACGAAAAATCTTTCTCGTTCGTACCAGCAGGTGGCCATCCTGTATACTGAAGATGGTTGCTTCGTGACGTTGCAAGATATAACGATAGGTCATCTAATGCGTCCATGATTTTTCAGCTTCCCTCCTCGTTGATAATTAACGCTGCAGTCTCTCAACCTCGTTAACAAGATCGTGGAGACGTGGTATCTACTATATTCAAGTTATATTTTCGCGTACATGTAGAACGGGAGGAGGAGGTGAGTCACGTAACGTGATCACTTGAAGTAAATTTTTTTTGTTGCGTTTTGTATAAAATTCGTCGTATAAAATTTGTATATGTATAAAATTTATACGTGTAGATGTGAAAAATTTTATTTATAAATTAAAGATTCATATTGTCATTGTATACACAAAAGTTTATACAAAATTTAAAAATATTGTATTTATACCTCTGTTTTCATCTGGAAAGGATTCGATTTATACAATATGAAACGTTGGTAATTGTATTTTATAATTGTATCATTTTCTGCAAAATATATGTATATCCGTGATACAATCTTCGAGAGAACAATTGAAATTTACGAAATTTCCTGCTGTTATTTATCGATCGTTACGACAATTAACTTAAATCTTAAACGTGATTAATCAGTCCAAACTTATTTCTTTATTTTTTCTCAATCATTATAAGACATATATATCTTTATGACTTCTTAAGTTTTTATAGCTTCAAGTTTTGAAAATTTTTTTTACTTCTTTCATCGTTGATTAGCTTTTATTATTTTTCATAACGAAACGTCAATGCAATGTGAAAAAATACCAATGTATACGAATTAATATCGAAAAATAATCAGTGGAATATTTACGCAAGAATATCTAAAAAGGAATGAAAAAGTATATACATCGCGTTATTACGCATATTTCATTAGGAATAAAATAAATCCTCCTTTTGTTATATACAAAAACGAGGAAAGCACACCTCGAATCAATAAAGATCGATAAATAAAATAACAAGTAAACAACGAGAAACGACATATCGACGATATTATGTATTTAATATCAGAATTATTCGATATATTTTATGCAATATGCATTTCCCCTCCCCCAATTACGATGCGAACGATGAGGTAACCTTTTCACGGCGAAAGCCGCCTCTTATTAGCTTGCTTATCTCTGTTTATGGACCGTCCTTTACATAAACTAACAGGGTGGCGCACCCTTTCAAACCGACTTCGTTATTATCACTAGCTTTGTGCAGCTCATAAAATCGAGGCTTTCGAGGGTCGAATTGGGATACGCTTCTCGAAACAATATTTGGACGGACAGTAATATCCAAGTTAATAACAATCATCATTTTAATATCAGAGAATATACTCGAAGGCTTTAAGTTCTTCACATTCAATTTTATGTATTATTCATAGAATTGAGTAATAATCAGTATATAATGTGGAACAATATCGATGAGCTGTTATAATTTTAAATACCTGCTTTTTTTGTACTAAAAGAAATGGCAGCCTGTTATTTTATTTATCTCCTTTAAACACGTGGTTTATAATTTCTTTAAGAATACGAAAATATCACTGTTTCCTTTCTTCTTTAGAACACAGACATACGAATTTAATTTAATCACTCGATACTCTGCAATTCTTTATTTCGATCGGTCAAAACAATTCATTGAAATTCAACGGCAATCACTCGTTTCACAAACTTCTCGTTATCATCATTATCAAATACAAATGAATTATTTTCACCATTCTATTTCACTTCGATCCAGCCAATATAAGAAACAAGACTACTTACTTCAACTATCCATCGAGTTCGTTTCTCGAGGAGTGTAAGAATAAATCTTAAATTTGAAATGATATCGTTCCAAAAGAAGATGAAACACCTGAGAAGTTGTAAGGAAAAAGAAGCTATTAGGGATCGATTCTGTCTGCCTCCAACGATTTGCGAAAAGATGTGGAAGAATGTTGTATACGTACATACATACAGAGAGAGAGAGAGGAAGAATAAGGACGAGGAGAGGAGGATCAAAGGGAAAAGCGACCGAGTGTTTGACAGGAAAAGGAAAATCATTAGCCTCGAGGTGTCGCGTCAAACGTGGGAGGAATTTGTTCCGAGGGGCGTTGATTGAAAGGAAAACGTGATACACGCTCGACGAGAGGAGGAGCAAGGGTGGAAAATCGTTCTCGTCGACTTTGATAATGCGAGGATAACCGTAACAACGTCCAAAATTTCATCGATGCGCGAAGAATCGCTCTGCTTCATATACTGGGTGTCCTCCTTCGAACTGGACGAATATTTAAAATAAATATTTTGGACGGAAATACGAGGCTTCTTCGTTTCTTTGAGTTTTCATTTATTTTATATATATTTTTAGTAGGAATTTTTGGCAGTCCAGTTTTTGTTTTCTACGCAGGTGATGATGTTTCTTTACACGAATCCTTTTTGTTGAGATTCAAATATCGTTGTATTAAAAAATATAAAAAGTTTAGGAAACAACGAATACAAATAAATAAAAATCGAATTTCTTCGACTAAACGTTCTCTTTTCTTTTGTTCGAAATTTTGAAACGAATCCTTCTTTCGAAGCATTCCTGTAACTTTTTTCCATAAAAAATTATATCACGAACCAAAATGTTGCTTGAAATTACTAACCCTAAGCGATCTTCTCCAGTTTGTTCCAACATTTTTGGGACACCCTGTATATTACACACGGTACAACATTTGGAAACAATTTTCGGGATGCGAAGAATTAACGAGGCTTTCCTCGAGCCTCGACACGAGTTTATCGTGGATGGTACGTCGATCGAAACGCCCCCCTCCCCTCCACGAGAATTCCACGCGGATTTGAACGAAGGACGGGATGAAAGGGAATTCAAAACTCGCGCAACGCGATCACAAACGCGACACAGTGGGCGCGACGCGCAGCGGTCGATCAGAAATTGACATTCTTCTGTCGGGCCCAGCTTCGAAATTCCCCTGCTTCTGTTTAAAACATTCATCGGGTTCCAAGCGTTTCCAGGGTTGGATCGAGCCGAATTTCACCGGTTTCGGGACAATATTCGAAAGCCGGTTACAGCGTTTTCCGTCGAGCGAGCGAGATATGGCGGCGGGATGCGCGCATGCGCGACTCTGACGAAAAGCGATGACGCGTATCAACGATTTACAACGTGTAACGCAACGGTGGACGACACACCGTTTTTTACAAAATATCCCGGGAGAACACGTTCAAAACTGCATGTCTCTATTACAGGATTTTCCCCCCCTATGGAAATAACGGTTTGTATTCCGTTTGAAATTTTTCGTTCTTCTTCATTCGACAAAGGATTGTTGCATTAATCCTCTTTCAATCGCACGCGATCGATTTCAATTTCTATTTGTCGTTAATTTGTGTCTCTCAACACCCGTAAATGTGATTTGTTATGTTTGTTATTTAATTAAAGTATTTCGTACTTTTCAATCAAGATCTCGTTTTTACGATTTTTAAAAATAACATTCTTCTTCTTGCTTTCTTTCTTGAATTTCTTGAATTAATTTTTACAATTAAATGTTGTAAATAATAAGCCACGCGTTATACCAGAATTTATTGGGAAAAAAGATCAACTTGAATATTGGTGCCGTTTTATATATATATATATATATATATATATATATATATATATATCGATTATGCTGATCCATTCTTTTTCTCGAAAATATGCAGTCTGTTTTCCTTTTGTGCAAGGGATATTAATTGAATACGCTATTTTTGCCTAACGGGGAGAGAAATATCCGACCTATTTTATGATTGCTCGAGCTGCAATTCGACGAATGAATAATTAATCGGCCGATTGGATATCGTTATATCGAGTGAAACGAAACTTAAATATAATTTTGACCGATCAAATATACCGATACCTTATACGTGAAGTGGGCTCGTGCAATAATTCGATGATGTTAAAAATCATGGATTGGACGAAGGAAATTTTTACGTTTAAGCGTTTTTCTCGATTCCGTTCGTTCGTTAGAGAGATCGATGGAGGATAATTTCTCCGGGTTGCTGAGGAACCGAGAAATGTACATCGTTGGCGTATTTTTAGAAAGATTGGATAGTTTTTTTTTTCATTTTTAATTATTGAAAACTGGATGAAAAATATCTTCTTCAAAGTATCCTCACGAGAATATTCCGAACATTATTTGATATTATTTTGAAATAAAATTTCAAATATGATAATATATCGAATGCATAAGCTATTCATTTTGTTGCAACAGAAAAGAAAATACGATCAGAATATAATCGTTACATTCATAAAACGTCCCTCGAAAGTTTCTAAAAACATTCTAGATTTCTAAAAACGAGCACAAAAGTTGATCGACATTTATTTATTAAGTTATGAATAATTGCATTCTAAAGAGAGACAGAGATAGAAAGCTACGTCTCCATCACATTCCGCTTCTAACTTCATCCAAACTTAAATAACATATTGAAACAAATTGACATTTATGGTTTGATTCTCAGAATCCTCTGAAAATCCCACAAATACAATAACAATATTTCATCCCGTTCCAACAATCTAACAGATTTTACGTCGATAATCATATCGAATTATAAAAATTATAGAAATTATTGCAGCATAATTCACTTACGAGAGTTCCAAAGCTTCTAAAAATATCATTTCTCGAGACGAATATCGTCTTGTTATTATATTAATTTAACGAAAAAAAAAAAAAAAGGGATTAAAATTTTTAAAATAGTAAAAAAGCATGGAATCGATCGATGCTATATTCCACTTCCACTTGTATTCTTAAATGCGACGCAGATATACGCTCGAGCTTTTAAGAAAATTGCATTAACAAGTCTAAAATAATTCGGTGGCCGATACGAAGGGGGGAGAAGGAGGGTCTCCATACTTTTCCATCAGCTTTCGTTCCCTTTTTTTTCCCCTCCCTTCTTTCTTTGTCTTTTCCCCTCCCCTTCCTTTCTCTCTCTCGTCTCGTCGAAGCACTTTGCCTGATGGCGAAGAAGAAGAGGACGGCGGTGCAAAAATGCCGCCGAAAATCCGATTTCTTCCAACGGGCGTATATTCCCCCTCCCCCCTCCCCAAGAATTTGCAAAGAAATTTCCCTTCGAGATATTTTCCTTCTCAAGATTTGCAAACCAGGAAAGGTTGGAAATTTAATTAAAATTCCCAATCGAGATTAGATAATTGCAATTTGGATTATTATTGGAATTTAATAACGCATAGAGTTTTAATCGAAAAATACATTACACAAGGATCTGACACAATTCTTCTGACAGGATTTTAATATAAACGAACCGTACAAAGCGAAAAACACAATCCTCGAATAACAAAAAATTACATTTATCACATCGAATTATTTCTCAAAACTCGAAGTTAGAGAAAGAAAGAACGAATGTTAAAATCTTACGCCTTCTTTTGAAATTAAATTCTTCAACACAATTCTCCTCGCTATCCTCTTATCTAGTATAGCCAATACACAAAACGGAAGAGGCGATGGTTCGAATGGAAATCTGAACGGATTCGAGTCTTTCCATCGACGAGGATGAGAGGGGACCTAAACGTGGATCTAAACGCGAGGATTTTGGTGGAATTAGGCGGCGAGGAAGCGCAAAAAAAAAAAAAAAAAAGAAAGAAAAGTAAACAGAGGGAGGGGCGAAAAAGAGGGCGAATTTCTCCGGGGATTTGCACGGGTAATTAGTCGGTAAATATGATATCACGAGCCGTTTTTGGAGTATCACACCATCGTGAACAACGAGAACATTGCTATATATCGTTTCTTTCTATGATCTATTGATTTCATAGATCGTTTTCTTCTATATGGAGGAGCTGTCGAAAGATGGGGCTATTGCCCTCTCGTTGCAAGATTCTCAACTAGATAAGAAATGGCGAGAAACAGCGTGCAATAACGTAATAAACTAATAGCTAAAAATTTTTCTACTTGAGGAAGCTTTTCTATTCGAAAAATGGGAATTATCAAAATTGTGGCACAAAAAAAGTGTATAACAGCGAGATTTCTCAGTAAATAAGCCTCGAATTATGACAAATTATGCGAGCATCGATTTGCTTCGGCTATTACAAACTAAACATTTTTCTATTTGGAGAAACTGTCGAAAGATGGAACTATTGCACCCCTCTCGTTGCAAGATTATCAAAATTGTGGCGCAAAAGTGTATAACAGCGAGATCTAGCTCTCAGTAGATAAGAAAAACGGTAAGTATCCGTGCTGAAATTATGACAAATTATGCGAGGATCGATTTGGTTTGCTTCAGCCATTGTAAACGGTCCGGTATATCAATTTAGAAACGCAAATGCCCGCTGCGATAATTATCCGCGTAATGAATGTTTAAATCTTCATTATCTTCGTTAATTTTCACAACGAGCAAGAATGTGTCCCGGTAATTAGGCAATAGGTTGCAACTCTGCATTCTGGGAACGAAACGTTAATTTTACGTTATTCGAGTCAATGATAATGTTACACGTAACGGATGAATTATTAAATATACGGTATCTAATCGGTAAGATAAACAATTTCAAATGGTAACGACACATTTATATATTCTACAATATGTTCTATCACTAGAATAATACAATATAATATAATATACGCCGATTAAAATGATTTAGAAATCGATCACGCGACAATTTAGTAAATATAATAATAATATAATAATAATAAACAGAGATTCGCTCCTCAAACATAATAACATTGCACAACGTAAATATATAGTAAAAAAAAAAAAAAATAAAACTGACAAAAAAATATACGCAAAATGATATATTCGAGGAGACAGAATTTCTTCTTCTCGTAACACGGAATAACAGGAGTACGCCGGGGAACAAGTTATCCCGCGCGGGCAAAGCCGGTCCATAGTTGCCACAGTTATTCCAGCAAAGTTTCGATCACTGAGAGCTCTAACTTTGGACACACGCGCGTGCACAGACACGGGGAAAAGTTGGTGTGGAAACCGTGGCTCTGCGGTGGAAGTTGTTAGGCATTGTACCGCCGTGTACCCGCCCCAAATTGAGACAATTTCGGAATGGCGCGGCGGGCCTTGTCCACGGCGAACCTAAACACGATTATTTCATCATTCATCGGAGGTACACGGTGGCAATGGGCCATCCAATTCGGTATACTTCTACAATCTTGTACACACAATAATCTCGTTCCAAAGCGAAAATAAATTCGGCGATTGTCGCTGACAAATGAGATGGAGAGGGCGTAAGTGGATTGCGGATCGTTGAAATGAAACGTGTAATTACGGGATACAACAATTGCGATTGGTTGGTGGAATTTTAGAAGGTGAAAGTTTTTAGAAATTGAACAGATTTTACGATGCGAGTTTTTGGAAGTGTAAATCGGTGTGTAATTCGAGTTTATTGTTGAGCAGATTGGAATATAATGTATGTAAAATGATTTTTATTAGAATCGTGTTCGATGCGTATTTTTACAATTAAATTATTTATTCTTGTGATAATTCTACAGGAATTTTGCAGGTTTAAATCTAGAAATTTGTGTTTGTAATTTTGTTTTATATATGAAAATTAGTGAATTAAAAGTAATACAAAAATTTTTTCTTGTATTCGATTTCCTCGAAAAAATCATTAAATAAATTCGTCATAAATGCAAATAGAATATTTATAAATCACAATTACGAAATATTGTGATCGTAATAATCTCGAAATTTATTTAAATTGAATTTAGATTATTATTGTATTATTGATGTCTTTCGTCGAAGTTTAAAAATTTTTCGTTCAAAATATAACAATAACGCTTTTATACCGTAAATATTATACGAATTGTATATTGTATGTAAAAAATTTCGTAGTTTAAACGAAAGGAAGAAAGGAATAAGGACGAGATGTTGAGAATAAGCAAAAAGAAATGGTGAATGGAAAGAACGAACAAAGCAAAAATGGAGAAAGGTATGCATAAGAGATTCTTGTCTCGAAAGAATATGTTTATGAAATAAACCTGTCAAATAAAATGTCGCGATTTCTTTACGATAAAAACTCTTTATAAAATACGCATAACACGAAAACGATTCTAAAATAAACGTTCAACTTATTACTAATAATACCGTAGAATATTGTTAAAAATAAAAAATTAAAATGCAAATATCAATCAATAAGTGAACGAATAAGAACAAACATTTAAAATATCTCATTATTTCTCTTTTGTATCAAATAATGATTTAAGCGAAATGCTTGGCATTAGATGAACGTAACTAAATCATATTTTTTGCATGATTTTTTCTTAATGATGCATAACCAATGAAAAAATGATATTTCTAATAAATTGATCTTCAGACGATCTTGAATGAAACTGAGGCAAAATATGTAAAATAAATTTTATCACTCGTACTTTTTCTCGTCACTTTGCATTCAATATATCCGCCATTAATTTACGTATTTGTTCAATTTCATTTATCCAACGTAATACACACGCTTATTATTTCATTTAAATCATTTTAAATCAATGAAAAAAATAACATTTTAATTTTAAACGTTAGCTCTCCTTGACTCATCGCGTATAATTTCCTTGCTGAGAAACTCATCGTTAAAACTCACGACTTATAGAATTGACACGCAGATTGTAATTTTAATTTCACGAAGTTCTGCATCGTTTTCAGAGCCAATAGAGAAGGGGATTACAAGTTCATAATGGAAAAACTTTTCGCGTGATTCTGGTGGTCAATTCTCGTGTAAAAGAAAAAAAAAAAAAAAAGAAAAAGAAATGTTCCCTTCTCGGATTCTTCTCCCTTTTTTTTTTTTTTTTTTGGAGTAGATCAAGATTAATGAATTGATCTAAACTCGAGTAAAAGTAGAGACCACTCTCTATAGAAATAATTAATCGTGGAGTAATTAACTTCTCGTTTAACGTCGACCTTTTTCTCCTTTCAGAAAAATTCATAGAATTCAATAGCAAGTGTAAAGTCTTTTGTATTACCTTCTATTCGAAAATGATTTTAAATAATTTTACTTATCTGTCTCCTTCAGAATTAAAAAAAAACACACACACAATAAAATCTCAAACATTCCAACATATATCTCGAAACAAATTAAAAAAATTCTAAATAACAGAGATAAACTGATACAAGTGAACAACATCAACATCTAATAAATTCCAAACAGCCTCACTCAAAGTAACTTTCATAACGTCCACCAGAGTTCACCATTCGCTCCTCCATCCTTCCAATTGAAGTGCGTTTTCCCAATAAGCGACAATAAAGACAATAAGAGAATAAGTGACTCGTGAAATTTCCCCTTATCCTTCGAAACAAGAATCTACTTTTGCCTGCTATTATTATCATTTGCAAATTCATCGAGACGAAGAAATCACGAAAGATGAATTCGAAGATTCGCAACGAAAACGTATTTTCTCCCCGTAAAATCAAGTCTTCTTTATCTTATTACGAGCCTTGCTTGCACGCCAATTCCTTGCCGTGATGAATTATTCCTTGATCGTAAATCACGAAATATCGAGTGCGCATAAAACCGATGTTTCCGGCCAAGGTTTTGCGAAATGCATTATACGCGGCGACCCAACACGATGGTAATAGATTTATGTCTCGTGGAAACGATATCGTGGAACGATTGGAAAAACGATCGGTAAACGTTGACTATGAGATCGGTCTTCGTGCTTGGGGAAAAAAGAGAGAAAAAATAACGCTGGTTCGATGGAAATCGTTGAATATTAATATCGTTGAATCGTGGAACACGGGTGAAGGAAAAAAAAAGAAAAAAAAGGAAAAATGCTTGGTGAATTAATAATAGGTTAGTAATTGTTGCATTTGGATAATGTTAGGATTGATTTGAACTGATAGCATTGTGGAGATGTGTATTGAGTAGCTCTTATTTGCTTCTGATTGTTGAAAGGTTATTTATCAAAAAAAAAAAAAAAAAATTGATTATAGGAGATAAGTATTGTATAAATATATATATATGAGTTGACTGTATATCGAATAATAATTTGATATAGAAAAGAAATTGATAATATTCTATATATGTGTTATATCATAGGAATGTATACCTGTGTGTATCAAAAATTGTGTTGGAGAGTTATTTGGCAAAAATTGGCTGTGAAGATAAATACGTTTTCATGCTTTTAGTTGAATAACATGATAATTTGGAAACGTCATAGCACACATACGTGTAATGTTATTTCAGTAGAAAGGAATCACTTTTACTGCTAGTTATTTGTCTTTGTTGACATTAACAATTAGTTGTTTTTCAAATCTTTGTCAACAATAAAAAAAGATTTAGATAAAGAAATTCTCGAGCAATGAATTATTCCACATTTTAAAGAGAAAGATAAATTTATTATAAAAAAAGAAGTAATAAATATACTTCTTCCACAACCTCGAAGTTGCTAAAATATTTCATTAAGGAGGAAACAAGTCTTTTGAACAAGTTTGATCTAAAAGAGAAGTTCGAGGAAGTGAGTTGAAAGTTTCTAAAATGTTTGATAATTAATTAGATAATAATTAATTTTTTTTTTTTCAACTTTCATCTTTAAAAGGAAAGATATACTTTCCCTGCAATTATGAAACAGTTTCTAAAATATTCGATAATCAATGTTGAAGTTATTAACATCTCCTGTCTCCCGAGACTATCTATCTAAGTATTTCTTCTTGATTAAGAATGTTGTTATTAAAGTTTGTGACTTTATTAAACATGTATAAAGTCTCGTTATATACCATCCCTCTTATCGAACCTGTCGTACAAGATTAATTCGAGTGTTGAGGCAAATATCTTTGCAAACTTGGCGTAAACAAGTCTACGTGAAATTCTCTTGACTTTCACGTGAGAAACACTGCTGTCTCATAGCGGTATTATAATTTCGAATATAAAAGTATAAATAAAGTATCCGAAAGACTTGCGTTCTTTCCGTAATTTTATTCAAAGTTTCGTCATTGAATCGTCATTGAATCATTTTCAACGATTTTATAAAAATTTTTGTTGAATAATTACAACGTAATATAAATTTGAAAATATTCTCACCATTTTACATATTTATTTTGTATCTTTCTGAAAACGAGAATTTAAACAATTTTATTTTCACATACATATTATAGAATCACTTTTTAACTAATCCGATCATCTCTTTATCTTAATAAAATTAATTTTCACTTTTATTCTCAACAATCGTAGAACAAATAATCCGCCATCTTGACTTTTGCTTATTCTTACCAATAATTAAAAATAAAGTTATAGGTTGAACAATTTCGTTCGTCCAATGCACAATTCGGATACCAATCCAACATGCATTAAGTTTGAGATCGTCAGAAACGTCTTCACCGTGTAAAGAAAACATAGCGAACGCGCAGAGGGCGCCATCGGACGCGCGGATTTCTTTAAAGAGAAACGGTCGTTCTGGCGGCCAATTCGTGCATGTTGTTCAAAGTTTGTCCCGATGGAATCGCTTCAGACTTCAGGACAAACGCGCACTGGGGGAGCGTCGTGGAATTATGCGACGAATGCGGTAGGCAAAGCACACACATATTGCCGAGGAAGTCATACAATTGAGCCGCAGCTGTGCTATCGTTTGTCTAGGGAGACAATCACATTGTTGGTGCTGTTACCTGAAATTAATGTTGCTAATGTCGCAATTTCTGCGATGACGTTGTACGCGACAAATCTTGTTTTTCCGTGAAAATTGATGGTACTTCGAGAGATCGTTTGAAAAGAAAAAATGTTACCGCACACGCTGTTAATAAATAAATTTTATTTTTCTTAAAGTGATCGTCGTACCTTATTTTATCAAAAATGTTTTATAATTACGCAGTTATTATTATTATTACTGAGTTATATTGGCTATTAAAATTTCTTATTTTTAAAAAATAAATTCACTTTTTAAAAATTCTTTCTAATTCCTCAAAAATTACAATTTTGTCAAAATTTTATACACAAACTTGTTCTTTTATATACAAATATCAAAAATCCCAAACAATGATCTTGACAAAAGGACGCGTAAAAGGAATGAATAAACTGAATATTACGCAACTACGTAAAAATACGTAAAAAGTTTATCACAATTTTACGGAAGAAAAATTGTCACAAGCTTTCGAATCTATCCGAAAAAATTTTCCTTTACACAGAGAAAAAAAAGAAAGAGAAAGAGAGCGAGAGAGAGAGAAAAAGGTAATAATTATTTTCAAGACGAGAGAATAATTCGAGCGAAAAAAATATTCGTCGTAGCGTGAAAAATCCGTGAAAACAAAAAGCGCCGCTAGTAGTACTTCGTTCCTAGTACTGCTAGTAGTGCCTACACTACACTCGTCCGTTATCGCGAGCTTGAAAACTTCTCTTCCCCTCCCTCATTTCACGTTCATATATACGAGAACCCAGTCGACATCGTCTGGAGCGGAACCGGCGGAGGCGGAATGAAAAGAAAACGGGTAGACCGGCGAAAAATAGTCGGTCTGAAGACGAGCGAACGAAAGATGGAGGAGTTCGAGGTTTAATGGGGTGGGGGAGGGAGGAGGAAGGGGGGCCTGCGCATGGATTTGCATGGCAAACGGGGTTTTCGGACCGAGGAATCGTGCCAAGAGGGCCATCGCAGTCTCCTGGGTGCCATTTTGCGAAATTAATCGCGCACGTTTACGAAAGAAACGAACGTCGTTGTTCCTCTATTGTGCCATACCCGACCTCGAAAATAATTAGTTCAACAACCGGAACGGTTTTCGCTTGTGAAACTTCTCTTTCACGTGTTACGAGCGCTTCTTACAGAGTGAATATATTCGTGCGATTCTCGATTTCGTATTTCTCTTTCGTTGGTCAGCGAATTTTTTTTTTTTTTTTGAAAGACGATTTCGAGACGATTGATTAATTAATTACAATGAATAATAATGTTCAGCACGATTGCTCTAGATTTTGAGGTTATGGTGAGGTTATAGTTCGGGAGTAGTAGAGGGGGAAAAGTGAGATGCGATTGCTACGCCTTCTATCGGAATATGCGTGTGTTAAATTAATTTCTCTTCGTTTTATTAAAAAAAAAAAAAAAAAAAAAAAACAAGAAGAAACATATGATCGTGGTGAATATTCTTTGTGCACGTACTGTTATAACGTATACATTTTCACATATAGTGGATAATGATTATCGTGATTTTCAATCGATGAAACATAAAAACAAATGGTAATGTTCACATGGTAATAAGGAGCTTTCAATTTTCAGCAGGTGGCGTCACACACTCTCATTTGAGAGTAGTAGAGAAGGAAAAAAAATTAGGTAAGTGGAGGAACTAAGCAAACGATTGCTACGCCACTTATCGTATGTTAACCTCTCCAGGGACGTACGTATAATTTAGATTTTTAATAATAAAGAACTTTTTAATAAAATAAAAAAACTCAAAACATATTTTATTTTACTTGACATTTACTGCTTTGGAAATAAAGTTAATTAATTGAAAATTTCGAATATACAGTTATTTGAAATGCTTAATAAATAATATTTATTCGTATTTATATATAGTTTCTCTTTATATAACCTCGATCGTTCGACACTACAGTTATATTAGATAACATCGAATAATAAATTATTGAAGTAATAAAATATTTATCTTTAACTATTAAAAATTTTTCCCCGTTTCTATTTGAAAGTATTATAATCTTTGATGTCTCATCGTGTGATTTATAACAATTTAAAGTACTCGACTCGACGAGTTTACAGCACTTTTCATCGAGTATTTCGGTTCACTTTTGCTCTTTGTACCGCCGTGCAAAAGGCTTATGGTCGAGCGAACATCAACGATAGAGGATAGAAAAAGTAGCAACTACTTTTTTGAGAAGACGAATTAGTTCTTCGAACTTGTCTCTGTTGAAGAAGTTTCGGTACACGTGCCATTCAAGAAGATTGAAACGTATTTACTAGCGAAAGGCTCTGACGTTAACAATACACCGCTATCGTGTATTGGTTGGATGGATAAGTCGGCGGAGACACGAAGGCAAAACTCTGTAAAAAGGAGGAAAGTTACCTATTCGGGGTGAAACGCGAGGCAAGTTTTGTAGGATGAGCCTCCTGGTTGGCGTTTTGCTACATTGGAAAGAAATACTTATCGTTATTCACGTTAAGAGAGAAAATCGAGTGATGACCGATAATTTTTAATCTCTCGATTTTGTTGGAAAATAATATTTATGAATTTTTTCAACGAGGAAATCGCCATATTAAGAATTATGGAATAAATAAAATTTCTCGTTTTAAAATTTGAAGTTGAAGAAATTCCTTGATGTGTAAGTTTTTTAAAAATTAACTATTGAACGTTGTTATTCTTGAAAGAAATATTATATGTAAGAATTGTTACAAAAATCTATAGAATGCATATGACATGTACAAAAGATATGCAATAGTGAGATGGATTTTTATTTTTTTTCTTTCTAATCCTGTTCATAAAAATTTGTATAAATCATAATTTACAGCTTATAATTATGCTGTAATTATATTTTATTTAATTTATTTCCTATGAAATATTACCAAAAGCTATTTATTATGAAAAAAGCATTATTTTAGAAGATATTTCTTATTTTTAAAAAAATATTCTTACACGTTGAATTGTTTGCTTTATTCCTCAAATAATGCGAATTTTATACTTTGAATATTTGAGTGTCACGTACGTTCTATAGATTTATTCAAATTTTGCATGAACGCATGAAACCAAGAATCTACTAGATAAGCAAATATATTTTCAACTTCTTTCTAAAAATGTACGTATTTCGAGGAAAAAGGAATATTTTCTAATAAAGAGTTTTCTCTAATTAGATGCATTTATTTCTGAAATTGGTTTCGTTTTGGGATTTACGTTCAATTTTGTACAATTTCATCATCCATGATATGTATATAGTAGAGTGTACATAGCGTGTGTACAATATTTCCAGAAATTTTCTACAAATTGCAATTTCAGAAATCAGTTTAACTCTCGTCGTGTAAATATTATCAAAATCATAGGAAAATATGGATATTGCATTATAGCTTATTTATACGATTTAATATTAATTATCAACGCCAATTAATTTCAATTTATATGGCTGAATTAAATGTAAATCAACTGATTAGTTGATATTTAGAAAGAAGATAGTATTTAAAAGTAAGAGAAAAATTTATATTTTTTTAATAATAATTTTTATTACTTATTTAATTAACTACTATTTTTATCAATTCTAATTAATAATATAACATACACAAATATATATCAATAATTTGTGTTCTCTTCTTTTGTCTTGATTACAATTTATCAGAATATTTTTTCTTTAAATCAGCTTTTAAATAAATTGCAATTTTCAATTACATTCACATCAAAGAATTTGATTGGCCATTTTATAATAAAAAAATAATAAGATATTTATAAATTATTACGTGCAAAATATACTTGATAATAATTGATAAAATTTGCAAATTTCGTTCAGGCTTTTAAATTTTACTAAAAAACGTAAAGAAAAGTTGAAAATTGTGAGTAACTTTTCGACCATTGTAAATTTATAATATGAAAACGAATGTATAGCTGATGGTCGATGTTTTTAATAATTAATAATTTTGATATATTGATAATACATTCTATATAAATGAACCATTTTTCCCCTCTCTTTACAAATATTCTTTTAAATCGAATATTAAATTAAATCTTTTTTTTAGAAATTAATTAATTCTTGTCTTCCTCTTTGAACTCCATATTCCAAGGCGTATTTCAATCTTTATTCTTTCATTCTTTGTTCCTTTTCTTTTTTTTAAAGAGAGAAGCTTTTTTCAGTTTATCTCTTATTAAAATGACGCATCTCTCAGATACGAGAGCTTCAAAAGGGACCAGAACCTTTTAAAAGAACAAAACTGTGATAAAGTGACGTCGCTGTGTTTCACATGTATCTTTCAATGTGTACGAAAGCAACAACAACGGCTTTTGAAAAATTTTATTTTCAAAAAAATTTATGAAATTTCCTATGAATAATATGAATATCGATATAAATATTTTTAATATCGTTTCTTAGAAATTTTTTCGTACAAATCCACGCGTTAAAAGTCAAATTCACCAATTTGGGTCTTTTTTTACACTATTTAAAAACTTGGATTATTAAAAAAAAAAAAAAAAAAAAAAAAAAAGAATAACAGTTTTCATAGTTTGAAATTTTCAAAGACATGAAACGTTCATCGTATAAAAGGGGGGAACAAATTGATATCGATTATTCGGCGAATGACGTTGCTCTTTTTTAAAACGGTTTCATTCAATTGTCGTTTAATTGCTTTCGAAAAGTGCGACAATCCTGAATGCAAATAAAGACGAGCGAAAGCCCCGAAGACCATTTTCACGGTGCTTCACCGACGCATCCAACAAAGAATACAACACAGGTATTCAGGTTGGACGACACAGAAAAGTAAACTCTCCATGCAGAGACACGGTTTATTTACCAGTTTTCAACGAACAATCCCTCTGGACCTGTCTTCGTCTCCACCCATTTCTTTCGCGGTTCTCGAAGTTAAATCAAACGGCATAATTCAACTAATCTGGAAATTGGAGGATCTCGATTGCTCATAACGTACAATACAATTTTGGGTAAGCATGATACAATGTGAAACAATATCGAAATTAATTCTAAATTGAAAATATCAGAGAATGAACAAATGGATATTTGAACATTCGAAAGATTTAATTAAACATTTTTATCTGAAATGAAAGAAAAGAAGAAAAATAAAAATAAAATGAAAAGGGGAAGTAGATTTAACTGGAATGAAAATGTTTTAATTATGATATAGATTGTAATTTATTTTTTTTTTATTCCAAATTCATTATCAAATATATATCAAAATTTTGCATTGTTCATTTTGAATGGGGAATTCAAAAATTCGATTTATGTTCGTCAATAAAATATAATATAATTCTATTCGACAAATATTTGACACTCTTTTTTGATACACATTGTTTGAATTTGTTTGTTCAAACTCGACCGTAACACATACCCATCGCTACACGTCTATGCATAATATTTGGCCAGTATCTTTTCTTAATAATTCGTCAACAACGCTGAAACGAAAATTTCCTTATTTTTGAGAAATTCTATAGATATTAACTCCTCTTTCTTATCATTCAAATTTCCCTTCTCCAAATTTTACGTCGATTATCGCAATGTTATCAATTGACTATGAATGTTTCAATTCAGAACATTCGTAAAATTCGTATGAACACGAATAAAGAAATAGATCTTAAATTGTCTTGTTCCTCAAATATTTCCTTTACCTTTTTACGCAAAACTTTGGATTCAAAGACCGATTCTCCCCCTTTCTATCGCCAAATTTCGATTTCGACGTTCAAAATACAATCGAAATTACAATCTAGAAAATTGCAGTCTATTGTTATCAACAGAATACACGAAATACACGAAATAAAATTTACACTACGTACATACTTTGAATATTTTGAATTAAATTCTAGATTATTGTATTAAACTTTTACAAACGCAAACATCCGATCTAATTATCGAGAAACGGAAAAAAGAAAAGTAAAAAAAGGAAAACATTTACTTATATCCAGCTTGTTACTGCCGGCCAACGATGGCCTGGCTGCGAATTAAGGCGAATTTGCATTGAAAGCCGCGCGTCTCGAAATTAATCTCGCACGCATTGTTTCGTCGGGGTTGGTCGAGGGTCGGCCATTTCCGAGGCGGCAGTCTCTGCGGATTATTAATTCCCTAAATGCTCGCAGAAAAAGTGCTCGCTGCATTTCTCAAGTTGGAGTCGAGTGACATTGGGCGATCAATCGTCCGATTGCTCGAATCCTCCGACGAGAGATGGATTTTTGAACAGCGATCATCGTTGGATCGTTCGTGCGTCGAGGGACAAATTTTGAATGAACTTTTTCTGGCTTGTTCTTTTTTTTTTTTTTTGTAACGTGAGATGAGGAAGTAATTTTCGAATTTGAATTTTTAGCGATGCATCGTAGAAGAAAATATAGTAATTTCGTAGACACGTGTAAATGTTTTTAATTTTTCGGTATCTAATTAATTATTGGCGTTCTATATTTAAAACATATTTTTATGAGACGAGATTTGATGACGTTTCGAACCTTTAAAATGGAGGAAAACTTAAATCTCAACTCTCACAAAAAATTTCGATCATATTAAAAATCTTAAAGATCTCGAAAAATTCTTGAATTGTTTTCTTCTTACATGTATCTTATTTTGCATAAGATACACACACACATATATATATATATATTTTGTTTACATACCAGCTGTTTCTAATAATCATTCTCTTCAAATATCCTTACATCTCTGAATGTTAGCAATGTGAACGTGTGTCATTAATTCTTCAAAAATGCAATACTTCGATACAAGATATGGGATCGTTGCAGACAGAACACTCTGTTCTCGTATTTCATAGTCATGTACGATAGATCGTTGCAATTGTCTGGCTTGCGAACCTCAGCGACAGTACACATATCACGCTACCGACAAACTGAAATCAAAATTTCCAAATATGGATATTCCCTCTTCCCGCCGTCGAATAAAACAACTATAAATTGTCCGAAAACTGAGACTTATCCGTTCTATTTCAGATATTTATTACCTTTTGAAAATTTATCGGTTAAATCGGGTCAATTTTAAAATAAAAGGGAAGAAATTTATCATCCCCTTTTTCGTTCGATGTTGAATATGTTTCAAGAAGAAAATAACATTTATTCTATTCTGTGAAAAATTAACAATTTTTTTTAAATTAATTTTTCTTAGATTGGAAACGCAACGATTTTCCTTCTGACGTTCAAGAATTAATATGGCCACTCGTAGAAGAATCGAAGAAGAATTGTACAGTTTATAAAATATAGAATTAAACCTAGTTTTCATTTTTTCCATTTTCCAGATATGATATACTTTTTCGAAATAATATACGAATACACAAATTTTTGTGCAAGAGCTTTTTCATATCGTTCTATCCGATTTTGAAAATGATGAATATCGACCGATCGATCGGTATAATCGTTTTTCCATGCCGCCATGTTGATTATACGCGCAAGAAAAAACAAAGTATCGTAGAAAACAAGCATTCACCGATCGATAATTCATTTCCAACCGATATTTATTTCGACAGAGTTAATTAGAATTATTTAAACATGGATAATTCTTCGTGTTTCGATTCATTTTTTAAAATTTACCATGAAACCAACATTTTTTTACTTGAAAACTAAATTTCTCAACGGGTTTCAAACATTATATCTTCGAAACCAATCCCTCCTCGATCAGTTTAGAGACGTGAAAAAGAAGGAAAAGGAAAGGGAGAAAAAAAAAAGAGAATAGAATAGAAATCGATCGAACAGCTTGTCAGTAGACTTCCGCGTCAGCTTAATATTCATCGCAGTGCGATCATTCATTCTCCAGCTCGGTTAAAAAACTGGGGAAAAGAAATAGAAAAAAAAAAAAAACCGGATCTACGAGTCAACGTTGATCTTAACATAAAAGCATCCGTTTCTTTGTTCGAGATTATTATCGAGTCGAATGCACAAAAGCGTATTTGTGATTTTTCAAGTAAATATAGTAGCGGGATAATAATCCGTGTGCATAAAAGATGAAGCATTTATTGAATTTCCCGATAAATGCATAAAATGATAAATAATAATATAAATATTTTTTATGGTAGAAAAAACGTGGGGTGATGAAAATATATCGAGGTCGAGGTTGTTTCTCATTTTTTCGAAATTTATAAATATCGTTACAATTTACTTTTTTTAATCTTACATATTTTCATCATCGCGTACGATATGAAAGTCAAAGGGAATTCAATGAGTTATAATTCTACGGTTTTCGTAGATGAGTATAAAAAATTCATAATATATCGAATAAAAAGAGATCAGCGAATAAAAAGTTATTTCATTATAATAAATGTCCATTAACAAAAATCACGTGGAGTTCTTGACGGATATTTTGAAGAAAATGGAGACGATATTTTCAAGATCTCTAGATTTGAAGAATGCATTGAAAATAATGTGAATATTCAATGGAACATAGTTAGCCAGAAAAATTGCTTTTCCTTCTTTATAATCTTTTTTCGCCATCTCCAATTCCCCTACATATCTATTTTCCCTTCCTTATCCATATACTTTCTTTCTCTTTTCTGTCTCCATCTTTGTCTTTCTAAAAGACAAAGAAAGCATCTTTAAAAATTCGCGTTTTCCAAGAGGATATATTCATACCTCTCAAGATTATCAAAAGAAATCCCTCAATGAAGTATTTCTCTCCTTTGCCATTCATAACCTCACTATTGGCATCGTTGCTCCATCTACATTACCGATCGTCAAACTAGTCATAACTCGTTACTAATCTATCTCTAACCTGATGTCCAGTGATACCAGTGACATACATCGAAATCTGTCATCAACGCTAACGATAATCTTCACCAAAACTATCGTTAATACAATTATTGTTCTTGTTACTGTTACTTAATGTTTAAAAAAAAAAAAAATTACATATTCATTTAATCACAAATGATCGAAGTATCTTTGACACTTCTTCCACCATCGCGTGCCTATTATTTTCTCTTACCCACATTCTGTTTCGTCGTACATATTTAATCGCATTCATGGAAACTCCACGCTGGATGGAAGGAAGGAAGGGAGAGAGGGACGAGTGGCGAAACGAACTGATTACGTTTCGCGGTGGAGCGTGGTGTAATTGGCTCGGTCGGTAATGAAGTGACAGGCGGAATTGAACGCGGAATCTCTCTCTCTCTCTCTCTCTATTCGAAAGAAATCGATGCGGTTCCTGGTCAAAGCCTCGCCCCGGATAAGCGACAAAAAGAGCCTCTCCCCCTTCCTCGATCCTCCTCCTTTACGACGTGAAATTAACGCAACGCGGAAAGAAGCGGTCCGTAAGTCGGCAATAATTTAAAAGCTTTCTTCCTGCGGCTCGTATGGTCGAACAGGAAATGGGATAGTCGGAAAATGGTGTGGGAGGGAGAAGAGGAGAGGGAAAGGAAAACGCGTTTCTCTTTTCACTCCTATTTCCTTCTCTCTCTCTCTCTCTCTCTCTTCTCTCGTCCCTCTCTTTTTTCGCGCGAGCTTTCGAAGCTCGTTCCACGCTTTTCCAAGATTCGATCGGGTCCAGACCTCGAGCGAGAGGTCTTTAATTGCCTCTCCAGGAACAGTTTCCTTCCTTCTTCCACAAATCGGAATCGATGATGTCTGCATTTCTCGGGCTCCAAAGAAATTGAACCTTTTTCGCTCGTGGTTTATCATCGATGTAAGGGGGGAGGGGGGGAAGAGGGCAGAGGGAGGAGGAGGAGGAGGAGGAGAGGGAAGCCCCTTCGAAATGGACTTTCTGCCAACGAGTCGTGCCCCGGGCAATTGTTCCGCTCGCGATATGCCGTGGCTCCTGGCCGAATTTATGGTTAACGTGCGGGAATGGGAAATTTTTTTACGAAGAACACGCCTCGAACGAAAGGTTTCCCTTGTATTTTCGGCAGAAATGGACCGTTTTTTCTTCTCTCTCCCTCCCTCCCTCTCTCTCTCTCTCTCTCTCTCTCTCTCTCTCTCTTCCTTTTTAACAACGAATTACTTGCGAATAGAGGTTTTTGAGGTCCGGTCGAGTGAAATTACAGTTATTTACAGAAATTGTGACATTTTTTCCAAGACGCGTGAAAGATGAACGCGATGGGAAATCTGTAAGGAAATATATATACTTTTTCGACAAATGTGTAATATTATATTTCATCGACAATTACTCCAACGCAGTTCTAATCACAATTCGTATATTTTTATCTAACCTTTATGTGTATTTTGTTATAAAAATTATTTTCACGCACAATATCTCTACGGGCAAAAACAATTTTTTATTCTTTGTTAGAAATAAAAGGATAACAAGTAAACGGTTAAAAAAGGATTTCACTTGTACTTTTACTCTCTTCTTTGCAGTTATTGCATGTCTCCACCTATTTTTCATACGCATTTCGATCGCATAAATCCCAAAATGACGGATAAGTATTAATCATTACTTGAGAAATAATCGATAATAACGAACGTGCAACACGATCGCGCGTAGTACTACGTGCAATGTTTCTTATAAATTGCTTAAACGAAGAAACAAAAGAAAAAGTTGCATCGAAGCGAATATTTCTAAAAGATTTTTAATCATTCGAGAGAAATCCAATGGAAAACGAAGCAAATACGAGAAATTTTCCGGAAACGTTTCTCCCTCTTTTTTGTTTTTTTTTTTTTGCTCGGAAATTTTTCCTTGCCTCCACGTTCACGTTTGTGCAAACCAGTTAAATAAATTCTCGGTATTCTTTTGATGATAATCGCGAATGCGATACTTGGAATGCACGAGCGCGTGGATAAATTTCCAGAGAAATGGACAAAAAACGAGGGGGTTGTAATATTTGTATAAACCGAACGGAACCGATGGAAAAAGTGCGTGCAAATAAGTTTATTATACGGGAGTACAAATTTGTAAAGGTTCTGGAATACGAGAATATTTTTCATATGGGTGTTGCGTACACATCACGTGTTCCGCGTCTTCGACAAGGATTAACAGCCAATAAAAAAGAAGAATGGAACGATCGGAACGAATTAACCTTTCCTGTATAAAGTGAAAATGAAAGATATGAAAGATAGGAAGTAAAAAGACGGAAATACGACATAGTAGAGTACGAGGAAACCATTCTTTGATCGTAAAAATTCCTTGTAAACGTAGGACGCTATGCAATTACATCGAAATATGAACATGCATGAGATTGTTTTGACTAAAATTCATTCCAATCAAAAATTGATAACAATATTTCGATAATAATGCAACTCGTTTGAAATAATTCGATTCAAAATTTAATTTATTTTTTTTTTGTAAGAATTCTTAAGACGAAAGTGTTAGCGATTAAATTTTTAAGAATTTGTAACATTTCTCTCGAGTTAAGACTGTGACTATTTAAGATTTTAATTTTCAGTCTCGAAAAATGAAAAATAATTGCTTGTCAAAATTTTTCTTTCTCTCGTTCGCTATATATTTCACACTGTTATAGGATACACTCGTTTCACAATTGCGTTATTAAATGGAATGCAATTTTCGATACCAGTTCGATTAACAAGAGAAGTCAATTTCCGGAAACGGTGTCGATTATGGGAGCGAAAAATTCGCCTACGAATCGAGAAACGAAGTGTACCTGGTTTTAATATGGAGGAAAGCGTCGGCTATCGAATTTTTACGCGTTTCCAAGTTGAATTGTCCGACTCTGCCGCGTGTCAAAATTTTCATTTCATAGAAATCAAGAATATAATTTCCCGGCTCGAAGGAGTGAAAGCCGAAATCGTGATATGTTAAAAGTTTAGCCGGGCGAGAAATTAAATTCGTCGTCGTCGTCGTCGTCGTCGTCGTCGCATTTCTCTTCTCCCTCCTTTCTATCTATTTCGATTTTAACGAAACTTTAATAATGGCCTCGCTCTCCTCTCTTATAAAAATACACCGTATAATTGCGTTTTTCGTGGTTACAGCTTGAAATGAAATTTTTCAACATTGATCGATGATAAGAATCAGTGTTGTTTGGAAAATTATTATATTGGGGAATAGGTCGGTGTAAAAAAAAATTCGAGTAATTAAAAATTTTTAATAAAAAAGGATAGAGAATTTCGTATACTGATAAAACGAATAACGAATGAAATCGAAAATGATTCGTGTAAAAGAATATACATGAGAAATATTTGGAATATTATAAAAATATGAAGGTTTTGTATCATTAATAATTATATGAATTAATACATGGAACAGAAAAATTGAAATAGTCGAAAAAAATTTAAATTACGATTAATAGATTCGTGTTTCAACTTTTAATTTTTAATACTTTCATTAGCTTTTTATTTAATTTTTCATTTATGCACTCGAAATACCAAGCGAAAAATTGTTATCTCAGACATTTTATTACTTAATTACAAAGAAATATCTCTCTCTCTCTCTCTCTCTCTTTCTCCCTGTAAATGTGCCTTCTTCGCGGTTTTAAAGAATTTCCATTACATAATTGTACAATGTGTTATTATGAAAGAAGCTTTTAAGCACAAAGGAGGAATACGTCTGTCAAGAAGAATATTAAAAGGAACGTATGTTTTTAATAATAATCCCTGCGCTAATTACGGGAAGGGAAATGTGTTTTTAATTATATGCGATAAGGAAATGAAAAATTGTAAAGTCATTTCAAATCAGTTGTTTAAACAATTTTAAAATTTTCTTCTTGTTTACAGAAGATTAATTAACATAAACGAAAATTAAAAATAAGAAAGGGAGGATGTGTTGCAACGAATGTAACGAAGAGTTTTATTTTTACAATTTGCGCGAATTATATAGGATGAATTTTCGCGTAATTTCACTTTTAATATAATACAGCGATGTACAAACATACTCTCATTTACTTGGCGAAAACTTGGTTATTCCGTGAAATTAAGTAGCAGAGAGTAATTTAGACTGGCATTATATCAAACTTCGTACAAATTATATGTCGTTTAAACTCTACTCTCCAACAAGTCATAATTATATTATTTAAAAAAACAATGCTTCATTGCAGCATGACAATGTTTACTGGCACATGTGATAAAAAATTTATAAAAATTTTGAAAAGTTTGATGAACGTCTCTGTCGAGATGAAAAGACGGTAGGAAAAAGAGAATTAAAGCATCCTCCATGTTTGCTCGATTCGATGCAATTTGTTACGGAGTTATTTCGAATGGAGAAGATTGAAAGCCAATTGAACGAAAAACTTGTTTTCGTTCAATTTCGCGATATAAATCTGTCTTTCTCAAAACAATTCATTACAACTCTAATTTAAAAAAAATTATCCCGCTTTAAATAGATATTTTCACACTTTATAACAACTTATAGGATTAGGGGTTAAGAACGATCATCAATTTATTACATTTCCTGTAACAGTGCACGATCGAAAATTTCGCATTTCACGGCGAAAAGAGTGAAAAACAGATCGATTTTTCAAGCGTGGAAAGAAGAAAGGAAAAAAAAAAAGGAAGGGAGAAGATATTAGGCCTGGAGAAATGAATGGCCAACAGAACAATAGAACTCCTCATCCTCGCGTTATCATAGGCCCTGTTCGAAACGATGGCACGTATTAGCACCGTCGCTTCCGGCCAACATGCCCTCCCCCTCCCCCCATTCTCGATTTTCATTGAAATTCGATTCTCCGCAAGCACGGTCTCCCCCTTAATTTCCCCATTGAAAAGCTTCTTCCTCCATGGAAGAAGAAGAAGAAGAAGAAGAAGAAGAGGAGGAGGAGGAAGAGGAAGAGGAAGAAGGAGCCTTAATTTCTCCCGTGGAGAAAATTTGAATGCCGCTTTGTGCTCGAGGCGCGTGGCTCGTTCCTTGTTGCACAGCTGGAGGGGATGGAGGGAGGAGAATGTAAAGTGCGAGAGGAGAAGAATGGAGGAGAAGAAAGGCCCGGTGAAGCTGGTGGTGCAAAATGTAAAGGTGGGAAAAGTTTCAAGGTTCGGAAGGGGTGGTTCGAAGAAACGGGGTGGAAAATTCTTTTGGATTTCTCAGACTTTTATGAAGGGGCGAGGGGGGAGGGGACACGGGTGGCAATGACGGCGACGACGAGGACGACGAAGGGCCGCTGAACGAACGAGAATGAAGATCGAGCCTATAATCTTCAATCTTGATTATTCTGATCGCTGGCATTTTTATCATATTTGTTATGAAAGATTGTTTGACTATTGATTGGTGTTGAGAATTAATTAAAGATTGAAGTTTGTATTATTATTAAACGTATAATCTTGCATCTTGGTTATTCTGATGTCAAATTGCTGACATTTTTATCATATTTGTTATGAAAGATTGTTTGACTATTGATTGGTGTTGAGAATTAATTAAAGATTGAAGTTTGTATTATTATTAAACGTATAATCTTGCATTTTGGTTATTCTGATGTCAAATTGCTAATATTTTTATCATCTTTGTTATGAAAGATTGTTTGATTATTGATTGGTGTTGAGAATTAATTAAAGATTGAAGTTTGTATTATTTTGTACGATAAAGATTATTAGATACATTTGATATTATTATATCTGTGTAAAAATTGATTGATGTTGAGAATTAATTAAAGATTGAAATTTGTATTATTTTGTAGGATGAAGATTATTAGATACATTTGATATTATAATAAAAAGTAGAATATATTTCATTTAAATATTGTTTTTCTATATTTTTTCTTTTTAATATTATACTATGTAAATTGAAATATAATTACAAGAAATAATTGTTACATAAGCAATTGAGGTTTGAATTTCAAAAAAGATATTCGACTTCTATGCATTGAAACCAGTTCAAATATTTTCCACACTTAATAAAATTAAGTAGGTTAATCGTGTATTCTATGTGTATTCAAGAATATATTTACACGCGCATATTTGTCAATCAAAATATAGATACAACTCGTCGTTTCAACAACAACAAAATCGTTTCATCGAGATCAGCATGAGCTGAGGATGGCGTTCTTCATAAATACCGTAAACAGTGGGATAGTTTTCTAGAAGAAAAACATCTTTCCACATTTCGAGCGAGTGGCGAAGAGGGAAAGCTTGGAGGCACGTAACAGACGGGAGGGCGAGGCGGACAAAAGAAGATTAGGGAGATGGGTTAGATGTTCAGCCTTTACGACGTCTAACATGGAGGATTTAGTCGGCAATGTTACGAAAATCCTCTCTCTCTGCTCTCGATAAGAGCATTTTCCAACGACGATGACGTCGACCTGCCATGCAAAAATTATGTCGAGCAATATAATTTTAATTTATCATTTTTATAGATGCCATTTTTCCAATCTGCTTACATCGTTCAATAATTATTCAATAAATTTTAACACATTATTAGACCGTTATTGGTACACATCGTCAAAAATCTTGAAGAATGTAAATATACAAATTGTGAACCCAAACAAATAAGTATACAATAAAACATTTTCTAAAGAAAAGATTCTTAATCCAAAAATTGATAGAAAGTCAAGCACTAAATGTTAAACATTTTGCAATTTAAAAATCTATATTATTTAAAAAAACACATTCAAGACCGATTTCGCATTAATTAAAACCGTTATGAAAATTATTTTTAATCATTTCTTTCTTTTTTTTTTTTTTTTGCGAACGAAACAAGACTTCCCATCTATGCAAAATCCAAGCCAAAACGAAGAGACAAATACGAATAGTAATCACCCTCCAGACGGTCCAATATCCGCTCGGTCTTTCCCCTTTTGCACAGGGACAACAATTAGAAAGGAAGGGGAAGTGAAAGGCGGGAGAGGAGGGGATAACAGTTGGCCGAAAATACGATGCAAAATGAGACGGAAAGTAACGTGGATATAGATATCGCGCGAGCGTCTGGCACAAACGGTTCGTGAAAACGAGTTGAGAAACTTCTTGGTGGAGGAAGACTTTCGAACCTGTTTCCAACGAGGAGGGGCGTTCGACAGCCCGGAGGGGGTAACGAAACGAGGGTAACGAAGCTCGTAACCGAATTTCAAATCGGTTGCTTCGCGACAATCCTTCCGGCGTACCGTGGAATCCCATTCCGGCCGAAAAGGGAAGATAGATTACGTATTGAGCCGAGCAAGAAGTGTCACCGATTGCCTGCAGTTTCGCAGGATAGAGATAAGGAATTTCATCATCCATATATATGTATATATATATAGTGAAATCGATCGTGTACACTTTTGCGTTATTTGAGATCGGAATATGGGATTTTTACATTCGTTGTTTTTTTGCATCTACGTGAAAAATAAAATGTGGAGGAATAAAACGTGATTCTGCATTTTTAAATCGGCGAGAGTAATATGTAAAGAAAAGTGCAAAAGAATTGGCTTGATCTCGAAATTCAATTCTGTTTTCGAGAGAATTGAACTTCCATTAAGAAAATATGGGATATGGGATACGCGTGATGTACGTGCCACGATAAATGTTATTTCTCTTTCAATTTGATATATGTAAATTATAAATAAAACGAATTCGATAGAAATTTAAAATTTTTCTTTTCGAGAAGAGAATAGTTGAATTACTTTTGACTTTGAATTTTAATATTCACTTAATAATTTCTTCGTATCATTTATATGAAATATAAGGAAATTCGTAAATGATTAGTTTTTTGTCAGTATATGTATATAACTGATATGAAAAAAGTTATTATATTTTTATTTACAATTCCTGTATTCGATCATCCCTTAAAATGGAATAACATTTTTAAAACCAAACTTCAGAATTTTTCGAAAAATTAAATTTTCAACATTTATTTCGTATTTCGAAAGTAATTTTACCTGGAAATTGTCTTCGATTTTTTTTTTTTTTTTTTTTTTTTGACTACAATCTGATAGAACGTTAAAAATTGAACATTTTATTTTAAAAAATTCTATTACAAAGTTTAAAATTGAAAAAAGCATTGAAAGTTGATTTCAGTTGATTTTATCTTTTTAAAATAATATTCTGTTGAAAAAAAATTATTCCAAAATGCGCTAATATATTATTCTTTACGTACTTATATAAAATTTAATAGAAAAAAATAAATAAGAATTAAAAAATAAAAGTTTGCTTTATTTCTTCGTTTTTTTTTAAATATAAATTTGTAATGACGCGAGATAGAATAGAATTTTTCACGTAAAAAACATTTCATTTTTAACGGTCTATCTATCTTGCTGTAAAAAAAATAAATAAATAAATCCTGAAACTTTGAGGATTGATTTCACTTCTCTTAAAGTTATTTCTCCTCAACAAAAAAAAAAAAAAAGAATACTTTATGCACAACTCGTTATATTCTACGTGCACACAAATTTCCATTAAAATTAAAATTATCGGAATAATTAATAATTTTGTTGTAATACAGTATACGATCAATTTTGTGAATCATTACGATTCTTAACGATTCTCTGTAATTTTCTATCTCTCGTCACTTTAATTTCTATCAACGAGACGTGATTTCTCTTAATATTCCTGGTTTTTCGACCAATTTCCTCGCCACGTCTCATAATCGTCTTTATTATCGGCCTCGTTAATAGGTTCTTCTTGAGACACGGAAACTTCGTCCTTGGAAGTGGCATTCGCTGTTAATTACCAAAATTTCGTGTAAGAAGCAAGGTCTGAGTGGAATGGAGAAGAAGGATGAAGTTTGTCGAATATTTGATAATCCTCGATGAGTTCGAGGGACTATTAAAATTCGATTTAAACTTGGCCGGTTTTTAAAAGTGCTTGAACTAATAATGGAAAAGGAAATTCGTTTATTGAATTTACGGGAAATCTGATATGTTCGTATATTTCTATAATATGAAAAGAAATGATGAAAAGAAAAAAAAAAAAAAAAAGAAATCAAATATTATTATTTTTTGATAAAAAAATATTTGCTTTCAATTTTAAATTTATATACATATGAGATATATACTTTCTGTGGAATTAAGTTTTAAGATTCTAGTAGGAATTTTAAAGCTTCATGTTTTAAAATATTGTTTGCTTTTTTAAATTCTTTTTTACTATCGATTGTGGTATTTTTATAACTTCATTTTTATAACTCATGATATTATAAATTAAAAATATTTGTGAAATGGTAATTAAGGAATAAGGAACATCAAGATTAAATGTAGATGGTTTAAAAAGCAACTTATGTTCTATCAAATCATGAGTAGCAAAAAGGAATTTTATCTCTACATATTCCATGATTGAATAATAATTGAACATATTTGTAAAGCAAACACAATAAAACAATTTTCCATGAAACATCTCATGATACAATTAATACATCTTCAATTGTTAAAAATTTTCAAAAAAATCTTGTTAAAAAAAAAAATTAAAATTCCAACTTTTTTTTCCCTTTACAAATAAATATGCTTCGATTCCATCTTTTGCTCAGTGATAAATTGCCTCAAAAGAGATGGAATATTTTCCAAACTATTAAAACCTCGTAATTTATTTCACGTGGATTTTCATATTTCCCCCTATTTATTACACAGGTATTCAATTATGAATCTCTATTACACAGTTTCCGCTCGCGAGTTATGCGCACGAGGGCCGTGCAGATGATGCGGCCTACAAATTTATAGCCCTTAACTTGCGTCATGATGTCGTTTCAAAAACGCATTTGCACCATCTGTTTCAACAACGCGCTTGTTCTTTTCAAAACAGGCGGAGAACGAGGCTCGGTGTCATTCATGAAATTCAACATCGAACGGCTCAAAGCACAGTTGGTGTACACGCTTTCTGTACACCATCCACTCCACCAGGCCCATTAACTGTTTTTGTTTTAATTAAAAAAATCTCCTCTTCATTCAGATTTTTAAATTTCAATCCATTTTTTTAATTTATTTCTAAATACAATTTTTCACCGCTTAGACAAAAGGATGAACATTGGAAGAATAAATAAACGAATGAATATAATTTTAAAAACTTTTCAGAAATAACAAATATTGCAAATTTCGAGAAAATTTTTTATTTTTACTTAAGAAGGGTTAAAACGTGGACGATGAGTATAAAAATAATAAATCGAAGCATCCCCTTTAAGAAAGCACACACAATTTTCTAGGAAGAATACGTATTACTTTTTTTCCATCACTTTTGACAAATATCATTCCATTCCAGCAAATATATAGACTCAACCAAATGAATTGTAATAAAGAACGAATAAACTGATTGAAAAATACCTTTCAATTGTATTCAATTAAAAGCAATAAAATGCACAGGATTGAAACGAACTTCAAACAAGCTTTCACTTGAAATGCTTGTTTCACTTTCTAAATAGCGCGGCATAACTACGTATACACATATAGGAAATGCTTTTTGAGCGGCACACAATTTGACGTCATACAAATCGCGCTTGAACGCATTGAACCATCTGGAGCGAAGCAAAAGGTACACACACACACACACGCGCGCGCGAGATGCTTCGAGCAATTTTAAAGACACAGATTTAGAGACGGTTTCGATAATCAAGCGTGGCTCGGTAAAACGCAACCGGCTTCGATAAAAGTTCTCCAAGCGCAGGCAGTTAATTACGCGTACCGGCACAAGTGGAGAACAAATTGCAGTAGGCGAGGCGCACGGTGAACATTTCCATTTTAATTAATGTAATGGAACCGGTGACGAGTAACAATTAGTCTTTTAATAAACTTCGGAAATTAACCGTTCGTCACTCCTGCCCGCGACAAACCTTTTATTTTTTTCCCTACAGCGCGTGTTATTTTCGATTAATTAACGATTGAATGTTTAACGATTCGATGAACACAATTGTGCAACGATTTGTAGAGGTAAGAAACTTGCTTTATTTGTTTTTTTTTTTTTTTTTTGAGTTGAATTATTAAATAAGTGGAAAGTTTTCGTTGTTTCTTTTATGATAAAAAAAAAAAAAATATGATAAATGTTGAACCCGTGGATTCGATATCTGGTGAAAATTTGTTGAAATATTTGTTATTGGAAAAGGGAAAGAAATTTTTTTGGTTTGATAAATTAAAGTTTATTAATATCTATTCGTTTAAAGAGTATATTAAAAATTAATTTTTTTTTCCCCTATAATAAATCAGATATTTTCCAAAAATATATGAAAAATATAGTTTCTAGTTCCTCAACCTTTCATCCTTGTGAAATGTGAAATATTTTTTTGAGAAAGAGCTTTTTTAAAAAATTTCATTAATATACCAGCGATCAATATTAGAGAAACATTTTCTTTTCTACATTTTAAAAATTATTCATATGTATTAAATATCTTATTTATATTTTCATGAACAAAAAACTTTGTCAACAATTTTACTTATTGTTTAATAAGCTTTTAATATTGATTTTACTTGAATAATTATAAAGTAAGTATATCTGATATAAAAGCAGGCTATTAATATCGTAAAGTGGAACTAATTAGCGACTTTTCTACTTGAAAGCATGTTTTCAAAGTATTCCATTCAATAGCGGATTAGTTACTAACGTGAACAACAAATATATTGAAGAAGTTTATTAACTTCTAATACTTTTTTACAATCTTTGTTCTTCTGATTACATTTTACATTAATATTTTCATTGTTTGTTTATAACTCCAATGTTAATTATAATTATGTGATAAGAAATGTAATATTAATAAATATTATATATTAAAATAATGACACTAACAAATATACATGTATACGTATATATTTGATAGAAAATAATTTATCACGTAAAGATATAATAAATTATGATTCCTCGAAAAGAATTATTATTCCGTTACATATTCGTTATAATACACGTAAACTTCGATCGAAAATTCAATTTTTATAGTTTCCACAATAATTGAAACAAAGATTAAACAAATATTCACCTGGTATCGTTCAGTCATTTATATTTAAATAAATGTTACAGATTAATGAAATTCAGTCGTTTAACATGTAACAACTTAACAAGTAAAACGTTTTAATTAAACAGAGTGTTATTTCTTAGAGAAAAAGTAGTCAAGCGTGTCAACAATAACTTTCACGACACCACTTCCCAACGTTGAATCCCCTTAAAGACTTACAAATAGGTTCCACTGTTTATCGTCCACAGCCGAAAGGACGGAATTAACGTTGAAACCGGGAGAAAACCATTTCAATATTTTATTCGGACTGCGTTCGTCGTGTGTCCACTTTTAAACGGCGACTCGTAAAAAAGAACCATCCGTCTCTTTTTTTCCCTCCGCAATTTACCACTGTGTATTACCTACTCGAGAAAGACGCACGTGGCACACTCGAGAGGGCGCTCGCTCGAAAATGTCCAGCAAACAATGCGTTGGAAATATCGGCGGAACAGGCGTATTTGCAGACGCTGTGCAAACGTCGAATATCGAGGCGATACAACAGCCGAGAGCCGAGTTACTGGCAAATATTTCCGGTCGACACCAGCGCCACTTGGAATTTTACGGAATGTAATGCGCCTCGATTAACCTCTTAAGCGGAAAAAAAGTGGATATACCGATTAACTTTCGATTAATCATTGAAATCATTGAATCATTGATTCATTTGAATTGATATACAGTGGTGTAATTGGTGGTAGAGATTCTACGTGGAAAAGTAAGTCGAAAATATAAATGGATAAATTTTTTTCATTACGAGATTTTCGTTTTCGAGGAAAATAATTTCGAAAAATTGTCAATTACAAATGAAATTGGATATTTCTCGATTAGATACGAAAGAATTTGGCTTCTTCGAAACAGTTTAAGTTAGATTATACATTATTAACAATAATTTTCTATTTAAAAGCTATGGGATAACCTCATTTTTTTCTCTCTCTAGTATTATTTCTAAATTTAATTAGGTTTATGAATATTATTAGTATGTTGTCGTAGGATAAAAAGAAAACTTTAAATTATTCTTAAGAAAAAAAAGATAATATAAAATAAACAATTTTCCTAAATCAGTCTTCTTTTATTATTTCCTCTATTAGATTTATAGATCCAAGTATATATATTTTCTCAAGCAGTAGTAATGTATGTTTGATTCAATGTTTCCATAAATAACATTCATCGTCGATTTAACAGCACTGCAACGGTATTAAATCGGCATATTAACATTAATTATATGTGTAGTATGTGTAATATGAGATTAGATAATATAATAATTCAATAATTGAGAGTTCAATCACGTTTCCAATCGATAGCTATCAATCAAATTTTAAATGTAGAAATGACAGATTCAATACCGTAATTATATTAAATAAACCATATGGATAATTTAGAAAATATGTTATTTCATATTTAATTAGATATGCAAATAATTAGATATAATAATACGAAAATAAAATTTGAATTTTAAGTTTTTAATTTAATAATATTGCATCAGTTTTGAAATCATAATCCTGAAATTATGAATGCTAAGATATGTATCTCAAAAAATAAACTTTTAGATCCAATAATTGATAGATAGGACAAAATGCAATGATTATATATGATAATTTCTTTGTATAAAAATAATTAAAAATTGTAATGTTTTAAATGGATGAATATATTAGAATTCTCACTATTTAAATATTCATTTTGTAACTTGAACTTGCAATTAAATTCATAATCCAAATCTTGGATCCAAGTATTCGAGTATATAAAAGAAGATCTTTTATCTTCCAAATTTAACAAAATGATGAATATAAAAAATATGATAAATAACATATTCCACTCAAAATTGTTAGATAATGACCAATCCATCTGATTATTTGAGAAAAACTTAGATTTATGATCGGTCACATATCTGATGTTCTATTTCGTTTCGTAACAGTTTTTCTTATCTGGACACGTAGTTAACGACTTGTCAGCAACGATTGGACGTTGAACATCGATAATCGCTTGCTATCGATCGTATGTGAAGCAAAAAACCCTTAACGAATCTTTCCCCCCTCTTATTATCGTTCTGTTATCACAACAGCATGCGAAAATTATCTCTTATCGTATCTCTCGTTCGGATTATCCAACTTTATATAATATATTCAGGATACATTTTGATTGATTGTTGTCTAAAAGTTTCTTTTTTTTTTTTTTTTTTTTAGCTCAAATTGTCGAAAAGATAAGAAGTTAAAAGTTAAGACACCTTAAAAATCGTGACCATCCTTTTCTTGGGTAACGATACTACTACACACATGAAATGTTCGATTTTTTTGAAGTTAGAAAGTTCGGTGATTTATATCGTTACGTGTCTTTCTAAAATATCTTTTGAAAATATCGGGTTTGTTATACATCTTCCATTATCAAATATAGAAGAAAGTAAAATTTTATTTTGAATTGATTGTATATATTATTTTAACAAAATTTTTATTTTCAGCGTCTTTATTTGATTGCGTTGTAGATTTTATCAACAAAGATTCTTTATATCTTCAGGAAAAAACGGAGAACGAGATATTCAAATTTTAATTGAATAAATATTCGAGTAAAATCAATTACAAATCATAAATAGAAACAATATTATGAATGTTGCTAGTTTAAAATAGCTGGTTTAAAATATATTAAAACTTTTATGAAAAATAATTTATATTATATTAAAATAGTATGCACTTAATTACACAATTTTTATCGAAATTTGTTACTATAGAAGTTCACCTGGAAATATGTTTTATTTTATTTTCAGTATATATTTGAAAATTGGATCAAAAGAAAGCTTTAACAAAGAAATAAAATAAAATCGTCACAAAATATTTTAATCAGAATTATTTATATTAGAATATACAGTTTTTTCCATGAAAATTAAAACACACAAGGAAAACGATCATCCATATATAATTTAAAGAGAAATTTTGATACGTAAAGCAATAAAAATCTCATTTTTCAATATTTCGTACACAACACAATTCTCTCGAATTCACAGCCAGACTCAGATTTTTTTATGACTCTTGTTCACTATCCATCCAACAACAATCAAACAACAAGAGATTCCACCAGCAGATCAGAAGGTATTATCCAAAAGTGTCTATCTGGTGCTCGAACATCGGATGGCGGTTCGTTACGACGGTGGACGAACGTAAAGTAACGGGGGCGAGGTAGGGGCGATAAAATGCGTGAAGGGGGTGCAGAAATTATGGGGGGACACAATGCGTCGTTACTTAGTGAATTAATGACCAGGCTTCCCGAGTGGATCGACTGCTCTTTTGCGATAAGCGGTCGGATTCACGCGGGTCGACGTTCACCGTGGAAAATTTTACGGAGCTTTCAGTCGACTCAATGGAGCATACCCGCCCTCTATCTCTCTCACTTTAACGAAAATTAAGCGTGATGCATATGCGCACACTTTGCAAATTCCAACGATTCCAGACAAATTGATGGTACACGTTTGTAATATCCGCCATAATCTTCATTTATCTTGGAACTTGTATACGTTACAATATTTACAAGGATTTGGATATTTCATTGAATTGAAACAATCTTTGAAATTTGGTGGATAATAGTTATAATATAAAATAATCTTAGCGGATTTTTTCAAGCTAATTCTTCACTTTCATATACTTGATTAATCTTGTATAATATTATAAGTACAATATGGATAGAGAATAAGATTTTGAATAACTTTTTCTTATACATATGCTATTTAGCTATTTTTCAAGATATTTGCACAAAGAGGCATATGTATGTAAACATATAATTGATACTTATCTTTTGTTAATATAAGGTGTCAATGTTATTGAGGCATGTTTATAATAAAATAAAAAAGTATAAAAACTTAGGATTTATTTATTAAATTGTAAGCAATTGAAATTTATATTAATCGAAATCAAACAAAAGTAGAATGATTTTCTGTTTTTGTTACATCTTTTTTATATAATTAGCTTAAATTTTCAAAACTTTCTTAAAAAATTCAAATGTTCAAATATTTAAAAAGTTCTTTATATAATTAAAACAATATTTTATTTTGGTAGGTTGGATATTAGAATACAATTTGATAGATCAACAAAATATTTAGCAATTAATTTTAAAATTTAGCTTTTAATTCATTTAAATATATTTAAATGACACGAAAGTAGAAAGTTCAATCTTTAAAATAATCCCACCAAGATTATTTTTTATCAAGTTACAACAATTCAATGATTAATAAGTATTCAGATACTTATTTAAGACATTCAAAAATCGATCAGACGAGATATCATAAAACGCAGACATCATTTTAGACATGTGTTAATAAAGAAAGTCTCGTATTATTAATGAGGAATCAGTGAAAATGTTATAATCCGATGCTTGATTGGTTTCGATCAATATTATGGGAATTATTCCATCAACGAGGAATTTCGAATTAAATGTTTATTCAAATTTTGAGTTGAATTTTGCACTTGGAAATAAGCAATTTACGACCAATTTTAATACCTATTATCGCATCATTCGTGGCTTTTAATGTTTTTGAATAGTTTCGGTTTTAAAGGTGTTCGATTTTGGGATTGTAAGAATTGATAAAGTATTGCACTTGTTTCAAATTTATATTATCTATTAGATAATTTCTATCGAATTTCAAGCTATGAATATTTAATGCAATTTGTATTATTATATTGTTATTCGTGATGAAATTAATATTCCTTTAATACTGATAATTTATTAATTTACTATAAGTATATTGATTAGAATTAGTACATTGATGAAAAATAAAAATTAATAAATTTTTCATTTCAAGATTTTTATATTATTACTTTTTCTCATATATTTTTTATTCAGAAATAATAGCTGATCTAACCCCTTCGATTTCATATTTTAAGTAATTAGAAATCATTAGAAATAATGCTTTAAACAAAAATATAATAAAATATGTGTCTAATTTTATATTTCATAAAAATATAATAAAATATAAATAATAAATTTTTGCACTCAACATAAGCTAAAAAGTATTCACGTGTTATGCAAAGTTTGTAAATTGATTAAGCGTAATACAAAAGTAAACTGTGCTAATTAATTTTAATATAACTATTTAAAAAGATATTCGCATGTATAGTCATCTTTTTCAAAATATCCATTATTCTTAAAATTCGCTTTAAAATCTATACTTTTAAATGCATTAAATTATTATCTGCACAGATATTTTATCCATGTATTTCATCTATGATTAAACGTACACAAACTTTGCATAATAATAAATCCAATTACCAAGTAAGCCTCGTTAAATTTTTCTAGATCTCTATTCGAACAAAGTTAATAATAGCCGGTGTTGTGCATACTGTATGAAACGGCAAAATGTCATAGAATTGAATGAATTTAATTGGACACCGACCACTATCGATCGTCCCTTTCTATATCCAGATTCGTCAAACCTTGGTATCAACGGCTCTTGCTGTCTCCGCAAATAAATTTAGTCACTTTCACATATGGCACGGGTATTAAATAAAAATGGAAGCTATACGTTCGCACATCGATTCCCTTGTTCATCTTCGCTTTTATACCGTTTGATTGCGCTCTATGAATGTAAACGTATCTCTATTACTGCTGTTATGTATTTTCGATATATACTCTTTTCCTTTATTCGAACCGAATCGTCAATTTTTCACTTTTCACGATGTATATTTATTATTTCATTTTTTATCAATTTTTACAATCAGATATGTACAGGATAGAATATTCGTAGAATATTTTTGGAAAGTATGGAACACTTGATCGATTTTAGAAACCAAAATATAAATATAAATATCGATCGAGGCTTATTTATTAAATTAAAAGGAATTTATATTCACGTCAAATGAAAATGATGTAATGACAGAATCAGTTTCAATTTATATAAGACTCGTTTTATCTATCGCAAACTTTAAATGGTTATAACGTAATTAATAAACTTTAAATGATATTTATGTATAGTAGCTTTTGTGTTTGTTTCAACACAGTAGAATTAATCCTATTAGAATAGTTGGAATAGTTGAATAAAACGAATTAATATATGCTAAATAAAAAAGCATAAAAAAATAAAAAGAAACACGAAATAATTAAGAGAATAGCAAAAATGCAAGTATATTAGTATTATAAAATGATTTCCATAAGACGAAATTAATTAATTTTAATACGAATGTAATACGTACTTAGAATTCGACCATGAATGCTCGCTGTAACCTGCTCGAATTTCGCTCAAATGTCCACACTGCCGATTATCATGTTACGCGAGATGTTCACAAAACAACACGAAACGCGGCATAACTTTCCACAACACAACTAGAGAGAATTGGCGCAGAAGGTAGCGTGAAATTTGGACAAAGGCCACCTGAACGGCGTTATTAATTGGCTAGGTTCGAACATTATGTTTCGCGAATTACCTCCTTCCCGCGTTTCGATGTCCGCCATTACTGTCGTGTCGGTTACAAGCATGCTGCGCGCGCAGCTCGCTTATTAAAATCGCACGCTCGGCTTGACGAAGTCGTTTGACACGTTGTCGCGTTGCATGGCTGTGTCCGTGCTCGTCGCCGCATAAATACGAAAATGTACGCACCGCTGCACGCTTGTACACGTGTTTCCGATATCCTCTCGTCCCCTCTCTTCTCAGTGCTTTTTTCGGAATCAGGAATCGTGATACATCATTCTGTTACAATATAACCTGCTAGTTGTGGGAGCGAAGATGCGTGCAAAAATCGAGGTACGTGCAACAAAGAAGGTAACTAATCGCACGATCTGTTTCCACATATCCCCACTCCTTGTTTCCCCACTCTCTAACCGTCAGAAGTTTGGAATTAGTGGGAATCGCCGAAATGCGACGAACGAGGATTCCGTTCGTTTATTAACGAACGAGATTCTACTGTAATTGCACGGTTCCTTCCGACTGTCGAACTGTCACGCGGCATATTTTTGACATGGCTATTTTTAACGATTTCCGCGCAGAATTGACGTTCGTTCCGTTTTAAAGCGAGACGTGTATGACGACTTTCTAATGGTCGACACATGGTTGAGCGTTGTTTCAACCACGACTTTTAACCGAAAAGCCGCGTAACGACTCGCATGGTTATTCATCTCAACGTCCATTATCCGAACGTTTTTCCCGAGGGTAATATTTATGACGATACTATCGAAATGTAATGTTCGATAGATCGTATTGATGTGTCCATCGAAAACGTGCAATGATTCTTTGAAAATTAACGTATCATACGTTCGCGTATAACTGGCTTTGTCTCGATCGTTATTTTTCGACGATGTATAGATCACGTATCGATAGATATGGTGAGATATTATTATTATTGATTCTTTTTTGTTTTATACGAGTACCAAAATGGATGATTGAACACGTATAAAACGAAATTTTCAATATTGTTTTTTTTTATCGATGAAGTCAATGAATGGATATTTAAAAATATATTATATTTTATAAAATTTAAAGAAAAACTATTTCTTGATTTGCTCACTTTTGCAATAAATAAATAAATATATATATTGTATGTTTGTGTTAAATTATTGAAGAAATTGATTATATAAAATAAAATAAACTTATTTAGATACAAAGAAATAAATTGTTTAATGTTTAATAAGTGTAAATTAATTAAAAATGAAGCTGAATCTAAGTAAACCATTATTCAAACAAAAGATATAAAAATTTTAATCGACGAAATTAAATATAAGTAAAAAAATAAATGAACTTTAAGTAATAATTGATGAAAATAAAGATCGAATATTAAACAATATTTCACCGTTTGAAGAAAGAGAATTTCGAATGTCTATCGAAAAGCTAATTGGAATATAATCTTTATAACCATTTTTCTCATTTTCGTCGCGGAAACAAAAGTCTCAATTGTCCTGGTATTTCTTCTTCTACTTTGTTACAGACTCGATAATTAATGAGGCTTTTTATTTCATTCATCGAGTTAGAACATCGTAACCTGTTAATTGTAGCGTACAGCTTGTGTAAATCTCTTGTGTGCAATTGGCCGTATTACAAGACAGTGAGTAAATAGAGGTAACCTCGTTGCTTGCGTAAAATGGCTAGCACTGTTATTCCTGATATGCACTTTCTAAAGTGAAATATATTCTATCCAAAATCGTCAAATTGATTAATTCTATCAAAAATTCTAAATTATTTGGCTTCTCAAAAATTAAATAATTATCTCTATTAAAATTTAAAAATTCACAAAAAATGGAATTGATTACTAGGACTTTAGAGAGACCCAATTTTTAGGAAGAATGACGAGAAAAATTTTTCGATCGAATATCGCATCATAAAATATGACAATCATTTTTCGAGAACGAAGCATGATTTTTACATGTCGAAAAATAAAGTGTGATTTTTAATTAAAACACGATACGAAATACAGTCGCTTATATATTATACCGCGTATAAACTGTAGAGTTTGCTTTACGATACAAAGCATTTGTATTATAGATCGTACTGAACAATTATGTGCAGTGCAATGAATTCATAATACGATATGGCCATTCGTAGTACCGAGAATTTCGATTATTCATGTATGTATATTATTCGTCTCTCTATATTCTTGCAGAAAGTCGAAATAAAAATTAGAATTAAAATGTAAGGAATTGAAAATAAGAAGTATGAAGTTTCATATTTTAATGTTTAACATATTTTACTTGGAATTAATAACACAAAGTCAGAGAATCGCGAGACGTTTGAAAAGCTGCACGTTAATAAATTATTATGAAAATTATTTACGGAGAGAATGTTACACAGGAGTGAATCTCTTATTGTCATACACGACATACCTTTCGTGCACAAGTGATATCAATAATTAATATTGCGTAATGAGAAATCGATACGTACTGAATTGAATATATCATATTATATTTTATCACAGAAATTATCATTATGCCTGTCATTCTTCAATAATCGAATTTGAACTTTCAATAATCGTTTCTTATTTGTTATCATTGATATCATTTACGATATACTAGAAAAAAGAATTTTATATATATATATTTATCATTTTTTATTTCTCAAATAAAATCGTAGAATTTATTTTTATTTTCTTATCCCATCTTTTTTCATCTTTCTAAATTTTTCATTTTATTCAAAATAATTATTTATCTCTCTTCTTTATTTTTGTTTCAAATGAAAAAAAAAAAAAATTCAATTCTGCATAGAATGCTCGTCACGTTTTCACTAATTCTAATTCGATGGTCAATGATTGTAGATATTTTTGTAGATCAGAACTTTATACCTATTTTCAACAATCATTTCAAGCACTCGTTTATCTGTGCTTCACTGTGCCTTCTCTTTTCTCTATCCTTCGTAGTTTCATCTTTAATTCTCCTTGAAATATATTCTACTTTAATTCTACTTAATCCGGCGAGTATAAATTAAAAATTGGAATTAGAATCCACTTTTGAATTCCTCATTTAAACTTGGATAACTAATAAATGTTAGCTTTCATTTATCATTGTTATCTTTCTTTCTCATGATAATTTCACATACATTGTCCAGGAAAGACATTGATCTTTTGATTTTAAACTGATTGAAAAACAAAAGTGAAAATAATTCTGATAATAATTATTTTTCTAAAAGAATGAATATATTATCTTTCATAACATTATAGATAGTATATAGTCAAGAAACAATAAGTTAAATAATATCAATTTATAGTTATCTTTTATAATCATTCTCTACCTAATAATTATCTATTTTACATTTACTTGATATAATTAGATAATATACCAATAAATCACTAAAGGAAAATGAACCATTAATTATTTATTCTTCGTTCAATATTTAATTTTAATACAATTTATTAAATTAAAATTAACAGTGAAAATTATTTTCAACAAAGAAGTGTCAAAAATATAATTCAAGCAATACAAGATTTAATAACAAGTGAAAACACTTCTTGAGTTTTTATTGGTTGGCTTATTTAAGAAAATCCAATAATTTTATCAAACATCAAAAAATGCAAATGTTCAATAAATAAAAAAAAAAAAAAAAAAAAAAAGCATGTTTATACGTGTTATACCTGTACAACCTCGACACTGCATATATTTTCAAATAATTTAAACGCAGATAAAATAATTGACACGGAGAGGGTAGTGATCGATCAAACATCGCTTTGACAAATCCACGTATAATTGGATGTTTTTGCGAGAATAACGCTATATATCGACACAAAATAAATAAATAAAAAAAGAAAAAAATAAAAAAATAAAAAAAAGAAAACAATATCGCCACGCTGAATTGGCTATCTCACTTCCCAGTGGCAAATTCCATCGGAAGCGTACAATCTCTGATGAAGCGAAAACTTTGGGGAGGGTGGACTATAAAGCTGAAAACGTTAATCCGCCATATTCGAAAGATACGAGATCGTTATCCCCGATATGCACGTGGAAAAATTGATGAAAAATGTGCAAAACGTTTTCAAGATATAATCAATAACGCAGGGGATTGGGTCTATTAGATATTAAGCCCGAATTAACAATATCGAGTGAAAGAAAAAAAAAAAAAATGCAGAGTAGCCATCCTTCGAAAATCAATATAGTGGGTTCGTTTTACTTGAAATATAGTAGAATCTCCATTATGCAAATATATTCTAATAACCGAATGTTCTGTTAAGTGAACATTCTTAAAATAATTTATTTATTTATCAATTGATAACTTTTCCTTTATACGTGTTAATTATTGGAACGAGATTGAAAATAATAAAAATACTATTTTAATTTATGATATTGAAAAATTATTGGCATTGTGAAAAGGTGAAATGAAAAATTATTTTCAAGATATATATTTCTTTTTTGTATTAAAAAGAACTGCGTGTGGATCTCTAATTTTATAATAGAAATCTTATCATTTCTTATTTTATTATTTCAATTTTGTTATAAATTTAGTAAACATTGTGTATAGAAGATATTGTAGATAATTTTTAAATAATGAAACAGAGACTTTTCTTAGACGAGTTATTTTTCAAAAAAATAATATACATATTTACAATGAAAAGAATTAAAATAATGGTATAATAAATAATTCTTAGAGATTCTATTTTAGTTGGCAAAATTTTTTAATATACAAAGCTGCGAAAATTTTGATTATTTGTGTCCCAATTGTTCGAACAGATTAGAGAAAATAAATAAATAATCAGAAGAATATTTTAAGATTTAATTTATAAATTATTTCTAACCAAAAAATTCATTAAAATACGTATAAATCCTTCGTTTTCTCAATTTTCTCTCCAAAAAGGATTTTCAAAATTCAAAATTCGTTCGTTTGTTAATAAAGTGTTTTATTCCTTAAAATATTTTTAAGAACTCGTTCAGGAACGAGGAAAAATTTCAAAATACTTTTATTCGATACCTGCTCCATGTCGGTGAAAATTATCACGATTCTTGCTCGAAAAAACTTGCAATATATCATTATATCATTCCACGATGTGCAGCAATCCCAGCAAACAACAATCTTCTGATGAGATGAATTTTTGACGTAGGATCGAAATTTGGTAAACGTTGGAGCGAAGAGGAACGTAATAGGGCGTGGGGAATGAGAAGACAGGAAGGATAAAGGAGAGAATGGAGGAGAGAAGGCGCGAAGGGGAGGAAAATATAGTTACGTTTCTGGAAGAAATCCGAGGAATTTGAGCTAACGGCAATGCAATTTCGCCGGGTAATCTCTTGCAGAGATAGTGAATTCTTCCCGCATTGGTTTTATAAATCATCGACTTGTGAATGTGTGTACAAAAATGGATACGTAATTTTTTAATATACGTCATATTTAACAAATTCTGATTCGTTGAAAATTTCTCTTATTGAATCCAATTTATACTCGATTATGCTTTCTGTGTTTGCAATATTTCTCAAAATAATCTAACAATTATTAAAAATTATGAGAAAACTGAAGTTAATTTCAAAATTATATTTGTCACCAGAATATGATTCCACTCTATCTTGATATCTTTACTTCGATTCAAAGGGAGAAAAAATTTCCTTGAATAAATTATAAAATAAATTAGAAAAATAACTTTTTTAAATCAGAATAATGATACATTTTTAGAACAACTTTTTTCCTCCTCTAAAATAAACAACACCATCGTTACAATTATCACACAGAAAGTTATCCTATAAATACACAATCGAACGTAATTTTCTTATGTTATGCGCGCACAAACATGAGAATTATCCGGAGATAATTTGCACGAGGTTTTTTCCGCGCGTCAGAATTAACAGAAGTTAATTTTCACGAAGGAAAAATTGCCTCTGATTCGAGCCGATGTACCGTGTAACCGTTTCACAAGAGAATTTTGTACCTGTCAAACCCATTCCCCCGAGTAGTCTGTCAACTTTGCGTTTTATCGATTGCAAGGACAGGGCATTATTCCCTCATGAATCCAGACGCGCGTCTGTGAGTACCGATGCGCATGATATATCGAGTTTTTGCGCGAGTTTAAAAAATAACTGGAGCCGAAAAAATTTTTCAAATTTCGTGTCTGCGATCGTTTAAATTATGCGAATGATTATTATTTTGTAGAAAAAAAAAACACGATTTTTAAAAATAACAGGGAGCGAAATCTCGTACAATTTTTTTCTTATTACGTGTAAGCCTTGGCCTCTAGTTTTCAAGATGTTAATATTCGAGATATTTTGTAAAAGGACATACAATCATTTAAAATATAGTATTAAATACTGATAAATGTTATCGTAACGATAGACAGAATTAAATTTCAAAATAAATATTAGTGTAGTATATTGTTTTATATTAATCGAACACAGATAAAAGTAAAAGATTCGATAGGGTAGCAATAAGTTGAGTCATGAAAAAATTGTTCGAAATCTTGCCCTCCATATGAGCACGATCCATGACGGAATTGAAATTTAAATTGAATTATTCTTTCATTAACCAGAAACGTATTATTTTCTTAGGAATTTCAGGAATAAAATTTTCAACGCGTATATTTTACAGGGGAGTACGTAACGCGAATACGAGTCTACACTTGTTACACTCTCGTGGGATCCATCCACCTCGATCAACTGTGATTCCAGCTTGGGACCTTAGTCATTCCAGAGGTAAAGCAGATTTTTTTCTGGAGGCCAACAGCTCTCCAAGTATTCAACTAAAAATTCGTTCAAATATTTGTAATTGTTTATGTTGGTGAAATAATGTATATAATTTATAATGAACGAATGAATATTCAATATTAGAATATTCAATATTATAGGTCATTACAAAGGAAAAAAATAATTTAAATTTATTTTTCAGTACATTATGATGTAAGAAAAATTGAATAAAATGTAAAAGGATTCAGATACTATTCATATTATTCTATATTCCTAGTAGAAGCTTATCCATTTTCACGTATAAAAATCTATTTATTTTGCGTAAAGCTTCATACGTTTATTTTTAAAAAAAAGGAAAAACGTTAAAAGTTAATCCAGTCTTAGAAGAAGTAGTTACTTCACAATTTCGTATAAAACATGTCTGAGAGGAGAGGGGAGGAGGAAAAGAAAAAAGAAATTTCAATATTTTTCAACCGATCCATCTTAAAAGCAAGATACACTAATATGTTTTTCCAACAAGTTTGCCAAGCGATAGCAGTTGATTGTGCAAATGAAAAAGCTCGAAGCGTACACACGGTTTCCTTTTACTCTCGATAAAAGTGGGCAGATACCGGTAGTGAATCTCTATCCGGAAGCGCGTACGGTACACAGCAATATCAAAATGTTTACACGAGATCGTAGGGGCTGGCTAGGAAAGGAGATCTCGGCGCATTTTATTCCGTCCCCTCGATTTGTTTGTTCTCAGAATTCGTCGAATCCAAGCGAAATGAAATTGACACGACAACGATGAAATAGAAAGCTTACGGAAAGTATTTCAAATACTTTCCAACATTTGCATATTATACGAGTGGCTCCCGGAAGTATTGCCACTTCCTTTAAACTTTTCTAAAATTGGATCCGATATATTTCGCGTCGTATGATGAATTTTTGAAACGTTGAAAGGATCGATTTATTAGGTAAAAAAAAAAGAAATTGAAATAGCGGACAGCGAATGTAACGAAAGTTTGTAATGAAAATTTAAGAGATCGATATTACAAGTGTTTGCTTCTCCTTTTTTGAAAACGATCAAATAAATATAATTTAGATTAGCTCTGTTATCACGAAAAGTTAATTTCGTTTCTTAAATGCAACTTTTTAAAAAATTCTTGAACGTTTTAGAAAATATGAAATTGACTTTCATATGAACTTTATATACCCGCCAAAAAACTATTCACCTCAAATTACCATGATGCCATGCAAGTTTGGTTTAATATATTTTTTTTTCTTTTTTTTTTTCATCGCCAACATAACAGCCAAGATATTAAAGAGGCTTGTCTCCCGATATAACTGACATAAAATAACCTTTATTATTTTCCTCGTCATTTTCATCAAATTTTTTAAATTCATTTCTTCTCACCCTATAATCTGATAAACCAATTTTTCTCTTCAATCAAAATTTGTTTCAATTTTGAAAATATTAATATTTCGTTTCGAACAATGTACCTTTTATATATATATATATGCACGATTCTCAATTTAATAAGATGAAATAAGTTTTGTTTGTCGAGGAAAATAATTCAGTTCTCATCGAGGAACGTTTCATATTCGCAAGAATATTTATAAACACGATTTCGTGTATTTACCTCGATCCTGGGTCGATCGAGGATCGTATCGATCGTTCATTATTTGCGGAAACGTTATTTGTATTTGCAAGGGAACACTGTTAAATTGTTTGTTCGAGCAGGAAAAGAAAAAGAAAAATCGAATAACGCACAGCTATTGATTGCAAAAAAAAAAAAAAAAAAAAGAACGAGTATTATTGTTTGAAAAATAATTTCTTGCTCGCTTATTGTTAATCCGATGGGAATTGTGAGAAATACCGGACGTTTAAAAGAATCGAGGATAATAAATTTTTGAAAATGTGCGAGGTGCGTTTGAAAAGTAATGAATATTGAGAGAAAAAAAAAAAGGTGGATATTATTTTATGAAAAATATTATTTATCGTATCTTTTGGAACGATTCTCTTGGAAAACTGTGCATGGAAGGCGTAATTCCTTGATGATTCTCATTGAAACTATTCTTTACAATCTTTCGAACGACTCTTGAGATGACTTTTGATTTTTGGAAAGAAAAAAGAGCGGTGTTTAAATCAGAAGAGTATATAGAAACTGTGTAGAAATTCGTCAAATTTTTATTCCAATCGAATTTAAATTGTCAGATATATATATACACTTTAAATAGAAAAATGATTTTTACATGTAATTTAGATGCATTTTCTAATTGTTTGAAAACAAATTTCTATTTCAAAACAAAAGAACATGGAAACTTGGAGGATGAATTTCATCCATGTGTACAAATATATAATAATAAATTACATAAATCTTTCAGCAGCTATTCAAACATCGTTAAACGATCTATTTATTTCTTTTCGATATAATACTCGTTCAAAACTATACCGTGCAAGAAGCTATTATAAATACAACAACTGCTAAATAAATAAATTAATTTTTCAACTAAGCCAATAAGCTTAACCGAATACGAATAACATTATCGTATCGAACAATCTGCCGCATCAATCACGAATCAATTTACGTCCATTCACGTTTCATTTTCACGGGCAAAGCAACAGTTTTGCTCGAACCCTCCCACGGGGATCGCGTGGCAAATCGCACAAAGAATATATCGAGCGACCGCATCTCGCACACACTGCGGCCCACGATTCGGCCAATCGGTAGAAACAGAGTTAAATGATCGGGGCGCCCGATCCACGCGTATTCATCGTTATTAAGGGACGGCAAGAGATACGTAGCCAAAGCGATTATCTCTGACGTTCGACCCTATTCATCCGGCCAATTCGCCCGACTCCCTATCGGGGAGCTTCCACTCGAGCAAAATTCGAGCTAGCAGGCCGCAACGAAAAGAGCAGCGACCCCTTTTACCACGCTCGTTTCATCCCCCGTTTCACCCCTCCGCTCCTCTCTGTCAAAACGATCGGGGGCGTGTTATTTTCCGTTCGATGGAAACGGAGGAGGAAAATTTTTTAAACTTGTCCCGCGCGGGGATCGATTCGAAGAATTTTAGATGTTTCTTCGAAGAAAGCATCGAAGAAAAATTAATCCATGTGTACATCCGTAAAAATTGTTAGTTTAGGAGATATTTCAGTTTGATCAATTATTGCGGAAAATGTATCGTACAAATAGATAAATAATGATTAATTTCCATAAATATCGAGAAACAGGATGGCGAAAACAAAACGTGTGTCTATAAGTGGAGCAACTCGATAATATATTTCAGACTACTAGATATATAGAAACTTAACCCCTTCACAAATTAACTCGACGAAATCTGAACCCAAGCAACTTGTAGATTATAAGAATCGAACTAAATCTTGATTGAAAAAATTTATTCTACGAATCCCACTCGTGATGTTTGGCCCGATCTTCAGTTCCATTTGTGTTATTCATGTTTCATTCGTGATAATAGGAGAAAAGAATTAGTTAGAATTCGCATAAATGTCACAGATGACTTTTTCAATGGATCATCCGTCGCACATGCGAGTTGAAAAATCGAGAACAAAAGCCACGATTCCTCTAATCCAACGAATCCTGCGAAGCCACGAGATGAACCGCCGCCGATCAGGCGTCTAGCTCTAACGACCCGCGATTATTTGCACTTATCACGTAGAGGCAAGAGGCACGTGATCCCTCGGTTTCAAAGCCATCGTCATGCGCACCCCTTTCATCCCTTGCCTCTTGTCGAATCTTGCCCCGCAGACGTTTGCAAAGGGGGCGTAGTACGTAAGGGGGTGTATACCCGGTGAAAAGTAATTTAGATACCTGTAAGCCCGGGTATTCAGCTGGAAAATTGCCGGCCGGTTGCGTGTGCAGGAGCGGAGTCAGAAACGTTTAAGGGCGGCACGTGGTGGCCGGGCTCGTTTCGCGGGCTTTACTTAATCCATTCTTTGTTGCGCTGGATTAAAAGGTTGGAATTATGGGCCGTTCGAGGGGGAAGGCTCTTTCTGCCTTCAGAATCGGCCGTGGATAAGAAGTAAAAAGACGAGGACAGTTTCGTGAAGAAGTTTCGTGATATATATTTCACAAGTCTTGACGTGATTTACCACCACGTGCAATTTTGTTAAAATTAGGAAGATTGTTGAAATTGAAAATAATTCTTTTCTTCTTTTTTTGTAAGCTTTTCTTTCTTGAGAGAACGTTACGTCTTGGTTTCTTCGTTTTTCTAAGGTTGAGGAATTATTTGGAAGAAAGATATTTGCGAACAGATTAATAGGTATATATCCTCTTTGCAATAGTCAAAATAAAAATATCTAATTTTTCCTGTCGTTGTACTTATTTTAGAATACATGGAACGGCGCGAGAGAAATCGATTTATGCAAAAGAAGAGAAAGAAATGCATTTCCATTAAAAAGTAATTATTCACTGCATTGCATCGTTCCATATCATTTGTAAAAAAAGAGCATAATCTTGCATGAGCCTGTATTAATATTCTAAAAAAAATTCTTTTATATCGAATTAAGATTTGAATTAGTTAGTTAAGTTAAATTAGATCGATAAGTATTTAACGAACAATCATCAAATAAAACACTATTCACGATATAATTAATAATAATTAAGACTAATTAAGTAACTAATTAAAGAATTGAAAAGTTTAAAAATCTTCAAACGCATATTTATGGAATTACTTTTTGCACCTGCAGGTTTTGTTACAAGGATGGCGAAATGTATTTGTCTAAAAATCGCGAAATCGATATCTAAAAAAAAAAAAGAAAACTCAAAAAGCGTTGAGATAATGGATATGGGTGATATAACGGTGGTGAAGTAGAGGACGCCTGTGTCAGCGTTGAACGAGGAATGCGAATGATGAACTATCGTGTTTTAATAATCTGCAAGAAACGATCGCTGAGTCGGTAAAAGCGAGCGCAAGGAAAAGGTGATATATAGGGATCGTTTATACCGCTCAGAACGAACGGACATCGACAGCAATTCGTTGCAAAGGATGCTTTAAGCATCGAAAAAGTTTCAGAAATATTGACGAATGAGAAAGAAACGAGAAGTAAAAGAGTTTAAAAGAGTTTAAAACGGAATATTAAATGATATATATATATATAGCACTTAAAGATAATATAACTTAATGCAATTGAAAAATTGAAAAAGATTAAAATAATCTTGAAATTGTTATATGTATTATCTTTAATCATGGAATTACTTTTTACACCTTTTCGTTGAAAACAAAAGATTTGAAAATTAATATAGAAATGAATAATGTAGAAAAATTCTAGGTTATGCATTAACGCAGACATTGTTTCATCTCATTAAAACCTCGATGTAAGTTTTATGAAACTTTTTCATAAAGACAAGTTTTGCGATCTCACAAGAAAGGAAACACTTTGAAATATGAGAAATTATGGAAAGTTCAAAATTATGAAAATAGTAATTTTTGTAACGATTCTAAATAATTTTAAAAAATACGTTTATTGCAATTGCAATAGTGTCTATTAATTTTGTGTCAATTGGAAAGATTTCGTGTTGAATATGAAAGAATTCCAAATGCAACATTCCAAAATGCAATACCGATGTAATATAACATGGAATCGTACATTATATGAAAATATATTTTCAATTATACATATAAGTGTTGATCAATAATAATTCAGATAACAGAAGATCAATTAGATTTACAACAGATAACTAGATTGGATAGATAAATAGATTTCCATTACGTTTCAAAATTAATGAATATTAAGTATACACAAGATATTAATATTATATATCATCAAAATGTATTTCTTTACAATTTTCTGATAACGATCACTTATTTCAGAATAGAATTTGATTCATCTCAGTTCGTTTAATTCTAACTTCAATTATAATTTAATAAATAATCGTCAGCAAAAAGTTTTGCCAAAAAAGTATTTTACTTATATTAAAATATATTAACACTCTTGTGCATCGTTACTTAATTTCATTAATTCATTAATTTGCATCACCAGTAACTAAAAGAAGCGAACTCATCTTTTCCCAACTTGGAACAGTGGATACTGTTTAATTAACCGGGAAAACGGTAGTTCACAAGTTTCAACAAGACAATCTCAATTCACACTCTTAAGTGATACTTTTAAAGCTGCAACAGCACTTACGATTTATCGTAGACAAACGTCCGAAACATTTCTCCAACTATTTTCCTTTAATGGGCCAGGAAACATTGCTTTCAAACTAAACGCGTTTCGGGATGGAACAAACAGTTTGTTTTTATTTTCTTGGTCCATGGATAAACGTTTCCTTAAACGTACGACCAATAAAATAAACGTTTCTAAACGTTTCTAAATCTTAATTAATAAAAAGTACTCGATTAAACGATTATTACTTTTTCAACAGCAAAGATACAGCATTTAGAAAATTTAACATTTTGTCGAAGTGTGAAAAAAAGTTGGTAATAATCGATCGATCAATTTCAAAAACGATTTTTTATTCGTTCGACGAGTTTGCAAAATTGCATGTTTCGTTCGATTAATTAATCGAAAAAGCATTTGTCGAGAAGTCGTCCATCGAAACCTGGTTGCCGATTGTTGCTGCTGCAGATGGACAGAAATCCGTCGTGATAAAATTGCCGTACGATCATTTGTAAAATGTAAATTTTCCGTGATTGGTCGTGATTAACTTAATTAATCCGGCGGGATCGGTCAGGTACGTGAATCGGATTTTGTTCCCGCGTGTATCCTCGGTAAATACCGCGATATATCGGTCACTGGGAAAGGGTCAATATTTCAATCCACGCTGTTCAAATTTTCCCGGAATAATCCAACCGGATTGTGCATTCACATTTTCGCAACAAAAATAACATGTTTTACTTTATATACATGTAGATTGTCACATTTAATATACGTGCTCTTATATACGTGGCCTCGATACGACGAACACTGCAAAAATTGCACAAATTTGCCGCGTAACGCGATATTCTCGTATTCACGATTTCCACGGCTTAACAAACGAATGTTTTTCATCGCGCTACTATTTTTATCCACACTTTTAACATGTTCTCGTGATTTGTATTAGTTGCTGATTTCGATAGGACGAGGAGGAACGAGAATTAAACGAATCAGGTACAATATATGGTTGGATCTTTATTTTGATATATTGTTATCGTTATTGCTTAGTTGAGAATTTAGAATTTTTTTATAATTTCTCGTAATTAATTAGACGATGTATATTGGTTCTATGTGGTGCTTATATCAACGATAAAAAATAATACTGGGTGGTTTGTTGGATATATTAATAGATATAAAACATAATGTTGAACTCCATGAATTTTTTGTCCATTAATATTCACGATACTTTCAAATGTTATTACAAATTCGAAAATAATTTTGCGAATACAATAACTCAATGCTTAAAATCAATATTTTTCACTACAAAGACGCTCGTATAAAAGTTTCACGGTACTCCATATGATGAAGAAAAACATATTTATTTCACATTGTTATCCTTGTCGTTAAGAAAATTGATCGAACGTTATCACAATTGTTATGAACACTTTATTTCATTTTATTCGTACGATTGGCACAAAGGACACGAGACTCGAAAACCATCTTTACGAGATCGCATAAACGATTCGAACGAGAGAGAGAGAGAGAGAGAGAGAGAGAGAGAGAGAGAGAGAGAGAGAGAGAGAGAGAGAGAGAGAGATCAAAATCGGTATGTATAGCGCATCGAATTCAGGGAGGGGGAGAGGGGGCTCTTCGTCATCTCGTCGGTTATTACCCGATAAGCTTCGATAAGTTTCAGGATCGATTTTCGAACGTCAGCCCGGCCGACAAGGCTGCGTGGCAAACGAGACGACAGCGAATTTTTCACCCTTCCTCGGCCCTTCCCCATTGGCCATCGTCGAAATGGGCCACGCGATATCCACCTTGTCAATTCGATCACGATCAACAACTTGGCCCGTGACGAACACCCGCCACTGTTTCCGCTCGATTTGAATTCCATTCTCTATCCGCAAGGGTAAACCGCGCCATCCCTATGAGTATCACGCTCTCGCACTTATCGTCACCTGTCCTCCATATTATCGTCGTTTTATACAGGGTGTCTCATAAGTGGTGGACAGGAAATGGTTCTGTGTTAAGAAAGGAGTCGAAAATGAGATTTTTTTTTTTTTTTGAGTAAAGTGGCTTTGAAAATTTTTCAAATAACGATCTCTCTTATCATTGTTTTATACAGGGTGTCTCGTAAGTGATGGACATGGTTTATGGTTAGGAAAGAGGTAAAATGAAATTCTTTTTGAGTAAAGTGATTTGAGAATTTTTTAAACAACTCGAATGTCTTATCATTGTTTTATACAGGGTGTCTCATACAGGGTGATGAATAATGTGAAGAAAGAAAATGAAATTCTTTTTGAGTAAAGTTAAAGTTTGAACATTTTTCGAAGTGATGAACATGGTTCCATGTTAAGAAAAAAGTCGAAAATAAAGTTTCATTTGAGAAAATTTTTCGAACTTCAATAACTCGAACCATAATCTTATACAGGGTATCCTACAAGTAACAGATAGAAAATATGGAATAAAATTTTCTTTCCATTTGAGATTTCGTTTTAAAATAAAGTGGGTGTGAAAATTTTTCAAATTCTTCAAATCGAACCTCTTAATTAATAAAACCTTATTAGTTTAATTCGAATTATTTGCCATGTATCGACATATTCGAATACCTTATTTTATCTTCGTTTAAAATAGCAAAAGTCCACTTTCTCGGTTGAAATTCATAAATCATCTTTTTTCCATCTTCAATAAAATTTACAAATTACAATTTTTCTCGCCGTTTTATCGACTTTTACACGCCGAATTTTCGATAAATCGGAACATTCCTCTTGAAATCCGAGTTATTAAGATTATTCAATCATATAAATGAAATTGATTAATTCTCGAATTATCAATATATTTAGAAGAAAATTGAAATTAAACATATATTTGTACTCCACATTTTCGACTTATTCTCGTATCAGAATCCAGGATCGATTACCACGAGACACCCTATACACACCCTCGAATGCAAACTCGAACGTCGAAGATTGGCGATTTCATTCCAAGTTGCTTCACTTTTGGAGAAAAGGGAAAAGTTTCGTTGGAACAGAAATGCTTTTATTCCGCCGATACACGATTCTTATCATGATCGAATCGATGAAAGTTTTCAACCGGGTCTCGGGATATGAATGTAAATTCAGAGGAGGGGGCATCAATTTGGGTATGAAAGAATAACTCGTTTGAAGGAAACTTTGTCATCGAGGAATGAAAGAGTTTATTACCGGATGGGATCAAAGAAATCTCTTCGATTCTACTTCTTTCTTTCTTGCCGCGAGAGTTGCTCGTTTTCTCCGCTGGAAATACAGGGATACAATTAAGAGGGAATCGTGGTAAAAGTGCTAAATCGAATACATTTCGTAAGTGAGTTATGAGCGGAGCGAAGTCAGTGAAAACCAATTTTCCTCGGTAAAGTCGATAACAATAAAATTGTACCGACACGCAGGCTCGAAACTTTCGAGACTTGAATTACGTATCTTTTTACAAAAGAAAAAAAGAAAAATAGCACTCGTTTAAAATAAACTCATTAATTTACGCAATTTTATAAAATACGATTATAAATATTAATATACACGAATTTTATTTTTATATATCGTAGATAGAAAAATAAAGAAAATTCGTAATGTTTTCTTGTAAATTAGAATAAATCCAGAGAATTCGATAGATTTGTACGTATATACAGGGTGTTATTTATGAAACATAAGAGAGGAGAGGCCAAAGGAGAGAGAGTTGTATCAATTTATCTGTGTCTTATTTCGTTCAACACGTTCATTTGAATCGTTTATAAGTTAACAAGTAAGATTCAATCAATTTTTGTACTAGTTTTAGAATTTATTCTCCAAAAGAGTTGTTTCACATTGTTTATCTCCGTTATACTTTGCTTGCCCTTTATATACAACAAGTTTTACGAGAGTTAAAATATTTTTTAACCAATAAAGTTTTTTTTTTTTTTTAAATAAATTAATATATATTTTTTTTCTCTATTATATACTCTATTCCACCTGTAAAAAGATTGTGATTGATATGCTGAAGTTACGCTCCTATGTGTACCATTTAATTTTTATCAAAAATATTTTTTAATATTAACAAAAGAGATTTTTCGCGTGATAAAGTTCTTCCATTCATTCTGTACATACAACGTAGCTGCATTTTTAGTTCGAAGAAAAATTATTACATGAAAAATATTCCTTTTTTTTTTCGTATTAAAAAAATTTTGCAATATTAGAAAATGTGTTTAATGAATATTATATCGGTAAATATATTTTAAGCAAGATTATTTTTCAGCAATGAAATTAATTCTCTGAACTTTTCTCCCTGCAATCTGCCACAATGCCTCTCTCCCTTCACGCTTTCTAAGCTGTTGGTTTACAAATACTCGAAAACTACACTGTTGGATATATATATATTATAATATAAACAGAGATTCAGACAAATGAAAATTCACTGGTTCCCTTTTCTGAATAAATTTTGCCTCTCTTGCTGCGTTGTGAAAATAAAATAATTATTACCTCGATTTAAAATTTAATTATCTGAAATTCTATCCTTGATAAATAGATTCTCAAAAATACAGTAAAATCAATTCCATAAATTCGTCTTGAAAATATTTCGAACTTATTTATTTACCAAAGAAAAGATATCACTTTCTAATTCTTTTTTTAATATATCATCGTTCTCGTGAAGACTTTATTTGTTCGTTCATTTCGAAAAGTTAAAAAAGATTAAGAAAACTCATTATCGAATCACATTTAAATGAATTTCTATTTAATCGAAAATTAAATTAACTTATCTCATATAAACAACTTATACATGAGTTATTCGAGTTAATAATTTTTTAATTTTAAACAATTATCAAGATCGACGAATCAGGACGAAATATAAAAATCTTATTCAATATAATTCATCAAGTACGTACACAATACACGTCCATAATCCGAAATCGCACAATTTTTATGCTATCTCCTTCTTTTCTTTCTTCTTTTTTTTTTTTTCGAGAGAGAGAGAAGAGAGGAATCGAGGGAGAGAGCGCGATATTCCGACAATTCAATACACCTCGAATACAACCATCGAATAAAACCCGATGCAAAGCCGTATTGTCCGCGAAAAACCGGCTGAACTCGCTTGTGCGAGCTAACAATGAGTATATTTTTCACGCATACACTCGGCCGAAATAATCGAAATAAGAAAAATTGACGAGGTAAAAATTTTCGATTCGATTATTATCGGAAAAAAAAGAAAAGAAAAGAAAAGAAACGAGCTCGTTCGTTTCTCAGTTTATATTGCGCTTTTCGCGGATGGGAAAAAAGAGGAGGAGGAAGAAGATAAAATCTCGCGTTTGTTAACGATATCCAGCTCGACGTTATCGGATACGTAAACTCCGCCTTTCCGGTTTACGCGTCAACTAAGAATGAACACCCTTGACAACTCGCGTCCGCCAGAGCTCCTGTTCCATCGAAATTATTAAATTCCTGGCCGCATTATTATGCCAGAAACCTTCAACCTCGAAGTCTCGAATCCTCGCCCGACCTTTCCTTTCCTCTTTCTTTTATATATATATATATCTTGGACGGGTAATAAATACTTGGAGAAATTGCTTTGACGATTTCTCTTTTTTTTTTCAAGTTTCGGTAGAATGAAATAAAGAGAAGCGTGGAAAATAAAGAAATATTTGGAATTTCATTTAAATTTGCCTGAAAGAATCGTGGAAACTCCATTCATTTTTTGACTTTTTATTATAATTTAATAATATTCGTAATAATTTAAAGTTAAAATAAAACAAGAGGCGTTAATTCTTTCACATGGAAAATTATATTTTATTTTTCCTAACACGTTTTAAGAAATCACATTGTATATGAACGATGTACTTGTACATTTATATACAATCAGTCAGGAAAATCAGGAAAAGTTAGAGAATATCCACATTTTTGATTAAATAAAAGAAAAAGAATTATTTGGAAAAGGCGTGGTGTATTGTACCGATCGACTGGATTCGCGGAGAAGGCTCTTAGATCGGGCGGATGAGGTCTTGACAGAGGCGGCATCGATTCGATGGAACGGCCGCTGGTTTCTGATGCTAAATTCCAGACGGACAAACCCCACTGGGCCCCGGCTACTGCATGTACTATCTTCCATACATCTAGCGTACGTGCATGCAACGTTCTAGGAGCCACTCCATCGCACATTGGCCGTGTGCTTTCCAAGATATGTACTCCCGAACCACAGGAGGCCCTTGTCCCTTCGCTGGACCTGCTGCTCCTACACGCTATGTAAACAATTAATCCGCGCATTTCTGAGGCATCGAGATTATATCCCAGGAATAGTTGTGTATCGAATCATTTCTTTTCTTTTCTTTTCTTTCTTTGCTATTCATCGTTCATAGAACTGTTGTTTATGAATAAGAAAATAACGTTTCAATATTTGTAAAAATAATTTTGTTGGAAGTTGGTGCAAGGAATTTGAAGATTTTAGGTTTTTTTTTAGTAAATTTTGGATTCGACATATGATTATTCTAATAATTTTGGAGGAGTTTTAGATTTTTTAGATTTTGTCACTTAATACGTGAAAATAATTTCGATGCAAGGAATTTGAAGATTTTAGGTATTTTTTAAATAAGTTTTGGATTCGACATATGACAATAAAGATAAGAATTAAAAATATATTGGAAAGTATTGTTCCCTGGAAACGTTTTTTTTAATTAATTTTACAAAAACTTTAATTTTTGTCGAGCTCGTTATTATTTTTTTATTATTAAAATAATCGTAAATAATTTCAACTTTTCCCTAGCTCTTTAATACAGTTTTACCAAGGATCGAAAACATGATGGGTGTGCACGATAATTCGTGGAGGGTAATGGCGAGGAACAAATGAATTTATGGTTTGGAGGAAGCGAATAAAGCGTATGCATCTTTATGCACTCGATGGAGTCGTTGATATCGACATCTAAATTTTAGATTTAAACTTTATTTAAGAGATAAATATTATCCTAATTCTGATTCTATCATTTTTAAATATAATAATTTCGCTCTACTGTCAACCGTTTCAAATTTATTATCCTTTCAAAATTAAATCGCAAACAAGTAATCGAGTATGCTTCATTAATTTCATCGAAATAGAAAATTCTGATCAACAAAATTTCTAAATTTAAATACATCTTCAAATTTGTATTTCCAATATCATTAATACTCGAGGATGAAAAAAATAAGGGCAATTTGTTTAAATTTTAAAAGAAATTAAATTACTTGGAAAAATTGGAATATCTTGCAAATAAAATTCGTTTAAAAAAGAAGTGGAGTGGGTACAAGTTACACGAACGAGGAGGATCGATAATTTAGCTCGCGAACGAAAGAAGAAAGGTAAGAGCTGAGTAAATTGAGACTGATGAGGATGGAATGAAGTAATTAATTGAGATTGTTTATTCATTCATAAGGAAAGTGAAACGAGATATAAAAATGCGTAAAATGTAATAAATTATATTTCCGGGAAAATTGTTTAAACGCAAAAGGAAGAAGTAATATAATTTATTAATATTTATCTCTCGTGTTTCTCTAATATAAACTGTACTTATCGAAAGCTTGGAAACGATGAATCGATAATTATTATCGCATTATATTGCATGTTTTAATGCTTTTATCAAATATCGCAATGAAACAAGAATAAATTCGAGGTAATATTTTTTGATTAAAAATGCATGAAAAGAGATAATTGAAATTTGAAATAATAATAATAAAATAATAAAATCACATACGACTCGATACATTTTATGCAAAAATTATTTTCCTTCCAACAAAAGAACGAGATTTCTTTCGTAAAATTTATTGTTTTTCTAGAAATACATATTTCATCTCAAAAATAATGTCACGATTTCGAAAACATCAAGTATCGATCGATATTAAAAATTATACCTTAGAAATTTTTCAGATTACAACTTTTTCCTTCGCAGAAATTTTCAACTTAAATTAAAAAATATTAACACGTACAATGGTAGCGATGGATACGTGTCACATTTGAGCACGAACAATTAATAAACTAATTTTTAATTCGCACAAGATCGAATTTATTCGTAATTCAAGATATATATAAACAATGCAAAATTGCGAATATACGAAAAGAACGTAAACACTCTCGAGAAATGAAAAGAAAAGAGAAGAAAAAAACAGAGTTACAGCTGAACAAATGAGGCAAGTAAGGCGATAATAAAACTCGAACGAATGGTAGAAAATATTCGTAGAAAGTATCGGTTGCAGTGTTGCCAATATAAAAAGACAGAGAAAAAGAAAGGAAAAACATTCCGCGAATTTTTCGTCCATCCGGTTTTTCGCTCACCGATTGTTTTCTATGACGCTTCGATAGATCGAATTATTTTCACGCGAGAAGGAGCACAATTTCGCGGCTTATTTTCTTTAAATTCTTGAAAATTCGCGAAACACCTGGTTGGTCCAGAACCGTGATAACGAACGAAATAAAGCAGAAGTTATAGCCTAGAGAAGAACGATACCGGGCAGGATGACTAGGAAAAATTACTTTCGACCGTCAGAAATTTCTCTCTGTTTCTCCGACTTCACCTGACATCGTTAACTGTGAAAAACATACTTGTATATACTTGTTCCTTCTTAACATTTCGACCATATATATCTCTTTAAATCAGAAACATCGTTTCCTCACTCTGTGATAACTTTTAAACGCGAAACGATGATTTCACAACTGTATACCCTTCCTTAATACCATTCCTCTCTTTCTTCTTAATTTAAAAAAGTCTCCCAAGATTTACAATAAAAATTATTTAACACGCAGCACAAAATTTCCCAAATTCCAAAGAACGCAAGAATAAGAAAATATTAAATTATTATTATTATCCCACTTGTTTGAAACACATGGCGTGTTCCAAGCGACACCCACACGTTTCGTGACGATCCTCCACAACAAAATCCAAGGAAAAGAAAGACTGTATCGTCGAGCTCAGCCACAATCGCTGCTGTCACTCTCCTCGAACAGAAATGGAATATCACGTGAACGTGTATACACGTTCGAAGAGAGGAGGATATGAAACGGAGAAACACGGGGATAAACACGGGGAGGGGAGGCGAAAGAAAGGGAGGACAAAGACGGGGAGAGGGACGGGGAGCGCAAATTACTTGAGGTTTCCGGCAACTGGCGCTAATTGAATTCCCCGATGAATCGAACTCTGCATAGTGCAGCGGAGCGGAATATTGGCTCTTTTCAACGGCGCTTCGAATGGACGGCCGCCATCGGATCCCCCGCTTTGCCAACCCTTCCGTGCCCCGCTCTTTAGCGAGCGACGGACGGCCGGACGTGTTATCAGAACGCGATTACCGTTGCGGATGCACACGGGATCCGCCATTCTTTTCGCGTTTCGAGAGACATTTTTTTTCTCTCTTTCTTCCCTCTTTGCCGCTTTCTTACTCGATCGATAAGCGGCTGGGCTTGCTAGAAGTGAACTTTTGAAAAGGAATAATTTGGAAAGGACAGGTGGAGCGTTTGCTTGTCGAATTACGAGAAGATTCTTTTTTAATTGTTAAGATAGTTAATTGGAAGAATAAAATTATTGGTCACAATTTTGCCATTTTCTTAATTTCCATGTATTTTCGATCGAATTAAGTGTATAATTTCATTTTGATATTATCGATATCGAGTTTAAAATGAAAAAAAAAAAAAAAAAATTGGCTGATACTGAGATAGCTATTTAATGATTTTTATTATTATTGATACGAATCATCAATCTGAAAATTATTGATCACTTTGGATATCACGAGATAGTTTTAACTCGGTTCTGTAGAACTTGATAAATTTTTTCGAGAAAGTATTTATGATCTATAAAAAAAGTGAGGCAAGTGACATTATCATCATTGAAAGTTATTAAAATCCTGTTGTAAAAACATAATATGAATTTAATGATATTGGAGATGAAATAGAATTTATTAATAATTCATTTCACTTTTCGTTCTGTATTTACATAAGCGAAGATAAATTATGGCGGATAAAATATCTCGCTATATGGATGGAAACATTATATTCGAATTAATAGAAAGATCCTATTGATATAATTTTAATCAACACCTTGCGATTAATTAATCGAACTACCTTCTTCTTTTTCCATTCGTTTCGAACGGAATTTGCCCAATATTATATTTCAATTATATATTTAAAATCTTCAGGATAGCTTATCGCCAACACATATATTATATCAATATACAACATCCATAGGCAATTAAACTTTCGAAATCTAAGTTTGACTTAGACTTCGTAGATTTCAGTTTAAAGCCGTTCGCATGTTGGCAATGATGCAATTAAGATAGAACCGTTTACGAGCAAGATTCATTTCCCCGAGCATTGTATACGATTCCTCTTTCTTATATCATTTTCCTTTTATGCGACGAGAAAGAACTTGTCGAAATACAAAGATAATTCAACGAACCTGCAGGAAAATAACACCTTTCCATAATTTTAACAATTATATCCAGACGAGGACGCATTAATTATACACACACCCTTTTCTTCAGATTATTCTTTCTTCTTTCTTGCTCCGTAACTTCTTCAAACGGACGCAAAGTGTCGCACATCCTCACAACATTCGCACACGATTCGTTCAACGAGAATATTTCTCGATCGAGCCCACCCGATTTCACAAAATTACACACTTTTATAACACTTTTAAAAACACCGTATAAACTTCGATCATAAACAGAATCAATCTTTTTTCACGAGAAAAAAAAAAAAAAAAAAAAAAGAGCTTAAAAATTCCAAAAAAAAACTCGGCTACGTGCTTCCTTCCGCCCTTCCTATCTTTCTCCTGAGTTAGCCTGAAGGCAAGCCACCTCCCCCCTCCCTCACGTTAAAATTTCTTATCGGAGAGCGATGCGTAATTTCAGCATCCGCGTGGATTATGCGGAATCGCGGGGGGAGGAAGCGTGGGGGGGGCAAACGTGGCGCACACAGTCGCGTCTGCGGCGCAGCAGATAAAGGACCGTCGCTAGGATAATTACCTCCCCTTTGCCCAAACGTAATCCTCGGGTTGGAAACAGTGGAGGAAGGAGGGAGGGAAGGAGGCGGATGGAGATACACTTCGTCCATTGCCCGGTTATTTCGTTCCTTCTCTCCCCTTCTCTGCTCGCGTTCCTTGCCGAGCTGCGAACCGGCACGGCGAAATTAAATGAGCGTCGGGAAGGATCGCTTTGATGTCGGGCCGCGCAGGTAATTTATTTTCCGCGGATGCGGCGGGCAACAACCGGTGGCATGTTCTTTGATTACGTTGCGTTGGACATGTTAATTTGTGGCCGGGTCAGTTTTGTCAAACTCGGGGAGGTGGAGGGGGGAGGTAGGTGGTAAAAAAGCGGCATTCCACGACGATTTCACCGATCCGATAACAACTGGTGGTGGTATTGACCAGAATCGTACTTTATGTATCGCGAGTTACAACACAAGTTGTCGTAACAATATATATCTATAAACGTGATTCACGATTATTGGATTGTTATTACGGTATGTAAGAATGTTGAAACAGTGAGTTGAAAAGTAATGTGAAATGTGTGTATTTAAATTGCATTCCAGTATACGTTTTACGTCGATGAAATAATAAAAACGTACGAAATTTTATCGTCGAAATATCGATTCAGAGAGTGGAGGAAACCGTGCCATTGAAGTAGGTTTTCGTTTTATCCCGATATCTCAATCGGTTGCCGAGATACAAGGATTCAAAGTTTCCGTAGTGTTTATTAAGTGCAGAGGCTCGGTGACCTACATTTGTTCCTGGAATTACGTTTTTTCCCAGGAATCGCGTCTGTCGCTTGTCTGGGATTCGGGGTAGGTCAGTGAGACGAGGTGCGAGCGAGAGATCCGAATAAACGACAAGGATAAAGATAGTAAACGATCAAAAATTACCTTTTCCTTTACACGACGATATCTCGGGAACCGAAACTCGTATCGGAAAAATTAAAAAAGCGTTTTAAAGGGTAAGGTTCAGCGCTTCTAACGATCGCTCATCCATTGACCGGAAGTCATTCACTTTGAAGTTATAGCGGTTCGAAGTTTTCCTAATTTTAATAGGGCTTGTTCGAAGTTTTAAGGTAAGTAACGCAGGAACCGCGAATGCGCGACAAGGATGGAGATAGCAAACGATTAGAAATTATCCTTTTCTTTACACGATGATATCTCGGGAACCGGAAGTCGTATCAGGATAAATAAAAAAGCGTTTTAAAGGGTAAGGTTCAGCGCTTCTAACGATCGCTCATCCATTGACCGGAAGTCATTTACTTTGAAGTTATAACGGTTCAAAGTTTTTCTAATTTTAATAGGATTTAATTTAAAAAGTTACAAGATAAATGATTGAAAATCATTCTTTTATTTAGAACGACGATATCTCGGGAACCGAGAGGTATATTGAGATGAATTAAAAACCATTTTAAAAGTGAAAATTTCGTATTTTCAGAATTATTTTTAACTTTAATTGGGTTTAATCATGTAATTTAAAATAAATTACGATAGATATATTTATTTTTAGAAAAGTGTTAATAACAATTTTGTCAATAGCGTCAATTAAAGATTCTGAATCGATTTCAAAGATATTTGAAATCCATTGCTCGAAATAAATTGGATCTTTATTTAATTTATTTCTAATTTCCAACTATTTTAATTAAATATTGATATTCAAATATTTTATTTTTCGCGTATTTTTGTATTATAGTATTACTATATTTTCGGCTCCGTGAATTGTCCACGTTTGCTTGTAAAGAGAGTTTTGTTCATTCATGTTTATAAATTTTATATTATTTTTTGAACTGGTTTTTATTTTGGCTTCCAAAAGAATGATCCTTTAAATTTTTGAACATTAGGCGAACATTCTGTCATTTATTTATATAAAATATTCGAAACATATGTAACATATTGTTTGAAAAATATATTGCATAAAAATCTCTCCTATTTATCGGCTTTCAAATAAAGAAAAAAATTTTGAAATTAAAACCTAAAGAACGAATGAAATATAAAGGTAAATTTTTTAATATTGCTCAAAGAATATTATTAATGAACCATCGTAGTGGCAAATAACTTTGGTTGGAAATCAAAGGAAATCGGAGAATGTTCTTTCAACAAATATTTTAATCGAATGAAATGGAAAAAAACGTTAAGAAAATTGAACAACTTTTTCCTCAAACTTGGATAACATGCTTCGAGATAGACTTGGAAATGAGTTCTTAGTTTCTTCTTTGAAACTTAACAATACATTGAAAAGTTCTTTGATGTTTGCAAAAGAAATATGATTTATACTCCTCTCTCAATTACGTCTCTGTAAACTCTTCGTATTCTTGTGTCAATTTTATCTCAGAGTACGCAACGATCTTTTTTTGCATAATTAATTTTCAATCGACACATATTTCCATAATGTCTCTTCGATTCTTTAATTTCACAGAACAAAGATGTTGCACAAGTAAATTATTAAATTTCATGAAATTATACTTATTACTATTAAAAAAAATTACTAATCACTAATCAATTTCACTTAAATGTGGAAAAATATAGAAAGTCATTTGAATATTGCTCTGCAAGAAGTGATCAATGATTAAAAAAGGGAAATCGAGAAAAATTTTTTATATTTCTTTTAAATTCTTAATTTTAGTTAATCAATCATTGTGCACTATGTTAATATTAATAAACGTAGACCACTAGGTTTGAATTTGAAAAGATTCGACTTCGAAATTTCTCTTAACTTGTAGAATACTGCGATGCCTGACTTGACACGGACTTATACTACTGACAATCTTACTCGTGGCTGACGATAGAAATTCATTCGTTTAGATTGTATTACTTGGCCCAATACTTTAAACAAGATTAAGATATTTTATTTTATGAAGATTGTTCAAATAAAAACATTTTATTTGTCGAAATTATATATATAAGACACATTTCCAATACTTATTCTAATTTCTTTACTTTTATCATTAACACTTTATATTTTCTTTTCTCTTTCTTTTTCACAATAATTTTAATTTAAAATCCAAACGAACGAATCAATATCGATACATATCAATCAAAATTAAAACATAATCATTTTCATCCAAACCGAAGAATCTAAGTTGAATCTCTGACTTACCGTTTGAAACATTTATCTCAAAGTAAATATTACTCGAACGAAGCACCTCTCTAACGAGAGAAAGAACGACGACAGGAGGAAATAATGGCGGAGAGGAAGCGGAAATGGATACGGCGACGTGGACATGGACGTAGCCGACGACGAGATCGCTAAAAGAAGAAGAAGAAGAAGAAGACAAAGAAGGGAAGGAAGAAGAAAAGAGGGATGAAGGAAGGGGAGAGGCAGGGACTTTTCAACCGATCAAATGTGATCGAGCGGACACGAATGCCGCGCGTATTATTGAGCGACGCATTATCCAGTAATACGGCCGACTGGATCGCTCGCCATTATCGGAAACTCGTTGCTGCGCTGCCTCGTCGAGGCCGTATTTAACGGGCCCCTGAATGAGTCTCGAGCCACGTTCACCGACGAGAGATGACACTGCGCTAACTCGTGACCTGTGGATAATTCGTGGAGCATCGTATCGCGTTTCATCGAGAATATCGAAACGTGTTCGATCCATCTTTTCCTTTTCCTTTCGAGGAAAGATCTCGATATGAAGCAGACGTTGTTTCGAGATTTTTACGCGATTTGAATGATGGAAATGTTAATCAGTTTTATATATATATAACTTTTTGTTAAATTCTTTTATAATTACTTGGTAAATCACTTTATTTTAATTATGCTTATTAAGAAATTGTTTATATTAAATTATCAATGGTTCTGCGTTTTTCCAAAATATTAAAACGTATCGATAAGATAAAATGTTTGTGAACATTTTTATATTAATACGTGAGGTTTTATATTTCAATTTTATTCGAAGCATTTATTAAAAAGTTTTTTCTTTCTTTTTTTTTTTTGGTTTGTAACTGGAAATATTCGAGGATCATAGCCGACTTAAGAGTGTCGCGTCTCGTTGAATTCGAAAAATAATTTCAAGAATTTTTGCGAACGAAAAGTTTACGCATGAAGAATTCATACGGTAAATTTTAGTTTTCGAAATGAAGGTAATATTTCTTTTTCTTTTTTTAGTTATGACCTACTTTCCCTACTAATTACGTGATTTATCCGTTTCGCGAAAAACGTTGCACGAATGAAATAATTACTTTACTAACGGAAAATGGCGAAAACTTTTCGTGTAAACGAGAATTTACCATTTACCATTACTCTAACAATGCGCATAAGGTTGAGAATGGAACTTTTTATTATATATTCGATCCATTAATACGGTAATTCGGTTTCCTGTCGTTCGTAATATAATATTTCGCGTAGTGTCTCGTGTAAAAAAAAGTTCAATGCGAATTTCAAATGCGTGAAATGTGAAAGAAATTACGACGTGCAGTCGATCGCAAAAAATTATGGAGGATGCTCGTGATCCATTACGCCATGATAATTACCATTATTTATTATCGTTAAAAAATTTCTGATTTTTAATGAAAATTAACAGTGTATACAGTGGATCATATTTGCAGTAATTTCTTTTGAATTAACTCTCAGAATTTTCTAACAATTCGATAATATCGGATAATTCTGAAATTTGGAAATATAATTTTTATAACGTTTCAAAATTTATTTTGTTGTTGCAAAGTTGTGTCGGGGAAAAAAGATGAAAGTTTCTCAAAGATAATAACAATTTCGATCGAATCGAATAATTTTCCAACCAATTCTGATGATATTCGATTTGTTAATCGAAATAAACGAGGACTTCGTGGAATAGCAATCTCATAAATTGCAGAGGGGGGAAAGTCAGACTGGAAAACTCGAAAGATTTTCCTTTTGCCGGGGAAACTAACTATCAATTGAGTTGTCCAGGCCATCCACTGTTTCCCAACTTTATTTTATTTATTTAAAAGTTTTATTGGTTTCTCTTCCAGTTTCTGTATTATTTTCTTAATAAGTAAAAATCAACTTTTTTTTTTTTTTCCGTTTTTTCGTATTCAACGAGTGACAATAATTTCCTTTTTCTCCGTTTGTCACGACTTATAAGTATTCTTGAAAAATTTTATATACGATTTTTATGTATAATTTTATGCATCATTTCAATAATATAACATTTCTCGAGTGAATGGAATATTCACGCAAAACAAAATGTCTCGATCGAAACGATTTATTTTAGGAAATTATTGAAAATTTGTATCGATGTTTTAAACACATTGTTTTGGAAACAAAAAATATCCCGTGTAATTTTCCCTTATCCCGCTGTTTTCAAAATATTTAACAAACTATTCTAACTGTCACTACATGTTCCTTCGTTAGAAAATTTTGGTTGTTAAAAAAATTTGCTCCCGCAATTACTTGACAAAACAGTGAGCATAAAAATAACAAGCTTTTGACTAGAAAACTGGTGGAAAAACTTTGATTGTTAAAAAAAAAAAAAAAAAAAAAACTGAAAACAGAAAATTTGAAAAAATATTGGAATTTAACGACAACGGAAAATTTTATAACAAACTTGTCTACCTGCTGAATATCTCGTAAATTGCACGTAGTTTTATATCGAAATGAAACACGATTAATTCATTAAATTTTTGTCAAATTACAATCTGAATTTCCTTAAATCAAATATAATCTTTGATGATTGGAGAAGAACACTTATATTAATCATTCAATACTATTATAATTGAGATTTCTAGAAAGGATAAAAGCAAAGCTATTTCGAGCACATGGTCTCGTTTTATGAAAATTATAAAAAAAAATATTTCAATAATCCAGAATCCATAGTTTTAAATGAATCAATCATCTCATCACTCAAAGATATGATGTATGCTTCCAACTATATAATATTATAAAACATACATATAGTGCATTCAAATTATATAATTTATTGTGATTTTATTACATTTAAATATATATATATACATTTGAGAAAGTCTGTTCGTTACAAAAATACAACATTCCTCTTATTCTTTCTCTCCGAATCGAATGACGAATCGTACAGCAGAATCGGCAATGTCGCGATCTCTGGAGAGGAGTGAAAAGAACAGGAGCGTTGTACATTTTTGAAAATTATTCGACGGACGTTTTCCGGTCCGCCAACTTGAATGCGTCGTTAGAACGTGATTGACGCATTCGAGCAAACGATCGATCTCGGAGGCAAACAACGAGTCGGTTACAAACGTTTCTTCGTTATCGAGCTTTTTCTCGCGTTTGAAAAGAGACGCCTCGAAAATTAAGCGGCAATTAAGGGAAACGGCGAAATATCTTAATGCGTTTCAACAACCGTGGTTACCTTTCCTCTGGAAAGGAAATCGACGATGAATGGCGCACGGTTGAACGCGACTCTCTTTAAATACGTGAAGAGGGCGACGTAATTGAATGGAATGCGGTTGATTACGGGCGCGGATTCAAGAATGGCGTTGAATTTTTTTTTTTTTTTAAGATTTCAGATGTGTTTAACGTGGTGTATTATATATAATCTTGTTTTTTTTTTTTTTTATTAATGATATCGGTTTTTCGATGAAAAGAAAGAAAGAGAGAGGAATTCATTTTTCTGCGAATAAACTAATCCTGTCTGTGATGTAATGAGTAATATCTTGGTGTGGTAAACAAGCTGTGATATTGCATCATGCGCGGGGAAATAATCGAGAAGAGCTCATAGCGATTCATAAGCTCGGTTGTTGGTTGAACTGTGTGGATACTATTTATACGCGTTTGTGCGCATGAAATATTGAAAATATATTCTTGTTCCCAAAATTATCTATCTACGAATTATCATTGCGTGGATCGTTCAATTGTAAAAACCTAGACCTAACCTATTTTCTCAAGCATTCTCGAAGAGAATAATTTTAATCAATTAAAATTCTTCGAACGAAATTTCCGTTCAATTTATTCTTAATCAGAATCCCGCTTCTGCCTAATTGCATGTATTATACAAAAGAATTTGAGGGGTGTCGTGAGAATCAAATCGTGTCACGAAAAAGATGGAGAAAAAAGAATATTCTCTCAAACAGCAGGATTATTTCCATCCATTCATTCGTTCGATCAAATGACCATATTTATTAATATTTAAAATTTGAATAATATATTTCAGTTCCTTTAAATTATATAATTTAATAATTTAAATATTTTATACATACAATAAAACTTAATTTTTATTACAATATTTTATCCCATATTAAATTTTCAATAACCTCGAAGAACGAAGACGACGGTGAAGAAAGGGAGAGGGAAGGAGAAATATATATTACTTTTCATACACTTTTCATATATTAATTTACAAAAAACAAAAACTTATATATAATTTATTGTATATTTAAATTAAAATAAATGTTTTAAAGTGTTCTATCCATTATTCATATTGAAAATTTAAATATTTCTCGACTATTGAAACGTTATCTGTATTAATTGTATCCCTATATATATATATATATATACAAGATGGTTTAATCTGTAAAAATGTTTAAAAAGGAGGATGTGGTATCAAAAGAATTATATTTTTTTATTAAATTTGAAGAAGAATTTTGTCCAGTTAATACACATTATTCGAACCACGTTTCCCCCTTTTCCAGTCTCTAAAGAGAGGGAAGGGAGGAGGGGATGGAAGCAAGACGATGGCTCTGCTTTCCCTAACAGGAAACGGGAGATGCCTCTCTTTCTTCTTCCCTTTCGTATCTTTCACACCTTCCGCAACCATCTTTTGTGCGGTTCTGTAAATCTTCGTTCTCAGAGGTGGACGTTATTCGAGGCGTTATTCACCCCTCGTTGGCTAATGTAAATAAAAGATCTCTTTAACGCGGATTTTTAGATAAACGTATTGATTTATACGAGATTTATATAAATACAGAATTGGTGGAAATTTATGTTAAATTTATGCTGATTATAAGCTTTTATATTTTTTTAAAAGACGATTCTTTTGAGCGTGTTTTAGAGATATGTTTTTTCATCTTGAAAAAATGTCGAAAAAGAAATTTGGAATTAGGGATCTCGCGTTTCTTGAATATTACATTTTAAAAAGTATACCGCGTTTAATGTTTAATATTTATTATATTTACAGAAAGGCAAAAATGGACGAAGTATATATATAAAGTTAAAAATAAGGTAATCGTTCTTTTATCTGGCACGAAATTCTTTCCCTCGTGTAGATTCGAAAATTGACGCGATTGGAATTCTACGAATAAAAAGAAAGACTCACCAGTGCGCGTTGCCAAAAGACAAATCGTTAGAAACGCTGCAAGCTTCTTGGAAAACCTGCAAACAAAAGAAACGCGTTGATTATTGATCGAGTCTTGACAGTAAAGATAAATTGGGATTGATTGAAAAAGTTTTTTTTAATTTCATATAAATATTGATTATAAAACAAATAAATAATAAGAATAGTAAAAAATAACCTATATATGTATATTTTTAAAGTAAAATTTAAAAGGCGGTGATAAATTAGTGTCAATTAACGATCAGTGAGAACAACAGTGAGCTTCAAAAGTAATGATAAATTAATCGATAGTACCTATGCAGTATTAATGGATGGAAAGAAGTGTCTTACCAGTATCTTTATTTTAATCTATATTTTCAATTAATTAAATTATTAAAATATAAATGAAAATAGTTAAAAGAATAACAGTTCGCATTAAAAAGAGAAATATATATCGCTATTTATCCTTCAAGTTTAATCTTTTACGAAGCTCTCTCGTTAATATTTAATTCGCATAGAAACTAGCTTATTTCGAGAAACCTTTATACATTTGACCTCTCTTCCATTCAAATTACCATTTTTCTCGATTGTGAAATAATGAACACGAAAATTAAATCAAAGGAGCAACGGTTCAGATCAAAATGAGAAATATATTCATCATCGCTCGAACATTTGATCTCTTCCCTTGGAAATTCAAAATGGAAAAAATTACCATTTTTTTTTCGATTGTAAACGAATATTGAACACAATGAAAACAATTAAAGGAACAACAAGATTCAGATTAAAAAGAGAAACATATTTGTCATTAGATTAAATGTATTTGATCTCGTCCTCATTGAAATTCTAATTACCATTTTTTTTTCCATTTTGAATTTCCAAGGGAAGAGATCAAATGTTCGAGCGATGATGAATATATTTCTCATTTTAATCCGAACCTTTGTTGTTCCTTTAATTTAATTTTCAATATTTTACAATCGAAAAAAAATGGTAATTGGAAAATGTATCGTGGAATCGAGATACATTTTAGGATCGCGTGTCCCTTGGACGTTTTCGAGGCAGGATCAAGATTATCAACGATTCGCAACGAAGCACAAATCGCGACAAAGGCGACGTAATGGAATGCGAGCGGAAGTGAACTGTTTCCTTGCGGTAAATGGCGGAGACGGCGATGTAGACACCCTTTGGACCCCGGTGTACACATTGCGGCCCGGTGCATCCACAATGGCCACTGTCACGTAATCGATCCATAGCTATCCGCGATGTTGGTGGCAAGGTTGGCATGTAACGCTGCCCCCCTCGGTCCACATACGAATCCAATTGTACGCATGAATTTCCGCGTATATACTATTTAATGGTAAACCGATCTAATTGATCGAATGGCGTCGCCCTAATTGGTGGAGCAACGCCTCCTCGAGGACGGAAAATTAAACGCCCCTAAAAATTGACGAATTGAATTAAAGTAATAAGGAATGATTTATATATAAATATCTCGTGTATCAATTAATTATCATTCTTTTTCGAAAATGTAATAATTACGAGAGCGTTTCATTGTTCGAAAATCTCCACTCTCCTCTAATCTGAATTAATATATCGAGACAGAGAGAAATCTCATTCTTTGTGATTGCTGTTGTTATTATAATTCCTTTTTGGAAACGTAATAATCGTGTGAAAAGGGTGGCGTGTTTCGAAAATTTCTTTCTAATCGAACAATCACGTCCCTCTGTTATTTTGGGATATTATTATTATTACCACTCTGCTCTAATTTGAACTTGAACGTTTCAACTAATTAATTGCCTGCGGCTTAGCGGTTACAGCCGAGATAATACTTATATATATATATATCGATATAACACAGAATTTTTGAACACGATTTCGATGAAACGTAATTAACGAATGATTTCGAATAAAATTTGTGGTTATCGATGTAGTTGAAGGAATATTAACGAGTATGAAGGGGGGATAATAGCGTTAACATAGAGCAGAGGAGTCGCAATTATGAATTATCGAGTAGATTTAAATTTTAATAACAGTTTGAACAAGTGAATTAAACTACCGATGATGATGATGATGATGATAACTTTTTAAACTCCTCGATGGTGAAAATGAAATATAGATCAGATTATTATTAACCTCGACTCGACATTGGAGACATTGATTTTATATATTTAACATTGATAAACTCATTTTTTAACCAAATTTTTTCTTTCTTTCAATTAAATTTAAATCTATTTGAATTTACCTCGAATGGAAATTCTCGAATGAAAATCGATCGATTTCTCGTAACGTTATTTCCTCCTCGGAAAAAGGGCAGCGTCGTTAGTGTAACGATATGACTTGCGATAATGCCTCGTTATCAACGGTGAAACGGGCACGGTGATATTGTCGGTGGAAGAGGCGATGTCTGCCATTAAATCGTATGCGAAAACCTTGTATACACGTGTCAGAAAATCAAATTAGCCGAATGTAATGGTTTACATTTGGGGCAAGAAGCATATACGGAACACGTATGTACATTCGTTGAAAGGCGCATTAGGATAATTTACCTTACGAAATAACACGTAATTTAACGTAAGTAATAGCTTGTAAAATATTTGACGTAATAAATTCTCCCTCTTTTTTTTCTCTTCAATGGAATCCATCGATGTTTAGAAAATATTCTTCTGGAATAATAAAATAGAGAAACAATGATGAATGATAAAAAGAGACATTATTTTGAAAATCGTGGTCTTGAAACATTTTTCATTTTTCTGTGATGAATAATCCGTGCAATCTGCATTAACTTCAAGATTGTTAAAAAAGGAAATTTATTAAAAAAGAATAAAAGCTTCTTTCTAAAGAGATGATTCAGAGGAATTTTTTCAAAATATTAGATTTCTCTTTACACTTAATTAAGATATATTTATGTAGAGAAAGAAAAAAAAATAATGAAAACAGATATGAGAGATTCCTTTCATTTCATTAAAGGCATCAATGAAAAATTTTCGAACGAGAATAATCTTAAAGACGTAATAATTTCTTTTTGCACAATATACCACTTAACCCGTACTTAATTAAAAACGATTTGCAATAATAAATCAGTGACGATTTCCAACATATTTCTCGACGTCAAGAAAAGGTGTGATGATATTTTCACCAACAAAAAATATTATTACAGATTTCTATTTAAAAATAATAAACCCTTCGTAAATCTTTTCAAGTTTACTGCAAAGTCAAATAAATATACCCTGTAATTTGTTCCCAACATTTTTCGCTCAAATATTTTCCCAAATATTTATACCAGTTTCCAGATAAATCACAAATATATATATATATCTCAACAAACAATCCATATTTCGAACAAAACTCGTCGAACTAAAACAAAAGAAGCCAGTCAAAAGAATCCCAACATTAACAACGCAAATACTCTCTAATCCAATAAACTCTCCCCTTACTTTCGTCCAATAATATCAATTTCATATCCGAGTCGACGAATTTTTAACTCTCATCACTGGACAATGTGAATTTTCAACATCGATTTCGAAAGAAGATCGATCGAAGAATTAAAATCGCTTCGAGAAGCAATTTTCACGGTGATTTATGCAATCTTTATTCCGCGATAATGCTCGGCCATTGCGAAATGGAAACCACAACACAGGAGGATCGACGCGTTGAGGTCGATGCATTCCAGTGGCGTCGATGCGCCGCGGGAGGACGTCTATGCGCGATGATATTCCGCTTACCTTGCGCACTCTAATGAAATTGGTGGATGTCGTGGCTGTCGTTTGCACGAACTTGGAACACAGGATAGAGTGGCTATCAGAGTGCAGGTGATATTCGATACAATACTCGTAGTATTCGATTCTCTCGCTTCGAGAAGAAGAATATCTTTGTTATTATTGTTAATTCACCGAAATGTGAACAAAATTAATTCCATTGAACGATAAGTAAGAAGTTTAAGAAGAAGGGTATGTTGATGTGTTTGTATAATAAACTCAGTTGGTTGAAATAAGTAAGTTTCGAGGATGGATGAATAATTCATATTAGAAAAGATTTAAACGCTTCAGGTATTGATGCCTGATCTTCGATTTCGAATCCTTCGATTCCGTTGAATGATCCACAGTCGAGAGAGTGCAACAATGAGAGTAGGAAAAGGGTAAATTGTCCAGAAGAATGGTCGAGCAATTGTGGAACTACGTCGGTGGAACAACGTTTTCTTATAAATGGGTCCCATTGGAACGCTTCACTTAACACATTCCATACTTTGTTTCTGCCAATTCGAACGTGTGTTACGATACGAAAAATCGATATGTTAAATGCAAGCTTCGAGTGTAAATCAAATGCGGATCCACGTGCAAATTCGTCGAGGAAAAACGTTGAGATCGGACTACGAGCGTAGGGTAGCGTTGGGTACGAACAGCCAACGAGTCATCGATTTGAACATTTGGCTAATTTAATTTCATTCTAATATTTCCATACTTTGTTTCTGCCAATTCGAACGTGTGTTGCAATACGAAATCGATATGTTAAATGCAATGCAAGCTGAGAGGGTAAATCAAATGCAGATCCACGTGCAAATTCGTCGAGCAAAAACGTTGGGTACGAACAGCCAACGAGTCATCGATTTGAACATTTGGCTAATTTAATTTCATTCTAAGATTGCCGCGCGAATAATAAATTATTAAATTATAGAAATCACGAGATCGTGAACTTGAATGAATTCATTGTGTAACGAGAAAGGAATTTTGAAATGAAATTTAAAAAGAGGAAAAGGATTTGATTTTAAAAATAATTTCTTGGATTGTCACGTCACAGAGAATGGATTCAACAGATTCTACGCGATTAAGGGATACGTTCCACAGGTAGTGGTAGAACCTTATTTATTATCACTTTGCCGGAGACGCTGTATTATCTCTCAGCAATAATCTCATAGTAATTCCACGTTATCGATTAATATCCCACAATTCTGCGCATTTCACGCATACATTGTACATATCCTATTGATTATGTGACTTATATATACACATATGTATACACAGGAATCAGCAGATAGAGGCATGTTAGGAATAATCAAGGGTGTAACGAGTTTAATATCAGATTGGTAAGAGGAAAGTAAATCTGTGTCGATTCTGTGACAAGTAAATAAATTTGCTTATTAATTATTAATTGTGCAATTATTATTGTAATAATACATTTTTTTTTATAAATATTATTACAATTTTCGAAAAACTCGATATTTATTTCATATTACTTTTTAATCAATTCATTTATCGTGTTAAAATTGAGAAATTTCTGATAATATAGTAAAATCGAATTGAGAGAAAGTGGCAATCAAGCATTCCAGGAATGGAAATTTCTCGACTAGCAACGATGGATGGAGAGTTATGTAATAATAGTTAAATCGATCACGAGCAATTTTCGATCAGTGGTGCCATTTGAAGATGCCAAACTTTAAATAATTCGTCGAAAAGTTTGATGGGTTAAGATAGAAACTAAATCGATCGAAATAATAAGATAATTATTTATATATTGCATAAAATCGTAATTCGAGGAAACAAAAATAATATAATTGCTTAAGCGAAAACACGTATACAGTGTCCATTATTTATGATTAATAATTGTCAATTATTAAACTATGTTCGAACACTATTTTTAATAAGATAAAATTCATTTCATTCGTTTAGATTTTAACAAAACCTTGCGTCGAACATAATAAATTACACATGGATGAAAAATCTCCCAATCTGTCAACATTTTTTCCAAATTTTCTTTAACAATAGATCGATACATATAATATTATTAAATTCTGAACATTCTTCCAATTTAAAATTCTTCTTCGTTATTTATTACTTTTTGAATAAACTTTTTTAAAACGAAATTGCTTCATTAAAAAAAAAAAATAGTCGAAATATTCACGAACCATAACTAATAATCGAAGAAAATCCATAAATTGAATGGAATCGATAGATCCTCTCGATTTCAATGATTTAGCCGGAAGTCGAACGTCACGACACCGTCCCGCAACATTTAATGCGATCCGCGTTGCCCGGGTAACTGCAACGTTAATAGTTGATGCAATTAGCCCAAGCCTTATTAAACATGTCCAACCAGAAGGGAAGTTAGTTTAGGTCTATCGCGATGACATCGCGATGACCGAGTTATGCACGCCTCTTCTGGGGGCGCTAATGCGGCCAATTAACGCGCGGATACTTTACCGATTTCGAATAATGCATTCGTTGAAAGAAACCCTGGAACACGGCATGTTTTGTGTTGACAGAAATTGAACTCTAAATTTATTCGCGCGCCAAATGATGACTCCATTCTTAAATAAAATGATTTTTCTTAAATATCGCTTCACGAGATGGATTCCTAAACTATTTGCAATCTTGTAAAGAGTAGAATAGAAATTAGACCGCGATCGAATTATTTTGCTGTGTTGGTTCGAGTTTGACAGTCGTGGCCAAATAGAAATATTATTTATTCGAAGTTTTCGAGTTTCGTATGCATGGAATACGGTAATGAAATTAGTTCGAGCGAGTTCGATTTTTTCGTTATTGAATAACAAAGTTATTTTTATTCGTTAAGAAATTGATAATGGAAACAGAAGGAAAACAGAGACGTAGTATAAGAAGATTTTAAATATTCGACAAATTTCCTTATACGTAAAGATACATGAAATATAAAAGTTTTAATTGGTGCGTGAGATCATTTTAACTTAGCTGAGAAATTCATCGAGAAAGAGGCCTGGAGTGCAAAAGGGGGAGCAAGACGGTTTGGATGATTATTGAAATAAATCAATAATCATTGAATAAATAAATAAACGGAAATATTATCGATTCTCATATATCCGAAATATTGATTTAACTCGTTTTCTCTCTCGCTCTTCTGTTCAAATAATACTTTATTTGAAGATGAACAAATATCGTGTAAATGATCGTGTTAAGTAAATTTGGTGACTGAAGAATAATACGTGGATATTATTGTACAAATGATAATAAAATGTAATAGATTTTGTATAGATGGAGAATAATTTTTCCTTTTTTTTTTTTTTTTTTTTTACCCTGAAAAAATTATGGTAAGCAAATGTTACAGAAGTTGAAAGGCGAATAGGAATACGTTTACACATAAAGTATTTACAGAAAGTATTCGAATACTATTCTATTAGGAGGAAATTCAAAGGTAACTCGAAAATTCTAGTTGCAACGAAAGTTTGTAGAATATAATAGATTATACGTGGAATAATCTGTTTGAATGAAATTATATTGAATCTCAAGTTTCGAATATAAACTTTATCATGGAGATCTTTTCTATACATTTTGCAATTTAAAAACTTGTGTGAAGTTATTTGTATTTGTATAAGAATAATAAAAAATATTAATCGATTCACCCTATTTTTACTTTCAAAAAATTATATTAATCATATCTCGAATCGGAAAAAAATAAAAAAATGGAACAAAAGAAAATTCTCGAGTCCGAGGAGATTTTCAAAGGCTTCATGTCGATTAATATCAACTCCATTTGTTTCACTTGTTTCAACAACAGTGTTGTTATCGATAACAGATATCGTGCATCATTATTCCTCGAAGCCGAAAGTTTGGATAATTACTCAAAGTTGTGGGGACAACACGTAACAACGGCGAGTTTCAGACACGTAGTTTGCGTGTGATGGAGCACCAGTCAATTTTCATTTAGCCACGTGAAAGCCTTGCTGCCAAGATGGATTAGACAAAATGGACTTACGGATTTTCCGTACATTATTTCTTTCACTCGCCAAAAATTTAATTTAAACGTAACTCCCTTTCACGTTATTCCAATTTTTCCATCATCGATTACGAGTCCGACTTTGATGATTAAAAACGAAACATAAAAATGGAAAATCCTTCTTTTTCCTTTTAATATTGGATTAGTTGTATTATAGCTCCATTAACAGATACGAATATTTAATTTTCGAAGAAAAATTTAGCAACGAATTCAAGCAATTAATGGATTCTATTCTCATCTACTGTTCATGTATATGTGAAAAACATGTTATTTATTATTTTAATAAAATACTTTAAATAATATTCATGCATTACGTTACGTTTTTTTTTTTTTCTTTAAATGCTACTTTGATGACAATCTATTATTACAATAACGCAATAAATTTGCTAATAAATGATTTTCTTGTATTCTCTTATTTACTCACTGTCACAAACAATATTTCAGAAACAAATTCTTAATTAAGTTCACATTTTCTCGCAAATATTCAACAATGCATCATCATTAACAAGAAGAAAATTCAACGTTCTTCAGAAAATTGATATAAAACTTTTGTTTGTATTAATTTTATATCAACACACGAGTGTTTCATTTACTGAGGTATCTTTCTGTTTCAAAAGTTTTTCAAAAACCTTTCGTGATTTGATTCTTTATGCAGATATACCGAAACAAAAGGTGGGAACATTTTGCACGGCCTGTGAACCTTTTGATAAAACGCTATATCAGCAAGTATCTCGGTATTTATGAAGAAGATAACAGAGCTACGTCTTCTCTTCGAGCAGAGATTCAGAGAGGCAGATTTCGATCCGGTGTATCGATCCAACACTTCGTAACGAGATTGTGAAAGAGTGGGTGGCTTGTGACGTCATTCAATGCGAAATTCATTAATTATACACTTTTCGTTCTCATTTTCGAATCAATTATTTCGAAATATCGAATTTCCGAATGTACGTTCGCGAGTCTTTGATGGAGATTTAATTCGACACAACAAGAAACAAACGCGAAATGTTAAGAATTATCAGAACAGTAGAATTACAGATTAGATGGAAAATGCGCAAATGCTTTTCGAATCGAAGATTCCGTTCCAAAGGGAACTTGATGAGAATGACCCTCCTTATTCAATACGGCCGTTTCAAAATTTCATTAACCAAGTAACTGGTGCAATGTTAGAAACTTAGAAACAGTGATCAGATAATTAACGGATGAATAATCGATATCCAGGTTGACATCTGGATCGATTAGATTATATTACGAATTTAAATCTTCTCCTAAAAGGATTGACAATTATGCTTTTCACGTATGTCTTTAATTCTTCCTTAACGAATTGTTTGAAATATAAATCTTTTCCTCCTTTTTTTTTTTTTTGACGAATTAACGATACGATGATATTTCATTTATTAAATTATTAAAATAAATCAAGAATAAATTAACAAGTTTAGACGAATTAAGAAATCGATGTTTGATTTGAGCTTCGATCAAGTTCGTACAAGATCTCACTTCTATCGTGAATAGAATCGATTTAATTGATTAAAAAGAAGAAGATTAATATCATCCAGCGCGTATATTCGCATCACGACACTCGGAGACTCGTGGGAAAAAAAGGGAGGGCCTCGTCGAAAAGTGAATTTTGCGGCACGCTCGAAAGGGGGCGTGAATTGCGCAACTAGACAAAGGCGAAGAGCGTGAAGAATGCATACGCTAGGAAAAGCATTACAGCCCCCAGCCAGAACAATGGATAAGTGTGCAAATAGAGAAGTACGGCCGGATGGCTATTGTTCCTTTTTAGTTTAAAATACACCTGTCAAAATGTCTGCCGTCAAGATTATGCACCCTTGCCTTTTTTTTCTTTTTTCGAATTTAGTTGTTTCTAATCGTGAGAAATACAAATTTTCGACAACAAGTGTATTCCGGATTTCTTCGTTCACCAAGAAGAGGAATTGTATTTATTATAAAAAATGAGTAAGTCGTTCTTCTAAATAATTTATACCATTAAGATTTGTTCGTGTTGTGCAAAGGTTTGTAAATTTATTTCATAATTAAAAGTGGCTCCCATCCAGCCAGCTGTTGATGGTTTAAAAATCTCTTTTAATAAAGATTATTATCTGACACCGTGTCCAAAAAGTTTTCCAGATTTACGAACGGAAGTGTGAGTGTTAATAAGGTGGAAGGAGAGTGGATTCCGAGTTTTTCCAGGTTTAGAGACGAAAATTTGTTACGCGTGGTTGCTCGACATCTGGCTACTAATAAAACTTGTCCGCCGCCTGAATTTTCTTCCCACTCGTACTTTTTAATTTCTTATTATTACGAGTAAACGCTTCGAAAACTTGAAAATTCGCGCCATCTAACTTTTCCGATAATTCTGCTTTACACTTGACGGGTATTGAAAATATATCTTTTTCTTTTTCGAAACGAGAAGAAAACAATTTTGGCGGGAATGTGAAATACCGGATCACGAATGATCGACGAATCATTGAATCTCTCATGATTTTTAAATCAAATCGCTATTGAATTAGATAATTTTATTTTTAAGAAATTTCTAAATTTTCAAAATTAATTTAACATAGCAATAAGAAACACTTATTTGCTGAAAAAGTAATAATTCTATCTACTCTGCAAATAGTCAAATAGAATGTCTATAAAATTTCAAATCATTATTCTTCAAAATGTACATTTATGCTATAAGTCTCGTTATACGCATCGAAAAAGGAAACGAATAATCGTAGAAATTTTGAATTTCCCGCCCCACTTCGTCCTTTTCGTTTCTGAACGTACGAGGTGAACAGAGTTCACTTATCAAAACCGGCGTTCTCCTGGCGTAACATTAGCCCAGAACTTAACTTACTTCGCTGCGAAATGGACAGGTTTAATAAAGCTGTAACCACGTTGCGTATATTGCGAAGATTACTCGAGCTGCTCGAGCAACGCGATTCGGCTTTCGTTATAAGAAAATATCCGGTTGAGATGTATCTCGAGTTAAATACGTTCATTAGAAGAACGTATCTTTCGAGGTGGAGAAGTAATAGTTGTTGGAATCGAATTGGAGGATGAGAGATTGTGTTTAAAATAGAATATTCTTTTTTTTTTTTGAAATTGGATCAATTTTGAACAAATTGCTTGAATTATTTTTGTTGAAGGCAATATAACAGTTTCTCGTTTCGATTGATTACAATACTGAAAGATTTGTGAATTTGTCCAATGTTCTTTCTGATAACTGCTTTTCTAAAGATTATTCGAGTTATGCGAATAAATTTGTGATTCGTGATTTTTCACGAATAAAATTGGAAGATTACTTCTGTGTATGACAAAGTTTAATCTTGCGTGGATTGCATTTTATCTCGTCTTTTAACACAAGATGTATGTACAAATGTATGGGAAGAATAAGAACGAATGGAACGGTGGAAGATCGCAAAAATACAATTTATTGAGAGGTATTTCAAGTTTTCATGTAATCTATAATGAATATTCATTAATTTATTATACATTATTCAATACGAATGTACAAACAAATTGTACAATATGCAAATGTTGATTACATATTTCATGAATAAAATATGTTACACATGAAACGACGTATTAATATGAATTTAAGAATATCGTGATAAATATTAAATAAAGGAATTTATATTAATTCATATATATATATATATATATATATATATATATATATATATATAAGCTTATTGAGTATTAATTATATTAATTATTACAATATTGTATATATATAAAAATACGTATCATTATATTTAATCTCGTAACGTACAAATTATTAAATACTGTAATCAGATTATTTAATTTAGTGTTTAGAAATGTGAAAATTCTAACAATTTTTACGTATATATATATATTTAAATTACGTAAATAAATTTTCTTAAAGCAATTTTTATTCTTTAACTTTGAAAATTAACTTTAAATATATATTTGAAAAGGCAAACCCATATGAACAATAAATACTAATTTTTATTTAGTTTGCTTTAGTCTCTTAAATCAACTTTTCAAACATGTTGAATTATATGACTTTACACGATCTTCTCGTGAAAAGGAAACATAACCTCTCAAAAACTGATATCGATATGTATTACACGATTAAGAACGAACATTCTCGAAACGAAACTCATTTTCTCGATCTTTCTTCACCTCACGAGTAAAAACGAGAGATATTTAAGAACTTCACTTGTGTATTAATCATTTTTATACAAATCTAACGCGAGAGAATAACGATGACAAAACATTGATAGAGAATAAAACGAATAGGTCGAGAAGTGAAATTCTATATTGGCAGTTAAGGGTTGGCTAAATGTAAAGGTGTCGCGTGTGTGCCTTACATGCACAAACACGCTCACTGAAGAGAGGATATAAATTCTGACGTGTTAATTACGTTACGTTCACGATTGCATTAGCGTTGCCGCACACAAGAGAGTTTGCACATTTGCATGTTGGCAACGAGAGATATGCGGTAATAGCATCTTTCCAACGATATTCAATATATCTTGCATTGCAAATTGGTAATAGTTGGCATTTCTCTCTCTCTCTCTCTCTCTTTTTTAATCCGTTCATATAAAAATATTTCCAACGTTTGTTTTCAAATGTTTGTATTCAAATTTTTCTGGCATAAACGACATTTGGCATATAAAATTTGTATAAAATTGTTCGTTTCACGGTGTTGAAAGATAAATTTATATACAACGTGTAAGATAAAATAATAATAACGGTGCGAGTTGGTCAATGGCCTGTGTATCAATAAATTCTTACTAATTGCGCGTTGTTGTTAAATTACGTTTCCTTATCATTTTCGTTTCCATGGTTTTACTTTTAAATTACACGGGTTTCCGCGTTTAAAGCCGATAATAAACGCAGAGATAAGGAGAATTGTTTCTCTTAAATTTATTTTTATTTTTTCTTCTTCTTCGAAAGAAGATCGATAAGATAAATTCTCTTCTAAGTTTGGTTGAAAATAATTGGGCTCGATAAATATTTCTTTTGAAGTATCATTGTTCAAAAAATACCGCTATAATCCTACGAGAATAAATAATTTTTTATCCAATTAATTTCAAGAAATGGATCTGCATCTGTTTCTCTGTGTACGATGCTTATATTAATATATTTTGCACGTATCAGAGCAAAATGGTGGAATTTTATTCACAGGTTTTTACGTATTGTGACTCCCGATAATTGCTCTTGGATTTTCCAGCTCCGTGAAATGAGCTAACTTCATTAAATTGTACGAACATCGATCGTTCTATGTTTCTCATTAGCGAAACGGATTTGATTGTTAAACCGTTATTAATTATAATTCCTCCTCATATCGCGTATTTTCAAAAGGAACGTAACTGTGCGTAATATTAAGATCGATGGATCATTGCAGTGAAAAAGTAAATAGAAGATACAGGAGATAAAATAAATATACATTTGAAATAAATATTTGGTTAAATGAATCTTGTCCAACATCTTTCTTTATTTAAGAAATAAATTATTTTCAAATGATTTGTTTATCGAATGTTTGATGTTGCAAATTTTGTATCGATATTGAGATAAAAGCAAGTCAAAAAGTGAAACGTATGTTAAAATATAAAAATATATTAAATGGATAATAGAGAAGTCATAAGTTTATTAAACATGCCGAATAATATATTCTCAAATAAAATCTGTCAATTATTATTCGAGTGAGATGAGTTAACAAATTAAAAAAAAAATAAAATTACGCAAGTACTTAATTTCTAACCGATTTTTTTAATAAATAACACGACCGTTAGAAAAAGAAATTTATTCCAGAAAATAAAAATAATATTAGACGTAAACGTGCAACCGAATGATATTTCGAGCTTGCGATCGATATGATAAATTATGCATTCAAAAATTATTAGATCATTTAATCATACGGGCTGGAATAATCGATATTCACGCGAATTCGGTTGTTCAAAACGGAAGTATTTCTAATTCGGTTAATCCAAGAGTCACGTAAGCAGAGTTCCTATAATTGAAATCCAGCTACGAGGCATCCACCCTCGTAATTGTTTTCGTTATAATTGCAATCAGATTCCACACCTGCAATGATGCACTAATCTAAACATGTTACGATTCCAGCAGTGGGATGGTTTCTAATATCGTCGTAGAATCTCAGCTTCTTGGTTAACACCGATATCTGTGTGTATCGATAAATTCGAACAATTAACGAATATTGGAATCGTGATGGAATAATCTGAAATGAATTTACAACGAAATATACGCAGCATATATGAATTTATTATGAAATTAAGAAACGTATTAATTGGATTATTATTATTATCCGTATTTCTCCTCCACGGAACAATAATTTTTTAACTCTTTTCGAATAAGTAAAAAGAATTAAGAATTAAAAAAGTAAAGAAAATTTTGCAAATTATTTTGATTGAACTTTTAGCAGCGAGTGTATATAAATTAAATAATTAAATAAGTATTATTAAGTTAATAGGATCAAATTTTAATTTTTTAAAAAAAAAAGGATAATAATAATAATAATGCACAACATCTGAATAATTTCCATCTAATAGAAATTCATCTTGGAAAATGCATCGATCCGACTCTGATTATCATAAATCAAGTCGCGCAGCTTGTTTCATCCTTAAATGGAATAAATTACGCGTGCAGAAAGTTTATCTGTTCTGGACGCAGCACACTTTCCCTTCTTCGAAAGATCTTTTAAAAAAGGAAGGGCGATGTTTAAATTGGAATTAAAATAACGTTCGAGCTCGAGTGAAAAGCCAGAGGATTAATTGGTTCCACGATTATTAGCTAAACGCTATCGAGGTTAATTCAGGCGTTACAATCTTCAGGGACGAATAAATCGATGGGATCCAATTCATTCATGGATACAACGGATTGCCCCGATCGTATCTAAATCAATGGATATCCGGCTTGATTTGACCCACAACGATCGAACCGAATGGATTATATTATTTATTTGGGAAAATTTGTGTAAAGAATTTAACAGGTAAATTATAAAAGTTAAACAAATGTAGATTCATTTACTTATTTTATTTCATTTCTTTCAATCGTTCTCTCGACAAATTTCAACATCCAATCAAAATTACCAAATTTCTCGTCGAAAGTTATCCTTAAATTCCTCCACCTCGTTCTTTGATGATTTCTTTCAATTATTCTCGAGAAATTTCAACATCCAATCAATAATTTTTCCAATCGAAATTACCAAATTTCTCGTCGAAAGTTATCCCTAAACTCCTCGTTCTTTGAAAATAATGCTCGAACATTTATTTACTCGTTAAAATTATCTCACAAATCTTGCTAAACTGAATCGTCGCGCATGAAACGGGGAATAATTCGCAATGGACGCAATGCTCATCTTCCCTTTTATAATTCGCGCCTCTTCGCAATAACGCACGCGATCAGATAAGAGCGGATAAGCGAAATAAATCAAATTGCAAACGGCGGGGCCCATAACGGTGGCGCCCGTTAATTATACCATCGGGCTTAACCGGAATTAATTCCGAGACAGCGTTAGCCTGGCAGCAGAGGCGGGCGACAGCAGGTCGAGGGGGTTTCTGCACGACAGCGAGCACGGCCGAATCATTTCGTTTCATCGTGCTGCCGTAAGTAACTACCACGCAAAACGTGGACATGTTTAATAAAGCTGTACGTTGATTGCATAGATTATTAACGTTACTGTTCCCTCGTGCTCGTGCTCCCCACTCGTGGGATCGAAAGTGGCGCCCCCACTTCGAGACAGTTTGAAAAATTGGAATCGTTGAAGAGGACGCGTTTTGTATTTTAATAATTGCGAAAGGAATTGAGGAACGATCGTTTGTGTAATTCATCGAAATATCGATGGAAGATTTCTAACCTTCGAATATATCTCCTGCGAAGACGAATTAATTTTCATTTTCATTTTGCGTGTAAAATTTTAAAAAACGATAAAGGATACGGTTTCTCGTAGAATTATTATCGGATAGTCGACAAAAATAATGACACGATTTTGATGACTTGACTTTAATTCGTGTTTGGACGCGTGGAGGAAGACGTTTATCTACGAGAGAAGGAACGATGAATTCTTTTCGAAGTTTGAGCTTTGAAAGAAGGGCTCAACGGCATAACTTTGTTGCAATTACATGTTATTTTTACGAAAAGTAGCAAAAAGCTCCTCTCACCGCGACTTGCTTGGACCTGCTTCGAGTTGCACGAGAAGTAAGTGGCTTCCCTCTCTTGCAACCTGTGTCTGTTTATTTTATTTTTATTTTTTTCCCTCTCTTTCTCTCTTTTCGTTTGAGGAGAGGGTAATTAAAAGTATCAAAAGTGTCGAGAAGGTGAAGATGTTTGTACAAGGGTGGTAATTAACAGAGACGAAGCGTGAATTTAAGAATCGTGAGAAAAGTTTCTTATTCGGGATTCGATTTACGAATTGCCTGATTAAGTGATTTAAATCGAATTCAAGCGCAATATTTAATTCTTAGAAATATTTGGAAAATTTTACAAATAGTTTATAAGTATTTGTTATATATTGTAACGTATTGAGATGAATCGAATTTGTGATTAAGCAGCGATTGAATTAATAAAAAATTAATTTTTTTATTAATTTTAAATGGTAATATATATATATATGCACTTTTATGAATAAAAATTTTAAAGTTATAAAAGTCTATTACATTAAATTTCTCATCACGGAGAGCAAGATATTAAACGAATAGTTAGTTCAGCCTCGTAAATTTTCGAGACATTTGCAAAAAAAAAAAAAAAAGCCACTATTATCTTTTCCATCTATTCAACAATTTTTATTCTCGAATAAAAATGTATGACCGCGATATAATTGCAATCTGAATTTCCACGATATTTTACACAATACGCTAGGACAACAGTTATTTGATACACATCCGATAAATATTCGTTGATAATCCCGAATTGCTCCCGATGGCGATTATTCACCCTCCCCTTATCGAGCCTTATCAGAGGCTGCAGCATTAACCAGGATGGTCGAATGGCCACGGCTCGAGAAAGAATCGACGCCTTTATCAACGCCTTTATCAGGATAATCGAATCGAGCCAACTCTCTCCAGGCCCAGGATGCATCGCTCTGACGAAGTGGCGGCCTCTGGAACGACGAGCTTGACGAAGTGACTATTTCCGTGGCTCTACGCTCCCATCGTAAATCACAATCGACAGAACAGCGCCCGTCGATTCCTAAAAATTGCTTCTTTCACGGTGGCCACGAGCAATCGTCCGTGCATCCACCATGGGAGAACAGTGATGGATCAACAGTGCGGTTCCAAACACTTTTCCCGTATAATTAACCGGACAATCGTCAATTGCGGAATTCGTATCCTCCATATTTGGTTTTCGACAAAATTTCGAAAAGGAATTTTTACTTTCTTCAATTTTTATCGTTTTGTCATATTTTTCGATATATTTTTTCTGAATCATTTATACGTTGGTTTTGGAACAATTTGGAAAAGGAATTTTTATTTTCTTCGATTTCTCTTAATTTCTTTTTTGTCTCTCTCTCTCTCTCTTTCTCGTTTTAAATTTATTTAGAACTAGAAGTTGAAGAAGTATTTTTCGATGGAATATTTTAAAATAAGGTTTTTTCTGAATCATTTATACATTGGTTTTAACAATTTGGAAAAGGAATTTTTATTTTCTTCGATTTCTCTTAATTTCTTTTTTGTTTGTCTCTATCTCTCTCTTGTACTTTAGATTTGTTTTTGTAAAAGCTGAAGAGGTATTTTTCGATGGAATATTTTAAAATAAGGTTTTTTCTGAAAGTGTTAATTTTGGAGGATCTTTTCAGAAATACTGACATATATGTGTTTAATTTCTTCTTTCTTTTTTTCAATTAAAATTATACTGAAACAAAAACGAAAAACTGAAAGTCTTGATAATATTTTATTTTATCTTTGAAAGTATCTTTGAAAGATTTTGGCCTCTGATATCTTAGATAGAATTCCTGAACAGATTAATAAGTAAACTTGAGTCTATATTTTTTTCGTTTGTTTCCCAGAATAATAAATATAAATATCGTAAAATCTGTTATGTATTCGATATAAAATTTAAACTCGATCCCTGTATATCAAATTATTTAGAATTGTTCCAAGAATTGGTCAAGGAAAACTGGTGAATAATAAGTTCGAGAGAGAGAGAGGATACCACTATTAACAACTTGCCATCAGATTTTCAGAAGAACGACAAAGAATACTTTAAGAAGACTTTATCCAAACTATTTAAATCGTCACTTTGAGTTATTGGAAAAAGCGTGAAGAAACGTCAACTTCAACATTCACACGATTCAAATTTTTCTCAAGTATGAAAAAGTTTATCACATTTCCAATACTTTCTCGCGCACTTTCATTCTCAATTATCTCTACTCCAAATAACCCTTACAAATTTTTACAAATTAAAAGATTCGTTCATCTGGAAATGAATCATTACAATCCGTCGCTGAAAATTAGAAAAGTATTGTACAAGCTCGTCAGCATCGATGTCTCCAGTCAACTTTGTCCTTTTCTTTTTTTTACAACGATGCACGTTTCAAAAAGAATCGTTAATAGCATTACAAAAGCTCTATTGTACTTCTCCTCGCGAAAATCTCGGGTATTATACACCGTTTCTTTGCGAATCACTTTTCAACTCGTTAAAGGACTCTTCGTTCCTCTACTTTTTGTGCAGGACAATGCTACGTATTCATTTGTATCTACATATAATATCGTTTCGAATTAAACTCGAGTTTTTAGCCATCCTCAAACTTAGATAAGAACGTTCTATTTCAGAGCATTGATCTGCGAGACAAGTTTCGTCACCTTGAGGAAGCTGTAGAGTGTGGAAAACAAGAGCTTTAGTAAAAAAAAAAAAAAAAATGAATGAAAATTATTATTTTCGCCTCTCAAGCTCACGTCCAACTTTAATTCCTATTAACTCGATATAAATAAGCCTCAACCAATTCGAAAAGTAAATCGAGATATACTTCTGTCTCTTGAAGAAAAGTTCAAAGGAATGTACGTATATTAAATTTTAACGAAATGGAAATATTTAAAAACACGATGAATGAAAGCTATCGAAATATTCGTTCGATAAAGAACAAAAAAAAAAAAAAAAAAAAGAAGAAGATTTATCTTCGAGCTCGCTCGCAATATACAGATACACACGTCGACTTCTATTAGTCTTCGCGTAGCATTTCATGCGCGAAATCTGTTTATAAATCACATTGAATCTGTGCTTCGAAATCGAACAAAAAAAAAAAAAAAAAAAAGGGAAAAAAAGGGAAACCCATCAAAACATGCATGGAACATACGTATAACACGTGTCACGCAATAAAATTCGAATACGCTTTTACAGAAAACGAGCGGCACGAAAAAGGATGCGCCCGAATCCACGAAAATACAATATGATTTATTTCGCACCGATCGTAACTCTGCCACGGCCCATTCGCTTTAACGACATTTCGAACATACGCGCCATCTTCAAGTTTAAAAAGTTCGATCTTTGCTCGAAAGTTCACGACGATTCGAAATAGAATTCCCTTTCGATCGATCTTCTATGGAATCGTGTCGAGAAATATTTTTTTTTTTTTTTTTTTTGGAAAAGTTTAATTTATGGAAATAAGGGTTGAAATGATTTGAAACGTGTTGGTGGAAACAATACGAGAGATCGATTGTTAATGGATTTATTATAAAGTAAATATCGAGGAGGAATAAGATGTGTATGTTTTGAAAAAATAAAAAAAAAATAGGAAATGTAAATCAAATTTTAATTGATTCGTAACGATTTTCAAATTTTAGAAAAACAGCCGGTCGTTGCCTCTTGTTGCATAAAAAAAATACCAAAGTTGGAATAATTCAATTATTTAATTCGAGCCGTGTACACGTTCATTCGACTCCTGCATAATTGAAATGATGCATACACAATTGGTACTAATTCAGATAATACAAATTCATAAAGTTCGCTTAAATTTCATTCCGATCGATCCGGAGCTCTCTGCTGTATTCATTTCGCGTTTGGTTAATCGACGCGTTACAATTAGCCTGTACTATTTCACGCCGATCTAAACGCGCAATTGTGACGATATTTCCAACAAAGGAAAAGAAAAATCGCACGGAATGGAATCGCGGAAAAGAGCTCGAGGGTGAGATGGACGATTCTTATCACGAGCTAAATTTACTTTACCGTTAAATCCTGTTCAAATGGTGATCAATGATCCCAATTTATCCGCTTCCCTGGGATAATTTACTGTTTGCGTTACGTGATTGCGCGTAAAATATTTATTCGAAGGGTTCGACGAGGGTCCATTTTGATTTGCTCGATTCCCATATTCGAGAGCATGTATTTTCAATTCTTCTGAGAAGGCGCAACATACTCGAGCGAGTACACGGAATTGAACACGGTTTAATTTAATTTGGAGAAAAAGGTTAATAAAAAAAAAGGCGATTCTTCGTATATTTCGATTATTATTTCGTGACGTTGTTGAGTACACAGTTTATTGCAAATTACGTTTCACAAAACGCGGACAATGTTTCTTTTATACGTAATGCACGGTACGAATGAATAATTGAATAATGTAACGATCGATCGATTGAAATATCTTGTTTTAACGTGCAATGAAATGAATATGACCTAAAAAAAAAAAAAAAGTAATAAATCGATTTGATTGAAAGAATTTACTGAAATAACTTAGTTTACTCTCGTTCGTAACAATAACAACAAACTATGCAAAAGTACGGCTTACTTAACGTGGTGGTGAAAAATTGTGGAGAGAGAGAGAGAGAGAGAGAGGAAAAAAAAATCTGGAATATTATTCCGTAAAATATGTCGAGAACGAGAGAGGCGCACAGAATTCGATTTCCACCGAAATAACACAAGAATTTTATTATCACACTGCGGATTCACGCGCAGGTATCAGGTATTATTAAATTCTTTCGCATAATTCAATATTAAAACAGGGATTCGATAGGGGACCACCTTTCGCATTTATTCCGATAATATTGTACGCATCGCTCGGGCGATGTTTTAAACTCGAAACAATTACGGGAGACCTGTCTAAAAATCTATTATTCCCCTTCTGATCCCCGAGCATATCATAATCGAACTTCGTAAAATTAATTCAACGCCTGTAAATAAATTTTATCCGGTCACCGCGGACCGGAGTTTCAATCGAGTTCATACAAATTTCATCGAGACTTCGATATTTCGCGAAAAAAATTATCGATGCATCATCCCGTTACAATTAAATCAAATGCTCGTGTAGCTCCAGCTCGCAAATTTACTGAATTAAATCGCCTCTTCCTCCCCGAATATGAGCGAAATTTTAATGATGTTTACTTATCGGCGAGCGAAAATAGATATATCCGCAATCGACTTTCGCGTTACGATTCGAATAGAATTGCCAACTGTGCCAAAAACTGTGCGCGCTAAAATATCTATAAACAACTCATCAAATATGGAGGTTCGACGAGTGCTGCCCTCTGCGTCGTTCGAGGAGGACCGTGGCCGAATGGCCGGTCGTAAAATTTTTATAGACCACTTGAGTCATCTCTGCGTAGGAAAAAAAAAAAAAAGAAGAAAAAACGTTTGGAAACGTGTGTTTTTTGTATAAACACTGTTTTAATGGCTCGGTAGTCCATAACGTAGTTTACGCGAGATTTTATACGAATTTCGAAGCAAAAAACGCTCTCTACCGTGAAATTGAAATGTTTGAAACGAACTTATTTTTTTTTTTTTTTTTGATCAGTATATCTCTGGGATTTTGGTCAACTATCAAATTTATCGAAATGATATTACCATTTTTGTCCCACGATTAACGAGATCGTGAAAATGTTTCTTTTTTTTTTTTGGTAAAATTAATGTTATATTTTATTGAGATAAAAATATCTATTCTCTAAGTAAAGCAATAATTTATACAACGTAAAAAATATAATTTGTACAAAAATAAGCTAATAAACCATTTTAAAACTCTAAAATGGATGAAATATTTTTTTAATTATAGTTAAAACTATGACACTTATGCGAGTAAAAAGGATGTCCGATCTTAAACGGATCTATACTACTTGGAATTACTTTCTCACAATGGTATCATATTTCTACTCATTTATACCTATCAATGCATAAATATTATAAATAGTATATAGATAAAATTTTATAATTTATTATATAATATTATAAATTCGTATGTATATATATACATATAATCATATAATAGTTTAAGAAAATATAGTTCTTTAATTATTTTACTTTTGATTTAATTCAATGAAAATTATATATTTGATAATTATTTTATAAATGTATATTTGTGTAATAATTTATAAACTTATTATACAAAATAAAGAGATTATTGCTCAATTCAATACATTTACTCACTTATTGTTAACGTATCCATATATTTGTTTAAATTAGATTAGATTAATTACAATCTTTCAAATTGTTTGATCAAAGATGTTTCTCTATATAAATAACAAATTCGCGTTATAATTATAATAATTATTCTCATGTATTATCAAAAATACCAAAAAAACAACAAATATAACGTCATTTTCACTAATTTTCAATTAATCAAATTCACATTGAATCATAAATTACTTAATTTTTCGAAACAAGACTCGCACAATTTTCGCAACAAACATTTAAAACTATCATATTTAAAACTAAATGTAACTCGTTAATAACATTAAAAATCTTCCTTCAGAATCTCCAACTTGGTAAAAGTATCCCTTAATCCCTACGAAACAGCTGAAAAGATATAAGGTTGCAACATCAGAGGTATTAAGAAAATAGTAGTGCTCTTCCCAGAAGAAAATCCAGAAAGATCCTTACACCAAAGAAATCCCCCGAAGCTTCCGCAATTTACTTTAAAGGCGAAACGAAGGATGTTGCAACGTCTACGGGCAACGCTTGCCGATCGATCAATTAGATAAATCGAAACATTTGTGTGAAGCTTATGAGCCTTGACGCTGTTCGTACAATACGACTGGAGTTAGGGAGGCTTGCGGAGTAATGCTTCGCAGGGGAATCGAGATGGATAGATGTTAGTAGCCATCTGCCGGTATTAAGCTTAATTGATACTCCGGTTCAAAATGGCGATCGTCGATCTGGTGTTGAGAATTTCTATAAAGTAGGGAATCGTAAATATTAATCGATCAATGAATTTGTTTTTCTCAAACGAACGGCTTCCATTAGCTTTCATCGCTCTAAGCGAGCAAGCGGAGCTGTGACGTTTCTCTGCGAAATGAATCGTCGATTTCTGGCGACGAAAAAAATCACGGCACGAACGATTCTTCGATTATTCTTCGAGATTCGGATCGAAGAATTTTTATAAAAGTGGAATATAAATTTTAATCTCTCAACAATGGCCATTCTGGAATTATGGATTATAGTTTTTATGTCGTCGACCTGTACACACCAGTAATGGATGTTTTTGAAACAATATCGATCTCTGATGACGAAGAACTGTGGCATTGCAAACACGAATGATTCTCTCGAATCGTAAAAGCCTTTTCCTGTTTTTGTCATCGAGTGGAAAAAAAAAAAAAAAGGAAATTATCATCGATTGGTATAAATTTTTTTCTCTTCTTTTTTTACAATGCATTTTTGATGTCGCGTAATTACAATCAGCACAATCAGCAGTGGAAACGTTCTATCGGTCGACAATCATTTTCAATTAGACGACGAGTCTATCTTTTCACGATATTTGTTCGATCTTCGTCTCGTATTATTTATACACAATTTTTCACTTTGCTTTCACATTTCCTGCTATCATTTTACTACACTCGCATTGTTACAGATTTAATCTTCGATCTAACGTCACGAACACTTTAATCCGCTTGGTAACCGCGATATCGGGATTTGTATCAGCTTGTATTGACACGTAATGCTGTGATGATTTATGGGTGTTAAATCTTCATCGACATGGTCCACGATGACGCGTTCACGATTATCTCTCTTATTGCTAGAATTACCGCTTCGGGGTTGATGTTGAAATAATTCGAGTGAGATTCTTCTTTCAAATAAAAAAGTCGAGTTGTGCCATTCTAACGAATCTAACAAATTTCACATCGAGAAGATGTATTTAATGTCTCTCGAGAAAGATCAAGATGCATTTACTAAAAAATTATTTTGAGACTAATTTTTAGAGAAACAAATATCTAATAAAATTCGATATATATTACTTACATCGAATAATGAATAAATCTTATTTATAAATTGTAAATAAATTTGTAGACAAAAGAATGTTCTATGTCCTCCAAAAAACTTCGAGACAAAATAGGAGCGAAAGATTAAAAATTCGAAGAATTTACGTGCAAAAGAATACATTTTCTCTTTTTGTTTTTCAAACACGGTTAAACTTTCTTTTTTTAATCTCGCCCGAATTATTCATTGTTTCACCCATGACACGCAACTTTAATTCGAACAACGGAATATATTACGCAACGCAGCGGGTATTAAAATATAATAATTTGTCCACGTGGCTGTTGGACCACCAGAAAGGAAATAACGTAATTTTTTTCAACGCACAGCGAAAATTCCATTGTCCAGATCTCGCGAATTTTTCTCGCACGCCCATTTACCGGAACAGAAGTTTTCACAAGGATGGTAATTAGCCGCTTCACCCTTCATTTTTTTCCTTTTTTTTTTTTTTTTTTTTTTTGAAACTTGCCAACCAACCAACTTCATTCCCCGACCGATATTCGCCAATTTGCTTTTTATCAACCGACTGAAATTAATTTATATTCGCATTTTAGGGGATGTCAGGCTGGACACGAAATATCGATTTGTTTTTATCTACGTAAAATATAGGATTTCGCTGAATATAACACGAGGAAGAAAGGAGGAACGAATTAATTAACGTTGGATTATGTCGATGTTTTCGTGTTAATAACACTGCTTTGAAAAGAAGGAGGGAAAAATTTATTTCTCGACAAGTTTATTAAAAATTGTTACGGATAATAGATTCTAAGATGACTTTTCTCATTGGAATAACGATTTATTTGTTATTCGATGAACGATATAACAATATACACGTATTTATGAATATAAATGAAAAAGCGATTTTGAACGGAATATCACTCGATTAAAAAATTATTAATTTCTCGTTTAATCAAAATATCGATCGAATTAAAAATTGCGATTGATCAATGCGAAAAGAAAGTACGAAATTTTAATTTCAACGTTGCTTTTGCGAATTGTCAAAAATTTCCGGGCAATTTGAAAAATAAAAATAATTGCACGTTTATTTTAAATTAAATAATTATTGTTCACGAAGCCAATAAAAAATTGACAACTAAAAAGTATATAATCTTTCATTTTATGCCTGTCTAAAAATAACTTTGAACGTTTAAAAATTTAAACGAACACCTTTTTTTTTCATTTTTCAATTTATTGACTGGTAGAGATTCGATTTCATCAATCGAGCTAAAAAAAAAAAAAAAATCAGACGTAAAATAGAAAATAGAAAATCAAACCTAAATCAATTATCTGCCCGAATAATAGATTGCATTACATATAAATGGATCGTTTTGTTTTCCTGGACGTGCATCTGGGATGAAACATTTCGGATCATCCGAACTTACTGTCGGTACACGAAGATTAATTATAGTTAAACAGCGATCTATTGTTCGACATCAAACAATTCGAGGAAACATACAGTGCATTAATACAGGCATTATTCTCGCCAGAAATTTCAATTATTTAGGTAATATAGGGTGAGGCAGTGAATATATCAGCATATTGTCTATCAATAACAACGAATATGTATGTTAATTCATAGGGCGCAATAGGATAACACGGACAGGATATTTCGAACGCGTATATTTTCAGATAGCAGACGTGAATTAATAGCAGGAAACCGGGATAGAAATAACGAATCTCGTCTCGTCAAATGTGAGAAACAATCGATTCGATTCGATTCTTCCTCGTTGAAGAAATTACTCTTTTCTTCCAAACAAACTTTCCTCTCATCTTCATCACTACGTATGTATATATATATTTTACATCCAGCTGTATCTCTGTTCGAGACGAGCACCCCTCAAAAGCGATAAAGGGTCGAAACGATGGGGCGATAAACGGGTGACGTTCTGCTAGAAGGCCATTCAAAGCAATCCCCGCAATTATCGAAATCCTGATTTGCATGTCGCCCTCTCCCCCTTGTCAGAAGTCAAAACAATGTCCGAACTACGACGATGATAGAGATGGACGGAAAGGACTGTCATGGCTGCGGCTGACACTCGTCCTCCAGATAACCGGCTTCCGTTTCGACCCGCTTCCTGCCGAATGACGCATAATCCGCCTCGAAACGGGGCCGAGGACAGAGATGCCAAAGCGAATCCTACAGGAAAGGATTTGTATCGGGCCACCTGCTTCGTTCCTACCAGACGTTTGTTCGAGCGAAAACGAGAGACAATTTCGAGCACGAGAAGAGGTCTTTTCTCCACTCTGAGTGAGAAACGTGAACGACGAAAAGATTTAGAGCGAGGCGTTAAAATAAAATTCTCGAAAATTGTTACAACAAAGATTTTAAATTGAAATTAATTGTTGTTCACACACGATTGGTAATTCAAAAAATTATATTGGTTATATTTCGGGAGAAAGATTTGTTACGTGTGATGATAAGTTAAATTTGAAAAAGATTCGTTTAAATTAATTGAAATGTCAGGAGCGATACACGATTTTATACACGAACACATGTTCCCCCGATTCTCCTGTCTGAAGTGAGGCCAAAATCTGTAGGATGGAGATAAGATCGTTAGATTAACTGGATTACGAAGGCTACTAGGAAATAATTGAGCTATTCCACGGAATGGATAGCCTCTTGCGTGACGAGATAATGTAACGGACTATTCTTTCGGTTCACGAGCGTGCGCGTGAATCTTAATGGGCGCTCGTACAATTAATTTCGAGAAGCGGTTATTGCGCGGGATTTCGTGGATATTTACATGCATGCATGAAAAATTCGTTTAATTATCCGCTGATTTTTATTAAAAAATCACTTTAAACTGGAACAACCGAGTCGAAATACAAGATATTTTCTATATCCTGTTCATTTTATTACATATGAAAATTCAATTTTTCGTGTGAGAAGAAATTCAAATTCAAAATTTCGTCTTCGAAATATAGAAAGAATAGAGGGAATAGAGAAAACCATCCCGTTGAAGTCACTTTTTGTTTTATCCCGATATCTCGATCGGTTGCGGAGATATAACAACTCAAAGTTTTGTACAATGTTTAAGATGAATGAATGGGCGCGTGATCTATACTTTCTTCTTACTGTCCTTCCAGGAATTATTACGTTTTCCAGGGATCGACGAGAGAAGCGAGCGAGAGAATCGAGTAAACGGACGAAGACGGAGATGGTAAACGATTGAAAAATTACCTTTTCCTTTACACGACGATATCTCGGGAACCGGAACTCGTATCGGGATGAATCGAAGAGCGTTTTAAAGGGCAAGATTCCGCGCTTCTAACGATCTTTCATCCATTGACCGGAAGTGATTATGTTTGGAGTTAAAGCGGTTCAAATTTTTCTTAATTTTAATAGGGTTTAACCGACGCTTTAAGGTAAGTTGCATAAAAGGTCCGAGCGCGCGACAAAGATAGAGATAGAAAACGATTAAAAATTACTCTTTCCTTTACACGACGATATCTCGGGAACCGGAAGTCGTATCAGGATGAATCGAAGAGCGTTTTAAAGGGCAAGGTTCCGCGCTTCTTACGATCTTTCATCCATTGATCGGAAGTTATTACGTTCGGAGTTAAAACGGTTCGAATTTTTCTTAATTTTAATAGAGTTTAATCGAAGCTTTAAGGTAAATTGCATGAAAGTTCCGAACGCGCCTTACTCTTTTCTTTATACGATGATATCTCGAGAACCAGAAATCGTATCGGAATGAATCAGAAGCTTTTAAAGGATATGGTTCTGCGCCTTTAACGATCTTTCATCCATTAACCGAAAATCATTGTTCTTAATTTTGATACTCTGCTAAATATCAAATACTAATTCTTTTATATATTCTTTTTTTTTTTTTTCTAAATTCTTAAAATCGACGGTTTAAAATCACTGATAAAAACGTGTCCACCGCAAAAATTTATCAATTTCTCCAGGAAAGAAACGTCGGTGTGCGATTATACATATACATATATACACACACACACACACACATACAGTGGAATCCAATCCGAAGGAGGAATATTAAAAGCCGTGTTGCGTCAAAGCCGTTGACATATTGACTCGTCTGTAGTGCCGTCACGTTTCTGCACAACACACGGCTCGAGAAAAAACACAGACGTTCGAGAGATTCCTCTTCCGGGAGCAGAATCCGGCCAAAATGTTCACGATGGACTTCGATCCACGCGCCATCTAGGGTGAGAAAAAAAAATTCCACCTAGCAACGTTTAATATCTATAAAAAGCTGAAACGAATGAAAGTGTCTCTCGTTGAGACGAGGTACGGGTCAATTCAATCTCTGGATAAATCTTGAATACTCGCCCTGGCAACCATATTTCCACGTATATACACACACTTGCACGATTAATGAATGCGCCGTGAAAAATTGTCCACACCATCGAGCAACGTGAGAATCTTATCGCGTGGATTGATATGGAGTGAGAAAAATATTTTTCGCGTGTATTACTTATTCATCCGGCTTTTTATATTCGTTTGTGTAATTATTATTGGAGAAAGTGAGACTCGATATTAAAATTTTTGCTAAAAATATATATTTTTTAGCTACTTTTTGCCTCTATATTCTTTTGTTCCATTGTTAGTGTATCTCCCTTTCTTTCGTGCAAACCTAGTCACCATGTGTTTTTAAAATTATTTTCATAACAGCTATTAGCTGTTATAATTATTAAGTTTATCTTATTATAAATAATTTTACGTATTGTATATTTTATATCAAAATTCAAAATTTTATTACGAAATAAAAATAATTTTAAACATACATTTATATGAAACTTGAATTATTTTCAAAGAATGCAAATATGGATTCATTATGTGCTTAAAAGGACATTATCATTTACAAATTTCAATGAAACAACGATTATTAATATCATTAATATTACAAAATTACTACAAAACCAGAAATTTAATTCATCTGTAATTAGTTTCATATTAAATTTTATTTGAAATATTATTTTTCAAAATAACTGTTTTACATTTATCGTGGCAACATAACTTGAATAATCCACGTTAACTCAATTTATTAATTCTCATATTATATACGTGTTATGTATTCGAAGTTATTCGCGATTAAATAGCAAGTATTTTTCACTATAACACGTATCTTTTCATTGCTGTTCTGGTATTTTGCCAGTGGAGAAGATAGACAAAGGTAAAAATGTTGTTGAAATGTGCCCGTTTGACGGACGAGTTTCTATTTCCGGTATCGTTTAAAATGCGACGACAATTTAACGCCTCGCGTGGCAATGATCCATCCCAAAACGTCAAAAAAATGAGATTTCACGAAGAAGAAATAATTTAAATTGGACAAATCGTTTAAGATAATTTGAAGATCAACTTTTCATCACAAAATTCAAATAATTTCCTCGGTACAAATAGCTTGATATATTTTAATAAAAACGGAAAATTTCAAACGATATTAAAAAATTTCTACGTCATCGTACATTTTCCATTACAATAATTATGATATAAATATGTAAACAGCTCATCCTCTCGATGACACGAAATTCCAAACACCTTCAAGAAGCAAGATTTAAAGCAAGATGCTAATTCTTCTCCCTGATTCTCCCAGAATCCACGTCGTATTTCTTTCGAACATATTCGAAAGCAGCGAGCGTTTACATATTCGCGGGCAAACAGAGTTCGAAAGTTTTCTCCCTGGTGGTGGCCAACCGATTCGAGCGGAATCGAACGGAGGGCTGAGGTATTCCGCGGCTTTGTCCGCTTCTTCCTCCCCTCCGATTTCGCACGCACGAATTTAATCTACACGGAATTCCCGGGATGCCCGCGTTCCACGCATGAATGCCCATATCAGATATCAACGGATACACCTTTGAACCGGACGATTATGGCGCTCGATCAACCCTTTGAATCGGTTCGATCGAAAATACGATTACGCTCGATCTTGCGCTCGACTCGATCGGTATCCGATGTATCCGAGTTGTTAAGGATCTGTGCAGCCGCGATTAAAACCCTGGTAATTTGCGCTGCTCCTGTTATCCGTTTTAACGAGTGCCACGGTTTGCAACAAGTGGGACGATCTCTCGGCCAGAGTGGAAATGTGATTTTCTTCGGGTTTTTTTTTTTTTTTTTTTTTTTTTAAGGAACGAATTGAAAAAGGGGGATCGATTTTTAGCGAGGATGATGCACTGAGGTGTCTCAGAGAGTCACAATTTGCGATTATAGAGATTTTCGAAAGGCGAGAATGCGTTGTGGCAGCGTTTATTCGTTGCTTCAAAATTATGTTTCACAAATAAGAGTATTTTATTATATAGAAATTACAGTCTTCAAGTGTGGCTTTGTTCTAAGGAATGTAATAATACTAAAGATAAATAGTATGTTATAAACAAAAAATTTAAACGTAAGAAATGCTCATCTCGAATCTGATAGGAAAATACTTGTTAATAAAATTAACAGTTCTGCATGGGTTTAGAGGATTTTTTAAAACTTTACATATAATATTTACATTGAATTAACTTTTATTTATATATATATATATTTATGAATATATTTAATAGTATTTACTTTTTTTAAATTAATTCAGTTTTTAGTTTAGTTTTTTTTGGTTTTTAGTAAAGTATTACATTTCTTTGGAGTAAACACTATAACTATCACTGGATTCATAAATAAGATAATAGAATCACTACAAAATCGCTAGCACGTTTGCTTTGCGACGCAGATTATAAGAATCGTGATCTTCTCGTGCTATTCATGTTTGGGCCGAATTCGCTTTTTTTTACTCAATTAATGATCCCCAAAAATGGATTCACACTGGCTCCAATCCACAACGATTCTACATTTCTACAAAGAAAAACCGAAACTTCCATTCCCTCCATCATTCGTTCGAAATAACAAACTTGAAGAAAATCCGGGAACGATCGGCCCGGATCGCGAAATTTTCGATCGCAAAAAAAAAAAAAAAGGGAAAAAAAGGAACAAAATCCCGCGTAAAAATTCAATTTTTTTCATCCACACATCGGGCAGTGCCAATATTTACTCACATCGAACCGACACGATATACAACACGAAACATCCGTGTTATTTCAATCTGCACGTTTTTGTAAAAACAAAACGAGAAGTGTTTTACACGTATACATATATATATATATAGGGAAAACAAAACGATAAAACGCATAGATTAAATGCAAACGTTAACAATAACTTATATCGATTTACATGAGAAACGAACGAAAATACATATATATATATTTTTCCCTCTGTTAAGATAGCTCGTGCAGTTACAGGAGGTGAAATTTGTCGCGAGAACATTCGAACAATATCCAAATCCTGCCCGATTGTCAACTAATAAACAGACCTGGCTGCGACGATTTGGCCAAGAAGGGGATGGATATATATATATATATAAGAAACAGGGTGGTTAACATTACGGGGCTGCTCGTTTCGATGCAAATGGGGCAGGATCGAGCCGATGGTTCGACTAGTTGGTTTGGACACGAGTGCTTGCAAGCCGAAAAACAGGGATAAACGCGTTGCGCGAATTAAGCGAGTTCTTGTTTCGAGGGGATAAATTAAGCGGGGATGGACTGGTCGTTATTTGTGTTTGTGTTTACTTGGAGGTACGTTTCGAGGATTATGAATTGGAATTATGCGAGAAGGAACAATTCGTTTGAATGTAGAATGTTCTGTCGATGGAAAAGAAAAATTCTCTTGATTAAATTATTAAACAGGATTGTTTTAGTTGAAACAATTTAATAGAAGAAAGAGGGTGAATCTATTAGATTTGTTAAGAATTTGAAGAAAATGTAGAAAAAATTAGGTTACATTTTTCAATATTTTTAATATGAATTAATTATTAAAATATGATGTATAGATATTAATGATCTTCTTTTCCTTTGATTAAGATTTCTCTTTAGTTCTTTTTTAAAATTTTGCGGCAAACATATTGTTTGTCGTTCCGTGGCCTCCATTCTCGCAACTGCATCAATACATTTTCAGGAATTGTGTACACATTCGAATCACGGATTCAATTTGAATACTTATTTATTTCTCTCGGTAATTCGTATTGATTCTGTTTTAGTTACCAATGTCAATAGCCGACACGCGTACTGGACATTAACGAGGTGATTAAAATCGAATTTTAGGATGCCGTGCACATTCATAACTATTAAAAATTGACCGAGTACGATTTTTTTAATTTTTATCTAAAACATCATCGACAGAAATTCTACAAATCGTTCGTTTGCTGCGATAATAAACGTTTCACATTAAAACTGCTTAACAAATAAATCTTGATCGATATTTTTCTATACCTCTAGAATCTCCCGTTTAATAAAAATTAACTCTTACGTTTATTTAATATATTCGCCAAGGAGAAACAATTAATAAACAACCGTAGCGAACCGAATAAGATGTCACAACACACGTCGAATAAATCTGACTCTAGCTCAGAACTAAATTTGTCACGACAATCGTTCTAATCAACTTTTAACTTTTAATTCCTATATAAATAACTATCCGACGACCTGATACATGCATAATCCATTCAAATCATCGCGAACGTCACCGAATTACCGAGCAAATGACGGCAAAACTATAATTAATTGCTGTCATTTCTGAACACGAGAGTGAACTTAATCGTGAATAATTCGAATCTAATAGTGTATATCTAATACACACACACATATATATATATATATATGTAACACATATAGAAGGAGCATGAGAGGCGCGCGATTCGAAAGGTCGCCATGTTTGATCGGCCCTGCATCCATCGATGCTGAAATCCATTAATTTCACGGTGTCGTTCCGCCAACATCATTCGACGATGAATCCTTTCTTACGAGACCGTGCGTTTAATTAAATTTCTGACTGATCACGCTCGATCGATACAACCTATCTGAAATTTCAATCGCATTTCCAACGGTTCCGCGTGAGGAATGCGTAATCGCGTTTCATTTGCTGGAACGAATTCATTCTGTGTCGGCCGACTCGTGCTGTTTCGATACGTTTCCGTATGCACTACGATTCCTACCTACTCCAACGCTCTCTGGCGGAGATTGCGCCCTATTTTGCACGTCTTACGTGACAGAAACTGAAATAGAACTTAACCTCTTCTTGAGAGGATACGTTTGTAACGTTTGACGCGCGCGTGTAGTGTGTGTGTTTATTTTTTTAGTTAAAAGAAAAAGAATTAAATTTTTCTGTCGAAAAAGACACGCTTCAAAATCTTTTGATAATAAAAATAAAACAGTTTTGAAGTATCGTAATGGCGCTTTAAACGTGTTGTGTTACGAGGACAATAGACAATTTCAAATGATATTTTAGAAATGATTATTTGAGGTAATTATTTGAAGAATATTTCGGTTTTTTCAAGCAAATATTTGAGAAAATAATAAATCGAAGAATTGTATAATGAGTTTCGAGCGAAGTTCTCCTTGTTTTTGTTAAAAAACTAATTTTTTAATTAAAATCAAACATTTCCTAAAATAATTCTATTATTTTTCAGACAATTTTAAGAATTGAAGAATTTCAGAATCTTTCGAAACATCCACGTCTGAATCGAACTGAAAGAACAATGCATTATTCTCGTATCATGTAACGAAAATAAGATGACCTATATTACTTTTCTTCATCTCTTTCTCTCTTTTTCTCTTTCTCTTTTCAATTTCTATTACGGAACAGTAATCTTCTTTCGTCTGACATTTAGCAGAAAGGATCACCTCGTCAATATACTCGATAATCTTTATACTTGAATACTTTATACTTTCTTGCGTTGCCGTAGAACGCACGATTGGATTATAAGACATAGAATCCTCTTTAACGATTTCATCCACTTAATTAAAAGTATTAATTACAAGTGTTAAATTCACTCGTAATAAGAATAAATGGTATTAATTTTTCGAAACTTTTTATTAAGAAAGACGTTTGATTTATTAATATTAGTGCATTTCCAGTGCAATATGAATAATTTCCAATGTTTACTCAATTATTGCAGAAACGAGACGGGTATGACGACAGTGAGACAGAAATAGAATTAAACTCGCTTAAACTGTTCATAAATATTTTTCTATATCAATTTTATTTTAATCGATTCTCCAAAGATACACATTATCCAAAAACACATTGATGAAATATAATTGAATGTTTATTTACAAGATAATAGCAAAGTATACTCGTTGATTTTGAATCTATTAATCATTTTGAATTATTAGAAACAGATTACAAAGGATTATTTGGATAAAATAAATTTCTTAATAATAACGATTATAATGGGGTAATAATATTATTTATTCGTGGAATGTTATATTTATGGAAATAATCAATTTTCGAATCCGTCAATTAAAAATGCATGTCTAATAACAATTGCATTATAAACTCATTATTAATTCCTGGAAGAACTAATAAATTCCATTCGAATAATTAATCTTATCGATGATCCTGATATTCCTCATCATAAAGCTAGAGTAATAAATAATGAATACAAATTTTTTTTTTTTTTACAAAAAGAAATACAGTACAAAAAAGTTTGGCAAAAATACAAAAGAATGCACATTTTTCTATCAAAAAATAACAGCATATCATTTAGTTTATTTAGAGGTGGATTTTATAGCCTAATCTAGCCTCAAAATTAAATTACACAAAGAAAAATTAATTTATCGTCAATTATAAATTGATTAAACCTTGATGTTAAACGTTAAACAGGAAGAAAAACCCAGCCCCTTTTAACCGAATCTTCCACGCTTCTCCCTAGAAATTCCATTTCTAGAAACGCATCCCATTTCCCGTAAAGACGTCCTCGATCGACTCGATCGCCATAAAGGTATTTCCTTTATCTCCTGGAACGACAGCAACGAGATCGAGGGAGACGGTAAGATCGAACGGTAAACGGCGATGTCGACGAAGGAAAAGGACGATAACGGGGATCACGTCCCCCGTGTCGAGGTTGTGAGAAACAGCCATATCGATCGCGCATTGCGCATGGAACTCGTGGACATCTCTCAAATCATCGTCGGTTGAACAACCCTTGCCGACTCTATCTCCCTCCCTCCCTCGCTTTTTGTTCCTCCTCACTTTCTCTCTCTCTCTCTCTCTCTCTCTCTCTCTCTCTCGTTTCTCTGCTCTTTCGTCACTGAGGAGAGGAAAGTTACAGCGACAGGGTTAACAATGCAAGCCCAAAACTCCCCATCGCGCGTTATTGCAAAACTTTTCCGACCGATCTTCTCCTCCAATCGCAACCCTTTTTTAGTTAGACGTGGATGATGGCGCTCTTCCTCTCGAGCAGAGGATTATTAGCTCTAGAACAGATTCCTCGTCGCGAGCTTTTCCTTTCTCTCGAACCAAGTGGACACGGTTTATAACTCTCAGTCATCCAAGTCGGTTTCACGATCCACCGCTCGGATCGATGAGAGGATTATTTTAAAATATGTGGACAGATTCCTAAGCTCTTTGCGTGTAATCTTATAAAATGTATAGGATAATGTAGTGTCGAATGGTTAGATTATTTTATTTGAAATTGGATGGTTTGACGATCGTGGCGAATAGAAATATTATTTATTCAGTTTTGAGTTTTGCGAGCGTGGAACAATGAAATTAATTCGAAGATGTACTTGGTTTTTCGTTTATTCGTTAAGAAATTGAGAGAAGGAAAAAATAGTGATGAAAATTGAGATAGAATAAGAGAAAAATAAGAATAATGCGAGAGCGTGTTATTGGGTTTGCTCGAAATAAGAAAGGTGAAAGACGGGAAACGACATTTTATCGTGATACTTGCCCTGCCACAAGCCAAAGATGCATCTTGGCAATTACATTATTATCAAAATATCGCGCGAAACGACGACATAGACTTTAAATATTCGACAAATTTTCTTTCCTTGCACGTAGAGAGATACATAAAATAAATTAAAATATAAAAGTTTTATACGTTAATTTATGTTTTAAGCACGAGTGATCTAAAGGATTTTGAGAATGACGAGGCATTTATCGTTAACATGTACATTCATATTTATCGTTGGAATTAATAATTTCAATTAAAGTGTACTTTCTTTCTTATTACTCTCTATCACTATTTGTTTGATACAGAACGTTCTTATTTGATTGATTATGTAAGCTTCCGGTCATGAGCCAATCTATTACTCATAACATACACACTTGAAAATATTTTTTAACGAGAAGAATATAATTTCATATATAATTCAGATCGTATCTATTTAAAAAAAGAAAAAAATAATTCTATTTCCATATACATATGAGCCCAATGGTTTATACAAGTTCGAGAATCATTTCATCGAAATAACAAAATGGACGAATATTCTATTATTCGTCCCATATATCCGTTTTATTCTAGCGTGCAAAATCAATAATGAGAAGAGATTTTTTCCTCTTTTCTTTTTTCGTAAAAAAGGATATCAAAGCAAGAAAAACGATATTATTGCATCGCACGTATTTGCTTTCTTTCGCTCCACAAAAGAATAAGAAGACAACTTTACGTATCTTCAAGTTTTAAAAAAAGGCCAGAGAAGAAGATCAGGTGAACTGCTTTACCTCGAAATTTTCATCGCGATAATGTCCACGCGAAAGAATGTTCAACTTCTAAAATTCAAACGTTCTTTATATATTTTTCTTTTTCTCTCCCCCTCAATTATTCACAATCTCGCGTGGATTAATTGTACAACATTGATCCTAATTTAAATTGCTCCCAAAAGGACGGCAACTTGACTTATTAATTTTCAAGCTGTCAAAATGTGAATGCTACAACCCATTTGGATTTTGAGAAACAAACGAGAGAATTTCCTTCCTTCCTTCCTCCCAATGCAACGCAACTGGAAAACAAGACGTAAGAGACACTTTATTTTCTCTTTATTTTTCACCCGATCGATCGTTCAAACGAAAATTAATTCGTGCAAAACGGCATAACAAGATGATTCCGATCGACAACAACAATCCGTAAACACGGGACAAAATATTTTCCAGTTATTCTATAACTGAACGGGGAAAAACAAGCGATGAGATACGCGTCGTCGATTCGCAAATATCTCCTCCCGAGGAATAAAGTGGCAAATATTCATCTCGCGCATTTGATCCCCGCTTTCCAAGTTATTCTTATCCCCTTCTCCCCCCTCGACCCCTCCTTTCCTTCTATTGCTCTTCCTACGCGATCGAAGGAAATTTTATATTGCACTCGATTCGTATGCTCGAGAGCATACGATTCATCGTATATCGTGTCACGTATATTGTTTGCAGCGCTTGCATCGAGGCGTTTTGTCTCAATTATCGTGACGCCTCGAAAGAATTTGTGAGTATATATTTTCATACTCGGTTTCGAAGGAAATATAAAACGTGTCGATATTCGTGTATACGTGTAATTTGTATACTTTTATATATGCACGAAGTATAGTGGTTTTGATTATGTATATATATATAGAATTTTCGAAATTTTGCGTGTTCATAAATTAGTGGAGCAGAAATATCGATTTTGTTTCGTCGAGTGATCAACTTGTGTTTAAGAAAATAACTTGAATAACATGTCGTGTACGTAAATGAATCACTGAAGTCGATCAATCTGTTTGGAATTTCTGAAAACTGGTAAATCGGTCGAGCAGAGAAATATCAGGGGGCCTACTAATTAAAAGCAATTTATTAATTTTAGACGATTGTTCCTCCAATTGCAAGGCAAATTTAAATTACTCGACAAACAATTTCACGATAATTTTGTCGAGAATCGTGTTCATATGAATAACACATGCACAAATAAATCATCGAAATTGATTAATTTAAAAATCAATCAAAGGGGAACGAAATAACTAATTTCTATTCTATTCCTAATATTTCTTAAATTAACGAAATTAACGCGGATGAAAAACGATGGAAAATAAGACGTAGAAGACGTATCGTTAACCAACAATTTCCTGATGAACGCCCTCTCACTCAGACCTCTATTTTCATTCTACACTGGTTCGTAATCTAATCGTCGTGGAGTGGAGCTCGCTCGAGGAAACGAAAACGAGAACGAAGTTTATCCTTATGCATATCCAGGATGCATCTTTCTCGACGAGTCTCCACGAATGTTTCCATCCCATCCCCTTTTATCGCCCCCTCGAGCAAAAGGCTAGGACACCTTTCGATGCAAAATTCTTCAACGCAACGTCAAAAGGCGCATTTCTCAACATTGCTTTCCATTCCGATTGCCGCGAAACTGGTTGAAAAAATATGCAATGCTTAAATTGCACGGCCGTTTCCCTTGTCTTTTAAGGGCGGACGAAGAATTTCACCCTGAGGGGGTGAAAATCGATTTATTTATCGATTTGTGCGTCCTCTTATTATCCTCTTTCGAAATTATCAATTTCTTTTTTTTCAATAAACAAATTTTTGTCAAAGCAACTCGTGTGAGGCGCTGACGATTTTTAACGAAAGGGTTAAGGTGTATCGAAGCGAATTTCTTTCGTATTTGAAAAAACTTTCGTTGAACGAAGGTGGAAAGATAGCAAATTTTCGTCTTTAGAAAATTATATCCACGAATGCGTTTGTGAAAGTGTGAGAAAAATTTAAACCAATTATTTCTCCAAATTTATATACATTATTCATATTACAAATTTTCTCGGCGAAATCCTTTTATGCAAGCATAAACTTGCATTAACCGAGAGAAAAATCACAGATGTGTGTGGTTGGAGAGTGGTTGTACGAATATTACACCGGTTCTGAACGAACGTATTTACTCACCTCCTAACAAATTCAACTAAACGCAAGTTCCATTGTATTTCTCGGATACAATTCTTTTCCCGGGTTTTTAAACGGAAATAAAATATCTGTATCATTGTTGGAAAATCAACTTGGTCGAATATTGCACGAACAAACAAACGTTGACTGAAATTGTTATTATTCGATTTGCAGGAGTTGTTTGTTATATATAACGCAACGATAAAAATAATGGGTATAATAAATCGTGGCAACTTTTTCAAAGCTTCGTTCAGGTCTGATAAAAAAATTTATAAGGAAAAAAAGGAGGAGGAAAAGGAGGAATTAATTTAGCCAACATCGGCCTTATCGTTCAAGAAATTGTTAATTGACTTTCTTTTTTTATTTAATTCAAATTCTACATTGGAAATATGTTAAATGAGTATTGTAAACAAATAAGTGATCGATGGTTCAAGTATCAATTTTACAACGAATAAATAATCATCGATCAAATTAAATAATTTCTCCGATCTTTATTTGGATAACCTAATATTTCCAATTGTAATCGTTAATTAATGATTTAAATATCGTTGAAAAAGACGAGTTATGATGCTCGTATCAGTGTCGAAAATTTCATGATAAAACGAGAATTTCACGATAGAATAGAATTTCAAATGTAATCGAAATAAATCACTACTCTGACACTTTGAAAAGTCTTATTGTTAAACTATTCTTAAGATAGCGATAAAAATATCTCATCGAGTATTTTAACAAGTATTAAACGATTCGTTTTTCGAAACTTTTCACGAAATAAATTATTTGTTACATGTTTTTCTTGTTGTTTGTTATTTGATTTTCACGATAATTGGCCTTTCGATATTAAATATTCGTATACGCGAAATTATTCAAACATTTTTTGAGAAAAAAAAAAAAATGTTTGAATACGTTTAATGACATTTTAACGATCAATTTCCTTTTTCATTTTTTTTTTTATTTTTTAATGGATATTTATGAGCGAAATCAATGCGAAAAAATTCATTTCAAAATACTGTGATTCTGTAACGACGCGAGATGGAGGAGGAAAATTTTTAATTGCAAAACGCATATTTGCAATCGTTCTCATCCCCTCAAAAAAAAAAAAAAAAAAAAAAAGAGAATTCCCTCAACAAAAAAAATTCTTCCACACATGTAATCTGTTATATTCTACCTTCACATACCTTCATAATCAGGTATTTCGAATAGTTACTCGTTGATTAGTTCAAATTTAAGATTGCAAGAATATTAGAAAGAACTATATTTTCCTTAAACAATGTATATTTAAAAAAATTTTTCTTTCTTATCTCTTGCTTCGAGCAATTCAACGATATATCGATATAATTGAGTAACCGTAATCGCGCTTTATATACAACGTACATCTCCTTTCAAATGTACGCAATTTTTGAAGAATTCTTTCTCTCTCTCTCTCTGTGCGTCCATTCGCAATTTTTCCTCTCCTTTCGAGTAATAAAATTCTCAGGGCAGAGCGAAATACATAAATTTTATGGTGCTGCCCTCCTCCTTAGAAACGGAACCGTATTTAATCATCGGACTCGGGCGTGGAAACGTTCCAAATTTCCCTGCGGAATGGTCGTCGCTCGTGGCGTCGAGTGATTATCGCTCGAAACACCGGCCGATATCGTCGAACGAAAGTGGTGGGGGAAACGTACGACCACTGGTACCAACCTCAAGACAATTTTACACGCGGACAACGCTACTAGACAGGGGGAAATGAAAGATGTATGCAAATTCAAGCTTCGTCTCGGGCGCTGAAAAATTCTATGCATTCCTGAACGGGCGGCGTGAACACGTTTCCTTCGTGGCTCCCTTTGTCTTTATTAAAAGGGATCGAGACGTTTTTCATTGATTTGATCGAGGATCGGCTCGAGACTCGAAGATTGAAAATTACGTATGATTTTACGTACGATGATTCTGTATTGTTCAATTATTATTTTATTAATCGAGCATTCGATTATTTGTCGTATTTCAAATTTCCTTGAACTCTTGACAAGAAATTCTTCGAATTCTTCGAAAATTAAATTTGGAAACAATGGATATATATATAATGCAAGGATAATGGAAGGAATCCAAAAGTAAAAGTTGTTGACACGGTTATCCAAAAGATGGCAAGTTTTTCACAGCCATAATTGGCGAGTAAAAAGAAAAAAGAAGAAAAAATATTGTTTTTTGGATCAAAAAAACCCAATCTCGTTTCACTATAATTTATTCAAATTGTTTCGACGTAACGGAACACACGATGATTTTATTGCGTCGTTTTTTTTTTTTTTCTTTTTCTCGATCGAAAGAAAATTATCCAATCTTTTTAACTCGAAATAATAAATTTCTCCGTAATTTTTCTATCAAAAATTAATCGAAACGATCGAATAAATACGATAAAATTTTACCTTCCTTCCTAGACGATAATTATCCCGTCAAGAGATACACGAGCAGAACAACGATTTCCAAATCCGATAATAATAAAATAATAATAAATTCCTGGCTCGCGTTACGAGAATTAACACGTGTTCGCGAACACTTTCGCCGTTTTATTTAATGCGAGCATAACGACGATAAAACGATGATAATTATTCTCGATATATCGTGTATATATTTCGAGACATCGCATCGGACATCTGGAAAATTCGTCGAGATGGATATCACACTGTCGTGAATATCAACGAATGCGCCGGAAATTTAATTATGAAAGTTTATTACACGAGGGTGGGGGAGAGGAGGCGAATGTTTGGCGAGATTTCACGTACAGGTAAAGACAGATTAAATGTCAAAGGGGGGGGGAAATGAACGTATTGGAATATGGGCGGAGCTCGTAGTAGAGTATTATCGATTAAACGGAAATCAAGAGAGCCGATGATAAGTTTCGGCTGATACAAGCGAACAACTTGCTTATGAATCTCGAGATTGAAACTCGAATCGGATCGGATCGAGTTTTTAATTAAAAAATAACGAGGCTTGCCTCGATAACATCGAATACGATCTTAACATCGCCTATAACAAACGGGAGGAGGGGAGAGGATGGTTTAAAACGTGATAATACGAGCGAAAATTATTACACGTCGCCTTGTTCCGATTGAGTAAAAATAAGATTTTTTTTAACGAGTAAAAATAATTTTATTACATTATCTAATTAGTAGTAATGGGGTGTCGGAAATCCCCTATTTTTCAGCGATAAGTCGCGAAATCAATTTTGAAAATAAATTTTGTACTCTATCGATTTATTTAATTTCAAATCGTGCTCGATTTCATTGCGATTTTTTTCGTCGAAAAGTTCATCTATCTCGACAATTTTCACTAAAATATTTGTATATTTTTGTTGGAATATACGAACGAAATCTAAAAATTTCATTTTGGAATGAGAAATAATTACGTTTCCCTCTTTTCAATTATTCGTCACGTTCGTAAAATATATTTAAATTATTGGAAAATAATTAATTTAGAAATAAATTTAATACTTTTTTAACATTGTTTTGCGCGATAAAGGATCGATCAGGTTTGTTTATTAGTTAAATTTAAATTCCTCGTTCTATTTAGAAAATCATTCGACTATTGTAGAAATAATTGTAACTTTTGTGGTGAAGAGAAACTTGCAGATTTTTATAACACACGTGTATCTAAAGAAGAAACAATTTTGCTGTCATAAAATTTGAAAGACGATTAATTAATTTTTCGAATTATAACCGATTTAACTTTATTCCGATTTCAAAGGCATCTATGAATTTTGTACGTCTTTCATTCTGATTTATTTAACGGTCTGATTCCTCTCACAAATGCTCTGTGGAATTCGTATAGCCTTTGAAGCGAGGTCACAGAAGTGCACGACTTCATTTTACAAATTTTTTTCGAGTGTGTTTGTGAAGCTTTACGAAAAAAATAAAAAATTTATTCCTCGTTCGAAAAATTCTTTTCCGCGATAATTATTTGTTCATTTTCTTTCGACAATCGCTGATATATACGTAAAGGATATTAATTATTTAAGGATATTCAAGAAGTGAGTCAATTTGAAAGGTCGAAACGAACACAAAATTTGCAAAATGTCGAAGACGAAGATGGAACAAGTGCCGCTATCTTCTTTAAAACTTGTCATCTTCTAAATATACTTGCACATCACTGATAACTTGTTGCTCGACAATTTAGTTTCTAAGCTCTTGATCTTGCAAGAACTATGCGGCCAAACTGTTGCATAATATTCATTTTCATAGTTATGAAAATTAGTAACTGCCGCAAACTTTTCTACGGTCCTATTACTACGGATGTCTATCTTCTTGTATACGCGTATAATTTGTTCAAAAGTTTGGCTAAGCTTGCACGCTACACATCGTAAGAGGACTGAAATAGATTAGGATTGAAAATTCGGAAAAGTGGCCAAGTCGAATCGATAAAATTAGATAAAATATTATACGTTTATCATGAAATATGCTGAATTATTTATAAATTTACGTTGAATAAGATCTTTCGTGCATTTCCCTCCTTTTTATTTCACTTGTATTATTGTTAATTATATTTTTATGAAAATCACATACCCTTTCGAAGATGCGTGGCCGTAATGGGCGGCTCTCGTTTCGCTTTGTAATCTCACGGAATTACGTTGTATCCATCTGTAAAACCACACGTAATTTAATCTTTTGGATTGTTTATTTTTACAGTATTTAATTTTAAAAAATAAATATCCATAAATAATCCCCATTTTAGAAGAAAATTCATCTAATTCTCGATTTTAATAAAAATCTATCTACGTCAACGTACATAAATTTATGCAATACTGAACAATATAATTGGAAATTTTCCTCTATCGAATCGACGTTTTATCGTATAATTTTTTCAAAGAAGCGGAAACATAACCTAAATAGGGAAATAAATCATTCAATTCGATCAAATATACTTTTTATCGAGTATAATTTTTACAAGCTCATTTAATTCCACGCCACACATATGTTCTTCTTTATTCAATGCTCAATTTAATTCCTCGTGAACTACCGTGAAATAATCACGAGTACGAAGTCTTCCATAAAAGTTTATCGTTTTTACTCGGGTAACGAAACTATTGCGCAACAGTGAATCAACGATCCGTGAGAGATACCTACCTTATCCTCCGAGCCATTGCACGAAAACACTTGTAGTTCTCTCTTTCTCTCTCTCTCACTCTTTTAAACAGATCGCGTGAAATCACACGTGTATGCGTCACAAGATACTTTACAAGATGTCCCGAAAATACAAGAACATTCGTTAATTGGAGATTGTTGAGGTAATTCATTACAATTTTGTTAACGAGTTATTGTATTATACCAAAAAAAAAAAAAAAACACTGACCAATCATGGAGCAAGAACAAGTCCATGCTGAATATTTATTCGATTCGTAATTTTAATTTATCGTCAATTAGCATTTTTCCAAAGAGAGTTTTTATAAAGGAAAATGTTTTGCTTGAAATTATTTCAGGAAATTAAAATTATTAAAAATATTTCCATATTTTTGGGACACCCTGTATATTTGGAGAAGAAGAAGGACGCATTTCTGCTCGAAGTCGAGGAATAGGCGACTCGAGATTGCTAAGAGAACTAATACCCGAGTTTGTTTTTTTTTTTTTTTTTTTTTCCTTTTGATACGGTTACACGTATTGGCAGTTGCGAGAAATTAATTTCCGTAGAAACTCACGATTTTCAGATATCGAGATATCGAAACGTAATCATAAGAAATCGATTCTGCAAATTTTGCAAGTGACTTTTTTCAATGACATTTTCTCGAAGAAGATAAAAGTTAAATATTTATTTGCGAATTTGAAATTTTTCCAATTATGTTAATATATCGTAGATGACATAATTTCTTGAAAACTTTAGTTTACAAGAGGAATATGTAATTTTATATATTTTTATAATAAAACTTTTCTCACTTTGAAATCGCCTTTTTGAAAAAATACTTTTGAAAATTCACAATTGCAATAATTACATTGAACAGTTCGTCAAATTCGAAATGCAACTAGAGCTTAATTGGCAAGTGAAAATTATAAAGACGTGATTTAATGTGATTTATAATCAATATTGGCTTCGTATTATTGTTATCGATACTACACAGTTATAGGTAGGGAAGTTTTGTCGATAGACTAAATCAATTTAAATTGATGTTCCACGTTATTTCAGATTAATATAATATGTACACAACGGCAAATGTACAATGTACAATATTCTTCCATGTATTGCAAACAACAAAATCTTATACATTATTATTTTCATTGTTGATTTAATTTACATTATCAACCGAAACGACGTATCAATTAGTCGCGAATTAAATTAATAATGGAAATAACATTTTCTTTTTTATTTTTCATACTTCGATCGATGGAATAATAAAAAATAGACGAATAGAGACGAATTCGAAACGAGATGTCAATTTAATTGAAAATTAAACCAATAATTAAAATGATACGTATTGAAAATATATAAAATAACAAATTAAAAAATTAAAAAATTCTTCGTTTCTTGAAAGCATCGTTACGTTAATTTTCGCATCTATTCTTAAAATATAAAAAACATACATATCGTATTACATCACGAGAAGTGAGAAATAAAAAATATATTTTAATCGATCGATCGATCCACCTCTTAATTTCTTTTTTTTTTTTTTTTTTTGTATAAAAATCAAGGATTAAAATTTTAAAAAATCCAAAAGAGGAAAAGAAATTCGATTTCACGATGGAATAAAAAATGCGTGAAAATATGTTAAATGTCTGACCGCGTGTGCACGCGTTCAGGATGTCTTCGAGTGCATCGAACGGTACGCACTGCGTGACCGGAACTCGATTACGCATTCTTCTAAATACGGAACGAGAATCCGTTAATGCTTTCCTTAATACACCAACCAAGCTGCTTCAATGCTCATCGACAGCTCGATACGTTCTCTCTTATCCGTCGCTCAAATCTTTTTCGAATTACACACAATACAATTACACGGAACAATTAATTCGATCCATCGATTAATCAATTGCGATGCAAATTTATTTAACGATTCTTCTAACTATTTTTAAATGTGAGTAAGGAATGTATTTTGGTCGAAGATTATTTTTTTTTTTTCTTTTTTAGATAATTTCAAGCTTTAAGCTTTTTACGTTATGAGATTTTTTTGGCAGATGTACAGGGTGTTCTAAAAAAATGTGGAAACACAACTTGATAACTTTTTAATTTTTGCAGAAGGAACGTGTATCTTAATTGAAGTTTTTTTTTTTTTTTTTTTTTTAAGTAAGTCTTTTTTCTTTGTAAGAATTAAAATTATGTTCCTCTCGCAGGGGAAAAAGTTTCTCGAGACTTTTGAAATTATCCCGAAAATTTTTAATTAAGGAACGATATATTAAAAAATAAATTTATCTCTATTAGAGACCGGTTTAAAATATATACAGTTCGAATAATCGACGCCCCATCGACTGCATTTGCATGAAATATTCGAATATTTTTGCCCGAAACGTAATTTTATTTTTCATAGAATCCTCTTACAGTCATCTGGAGTGGATGGAAACTTTTTTAAACGAATACTTTCATTCGTCGCCGTTTTGCATTCACCCGATTCTCATTTAATTGGGGTTATGTAAATTCATTCGATTTCATTTGTACGAAAATCCGAAAGTTTTCTTCCGCTCGTCGTCGTTAAATTTCGGACGATTCAGCTCGAAAAGCGTCTCGGGAAAATTATCAGTTGTGCAACCTTATCTGTTATTTGCGATAAAATACGGTTTAAAATGTTGTTGTTAAATATTGAAATTTAACAGAGAAAAATCGAACGTGAATTTGTGTATTTTTTGAAAAGATTCGTTATAAATATGAAAGAAATGATTGAGATCGATCGAGATACCAAAATTATTCTTGATATTTGAGATGATAATAATTAGAAAATCGAGCTGAAAAGATAAAATCTAATTGGTCTAATAAAAATATCGATTTATTATTCGAACAATGTGTTTGAAAATAAATTACAATAAAGCATTTTATGAAAAATGTAAACGAAAATTAAAAATTAACAACAATTATAAAAAGATTATAAAATGTTTACGAATTCGACTCGAATGCATATGTATTTTCAATCGTGTTCCAGTTCAAAATGTTATATTAGCCTGGAAATTGATTGAACGCGTATAATATCTCTTTATATGCAAATTAATCACTCCGTTTCGATGAATAAAATGAAGAATAACACGGGATCTAACGTACGAATATTAATATATATGTAATTAATATAAGAGATAGTGAACGTGTATAAAAATTGATTAAAAATCGTATTTTCGAAATTGTTGTTTGCCGTAATTATAATAATAATAATAATAATAATTATATGTAAAGTAATAATTGAATTGAATTAATATTAATTTCTTTTAAACTATTACTACCACGTTGTTATTCATGTTGATAAAATCATCGTGTGTTTCCAAACTGTGCAAACTTTCGTCATCCAATTTGATATTTTAACAACAATATTTCGTAACAACAGGAAACAATTAAAAAAAACATCATTATCGAATAAACGCGTGCAAACGTTCGATTGGAATTTTCTTCCACTTACGAGAAAATAAAATTTCTTTCTTTTGCACGTAAAAATGTGTATATTTCTGTGTTTCGTTTCCTTTTTCCCCCTCCTCTCTGTATTTCTCGATACAAAAAAGCTAAAACATTTGCCGTTTCCAGATCGAGCAAAAAAATTCCAACAATTTTCCTTCTTACTTTCGAGAAAATAGAATTTCTCTATTTATTCAGAAATGTATATATATATATTCTTTTTTTTTTTTTTTTTAATATAGAAAAGATAATAACTCCTGTTTTCTCGATGCAGAAAAGCTGGGGAAAATTTCCAGGTCAAACGGAAAATTTCAACGGCTCCATTCGATCTCTGCTTTTTGTAAATCGTCCAACAAGTAAACGCGAAATGTCAGCCTCCAGGAACTCTAATTATTCCCGAATTCGCCGATTGTTTCCCCGTCGAAAGAATTCGGTGAAATTCGGTGGAAATGCAGTGAAAAATCGATCGTTCCTTCCTAATCTCACTGGAAACAGCACAACCAAACGTGTCACAAGTAAATTCGAATTCTTGCTTAATCTTAAAGAGAGAGAACTGATACTTTAAAATAAATTCGAACGATTCCAGAAACGGGAAAAAATATTATACCCCGTATAGAATTTATGGAAATTTATGGAAATTTATTCCAAAATTAATTTTCATAATTATCCCGATAATTCTCGTGTGGAGGAAAAAGTGGTAACGCGAGATCCTGTCGGCAAGTTGAAATCTTTCTATAAAATCAATATTTAAATATTTTATAATGGAATATGTATGTAGAAAAAACGAATATTTCCGTGAAATCAACAATTTCTTTTTCTTTTTTTTTTTTTTTAATATATGTATAGTATTTCATTTTCTTCGATGAAAAAAAAAAAGGAATTATTATTATTATTCGAATCTTTCACAAGTCGATAATCGATTTACTAGAAAAGTTAACAATTTCTATAAATTCATACGCTTTAAATTTATTTATTCAAGAAATTACATCGTGAAACATTATTTTCCAATAGTTGGCGAATTTATCAAATACAATACTTTTCTAATAATTCGATTACACGTCACGAACACCTGAAACCCTGTTAATAAATCCACTCTTCCATCGAAGGAAACTTATACAAAATCTCTCTCTGTGAATCTTTTCACACTCGAATTTCGACTTTGCAAGTCGTGATCGAACTCGCTGTGCCCAAGAATTTCAACCCGATCGAATATCCCGAGCTCGAGATAATCGGTCTCATTGTTGGAACAGAATTTCCACCATCTCGATTCAGAACTTTCGACGATCTCGGGCCGCGGCTCGACTTCAAGAGAATCTAGGAGAAGGAACAGGTGTGCGCGATGCAGTGGGCGCCAGAGTCGCGATGCTCGTTCGAGAAGAGGTAGAAAAAAATGAGGGAGGGGGGAGGAACGAGGGAAGTGGAAGGAACGAACGGTGAGGAAAACGGTTTTCTCCATTCCCTTCGAAAGAAAATTCGTCGAAAAGAGAATCGAAAAGTTCGAGGGATACGTGCGCGCGTATCTTAAACGAAGTGAGCTTGGATACACGTAAATAGATGTGGGATTGGATCGAGGTCTTTGGCCTCGAGGTTTGGCAAAAAAGTGGTGGGGAAAGAACCGTGCGAGGGAACGAGAAGTTTCCGCCGAGCAAAGGAAGGTGGAAAAGGAGAGAAATCAACGCTTTGTTTGGGAATTTTCTTTTCGAGGAACGAGGATACCTTAGGATAAAAGAATCGGCTCCTTCGAGTATAATGGATGTAGGCGATTTAATTCCGTGCGATGCAGAATTTTCTTGGAGCTGATATCTTTTTTAGAGAGAGAAGTATTATTATTATTATTATTATTATAGATATCAACAGTTTTATGAGGATAAAGATTTTGTATTTCGTTTCACAATCTGAATTCACATCAGAAAGGGAATGGTGGACATCCTTTTCGATACAAGGATACAAAAAAAATAATTGAAAAGGAACTCTTTTCCCCCACACATGACGTACGATCACGTTGTCTCGGGTGAAATTAAATTATTTCTTATCTAGCTTCCAATCGATGTTTTTATATAATAACTTTCTGTTTTGATATTCAAAATCTAACCAAATTCCAGAAACAATTTTTTTCAAATTATTCCTCGTTCGAGTTTCGTACAGCGAAACGTTTCGAAATTTTGAATTCCGTCAGGGTTTCGAGTAACCTAATCTTAAGTCACATTTTAATTTTTCTTAACGACTTTCAATTTTTGCGAAGCAGTCACACATTATTAAGCACAGAGAGAAAATAAAGCTCTATCGAATAATTACAATAATTATATAATAAAAAGTCGCATTTTTAACGAATCAAAATATTCTAATTTATTTATTTAATACGAAATTTGTACAATTATATATAACAAATAAATTTAATTTCGTCGCTTTCGATTCGAAACTTATCGCTTCTCGAACGACTGCCTTGTGCTGCCATCGTACGTCCAACGATATGACACGTTTTTTCCCCTTCCCCTTCGTCTTCACCTTCTCTTCTCCCGGAAATTTTCCCCGGAAAAGGTTCCATCAAGCAAGAAACACGATCAGGCCGGTGCGACGTTTGGAAACAAAGGCAAGGAATGAACGAGAGAGAGAGAGAGAGAGGAGAGAGCGACGAGCACGAGAGAGAAGATTTCAAGTCTGAAAGCGAATCGAAGGTATATACGCAACCTAACCTTAAACTCTCGTCGATGCGTCAAAGACTCATTAATTAAGACGATCCGTGGCGATGGCAGGTCGGAGATACGCGAGACGAAAATAATTAATGAGAGCAATGAATGCTCGTACAATGCGAACACTGGTGGACGGATTCATTAAGGACAAAAGAATTCACGCCCGAGGAATTCTTAACCTCGGAATACGCGATAATTAAAATATCACGTCGCGTATCGCGTAATGCGCAAACTATTTTTGATTTGAAAGCAAAATAATCTCGATGATCTCTTCGAGTTCGTGTGGAGATTCGTTGAGTAAGATTCGTTCTTTTGTTATTGGATGTGCGTGGTTGTCACACACGAGTCATTTATTAAGGTTATGTTAACTTTACACACGTTTGATCGAAAATTGTGAAAGTACTTTCTTTTTGGAGATAATTTTAACATTGCGGAAAACCGATTTTACAGAATATGGGTTTTCAATGAAACACTCTTAATTTGTTAATTATTCGCAGAAATGATATTTTTATTCTTCTGAAATTAATTTAAAGTTGTCAAATAAAGTTTTATTCGTTATTTTTTAGATCGTTCACACCGCGTTGTAACTTATTGCTATCAGAATTACGTAACACAGAGAACAAATCTCTCTTCGGGCACGATCCATCGACATTCCTGACGCGTAACAGGAAGCACGTAACACAAACTTGCGCCGATACTCGTGAATTTGATCCAGTGATCACCGAAACAACGCCTGAGGCGTGCTTGATCCATGGACGAGTCGTTTCCTTTTCAGGAGAAAAAGGGGAAAATCGAGGATCCGATGCAGGTGAATTGAAGAAAAGGGAATAATGAAACGATGGAATTAAAATAATAAGAATCGTAATAACTCTTGACAAAAAGTAATCTATCATCTCAAATACCGAAATAAAAAAATATAAGAGAAATATAAATGATTGAATTCGTTCGATTCACTATTCTAACAATAAGATATATATTATATATATTACCAAATTACTCTTCGATTAAATGATCCTATGAAACGAATCTTTCCTATCTTTCATACAAATTAATTCAAATTTACAACTATTATAATCGAACAAAAGAAATAATTTAATACGCAAACACGTTCATCTTATCAACCTTATTTGTCGAGCTCTACTCCATAGTATATCTTCAATTCCCTTCTTCCGATTATTTCAATCCAATTACCCCTTTCAAAATTGGAGCCGCTTGTTCGATTTCAAAAGCCAAAAATAATCCCATCGTGATCGATTCCAGCGAAAACGGACGAACCGTGCGTTTAATTTAAACGAAACGTTTACTATTCTCCAAAAACCACTTCTCCCCCTCCCCCCCCCCTCTCCCCCTTTTCCAAGACGTTCTCCTTCTTGTCTCGCCCATTCAAACCTTTTCTCGGGCGCAGACGGCCCTTCCTTTCCTTGGCCGAGCATCCTCCGCCGCGTACGCTTTCATTGCTATTGCGGTTCCAGCCACGCGCATTACGAAATTCTTGCGAGTTGTTAAGCGGGACGAATTATCCTGGCTTCCGTAGGAATGCGATAATTGAGTTTAAGAAACGGCGGTGGGATAAGAATCTGCTTGTTGAGGAGGAGGAAGGGGATGAAGGGTTGGTGTGGTGTTATTTTTCGTGGTGGAAATGTTTGGTGGGTGGATAATTGGAAGAATTTGGAGAGATTTCTTAGTTGGTTATTTATGGTTTCGAGGGTGGATAATGGAGAGATGCGAAAGTGTTAATTTTGGTAGGTTATAACATCTATCGTAAGATGATTAAATTTTTTTTTTTTTTGTTTGATAGATAGATGTAACAACAGGGTAATTTTTATTACCGTGAAAATAATTTTGGATGGAGAAATTTGGAATTGAGTGAGACATCGTTCGTTTTGGAGTATTAATGGGAATATTATTATAATTAATGTTGTAAAATTAAAACTGAGGTTTTTTACTTTAGAAAATTAATCTTTTACTCGTTGAATCTGAGAGAAAAGTTTTTTTCACTATTCTAGAAAATAATCGTACAATTTTGATTTTTTTCATTTTTCCATTCTCTTTGACGAATTATTGGAAAAAGGATAAAGTAAAAAAATATTGTATGCGATATTTTTATTGCAAAATAAATATAACGAAATAGAGATACAAGATTCAAGTAGAATACTAATTAAATCTTATTATTATAATATGAGAATATAATTATTAATAATTATTCATAGAAAAATAATTGAATAAATAAATTACAAACTCTTTTCACATTAACATTCGATCTATAAAATTTATTAAAATTGCACTTTTTATACTTGCTTGAAAAATACCTTCTACAATTATTCACGAATTTTTTAAAAACATTTTTTAAACAGCATCTGTGACACATTTGCATTTTCCAATTATTTAAATATCATTTTTTTCCATTAAAATGAAATGCATTTTCGATTCAACGAAATGTAGTTCGTGTGAAAAATTTTTATAAAATAAAATTCTGAAATGCAAAATTTTGACTTTGAGCGAGGCATTATTGTTCCAATTAATTTTCCAGCTTCAAAACTGTTTTTGGCCTACGCATTGACGCTTTTCACTTTTAAAATTAACGTATAATGCCAAATATAATATCGTTGTAAACAATATTTTAATAGTTTAACACAATCTCGAACGAATATTCCGAAGATATAATTTTCACGAAACAAAATTTCGAAAACGATTAAAATACTACAAGAAAATTTGATAGATGAAAAATTTTCACGAATAATGACAACGTGACAAAAGTAAATAATCTGAATATTTTTAAATGCATTAAATGAAAACAACTGGTGACGAGAATAGAATTAATTGAGTCAATTCGATAGATCAAATTCTTCATAAGTATTTGGAAAGAAAGAATTTAGAAGTCGAAAAGTATTTCCAGTAAAATCAAACATTGCCTGAACTTCGAAATTTTATAAGAATACCTCGCTTAAAAATTAATATTTTTCTCTATAATATTTACCAATTCAATTAGCACAAGTAATAACATCTCGATTCGTTCTAATATCAAAATGAAAAACAGATTTGCAAGTACTCGTTCCAAAATTAACCAAAATTATTTTTCCAATTAACAACAAAATATTCCATAAATTCGCGCTCAATCTCATCGTCATAATTAAATCGCCTCCACGTAGGGAGCCATCCTGGAACGAGTGCAAAGTAAAGATCTTTTAAAATCGTGTCGTAATTAGACCCGTGTCCGTTCGTATCTCGACGAAACTCGGTCTCCTATCGTTATCCGGGTTGAACCGGGTGGATAAACTCGCGTCCAAAGTCCATTTGCCATGTTCGTGGGGGATGAGATTCGGTAAATCGAAACCCCGTGTCGGCCAACAACGGGAGAGATCGAAGAACACATCTTTCGACTTGGTTCGACCGCGCGGAAAACAAGCGTGAACAACAAGCGAGGGGGGAGTAATCGGCCTGTATCGATGAGAAATTCAGAAGTTTAAGAAGAGATATACTTGCATCGATTTCACCTCGATTCACATATTTTTTGGAATGGAAATAATTCATTTTTAATTTACAAAGATTTCTTTTTTTTTTATATCGTTATATAATTGTAAAGGAATTTGTTTAACACTTAACATTGCATTCGAAATTATTTTCGCGATATTTATAAAATTTTATGGAATTTTTCAGATGCATATGAGAGAGAGAGAGAGAGAATTGATTGGACAAGGAAATTGTAATTCTGTGAGAAAAATCACAAGAAGAGAATATACGCAAAAAATTACGTGACGAAAGAAGAAGAAATAGCTAAATTATCAATTAAAATAAATGGATCAATAATTGAAATATTCGCTAACGATGAAAAATCTTTTTATTCCAACAACGAAGAAAACGAGAAACGCAACGATCGATACAAATATCTTACGAACGGGAGACTGTTTCTTCGTATCCGGTTTACAGCGCGCGAAAAACAAACACGAGAATAATTGTATCGACGTCGCGACGAGGTATCTGGAAAATTTACGAACGACCGTACGTACCACGCCATACCGATTTCACGCTATTTATACTCGAAGAATCGAATGCAGGATCGTGCGAAGGGAAGAATTAAAGATCGGTTTGCCAGACCGTGAGATCGCGCACGGATTCGGATCACTGACTATTTACGAGCAGAGGTTCTCGGTATTCACGGCAGGATAAGTTTCCTTGGAATTGGAATTGCGTCGGATGGAGAAAATAGAGGAACGTGGAGATAGCGATGGACGCGATACAGCCATCCTTTCGCGTTTTTCAAACAATTCTGTACTCGATACTTGTTCGAACGATGAATTTATACTTGTGATATCAAGATATTACGATGCAGTAAAATTATGCAGTGGCAGAAATCGGTAATATTCGATTAGATGTTGTTTGTTCGACGATTCGTTGGCGGCGCATACCCATCACTACCTTCGCGCTCGGCAAAACATTTTTCGTTAATAACTCGTTAAGAAGGGAAAAACGAAACTTTTCACGAAGGAAAAAGTTGGTTGAAATCGTCTCAGGAATCATCAGTTAAGTCTTGAAGATTTTATGTAAATCGAAAAGTATGATAATCTTCAAAATAGTGATAGAAATGTACTGCAAATGTATAAATATCAATTTCTTTAGAGAGATATATCGTTTACGATTCTTGATTCCTTTTGCTGGCCAGAAAATCATCAATTATATATCGATATAGCATGCATACAATGGAAACAAATAATTTTTCGATTTCTTTTGATTCTTTTATTGGTTAAAAATCGTGGGATATTGCTTGAAAAACCATCACCACTGTACAAATTCCTTTTTTCTTGCGATTCCAGTGTAGCGATCGGTTTTCTTTAGCGCTTATAACAACGTCTGCTCGATACCTCGAAAGCTGGCGTGGAAAGGAAAATGGACACGAGCCACCATCCTCGATATTCCTCGATATTCTTCGAGGGTAAACCCGATTTTAAAACGGCCAGAGAAACGTCATGTGGACGAGAAAATCGTATTATCGCCGATACATTCTTGCTGGAAATCGAACCTTTTATACAGACACCTTGTACACATCGATTCCATGATAAACGGTTTCAAAAGTCTTTTGAATGTTTTATATTTTAGTTTTGAAACAGGGATCGAGCGAAAAATTGTTGACACATTTTTATTTGATCGTTATTGTTTATAATGAAATTTTTATAAAGAGGATTAAAGAAATGGATATTACTTGTCCTATTGGTCGAATTTTGGATATTTTATGGCTTTTATATTCGTCAAATTTCTTGATTATTTTTTTTATCAAGAAGACAATTATTAAACATTTTATTCCATATTATATATGAATAGGAAATTTATTTTCTTAAAAGTAGAAAATTAAACAGAAACGTTTATTTTATATTAAAAAAATTAAACTATTAGATTTTTCGATATATAAATATGTTGGAAGCTTGAAATTGAAATTGTTCAGATCTATTGATAAAATTGTTTTATTAATCGAATGTATAGAATATTTGTTAAATATACATTTTTTCAACAACAGGATTGATATGTTAAAATATGGATTAAAAATAGAAAAGAAAAAGTTAAAAAAAGCTCATCGAGTAACATTTATGCTTCAGAAAAATTCCATTTGATTTTGTCCAATTGATTTCTTGTTTTCATGCATTCTATTTTAGATAGATTAACAATTGAATCATCGTTGTGGAATGAAATAACAGCACATGTATCAAAAATTGATATCAAATTATTTTCTCTTTCACATGTATTTTTTTATGAAATACGCCGGATACTTTTGTGAGAATCATTTTGAATAAATCCAATTATATAACACGCATTATCCAACTTCTCAATTTTCTCTTTAATGTACAGGTAATAGAAAACCGTTATATAATTCACAATTGATTCATCTCATACACATTAGATGACATAGATGAAATTCGATTGCAAGTTAGTTGCATCGTCATCGGTGAATTCTTTCGATCGACTATTCATTTTATCATGTTTATTGGAAGAGTAACATAGCTAATAAAATTTGCAATTTTATCGCATTGAATTATTTCTACAAAAGAAAAAACTATTTATATTTTTTGCTGGTAAAATCTTTGTAAAAAAGCTCTCTCGATTTAACAGTTTGATACCACAAACTTTCAAACTTTGAAACTATGTAATGTAATTAGATTGGGGATATTTACAAAAGAAAATATTAAATAAATAAATTTTGCGTACTATATCTTCAATATTTTTTCCTTTTTTGCATAAATGCATCCGCAGTCCATTTATAACAATTTGAATTAATCAAGAACATTTTTCTTAATATTATGATTTTTTAATTATGCCATTACAGCAAGTGTGTGATATATAATGACAAGTTATTATTACAGCTTATTCCAGTTTTAAAATATCGATCACCGATCGTGGCCAGAATTGTCATATTACCTCATTTTAGAACTTGGAATATCCAGTGAATTGCCAGGAGATTTTAATTAAAAATGGAGGTCAAAAAATGATATCGATAAAATTTCGTATATTATGTGATAAAATATAAGATATGGAATAATTTTTTTTAAAAATTATAATAACAAAAATATTTTCATTTTTAAAAATAAAAATTATTTAAAGAATTTTGAGAAAGTGTCACAATGTATGTGACTTAAGAGACATATCGTTAATGGAAAAATTAATGGAAAAGTTTCTTTTATAAAATAAGACTCCAAATATATGACTAAATATTTTTTTGACCAACTAAATGTATACATTATTAAATTAACATTCAAATTTTTTTAGTTTTGAGCTAATTTGAATACGAGTGAAACTATTGCATAAAGAATTTTGAAATCACTGAATTATTGTGATTAAAAAAAAAGTTTACTTTCACATCGAGATCTGAAATAGATTTTTAAAGACGAAAATTCGAAAATCGAAATTAATCCCTTGCCAATCCAATATCTCCTCTGAAAAATAAGCGAAAATAAATTTTCACAAAATCCTTTGAAGAGGAATAAGAGCAAGTTTATTTCAACGAAAAATATTTCTCTGCTAATTCAACGAGTTACATAATTTCAAACTTCTCTCTCTCTCTCTCCACGATTTTCACGGAGTCATCTTTCAAAGGGAAAGGGGGGAAAACAGCAGAAGAAAAGAAAGCTGTTGCGAAAAGTGCGGTGAAATTCGCATTGTCGGTCGAAAATTTCCAATGTTCTTCACAGAAAGAAAGAAAGAAAGAAAGAAAGGAAGGAAGAAAGAAAGAAAGTTTAACTTAAGAAATCGTGTTGGTTTCCAAACGAAATTCCTAACCAAAAGAAATTTCAAACTTTCGAACGTGTTTCAACTTTTTCAGTTTTCACAAAGCACCGCCACCCCTCCCCTCCCATCCCACGACCCATAATATTTCCATCTTATATTACGCGATCTTCAATATTCCTCCGCATACGTCACATCCGCCGATTCCATTCGATCCATTTTCTTATTTCTCCAGCCATTCTCGCCCCCTATTCACTGCTCCGACACGAGCCACTTTATACACACCAGAGAGAGTTGACTAGATTGCGCTGACTAAGTCACCCTTTTCTTGTGGATCCTTATCTTCAATCTGTTTGCAGAGGGAAATCTTGCCAGCTAGGGTTATCGATAGTAATATTTTGGGTTAGTAGGTGAGCATGACTCACTACTAAGGGGTGACGATTAATTAAGGTGGCGCGACACTAGCGCCACGCGACTGTTAACTACTTGTGACCAACGTACTCGTGACGTTTATTTATTTATCTTTTTGTTTGTGTTCTTCTTTTTTTTTTGGAATATTTAAATTAATATATTTATCTACATAACGTGTCTTGTTATTAACATTTTAACGTGAAAGTTATACTCGAAAAACTAGTTGATCGTCGCTATGTTAAATTAATTTTCTATATTGTGACTTTTCGATCGTTTTATTCGATTAAAAGATATGTATTTATACGATTGATTCGATTGATTAGACATTTAACGCTTTCTCAGAATTTATTATTTAATTAATACCGTAATAAAGAGGGAACAAAGGAGAGGAAAATTTTATTGTATGTTAACTGAAACTAAAAAATTAATGGCATCGTTCATTTTGAATTTTAATGGTCTATTTAAAATAAAAGCTGGGAAATAATTGTTGGACGAATGAAAAGCTTCTTTAAAACGAGGTGATAAAACTTTTGTAAAACTGTTTATGATTTCAGTAAGACTCGTAAAACCATCGTGCCAAAAGTCGTAAAATAGAAATCTCTCGTTTCGTAGTAGCGACACAGAGGATGATAACAAAAATTTTAAATATCTCACGTACGTGCACACGTGGTATTTATATCTGTATTTTTCATAAATTTTCTATTATCTCGCGAAAACATACCATACAAATACAGTTAATTATCTTAATAAGGAATATATCTTATATAAAGTGTCAATGAAGAAATTTTTCCTTTTTTTACTTTTATCGAATATGACGTGTTGCCAGCTTATTATTCACTTCGATCAGTGTATAAAGAAATTATAAATCAATATTAATACATCAATATATATCGATATAATAATAAAGGGCACAATGTTTTGTTGCCTTGATTCGTCGAAAGTTATGAATTTCAACATTTTCGAAAAAGCAACGATAATTTCAAAGCAATAATTAAAAAACAAAAAGCGAAATCTTTAATCAATATACCCATAATAGTATATAACCCATAACTCGTCATTACTCAATCAAACTGCAAAATTTACACCGAATCAAATACAAAGAAAATTCCACGTTGCCTTATCGAATGGATTGAACGATTAAAATTTTAACGTGTTTCGAAAAAAAGCCATAAGCACGCCAAATTAACGGAACTCGAAAGGACCCTCACTCGACGAATTCGAAATAATCAAAAAAACAATAAAACGACCAACTCGTTAGTTATACCACAGCACAGAGATCCGACTACTTGTCCGATCCATCACGTTCCTCGACCACTGGGAGAACGAGAAGGAGAACGAAACGCCATCTCTCTCCCCATCCATTTCGAATTATTCGCATAAAGTCGAGCGTAGTTATCAAAGTTTCCAAGAAGCCCGTCGAAACTTTTCCTTTCCTTCCCTCCCCTCTCCGTTTCTTTTTTTTTTCTCTCTCTCTTAAAGGACTCGCCTTTCGTTTACATCGAAAGCAACTCTCCGCCCTTTTATCAGACGATTCTCACGTTTCTGCCGTTTATTACAGAGAGAGAGAGAGAGAGAGAGAGAGAGAGAGAGAGAGAGAGAGAGAGAGAGAGAGAGAGAGAGAGAGAGAGAGAGAGAGAGAGAGAGGCCTCGCGCAACCATTGTTCCCGAATCAAATGTTCCTCGCATGCGAAAGCGATAACGCTTGGTTACATCGATGATGATACGACGAAGGAAGGGCAGCAGGAGGAGGAGGAAGTGGGTAGAGTCAGATTCAGGCCTTAATAAGGTGGTGGCCATATTTCAAACGTCGGGGAAGGCGTTTTGTTACCGGGGAAAAGTGGAGCCGTTACGACTTATATACGCGGGGGAGGGCTGTTTTCATCAACGTCTGTGCCTGTACAGGAGGGGGGAAGGGGGAGGAGAAAAAAACAGGGGTACAGGAATCATAAATCATCCGCCAGATGGCAGCAACTATGATACATCAATTAACTTGAATTAAACCTGTCCGGGGAGGGGGAGGGGACGTGCGTGTGCGCGTTTCTGGATGGAAAGAAGAAATATTAACGCATTGTTCGGCACCACACCGATTTATTTTCGCCGAGTATGGATGGGTGGCGGAGAACTTTTGTTAAGAAACAATGAGTACGTTGAACCGGAGGAAGGTGGTAATAAAAGCTCCCCGTGGAAATTTTGAATCGAAGCCTTCCCTTCGCGGAGGGAAGATCGTTTATTTCAGAAAGAAGATCTCGAGTAAAATTGGGCCCTGTTCGAATCCTATTAATTCTCACTTTTCTTAACTTGTTATAAAATTCATTATTCGATGTACTATCTATATTGTTCTACAAGTTCGAAAAATATCTCGAATTATAACATTGCTAGTAAAATTGGGCCTTATTGATGTTAGAATCTTATTAATTCTCATTTTTCTTAACTTTCGATCTGTATCCCAAGTTCAAAAGATTTCGACATCTTAATCATTGGATTATAACACTGTCAGTAAAATTGGGCCTTATTAGAATCTCTTATTAATTCACATTTTTCTTAACTTCATACTTTTGATCTGTATTCCAAGTTCAAAAGATTTCGACATCTTAATCATTGGATTATAACACTGTCAGTAAAATTGGGCCCTATTAGAATCTCTTATTAATTCACATTTTTCTTAACTTCATACTTTTGATCTGTATTTCAAGTTCGAAAGATTTCGATATTTCGATCCATTGGATTATAACATTGGCAGTAAAATTGGGCCCTATTAGAATCTCTTATTAATTCACATTTTTGTTAACTTCATACTTTTGATCTGTATTTCAAGTTCGAAAGATTTCGATATTTCGATCCATTGGATTATAACATTGGCAGTAAAATTGGGCCCTATTAGAATCTCTTGTTAATTCACATTTTTGTTAACTTCATACTTTTGATCTGTATTTCAAGTTCGAAAGATTTCGATATTTCGATCCCATTGGATTATAACACTGCGACTAAAATTGGGCCCTGTTACAATCCTATTAATTCTCATTTTTCTTAACCTCGTACTTTCGATCATTGGATTGTAACGCGTAAAAAAATTCCACTCTCGAAACGTACTTCCAAACGACGATACAAAATGATATTCTTCCGAAAAAAAAGAAAACATTTCAACAATACTGAATTCGCGTGAAAAATTTCCACTTCTTCTCGATCCTATGCACAGACGCCAAGGCGTGAAAATTTCTTTCCCAAACCCCAGAAAATACCGCTCGAGCATCCCGGCTCGACGCGACGAAAAGAAACGTCGAAACACCGAGTCGACAGAGCTGAGCCAATAAGACAAACTGCAAACCCTCTCCCCCTCCGCTATATATCCTCGCCTACATCCACGAAAATCCAATTCGTCGAAAATTCCAGATTATTAGAGGAGCAAGGAGAAAGATATATATATATAGAAAGAGAAAGAGAAAGAGAATACAGATTTCGAGGTACTTCGATAATGGAGGATTCGGTCCAAGGATCGGCCATAATCCTACACTCCCCCCCTCGAGGCTCGCTTCCCTGGACCATTATCCCCGGTTATATAGTCCGTATATAGGGGCATGCTCGATGCACCAGAAGCGCTGCGTGACGTGATAGAATCCGTCCTCCTAAGGGAGATCGCTGTGAAAAGCTTTCACGATCGATGCCGGCCAATTGTCAGATTATGGGAAATTTCGATCGGCGGCGGTCATCCACATGTCGAAATTACGATCGCGGAGGGGCTTGTTGGCCGCCGTTTACGCGCAGATACGATAATTTAACACTGTAAGGGGAACACTGAAGGGTGTTTCGTGGGGAAACCTCGGGTCGAACCAAGATCGAAGAAGCCCGTTTCCTATCCTTTTTTGGAGAGGATTCGATCTCGAGGTAATCGGTTTACAAATTCGATGGACTTTGAATTATTATTTTTGTTGGTCAGCAATAATAAATGGTGGATGTTGAGAATGTAGATAATTATCGACGTCCATTTCGGATGATAAAGTTTGAAGCTAGCGATTTATCGAGTGTGAGTTAGAATTTTTCGTGAGTGTTTGAATGGAATTTAAAACGATAGAATTTTTTGACCAGATAATTTTCACGGAAAAAAATTTTGCCCAACTTTTCATCGATCGAATAATTTTTGATCTTTGGTTAGAGCGTCGATACAATTTATTTCTCGCCAACTTGGCCGCGCTGAATAGCGATTGACGCGCCGATATAACTTCGCAGGCGTTCGTTGATATTCTATATGGAGGGACGGGACACGCTTTGAATATCTAGCGGCGGCGGTGGTACACTTGGAATCGAGCAAACGTATACAAGCCAAGTTTCAAGAAATTTGCCCACCACTCGAACTTTTTACCCGAGAGTTAGTCGAAACTTGGTACTGGGTCATCTTGTATACGCGAGGGACGTTAAATATCGATGCTTTTTAAAGTCATACGTTATTCTTGTTAATAATTTAGATATTCGGGGAATATTCGTATTCTACGGATGGATTAATTATCCGTTTAAAACGTTATCCATTCTCTAATCTGATTTAAGAATTTTTCATTTCGTCAGATTTACGAATATATGTATTTTTCTTTTTCTACTTTAATTTTAATAAATTTTAACGAAGGGAAAACGTGGGAAGCGGAGAATACGAGTGAAAAAAATAATTGCTGTACATCGCTGTGTATTCGTGGTGTATTTGTACATGGCGAAAATTCTGGCGCGATCGTGAATTGAATCGTCGTGAAACTTACACGTTTTTCACTCATTTATCCGAAGCTCCCCTTTCACAAGGGAGGATAGCAAGTAGATTTCGAGAAGATAAAATACGAACGAAAGTCTCGGTCCCCTTTCTAACTTGTTTACAAAATACGCGCGAAATTGCTGCAAAAATTGGAATATTTAACTTTTTCACTTTTATTAAATTTCATTCTTGCGAGGGAAAAAATTTGAAATATCGTGTATACCGTGGAAAAATAATAACGAAAAATAAAGAAGAAAGAAAGTAGAGTATTTTCACTATTTCAACGAGTTACAACTCGAGTAAAGTTTTTCATTAGAAAGTAGAGTTAAAACGTAAATTTGTTTTTTTTTTTTATGACAATTTGATCATTTCGATAATCTATTCAGAGGCGGCATTTTCGAATAGGAAAAATTGTTGTTTTTGGAAATGTGGAAAAAAACGAGGAAAAGAATTAATTCTCCTCTGTTTGGGGACGAAATGAAATGAATATTTTAACTGCGTTTCGATATAACTCGTGTTACATCCGTTCGTGTATAAATTGCTGTACAAATATGCGCAGTGTTAAACGAGTATGAAATGGCGTAATAAATTGGCAATAATCGAAGTGTATTGTTTTATTTGAAAAAAAAATATATATATATATATACGAAGTTAAGCCAAAAATATCGTATTTGTTTGTCGAAGATTGTTACTAATTTAAATTAATTTCAAAAATAAATTTCAATATAAAACGATCACACACGCGTTACAATACCAACAAAATGTATTCGTTTCTGCTCGAATTTTCCTTTTAATTGTTCTAATCGAGCGAAACTTTCTAGGATCGATTGTAAAAAATAAAAAAAAGATTCTCAAACACGATTTCGCATAATTTATTCTGCATTCTGCATATTTTGACAAAAAAGCAAGAATAATAAAAAAAGAAAACTTAACATTATTCAAAGAAACTTCGTCGATCCTAACCAATGGGATTAAGTTAACAAAATCCTACAAAATCTAACCTGACCTAATTGTTAAGATTCTTCGTAGCATTCTAAATTCGAAACAAAATTTTCCTTTCCTTCCAATATCACCATCACCATCAAGTTCGAAACACAACAATCCACGTCTATCATCAAGCATTTAATAGCAACATCTATCCCCCCGCCATATCGTGAAAAGAAAAGAAAAGAATGAGCGTTTCACAGACCGTATCGTGGACTAATCCTAAATTAAATTAGGATTTTTCTTGCTCGAGACGAAAAGCTTGTGCAAAAACAAGAGAGCAGCAGCCTCTGTCGAAGGAGTGACGATTCATGCGGGCGAATTATTTGCGTTATTTGCGCGCGATTATTGGGGAGAGGCGTCCGTTTAAGCAGGAACTCGCACGGTTCGTTTGAATCGAAGGGGGACGAGCACAACTGGTTGTTCCCATAATCGGAGCCGGGTCGAGAGAGGCTCGCACGCATCGCGGTGAAATATTTTCGCATCCGGTACACTTTTCACCGGTGAAAAATTGGCGCGCGAAACGTTTGATGAAGCGACGAGAGGGCGAATCGCGTTCACGTCTCGATTTGGATCGATTTTCACACGATTTTATTAACGAGGGAGCGCTCGAAGCGGCAATTGCTTCGTTTCTTGGATCACGATACCAGGAGGGCGATTCTTTGAAATTTCTTTCGTCTGGAAATTTTGAGAGGTTTGGTTGGATGACGTAATTTTTTCTATTTTTAATTAGATTGTCAGGAATCAAATTTCTAACATAGGAATTTGTTATAAAGTTGTTACAAAGGAATTTGCAAATTAAGAGTGTTTAGTAATATAATATATATATAGTTAAAATACTTTAAAAATAATTTTTCAATTTTATCGTTGCACGATTTAAAAAAAAATGGAATTCACGTTTTCATTTCGTTCCAAAGAATTAAAAATGTTATATCCATTCGTTTCGATATTCCGGGAACACGTGTAAATTATTCCTGACAATTCCATAAAAATTCAATCTCTTAATCATTTTTTTCTCTTTTTTTTTTTTTTAATCAAATCGAATGCGCATGACACTTTTTTTTTTTTTACACGAATCGTGACGCGATCCCCCCTCCCCCATTTCCGTGATAATGTCGAGACACCTGTATAAGTATTTGACCGTGTAAAAAAAAAAAAAAAAAAAAAAAAACTCGCGTTTCCGTTGACAAATCATTTTCAAAGAAGCAATTATATTCGGCTGCAAGTTCCGTACTTTGAAAGGAACGAGATTAATTAAAAAGAAAAAAGAGAGAGAGAGAAACAAGGGGGAAAAAAGAGGTTTCGATGAAAAGTACCACGTGAAAACAAATGCACATGACGCGCATCGCGATACAACATTTTTGAATAAATAAAATGAAAACAATTCTCGCTTCCGGAACGACGGATATGCGAACGAAATACGATTAAATATGCGCGATGAAAATTTATAATTTTTTTCTCTCTCTCTTCTCCCCTCCTCCGTTAATTATATATCGACAAAACACGCAGGGGACAATTCGATACTTTCGCTCGTATTGATTTCGTTTAATCAACGGAGGGGAGGGGAGGAAAGGTGAGAGAATCAACACACACTTTTGTAAACTTGTTAAAATCCCAAGCGCAAAATAAGACGGGAGACGTGCAAACGGATTGCACAGAGATGCGAATCAAAGTAATCGAGTTCGGGGGAAATAAATATATCGAGAACGAGTTGAAAGGATTTTCGTTCGAATAAATATCGGGAAAGATTCGTTCGTTATTTCCCGCGCTAATGACCAATGTGTAATTTCGATTGTCTGGTCGAAAAAGATGGATTATTTTTTAATGCATGCGTAGTATAAGAGCGAATATTTCGTTTCGAATTATTTGGAAATAATTGTTACGGCTTTCTTTCGACGTACGTTGGGACAATTGTTGCTTCAACACTGAAAGATTCACCTTACATCGAATTACTTATTTTAACGAAATATTTATAAATTTTATTCTGTCTGTAAATGTAGATTCCGAGGCGAGATATTTTTGTTTCTTTCAAAATTAATTGGTAATGGATTTGTGAAAGAAAATATCTAATACAAGTAGTTTCTTATTTGGGATGATTCTAAAAAGGTAATAGTAATTTCGACTAAAAGAAAATAAATAAGTTTCGTATTCGTCGATCGAATATATTTATTATTCCAAATGATTATTTAATTTTTATTTCGTAAACGTGAATCTCGTTTTTATTCGATGGAATATTACACTTCTTTGTTAACGAATTATTAAAAAAAAAAAAATATCGTAATATTAACTATTAATCAGATCAGAAAGTTTAGATGGCGATCGTTTGCAATCTAGAGATATACTCGATCATGTGTTTGAATGAATAATGAAAGATAAAAATTAAAAAAAAAAAAAAGTTTATTTGTTCATTAATTAATCTCTCCGCTTATCAAAATTGTTACATAATCCTTAAAATATCTAAACAAGATTAGATGCCCTCGTGATGCAACTTCAAATTGAATCGGCAACACGAGCAACGCGCACTTAATTTGGAAAATTCGAAATGAACTTATGGAACCCTTCCATGTTCCATACAATGGAACATCGCGCAGCCCAATTACGGTGAAATTGCCCGAAATTCAAGGCTTCTATCCCCTTTTTGACACTCGCTTGTCCACGCACTATTGCATTTTTCTCTCCTCAAAATTCATTAGGATTAATTGGTCAAAGAGAGATGAATAAAAATTTTTGTTTTAGAAATTTTTCTTCCCAACGAAAATAATATATAATTTCTTTGATTTTTCGTTAGCACGATGCAAAGTGAAATCATTTTGTTTTGTAACGATATATTTTTAAAGAAAAGTTTAAAAGGATTTGTGATACGTCAATCTAGAAAAGTATTCGGAATCAGTATTTAAATCGTATTACAAGATGGTATAATGATAATTTCAATATTGGAATAGTATCTACTAGTATTTAGAGAATCTACTATTCAAACAGTATATATATATATTCTTATTTGCATTTCCTATAGAGTTGGGTAAAGCAAAGTTTGATTAGTGAAGATTAAGATTGCAAAATTATTCTATCAATTATTATTATAGCATTATAATAATAGTTGTTATTGATTATTAAATTAGTAATCACTAATCAATAATTAAGGGAACAAATAATTATTGTAACCAAAGGTTATGATTAAACGAATAATCATATAATGATTGGAATTGAATTAGTTAAATATTTATCGATAATAAATAGACTAGGAATATTTGTGTAAATATTCATACTATTAGAGACTATTAGAGACATTTTAAATATGATGAACGAATATTACATTTTGTATCTTTTTGCACATTGCATCCTTCAACATGTTTTGAAAGATATCGATAACAAGTAATTGTATAAATGAAAATAAAATCAAAAAGTATGAAATCTTTTCCATTTCAAGATTAATTTTCAAGAAAATTATTCGATTATTAAAATTTTTTCGCCGTTCACATGTGCCCAATGTTAATGATTTTCACAAGAAACAAGAATCTAAAATTTTATTCCACACATATTCGATCTAAAGAATTTCATTTGAAAACTTATTTAAACGTGATTTAATCGAAAACAAAACTTGAAATGAAAAAATTTCATTCCTACATACACATATATTACTTACGTAACAGCTATCCGCCATGATAATTGTCACGCCTTCTTCCCAAAAATAAACTTCATAACCCAACTTTCTTCTCGTTTTTCACAGCATCGAATCATCTCTCGCGAGCGAAAATACAGTCGAGTGTCGACACATTCCTTCCCGCGTTACATTTGCATAGAAAATCCCTGGCTGGAATGGTAAATACACACGTTTATAGCGTACACGGTGTACGACACGGGTAAACGAGAGACGCAGGTAGATAGCGCACACGACGATTCCTGACGTGGCTCGATTCGACGGTTATCGGGTTCGAATAGTCGCGAAACTTTCACGGGGCTCGGGCCCTTTCGAGGAATACAATGCACTCCGAATAATGCCACGAGATGGTGAAAAACGGCGAGAATGGAAACTTCGGCCGGTCGAAAAGAGAAAAGCACTTCTCGCTACGTTTGCTTCGATATTTTCCGAATCGAGTGCACGCTTCGCGCTTTTACACGTGTCAAGGGAGGCGCTGCCTGTCGTCACTGTTTTCGCGTTTCCACGGGAATCGTTGTTAAACGTGTCGCTTCGTGATGTATTACAGTGGAGCCATCTAGTGCAGTTTCAAAAAAAAATTCGCTCAGAGAGTTTTTTCGCATTTTTATTAATTACTTGTTGTTATTGTTTTTATCAATTATAATTAAACAATTTAATTTAACAACATTCTATGTATACGTATTTTAATAAATATCAAGAATTTTTACTTTAATATGATTGAAAGTATACTAGAATAATAATAAGATGAAATTTTATATGAAAAATATTGAAAATAATCTAAATAATATTTTATAAGATAATAACACTTCTTTAATTCTTCTCGTTATCGTCTAATGGAATAAAATCATTTCAATCGTTATCATTATTTTTAATTCATACCAGATCGTCGCTTCAACGATTATTGTACAACCAGGCTCAGGTATTCGCATTTGAAGAATGAACATCTATACGGTACGAGGAATGAACCAGCGTGCAAAACGCATTCTCCTATCCATCGGCCGTATTATCACGATCGTTTAATTCGAAATTGAAATTAATTCGCGGGAGAAGGGGGGAGGGGGGAGGGAGTCGAAATTATTTTACGCCTTTTAACGCTTTTCACCGTGCATTAATTTAACTAGGAAGGGAGAGAGGAAGGCAGGGGGGCTGACAGAAATTGTTCAAACACTTTGAAGTTTGGAAGCGACGGAATTTATGCTGCGGAATGCCAAGTATGGCCGATGTTATGAACAAATTGCAGGTACGCAGGCGCGGTATTCGGAATAATCCAACCGGCCAAAGTTACACTGGGAACAATTTTACATTGTGCCTCTCCTCCCCTCCCTCCCCCTCTTTCGAATTTCTCACCCGTGAGATGTTAAACAGACGCGCGTAAAACAATCGTCTGAAAATTATCGTGGAATTGAAATAAAAGGAGGAGAAGAAGAAGAAGAAGAAGAAAAAAAATCACGACACTGGCTGTTGTTTTCTTCGAAACTTGGAGGAGTGGGGAAGGAGAGGGTCGAAAATAAAAGTGTACGAGTCCACTTGAGAATATTTCTAATGGATATTGCGTTAGTAAAAGTGATTGTCTGAGAATTTTCTAGGTTATTCTCAGATGGATCTGCGATTCAATTTCGTATTCTGGTTGATGGAAGATTTTCAATGGAATTTCTGAGGATTCTACCGAGTAATAAAATAGATTCATGCACGATTCGAAGATGCACGAAATTGCGATTTTAATCTCATCTAAATCTGAAAACCCTTTCATACACTTACCGATATCCATCATACGCGAATCGAGATTTGTGAAAATCTTAATTTTATGTGAAAATTATATATACATAAAATTATATAAAAAATATATAAAAAATAATATTTAAAGTTTGTTCATATATTATTGTTCATATATTGTATTACAATATTGACAATATTCGAAAATCTTCATATGAAAGCAAGCTCATAATCGAATATTTGTCGAGCCACAACACTATCTTCAAAGCTTGTTCATATGAAAGCAAGCTCATAATATATTTGTCAAATCGCAACATTCAACGACATATTCGAAAATGAAAGCTTGTTCAAATGAAAGAATACTACAATGAAATATCAATATTAATAACATTCGAAACCTTTCGTATAACAGTGAACTCATAATCGAATATTTCTCGAATCATTGACGATATTTTCAAAGAATAATATTTAAAACTTGTTCACAATATTCGAAGCCAAATATCTCCATACGAAAGTAATGAAGACGTTGACGATAATAGAATCGAATACAATTTGTCAGATCATTGACGAATATTCGAAAATCGATACTCAAAGCTCGTCCATTCGAAAGTATCATTGGATCACAATATTCGAAAATCAATATTCAAAGCTTACTCGTATATTCCTCCACGATGGAACGTTTATTGGATCACGGAACAATAATTTGACAATATCCGAAACCGAAGCTCATTCTCGTAACAAAATCTAAGGAATCTAAGAGATGAACGAGACGAGAATTTATTCGCTTATTACAAAATTTCCCTGGGAATAACGCGTACCGTTTCTTTTGTTTTCAACGTCTGCGAGACGTTTCTTCTTCGTAAAACTCGATAATGAAGTCCTGTCCTGGATAGGGGGGAGGGGCAGGGCCACGGAACGTTTCCGCTTCGTTGAAAAATTTTCCCCCCCTTCAACTTGCGGGCGAAAGTTTCCACAACCTGTCGCGTGTGCCCGAAGCACAACGATCTCATTTTTACTCGGCTCCTCCCAAAAATAAACTCTGAAACAGCCTCCTATCTTTATCACAGGATGCATTTTGCGGGACGACTCGTGTAACGCGATCACACTCGTAATGTTGGATTGGTTGGAGCAACCTTTCTCAATATTTTTATCCACCGAGTTGTCGATCGAAACTGAAGTCGACGAAAATATCGAGTTTGTTAAGTTTTCGAGCAATTCTATTACATCGTACAGGCGTTTTAATATTTTTAATTTCATTCGTCAAGAAAAATAGAACGATTTCTCGATCCTTTTCTCGATGAAATATTTACTTGTTAATGATGCGAAAATTTTTAAAAATAAAATGAAACCATGGTGCAATGTAAAATATTACACGATTATCCACGTTTGAAAAGTAATATTCACAATTTCTAATCGAGCTAAAAATTAGAAAATCTATTAATTTCTCGAATTAAGAAACAGCGTTGAAACAATAAATATCCTCGTAACGTGAGTCTTATGAATCTAGAATCTCTCGCCTGGATGGATGGAAAAATAAAATCAAATGCATTCGCACAAAGTATCAATTTGCCTTATATACCGTTCGAGAAAGGTATACGGGGCTGGAAGAAGGATGAGGGTGGCGTCAACTTATCCCAAAGCGATGTTATAAATGCGAATAACACGATAGCGTCTGTTATGGGAAACAAGTTCGCACGATTGTATGCGTGGGCGGTGCGACACGAAAGGATGACAGGTAGGAAAGCACACGCTTCCTGGCACGTGTAATTTTATATGCACAGTCGAAACGCGACATTGTCAAAACTTGCGAGCATCCGTCCGATCTGTAAAATTAAAAATGCTTTGTAAAATTTTTTAAATCGTTTTGTAATTCGTTTGCAATCTTCCTAATGCGAACGTTTCTCGAGATGTTCTCTTCTTAAACAGAATCTCGATTAGTAAGATCTTTGACGTATGCTTCGAATAACATTTCGAAGAGAAGAACTCTTCATTTAAACTTCCATTGAATAATAATTGTTAATTTCGTGCGTTTATTTTTTAATCGGATTTTTCTAAAAGTGGAACGAAATGATTGCATTGCAATACAAATGAAATTACTCTTTTTTTAACTCGATAAATAACATCTTCAACGACTTCGCTTTTCAAGCATAGAGTTTCATCTATCTACGATTCGCATATGCATAACACAACGAATCCTTAAATTAGGGGAAAATTCGAAAACTCGATGATGATAATAAAAAAAAAAAAGAAGAAGGAAGAAAAAATGTTTATTAAATCCATTCCTTCGAATTTAATTTTGCCCCAGTGTATCGTTCCATTTTTATTCGGATGATAAATTGAGAAAAGGATTTTCGAAACGTTACACTTTGCCCGTATATATTGAAATAAAATAGGTGGAGAAACGGCGTGACACACTTCCACCGTTATCGAGCATCGTATCACGGCTACGGAAGATTGATTTAATCCCGCGAGATCGTTCAACCCTTATCGATGCAAAGGTTATTCTTAAAAATAAAGTGAGGAATCGTTCGATCCGTTTCCTTCGGCGGCCGAACAATTTGCGCGCCAAAACGAAAGAAACACCAATCTCAAAAATTTCTCCTCTCCAATCGAAGTAAGATAATTGGTTCCTCGTAATTCTTGCCCGATTGCGCGATACATTAAAAAAAAGAATAAATAAATAAATAAACGAAAGGGAAAAAACGTTTCTCGCTTAAACGTTCTTAATTAATCGAATGGTTCAGGAACCGTGGCGTATCAAGTGGAGTTAACTAGAATTCGCAAATTGCTTTTCGAAAGTGATTAAAGTTATTGAAGCATAAAATAAAATGAATTCTCGCCGAGTGTTTTCTCCCCCTCGATATATCTCATCTCGATCGAAGGAATAAATTAGTATAAAACGGGATGAATATATATATATATATATATATATATTATTCGATGCAGATATTTTTTACGTTCTAATTTATTTGCTTGAACAGAAGATAAACGTTGAATCGATCGTTCCTTTTTTTCTTTTCTTTCAGAATTATTTATATTTATTCTTTCGTCGTGTATTTCGGCTAAAACATTTTGGGAAAATAATTTTTAAAGGCGAAGTATATTGTACAGTTTTCAACGTACGATGAATAATCATAAAAAAAAAAAATTGAAGGAAGAATATCGGAAATTATGAATTAAACTACGTTTGAAATATTTGAATGTTCGAGGAAAAAAAGAAATAAAGGTAATCGATTAAAATTTTTCATTTGATTGATTGATTAAAGTTTTACAATTGAAAGAATAAATCGTGGAAAAATAGGGCGATTGATTTATTCTAATTGATTGATGAGATTATCTGTTATTAATCGTTGAAAAATCGATTGATTTGATCGTTAAATGTTCGTTAAATTGATTATTAAAATTATTGGTGGAAAAAAAATAAATCGTCAATCGTGATATTGTGTTAGTTGGTTTAAACTGAAAAATTGATTAAAAAAAATTTTCCATTTTGTTAATGTTCAAATTTCAATTTTATTTTATTATTCTACGAAATTTTGAAATTGAGAGGAAGAGAGAGAAGGAGAAGAGGGAATCATTATTAGCCACTGAATAAAAATATCAAATTATTTATTCTATAAACTTTATAAAGTATATTTTTATGACTCTTGCGTCAAAAATTCGTGATAAAAATTTCAATCTCAATTTTCACCAATAATACCGATCCATTATCCAAACCTTCGTGTTCTTTTCCAAAGAAAGAAATACTCACAATTGGCAATTAAATACAAGAATCGAAGAGACTTGAATCGAAGAATCATCAAACAAAGTAGATAATTTCGTGAGTTTAAAAATCTACAGGAATTTCGACGAATATCTCTCTAATTTAAATTTTCGAGACGTAAAAAAGATTCGAACCCCTCCTTTTAACTTTAGTTTTTCTTTAAAAGAATTTTTTACAACTTTCAATACTGAAACTATCTTTACACGAACTTCATCCTCCAATACCTTTACAACTTATTTCCCGTTGATGCTTAAAAGCTTAGAAGCACAGTCTGTAGAAAACTAACTCTAAAGGATTTAACAAAATGAACTTCAACCCCTTCGAGATTAATTCGACATTACGTTAGATCCAAAACTAATTTTACCAACACATTCTTTGGAATCCAACAGATTTTTAAGAATCATTTTAACAAAAGCCTTACCGAAATACAATATTCCACAGATTAATTTTGAAAATTAATCTCAACCTGATTAGGTCAACAGAAAATTGATAACGTGTGCTTAATTTCAATAGATTAATTTTTATTTCCAAGCATCATTCTTTTTTTCTTACTGATTGAGATTATTTTCTAAAAACTTATTAATAAATAATTAATGAAACGTTATTCGTCTATATTTTGACACTGTGATTTCATCGAAGAGAAAAATCTGTGTCTGTGCAACAAAATTCTGTAAATTCAATGGATCGATGGAAGAATCAAAGAATTGATTCCAGGAAGTGAATCCTAGAAGAAGGCAAGGTGTCAATAAGCTGGAAAACAAATCCCACGAGAAAAACAGTAATAAAGAAAGGAACGAAAATCTAAAGCTTAAGATTGAAACGATTGATGAATAATTTTAATTTGTGATTTAAAAAAATTATTTTTGATCAAAATTTTTTAAAATAGTATAAAGAAGATTTAATAAAAAAAAAAAAGTAATTTGTAGAATTGATAAATTTTTAATCTGAATCATTGAATGATGACAACGAAGAAGTTAAAGTAAAGAATTTTTATTCAGATCTTATTTCGAAGAACATGTCAAGTAAAAAGATTAATATTATTTCCCCTTCGACGTTTTTCAAATTTCACACTCGATATGACTCGTATTGAATTCTACTTAGAAGAATTTTAAACATTTTTCTGCGGGAGAAAGATCGAGGATATAAATCAAGATAAATATTCATTTTCAATATTAAAAAGAGTGGAATAAAAATAAGTATTAATAACATCGTTGAATGAATTCTTGAAGAAGTTTAAAAATTTTGAAATAGCTAGGAATACGCGGCCAGTAGAACAAGTGCCCGATAAAACAGTGACTGTGCACAAGTGATATAACCATAAAATTTGAACCACAAGTAGAAACCGCTATAAGTTACACGGCGGAATAGAAGACGTTGTTGCACCGATATGGGGAAAAACGAAAACGATTCTACCAACTTTTTGTCCCGTAATGGACATGTACACCATTAAAGGCATTACATTACTTTCACCAAGTGCTACACGATAGAGTACACGATCCGTGTATTCGTGAGTCGAAAGATGTACAGATGTGCAGGAAAAATTTCCTAATTTGGAATTTGCATTATTATATTATACGGTGACTCATAAATTTATTTCAATATTTTAATTTTAATTTCTATTGGATAAAAACTTAGAAAAATATACCGATACTCGTTGATATAATCAATTCTCCTCATACCTTTCATGATCTTTTCAACATTTCTTTCGAGATACGTCTATAATTTATATCCAAACTAATACTTAATTGCACACTAACAAAAAAATATACACGCATACATAATTATTTATAATTCAAAAAATAAGCTAAATCTTATCCAGATTTGCGTCTAAGTAGCATGCTAAAAGAAAAGGTCGTAAGAATGGTTATCCACGACACCAAGCTAGAAGAGACATTTTTCCACGAAACGTATACACTCGAAAAGAGTCTCTTCTTTCCTCTCTCTCTCTCTCGTTCGAGCCTAGGCTTTTGCACAGCTCGGCGAAAATCGATGCCGCCAGCTCGCGAGAGGAAAGAAAGAGCGAGAGGAAGACGAACTGTTTCTCTGTCCACGTCGTCGCGTTGTCTCCCTCGCAACCCTCCACCTGTCTGTTGCAACGCGAGCGGGTTGAAACACGGTGGCAGGATCCACCGAAAATCTCGAGGCCGTAACTTCGTTTGCGGCCTCGCCTCGGGAACCTCGGTGAACAGTCCGTGTCATAAGGGGATTATAGTGTTTTAATTGCATCCATTAGCAGCGTAATCCCTCCCTGGACCGCTGCTAGGCAATCGTGTCGTTCGATCTTTCTATTGTCCTTCACCTTTGTTGCTTTTTCTTTCTCGCTTCAGATGGAGTTTTAGACGAATCGAAATTTATTTCTTTGGATTGTAGTATTTCGTTTAATTTTGCTTTTGCAAGGGATGGGTTTTGTAAGGGTGGTAATTTTGTTTCATTTTTATCATTTAATTGCAACTTTTCTTTTCTCGTTCGTGTCTTATCGTGGAGATTTTGTTTAATTTTTTGTATTATAAGTTACAGTTTCTTGCTTAATTTTTCCTTTGTAAGTAAGGGGACGCGAAATTTTCATTTTTCTGATTTAATTGCAACTTTTCTTCCCTCGTTTTGAGGATGAAGATTTCTTATGATTATGGAGATTTTTTGTTTAATTATAGCGTTTTGTTTAATTGCAATTTCTGTTCGCGTTCAAGGAATATTTGGCTTTCATATTTGGGGGACGATAGTTAATTAGTAATTACGTGGACAAGGGGTTAAACCTGGAGAGAACAGCGTAGTTTACATTCATAAATTATCCTTAATCTATAACTTTTGGAGCTAGGGAGTCCTATGTCAAGAGTACGATGCGTAAACTTGTTATCGATATACGGAGAAATTTATCCATTCTAAACTCTTGATACACATCTCCATCATTATTATTTATTCTATCGTTTGTTAAGAAAAAAACGATTGCTAATCAGACATACAAATTTATTAAATGGAAGAAAAATCTACTATTTTTTAATGAAAAAGAATATATAGTTGTAATACTGTACATTCAAATTTTGTAAAAACTCGTATAAAATTAACTTTCTTAAGGAGATGCAAAAATATAATGCTTAATTTTTTTAATTTTTGCCATGTCATCAGCCTTGTGTTAATAAATTCATTGCAAAAATGTATACGAATAATCACCAGTTGAATGGAATAATAAAAAAAAAGAAATAAAGGAAACTAAATTGGAAACGATAAAACTTATCTAAGTGTAAAACGCACGATAACCTGTGCTTAAATTTTGAAAGTCCAATAGAGAGACGATCAGTGGGGGAAATCGAGTGCGAAAACAAGTAATCTCGTGTTTATAGGACCTCTTATAGGAGGTATCTTTCAAGTTTATAGCATGACTTACACGAGCACGAGATCCATACCCGTGTGGCGATATGGTTGGAAGGTTTAAAAAATGTTGCGTGTACGGTAAATGATCGCGTTGCATTTTCTACATAATGGCAAATCGGTAGGAAAAATGGAAAAGCGTTCACGCGTGAACGCTCCACGTGTTGTAAGAGGATGTCTCGCCGCCATTTCTTATTTCTGTTTTCAAGGTTTGATAAAATAGTGACTTTCTTTCTTTTTGATTTTACCTTAAATACAAATACAGGAAATGGGATAACACGAGACGTCAAAGTTTGAAGATGTTATAATGACTTAAGCCTGTTACTTTTCATCCATGTTTCTTCGATTCGTTTCTTGCTACAAGTTTTATATTTAAATTATAAAATGTATAATTTATTGTACAGAGGATAAAAGTTATATTGTATATACAATAATTAGAATTTCGAAAAATTTTTGAAAGATTTCGTATTCAAATATATAAATAGAACATTATCGATAAAGCATTTTACGAAATATGAAAATTTCACGGAAGATCATAATTGGATAAAGAAATGAATGAATATTCAATGCTGAATTTCAATGATGTTCGTGCAGTTTTATAATTCTCCTTTTCACGCGTGTGTGTATAAATCACAAAGAAAGAATCAAGATTTAAAATAATATCGGAATAAAATAATCCGACAAGAAATATGAAACAATTACTCTCTCGTGGTATATAATTTTTTTTTTCTTTATAAAGAATAATAGAATTAATTTCCAAAAGGAAAATTTTAATATCCGTCTTCTCGTAAATAATTATAATATAAGGTTAAATTTAATTTTTCTTTAATTTCAAAACGTTATTTTGTTCAGAAAATATAATGATGACACAATCTGGGGATAATAAATGGGGACACTCGTGAATACAAATGTTCTTTTAAAAGGGACACCACACTTGAAAGGTTAAGGTAGTTGAAATCGCGTGGGTGGCACGATATTAACTTACGTCCAAGTTGAGTGCTTTAAGTGACCTATGCCGGAGCGTTAGTTAATTAACATCCCCAAGACGGAAACTTTTAGGGGAAAATCGATCGAGTTTCGAGTCCCGTTCCCACTTCATCAAATCCATAAAACTTGAACAGGCGGTTCGTTGACGAATTTCAAGCGAAAAAAGTGTCACTCGCTGTGAACGCATTTCATTCAACTTGCTTATGAAATTACGATCAATTAATTCGAATTAAACTTCGCTTCGATAATTATTCTGATGTGAAGAGAAACAGGGATTATATATAAAAAAAATTAGATCCTTTATTCATTTATCTCTTAACTTTATACACGAATGAAGAAACGAGTAAACAGGTTAATATCGATCGAAGCGCGCTCTATGAGCACGGAGTATGAATTACAATATGTATACGATATAGGGATATATTTCGTGTATAGGGATATAATGATGCCGCCATAATGGAAAACCGGAGACGTAATTAACTCAATTTTCTGGGGATAATAACGAATCGCCTCTGTCGTTTCCGATTGTACATTGTCGTAAAACATCTAATATCGACAATTGCCTACAATTGTTTCTGGTCAAATAACTGTCCTTATTTCTTTGTCAAATAACTCTGTATTGGAATGTGTTGACCGTGCACGAGACGTGGAAACACGTCCCATTTAGCATGGGGGAGGTAACGTTTAAAATATTTTGCTGTTTACTCTGCTTTTTGAGAAGAGGAGGGTAGGGAAAGAGGAATATGAAATATCCTTTGCGTTTCTCTGACTTGTGAAGAGTGAACACGAAAATTGAAGGAATAAAAATTTACGTGAAAAATATTACTTAAATACGAATATTGTTAATAATTTGAAATATATAACTAAAAATTGGATAAATTGAAATATGACTTTCAAATTTTACTTGTTTCATAATGGTCACATTAAATTCTGCATTATAGATTTAAAATTCCAAATTCCATGATTCATTGGTATTAAAGTTTAATGTATAATATGTGGCATATAAAATATATATTTGAAATTCTAAAATTGGAATATATATGTGTGTGCGATAATTTGCCTTCTTTGGTTCTTTGAAAGTGGGAAAATACAGAGCAGAATAAATTTCATTTAAATATTCATATGCAAAAACTTGCTCTTGCGCCGAGTCTATGGAACAAAAAAAAAAAAAAGTCTATGAAAATAAAAAAAACATTAATGAACGACAGCGACTGTCGTGGAAGCTCGTTGTAATCTTCGTTCCGCTTAAGCTTGCAGCAGCACTTCATTTGAATTCGTCGGAGGACAAGTAAGTTCATGTGACCACGTTGTTTCCATCTAATTTCCTCCATCGCTTATTTTTTCTTCTTTTGTTCAATCGATAAAAATTCAGATTCATACGAAAGAATTTACATTTCCAATTATGTTATATATTATAAAACAAATTCATTTATGTGGAGCAATATTCAGCTGGAATTTAAATAATAAACATTACGAAAAATTTTACATCGAATGGAGTTTCCCATATTAAATATGAATTCTATTATTATTATAGATCAAAAGTTTGGTAAAAGTCTAATATTTCTATCTTCATTTATCCAAAATACTTACGAAAAATTTGTATGCACAATCGATACATATACGTATCACGTATAGAAAATTCTTTCTGTCAATGAGATTGTACTCAAAACGCTTATATTACCCATCGTAAATACATCTCAAAACAGATTCGTTTCAAAAGATTCTCTGGTCAAATTGCTCCATTTACGTAATTTTTCACTTTTTGCAAAAAACAACCCCAAATCCTTACGCGCAAATCACCGATTTCTCGAAGTAAATAGCGTGTGTAACATCGTACAAAATCATCTAAAAATGCAGCGTGCAAAAGGGTTTCCCTGAGACTGGCCGCAAGCGAATCGAGGAGAACGAGCGTTCCATCGATCAGGGCAGAATTGCCGCGAAAAATACAGGCTTGAAATATTCTCTTCTATCCACCGGCATCGACGTTGTCGCGCCGAATACATTTTCGGTATCAGTCTCTGCGTGTCGCCGAGGGTCGCACGAAACACCGAGCAACACTCCCCTCCCCTATTCTCCCTCCCCCCTCCCTCACCGCAATGCAAATTCGGCAATCGAATTCTCAGGAATTTTGCCGGACGACCGTGCACGTGGAATTAAATTTCACCGCGACACCCTGTCGATACACGCGCGCCCTTCCTTTCCCACCGATCCCCATCGCGCGTTGGTTTCCATTCTTCCTAAACGCATTTCACGGAAAGAGGTGGTCACGTGGGCCTTGAGGAGTGGGGAGCCACGAGCTGCTGCTGCTACTACTCAGAATAGTAGAAGATTTCAGAAAGGAGGATGAGGAGAAGGAAGAGGAAAATTCGAAAAAGTTGAGAGCGAGAGACGTGGTTGAAAGGTGGTAGATACGAGGAGGGGGAAAAGAAAGGAGAGAGGAGAGTGAGCGATGAAGCCCTGCGACGATGGGCCCGAGGGTACGGCAAAGAGGGAATTTCTGCCGCCATTCCTGTCACTTCCCCACGCTCTGAAACTCTGGAGTCCGGAGTTCTCTCTTTAACCGGGCGGCAGATGTTTTCTACGACATTCAAGCGCGCCGGAAACTTCTCGTCCAGGAGGGAAATGTGCTTAACTAGCCGTCACCGCCCGATGCTGCCCGCCATTTCGCCACCCCTCTGCCTCTAAACAAACGTTTCGAGGACCGATTTTTAGATACCATTCCCCCGTGAAATCGCACGGGGATGTGGAACAAGATCGTTGTTTCTTCGCTTCTTTTTTAGAAAGTTCGAAAAAATGCATGATTAAATGGTAGAATGCGTTAAAAAATTAGAGAGAGAATTTGAATTTTCGATGTTCGTAGAGTTTTATAATCGTAAAATCGATATATATATAATAATTAATTGCTACAAAGAAGAAGAAGAAAAGACAGAATAAACGTTTGAACGAGATTCGATAATGTTAGAAAAGAAAATTTGAATCATTTTAAATGTTCATGTTCATAATTCCGTGCAATGAATCTTTTATGCAGAAGAATTAGAACAAATTACGTTAAAATAAAATGGTGGAAAATAAATCCTAAAGTTAATTAATAAAATATACTTTCACCGTTTTCATTTTTGCGTAACGATGTCCATAATTCTTCTGTCGCTGCTGCAACCTTTATCTTCACGTTGCATGCGAAACAAAAAAAAGAGGGGGGAGGGGAACTTTTAAAAACACTTGGATTAAACGATTATTTACATATATTACATTATACCGAGATATAATGCATTTTAACGGGGAAATGGGTGTTTCTGCACGTTCCAATATAACGAACGATGGTACATGGTGATAAATTCACGGTGCTGGTAGATAGTGGTGGCCTTCCGTGGCGAAAGGGCTGTTCGGGAAATGGTGTTCGTGACAATGTATGCGAAACCGGAAGAACAGCGAGGGGACAATTGGTGCAGACCGATTGGTGAAAAGCAGATCTAAGCAGCGAGTGTGAGTGTGTGTCGCGCGATAAACGAACGAGTGGATAGATAAAAAGAGGAAAAAAAAAAAATTGGAAACCACGATTTTCAAAGTTTTGACTAATAAAAATACAATTCATGTTGGAAACATCGTGGAAGCCTTGAATTTCCGTCGATTCGACAACAATATAGCGATATGCGTGCGTTAATTAACCTCAATTATGATCTATGATCGCAATTTTTTTTTTTTTCAAGTTGAATCGAGTGATGAGATAGTGTCTCTCAAAAAAAAAAAAAATGACAAATGAATAAATGGAGAGAGAGAGAGAGAGAGAGGATATTGTTTATTTTTATTTCATGTTATGATTTAATTTAATTTGTTTTCAAAATGTGGAAAATATTATCTGGCGAAAAACAGTATGATTCATTTTATAGGAAGTGATAAGAAACAATGATTAACCGGGAAAGATTCCATTGCATCACGGTATAAAAAGTTAGGAGTTTAAATTTTTTATTCTCTAATAATTTGTTTATACATCGTTAACAAAAACTCATGAATTTTATAACTCATGAATGGCAAGAAACGTGTCAACAAGTTTCAAATCGCTAATAACTTTTATCTTACGAGCGTGTAAAGAATATCCAATCAAGCAATAAATTATTTAAAAACGATTCCATTTGAAACTATCACATCTCGATACTAATTTCAAATCAATATTACCTCAAAACCAATAAATGATACATCGTACATCGTCACTGCTAAAGTGACCCTTCTTTTGACAGGATCATAACTCGAGTTGGCAAAAATTATGCGTATTAAGCGTAAATCGAGCATACAGAAGGGGAGTGAAAGCCACGGTTTACGGTTTAACACCCTTCGACCCTTCCGAACCCCCTAAACAAATGCTCTCGAGCGACAACCCTTCTTCGAGGTTAATCAAGTTCGCTCGTAACTGAACAGTTACGAACGGTATGCTTCGAAATACGAGGGGCTCGAGAGGCTGGCTTTTAAATAATTCTTACGAAGACGCGTTCAATTCGAGAATGCCGCGTGATGTGAATTAAATGGCCGTTCCACACACGGTAAAATCTTTCCAATTTCGCTAATCCTATTTGCATACGTACGTAATATACGTATATCGAGCGTATTCGTTATGTAAAATTATTCATAAACGCATTCATAAATATATTTCTCGTTTCTCTCTTTCTCTGCTATTTCAAGGCATTTGTTGTTATTACTGTAGGTAGATATTACGTTTCTGAGTTATGAGATTATCATTTTTTTCATTGTTAATCGTGAGTGGTATAAAAGTATGCTGTGTAACAGAGATATATCGATGGATCGATTTCAATTTGCAAATAAGTGATGAAAAAGTTGATGTATTATCATGAAATAGTACTTCTTGCTTCGATATTAACACTGCTGTTGCTACGTGTAGATACATGAACGAAAGTTGAACAAAAAAATATTTCTAATTAACCTAGGAATATCTAATATGTCTAAAAATATTTTAAGCTTAGCTAAAATTGTTAACAGATGGCTGGTGCAGAGATATCGACAGATATTCGATATACTTGCTACTTGTAATTACTTGAATGAACTGTAGCCAGCTTTAGCATACGTTCAACGTTGAGGAACTATACTCACTCTTAGTTACGAAAGGGTTAGTTAATTTGACGCGGAGCGTAGAGAGAACATCGTTTGTCTTGTATAACAATAGTTCCGATATATTGATGCTAAGATATTTCACTATCTAATTTCGTATTAAAATTTTACACCTTCTTTCTATATTTCTCTCTTCTTCGATATGAATTTTTCATCAAATCAATCTTTTCGAATTTCAATGATCTAAATATATCAAATTCAATTCGATCGATTACAAATTTTATTAACTAATAATACTAGAAACTTATCAAACACTAGTTTTAAATATTGTGAAAATTAACAACAAACAATATTGAGTCATTGTTATTACACGATTAACACTATCATCAGTTAAGTTAATACTGTTTAATAAATGATTAATAATACTTCTTTGCTCATTGTTACTATCAGTATATTTTTATCATTAGTATTATTATGATTAATATTGTTATTGATTAATAATTGATTCAGTTATTGTTATTGAAGTTAATACTTACAGAAATTGAAGAGAAAAAAGGAAACACGTTTCAAGTAGGATTTGAACCCGCGACTCTCAGGGCCCAAAAGCTAGGGGACACTTTATCCCATGCGCCACGGTGTCTTCTTTGTTTTTCGTTCTTATTTGTTCCTTTTATTGTTATAATCAATATTTAATGATTTTTTTTTACTATTTTATTTATAGATGTGATATGATATTTCTACAACTCAATTATATTTTTATTTCAATCATATTGTAAACATTTTTAAGAAAACACGTGATATTGGTTAATATAATCATATACATTAAATTTTGCATTTATGATTAGGGCGAATAAATTGGCGCATGGTTAAGACCATGTTAACGTAGAAACCTAACTTTCTACGTAACACGCTACACTTATGTTAACTCGGATGCGATCAGAAGATAATTCTCTAAATATCCTCGAACCTGTGACTCATAAATATTTATTAACGAGATGAATGTTCAACGGCTAATCTTTACAAAACATTACACGTTACGTGTCACTAAAGATACAACCTTTTAGATGTTCTATAATGTACGTATACAAACTGTAATCTCGGTCTAAGCCATGGCGAAAACCACCGAGAACCAAGTGATAATGCCTAAAACCGAAGAATTAAAGCACCGCCACCGAAACATAACAGATTCTGTTCTCCAACACGTACATTAGAACCAACATAGTTCCAACTTACTATCAGAGATAGAAATTGAACAACTTCTTCTTATCCAATTCACTTAGGTTTCTCTCGTACAAATTACAATGTTGCATTGCACAAATGAGATTATATTGGATAATATAATTAAGGCAAGTTTTGTCAAATTTTATTTGTAAAGAGCATTGTTTTTTTTTTTTTTTTTTAATGATTACGATTTAAATTCTAAATACATGCACAATGATAATACTAAATACAACACTGCAATAATAATTCGATAAGCCGTTAAGAAATTTGAATGGAACGTATTTTCACATTACGCGTGATTTTACATTTTTATTATTATTTTATTCTTATTCTTTCGACTCGTCATTGCATACACCAATATATCAGTTTCCCAGGACAATCCTATATATATATATATATATATATTCTTTCTCAAACAATCGAGGCATCGATCTTTTCCCATCTTTCCAGCTGTACTTGATGCGAAATATCCATTAGCAACAAAAATTAATTAAAATCAAAATTAATATATCACGCTCATCCGAAGATTATAACGGGCGATGGCAATTACCTGCAGTAGGTATTACATTCCTACATTCGCTAGTAATTTAACTTTCCTAGGGAAATCGAAAATGGGATGACGCAGATCCAATAGATGTCATTCAGACAGGATGCGACGGCGAATCATCGGGGGAAATGAACTGTAATCGAAAAGAAAGAAAAAAAAAAAAAAAAAGAAAAGAAAAAAAAGAAAGAAAGACGATGGACAACGAGATTCTCGAGATCGTGGTCCGCGGTCGAAGAACAAAGAAAATCGTTGCTTCGTATGCGACGACACGGCTCCGTTTCATGTACGACGACACGAGTCGGTAGTGCCCTTTGCTGAATTTCCCTCGAGAAAATCACCTTACCCTCCCAACCTCAATCCCTGTTCCCGTAGACAGGAATGAAATATCTATTTGCATACGAGACCAGATCTTGCTGCAGTCTCCCAACTCCCGGCCAAGGTAAATAACGATATCTGAAATTCACGTTGCGCTCGATCGATAATAGCGCGAACTGTCCAACTTTTTGTACCTACGCGCGTGTCCGGCACGAAACAAAAACATCGCTCGAAATTCTTCCCAAACACTTGTTAAGCTTATGACTACGAAAATTAGCCATTTCTATCTTATTGATTGAGATTCAGGTGATTTTTCTCTTTAACGTTCAATTTATTTTTAACATTTTTCGTTTCGTTTCGTCAAACGGTGATCCATCTCGCGTGTATTTTATATATACGTGCAATTATGCACGCAATCGATTTCATACTTCAAGACTTTTAAGATTACTTAGAATTATGGGAGAATTATAGTATCTCGATAAGTATCTTTGATTCTAGAAAGCAGTTAATAAAAGATAAAAATTTAACTGCACTAGAATCGGTATCGTTTTTGAAGAAGCTTTTTTTTTTTTATCCGACAGAATGGACACGAACCATTGAAGAAAATTAGTTCTGTCAAAATTTTCCCTAGCAAAAGAAAATTTTCCCTAACTGGACAGGACGAACAATTAGAGGCGTGAAAGTCCGTAAAAAAAAGGACAAGAAGAAGATCGATGGACACGCTTGCGTTGAAATTTTGTTCAAATTCTCGATTTTTGTTCGTTGTTTTGAAAATAAGATAATTCAAAGTATCATTGAGATAAAGTTTCGTTATTTGTGAAATAAAATCGATTTCACGAACTTTAATGGAAGCCTTTACAAGCGTAACGCTCTCCGCCGCCTAGAGAGAACAGAGGACGAAGGGACAAACGGATTTTTATTCTTCTTTCGCTCCAAATAGTTTAACTGGAATATACAACCGAGCGAACAACCAGTCGCGTGAACAGGATCGATACTTTTAACTGGATTATTTTTTGAAGATCGTAAAAGGGGAATTTGAAAATCGGAAAATTGCTAGTTTAGCGACTTGTTCGGGTTTCGATAATATTGCCGTAGCTTTTTTCTTGTTTTTCAAATTTTATTCATATTTTTTTACCGAAATAAAATTTCACTTCGAGAGAGAGAGCTTGAACGGAATTTTTTTCGTTCAGCACTTGTAGCCACGCCGTGTTCCACGACGCATTCATCGATCATCCAATACATCGAAAATTTATCATCATCGTCAAATCGTTGATTCAAAGTTTATCCAATTCAATACATTCATCTTCATTTTACTTAATTAATTCTAAGACAAAAGTAAAGTGGAAAAGATGAGGGATATAAAACTGCTCGTTTTGACAAGTTTGTTAACTCTGCCAGGCAAATTAATTAACTTTCCAAACTGTATAATAAAACTACTCTTCTCGTATATATAAATATTACACGTGTTTATATCGGAATAGAAATATCTAATGGCCCCTTACTTTCAGTTTAAAATATTAATTATAGCAAATAATAAAAGAATAATTCATCTTTAATTTTTTTAATCAATATTTATTACAAATAAACAACGTAAATATACATTCCAAAAAAAAAGAAAGAAAAATAAAATTCGTCGAGTTCGATAGCTCCGATTCTCGAAAATATTTCCAACGTAGGTAGATCGCGTAGCACAGATTACGAAACACTTGGGAAAAAAAAGTACACCAAATCAACCGAACAATAAAATTTAATTAACCCGTGGGAGCCTTAAATCTTAAATCCCCGTCTGTACTCGATCTTGTAACAATAATCTGCACAAACATCTGGGAACAGGCGAATTTAATTTAATTTTTCGTTCCATCCATCGGAATCCGGATCCATCGGGGCAGGAACGAGCGGCGCAAGTCGATACCGATGCAAAAATACCTATTCCACCCCCCTCCTTCCTCTCCCGTTTCCATTCCATTCCTCCCTGCACCGTTATTATCCACGGAACTATTGTGCTCCACTCGAGGCAGGCCACGGTACGAATCCATGGGTTAATTAATTAGTCCGCCTTGTGTGTCGCCGAGTTTCATAAGTGAACGTTAACGTTACGAGGAGGTGGAAGCACCGGTTGATAAGGTAGACGTCTTAATTAATTAAGAAATAATGCTCCGCCACCGACACCGTAGAGTTCCACGAGAGTCGAATTTAATTATATGTCGGCTCCAACAACAGGTATCCGGCGTGATCAATAGGCGCAGCCAGCCGAAACTGTTTCCCATAACTTACAACTCGGGAAGGAACGCCGCCTTCTCTCTCCATCAATCTCGTTGCGACGCTCGATCGATAAGATCACGTGCATAACGACGTTGTGCTTTGATAAACGTGATTTTCGATATTTTTTTTTTTTTTTTTTTTTATTGTGGATGCGCCTTTCGATATTGGTGTAATTGTTTAAAGTAGATGAAATGGAATATAATTGAACCAGTTATGAGGGGAGTAATTGAAGTATTTTTATTCGAACAAGATATAAATATTGCCCTCCTAGATAATAATATATTCTTTTATACGACGAAAACATAATTGAAAATTATAGTTTTAGTTTAAAAGAGTGGAACGATGATATACCGGAAATATTGTTTTTCTTTCTCTCAAATCAAAAAACCGTTGGATCCCACAGGAACGAGCGAAATGAACAGCGGTATAATCCTCGAGAAATAATTCGCCGCATTTGTCTCCACTCCAAGTTTTTGAAGCATGTCAGAAACTTTATATTTCGTACAATGGCCACGTCGAAAAAGCGAGGTGTAATATTCGTAATTCATGGCAAATGCAAAGCGCTGCTCGCAACAAATCCTTGAAACTCTGTAAACACCTTTAGCACGACAACGTATTCTTACAGTTTCACGAGCTTATACAAGTTTATAAAGTTTACGACACATACGGGACATCCGTGAATTTGCATTTTTTATTTTTTTTTTTTTTATCTTTCAAGCGGGATGCGTTATTAAAAATTGAAAAGCGTGAACGGTTTCGCAATTTCAACAAAGTGAAGAAGTTTTGCGCCAAAATGGCTCCCTCGTCCGCCATTTTAAGTTTGAAAATTGCGCGCCAAAAAGTTGCGTTCGAACATCGAAGATAACAAATTAAAATCGCGATTAACATTTTTACGATAAATATCGTCTCTGATCGTTCTTCTTTAATTCGAGGAAAGATTCGCACGATTTTTCATTTGGTGCAACGAGGGATAAGAGAAGAAAGGAAAGGAGAGAGGGGGAAAAAGGAAAATAGGCGGGATTACATGGAACAGACGTCGATTTTTCGACGTATTTTCGTGATCACTCGGTTTCGTGATCGGCCGTTTCTACTTGGTGGTATATAAATGGGCATGTCAATTTGAGAGAAGCATTGATAATTTTGTATGATATCCTCAGTAAAGAAAGATGGGTAATATTATGACTGTATATACTGCGTAATTTTTATATTATAGTAATATAAAATGTGTCGTGTTATTCAAATTAAAACTACGTGTCAAACTACGTGTAATATTTGCAAAATGTCGATAATTTTATCATCATGCAAATTTATTTATATACATTGTAATATCGTTGTAAAGTTTGAAACAACGCGTATATTATTGCCGAGAAGTTACATATATTTGTTGAAATAATAAAAATTGTTGTTAATTATAAAATAATATCATAGTCATCGAAACAAAGATGATCCTAAAATTTGAACTTTTTTTTTAAAATTATTTTTCAAATATTCTATCTGTTTTAATATCCTTCCTTAATTAAAATATTCGTCAGTGTCACGATATCAAATATTTATTGTGAGCTATTTTTATAATTATTTGCGAAAATAAATTAATTTTTTCAAACGAATCAAATTATTTCGTAAGAAATAATAATATGAATCTTTCTTTAAACTCTTCTTTGGAACAGTGAAGTTCCATAAATTATTCAGGTAGCGACACGCGAAACACTTTCTGCTCCTTCATTCTACTTGATTGCGATCACGTATAATTTGGAAAATACCGTATTTCATAATAATACAGGGCCAAACTTGGATGGATTAAACTAAAGTAAGCTCCATTATTTGAATTCAATTTCACGCTTTACAGCGGAACAGGCGTTTAATTGCGCGTGTTGCTATTTGTTCGTTTAAATCAATTTGCAATTTGGTGTATTTGGTTAAATATTAACGAATTATGCCGTTGTTTAATACGAGAAAGAAATTTATCTAATTGAAAAATTTTAATATTACGAAATCGACTCCAAAATGTAATTTTCAATATTTTTTAGAAAAAATTATTCCACTTTTGCAATTTATTTTGCAATTTATTCTCCGCGAGATAAATTATTGTCATGTTTTATTCGAAATGGAGATAAATTATTGATATCTTACTTGAAATAACTATTTCAAAATTCTTTTAATTATTCTTAAACAAATTTCATCCAATTTTTTTCTTTATGGACAATGTTTCATTAAAAACGAGGAATTTTTGAAAACGTAACTCGTTCGATATTTCTTTCTTTTTCAATTTCAATAAGTTAGTCTCATAGTGTTGTATCAGATTATTGATCGAATTAAATACATCATTTTGAAGGAAGAGGAATCGAAGGAAGAAAAATAGAGGCAAGAAAATGAAGAAAATAATCGATCGATTAACTGATTAGAATGTACGATACACCCCTCCCTCGATTAAGCAAACCTTTTGAATATTGCGAACCCTTCGTTCATCATAATTACAGACTACCCGTTTATCAAATATCCTGCCCTAAGCAAACCTGCACGTCAAAAATTTCTTTCCATAATTCATAAACTTTATTGACGCACGTCGGTCCCAGGAATAAAGTTATTTTAAGGTGTCAATACCAGCTTTGAATTCCAGTTCCTTGGAAATGAGGTTGAACAACGAACTTTTTTTCGTTTTATTAATAAAAAAAAAAAAGAGAGAATTTTCCTCATTGATACATGGATCAAAAGCATGGCCAATAAAAATTAATAATTCTTTTCTACGCGATCGTGCGTAGAAAAAAAATTCGAAATGTATAATAAAACATGCTATTAAAATATTGTAAAATTATTTTTTCAATTACCCTTTCAATTTTTCAACTTTAAAGCATATTATAATTCACGCTTTTTATCCTCGTTATTTTTTCACGTACGATTTGTATTCATTGATAATTAGAAATATTCGTCCTTTATATTTTTTTATTACGCTTCATGGAATAAAGTTGAAGGAGAAATTGGAAGGTAATTTCGATTTTAGTAGTAGAATTGTTACGTGGTCTATTAATAAATTTATTTCACAATTTTTAGAAATATTTCGCGTATATTTATTACGATAATCTTATCGTTTAATTCTTAAATGATATTATAATTTGATTCAGATTCGCGTGAAAATACGTAAGAAATTTTTCTTATACAAAAAAATTTCATCAAATTTGTAGAAAAAAATATGATTTGCGATTAATTTTTTTCATATTATGAATATATTTTATATAACATGATAAAAATCGTAGGATGTGCTATCATTTTGTTCAAGAATATATATATATAGAAGAAAGAATAAGAAGAGCGTTTCAATATTAAAAATTCATGGAACTTGCTCAAATGAATCTGTCCAAAGCAGATGAGAACTTTTCTCGGAATAAAGCAAAGATAAAAGAATAATTCTAAATTTATAATAATTTTCCAAGTCATATCAATTTATATTTCATTTTTTACTTTTATTCGACGATTCGTAAGCTCTGCGATAAAATGGAAATGTAAGAACATTATAAATATTTTTCGAAAAAAATGTATTAAATTCCATTAAAATGTTTATCGTTATCCGTAAAACTTTTCGCAGAATATAGAGACGGAATCAATCAATTTCGAGAAAAGTGAAATTTCCTGATACAAGATAATAACAAAAACAACATTGTTCTTACAATGATAAATCTACACCGATAGAAAGAAATTACTATCGCGTTATGTGTAACAATGGCCAAAGAAATTAACTAGATATCCACTAGGGATATTTTACTCCGTAGATAATAGAACTGCAACATATTCGGTGTATATAAATTTCTTTATCATGAGTGTACGTACGAAACAGAGCGACGAAAATAGGATATTTAATTATCGTGTTTAGAAATACAAAGAAGATAGGGCAAAATGTCAAAGTCAATTATTCCAAGATAATCAAGATCGCAATTGTTTTCTCACGAATGAAGAATTTTTAACTATAAATTTTTTATAACATTATATACTTTAAACTGTATAAGAAGAAACTATATAAAGTTATATTTTTAATTTTGTAAAATGTCGAAATATATTTTAATAACAGTTTTAGAGTAATCAATCGTTAAATTTTTTCTCTTTGATAATTTTCAAGAGAATAACTCGTAACAAGGATTTATTATAAGATAAACGAAATGAATAATAAAATGATAATCGCGATATTTCAACAAAATTCGATTAAAAATATAATATTTTAACTACCGATTAAACAAGAAGATTAAATTTTTGCAAAAATTAATTTCTGCTAACTAACCGGCCGAGCTTAAGAGAGGCAAAAGAGAGGCTTGCAATATGTAATTTAATTGAAATGCGCGGGTAACCTTAATCTAAAAATTAAAATGAAACACGCCTCTAAGAAAGTATTTCAATTACACTCGAAATATTTTTAATTACCAGCTTAATTTCCTATCTTTCTTCTTCTTCTTCTTCTTTTTTTTCAATTAATCGCAAAACGATTTATCTCTCGTACACGAGGAGATAAAGAGATCTCCCTTTACAACGAAATAAATAATATTAACTACGGTAGAACCTCCATTATCCAAACTAATTGAAAGACAAAAGCGTTCGAATAACCGTTTAATTCTCTCATTGTTAAATAAGGCTTTATCCCATATATATTTTGAGCAAATTCAATGCTCTTTTGTTTCCAGAAAAAAAATTTAAATAATAATAACAGTAAAAGTTTCTAAATTTTTAAAAAATCAAGATTTCTTTTTCGAATTTTCTTCAAAGTGAACACATTTCGATTTCGATAATTAACAATTAACGTTTGCGTATCGATATCGTCGTGCGTGTCCAATGTCAATTTCAAATTAAATTCTACTTCCCTCGTAAAGGCGGCTATTTACACTGTTGAGTACAGATAGTGTACAATTCGGATAATAGAACGTTGGTAAGTTCGGATATGGAAATTCTATTGACCCATCCATATCACTTTTGGAACCTTTCGAGATTCGAATGTTCTTTGACACGTGTTCTTTGACATTGTGCCGCGAGTAAAAACTGGTACACAGGAATTAAATTTCATTTTTGACACACAATGTGAAACAATGTGAAATCCAGTTTTAAATACGTTCGTCGAAATTTGATTAAACGTTATCTCAGAAAATTTGTCCTTGTCTTTGTGAGTCCTAAGCGAAGAGTGGTAAGCGACGATGGGATGGGAGCTGAGTCGCGTACGCGGAGCGATATTTCCATTAAGAAGTGGCGCAAAAGCGGGCACGAGTTACGAGGAGAAAGAAGAAGTGGAAGAAGAAAAGTTTCAAAGGAAAGGAAAGTTTCGACGAAGATGATATTATTCGCGATAAGGTGAAGCCTTGCACGATAGTTTATTTTCCTAGTTTCTCTTTCGTGGCCACAAATTAGAAACGAATCTTACTTTTATTCCCTCCTTTGCTTCCTCCCATACGTTTCAATTTTTCTCGATCTATCGGATAAAAAGCGATTGATATTATTTCAAAACAATATCGACTCTTTACAGATTGTTAACCGTGGGATGTTAGAGAGATTAAGATAAAATTATGTTTGGCATACGGTATGATATTAAGAGTTGTTTATCAAGTTGTACGAGCAATTTAATTTTCTTTTTGCATTGGACGAAGAGAGATCGTCTAATACAAATTGCTTGTAAAACATATATACATAATGCAAATTGAAGTTTTTATGAACACGTTAAATGGAACTTAAGGATTACTTACCTTTCAAATACATTGTTAACATTTTATAACGCTCTCTGTCTTTTTCACGCTCGCCACATATTTTTTTGCCACATCTTTAAATGATTTTTCTCGAACTTACAGAATCGCTGAATTTAAATTAAAAAATTTCCTCTCCTTCGAAGATGCTCTGGTTTCTACTTTCGTAAAAAGAAAGGAAGAAAAATCAAGCTCGATCGAAATAATTATGCCAGGGGGGGGGGGGAAGAAAATATTCAGAAATTGGAGATCGGTAATTTTAACGGTTTTCTTTAAACGGTAAAGGTATAAGTAACAGTAATAAATTTCCTCTGGAAACAGAAGCAGAAAACGTGATAAAAGCACGTGAAACCATAGTTAAAATCAACAATATGGTTGCATAAGTAGAACATTGGCCGAGTCCAATTTCTTCGCCTAGTTTTGCATTTTCGCGATATTTGTTCAACCTCCTTTCCTTCCTATCCATTATTACCCAAAGAAAGAGAGAATAATTCGAACGTATCATCTTGTTGCTCGATGATTTCGAGTTCAGTGGAAGTGATTTTGTGAACGATGTTTGGGAAGCCGGTGTATAGAGCGAAACTTGGCAAACAGTTGAGTATAAAATATGGTAAATTTCAGGCAGGTGTATTATTCCCTTGGATGAAAGGTGAAGGAGAAAAACTTGCTAAGAAACTGCGTAATAAATGTTCGTTATTACGGTTTAATACAGGAGGAGGAGGAGGGATAATTTTAGGAGAGATGAGTCGTTTCCTTTTTGAAAAAAGTAACAATTGCAAAGGTGATTCGTACAGTACATTTGAATTCATTTCAAAAATTGATATTTAAAATAGACGAGAGCGAAAATTTGCGACGATTATTCCAATGATTTTCGTATTTTATCCAATTATTTTATCGTGTTGTAATTTCTCTTGTATCTGATGCATTATGTTCGTCGATATGTTATTTTTGAAGAAAAGTAGGAAAAATTTGTTAGTTAAAAAACTACTGTAATAAAGTGTATGACTATGATTAGTGAAAAACTATTATATTAATTGAATTACATGGAATAAATTAAACAAAAATTTAACGATGCATATATTTTGTTATATTAAATCTTGATTATTCGCAAAAATAAAATTGATCCAATGTGTTGTTAAAACAGACACAAAATTGAAATAACTTGTGCAACCTAATATGAATTTCTGTGTTATAATTTGGATAAAAATATTTGGAAAAACTTGTTAAAAAAGTGTAAACAACTTCTTTTTAAAAAGTCTAGGATAATAAAAGAACCTTTTTTTCCTTGCTACATGTAACTCATAATTGAATGCATGATTTAGTTTCACGGTTTGTTACTTAACTATTATATCTTTATTAGATTTTCATTCCAAGATACTGTTCTTTACCTCACAAATGATCAATAATAAAACCGATTCAATGTTCTTACAACTTAATTATTACACAAGATAAAATGCTTACACAAATTTTAAACGAATTTAAAAAATTTACTTCAAATTTTTGATGCACTAAGAGTTGAGGAAAATTTGAAAATGCAACAAACAATTTTTTCGAAAACGTTATGAAATTGCAATTTGATCTTTATACAAAGTCTAAATATCACGCGAAACACGTAACTGCGAGCTAAATATATCACAAGTTATGCAAACGATCCATCCTCTTCCGGATTCACAACATCCTCCCCTTAACGGATGGCCCTTAAGCGGGAGATACAGTTTGTTATCTGTTGCGAGCCGAGATTCGTCCCGCTTTAATTCTCCCTTCATCTTCCGGCAAAAAATCTTCCCTTAAGCGGATAATATCGAAAATTTAAGGGATCCGAGGACGCGTGGACCGCGATGAACGCCGCTGCTTATAACGCTTTCTTTCTCTCCCGTGTTAAAAACCCGATCGTATCTTTCTAATCTCTTTCTCGAGTATCCCCCCATTTACTTGATCATTTAACCGAGAGTCGATTAGGAAGGAATTAGAATCGAGTATTTAATTTGTAAATAGAATCGAAGAAAGAAATCGGGTAGAATCTATCTAAGAAGAAATAAAAAGAAGAAAAGAAGCTATCTAAGTAATTAGGTAGATAATTACTCGTTTCACTCCCTCTCCCTTTTCTTGCAATTCACGCCTACGCTCTTTGTTTTTGCTATTTTGTTTAAAGATAATACGCTACTCTTTGATATTTTTATTTAGAAATTTTCACTATTTTTTCTCTCTTTCTATTACATAATATTCTTCATCGATATTTCAATTCAAGATTGTATGACAATATTAGTACATCCTTTGTTAGGAATAGTAGTCTTACAATTAGAATTTCATATTTATTTAGTAATCTTCACTAATTTTTCTTTTATTTATCGATATGAATTTTTGAAAAGAGAGAGTATTATCTCTTCTCATCAACCTCAGCCTTCACGTCTATGCCTTTTATTACTCTCTGTCTTACTTACTATTTCTCTAATTTTCCCTACTCTTCTTTTTCCTTCTGTCAATATCTCAGTTGATAGATTATACGGCAATATTGCAGTACAGTCTTTGTTAGAAATTATTTATTTAAGTTGATCTACTCTAATAATAATAATAACGATATCAAGGAAACAGTTTTAATGGAAAATCATGCGCGATCAAATAAATTAATACCCCAATTAATGCAAAATTTAACTTTATACTATCTGAGAATAACGATAATTTTCAATCAACGAATGACTATATACAAAATGTCCAAAAAAAAAAAAGAAATCTCCATTTCAAACGAAATACACGCATGCAGAAATTTTCATTCAAATCGGATTATCATTTTCAACGAAGTTGTGCTTCTCGAAGAAGCAGCAAAGCATCTTTCGTGCATTTTTCCGAAAGGAAAGGGGAGGAGAAAGAAATAATATCCGTTTCAAACTTCACGCATCCCTCGTTTCAAACTTTATACACGTGTCATTAGTTACGGAAACTTGGAAAATGGAAAAGGCCACCAAGAGTGAAGTGAAAAAAAACTATCATCGGTGGAAAGTTTGTCTCGTGCTAACCGTACGTTACGTCTCCAACGATGACGAGTAACAACGCTTTTGCGGAGGAAAGTTGCGCGAGCCTCGTCGTTCTGATGATGAAAAAATCATGGGAACGTGTTGTATTCTCGGTCGAGGAAACCGTAACGAGTTTGAGCGCGCAGAACGGAATAGAAAAGAAGGAGGAACGATGGAAAGAGGTATTTTTTTTTTTTCTTTTCCTTTACCTTTCTGCTGAAGATGTTATTATCTACAATCAGTCACAAAAGTACATCTTATCCGTGGAGAAATTAATATTCGTGTTTGCATTTTCTTCTTTGAATTTGAAATTTTTACCACTTTTCTTAAAAATGATTTCACATGTACATACGTTCTATACCTGTTACAATTATTGGAATTATCTTTCTGGTTTTGATAAAACAACTTATATTGAATTTGCATAAAGGCAAATTCTGTGATTTGTGTCGTTTTATGTCAAAACACAATTTGTTCGATCGACCAGGATAGGATGATCTTTAAATTGAAGTGGAGACACTTTAAATATGAAATGCAATGTTCTTTCTCTCTTTAATTTTTTCCAATACATTTTCCCTCATACTTATAATGGCTCTGTTCCATTAATCATAAACTGGTTTAACATTGTTTTCATCCAGCTCGTCAATCGTGTGTCGTTTGGATTATTGGCGTGTCATACAAAACGGTGTTATAATGCCAGAAATGAAGAATTGATGATAAAGAGAATGTTATTGAAACGAAAGGAAAAAAAGTTGGCGATATCGAGAATCGATCGTATCGAATACAAAAGAAATCGATCCTCTACGCCCGAATGGGCGCCGATTCTAATAAATCTATGCGTGGGTGGACGATTGTTTTACCCGTTTAACATTTGTATTCGCTACAACAACAAAAAGCCCCCTAAAAGGAAAAACTTTGGACAAATAAAATATGTTGGTCGAAAGAAAAATTCACGAAACGAGAGATATTATTCGTCATCGATATATTTAAATGACTTTTAAAATCGTCGTTCGAAACCGTACTTCTCTCTAAACAAAACAATTTAATCAATAATTAATTTATTCCGATAATTGGAATAAACGGAGAGAAAAGTTTGCGAATAGGAAAAAATCTTACGAGAGCGAAAGGAAGAAAAATTCTTGAATTCCGATCTGCAAAATCGAATCTGTTTGCATTTTAAACGGGAAGAAAAATTGGAGTGGAAAAATCAGAGAAACGTCGAAAGAAAGATTCAATTTGCTTTTCACTTTCGCCGAATTAAAATCCATTATTCTTATTATAAACGTAGCGCCACCTCGTGGCTGATGACGTTCAACTTGTGGGCAAAACAGCGGAATCGTAACTTTTGATTAAGACGTCCGACGAATTAAGTCCTTCACGGAAACGAACGAGCGAGGGAAGGAAGGAAGAAAGGAGGGAAGGAAGAGGGCGAATAAGAGGAGTTGGTGAAGAGAGAAGGGAAAAGAAATCGCGTTAGTGGAGTAGAGACAGGAATAGTTAGAGAGAGAGAGAGAGAGAGAGGGAGGAACGAAACTCGAGAAACTCTCCCTCTTTGTCTCTCCTTCGATGGAAATTACTTGCGTCGCGAAAGTCGAGGGAAAAACCGGTTTTCTGAGTGATGCATTCTGCCGATTCGTTACTATGCGTATCCTCTAAAGCGGCAAAATGTGAGCACATATGCTTTCTCGAAAATTCTGGATCGTTTCGAAAAGAAAGATGGATAGATTTGTAATTTTTCGATTCGAAGTTTTCGACGAAGGTAAGCGGAAGAAAGATTTGTTGAATCATTATAAATTATTCGGGATGTTATGCAAAAATATGTGAATTTTTTTCTCTTCGAATATTTCGAATATTTCAATTTCAATTTCACCATTGTCACCATTGACGCGTAATTTCGAATATACATCTGTCTTTGAACAGAAAATGGTAATGTAATATTTTTCACGCGTCACCACGTGTAATAATTATTTAATATATGAGTGAATTCTTCTGAAAGAAGAGAAGCAACGGAACAAAGAGATTTTACGATTAAGAATTAATTACAAAATGTACAAGAGTTGTTGAATTTTTATCTCGTCCCTTTTTTTTTATCGAAATGTATGTCGAAAAAAAGTATTCCTCTGTTCTAAGATAATATTATATTCCTTTCAGATTTTGTTTAAGATTTACACGCGCAATAATATGTGACAGACGTGTATATACCTTTATTATTTATTTATGAATAATAAATGGAAAAACGCACGAGAGAAGGAATTGCTTCTCTGCTCAAAAAGACGAAGAAAACGATTGTTTGTCACGTTCTCTTAAGTGAGTTAACTGGTGCCTAAAACACACATTTACAACATCAATTTAACATCGCCTTGTTCGTTAATTAATGACGTAATTTCCTATGTTGCGTGTTACATTTAACGGTATCTCGAAATATTTATTCTACAAATAGGAATTTGAAAACGTAATCTCGTGCAGTTAACGAAACAATGAAGATACCTAAATTAGAAAAATTAAAAACAATAAACTTTTCCAAGATTACATATTATTTATAAAGCCTTTTCCATGTCACACAAATTTTTTTACCGAACGAAATTAAACTTGGAATAAGAATCGAAATTCCTTCTCTCGAAACAAGAAAACGCGTTCCAATTTCCTTTCAATAACCAACAGCGTTTCATTGTGAATACGGCCAAATTAAATTCAATTTCCATCCAGGTTTTGATGAGAAGAAGCGACTATTTTCATTGTAGAAACAGATAATAGAATTTTTCCCCGGTCGTGTGTAGAAGTCGTTCTGATAAGGAGATTGCGTGTTAAATAATCGAGCAGGATATTCCGAAAAATTTGCTTTCACGTTAAAAAGCGTCCATCTGTTTAGCGTACAATGGAACCGTGGATCGATTCTATTTTCATTGTTGCAACGTTCAACAATTCGTAATAATAGAACGAAGTTGGAACATTTCGTGGATCCGCATCATCGATTATACAAAAATGGAGATTCTATTTCCATTCTTGTTCCGAAAACTGGATGGAAAATCACTGGATTGGTGAAAAAAAAAAAGGAAAAACTATTCCTCCTCCAAAAGTCAAGAATCAACACTTGCCTAGATTCGACCGCATTTTATAGGATCTCTCTCTACGGATTTTCTTTAATCCCCGTTTACGTCCAGGATTACCTAAACACGGCTGCCAAGGTTACATCCGATTTTCCGCGGCTCTAAAAGCAAATTCGATACGCGCGAGGAATCGAAGTAGAGTTTTCCTTTCGTATCTTGAAGCCGAGCCAAGTTTAACGTTCCATTATATTCGAGTTTCTTCGAGTTTTATTCGCAAAGTTATTCTAAAAGAAAGAAAAAAAAAAAGAAAAAAAAAAGAAAAAAAGGAAAGAAGCATCGCAGCGAACAATTTATTTTATTATATAGAGGGGGGGGCGGGGGAATGTATAACGCTCCTCGTTTAATTAAATTCTTCATTTATACGAAATACGAAACAGAAACGATCGATGCCATTAAACCTTTAGCTTCATTAAACCAACGGCACATTTAACTTTAATGTACACACTGCATTAAGCCCTTGAACGATAAAAGCGAATTACCTATGTGTGGCAAAATGAAACGCAAAATATTTACGTATCCTTCTTTCTTTTTTTCATCGTTGCTGCAAAAAATTTTTCTCCTCGACGAGAAATTCATAGAAATTGTGATCCCTTCATCGGCAAAGAAGATTTTTTTATTCTTTGAACAAGCATCTTGTTGTTAAGTGAAAAAAAACTTGAAATTTCTGTTATAAGAATTACATTATGTCAAATTTTATTAATTATGGAAGAAAGATAAAATAGAGAAATAGTTCGAGTGACTGATTTCGTTGTTTGATTCGATTGTATTACTATTCCATATCAAAGTATGTATTATATAATACGTCAAAGCATTCTAAAAGTTATTTTCGTTGATATATAACACGTGATGTCACGAGAATAAGATATTCTCAATACTTTCATAGATTTTTCTCTCAAAATTTTTCTCTCGGTCTTAGATTAATAAATTCACGAGCAAGCATTCAACAACAAGATTTTGCCCTCTCGTCCTCGAGCACAAAGAAAATTTGGGGGGGGTCGCTCGTGCTTGAATCCGAATCCAACAAGGTTCAAATTGATCGTTAAGCTATTCGGAATTAAACGATACGCGTGTTATTATCGTCGAGGTTGGGAAAAGAAGAAAAAGGAATTCTGGTTCGATATCCTGGTAAGCCGTGCTTACGCTCATCTCATCACGGGGGGATTAAAAACTTGGGCGAGACTTTGCGCGTAACCCTTGTATCCGCAAACTTTTCAACCGAAGGATTAACCAAAAACTCGCCGGCGGAAATGCAAATCCCTTTTACGCGGCGATGAACAACTTATCGGTGGTCCCCGAGGACGGGTGTTGCGGTTAATTTTAACGAGCGAAATTATCGTTTCCGCGCGTCGAAGGGAAAAGAGTTCGTACAGCGATGATCCTCTCGTTGTCATCCGATAATACGATCGAAAAAGTATCTTGGAAGAATTAATTTTCCATTTAAATCATTCCATTTAAATTTTATGTTAAATTCCCCTGATTCTAGAAAATTTTTTTATGATAATAATAAAATGTTAGTAGAACAGGTGAAGCGTATGTGAAACAATTTTTTTATTGTCTTTGATGATCTCTCTTCATTTAAACTTTAAGGTGTTTTCCAATATTATTACAGTCGATCGAAAAAGTATCTTAGAAGAAGTTTTCTAGCTAAATTTCAATTTTATTATTAAATTCCTGGTTTTAGGAAATTTGAATGTAATAGGTGAGGCATAGATATGTGGAAAAATTTTTGTATTGTCAGGAAATCTGTTTGATATCTTTTCATTTAAAAAGTAGCACTAAGCACAAAAAGTATCTTGAAAGAAGTTTTCTATTTAAATTGTAATAATTTTATTATCAAATTCCTCCGATTTTAGAATATTTTATTTTATAATTATAATATATTAATATATTATATTATAATAATATTTTATAATTTTATTAATTATAATAGGTGAAAGTAAATACGAGAAAGTATCTTAGGAGAAAGATTTTAAAAAATTTATATATAATAGATGAAAGAACAATTTTTATTGAATCAAAACTGTTGATTTTGTTTTTACCAAAGACGTTTCTAATAGTAAACTTTGAATTTTAATGTTCTTTTAACACAAGGATTTCGAACGATACGACAATTTTCAATCTTCCATTTTTATTTTTGCGAATTTATCAATTCTTGTTATTAAATTTGGCAAAAAAAGACTTGGAACAGCCAGTGTTTGTACAATTCCTCGTTAAATAATTTCACGCGTAACATTTCATCGATTCGAACAAGAGATGAGAAGCTTATTATCAAAGTTTAATTAATTTAGGTTTCCGGATTATATCGTTGTACTTACATACCTGGAAAAGTTTCCAGTTTCGAAAACTTACGATAATTTCCTTCGAAACTTTCAACCCGCCACAAAGTTTATCTAATTGATCTTTCACGATGAATATGTTTCAATAAAAGATAAAAAATTCCAAAGTAATAATAAGCTTCCCCCGTAACACCTGATCCATAAAGATTCGACAAAAAAAAAAAAAAGAGAATTACTCGTTTCATCCTTGTGAAGCATGGACGAGTTGAACGATGTACGAAAACAAAATGTTCAAACGTTTGATTCAGTTACACGCGCTTCGATTCTGTATCCTTTATGTCGGCGAAAAGATGCAAAGAATCGCTTTGTATCAAGCTCTAACATTTGCAATATCCTTTCCTTTGCCCCTTTGTCCATATCATTCCATCACGTAGAGAATACGTCAAAGGTTTTTTCTTTTTTTTTTTTTTTTTTTATATCAATTGCCAAATTCTATGGAAACGCGAATCACGTGTTCCTTTGATCCGGAATAGAAACAACGATCTTACTTTGGTATTACTACGTGTATATTTTGTTGGTTTAATGAGAAGAAAAATAATGTCAACTTGTTATTAAATTTTATTTTATTTCTCCTTTGTGTCATTCTATATCGTGGACAAACTATGTATCAAATTTTATAGAGAAGTGTGCTTCTTTGACCTAGGTAGAAACAATTTTTTAATCTTTCAACCACTTACTTTCGCGTATACTTTTTAGTTCAACGAATAATATAATCCACTGTATTCCACTTTACTGTTAAATTGTTTTAAAATTTATTAATTAACGTTAATGCTAATATAATTGTTAATAATTGTCACAACGGATCAATAAATTTCTTTGCTTTCATTAATTTTATATATACAATATACGTAAAATTCCTCGAAAAATAATTGCAAAATCGCTTAGCCAAATAAACAGTGTTCAACGAATAAATGCTCATCGAGCATTTTTTTATTTTCCGTAACAGCGTGCTGAAAAAATATATTTATATAATACACGATAAAATCTCACGTTAAGATCGCCAAAATATATATACCATAAATATTCCTTACCAAATATTATTCATTTGCTAAAAGCATCAAAAGCATGGTTCATCTAAAGATCATCTAAAAATACCAACATGAATTTCTAACATTCATCTCTTACGAAAAAGAAAACAGAAGGAAAAATAAAGAACTTCGAAACCTTTGACGCTTTGAAAATTGATCTTTCGCTTAAAATCGATATATTAAGAGATCAAAAGCGTATTTCTTTCCGCTAGAATAGAAAGTAATCGCACGATCCTCCAGAACTTTTCGTTCTACAAACGTACATACGTTATACGCATGCGCACACTGCTGACCACACGACGACCACTTCTCAAACGAAGAAGCGATTATCCTTTGAAAACGGTTGCAACCATTTGGGCTCCATAGACCCTCTTTGAATTCGTTCCATTGAGTAGGCGCGATGCGTTCAATTCAAACGGAATCGTACAAAACTGCTCGGCACCACCCTCCCCCCATTTAATGGTTCACACCAAGCCACCAGTTTAAATTTCATTACGACGATTATGCGTGGTAAGCTATAATCCCTCGAAGAGGATAAGGCATTTCTCAGTGTGCCTAACAGCCGCCGCCGTTACCGACGGAGTCTCCACCTATTCAGCCTGCGGGAATTTAGTGGACCAAGTGATATTACCAACTCGAGGATTATTTAGAGCTGTACGACCGCAAATTCCGAGTTGCAATGCGCTGCAGGTGTTACGAACCGCACTGGAACGAACATATTTACGAAGACGTGGCGGGAATCGATGCAGCTTTGCTCGAAATGAAATTATTCATAAAAGTATATTTTTAAAATATATCCACGAACTATGTTTTTATATATTTATTAATGTTAATGTATCTATCCATCTGGTATATCTAGGTTTCCATATAAAGCGAGAAAATTCGATTCGGAATGGAGGAATAATTCTTTTTATTTAAATTGGACCAAACAATTTGGATGGATGATTAGACATGGCGTCTCATATAATTATTTTGATTTGTAATATGTACGAAATAAGTGTTTATTTTCTCTATTGGAATAGAGATGAAAATATCTTTTCAAATGTAAATATTATTCCTTGAAAAATGGAAGTTGGAAGAAACTATTATCCAAACTACTTACATATGACTTATATATATATATCGATATGATTACATCTGGCGATATTAAAATTTAAAATCACTCGTTGACGGTGACAAAATTAAATGGCATTATTGAATTACTGTCTTAGTAGGAAATAATTTTATTGAACAAAGATGTGGTATACAAGAAGTATAAAATAGTAATTATAAATTGTAAATAATCGAGAAACGGTTAAACGAGAAGCCTATTATTCTTCGTGTTTCCCAAGTAATTAAAAAATTTCATTGAAATCCTTATTATTTATAACACTTTATACCGTTCTCTTGGTAACGGTACAATCGTCTTATTGTTGTCTAAAGATGATCAATATGTTACGAAAACAATGGAGAAATAAAAATTTTAATATCGCGTATTAAAAATATAATTACACTCAAAAGCGTGAAAAAATACCATTTTACATTAATAAAATGATTATTTAATATTATTTTACTTCATAATAATATATTTTATTCGAAATGATTTATTTGGACAAGAGGAAATTACACTTCTCCGATTTATTTTATTATTTGCCTATCGATTTAAAATAATTTCTACTCAGATTATTTTATTATTTTATTTTCCATTCCCGAATAAACATTCCTTGAAATAATTTTTCAAATCATTCGTCAAATATTACGAAAAATACATATATCGTGTATTATTTATTTATTCATTTATTTCGAAAATATTTTAAATAATCATCACAAAAATGGAGAGTTAACTGTTATTATCGAGTAAATTTTACAATAAATAATCTGAAAAGAAACAACAAGCTTCTTGAAAAAATATTACTCTCATATTTTTTCATCTAAACAATTTATCCAAATCCGCATCTTACGTACGTTCCACAACGCATCTATCTAAAACGAAACGAAACTGAAAACGAAGTAGTTGCATCGCTCGTATTTTTATTTCAAAAATTTACCGCATCGATTTACAGCGACGCTTCGTCTCGAACCCATTAAAAGAGATTCTTCCTTTTTCCGGGGCGAATACAAATCAGAAAGGTTTAACGTGAAATTTGATTTCGAACATAACAAAAACGCACCGCGCCACGCCAATAATAAATGCGGAAATATTTGCATCGAATACCAGATTTCCCCCTGAATATTAACCTGACTTAGAGCTCTGTATCGCGTTACAACTACACACGCGGTAAAATTTTATTATAACCAGGTGCAGCACACTTTGCTGCAAGTGTATAAACTTGGTGGAGGAAGCAGTGGTAGAAATTGGCGGAGAGATATTTCTCGATGTTTCGTGAACTAGAAATTCGCGTTCGTTCGCCTGTAAAGCGATATCGTAGGCGCATAGCTCCTTGCATTTTCTTTGCGCCTCCCCCCTCCCTCTCCATCGAGCTCGTCCAATACGAGAAATTATAGCGAGGAGGGGAATAAATAGGCAAACAAAATTCGACGAATATCACCGGCTAAGGCGGGGACCCAATCGGCTGGAAAATGTTTCTCAAAGGAATAATGAGATACATTAACTAAATGTACTGATGCCCTTCGTCGATTTTTATTCTCGTTACGATGATTATTTTTGAATAATCCATGTGTAATCATCCAGTGAATAATATCGTTTTAAAAAGCAGATTCTTTTTTTTTTTAATTACGTATAGTCTAAAATTATTGGATTGTTCAAGTCGAATCGAATCGCATGTGACGAACAAATTTATTAAAATATATAATATCGCGCAGAAATGATTAGAAGAATTAAGAAAGCTTTAATAAGATCTTCGCAAACAACGAATAATTAAATTCTATCGGAATCGCTTTTAAAATGACAATTTTATGACAATGTTACGTTTTTAATTTAAACGCGCGAAAAGACGGATCGAAAACTTCAACTCGTGCCGAGTAGAAAAAGTGACGCGCCATTGTAGAATAAATTAAGAAAAGATTGTAAACGTTCTATCGACGAAATGTAGATACGCAAGAATTGTAATTTCCTTTTCTCATCCATAAAGAAAGGATATTATATATATATATATATACGCGATGATATAAGTTCAAATTTCACTCAACTCGGTCGATAAAGTTGCACGGGCGAAAAGTGTCGGCGATAATATTCAAATTAACCATATGCGGAAGACCGTCGTAAGAAAAGAAGAGGAGGGGGGGAAAAAAGGGAAAAGAACAGCACACACAGTGAGGTGAAACAGTGTCGCTAATGAGTTAACAAATCGATTCGAACTCCGGCCAGGTAACTTGCGACGTTATTTTAACTCCATTAGCTGAAAATTGCATTATAATTTCCCAGTCATCCCAACTGTACACCTATCCTAACCTCGCCACTTGTAGTTCGGCTCAACTCTGTGTAACTGCACCGAGAGAAATTGATGGAGACGTTCTGGGAAGTGACATTTCGCCAACTCGAAATTTCCCTTCGTCAGCCATTCACACGAGCACGTGTATTCTCCACGAATATACGTGTATGGGTGCACGTATATATATGGGTGGAAAAGGCATATGCGCGAAGAAAGAAAATGTAGTAGCTGAATGGGACACGAGAAATCGATTCGGTCGGATTTTTTTTTAGCAGCGGATTTAACTGAATTAATTTAATTCAGGGAAAGGAATTATAATGAGATTATTTTAAATTGAAATTTTAACAAGGAGAGTTTTCCCAAAGAAATTTCTTTTTTTTTTTTTTTTAATTGGAAGTTTGTTATTTAATAGCTGCTTCTGTTATTATTATCGTTGTTGTTGTTGTTGTTGTTGTTAGTGCTCATTAAAATCAACGGAACCGAATCACTTTCGAAATCATTTTTCTGAATCAGAAAAGAAAAATTAATGAAATTGGTAAACGATATTTATGAGATCAGATGAAATTAAAAATGATTCATTGTTTTTTATCAATTTAAGGGGAGGATTAATAAAATAAATTCTATTATATTATAATATAGATTCATTCAAATTAAAAGGAAAATTGATAATGAAAGTTTGCGTGTATTTATATAGAAAATAAAATGAATTGTTTTTTCAATAAAAAAATCTCATTGACGGAGATGAAATCAATTCTCAAAATTTGTTTAGCTTATTTTGTCCGACGTATTATTTATAATAAAGTAATATACAATTAAACAATAAAGATCACAATATTTAGATTTTTTTCTCTATTTTGTACCATTAAAAAATTATATTTAAAGCATATGGAAAAAAGATAGGGAAACATTAAGAGTTGATTTATAATTGCGCCATGTATAACTCACAGAGTTTCATTAAAAACAGAATTTTCATTAATTTTGATAACACAACTCGTTAATTGAGCTTCGCGTAAAGTGTACGAAAATTTCGTAATTATTTCGTAGTCATTTCATTGTTCCTAAGGTATAAAATTTCATGTCGAAAAAATATGAAATTATATTTTTCAAGATAGAAATACCACGTTAAATTACCAGTACCAATATAGTGAATGTTTTAACTGAAAAGTAGTTCCAAAAAGTATAAGATGAATAATATATGAAAATATAAAAAATATTCATTTAAAATAAAATATTGAATGAAATTATCGATTGAAATAACCCTTTCTTAAGATTAGATGTAATATTATTTGAAGTATATTTATATTTTTGTGATTATTATTTAAGAAGAAAAGTAAATAGAAAAATATATTTATTCGAAGAGAGATCATTAAGAATAAAATTCTTATTAAATTTCATTCTATGATATCAAAATGATAGAAAAGCAAAATACAAAAGACTAAGAAAGACGAAGTTTTAAAAATTATTATTTAAAAATAATATAGAAATATTTCATTGTATAATTTAATAAAATCAAATAAATATTTCAAATATCTATTTTATTTAATGTAAAAACAAATCCCGTTACTTCAAATTAATCACATCTAAAGAGATTTAAAAAAAAATACTTCTTCCATGCAAATATTTTTACTCCTTAATTCACTATTCAAGATTGAAATGAATATAACATTTTTAACATTAGCTAATTCCACCGATATGACACTTTTCTTATCTCCAACTTGTTTCATCGTACAAAAAAAAGGTATGTCTCGTCCAATGAAAAGAGATTCAACTAGCTTGTTTTAAATGTCACAAGATAGATATTCCATGCACTGTACAAAATAGCATTCAAGCTTTAGATATTGCATATTTATACTTATTCTTGAATATGACGTACGAATAAGGTATGCGTAAAATACATATAAACAAGCATAAACTTCTTTCATATTTTCCCTAGTTTCTCTAGGGACTTTCGACGCGACAGGGATGCCACGAAAGAACGAAGTATCGGATCGAAAACGTGACATATCGATGTCATATTTTATTCCACGTTTATTTCTTTCGTTTATCTCGACAAATCGGTCCAAATCTATGATTTATTGAAGAGTTCAATGGATTAAAAAGAATTATGCAGTTGTATCAACGAAATAGATGGTCAAACTTTGATTCTTTTATATATTTATATATATAAAAATTTTAATTTTTCAAGGAACTTTTATTACTGTATAAGCTTGCGCTTTTATATCATCCTCGACATCGTAATATTAACATTTAATCGCAACGTGGAATTCATGACATGAATTATTTACGATTGGAGTTGTTTACATCAACCATGAATATAGAACAAAAATAAAACATTATTGAATTACTTACGACTTTAAAAAATCGAATAATGAATGAATATACCAGATATATAAGGAGAATCAAAATTGCCAATACGTGAAGTGATTAAAAATTAAAGAATTTTCAAATAATGGATTAATATTATCTAATAAAAGAAATGCATTGGAAAAGATAAAATTAATCGTTTAATTTTTAATATCACGTTAACAATGTTTTTAGATAATTCAAATATATATAATCATCCAAGATTTAGATAATAATAAATTTAAATTTATCAAACTTCAAATAATCGACAATTCATGCTCCATTGTAATTAATAAACACGTAACGAAGGCGCTCATTTTTTGTAAATAAAAAAGAGCTCGTAATAATACGGTTACTTAATCGACGATTAAATACCTTTGTAAGTGCTTATATGATGATAACATTAGCATAACAGCACGAGATCTGAATATGCACGGAAGCCTCGTCTAGAGATTTCCAGTTAACGAGCGGAAAACACAAATTCGCAAACCGACATAATGAAAGAGCGTAAAGTGCGTAATGCTACGATCGAATCGAAAGAAAAATTTTCTTATTTTTATAATCACAAATTATGATCCTCGATCCAACGTGAATTAATTGTGTGTTATTAACACGCTCCTCCAATCTTTTTAGCATTGTATTTCAAATAATATTATACTTCGAAAGAAAAGTATCGATCATGATAACGCGGACCACGTGATCTTTTGCAAAAAGAAACAAAATACTAAATTTAAATTCGATGTGTAAACATTATTTCAGAAAAAGAAAATAGCGTAGAAATTTGTATTACATCTAGAACACTCGATTCAATGCTTTTACCCAAATATTTATTACACTTCGTTCGATCATCTTTCAAACTGTTCGAATGCAAATCATAAAAATGATGAATATAATACAATAATTTTAAAAAAATTCTTAATTATTTCAACTTCATCATCGCCCCTTTGAAAAGCAGCATTAGATCCTTTTTCTCTCTACGATCACAATGTATACATACTGTATACAAATTACCGCCCTCTACCGACCATCAACCTACGATTGATCACTCCCTTTTGAGAAGAAATCAAACTTGCAACTCGCATCGATCAATTCGTGACGCCTAATGTTGCAAAAATTCCATCCCACGCCAATGATCCCCAACATTTAACCATCGCAGAATTTCAACACACACGATTCGAAATTTATATGCGTGGCGCGGGGTCTAATGGAAGTATTTTTAGGAAGTGGCACGCCCGACAAATTCAAAATTTGCCCCCGTTCGTCGAACGAGGCAAAAAGCCGCGCCAGGATATCCACGTTATACCATATTCCGCTGTACTCGTCTAACGCGCCTATTTCGTGGATGGGACGAATGGGAAGCGGGCGTGGGGAGGGGATGAGGAGGGTGTATATCGAAGGATCAAAAACGTGACGCGTCGAAGTCACGTGCCGCGCATTCATGACTCGTACCTTTTCATTTATCCCGTATAATGGAGCAATAGAGAACTGCCTAGGAGACACGTGCCAATGCTACGGAACCATAACTTGAACGGGAAGGAAACAGGGAGGGAAAAGTGCAGCGGAAATCGGCGCCCGATTCGATTATTCCATTCCATTCTCGGCAAGCAGAGGATATATGTTATTCTTTTTAAATAGATAATTGAAATTCTGTTTGACTTAAATTTTGTCGATCAACAATGTGATTTGTGTGGGGATTTTTTGAAAGAGCTATACAAATCGAGTTATGTAAAATATTATGTTATATATTATTGCGTGTTATATGAAATAATTCATAGCATCCATAAGTGAAATCGGGGAGATTATTCTATGGAAGAATAGAATTTTCTCTGATGACAGCGGGAATTTAATTTACGATCTTGAAAAAATTGTGAATTAAAAAAGGAAAGGAAAATCGCGAACCAAGTTCGATCAACGAAGACGCGAAACGCAACGAGGAGGAGCGATTCATCGGACAAATGCATTGTCCACACGTCACCAATAAAATATAAAAATTGTGTGTACAAAAATGTACACGCCATAATACACGGGCGATGAGAAAGATCTTTGTGTCCAATGTGTTCACGCTCGATTCCTCTCCTCGAGTTTAAAAGCGTTTCATGCAAATAACCCGATCTCTCCCCCTCTCTACCCTCCACGGATCGCTCTTTCCTTCGAATTGGAGAACGCTCTAAGCCGTAACTTTGCTTTATCGCTTCTGTTCCGTTTACTGATATTTCCGCAATGCTTGAACGTATGCGAAAGAAACGTCGCAACGTTTATGCAATGTTGATTAGCGAGTGAAAATTTTACGAGATTTCGAACTCTTGTTCGAGAATTACTTAAGTTTGAGTCGTGGTAGAATCTTAATAAACGATAATAGGATGTATCGGGAGAATTAATAATCCGAGATAGGAATTTAAGCGGTTTAAAAACGATGAAAAATTGTAATATTAGATAATTAGATATTAGAGTTAAGTTCAACTTGCATATCCAATTTTAATTTTTTAATAATAATTGAATGAAAGGATTGTATCGTAAGAAATGAATATGAATATTTTAATCTGTAATAGAAAAAAAAAGAGAATCTTCTATTTTAATCAATTACGCTTGCCGTAGTAGTATTACGTTATAATAATATATCGGGGATAATGAAAGGATAAAATGAACGAATTTACGAGCAAGATAAATTTTTTCAAAAAACTGAAATATAATCCGAAAAAATGAAATAACGCTCTTTCAAGCGTTATTTTTCAATTTGATAATTTAATTTTATAAAACGGGACGTCCAATTGAAAAATTCAATTTTTCGGTTTGAACTCCTTCGCGGTTAAATTAAAAAATTGTTACAATCCACTATAATCAGATTATAAATACACAACGCGACGAATAACAAGGGATACAAAATTTCTCCTTAATTCCTCTGATTTATTTCGATCGAAATCTCGAAAAGGAAAAAAAAATAGATCTGAAAAATTGTCTCAAAATTGTTCGCTCGCCTCGAAAATATGTATAATCGCACGCATGCATGCGTGTACGTATAAATTGTAATAAGATAGAAAGAGAGGAGGCGATAGACAAAGAGAACAATGCGCCGTTCCAGCCACAATGAACGGTTTCCACAATTGTATCGTAGAATTTCGAGTCTCTCACGTGCGTATGAATAGAAGCGAAATCTTGTGTGTTGCGCAATTCAGGTTTAGAGATGGCGTGGCGGTGGTGGAAACGGTACTGTCGCTTTGCTGCGTTTGAAAAACGAGAGTTCAAGTTAATGAGGAAAGTTGCACACCCGTCTCTCCTCTTCGGCGATATACAACATCTACTTACTTCCTAAATTCCACAATAATCCCTTTGAACAGACATTGTATATTTAGCTTTACGCGTTTGTATTTAAAACGTCTTTGCAAAATTAACTTACGCGTGTAAGTCACTTTAGATACTTGAGATAAGAGTTTCTTGTCGCCCGTTTTTAGCAAGGATGATATCAAGATTCGAGATTCTCGAATGTCGAAGGGACGTTCGATCGAAATTCCTCGACGATTGAAAAATGTGTTTCGTTTATGAACAAGTATTGTAATGGACTAAATTTTTTTAGTTATTATTTTTAATTAGTCCGATTTTGTGTAATCTAATAATAGATTTGAAGTTTCGTCGCTTCCCATCATCGATGATTTGTATGTAATTATTTCTCATGTACTAGAAACTATCAACAAGATTCGTACATACGAAAAACTTGTCAAGTAAAACTACGAAAATCTGTTCGAGTAATGTACATTTGGGAATAAAATAATTTGTAAAAAATATTAAATTTTACTCCATAAATAATTTTAGATATGTGTGTATACTGGTTTATTAATTAGATGCATTGAAATATATTATATGGGAAATTGTATAAAAAATAAATTTTATCAAAGTTCTTCATTTTATATACATTCAATAATTAATCGTTGTCTACGTTAAATCATAAAAACGATAACTTTTTTAAGCAGTAATCATTTTGATAGGTATGTCGGTAGGTTTATTATTAATAGGTTTGAAAATTCCAAATTGAGAAGACTTGTTTTCTGTTGTCGAAATCCGAAAAATCTCGAATCGGGAAAATATCATTAAAAGAAACATTCTTCTCGGATAAAAATTTCATTTGATTGCGAAATTCTATCAGAATGTTTCAGTTGGGTGCAAAATATATTACGCAAAGTTTTCACCCCTCTTACACCCTCGACAATTCCCCGACTTTATCTCGACTTGTCTTCACATTTACACCGCAGTTTACATATTTTACATCTTACGAATCTTGATCTCGGCAATTTATACCTAGACACCACCGGGTCGAAATAAACAAAATAAATTTTTTAATTGCATTCCAAGATATAAAATAATGAACATCTATCAAATTACACAAATTTATTTACTAGAGAATATCTGTTATAGATCAGGACCAGAATGAACATCTCAAACCTGCTCAAGCATCATCGAAAATTTTACTTAAAAAAACTTATCATTTCGTAGCAAGAAAGTCTTTTTCCAATAAAAAAGTTTTATCTTATCACGATTTAGCATTCTACGCTATAACACTCTGAACGATTCTCTTTCTTGTTTTCATTGAATGGAAAAAAAAAAAACGAGTTTATTCCAAGAGAGTACGACAGTAAACGAAACATTTGCAAAACAAAATATTTTTTCGCGCATAAAATGTATCTTTTTTAAAAAAAAACCGAGCGACCCGAAATCTTACGCATACTTTGATCTGACCAAGCATAACTATTAAAGTTATTTTCATCCTGCGTATATGAAACTATCTCTATCCTTGATTCAGAATCACCTATTGAAACGTATCGTTAGAATTATCCACTTTCTTCCTCTGCACAAAGTGGCTCCCGTATCGAGCCACCTTTACACACGTATAAATACAGACAAACGCAATAACGCTGCTATTTTCCACTAGCGTGGAAGTGACACGGTCGAGCGGAGAATAGATAAAAAAAACACGGAAACAAGGGATAATTTGAGCGAAAATAGGTAAAATCAGTTTTTCCGTGTTCGTCCAACCGTGAAACGGGGAGACCCGTTAATCGATTGATGAAACCGTTAACTGTAACGACGCTTTTTTTGCCTAAACAGTTGAATCCTCGTCTATATGTGTGTATACGTACGTTCGTGCGCATATACACTTGTTCCATCCCTTTTTCCAATTTCCACCTACGACCGCCGATTGATAACAAAATGAAAACAACCGCGGAACAGACTTTCCAGAAATTCTCTCGTTCGTCACCGTTACTGGAAATTGGTTTCTTTTTTTTTTTCTTTTTTAAATATGGCGTATTTGCGTCTCGACCTCGATCGTCGAGAAAAGAAAAATAACAACTCCAATCCCGGATCCCGATCGTGACTTTTATAAAGCCTTTATGACTTTTGTAAAGCCTTTAATAAATCAATTTTAATCAATAGGATTCGATAGTGATGTTTTCTTTTTTTTTTTTCTTTTTTTACGCCGATTTTAATGAAATCCAGACAAAAAATATGAGTATCGAAAATTTTTTTGTCCTTCTAAAATACGATTTCGTTCGTTTCGCTTTTTTTTTTTTTTCTTTTCAGAACGGTGATCGGAATAGACTGCGGTTAATATTCAAATAATATATGTTGTAGGGATATACTGTATCGAGTTGTATATATATTAGATAAAATGTTTATTTATCGTAATTTTTATTTCTTTGTTTTATAAAAAATTGTGTTTACCCGAAGAAAATAAAAATAGATTGTTTTATATATCACGAGTAATAAAAATGTTTAATATTTAAATTTGCTTCAATATTGGGATCTCTTCTAATCTTTCTATAAACTTGCCACACAATTTTCAATGTTGCGTCGTAACTGGAATTTTTATTTAAAATACGACGAAATCTCTTTACAATTATAATATTATGCAAATAAAATTTATATAAGAAAAATATATATAAATCACTTATAATATATTCCTTTATATATGTAAAACATATGTATTTGCATAAGAATTCAATCGTGATCGAGATAGATCGTACTATTATACATTTCGATCATTTGTAAAATCGAATGGATAAAAAATAAAATAAAGAATAAATAAAAATCACCTCAAAGAATCTGAATAATCCGCAAAACTTTTTACTCAACTATTTATCAATTTATTTCTTATACCATTGCCCATCAATACCATCCGACTTATCAAACTTAATTCTTCTTGAACGAACAACAATATTCACTTAATAACCCGTAAAATGTCTCCCTATTTTGCATACCCGGCAAAATGCCGCGTCTACGTTCGATCCTTTTATGGCGTTTGCATCCCGCATCCTATCAAGGACACTTAACCGCCAGTTACGACTTGTTTGGCCAAGTCGTGGGTACAGCGCGCGCGATCTTAGAGACGAAGGTGCGCGCCAGTGAATATTGCAATGTGCACGTGTCGCCGCGTAGATGTACACGGATGAATTAAACGTGTGCGATTCCAACGGTCTGGCTCGAGTACGTATACGCGTGCACAAGCACGTAGAAAGCGTATCTCGTTTCTCCATGCCCGATACCAACCATGTATACCACCGCGTGCGGGCAACGCTGAGTTAAACCGTTATCGGGGTACTAGGGATTATATGAGAAGCGACATTCTGACAAAAAACCACTTCTGGAAAGAGACGAAATAATACGACCAACTCGGATATCCATTCGGCAAAAAGTTCAGTTTGCTTCGGATAATGATCGATAGAATAGAGAATTGAAAATTGGCTAGATACATTTCTTTATTATTTTGAGGAACGCGTACTATTTTTAGTTTATTTGCTTGTATTTTTTTTTCTTACGGAATAATATGGATTTATGGAAGTGTCGAATATTTATATCAATAATATTTCTATTAATTTACTTATAACATATATTTATTTGCAATAAATATTTGTTGTTATGATTATATTACATTCTTTAATTCTTCAGCTTTTATAAGATTGATATAAATTATTATACTCAAATACAATACAAATACAATATTCTTAATTATTAGAATTATTAAAATGGATCAAAGAGACACATTTCAAATCATATCGCGCTCGTCTGTACAATCAATTTAAACTAAAGCTAACATCAAAGATGCCGTTCAGAGTGTCGCCTCTTGTTGCAATAGCTGCAATATAATAAAGTATCTTATCTCAATTCTCCAGTTCTATTTAAGCCCAAAATTATAATGAAACAGCGAATAGAGCTCTGAAAAAACAAAAACTTGTCTTTTTCATAATTCTCTTCAATACAAACGCTTATTTTATATTACATTGATTTGAATTTACCGCCACGCTCATTTCGCTGCTATCTTCGATTCTCGTCACACTTCACTACAATTACAATCCTAACGTAGACTTGTTCTTTGTGATTTCGATAAATTAAACGTTATTTATCGTAATTGAAACAAACTTTATTCGAAGTAAATAATAATATTGCATCATCTGACATATTCTGTTATACAATCGTAATAATTTTTTCGTAATGCAAAATTGAAAACTCAATTTTTTTCGAGATGTTTTACTTTCCTACCTTTTAATCTTCCAACGTGTAAAGGATAATTTTTACAAAATTAATCTCGAAGTTACTTTTAAAAAAGAACACATCTATCCAAATTTATTGCATGCAGATTTATTAATTTTTCTTAAAATAATAATACCACATACCATACACGAAGATAAATCGTAGAGGCGCAACAAAAAGCTCAACACTCGATATGTTATGGAATTTGTAATGAAGCGTAGACGTTGGTATTTTAGCGAGCAATATGATAGATACGATATGAAACCAGAGAAACAGATGTACGAGTATCCGGAAAGTGATTTATCATTCGCCGGATAGAAACAACTTTGGCATGAAGCTATGAGTCTCAGAATTTTTCTCAACTGTATATGAATGCTTCGTGTATATTATACACGCACATATTTAATCTTTAGAGATAGATCATCCGAAATTGAGAAAAAAAAAGTATAAGTATCGTAATTGGAAATTTTTCGTTATATTAATAACCATATTTTTATCGTGATACTTGATAAATTACAAATTTATTTGCTCCCTTTTTTATAGAATTTTCTAACCGAAGATAGAAGAATTATAGTACATATGATATTTTTGAAATAGAAGAACAAGAAAACAAAGATATAATAAAATGAAAACATCGAATGAAATAGGAAGCAATAGTGTAAAAGAAAATAATTTAAAATACCTAAATTCACCTTTTAAAAAAATAAAAAAACTTATCTTCTAATTCACTTTTATTTGATTCAATTATATTGCGCTTTTTTAATTATATAAATAAAATTTCCAACGATTTAAAGTACGAAATTTATTAATCTTTTTCTAAAAAAGAAAAAAAAACATTTAGTTTTAAAATGAACAGTGATAGCATTATAAAAGAGAAAGACTTAACTGTTACAATTATGATACCTGCTAGACAACTTTCAGAAACTGTCGAGAGCACTGTGTGAAAGTTTTATAAAAATTGGAGCATTTAGTCATTAAGTGAAAAAAACGTAAGTTTTAAACTCTATTTCAATTATGATACATAAATGAATCTTTTTAAAAAATGTCTCATTCCAATCTTATATATATATATATATATATTAAAATATAAAAATTATTTGTTTAGTAATAATTCAAACATTATTTCCGTTATTATTATTATTATTATAAATTTTGAAGATAAATGCGATCAGATATCACTGAAAGATTTATTCAATTTGATATAACGTAACGTAAAATGAAACAAAAACATGAAAAAAAAAAAAAACAATAAGACATCTTTTCAGAAAGATTCATTTCCGCGAGCATCCTTATCGAGAATAGCCTACTTACATATAAATACTTTCCTCATACGGCAGGAGGCCAAGAAGATCACAAATCGCACGACACTTAGATATTTATCAAAGCCAAAATAATCGTGGTAAAATGTAAAACGTATTTCACTCAAGTGAAAGGAATTTGTGAACGAAGATTATTATCGCTTGAAAATTATATAATTATTAGAAACTTGTATAGCAGATGGAGAATCCCTGACACGAATGACGTGTCAAATTATTGGGACGATGATGATCTAGCTAATGGTAATTTGCATATAAAAATCTCTTTTTTAATCTTCTTCCTTTTTTTTTTTTTTTTTTTATAAAATTTAATCGAGAAATCTTCTTTAAATTTATCGCGCAAATTCGATGACCAAAAATTCTTGCGAAAAATTGTTCAACGAACGCCGTATATAAAATGCAGTTTAAAAAAATAACCGTAATTTTTAAAATTTAAAGAAATATGATATAAATGTAGAGTACGTCTGAAACCGGTCTGATACGAGATAAATTAAAGAAAGAAAATGATATTTTTTTTTTTCTTATCAAAGAGAAAATAACGAAAGAGCAAAATCTGGGATAAATATACATTTAGTAACTTTAATGTCAACACGCATAAAAGCAATTATACGTGGAAAAGTCGTAGAATATTAAATAGAAAATATTTTTATTTTTTCCAGAATTTCTATCGGTTAAATATTTGCTTCTAATTTCCATTTTGTTTTCCCACTTTGTGTGTTCTCCATCCATATATATAGAAAAAGTTTAAATTGTTATTATTTTTTTATATTTACAATCACCTCACATCACATTGATCTAGCACAACATTGTTTACATGATTAACACGCTTTAAACATATTTTAAAAATTAAGAATATTTTTAATTGTCAGAACTGATTTATTTAAACTTCGATAAAATAAACCGTGCAAATGTTTTGTAAAAATTTAAATCAAAACTACCGATGAGGAAAATAAACCTTGTGCAAAAAAAAGAGAAACTGTACAACAAATTAAGAATGGATCCAAAAGAGACAAAGATGATAAAAGAAGAAGTGAATGTTCTTTTTCCAAACTTTTTCTAAAAATAACGTATATCCATTTGTTATAATACACATAAATTACCTCGATTCTTTGATCGATGAACAATTAAAATTAAATTCAAAATTTCTAATATTGAATATCCAGAGCCAAAGAGTCATCATCTATTCCAATTTTAATAATTGCATAAAAGCATTACCATAAAGAATATTTTACTCGAAATATCCCCTTATAAGATAAGATATTACCAAGTTAAGAAGAGTTCGTTTTAATACAATTTATTTTAATATCACGATGGAAACGTGGCACAATGGAATAATTACAATAGAAGCAGCACCGCAAGAGGACAGGACAAAAGAAAACATTCGCGCTGTTTTTTACCCCCCCCCCCTCCCCCTGCAACCGGTGCGAAATAAGTATGCAACTCTCGTTGACACCTTAATTAAAACTTTTCACCCTTTTACGAGAGGTCAATTTAGCCATTCGCCGATTACTTTCTCGGCGCAAAGGAAACGAAAGTTATCACATCCAGGGAGTAGTTCGCGGTTTGAAAGAACAGGCTTCCATAAAAATGTGTATACACCTGTGAGAAATTAGTACCAGCCGCGAAGTTAGATGGGGCGTCTGGTTTCTAAAAAGGACATCTGACGTTATATATTATCGCGGATAGGAAGGAACATTGGTGGGGATCTGGCGGAGTATCATACGGTTTCAACGGCACGAGTCAGCCTTATGGACTCCTCTACTCTATGCGATCGTATGGTCGATGACCCAGAGGATGTAAGTTACTAACGGATCGCGCTGAATCGAGAACCAGACCTACCCGTGAACATCTTTCGAAAAAACACGGTGGATCTTGGCCTGTCTACGATTCTAACTTTTAACTTATAGTGAAATAAACGAATACATACGATCTGGACGTTAACAAGAACGAGATAATTTCGTCTCTCGGAATAAGAAAAATAAGAGATTCTTGATTGGTAAATAATAAAGTGAAGTTTTGATCGTTCGTAGATTTGTAGATTTGAAAAAGGGAGAATTTGTTGAGAGGAAAGAACAAAACGAGTAGAATTTATACAATATGCGGTTATGTTGAAATTGTGACCTTCTTGTCGTTTCAAAAATGTTTTGTATATTTTGCGAATTTTTCTTTTTACCAAATTTTATAATTTAAAATTACGTTAAAATTTTTCTCTTGCCTAAGCATCGATTTCAAAATGTTTCACTATTCGTGCATAGAACAATGAATGAAAGCGAGAGAAAACAGCCGATAGTGTGAGTGTGACCTCTTATACGATTATGGATTTCGATAAATAACGAATAACGTACTAATTTACTTACTAATACTAATTTTTATCATTTCATTATATTTATACACAATATTACGTAGAATTTGCACTTTTGCACGAGATAAAATAATTACAAACAAGAAATTTTAATAACGTTACGTTATTATATTATTCTTTTTTTTTTTTTGTAACAACATACGTTTCTTCGTGCATTGTATTTACATTCACGTTTCGTTTATAATGAAGTACGTGTATGTTAAAATGATACGAGTATGTTGCACCGTAAATTTTTCTTGAGAAATCTTGCTGGACAAGCAATACTATACAAGGTGTTCACCTTATAAATTCCCCAGTGTTCTTCTTGCCAGCGATAAAGTTTTAAAAAGATTAAAAACAAAAAGAAAAACGCGAGTTTCATCGTTTCATATTACGCAATACCAATAATAATCGGAGCAAATTTATATAAATTCGCAATACCAGTTATGGAACAAAAATTTTTTTTTTAATTCGTGATAAACAATTGTCGAGACAAATTCAATGACACACGAAGAGACACGATAAGGTTCAATGAATAAAAAAGTCTTGCGGATGAATGAAAATGAGTTGTCAAAAAAGTTTTCGAAAATTCAAAAAGTATCAAGAAAATTGTCAACGTTATTGAAAATTCATCAACGAACGAATCGCGAAACATACGATATTCTCGCTTTCCTCTATTGCTATCGCGCTCATTAAACCTTATCGTGTAATAGGTCGTTGAATTCATCTCGACAATCATTTACGTTAAAAAAAAAATATATGTATCAATCAAAAAAAAAAAAAAAAAATCATGACCTTTTCATTTTATTAAATTTAAAAATTCGAAGTTTTATTCTGTATTTCGCATCTATAAGAAAATAATTTTTGCTAATTCCATTTTTTTTTTCTTTGAATCTATTTTTGAAGAAATATCTGGAAATTGACGATGTGAAAAATTTCATAATTATTGTATTAACTATTATAATCAGACTTGCTTAAACTTTTTACAGTGAATCGCGTTCAATGATGGATGTACAAAGTACTTTCTTTTCAAAGAGAACGTTGTAATAAGAAGTTGAAGTTATCAAAAGTCGTTTTATTTTTAACAAAAGTCGTTTGATTCAAAGAGCAAATCGAATAGTGTCTAAATATATCAATTTTATTGACGTATTTGACAAAATATTGAAAAACCTAATTATTTCGTGGAATTGTTACGAATAAATTTAAAAATTCAAAAATTATTAAACATGCTCACAAATATCACAATTCGATATTGTTGCCAATTTGCAAGCGTATATTCTCAAGATCAACTTTCAATCTTCAAGAGTTTTACTCTCAAAAGTCATTCATCGAATCCTTATTCAAAAGCCAGAACTAATATCATTGCTTATATATCACGATACTGTTTGATTTTCACGGTGTAATGACGAAGAGGCGACCGTTTTCCATTCCATCCATTTCGACTAATCGACGACAATAGAAACAGCTACATACACAGCTATTACTATTATTACTATATTATTATTATTATCGTTACTATTAACTTAGTAAATTCGTAACGTTATCGCGTATGTATGTACGAAGATACGAGGCTAAAATGTGTAAACAGCGGCACTGCTTTTGAAACTCCATTTGGGAGAGAATCACTTTATGCATCCGAAAATTCCACTTTATCTTTGCGTTATACTTTTCCATCTACGTTCTCTACCAGTGGAGATAAATAAAAATCGTAACGCATTCTATTAATGCATCCTTCTTACAACCTCGTACGACGTGTTATCTCGCATCGAGGAGGAAAACACGATGCTAATGATGACACGCAAACGAAACGAAAAGATAACGATGGCAATAAAAGGACAAAAGGATATTAATTTTGAAACGGAATCGTATCGAGTTTCGAGCGAAATTAAATTAAATAATACCCGTCCAACGGTCTCTCGACCGTAAATCGTCGGGGAGAGGAACGTGTCCACGGTAAACTAAATCAAAGGAACACGACAATGAATCATTCGACGCGGAAAACTAAAATATATAAAACGAGTAAGCAACGAGCAGACATGCAACCGTGCTTTTCGAGTTCACGTTAAATAATAATAACGAGGAATTATTTTCCGTGGTTATACCCACGTGAAATTCTCAAGCCGTGGCGAAGGCGTTCCACGTAAGAAACGATTCCGTGTTCATTCCTGCATGAACGCGGAGATCCCTACCACACGCGGGATAAACTTTCACCGCAACATTTGCCATCGCCTCGATGACGTCGCCGATCAACCGACCTTGCGTTCCAAGTACCGGTATTTGGATTAAAAGAAAAACATTCTTTTTTACCGAGAGGTGAAAAAAATATCAAATTTTTCAAACGTTTTTCGCAGCGAAAACTCAAGCGAAATTAACCGTATATTCCGCTTATCGAGACTGAAAATAAACTTCATGAATATACATCAAGTTCGGGTAAAACTTGCCTCGAACGTATTAGATCTGGAAGTTAATTCGGTTTTTGAAATAAGGTTACCATTTGTTTGAGGAGAAGAGACTACACGACTTCTATTCCTTTGAAATATTCGTCGGTACTCTCCATGCCTTTGTTCCATCTTTCGGATAAATTTCGAGTACCGGGACAAAGGGAAGGATGGCGATTTTGATGTAATGAAGTTATCGGTCTTCTTTTTTTTTTTTTTTTTTTTTGGTATCTTTTACGTTTGAAAATGTGTGATATTCTTCATGATGAGTATGATATTAGAGTATAATTCGAAGCGAGTATATCTCGGTATAAAAAGAAATCATTAATGATTATGTGATAAATAAAAATTTGATTTTACAAGAAAGGGAGGAGAGTTCTACACTGAGATGCAGTTAATTATATTGGATAAAAATTATTGTCTTCTCAAAAATATAAGTTTATGCATTTATTTCTTAAATTAACTGATCATCATACTTGTTTTTCATTACAAACAATAAGTTTGTTTGTATATTATTAAGAAAAGAATATTTTATTATGAAGTGTATCTATCAAATAAAGTTGACACGAATGGATAAAAGAAAATAATTTTCATATGATAGGATTTCTTTGTCCAAGAAATAATTATTTTTTGCAAAGTCGAAAGATTTGCCGCATTTCAAAGATCGGTAAACGATCGATTTTTTGTCTCGAGTTCATCTCAAGAATCAATTGATGCTGATGACCGTTCACTTACGAATATTATATTATTTCTTTTCATATTTCATCAAATGATGATGTTACAAATATTTAAATCAAAGTTTTAATCAAATTCTAAATCTAATATTAAAAGAAATAAATAAACAATAATAATGATTTGTGATTATCACGAAAGATTTGGAGTTTAATCATGGAATTTCAATTCATTTTTCCTTTGATATTTTGATATCATGATTAAATGACAATTAAATTTTTAATTTTCGATTATTTTTTCGATAATTTTGTTGTATCAAAGATAATCTACATTTCTTATATAATTATCAAATAATTACGTATATCTATTATAAAATATACTTTCTTTATATATTTAAATTAAGTTCTCTTAGTAATTTTTAGAGTTTTAAATAAAAATTTTAAATAATTTAGAATTTTTAATTATTTGTTTTGAAAATGGAATATAAAACAGCTAATAATTTGTTCTGTATTAATCTCTAATAGTATTTACACGTTGAGTACTAAATATTAAATAATTCTATAATGGAAATCAATGAATTTTTTACGAATCTTATCATGTAATAGAATCACAAGAATAGAATCACGCAAAAATCTACATTTTTCTTTAAAATAAATAATGATAGATAAATATAAAAATGAAAATTACTCTGATTAGTCCGAAATATAATATATATGCTAATATATATAGTATTGATTTGTTTTATTTTGTTTTTTTTTTTTTATATTTTTGATAAAATTAAAGAAATGTGCTTTAAAAATACCACGAAATAAATCGATCAAATGAATAAATATGTATACATGATTTGTTCTCTTATAATTCAATAAATTTCAAATCCTAACAACTATATAAAAAAATTACTATTTATTGTACATGTTCTTTAATAATTAATTCAAATGAATAATTATATTAATTTTTAGATAAAATATGGAAGAAAGGAAATATCCCTTTAAGAAGATTCCAAAAAAAAATGAATACTCATAAATGGATACACTGCAAAGCAATAGCTGAGAAGTATATATCGCGTATTATCGCATTTATAACATTTTGAAAGGAAACGATCGTAAAAACATGGAAACCAGGTGTCAATACTGTTCATTGACCTTCGTTGAAGCAACTAGTGTTCAAATACATACATACATGTACTGTATGATTAATTTTCCGTGATCAATAATAACAATGAATAATGGAGCTCATAAAATCAGTGAAATGATACGAAAAGCGTAAGTAAATTTTCACTGAATTGACAATTCCAAAGTTTCTATAAAACGTTTTCTTTGAAACATGACGTTAGTAAATTCATAGTGAACCACAATGCAACACCGAGATCTTCCTTTCACCGTAACAGAATAAAGGTAATAACTTCACTAACAGCTTGATCAAGTAAAAGCAATGTCACGCAAAGATTATGAAAATGGAGAAAAGACTTACCGGTCACGAATAAAAATTTGTTCCGCGTGTCTACTCGTCATCTTTGAAGAATCTTGATTCAGGTGTTCTACGTGGGAAGTTATGCCAAGGATATCATACCGTTGACTCTTGTCACGAAACCAAGAAGACTGTTTCGAAATAAAATATGGTACGTTTATAATTACGAATCACTGATTTTCGAATCGATTGTTTCCTTTTCGCGCGCGTAAAAATTCGATTAGAAAGAACAAACACCGGCAACAACGCAACGTGAGCGAAACGGAAACAAGTTCTCTTCACTGATTTTTCCACGTCCGAAATTCCGATATCCGCAGAGACGAAGATACTATGCAAAATCTTGATCATACAACCACACTGCTTGACATTATCCACGCGTTCTGTCACCGGTGTTGCACTATCTTGCGGCTCTCTCACAACGGATCCGAGGACGATCCGTCGAGAGATCCTGTCCCCTGTTGCAAAGTCGATAAACGGGCTTCTTCGTTCTTGCTACGGATGGAATTTATGTATCAAACGGTTGATGCTCACGTTTACAATTATGTTCACGACACAAGCCGCCCAATCTACCGAACTCGTGAAAGGCGACTGAGGTTCTGACCGGCTTTGTAGGGAGGGGGGCGGTTTCCTTGCTGCTATCTCACTCCTACACAAATGCAAGGAGCTACACCGTACCCCACTATGAGCGGACTCGGCGAAAAGCCGCAAGGTTTTGAACGAGCCATGGGATTGGTTGCTGGTGGGGGAACTGGAAAAGTAATAGGAGACCGCTCCCAGTATGATGGCAGCACTGAACGTGAATATGTTGATACAATTTGAAGACGGACTAAAAAAAAAAAAAAAATGAAAAAAATAATTATTTCCTAATTATCATCTTATTTTGTAAATAACAATATTTATATTACAGTACTGTGAATATTTGTAAAATAGCGTACATTATAAAGCTTCTTACAAATAAATAATATTTATGTTTATACATTACTATAAGATGATTAATTTTTAAATAGCTTTGATTTCCTTTTTTTTTATTATTTAATAATAGAAAAAGTTTTTATTTATATATGTGTATACCTTTACAACACCAGAACTAATATAGTTTTAAATTTTAACTAAAAAACGCTACTTTCTAAAAACAAAAAAATGTATTTATAATTTGTTTACTTATAATATGAAAATATTTGTGTACAATAATACAATAATAGTTATAAAAATTATTCGTTGTTACAGCCTCTTGATTATATATTAGATAATTTCGATATAATGAACTTTAAATTCAACAATTTTTAGAAAAAGATACTAAATACATAAGCATATTTTACTTTACTTCAATAATTTTTAGTGATTAAACGATACTTAATAGTAAAATTGCTCTTTATTATGAAAATGAACATTTTACATATGGCTGGTATTTATTATACGGTGTAATACCGTACGTACAGCGAACATTACACTAAATGACACAAGTAACAATAGTTTTATGAATAAAATGAAAAATGATATGAACAGAATCAAAGAAGAATTGTTAATTGTTTTAACTAAAAACATACATTGTTTCGTTTTAGATTGATTCAATATTTCTATTATGGATTTCACGTTGATTGAACACTACTGGAATAAAGATTATATATTACATCAAAGGCTTTGCAATGCCGAAATATTTTTCTTTTACCTTTACACGAGTAAAAGCCTATTAGTTTCAAAGATTCCAGTCTCATAATCGTGAGCATAAATACACTATGCCACAAATTACACTTTATTGCATAACTTTATTAAATGTGATTCAGATGAGAATACTTTCATAAAATTAGAAAAATGGAAACAATGTTCACAGAACTATTATTTCTCACTATAATCTTATATACCTACATTAATGTTACAGAGACTGAAAACTTTAAAAATTTAATCAAACATATTTGGCAATACAAATTTTAGAATATAAAGTGTCCAAAATTAAAAATTTAATCTAAAGGTGTTATGCACACTGTATACTGCTGTAAGATAGTTAAGAGTATTTAATAACAAGAATGAGTACGTATTTTTATTTATAATTATAATTATACTATTCTTATTGTTACTGTGAGAAAATGTAAGTAGACTAAAAATTTAAAAAATTAAAAATAAAAAAATTTAAGAAATTTCTATTAATATTCGCTCATATTACACGTTTTTTTTAATTGTTATGCTATTTTATATTAATATTTTTAAGAGCAATAGTCTAAAGAGATAAAGTTCAAATAGCTTTGATAAAGACAAAGATAACAAAAGAAATTCTTCTTTCAAAAGTATTTTACGACACATCCAAGCTTTTAAATACTCCAACTTTAAAAATATTTAGTATCCGCACACAGTATCAAGACTTTTACAGTTTTGAACAAGCCATGCTACAACGCATCGCTCGTCAATTAATTACAGTGTAGCGTACACTAAAATTTTTAGACCTATATTATTAACTTTTCCAAATGCCAATTATATAGTGAAAATTTTTTTCTTCTTTAGCTCTCATTACCTATATTAAATTATATCAATATTTGTTTTATTTATATATCTATATATCTATATATATTTATATATATCTATATTTATCTTTATATATATATATATAATTATATATATATATATACGTATGTATATCACGCCAGTCTCGTCATCAATTTAGTAACGTAGGTACACTTTGTCAACAATCACTCTGCTGTTTCGCATCTGTTTTGTCTACATAGCTTCAAATGTTTTTAAATGAATCACTAAATAATTATGCTGGTTTCTGTGAACCTTTCTTTCCAATCAAAGATTTGTGGATATGTGGAATAACACCTGTAACAAAATAAAATTAAAATAAAAAAAATTATCATTACTTAAATTGAATTATCAATATATATATTATATAAAATTCTATTACTTATTTATAACAAGAATAAAATTTCTTGCAATTATTAGATAAATAATCTTTAAGTATATCCTGATAATATTATTAAAGTAATTAATAATAATAATAATTAATAATTCCAAATATCCAAATAATTATAAAATAATTTTTAAAATTTTATATACACAACTTGAAAATCAAAATTAATTATTTCTTAAGAGAAAAATAATAGGTTAAATTTGATTTGTTATAACTGTTTAAGCATATGAATAATCAGAAAATATGTACCTCCTCCTGCAATAGTTGCTTTAATGAGACTATCTAATTCTTCATCACCACGAATAGCAAGCTGAAGATGTCTTGGTGTAATACGTTTGACTTTCAAATCTTTTGATGCATTTCCTGCCAATTCAAGAACCTAAAACATACGAAATATTATTTTATAATATATATAATAATATATACTTTTTGTGAGACTATTAGCACACTACAAAACACAATATCTTATATTTATATATATATATATATATATATAGAAAAAAAAATATGAAAACGTAAGAATGTATAAAAAATGTTCGCATATGAATGTTTATTAATATTATAATAATAATAATAATATTAGAAATATCTTAAAATCGCAAAAATAATTATAAATTATAAATACAAGTATTGTTTATCTATAAAAATATTTTTTATCATATAATTATATGGTAATATTTCTGTAATAGAAAGAGTTCCTTTTAAAAAAAAAATGAAAAAGATAAAAGTGAAATTCTATATAACACGATAAGCAAAATATGTTGTTCCTTATTTGCCTACGGTTGACGAAAAGGCGGGAAAAATCGGCCATGATGCTTGGCGTTAGTGACGCCATCAGTCGCTAGTGATGCCAACGCATATAGTCCTGGTTATAACGGCTGATCTTCCTATGTGCGTATTTGCCTTTCTTTCTTTGTCTTTCTCTCTTTGTTTTGCGAATGCTTTCTTCTTTCACATATATTCTCACTCACCTCAGCAGTGAGGTATTCCAAGATAGCTGCACTGTATACCGCTGCTGTAGCACCGACTCGACCATGACTTGTGGTTCTGTTTTTCAAATGCCTGTGAATTCTACCAACCGGAAACTGGAAAAAACATTCGTACTATGATTAGTATTAGGTAAAAATTATTATGTCTGAGTAATTTTGCTTTCGTGGCAAGGTAAATATTTTTGGGTTAGGACGCATCATGTATAATGTCCGTTCAAATAACATGAGGTCACTCAGCGTCAGCAGCTTTTCGTATAACAAATATCGAACGACGAGAAATGACACAATTTTTCGTAATATTATATGTTTCTAGCATTTTTCCCGCAATAATTATTTATAAATTCATCATATATCCAATTCTTCTAAAACAAAAACCAATTTTATCTACACACATAGAACAGCATACATAACTCGATTCTCTTTTAATACAACGAATATCGAGCGACACACGATGATTCGGCTTTCCCGAGCTTTCCAGTTTAGTACGTGGTTTCGTCATTCATTAGTAAACGCCCTGTGTTTTATTTATTTGTATATAAATAATTATCCGAAAGAAACTATTAATATATAACATTGAATTAATATGAATAATTAACAAAAAAATATTTTTTTTTATAAAATATTATGTTTAATTATATCAAGTATTATATTTAATTATCGTCACGTTTGTTTGTTTGCATATAAATTCTTGCATAAAAAATGAAATTTTTCAAATCAAATTATTTATTATATTATTTAAATATTAAAATAAATAAATAAAAAGATATAATTTCAATATAAATATAATGTAAATATTAATATTAATATTAATTAAATTTCAAGATAGATAAGCGTGATTGAATACAAAAATAAGTTACATTTACTGTCAGTTTAAATTATCTTGACAGAATTGACACAATATGATTGAAACGAAAATAATTACGATGATTCGTATTAAGTTATTTTTAGTAATTATTAAAAAAAAATATATTTCAATAAAAGTCATATTAGTAACTGAATTGAAAGATATGAGAGGAGGGGGGGTGTAGTACAAACTCAACCGTCTCGTTTGAAAACTTCCGAACTTAGACGTAATCACCATAACTTTAATTCAAAAAATAATAGATTTTTTCGAAGTATTATTTAACTATTTGGCACAATATGCATAAATTGAACTTAAATAGATCACTTTCACATATTTTATTCACACAAAAATCACAAAAACTTCAAAAAAATGAATTTTTCATTAGGTATCTAAAAACGCCTCGGTTTTTCGCGCCAACCACAATGTTTTAACCTGTTTATCATTAAAATCTACTAAAATAATCATGTAAATGTTATTTATCAGAAAATAATGTTAACAAAATTATATTCTACGCATTTGACTTAACTGAGCAGCAAGCAATAAACTCACCTGCAAGCCGGCTCTCGCCGAACGAGAGACCGCCTTCGCCTTCGCTTTACCAGAGTCCTTGCCCGCCTTTCCGCCAGCCTATTCAGAAACGAAAATCATGGTTAATTTGCAAGATACAAGCACGAAATTTCGCTAGAAGAAAGTATGAACATCATAGAATATGGTGATATGATTAGAAAATATGGATGGCTAAAGGATCCGCTGAAAACTTGCGGATACTCACCATTATCCGACAAGAGCCTTTGCGGTTCACTACACGACAGACTTGCCTGAAGCACAGACGACGCCGTCTAAGCGCGGTCCCGCCAAATACGCTTGGCGCTGTCGGCGCGTCCCGCGATCACCCCACGTGACTAAAACACACCAATTATAGAGACACAATGAAATGCCCCTTCGCCATCTATTGGTCTTGATTCGTTACTATGGTTCTGGTAGGAGACTAACGTTTCTATCTTGTATCACTTGAACATTGCATCGTATACACAGAGTAATTTTCCATACTGTCTAAGGTACACTGCGTTATTATTCACGTCGGCCACTTACCGTTTATTTTCAACTTATCAGACACTTCCTAAACTCTTATAATTTTAGATTCAATGACCACTTAATTTTAATTTCATATTTTTCTACATATATTTCATTATCTCTATATCAAAATGGCTTCATTTAAAATTTTAAATTCAAGCTTTCTATTCTTTATTTTTATATATATATATATATATATATATATATATATATATATATATGATATATATATATATATATATGAAATTTTTTTTCTATAACAATGAGCAAGAAATGTAATTATATGTTATAAATAATAAATATATATAAAATTAATAAAAATTGAAAAAAAGAATCAATTTATTTTTTTATATAATAACTTTCTCGTATCTACTACTTCACCAGTAGATAATATTATACATACATAATTAAATAATTTAAATTTCACTTCTAAAATATATTTTTCGATAAAATAACCAATAGTATAGATAATAGAATATGTAAAAATATAATTTTTCAAATATATTTATATTAATTACCGTAAAAAAGTAATTGCCTTTTTAAAAAATTCAACATGCCAACGATGCAATACTGGTTATTTTAAAATTTAAATTTTAAAATAATTAATAAACTTTAGATTATAATTTCAATAATTTGTTCTTTCCTTCAATACGAGTATAACAAAATGAAATAATATCAAAAATTTAATTTTAGATCGAAACTTTAATAGATCTATAATGTATATGTATATTCATATTTTTTATAATTAAATAATAAAAAATATTATATAAGCAATATATATCATTAAATATTATTATCGAATAAAATAAAAAGTAATAAAGGAATCTGTTTAACACGAAAGATGAAATAACTTTAATACTTCGATCTTCATTATCTACAGAAACTAAATTATTCCTGAAATATAAATGAAACATTTGCATTTTCTTTGATTTAACCGTTGACATCATAAAGCATAATATATAATGGATTAGTATTGCGCAGATGAAAGAAACTGTATCACTCTTTATTGATAGAAAGGCAGTCACATAATAAATTTATACAAAAGGTATGTATGTATATATGTATATATATAGAAAATACGTACGTTGTTGCTACGAGGATAATATCAAGATTATACTATAGGGAGAGGAAACGAGCAGGTGTAACGCGTTTCTATTTGAACCATCATATGATAACAAATAATTCCAAAATATTTAAAAAATTATTGTGAATTTATCGCGATTTAATTTCTAGCGTACACATCTCTATATTATTAGAGAGCACTGTCTAGAACTGCGGTTGGCACGACCATTACGGATGGGTTGCAATATCGACGAGGTCTCTGCGCAGACATGCGCGTTGCCGAGTGCAGCAGTTTACTTGCAACTTTTCCCGCCATTTTTCTCATTCCTCGCCCTTTCATTAGTACATTACGTCGTATGTTTACCCTTCTTTTTGTTCTATCCGTTTACATATCCCGTGGTCATAACCACCACCGCTTATCATTGGAATTTATCATAGTTATTATTGCTCGGAATTCTTCGTTTCGGCCAACTCATCGCACTTATCGTCCAAATCCTCCTACAATGGGAATCAATATCATTTCGGTACGACGGTTCGACATATTTTGGCAGACAAAAAATATTATTTTTAAATTTTAAAAATACCACTATTTCTAAAAATTATTCCTTTTAATTGCATTTAAGATATATTTATTGTACTTATTTTATTCATCTTTTGAATCGATATATTTTTATTTGTAAAAACACTTGAAGTACTCAAAGATAGTGTAGAAGATAACAATAAATCTTGTATACACAAAAGTCAAATTTAGATAAAATAATAAAACAGTAAAATTTTAAAGTATGCATATACAGTATATTAAAAAATAATTATTTAATTAGTTTAATATTAATATTAAATTTTCCGATTATCAATAATTAATAAAATATAATCAAACATTTAAATATTGAATTTTGTACGAGATAACGGACAATTATCCAAAAACAATATTTCAAAGACTTAAGAATTCTAATTATAATTTATAATACTATTATATTATTTATAAAAAAAGAAAGTTTACCTCATTAAGTTCTAAGCATTTCCCCCATTCGATGAGGGTAATTTTATGATCGCCATCAATATCGCACGAGTCTAAGAACGGTGCAATACAATGTTCGAGAGCCATTAACGGTGCTTTGATGGGGAAAAGTTCGTGTCTGGAAACAGCCCTGTCATGAGGGTGACCATCCAAGTCACACCATTTCCAAATGGCAGCATTAGTCCAGCGTAACGTATGATTTGTTTCCGCTTCCCGTTGCATTTTCAGGTAATGGGATGGTAATTCTTGACGATCAGCAAGGTCTCTCATAATGTTAAACAGCCAGTCGCGCATTCGCCTTGGGAAGTCGGCCATGTCTTCTGATTTACATTCCTATGAAATAAAAAGTTAAAAATGATAAACTTGGAAAATTTTTTTCTGAATCTTTTATATAATCACTGATCTATTTAATTATTCTAAAATTTAATTGACAAATTTTATTTAATCATAAAAAATTCTATATCTCCTATAAATTATTATCATAAATTATTATAATTTTAATTTGCAAATAAAATATTTTATATAAATATAATATGTATTCATGTTTAAAACTGTATACCTATATATAGAAAAGCAAAAATTTTGTAGAAATTTTTCAAATTTTATAATTTTATATGTAGATAAATAATAAAATTTTAATGTTGAAAAATATATTGTTTTCTACAATTTTTTACTTTATCTTTTTCTATATATTATCTTTGTTTAATAATAATATACCACATCATAACTCATATTCTCAGATAATGAGATTAAGTAATTCAATTGTGTAATATAAAACAATAAGAACGTAAATATAACATTATAATGAAATCATTTCTCCAATAAAACAATAATACACAATAGATAAGATATACTTTTGATTATAGGATAGTATTCCATTATATCAATGGTTGATAACTAGAAAACATTTTACTAATATCATATGATGATATAAACATTGCAACAACAACAACAACAACGAATATTTAATATTTCTCTTACTTATTTATAGCGTATTGCAAAAAATACGAATTTATTTTTTCGCTCTATCATTTTGATATCTTCGATCAATGAGAACGGAATATATAAATACATACAGGCATCTGTCGGCATTCACCGTAGTACACGACATGAACGTGTTGATATTTAGTGCCTCTGCATCTGGGATCGTTGGTGTCGCAGAAACAACGCGCTTGATAGACCTCGCAATCGCTTCCGAATGTTTCATTGTGATTAGTGCAAACTTTTCGCCTTGGATCGATCTCTTTGTCGCATATCTCGATGCAAACGCATTCGGCAGTGTCATCGTCGATAGCCTGAAACGAAGAAATAACGTTGTTCCAAAAGAAAGACATAATATTCCAAACCAACGTAACATTAAAAATCCTGATTAAAAAATTATTTAAGTATAATCTTTTACACTTACTCAATGTTAGAATAGAAATTCTCAAGAAATTATCATTAAATGAAATTGCGAGATATTGGGAAGAAAGAACGATTTACGATGATTATTTGAATTTACTTTTGAAATAATTTTTTAAAATATCCTTCGATCGATCGATTTTCTCAGGAAACGAAACATAAATACATCTTAATCTCTGAATACATTTTTAACAGATAGATTATTTCGTTATATCTGACATACCTTGCAGACTCGTCCAGCATCACAGTGTTTATCCATGCACGGATCCAAACGGAGCAAACTCTGACGCTTCGATCCAACCTCGTTTCTGCCATCTTCGACGGTGACCTCAGCATCCTCCGCTGCCTCCTCGGCTATTTCATCAGCCTCAAGCATGTTCATGACCTCATCTTGAATACTGGCTTCCGTCGTGGTCGTGCGACGACGATGTTTCCTTCGTCGCTAAAAATCAATAATAACATTATTATAATCGTGTACAACGATCAATCTGCAATCCCAATATGTTCCAACAAAATAATTCACTTTTTTTCCTGGCAACGAATCGAATAAAAATTTATCATTCTTCAAGTAGAAGAGAGAGAGAGAAAAAATGGAGGACCTTGAATTATCCGATATCCGCGTTATTATTTAAATAAATGTTTTTATCAAGTGACGTAATCATTCACTGCTTTAATAATTCATATATTCTGTCACGACGTGCGATGTGACAAAGTGTTGTATTTATTCTACGATTAACTTACCTGTTGTTGAACCGAGACATCCACCAAAAGGGCCACTAATAGCAACGTAAATAAGAGGAATTTCACTTTCGTCCGCATTGCGATCTCTGCGACAAAGAATCGAATTTAAATACGCGTGTACGTAAATTTTAAATAACGTTAATTACATGCTTAAAATATCTCTCCTCCTTTTTTATTCTCCTTTCTCTTTCTTTTTCTAATACGCAAAGCGATGAGGAATAATTGGCTTTCCGTTATTCCTGTTCTCGTTTTATAAACTTCGCCCGTGATGGGAGAATTATTGTTCCAATACTCTGTACATACAATCAGATCTCTCTCAATTGAGGATCGTTCGTCTAGAGAATCTAGAGATGGTCTTAATTTCGAAAATTCCCAATAATAATAACGCGCACGAACGGTCAATCCAGCTTGGGTCAACGATAAATCTCTGAGACCTTAATAGGAGCAACGAAGCGATAACCCAGATACTTGGAAATCACGATTCTTTACGAATGTTCGTAACGTAAAGTTGGAACGCGTAGCACGCAATACCGTTTTCCTTCATTACTCCAACGCGTGTAAATACAACGCTTGCTACAAATAGGAACGATAAAACCTATTTAAGTTATTGTCTCTTCCTTTGAATTGATGACGAGAAATGAAGGTCGACGTTGAACTCATCGGCTAAGTATGGACGCCCACTTATGTTTGAATGAAATTTCTTCGTTTGCGTTTTCAATTTTCTTCCTCCCAGTTTTAAAAGAAACAGTTTTAATTATCCTTTAATCAATTGAATTACTTGTCTTTGAGAAATGTAATAAGTTAATTTGATTCTAAACTGTATGAAACTACGAAGAATGAAAGTAAAGAATAAATAAAAATAGTTAATTGTGATACAATTAGATTAGAATTTAATTGAATTGAATACACATTGTGTATAATTCCCTCCAAAAATAACGAACATTGAATCATCTTCGAGAAAAGATTGTAATAAAATACAGTAGTTAAATATCTATAAAATATAGTCCTTGTACAATGATTCGTAGGAAATTAAAACACATTTTTCTAGCTTCCTACTGGGTTAAATATAGCTCGGTTAGTTTATGCGTAAGGTTCATTCAGTTTGATTATATTTGCAGCATTTGAAATTTCCGTTACACGTCAGCTTTTTCTTTGAATCCATTATTTCTTTTTATCGTAAACCTAGATTTTATCAATTGCACGTTGTATTAAATAAAAAGTATGCGAATTTATTATCTACATCTACGTGATGACTATTAACACTTATTCTCTTAAGAAAGAAACTCCTCCTATGCACAGATTCATATTCATAATTCTTTTTTTCAAATTGTTACTTATATCATCAATATTACGAAATTCTTTTAAAGAAGTTAAGTTCTTTTAAGTGCAAATATGATAGAAATAAAAAATTATACAGGTATAAAGTTACCTTCTTCCTCTGAAATGAAACAAAACAGTTCTTCTAAACAGTTCTGCGTATACGTACACATGGTAGGCGTTAATTCCTCGAACGAACGTATTCGTTATTCGCCTTTTCCACGAAAATTGACATTAATCCTGAGTGCATAGCTATGCCTCGCATATCAGTGTAGAGGCTAAAAACATTATAATTTATACGCTTTCTAAAAATTTTATCCTAATTTCGAATATATCGTATATGTAAATAATGCTGCGATCTTTTTGGAACGATAATGAAGGAAGAGAATGAATGTGTTCAATCAAAAGATTTTTCGAAAGATGTTACGAACGACCTTTGATAAAACGAGAGTATAACGCAAGTATGTCGCAACAACAAGAACCAGCAATACGGTTTATGAAGAGCGTGGAGGCGAGCGGCAGAAATCGCGAACGGCCCTGTTTTTATCTCTCCTTTGATCAGCGCCCACGAAATTATGTAATTGTCGTCATTCCAAGCATCATATCTTTTAGCGTATATCTTTTATACAATTACTCTATTTTCTACATTTTCCTATATTTTCGCGATGAAAACATTCAACGCAAACGAGGAAGAGATGATAATAATTTAAATCTTGAAACCTTCGCGTATTATTATTTGTATCTTATTTGAGATAAAAGATATCTGTTTTTTTTTTTTTTTGTTTCTCTTGAAACAAGAAGTCGATGAAACTGAAAAGGATATAGAGTTTATTCCTTATCTGCGATTCGTCTTTGAAAATCAATATTTCAATGGTTTATGGCTATTTCATGAAAACTTCTTTTTTTTTTTTTTTTTTTTTTTTTTTTTGCTTTGGTCGTCGTGAAATTGGTTTGGATCGTATGTCATGATACGGCAAAAATTCGAGATCTTAGATTTCTATGTGGCACATATTTGCAATTCAATCTGTGAAATAACGCTTTTAAATTTTTTACGTAATTGTGCGACATTTAAAATATTGTTCTTCCGTTTTGTTTTGGAGGAAGGTTTTTATAATCTTCTCTTCTATGATCTTTTTTGGTAATTTCTTTTTTTATGATTTAGTTTGCTGGTAAATTTAATAAACTTGATGGAAAATGAATAAAAATATTCGCATAAAATTAATCGTGTAACGTTATCGAATATTGTGACAATATCTGTTCTTTTTTTTTTTTTTTTTTTTCTCTCTTTGGAAAGAGGATGTTTGATTTCCGTTCTAAAAGGGACAATTTCCGAGGAGTTTGCGACAAGATAAAATTGTGACAAACGCCCACTAATAAAGCGTGTATATTCCAAGACAAAGTATAATTCCCGCTCGTTTTATAGACACATTAAAGTGCTCCTATTTATTTAATTACAGAAACAGATTCAAAGCAACTTCCTCCCCTCAATGATTTTAATTAGATATTTATTAATGTCTTCCGCGTAAAGGAATTTAATAGTATTGTTTTAATAAAATGGGGAATTTTTATATTTTCTTTCTTTGTATCGTGGAATTAATTTTATAATTTTATGTTTATTTGAATGGCTTGACTTTATCTTAAGTGTACATTCTATAAATAGTATATAAAATATTTTGATCACTTTAGCATTATCTAACAATAATTAAGAAAATTAAATCGATAATTTAAAATAGAATTCGAATATATTTATATGAAATTATTTTAAGGAGAATAATAATTCTTAAATAATATTTAGTAATTCATGTATTGATTATCGTGAAATGTTATTAAATAGTTGTTAATAATTTATTATTTTATAAAGCTAATGAAAAGTAATCAAAACTAAAATTAGTTTTGAAAATCAATTATGGAAAAATGTTCTAGACATCGAAGAGAAATCTGTTACTCATGTAACAAATTATAACATTCATGTGTACACTTAATATAAATACATTCATTCATTCTTGCGATAACTTCCAACCTAGAAAATTATCAAATTAACTTCTTGAAACAATATTATAAATCGTAAAAAAATTCTGAACAAAATTTCCAAAGTCTTTTTTATATACTTCTAATAAAACCATACGATCCTTATTACGTTATATTCACACTTACAATATCCTTGACAATATTAAACATTTTTGCTTTAACATGAATTTTTATCACCAATTACCAACTTTTAATACTCGTGAATATATTTCATGATAAATAAAATTATAATCAAATCCTTATCCTGTCTCAAAAATCTCAAAAAACGTGACAACGTTTCATTTTTTTGCATTGATTTTTACAAAATAATCTCTATATGTATAATTAAAATTGAAAAAAAAACAAAATCCAAAACGTATTAAAAAAGGAATAGAAAAATATATATATATATATATCAATGAAAATTTTCTACATTTTAAACATTCTTCTTCGAATAAATGAAATAACATTATCGATTTCAGTGTTACACACTCGAACCCAAGTATTTATTTTCGGAAATCGTGTAATCGCGATGGTACGCGCACGATGGTGCATATGCCTATAAACCGTAAAGCGGTCGCACCAAGTGCGCACACCTGCCCGTGCAATAAAGATACTTCACGTACCTCGACCTATCGTTCCTTTCCCTTGTTGCCGGCGTTACACTTCTTTCCTTTCTCGGCCCGTTTTCGGAACTGTTCAAAAGAACCCTCCAAATCGGTCGCACGACCGGTACTGACTGCGCGCAACAGCGTACGGAGAAACGGTCAACTCTCCATGCGAGCAACCAGAGATGATCTCATCGTTTTTCTTTCTTCCAACACCCCCGTTTGATCTTTCTGCCATATGCACCGCTTCTCTTCCCTCTGCCCGCTTTAGAAGCGAGTTTCTGCGCGATAAATTACGTAACGCAGTGCCCCATAAGTAAACCAACCGCGCCTCCAAGTTTTTTTTTCGAATTATCTTTCGAACGAGCGGCAGACGACGGGCATCAACTTTTGCCTTTCCGTTCCGTCAAATTCTGCACCGTACGTCGTGCTATTCGAAAATGAAAGATTCTAAATTTCATTTTCGCGGGACTTCGTTTTCGCTTTTGTTGAAGTTGATTTAATAATGTACAAAGTATAATGATTTATATCATTGTGTGGAATGTAATAGTATATGTAGGGAAGAAAAAAATAGAAATTTTTGTAAGAGTGATTTTAAATAAATTTAGATAGTGTATGTATATTTTATACATTTGTGGTTGTTAGATTATAGATTTATGGCTATAAATACTTGATAAACAATGTTTTTGATCATTTATTTACATAATTTTATTTACCAAAAATACACAATGTTCAAAATGCAAGTTGAGTTTTTACTCAGATTATATTTCATACAAAACAGTCAATTTTATTTTAAATGAAGGAATATCTTGTTATCTTACTTTTTTCTACGCTTTTCTTTGTTTTATATCGTTCCAACAATTTTTAATACAACAAATACAAAGCATACATTTATAAATTATCAATTCGATTTTTGGAAATTTATTTAAAAGACGAAATCAAATTATTTAATATAATGATAAGTATTAAGTAATTTGAATAATCATATATTGATTGAAAATAAATAATTGTATTATACATAAATCGAATATCAAATTATATCCATATTTCTCTATTAATTTTTGTAAAATGAAATTTCAAATAATTAATTTAATTAATTTATGGAAAAAAGCAAATAATTTAAAAACAAACGATTCTTTCGAACCCACATCATGCAAATCATATTACGTGAATTACAAGTTAAAAATGTATGAGGTAGATGCATCATAATTCCGTACAAAAATTAACCTTATTGTTAGTTCAATAGTAGTTATACTAGATCATAAAATGATCGTAGAGTCGCTGAATCATGTAAGACAGTGTCGAAATTGTGATAATTTAACACGATGACAATAAAGTAAATAAAATGGCACAGACAAGTATCCTCGAATACATTTACTTTCATACAAAGTGAAATTCTCTTCGTAATGTCAATCAACCGATATGCTTGCTTTTATTTCTTATTAATTATTAATTATGTCACACAATCACTTAGTTAGTCAAAATTTCGAGATATAGATTTAATTATATATATATATATATATGTATATATATATATATGTATATATATATATATATATTTTTTTTTTTTTGAAAAGAATAAAGTTCCTTATACATAACATAGTCATGTCATATTATGCGTAGAAATTTACTTAAAATCTATAATTTATAATTACCATAGATTTATTTCTATAATTCGAATTTTTTTTTTATAATACAAATCATTATTATATTTTATAAGCAACATATAATGCGAAATTGTTCGTTATTTCAATTAGGTTCTATAAAACTTTAATATTCTACTCAAAATGTTACATATACAATCAAAATTTTTATCTTTATATACGCTCACTTCTATTTAAAAAATCGAAATCAATTTGATGATATATTTTATTTGAAAAATTAAAACTTAATGCGATATTAATTTTAACATATATTAAAAGAAAAAATATTAAAACAGCTTTTTTTTTTATTTAACTCATTAATAACATATGTTTATTATTTTGTTTGTATCATATACTGTCGCAATTTCATGTTCGATTAACCAGGTCATTGTTATAAAGAAAAATTTTAATACGAATAAAGATCTATCACATTTATATTCGTTCAAGAATGAAAGATTAAATTAATTTAACTCTTTAATTGAAATAACAGAACTTATATCACAAGATATATATTGTATTTACGTTCTTTGTAAATAAAATATTTTATATGTACATGAATTGGTTAAATAAAAATGTATTAAATAATTCACCATAATGGAATTAAAAATCATATTTTATGAATGTAGAACATTTTTTTCTTTTCTTTTTTTAATTTTTTTTAATTTTTTTTTCCTTTTTTTTTTTTTTTATTTTAATACATTTATTTTGAGTTACTTCAACATATAATAAAATTAAGTAAATTTTCCCGATATATTTTTGTATAAAGAAAGAAGCAGAAATATTTTTCTTTTTAATTTTTGCTTCTTACGTATTTTGTTGACAAGAGATAAAATAATATTATAAACAGAAATTGACTATTAACGAGATAAATAATACTTTACTTTAAATAAACGCTAAGAACTTATTTAATAATTTTATTATTATTATTATTATTATTAATAAATTAAAATACCATTCTAAACAATTGCAAATAATAACATTTATTAAACGTTATCACTATTAGATAACTATTTTTAGACTTACACACATAAAATATTTAACTTAAGTATGCAGATCAAGAATTTCATTGAAACTTTAAAGAAATGGTGAAATATTTTTATAAATAAAGAGATACTAACAGGAATTGGTAGTAAGGTAGGTATATTATACTAAATGCAAAAAGTTACAATACATTTGATGTTTGTTTTTTTTTTTTTTTCATTTTCCTTTAACATTATTTCTTTTTTTGTCGTAGTAACGTTGACCATGGTTGTACACACAAACTGGCCTGGTAGACCGAAATAAAAATGTATACTACAAAAATTCACAACTTATTATTCGCCATCCTCTAATTATTATATTGTTATAATTATTTGTGTTTCTTCATATTCCTTTCTTCGCTCATTATATTTATCTTTTTTTTTTATTATTATTATTATTATTATTAATATTATTATTAATAGTCACTTAAAACGAAAACATTCACACTAAAAATTTGCAGAGCTTTCGTTCAGGTATAAAGAGGTGATCTCGCGCATGCGTGGCTTCTGAACACTTTGTTTTTAATACAGTTATACATGAGATGCATATTGATATATATATTTATATATATATATATGTACGTATATACCTAAAGGTACAAATGAACTTACTTAAAAACTGTATTTACATATTGAAAATTTAACTAAAAGGAAAGATCAAAGTGCTACGTTCTACTTGTCGAAGTTTGAGAAGGAGCTCGTTAAAATATTTAGCCGTAAAAAATTCGTAATCCCTTTTTTTACGATTATTCTACGATTTAAAGAGGAAAAACTTAGAAACTGATTCGATGCTTAAAATTATAGTCATAGCGATAATATCGTCATTGTTTGAATATATAAAATTTGAATATACTGCTATTTGTACAATTGAAAATATTATATTTTCAATTATATATTGAGATAGAGGGCATATAAATATTTTAAATCCATAAATATTATGTTGAAATAAATAAATTGTTATTTTACGATGATCATTTTCATTTTTAATAAAATTCATCTACGAACTGGCTGGAAAATTCTTAATTTACGAGCATACTTCGTGAATATTTTTAATTATTCGACGAGACGAATAATTTGGCCAACTAATTACGCGAAATTACCTCTTTATCCATGACCGAGACAAAGCAGTATCATCGCGTTATAATACAAAGCAATGTTTTAGAAACATTGAATTTTGTTACACAAAATACTTATGTTTTATCGTGTGAAACTCTGCTTAAATAAAATTACAAATACCTTTGTGGAAAGGTGTTAGATTAAAAAGTATAAAACAAAGACCACACGTCGTTCGGCAATGATTCTGCTTTATCCCGGACATAGCACTTGTAACGCATTCGATTACGAACTATTGCGGATGTTTAATGTAGACTACGTAACAATTTAATGGATTAATAAGAAACGTAAATAATTACTTTTCACATGTTCTCAGCCTTAATATCGTAGCATTTTAGTCGCCGTGCACTTTAGTTTTTTTCTTTTTCTTGTTTTTTTTTTTTTTTTTTTTTTTTGCCAAATTCGATATATTAATTAGTTAATTTATCACCATCAACATATTGTTATCACCTCTGTATTCTCTCAGCACTATTAAAAAACAGTTAATTTTTGTCCATTTTTAATCTGTATTTTCATCTGTGCACTTGGGTTAGGGCGAGGTGTACACGTACGAGATGGCACATAAATTACTATATGCGCTACCACTGTTATCACGATGTTGGTAGTTTTTGTATTACTTTTTACTTTGCACTCACGATTCTTCTACATTGTTGCAATGTTGGTTTGAAAATCTTATCCTGATTATTCGATGACTTATAATGCGATGAGAATTTAGAGAGAAAAAAAACGATATTTTTGGTTAACAAAAATAAAAGAAAAAGGAAGAACATGACAAATAGGCCAGAAAAAATATATCGCCCTGTCTCTAATAATCGCAGGACTCATCTTGCAAACTGTTTCTAGAAATTCGAAAATATTTCTAATGTTTCTTTTTTTTGATAAACACATAATTCTTTCTCTCGTTCTCTCTTTCTCTCTTACATCCACACACATCCCCTTTCGTTCTCTTTCTCTCCTTTGTTTCATCTGCCCTAGCACCTTTATACGGACACATGTCGAAAATACAGATAGGAAAATACTATCTACATATTAGAGTACTTACAAGAATTAAAATATTTCTCAATTCCATTCGGTGATATATGAATAAGTGCACGTGCTGAATTTATTTTTTTTTTTTTTGTATATAAAAGATAAGTTAAATCGACGATCTAATTTCACTAAATTGCTGTTATTACTTCATGCGAATAAAACTATTCATTCATACGACAAATATACGTAGATTGAGAAACATTTAAAAGTGTACCTTAGTGCCAAAAAACTAACACAATCTTCCGAAAAAAATATTTATACGTATTTCGATTCTTATTATTGATATGGAAGTATAATATCGAAGAAAAAAGCTTGATGAAAGAGGTTTATATTAATATTTTTATACGAATATTTATCACTTTTGATCGAACTTTGAAAAATTGCTATTTACGTATGTATAGTCATTACAAGAATAATACTAGTTATGTTAATAAGCGGGCAAATTTTTTGTTCAATATTATACAACGTTAATTTTCCAATAATTTTCTGTAATTACGACATTTTGCATAAAGTCAAGGTATTCTGTGCTGTTATAACGGTACTAGGTCTCTCTATTTTAGCAGCGCACTGCGAGTTCTGCGATCACTAGAGACTAAAAACTGTTGGAGATCATAGAATTCTCAATAAATTGTACCGAACTATTCAAATTTAATTTTGAAATAGCATTGCCCTTCTTTATGATCTTAAAAAAAAGAAACAAAAGATCGACAAAAAGAATAGAGTAAATAAGAAAGAGATGATGATTAACATAAGAAGAAAAAGCAAGAGCTTAATATGTAAAGATACATATGGAATAGAAAAAAAAAAAAAAAATCGAACAAAAATTAGCAGATTGGAACAAAATAGAGCATAAGCGACACGCGGATGAATTAGGAAACGGCGAGACCAGCTGCAGTCTAAGGATACTGCCCCACTATCAATCGATACCGGTCGATTGATAATTGGCCATGTTTTGTGAAAAAATCGACTGTGTCTTTTTGTATGCGACCACAGAACAGCCGCAGTTCTCTACTCGTTAACCAACACCGACCAACTACCACCTATAAACATTATTGCCGACTTTCTACATGTAGGTGGAACGTTTTATCGGCAGTCAATGAATTAACTCGAGAGCATATGAAATGTACGATATTTCATAGTTAAAACGATTCGTATCCTCTCGTTTTAATTTCGTTTAATTTGGCTCGTGACTTACTTATACGAGAGCGGAATTCGCACCGCTTATGTCTCCTGAATACGATTGGCAAACGAAGAAAACTAAAAGAGCGACGTATGACTTTCGTAATATTTATCCAATAGAAAACAAAAAATACGTTACCAAATCCTACTTCGACATATATTATATGTGTATATATGTATGATGTATATTTCTATCACTATATCTTGTTTCTGTATGCCACATATGTGTTTCGATAACGTTTTCTTAGTTCAACTTTTCTCCTGCACTCTATCACAAAAATTGGCAACAATTTTGTTTCTTGAATATTGGCTTTTAAGAAATGTGGGCTACGTATTAGGAGACAAAAACACACCCATATCTCAAAACAGGATATCACACGTCGCTCTGTTATACGTACATATGCAAATGGATGCAGTTTTGTTTTCATCGTAAAGTCTTGTAAATTGTCTGACGTCGATGTATGAAGGACGAACTCATAGTTACTTCATCAAATATCCAACCAATTAAGTTGAATGTTCAATGAATTATTTTATTAAATCATTATTCCTTATCCACAAACACGACGAACTTAGCATAAATGCGATAATCCTATTTGAGTTCGTATTCCATACAATTTGAGCTGCGTCATTTATAGTTGTTGCTTGACGAACGATGCAAGCGATGTTTAAGCGTAAAAGGATAGCGCCTTTAATCACGTTATGTTGCATACGAAATAGTCCTGGATTTTGAATTTAAGAATGAGAATGATAATTATATATCGATGACCGAAGAAAAAAGAAACTGGGGTGTGCCTTTAACGTTGCTTGAAGTATTAGCGACGATTTTGGTAACTTAAATTGCTTGGATTACCAGATTGCCGCATTCCACCACCTCCCCTTCCACCATCACCTCCTCGTGAAAATCCTCCACGTCCACCTCTTGTACCATGTTGACCACCTCTCATCATTCCTCCAGGTCCACCTATAAAAGAAAAAAATATAATTAAAGCTTACAATAATTTAACTATAATACAATGAATACTATGAATCATTTAATTTATGTTATTTTACATTGTATTATATTAAATATTTACATTTTATATTTTATATTATGTAGCTATTATATTTATTTAACATTAAATTTAAATCGTTTCAATCTATTATTTATATAAATTTTTATTACATACCGGGACCACGTTGTTGTTGCTGTTGTTGTTGTCCGCCCATTGCTCTCATACTACCATCATTCGAATTCAATCGACCACCGCTGCCTTCCATTGTTCTAGGCTTAACTTTTTTTTCTTCAACATTTAATTTTTGTCCATTTTCAGCAGGATAGTAAATTGGCTAAAATTAAAAAAATATATAATGAATCTTTTAATTGATTAAAAGAAATATTTTAACAAAAAAAAAAAAAAAAAAACTAACCAAGTTCTGCAACACTTTGCTAACAACTTGCTGATCTTCGAAAGTGATAAATCCATAGTTAGGCACTTTTCCTGTATTATTACCTTGTGGACCTTTGCACCTATCATTTGATTTACTGTGTATACGTAATTCTACCACTCTACCATAAGATTCAAACACTTGACGTAAATCATCTTCTGATGCATTGTGCGGTAAGTTTCCAAGAAAGAGTTGATGGGCATCGCTATATTGACTTTGTCTTGTTCCCCGACGATCACCATCTAAAAAATTTATTATTTATAATATAAATATCATTAATTGTTAATAATTATGAATGTTATTACGAATATAACATAAAGTATAAAAAAAATAATACTTATTTACGTTCTTAATAAACGTCTTTACCTCGTTGCACTGCCCCTCCTCTTGGAGCTCGTTGTTGCTGATGTTGCTGTTGCTGTGGTTGTTGATTACCAACTCTATGAGTTTGTTGTTGAGGAGTAGAAACGCTAGTTGATGTAGAAAGTGTAGGTCCACTATTAGTTGGATGTAATGGTGATCTATCGTCTAAACGTAAGTTTGTCAATGGAGGCTGAGAACAAATATTATAACGTATTTTATATTTATATTTTGTTATAAATATCCAATTTATGTATATAATATCATAAAATAAATGAGATATTAAACATGTTGTTAAAAATAACTATCATAATTGAAATATATACCGGTGACATAGATAATTTGGGAGCTTGAGGGCTGGTAGCTCCAGTAGTACTGGGGAATGATTTAACAAGATTAGCATATGTTTTCGGCCCACTACTAGTTACATTTGTATTTGCCACTTGATGTTCTGGTTCAGATTCTTGTACAGATGTGGTAAATGACTCAGTTTCGGGTTGTTCTCGAGTTTCATTTGATTGTACTTGTGGTTCATTTTCTGTTTGTTGTTGCTGCTCAGTAGTGGAATCCAGTTCTGTTTCTTGTACAAATTGTGTTTGTGATGTAGTTTCAGTTATATATTGATGTTGTTGAGCAGGTGGTGGAGGTGGTTGTTGTTGCTGTTGCTGCTGCTGTGCAGGTGGTGGTTGTTGATTGATCAATGGTGTTTCTTCATGAACCGATCCATTTAGTACTTGCTGCATTACGGGATGTACCTAAAGTATTAAATCTATATAGTGATTGAATTGAATTGAATTGAATGATTTAAATAATTTAATTATAATACTAAACTAACATGAGTTTGTTGTGGTGGTGGAGCATAATATATTTGCTGCTGCTGTTGTAGTACAGGTTGTTGTGCAGGGATAAGCGGTGGCTGAGCTTGAGGTTCAGTAGATGCAGCTGGTGCTGAAAGTTGCTGTCCTCGATTTTGATGTTCATCTTCTTCCGGTTCAGAACGACCTCCTTCTTCCCCTTCCCTTTCTCCAGATTCACCTACACCTCCTTCTACAACACCTACATCCGTTTCCTCTTCATCAGGAAAGATCAAATCTTGATAACGAAATATGTCATTATGTACATAATATGTTTTTGGTGCTTGTATAGCCAAAACAAATGTTTGTGTAAAACGGCGCATTGGTTGTCCAGCATTGGATAATTCTCCAGATACCTGTAAATAATTTAATTATTAATAATAAATTTAACTAATTTTCAAATATTAATTATAAATTAATATTTTAAATAAATATAATAAAGATAATAAAAAATATAAAATAATTAAATTTTTATAATCATTAATATCATCATATCTTACTTGTACAACAACACCATTTTCAAGAGTCAATTGTGAATCAACTTGACTTATTTTAGCATGACAATCTCGAAAGTTTAATTGTTGAATTTTTTGATGTATTTGCTTTTGGCCAATTGCAGGAGTAGATTCTCTATTTGAATCTAATCCTCCATGTACAAAAGAAGAATGTTGATTATAGAATCTAAAATTATAATTTTTTTAGTAATATGAAATAAAGATACAATTTTTTTTTATAAAAATTATTAAATTACCTATGGAGATGCGCAGGAGCTTGATTAAGTAAAGTATAATATTGTCGGACAAATTCACGACCGACATTTTGTGGAGAAGGGGATGCCTCCATGACCATTTTCTTATTTCTAACTTCTAAAATAGTACTTTGCTTAAACAGCAATAGTGTGTAATAATCGTGTGAATTAAAAGTTTAGATTTCTGTAACAGAAAAAAATACTTATAATGTATTATATTGTTTATACAAATAAAATGTATATTTTTGTTATATAATATATAAAATATATAAATATTTTAATATTATTTAAAATTAATAGTAAACATTTAAATTATATAGCAATTAAATTCAAAAAACAAATATTTTAAATTAAATATATATATATATATATATATATATAAAAAGATATAAATGTATTTAAAAATTATATATTAAATAATTTATTATTATTATTTATTTATTTATTATATAAAAAATGTTCATATAAATATAAAATAAACATAAAAACTGATTATAAAATACAAATATATATAATCAGATAAAAATTAAAAATATGCACATTAATCAAAGTGGCTATCTATGGATATCACATGAGAATAATGTGCTTAAAATTAATTTTATTAATTTTAAATTGTTTTGAAACAATTTTATTATAAAAACTATGTGATATTTTAGATTAGAGCAATTCATGCTATTATATATAATTTTTTATATGAAATAAAAACAATAATGTTAGAATATAAATGTATTAAAAATGTATGTAATAAAATATCTATAATTTCGGTAATTTCTGCATTAAATTATAATCAAAAACATGTACGATTATAAAAACATGTGCTTGCGTAAATATAAAAATTACGAGAATCTCTCTTGCAAAGCAGTTACTTGAAAACAAAAATCTGTAGATCATCTTTCAACTCGTGTGCTGTGCGAAGTGCGAGGTCGAGGGCAAAGGGGCCGCCCGGTTGCATGAGCAAGCATGGCGATTTTTCTTGATCTGAGAAATAGTAACGCTAAACTTCTCAGCGTAAAATTTTAATAAAATATTTCAACAAATATCATTTATCACAAGCATCAAAACTTTCAATAATTTTAAAAATAATTTACGAACTACAAATTTAGTTAATTCGTTAACAATGGGCAGCACTCTTCACAGTCTCATATCATGCTTGCCTTCCTGGTACGGTCTCAAGTCTTCCCTATGAGGAGTCGAATCAAAGAACATCGGCAAAGCCGATTTTATGGCGTTATACACTCACCCGATGGAATCACTTATGCGCGACACAACTCACTGCTTTTCCCGGCAAAACGAGATGCTTCGACGAAAACAGAAAGTTTTCACGAATAACAACAGTCCACAATAATGTTAATTATAAAAACAGTACAATGTATGAGTCCTCCAAGCACCTTGATGTCAGCACATGCAGCGGAACCTGCACAGAAGCACCGGTCGTATAGAGATAAACGACTCTCTTACAGAAGCTGACTTCTTAGCCAAGCTATGCGGATTTTACAGGAACTACATCATCAATCGAACAAATTCCAGAAGGGCACTTCCTTGCACTTACTAAATCGCTGATTGGTTATTTTATTTTTCACATGAAAAATCAGCCAATTATAAGATAGCTTAAATAGAAAAATTCTATTGGACAGACATATATATATTGATCCAATACATGTTTCATTCTATTGTAAATGATATATTATTGGATGGTTTATTAAATAAAGCACTTTAGAATTAGCTTAATATCTTATAGTGTGTATTTATATACTAATATATAAATTATTTTCCATAAATTATATTTATTTTATTTTATATATAAAACAATTAAAATTTTAAAATAATTATATTAATAGCATAGTTTATGTTTTACTTTTTATCATTTATTTATTTTGATTATATATATATATATATATATATATATATATATATATATATATATATATACTTTTATCTTTCTGATTTTTGTTTAAGACTAAAATATGATTGTTAAAGATTATTATAATTATTTGTATATAATTAAAAATAAAAATAATACATTTTTTAAAAAATGACTTTTATTTTATCACACCTTTAATTCGAAGAAAATATTTAAAAAAAATACTTCAAATTAAAAATATTTTTTTTTATTATTTTTGTAAAATGTTTTTATATTTATTTTTATATAATATGATTGTATATTAATAAATAATATTTATTAAAAATAAATAAAAGTAATCTAAATATTATCTTATAAAAGTCATTATTTATTTATATTTTTTCAGAAATAATTTTGTTATTATCGATATTTCAAACTATTATTAATAAATAATAAATAATTAATAATATAATAAATCTAGTGATTTGAATAACAAAATCTTTAATTTAAAAAAAAAATCATGGTTATAATTATAAATTTTAATGAATAATTTTAAATAATAAAATAAAAATTAATAAAGATATTTAAAATAAACAAAATTAGATTCCACAAGTAATATTTTTAATTTTTTATATACAATACTTTATAACAAAAAAAAATTTATAATGATCTATAATGAAAAAATGTTTTCAATAATTTTATTTAATTATATTAATATATATAACATTAAAAATAATTGATTTTTAAGGTTTAATTATAATAAAACAAAGTATTAGAATACATAATACATTTAATTATATAAAGTACACAAATGAAAAACTCATAAAATTTACATACCAAAGAATTTTTACAAATAAGTGAAACAAACTTAAATTGTATGTTATGAAAATTATCTTAAACATTTCTTCTCTACGCGGGGAAAACAAATATTTTAAAATTGATTTTTTATATATTATTCTCCTAAAAATAAATTTCATACTTTATTTTAATATACTCTATATGTTTTCATACAATTGAATTTTGTAAAATTTTATTGTATTAAAGCTGTTAAAAAATTCTTTAATTTAATGATCAAAATATTTCATAACACAAGATAAGTAAAAATATCAAATTCCCCATTTTATATACACATCAAGATAGAAATTCTTTATATTTTTTAAATAGAAATTAGTAAGCAAAAAATATCGTTTAACGAATCGTATAAAAAATTATAAAACTTAATAAATTGAAATATACTTTCTTAATTAATAGAAAATTTAATTGAAATATATCTTATTTTCTACAATTTAATTAGACAATAAGAATTTATACAATACTATTCAATGAAAATATTTAATATTATTGAGAATGCATTTTGTACATTTCATTTTAAACTGTGAAATTAAAAAAAGGCAATATTTTTTGTCTAATTTTTTTAATGTAATACTTTTGTGACATAGAACAGTGTTGAATTTGAGAAAAATACAATATTTTCTTTTAGTTTAAAAATCTTATTACGATGTTCTTTGCCTAGAATGAAACTATCGATATATAAATATAATGTACATGTGTTGTTCTTGAGTGTAGAATAAAAACTGAAAGAATACCTAGCTCGATGCATGTACTGTGGTAGAATCAGCAAAATATTGTTTGTAATACAAATTCACTAAATCCTCGTGTCAGTCTTATTTAAATCTAATGTATAGATGTTTATCACTATATTTTAATGAAATATTGTGTACATATCATTTTCCAAAAATTAAATTATTAGGATCGGTTAACACAAATACAAACATACGCGGTATATATTATGTACACAAAATGAATTTATTTTATCCTATTCTTCTTACCAATAAGGAAGCAATAATCTTTTTACCTCTTATTTCATACCTCACACAATCATTATAAACAACTCGGTACTTTTCATTTTTGTCTTATCGTAGCCGTGTAAAAAGTACATTGCCTGCTTACTCTTCTATAGTGGATCTCCTCTTATTAAGTTTAGTTTATAGACAAATTAAAATAATCTTAATGTTAAAAATAGGGACAGGTTATTTCTTAATAGTCCCAAGCGATGAATGAGAAACTTGATTGTTCCTAATATATCTGTATTTAAATTATTTCCTATCATCTTTTGCTTTCCCATTTGCACAAAAATATTACGTTACAATATCTCATCGTAAGGCATATCATCGATGTAATCATCCATACATTTGAAATAATCATTATGCTGTATTTATATTTATGTCAGCATATAATATTAATATTTTTCAAACGTACTATGTTACAAATTACCTTACGTTGAACAACGTAACGTACTAACAGTAAAAAATTAGCGATAAATAAGATGAAATGAGGAAAGAGACCAATGTGAAATATGAAGTATTTTTCACTTTGTACAAAAGGGTAAACGAGAGATGGAAGAAAGCATTGTGTACCTATATATATATAATATATATATGTATATATGTTTGCTTTTGTTGTCTCCATAATACAGATGTATTGCTAGACGCAAAATATGAAGCTATTACAGTTTTTGTCGTGACTCCTGATGATTCATTTTATTTTGCGGCAGTAGTCTGCGTTGTTGAAAATCTTGCTGAAAGTGACGTGGTTTAATGGAATGATGATTTAACGAGTGATGAGATAGGAAACCTGAAAATAAGAATAAATATTTAAATGTTTATTATATTATTTATATATAATATTTATATTGTTATAAATATTTTTATTGTGGAACCACATGAAATCATTGATAATGCTCAACATAAATGACACTGGAAGAGGAAAAGAAAGGTTGTTGAATTTATAGATGTCAGGAAGCTATGATGACTCACCAGCGGTTACAATGCGAATTGCATTGCGGTCGCAATGAATGATTTCCATTAATAGGGTTGGTGCCTTTGGTTCTGACGACCACCTCCCCTCTGCTTTCCGCCGTAGCCTGAGCCTCCTGAAACAATATCCACGATGTACGTTAGTCCAGCAAGTTGGATATATCTCTCCGCTTTCTTCTTCCCGTAGTTTTTTTTCTTTTCTTTTCTTTTTTTTTTTTTTGGAGAAATTAGAAAAGATTAACTACAAAACGATTTATTTGTAGAAATTACCGCACGCACACTTCTATTAATAATAGAATAAAGTACGAAATAATATATAGATATACAGACTAACGTAATGGATATAAAACTACGAAGAATCTACATAGAGGCTACAGGCTAAGGTAGTAAGCTGCAAGGCTGCGTTCTGATTCATACTCTCCTTTTCTCCTTACACATTTCTGGAATCTGCACATGCTGAAATACTGAAATCTTCATATTGCTACACTGTATGTATATTTAAAAAATTGTAACTTACTTAAATAATTTATAATTATTTTACTAAGGCTTTATTTTAAACTTATATTAATAATTCTTATATACTATTATCAAAACATAATCTAATATATCATTAATATTATAATAATTTAAATTGCTTTGAATAACCAGAAATGTTTAAGGTTAAGGATGTGAAAAATGAAATAAAGATGAAATGAGTGAAGTATTAGCATGAAAAATAATTTTTAATTAATCATTAATTTTAATTAGGTTGTGTTGTATGCACAAAATATATAGATAAACAAATAACATTTTTCTATATATTTTTTTTTCAGAATATATCTATAAAAATATACATTTCACAAAAGAAACATAGCAATATATCAGTATAATAATTTTAAATCTTAAAAATGACGAATTTCAAATAGTAAAACATTTAATTTTATGTTTCTATATTTATATTAGTGATATTATAACAATTAAATATTTTAAATATATTGAAGAGACACGTGAAAAATATAATTTATTTAAAATAAAATACTAGCACATATTAAGATTTTTTGTCTTAGTTTCATTTGTGAATATAAATTATAAATTTTTACTAATTTTTAAATATATATGCATTTTTTATTTAAATTAATAAAATTAATAAATTTTTGTGCTTACAAATTTATTATTAAAATTGTTAGATGATTATGATACTATTAAGAACATATTAAAAAATATTTGTATGTATAAAAAAAAATGAAATATAAAATATTTCAATTACACAAAAATTTCTGAAAAATGGTTAAAGAAATTAGAATAAATAGATATTAATTTACAAATATAAAAAAAAAATAAAATAAAAATATTATTAAAAATGATATAAAAATAAAGTATTTGTATACAGATACACTTAATAATACTCTATCTATAATTGCTGAAAATTTATTATTCTTATTAGTATCGTAACTATAAATGTAAAAATTTCATATGCTCACACGTACATGTACACACATACTTCAGAAAGAAAATAAAGGGAAATGATGAAGGAAGAACATAAACAAAAATAAGATGCAAAGTAGTATGATTGATGAAAAATAATTGATGAATGAATGTGAATTTAGAAATTGGAATTTGCTAATAAAGTAGAGGACACGTTCGGGAATACAAAATAGAGAAGGAACGCTAATGCGTACCTTTACCGCGTGCACCACCGCGCCCACCACTGTAGCCACCATCGTAACTACCACCGCCATAGCCATAGCCGTCTGCGTTTCATGGAACACACGGTATAAGAGACAAATGGGGTCAGTATAAACCGGCAATTGTGCTTTTATAGAATAATATATCTATGATAATAATAATAATGATCGCCGGTACAATATATTTAATACATAATATATGTTAAATACAATTATACAAAAAAAAATTATTAAATTTAAACTTTAGTATTAAATATTTTTTCTTATAAAAATATATAGTTCAAATTATATTAAATCTGTATATTATATGAATTTAAAACAATATTTAACAATATTCAACAATATTAAGAAATAATCTTATCTTCCAAAGGGTTTATTGTTTGCACATTTAATATGTAATACTAGTGCAGAGGCTGTTCATAAACTTATGTATCGAAAAATACTATGATTTTATTATACCGTTAACATGAAGTGGCATGCACTTAAACTTCTTTATGACGAAAAAGTTTAGTGTAATAATTTATAATTATTTGCCACAGTCCCAGGAAAAAAGTGTGTGCAGGGTCGAACACGCAAATAGATATATATGTAAGTTTATCGTGGACTTGCTATTGTGTTTTTAAGATTTATTTTTATTTAATATATGTAACAGGAAATAATTTTATAATTGATAAATAATATTTTCATTTTTAATGATTTTGTTTTTTCTTATGAAAAAAAAGTTATAATAATAACATCATAATGAAACACAATTAAAAAAAAATCAAACACAATTATTGCAAGTATTGATATTATTATCATTTAAAGAGTGTGTTAGTTTTATGAATGAAGTGGTTATGTGAAATATGTGAAAGCATGCACATTAGGATTACGTGGCAGGACTTGAAAGCAAGGATTGGAGGTTTAATATACCATATCATACGACATTGTCCTGTATAAGTTTTGCTTTTATGTTCTCCACACATTTAAAGTTCACATATAACTATGTTACAGTGACTATATGTGTTGAAGTTAGCAAGTCTACAGAACTTAAGAGTTATGATAGTAAATATATAAAAGAATTTATTTCATGATTCACTGATATTTATCAATGAATATATGAAATCAATACTTTTTGTGTAATATTTTATTAATAAAATGATTTATAATGAATTTTTTATTGTAATAATTCTTAATAAATATTAAGAATTAAAGAAATAACTTAAAAAAATGATTGTAAGATGCAGAACTGGAAAGAATATTAATAAAACAGCAATATTTTCTTCTTTATATACATTATTTATAAATATGACATTTTTAATTAATATTATTTAAATCACCTATATATCTATTTTTATTTTATGAATATATTGAATTTAGTGAAAACAACCAAGATTTGCATTTTTTTTATTAGTTTCCTTTCTAGCTCTGCATATTATATTAATTAAATATATACAAAGAAATTAAATTTTTTAAAGAATGTTAAATTGAATTATAATCTTATTTATCTTCACACATTCACTGTTACATATTATATGATATCCTGCTTTCCTGAATTTAATGTCGTTCATATGTATGTGTGTATATATATGTATATATAAATTAAATATTAATAAGGTATTAAAAAATTTAACTTAGGAAATTGTTAGAATTAATAAATTATTTGATCACAGCTCAAAAACAGCCAACCCTCTGGAAGTAGGGGTTTATCTTTCGGATTATGTTATTTTTTTTAATATTATATAGCATATATATTATACATTATTTTTATAATTTAAAAATATAAAATATATTTTAAAACAAAAGAACATAATCCGAATGTAGTTCCTATATATCTGAGCTGCTGGTTTACTCTCTTAATTTTATATTAAATTATATAATTTATACTTTAATTTTTACATTATATTTAATTCTTCAATACTTAAAATTTAATAATATAAATAATATTAAAAATAAAGACTCCGCTGATTTATCTGCAAACCAGCGCTCAATTTGCAACATTAATCTATCATATTAATTTTATATCATTTAATATAATTTATACTTATATAATATTAAATTAATATTATACTATACCAAGATAAATTTAAATTTATATAACATAAATAAAAAATTTTCTATAAAATTTTACTTAAAGAAAAATTTTATAGGAGGTATGGATAATTAAAACTTCGTGTCAGGTAATTTTGAAAACCTTATTTAAAATTTGATCATTATTTTTAAAATTCATCCCATATGTATATGGCTCAAAACATTTATTGTAAAGATAAAAAAGATTTATTTTTTAAATATTAATATTTTGTTATAGTTTTAATCTAAAATTATCTAAAAATTATTTATTAATATTATTAATTTGAAATTATTAAATTAAATCAATCATAAAAAATTCAAATATTTGTTATTAATAAAATTTAAAATTCGAAAATATATTATAATAATAATAATAATATAATAATAATATAAGTTGTATCGTATTTTAATAAAAAACATCAATATATTATATTAAATTATATTTAATAATAAAAATTTATTTTAAAATTATTTTATAAAATTTAAGTTTATGTGCGTAATAAAAAAATTATTATATGTATAATATATCAGATTAATATTAAATTTAGAAGTTTTAATGATTTTAAATATTAATAGAAATCTATATTATTTGAGATATTAAAAAATTAATGAAATGTATAAAGAATGGAATAAATAAATAAATAATAATAAATAAAATATAATACTTGTAATAATTATGTTTGTTTGCCAAATACACTGGGACGGTAGCAGCAAAAAATCATCTGCTACTGATTATTAGAAAAAAGTGAAATTAAATTCAATATAATCCTACACAGCGATAAGCGCGTGTAAGTTCTTTTAATAATAATCAATAAAATTACCGTATCCACTGTAGTCGTAACCACCATAGCCGCCGTACCCACCGCCGTAATAATCGTAGCCTCCTCCGTATCCATCATAGCCACCGCCATAACCGCCTTGTCCGTAACCGCCGCCGTAACCTCCTCCGTATCCACCTTGGCCCCAACCACCTTGACCACCAAAACCACGTCCTCTACCTCCTCTTCCGCCACGGCCGCCTCGACCACCAGCACCGCCACGCATACCTCCCATGCCATCTGGTTTTGGTGTTGCTTTTTTCACATCAACCTATTTAATTTATTTCAACATTAATATTATTTTTTATGTAGTTTTTTTTAGAATCAATTAATTCACGTATCGTATTGCTATACATACTTCTTTACCATTGATTGTCTGCTTAGGTGTTTTCAATAATTCATTTACTACTTGTTCAGATTCAAAAGTAATAAAGCAAAATCCTTTCCTTTGGTTCTTTGTCTTGTCAAATGGCATTTCCACTTCGACAATCTATAACAAATTATTTAATTTCATTATATTTTTTCTGAAGAATAAATGAATAATTTTTGTAATAGAAAAAATTATAATATTTACTGTTCCAAATTGAGAAAAGAAATTTTTAATATCATCATCCGACAATTCCGTCGAAAGACCACCAACAAAAATTTTACCATGTCTAGCCTTTGCTTTTTTAGGATCGACTTTCTTATTATTAATTACATGATCACCAGCTGCCATAATCTAAAATGTAAATGATTTTTATAAAAATTTATTTTTTTTATAATCTTAAAAATTGATATCTCCGAATAACTTTTTTTCAGAAATTGGAATATCTTCAAATGATTTCAGTAGCAGAACTGGACATAATTATCATCATATTAATCAAATATTTTTTTATACAACTTATTATTTATATTATTTTTTATACATAATTGATCATAATCAAATATTTTTTTATACAACTTATTATTTCATAATTTTACCTTATCTAACGATTCAGCTTTTGCAAAAACAATAAAAGCGAATCCCCGCGACCGTCCCGTATTAGGATCTGTTTTGACATTAATGCTTTCAATATCACCATATGTACCAAAGTGATCCCTTAATTCCTCTGAAAATTAACATGCTTATTTAAAATTTTAATAATTAAATTTATTAATTATTTACACCGTTAAATTTTTATGAAAACTCAGTATTAAGTTTGATCTCATATGATTGATATCATCTGAAGGTGTCCTAAGTAAAATAACATCATAGTTTATAAATAATATTATATTATAATTTTTAAAATAAATAAATAAAAAATACTCACTATCTGTAGTTTCCCAGCTTAATCCACCCACAAATAATTTCCTATAAAAAATAAAAATGTTACAATATTTGACTTAAATCATCAATTTTGAAAGAATTTTTTTTATATAAAGTATTATATATTGTTGAGCATCTTTTAAAAAGTTTCTTTTAATTCATCTTTTAATTAGTTATTATTTATTAAATTATAAATTCTCATTAGATAAAACAAAATGGAAATACTTTAACAACACTATTATGGAGATAATCATACAAAGTTTTACTCCATACTTAAAATAAACTTCAATTGCTTATAACTTAATAAGTCTTAATCATTTTTGTATATCAACTTTATTTTGATTTTTTTATAATTAACTCTCTAAAGATGTTCCACAAATACGTTATATAAAAAAAATCTAATAAAAATTATACTATATAACTATTCATTTATAAATAATTTTTAATTGATATTTATATTTTAATTTTTAATTTTAATTAAAAGAAAATTTTCTTCTAGTAAAATTATTAGAATTTAAATCATGCTTTTTGAATGAACATTTATTATTATATATAATTTAAAAACTAAATTAATAACAATAATAATAATAAAAAAAATGTACCTATCATTTAAAGAATCCTGATTACCCCCGGTTGACCTGCAAAGCAATGTAATATATTTTATTATAATGATCTTTGAAATTTATATAAATATTTTAAGGACTAAGTTTGAAGCAAAAATTTAAATTTTGTTACAAATTATTTCCATTTATATTTGAAAAAGGAGTTTGACTTGACCCCTGGAAAAATTAGAATAAAAGTTAAAATATTAAAATTTAATATTGACAATATATAAGAGATGCAATAGATCAATAATTATATATTATTTGGAAAAAGGGCACTGGATAAACTTTTAAAAGACATTTTGGTAAGGAATTTTTTCAATAGGTAATGTACGTAATTTATTAAATGCTTCTTATGTATATAAATATATAATATATACTCATGTATATATAAATCATGTAAATTTAATCTATAATCAATTAAGTGACCTACATTAATGTCTACTTTAAAATTTGGAAGAATAAATAATTTTGCGAGAATAAAATTATCTTAATTTGATAGTTACGTATATTAATAAGGACACAAAATTACCTAGAATAAATGAACTCACTGATAATCTTATTGTATGAAAATTATGTTTGTCCTTAATAAAAAAAACAGGATTATGAGAAACAACCATGAGAAGACTGCTTTGCACACCACATAGACCTTGATTTGAACTTCAGATAAATATATTTATCAACAAAAATTAAAGGAAAAAACTTGGAAAAAAGTAGATATGTAAAAATTAACGCATTGAGAGAGCAAAGTACTTTTCACGATGTTCATGTGAACCCGAACAATAGTTATAACTCCAGTTGACATACAGCTGCTCCTAAAGGAAATAAAATTTATCTTTTCCAAGTTGAACTCTGACTGCTGATTGGCCCAAAGAATTGACATATGGTAGATAGACTGCAACTCTATTAAAAAGCTAAAAAAATTGTTTCCATATTACAAGTTAATGATGGTCACTTCTTGATATTTTTTAAATATCTATATGCACATAATATTTTGTTTATTTATAGTATATTTATATATGTATAGTATTTCTCTCTTTTTGTTTATTCATCAGCAAAATATTATATTTCAAGTCCTGATATGCTTTTCAGCCTTTTCATACACAAATATAATAAGCTGCAATTTTTCACTTTTCTGGCAGTGTGATGATAGTTGTCTGTACTTAGATTGATCTTTTCATATATCATCTAGGGCTGGTGATAAATACCGTAGGCACCAGTCACTCGCCGGTAATCAGTTGTTGGTCGGGTCACGGTTAGCCGGTTGCGAGCCGCCCGCCATAATCGCACTGGGTCGTTTGCCACCTGCAGATCAAGCCACATAAACTGGGTTAATGGCATTCCGACCTATAGGAGTTTTTCGCATTGGCCCTAGTGACTCTGTGCTTTGATCACGCCCAAACAGCATTGACATCTGATCAGAAATTACTCTACGCGTGACCCAGCAGGCAAGTGTGTGTCTGTGCGAGACTTATTGATCTGACGTAATTGACTCGACTTCCAGTGCTTGTGTTGTGACGAAACATGACGGACTTGAACTTGAAGTAGACTTCTCACAATAATTCAGACTCAGAAGTCAATCATAAGGCTTCACGGTTCAGTTCACAGATCCCAGGTAAGCGTACATATTGTCAATCATGAAGAATTGACTAACCAGAATTCTGCTGCAATGAATCAATGAGGAAGACTCAGCTGGCCAAAAATGCATTTCAAAGTTTATGCTCTATAAAAATATTACAATTATTATTTGCGTAATGTGTAGAAATTTTTATCATTGATGAAATAACTTCTTTTTATCATTTACAAAACTAGAATAGAATTAACTAGGAAGGAGAGCAGAAATAAGGAGTTTACACAAAATTACAAAATTTTAAACAGATAAATGTATACCTCGCAACAACAGCACTTATAAAGTTAAAATACTTATTATTCATATATGTATAGTTACCTTATTATAATTTTGCAATAAAGAACATGCAATATTTACTTTTGATTTTCTCTTTTACTTGTAATAGACTGATATAATAAATAAGGAAATGCCAGCTTTAAGTTATTTTTTGTTACTTCATACATAGATATCACATCCTTTAACACGCATTTGTACTTCTGGTATTTGGGTGAGAGGAAGCATACCTCCAAATTTTGTTTTATATATAATAATAATAATTTTTTTATTTTACCTATTATTTATAAAATTTTTTATAACAGATATAAAAACTATACATTTTAATAAATTTGAAGGTTACATCTTCTTTCCCAGTATCAATTGAAGTAGTTCTACAAGTTACAATCTAAAGTAGCTTACCCATATTGCAAAAACATACCCCAAACTATGTAAGAGTTTGTGATAATCCAAAGCTGTAGGGATATAAAGAAAAAAAAGTCGAATCCCTTAGGTATAAAACTAAAAATGCTGTGATAGTAGAAGAAAGTAAAAACGAACGTATATGCGACATTACAAAATATTTACATAGACTGTGTCCGTACATCAACATTGACATCTAAATTCGTCGATGAGCAAATCGTCCAGCTTGAGATCTCGTTACGCTGAAAAAGGGGAAAGGCAAAGTGCTCTGCCCTACCACCAAAAATTCTTACAATCTATTAATAATTCTAATAAACATCACGACAATTCTAAATAACCAAAGATCATTACGCATTACCCTCCCTGAATAATCTATATACTCATTACATTTATGATATATTATTTAATGTTCTGGTTTGACGCATAAATGCGTGTTGTGTGTGAAAAACACGAGGACGTGATACGATGTATTAGTAACAAAAAATTAAAAAAAAAGATGTGCCCAAGCAAAGCGTATCAAATCTATATATAAAATTTCTTGATTAAGCAATAAAAATTCATTTTTTCTTTATAAACTTTACAACAATGCGTGGGCGCGCCCTTTCTGAACTTGCGGCCGGCATTCCTTTCAATTTGACCGACTCACTTCCTTTTATTGTTTTTTATTGTTGGTTTTAGAAAAAATGATTGATACCTAGGATTTCTTTATACTGCAGCAATATAAAAGAAGTTAACTGCAATACTAGGAACGCTCGCTTTAGAATTGATGGGAACGGATTACAAATTTTCGGGACCTCGCGCATCCGCCATTTTGTCATCGCGACAATCGTATCGCACAAAGCAACTCTCGTTTGGAAGCTTTATATTCCCGCGCGTTCTAAGTACCAAGTGAATCGAAATCGATAATTTTGTAAAACGACGTTTTATTTAATCACAAGATCGTTATTAAAGATGAAAAGGGTTACCTTTCCTCTTGCGATTCTTGGCCATTTTCTGCGGCGTCCCCGCCGCCGTTCTCTGCTTCGCCGTTCTGCTCGAAGTTTTGATCGGCAATATCTTCGCTGAAGTCCTTATTCTCCTGATCGGCCATAGTTTATTATATTTTATTTTTATTATTTTTATGAAACACTTAAAACACAATTATAAATCGCGTTTTAACGAGTAATTAAATACACTACACGAGCTAACAACACTCTCACGTCCGTACTGATCGGCCGCCGAATGGAGAAGGGAGAGGTACGACTTGCGCTCAGTTTGACTCAGGAGATTCCGCGCAAAGCATCATGGAATCTCTTTTACTTCCCCCATAATAGGTATCTGAGCCAATCAGATTTCACCATGCAGTGCCGTACCTTTAGTACTTAATACCAGGTTAGTTTATAATTTTCAAATATGTTATATTATTTATAATAAATTTTATACAATGGTAAGAAAAAAAAATTAATATTTTTTTCACAGAACATTATTTATTATAATTACTCTCTAATTTTTGATTTCTTAAACTTAAATATAATAAAATAAAATTAAATAAAATTTTGAAAATTAAAAATAATAGTTATTATTATTAAAAATAATGATTAATATCTTAATAATCTTTTTTAATGAACTGATTCCTTATTTTATTTATATGTATAATTAAATATTTTAATAATTATTAGGTAAGAAAATGGTTTTACTTACCATACAAATTATTATAAAAAATTTAATTTCAAGAAAACAATGAATTACCAATAATTCAAAACATTGTTACGCTCCTATTATACCAATCGATGTTGTCGAGTATTTTAGTGATGTTAAGGGGCAATAGTGAATATAATGGCATGTATACGAAAATTTTAGCCTTGTGTGGAGAATGGAGCGAAAATGTAGAGCCAATAAGATTCGTGGTAAATGCTAAGTAATATATGCCAGCCAATAAGAATTCAGAGAAGATCCAGCTCCATTCAATATCATTTCCCAGAATTCTATGCGCATAATTTCTAAGAAATCAATAAAATATTGCTTCTAAATTAATTTTGATATAACTATTTTAATAATTTTGTATTATTATATTTTTATTTTTACTATTTGAGTATCAACGTTTATTAAAATGATTAAGTAAAAATGAGATTTCATTTTCATGTTGATGTCTAATAAAAGCGGGAAATATTTACCGTTGATTCAGCGTTCTCATTGTAGACGCTAATAGTTGGCGCTAGTATCAACCTAGATGTCGTTGTATGTACTTCAGTCATTCAATGATATAAAAATATACTGTGTAAATTTATATATCATAAAATAAAATTTTTAAACAATATTAAAATAAAATATTTATTACTAATTAAGAAATTTTTTCTTAATTAGTTAATTAAGAGTAGTATTTTAAATTCTTTATATATTATTATTATTTACTCGTTGTTGTAATAATAATTACAATTGAACGTCCTTATTATTTAATGTTTATTTATACTTTCGTCAAATTTAATTATTATTTTATTTATTTATTTAAAATATTTTTCGTTAATATTTATAGTCATATAACTAACAAATAATCAAACGATTGAATTTATTTTTTGAATGGATATTTTATATTTTTATCAATTAACGTTTGTTTTTTGTTTATAAATGGAAGTTTAGTTCGCGAATTGTAAAATTTTTAGATAGATTAAAATTTTTGTAATGATATAATTTTTGAATATTTTCTCTTTCAATTATCGAAATGCCTGAACAAAAGGTAAAGTCAGATTTTTATTATTTTTTATAAAATAAGAAAAAATATAAGGAAAAATACTTTTATTTTAAATAATTTTCCATATCTAATAAATAATCCATAGATTTTGAGGCTACAAGATGTTTGGCGTACTTGTAATAAAATACGAGCTGCAATATTTCGCGTGGGTTTTAATTTATGGGACTTTTACAAACCGTTAGATCCTAATAATAATTCTTTGATCTCAGGTATATAATATGATATAATCTAGTATAATATAAATAATAGTATAATATAGTATAATAATTTTCATTTTTTCATTTTAATTTTAATAGTTCAATTTTTTCCATATAATATTTTTAATTTTTCAATTGCATCATATTTTTAAAATTATCATATTAAAATTTTATATTATTCAATATTATATTTGTATTTTATTATTGATTTTTAACAGATATATACTTAGCATTTACAGATATTATATCTAATGAAGATTGTATTTGAATATGAACTATATAATGTTATTAATACATAGAGTCAAAATTTATTTCGGTATTGGCTGGCCCACTGAAGGATCAAATTGGTTTATCTGACAAAGAAATTTGTGACTTGGCCGATTATTTTCGTGTTCAAGATGGTCGAATATTTTACACACAGTTTTGTGACATAATTCACACTAGTGGTATGATTAATTTAAATTTAATAGAATGTTAAATAGTTAAATATCAAATTAAAATTTTTTTTAATTATGTATCATTTACGAATATTTAAAAAGATTTTATATATATGTAATATAATATTATATTACGAATTTATTATAAACTATTATATATTATGTATTACATGATACATAAATAATTATATTATTTTATATATTTTATTATTCATTTAAATAAATAACTAAAAATAAAATAAATAATAAAATAATGAGAAAATAAATTTCAAAAATTTGAATATGAAAAGAATTTGTATTTATTCAGCATACCTGACTCGGTACCGTTAAGTGAACTCATCGTTGGAACAAAATTTATTTTCTCTCATAAATATTCGTATTTGACTATCTACTATTTTTTCAATGAGTTATTAACCTGACAAATTAAATAAAAGAATTAAATAAAAAGCATAGTTGTTTTTCCTATAGTTCCTGAATTTGATAAAAACAAACCACTTGTAACTGGTTTGGAATGGGAAGATCCAGAACATGTAAATCGATTAAGTGCAACGGAATTCCGAAAATTATGTCTTATACTTACTCAAATTGCCGTTCTTGTAAACAAAAGAAAACTCATATTAAGACCTTATTTTCAAGATTACGAATTGGTATGTAAAAGATAATTTTTTTATTATTAATAAAAAAAAAATTAAAGATATTTTATGCCTCTTATATTTTTATCTTTGAATGATAAATATCTTTATTACTTTCCTTTTTATCTAGATTTCAAAAAATGCTGGAACTGTAACTTTTACGCATTTCGGACGAATCTTAAAATTTTTAGGTATTCTTCTTGCTTCCGAGGAATTTTGTTTGCTTGTAAAAAGATTCGCGAAAGATGCTTATACGATCAATTATGTGGCTTTCTTAAAGGCGATCGACGAAGTTCAATCGTATTTTGATAAACATCAAATGCTGGCTCTTGGCGGAGTAATATTTTATCTTATGAATTTATTATTTATTAATTTATAGATTAATTTATTTTATTGACAAATGAATTGCAAAATGAAATTATGATAATATCTTACTTATTTAAAAGGAGTTACTTGATCAATTTCCTGGTCGAATTATCACGGCTGAATTACCGAAACTTCCAAGGCCGGAAATTGGTAGAGAAATACCAAGCAAAGTATTTGGAAAGCAAACCGTATTTCATCCGGTGATGGAAGAACAAAAAACTGTAATGCCTTTGATGGAAATAATTCAACGTATTCAAAGACATATACTAGAACATCGAATACGTATTTCGGAATTTTTTAAGGTGATAATTTTTAAACAATAATAATTTGTAAATAAAATTTTCATTCGTTTTTAATATTATATAGGATAATATAATTTTAATACAATAAAAATTTAATTTTCATACTTTTAAGATATTCTTTTTATAGTTTATATGTGTACAATTTATATTAATATATTAGAATACACATTTGAAATTTGTTTATCTCATAGATGTGTCAAATAGTAAATAAATAATTAACGGTTATTGATAATAGGACTTTGATCCTCTGAATGCGGGTAAAACGACCATTTCTAACTTCAGGAGAGGATTGGATGGGCTTCAGGTTTCAAGTTTGGGGCGTCTTTATCTCGCGGAAACGGAAATTGACGCGCTTATTGCGCTTTATAAAGATCCAAATGATCCAGATCGTGTATGTTGGCGTACATTTGAAGATGACATTGACAAAGGTATTTTTTTTTATACACTGTGTGATCGATTTATTTTTTTATTTTTCGTCCCTGTTCATTTGCAGTGTTTACCGTGAAGGAACTTGAAAAATTGCCGAATTTGAAGGTTGAATCACCGCCAAAAGAAATAGAGGAACTAAGTAGGAAAGGAACTTTAGATTGGCAATGCCAAGAAAAAAGCAAAAGAGATCTTTGCGAGGAAACATTGTTGAAAATTCGGTATCGTGTCAATGAAAGACGAATTTTGATAAAACAATTTTTCAAAGATTACGATCGGTACGCTTCAATTTTCATTCAACAACATATACATGCACGTTATTAAAAAAGTAGATATTATATTTTTACGTTTTTTAATTAATTTTTAGGCATAATAAAGGTCACGTGTCGCGTTCACAATTACGCCAAGTTTTAACGACTGCTGCTATATTACTTTCTGAAGAAGAACAGTTTGCATTAGAACAGAGATATAATAATGATTTAGGCTTCAATTATAATTGGTTTTTGAGAGAATTAGAAGCTTTGCCAATTGAGGAACCTTTATATCACTCTATGTTAAAAGAAAAAAAACTGATAAATGCTGAAAAACCGCCATTGGTACTCACAGATGATGAAACAAATATACTTTTAATTTTAGCCAAAATTAAAGCAAAAGTTGTACGCGAAAGGATAAAGGTAAAGCATAAAATGTGAATATATTTATATTCTTCCTTTATATTCAATATTTTTACTTTCATGGGAAGGTTATCGAATTTATGCGTCAATATGACGTACATAACGAACATGTTATAAAAAGAACAGAGTTTCTGCGAGGGCTGGATCAACTACGTTGTAATTTGTCTTGCACAGAAATGGGAACTATTATGGACATTTTTCAATCGCCTTTAAGGTATACAATATATGTTACATATATATATTTAATACATATGCATATGTATATATATTTTGTATAATTAGCGATTTTTATAATTAATGTAATTATAAATATTTTAACCTCTATGTTTTCAAAATTTCAATTATAGTTTCTAATAAAATCGATCTAATTTTTTAGGTATACAATATTTAATCAAACGAGATTAAAATATAATTTAACAATTTTCAATATATTATTTTTTTTTACAGACCAGATTATGTGGATTATGTCAGATTTGGGGAAACGGTTGAAGAAGCTGTTGCTACGGGAAGTTTAGAAAGGGCTCCACTTTTAGTGCCTGTGCAACACGTGCCTTCAGAAGCTTCCCCTAAAACATTCTTAAATTTCGAGGAAAGGCACATGGCGACGGTGGCAATAGACAAATTAAGCAGATTACACCAACCAAACCTCGAAGAATTGTTCAAGGTCTGCAACTATAGAAACACCTTACTATTTAAAATCTTTAGATTATATGTTTAAAAATGAATCAAATATCAGATAATTAATATTTTATAATATTTATCAAATGCTTAATTATGAATGGGTATAAATAATTTTTTATATATATTTTTATAAATTTTTTATAAATTTTCATTTTGGATTTGAAATTATATATTTTTGCATACACATATATATATAATTTTTTTTTAAATTACAGAATTTTGATAAAGAAAATATTGGTACAGTTTCAAAAGAATGTTTGATGAAAGCCTTGTCTATTAGAGGTATGCTAGAATTAATCACTATTAGAGAATTGGATGCTATGCATAAATGTTTTTCTATACTAAGAGGTGGTCGTTTAGAAATCGATTATCGAGCATTTTTGCGTGCTTTATCTTTAATGAAAGAAAACAGAAGATATATGCCCTTCTAAGTTGTTGTGTTTATATATATATATATTTATACATATAGTATAAATATTATACATATAGTAGTTTTATTATAAAATAGAAATTGTGTCGTTGTATTATATTATACATGTAAAATATTTTACATGAATAAATCAGATTGTGTTATCGATTCTTATATATATATATATGTATGTATGTATAATGAAATATCAAATTTATTGTTAATATTATATTATTAAATTATATATATATTAAAAGTTACTTGATATTACATTAAAATATATATATTACATTATATATATTATATATATATTTAATTATTATATTTATATTATACTTGATTTAATTATTGTATTTTGTTTTCATTTCAAATGAAGTAAGAGTGTTCCAAATTTATCTATTTGAAATATTTTATAGAATTTTTTTAAATATCTTAAATACACATATATGTTTATAATATATACATATATATTATAAATATATATATTATACAAATTTTATTTAAATTTAATTAATCGATATTATATTGAAACTACTCACGAAGTACAATTATATCATAATTTGAAGCGAGTGAATAGTTTAGAAATTTTGAACATTATAGTTTCTTTAAGCTCTACCTGTCGTTAATGCTACGAAGGGACAATAGAACTTTCCCTTTTGAAGTGAGGTATTAAATATCCGACCTCCTGAACCTTTGATATTTGATTTGACAATGGTAAACGTAGTAACTTTGATCGTTTTTTACCTGAGTTACAAATTCGTTTGTTGAATTTTTTTTTAGCCAATCTACGTTAATATGTACTTTGATTACTTTGGTTTTTTATATTTATTTAATTAAACTAAAGATCTATTATCCAACGAATAAAAAAAAATACAACTTTGAATTCCTTTTATTTATATTATATTATTTATTTATTTACTTATTTATATTATACGTTAAAATGTATATACTTATAACGTTGTTTTAAAGATGCAATTAAAAATTATTACAATGACAATATTGAATATTATTACATGGAAAAAGATAAATATATTTATAATGTATAAAAATTTAATTGAATAAATTCTGTTAAGATTTTTAATCAATAGATTAGATAAAAAACCATTAAAATCAAATAAAATCAAGTATAAGCACATAATTGTCTAGAATAAGTATAAACAGGGAAATTAAATAGCGAGAAAAGGATAAGAATAAGATGAAAATTAGCGCCATCTCTTAAATGTTAATATTATTTCTTTAAGTATATCTCTTTAAAGGAGGGTAAAATAGAGTAAGAATTTGTTATTAGCGCCATCTGTTATGTAGTTTAAAAAAATATTTTTGATAATTTTCAAAAAATGGCGCTGATAGTAAATTCTTACTCTATCTTACCTTATAAGAGATTAAAGAGATACTTTTGATATTTAACAGATGGCGCTAATATACAAATCTTATTCTATCTTTATCTCTTTCTTATTATTTTCTGTCCTTTCTTTATCTGTTTCATTTGCGGCACTCTAGAGATGGCGCTGATTCCCTAATTTTTACTATATCTCTATCCTTTTCTTGCTATTTATTCTCCTTGTCTATACTTACTCCATGCGTGACTTACAGACGAGGATGTTGAATGAATAAGTATTTTCATCATTTATCTTTTGAAATTACAATGTATTTTAATGTTTGTTATAAAAAATATAAATAAATATATTTTTCTTTATAATGTATTCCAGAATCATATATATCTAATTTTTTTTAGATAACTTTTTCAAATTAATTTGTAGCACATAATGTTTGAAAAACATTTGAGAAAAATTTTTGTTTCCATATAACGAATCTAGTCAATCTATCCAATCATGATTTCATAAAATAAATATACTATTAGAAGATAAAAATTCCAAATCTTCTACACTTCGAACAATCATTTTTCTTCTATCTACCAAGAGAATATCCATCTTCGTTAAATATTATAGAAAAAATTCAATTTTTTATGATTCAATCTTCTATAATCTCTGTTCAAATCTTTCACAATACTGAAGTTGGGTGAAATCAGGATTTTTGAAAAGTTACTTTATAACTATTATTATATATTATCGAATCGAAAGAAGATGTTGCACAACTTTTCTCCCAACGACAAATCCTTGTTCTCCCATTATCCGAAATATTTTTTCTCGTCACGGTAATTACATTTTACGTGTTAAAATTCGCCTCGCATGGAGGACGTGGAGGTAATTAAGTGGAGAAGCGGGGTCCTAGAGGTTGTGTAGAAAGACGCGGAGGTCAGAGCTCGTGACCCACTTTGCCCATCGACAACTACTTCCTACTTGGAGAACATCTTGTTCTTCCCTTGTTGAACGTAGCAAACGTAGGCAACCTTTGCCTCGAAGAAATATTGCTTTAGAAAAATCGTGTCGAGCGCTAATCGAACTTCTTTTTGAGAACTTTGACGGCCATCGATCATTCAAAGTTACACGTGGAGCTTCCCTTTTCGAGTTTTCGATCTAATAATGTTGTTTTAATCCTGGATTAATACGTGAGATCGCTCTGTCAATGCAATATCTCCATCTCGCTTTATCTAACCTTTATCTAAAATTAAATCGTAACTTAACCTCATTCGACATTTTTCTATGAATGAATGATATTGATCCAATTTTTTTTAAATTTAATGTTAATTAATTCGTTCAGTGATCAAGAAAAAACTTTTTGCAATACGATAGATGGCAGTGAAATCGTTTCATTTGCGCGATGAAGGAAATAATTATGGAAATATTTTATTTTCTTCTTTGTCTTATTGTTGAACAACGAGAACAAGAATGTTATTAAGTATAATTAATTAAGTATGTGAATTATGATACTTACTAAGATTGAAATTACACGAAATAATTATATACATATTTTGAGAGATTGACGGAATTCATGGTGTAAATATTCGAATAATTATACCTTTAATTAAGAATGAATTAAAATCACTGGGATTTAAATACGTATTTGGTAGGAAATTTTACACGTGTATTCTTACTCATCATAATACTAATGCTTACTAAATTACTCATGGTTGTAATTATTATAATCATTTCTACCTGAAAGTAGATATATCTTAACCTCTTTTCTCATGTTTCTCCTGTTGCCATTTTTGTAGAAATGAAATTCCCATAACAATTCTGTGCAATCTTTTGGTACTTTAATGGTTTAATGATTTATGGTTTTATAATTATGTAGGTGATGAATTCAATTAGTGTGAAAATATTTTTTTCTAGTTATAATTATAATTTAAATCTGATATAATATATAGATGATAAAAAGAAATTAATAGAATATCAATAAATCTATTAAAAATATAATCAATCATATAGAATTTAATAATATTAGATTTATTTATTCTTAATTTAATTTAAATTTTTATTTCCTTCTTATCTTTTTCAGAGATTTTACAATTTCAAAATGAAATTGATCTTTGCTTTTTATTGTTAATTGCCACTTTCGTTGATACTCAAGTGTCATTACTGCCATCAGATAATTTTCAAAGTCATCTACGAAAAAATCAACGAAAAATAGTTGCTCTGCATTATTATTTTTGATTGGTTACAGCGTGTTGAATACAAAAGATCAAAAAATCTTCGATATACACTAATTCCAAATAAATCGTAAATATGCACTTTTTGAACACAATTTATTTGAAGATAAAAGTAACTAAATTTTTTAATTAAAAGTAATTTAGCATCGTTATCCATTTTATTTTCATTCATTTTCATCAAAAACATCGTTATTATTTATAAATCAAAACCTTGTTGTGCTTGTTTCATATTTCTATCTTATTTTTTCGTCCAATAAATGACAAACGATAATAACAATTTATGATATCAATATATCACGAAAGCATTAGAAGACTACAAAGAAATTCACCTAATTCTAACCTAAAAATTCTAATTTTAACGAAACTTTGTACCCATATATAGAATAACAATAGACAAAGCAATGTTTTTGAATACAATTTCGCCTAGAAATATTCTTTTTACAATAGAATATAATAAACCAAGTCCTTCACCTCTTTAAATAATATTTCGATAAAGTTAAAAATAATGAAAATTGTTCGAATATTTTCACGAGCAACTGTCAAACAATATTCTTTTCCTTAATTCATCGTTAAAAATCTCATACTGTATACATAACATAATCCCATTATACCAATCCTTTTCCTCCAATAGTCACAACGATCCGTAACGAACGAGATTTATTAACAACGCTTGCTATCTTGCGACCGTACGATAAATACGCGTGTAAGTACGTGGGGTTGCGATTCGTATCACGAAACAGAACACCCTTTCTCTACGTGGGCATCGACACTCGGCCCAAGAGCCATGAACTCGAATCGACCCTCGATACCCGTGGAACCCGGTTCCACCGTATCCGATTACCACGTTTCTGTGTGCACGTGCCTGTTGTCGTCCGGTGCTTCACCTGACACGTGGCAATTTTTCAATTCACCAAGTTCCTGCGACGTGGGCTGCTTGACTTTTTGATGCGACACTTGACAGAGGAGGTGACCTCGCTTCAACCGCCCCTCCCTCCCTCCCTCCCTAAAAGGGCCGTGTTATTCCATGTTTTTTTTTTTAATTAGGGCGAGATTAAGGGAAACGATCAGGGCACACGGATGAATTGTAAGAGGTTCTTTTTTTTTTTTTTTTTTAAAGTGGAAATGTAAAAAATATATAGTGAAGTGAACACGTGAAGTGAAGTATATGTGAAAGAAGTGACAAGTGTTTAAAAAATTTTTTTTGAATTAACGAATTGAAAATGTTGAATTAAGTTGGGTATTGTACTACGATTTGGAAAATTTGTTTTCATTATGTTTTGATGAATGAGATAGGTGTATAGTAAAAAGTATATTTTGAAAAATTATAGAAATATGATCCTAAGAAGACTGCAAGAACCTAAACTGCAAAACTTTTAGTAAACTAATTTTATCGTTGATTTTTATTTTAGATTGTTAGAGATAAAGTGCATTGTGTAACGAGCAAGCATCTTTTGCCTGGATTTATGATAATTAGTTTCATGTTTTAGTTCGATTATTAAAAGAATATTCTGATTTCATATCCCGAGGGAAATATAAATATTAATTTATTTACAACGAAATCGGGGTAATACGAATTAAATCGGTAAATAAAATTAGACGAATAAATTGTTTGTTCCAATACCTTGAATAGACAAAATTCAAAATTTCAAAAGAAAAACTCATTTCGATTTCAATAATTAACGTTAAACGTTTCTTTCCGTTTATTGTGCATATATGTAATCACGACCAACCATTCAATCTCAAATTAAATTCTATTTCCATTTACTATAATAAAGAAAGTCGTTTGCTTACATTTTGTTGCGAATAGAAATGGTGGTACAGTCCGGATAATGGAAATTTTATTCAATTTTCGAAACATTCAGATATTGGAATAATAGACGTTGTTGTTACATTAAATTAAAAATCTGTTTCCATTTTATTCTAAGGAATAACATTTATTACAAAATTTTCGTTTAACGAAACGTTTGGATATCAGAATTATTACTGTACGATTTCAGAGCTTTAGATTAAATTTTATTTTCTACCATTGATAAGAGCAACCACTCGTCGAAGAATATTATTTCGAAAATCGATTTCGATATTCGAACAATGAAAGTTCCGATATCCCTTTTTAACAATGTTGTTGTATTCTACGTTGCAGAACAATCTTTGATAAAATCAGGTTTTCGGGGATGGAGTGGGTGTACAACGTATGTAAAAGGCGAAGGTACAGTTTTCAGATTCGAAGAGAGTGGGTCAAGTGATATCGACCACGCAGAAGCGGAGAAGAGATATAGGAAGATTCGATTTCGCGATTCATTCTCTGCCTTCATCTTTGTTTAGCCTGGCTATATTTGCTCTGCACATTGTGTTGCACGTCCACCGAGTATAGAATCATAAAGGCAGACTATGCTATATTTGTCCATACTTTAGCTCTGTTGGTTTATATAGCATAGAGAACATGCAATTCGTTGCTCAACCATTAATAGCTTTTCCCGTATTTTTTTTTTTTCGTCACTTCGACATTGTCAGCACTGCCTCTCCACGTTGCACGAGGAGGAACTAAATTTTGTCGATGGCAGCGACTCGTATCGAGACAGTCGCGAAAGTCGTTCATCAATTTGCGTAACGCGAACACGAGAAATGATTCATATTCGATGATTATACGGTTTATTATTTGGAACTTTTTTGACTGAGTTTACCTTGCAATTATCCATTGATGAATTTACGCTTGTTACGTAGAGTTCTAGTTGCGAACTAGAAAACAGGGAATTGGTTTTTTTTTTTCTAAATTATCCATTGTTGTGAAGATTTATGAGAGAGAGGTTATGTTCGCTCAAGTCGATCGAGAAATCGAGAAGGATATGATAAATCTTGATAATGAACTGATACCTTCTATTTTTAATACTGAAAAATATGAATACGTAATTTTATCAATTATAAAATGAACGTTTTTTATAAAAGAAATATGATATGAATTTTTATGCAAAATCAAATTTATATGAGCGTAATTAAAGAATTCGAGCTTGTCTTATTTTAAATATTTTATATGTATATTGTATATTTGAATATTTTTTGATCCATGTCGATTTTTGTAGATTTTTTGCATAAATGCATAATTATTCGGAGTTTAATTATTAGATTTATAGATTCTTGTACTGATTTGATCATATGTTTAATTAAGATAAATTAATCAATATTCAACAGAAAAGTCTTTAATATTTTTTCACATTTCATTTTATCTTATCCTCTTTGCTATTACTTAAAATAGATAATGTAAATAATGTAATTTGATTTTGTTACACTGTTAAAAATCAAACAGATACGATCCATCATTTTCCTTATTATATTTTTACTTTCAATTAATGTCATCATTATTTTCTTTTCCCGAAAAAACAAAGAAATAAAAAATAATCAATGAAATTTTATTCGATCACTTTATTTTGAATCGATCACTTTATTTCAGTCAATTCATTCATCGTTATAATAACGATTATCATCTCTATATAACGTGCGTTTTACAGTGTTTCGTTTACGAGGTCATACGCCTCTTCACCTTCATTGACGCGCTCCTCGACCATTACCTTCCTACGTGTACGCGCAGTCTCACCTGGAGGACCTGTACAGCTGATCAATGACGCCTAACTTGCTTATTTTGCACATCAACAGTATAAATAAATACTTTCGAAAAAAAAAGATCGTTGTTTAATTTTTAGAAAAAAAAAAAAATGTCTCCATAAAAAGGAAAGTAATTCGATACGATTGAATTCTTTATTTAAAAATTTTTTCTGTGTATATTAGAAATTAGAAACGTTGGTTAAAAAAATATATATTATTTTTTTAAACTTTCTAGTCTCTTATATTTCCTAAAGTAATTGAATCATCTATCCAAACTCGAAAAATCGATTTCTCGAACTTTCAATCCGTCATCAACTTTCATTCACAAAAAAATAATAATACAACAAAAACCACATACATCTATTCTATTCGTATTTGTATTCTTCCTTAAAATACATATCACAATGTTACAAACCTCAACGAACAAGCGTTACACACACCATACGCTTCCCACGATCTCAAACCTTTCCGATCTGAAACTCGATCAGAGCCGCACCGTGATCGAGAAAATTACAACAAATACATCTCGATAAACCGCCATCTAAATCTCTCTCATCTCTCTCATAACAATTATCTCAACTCACCTTCTCTTGAGAAAACCCCCTCAAAACGCACCTTGAGACGCACCTGTTCAGACGCCTTCCGTCCAGGTGGTTACGCGTGAACCAGCAGGAGAGAGCTCGTGTCTATCGCGGTATTCGAGGCGCAGGCCCGCGAGCCAGACTCCGGCTCAGTCCACGCCCCCGGCTTCGATCACGTCAGGGGTGGTTGGAGAGGTGGTGGTGGGACGGTCGACGGAGAGAGGTTGCGTCGAGGCAGCGAGGGGAAGCGAGACAGAAGGGTGGGTCGCGCCCCCCGTGGAGCCGCGTGACGTCACGAGGGCCGAATCAATATCAACGGAGCCATTCCTTCGACGCCGGTCCTTGACTACGAGAGAGATACAGACCCCGTCAGTACGGGGTGGTCTCCACGACCGTAAACGACAGCGTCAGGGAGCGCGTCGACCACGCCGACGACGAGCGAGAGGAGGACGAGGAGGACAACTGTCACGGGTAATTTGCTCGTCAAGTTGCTCCTCAGACAGCCGCTCCTCATCATCGATCGTTCGATCGAACGCGATATCAAAAATTCTTCGCGCCAATAATTTATCGTTTCTTCCGCTTTCCCCCCTTTTCTTTACCACCCTCGAGGGGTAACGACGCGCCCGCGACGAGAAAGTGATTGATCTCGACTCGAATGTCGCGGTAACGGCTCGAGAAAACCGGTGTGCAAGTGGTTGGAAGAGAATTTTCGAACCATCGGATTTCGTTTCATCGTTGCGCGGCCGCGCAAACAGTGAGCGAGTAAGTAAAATTTTCCTCTTTCTCTATCTATCTATCTATCTCTCTTCTCTCTCTCTCTCTCTCTCTCTTTATTTCCTTTTTTTTTCCCCCCTTTCAATCCGAAGTTCGATGGCTTGTTCGAGGAACGAGAGGTTTCTCTATAGACCCTCCTCCCCCTCCGCTCACGCTCCCTCGCTGATGGCTAGAGTTGTTCTTTGCGTGACACGCGATCAAGTCTCAGTTTTTTCGCTGTTGTTGCTCGCGGTTGATAAGATGAATAATACGGAGACAAACGTTAATCGCGTTCGTGGGAGTAAGAAAGATAGGGGAGAGGGTTATACCCGTACGAATTTCGATCTTTTCCTCGCAGAAAAACAGTTTTCGATCGCCTGATTTTTGGTTACGTAAGATCGCCCTCCTGTCTTACGTGTACACGCGGTTGCATCTCCCGGGGACGTGAGAGATTGGAGGGTAACGTTATCGCGTCGTTCGATCGAGGAAATTAATTCGAAAAAAGAAATTTGTCTCGGAATAACAACGCTTAACTGCATCTATCGTTCGATTCATCACCTCCTCCTGCAATAAATGAGTAATCGAAATAATCGATACGATACTTTTAAACCAAAAAAAAAAAAAAAATCTTCCTCGTAATTTCGAAAATACATCTAATCTTGAGACAAAAATTAAAAAAAAAAGGAAAGGAGAAATTCATTCATTCTCCAAGCGATTCATAATGATTTTTCTGCCGAGAAAAGCGCGCAGATACACACACGCACACACATACATACGCATTCGTGGAAGGATCCAGCTCGATCTATTTCAGGTGAAAGACCGTACTGATCGGCGAGATCGGTGCTGGTGGCACAAACGAGGGGAAATACCGAGGAGGAAGGAAAAGCAGCAGAAGGGAAGCAGCAAGTTTGGTGAGTTGGGTGAAAATCGATGGCCATCAGCGCCCATGGGCGGCCTCGCGTTTAGAACAAGGAATAGCCCCTCCCAGAAGACCTCGCTACGGTGGGGTGACTGCTGCCCCCCAAATCCCAACCCTCCGTCGTCGTCGGCCGTCTGGAAGGACCGTCATCAGGACATGCCTCCGGTACCCGTGTGAGGCTGTCCCCCACTACTTCGTGATTGTACCCCGCGGGGTCTTCAGAGGTACTGTTCGTTCATTCTTCTCATCCGATCCAAGCACGGAACACTTGTTTCTTTCCCTTCTTCTTTTCTTTTCTTTTCTTTTCTTTTCTTTTCTTTCTCTTTCCCAACGATTCTATAATTACGCATGTCTCTGCATAAGCTTCACTTGGCGGCTGGTTCCAACCGACGGCTTTCAACCTTTTCTTCCTCCCCTCGTGTATGTAACGTGATAAAGGATTCGTCGGAGATCAATTAATTCGATCGAACGTAAATCTGGAGAGAGATGGAGTTCGATCGATATTTCGTTCTCTATTTCTTTTCTCTTATTTTTTCTCGTAGAAAATGTAGATAGATTCAATTTGAAATCGACGTCGTTGGAATTTAACGAGAAAAGTGGAATGAAATTTATAATTTAATAAGTTTTGTTGAAATTTAAAGGTTGAAGAGATATTTCCAATCTTGGTAGTTTCAATTGCTAATCTTCTTGTGGAATAATGTGGAATAATGTATTTAAGAAAAATTTTTCTTTATCCGAACTTATCTTCTTATTAATCAGGGTTTCTACTTTGGAAATAATTAATCGATCGGGGATAACGAAACTTATTAAATTATTAAATTAAATTAAATGAGGATTTTAAAGATGAAAATCCTTCTGACTATTTTTTTTTTTTTTTTTTTTTTGATTATAGCAGTTTTATTTATTTTTTCCTTTAAATAACTTTTCTACAAATATTTCATTTCGAATGAAAAATTCAGTCTATATTATAAATAGTTTTATTAAATATAATAGTTTTATTAGACAGATTTGTGAGATACTCTTAAAAGATCGATTTTAGAGATTAAAACAAAAGTTTGTACATAAAAATAGAAAAGTTTATTTATTATAAAGGAAATTGAAGTTTAGAATGAGATAACTTTATATCCTCCTCGACCTGTCTCCTTCTAACATAAATTTCAATATATATATAAAACTGTTTCAACTTTTATATTTGTTTTGATTATATTTATCTTTAGGATTAATCTTCTCAAATATTTTAACACTCTGTATGAAATCTCTCGATATATAATTCGAACTATGAAGATACTTTCTAGAGAAGCTAGTTATCCCAACAAAGAACTTAATTCCTTTAATTTCAATTGATTATTATCTTTTATGGTATTTTAAATTAATGCTTCATTTCCATTAATTAAATTAGAATGCAAACGATCCAGCTTAATATATTAATTTCAGTTACATCTATGAACGAAGGCCTTGCGTTTTATTTATGTTATCATGCCTTTTTACGTTAGCAGGCTGTGAGTATTTTTTTTTTTTTTTTTTTTTTTTAAATAGAAAATTTAACCCTGCATAGTGTGAAGCAGGGCTAATAGGATTAGAGGGTGAACTCAACCGAGCGATTAAATGCCTTCTGGGTAAGAACGTAGAATTTACAGTTAACTGCACGCATTAGATGCGAGTGGATCGCGTTAATTGACTAGAAAAGCGGAATGTAATTTCACCAAGCTGATTGAATCCTTCGATAAAATATAAATTATTTCTAATGGTATCCATCTAACGATTGATTCGAATGCTGTGAAACAATTAATTATGATAAAACTGAAGAATAAAAATGTGTCGTTTCTTAATTATGGGATTATATTAATTTATTCTGCTGAAGAATGACTATATTTTTGATATTTGGAATTAAAAGATTGTCCAACCTAATATTCATCTAATATTTTTTTCAAACAAATTGTAAATTATCAGAGGATCAAGAAAAGAATGAAATTTAATTCTTTAAGGGTCAATATTGCTTTCATTTGTAATTAATTTTTACTGTAATATATAGATATCAGTCTATTTTTTTAAATCATAGTAATTTTTAAGAATTTATTTAATACTCTTTCATCTTTTTTTTCAGTTAGATTTATCTTCATCATAGTAATTTAATATCAATGTATAAGTAGAAATAGTAAACCATAATAAAAATTTGATTATTTGAAATTGTAAATATTTATTGATTGACAGAGTTAATTAATATTTCTATAAAGTATGCAAATTATGAAACAAGTAAGCAGCATGTAAAAATAATTGAAAAATAAAACACGTGATATTTTGCATATTTTGGAACAAATTTAAGTTAACATTATAAAATCAAGTAATAATAATAATATTACTTTAAAGTTCTAATTTCAATATGGAAAATTTGAATACTCTTTTCAAAAAAAAAAAAAATATTTCTATATAATCTACATTTTTGAAGATTTTGCTGCTTAGAAAGAATATAAGTGGTAATTTTTTCATTCTAAATTAAAAAATGAAAGATTATTTCCTAAGAGTATGGCCAAACATTTTCCTAGATAAAAATTTTTCTTCCTTTCTTATTCATCGAAACTGCATATTACATCATTCACTCTACTCCTCGCCAACAAACAAGCTACGATCACAATAATTCGATTTTGTCCAAAGCATTTCTTCCTTTCCGAATAAAATAATTCCTTCGATCAACTATTTTCTGCAAGCCTTTGAATGAAATCAAATCCGATAAGAGATCCTACAGCCATCTCTTCGTTCGCTCATCGTTTTCCCTTTTCCACCTTTCATTGAAAAGAAAAAAAATAATCACCGTCAATAATAATCTTCAAAGAGAATCGATTGATTTATGTGCGGGCAGGTATCCGAATCTCCCAAAATCGGATCGGCCGCCATACCTCCCGGACTTGCGTCTCCGCCAGTTCGAGTTCACGCAAGTGGACCCGTACTCACCGAAGATGATCAACTTCGCCGGTATCGTGTCAATCGTCCTGTTCTACGTGCTGATCCTGGCTGTTGGAATATGGGCGGCGAGGAAGAAGGAAGCTGGCAACGACTCGGAGGAGGAGGTGATGCTTGCAGGCCGTTCGATCGGCCTGTTCGTAGGGATATTCACGATGACGGCGACCTGGGTCGGCGGTGGATACATCAACGGCACCGCGGAAGCTATCTACACGAGGGGCCTCGTATGGTGTCAAGCTCCTTTCGGATACGCGCTCAGCCTCGTTTTTGGTAAGTTTTGGTCAAGTTTTGGTAATTACATATTCATCGAGATAATTCATCGAGATGTGTTTTTTTTTCATATTCAACTTCTTTTTCCAGATTGTTGCTCTTTGGAAAATTATTATTATTTTTAACGTTGTGATACGAAATTTTTTGTAAAAATATTTATTATATACATAAATATGAGGATATGAGCAGGTTGCAAGTGTATTTTTGTTTAACTTTAAAAATAGACTTGTGTGTAGTTTCAACACGTACTATGTATATTCGTTTTTGATACAAGAAGAATTTTAATGTTAGCTTTTTCCTTCGAGTAAAAATTTAAATTTAAAGAGTTTTCTTTAATTAATACTTTAATAAAAATATTAATACTTTTGTCAGATATTTTTTTTAACAAATGCTTTTATTTCAAAGATGATACTCACTTTTGATTCGATACAGTGTTTCCTTGAGAAATTTTGCTTTTTATATTAGTAAAAATGCATTTTAAAGAATTCAACGTGGTTATAATAAAAATAATTGCAATAGCCTTCTAAAAAAAAAAAAAAAAAAACTCACGTCCCTTTTCCTTTTTGAGAATTCACAGAAGAATAAGAATTTCGATTTAAATTTAATTCGATTCAATTATAACGACGTAACGTTATATACACATTGTTCGAGCCGATTGATAACATCTCCCAATGTTTATATTTCTTCGTAGTTTATAGGAGAAGTTTATAGTCGCTCGAGAACTTGATAATACGGCGTAGTATAGCTAAGGTAATAGAACACTTGTGATCGAGACTTCTACGTGTAATAACTTTCCAACGTGGGCTCTTTAAAATCGATGGCCTCGAGAAAGAATAAATATGTGTATAACCGTCCGTTGAAACTATGTATAAGCGTCTATTTACAGAACAATTGTGTAAAAAATGTATAACGAAAAAATCAAAAGTGTATGACAATTTTTTATAATGATTTTTAACCAATCTTTGAAGTAACCTTAACTATATTCTAAAATCTACTAATATCTACTTTTTCCCCTTTCAATAACATGAATTAACGAATCTTAAACAAAAATTTACAAAAATCGATAATATTTATACGATTTTAGAATAACAACGTGAAATACTTAATATATCACAACAAAGAAAGAGTTTTATCCCTAGCAATCGCTATCATCTTAAAATTATTTGATAATTCTCGATACATTTAATCTGAATTGTGATTACAGGTGGAATATTCTTCGCGAACAAAATGCGAGAACAGGGGTACATCACGATGTTAGATCCTCTTCAAGACGCGTTCGGGGAACGTATGGGAGGTCTTCTTTTTCTTCCTGCACTATGCGGTGAGGTGTTCTGGGCCGCGGGTATCCTTGCAGCTTTGGGCGCGACGCTGGCAGTCATCATCGACATGAATCAGAGCGCCTCGGTTATTTTGAGCGCTTGTATCGCAGTTTTCTACACGCTATTCGGGGGTCTTTACTCTGTCGCTTATACCGATGTTATTCAACTTTTTTGCATCTTCATAGGATTGGTAAGCCGAAAAAGTTATGCTTTGTTCTCAAGTTGAATCGAAACTATATTTTTAGTTTATTTCTTTTCTTTTTTAAATAATAAGCTTTTAAAATTCGAGCACAAGCTCACAAAGTTCGAAGGCATTGTTTTCAATCTTGCAAATTGAAATTATTCGTATTCTGATAAATGTTGTATCGTGTTTGCGAAAAAATAAAGTCCATTTCTAACAAGAGAAAAGCGATTTCATTGGATTACGAAATGTTATACTTTCGTTTCATCGAATCGTTTGATTATCTTGTTGTTAAAGTTGGCTTTGCAGATCGATACAAAGGCTCAAGTACTGGAAGTATTTATATTACCAAATTCATTCTATGCCATGTAGATATTAGTGACCTACTTCTTTCTTCCAGAACTGTTATCAGATTATCAATTTATTTCGAACTTCATCAGATTGAGGAATTTACGAGCAATATAATATAACATTTTATATCTCATATTAGATATATACCTTTTCATAGAAACGTTATAATTCTTTATTTTATATTTTAAATGTAATCCTTTCCTGTTAATCCTCATTATTTCGTTAATGTTTCAACATATTTTCTTGTTAAACGAATTAAATGAATCTAAATTATTGGACGGATATTAAACAAACGAACACTTTTCTGTAAATTTCTTTTTGTATTTTAAAAATCACTTTTTCTGATATTCATATCTATTTTGGCAATCATTCATTAGCCGTAATGAATCGCGATAACACATCACTTTAATTTCTCGATGAATTTCCAAACCAAAGATAATATCAGTCGTATTCATTTTACACTATTACCATTACACGTTACAATTTAATTCGAAATTCTACAAACTTGATCTAGATTGATCTAGATAAATCACCTTCTCGATTTAATTTTCCCAATCTTTTTCCCTAATTTAATTAAATCTAATAATAAAATAAAAGACATCTAATTTTTTAATGACACGTATATCATAATTCTCGTTACAGTGGATGTGTATTCCATTCGCTTGGACCAATCCGAAGGTACAGTCTCTTAAGTCTATGGAGGTGGATTGGATCGGTGAAGTGAAACCTGGGGAATATTGGTCTTACGTGGATTATGGTCTTTTGTTGATATTCGGCGGTATCCCTTGGCAGGTATATTTTCAACGTGTCCTGTCCTCAAAGACTGCTGGAAGAGCGCAAGTGTTGAGCTACGTAGCTGCGATTGGCTGCATTATCATGGCCATACCACCTGTCCTGATCGGCGCGATCGCCAAAGCAACGCGTGAGTAAAATCTATTTATACAAATACATTCGATCTTTCTCTCGAATTTTCTCGAATTAACGCTCTATCTCTTATCGCTTATTGCTCAAAATTATTATTACAATAGAGTTGTAAATATAGAGCATCTTAGACCATCGTATTGATTGGATAAAAAGATATATTTTCCTTTTCGCGCTGTTTCTTTACGCCAAAAAGCAACATCTTTTTATAAAATTCATACATCACGTTCGATACCTAAAAATCTCTAATTTTTCATCCCGATTTTTCAACGATCATTTCACCCTCAACTTTACCCTTTCTCTCCTAGCTAATTTTCCCAACGAAAATCTAAAAAAGAAAAAAAAAAGAATTCTTCGTGAATAAAAATTTCAAAAGGTACGCCCCCAGCTGTTCATTTTCTACGGTTACGCTTAGGATAGTAAATTCCAATTTCATTGTATTAATAATAAACGAGTCGCGTCATCCTCTCTCTCTCTCTTTCTCTCTTTGGTTCGGCTGGTTTCGTGCGAGGGGGAAGGGAAACACGTTTTCATGGGTTGCCGAAGTCGAAGGGGGATTGAATTAGACCCGGTTTGCTCGTCATCCCCTTCCAACTCGCGCTCGTAGCCTACTTGACATTTGGTGGCACTGCAGACAGAGGACTACTGGTATTTACAAGGTTCCACGTCTAAGCGGGTCGGTGTTGTAACGGAAGGGTGTGTGGGCGAGGGTTGGCTTGATATCCCACAGCGTGTACAATAGCGTGGGATTCTGTCATATGGCGAGAGGCTCGAGGGTGAGGGTGATAATGCGACCCGTGCGCTACACAGTTGAGCACAATGCTGGAACCGCTGGAACTAATGCGGACACGCTGTATCGGTATCTCGTGTATATTTTTTTTATTCGCAAAGACAAATAGTTTCTTATCTCGGCTCGTTTCCGCGAAGGGAAGTTTTCTTTTTTTTTTTTTTTACAGGCACGTATCATCAGATCTTTGTAACATTTTTAATAAATGTTTGCAATCGAAATATTTCGTTGAATGTTGATGCTTATAGCTCGATCTTTTCCCTCGATTGTTCAATTATTATAACACGTGTATATTTGATTTGTAGAATTGTTGCAAAATAAGAGGTAAAATTAAAAAATTGTTGTTTCAGCTTGGAACGAGACAGGCTACACCGGCCCGTATCCCTTCACCGAGGCTGAGACAAGCATGATTCTGCCGATGGTTTTGCAGTATTTGACGCCAGATTTCGTTTCCTTTTTCGGGTTAGGGGCAGTGTCAGCGGCGGTGATGTCCTCGGCGGACAGTAGCATCCTTTCGGCTAGTTCCATGTTCGCCAGAAACGTTTATAAATTGATCTTCCGCCAGAGGGTAAGTTCTCTGTCCTGTTCCTTACACAGATGGCCGAACATTCCATTCTCGAAAAACATCGTTTCGTGTCGCCGTATGCGTGTCGAGAGACACGTATCATCATCGCTATTATTCTCGCCGTAGCCTCATCATTCATATCGTTACCATCATCCACCATCGTACCATCATCACCCACGCTCTCTTCTCAACCTCCATCCAACGAATTATCGTATAACAATTACGATAATTCGATTCCGGGGTAGAGGAATCGTTCGCAGAAAGATAATTTCTTTCTCTCATCGAATCGTGTCTCACCCGCGTCTCAATTCCCATTCGAACGAAACACACTTCGATCCGTGTCTCACTCAAAAAAAAAAAAAAAACCCTTTATTTGTACCTCAATTCTCCACTTCTATCTATCTATCTATCTATCTATCTATCTATCTATCTATCTTATCCTGGCGTCCCCATCACCTGAAGGCGTCCGAAATGGAGATCATCTGGGTGATGAGAGTGGGGATAGGCGTGGTCGGGGTGCTGAGCACGGTGATGGCGTTGACGATACCCTCGATCTACGGCCTCTGGTCCATGTGCTCGGACCTTGTCTACGTGATCCTCTTCCCCCAGCTGTTGATGGTGGTCCACTTCAAAGAGTACTGCAACACTTACGGCAGTCTGGCCGCTTACATAATAGCGTTCACCGTTAGGATCAGCGGTGGCGAGCCCCTGATGGGGCTGCCCGCCCTCATACATTACCCGGGCTACGACGAGGAGACGAACACCCAGGCGTTTCCCTTCAGAACCATGGCCATGCTGATGTCGTTGGTGACCCTGGTGGGCGTCTCGTACGGCACCCAGGTGGCCTTCCTTACCGGCAGGCTTGCGCCCGGATACGATTTCTTCAGGTGCGTGGTCAACATACCGGAGGACGTGGAGAGGGTCGGCCCTGACCCGGCCGAGGGCGAGCAGATGGCCGTGTTGGCGGCCGGTATCGGCAGGCTGTACGGCAGCAAGGACGAATCGAACGGCCGAGTCAATCCTGCGCTCGAGCCGGACTACGACATGGAGCCGGGATGCGATAAGGCGGCCGGGGAACCGGAAGCTGTTGTCGGCGGGGGTGGCGGGGGCGGGGCTGGGGCGCACCTCGTGCCCCACGGCCCGAACGTGCCACGACAGCCGCAATCCAGCACCGCGTTCTAATCCCTGGTTCCGTGTTCGGATGCTGTGACCAACAATAAGTGCGGCGGTGCAGGTCTGTTTCTTTTACGTTTCTCTTACGTTCCTCCCTCCCTCCCTCCCTCCATCCCTGTTTTCGTCGAATTCATCGATCGATTCGCGTGAAACCTCGGTCGGATTCCCGTAAAAAAGAATCGTATTGTATTTTTGATTACAATTTCCTTTTTCTAGAATATAGGGATAGAGTATAGTCTCTTCGAGGAGAGTATAATTGTAAAGGAGAGAAGCGTAGTTTTCTGAATGTAACGTTTCACGCGACACGATCAAACGGTTTAATTGGTTTAATTATTTACACTCTCTTCTTCTGGATCTTTTCGCTGTCTCTCGTGTAGTACACTGGACGATTTATTTTTTCGATCGGGCCACGAAATTTTGATTAATTTTTGCGCACACTTAGCGCGCAAAATTGTTCTCTTGCTTTTCAGACATATTTTTTGAAACGAATTACGAATACAAGTCTTACGAGGCGAGGAAATTTTAAAAATTTGGAACTGTGTTATACGAGAGTAGTCAGTATTTGTATATCTTGGAGAAAAGTTTTATAAGGAAAGAATGCGCGCATATATATCGGTTCTTATCGAAATTGTTCGACAAGAATTAGACGATTTCGATTTCGAGATAGAAGAACCGCGAAGGAAATAAACGCGCGAATCTCTCTAATTTTTTTTCTTTTATTTAAAAATAATTTCGCGAAAGAATTGAAATTTCAATCCTTCCAAATTGTTTTTATATCCCCTTCTATCCCCTCTCCTTACGTCCACGAAGCTACGAAACATATATATCCGCGAATTTTCCTTTCGTAATTACGTAATTTACACGTAGTGATCACAGTTCTGTGTAAGTACCTGTGTTCGAAAATGCTGATTCGTCCTCTTCGAGCGGCGGGAAAAGCGAGTAAAGAAGTGTGAAAGAGGACGAATGAGCGAAAACTGGAACTGGAAAGGGGAAATGTGCAATACTCGAGAGAGAAAAAAAAGAAATCGGAGCTTCTTGGACAGTTTGGTGAGGTTTCGTTGTTATCCCCTGTGCCGCCAATTAGGCCTAGTGATCTGTTTCCTTTTTTTGAGAAATATAATATATATATATATACACACACACACATACACATACATACGTATATATACGCAATTACGCGTAAACACACGCTTGCGTAATTGCGCATGTATACGTGTACCATGTATTTAGAGTTTATCGAATTGCTTGAGAAAACTAACGTCTTGATGCACGACCGATCCGTCCCTCCCCCTTCGTTTATCACGAAGCGTATTTTAGAAAATTAAACCAATATATCTCGACGAGTATCTCGTTCGTTAAAAGCTCGTTAACTCGTGGCGAGCGGCTATATAGGTGGGCTATATATATATATATATATAGGGTTTATAAATTAACGTTACATATCGAGTTTTTTAGAATGGGTTATCGATCGTTAGATTCATCGTTGTCATTTAGCGTCTCTTCCATTGCGTACGACTCGACGACGAGTCCTCAGTTCATCCCCTTCATCGTTCCTCATGCGTGCTCGCACGGTGTTAATGTCGCATCCTCATGAAATTTTATTCGAATTCGCTCTGTCTCGGTCTCGGTGTTAGAGGAGATAGATAAAAGTAAGCGAGAAATACATAAACGTCGTTAAGAGGCTTTTGTACTTGCGATCGATCGTTCTTCCCCTGCTTGAAGTCTGATGCGAAGGAGCATACATATCATTGTTTATATTATTATTAAGAGTGGAGACGAAGTGGAAGTTAGGTGTCGTAAAGCGTTGGCCTGTTCACGTAGCCGCTCGTCCAAATCTTCGAGATTTTTCGCGTGACTCGCGCGAGCCATGGCCGATCCGAACTCTTTCTTCGGAGGAGAATTTTCACTCGAAACGATGAATTAAAAAGGAAAATTGGATTTCTTTTCAAAAAATTAACAATTGGCTCTTGCAATTAAGCTTATTGCAATAATTTATCTATATTCGAGTCTATTCCATTATTATTAATTTCACCATTGATTCGAAACGTATCGATGATTTTCAAATTTTTGAGAAGGATAGGAATAAGTATAGTACGATTTCATGTTTATAATACGAACAAGTATAGAATCTTTATACAAATATTGCTTCAATTATAATACTACCAACTTCTTTCTACAAACGTTCCATTGAATGAGCCATCGAGCACGATGCGCGAGTCAACGGAAGATCGTTCACAGACGAATCGGTTGTTGCACGGATTCGTTGTGTTTATTATATAGTATATATACATATATATATATATACACATACACACATACATTGTACGATATAATTGACATTATCGGCATTAAAGCGAGACGAGTGAATTTAGAAATTATAAGAAATAAATAAGAAGAAAAAGGGAGGAAAATCAGATTTCTCATACATATATATATATACACACGTACGTACATACATACATACATACACACATATACAAGAAGACTAACTCGTAGTTTTTAACGTGAAAGATACGAATTATCGCTGCTGTTATTGATTTCGAAAAATTGGTTTGTCAAGGTAGATACTTATATCGTTTAACGTAGCCGTCACATTGTTCGCGAAACGGTCATAACGCCTATGTAGTGGTATTTAAGTGCTCGTCACATAGAGTTGCTCATCCCATCGTTTACCGCCAAAAAGAAAAAAAAAAAAAAAAAGAAGAGAAGAAAAATGAGAGAAATCCAGGTGGCGCGTTAATCGAGTAATAGAGTTCCTACTCGATCTCCACGAATTATATTCTCTCGTTCGTCGAAAAACAATGGTCGAGCGAATGGAATTTTTAAAGAAATTTCTCACCTACCGTTTTCGTTAATATCTATCCATGGATAAATCTAAGAATGTATTGCGTGTTGTAATAAATGATTGCCATTTATCGTCATCACAAGAATGGAAAAAATAAATAAATAAATCGCGCGCAAAATTTTTCTTATCGAACCATTTTCATCGATCTCTGAATCGAAACCTAACCTCGAAGAAATCGATTATTTTTTAAAATTCTCGTCTCATCGAAAATTCATAAAGGAATTAAAAGAAACGTTGTCAACTCGTGGGAAATATGTAAATAATAATTTTTTTTTAGAGAAAACGAGGGAGTTAGTTCCGGACGGAAGTCTGGCGGCTTGTTAAGCGAGGCGTCATTGCACGACGGTGAAATTACGTGTTCAGACAGATACGGAGAATCTAGTGAATCACGTCTCGCGCTCACAAACGCATCTTCCTCTTCTTGTACACGTCTTGTTATTCGATCGCGGTTGTTATAAAAGACTTTCACTCGATGATATCCGAGTCTGCGACTAGATGGCTGGGAATTATTAACATTTCCATTAAAAAAAAAAAAAAAAAAAAAAAAAAAAAAAAAAAAAAGTCACTTTATAGCGGACAATTATTTTTTTTTATATACATATACAATGAAAAATAGAGCTAGACGATCGTAAAAACGTTTCTTTGACGAGAGAAATTGCCCGTGGGAATAATTTGGGTCAGGGATAATAAAAAGGAACGCGTTGAAAAATTCGTAGATACATTTAATCGTCGAATCGAAGAAGAAGTATATAAATTACTAGTTTTTTTTTTTAGTATGGATCGTGAAATTATTTGTATTCCCGGGAACGATCGAAAGTTATTTTGCTTTCACTCTGTTGTTCTGTATTTTCAGAAATGAAATGAAAAGAAGGGAGACACGTATATTATACATATTTCTCAAAGAGATGACACAAGAATTAACGGCAACAAAATAAAATAATTCTCTTATCCGGTCGATTCGATCTAATCATCCTCATCCTTCGTTCCGCCTCGTGTGTCGTCGTGTATATCGTCATGTATTGGCGAGATAAAACAGTTATCTCGTAATATGCGAATAAATAATGTTGCGTAGATGCATCCGTGCGATAAGCAAGATCCGTTATTACTCGTAGTGGCATAAATGTTAATTATGAGAGAGAACGGCCACACAACGGTTACTATACATATCAAATATCGTGCATTGTAACGATGTAACGGGAAACCTACACACACACATCATGATGCGTGCTCTACATATACATACGTATCTTAGGTATAATTACATTAGCAAGATAAGGGACTACGTAAGACAGAGAAAAAAAGATGATAAAAAAAAAATATATATATATATATAAGATATGTATATACGTATTATATATATATAGCGTGGTTATATCCTCTCGCAGAAAAAGGGATCGATGGGGTTCGAAGCTTCACGGAATTAGGAGGATCCTCTCCAGTTTTTTTTTTTTTTTTTCTTTTCGAACGAGCGTCCTCCTAATTACTCTTCACTGATTTAATAACCGAGCGATTCGTGGGCAGAATAGAAAGATCGAGACACAAAGATAGAGGTCTCTCGATCGTCGTCGTGATAAAGAAAAAAATTGCGAGAAATTGCGAGAACAAGGCTGCCTGAACGCCGAACAAAAAAAGAAAAAAAAATGGCTGAAATCGAAGCTGATCGATGGGTGCGAAACTCGTTAATAATTAAACAATCCGGTGTTACGCATGGAGCTCCAATGCTCCACCGCTTTGAAACCGTGTACCTAATGTTAATTGTACACCTATTTCGTCCTATCTCGCAAGCCTGGGACGCCTACCTATTATATATATATATATATATATAGTATTATACTATGTGTAAAAGAAAAAAAAGAAAAAAGTAAAAGAAAAAAAAAAATATAAACGCCCGACTTCACCCCCATAAGAGCATATCCATGTATATGTATTACGAAAGCGTTACCGATATATTGTATTATACGACATATTATACGTGTATAATTGAGAAACTGAACGCGATGTTGATTGTAAATGTTAAAAATAAACAGTGTATAAAAACACAACAAATTTCTCGACTTTCTGTTCTATTCTTAAATAAAATTATCTCGAAAAAAAAAAAAAATTCTGATCAAAATTGGTTCTGGTAAAAATTTTAAATCGTGAGATATAAAAATATAAGCCAATTATTATACGATTCAGTTGGATTTGAATATCTTTGATAAAAAGAAAAAAAAAAAAAGAATCGATTCAAAAGCTCAATCAAATATCGGTCGAGGGGATTATAGTTTAATGGATTCCAAGAAAGGAATGGTAAATAGGTCAGGACACACGTTGTAATTCCATCGAATCGACGTAAGGGGACGTAAGTTGTGATATTGATAGGTGTTTTTAGCCGGGTTACGACAGAAATAGGAAGAGCTCTCACTTATTCATGCCTTCCCGGTATTCGAGTTAGGGGAATCGATAAATCGACCACACCGAACGCACACCTCCCCCTTCCAGCCAACTCGACGAGAGTTGGAATCGTCTTATAGACATTCCTCCTTGTCCTTCCCTCCTCCTTGTCTTCATCCCGTGTAGCTGTAAAAAAAAAAAAGGGGTAGGCGACTAGCATCCATCCAACGATTCTTTCTTTTTTTTTTTCAGCGTAGCGGCTTTATTATTAGTACAAAAAGCATTTATTTTTACAAAATAAATAAGTTAAACAGGCTCTGAAGAAGGACGAAGGAACGAACTTTTACTCTTCCCTCCTCCTTTCGGAGGTTCTCGCGTGTCCGACTCGTTCCTTTCGTTTCGATGGAAAATTTATTATTTATTATTTATTATTATTATTATTATCATTATTATTATTATTAGCAGACGATTTTCCTTAAAAAAGCAATTAGGAAAGAAAGGCAATTATGATTCCTCCCTCTTTCGTTTTTACTTTCAGGAATATCAGGCCGCGTCATCGATGCACAACATTGTTGAAGTTTTACGAAAAGGGGGCGGTCTTGTTCAAACCGTTTAAACTTTTTAACTTTAGCGGATTTCCTGGATGCTTGTTGGGCGATGGGGGGGTGGGAGGGTTGGATGATTTTTTGATCCACGCGCGAAACCACCTTCGATTCGTTCCCCTCGAATCGGTTCATCGACGGTTGTTGATCCGTTAATCCGGAACCGTTTCTTCACGTTCTTCGGTTACCGGATCGTGGGTCGTGGGGGGTGGAGGATGTCGAATTTTTCTCGTCTCGATGGGCGGTGAAACACGGTCGAGGGTGGTCGCGGGGGGTCGTGAAGACTCTTCGCGATTAATATTGGTAACCACCGTTGCTAGCGTAGCTTTGACCACCTCCACCTCCGGAGTAGCCGCCACCGCCTCCGGAGTAGCCACCATTTCCTCCAGAGTAGCCACCATTTCCTCCAGAGTAGCCGCCTCCGCCGCCCCCAGAGTAGCCGCCTCCGCCACCTCCAGAGTAACCACCTCCGCCTCCTCCAGAGTAACCACCTCCGCCTGAGTAGCCTCCGCCATTGCCCCCTGAATAGCCACCGTTCCCTCCAGAGTAGCCACCACCGCCGCCGCCTCCAGAGTAGCCACCTCCACCTCCAGAGTATCCACCTCCGCCTCCAGAATATCCACCGGAGCTGGAATCGAAAAATCGTAATCTCAACAAATATTCGAATCGATCGTATATATCATTATTACATATCCTTGACAGGTAGAATTATGATGGACAAGAGATAGGAGACAGAGACATAGGATGACTAAAAAGAAGAGAATCGTAATTTCAATAAGTGAATTGATTATTATCGTGTACTCGTCTTTCTTAATGGGTAAAAAAGTATATAATAGAGGAGACAGATAAAGAAAGACTCGAGTAAAATTATAGATGTGGATTGTAGATGTAGATAAGTGTTGGATCGGTCTTTTTCTCTATCCTTTCCTTAGAGAAAGAAGAAATAGAAACGAAATATGTCGAATGCTTTCACAGTTAAACCAATTTTTACTCAATCGACCAACCGTATCTATTCCTATATATCTATTCCTTCTTTCGCAAATGTCCGTGCTGTGCTCTGAATTCCTTAAATCTACGAATGGAAGAAGAAGAAGAAGAAGAAAAAAAAAAGTCATAGATCCTTTACCCTCCGAAACTGCCACCACCGGTGCTAGGTGTACCGTAAGTGGAAGATGGTCTCGAGTATCCACCGCCTCCTCCGTTGGGTGCACCGTAGCTGGTGGACGGGCCTCCCCCGGTGGGTGCACCGTAGCTCGAGGATATCGAGCCGCCGCCTCCGCGCGAGGGCGCGCCATAGCTGGTGGAGAGTCCGTTGCCACCGAAGCCACCGCCGCCACCGCCGCCGCCGCCGCCGAATGAAGGAGCGCCATAGTTGCTGGACGGCCTTCCACCGCCGTTCGACGGCGCGCCGTAAGTGCTCGACGGTGCACCGTAAGTGCTCGACGGTGCGCCGTAAGTGCTCGACGGTGCGCCGTAGCTGCTCGACGGCCTTCCACCGCCCCCGTTGGACGGTGCCCCGTAGGTGCTCGACGGCCTTCCACCGCCGTTCGACGGCGCGCCGTAATTGCTCGACGGGGCTCCATACGTGCTGGACGGTGGTGCACCGTAGCTCGAGGATGGACGACCACCGCCGCCACCAGACGGGGCACCGTAGGTGGAGGACGGACCTCCACCGCCTAAGTTCGGTGTCCCATAACTCGTTGACGGTGGCAGGTAACTACCGGATATTGGCGCTGTAAATATGCACGTTTCTTTAGGATGATTTTCGTAAGAACGATATTTTATAATTTTATAAATAAGTGAAGCATGTTTTTCGAATATGGTGATTGATGAAATCTTAAGCTTTCCTGTATTGAACGAATTTTAATCGAAGTTGGAAAGTTGATATGAGATGAAAAACAAGTAATTTCGAATAAACGAAATTTAGGAGAAAATTCTCGACAACTTTGTTTCGACTGTTGTAACTCTGCGATGTTAACAAGATCACGATGACTCTCCTTTTGTCCTTGTATACGTGTTATTAGTCGGTGAAAGTGTGGGAGATGGCCAAATGACATTGTCTTCAGGATTATCCGTCCCGTGCGACCGTAGTTTACGACTTCACACAGTTGTTTTCTAAATTCATCTATACAACGTTCTCGACAAATTTGCTGAGATGTCACTATCTATCTTGAAATTGCCGAGGTCAAGAGCCACGATCGCATTGTCTTTAATCAAGTTCGTGACTGATCTCTCCATTCTCTTCTTTCTTTGTTCTACTGCCGGAAAGAATATTTGTAATTGAATATTCAAGGTTCTCTTAATGACTTATTTCTCTATTTGAGAACCACAAATTCTCTTTCTTCAAGATGAGTATAATGAAACGAAAGATGAAAGGAGCTTTCTTTAGGATAATTGCAAGATGTTTAATTCTACTTTTAAACACATAGTTGTTATTTTTCCTTCTTCGTTCCTTATTTATTTTCAAATTTATTTCCGCCGTTTCTTTGTTCAGATCAAAATTAGAAAAATGCCTTGCCACGTTTCTCTGTGCCTCACTTTGTTTGTGAATTTCATAATTTTTTTTCGTTTTTATTGCGTAACGATATAATATACGTATCGTAATTCCTTACGTAAAACGTAAAATTTTAAGATAATTAAGATAATTAAGCAAACACGGAAATACTTGCGCGGCGTGGTTCATTAAAGATAATTCTTAATTTTCCTAAAATAAAGTATAAAGATTACAACACAATCTTAATTAGATCGTAACGATTTCCATCACGAAAACGAGCTTATCTTCGCGTACATATTTTTTAATTACACGCTTATTTAGAATATGAAAATGAACGATTATATAAATTCTTTTCTATTGCAAAGATTCATTTTTCTTTTATAAAAAGGAATAAAAATACGAAAATTAAGAATTATGGCGAAAATTGGTTTACATTGAGCAGCTACATAAGTAGAAAATGTATGTCAGATCACGAGATATCGGTTCAATTTGCACACTGTCCGCTATTCCGGACGAGGAAACGTATCGATAATTCACGCCGTCTCATCGTTTGAATATTTCATTCTCGAAGTGATCGCGATTTCTATTTTTTTTCCCTCTCTCTCTCTCTCTTTTTTCCCTCGCGTCCCAATTTTCGTTCACCAGGACGTGCAGGACGTCGAGGATCCACGAGGAGAAATTTATCATGGCGTGAAGAAGTTCATCTTTCACTTCGACCGAATCGGTCAGACAGAGTGATAGTGCTACCTTGTCGGGAGGTATCACGTGCTTTCAATCTTTTTTGACACTTTCTATCTTTCTTTCTTTCTTTTTTGTGTGTGACTCTCCACTTTCTACGTGTCTTTCTACGATTATAAGAAATCTTCCAACTCGTACACTTTGTACTTTCTCTGTAATTTTTCATCGTTTCATTCCCCTTTTATCGAGAGCAAGAGATTATTTTACAAGATCGATACAGAGTAGAGCTCCGCAATGAAATTTTCATCGACTAAGTCCAATTAACGCCAACCAAGTGAACCGATATAATTCGAACTGTGCGATTATTACGTAGATATTTACAGAAATGGACACGACGATTCCGATTAATAAAAATTTGATTCTGCACAGTTTTAATCGTGTTATAGAAGAAATCCTTATTTGGCAAAAATGATACGAATCCCAAAAGGAGAATTTCTTGCGATTGAATCTCTCCTTTTTAAAATCACGATCACCTCCCTCCCGTAAAAAACACTCTCAAATTCTTACCCTCGGCGTGGATAGGTTGCAATAGCAGGGCCGTAGCGAGCACGGTCGCTGCCAGGGGGGCCCAGCTCTTCGCGGGCCTCACGATCCCCATTACGACGATGACGAGTCCTCCCTAGGCCTGACGAGTTTTCCCTTTTCCTTTTTCCACCCGTGTGGCCGATTCACATGCACGAACCCTCTCGAGGGTAATCACCTGCCGCGTTTTTTTAAATCTCGTTACGTCAAGTCGAAATCAACCGTAATGTGAACAGAAGTGGGAGGCGATGCGGAGGCCTTCCCGGCGCATCCGTGAGATTTCGTCTAACGTGCTTCAAACATCGCCGATCCTTCTTATATAGTTAACCAGTCTTTCGGAGAAAGTCCTCGCGGGAGTGTAAGTGGATGCTCGCCTAGGCAAGGCAAAGCGTGGCTCTTGGTGAACGTTCTCGAGCGTGGGGTGAGAGACACGGGGAGGGGGAATTGGGGAGGAGGGGAAAGAAGAAGAAGAAGAAGAAGAAGAAGAGACGCGTGGTCGGTTGATCACGGGATCACGCTTCTTCTTCTTGGTTGACCCTGGTCAGGCTGTCCTTTTTTTTTTTTCTTTCTTTTTCGAAGCAGGTTTGCAGGTTTTTCTCTCTTGCTTTTTTTTTTCTTTTCTTTTTTTTATTCTTCGACCTTCCTTTTCAATCCTTTCTTGACGAACGTCACACGGAACACGTTCAAAAGTCTCTAAGTTATGATGAATAGCCGTAGATACGGCCTTGATGTCACGGCTGATGGAAGAGCGAGCAGATGAGAGATGATGATGGTAACGATCACCCGAGGCGCGGACATGCATACTCATCGCGTACCGGCTAGTTTGATGTTTCGCCATTTTCTATAAAATATAATAATGCTCGCCCTTCGGCCAATTTTATGCTTTGATTGTTTGTCGTACTCGTTGAACTTTTCAACATGAGATGACCCGCCTCCTTTGCATCGTCGCGAGAATAATTTGGCTTTTTAATTTTTCATTTTTCATTTTCCAGGGAAAAGGAAAAAGTAATAATGATAGTTTGATATTGAATGTTTTTGAATTTTTTAGAGATTTGGAACAATAATCTTTTTTACTTTTTTACTTTTTAGAGGAAAAGAATAGGTATATTAAAAAGGATATTTAAATTTGAAAAAAATGAAAATATATTGTTAGTTACATGCTTTGCACATTTACATTTATGATTTTATTCTTTTAGAAAAATTTAGATTAGTAGTTTACAATTTTTTTTATTATTTTTTTTTTAAAAGAGAAAATTAAAGGAAGGATAGATAATATATTTTGCATATTTAAATTTGGAACAAGTGAAAATGTATAGAGTGAGATTATACATGTCATTGCCCTTAGTTTTCGATCTTATTGCATTCAGAACGCGGTTTTAATTCTTGTTACTGTTGGTCAAATTTTAGACACTCGTTTATTATAATCGTGATTCGAATACGCCAAAAAGTTCTTGCGCGTTGGACTATCGAGTAGGAAAGTAGTTGCATTCTTAATAGAACGCTCTGTGCATTTTGAATTGTAAGTAGATTGACCAATACGGCAGTACCAGTATCAGACGTTGCAGGAAATTATTATTATCATCGAATTCTCGTTTTAATTTTGATGAGAAATCTTTTTTATTGTCTGATACACGATAATTGTGATATAATAATATTATAAGTAATGTAAATAATATAAGTAGTTATACATTCTTTACACGAAATTCTTTATGCTTGAAGAATTATACGACTATTATGTTATTTCACTTTGCTTTAAGATTAGTAATTTTTTCATTTTCTTTAGAAACGATTGTTTTCCAAAAACGGTATAAATTTTTAATCAAATTTATTTATTAATTTAAAATTTCAATTGTTTAATTGAAATAATATATTTAAAAAACGTGTATTTATATAATTATAGGATTATAAAAATTTATGGAAAATTTATAAAATGCACATGATACGCAAAAAAAAAAAAGAAAAAAACATTATTCTCACGAATTTTAATTTGCGTAAACTTCCATTATGCGTGATTCATATATTTATAAGTACAAATGCTATCCTTCCACTAATATTTTATTTCATTTCATCAATAATAATTTTATTTATAACAACAATAATGTACAATATGAAAAATATATATATATATATACATAACATGAATTTTCGTTTTACTTGACAGACACATGATCGATTAACGAAAAGTTATTATAGATGGCACTGCCGGTTCATTTTGAACTTGTGATAAATTCGCACATATTCGAAATATACGAAAATATTCATTCGCGAGTAAAAATGTCTAAAATTGTAATTGACATTACGATCTAAATAAATCAAATTGGCAAATATCGAGTTACATCGTATTTTTTTATTTTATTTTTTTTTTGCGCAACCGCTTGAAAAGGTTTGTCGAAAGCCCCAGCCTCGGTTAAATTAGGATTAAGAAGGCTGGCTGCATGGGTGAGCACGATTAATGTTGCTACTTAAGCAAGCACTTGTCCGGAACACGTTTTGCTCTGACCCATTGCGATATACGGAGCACGGATGACGATGATTTCTAGGCCGAGGACACGATCTGTCTACACGAAGTTGGTGTTCGAAAAAGGAGAGGAAGAAGAAGAAGAAGAAAAGGAAAAGGAGGATGGTATCGGGGATATACAGACGCATCGTTGGAAGATGCTTGCAAATCGACGTATTATTGCCAGTTGCTCGTTTCGTTACCCTCTTACTCGATCTTCTTCTGCGCTCGATGATCTACGACGGCCGATTGCATCTGCGCTTTCGCGCAAATTTATTTCGCCTGGTTAGACGCTGCAAATTGGACGAAACGAAATGATGCATCGATTTCTTCTACGCCGTTCTATTACGTTTCGAACGATCGAAAGGAATTTTTGCCCTCCTTTTGGAGGACGGATTCATTTCTTCGATCGATTTTTATGCTTAACATTTTTATTGAAATTTACTTGTTGTACTCATTTTGTGGAGGAAGAATTAAGTGATTTGGATATTTTTAATGAAAGAAATGAGATAATATATGGAAGTATATATGAAATTGTTATGAATATTGAAGAGTTCTAGAAAGATTATTAAAGATGATTTGGAATATTTGGGATCCATAAGAAGAGGAAAAATTTGAGATGTGTTATTATTATTATTCATGTAACACAGAATAATGCTAATTATATATTGAAAATTTCAAAATATCTTTTACATATTTAATCGATAAAACGATTACTTAATAAATTGTTCTACATGCTTGTTATTTGATCATAATCCAACTTGACGTAATCTAAGTAATTTCAAAAATTGAAATAAAAATCATATCAACACGATAATTTATATGATTATCATGCAAATTATATCATAACTCTATTATATAATTATTTCTTTTTTAATTTTTCTTAAGATTACTGAAAACTATCCTCCTCTACTAGATTTGATCTAATTTCAAATCTAAACCAAGTTTCAAATTTGAAAAATTGAAATAAAGATCGTGTATAATTTGTATAATTATCACGCAAAATTATTCCTTTCTCAATTTTTCTTAAAATTGCTGAAAAACTCCTCTACTAGATTTGATCCAACCTAAATCAAGTTTCAAATTTGAAAAATTGAAATAAGGATCGTGTATAATTTGTATAATTATCACGCAAAATTATTCCTTTCTTAATTTTTTTTTTTAAAATTGCTGAAAACTACCCTACTCGCAAGATTCCTCCAATTTTTTGTTCTTCTTCCTCTACTTCCTTGGAAGCAGAACACAGAAAATCGCAAGATACGATCTTACGATTGGATAAACGTTTCCTTCGAGTTACACGATCCCTATTCGCTTTTTCCCCTCCCTTTCCTCCCCCTTTTCGAACCGATAATAAAACGCGATGTTCGCGAAATACAACCCGACACTTAACACGCTCTCACTGATTGCTGAAAGAACATTGCTAAATCGACGATTTATTATTGCTCGTGTAGCAATAACGTGGCCAATGCACCACGGTGTACCACGGTTGCTGAGATGCACCCGCTATGACAACGTTGCGGTAATATGAATTGTTGGCCCAGATCCGTGTGCGTTTATCGGCGAGTGTTGAGCATTGATTGGAGCCGTTGCAACAGCAGCTGCGTAACGAAAATATCAAACCATTCCACATTTAACTCTCTCTCGCCCGTCTGCCTTAAAATCGATAAGATCTCTCTCGCGAGAGGAACGAGAGCATTTCGGCTCTTCTCCCTTCGTAAATTTATTATTACACGAAAAAATTACACGACGAATATCGCTTTGTAAAAGTCGATACTTTGCAGAGGGAAGTTGATGATGAATCCTCGTTTGGACGAGGATAAGGATAAGGAAGAGGAGATCGATGTTCGAGACGAGTTGTTCTTACTTTTATTCTTATTTCCAGAATCTCACGATGATTATTACGATCGATTATTGGAAGTTATTGGACGAATCTATGGTATAAATAAAGAAAATCTTTAAAAAAAGTTGTACATCGATTTGATCTTAGATTTTGAAATGAAGAGAAGATCGTATCGTTTAAAAGAAATAATCAAAAAATTCCCAATCTTTTAAAACAACCAAAAATATTAAACGTATAAAAATAACACAAGATACTCCTCAAATTATACTAATTTTCGAATGAAACAATTCTCCGTTTAAACTCCAGAAACTTCTTTCGAACGTCTGAAAATTACTGTCAACATGTCCATTCACGATCAATTTCAAATTAATTAATCAATCAGATACAAGATAATAATAATAATAATAATTTGGACAACAAGCATTGCGATCTTCTCCAGAACTTCTTCAGCAATCGTTGCAACAGGATAATCCGTCGTCGAACTTTTAATCACCGTTTCCACCGAAAAGAAGCCGCTGTTGCTTACCAGGTAAACCGATTTGCATACTCGGAACAATGGCGCCAGCGTAATGGAGGGGGAGGGGCGCGGAGGGCGATTGTTCGAGGAAAAGACGGGGGAGCGTGTTCGCCGTGTTCCCGTTTTTCGGCCGCGATTTCCATAACGCGCGGTCGTGGAGTGGATGGAAAGGAGGATGGAGATGGATGGATCATCGCGGGGTAGGAAAAAGCGAAAGTCGTTGCGGGCCAATCAGAGCCGAGGCAGGCTGAGCAGTATTGTGTGCCTGCCGCGTCTTGTGCCCCAGATAATTAATATCCGTGGCCTGTAGTTTTGCCTTAGCCGAGGCGGCGTATCGTCTCCTCGATTGCCTCACTTTCCTGTCGAGCTAATTGATTAAAAGGGATTATTATTGCACGAGAACGGCGAGAGAGCAGGATATGTTTCTTTCGACTGTGCACGTTTCCTCGCCTCCGTGTTTTCTTCTCCAAGCGTGTTGCAATATCCATCATTTTTCCACCCTTTTGTTTCGATCCCTTTTCTCGATCGTGTCGAGGCGAATAAACGTTGGTGTTTCGATATTTATGATTCCTCGGTGTGGAAAGTTACGATGGGTAAGAGTTGGAAAAAATTTGGGATGAAACGGAACACGAGTGGAGTTAAAATAGCGTTAAATTTCTTAGGATCAACAAATTTTATAACGTTAAATACTTTTATTTAGGTTTTGAAATATCATTTTTTCCCTTCTATATTTCGTTAAAATATTCATTTCAGGTATTTTGTATTTTTATTTTGGAATTTTTCTAAATAATGATTTGATTTTAAAATATCGATACATTTGAAATTATTGATTTGAAAAAATAAAAATATTCTAATATTCTATTTTTTCCAGATCTCATGATAGCTATTGTAACAATTATACACGTTTAATTCAAGTTATTCTTCAGCTTTTACGATAATAGAATTATATGCAAAAAATATGAATAATAAATATGAATAAAATGCAAATTAGAGCATACGTTATCGTATATTTATTTAACACGTTCTATTAATTTTTTTAAAAAATGCAAAATTTTACACCCTCATTTCACATAAATTATAATAAGAATTTTACAGTATTAAATTTATATATGCAGTGATTATATAAGTTTGCTTGAAATATATTTTTAAATTCATAATTGCAAAGATAATCAGATTTCTTCATAGATAATCAGTATTTAATATCAAATTAACAAAATGATGAATACGATGTTACCATAAATGAAGATAAAAATACATTTGAAATTACAATTTAAAATACAAGTTTGAAATGAAAAGTAATTAATCTTGCCGATTTTTTATTTCAGTAAATCATCAATCATGTTTTTAATCAACAGAATACATATATGTATTAAATATTAACGGCAAAGAGTGTTAGCTCGACGAACAACACTGTAGATGTGTTATTTGCAAAACTATTGTAGATACAAATAGTCGATTATACAATTTTTCCCTTAATGTTTTAATTAATATTTTAATGCCAATTGAATAAAATATCAGAAAAATGTATTCTGAAATGAATAAAAGATAAATTATATATTCTTCAAGATTTTAAAAACTAATATTTTAGTGATTAAGTGGTAAGATTAGATTTAATTGTTATAATTATAAATTAAATTGTAAATTAAATTTAATTCGAATAATGTAATGTGATTTGTGTTAAACTATGTAGAATAATTAATTGGATGCAGTCATTATTGTCAAAATAATATTGCTCGATCCTTTGTCTCCGCGAAATTAATGAAAATTGGTGATAAACAATGCTTTAGAGATTCGGTATTGTTGCGGTATAATATTATTAGCTGTATTTCAAAACGATAAAATACAAAGATATATTAAAAATCTCTTCTGTATTTTAGAGAAATTAATTTCCTTGGCAAAAAATATATTTTATCGCTATTTCTCATCAAAGCAAAACGCATAATATTAACAATATAATTATTTAAAAATACATAAAATTCCTTTTATACCTTTTTATAATTACAGTCTCTCCCTCCTTACGTTAACCAATATATTTGTTTCAAAGTATAATTAATGAGCAATAATTCGTCGATATTTTTTTTTTTTCTTTTCTTTCCTTTTACGGTACCATTACGGATGTAAGAGAGACGGTTCAATCGACGATTTTTATCGATTCAAGGACCCCGTGGATTGTTAAAAAGAAAAAAAAAAAATGTCTTACCAATCACCAGACCGTGGATCGGAAGAATTACCTGTGAAAATTTCCAAGGTGATCCTTTTACTCGTCTGCTCGCCATGTTCTTTAACCTTTTCGAATCTTATGAAGAAATTATAGATTTCTTCTTTCGAAGAAACAAACTCGTACTAGCAAAGAACACGAATTCATCGTTAAGATTTTTTTCTTTTATAAAGAATTCTCGTTCTTTGGAATTGAAATCATCATTTTTTTTTAAATACCACCACAACGAACTAATGAATATTTTTATATTTCGTTTCGCGTATCCAATCTGTAGATTCGTGTTCTATTTCTTTTTTTTTTCTTTTTTTTTTATAAGACAAATACAAATAAATTTCAAATTTCGTGATATTATGCTATGTGTTATTTATTGAAATATTATACAAAATTCTTTTCGAGAGAGGAACTTTCATTGATAAATAAATTGGTCAAGGAAGGAAGATATCGTAAAGATATGATATTAATAGATCCCCGAAGAAAATTTAATTATATTCATCACAGTGTACACTCTATTTACCGTGAGATCTGAAAGTTGACGGTGATGATAAGTCGACGCGACATATAAAGAGAACGAGATGTCGTTCGATTCCCACGAGCCTCGCCAAGGGGAGAGAACATCTTAAGAGACTTAATGTAAATCGCAAAAGTTCCTGATTTCCTTAGAAAATGCGGCCTCGTCCATTGTCGTCCATGTCTCCTTTTCGCAATCGTAAATCGTTGCGAGGAGGTACGATGATCGCCGATTAATTCGAAAGGTCGGCTCTTCGTCATAATAGTCGTGCCGCTTTGTACCTAGAAATAAAAATACCGTCGGTTTGATTGATTTATTCTGGTTCTGGTCGAGGCGAAACGGCTCCTTTTGGAACAAATTAACCAACGATTATTCAATTTTTTTTTCTTTCTTCTTAAATTTATAGACTTGCTTGATGTTGATGCTTTTTCTAAATCATCGATGAAATTTTGAGAAAAGAGAATTCCAAGCTTTTTGATTTTATCCTCTTTGAACAAAGAGTGATTAAAATAGAACGATCTTTTTGTGGAAAGTGAATCAAATAATAATGAGACTTTTTGAAAAAAAAGTGCAATTCAAAAAATTGCCAGGAAAACAGTAAAGATTTACTTTTTACAATTCTTACAAATTAACACAAGGTTTAATTTATCGATAGAATAATTTGATGATGGAATATTTTCTAAAAGTGTATTTAGAGATATGAAATCATTTATAATATAGTTTATAGCTCATGAGAGAGAGAGAAATCCATCTAATTTCAAAATTTTAATTTTAATAAAAGTGTTTGGAGCAATTCTTTTTGCAAGATTTTCTTGAAAGGATAAAGATTTTTTTCTTAAAAAGCATTGGAGCATGGGCTTGAAAGTGTTATTTGTTAAAAATGAAAGAGCAGCATCAACATTATTGATAAAAAATTTTTTGAGTACTCTAAACATCTCTAAAAAAATTCTAGAAACTAAAATAAACACAAAAGTTGATGTTATAAGAATATTAATCCAAGTTTACTTATTAAAGAGGTTGCTGAATTTATGAAAAATTGAAATGTATAAAAATATGCAAAGTGTGAATTATGTGCAAAATGATTCTACAAAGTGAAGTTCATATTATTATTATTTAAAGGATGAGACAGATATAATTAGATATAATTTAACTTCTTTAGTTGTGATTCATAAAACATCCACGGTCTAATTATAATTTCACTTGATGAAACGAGATAGCGTGTGACAAAGATAGATATTTTATCTAATGACTTATTTAATTACTTGAACAGTAAGCTTCTACCTTGTTGCATACAAATTTTCCTATTTATTTCAGTCTTTGAAACCATACATATACATGTATAATGTACAATAATATATTTGTAGGATATCTTGTAGAAATTGAAACATACACAAAAGTTCTTAATCTGTATTTTCTTACTTAAGAAAAGATAAAGAGTGGCTGGAGATCATTTTGCATTATTAATAAAAAATAGAAAAACTGTAAATAATATTAGAGTTTAATCAATGAATTCATGATCATCAAGTTTGGATATAAGTTTGACAAAGAAAATTTAATAAATAACCTTCAATTTTTATTCACAATATAAGAAGCAACTGATATTGTACTTCCTCTCAGTATTATAAACTTCCTGATCACTCGTTAAAACGCTAATTCTCAAAAATACTTAACACATATCCACATTTCTTGACTATTGCACCTCTTCAACAATTTAATACCATTCACAATTATTGTATCCACAATCCTTGTGTACGAATCAATGATATATCCTATATATTATAATTGTTATATATATAAAATATACTTTTGGTGCTACAAATTCTTGCGTTTGTTCTTTGATCTCCGATCGATCGTCCAAACGTGTTCCACGAATACACCAACACTCTGTACACTCTCCCCTCTCCATTGACACGATCCACGCCGTGTAATAACGATTACATCACCGATGTACTGGTGATCGGCACGATGTCATCGGCAGATGGCAACCTCGTAATTAAATGTCCACCTGAAGTGTATTTCGTGGCGCGATCGATCGCAATTCCCATGTTGCACGCGTCTCCACGAATACGAGGTGCATCCAAACCGCGTGCGATTATGCACGTGAAACACGAGCGTGTTGCGTGCAGGCGAGCAACGAGTTCCGGTTTCGTGTCGTTTTTTTTTTTTTCTTCTTTTTTTTTCTCCGCTCTCAACTTTTTCTTTTAATTAATTCTAATTGATCGAGACGTTTTGTTTTCCTTTAGATTAGATCGGCTATTTGAATAATATATTTGAAATGGACAAATGGTCTTTTTCTTTTCTTTTTTTTTTTTTTTTTTTGAGAGAAAGAAAGATTGAAATCGGATATGAGAATTGCTGTTGTGTAAAGCCTGTGATACAGGGAATGAAAATAGACAGAGTTAATGAGATAGTCGTGGTCGTCTCTTAAAAAAGGGCGCATAAATTTTGCAGAGCAAAATTATGGACAAGGAAAGCAAACAGTGGAAGAGAGACAGATCAAAAGTTTGGAATAATTAATGTATTCTGTGTGGAAGAATTTGAAAAAAAAAGAAAAGAAAAAAGGGTAAGATAGAATGTTGTTTGAAAAAGTTTGTCTGAATATTAAGATGTTTAAATGTGTATAAATATTTTTCCTAATTTTACTTTATTCTGATTTGAAATTTAGTATATTTCATTTGATATTTTTAATTTTAATATTTTTAGAAATATTGTTTGTGAGAAGGATATTTTTTAAAATATAAACAGTTTGGGTTTTAGCAGGATTGTAAAAATAGGAAAAGCAATAATAAGTAGTAATAATTTGTTTAAATTAACAATTGCTTTTTTATCAAATTTTTTATTAGTCACATAACCATCTGCGTGCAAGGAAATAAATAGCTTTTTTTTTTTTGTAAAATATTAATATCGCTTTTTCTTATTTCAAGATATTTAAAATTGAAGAATTTAACATACTTATGAATATGAGTAAATATTAATTTGCTCGTTTTATAGAACTTTACAACAGGTTTTTTAATTAAAACAATATTTCTTTTTAATCATATGAAAGCGAATTTTAAAGGAAAGCGGTATAAATTAGGCAAGGAAGAGAAATTGTGAATTTAGGTTTTTTTATGTCAACAATGAAATCATGATTAAAGTAACTAAATCAATTTAAATTTCACCACTAGCCTTATTAAAGTCAGCATTATAAGTAATATTGGTCTTAAAAGGATAATGAGGTCAGAAGAAGGAAGAAAATTTCCTTGATGTTGATCTTGCATTTTCTTAACTGATGTATTTAGTTTTTTATAATTTTTATGTTTCTTACCATACTAGATACTAATCTTATAATCTCGTAATAAAATTATATTATGCCTTGCTTTCTAATAATAACATTAAACTTTTTCTGAAATAATATTACAAATTCAAACATGCTATAATAATTCTTATAATTTTCTTCTTTACTATTCTTTGATATTATACTCAGATTTTTTAAACAGATACATAGAAAATATTCCAAGATGAACTATATTTTTTTAAACTGAATCACGCATATTTTAATAAACAATTAAATCACAAATATAAGAAATTATGCAAGATAATGCAAGATAAAAAAAGTATGAATAATAGTAAATTATTGTTTTGTTTAAATTATAATTCTTTTCTACAAATAAGAGGAGCACAATTGTATCGATTTAAAATAAAATAAAATAATTATTAATTTATTAAAAAATAATTCTCTTTGAATAAAATTGATCTTCAGTTTACGCTATAGTTATTTTAGTTTACACTTTTATGTAAAAAAATATTGTAAGTATAATGTATCGAATAATATACATGTCCATTCTTCGAAACTTTTATCTTAAATATCTTTTAGAAACAATCAACAAGTTTTAAATGACTCTTTCTATATATCTCGGTAGTCTTTTCTTTTCTTTTCTTCTTCTTTTTTTTTTTCTTCTTTTTCTAAATGCTTATTAGAACAAAATTATAATTATAGTCAAAATATCTATTCATATTTTATAATCTTACCGCACGTGCCGTTGGAATGTTAGCTGTCAGCTAAATCTTAAAAGAATCATAAAATATGGTAAAAGTTGAATAAAGTTAAATAATGTTTCAAGCTTTCACTGAAATAGTCAAACAAATGTTATCTGGATATTACTTTCTTTTGCATTTGTAAATATTATTGCTCATCAACATCGAGTGATTTCATCGATAAATGAATGAGAAAGCATTGTAGAACTCGATATTATTAATCAATCCGAGGAAAAAATATATAAGATTAAATATTTTCCTAAACTTTGACATTGACGAGTCAATATTGAATTGAACTTCTTCTTGTTATAAATTGTTAAAATTAAAAAAATTTCAGAATTTTTTGTAATCGAACATTCTTTCGACTAACAAGATTATTATTAATTAAAAATATTAATGATGTTAATATTGCTGATAAATTGTATATTTGATCATAAATAATTTGTGTGTTTAAAAGATGATGCAGTTTACTGCATACGCAAATATTGTGCACACACTACTATTCAAAAGTTTGAAAGCAATCATATTTTTGCACGAAACAAAATATCTTTTCTACATATTGATATAAAGTAATCACATGTATATACTGATTTAAACAAGAAAGAAATAATAGATAGAATGTTCAATACGTTTAGAAGTAATAAAAAATAAAGACGATTATCCTGATGGAATAAAAATTTAATTTTGATTATATCATTTAAGATCTTGTTATTTATCCCATTATATTTTCATTATTTTCATTATTTATATATTTAGCAAATTTCGATTAATAAATAAATTTAATATGCATCTTTGGATGTTTTTACTTGAAATTTCTTATTACTTTCAAACTTTTGAATATTAATACATGTCTAGTTTGAATGTTTTCGACAAGAACAGGTTTAAGAATGGTGCATACAATGGCTGGCGAAAGTATTTGAATATTATGTTACAGGATAATTACACGTGGGATATTTTTTTTTGCCAAAGTGAAATCTTTTTTTAAGGGTGTGAAATCAATCCAACCATATTTTATTTCAACATGTTTTCATATTTTGAATATATATTTTTCCTTGGTAATTCTTCTTACAATAGAAAAATAAAAAAAGTATTAAATTTAAGCTTGTATAAATTAAAAATTTTACCAAACAAAAGTACCAAACAAGAAATTTTGAATTTAATATAATGTAAAAAATAATTGCTTTATATAAGAAATAAGGGAATAAAAAATTTAATCAACGATTAAAAACAAGAACAAATATTATGAGTCATTGTACATTCAATAAAAAAGATTATTGACAATAACAGTGTTAACAAATATTATTGATAATAATCCATGATGTACAGCTATGAAAATAAGCTTAAAAAGAAAGTATGCCATTGTATGATTATTTGTCACTTGGCTCAAATAGGAAAGGTAAAGAAAATAAAGTAATGGATTCCTCGCGAATTGAGCAATACAGAGACGCTTATAACGACTTATAGCTACCAAAATAAACGAAGAGGTAAGTTTTAAAACATAGTTATACAGTGAAAAGTGTATCTTCATCTTTAATCGAATAATATCCTACTTAACATTTACTTTCGTGTTTAAAAGTGATATATTTTAAATTTTGTATCTTTTAAATTTCAGTGAAAAAAAAAAAAATAAGAAATTTTTATACATTTCATTTCTAAACAATAATTTACTTTACTTTGCTATTGTAAAAAGGATTATAAAAAATTAGAATTAAAACCAGTCTTGTTGCATGGAAATGCAAGAGTTCTTATGAAAATAGCCATATAAAAACGTGAAGGGTTACTATACATGAAATCTTGCCACATCGCCTCAATTCTTGCGATACCATGTGTTTGCCCAAGCAGATTTTTATTTCTTCAAGTATCTTTCAATTTAAAGTAAACTACGTATGTTTAATTAAGAAATTAAATTTCTTTACTTCTTCGATAGTGATCGAAGAATCATCGAAAAAATAGTTTAAACGTTGATCGAATATCTAAGAGTGAGACATTTTTATAAAATATAAAAAAAAAAATTAAAAAAAAACACATTTCATATCAATGATATATTTTCACATAATTGATCTTCTTAATAAGTAAAAAGTCGAGAATGGGCGAAAAAAAATTTCTTTCCAATATTGGGATTGCAACATTGTCAGAAGATCTTTCTGTGGAAAGTGAGATCTAAAGAAGCAATCTTCTTAAACAAGGAATCTTAGAAATTCTTTGTTTGTGTTAGTATCTGTTTACCAATTCTAACAATAAGTCAGAAAATTGGCGAATACATTTTACTTTCTCCGTTGGGATCCATTGGTCGTCGAAGATCGAGCAGAGAAAGTATGCGATAATTAATAGCAAACACCTATGATTTAATAACAAATGCAATACGCACAGAATTTCCTGTTTTTATCGTGTTCTCTCGTCTTGGCCTTGATTCCTTTTTTTTTCTTTTTTTTTTTTCAAATTCCTAACAATTTATTTCGAATAATAACTCGAATACTATAAATTTAATTTATAATAATTTTTCTTGAGAAGAATATTTCGTGTGATTTTAATTTTATAAAAATGGAACGTTAAATTTAAATTTATCGAAAAGGATGCAATTTTTGTTTAAAAAATTTTATTGTACGTATAAAACGTTTCCAAGATTATTAAGAAAAATATGTTTTTGATTGTCGAAAGAAAAATCGAGTATCTTTTTTGAAAATTATATTGTCAAGAAAAAATTTAATCAAATTAATTTCTCTTGTAATTTTTATCAAATCGAATTATATGTAATTATGTGTCTAACGCATTAAACAGAGAGAAAATAAATTAATTATGTTTGCAGTTTCAGTAAGCTTGATGTTATTTATATTTCTAGATCATTCAAGTAGGACAAGTATCGTTTATTAAAGCGTTTATTTTCCTTCTTCTGTTTCAATATTTGACATTAGCTCTGAATAAACTTACGAAACGCTTTAAAGGAAGCATTTGCAAATACATAACTCTTACTCCAAAGAAAGGAGCCCCTCAATGGGGTCGTTTTATCGATCGCCCTAGATATCGATAAACTCTGATTTATTTCAGATTTCCGATGTTGAATGCAAATATCGTCAGATCTTCAAAGTTATTGATAGAGGTATTGCCAAAGAACACTCCAATTATAAAGCAGCTTGCCTGTATAGTGTCTTCAATGGAACTTCTGTTAGTATAATCGATAAAATACCTCGGATATTTTTCGAAACGAAAATTATAACCTAGATAAGAGGAAAACTTAACCTCTTCAAATTTATCGTAATCGTAAGTAATATTTTATTATAAATGCTTTTCATTTCATTAATTAAATAAAATATATTTAAAATTACGTGGGAATACTTTTCTTTTTAATTAATCAATTAATTGATAAACATATATCTAATCTCTGAGTTAAAAAGTTCAAGTTGATTTGAAGCAACATTTAGTTCTTCCAATTCTTCCATTCTTCAAAGTATTCAAGTATTTTTGGATCATTGTAATCATTGTTTTATTTAAATAACGTCCATAAACATGATGATAAAGATATATGTATATATATATATATATATTTTCAACAATTTATTTCAACAATTCCAATAAATCCTCTTCATTGACGTTCGTTTCGAATATTTCAGAAAAAATTTGCCGTTATAAATTCACAAGATTCCAAAATGCTAATGACACGCATTAATCTTGCACAGAACGAGGCTTTGGCTTCGCTAGTTTTACATAAGTAATGACAGTCGATCTATAGTCAGACGTTCGATTGGAGAACTTACCATAATCCTCGCGCAAATGTTATTTCGGTTTTCTTAACGATGTTGAAAGAAAAAGAAAAAGGAAAAAAAAAAGAAAGAAAGAAATCTAGCATTACTGGAATACGTTACCTTCACCTTCATGTTATTCTTATACGCACAGAGAAAGAAAAAGAGCATTGCATGATCCAGTTATTAAGATAAAAATCGTCACGAGAATTTCGTGAAATAGCTGTAATCTCGTTCTATAGAATTAAGTGAAAATGAGTTGCGTAAAAGGTGCGAAGGTACAGTGGCATTTGTGAAAACGATTATGGCACGATTTTCAAGAAATTTAAGATTTATTTTTTTTATGTATATATATCTTAATCGTATATATTTATTCATGAAATTGTCAAGTATTTTTATTTAAAAAGGGGGAGAAAGAAAGAGAGAAAGAATGAGAACGATAATGTAAGTCATATAAAAATTATTTTGACAAATTTATATCTATTTACGTGTCGACGGTTTAAGAAGACAATAATTTTTGTATATTTTTTGGTTTTAATTTCAAATTTATTTCGTATTTTTAAATAATCTTAATAATTTATATTACATTGCTTAAGTGGTTTAGGATTTTTAGGAAAGAAATTAGCGTCTAGATTTTTTCAATCCCATCCTTTTCTTCGAAACCAGTCACAGCAATGATTAAAGTTTCAAGAATTAATAATTGCGTGGAAGAAATTATATAATTTAGCTAAAATTTAAAAAAAAAAAGAACAATATTATATTCTACGTAAATTATAATCAAATTGTATTTCATCCATTTTGTCTTCTAAATATCGAAACCTACATATATGAAAATCTTAAAGTCATTTGTACAAATATCGTTCACTTATGAATACCGCTCGCGAAAATTTTTCTTACACTTTTATCCCCTACGATTCTCCAAAACTTACACATTCAACCCCTTCCTCGCCATAATAATAAACCAATAAAGGTGAAACTGGCTCGACTATCGACCATATACAATTTTAACCACGAGAATCGGTGGATCGTTTCCAAGACCATCGAATTCGATCGGTCGCTCGAGATTGGCGAGTTTCATAATCACGGTATAAGGTCGACGCGAGGGAAGTCGTGGCGGTGTCGTGCACCCGCGGATGCACCGGCGTGCTCCCCGCGAGGGAGGAGAGGCGCGTAGGCGTGGTGTGAAGGGGTGGAGGGCGTGGTTAGGCGCGATCAATAAAACCACCCCCGCCATCCTCGCCGTTCGAGGTGAGCGGAGCACCTACGAAAAGTGGTTTCGTGGAGGTGGTAGCGGAGGTGGCGAGGATATGAAAAAGGGTACGTGGGGGGTGCATCGACTCTGCCAAACCACATCGATCCCTCCGGCGTCCTTCCTCCTCTTCGCTCTCTCTCTCTCTCTCTCTCTTCTGATTCTCTCTCCTCTTGCTCTCATCTCGTTGAAAGTACCATGGCCTCTGAAATTACGCAGGAGACTTCATTCGTGGCACGCAGCCACGTGAACGTCCGCACACGCAACCGTTCTCCCGTACACTTTGGTCTCGTTTACTACTTTGTTTTCCGTGTCTGGTTCGAAGGTTTGCTCGAAGATTCGTCTTTCTTTTTTCTCTTCTTGTTTTCGAGATCGATACGTATTTTTAATCATGATAATCGGAAAGTTTGGAATCGAGTTTGGAAAACAAGTTATATCGAATTTTATTGATAATTTTGTTATGTTGACTCGAGATTAACGGCAATCGATAATTGTTTCGCTTTAACAGATTTTACGCGGATGAATTTTCTGTGCTGATAATACAATTTAATACGAGTTTTTTCCTTTTAATTTTAAAGATTCTGGAATACGTCAATGGTTCTAAATTTTTTATAGTGTATATTTTGATTTTATATTGAATTATATATATAGTCTGATCGTGCCTCAAGTCATTTAAATCTTGATTTTCTAACGTGATAAATATTTCAAAGTTTTTCTCAGTTCAATAATTGATACTGTAATTTTTATTTCATATTAAATCAAGGAGATTGTGTGAGATGATATAAATTATTATATAGACTGTTTATATATCTAAGCAAAATTCTTGCAAATTCTTTTCTCGCTCACTCGACAAATATCTCGCAAATTATAATTAACGGATTTCATAAATAAGGATTTTTCATCTTCTTATAATTCTGGTGAAACAGATTTCACGCGGATTGTTCGATCACGCAATTTTCTTATTCCTTGGTAAAAAGCAATTGAAATTTAAACAGTTGAAATCACGCACAAGCGATCGGACAAGCTGTGCAATTTTATCGTTATTTTGACCTCACGTTTCTGAATTCTTTTTTTTTTTTTTTTTTTCTATCCTTAGCCTTCGTGTTCATCACGAATCCATCGATTGAAAAGTCATGCGATTTAGGAACGAAAATGAAAAGAAATATATATATATATATTTGCATATATTAACGATATGCATGTCGTGAAAAACTTTATTTCTTTTTTTACCTTAATATACCTATAATGTATTGTAATGTAATGTATTGTTGAGTCGCTATGGCAGCGTATAATTATATTATCATTAACATGACGAAAGAAATATCCTGAATGACGTACATTATTTTTCACGAGAATCTAGATTTAATGGGCTGTTTTGTTAATAGAACGTTCACGATTTATAAATAGATAAATGTTCTCAATGATTAATGAATTCTAGAAAATTCATGATAACGAATATTCTCGTCTTTTCTTCGTTCATTTTATTTTAACCTAAATTATTTTTGTACGAATATTTAAAGTATATAATTATAATTTTTTTATTATTTACTTGTGAAAAGTTTTTTTTCACGATGATTTCATTATGTATTTCAAAAAATATTGTATCTATATAAAGATTCAAATAAATTTTTCCAAATTTATTTATTTCTTTTTAGGTGTTACAATCAGCAGCACTTGAAATTTAACGAGCAATTAATATTGAACATCAATCAATTAGATTATCTTTTTTATTAACAAAATTATTCTGTTTTAAGAGAAATTTTGAAGTTATATCATTTTCTTTTTTTATTTCTACATGTAATAGTTCTTCAGAAACTTTTATATATAATATTATAAATCAATTTTATCAACAATGTTGTTAACAATGATAATATGCAGTATTGTTTCATTGCAAAAATATTTTCAATGGAATGGAAATATACTTTTTAAATAAAGTATTCTATGTGTGATAAATTGATAAAAATTATAATTATACAGATATGTTATCTTAAAAAAAATTTTATGCAATTAATTTTTGAAAAAGATACTTCGAAAAATAAAAATCGCAGTTACAAATAGAAAATTTTCACGATATAATAAAATAATATATTCAATTATTCATGATTTTCTATTAAAAAAAATTCTTATATCTCATTCTTTCACATACGAAACTTTGTATTGAAATGTATACAATCATTGTATAAAAATTTAAATCGATAAATTTGGATGTTGATCTAAATATAAGTAAAAAAATACAAGAAAAATAATTTGTACTGATAGTATCTATTATTTCTCTTTCCAGATACGTGATGTACATACGTGATATGGATTTAGATGACCATGACTCATTTGAAATCGATTTCCTCTGCTGCCCTCAAAAGGACGCGTTTTATATTTTAAGAACAACACTGTTCTTATTCTTCCATTATTCGATCTTTTTTTTTTTTTCTTTTATCTGTTATCGATTCGTGTTATCGCCATTTTCATTTTCAAAATCAACAGAAGCCTAAGAAAAGACAGCAAAACGGTAACTGGTATTGTCGAATCTTGTCACGCAGACATTTTGATACTATCACGAAATGACTCAATCCATACAAAGCAGATGCAGAGAAAGGTGCGAAAGAAAGAGTAAGGATTTTTATTTGCAAATAAAATCTAAATTGACCCGAAAAATTAGAAATTATAATTTTTTTTTTAAATAATTCTTATTCACAGGATTTATTAAATTATAATAATATATATATATTTATGTAAAATGATAAAATAAAAGGATCTAAAATTTTTAGAATCTTTAATATTCACTGAGAATAGTAAGAAATATTAAATGTTAAACAATGTTATATATTAATACAAACAGAGAAGGAATATTTTGTAATATTTCTCCTTCTTTTCTTCAACTAGGACACATAAAATAATTTGTTTAATTTCATTTACTTACGTGACAAATAATTATTTTAATTATCCGTAAACAATTTATCTATAATTGAAATTATGAAAATGCACTTCGTCCTATTTTTATCCCTAGAATTCCATAGTTTTTAGCATTTTTAGGTCGAAGAACTCTCACCGAAAATGGTGAGACTATCGATCGAACAGTGCACGAACTTTTACCCTGCTCGTGTACACGTATAGCATATGTAACGATTCGAAGGAATACACGTTTATCGTATAATTGATTTTCTAACCACTCGTTTAAATCATCGTACACAGTCCCGTCACGTGCCTCTCTTTCTTCTCTCTCTCTCTCTCTCTCGAATCTTCGAATTTCTCCATTTAATCAGTTTAAGAAGAAACTTTTAAATTTTCTAAACGCTCACATCCGTTTAGAATGCGAATTTCAAAAATGCAAAGTAATTTACAAAAAGTGCAACAATTGTACTCGTTACGTTTTGTTTTTAAATTAAAATTAATACGTACAATTCCATCTCCTTCTTAATATTTAATTTTTCTTTTTTGAATGAATAGTATATTTTGAATAACTTTGTATATCAATATTTTTATAGAAACAAAATTTATCTGCTTTTGTTTTTTATATCATTTCTATAAATTCACGTACATCTAGATATTGTACGGCACGTAGGGAAAACGTGACAACAATTCAAACGTCATCTTCTTTTATTCAAACGAAATTTTTGAATAACGCTTGCAAGCACGCTTTCAAGATATGAAAACAATCGTAATACACGCAAAACCTCTTTATACTCTGCTTGATATGTGTATACGTTTGTCAGATTGTCATTTACTTTCTACTGCGAAACAAAACGGAAATAAAACAAAATTCCAGTTTTTAAAAACGTGTCTTCGTATTTTTTAAAAATCGAATATTTTTATTAGCAAAGAAATTCAATGCTTTCCAATAATCGTAAATTATTAAAAACACGATAATCATTTAATTAAATTATTTTTTCCCAAAATAACACCGTCAATTAAGACTTAATAAATAATGTTAAGAATTAAAAATAAACGACGATGGTTAATGAATAAAATTAATTCAACGAGGTATGCGCGTGTCATTGCCATTTTTGTCGTAAGAGTAATTAGTATTGACATTGGTATTTATTACGTCTGCTAAGGCGATCGTTAATTCATCACGTGTTATAACATGAACACGTTTTAAAAATTCCTTGGACTTGACTCTCTAGTCTCGTGATTTATTCAATCGTGTTTTATAATTTTCTATTGTTGTGATTTTTAAATGAAGAATAGATTGATTTAAAAGAAAATTACCATACGGAAACAACGAATAAATGGAAGTAATTGGGGGTAAGAAAGAAAGATAAGGGGCTGAAATAAGTTACGTATTACGAGAATTGAAGTCTCCGGAAAACAGGAAACTTTGATAGGTTTCCGTTTGTAAAACTGCTTACTTTTGAGAAGAAAGATTGAATATAAACGTATAATATGATCAAAATAGAGCAACATTAATTTGAAATAATTTTTAATTATAACAATAATAAAATTTGTTATACTTTCTTATACTTTCCATCTTTTAATTTATCATAACTCTCGAATTTCTACGATAAATAATTATTAACTTTCCATTGCTTGCAATTTGATCAATAATTACCGTATTATATATATATAAAACATTTATCCTCTTCAGAATAAAAAAAAAACCACGTTCCTTGATAGTGTTCCTCGAATATTCTCATAAAGCGGATGCGTACAATGAACAAGAACCGTGCAAAATGAAGATTCGAACGTCTCGACTTAATTAACTTTCACTTTATGATCCGTCGGTAAAGCAAAGAAGGGTCTTCACACTTATTGCGTCAGAAAAGTGGGGATAGAACTAAACGAGCATTCGACGTGCTCGCGAACGCGAGCACGATCGTGATTCTGTTTAACCGATGGTGTATACGTCTCGGTCGATATCGTGTTAAAAAAAAAAAAAAAAGGAAAAAAATGTATCATCAACGTCTCGAGCCAGATCCCTCTCGTACGCGATCCTAATGATCAATCGGGCCCAAAATTAAATCGTGTGTTAACTGATTACGAAACTATCCATTACATCGAATCTCGTTCCGTTAATTCGATAATACCAACAAAGACTGACTCGATTACATCGCGACGATGGTAATCGCCTGTCGGCCGACTAATGGGGTTTTACGTAAGCGCGCTTACCTATATCGTTGATGTAAACACAATCTTCATAGTAAATGATCGTTACGTTCCGCGAAAAGAAGAAACTTAGGAGGAAGGCGGGGTTGAACTTATCGTCACTCTTTTGACGCGTCATTTTTTCATTATTTTTTTCTTTTTTTGCAATTGTTTTGAAACTTTTCTCAATTTTTATCATATATATTCACAATCGAACGTGTGAATATATTCTCGATCCATATGTATATATTAAATAATTATAGATTTGGATTTAATTTAACGAGAATTGTTGTTCAATCCATCGGATATATAAACCCGATCAGGGTTTATTCATCGAACGTCAAAAAATTTTCAACAAAAAAAAAAGAAAAGAAGAGACTTTTCAAAGACGAAACTCGGTGAAAAGCGGCGAGAGAAGGCTTCTCGCTCGCTGGAACGAGCAAACTATTCGCGATTCACGCGGGGACAAAAGATGCGAGAAGCGGGGGCGGGTGAAGGAAGGGGGAGGCTGCAGAAAGGAAAAACGCGTGCAACTCTTTAATGCATACCTGCCACAGGCAGCGTGCCTCCCTTCCGTGAAACTAAAATAAATTATTGTTCCGCAGTATTCGTTGCTCGCCGGGGTGCCGTCAACCCTGCTGTCTCTCTTTTCATGCCACCTCCGTATCCACCCCCCGTTATCCACCACCACCTACCTAATATAATATTCTAGGCAATTACAGTGTTTGCGGATCAAACAGAGGGACTCGTTTCATCTCCCTCGTAACCCTCCCCCTCCACCAGCCCAGACCCCCTCCCTTGTTGCATGGGGAGGGGGGTGGTGAGAATCACGCGGGTGGCAGACGTTGGAACGACGAGGGGGCCGATTTTTCTCTTTCCTCTTCCGACTCGGATCAACTTGGACGAGTGTTTTGTTTCTTCTTTTTTTTACCTCATTTCATTTTTTTCTTTTCCTCTCGTCGAGGAACACACGTTCGAAGGCACGTTCGCTTGCGCGATAGGGCGTTGAAAGGAGAATATATTCTTCGGTATACCGGTCGATGGAAAATTTTTCCACGTTCGAACGTGTATTTTGCATACACGTTGTTTAAAATATAAGATAAATTAGTAGTAATTCAATAATGCGAAATGAAAAGTATGTTTTTGACTATGGTCAAAATCTTATCGCTCATTCGCAATTTCTTTCTTATCGGGCCGTCGCATTGATAACGTTTCTTATTATTATTAATTCAAGTTTCACTCGATTTCTTCATTTCATAAGAGGAAAGAAGAGAGGATTAATGTCGAATCAAACTGATTATATACCGATGATTAGTTTTTAAAAAAAAAGAAAAAAAAGAGTATGTATTCTTGTTGAAACTTACTTAAACACCGCAAACGAACGTCGTAAAAAATTTCTTCGAATCTGTTAGAAAGTCGGCTCGGCTCTGTAATTTAAATTGCACGAATTTACAAGTCAAATGCATCCGTCACTTGGGAGTGTAAATTGCAGTTATCGTGATTGCAGCTTAGAAAGCAGTTCTAAACTGCGACATGTTCTTTAATCAGTAAGACCTCTCTTGTTGATTCGCCAAATGTTCAAGGAATTCCAGTGTTTCAGAAATAAGTTGCCTGCAGGAATCCGCCTCTTAATCGAGAGGCGCAATAAATTTTCGCAAGGAAATGTTTGTTCAACGAGATCCTCGTTTCAAAATTCCTCGTTCGATGCGAGCCAATAATTATCATATTTAAGTCAACAAGCGATGCAAAGTATTTCTTGACAAAGAAATATGGGACAAGACGAGCAGGAAAATAAATAATACACTTTATCTTATCGATTCTTCGTATCTCTCCATGATATTCAAACTCAATGAGACAATTACTTCTTTCCCTCCTTTTTTTTCTCGTTCACAGAGACACAATTTTTTCTGTCAAATTTCATTGTTCTTCTTTCGATCGAGGGAACGGAAGAAAATTAACGCGCAGACGAAGACATCAATGTGTATAAAATTAGGGAAGGCAAAAACAAAAAGTCGACAAGAAGGATGGTACAGAAATAAGAGAGAGAGAGAGAGAAAAGGAATCAGCTTCTGCTGAAAATGGGATCACCACGTGGTGTTCTCACGTGGTGCAACCGCCTCCCATTTTTTTCTTCCGCAGGATTTTTCGTTAGTAGCTGGGAAAGGCGAGGGAGGCGCTGCTTGTCCCAGTTTTTAATTGCGCCAGGAAAAACGCCAGACGCGCGGCGATTTATATTCTCCTGTTGCGCCTTCTCTCCTCTCGTATCCGTAATGCCACTCTCTTACCTCATCCAGGTTCCCATAATCTCGTTCCGTGGCCCAAAATACGTTTCCTCTCGCCACCATTGTTCAACTGCCACCAGTTTAATCCTCGCCTCGCTCAAAATGCTTCAAATTTCTCTAAATTCATTCGCTTCGTTGCCTTTGAATTGTATACACCTTCGAATATTCGCCTCTTATCGCGATGTCTTCATCTCAAAAAGGAAGCAACAATCTCTCTCTCTCTCTCTCTCTCTCTCTCTCTCTCTCTCTCTCTCTCTCCGTTTAAACTTTTCGTCGAGTTAACACAAGCAGTCATGGGCAATTATTATTGAAACTGAGCTCGTCAAGAAGATCGTTTAATTTGAAGTTGTTCATTTTAGATGTCTGGTCGAGGTTGGAGATCGTATTTTATACGATACTATAGTTGTTGTATTTCTGCGAATTCGGGCAAATTGAAATTTGAATTTGAAAACGGATTGATGAAATTTTATTCTCTCCAGCTATTTTCATCCCGTCCAGGGATTTATCAAATTCACTTACATTTCAATTTTCAATTTTTTAAACGTATTCACTTATTTGCAAAGTGAAACGGTTTTAAAAAGGGGTTATTTAAAGAATTAATTCCGTGGAAAACCATTCTACATTTTATTAATATCAATGAAAAATAAGTTTAGACCGCGTTTCTCGATCAGTGAAATTGCGTGTAAACGAAGAAGAACTTCTTTACAAATCGATGAAAAATGACTTTTCAATGATTGACTCAATGACAAAAAGTAATACATTATGAAAGGTTTCTCGTATTTTTACGAAACGACAAACAGTTTACAGGCAAATGTGTACATGCCGGATCGAGCGGAGAGGCCGGTAAAAATCCTGCAGGATTACGTTCCCTCTTTTCGTTGTAACGAGATTTTGCGAAAGATTTGGCGCTGTGTCGACCCATTCAGTGGCTGAAAGTGAATTCGATCGTACAGAACCGAATTACACGGGCCGCTCGCCTCCACGCGACCACGTTTCGACCTGAAACGTTCCGAATCGTCTCTTTTTCCTTCCCCTCTCCTTCCTTTCTCTTCCTTTCTTCTTAAAGCCTTCTCCTCGCGGAGAAGAATTTCGCAACGCCTGGAACGTGACTCATCTCGTCGCCCATCGTGGCGTGTAACCCCCTACACTCTTTCTCTATCTGGATCGGATTGGTTCGAGTTTTTTTCTTTTTTTTTTTTTTCTTTTCCTTGTACTCCAATCCAATGTGAAAATAATGTTTGAATATTTCGATGATTTGCAGATTCTTTTTTTTTTTTTTTTTTTTGAACAGTTAGTTGGTGGATTCGATTATTGTAAAGTAAAATGATGATGGTCGTTAATTTCGAGAAGGGAAATATTTATACAGAGAATCGAATTAAATGTCTGTATGAGTGGCATCTTGAAAATCATCTTGTCTACGTAATCGTATTGCAAGTCGTTCAAAAACTGTCAGTTTTATTAATCTAATAACGGCTTCTTCTTGTTATTATTACCTTGCATTGATAGGGGAAGGAAATTATTACGTCTCTTTTTTCTTAGCATCGATTTTTCTCGATCGTGTTTCGAATTCCAAATTCCATTCATTGTTTGAAATATTGAGATTTTGAATATAATCATAAAAATATTTTATTACAAGTTTCATCGAATAAGATATATCTTGTTTATCTGTGTATTTATTTTTTTTTTTTTTAGGATAGATTGTTGAGAAAAATAAAAGAAAGAAAATATATCTTTGTTGCATTTATTGGATATTTTATATAAATTGTTAAAACAATTTTATTTATCTATATATATATATATTTCTAATTTTTCATAATATCGAAAGTTAATAGTTTTGTAATTCGTTTCCATAAAAAAAGCGCTGTTTATTAATCTTTTTCTATTTTTTTTTTATAAAAGAAGCAATTAATTAATTTTAATAGATATTTTTTTTATCTCGTTGCCGTTTTAATTTCTTTCAATGAAAACGTAAAGATTAAAAAGTTAGATTTAATTCGACGAATAATGGAAAAATGTCCATTGTTGGTAATCTTACGATGTGACATTTAATTATATTCCAGATAAGTAAGATTTATTATAGATGATGAATTAATCTTAAATTCTCACAACACACGTGAAATCTCGCTTCGTTAGCACTAATGAACTTTTTCTAAATATTACACCAGTGAAATCTTGCTATTAATTTCTTGCACACGCATGATTTCACTTCGTGTTATTCGATTTTTTTTTTTTTTTTTTTTATAAATTGAACGTTATTCGATGTACGATAGAAAATAATCGTTATAATTAATACATGCAATTACGATTGATCGAGATTAATGTTGGTTCGAGTAAAAATTTCGTGAAAAAATTTCGATTCAATCACTGAAAATAATCATTTGATCTCGCAATCAAATTAAATTGTATACTTTGTTAAATATGTGTTTTATTTAAATATTTTATTGCAAAAAAAAAAAATATTATATTATAGTATCAAGTTTCTTTCGAAACAAGTTTTTTTTTTTCACATTAGTAGTAAAATAATAAATAATATTGGCCGTTAACATAAATTGAGAAATTATAATTTTATATCAAGATAAAATTGAAAATTAGCGACTAAGCTTGTTAGCTGAGAGGAAAGTAATAGTGAGTGTTATTTAAAATTCAATAATAAGTAGTAATTTGAAGATTTTATACACTTATTAATTAGAGGAAACAGTGTAATTAAAACGATTCATTATAAAGACACAAAATACAATATTGTATTCCAATCAATCAAGTAAGTAAATAAATAACAATAGAATTTTAGAAAGTGAAAATAACATTCAACAACAATAATTTTTCATGAAATAATAATTTCAAATTAACTCTGAACGTAATCTCTCAACTTTATCAACAATCATCAACAACCAAGATAAATTGCATCGTACGTATATCTAATTTTTAATTTAGCAGTGTTCATTTCATAATATTACCAACAATTAACAATTAACAATTAACGTTTGATTAATTCGAAATATCAAGTCTAAATAATTTATCTATAAAACAATTTCTATATTTCAACTTCTAACATTCCCTTTCAAAATGGATTATCATCAAGGAAGGATCCCTCTTGAGCAGGAATCGTATTTTTAATCTCTGCAACATTGTAATATTTTTATATTTCATCGTACCATCGTCGATTCATTAACACGTGGACGTCGAGTTTTATATCGTGTGGACATAATTGTCGCGATTAAAATCGGTTAACGCCGCCTTCTCATCTCATCGCGGTGAGATTTCGGCCAAGATTTCGGTTATAAAACTCGAGGAAGGGTTACACAGCCCATCTTCTTACCGTCGTAAAACAAAATTACGACCGGTTCGTGGAACATTTGCATACCTATTATTCCATTCACTGGCAAAGATTATTGGATTATTTATCCGATTGCTTGTACAAGGATTCACTCATTAATTTGATTCAGCATTTCGAAATTCCTTTCCAAGGAGGAGGGATATTTGGATAATGCAATATAATGTGACGATCACCAGGGTGATTTTGTGAATCATGAATATTATGATTATCTTTTTTTTTTTTTGTAGATATAGATTATGCTAATGACGATTTAGTTTTCTTCATCGTAGATGCAGAAGTTTTCGTCCATCGAATATTTTAATTAAATTCGAAGACTTTGTTATGAAATCTGTGTACTATTTTCGCTTGTATTAATGATGTATTAATGATGTAAGAGAAAGCTTTTGCTTCGTGAATTCGAGGAAATTAACGAATGGAAAGGTTGCTCAAGGAATGCGATGAAACATTATAGAAATTGGATGATAAAAATTACGATGAGAAAGATTGGTGGAGGAATGCATTGAAAGTGATACGAAGATGAAGATTCTTGATTTGATTTCTTCTTTTTAGATTAGGAAAAGAAGCTTGATTTTCAGATAATGGAGATTCTATTGTACTATTAGCAAGTTATAATGGTTCGTTCAAAAAATTGATGCTATTTTCCGATCTATTTCAATAAAATTAATGAAAATTATGTAAACGAATCTCTTGTAAGAGATACTCGTGAAATTTTTCGAATTCGACAGAAAATATTCAATTTTTCTTCGAAAGTGCTTAATATCGTGTCTTATTATTTGAAAAATAGCCTCTTTTTCTTTTTGAAATAGCGTTAATTGTGAAACATCTTTGAAGAGTCGATATTAGAGGCTAAAACGAACACAAAAATATCAATTGATTTAGTTAATTATTAAGTCACGAGCAATTTAAGTTCGTATCAAATGAAATAACTCCATTTCTATCTCCAACTCTCCATCCGAGGCGGAAAACTTTTGACGATCACGGTTCATTACTCAAAACTTTATAAATTCGTTAATTAAAATTTCGCAGTTTCTCTACTTCTTTTTTTTTTTTTTTGTTAATAATACAGTTCAACCAATTTTAAAAGTTTTAAAATCAAACGAATTAAATAATTAAAAAATTCTCACGACGAAAAAATACTCTGTTCCATCTTATTTATGTGGTAGCATAAATGTTTATAAATAAATAAAGGTACGTACGTAATCACAATTTTGTTATACATTGATTCGATTAACTGTGAAATTACGGGTTAAGAGTGACGGCCATAAATCATGAGATAGTCGAGAGGCTCTCCGCACCGAGGCACGAACAGCTAATGTGAGAAATTCCACGGTGCACGGAGGTCTTTCCAAGCTGATTAAATCGGCCGATTGAAAGAAGACAACTTTGTTTCACGCTGCTGTAAGTTCATTGAATGTAAACCGCGCAATCTAGCTGTGAACAATGAACAGTGTCTGCGAATCAGGCGGAATCAGGATTGTAAATAAGGAGTAATCGAAATTTTGTGACACTGTGATTCTTTCTTTCTTTTTTTTTTTGAAGAGTAAAAAGAAAATGAAGAAATAATAATATGAAAATATAGATATTGAAAAATTGACGATTAATTGCGATTTGGTTATTCGTGTGTCATTTCTTTATTCACTGACACAATGAAAATTTTAAATGTAAAAATTTATTCGTTATAATTTTCGGTTTAAAATTGTTACGTTTATCGAATCGAACGATGATATTTCTTTTTTTCTTTTGAGGAAATTTCAACGATGTCTCTTCAGAGAGATCAACTCTCCTATTACTGGAAACTTCAACGAGCAGAGTGGCAGAGTGTAACAGAACGAATTTCCACGAGAAGGATCCATCAATCTCTCTGATGCGAAAATATGTTCGTATTTAATATAGGATAGAACATGTTCCATTTTTAATGTCAAGTGAAATTCTAAAAATTCAGAAGAGATCGTTTAAAAAATATAAGATCGAATGGGATTAAAATAATTTTATTCGATATTCAAATTTGTTGAGAAAACTGGAAAAATTCTTTATTTAATCAATCATAAGATAATAATTTAACGTATGTTTCTAAGCTAATTTTGCAATGTTTTTTAAGATTCTCAATAAATTATTGTGGATCTTTAATAATTGCAAGTTAATTGAAATTTGAAAATTCTTCGATTCGAAAATTTGCATGGAAATTAGAATTATTTCGATCCTTTCCTTAAAAGATTCTTTTCCATATTTTGATGAAATATGTAAAAAATATTTGAAAAAGTGAATTTCATCTTGCATTTTTATCTTCACTGTTACGAATCACAATGGAATACGTAAGTTGTATGGAATTCAATTATTTTTTTCAAGAAAAAAAAAAAAAAAAGAAAAGAAAACGCACTCCTTTGCCTTTCATAAATTATATAAAATTCAATCTTGAAAATACTTTTTCATACGTGGTATCTGAATGGACGGTTACTAATTTTATATTAAAGCATCTAGAGAGAAAGTTGTGTACTTTTAACGCTAGTACATTAGTTTTAATTGGCACACAGAAGATTCTTTACTTTTTCTTATTTCTAATTATCTTTTAAAATTAAAAATTATTAAGTTTCTGAGATGTACATTCATTAGAATGGGAATAGAAAAGAGAGAAAAAACGAAACACGAAATTAAATTTATAAGTAAACCTTTTTCCAGAGGAAGCAAATATCAAATAGAATATATATTTTGAAAAACGTTGTTCATGAATTCTCAGAATTAACAAAAATTTTCCCAACGTATCCACCAATCAAGTATTTTCTTCCTTATTTTAAAAATTTAATTCTTTCTCTTTCCTCCTTTTACATTTATTCCATTTCATTCTCGTTTCATATTTGCAATATCTTTTTTCCCCAAAAATAGTGTAATAATGAGAGGGATAACTTCTCGGTTAAGAGTTAATTTAATCAAGCATTGAAAGGATGATTCCAATGAAACAACTTTCGGTGTAAGTACGTTTAGCAATTCATCGACACTCGTATTTTAATTTGCAGGTAATCAGATACGGTTCGACCACGGGAAGAGGATTCGTAACCAACTTTCGCGAGAAGCTTTACCAGTTTCCTGGCTCGTGTATTTTCAGCCTCGTGTTCCGTTAAATAGTCTTAGCCGAGAAGCGTGAGAGTACACCGGTTGGCAAGAGAAGGGGATCGATAATATCTGTGCATACTTTTGGATCGAGATACATAAAAATTTGTTGACAACAAATCACTCGAACAGATTGAGTCCACCAGATTGATCGAGATGATATTAAATTATTTATAACAGGAAGAGACGATTTACAAGGAATTTATGTGTAATATTTTATTTATAATTTTTATGGATTAAGTTCGTAATTTTGAAATTCATTAAGACGTACGAATAATAAGTATTTGAATTATGTCATTACATAATAGAGTATATTCTACTCAATCAAAAATATTTAACAATATCCATTAACAAATTCCAACGATGACAGAACAATGGAAAATTGAAATAGAATCAGCAATTTCATCAAACCCCCAATATCAAATAGAAAATAACATAGACAGGTATAGCCACAGATGGGACAAGTTCATAGTTTAATTTGTTCCAATACACGTGTAAGTGAAAAAAAAAAACGAGATCAAAACAATATAGAGATAGCTCCATAGAATTAAATGGAGCCAATTTACACAAACCAAACATCTGATTAAAGAAAATACTGTGCGTTTTGATAATCTTAGCCCTTTGAATCTTTACCACGATCCATTAACTATTAAGAAAACGGAGCGATTGTACATATAATTCATTCTAACAATTAATTATAGAAAAATAATTTACCGAACCAGAAAAAAAGTCCAATTAAAAAAGGAAATCCACATAATCGTATTATTGAAAACTAAATTAAAATTATTCTTTTCAAAGGATAAATATAAAATATTTATTCCACAATACGTACAAACATTATAATGGCTTAAATATTGCACGAACGAGCAAAAATAAACTGATTCGTTAAATCTTAATGAACCAACTATTATTACATTATAAATCCTAATTATCCAACAATCTTACCTCTCTGGACGACCGACCAACGTTACCCAACAACGGGCAACACCTCCACCTTAAGAGAGGACCTTGCCTGAAACCAACCGCTCGAAATAATCGTCGCTAAATCGGAGGAAGGCACACACACGGTGCGTCTCGCGTGTTCGCCACGCTTTCACCCCTTTTTTTCCTCCTCCGAGCCAGGCCAGGCAGCGACACAAGCAGCCCACGTTTGCACAGGTGAGCCTCATATCGACCTGCCTCGCTAGAAATACCGCGCAGCATCGACCGCCGTCGTTATACCTGGTTCTCCCTTCCTCCTCCTCCTCCTCCTCCCTCCACCGAGGCGGCGAGCGGGGGTTGCGGATGCGATGGTGGAGGGTTTGGGGGTTGACGCACGGCAGCGGCCAATCCCAGGATCCTGGAAACCGCGGCTGCGCCCTGCCACTCTGCCTCCTCCTCGATGGGGGGGGGGGTTGATTGGGACGGGAAGAAGAGGGTAAGCGTGCAAGCCGGTGGCGGGGAGAACTTCGAGGGCAGACGTTCCAAAGCTACCCCAACGGAGAGACACGCCGAGACGCCCCTGCCATCGGGAGCCCTTCGGTCTCAGTAAGTAACCACCTCTGACTTCTTTTCCATTCGATTCGTTTCATTTCGTTTCATTCTCGTTTAAGCTCACTTTAGGTTTAGGTTTTCGTCGAATGTACTCGCATCACCCGATTACGTTCCAGGTTACGTTCTATCCAAGGGGGAGGGGAGGGAGGGGGAGGGGAAGGGAGGGAGGAGGGGACGAGGAAAATATACGTGTGTAGGCAATTGTTTGCAACGCAAGGTATTCGTTGGATGTTGGATTCGAGTATTTTTATTTCGAAAAATGTGGTGATGATGGACTGCAGCGTATTTGGAGACGTATATATAGACGTATGCAGTATACTCGGAGGATTTTTATGTCGGTCAGAACGTCGGGAGAGAGTTATGTAATTTGCGTGATGCGTAGGGTTAAATTGTTGTTGGGGAAATATGGGGATTTTATAATAAAGGGAAATGTAAATAAATTTGGAATTGTTGGAAAATTGATCGAGGAACGGCCGTTTTGTTTGAATGTTAAATGGATAATGGCGAATAATAATATAAGGCCAGCGAATGATACCGTTGAAAATAATGATATTGCTACATGGCAAATGATGGGAAATTACCTTGGGAAGTCGGGCACATGTGTAACGTGCATTCTTCTTGGGACGTGAGTTGTATGTATATAGAGGATAGGGACTGTTATAGATAGATGTTTAAACTCTAAATATAGATTGGTCAGAGAGTTCGACGCGTATATAAGATAATGGATAGGTTAGGAAAAATTGTGCCGGTTTCGTGGAACAGATGGACAAAATTATTGCCTTGCACGCTATAGGTGGAACATGCTAAAGACCGACAACTTTTTGATTACTTCCCTGGAAATTATCGTCCTTTCCTTTTCTTCTTCTGTCTTTTTTCCCTTTCCTTTCGCGGCATTTCGAGATTATTATCATCAATCGTACGTGTTTCCTATTCCAATTCGATTTTGCAATTTTTCTCTTCAGCGAAATTTACCAAGGAAAGTGTACCACCTTTATACGTTTCGATCCTTTTTTAAATACTATTCTTCTTTATTAACGCAAGTGTTACAAAAACGAAGAACAAAAGAAATACGCGAAATAATTTTTATATCTTGAAATTGTACCAGTCTAGAACCGGCATTTGATCGAAATTCTTTTTCTTTATACGAATACACTACTTAGATTGTTGCAAGTAATTCGCACAGTTTCATCGCTCAGCTTTCATTGGGATGCACAATTCCACGTGTTGTTATATTTCCCCTCTCGAATAATCGAATAATTGTGCGAACGATATTTGTTTCAGGCTCGGTTAGAAATTCGGCTGAAAAGGTGGAGGGCCCGGGGACGCAAGAAGCTAAGGAGTCGGTGAACGGCTCGAGGGCCGAGGTCGGACCGGACGTCGCCTCCAAACTGAGCAGTTTGTTCGCCGGACTTCCTAGTTTGGCGGGTCCCCAACGCCTCGCCACTTCCCTCAGGCAGAAATTCGCCAATAACTCCGGTAAGTTTACGAATTTTCCCCGGTCCACAGCGCCCTCCCCTCGTGCACGTCCATGGAGGCCCTCGTTACGATCGTTGACGAAGTTAAGCGGCGTCCCCGCGCGGCGACCAGTCATCGTAATTAATAAACGAGGGTGCGGACACGCATCGAACGATGTTTGGAGGGATGTCAGTTTACCGAATGAATCGTTTCAACGGAAATAATTGATCCGTTCTATTCTCGGCGGAGATACAACGCTTGATCAATGACTAATTTACATCTTCTTTATTTTAAACAATACGCGTTAAATATATGTGTAATACAGTTTGGAACACTTTGTTTCTTCTCTTGTCGACTGTTATTCGTATACACTTTGAATCATGGATGGAAAATCAATTTTTATGATTTTGCATCGTTTCATTTTTGAACGAAAAATTCGAGATATATCGATAAATAAGATTTGTTTTTTCCCATCGTGTTTTCTTTCCTTGACCAGCAAGGTTCGTTGAATTAATTACCACGCGCCCCATTTATAGAATAAAGCCATACACACCAACTCGACCTTCACCCTCGTTTCGAGACCCCCGTGTTTTTATCTCTTCGTAACACGATACGCAGTACCAGGCATAGGTAGCCTAGGTATACAGATCGTGCTGCCTTGTCGAGGGGGAGCCTCCACCCGGTGTCATGTTCACTTCTGTACCCGCCACAAGCGAAGGAAATCGACTGCACGCGTTGATGACGAGAAACAACGAGCGACAAACGAAATCATCGATGCACGAAGATGATCGACACACTCGACGATCGCGAAAAGTCGCGTCGGTTTTGGGGTTTGAACGAATCGGTGGAAAACCGATCAGGCCGGGTCAGGGCTCCCCTTTCTTTCTCCGATTTCTCGAAAAAAAGAGGAAAAAGAAACGAGAATTCTTTCGCTATATATCGGAAACGTCGAATCGATTAGCAAAGCTAGATTAAAGAGAAAAAGGAAGAAAGAAAAAGTATATATCGGTAAAACAAACATGTCCGCGCGATGATTTCGATTTCGAGTTAACCGTGCCAATTCGGTGATCTGTTGTAGGTTACCCCCGGCCCGGCCTGATGCGCGCCGCCCCAATCGCGACGATTCCTTCGTCACGATCACTCCCGAGGTCGCATCAAGTGATCGCGTGATTTAGTCCCTCTCGCTAGACACCGAGGAGGACGTCCCTGCTCTGTTAAAAGGATATACCTAGATACCGGCCGCCACCATGACGACCATACCGATACTCAACATTGAGCTGAGCGAGCTCAAGGAGATAGTGTGGGCCAAGTTGCAGGAGCCGAAGGCTCAGCGAAAGTTGGTACTGATTATCGTTTCGATAGCGTTGCTGCTCGACAACATGCTTTACATGGTGATAGTGCCTATCATACCCGATTACCTGAAGTACGTGGGCGCGTTCGGCGACGTCGAGGAAGAGTCGAACACGACGGGGGCGCCGTCCCACCACGGCCAAGATTCAGCCACGGGGGTGTTGTTCGCCTCGAAGGCCATAGTACAGCTGATGGTGAACCCGTTCTCGGGCGCGCTGATAGACAGGATCGGTTACGACATACCCATGATGATAGGGCTCTGCATCATGTTCCTGTCAACCGCCGTTTTCGCGTGCGGGCGGAGCTACGGGGTCCTCTTCTTCGCGAGAAGCCTGCAGGGCGTCGGCTCCGCGTTCGCCGACACCAGCGGCCTGGCCATGATCGCCGACCGCTACACGGAGGAGGCTGAACGATCGAAGGCCCTCGGCATCGCCTTGGCCTTCATCAGTTTCGGCTGCCTGGTGGCGCCACCGTTCGGCGGCGCCCTCTACCAATTCGCGGGCAAAGAGGTCCCCTTCCTGATCCTTGCTTTCATCAGTCTGGCCGACGGCGTGATGCTCCTCCTCGTGATGAAGCCGATCAAGGAGCAGGTGAAGCAGAGGCAGGGGGAGACGCGCCAAACGATACCGATCTGGCGGCTCCTCATGGACCCGTACATAGCCGTATGCGCGGGCGCCCTGATGATGTCGAACGTCGCGTTGGCCTTCCTCGAGCCGACCATCTCCCTGTGGATGGAGGACAACATAACCCGGGACAATTGGAAAATGGGGATGATCTGGTTGCCGGCGTTCTTCCCCCACGTGTTCGGCGTGATGATCACCGTCAAGATGGCCAAGCAGTATCCCCAACAGCAGTGGCTGATGGCCGCCTCCGGCCTAGCTTTGGAGGGCATGTGCTGCTTCATCATACCGTTCTGCAGCAGCTACGGCGCCCTCATGATCCCGTTGTGCGGCATCTGTTTCGGTATAGCGTTGATCGACACCGCGCTCCTGCCCACTCTGGGCTATCTGGTCGACGTGAGATACGTCTCGGTCTACGGCAGCATATACGCCATAGCCGACATCTCGTACAGCGTGGCGTACGCTGTGGGGCCTATCATAGCTGGTGGCGTCGTCGAGGCGATCGGTTTCACGGCCCTCAACGTTGGCATAGCCTTCTCCAACCTCCTCTACGCCCCCGTGCTCGTTTACTTGAGGCACATCTACGATTTCAAGCCGTTCCAGGACGAGGCCGACGTCCTCATGCAAAACCCACCCGACAAAGAGTATCAGACGTACGTGTTGCAGGAGCAGAGGCCCCTCTCGGGCGAGGTGGGCAACCATTTGAACCAGACGCGTATGGAGACGAACGTGGATCAAGGTTACGATCAAAATTACCAAACCGGCCAGAATTACGATCAGAGCGGATACGGGCAGAATATTAACGCGGCGGGATACACGCAGCCTTCTACCGGTTACGAGCAACCGCCTATGTACGAGCAACAACCGGCCAATTACCAACAGCCCACGGCGTACTCCCAGCAGAGACCGTACGGGCAAGAGCCCCAGGCTGGAGGCCAAGTAGATGTGAATCCGTTCAGGAGGCCAGGCAATGTCGATCAGAAAGCCTCCGGCGATAGCAATCCGTTCAGGCAAGGGATGTATTAATGCTGATTCGTCGTGATTGGATTCGTCATCGGATTATGCACGCCGTCACGAAATATCGCGAAATAGTCTTCGAGATAGGCTTCCACTTGTCAAGAATATAAATTATCCCTCGCATTAAGTATCGACGATCCTCTCTCTCTCTCTCTCTCTCTCTCTCTCTCTCTCTCTCTCTCTTCGTCTCTATCTTTATCTCGAGCATTTTACGAAAGCAACGACGAGTCCTCTTGTTCTCTTTCTGTGATTTTTATCAACAAGTGCACCGACTCGCCTCGGTCGTCCTCGCGTGATCGTTATCGAAACAGACGACTACTTTCGAGAACGGTTACTTCGATATTCAACACGAAGTGGTAGTGACCGTTCTTGCTGATTAGTGTGTCGTTCTTACGTTTCTTGATTCGAAATTAAAGATTGAAAATATCGATTGAAAAAGACGAGTGTTTGTACACTTTGTGAAGAGATTTCTTTCTTTTTTTTTTTTTTATGTATTTTAATTCACTTTCGATCCTTTTAATAATAAATTATCCCTACGTTTCTTTTTTACGATCGATAAATCATCGGTGTGAAAACTGTTGATCAATATCTCTTCCTCTTTCCCTCTCATACTCGAATTTTATTTTTTGAAGAGAGAAACGGATGCGATAGACGACACAACGCAGAATTTTGCAAATTCTTTCGAAAACGGCGAAATCGAGAAGAAGCATGTCGCATAGCAAATGGATAGCTATAGTCGGAGAAATATCGAGGATATTTAAACGAAATCGTCATCGTGCGATTGGAAACATGACGTACATATCGACACATAGGAGAGGAGCGTGACATTTCGATGAAACGAAATGAACGAAAGAGAAATAATAGAATATCATCATAATAGAATAAATGTCAAGGATCGAATTTAAGAAGAAGAAGAAGAAGAAGAAGAAGAAGAAGAAGAAGAAGAAGAAGAAGAAGAAGAAGAAGAAGAAGGACACACAGTCGCAACGGAGGCTTCTCCTCAGCAAGGGCCTTCGTATTTGCGTATTTGCCACCAAAGATCGGCAAAATCGTTTAGTTTTTATTCCTTTTTTTCGTTCGTGTTTCAATTGCTGAAAACGGAAGCAAGCATATCACTAATTAAGGCGACAAATTAGCAGCTATGGAGGCTTTCACGTAGATAATTGTATAGATGACGTGTGTAAGAGGGGGGGCGGGGCTGCATAAGCCTCTCTCCTAATGTGCGATGTATATCGATACTGTTGCGAATTAATTAATATCCATAATCACATCTCCATATCATGGTCGATATTTTTGATTCTTTATTAAGCATTGTTTATCGTCATAGTTGATAGCTTTAATACCGTTGATCTTAGGGAAAGGCTTAAGGAATTTTTTTCGATTGATTTGAATCGTTGAATCGTTGTAATCAGAAATTTTATACAGTTTGATATTTATAATTTTTAACGAGTATCGAATGAGATGTATTTAGAGGACTATTACATTTATTAGTTGGTTAGCTTAGCTCGGTTTAGAATTTTTTCAGAAATCTTTGTCATCATTGATAAATGATAGTGGTCATATCTCGAGGATGATACATATCATGTGTATTTTTATGAACTTAGTTTTGTACGTAGGGTTCCGTTCGAATCTCGTTCGTTTGATTCGATTTGATGGAGAATCGTGCAATATTTAGATAATTACGTAGCCCTAACACGTATTCCTATTACGTATTATGTACATACATATATGCATATTTAACTATTTAACTATGATGCGTTAGAGATTCGATACGTAAAGCTTCACGAGTCCTTCGAAATTGTTTTCTCGAAAATTACACCTCCATCATTCGCAGCTTCAACCTCTGGGATATTTGTATCGATTATACTCATTTCTTTTTCTTCTCGTTAAATTAATCCCATTCACAATGTTCGTCGCATTCATATTTATCTTTAATTTCAATCGCGATTCTTTTCGTTTGAAAAGCTTAAGAAAGCATAAGAAAAAATTATAATAACCGGTACCAATATCCAAATTTCGTATAAATCGTATAATAATTCGACTCGCTTTTTCATAAATCGTTCAATCTCAATGGGGATCTCGTTGAAGGAGAAATCGTTAGAAATATAAAGGAAAGATGTTGAAGAAAGAAAGGAAACAAAAATTTAAGAGGCTCGTTAAATTTTACGCTCGTGTCGAAATCGCATTTTCGTACCTACTCGTCAATACTCAGAGATGCCGCGAGCGATAAACGAAAATTCGTGTCGTCGGCGCGCGATTCGTAAAAATTGGACGATTCCCGGCGGAAACGGTGCAAGCGATCAGCCCAAGGCTTTCGAAACGGTTCATTGGATTCGCTGATGCGTCGATTAAAAAGAATTCGATATTGGAAGATGATTCGGTCGATTCTATTGTTGCACGATTCAGCTGCATTTCAGAGTAATTCAATGATGAATCGAAGAAGAATAGAAAAAAGAATCGCATCGGTTCCAGGAAACGGTGAAAATCCTTGAACGCTGTTCGTTCGTCGCATCCTTCGAAATGTCGTCGTGAGTGCTTTGAGTTTTACAGTGCCTGAACTTTCGAGTTTTTACCCTCTCCCTTCCCCTCCCTCCTCGTTCTCGTGAAAATTCGTAACGCAAATCGTACCTAGATCGTCCCTAACCTCGATAAATGTGTGTATTGCTACACTCGAGTGAAAGCGGCGCGGTAGGAAAGTTAGGATTACCTCGTACTTTGCGGTGTAGGCGATCGCAGATTTTCCGTTTTTTTTTTTTTTTCCGTTCGATCGTTAGCAGAGACGAAAATTTTATCTCGTGATAATAAGATAATTATATACATACATATATATATATATATATAAATATAGAGGAGATTTCGTGATAACGTGGGCAATATTTTGTGGATTCGTCTTAAAAATTATGTTTTTTCGAAATTTGGCGTCATTTTTCGACGAGCGTATGAAAAATGAATCGAAGAAAAGAAAGCGAGATTAATTTATATGTTATTATTTTTTAAGATTTTTTTTAATAATAATCTTACAACTTTTGCTTTTAACTTTTCCTCCCATTCCACTTATCAATAATTTCACTCTTGCCCACGACACATCTTGTATACACTCGCATTGATGATTTCGTTTCTACGAGCTGGCCTCTATTTAATAAATCGATCTTTAGCATTAAATAAAATAAAGCAACGTCGACGATCGTTATCGATGAAACAAAGCTGATTTCCCTACTCATGAAATCGTGATACGTAACGTAATTGTTTTGTTAATGTTACATTGCAAAAAAAAAAAAAAAAAAAAAGAAAAAAGAAAGGAAGAAAAAAAAAATGCCTCTTTCCTTTTCAATATTTTCAATTATCGATCGATCATTCTAGAATTTTCTACGATGAGTGTGTGTTGTACATACGTTACAGTTAAACATTGCAAACTGTTTAAATATATCTATAATAAAGTACGACGGGCAGAGATTGTTGTAGCAGAAGTATCGGAATATTTATATCCTTCGTATATAGAGTATATTGTAAATGATAAATAATAAACGAGCAAGCGTTGGCAAGCCTCTTAAGATAAAGATATAATTTATGTTCACTGCACAAGAGTTTTTTTTTTTTTTTTTTTTTTAAATATCGTTCGTTAGCATCGTCGCATAGTACAACGAATATTTTTCCTATTTTTTCGTAATAATGTAGGTAGAATAGGAATATGCGTAGAACTGTAGAAATTCTAATACTTCTCTACACTCGTTCTCTGCGTATATAAATATATATATATATATAGTACATTCTTTATGTATAATTTAATATCGTACTGTATCATAACACACACGTGTATAATATTATATATCGTGTTACACGTTGTACATGTAACATTAATATAATATTATACAGGCGATATATTTATATATTATATATGCAAGTAATTGTTCTATACATATAATAATCTTATACATACATACGTATATACATAGAAGAAATTTTATTTCATTTCGATAATATGAAGTGTTCGCTATTCTTGGTATATAATTCGTTCAACGAAACGAAAATATTTTTAATATCCTCTATCTATAAAACAAAAAAACAATATTGAAATTGATCGGATAGAATTATAAATTTATTTATTAAAAAATTATTCATTGAAAAAAGTGTCGACTCGGATATATCTGCTGCAAAGAAATATTATTATCATTGTTTAAACGATGAAGAACGTCCAAACGAACATTTTATATTACGTCGGAAAATCGATCAGTAAAAGGAAACGATAACTATCGACGTTGTGTGTACCTTTACATCGCAATGTTGTACACATACGCGTAAATAATACACATATACATATATGTATATATATATTTACGTACCTAATAAACGTGTTAAATCGCGCGGGCTCGGCAGCTTTTTTCTTTCTCGTTTGTTGTAAATACGTTTCTCTCACGCGCCCGCGCGCTTAATATAATATAATGCAAAAAGAGAAAAGGAAAAAAAAAAACAAATTATCATAGCGATATCTTTCCCTTTTTCCATACGAGGGACCTGCGTAATAATAATAATAATAATAATATTAACTTACGAGTATTATCATCTCGCCTATGTGTATTATATATACGATTGTGCGTGTGGTGAATAGCACGAGGCCGAGTGATATGAATGCGCGAACACGAAGCGAATAAATAAATAGATAAAAGGAGAAAAAGGGAGGATTATAGAGATATAAATTAAAACGTGAGATTGGAAGATCAGGTGTTTCGTTACCTTTCTTGGGCGGAACAGAATTTTCGAGAACGGAACGCTGCGCGAAAGAAAGAAAGAAGAAGAAGAAAAGTAAATTGAGAAGGTTGGATTGATGCAAAATTAATGGGAGTTTCTATTTCGAAGTTATACATATTTGCCGTAATGCTGGAAGGAAAAATCGTTGCGATTCGATCTTTGCTCCAATCCATGATTCCGAGAAAGCATTTAACCGTGTCCTAGATCCACGTATACAGGGTGTGCTGTGAAGAAAACCATGCCACGTTTTATAACAATATCCATTTCCTTCTCTTTATCGTATCACGAAACGAATCTTAACGAAAATTAATAACGTATTTTTGATGTTGAAAACCGCCGCAGCTTAACTAATTAATTATATAGGGGCTTATTATATTCGTGATAATTCTTCGTAATGGAAAAAGAATAAGAAGAAGGGAACTTCTATTATCCTTGCGTCAATCTAATACGACATGTCCTCGCACAATGCATTGTGTTGCGTGATATAAAGAGGGATCGCGCTTCTGGTTTAAAAAAAAAAGAAAGAAAGGAGGGGAGAATTGTGTCGCAACTGAAAGATCACCAAATTACGCCTGCACTTCCGGCGTGCATATACACACGATGACACGTAAATCGCGCACGTGCACACATTAACGAGTACACACCGGTATCACACAAGATATAATGAAACACGAGTATAAACGAAGAAGAAACGGGGCGAAGAAGCGAAAGTGGAGGACGGTGAACTGAATGGAAAAAGGAAAACGCGCACACATACACACACACACACACACACACACATGTATGTATGTATATTTCGAGGAATCAAGTATAGAGTATGCGCGGTTTACTTGAAACCCATGATGATACCTGTATTGTTGTTGAACCGGTTATTAAAGATGTCATTGTTACCGAAGAATATCATGAGTTGTGCTCTTTGACACGTCGATGACCATTTATAATTAGTTCCGTAGCGATCGTTTTATCATATCGTTTCTGAATGGATTCGTTGATTGCGTTGAAAACGTTGTCCATAATGTATCGTCGATATAATGTTGCGGTTAACTCGCAGCGAGAGCAGTTGTTGATTGATTGAATAAAAAAAAAAAAAAAAGAATCGATGGAAGGATTTCGTTTTCGATTCTCTTCATTGATATATATATGCTTTGTGATGTTATATTGGGAGACGATTAACGCTGATGCGGAATCGATTTTCGAAAGATCGAGGCTAAAAGTGTTGGTTGGGATTTATTTATTATGGACGATTTAAGTTTATAAGTTTAGATGAAGCGAGATGGAGATAGAAGTGGATTGTTTTGTGCTCGATGAGATTCGAACGATATTTTTCTTGCTTGCTCTTAACTCGATCCTTTAAAGAGTTTTGTGAATATATCGATACGTTGTGTATATATATTAAAAATATAAAGAAAAAAATTTCATTCGTTGAATGAAATTTGACAATATTAAAAAAATTTGATATTCTATAAATATATACATCACTTGAGCAAAATTTAGTATGCATTAATATTTATCGATATTGATCATTTTAGATTTGATATTTAGCCAAAGAGAATAATAGACGTATGAATAAATTATTAGAAAATCCTCGTTTAATTCTCGTTACACGACGATATTTCTATGCCAAGGATCGATTAACGTTTATCAGATTATATTATTACATTATATTATCTTGAACAATTTTCAGTATTGAAATTTTAATATTTATTAATTATTTTTTTTTTTTATAAGAAAGATTTATTTTTATTTTCTCAAAATTTGTCGTGAAATGTTATAAATAATACTAAAATGAAAAACGAATAGCTCGAGTTACTTCGTTTTATTTAATTAACATAAAAATGGATTTTAAAGTCAATAATCATCAGAATTAAAAATTTCTTCGCTATACGAATTAAACGTGATATTTTAATTTGTTATTTTAAAAATTGATTTTAAAATTAATATTAATAATCTGCAAAATTTTCTTTCAAATCAAACATTTCTTCATCACCAGGAAATTTCAATATTATTTCAATTTTTATTGCAGAAAATTCTCTTCCATCTTAAAAATTCTTTCACGATAAAATAATTTCAACATTATATCAGAAACATAAATATTATTTCCACTTTTATCTCTAAAATTTCCCTCCATTTATTATTTAAATTTCTACCTCGCAAAATTTTCTACCAGATTAAAAATTCTTTTAGAATAAAAAGAAATTTTGCACGATAAAAAAATTCCTCCATTATCTCAATATCTATGAAAATTTTTTCCCCACATTCTTTTTTCAAAATTTCTCTGCTGAATAGAAAATTTCAATATTATTTCAACTTTATACCTCGTTAAAATTCTCCGCCAGATTAAATAAAAATCCCTTCAAAATAAGAAAATTTCGACATTCAATCATCAACTTCAAAATTCCTTCGCGATAAAATTTCAACATTATTTCAATTTCCACCTGGCAAAATTCACCATTTCTTTCAAATTTTCTTAAAAAAATCCCAACGTCATCTCAGCTCCAGCTCCTTTCCTCGTCGTCGGAACTGCCCGGCGTCGATGAAATATTTAAACGACTTTCCACGGTGTTCCCGCCCGCTTAAAGCCCCGTAGAAAAGCGGCGGCACGCGCCGAGAGGAATTCGGGCCTAATGAAAAAGAAGGTATAAAGAGCGGAAGAGGGAGGCGAGAACGCATTGATGGGATGTCTGCGGGGCCCAATGTCAACCTAACCCCATCAAACTGTAATAATATTTATATTAGGGAGCGGCCAGGCGAGGGTAGGGACATCGATTGGGGTGCGTTCAGGAGGCATTCAGGAGGGTCGGCGCGTGTATATCCTGGCTGGAAACTCCCCTGGATATTCGAGTGGCTGTGGATATCGCGAGATATCGATCTACGCGGGGGTAATTAGGCTTAAATAATATCGATATATCTGGCGATATCGATCGTTACCAACCTGTCAGGGTTGGCAATTCAAGGTGTTGTTTCACCTATCGCATGCCTGCCCCACATTAAAGTTATTCCACCCTTGCTCTCGTCGTTTCTCAGAGACAAGGGTATCGATCTCCTTTTATTTTTAACCTTGCCTCGCCACTGAGATTTCGCACGAATATTTTCGAGCGAGCAAGATTAATTCTCTCGTTTTGTTTCTTGCTGCGTGCGCGGTTACACTGTTCAAGTTGTGAATATTATATATAATAGGAATAAAAGAAAGATTAATATATTTAATTGTTATTATTATTTTTTTAAATCTATTGTATTTATAGAATTTAATGGAATTCATAGATGATTTTATTTATAATATTTTAAGAATTATTACAGGTACAATTAGGAGCGTATATATTTCTTTTTATCAGAATTTCAAAAATATATATTTGGATATATAATTATTTCGATCAATTTCTTTCACTTGAAGTATATAATTTTAAATCGCATTTTTGAATTGAACGAAGATTTTTGATGTTATTGGAAATAATTAATTAATTATAGTAGAATATTAATAATTTTAAACAACTTCTTATGTTATCCTTATATTTGCCTCTTTCGCTCGTTTCGTCGAATATAAAATATTTTATGCGTATCTTCTGAGAAAGATAAATAAAAAGTTTCCTGTTGTTCGACTACAAATGGAATATTTTATCACCGAACGTTCTAGAGTGCATAGCATTTATATCGATTATTTTTTTCTACGAAGAGAATGAGTATTGAAAGCGTGGGGCTTGAGAGAACGTTCGCGGAGATTTCAACGAACTCACCGATGATTTCAATGAATTCGTACGCTCGTGACGCTACGAAGTCTAAGATTTTAACCTAGAATAGCCGTGGTGTAATTATATATCGTTATATTCTAAAAATTATTTTAAATAATTATATTAATTTCAATTAACTATTATTTTTCACGTGGAACTATTCAATAAATAGTTATCTGCGAGCAATCTAATAATTATCTAATTAATAATTACTTAATTATATCAATATATAATTAAACTGGAATCAATTTGATTAAAATTTCCAAAAGATTTTACTTTTTATTATTAATTTAAAATCCCCAATATATCATTAATCAAAATCTTCACAAGTAATATTTTTCCAGAAATAAACATATCTATATCGCATAATTTATTTTAAAACTCGATTAAAATCATGCTATTAAAATTAGAAAAATTTTAAATCGTTATAACTCGAAAGTTAATAACTCTTGATCGATGCATGAAACGTCATTAGAAGCGCGGAATCTTCCCCTTTAAAACGCTCTTTCATTTGTCCTGATACCATTTCCGGTTCCCGAGATATCGTCGTGTAAAGAAAAGGATAATTTTTCATCGTTTACCTTAAGCCTTATTTAACCCTATTAAAATTAGAAAAACTTTGAACCGCTATAATTCCGAAGTTGATGACTTCCGGTCAACGAGTGAACGATCGTTGGAAGCGCGGAACCTTCCCCTTTAAAACGCTCTTTCATTTGTCCCGATACGACTTCCGGTTCCCGAGATATCGTCGTTTAAAGAAAACGGTAATTTTTTAATCGTTTACTATCTCCGTCCTTTTCCCTTATTCGGATCTTTCCCTTGCGCCTCGTCTCACTAACCTATCCCAAACCGCAGACAAGCGACAGACGCGATTCCTGGAAAAACGTAGTACGCATTTCCAGGAAAAAAATGTAGGTCACAGAGTCGTGGACCCATTCATAATCTGTTTTAAGCATTATGGAAACTTTGAGCGCTTATATCTTGGCAACCAATTAAGATATCCGGATAAAACAAAAAGCGACTTCAACGGCGTGGCCTTCTCTATTCTCTGAATAGATTTTGATCAGAAAATTTTTATTTTTTTTTTTGTAATTTTTTTATAGTATAATATAATGAAATATAATTTTAATGTATATAATTAATATTTTCTGTATTATATCGATATATTTTGTTACATAAAATCGTAGTCTAATGATTATTATAATAACATGGGTATTTTTTCATGGTGGATTAAATTTTAAAAATGATGCATCCTCGAGTATGTAAAAAGATCAGATCTATGTTTCATAAGTTTTTAACATAACATTTGCAAATCCCATATTCATAAAATCGTTCCTTTTTTTTTATTCGTAAAATATCATCGACAAGAAACACAAAAATTAACGTTATTGCTGATTTGAAATAAGGTTTCAATCATCGTTATATCGTTGATTATCGAAACACAGTCGCTAATCGCGTTAATGATGGTTGAAAACGATGACGATGCTAAGCTAACAGTGTTGCAGGCAATACGAAGAGCGTTGGTAATCCCTAAATCCGATTATTCGCCTCATCGGTCCTCGACAACACCAACCTGCCACCCTCTGTGCTCAATCAATGTTTCTTTTGCCACCGTACATCCTCCCTTTGCAGCTCGTCTTTTCCGCTCACGCCTTTGCTTTCATATTGTCGTCTGACAATTGCTTCCGGAACACCTGGCACTTTTTCGATTAATAAAATCAGCCGAGTAATGGATTGTCAATTTTCACTATAATGAAAATTATAAGATAAATTCTTGGCAAGATATTATTTTTCGAAAATAGATAAAAGTCACGAATTATATATAAATCATTTTCCAACGTTTCAATCAATAATTTCAAATGATTAAAAATATCTCGAAAATCTCAAGCTAATATTAGACACATACGAATTTAAAATATTATAGTCATTTTTCAGTCAGTTCTTCTCAACTTGTATCTTTTTAAATTATCATAATTATTTTTATTTGTATATTTTCGTATAGGAAATTTTACAATGAAAATTTTCACCTGTTCCTTTCAATACGGTTACATAAAACGTAATGAATAAAAATCCCTTACGATCTATCACAGCATTTATTAAATAAATAAGATAAGAAAGACATTCTTTAAGATATACTTTATCCGATCGCTTAAATTGAATATTAAAAAATATCTTCGTTTTTCTATCTGTTCCTCAGACTCGATTCTCCTCTCGCCAACGATTTTCTTTCTTTCAAACTTTGGTTGCCAATCGAATTCTCGAAATTGCTAATTAACGAAGAGGCGATCAAAGGCCGATCAACAAGTTAAAAACGCACGACATTCTTTCAGTAGTCTGTCTCCACGAGCATCCCATTCCGTTCTTTATGCGTTTCTTCGCACCCCCTCTGGAATTCGTGGCTGTCGTTTCGAATCACGTCGAGGAGCCTCGAAGGGACTCCACTGTCAATTAATCGTGCCTGGCCAATCTCGAAGGGACGAACGAGCCGCTCGATTCAGAGATATCCCGGTGAAGGGCAAGAAAGACGGGGCGCGAAAACGTAATTCGTATCTCGATGGTGGGCCATATACCTTTCTGATGTCCGGCATCCCGGATGAATCCGATTTGTCGGCTCGTTTGTCTTTCAGATACATTCGACGGATATCTTGTCTCGATAATCTAACACCAAGTTTGAGGACGCAAGCAGGCGTTTTATCGATTTACAACCTTTGCAAATATTGGCATGTTTCGTGGAATTTTTCTTTTTTTATATCTTTTTATATGATTTGTCATGTTTTGCATCGATCGATTTTTGATTGATGAAATTTTTCATAAAATTGTGCTTTAAGTATATCGATAATATTGGTATGTTTCATTTCGTGAGATTTTTTTTTTTTTATATATCTTTTTACGTGATTTGTTATATTTTCGATGAAATTTTTCGATAAAATTGTGCTTTAATATATCGATAATATTGACACGTTTATCGATAAAGTATATAAAACGTTATTGAAGATACAGTTAAGGATTAATATTTTACTATTTTATTACAAGAAGAAAAAAAATTGTTTGATTCAATTTTCGATATGATTGAATATTTTTCGTCTGTTTTTATGAATCTTCATTGTCCATCGTTCTTCATCTTCTTTTTCTTTTTTCTTGAATAAATAAAGCTTGCACGCGTGCAATTCTTTTTTAAATTCTCGATAATAAAATCGAGATATTAAAAACAAATTTTTGATCAACGTGTTTCAATAAAATTTTTTCCCCCCATTTATTTTTAAATAATACGAATGAAACTCCAAACTCTTGATTCAATTTACTTTAATCCATATTATTGTACAACATTTATTACACGATCATACTTTCTTTTAGCCAATCCAATTTTTCTTTTTTTTTTTTTTTTTTTTTTGATTCAATTTATCACACTTTACTCTCCGCTTGTAAATTTACGATTCAGGATTTATTTGTCCGACATTTTTATCACGGATGCACGAAGAATTCGATTCTTCGAAAAGAAGGTGGGGGAGGAGAGGTAGGAGGTTGGGGTTTCGATAATGACGGTCGGCTATCGTGCGATTTATCAAACGTAGGCTTATCGATGTGTCGTACACTCGAGCAGGAAGGAGGGTTGCACCGATGTTAGATGGAAAAAGGTTCAAGAATATGACAAATCGTCGATGCGTTGTTTCCACGCTTCCTCATCGTTTCTCAGATATGATACTCATCCCTATTCGATACAAATTTACCTCCATCTTGCTATAAATTATTCTTCGCATAGAGTGAATTAGTGAACGCAAAATTGATAACAGAAAATAATTGATTGATTAAATTCAATCAACGTTGAATTTTTAACAAAACCTTATCGAATTGAAATAAATTGCGAAGAGGAAAACTAAGTTTACGATCTTCGTTTGCTGCGTTGTGTTTTTGTGAAATCATTTATTGGAATTATCACAATTATTACAACTTTTAATTATCTTTTGTTCGGTAAATTTAATTTTAATTGAAATAATTTTTCTTTTTTTTTTTTTAATTGAATCGAAAGGTTAAATTTTTAAGGGGAAAAATTTGTTTCAGATAGATTTATAATAGATTTTGTGAACAGGACAAACACGATGGTTGTATATCGTTAAAGTTCATTAGTCAAATTGCTTTTATCGATATTGAACCAACGGAATTTCAAAGCTGAAAGCTTCCTTTATGCACGATGTAGCCTTTCAACACGAATAGCCTCTCGACGTTTTCTCTGGAAGCCTCGATCAAACGGTCCACATTCAACATGATACATTTAATTATAAGCTACGAGCTTAATTACTTAAATAATAAAACGAGCTCTGATATCTACCTTTTTTCTTTCAATTTTGCAAACGTTACATTTTTAATCAATTTCCATTGATTGCGAAATCAATAACAATATTATAAATACAATCAAGGAAGAATTGTTATCATTTTATTTTTTTTTTCTTTTTAATAAAACACATTCTCCCTTATACTTTTCTATTTGTAAAAATTATTCGTGAAATTTTGTTCAGAACAAAATTGACGAAAATAAATTCATTTAACACAACATTACACTCCAATTACAAAATAATCTCTCCTCGATCCATAACAGTCCCATTCGAGATTAAACACGTGTGATATCACCAAATATACAGACGCTTATTTTCGCCATTTAAATGTTAAGTTTCACAAAAAAAAAAAAAAAAAAAAAAAGAAAAAAAAAGAAATACTTTCAGAAGAGGCTTTTAATTACGATCATCTGTTTACACTTTGCTTATCCATGACACGTATCAATGTATCGATCGCGTGCCTATTATCCTATTTCTACGATAGCGTCACAACTGTGGGAAGGGTGGCTCGTGTCCGGTAATGGCGGTCGGTGTATCGCACGATTTATCAAGCATAAGCTTATCGATGTGTCGCGCACTCGAGGAAGGAGAGGCGGTTATAGAGGCATTGTCGCGGATGTGACAAATTGTCAGTCGACGGTGGAGGGTGAGCTCTCGAGATGCACGCCTACATCTGTTTCCGCGGTAATAATCCTCGTATAACTCTTATTGGGGTGAGTTTGCGGGACAGAGCATCGTTTCAGGTGAAGGAGAGGAGGAGAATTTGCCCTGCAAAGATATATTATGATATTAGCTGCTAGTAGTACGTCCTGTCTTGTGGACATGTTGTCTGTGTCACAACGATGTGAATGGACACATGGATTTTTTACTCCTCTTCTCCTTTCTGCTCGATTTGTGCAAATGATTATTGCATGTAATGGCTTTGTAATCTTTGTAACTTTCATACAGTTTATATCTTTCTCATTTTGGCTTAGTATGTAAGTGGTTATTATTTATTATTATTTTTTTTTTTTTATAGAAGAATAGATTTTATTTTAAAAAAACGAAATTGACTTTTACAAGTCTATCTTCAAAAAAACTGATAATATCAATATAAAATTGATTTAATTTTTTTTGACTTAATTCATGATAGATTTATTTGAAAGTTCTTTGAGAAATTCGTTGTTAATTGTGATTATAATTTATTAGTACAAAAAGAAGATATCTTTATAATGAAATTATTCCTCATACGAAACTTTCGATAAAAGAAGAAATTTTTTAATCAGAATCTTACTTTTATTATTATTATTTTAATTAATAAATCTCGCACGAGCTGAATATTCGTAAACAACGAGAGGAATAACATTATCGTGTTATCACATTTCGCGTGAAAAGTAAATACATTTAATAATTGATATCACAATTTTTCATAAAATTGTGCCCTAATAAAACAATATACAATATAAAATACTTCGATAAAATACTCTGCGCTATATTCAATTCTATACAACTTGAATTAACATTAAAAAACAATAATCTCTGGTTCATAGAACCAGAATTTCTTTAAAATTGTTCACAAACTCGACGACTGTAAATAACTTTTTCTTTCAAGCATCGAAACAAACCGATTCCAAAATTTCTTTCACTCTTTCCTCATCATCATCGAACACCAATCGCTCGTTAAACTCCATTTCGATCTTCCATCGAAATAAAGAATCGTCAACCCTCTAACGAGGCCGTGCGCTAACCACGGCGAGTATCCTCTAATAATACTTCCAACGAACTCTGCGTGTATCTGACGTTTTCCATCGAAAGTTAGCCGAGCCTTCCTCTTCCTTCCCATCGCGTGCCGCGTAGAAATCCAGCCTCCGAGAGACACGCGAAGAAAGAAAGAAAGAAAGAAAGAGAGAGAGAGACATTAAGAACAGAATCCACTTACCAGAGAGATGATGCACTCGGCGCGACTCGCGTGCCCTATCTAGCTCTCCGACCCGCTCGAGGCTGGCCGCCCTCGAGCCTCGAGGGGGAAGAAGAAGAAGAAAAGGGCGAAAAATAGGAAGGAAAGGGGAGGTCGGTTGATAGCAGCGGCGAGCCGTGGTTAGGGTCCCCCGTAACAAACGTGGATCGTGTAAGGGGTCGTGGGGATAAAACGAGATCGTGTCTCGGGGCGTGGAGAGGGTGGTGGGACGGCAGGATGAAAGAAATTGGTACATCGGAGGCCGAGGAACCGCAGAACCTCCGATTTCGGTTTGCAAACTTTTTTTTTTCCCTTCGTCTCGAAACGAAAAAGTGAGCATCGTGGAATTAATCCGTGGAACGGCCAATTAGAACGAAAGTTGGATTAGGATGTAAGTTTTAACGAGGTTGCTCGAAGGGGGTTGTTTGAGTCAAATCATTACAGTCAATCTTCAATTTTTGAATTGAATTGTGCCTATTTGATCAAGTATCGATCAAGTATCTATCGGTAAATGTAAAAATTCTTTTGTAATATCCTCGATACGATCAGGCGTGTATCGTTATTCGTCCCCCAAAATAAGATTCGTGTAAACGAATTGTGTTCTGAATAATTACTTCGAGCTTGCAAAGTGTGTCCTCGGGTCAGGGAAAGCGACGATAGAAAGAAAGAAAAAAAAAAAAGAAGAAGAAAAAGAGTATAAAAAGAACGGGAGGGGTGGGGGAGAGAGGAGAAAGGAAAACTTGAAGTGAGATTTTCAGACAAAGGCCACTGTTTGAGTGGTTGCTCACGGCATTGTTGCCCTTTACCCTCCACGTTCTATCGATGAGACGGAAGGGGTTCCCTCGAAATGCCGAGGAAACACTTTGCTGCACGAACCGGAAGCACGCTCGTTTCACGCTTCCCGGACATTCGATCTCTACTTTCTTCTCAGTTTATTCAAACTGTCAATTTAAACATCTTATCAAACAGAAATTGGACTTTTATTTCGTCGTGGTGGAGATATGTTGTAAGCCTTCGTTCGAGATCAATAATTTTTCACAATCGAATATATTAATATATTTTTAAGAACAGAAACTTTTTTGCTATTCTCAGTTAATAAACAGAAGTTGAAAATTTTCAATGATTAAAAATTCCAAGATCCACATTTCCCCCAATTGTACACCACCAATCGTTCGAACGCGTTTTTACGAACTTTTGTTTCGTAAAGTTTATGTAGCGCAAAACTTTTTCATCCCTGTTCGTTTAAAAAAAGAATGCTCCACTCGCCCCGTCTTTCAATTCCAATTCCGTGTGCAAAACTTGTTAAAATTCGTCGCAACTTTTTCCAACCTCGCATTGAAATCATTGAAATTGCACGTTGAACGAAAATCTTCGACGACGTGATTATGCATAGCGTGTTGAAAAAAAAAATAATATTCTTTTTATATCGATTCAGAAGAGGTTTTAAGCGATAAATAATAATCCTTTCTTCACACTCGATACCAAATATGCTAATCTACAAGCAAATTCCAAACAACAAATGTCGAAAGAAAATTATTTCTAAGAATCTATTTCGATCTTTTTTTTCAAACACCCTGTATACTTCCTCGCGCCACCCTACGTTATGAATAAAGTAGCAAGTTTCGTCGCACGCATGCACCCTCTCGAGCATCATCCACCATTCTCGCGCGACATCACCATCACGAGGTTTCTTCTTCTCCAGACAGGAGAAGAGGAGGCACCATATTGCGTTACGGGTATCAAGCATCGCATAAAACGGTATTAGCGCTTCCCCCATATGCTCTGCATGGATCGTTGAATTTATTCGAGAGCATTGGGGATTGTTTTTGACGTGGTCAACCGCGATAATGCGACACCGATACGTTTCCATGTTAAACCCTGTTGTTCTACGACAGAGGATGTATGCACCAGTTGCTTTAGATTATTCTAAACTTTATTCTAGACAAATTAATAATCTATATATATATATATTATCTAAAAATGGTAACTGTATATCACAGATCCAAGTCTCTCGATGAGAATATCATCCGATTTAAAATTTCCTCGTGATGAAATGTCGAATCGATCGAAAGAAGAGCATCTCTCGAGAGGGATCGCGCTCTTTTAACGTTGCAACGAGGGATTCCTTCCTTTTTCTCTCCTTCTTTCATCGAGGGAAAAAGGAAAACCGCGGACGTGATCGAGCAAAGGCGAATAAAGAGCGAGGGGAGGAGGGGGTTACGCCCCCTCGCATTTTCTTGCTGGTGCACCCCCAAAAGCATCGACGACCACCCCTGCAAGGCAATAGTGGACCAGCAGGGTGGTCGCAGTAACGACTGGCGCGTCGTCGGTTAATCAAGCCATTTCGTTCCGGGAAGAGGCGGACGAGGATACGAGGCTTGAACGACCATTGATTTTCTTCTTACCATTCTCTCGTGGAAATCTCTCCACGAGACAGATCTCGAGCTCGGGGTTGCGGGTAGCTTTCCTTCGTGAAAGAAAGCCCCTTGCCGCTGCGCTTTTTGCTTCCAGGTGCGAAATTATTCTTCTTTCTCTTCTCTTCGAGGGAAGAGAATGTTGAGATGAAGATTTAGATAGATATTAAAACGAAAAGGAAAATATAATTTCGTTGCAGGGATTTATTTTGCGTAATGTTGAGTTTTCGTGGAAAACTTGATTAATTAACTTTAATGAACATAATGGTGTTTCTCTCGATTGAACGAGAAAAAAGAAAAATTTACAATGAAATTTCAAAACAAGTTAAAATATGCGAACGATTCGAAATGAAAGTAAGACTTTCAAGAATTTTTTTAACTCGACGAGATTTGTTGATAATATCAAAAGAATCTCAAATAAATCCGAACTCAAGCGGAAATATATGTCAATCGAACTTTGTTCATAAACGGTACAAAAATTTATGACTAACGTTTATCGCAAATTTCTACTCCTCGTAGAGTAATTAAACTTTGCATCGAAAATTAATTCCCTGAACGTTCCCTCAATTTGCCGGTGCACCTCGTCACGTGTTTAGAAAGTCGTGATTTCGTAATTTGCACCCAGTTATCCACCGTTTGTCAAGCGCTGTTTAACTTACTCGTTACGAGTCTGCCCTTGACGTGCACGCACCAATTTGCACCAATGAATTATTTTTCGTCAAACTCGAACATGGCAAAGATAAAAAGCGCTCGATCAATTAAATAATTTCGGGGGATCGATCAAAATTCGATTGTTCGAAACAATGAGACAAGCTTGATGGAAAGCGAAAATTAATTCTCGTTTCATCTCTATCCATTGTAAGTAATATTTTGAATACGTGTCTCTCATTTGCAGCAACAATACAAGGTTGAAAATAGATTCTTGGAATAGTCAGTCGCAAAAGTGTCTCTTAAAAGGAGATATAACTTCGTGCATAACTTCGATTGGAAATTATTCTTTTTTGACAGAATATATAAAAGAAAATATAAAGAAATTTACAAATGATTCTTCCTGAACATTTGTAATAGATAATGATAGAAAATACATTTTTCATTCCCAATTATGCGACCGAAAGACATTCGAGAAGAAATTTTGAGGTTAACCAAGGGTGTTCTGGCTTTAAGCGTGACTGGTGGCGCCACTTGATCTTAAGATCGCCTCGTCCAGTGGTCAGTGGTCTAACGCAAAGTGAGAGAGTTGCGCCTTTATCGGGTTTCATTGTCATTGAAATCGTCCGGTCTGTGAAAGAGGAAGGAAGGAAGGAAGGAAGGAAGGAAGGAAAGGACTTGCGCAATTTCCGGCTGCATGGAGGAAACGAGGGAGCGGAGGAGCAGGGGATGCTGCGTGGGGACGGGTGCACCCTTCGTAATCCCGCGACTGAAAGCCTCGTTTAATATTTATGATTTATTTCGGTTTAATTCGACGTGCAAACGGGAGCACGCATTTATATTCCGCGATGTTTGCGCGCTAGACGTTTGCTTCACGTGTGCGCACGGAATAGGATTAGCATAGTACGAAAACTTTTCGATTGAAATATTTTCCCGTTTTTCTCTATTTGAAAAAAGAATTTCGACGTGAAAATACTTTCCTACAAATTTTTCACAAATGATCGTTCATCTACTGCAATTGCATTTTTTTAATCGTAGAGCGAGTATAAACAGTGAATTTGAAATTTTAATATGTAATATTTTTTTAGATATTCCTACATTTAAACACGTTTCCTTTGTAATTACGATTTTCACGTCATAATTGTAGCAAATGAGAAATAACGAAGCATTTTACGAACGCTTTATAAACGAATTTATCGTGAACAATGGATTATGAGCCATTGTTGAAATTGATCGTAAATATTTATTACAAAATATTCAATTTCATTATAATTTAATTTTCAGATAACAAACGATTTACTTCCGCATAAAAGAATAAATATCAAACATCAATGCCTCCCTAATTTTTCACGCGAACGTAAACTAAATAAAAATCGTAACAAATAAAAACAAACTTTTGTATAAATCGCATTAAATTTCAAATATACAAATCGAACACGAAACACATTCGCGTAAGAAAACGAGAATAAAATTCCAAAAAAAAAAAAAAAAAAGAAATCAATATAAATAGAAGTTTTTAAACAAGGGAAATATGTGTAATCGGTTTTTCGTGTTCATCGTCGTGATAATAAAGGGCATTAACAGGAAAAAGGGTCGATCGAGTAAAGGGCGATAAATTTCAACGAAGCGTCGCGGCGCACTTTACACAAGCGAAGGCGGTTCCGTCATTGTTCCAACGACAATGCTCAATGTAGAAATGCGTTCACTCTCGTATCCGGTTCCTTGCCTGGGGAACAGAATCGCCCCTCCCCGGTATTAACTCGCGTAATTGAGATTTATTAATCCGGAGGCCGCGTTGTGGCCACGTTCCAACCATATATCTCTCGCTCCATCTTTTCCATCCTCCCTAACTTTATCATTGTATATGCCTACGATTGCGTGTACAAACAAAGTAAATTTCATCGAGTTGGATTTTTCCAACCGAGTTTCTTTTCCTTTCTGCACTGAGGATAACTTGTTGTAGAGAGCGTCTCGAGTTAAATTTTGTGAAATTCTACCTTCGTTTTCGCGTGTAAATGGTATCATTTTTAGTAGCAGTTGAAAGTTGTAGCAGTAGAGATGTAACGAGATATAGCAATTGATAGAATTTTGAGCCTCTTTCTTTTTCGTAAAACCATAAAGTTTTGCGCAACATAAATAAAGATAAGAAGGAGATATTCTATAATCAATAAAAAAATACTACTACTATTTTTACTACTGTACACTATATACTATAAATAGTAAATAACGAAAGCAAAAAAAAAATAAATAAATAAAGTATCAATTATTATCCAATCTTTAAAGAAATCATGGATCGATGAAGTACGTTTCGTATTGAAGCCAAATACCAGCTAGAATGGTCGAATATTGGATATTCCCTGATTAAATCCGTTTTCACCGCCGACCGTAATCTAAACGAGACAAAGCGATCCGTCATCTAACCGTTTAATGAAAGTCGTGGCCATAACTTAGCAGGCTTAAGACACCGACCAAGGAAAGACAGAATCGTAGTCGAAGGTGGAAGTTGAACGCTTAATCCAGCAATATGAAACTCCCCTGTGGCTTACCCTGTCACCGTTCCCCCCTCGTCTTGTATTCTCCTCTCTTATTCGCATTACGCCACGTGATGCTAAATACTCGAAGCGAGATAAAACGTATCGTTTCGGATAAAACAATGTTAGAAGAAATTCCAACTACACGAAAGTTCCACTATCATGTATCTCTATTGTACTTGTGTTTCTATATAAACGTACTGTAATCTCATGTGTTTTGCCATTACTATATATTATGAAATTGTTAGTTTAAATTTTAATATATCTCGTATATTGTGCTTTCTAGTAAATAAATGAAAACGTATATTGCAATTCCGTTTAATTTTTATTTGCTATATCGTGCAATTGGTAGTTTAAGTGTTAATATTTTCTACACACAGGGGATAAATATATTTGTGGAACGCCTTTTAGGAGGATATTCTAGAGAATAAGGTGGACTCGAAAGAGTTGGAGAATTGAGGCTCATTTATCAGTCATACAGATACAGACAACTATCACACGGATGTATATATATCTGTTGATGCAATTTTTATTATTGAAAAAGAAATATAGAATGCAATAATACATTTGTCAAATTGTGTAATTGTAAAATAACATTTTATCTTATTTTTTAATCGATACCTATTTTCGATTTTCACTCACTGAATCTGGTTGCGCATAAATTCTAAAAAAGAATATATATTTGCAATGAATAACAAGATTCTCTTCTCTTTATTTTCACAGAGGGATGGCGGGACTCGGTGCTGGGGGCCTCGCGTCGTTTATTGGTGACTCTCGGCAGTCTCTCCAGGGACAGTTCGCCATGTCCTGCCAGGGTAAGTCATCGCGATTGTTTATCCTTTGTAGGAAAACTCGTAGAGAAGGGCAAGGTTTAATACTTACGTCGATAAAGTTACTTGATCAAACAATTCAGGCAAAGAAAAGGATACGAAAATTGCTACGATCTTTGAATAATAAAAAAAAAATAAATAAACCCTCAATTTTTCAACGAAGCTTTAATTAAACTTAATTAATCTCAACGCATCGTTGCGCGAATAAATTACAAATTTTCTACTCTACTTCTTTATTATCCTCCTTTAAAAATAAAATCTCCAATTTTAAAATAATTGTTCCGTTTCAAAGGGGGACGATCGACGCGTTTCCCCCCCATTAATTAACTCTTTAAAATTTCGAAACATATAATAATTGAAACACAGGCATCGCGAAAGCTGTTTACTCCCTGTCACTTTCCTAGTGTCGCGTTAGCCACCTGAGGGTAAAGGGGAGGGGCACCGATACCGAAATGTAAATCGAACCGCGGCCGCCACCCTCGCGCATTTCAGATTGCCGAAAGCAAGGATCTACCCGACGCCTCCGGCTGAAATATGCAAATGACACGCAACGCCGTCAGATACGATCTCTCGTTACCAACGCGACGCGAGGGTGGATAATATTTATCGTAGGGAGATCAACGGGTCCACGATATTCCTACAATTCCTTCTTCCCGCCCTTCGAATTTCATAACCGTTTTCACGTTAAACGCCGCGACAGATGTAATTTTTCCTTTTTTTTTTTTTTTTTTTTTTACAACAGAAATTGTTTGTTCACAATAAGTTTGTGAACGCTGCGATTCTAGACAAACAGCGTTCAATGCATCGTTTGAACAAATATACTTTATTTTAATAATACAATCTGGAAATTAAGTCTAAAATTGTATAATATACTTGATTCGCAAGTATCAAAACGAATCATTGTATCTAATGATATTCTTGTTAAATGAATTTTCTGTAGCTTTTCATCATCTCTACAATAGTTTGACGTAATGTTTGAAAATGATAAAATGATGTTGGTCAGCTAAATATCAGACATATTTTCCCTATCAATCTATGTTGTATAGTGTCGTGAGTCGAGGATAAAATAAAGGAGTAAATAGATTAATATCAATATCCATGATGAATATGGAGGAAACATTGCATTATTCTGTAAATAATTTTATAGTGTGTGTATAGAAAACATTTGCATTTTGCAAAGAAACTTTTTAATTAAAGAAATTTTAAAATGTTATAATAAAAATATTTGTGGTAAGAAATTTTTTATATCACATTTTATTAAAAAAAAGTTTTATTCTTTTCTTCGTATCATATTTCCTCTTTTCAAAAATTTTATAAAACCTATATTTATTACTTTCATATAATCTTTCTACGAAATAAAAATAAAATGGGATAATACAAATTTTAATCTATGTGTATATATATATATATATATATATTACTCGTTCGTGGAATTAAAATTTCAAAATATGCGAATATAAAATATTAAAAACATTCTCTTTTATGTAAAAATAAAAAGAGGAATATAAAATTTCTCTTTAACGTTACCATATATATTATTACTATTGTTGCACACTATTATATTATAGCATTAAAGAAAGATTTTTCTTTATTTTCTTTTTTTAAATATATCCACAAAATTAAAATTTAACGAAATATTCCATCTCATTTTTATCAGACGGAACAATGTTAAAAATTCTTCAAAAACCGAATCCTCCAAAAGAAATTTCATAGCAAATTAATCTCAAGTCCCACGTCGCTTATCCAACAAATTAAAGAAGGAAAAGATATAATAATGATAATAATGGAAATGAAACTTTATTCCATCTTCCATTTCCATACGACGAAAATATAATACGAGGGAAATTTAAAAAAAAAAGAAAAGAAGAAGAATTAAAAAAGAGTCTACGAAGACCGATACGGAATAGACTGAATAATTATCGGTCTAATAAAAATTGAAAGGATAGGTCGAAGGTCACGGCGTTCGAACTACATTTTTAATTAATCATGCTCAGGCATTGACGTCACTCTTCACGTGTTAAGTCTCTCTCGTGCAAAAAGGGGCATTGTTGTTACCGCAGTGTGATAAATCGATCCGATCCGCGATTACGACCCATCGATATAAAGTGGTTACGAGTACAAGTACACACACATTAAACTGAATAATTATCGAGCGTAACAATTACTTGAATTACGTAAACGTTTTGTAACAATTCGTTACAAACTTTGCTTTTGCCAATTCATATTGTTCGATGGTTGGTAATTTCGTTGGTAATTTTACGAGATTCGCGAAGGAATATATCCATTTGTGTGTTCCATTTCGATCGGCGTTACGAAGAATGTGGACAATTTACGACTTCGATAAATCTAAACGAGCAATTAAATTCAAAAAGATATCCCGACACTGATGTTAATGCTTGACTAATTGTCCATTGTTAATTGTGAGAGAAATGAAGTTGAAACGAAGTTGTCTCTTTCTCGATTAAATTAATCGAGCTATTCAATTTTAATTCGATGTAATAAAATAATTATAACAATTACTTTTCACGCCACGAAAAATGTATAAGAAGATTTAGAGAAATTTATTAATTTTTAAAATAGGTAAAATATCCTTTTATGAGAATATTTTAAATCATTTCAAATTATTTTCTTCTTCGAGTTTTATTTCTATTTATACAAAATGTTACTTTCATTGCAAACAAAGATTTTAAGTGATTACCAACGATCGAATTAGATGCAAGATTTGATTCGATATCGTTCTCGTTCCGAATGGTCTTTTTTTTCTCGAAAAAAGAATCGTGGCACCCATTTTTGCCAAAAGTTTCGTCATGGTCGTTTGAACAGTTATTAATTAATAGCTGGGCGTGGTGCACCTGGTTTGCAGATCGATACCAGAGGCCCCTACAGTCACGTATTCTATCCAGTTTCTACCTCTGTAACTCGTATATTCCCGTCCCTTTTTATCACCCTGCCTCTGTCCACTATTCGTCCACTTTGTTTCATTCATTGAAAAAGACGATCATCTAATTTCAGTTTCGAATCTGACGTCTAAATTGAAATTTTTGTTTTGTTGTCTGTTTTTTTGATTCCTGCAAGATTAATAAGAAAATGAGGCAGGTTGATCCCAATTTTACAGAATCTTCCAATATAATATATCATTTAAAAGAAATATAATTTTATGATATGATAATAGAAATAATTTATTTTTTTTTCTTATTTATTATGAATCTAAAGAAGTTTTAAATATTTTCCATCCTTAAAATAAATTTTATAAAGCACTTTGCAATTTGACTTTGTAATCAAAATTAAAATATTCCATTGTAATATTGTGCTTTCATATTCTAAAAATATTTATGCAAATCCATCCCTTTTCAAAAACTCCAAATAGCATTATACGTTAAAAATATTTTTTCAAAACTTTTACTAACTTTAAAAAATTTCAAACACCTTTTTAGATATACTATCTTCTTTATTAATTTTCAAAAATTCCAAATAATCTTCCAAATTGTTTCCGTGTTAATACGATTAAAAATCACAAAAAAAAAAAAAAAATATCCTCGATAGACATCCCTCCATAAAATCCCTCCGATTGTCCAAATAAAAAATATCGCTTCCACTCTTTTTATAATAAATTCATACATTTCGATTGTTTCAACGAAAAAAAAAAAAAAAAGAATCGTCTCTTTGGATCAATTGTTTCAATAGAAAAAAAAAAAAAAAAAATCATGACAGCGGAAGGAAGCGGAAGAAGGGGCGCTGGTTGAAAGCCGAACCGCAAAGTCCACTTATTCTACCTGAATGCACCCCCAGGATCCAGACTCGATCCCTTCTATTGCATTAAGCTAGCCAAGCTTGATCAGCTTTACCTGCGGCCCACCACTTTTTCCTAAGGGTGCACCGTCACGGTTCCACCATAAATAACGCGTTATCTCGTGATCCGATAGAGGCTAATTTATTTACGAATCACGGGGTGTATATTCACGCGTGAGTCACGTGCCATCTGTCCGTCCACTCTATCATCACCGATACACTGTATTCATTATTACATCCTCGATGACTCGCTCCTTTTACATACAGATAATGATCGGCAAGGAAAAGGAAAAAATTGTCCGTCGATTAAGTAGATACGTTCATTTTCTACCTACTTTCCATTTATCTTTGGAGATAAAGATTGTATTACAGTTTAAGGGGTGGTAGTTTAAACATTAATCTCCATTTGTTGGGGATATGAAGTTATGAAATTAGTCTCCTGTTTGCATTTGTGCTTGTTCAAAATTGGGATCGAGTATTCTTCGTTGAAGAAAAATTGAAATGGATTTTAAAATATCGTAAGATTTTTGTTGTGTCAAATTCAATTTTTAGATTTATATAAGATTGGAAAATAATTGTGTGTATTTATTCCTCACGAAGGATCATATTATTTTATTTTCTTCTTTAGTACTTTATAATATCGTGTTTCATTCTTGATGTAGAGTATTAATGTGGCAAGTTACCCTTAAAAAAGAGTCCCGGATATCCCCCCAATCGTGAATCATTATAGTTGGTCAAATGGTACGAAATTTATGCCGAATAAGATAACAACTTTGGAAAGTTTGCACGGAGTGTAATTTTCTAATTTTCTTTGTAATCAACTATAAATTGGATTCTAAAGAAAACTTTCACGAAATTCGGTCACGAGTCTAACCAATTATAGAAATTTCTACTATTTTAAGTTCTGGATCCCTGGACACGCGAATCGTCGTGTGATTGACATCAATGAAATTTTTATCCAAAGTGTTCTACAGTGTTGATTCTGCAATTCTTTTCAACGTCATACTCGTAACATCGAAAATTCGTTTGATATCTTCATAGATACAAATATCAAAAAAGGGAGACAATATCAATACACCTTCTTTCCACTCCAAATCAGATTATCCAACTCCTGTTTAAACACCTTCTACACACATTCTTCTAAATATCATCCACAGGAACCAGCCTTCGTTATACATATTCGAATTATCGCTCGTAATCGACTTCAATTAAAGTAATTAAACCCTTCCAATTATTCAAACAGTCTTGCTTACACAGAGTGAAACCGAAACGGTGCCCGCCCGTTTTTGTCTCTCGGAACCAAAACCGGAAGAATCGAAGCATTCTCGTTAATAAGCATGATCAAGGATGGGAATGGGGAGCTCGTTCAACTTCAAAGCGAGCCGAGTGTCGCTAACTAAAGTTTGAGCGACGCTCGGGGTGGAGAGAGTTTGCCATTTCCAATCCAAGTCCATTTCGTGATTAAGTGTAAACTTCTGAAGTTGCCCCGGAGGACGTACGCAAACACAACAACGCGTACACACACGTGTTTTCATGAATGGTTGGATTGTCCATTTCCCGATGAGCATCAAACGCCAAATGATATATTCTTTCTTTCATCCGTTCGTTCATCCATTTTTATTCAAGTTTTGGAGTAGTTCACGGCTTATTTATTGATATATGCCTCTTTTCTTTTTTTACTGCAAACAACGCGTGTCGGATACTTTATATATATTCGAAACATTTTATTCAAGATATCTGATGAAATGAATTGTTTTCCAGTGATAGATGAGAAAGATATAATATTATATATTAACACTAAACCTACCGACAGTTCTTGTATACTTATTCCTATCGTCGATAGGCAAGACAAAGTACAAATATTTCTTGGAAAGAAAAAAAAAAGTAAATACTGAAAAATATATTGTATCCATATTTTAGGAAAAGATAAGTAAAGATAAGTTATATGATAACTTTGAATAAGTTCGATCACGCTCGATAAAAAGATATTGACCTTCCTCGATGATTCTAAAATCTATCGAAAGGCGAAGATCGTTAAGCAACATCGTCGTGAACGAGCGAAATGAACTATCAAAGGCGAAAAGGTTCCCTCGTCGATATCGGGTTCCTAATGGCGGGAGCCGCGCGCCATAAAAACTCACGCTCGGGGATAATTGAAGGGAGGCTCCCCGCATTATTTAGTAGCTTTCTTCGACTCTTTTCGACTCTCGCCATTCTTCCTTAATTGTTGGACAAATTACTTTTCCCGCGCCGCGCGGTTAAACCGCGCGGAAATTTATGTTTCCGCGTTGATAGAGGCCGGATGCTCCATCGCCGAAGGAATATTGCACGGAAGCGAACGTCAGAATCACACAGAGTGATTATCTCTCTCTCTCTCTATTTCTTAGATTTCTCTCTTTACACCACGAATCGGTCCAAGTTGAAAATAAGCAAAGTTGGTATTTTATGCGGTATTTTATATAATATAGATAACGTTATTCAAACTCATATTTGTCTTTAATTCTGTCTGGTTTTATCTTCTTTGAATTTTTTTGAATCTCTGTCTTTACGTTATCATCGTGTAAAGTATAAATTTCTTTGTACGCGTTAAAGAGGAAGTACGGATGAGGAAAGGTTGAAGCGTGAGAGAAAGATTTGTATCATCGATCTGGGACGCAAAATAGCGAAAATAATTTGGAGAGGGGGGCGAGGCATAGTTGTGCAGGGGTCAAGTTCTCGGTCGTCTCATTAGAAACGCGAGCATAATCCCCTACCGGCTCGCGCTCTCCAATTACCGTTCGCTCGTTCGGCCAGTGGCGTAGGCAACCGTGATCGCGATGTAACAATATACAACACTTGATTAAAATTAATATAAGTGTAGATCTTTGCAGATTATGCCATTACGCCAATTAGACGCTATGTGATATACATATATTTTATGATACTATTATGTGTATATTAGCAGCTTATCCTCTGTGCAATAGCGCACATTAGTCAAAAATTATAATTCTTTTCTTTCTTTTTAATTAACTCCTCAAAAATAACAATCTCTCTTTGTACTTTTTATTTCCTTTATATGGATGGAGTTTTAAGTCAGTTTTTTAAATTTAAAATTTTCATGCGTGTTTCTTATCAAACATCTTGGAAGCATTTAGACTCGTTTAATTGCAATTTTTGTAATGGACAAGAGAATATATATATTCTAAGTGGAAATATTATTGTATAAACTTTTTAAATATTTTACCAACTTTTTCTAAATTAAATCGAACAAGGGGACATTCGAGACGTTCCGAAAGGGATAAAGTATTAATGAAGAAGTTTTAATAACGTAAAACTGTAACTTTTGCAAAAGTTAATAAAGTTTGAAAAACTAAAGTAAAGTTTTAATCAAACAAAAGACCACATTTTATCTCATTTCTTTAATAATCACGTATATTGATCTACAATTTCCAATTTTCTTAGATCTCTTTTGTTACATCACGATCAAAAACACAATACAGTTTCGTTCATCCAATGAAAATTTAAATCGTAACCCCTTTTTCATTTAAATAATTAATTCTTCGATTAATTCTTTCCTTTTCTTTCCTTTTCTTCCGTATCCTATTATTATTATATCATCATCAATCAAATTTTTCCAGATCTCTTCTTAAATCAATAATCGAAAAATTTTTATCGATTAAATTAAAGTCACCAGATTACGCCATTGTAATCGTGGAGTATTCGGGGAAAATTCTGTCGGCCCTTTTCGCGCGGGTATAAAGAGTTTGCACGCACGTCGTTCACGCAAAATCCGTAATTGCTTCGCACGGTTGCACATCGCCGACTGTTTGCCAATTTGTTCGGTTTGCCGGTGTTTGCGTTCCGCTGAAAATACCGACCCTTCCTTCGCCTCGAGGATTTCACCATCCGCTGGTGAAGAACGGAGTTATTTTCAACCGTACAACGTTTTATACACGGAACCGTAGAATTTATTTGCCGCTAATGAATTAGAAAACTACGACGAGGATTTAAATTGCTTACGACTCAAATGAAACAAGCTTTCTTTTGTTTAGGAATCGAATCTTCAAATACGAATATTTATTAACGCTCTCGTGTATATACACACGTGCAATTTAATTTTTTGCAAAATTGCAGAAGAAATTATTAGTAATTAGAGATCTTAATTCTAAGGAATATCTTGTCTTGTCTCGAGGATTAAAATATTGGTGTATTTCGAAATTTTTGAAATTCCTCGAGTTGAAAAATCTTGGTGATCAGCTGATCAGGGCGAGACGAGGAGAAAAAATGAATACGAAAGGAAAAGAAGAGAAATTAGGGATAAAGAAAAAAAAAAGGAAAGATGCATATATTCGAGACAAAGAAGAATTCTCTTAAGTAAAAAAGCGCTTTGATCGTCGTTCCATAACGATGAAATTTGCTGCGAGTTTTCACAGCTGCTCAAGAATCAACTCCCTTTATCTTTTCAAAAACACCGGGAAAAACTTATTTATCCCTCGCCCCCTCTCCACCTCGGTTTGGTTCCTCGGCACCAAAGTAAGACTTTATTAAAGCGCGAGATATAAAGCTCCCAGAGGACAGGCGCGATTATATCAAAGACCCAAACCGATTAGCCATCGAAAGAAATTGAACGCTCCGTCCTTTTTCTTCTTGTCAACGCTTTCTCATTCTCGCATCTCTTACAATTCATCTTGTACGATTCAAACATTTCACGCGCGTACATTTTCACACTGTTTTTCAATTTCTATAGAAACATAAATATATACGTGCATATTTATTAGATGAATGTACGATGAAATAATACGTGGAAAACGAATAATTTGAAGGGGCGACAATTTGGATGGATTAATTTTCTTTTTAATTACAATTCGTTCAAATTAATTAATCGCACGAGTGAATTTATCGAAAATTTAATGATTTCAATTTCAATTACAGTAATACACGTGTGATTGATTCGCGGGATTGTTAATATTCGATAGATAAAGATTCGAGAAGAAAAGAAGGAGTCGTTCGATCGCACGGATATATAAATATGGCGGGAAGGGTGGCCGCAATTTTGAATACAACGAGCAATTTGCATCGATCGATGATTGCCGCCAGGTACAGAGTCAGATGAAACAAAAGTTGAGGGGGGAGGGAGTGGCTGGTACTTCTTATCGATGCAAAACAGTGCGGAGGGTCGTAGCAATTAAGAGATAACAAGGTTTCTCCCTCGGCACCCCTCCAATTAGTAACACCCACGGACCCCCCTCGCCACTCACAGGCCAGGAACAACCCCCTTAGGCTTCCTTTATACCCGCTGCACTCCCCTTTCCTCCACCCTTGCTCCTTCGCTTTTTTCCCTCCCATAATTATTTTTCACTCCCCTCCCCTCCCCTCATCTTTTCCATCCCATTATTCCTTCATCCCTCTCCTTCATTCCCTCCTAGATTCTCAGATTTTTTTCTATTTTTTTATCCACGTCTCCTATTTTTAAACAAATTTACAGAGAAATATATGCTGAATTTTTTTCTCCACGAATTTCAATCAAGTTAAGCTGGAAAAAAATTACCTCCCTTCGCCATTTCACCGCGTTTGATCTTGTTGGTCGGCTCTCCTTTGCGCTCCTGGCCTGTTTGCATAGAATAGAGGTCCGCGGGGAATCGGTGGGATCTCGAGGTGATGGATACGTATTATCCGGCGCGCGTCCGCAGCGTGGAGGGAAGGAAAGCGAGGAAATTGAGCGTACGTAAAATTTCCGCTCGGAGGAAGTGCGCGCGGAGTCCTCGCTCGAGCCTTTGCGCTCTGTTCACACGTGTTGCGTGTTCGTACGTTCCTTTGGGGATTAACTTTAGAAAAGTAAAGATACGTTATTTCTTTTTCGTTGATTAATTACACTGCAGACGTATATAAACTTTTTACTCCATTCTTGTTTCAATCGTGTTTATGAAAATTTCATTTTGAATAAAATATACGTTTTCACTTGTTATATTATTATACGAAACACGAGCGAGTTTTCGTTAATTGAACGATCGTAAAACTTCGTCGTTCCTTCTTATCGAGTATATATATATATATGTATGGCTGGACACGAGGACGATACGGCTTGTTTTCGCAATTAGCGACCAGTCTCGTGCGAGAGGGAACGTGTGATCACGTTTACGGGATGCTATGTGTTGCAACCAGAGACCGAGGGTGAGAGAGAAAAAGCGAGAAATTGGAACTGGATGTTATATTCGTTGGTTGGAAAGGAAGGGTAATTATTTCGAATTCAGTGCGTTCGAATGAAAGGCGCATCCGATTGATTATTATCGAATCGAGCAAACGAGGTCCGCTTGATCGAGGCCATTCAGGCATCCTCGTCGTCGAAACTCCTCGCGTGTTGTTTCCGTGTTGTATCGTGTTATAATTGCCGTGCGAGAATTTTAATCAAATGATCTCATCTCGTTGAAAACGACGGTTTCGAGGCCGCGACTGTAAACGATTGGATAGAGAAAGGAAAAACGTTTGGCTCGGTGTGTACCAAAGTGGACGATGTAGAAATGAGATTCGTGAGATGGAATTTTGAATCGAGGTTAGATTAACGTAGGATTTATGAGATTAGGAAGGAGAAAAGAGAGATTGGAGGAGGATTCGAGTAAGCGAAAACAATTTCGGTGATGCAGTTCGAAGGATAATTTTCAAGCGAAATTGAAGCTGTTTCCCAATTAAATACGAATAAATTACAGGTAAATGGTAAATGTTCGATTTCGTTTATAAAATAAACACGCAAGCGATAAAATTTCATTGTTCACAATCGATAATTCATTTAACCAAGTATTTCACCAAGTATTTAAGAAAAAATGTCCTTCTTCTCTTTCGATTTGTCTTTTGCACCACGATTTCGAAGACACTCTGTATCGATATTTATAACCGACGAAGTTGCACGAAGTTGCGCAAGATCAGCCAAGCCGAATCAAATCAAATACGATAATAAAAGTCACGTTTATTTATAACTTCCAAACAATTCTACCTGCGCTTTTCCTTTTTTGCGTAGATTCAAGCCATTTTCGAAATAAGCCCGTTCGAAATCCGGGGCTTCGGTATCGAATATTTCAAATCCGGGGGGCCTCGATAAGCTGTTTCGGATCGAAAAGTCGGGTGGATGTTGGGCGTGCAAAGGTCGTTAGCAGAGTTTCGAGCGGTGCATAGCAATGAGGCTTGAAAAGGGGGTGGAAAACCTCCTGGGAACCCGGACACCCGTTACGTTCCGTGTACGAAACGAACTGGCTGGGCCGCAACACGGAGGGGGCCAGGTTCCGGGACAGAAACTGACTCATGGCAACCGAGATAATCGAACTCGTTACGAGCATTCTCCTGATTCGTTTTCGTGCGTGGAATAACGTATACGAGTTTGCACCTTTCTTCTTCCGAATCTCGTTCGATAAACTCGGTTAAACTCAATCGTTCTCCTCGAGATTCCAGCGGGGATCCTCTTAAGCGACACTGATTATCGAACGATTATCGAGAGAAGTGGATCTCGCGTTTTCTAGATCGATTTCTTTTCAATTTTTTGACAAAAATGAGTTTGTTACAACAACGAGAAATAAAGATAAAGATTAGGCTTAAAGGATTGAGAGATAATCTTGTAAAAAGAAGCAAGTTGTGATTCGAAGGAAAATATGACATTTAAGAAATATTATATATATATATATATATATACATATAAAATGACATCGTAAGTTAAAAATTTCTAACAAAACAATTTATAGGGGGGAGAAAAATCTAAACAATAATAATTAAAAATCTTGTTTTTAAATATATATCGAAGAAGGAAATATTTTCCATGCGTATCTATGTATGCAATATTTAGATACCATCAGTGTCAGAGCGACACAGAAAGTCACAGGGTGTGCCATCACTTTGTCGCGTAGAAAGCGTGTCATTCCTCACGCCGCGTCGGTTGTCACATAAATCACCAACATCCCGCTTCCTCGTTGTTGGTCACGAGTGAAGCGACGCGTGTTGATTCCACAACCTCGCCGTTAAGCATCCTGAGAGCATACGAGCGTACGAATCGAGCCACGCTTGTTAATGAAACTAAATACGCGGACAAGCGTGGCGAGAGTAGTGTGCGAAACGATCGAGTAATCCATCTCGCTTTCTCTCTCTCTCTCTTTCTCTCTTTCTGCGACTCCACTTGCCGGAAACACATCTCGAACGAAAGCAACGAAGAAGAAAGGGTCGAGTTGGACTCTCCGCTCCGCTCTTGTTAGCTTGGTCGGTAAAAAGGGGGGATTCTGATCAACGAACCGTGGCGGCCTTAAGGGCCCTTGCTCCCATAGACACGCTTCGTTTCTCGATTGATTCTTTATTTTACAATCGCCGTGACATCGTAAAGGGCAACGTGTTCCTCGAGCCGCGCACGAACCGCACCCCTGAACTTGTTCAACGATCGATCGAGAGTCAGAGTTTTAGCATTGATCGAGGATTGTTTTTAAGGTAATTTATTTTAAGTTCATTATTTTTAACAAGTTTGCAATAAATTTGCAATAAAAAAAGTGTCTTTTCTCTTGTCTTGCTTGCATTTTACTTTTCATTCTTGTCGAGCATTTCGAATCTTTCAAGATTTTACGAACGAATGAGATTCGAAGCAATTTGAAACGTTTCATATCTAATGAATATGAGACAATAGAACGAAAGGGTTTGGATAAAAATATTATCTTTCACATAAAAATCTATATTCTCCTTTAAGTTTAAAGTTTAAATTTCCATCGATTCTAATTCAAGATGTAACAAAAGAAAAATATATCGCACTTTCTTTTAATTAAAAAACTCTGATAACGAACGATAAACGATGCCCTTTAGCTCATCGAACCTTCTTAACATTAACGATAACTATTCACGGTCAAAGCGCTGCAATTGATCGATCCTTATTAAATCGTTGAACAACATAATCTGTGAAAATGAATCTGTGAACGATTTTATGGAGAATAAATTCATTCCTTCCTTCCACTTCCGTTTCCCGTTTCTCACGAATTAGCATTAACGATCTATTCGAAATCGGCGATTCTTATCCCGATAATCATCCATTTCCCCGCGTTTCGCTTTACAGAAGGAAGCCATTCTACCGAGCCTTCCGGTTCCGGATTTGGAATCAACCTTGCAGAAATACTTGGCCCAGGTCGAGGTAATCGCACCCAATCATCTGCCCAAGACCAGAAGTCTGGTGAAAGCCTTCCTTTCTGGACCTGGGCCGAAGCTCCAGCAACGACTCTTGGAACGTCGACAAAAGACGACCAACTGGGTGAGTGAATTCTCCGTTTTCTTTTTTTCAATCGAATTTCTTCAATCGATTCTTTTATTGAAATTCGATCTTTAATGTAATGTAACAACAATTCCGTTTTACAGATCGTAATATTACATTTATAACGATTAGCTAAGTTTTAGAGTGATGTTTAATTTTTTTAATTTTTAAATTTAAAGAAAAATGTTGCGATATTTAATTTAAATTATATGAATCGAAGTGTATTAATACCACTCACATTTAATATCATTTAACTTACTAATTAAACTCTAATTAGTTTTATTTAATTTGAATATGTTACTTAAATTACAATATTTTATATAATTTTATATAAAGTTATTTATACATGAATGGCTAAAGATATAATGAAAGAAAATTGTTATGCTGTATATAATATCCTGCAAGTAAAAAAAATTAATATTTTCAAGACGTATAATAAATCTGTGTGTCGTATTACATCATTAATCAAGACAATCGATAGGAATAAAAGATCCATTGTATCTATTAAGTGATTTGATTTATTAGAAATGGGATATTAAATTTTAATTGAGATGCATGAATGAATTTAAGTATTAAAATGAATATCTTGATAATCTTTGTATCACGATTTTAAACATTTACTACTACGATATAAATTATTTTATTTTTTTTTTTTTTGCACGAAAAGAATATCGATTTTTTATTATCCTTTCTCATTTATTTAGCGGATATTATATATATTTTACAGTTGTGAATGTAAATGGAGTAGTCAGATAGTCATTTCTGTCATTTTTAAAAACTTTCAAACGATGAGAAATTTATGTAAGCTGTCTCGTTAAATATTCAGAAAGTAAAAGATTTTGCAATACGAAACGCGAAAGCTAAACGATAACGAGAAAGAAAACTTTCTGAATGTAACGTCATTTCCGTTTATAGTATAGTAGTAAGTCTCGTGAGAATACGTTTCCCCAATTTAGATTCGCGGAATTGGACATTTGAATAATTGGATAATCGAATACTTTAATATTAATATTTATTCGCTAGTTTTGGATTAAGTGAAAATAAATAAAATTTTGAAATTATTACTTTTTTAATAAAGGTAATTAGATTTGAATTTTTTTTTTATAAATATAATCAGAACGTTTGAGTCACATGTATATCACGTATATTAACATATCAATTCTCGTGAAAATTCAATTTTATATTATTTTTATTGCGTAAAATTATTATAATCAAAGTGCTTTTTTCTCTAAATTGGAATAATTTATTATTCTTTTTATTTATAACGATATCCACATTTTTTTCATTGCATATTAATAAAAATATAGTAAATGTAATTTATTTATGATGTTAAAGTATAATAATTTTCCATTCACACGGAGAAATAAATTAGTATTATATTTATATTATTAATTTTCAATTATTTAACTTTTAACATTTCATCGAAACAAATGGTTTCTCTTGCATTTAATATTATATCATCAACTCTCAACTTGAAGCTTGACGCATCGTTACGTTTTCATTACGACGATTTGATTATACTTAATGCAGGATGAATCGGTCGAGGCGAATAGCGTTTCCAGACAATCTTTTGTGAGATATTCTGATAAACATCAGTGATAAATTAATCATCGTCTTACAATAACGATTCTCTCACCTCTTATTCCGCTAAACATTGATACGAAATACATAAAACGAAGATTGCATAGAATATTAATTTATATATCGAGATGGAATAATTAGAAATTATACTGTATATTTCAAATTACCTTCGACAAACTGTTATAAATCCATGAAATCACTCGTGAATTTTTTTAACTAAATATTACTTTATTATAATCTAATATTTACCAATGTTATATAAATATAATAACATTGCATACAAATGAATTATCGATAAAAGCTTAATCCTATTATGTGAGAAATAATCACAATTATTTTTTCACAATTAACCCGATCAACATCAACGAACGTTGTATTATTAACAACAAGACAACAAAAGGAATTCGTCTGCAACGTTAACAAAGAATGTTAACAAAGGATGGAACGACAGTTTATGCGAGTTCGTTCTTTTCCCCGCGTGTAAGTGGCACAACAGCATTTTCGTTTCAGCCCACGTTTGCCTCCCGAGAATTTACTTCTTCTGGAATAGGCATCAAACCTACAACGCGGGCTATATCCACGCGTTCTCCGTGACTTTTCCCCCATCCGGTGGTCCCGGGGGAATCCCGGCTCGATGCGTGGCTATAAGCCTCCCCGCCACTCTCTGGTCCCCACGACCATCCGGTTTCCAGCTCCCGTGGCACATAAATAAATAAATAAATGGATTTACGAGGGCTCGGCCACCGACTCGTCGTCTCGTGACGGTTCGCTGCAAAAGGGAGAGATCCACTCGGCTCTACCTATCTAAACTAGAACAATGCAAATATTGCGCGTGCAAACTCCGTGAGAAGGGGAGGGGGATGTGCAGGACAAAGGGGTTGAAGAACGTACAACAGTGTTCACCTCTTGATTGAGATATATATATATAGTGTGTGTAGATATATATATATTTAACACGTTTGCAATTATGTATTTGCACTTGTTCTGTTTGGACTTGTGTTATTTATTGTCGATTTAATTTTGTTAGAAGAAGATGCAAATATTGTTGTTGAGAGTTAAAAATGTTATCAGTGTTTATATTTTGTTGTGTGTGTGAGATACACGTTGGTGATTGTTTATTGGTTTTTGTAACACACAGATTTATTAAGGATGAGTAGGGAAGTAAATGTGTGAAGATGTATTTTTAGTTTTCAAATTATTTTTTTTAGGTAAATCAATGGAATTATTATTTTGCTTCGAGCAATAATAAGGAAATATTGTAAATAATTTGAATTGATTTAAGTATACGTATGTTTTCTTGGACTTGTAGCAAAGTTTTTCCATACATAAATCTATTTTATGAGAAGGCTAAATTTCTAGGCTAGGTTCCTGGGAAATTTATCTTTTTAACAAGCTTAAAACTTTTTATATTTTCGAGGTGACGCGTAGAAAGTTCAATTTTCAACAATTTGCTGCTATCCCACTCTATTGAAAATTAGATTTTACAAAACTTCTTTTATCTTATTCAAACATAATCTTGTTCACATTCAATATCTTTATCGATAACATCCTACGTACATCGAGTAAAATGCCTTTATAAAACAGATATTCTATTTCCACACGTTTCTTCAACAGATTTAAAGTGCTTTTCTCTTTAAATATTGCACCTGTATTCACGAAATTATAGAATAAATTCTTAATTCTTATTTTACTTATTATTTATTTTATTTAAAGTGTTCTATGTAGCATTAGAATTAGAATTATATATTGTTTTTTATACTCTAGGAGGGTAAAAACCTCATAAAAATTTTAAATGTGAATATGAGAATGCACTTATATGATTCTATAAATAAAATACTATTTAAAGACTGCAAATTTTCAATTGTGTCACTATTGCAGCAAATGAATAATATAAACGTTGAATGAAAATTTGTATTATTCCATCAGATAAAATAAATTAAATCTGATTCTAAACTCCTACAGAGGTTTTTCCAACTTAAAAGTTAAAAAACAGTGTGGAATTTAAAATACTCAATGTACATATCTTGAAAAATAGCAAATTTCTAGGTAGAACGTGTTTTAACTAAGGAAAGCAATATTATAGGTTGCATAATTCAAGGCACAGTATTTATCAAGACTACGAAGGTGTGAAATACAGAAGTGAACGCTCAGAAAACGTGCCTCTTTTTCGTGATCACGTATGGATGAGTCATGAGTTAATACATGAGCGCATTGTAAAAAGACTTTTCTAATTCAAACTGTGATTAATGATGGATGACACGTTTTGCAAAGAATATTAATAAAAGGAACAATATTCCTTTTGAAAGTTATAATTCTCCGAGTTAAATGGATGAAGAAAAAAAAAAAAAAAAGAAAACTTGTAAAAATTGATCGACAAATTTTATCTATTACAGATACAATTGCTATTAATTTTATATAGTATACAATAATACTCGATGACTATCGAATAACAATTTAGAGTCATTTAAAATGCAATAATTAAAGCGTAAATTTTTATGCAACTTAAATATTTAACGTGAAAAATTACACATAGAAAATATAAGTGATGTTACGTAGGATATAATATAATATGATTTATATGTATAATGTATTATTTTCTATAAAATTAGTAATTTTTTCAAATTTCCTGATAAATTGAATCAACATTCCAAGAATCTAAAAAAATTTTGTTTCATGAAATATAATGAAATACATATTTAAATTTGCCTCGATATCATATATTGCATAATTTTCATCGAAAATATAAAGATAAATCTGATATGAAAAATATGTAATATAATCCGCGATCTAATCGTTTCGCGCCATTAAAATTTTTTATTGCAACATTTCCTCGTGAATAAAAAATAATTATTGACAAGAATTTATCAACGAAACAACGATGATCCAATGTATGTCGTACGATGTCGAAAATAAGGTGTACCAACATTGCAAAATCTTGTTGCACGAGATTCATCTCGCGTGAAACACTTAACGTGCATAAAAAGAGGGTTTGATCCGCGTACTATGAAAAAAAAAAAAAAAAGAGGCAAAAGCATGCCGCAATTAATAGCAGACTTGCGCTAACCGCTTGAAGAGTTTCGCAAAATCTTTGGAATGGTGCACACAACTGTGTAATTTTCCAACCGAACAAATTGAATTGCTCGTACGATGATTGAGCTCGTATTTTGATTCCTGATACACGTGATACGTTGCCAGATGTGAGGAAACAGCGAGTGGTAAACGTTCGAATGTGCTGACAGACAGTGGTATTTTTTTTGAAACTAAAGTAAATAATCTTTGAGAAACTATATTCTTCCACTTATTATTTATCTATTTATTTATTAAGGATGAATCGAAATCTATCGATCTGAAATTTACAATCACTCGATTTAATTTTTATTAAATACCATTAAATTCTAATTATTATTTTCTTTCACTTTAATGTCACGTGCTCATTGTTTCACCACCAAATACAATTTTTTCAAATCATCCCAATAATACGATGATCGATGATTTCTATATAACTCTTTTAAATAAACATTCTCAATTGGATTCATATCAGAATAATTGTTCAGGAAAGTATAAAAAAAAAAAATAATAATAAAAGATTATGAATATCGCTGTATATAAATTTTACAAATATATTGAAATTTGTGAACAGATGTAATTTATTTTCCATAGAATATAATCGGAATAAAGCGAGCTTTCGCCATATCTGTGCATTGTGCAACAGAGTGGAGAAAGAAAAATGCGTGGCTCGGCATTAATCGACATCCAGACGAAAACGAAGAGTGAGATTCGCCCACGCGTGTCGACGCAATCTGAAAATATTTTTAACGCTGATTAATTTGTATTATATATCTAGAACTCGGTTCCCTCTCGCGTAATGGCTCGCGTTACGGTAGCAATACGGTGTTGCACGATCGAATTGCGCCATGGAATCTTCGTGCGAAGCGTTATGATTGAATAACACACGATGGATCAAAATATGCACTGGTTGTTAGTATTTCAAATAAATTCGTAATGCAAGATATAAGACGACGGTTTGGACGTATTTGTTCTGCCTTCACTTTCGAGATTGAACAATTACCTATCCGGGTTAAACGTATTACTCGGGTGAAGTGATTGATAGAATTTCATAAATGAGTATTTCTCGTGTTCGGTGGGTTGATGCTCTTTAGATTAAAAAATATTAAGAAATCCACGAGCAAATGTTATTCTAGAATATTATTTTATTCTGGTATTTGTTATATTTTCAATGATTGAACTGTAGTATCCTGTCATGATAAATTTCGAGTTAAAAGAAATATGTTTATTCGAAATATTATTTGAAATGTGAAATACTTATAATGATACAAAACGCAAAACAGTATTTGCACGAGTGAATATACTAAAAAAGAATTTCCTTACTATTCCATTTTAAATTTGCAATAAAAATATTTATCTCCGTTTCTCAAAAATCTATTTTCCCCAAATATTCTAGAATCAGAATTATCGCTTATTCTTCCACTTTTACTGCGATATTCACACATCGTAATCCAAACCCTAAAATTAACGTTCGAATCGATTTCAATTTACGAAGCTGGAAAGTGTCCTGAAAAATTGTTCAAATTTTCACCTCGCGAGAGGCAAGAAAGACTGGTCGCTCGAAGTGAATAATGCAGCCGGTTGGGCCATCGATCAGATCGATCAGACCGTAAGTCGAGAGGAGGCAAAGGAAGGAGAGAAGGAATGGCAATTCGTAGCGCGTTCGATTCTGTTGAGAAAATTGCTTTCGCGACATTTCGCAGGGGGATCGAATCGTTTGTCCCTACCCTCGAACACGAGAAACGAAAATGTATTTCCGGATGTGTATGCCGGTAAATCGAGGACCCGTCGATTATATACGATTCCTTTCCTTATCTGCGAAGAATGACATTGTTTATAAATTTGAAATAGAAATCATTTAATACAATAATCGATACGATTTATTTTAAAAAATAGTAATGAAACATGATGATGAAAAATTATTAGACTACAAATGTTGTTGTATTTAAATAAAAGTGTAAGTGCAGTATTTGAGAAATCGTCCGTTTAAACTCCATTTTTGCATAAGAATTTGATTCTTTATTAATCCCATCGTGTAAAATTCGACTGTACGAACGAAGAAATGATATTTTTCTATTCTATTTTTCTTCCTTGCATATGATAAATTCAAATTCAAATACATTAATTAGTATATTGAAAAATATATTCGTCGCATTATTTATTCTTCGAGACAAATATACATCAGCCTGTCAAATTTACACGCGCAACAACCATAACCAAGATGAATAAAATAAAAGAATAACGAGCGAAGAGAACTTGGTAATTCCGGTTAAACGCTTCCTGCCGAATAAGCTTTCATTCCCGTGCAAAATGCGGAAAACGAGGCACGGCCAAGCGGGGAAAACGCTTAACAAAACGGCGAGATGAAGAATCGAGGCAGATTCGGGCAATCGAATTGACCGTGTCGCGTCGTCCAACACTCGCGAAAATTACGAAACGTTCGCTAATTGCGCGCAATCCGAATTGGAGGAAATCGCGGAGGAAATGGAGAACGAAGGGCGGTGGAAGGGACGGCCGGCTAATTCGTGCCCTTGTAATTCGAATTGAATTTACCGCCAGGAAAGGTAGGAACGGATGGACCGACCCGTTCCGCGGATGAATAATGGAAGTTTCAATGAAATTTTCCAGCTCGCCGCGGGGCACCGTAATATTAGCTTACGGCTCCAACAACCAAAGCCCCCACTGGCGGGGGAATCGTCCACCCCACGATTTTATATATATATATATAGAAAGAGGGAGAAAGAGAGAAAGTATTTCTCTCGCCTCGAAGGATGCGGGTCTATTGTCGACTGGACGAAAAACTGGGGATGAATGGGATCGAAAGGAGGATGATCGGGAGGGGGGTTGATTAAAATACCGACAAACAGAATTTCTCTGGAAATTTATGGATTTGTTGCGGTTGTTCGTGGCAAGAATTGGATTGTATTTTGTATTTTTTTTTTCTTCGTAACGAAATGTGTTATAATGGATGTTAAACGGATTTATTAAATGGATTATGTTAAATGGTTGATTAGTTTAGTGAATGAATCTGGTGGAATTTATCTTTGGCTTCGTAGGTGCAATTGTTCGTGAATTCGTTGTTCAGAAATGATACGTTAAATGCAACTTACGATTTGTGAATTGTATGATAGAGATAATTGAAAGGGGATAAAGAAGATAAAGGAAAAATTTATTGCGTGGATTTTAAAATTGTTATTAATTTTCTGATGATTTATCAAAAAAAAGAAACTTTGAAATGTTGGTGATTTTGGTATAATTAGTTGGATAGTTTTGGCGAGCAAGTGTTTGAAAAAATACGACAAAGAAAAGAGGGCAAAGGGGAAAGATAAAAATGTAGACGGAAGGTGTATTAAAGCTCGATGTACTTAGACATTCGGGCGGAAGAAATAGTCACAAAGGCTCAAAGAGCTCAACGAATACCAAAAGAAAGATAGAGTAAATGCGGAAATAAAAAAGAAGAAGGGATAATAGAAAAGGATAAAAGAATATGCGTGTAAAAATATTCTCTTGGAAAACTAAGCTTTTGAAAATAAATTATTATACATTAATAAATATTTAATGAATCGTGTTTAATATGTTAAAAATAAATAGATTCTTGTTCTTATAGCTTTCAATAAACTATTCTTAATTTTTATTTATAAAATTATATTTATTATAGTTGAATTTTATTGCTATTTTGATGCATTGAATAAAAAGAATAATTGGCCGAACATTACTTTTTAATATAGTGTAAGATAAGTGAAATTCGTTGGTGATTTCTAAAAAGAAAATAAATCTAATAAATAAGCGAAAAAGATATAATAATCGAGATGCGCGAAAAGTACACGAGTAGTTTACGATTAAAGTTGGAACGTTTATTACGCAAGGTACGAGGGGAAGAAATAAAGAGATATCTCGTGACCAGATGGACACTTCCCCAGAAATATCGTAGACACGTGCAAATGGGTGTGTGTTAAGACTCAGAGGGATGTTGCAGGGTTCTGCGGTAGGGGGAAAAGTAGCTCCCTTTCTCACTTCCTTCAATGGCAACAGGAAAGGAGTAAAGAAGGGAGAAGAGGCAATAAAGTTTCATGGCTCAACCGATAATGTTCCTCAGAACTTGGAGGAATCCTCTTTCCAAAGCGTTTCAACCGATATAACTTATTTCCTCGCCGTTCCATAAAATTCGGAAAATTATCGCCCGACGTGTGACACGCGCTTGTACTATAATTACTTAAAGGAGAATGATTCAAAAGTTCGTGTCGCACGTATTAAACTTGAACCGAGATGAAACTGAAATGGAAATTTCCCCAAGATGCTTCTATTTTGTTGAATTTTATCAAAGTATATTGAGAATAATAATAATACTTTACAAAATTATAAACGATAAATTCGTAAAAGATGGAAATTCTTCTTCTATATTTTCAATATCTTCTATATTTTTAATTCTAGAGATTGTTATTTAAAAGAAAGATCTTAAATAAAATAAAAATTATCATTTACGAATCTTGTCAATTTTTCTTCTGAATTCGTTATAACTGAATGTAATAGATTCAGAAATCTTAACGTGAATTTCAAAAATATTTGCTTCTTTAAAAACAAATCTTCTCTCCCTTACATTCCTTTTCTTCAAGCGAATTCATATATATACATCAAACATGATTCGACAATAGAAAAAGTTGAAAATTTCTCGGTGAAACTTTCCTCGAAAGGCAAGCAGAAGCGGTTGATCCCATAACGAGGAGACGGCGCTTTACGTAGGAGGAGGAGAGCGAAAGAGATAAGGGATGAAAAGCTAAAGCGTAGTCGGTATTTTTTCAGAAGGAGGGTTTGTACATGAAAAAAAAAAAAAAAGAAAGAAAGAAAGAAAAGAAGCCGACGTTGGAAATCACCTCGAAGTACGTAACTTTTCTTATGAATCCCCACGGACATGGTGGGTGAAAGAACGAGGGGAATAAGGGGCGGCGGTCCAAGTTTTTCCATCTTTTCACGACTTTCTTTCGATCGTTCCCTCCTTCTCTCGAGGAAGGACGCGCCTAACTTGATGCGCGAGGAAATATCGTAGATTGTCGAGCCACTTTTTTCGCCGCTACCTTTCTTACCTCTTGGCAAGAAGAAACGGTCACGATGTAGAGATATATATGTATATAGAAGCGATAAGGTCGAAGGCTCGAGTAAATCGATATCCTTCCAGAATCAGTGACGGGTTCCTTTTTCTACTCGAGCCTTTACTTTCTTTTTCTCTTCCTCTTCTTCTTCTTCTTTTTTTTTTTTTTTTTTTTTTGAGCCATTTCCAAGACCTTTTTCGAGGCGACAAGCAAGGTAAAAAGAAGCGTAGGTACGAGACCGCCTTTGTCGGATGAGGCGCCCCCTTCTTAGCTTGGATTTAGTAGTACTTCATTAGATAGGTTATTCGAAGCCTCCGGAATGTCTGGAACGTAACGCTTTTTTTGGTAGCTTAACGAGTCTTTTTGTTACAAGTTAATGACTCGTATTATTACGAGTTTTTCAAGGTTTTTCTTCTTTTTCTTCTTTTTTTTTTTTTTTTTTTTAGTTTTTCTTAGTTGAAAGCGTTTTAAAATATCGTTTCGTAATTAAGAAACGAATTTAAGATAAAAATTATATAGGTTACTCGAAGCTTTTGGGACACGATGGCGAGTCTTAAAATTTTTAAAAGTTTTTCTTTTTCTTTAATTGCTTCTAATTGCTTTATTGAAATAAAAAAAATATCTAATAAACACATTGTTTGCATATATCTTTCAATTATTTCGCCAATGTGTAATATACTGAAATACTTTTAAGTAACGATCACCTTTGTATTTAATATATTACCGTCGAATGAACAACCAAACGGAATTATAGCGACTTTCTCTTTGGCAATACTTTGCCTTTGATCTTAAGCGAATCGTATTTTCGCCGCGACTCCGAGAGCCTCTTTTGCGGCATGATCTTAGAGGCAAACACTGCCCTTCGAAGAGTGAACAGAAGGGTGAACGAGAAACACGTTCCATAAACGTATACGTATAATAAATAATAGAGGTTGGTCGTTATCCTTTAGAAATTATTTCTTATCGACATCTATAATTTTCTTCTTAATGGATAAAACAAGCATATGAAATCCTTTCGCAATAGGAATAGAAAGTTGTATACAAATAAAATTCGTAATTTATTAATTGCATTTACTCATTCGTTTATTTATAAATAACGAAAAAGGAATATAAAGAAAGAAATCAAAAAAGTATTTGCATATTTATGATTTTACCACTGAATCTTGAGATTACGAAAAATCTATTTCTAAATCTGATCCAATATTATTCGATGATATTGTGTCAATAAGGAAAATTGTACGTTTTGAAAGTGGACGAAAAATCTTTTTATATTCTGGTGAAATGTATTAAAGTACATTGCGAGAGAAAAACTATTTATGAATAACATAAATATATTATATACAAATAATTCTTATTATTACATTCTTATTATTTATGTGCATTTTACCTGAATGTAAAATGTTTCATTTAAGAGGATCTTCTCTGATGTTATCAGATAGATAATATGGAGTAATTACAAATGGATCTTTTGTAACCTTTCTAAACAGTAGAATCAAGATTTAACAAGTATGAATACAAATGTCTCTGGTATTCAGATTCTCCTATTTTTGTCTATTATTTTTCTGTCACACGTTATTACAAATTTGCACATTATCTCTGTAAATGGTAGACTATTAGTCCAGAAGTTTTAGTCCTTATTTGTATATCATTTGTGTACAAATTTATTGTTGTTTCTAGAACAATGAAGTTATATTCTCAAAATGAAATGAAAGGAAAAACGCGAAACTTTAAGCTCTCAAGTCCAAGGTCGATTCAACTCACAACAACGTGAAAAAAAAAAAAAAATCAAATTTCCTTTAACAGTTCACACGCGATTCGACGATGAGTATTCCGCGAAATAATAATATTCAAAGATGCAAATTGTAGTGAAAGATCGCCCCGGGCGAAACACGTACACGGATTAAAACGACAAGCGAGCCGTTCGTGCATCCTGACGTATCCTCGCCCAGAGTAATATCGCATTTGAATAGAAAATTTCCATAGTCTTTATTAACTCGCACGTAGATACGAACTCCTCTGAGAGTTAATTTCCCCAATGACTCAGGATTCATGAAAAAAAAAAAAAAGAATCAAACGAATCAAGATGGCAATAAATATTCAGATATCCTTCGAATGATAAATTGCACGCAATTGGAATATTCTATTATTTATCGTTTAAATGTCATAATATAAGATCGTGTTTCTTATATAAAATACAAAAAAATAATTAATACTGATATTTTTATACATTCACTATTTTTAGACGATAAAAAAAGATAAATTTCTTTAATTAATTATCACTGCCCATGGATCGATCCTGTTAGAAAATCCTTGTGAAATGGCGTCGCCAGGTTGAGGCCAAGTTTATCTTAACTGGCAAAAAAGTTTCGTCCTCACGACCACGTCGTAATCTTGGCAATTTAAATGTTTGTCCCTGATACGGATACGGAGGATCGCGTATCGTAGGGAAGCGCTGGTAATCCCTTGTTGAAACAGCGTTAAGCCCTTACGGATTGTCTGTGGGATTGCAACAACGATACGACAGAAACGGTTGGGAGGGTTACGCACCCTTCTTTCACGGCTCTCTCCTCGCCAATTCCTCTTTTTCTTTCTCTATTTATATTTCTCGATTTTGAAATTTTAGAATCACAAGAAGGAGAAAGAGAAGTTATAGTGATCGATATGTACGCGATTTAAAACGAATGATGAGATGCGATATAAATACGAGTGAAAAAAAGTTATAAATATCGTTATAACAAAGGAAACAATTGTATAGAAATTGTATAGATATAATTTCTAAATCAGATCGAATAATAATTTTATATCGAAACGAAAATATGATTGAGTAAATTTGTTAAGATAAAAGTATATCTGTATCGTGTGTTCTTTATTATAATAAATTATTGTTAATGTTATTAGCGGTGTTTCCATTTGAAAAAGAAAGTTGATAAAGAAAAGAGTATAAAGCAGACACAATGTGAAAGTTAAGGTATTAAATGAGCCCTGGAAACGAGATAACGTTGGAATAGACAAAAAGGAATTGTACTCGAAATTGCTCAATATGTTCCCTAGGTGACTGAGATATCGGTCTCGTGTAACCCAAAAGCAGAAAGCCAATTTTACCCCAGAGATTCGTGAAACTCGACGAACATCAATACCGAATAAATGTCCGTTCTCGTGTAATCTACGGTGAACTGTGACTAATTCCAAAAGCTGAGGTAATACGAAAAAATATCGATCGTTGTGCGTGACAAATTTTATATACGATACGATATAATTCTTGCACATCGTTCTATTGTATTCATTATAAAGATGAATGTGAAATAATTATATATATATATATTTTATCATGTTATTTATCGATATGAAAAATTAATTAAATTTAAATATTTTTTATTAAATGTATTAATATTGAGCATTGCAATATCGATATAATTTTTTGTATAAATATAAAATTTAACGTTGATTAAATATTGTAATATTCTTGATATTTATCCAAACGAATTAAACGAGTAATTGATTTATATTGTTTCAATAAATATTTTATCCAACTAATTTGAAACTTCTAATATATCCAATATTTGTAAATTGTATTATTCCACTGATCTGAATGATTTTCCTGATTCGTGTTCTCTATTATTTAAACAAATATATTACGTATATCGTTCTGTAGTTTCATAACTTTCTATCGTGTGTGTGTAATAACATCGAAAAGGAAACTTGTAATATAAACTTGTTTAATTGAATTAAAAGATACAACAGAAATTACGAATATAATGTAATACTGAGAGATCTGAAGTGATATGAGAAAAGCAGAAACATGCAATTAAGTGCTTTTACAATTATTTAAAATTATAATGAAGCCAATAAATAAAGATTGAATACTGTTATATAACTTCTATCAAATCAAAAAGATAGGAATGCTAATATCTGGATATATACTATTGGTGAAAAAAATGCTTTGGAATTTAATTAGCACTTGTAATCTAAATTCTTATAGATTTATTAACCAATTAAACGATAAAACTTATTCAATCCAGTTATTATCCATAAACAATATATATTTTTAATATGGAAGAAAAAAAGAATAAAAACTTCAATATACGATTGTGAAATTGAAAAATAAAATCCAACAATTGTCTCAAAGAGACAAAGATGTTTTCGTGTCGCACAGCCTGTTCTTATATTCCAGAGGCACTTAAGTACACAAATATTTATGGTATCTTGAAGTCTGGAGCAAAAAACAAAGGCTTCTATCGATGCAGAAGATGAGTTAAAGTGGAAAGAAGAGGGAAATCCGTCCCTCCCAGCCACTGTATACCCGGCGGGATTAACCTTTAATTCTATCCTGACTTGACAGCCCCCTCGTCCTTGAGCAGGGGTCTGCTACGTGCACATCAAACGCTCTTCAAGTTCCAACATCGAACGGTAACCAGATCAAAATGAAATTTCGAAAATTGATCCTCTGTCTGATAGTAATGTGCTCTCTCGTAACTGTTACGTCACATTTCCAAGAATATCACACGAAGGGAGCAGAAAATTTTCAAGGAAGGAATAATTGAAAATTAAACGAGATTTGTGTTACAGGATTGTAAAATATGTTGTAAAATATAAACGTGGAGAAGCGATTATTCTTAATTTTGTACAGAAATTGGAACAAATTTTCAGCGGTAGAATTAACAGATATATTGCGATAAATTCATTTCTTGATTATTAAGTAGAATCGTAGGTAAAAATTTCGAAGAAAATTTTCGAAAATTTCAATAATCTTTATGGAAAAGATTCATAAAATTTATTATGGTAAGCTTCGATCCACAACAATTCTCTCTATAAATATTTGTAGAGTTATTGTATATTAAAATATTTTCGAAAATATCGTGACGTACAGATGTACTATCGAAATAGAACAAGACTACTATTTAGAGGTGAAAAAAGAAGAAAAAGAAGAAGAAGAAATAGAACAATCGGTGTTAATTTAGAAGAGAGAAATATATCGACATGGTAGGGAAGATAAATGAAACGAATGTAACAGGGGGAAGCTGGCTTCATGTTTTGGGCGTGAACACAGAGAAGCGTCAACACCAGGTCAAGTGGATCGATGCAGGTTACCTACGAACACCTACACCTTTTTACCGTCTCCTACAGCCACGATCCTTTGTAAGAATAAACCATAATACACGGTGCTATTATTTAGCTTCGAAAATATTTTTCATCGAACGCACTAAAAAATTCCTTCAAGCCTCTGACATTTCTTTGATCATTCTCTATGCTCTCGAAATTATAAATACCGTGACATTTAAGTTCGTTTTACTTTTGTTTCACACAATTCGATTTACAATTCGGTATTTCTTTTTAAAAACGTGGCAATCAGACAACTTCGAAATTATAAATAACATGACATTTGTGCATGAAATTTATTTAACGAATCTATTCGTCGATATTCCATATTTCGTTTCATTTTTAATTATATCATATGCTTGCCTTGCGTTTATAATTATCGTTACGTGAAATTGGATCTTAATTTTACGAACGTGTTAAATTACGTATTTATTAATTGTATCGATGATCATATTCGGATTAAAACGTGTAACATTTCCATGTTATTTTTAAAGTGATATTACAGTTTCTTTCTAGAATTATAAGGATATTGCAAACCAATGCTCAATTGAAATCTCCAGCAAACGTATACACACACATATATACATCATGCATAACCTCCAATCAAAGACCGAACCAGTAATCTTCTCGAAAGGCGATCAAAGTTAAGCCCAATCTTTTGAATCAACGATCAAACAACCATTACAAATTCGATACTTTCCTGGAAAATCATCGAGCTTAACCAACACCATATATATATATATGTATACTGTGCATGCAGTGTCGAAATACTCTGCTCATCTCATCATCGTGCTCACGAACGATCAGAAACAACTCGTGGAGCAAATTTACCTTTCCACCTCTGTTTGGACAGAGAATTCGTATCGACGAATATAGTATATTCTACGGATACACAGGAGGAGGATGCAAAGCGGCCAAAGGTGTCCTCACGGCTGGTCGATAAGTGCGCAGAATCCGGGGTAACGATTGCAGGAGAGCGGCTCGTATGTACAGGTAAGGCACAAGACCGACTGATCTGGATCAGCACGACCTCGTCCCAAAGGCTAGACTTGCTGGAGGTTACGACCCGGTTAAATAGCCGCTCGATTCGCCATCGATTGACCCGGTGACGAGTTTTATCCGCGCAACTTCGTCCCACCTGTCAGATCATCGTTTCGAAATCGATGGATTTTGAGGTTAAGCGACGAAATTCTCCGGATTTCGATCATTTTTTTGAATATTACGGTATAAGGTGGTGCATATATCGTGATATTACGACAAGGAGGGATAAGATTTTTTGAATAAATTTTTGCTACGCGTGTTGTGGCGGTTGGTTTTTTATTGGAAAATTTTGCAAAAAGTTGATTTTGCAAAAGAAATTTTAATAATAATCTTGATAGATCGAGGAGCGAATGAAAATTTGAGAATTCGAATAAGCGATTTCCTTATCATTTCAAATTCTGTTTTACTACGAAAAATTTGATCGAAACTTTCAAACTCTTGAACTTATCGAGACTTCAAACTCTTATAAGATTTATCGATACTTTTAAGAGCATTCGAAGTGATTATATTCAAAATGATTCGAATCTCCTTGGTTTGAAAACTTTCCAAATTGAAACTCTCATCATTATTAAATAATACTCGGATCATCATAGTGTGTTCTATATCTTGAACATTTTTATGCTTTTTTCACGTGATATCACGTGCATTCTGTAGATTTATATATATTCAAATTTTTCATAAACATTTTTAATTATAACTTAAAAAAAAAATTAAAAAATTGCACTATCTGTCACTTCGATTGCCTGAAAATTATATTTTATTTTTGATATTATCCTATAGAATGTTCAAATTTCAAAATAGTAAAAGTAACTTTTTTTTTTACGAATATCTCCAAAATTAAATTCAATCATCTGGAATATTTATAGGAAAAAGTTTACTATTATCTTGTATATTTAAAAATCATAAAAATCCAGGAAGATATGTTGGATTTAAATTTCACCAGCAACAGAGAAAAATCGTACGGCTTCCTCGAAGGGAGATGGAAGTCAGATCGTCGGCTTGACGAGAAGATCTAAAAGAAATTCGTACGATATCAGGGTGGAGTTATGGGCTTACGATTGTGGTAAATCCGTGGTAGGATGGATTATTACGATTTTAGATTCATTAGTTTTAATCTAATGTTGTCTAATATATTTTAATTTTAAAAAATTAAAATATTTATTGAACCAAGTTATAATAATAGAGAGAATAAAATTAAAATTTATATTTTTTATCTACACATAAAAGAAATAACAATAATTAAAAATTTATTAAAGATTTTTTTAATAAATTAAGAATATTTGTCATTGTTGCATAATGAAAATAAATTAATTACGTTTATAAATCATATAGAAATTCGTAACAAATGGATTAATTAAAAATTTTCTAGAAACATGTATTTACATATGAATGGATAAAATTATATGTTTCTTTATTACCGTTAACTTTCGAGAAAATTTTAATACGAATATATGCGAAACATTCATAAATAAATTATTATCAGTGACATTATCTTTATTGGATAAAATATACATTGCATAAAATATACGTGACAAATACCTATATAAATTACGCGATATACAAAATTTGCAAAATGTGATTTATTTACAAATTTCCAAATCTCCATTTCTCATGATTGCACGTGATATTCTAAATTTATATCTGCTTATAAATAATTATTTCTTTAACACATATATAATTATTATTAATTATATTATCATAGTATTTTTAATTATTACAAACAAATAGAATAGACAAATGTCGATAAGTAATATCATTAACATTTCCTCAAATTAATAATATAATAATAAAGAATAAAATTTGATATTGACGTGCAAAAGTGAAAAGAACCAATAAATGATCAGACGGAAGAAAGAAGGGAGAAAATTAATTCGAAGATTTTCGAAGGACATTGAGATTGAACGCACGCTTAGTTAATCTCCGCAGATGCGAGTTACCATCGAAACGAGAGAAACTTTCTGATCCTGTTTTCATCGTGGGTTAGTAGAAATCCCTGAATGCTGTCGAAGTCTCCTCGTCGAGGTCTCCACGATCGATCCACGTGGGTCCAATTGCTACGTAGGATCACTAACATAAGTATTACCGTCACGTACGCGATGCTGGTGATTTCAATAATAATTCCTTCAAATGGAAGAACGAAGAACGTTAACGTGCTGCGATCATAATAATCGATAACATTCCTCAACTGAAAGTGTACAGTAATTCAAGACATCATTATAATATTTATGGAATATCTTTGGAAAGTGTTTGGAAAGTTTCTAAATGAATAGAAAAATGGATGTACAAAAATTGAGGCTCATTTGTTATTTAAGTAATTTAACTTTGCAATAGAAACGCCTGTAGATAGGCAACCGTGCAATATACAATGCCGTGCCGTATTACGATATCACTTGCTCTGTCCAAATCCAATTTTGTCTGAGCTAAATGCGTGTCATAAAGCCTGTATTGAAATCAAAGGTTCTGTAATGTTTATGAATATAAATCGATTTTAAACAAGTATGCATAAAATATTTCATTTTCTTCGCACAACAATTTAACCATTATCGTTACTTTACAGAATCACAAAAATAATGAAAAATGTTAAAAAGTTTCTTTTCGCGTAATAATATACAATTCTTTAATGCATCACGATACATTTATGTTTCGATATAATATCTTTGGAATGATTCAAATATATCGCAATATAAATTTTTCGTCGCGATATTAAAATACTGCTGGCGTGTACGGTTTGCCTGCTTACAGGCGCTTTTAATTTTAAATTAAACCGCTTATAATTTAATGAATGATTCAATAATTTAATAAACCGAATTGACATTTTTGTATACCAACAAAATGCGTCTCGTAAATATTCATAACATCTTGTATAGAATATATGGACAATTTTTTAAAAGTAAAAGAAAAATATTGTTAATAATTCATTTTCTTTTTAAATATAAATTTTAGTATTTTTTTTTGTTTCGAAAAACGTATATGTTTCTCGAATATTGCATAGAACATTTGCTATATACCGAATACATAGATATTTTGAGATGAGAGTAAAAAGAGAAACACTGTGATATAATTTTTCAATTTTTAGTTTTTAATATTTTTATATTACGTCTACGTGAAAGAATAACACCTACTGCAAGAATTTTGTTATCCAAATATTTTCTTATTCTTCTACATCTCGAGCAAGGGAAAGAAATAATGCTTCCAAGAAATGGAAAGAAATTCTTGTTATACAACATTCAATTTTCCCCTCGCATAAATTTTCAATGTTTTCATTCAAATGCTGCAATATTCCCTCGCGTTTCCAGAATCACCTTACTCGCATACAAAATTTCGGCAATTTCTATCGAGTTAAAACGCGCGTAGTATCATTTCTCTGAAGAAAAACAAAAAATCAAATCTAAGTAGTAACTAATTTTCATTACATTTCAATTACGTCGTAATTGATTTTAAATTGAGATATAAAGAAAAAAAGAATCTTGAGTAATCAAACACCATGACTCAAAAAGTTCGAAAACTCGTGCTCAAAGTTATCAGCAACATTAATTCGGAAGACCAACACCCTATTGGCTCGACCCCGGTTTATCAAACTGCGTTTCCTACCCTTTTTGCACGCACGTTCGTTCTCTCCGAGGTGTCGAGTTTCCCGTTTAACGCGATACTTCATTAGCCACGTGGTGGAAACGGTGGGTCGTGTCCTGTCGTGCAAAAGGTTTCGCAGAAATCGATGGCAATCCAAACTCGAACCCTATCGATCATCGACCCCTCCGTCGTCCCGTCCAGTTCGAAACTCGAATATTTCCGCTACGTCAAAGTGTGAGTTTGCAAACTCGTTTTACGAACATATTGCGGTTTTCGAGAATTGATGAGGTGAAAGGTAAATATTCATTTCTTTTTTATCGTTTTTCTGTTTTTGGAATTTTCATTTCGAGCGAGTGAATTAAGAACGAATTTAATATTCATTGTTTAATTTTACGAGCAACAAAAACGAAAGGATATTTCTCTCATGTGAACTTTGTTATTTACCTTCATTTTATTTTTCATTAAAATCCACCAGAAATTCCACCCTTTCCTTCAAAATGTCCGTTTCAAGAAGTCAAACAAAATCCTTCTAGAATAATAAATCCGCAACAATAGAATCCTTTCCTTTACAATCGTTTTTTCATCCTTTTTCCAGCCATTATTTCAATGGTCCGCGAGCAAGAACCGCGAAAAAAAGAGAGGTCTAGAGGAAAGGAAAAAAAAAAAATATGTCGCGAAGTCCAAAAGGATTATCAAGGTCCGTTCCGTTGTTGAATCTGTTTGAGGTGCGCAGAGGTGTGCAGAGGTGCACTTTGGAAACCACTGACACGAAGGTACACAAACGTGGCCGTGTCCCGCCGAGTGGTCGATAACGCCGAGTTTGCGCTGACAGAGAGTCATATTACGTACGTATTGCACGTACATACGTATGCAAAAGACAAAGGAAGAAAAATATTGGGAAGAAAAAATATTGAGAAGAGAAATTAATGAAAGGCATTGATTGCGTGTGAATCGTTATTGTCAATAATCCAAGAAAAGAAGATGAGTAAGTGAACGAATATTTAGGGGAGGAGGATGAGCGGAAGGAAAAGTGGAGGAAATATAATCGGTTGAAGAGAGGGAGAGAGAGAGAGAGAGAGAGAATGGAACGCTGTGGTATCGTGTTCGAGCTTCTGTTGAAATCTCCGTAACTTGACACCCACCCCCGTGAACTTCGATGAACGAGGGTTGATGTCTCCGAGCTTAGCGATTCCACTTGTGCCCAATCACAAATTTCCTGAATTGAAAATACCAGTTGCTTTTGATTTATATTTTTTATCGCGAGAATTCTTCATCCGCTTAAGGTATTCTTTCAATTCTGTATTCTTAATATTAAATATCGAGAATTAAATTTAAATTTCTTATTTGAACCGTCGAATTTTTAATTTTATCTGTGAAATTTTTTATCGTATTATCTATTTTCTTATATAAGATAATCGTTATCTTATCCTGATCTTCTTATATATTTACTGTATAAATCTATAATAATAATAATAATAATAATAATAATAAAATTGTGATCATTTATATAGAATCAATTTGAATGAATCTGGTTGGTGAAATCGTGTATTTAACGAAACAATTTGATAAAGTTATTTAACATAGAAGAGTAAAAAGTAGTTATTCAATGAATTTACAAGAAAATAGTGACTTAACACGAAACGATGAAGCAGTTGTTTAACGTAACAACGGATACATAAGTTGCATTTTGTATCAAGGAAACGCACAATTGTGTTTTCGGAGGCTTTTGTAATCTCGATAATGCCTGTTACGTATAAAACGATGATTCAAAGCGTTTCAAAGTTGTTATGAATTACACGTGAATATTTTAATATTATCTCACGGCAAATCTCCTTTATAGACAAAAATAGCTTATGTCATAATTTGCCAAGATGGGTTAAGGAAGATTTCATGGTTGTCCGCAATCTTCACGGGATGACTCGACAATAGATCCATAGTCAATGAATCAAAACCGATTTTGTAATGTGATTACATAATCGCTTAAATATCCCATTATATCATTATATACTATTATAGTATGGAATAATCGAAGGAAGAATGACACAAGATCTTCTGATAATTATTTATATCCATTGATCGACCGATTTACCGGACTGAACGTCGCATTATATTGCGATCGATATAATAATCGAGTTGAATTGCAAAAAAAAAAAAATACTTTTTGTGAATTATTATTAAATATAAAATGCATTGAATAATAATATTTCTGCAACACAGTATGAATAGAAAATTTGCAATTTTTGACTTGTTATCGATTAATATCGAAAAATATTATTATTATTTTTTCGTAACGTCAATTTTAATTCGACATTACGATCGCGTAATGATCCTTACGATTCAGAATATTTAAAAGTCTAGAGTAATGATCTAATTATATCATTGTTGCAACGAAAGATACGTGGATATCGAAAGAATATTCCAATCATTCACCGTTATTGCATTAACCGTTTCTTCACGGCAATTCGAATAAAGCAAGTACTTACCTACATCGCACGAAATTCTCCTCGTATAATTCCACCTGCACTCGTTGAACTACTTACATACTTTCATGCCGCTATTACAGAACGCTAACTCGGGATAACATTCATCAGAAACGTGTACGATCCGTTTGCAGAATCTTCTCACGGCGAAACATCTATTATTAAAACGTACAGGATGTCGCGCATTGTAGGTGGACTAGTTTTTAACATGGTTTGAATTATTCTACTTTTGTTCGAAGCATGGAATTATTTTAATCAGTTTGAATATTTGGTGGTGGGGGAAAAAAATGAATACGATTTGTTCTCAACAATTATTGACGGAATATGTTATAAAGATCAATAAATTGGAGGATGAAGAAAATATTAGAAAAATGAAGCTAAATCTATTTTTCGTGTGAAGCATGATAAGATATTAAAAAAATAAAAAAGTTTAATAAACGACAAAAAATATTATCCTTCGTTTAACTTCATAGTCCAATTCGTTCTACTTTCATTTCTATCTTTAATAATGATCAATCAAATTAATTGAGCTATTTAATAAATGAAAAAAATAAAGATCATATGCTACGAATGGAAATATGATTAAATTTCTTTTGCCTGTCATTTTCCATTTCGCAGAAAACGAAGATAAACGAGCAATAAGATTATCTATCTTTGACATTTCCATGTTACTTCTATTTTTCAACTAGTTTGAAAATGATAAATGAACTTAATATCTTTAACATTTTAATGTTATATGCTTTTTTGAAGAGGGGAAAAGTATGTGATAATAAGAGATAATAAAAATACGTGATCGTTAACGAATCGATTATGAAAGAAGCTTCATCGAAGAAGCAGAATTTAAAGAGTGACAAGAAATCATCAATCAAGATTAATGATGATATCATATTTAACATGGATTAAACATTCATATAATTGGATGTATTAACAGAATAATAAATCGTATCAGTGAAATTACTCGTGACAAAAATAAAAATGCTAATTATAGTAACGTTAAATATAACATTTAAGTGAATTTTTTTATCAGATTAATATCAACATTTTTAAAAAAAAGTATTAACATTTATAAAAAAAATAAAGACAGATGAAAAATTTAGTGCAAAGTTATCGACGGTACAAAGATAGATGCAGATACGTTCGATACAATAAAATATTGATATTTTATTGAGAGAATACTTGTGCGAGAACAATATTTAAAACTCTAAGTATAACTCTCTTTTAATGAAATTATTTTTCATTAAATTATAACGATAAAAATTCTTTATAGTTGATCTCAATGCAATATCCACTGCTATAAAGAATATTTATAAAAATAACTATACCCTGATATATAATTTCAAAACAATTTCAAAAATTATAGCAATCATCCTCCAAAAACTCTTCGATAAAAAATTAATCGCTGGTCGAAACATCAGCCGCTCTGCATCGCTCGATCGATAAAATAGAATAAAACTATCATACCGATGATGAAACTATAAAAGAAGTGAAAATGAAAGTGGAAGCGAAAGTGGTGTTGTAAAAAAATCCTCGTCATTACCCGTTGTCTGGGCTGTCGGTGTATCTGGATGATGAAATTTATCGACGCAAGATCGAATGGATCACGGGTCTCGTGATCGTACATCGCGTATCGCAAAACTGGTTCAATAGGTAATTCATATTACACGAGATCGGTTACGCGTAACGATGTCTCATTAAGTCGGAGGAGATGCTCACAAATCCTCGCGAAACACTCTGTTTCGCAATGCAATCGTGGGGTTTCGATGCCAAAAGGCTAGAACTAGAGCCGGATAGGTGGAAAAGATAGAGGCACGACACCAAGAAAGAAGGATTTACGCGTTTTTTCATTGTCAACGCGATGATCGACTCGATGATCGTTAATTAAATCCGCAAATAAAAATTTTTTTTACATACGAGATTTTATTAGAAAAATTATTTATGCGATAAATATTTATATTTATACTTATATTATTATATACGATAATATGGCATTGTGATCCACTATAATCCGCTGTTTTATGGATCTCTTCGGACGAGTATTAAACTTTTTATGACCAATTTTTATATCATCTTATGAAAGATATCCAATAAATCATTGTTGTACGTTTTTCCACGTAAAAATATAATTAACGTTTATGGACTGTTAATATTTTTAATGTAATGTAAATACAGATATAATAGCGAGCTTGTTCAAGCTATATATAATTCTTCTAAAAGTCTCTTAAAATAATTCTATAATATTTTTTTCACGCACATTAAACTTAAAGCCTCGACAAAGTATATATATATATATGTTGAAGTCATAACATAAATCATTTTTGTTCCACTTCTTTTTTAATTTAATTCTTTAAAAAAAAAAAAAAAATGCATACACATGCAACGATGTATGTTTTCAATGGATCCATCCAATGGATCCCAATATCGAGTTTTTAAACAATTTCTATTAATACTGCTGAAGATCCCATAAATCTATTACCTTTATGTACATCCTTTTGAGAACGCTTTGATTACGCCTACATTTTGCTTACTCCTTTGCTAAAACGTTGCACGTGCTTCTTCTGGCGTAACATATTACCAAAGATGTGTCTCAATACATGCTTTCTGGCCAACATTCCTCTTGCAGAAATACATAATAAAAAATTTGTAGATAAAAGTACTTTGTACTTTGATTTTTTTAATACTCCTGCATTTAGTAATAATATTATTACAATACATTACGATATACGATATATGTCCGTATTGAGTAAAAAGATATTGTGCAATTGGAGCAGTGTATTTACAGATCTCGTCGTAAACAAGAAATTTTCAAATTTTATATATGTTTTTAAAATTAATTTTTGAAGTCATATGAAAAATTATTTATTTTTGAAAAGTGTAAAATAACATATTTGATATTAGGGAACGGATTCGAGAGAAATTTATTATTCGATATTCATTCTGAATGTTATTTGAGCAACAAATTTTCAATCAAAAAATAAATATCATTTCCTCGAATAATCAATTCTTCAATTTATTATTTTTCTATGAAAAAATTTATATGTTACAAAGTTTTCTGATACAAAATCGTAAATTGATTTCGTATCGAAGAAATATAAGTTCCAAGAATTCTGAAATAAAAATTGTTGGATAAATTTTCGATTTCTTTGTATCAGAAGAATATAATTGGACAATTACTTTCCATTACTTTCCGAACCAAAAATTTTCATAAAATTTTACCTCTTATAATGCATTCGATTATTATCCAATTCCACCGTAAAAGTACACGATACATGCATTACGGATCAATAATAATAAAATTTTTCAACTAAAAAAGAGATTACTCGATCGTTGAAACTCAATTCGCTAATCAAGAATAAATAGCAACATCACTTCCATCCTCCGTCAATTCGCATATATCTCGCTATCAGATTTGCATATTATTTCCTTCTCGTTAGATACGAGCAATTAAAAAACCTTTCACTCCTCGAATACAACCTTCAATTGCCACATCAAAAAAGGAAAAGAAAAAAAAAAATCCTGCAAAACCCATTTACCAATCATTGAAATAAACGGAAATCAGCGTGCAAAGTGACACAACAGTGTAATGTGTCATGTTTTTAAAAAAAAAAAAAAAAAAAAAAGTTTCAAGAGGAAATGTACGCTACGCTACGTGAATATGATGAATCCACAATGTCAAATAAGAAATATGAATCGTGTTATATACGCGCAAAAGATCATGATCTTCTCCTCGAAAAATTGATATCTTCTCTGATCTGAGCGTAGATCTACATACTTTTATATGTCACTTTTACACCTATAATACGCATCCCCATTGCGATGCAGGTGCGCATGATGCAATGATCCACGAGGCGCGACGATACTTTCTCGACACGATTGTTGGTGTTGTTTAGTTTAACCAGAAGAATGTCTATGCGAACATTTATATTTGTGAATATTTCGAATGACCCTATTACATGGGATGTTAATTAACTCCTCTTCAAGTCAAAATTTGCCTTGTCTTTCACTTTCCTTTAAATTTCTATTTTTATTGCGATAAGATTTAAACACGTGGATGAAGTATCACTTGCAAATAGTAAATTACAAACAGTTATAACAAAGTCTTGAATTAATAACAGAAATCAGATGGAAAATTTTAAGAAAAACTTAGCCAGGTTACGTTGAATGAAAAAAAATATAATGTGGTGGAGCATCTTTGGAAAGTCGATTGTTGATATGAAAAAATATCGATTGAGGTTTATTTATTTAAGTTAAATTACGCGAACGACTGAAGTTTGGATTAGACGAAGTGAAGAGGATGTGGAATATAGATCTTTGACAGTTTTAGAATAGTTATAAAAAAAATCAATGAATAACTTTAGAAAAATTTAACATGAAATATACTGAATAGATAGAAATATTATAAATCTTAAGAGTATTGCGAATTTTTCCTTTTTTCTAAATTAAAACGAAAAGCTCGAACAAGTTGAACGGTGAAAAGATATATTTTTTATCAATTAAATTTTGAACATATCTTAAATGCAATAATGAAATTATTATTTATCCTGTTTCTTTAATAATTAAATATATTAAATTACAATAGAGATTTATATATAAGCATGACAAACATTGATTCCAAATTATTCTTAAATGTTCGTTTCATTAATTATTTAGAAATTTTAAATTGTCTTATGTTACGATTTACAATATTTGCAACGAATTTATGCGAAACAAATTAAACATCGAAAAAAAACAACCTGAACCATCGATTTCGCGAAATGATTATTTTAAAACGCGCATCGAGCGTATCACGTTGCACGCTGGTTGCGCGATTGTGCGCTGTGCGCAACTAAGCGCTCGAAATAAGATTTAAAAATAAATCAAATACTTGCTTTATTTTTTCCAAATGCGAAAACATTTTTTTAAAAATTAAGGATGAAACATTTGAAATCTGGAAACATCGCTTGATTGATGTTAAAAAGTTTATTTAAATTCTTAAACATTGAATTTTTTTTTTGTTATTTTGCGATTTAAAATCGAGATAAAGAATAATTTATATGAATAACTTGTGAATATTTTGTGAACATTTATACAATAAAATGAATAAAATACATATAAAAAATATGTACGAAATATAAATTAGCAAAAATAATAATTTTAGTGTAAATTTTTAAACGGTATCCACTTTGTCGATAAAGTTGTAAATTTTGAGATCAGCGCCATCTCGCGTTTGGATCGCCGAAGCTCCGACTTGTTATTAGCATAGCATAATATACAAGGAGGTATACGAAGTCATAAACAAAGAGAACATTATTGTGCGAAAAGGACAGAGAATATTTCCCATCGTTTTAAGGAAAATTCGTTAATTACTCGTATTCTACATAAAATTTCAGCATTTTCAAGCATGCATTTTAAAGCTAGAACCTCAAACAAGTTTCTCATATCAATTTTAATACGAAATCTTTTTCTATTAATTATTTATTAATGATTAATATGTTATATGTTCTAATACATCGAAGACGCCATATTGAAAATTCATTAATTACTCGTATTCTACAGATAATTTCAGCACTTTCAAGCATGCATTTTAAAGCTAGAACCTCAAACAAGTTTCTCATATCAATTTTAATACGAAATCTTTTTCTATTAATTATTTATTAATGATTAATATGTTATATGTTCTAATACATCGAAGACGCCATATTGAAAATTCATTAATTACTCGTATTCTACAGATAATTTCAGCACTTTCAAGCATGCATTTTAAAGCTAGAATCTCAAACAAGTTTCTCATATCAATTTTAATACGAAATCTTTTTCTATTAATTATTTATTAATGATTATTATAAAAAATATCTGAGTGACAAATATTCGTTTCAAAATCAAGTAATGAATAATTAATTTATTCCAAATAACAATAAAATTATGAATAAAAAATACATGTGAAAATAGAGAAAAGAATAATGTTCGAAATATATCCATAATTATAAATAAATTTCATAATTATTAAGAAATTAATAAGAATCGGTTGCGTCATTCCCCATGTAATATATTAATCGTTAATAAATAATTAATTCAAAAAATTCAGGTTAAAATCTATATGTGAAAATTATTTGAAGCTTTAATTTTGAAATGAAAGTTTAAAAGTACAGAAATTTTTAATAAAAAATAAGAAATTAATTAATTTTCAATGTAATATTACGTGTCGGTAACGTCATTTCACATATAGCATATTAATCCTTATTAAATAATTAATTTCAAAGAATTTCATGTTAAAATCGATACGTGAAAGTATATTTAAAGTTTCTGCTTTGAAATGCGAATTTAAAAATATAGAAATTTAATAGAAGATCAGAAATTAATTAATTAATCTCGATATATTAAATAGTATCAGGAACCGCATAACCAAAGTTAGTGGCACGTATTTTCTGTCCTTTTCGCACAATAGTACTCTCCTTTTTTACCTGTGACGTCACGAATACCTCCTTGTACATTCTACTATGCTAATAATGAGTCGGAGCTTCGATGATCCAAACGCGAGATGGCGTTGATTTGCAAATTTTTTTCAACTTTTACCTACTTTATCGGCAAATTTCATAAACAGTTTATAAAGCTACTGTAGTGAAAGAAACGTAACAGAATTTCTATTATTTACAAAACAATGTTTGAAAATATCGAATATCACTGTGCGAGAAAGTATTAGGAAAATTAGGAAAAAAAGATTTTCGGGAAGAAAAAAAGAAAAAAGAAGAAAAAATATATATATATATAAAATATATTGTAATATTCAAAAATATATAAAAATTTTTTACAAATTATAAAAAAGATAAATATTGTTACTATTAATTAATTATCAATTGTGAGTGAGTTTAAAAAATTTGTGAAATGAAAAAAAAAGAAAAAATAGGCATTCTGGATTTCAAGTTTCAAAACTTCGTAATGTTTCGAATTATGATTTCATGAATTCAAGATCAGGTTTCAATCTCTATTAAGAATTCTTTAATATTATAAAAGATAACGCTAATATTATGAATTTGTTTCAAAATTAATTTTTATAAGCATTTCTAAGTATAAAATGGTGAAAATAAATATGAAATAATAAAATAAAGAATAAGAAATAGTTCTTTGATTTCTGGCATTATTAGATATCATTTCATAGTATTTTTAACACATAATTATAAAAATTTTTCAAATAAAATAAATAGTTTGAATCGTTTTATAAAATTGTGAGAAATTACTTAAAAATCTATCTTATTTTTTTACATTTCTTCTCTCTTGAAAAAAAAAATAGAACAATTACATAAATATAATATGTATAAAGAAATAGTATTTTAAATTATTTATTTATTGCCATAAAAGATAATATATAATTATAAATTATTGTAAAAGAGTATTAATAATGAAAAATGTGTTTATTTTATGTGTAAAAAATTTAATTTATTGGTAATGAACAGTAAACAATTTGCAATGAAAGGCATTAGAAAAACATATTTATACGTTAATGTGCAGCAATATGATCGAGTCATGTTTTTCCTGAATCATCATATTTAATCAAAAGAGAATTTGTTACTAACGAGCGATTGAATATGAGAAAAACATATATGGAACTAAGATGTTTTACGATTACAACAAAAAACAGGATGCGAAAATAAATGGACGTTAAAGCGAAGTAAGCAATTCATATGTTTGTAAATTTTTTTACTATATTATACATTACATATACATTACATATATATATATATATATATATATATATATATATATATATATATATATATATATATATATATAACTGTATAATGTGCATTTATATTTCTTAATTATAGACTTTCAATGAATTGAAAGTATTTGTCACTGAGAAATATTCAAGCTATTCATCAACAGTTAATATTAACAAAAATAAACTGTAGAAATTGTAGGAATTGAATTTATATAAAAACTTTTTATTATAAAACAATTTATCTATAGGAACTTTTAAAGAATTTTTTTTAGGATTGTTTTCGATTGTCTTTACTGTTTTAACATTTTGAATATAATGATATAACGCATGGACTTCCATATATGTATGTAAATATCATATATACATAATTTTGATATTACATATAATATTTTGCATTCGGTATTTAATACCAGATGAGTTGCTAGACAATAATGAAGGGAATTTAAAGATAATCGCTGTTCACAGTACTTGTCAAAACTGACACTTTTTCCAAATTTCAACGAGGATTATCGTGACACGTCATTAAATATGGATTAAACAATGAAATCTCGTTCAAGAGCAGAATATTTTCGTTGTGGTTTATCTCATTTATAACTAATTATTAAAGCGAATAAATACATCGTAAAATGATAAAATGGTAAACAATTTTTAAAGAACTATAAAACATAACATAATATATATTTTTATTATTTCATTTTAATATATATTTATTCTTACATATTATAATATTATTATATTTATTAAATGTAATAAAAATATATACAATCAATTTTTCTTCAAAAAAATTTGCAAACAAAAATGGATAATTATATTATGAATCATTTGTATGTATTATTTATTTATTATATTATATTTTATTTATATGTATACTATTGTGTACTATTGTAATTAAAAAATTCTTCTTTTATCTGTTAACAGGCAACTGATTGGTGGTTAAATGACATGTACCTGTCTGTGCCTCTGGCATTACCAATTAATAGTAATCCTGGCCTTGCAGCCAGGCCCAAAACATTTATTAACCAAAAAGAAGCTGCCATATTCCTTGCCAGATTTCTAACAGAGCTACTTAATTATCAAGAAATATTAGATAGGTAAAAATATATTATCTTTGAATCATCTTTGAAACAAATGGAATACTACAAAATTTTGATATTTCATTTATATACAAAAATTTAATTATAAATAATATCATTAAAATATAAATAGATCAATTATACTACAATCATAAGCGGCTAAATAAATCTCTGATTATTAATTGATATATAAATATTAGAATTCTATATATTATATAGACAATATAAGATATTAAAAACAATTTGCAATTTTTAACATCTATAGATATCTTATCTTCTTGTCAAATAATATTTAATAAATAATATATAATTTATAATAGAACTAGATTATATTTATTTAAAAGTAAGTATATAAATCAAACTGAAAGAATGGAAAGAAATGAAACGAAATCTTTGTTAAAAATCTTCTTGAACTGGGTTGTAACCCTCTTACTTGGAAGAAGCTGACTAAGCTAATCGTAGTCGACACGAAGGCTTACCAGTCAGAACCGAGATAGAAGAAAGGCGAACGCATATGGAAGGCGCGTGAGCTCTTGAAGGAAGGAGCTCCGTCATTCGAGACGGTGATTCGAGCGGAGTGGAGGACAAAAAGAAGCCGCACTGAAATCAATTTAACGAGGGAGCACGTCTGCAAGGAAATCCGGCTTGTAGGATCCATAGAACACGGCCGTAAAGAGACTCATCGCGAGTAAAACGCAAAGGATGCTCCTGCAGAAAGGTTCAAACCCCTCGGTATCCTGTATCCGCTCGTCAAGGAACTACTTCGAATGTCTCTTATTTTTTTTTTCCGGAATTAACGAAAATTTCTCTTGTTAAATATTGTAGACTTTAACTTGTAGTATTTGAAATGATATGAATGAATGGATGTCTAGGAAAAGGATATTATATTTTCTATTAATAGCTATTAAAAAATTCTTTTCAATCATACTTACACGTCAAAAGCAAAAAGAAAAAATTAAATAATGTAATTGATATTTACTAATATACCATATTCATCATATTTTTCTAACATACTGCTAAAGATTTACTATTTCTTATTTTATTCAAAATTTTTTGTAAATAGCAAATCTCTTTAAAATCTCTTTAAAATTATAGAACATAAATATTAATTACTTTCTAATTAATATTAAAAAGCAAAAAATATATATATTAAAAAATTACAAATTTTTCTATTGAAATTTGAATTTTAAAACGAAATCATTTAAGATAATTTAATAATATTTTTTCATTGTAGATCCGAATTGGATGTTGATGAAGTGAAATCGAAAGATGGAAAGAGCATGCAACCTTTATGTATGGCTCAGCATTATCAAATGTATCGAATATACAGACGACCAGGTACAAACAGTGATGAACAAATTATTCTTGATAGAACTACATCTGGGAATCACATCATTGTAGCTCATCACAATCTGGTATGCTTTTTTAATATTCTACACGCTATAGCTGAATATGAAATTATAATGAAATATGTATACATTTTTCTAAAAATTTATTTTATTTCCATTATTTATGATTTTTTATTGACATTAGAATATTCAATTTTTCTCTAATTTTCCAAAAGTATTTCTTTATTAAGTATTCTTTGTAAAATTTATCAATATATTATTTATTTACAATTGCAAATAAAATTATTAAAAGACTTTGCATAAAAAACTTTTTAAATGATATCTAATATCATTTTAAAATTTTTATTTATTATACACATGTATGTATATTACATTATAAATTTTTATAAATAATCTTTCGATGTTTAGAAATTCTTTGTTCTTTCATTTTCCATCATTTCATTTCATTTTATATTTATTTTACAGAAACACCACTTGAAATCAACTGTTCTATTTGTTCTACATCTACGTTTTACTTATTTTAAATTATACAACATTAAGTAAGTTGCACGAACATTTCATTTCATTTTTTTAATATTATTTTTAATAATTCATAATCTCTAGATCAAAATGTTTTTCATTAATACAAAATTATTTTTCATTTAAAAAATAATAGAAAGTTTAAAAAAATTTGAAAATTTTTAAAAATTATAAGAAGAAAATTATAAAGATTAAATATAAAAAAATTTATAAAATTAAAAAGATTTATTTCTTTCAAATGAATATATTTATAAGATAATTACAGATATACAATGAAAAGTAAAAAAAGAAATAAAGAAAAAGAAACTTATGTTAAGTTTATTAAGTAATAATGACAATTGTCACGATTACAAGAATCTATCCTGAAATATTCCTATCGAACGAAGTATCGTGTCAATTCCGATAAAATATTCGTAATAAAATATTTGTTTTCAATCATCAATTATTCATCTTTAAGTTTTTTATTCGACGAATAGTTAATGATACATAAATTTTTAATCACTTTATCAACTAATATAAATCGAAATTATGTTTTAGTTTTATAGCGTTCCTGTTAGAGCTCCTGATCGAGGCCGTATAACTGAAACCGAATTGGCTCAACAAATTTTAAAAATTATGGAAACTAAAGCTGATCCTCGAACTCCACCAGTTGGTATCCTTACAACGATGAAAAGACCAGCTTGGGCAAAAGCAAGGGAAGAATTACTTAAACGTACGTATTATTTTAACTATAATTCTAATATTAATATATTAAATATAATTAATTTAACAATATTACCATAATAATTACGATATCACAAATAAATTTCATGAATCATAATTCATACAAAATTTTTTATTCTTTTAAATAAAAATCTTATAAAACAAATTCGTAAATTTTATTAAATTTTTTATTTATAAACTATTTTAAATATTTTATTATTTAAATAATTTCAATTATTATTGTAATTGAAATAAATTAATCATTAATTTATTTTATTTCCTCTCATTATTAAAAGATAAAAAAAAAGAAAAGAAAAAACATTCATGTTCATTTACTCTTAATATTATGAATTATTTAAATGAATACACAAGTGAAAATATGTGTTCTCATATCATTTACAAGCAGTTAAAGTAATCTCATTGCAAGTTTTCCAGCAACCCTTGCCACCATATACCCTTCCAGGCCATAATTAACGGCTGTTCTGCTCTCGCCAATATTCGCAATATTCCCATTAGCCCTCTAACCCGATCTTACCCAACGACAATCTACGACTTACAAATCGAATCAACGTAAAACGAGTTAACGATGACCCGATAAAACATCGAGTTTCTTTCTTCTTTTCGAACAAAAATCAAATCCATCGAATTTTTTATTAATCATTATCATTTATAATTAACAAAGAATTAACAAAGAATAATCAGCAAAAAAAAATTAATTATTAATATAATTAATAATTAAAAATATAAAAGATTATTTATTAAAATATTTATTAAATAAATTATTGAATATTCAGAAAATATATATTCTTAATTTATTTGAAAGTTATATTTAAAAATTATAATTTTTAAATATTCTATAAAAAATATTTTAATTTGTAATATAAGATATACTAGAAAGAGATTTGTAGTATAATTTGTAACATAAAATACTAAAAAGTTTTTAGAACGATGTTAGGATAGGATATTATCAAATGGAGAGAAAATATGCATTAATTAGCATTAATTTAATAACAAAATTACCAATGACTAAACATTACCATGAAGACATGATTGAACCAGTAAATAGTTTCAATGTTTAAATTAATGGAAATAATATAATAATATATAACAATATATGAAAATAATATTGTAGTAATAAATAATTAACAAGAAAAACAGAATAGAGAGAAACAAAAAAGTAAGAGTATCAGAATTTTTTTGTAGACGAACAAAATCGACATAATTTGGAATTGTTGGAAAGATGTCTATGCGTGGTATGTATCGATGATGATATATTACCAGCGACATTCAACAATCCTCTAAAGAAGGAAGATCGATGGATCGATGATCGAGATTACGCGAATGTACTTCATCACGTTCTTCATGGCGGAGGTTCCAGACATTTGGGTGCGAACCGATGGTTCGATAAAACATTCCACGCTATTCTCGGCAAGGTATACATACATATATCTATATAAAGTACATATAACTATACATATAACTATACCCACAACGATTAAGACGGAAATTCAAATTCAATATTGAAACAAAAACTTTTCCTCGATAAAATGTTATTTCTGCTCGAGTGAGTTATTCCTATTCCAGCGATTTTTTTTATCCAAGTTGCTAGGTCGACTTGTCATTTCGTAGGTGAATAAAAAACTTTGAACACATACTTGTACGGATATAGTTATTACTTCCATTATAATGGATAAAAAACGCTTCTTGTAATTCATCATTTTTTTCCCCCTTTTACATCAAATCTTTTTCTATTTCTTTCTTTTTATATCAAATCAGAAATTGAAATAATACAAAATATCACGAATAAAATATTATCATTTTATTTTTAAATAATTGATAATATATTAATATCTTAATTAATATAATAATGTTTTAAGATTTTTTTATCAAATTCAATTATATTATTCAATTATGTTTTTTGACAAATATTCAATCAATGTCAAGGACGGAATGTGGGGCATGAACTACGAACATTCGGCTGGCGAAGGTCCAGCGATTTTCATTACATTCGAAGAATTAACAGAAAAAGTTGATGCTATGTCGCCACCCGAGGAAAACACTGTTCCATCGCATTTGCCTGCACCTGAAAAGCTTGAGTGGCATCTATCTGAACAAAGTTTCAACGATATCAGAGATGCAATGATATCTTTTGATGCGTAAGTCACAATATATTTACATATACATTAGATAACTAAGGAAGTTTGGAAAAAAAAGAGACAAGAAATGTAGAAAATAGATTTTTATTCCTCAAGATAATTATTTTTATAGCTTGACAGAGAAAAAAAATTATAAATATTTATTTTATAAAATATAATAATATATTTGTCCACATATATTTTATATTAAAATATACTTAAAATTTAAATTAAATTAATCTTTCTCAAATTATATTTCATATATTTACATTAACAATATAGATTAGTGGAAGATTTGGATCTTTGCATATTGTGGTTCCAAGAATATTCGAAGGAATTTATTAAATCACACAAAATTAGTCCAGATGTTTACATACAATTAGCACTACAATTTACACATTTTAGGTGAGTGCTTCTTAAATGAATATTATTATATGCATTTATTAAAAATATAAAAAAAAAAGATACAAATTTTATATATTTTATTATTATAAAAAATCTGCAAAATCTTATTACTTTTTAATTTAAATCTTCTGTGAAGTTAAATATTTAAATATCTTCTATTTAATGTTAAATATTTCTTGTTTCATGTAGATTGCATGGAAATTTAGTAGCAACTTATGAAAGCGCGGGTATTCGAAGATTTGCACTAGGAAGAGTTGATTGTATTAGAGCGGCTAGTCCCGAAGCTCTAAACTGGGCGAAAGCAATGTGCCAAGGAGATCCTGATAGTCAAACCGCCACTCAACAGAACATCCAAGACGAAGGCACCAAAAGAGTTCAGTTCACCATTTACAGTGTAACTGAAACTTGGCTGTATTTTGTAGTTTGTCTTTTATAACAAGGTGGAATAACATTTGGAAGGCGAGATAATTTCGAAAAATCTTATTATTCATCTTATTAATTCTCGTAAACAATTCCATATTGCATAATCTTTTTTTTTATATCCGTAGAATTTTGATTAAAAAATTTGAAACTGAATCTGAGATCATATATTATTTTATATACAAGATGATTTTTTTCATTATCTAGAAAATAATTCTAGAAATGAAGTGAAAACTAGATATGATACATATTCATAAATTTAATTTGAAAGAAATTTTGTATTTATAGAGGGAATGAGAGAATAAATAGAATTATATTTTTATTTCTTTCAGATTCAATTCCATTTAATAAAATATATATATAATATAGGAAATTACAAAATGAACAAACAAAATAGTGATATAAAATTGTTATAATTGTACTTATAGCTTATCTCGCTAATAATAAATAAATATATTTTTCTTTTATATATTACACATTATTAATTCGAAAAAATAAGAAAGTATGAAATATAAAATATAAATAATATAAATAAGTATAAAATATAAATATAAATAATATAGAAGTAATAAGAGAAATCTACTATCAAAAGAACGAAATTATAAAGAAAAAAAAGATACTATAAAAAAAAAGGGAATCAATTAGATCAGCCAATGTTCTTTTTCCCATTCAAGTATTTGCACGATCTCTCGAGTGGCCTTGGCGAATTTCATAGGGGTTTATCGTTTGCTTTCTTTCCACGATTCACCCTCGTTTGGAAAATAGCACAGCTAGTTGATTGTTGTTTCTCGTTTATCACGATGTTATTTCAGCCATCTCGTTTTCCAGAATTACACGAGAAAATGCACGATAATGAAATTCATTCCCTCCATTTGTATAGTTTTCTACTCTAATACGGTGATACAACCTATGTTTCCATGGTTACGCTCGTTCTATAAAACTGTATACAGAATATCTCGTAATTCATAACAATAAATAATCTCATGATTCAAACAATAAAAAATTGGCTGATTTATTATCAAGAAACATATATGCATATATATGTACTTATATATATATTGTATATACTTATATATATTCCTATTATAAATAAATTAAAAAGCAATGCTTTCTCTTTTTATTATTATATCTTTTAACAAAATGACACAAAAAAAATTTATTTTGAAAATACAAAAAATACGATTAAAACGTTATAGAATTCGATTTTTATATTTAAAATTTTAATTGTTAAATACGAGATACATGTATGCAAAGAATTGTACTTTATCAGCATGAAATTAAGAATAAGTATTTCTATTTAAATGGTATTTTTAATTTGAAATTTTTCTCTCGCTTGTAACATAATTATTGTAATTATCTATTTTAAAAACACTGCTTTATAAATTATAATATTCTCCAACACATTTTATGTTTCTTTTTCGCAATATAAATATATTACTACTATTTAAATGTTTCAAATAATTTTTTAAATAATATATAAATCAACAATAATTTGTAATAGTTTATATTATTTTATATTATTTATATTATTCTCTACAATCTATATTATATTAATTATATACTACATATATTAATTATATATACAAATTTTACTATTTTATTATTATTTTTCAGTTAAAACAATAAAGATATATATATATCTAATTAATTTAGCATGAATGAAAATAAATAATAAATATACACTGTCCAAATTAGAAACAGTAAGAAATTTTAAATAAAAATTTTAATGAAACAAAATTTTTTTTTAATTTCTAAAAAGTTTTTGTTTATTGGTTTTTCTTTAATCTAAAGTACTCAATGTCAATAAAAATTTATTATAAATAACTTTTTATTTTTACTTTTATATATACAATATATACAAAATGTGACTGTTTCCAAACTTTTGAACAGTATATATTATATATATTACATTTATTTGCAAATGAAACGGTCCATTTATATTTTCAGCAAGAAAGAATCAAGGAGTTATTCGACTTAGCAGTACAAAGACAAACTAAGGAAATGAATGATAACATAAATGGTTATGGAATTGATAACCATCTAATGGGACTTCGTTATGCCGCGCAGGAAGTTGGAGAACCGATTCCGGATATCTTCACGGATCAAGCTTATAAGATAGTCAATCATTTTGCTCTCTCGACATCACAGGTAAGTATCTAATTAATCATCAATAATTAATCGATGCTCAAGATTTTGTGTATACTTCATTAACTCTTTTAACTCATTTTAAAAAGATTATTATTACGTACATGATGATTATAAATATATAGACGATTTTTAATACATTGTCATCATTATTATTATCATAATTATTTATCAAGATAATTTCATAAATAGTATTGATTCTTATTAAATAGAATAAAATTACAAGATTTTATAATAAAATAAATTTCGATATTATTAATTATTAATTAATTTCAATAAATATTCATATTTGAAAATTATTTAATTTTTAATTTTGTTTCATAACGATACATTTTATTCTTCCTGATTCGTAAAAATTTGTCTTCTATTTAATTCGTATAATCGATATTCTAATATATCTATATTATATTTTAAATATAATTGACAAAAATCATTGAATTCTCAGGTAACTTCGAAAAATGATGCTATCATTGGATACGGACCAGTTGTTCCAGATGGTTATGGTTGCGCTTATAATCTCAGAAGCAATGGTTTCATATTTTCGGTATCCGCTTTTCATAGTGATGGTAAAACAAACGCAACACGGTTCGCTCAAACGCTCGAACAAAGCTTGCGAGATATGGCAGATATGTTGAACAAGGCAAATCAAAGATAAACGGACAATTAAAGAATAAATTAACTTTGAAAGGAAAATATTCATACTGTCTAATTATAAAAGAAGGCAATAATTGCAAAAAAACGAGTTTCTTTTTATTTTTAGATAATTGTTAATATTTTACGTCTTGCTTTGCTTTATATTTATTGTTTTTAGAATAATACAAATAAGATAATTACATAGAAAGTATATTACATAAAATATTAATTAATCAATTTGTGTCGATTTGCCACGAATGAATTCTTCACATATAGATATACTAGTTTTTTCGATAATTAAGCAGTAAATGTTATTAGTTAGGAATAAAAAATGTTCCAAATTGAAAATCATATCGAAACGAGGCATTTGAGCTTGTTATGAAAGTATTTATCGTAGAATTGATAGTAGGTGTTCAAGAAATATATTTACATTAGATTTACTTAAAATTTACTATATACTTACGTAAGTATTTGAACTCGCACAATTTATTAGATATTATCTCTAAATAAAAAAAAAAATAAATATACAAAGAAGTATACATATCTAAATATCTTAACGAAAAGTTATCATTTTTAGATTCATTTTAAACAATCTATTTTCAACGAATACATTTTATTATTAGATTTATATATTACAAATTTATATATTACATATGAATTATAAAAAATATTGTTTTTGTTAAAAATAAAAAAAATAACTTTTTATTTAGCTTAATATTAATATTTCAGGAATAAACTTAATATTTCAGGATAGATATTATTTTCTTTATTTTTGTAACAATATTTTATGTCTTGCTTTGCTTTGTTTTTTTTTTTTTTACTCTATTCATATTAAATCTATATATCTGCGAATAAAAATTGCAAATAAATTGTGCCATTTAAAAAAGAAAATTTTTCACAAAATAAAATATTTTCACAAAATAACTATTGGAAAATATTGTATTTTTTGTATTCAATTTTTCATTAAAAAGAATTACTTATATGTACTATATATATATATATACATATATATATATATATAAAACAATTTTAATAATAATAATAAAATATTAAATTCTAAATTTTTAATAACTTAATAAAATTTGTTTTATTCTTTTTTTAAATATTAATAATAATAAAATATTATAATTGAAAAGATTGATTTTCAAATATAAAGAATATTTTCGCTTAAGTTTATACATTAAAAATAATATTTTCTCTAAAAAAATTTTATTTTTGCATTACATACATATTTCATTTATTTGAATATAAGAGAACAAAGAATTTTTCATAAAATGGCATAATTTATTTTAATAAATTATAAATTAATTAATAAAATTTTCTAGTACATGCAATATAATGAAGATATCACATTTATAAATCACTTTACTAGTTAATTAATACATAGTTATCTGCGTAACATTTAATTATTAATAAAGTTGAACAATTCTTTGCAAATCATGCAAATCATTAGAATCTCGTTCTCCGTTATTAAAAAAAAACACATGTACAAATATTTATCTAATAATTGGCGACCTAGCCTGAACAAATTGTAACGAAAATGTTTAAACGGTAGTCGCTGCGTGTAGTAGGCAATATACAACTATGTACTTAGATCAATCAGTTATTGTAAAACTCTAGTCCTCTGTGTATGTTACGAAAATCCTCGAACGTTTATACAGTAATGTCCGAGCGCTGGAAGTTTCTTTCCTCTAAAATCTAACAATTTTGTTAATTTCATATCGCTTTTGATTTTAATTATAAATTAATGATAACACAATATACGTTATTGAAATCATTATATAATATAATAGTTTTTATGATAAAAGACGATATTTAATTTCTAAATCATATAAATGTACTTTTTTTCGCAGAAAAAAACGAAATGTAATAATTTAACTCGTCTTGTTAAGAAAAATCAATTATGCTACTTTTAATAACGCACCTTGAATAATAGTTAACTTCTAATCATTAGTTGTAACCTACATTGTTGAACTATCGGTGCTTTAACAGGTTTAACCATGTGACTTTAAGTGATTTATAATGATATATAACCTTAAGTGTAATTGAACGATTAGTTAGTGATATTTAAAAACTATTTCTAAGAATTACAAAAATGTTAATAAGATATTTACTTACAATATATAGCTTTATTAAAAAAGATATATTAATATGTTTAAAAATATTGAAATTTTCTTTTATTGTTGGCTCTCTATGGATTTTATTGTTGTTTTATCGTTTCATTATGATGTGTATCATGATGTATATATCTTATTGACTCCTTATACATGTAATTGAAATGAAAGGACATGTATTTGAAATATAATATTCTGTCTCACAAGAAAAGTTTACTTAGTAAAGTTTCTTCAATACACTTTCAATACTTTCAATACAAAATACAACAATTTTTTTAATTTAATCTTTTGAATTAGAAAATTATTTGTTTTCATAAATATTTCTTAAATATTTTATTTAAAATTTAGTGTTACAAATATATTCAAAAAATAACATTTCAATCATTTTTATATTATAAATATTTTCGTCGAAAAATGAATATGCAAATTTCTTATGCTTACCTATAATGTTACTGATAGTTCCAATTTTTATATATTTAGTGTTCAGCAATATGTAGTTATTAAAATATATTATCAATGAATCTATGTTAGGAATAAGTATCTTACAACTATAAAAAATCATAATAATATTATCTAGCAATGAAATACTTAAAAATTTTAATTTCAATGAAACAAAAAATATATCTTTTTTTATATAATTTGTATAATTTATTTATTTTTATTATTAGAGTATGGGAATTTCATAAATCATAAAACAATCTTTTTTTTCTTAACAAAAGTTCGTTAAATATAAAGTACAAAATTTTAAATATGTTTAAGTATATTTAATAAATATGTTTAAGCAGATTTATTGAAATAATATAATATATTAAAAAATTTATATTCAATATATCAGGTGAAAACTATAAAATTATTCTCAATTATAAAAACAAAAAATATCGATCATAAAAATTTTAAAAATTCATAATTTACTATTAAACTTATTTTGTGATGTGATATCTTTATGATAAAAATATAATAAAGAGACAGAATATACAAATAGAAGTTGAAAAATTAAATAATTCGATAAGATAGAGAAAAGATTTCTAGCGCACGGATTTCGTCTGTCGCAACGCATTCTAAACGTGGCCAATCATTCGTGTGTTGGCGCCCGCACAGTAAACTCTTGTCCAATTCTTAGGTAGGTCAACGGTTTGCTCTTCTTTAATAGGCAAGCAAACGTTGACAATAGCTCTATCTCTCTATCACATTAAAGTTCTACGTCTAATTAACTACTACTATACTAATGCTACTTTTCTTATATACCATGTTCTGTCAAATACGATTTTTTTCCCGAAATATGGAAATATTATTAGTCGGCGCTACTCTCAGTGACATCGTTACACTTATCCTATTTATATCGAACTATCATAATTTATTATAGATAGAAAAATTATAAATACATATTTATATACATAATGTAACACACGTTACATCTTGTGGCATATTTGTTAATATTATTCATATTTTACGAAGCTGTTCGTTAGCTTTGTTATGAATTACATACTATTTCCACTATGCAAATACACGTGTTTTAGGGTTGTCATTGAGGTTTAGCAAAGTTTTCACATGCTAAAGCATAAATATTTTATTGAAAACAGAGTTTTATTCATATATATCGTCGTTAAGTCATGATTGTTTGAAAATAATACGAAATCGTATTATATTAAATCAGGACTTTTATATTCAAAATCTAAGCAATTTTGCTTTGATTTAACGTAGAATAAATCTTCAAATAATACGAGGAATTGTCCTGGTTCCTTTATATATGTACTGTTATTAAATAAAATTATATATAATTATGATTAATGTATTTACATACATATCAAGACATATTTAAAATACGTAAAAAATTATATCTGTTTTCGCGCATATGTGTATAATATATGAAAGTGTTCTGTATTATTTAATTTCTTAAGATGCAAATTACTATTATATTTAAGATAGAATTGAAAGAATATTATCATTGAAAGTATTTATGCATATCGCAGAGATATTGCAATATCTTCACGGCCAAGAATATCGCGCATATCAAGCGAAAGCCATCATAGCGATGACTTTATAGAACATATCTTAAACTCAGAAGTATTTATAAGAGAGAGAGAGAGAGAGAGAGAGAGAGAGAGAGAGAGAGAGAAAGAGAGAGAGAGAATGCGTCAATTGAACTAAAATAATATAATAAAGTTCAGTTAGAATTATTTCTAAATAAAATGCATTCCTTACGAAGACTGCTATTGTTAATGTGAAATTATATGTAATAAAATAGATGAAATTTACGATAATAGATAACAAAGTCAGAACAAAAAAAATCTTCATAAAATAGTCGTCTTCGTATGCAATATAATATCTAATAATATTAAATACATTTCACTTTCTGTTCATATGGAAAGTATACACAGCATACCTCTGTAATTATTTAATTTGCGGCAAGTATGTTGTATTATGTGTAAGTTTTCTCGTGCAAAAATAAACACTATTGTAACATTATCTTTTATTTTTATTTTCTCTTTTTAATAATACAATTCAATTAAAATATAATGTTCAATTAAAAAGAAATAATTTGATTTCTTATAATAATTTAATATACAATTATTAATATACATATTATTTGTACATATTATTTAAGTACCTTTTTAAAAGGTAGGAAAAAATATATACTAATTGCCACATAATATTTTATTATTATATTATTAAAAATATAAATTATATTTTAAAAATATTTTTTCTTAAGCTATATTTATTTAAATGCACAATGATTTTAGTTCAATATTCATAAGTTCTTAATTTTTTTACTTTTTTATATGTATTTAATACATATTTTTTCAAAAATTGAAAAATAATATAAAAATAAATAATACTAAAGAAGAAAGAATACTAATGAAGAAAAACAAATATAATTAAAAAAATTAATATTGAAAATTGATATTTGACCTGATACAGGTAATAAATGTTATTAAATTTTTAATATTCTTAAATTGAAAGGATTTTTAATGTAACAATTCTATTATGTTTGGTATCGCGGAAACAATAAATCAGCATTAAAATCTTCTGTTTGTGTGAATGGAAGTGTAAGTAAAACATTTGCTGTCAATCTTTTTTTTGGATCATGTTGTAAACATTTATTAATGAAGTCAATGCCTTCATTTGAAAGATTCTTTGGCAATGCTGGTGTTTCACCCATTCCCACCTAAAGAAGCATTATAAAATATATATCTATATAAAATATATATATATATAAATAAAAAAATTATAACATAAATTTGTATACCTTAAACATGATTTGATAATTAGAATCATAATCTGACCAAGGTCTTCGACCATTCGCCATTTCTATAACACAACAACCAATTGACCAAATATCAGCAGCTCTACCATGACCACTACTTTCTGATTTCATAAATACTTCTGGTGCCATATAAGCTATATACAAATGTTAAATATTAAAATATCTTCAAAAATATAATATCAAAATTAAAATATAGGCCACGAATTTTCATTATTTCTCTTTAATAGTTTTTTTATTTTATTTTAATTACCATTTTAACATTAATATTACTTATTATATTATCAAAGTAAGTAAATTAAAACTCATGCCCTTTATTTTTATTTTTAAGTAAAAATTAAAATTAACCTTGAGTACCAACAAAACCTTGTAATTCACCTGGCATAGTAGTATGTGCCTTAATTTGCACAGCACTCCCAAAATCACCAAGTTTCAAACAATTACCTTCATCCGTTAAAAAAATATTTGCAGCTATATGTAAAACATAAATATTGTATAATCAAAACATGTATTGTACATAATAAAAATATTCTTTTCTTATAAAATTATAAGACATACGTTTAATATCACGATGTACTATTCCATGAGAATGAAGTATTTCTACAGCTGAAATGAGTTGATATGTATATTTTCTAACCAATGATTCTGATAAACCATTTTCACTACCCGCTATTAAACTTTCTAAAGTTCCTTCAGCACAAAATTCCATAAAAATTAACATTTCTTCCTGTAATATATTTATTATCCAATATTTTTTATATATATATATTGAAAATAAGAATTGCATATATATTATATACATATTAACTTACACGGTGAATTTCTAATCCATAATATCGGACTAAATGTTTGTATTGAATTCCTTCAAATATTTGTAATTCCTCTGCAACACGTCTAATTGCTCTATGATCTCCAGGTTGTAATTGAACTTCTTTCATAGCTAATAATTCACCAGTTTGATTATTGACTATAGTATATACTTTACCAAATCTTCCTTGTCCTATAATTAATAGTTTTATAGTTTAATTTATAATATTGAACTAAAATGAAGATTTTAATATATTTTAATACACATTTAAACTTACCAATTTTAATACCTCTTTGCCAAGTAAAAGTTACTCTTCTTGCTTTAATATAAACTCTATCAACAGCTTTTCTATCTATAACTTGTCCAATAAGTTCGCTGTTTTTTAATTTCTCATCAATATTAAATTCTACTTTTTGTATACCTTGATTGATTCTTTCCTGTCTGGATAGAATTTGATCTAAATTATTTGTATTTATATTTCCATCTACAATATTTGATGAAGAAACTTTTTTGGAATAAGATGGAATATCTGGAGATTTAAGAATATCTTTAGGCTTCTGGGAAAAACTTGCAGTTCTAGTATGACAAGGTGAAGATGCTCTTGAATGAGATAATTTTTTTAAATCTAAAATATAATTAATCAAACATTTGATTTAATAATAATTAATAATTAATAAACATTTAATAAGATAATATACATTAAAAAAAAAAACTTTACTTTCTGTTTCTATATTTGTTGCAGTATTTGTACTTCCAACAACATGTGAAATACAACGATCCATACAAGTTTTTAATTCTTCAAATTCCTCATCAGTTAAATGTTTCGTATATTGTGGTTCACATACTGTAATTAAGAATTCTAAACCTTGATTTGCCCATCTAGGTCTTAAACCTCTTCCACGTTCACATCGTCTTTTAACAAATTCCATCCATAAAAAAGCAAAAGAAACTAAACTTCTTGCTAAAGTAGCTTTTTCTTCGAATGCAAATAATTTGCATATTTCTTTATGATAATCAAAGCCCATTCGATAAGCTTGATGAAGTATTTCTCTTATTCTCGATCGCATAGCAGATCGATCATATTCATAATTTGGTTCTTTTATATTTTTAAGATTATGTTGAAAATATTCAATTACAGTCGTAATATCGTCTTTAAGACCCATAACTGAATCCTATAAATATATAATAAAAAATATATTTTCAAATATATAAAATTCTAACTTAATTTTTAATAATATTTACCTTTACAGACATTAATGATTTTTCTAACTTCTCATTAAATGTAGACCACTTTTCAATATCACGCTTTATACATTTAGCAAGAACAATACACTTAACTATTTTTTCTCGAGCCTCTACAAACATTCCCTGCCATTCACGTTCTACGAATATTCGCTGAAATCTAAATTACATCAAAATAAAATAAGAACATTTTAAAAACAATTAAAAGTGTTCAAATAAGCCAATATAATTTTACCTGTTTGACCAATCATCATCATTCCAATCCTCAGTAGTTTCCTGAATTTCTCGTGGTCTCTCATTAAGGTATTCTTTAACTTGCTCAATCATAGTTTTCACAATTTCACTATAAAATAAGAAATAAGAAATATGGAAAAATATGCATTATAATAATATTATAACATAACTTACCAAAATTTAATTCCTGCAATTTCACATCCATTTATTATATTTCCTGCTATTGATTTTACAAATATCCATTCATCCATAATTAAATTTTTATAGAAACTATCATGTTGTACAATATCAACCCATTGTTGTAAATAATCAAGATATACTTCAAAAACAGCTTTCAAACTTTCATCAAAATCTTTTACATTTTCTTGAAATAAATTTTCGCAACTATTATCACTAACTGCTGCACATGAATGAGCAGCAAATCTATCACGATGAATACATGCAATTCTAAGACCTTCTCTAAGTTCACGCATAAGTTGTCGAATTGATAAAGGACTGGGTTGTTCTGGTTTTTGTTCTAATCTCATCCTCAAAAATTCATGAACGACATCTAATGGAACTCGAGATAAGAATACAAAAGCAGCTCTAAAAAAATTTATTACTTAATTAAAAATATAAAATATAAAATATAAAAATAAAATATATAAATAATATACAGAAATTTATTTTCATACCTATATGATGGAAGATTTAATTCTCTTGCTTCAGGACTCCATGCACCATATCGACGCAATTCTACATCACCTTCATATTCTTCAGTTAAAGTATCATTTACATCATTTTTTTCTAGTGTTAATCTTGCTTTTCTTAAGACATAAGTATGTAATCTTTCAAGAAAATATAGACTTTTTCTTAGACCTCTAGTCTTTAATACATCTTCAATATATTTTCTATTAATTAATAAAAAAAGAAATGAAAAAAGTAATTAAGTTAATAAGAATAATATCTCAATAATATTAACCTGTAAGCTTGCCGATCGAATTCAACTAAATAAAAATCAAGTTTATCGCTTTTATCATTTTCTATACTTGTAAATGAAATTTCAGGTGTAGAAGGCCAAGATTGTGTAAAGGATAAACCAGAAGAATTATTACTATTGTTACTATCTGAAGGACTGGAATTTTCATTTTGTTGATTTGATATTTCAAATCGTACTAAAGTTTGTTTATAATCTGAAGAATCAATTGTATCTGAAGACTGTGAACTAAAATAAAAAATACATTAAATTTCATTTTTTAACAATATCATTTTACTCTATGAGTATAGTTATTTTTGATACCTTATTCCAGAATCTCTATCATCATGTTTTCTTTTAGTATGCGATCTCATAAGTAATTTTCCTAATATTTGTAATTTGAGTTGATGATGTATAGTCATGTTATACCAAAGACACATTGCTTTCACTCTATCAGTGAATTCTGTACTTTTATATAAAGGATAATGTATAGCAAAAGCTTGTGATGAAGGATAAAGTGCTTCTGCTGCCTCTAATCTAGACAATAATATCTCTACTTGTTGTAATGCTTCACCTTGTGCTCGTGCACATGCTCTGCAATACATTGAAAGACAACCTGGACAAATACCTAATTCTATACTTGAATTTGATTTATTGTTATTTTTTACATTTGCAACAGGATCATATCTAAAAATATATGTTTATTTTAATTTTCTTTGATAACTATAATAATATAGTAATACATCAAATTCTTATATAATTTACCTGTACTCCATTATTTCTTTAAGTAAACTTTCTACAGTTTCCCGTTGTTTGCATAAATATTCATCCTGAGCCATTGGACTGCGATCAGCATAATAAGCTTGTAATTCTAGCCATATTAAATCTTTTAATTCATTTTGCCAACGTGTTTCTTCACGACTAATTTGACGAGAACAATTTCGTTCTATACTTCCCTATAAAATGTAAAAAGAAATGTTTAAAAATCTTTAATATGAAAATTAATAAATTAAATATTAAATTATTTGTAACAAAATAATTATTTACCAATTTAATTAAGAAAGAAAATGTATCATGAAATATTTCTCGTTCCTTAAAACTTAGCGTCTTTGGTGTTGATTCCTTATTATCCGAAATTAAAATCTGTTCATTAATTTTAATTTCAACCTTTTTTTCTTCTATATCAATAGGCTTTGATCGCAAACTACGAAATCTGTTTCGAGTTTCAATCTGCAAATATTTTCAATTAATTTTGTTTTGAATAACAATCAAACAAATCTGAAATTCAAATAAATTAACATAATTTCATCATTTTCTATTTATTATATACCTTTATGTGATTAGGAGTTGATACTTGACAAGGATTAAACTTTTCCATATAATTATAAGCTGCCTCTATATCTAATTTTAAATCTCTTTCATTTCCACGCAACATTTTTAAACTTCTTTTATATTTTCTGTTTCCCTCCTTCGTTATATCTCGATTTGCTTCGTTTTCATAATCTTTATCTGCTTTGTCACACATCTCATTAAAAATTATATTGTCCAGAGTATTACGTCTGCGAATCATCATTTTTGATTGTGTATCTTTTTCCCATGATTTTGTTTCTCTTAAAAAGTAATTGAATTTGTAAATATATAAATAAATAAATTTATAAGTATTAAACTAATGGAATATAATGTAATACATATCACGAATGAATATGTCTTACGATTGTAAAAGTTATTTAATGCAATTTTATATTTGTAATTTAAAATAATATATATTAAACAAAATATTTATGAAAAAATTTAAATATTACTTATATTAGAAGAATCTTATTTCCATTTTATTTCATACGTGATTTTTATATATTTGTTTGAAATACATTTAATCATGAATACTTATAACAATATAACAATTTTTATACATATACACAAATTATTATTAGCCAGCATTTTTTTTATAAATAAGTATTAAAAAAATATATTTGAAAGAAAATTTTTTTTATTTTCCACATAATAGCTTCAATTTTTTATATCTCTAGTATTTTTCGAAGATAAAAGATAATTCGATTTTTTTAAATGGAATGCTGCATTTTTATATTATGTGAAACTATATTTCAAAATGAATTTATGTTCATAATTATGATTTTCAAGATCATGCAAATTCATGAAAGAAATACTTTGGATAATGAAATGAATGATTTTAATGAATATTTTAATCGAATGATCTTAATTATTAATATATATGCAAAATATGGATTACATATGTATAATATAATATATGTATAATATGTATATATATAAAATAATTTCTATTGATAAAAAATCTTTTTATGTGAAATCAATATTCAAATTTTCATTATTTTTATAAAATTAAATTTTAAATATGATTTCGCCTGGGAATATTTCTTAGTTAAAAAAAAATATGTATTTAAAATTTTATACTATTTTGCATTATAATATAAGTTACATTTAAAATAAAAATATTGAAATTTAAGAATTTATCATTTCAGAGTAATATTTCATTAATAAAAAAAATTACTTTATATATAATTCATTATAATTCATTATGTTCTATATATTAAGAATGTTTCATAAAAAATAAAATTATTGTTACTTTTGTTAATATAACTTGTTGATTGAAGATATATGAAGATTGTTGAATAATTAATTGTATTATATATTGTATTGTATATTGATTTATTAAAAATTAATTAATTATCGGTATTAATGAGAGTAGTTCGATCATGTAATCGTATAAATCGTATACAATTTCATTTGTTTTAAATGATAATATAATTCAAACCGAGCAATTGAGAATACGTTTTATTTAATGAAATATAAGATAATATTTTATTATTTGTAATTACGAAATTATTTATATTTACGAAATTTTGTATCATAATCTAATAATGTGGAAGGATTTCTCCTTCTATTTCTCAATTAGATTAAAATGGTTAAAAGTATGCTTTATGATATTCTTTTGTTTTGATTATGATTGATTCTCTTTTAAAAAAATGTTTATCAATCAAATTTTTTCATCGAAAATAAAAATATATAATTTATCACTAATTTGATTTAATTATCATATAACTTACCCCCCATTGAGTTTTTGTCTTGAATACCGTTTCTTACGATTTAACCGAGTTCTTGGAGGTGTTTGCCCATAAATATCGCACATTGTTTGAATCGATTCATCGAATTCATTTGTCTGATTTTTTGAACTCTTGCTGGAAACATGATTTGATATAATATAGTCAAAATTTCTGAATACCGAAAATCAAAACTATATCATTGAAGAATACGAATATGTAAAATAAAAAATTCTATAAAAATTGTAATGCAATTATAAAAAGTTCTAATAACTTTAGATACTTAAATATTTATATTAAATATTTAATAAATCAATTATCTTTAACTTTAAAATTCAATTTACTAATTATATATATATTCACAAATATATGTAATATCGAATAATATCCAATATGACGAATGATATCCAGAAATTAATCAATAATAAATTTAGTATACTTTTATTTTAAGTATTTATTTTTTTTTAAAATTATAATTTAATTATGTAACATAAAATAATATAATATGTCTATATGTAATGTAATGTATATTTTAATATGCATTATACGTTATAAAAATATAGTATATTTATATTTTATAAAATATATACATTTACATAGTATTGTTATTTTTAATTCGAATATATTATATTATATATAATTAAATAAATCTTTTAAATACACAAATAAGTTAATCATATTAATCATGATTAACTTTATGTTAAACACTTAATTTTGTTAAATATGTAATTTTATATTTGATATAACAATGTGATTATTAAAATAATAAATATTATAATACCATTTTTGACATTATAATCAAATAAATATCTTGATAAATAAAGTCAATAATTGTTTTTTTATATAATGTCTACAATCATTTTATTCACAGAATATCAATATTTTGCTATGAATAAATAGCCAATGAAATATACCAACGAAATATTGATAAATGTCGTCATTTCAAAATCGACATTCGTTTTTCGTAGATAATATGTATTTTCTACAGCTTATTTTATTATTTACTATATAAATGCACCAGCAATCCAATTTTAGTATTAAAAATCAAATAATGAATACGTCATATAAACAAAGTGTAAACACACTATCACTCGTGATTCTCGCCGGTGCTATTTTTGTATTATTATAAATTGTATGAGCAATAGTGATATTATAATAAATTGTGAAAATGTGAATATTCAAAAAATTTACCTGACATAATCAGTATCATCATCAGAAGATGGATCTGAGAATGGATTTTCTGTAACATGACTTTTTTTATCGTAACGCAACATTTTCCATACATAACAAACGTATCACATTAAAGACAACGTCGTCGTCATTCATTAAAGAACTCGCGCAGATGCAATAAACTTGCGCTGTTGCCATTTACTTGACAAACAGGTGTTTGAAAAATAGAGTAATAATAGCAGCGCGGGTAATTTTGAAATGTCTCGAATATATTAAATTATATTCATATACATATCATAACAAAACATAAATATTATTAATTATGATTATTTTAAATCGCTCTTAATTATTTATATTTAATTTCATAATTATAAAAATACATATCTATTTATATATTATATAATATTATATATTATTATAATAGTTACATGTAAAATACATATAAAATAAATATTATTTTTTTCACATTGAAGGTAAATGTTAATATACATATAAGATAGATAAATATAAAATACATACAAATATTTTATGAAATACATATTATTTAACTTTTTCATTATTTATAATTATTTAAAAAAATTTAAAGAAAAATTATACAATAAAAATAGAAGTTATTAAATTGTAGTAAAATTTTGAGAAAGAAAAATTTTATTCAAATAAAAAAAATATAATTATTTATAAATACTATTATAAAATAGTGTATATACTATTGTGTAATACTATTATATATTATAAAATATATAAGATATCAAATACAAAATATATTAATTATATATTATAAAATATATAAGATATCAAATACAAAATAAATAATTTATACTTTAATATATATAATTTTTATCAATCATATTTTATTTTTATAGTATGAAAAATTTTTAAAATAATATTAATTATAAAATTATATTATATATTTCTCAATATACCCAAAAGAAAAAAAATTACACATTAATTTAATCACGAATCGGAAAAATATTTAGCGAGTTGTGAATAAGTGAAATTGATATTAAAAAAGAATAAATTGGAATCACAATAATATATTTAGTATATATGATATGATTTTTTTATTTAAACAATATCTAACTTTTTCAGCAAAGTACAAGAGATTTTCATATATCTTCGCACCAACAAATACAATGTTTATTAGCCTTTGTGATCTTATCTTGTGTTTTTATATGTATTTCGATTAATCAATAATACTGTTATAAAGATATTTTTCTCAATATAAAAATGGAATATTCAAAAATAATTATAGCAAATTTATGAAATATCGTCAAACATCAATAATTATAAAAATTTATTTAAGATATAAAAAAGCATATTTTTTTCTGCTATATTTTTTACGCTTGGATATGTCAAAAAAAAAAAAATTATAGCACCGTGACACTTTGACTATATGCGCACTGTTAAAGATTTTTTTTAATAATTTTATGAAGGTACAAAATACATAAATATATGTAAATTGGTTATTAAATTTTATTTCAAATCAAAAGTTTAATAACATAATTTTTTTATAAAATTACAATATACGAATAAATGTTAAAATAATTTTGTATTTATTACCTTCACAAAAAATTAAATTATTTAGTAATGTACGTTAGGACGATTCATAAATTTTTTACGTCAATAAACAAAAAAAAATATATATATATATTAGTTTTCAATATAAATATATTTAAGTACATTTAAAATATATATAAAAAAAATTCTTATTTGTAATTTTTATAAATTTTATAAAAAAATTTCTCAGTGAAAAATCCTAACGTATCAAATATTTTACAAATGTTTTTGGAATGTTTTAAAAGTAGCTTTGTTGCTACGCTAACCAAGCGATTAAAAATATCCAAATAAGTTTTTATAAAAATGATATTTTTATCTGTCTTTGAACATTAGAGCCTGACATTTGTTATATAAAATACTTTGTTATTGCTATGCATATTCAATAATCTTTTTTAATAGTACAAATAGACGACTATAAAATCCTTTGCTTTAATTTTCATTTAATATTATTTCAATAATAATAATAATAATAATAATAATAATAATAATAATAATAATAATAATAATAATAATAATAATAATAATAATAATAGTAATAGTAATAATAATTGTAATAATAATTGTAATAATAATAATAATAATAGTGATAATAACAATAATATTAATAATAATAATAACGATAATAATAATAATATTAATAAAAATAAAAATAATAATAATAATAATATTAATAAAAATAAAAATAAAAATAATAATAATAACAATATTAATAATAATAATAATATTAATATTAATCATAATAATAATGATACTAAATTGTAAATATTAATATTTATAATATATAATAATAATACAATAATAATAATAACACTACTAATTAAATTGTAGTATTAAATATAATCAAAAAATATCTATTGTTTTATATATATATTTCTTTTTCCTGTACTTTTCTTTTCGTATTTATTGATGATGATAATACAAAGTGAATTCCGATACATTGATCAGTTTTTAAAGTTTTTCATCATCTTTCTCATTTCATTGCAAAAACTATGTCATTTCTAACGCTCTTTGTTTGCATTCCGTCAAAAAATTGGCAGCATTTATAAGGCATTATATATTTTCCTTCGTATCAGCTTGATTAAATTTCATTGTCGTACTGTATAAATTTTTTTTTAAAAAGAAAACTGTTCTAAAACTTATATATGGCGTACCAGACAACCACATATTACAGTTTTTCAAGCATTCGACCTTTCAAACACACATTATTTTTTATTATTCCATTCTTTCTCGCATTCATTCTTTCATACTTTCAAAAATCTTGGTACCTATCGTTTTTATAGGAACCGCGCAATTACCTTATTGAAGGTATGCAATACAAAGAGTCGCGCGATTTTCCTATATTCTATATATTATTATATTACTGATTATTATATCTAGTATTTCAATATACTTATTTCAATATATCAATAAAGGCCACGAGTGTGTATCAATATAAAGTTACTAAACATTAGTTCAAATTCGTTCGTACTAAGTAGTATGTATAATTTCGCAAACGGTTTGATGAAATGCTTATATCTCTACTTTTTATGAAGACGGATATCGTTCATTTCATGTTTTCTAAATCAAGCGGTCGCTTGTACATTATTAATCTACTTAAAATAATATTTAGAGATTACTTATAACTCATTAAAAAATAATTATGATTATTTCGTACTGTTTTAAAATGTCAATGTGTTAAATAATTTTATTTATTATTTATATTATATCATTTACTGTAAATATTTACTGTGAATTGCAAAATGATACATCAGAATAAAAATGAAACTGATATGTATATATAAATACATAGCGACCGCTATTAACAAAATAATATAATTCGCAAATAGAAGTAAGCAAATAAAAATACAAAATATTTCTCGGCAAATCCTTACCAAGGACGGACAATATGCGACATGATAAGAATCACGACGAGAAGATAATTACTGAAACGAAATTATATATGTGACGTTATGTTTAATGACCGACAGTAATACTTCAAAAAAGAAAATACTAGTGCGCCGGTGCTCATAATCTTGTATGTAATGTTTTGAAGAAATAAAATAATATTCACAAATTATGTAACACATTTTCTTGACATTTTAGCAAAAAGGGATATTGTTAGAAAAAAACAACAGTAGCTAATAATATATATTAATAGTTAAAATAACAAATTATTACGAATTAACGTTAAATATTTTATAGCTAAAACAGCAAGAAAATTTACACTTGTTATGAAAAAATATATAAATATTTTGCTTTATGAAAAATTATTGCTTAACAGCGATCAACGTGGAAGCATACATGGAAGACGGCGCAAGTTGGTCGCTCGTCGCGTTCCTTGCCAATTATGAAAAATTTTTTACTTTGCTAGCTGTACTTCAGAATATAGAATCGTCTTCAAAAAATAGTAATACACATTATAAACTTTACATTTCGCTTATAAATTGTAAGCGATTTATATCTTGAGATATCTTCAAAAAAATATTATAAAATAATATGTTGAAGCTCTAAATTGTCTTTGTATACGAATTAGCGAATCTGTACGTCTTTCATATAGAATAAATGATTACTGAGTGTTCTATGTGTACATGAAATTGAAAAAGAATTTAAAGACAGGATGAAATGGGCAGGCAAATAGATAAATGCATACATAATTTACATGTTCTCAAATTGATCAACACGGCGCTTAGTATTGCCTTTGCGAATCTCACGAAGCGTTTTGTATTTATCACGACCTTGTTTAACATTTTCCTTATGAATTTTATCCATGACAGTTTCTTTCGATTCATCACGTGATTGTGCAAGATCTTTCTTCAATGCCTGAAAAATATATTTGAGTAAAAAATTGTTAAGTTAATAAATAAATAAATGTTTTATGAATTTAAAAAAAATTCATTATTTGTAATAATATTACTAAATATAAATAAAATTCACTACCTTAAGTTGGTCATGAAGACGTTCATTTCTTTCTGCCAAGGTACGTCGCTCCTCGACTGGATCAATTATTGATTCATCAGTTGCAAGATCTTTAGTAACATCACCATGAGAAACTTCGTCTTCTCCTTCTTCTTCACCTTCTTCATTTTCTTCAACATGATGATGATGAGGCGTTGTATTAGCTTGAAGTGCTCGATCGGCTTCTTCTTGTCTTAATCTATATATAAAAAGTTATTGATTTAAAATATAAAATATAATTATTTTTTTATATTTTAAATATGTAGAATAATAGAAAAACAAATTACATACTTGGCAGCTTCAAATACTTCTTCCAATCTCCTTGCTTCTGCATCTTTTGCTACTACTTCGGATTGTATACGTTGTATTTCTTCTTGTTTAGCTCGTATTTCTTGTTCAAGTTTAGCACGTTCAGCAGCTTCCATTTCATGTGAAAGTTCAAGTTTTTCCATCATAGCCGTAAGTTCCTTCACATAAAAATAAGTCATATAGAAACATATATCATAGAAAAATTACATTTCACACAAAACCATACATACTTTCTGGCGATCTTCTAATTCTTCTTTAGCAGCTTGTAATTGTCTAAGATGTTCTTCTAAACGTCGAATCATTTCTTGAGCTTCATTTAACTCAGCTTTCCGCCTATCCATTTCTTCTGCCATATTTCGAAGCCTTTCTTCATATTCTTGCTGTTTTCTTTCTGCACGTTCTCTTGCTGCTATCTCTAATTGTAATTTTTCTCTTTGTTGCTGTTTTGCAATTTTTTCTTCTCTTGCTTGCGCCTTTAGATTATAAATATTTTTATAAATTACAGAAACAACTCATTATTTGCAATAAAAAATAGATAACAATACAAAAGAAACAAATCTAAAACATACCTTCATCTGCTGTACATCAATTGTATCCGGTTTACGTCGACGCATGTAAAGTTCATGATTACCCATACATAATGCCAAAATTCGCTTGTTTATTTTAACTCTAGTGGCAAAGAAGACAAAATCTGGTGCCTTTTTGTCAATTGGCTTAATTATAAATTTTTTTTCATTAAATGAAATATTTCTTATCTCAGACCATGGAAAACCGATTTTTGGTGTTAATTTGTCATCTTTCTCGTATATATTCAAACCCAAAGCATCAACACCTAACCATAGATCTGTACCTTTTTTGTTACGAATTTCAAAATAGTTTACTCCATACATTTCTAAATCCTAGATACATGTATTAATTATACAATAAATTATATATTTACATAATAAATTAACACAAAAAATTATCAAATCATTACTTGAGCAATTTTTAGATACTCCATCATTGCATCTTCACGTAACATTCCACGATGTTCTTGCCACCAATTAGTAATCGAACTTTCCCATTCTTCTTTGCTCATTTTGTGTTGATCCACAACTCGTTGTGGCAATAATCGATCATTTATCAAAAAACCAGCAGTATGCGTACCTTTTTGAAAATCTCCGTGTTTCGCTTGAACTGCATAAGAGGCTAACAATACAGATGTTTCCGGAGGACAATAAATTTCATCCGTAAGAATAGCATTTTTCACCTAAATATAATTCATATATGTATATATGTATGTATGTATATATATATATTAAATATTAATTTTTTTAATTCAACTAACTTTATTATTACATTATAAAATTTAAAATAACAAACTGCACAGTCAAATAAAATATATTATGTTACAAATATGTATTTATAACTAACATAAAAAATTATATTTTTTTATTTTAATTAACATAAAAGCTATTTTTTTAGTATTTATATATATATATATATATATATATATATATATTCTTTTTTTTATAATAATAATAATCTTTTATTTCAATATAATATTTTACAGATTAATTTCTTTATTATATCTATTATATCTACATATAAATCTTGAAAGATTTAGATATATATTTTTTAATATGTTATAATACACAATTGGAAAAAAAATACAATTAAAAAAAAATAGATTCACTCATACCTGAAGATAAAAAAGACGCAAGGTAATATCTTGAATTAATTCTTCGGCAACATCTTCGGGATAGAATTTGGCACGGAATTTGAATTGCAATGGAGTCTCTTTTTTGACTTCCTGGTTCATCACCTAAAACATTATTGAATTAATTAGAAAGACATGCAAAAAAAAATTTTGGTAGGAACATATTCAAAAAATTTGGAAAAAAATAAATGGCCAATCTAAATCACTCCATCGTTCGAAAACGTGCAAAGTGATGTTTCTCATCGGTATATATGATGGAATAGTGATATTTCACATGCAAAATAAAATATGGACATAAACTCTTATAGCATAATTAAATGACAGAAACGGTAACGTGGTAATAAAATAGTCAATATAACATTTTTATCATATTATATTGTGATATAATAATACAAGCATTAAGATAATACATTGTCACATGAACTTCTGATTTAGCTTGCGATAAGATTATTATGATCTAAAATATCTTTTGCCCGATATATTTTTTTGTGGTTTGATAGTCCAAGAGAGAATATTGGAATGCGTGAAACATTTATTGGATTTTTGCTTTTATTAAAAGATAGAAACGTAAGCTAGATAGCTATCTATCTAAACATTTTATAAATGGAAAATAATTATTGCGATGACGTTTTAATTGACAAGATTATTTGTTAATCTCATAGGTATGTGAATATCTTATCTGACAAAAGAAAAATATAGGAATTATACAATGAAATATAAAAAAACATATAGATTTTTTGAAACTATGATTGATGTGTTCATAATCAATTTATTTAGTGCAATTTTTAGTGTAATTTTTAATAAAAATTAAAAATTAGTGTGAAATTTAATTTAATTTAATCTAATTAAAGAAATTTCAATTAGATATATATTCTTGTCTGGTTAAATATAATTAATCATAATATTAATTATAACTTTTTATATCTAATATTCACTTTTTAAATCTAAACTCTGTTAAGATATCATTTAACTAGAGACCACCATTTTATTTTATAAAAATAAAAATATTTAATAATTTTTATTTAAAAGTGTGGAAATTTTTTTTTTAATGTATATGTGATTTATATATTTGCTTAAATAAAAAATCAATTTTTTTGTATAAATTAATAATTAATATTTGTATATAGATATTATTTAGATTTTTAAAATTTAGAGATTCATTTTACTCACAATTAAATATGTACATTCAAAATGAAATATTTTCACGAAAATTTTCCATGAAAGTATCCCAAGATAACAAATTACATTTAATTAAAGTATATCGTGTTTATATATTTTTTACATTAATATCATCCAATTACAGATGAATTAAATATAATAATATATTAATATAAAATAAAATATATTTTTATTTTAGAAGAAACAAATAAAATACAATTTTAATTACAAAAATATAATTATTTTACAACAATTTTCAAAATAGATGATAATATTAAATATATAATATTACTTTATTAATTATTAAAAACTATTAAGAGGAAAAATTACTCGTTTATAAATATAATTTCAACAAAAATTATTCAATTTAAATTGAATCTCTAAATTTTAAAAATCTAAATAATATCTATATACAAATATTAATTATTAATTTATACAAAAAAATTGATTTTTTATTTAAGCAAATATATAAATCACATATACATTAAAAAAAAAATTTCCACACTTTTTTTGATAATTACTTTTAAAAGAAATATATTTATTCATATAATTATAAATTAATTGAAATGCTTTTTAAATACATGAGTAATTTGTAATATTTCGTTATACGTAAAAATGCTCATTTAAGAAAAGTTAATAAACTTATTATAATAAACTAACGAAAATAATACAAAAAAAAAGTGAAAATTTCACAATTAAAAAATTTATAAATTGCAATGAAGCTAATATTTAGATATTCAATTGTTATATTTTCGCTGCATAAGAATCCGCAATTTAATTATAATTGGAAGCAATTATTTGGATTCATGGTAAAAAAAAAGTTTATGGTGATCTCCAGTCATGTTCGAGTCTCGTAACACATGGTTGAGCGTTACGAATGCGGAACCGCATCCGTAGACAGTCCTCGTACGGAAGTGCCAATCGAATTCCCGGATATGCCTTGACCACACCACTGACATCGCTGGTACTACCACTTTTTCGTAATTATAATTGATATCTCAGCATGATTGTATAATTTCATGGTCAGAAACAAAAAACTCGTTCAAAAAAAAAAAAATAGAAAAAAAAAGAAAAAACAAAGAGGAAAATAGCGCAATGTAATGAAAACGCTATGAAATCAAGATTGCAAATATAACAAGCGTGAGAAATTTGACATAAATACATATTGATGTAAGTTAATTGTCAATGTCAGGAAAAATAATAAATGGAAATTAGATTTCACATAATGAATTCAATTAATTTGAAATCGTTTTATTATAGTATTAATATTATATTATTTCACTTGATTTGAAATTAAATTTCAAGTGAAGTTGGATTCGTTTTTTGACAATTTTAAAGTTAATCCTAAAATTAATTAGATTTGACTTTATTTTATTTGGTTTTTTTTTATTTTTTTATATATAAAACATATTTTTTTGTTATAAATCAATTATTAGTTAATAATTATGAAAATATATTCATATAAATAATTTAAGAATATTTTAAATAATATAAAACGAATGAAATATCGAATATTGTTTGGACTATAATAAATTAAAAAATTTGATATTTTTATATAAAAATATCACGATTTAATTTTTTCCAATATGAAATTTCCAATATGAACAATAAATTATTCTTATATATATTGAAAAATATTATTAGAAAATCTAATTCAATTAAAATACATATAAAATTTTTGTTTCTCCTTTAAATTAATTTAATTTGTGCTATTATATTTTTTAAAACTTTGTTATAAAATTCGTATCAATAAAATTTTAAAAATCAAAATTTTTAAAATATTTATTAATCGATGGCCACTAAAAAATTAAAAAAAAATGCATTATCTTATAAATTAACATAAAAAAAAAAGCATGGTTTATGTAACAATGATTATGCTCAATTATAAATGTAAATATTAGCTATTTATTTTCCATCAACTCCTCATAATTATATCTAATTAATTATATTTAATCTTAATTAATCATTAAATGCAGATTTTTTTCTATATAAAATTTACTTTTATATAGAATGATATGATAAGTTTATGGTTATTTGTTGAATATAAATATCATTCGTAATATTAAATTGTTAAGAAGAATATATATAAGATTATATAAGCTAATTCTAATGACAATTAAAAATTTTTTAAAAAAATATGACTTTTTAGAAATCATAATTATTTTAAATCATATTTATGGAATATTACAATTAACATAATTATACTGAATAATTATATGTTAAAAATTTGATTTAAATTTAAATGCAAATAAAAATTTTGATTGCTTTTTTTTCAGGATGAACATACAAATATACGATACAAATATCATTTAATATCTCTTAAAACTATTGCATACATAATTACATATTAAGATCTTAAAAATTTACATAAGAACTTTTATACAATGCAATTTCCTTAATGATCAATGCATATATATGCATATATTTATGTAAATTTATTAATTATTTAATTAAAATACAATTAACTAATATACATAAAAATAAAATAATTTAAATTAAATTTCCATTTTACAATTTAAAAATTCTATTTATTAAAAATATATTTAAACATTATAAAAGAAATGATTTAAAATTATCTTGGTATACTTGTGATTGCAAATAAGAATTATTACATTGTAATATGTTCTGATGTACAATAATGTACATATAATATATAATAAAAATATTTTAAATTTATAAAAATTTTACCTATTATTTAAATTTTTTAATTTATAATAAATTTAGAAGATTAAATAATAATTTCAATATTGAATTACCATTATATACATACATGTATATATTTTATAATAACAATAATAAACGCATTTAAAGATTAATAAAGATTATAAATTACTATCATCGAAATCAAACTAAGGAAATAAATAAAAATCAAACGAAAGAAAAAACTGTGTGCATAACTTTTACTAGCAATTGCTGTAATTGTTAATTTTGCATTTAGTAAAAAAATGTTTATTTTTTTAGATTAATACGTGGTGAAAAAAAAGCATTAATTGCTGTGTTTGATTTGAATTTATAATACAAGCGTTTTTGTAAGCGCCAAGATCGATCCTCGATTAATTATAATTTATTATTCTTAGATAAACATTATGAAAATGTTACATTATTATATTTATATCTTGATAAATCTATTTGTTAATATAGTTTGTTAAATTACATATAAATGAATCAATATGAATTTTTTCTCATTTTTTTTATGTAGAAAATCACTCGTTATTTTTCATGATATGCAAATTTTACACATATGTATACATGTATAATCATATATGCATAAAAAATAAAAAAAAATTTTGAATTTAAAATTATACAGTTGTGAGATATACAATTCAATTTTCATTAAAAAAAAAAGTAAACAAAATGCTTATTAAATTTTCTCCGGAAAAGACACACTAAAAAATTTCAAATTTTTTTCCATTTCAAAATTAAAACTAACACAGTTAAAAATATTTATTATTGTAACGAATCAGGGTATTATCATTTAGTTCGAGGATTTTAATCTAGGCGCTGGGACAATTATCTCACGGTTCATGTCTACAGGTTTAAAAAACTTTAATTACAGTCTTACGTGCCAGAATTTTCGAAGACCACACGGTAGCACCTGCAATTATTTGCCAATATTGTCACATACTGTTCTTGTCTTGTAATTTTATTGTCGAGAATGAGACTGATAAAGGATAGTTCAAAATCTTATATTGAAAGATACTTGAATGAATAAAACGTCGATTTATCTGAACATTCTCTTTTAAAATATTAAAAAGTTATAAATATTTATACATGTTTTATACATGTTTATATAAAATAAGTTTATTTTTTAATAATATTTTATATTAAATAACACAGCATTAGAAACGCACCAATTAAATTATATATTATAATTAAGTGATAAAAATAAATAAATATTACATAAATAAGTTAATTGATGTTGGAGAAACGTGGTTTTAAAAATATTAAAAACATTAAAAAAATCGAAAACGTAGAATAAAGATTTTTATTTTTGAGAAAATTAATTTTCAATATTTAATTAACAAATATTGAAAAAAAATTCCCAATTAATCAATATAATAAATAAACATAAATAGAAATTTAATTTTATCTTGTTCACATAAGCAAATATTAGATATTATATCATTATGAAAAATAATTTTCATGAAAATAAATTCTAGTATATGAAAAAATAACATTTTGTTTTCAATTTATCTTTTTATAAAGAATATTATAAATAAAATTCAACATTAATTATACCAATAACATTCGCATATTTTTAATCGTTGTAAAATAAAAATCATTTTAATAGTTTTGACATTATCATTTTACAAATTTTTCAATAATTATATTTTAATTTTCAATAATAATTTCATTCATTTTATCATAAAAAACAAATACTATAATGAATAAAATATTATTAATATATTATTATTATGTATAACTATCCCAAATCAATTCATTATCGATAATATACATGTTGACATTATCGTAATTTCTAAATTCTATTTTTAACAAAGAGACAAAAATTATGTGACAAAATGTTAGCCCGATGTCTCAAAAAATTCATTATCATTGGTAATCAATAAAAAAAAAATTATTATTGCTATTTAACTTTAAATACAATTAAAATTTATAAAAAGGAAAAAAGATATCATTCAACAAATATTCCTTTTTTGTTTCAACAATGTTGTGTTACTAAAATTTGAACATAAATTCACGCTTAAGCTTTAATTTGAAACAAACTGTAATTAAAAAATGCTAATTAGAAAAAAAATAAATGCGCAACGTGTTTCGTATAAATTGTTCCGAGATATGTTTTCCAAAACATGTCGCTCAATTATGAATCGGAATTATACTATTGTACAATTGATATTAAAAGCGTGTTCCAAGGACATCGATAAATCGTACTAGTCACGATTTGAAAATGTTATGTCGTACCACTGTGAAATTATAATACAAATACATATAAACAACTAATTATTTAATACTATTATAAAATACACCAAATGATTATAAGTGAATGATTGGTCTTTTTTTTTTTTTTTTGCACTTATCTCATTTGGGAATAAAGTGTGTAAATAAATTATAAAGAATATTCTAAGGATACTAGATAAAAACAGAAAATAACATAACATCATTTATCATTTAGAAAATACTATGAACTGTTTTTATCATAAGACAAAGTATTAACATTTATTAGATTATGTTAGGTTCTGAAAATTCTTTTCATTTTCTTATTATACAAATCTATTCTTTTAGAAGTTTTATGTTATATTAGTTATATAACAAAAATAGTTTTGATTATATAAAATATGGATCTAGAAGATTTTTTATATTTTATCATTTGGAATTTATAAGATTTTACATGGAATATACAAAATCTAAAATATAAATATCTATCACTATTTCCCTGAAACTTTTTTTATTCCAATTTCAAAATCAAAACTGTCATTTTAAGTTATTTGAAAGATATAATATAGAATCATCAATTCATTTTTTTATTATTCCATTAGATATTTAATTGTAAGACTATGAAAAGAAATTCTATAATCTGCATCTTATAAATTCTCAATTTTTTAATATTATTAATTGGTAAGTTATTATGTAAGAAAACTATAGATTTTTTTGTAAAGAAACTCATTATCATTAATGTTAAAAAACAATTGAATATCTATGAAAAATAATAAATAATTGAATATCAGTAAAAAGTAAACTGTTTTTCTCAAATGTAAATAAACGAAAAAAATTCTTAAAACAAATTAATGTGCAAAATATCATTGAAGTTTATTTTTAATATTTGAATTTAATTTTGCATTAAATCTTTTATAACTTGAAAAATAAACATTAACATTTTTGCAGGCTAACTTTTATACTTATTTAGTCTCTAGAATCATTCCTTAGATTTTTTTACTTCGTTCGAACGGTAATTTTGATTCATGAACGTATTGGAATGCGCGCTATTTAAGCTTACAATAACAGAAATATATTAGACTTCACTTTTAAAGATAATTTTTGTTTTGTCTTATCAACAAATATTTCCTTTTTCTTTGAAATTCTACCATAATAATCGTTCTTTCGCAAAATTCATAATATAAAATAAATATCTTTTTTTTTTTTGATTTTTCGTTTTTATTTATGTTTATTATCAATTCTTGAAATTTTGGGTATTATTACACAATAATCTTTATTATTTATAATAAAGTTACGATTATTATAATATTATCTAAATTAAACTTACTAATTATATTTACATTTTCTGAAATTAAACATTACTTATTCAATCGATTCCTTTATATTTTTATAATATGAATGTAAATTCTATAAACATTATTCGATTCATATTTTTAAAACTCAAGTAATTCATATTTTTATCATTTAAAATTTTTAGCAGCATTATCGTTTAAATTTTAGTAGCATGCGTTCAAATATTAAGGTGAACAAATATGATCATAAATTTCTATTTTATTTCAGTAATAAACTGGTATGTATATATAATTACGTCAATATTAAATGGAACTATGCTAAAAATAACTGTCAGGTAACTATGTATTCTAGAACACAATAATCCACATCAGTAAATTACATTAGTATACATATATGTTTACTATATGTTCAATACTCTATATTATTAGAATATTTGCACATATTTATGAAATCTATAATTTATAATTAAAAAATTATATATATATATATCATAATAATCACGTTATAAGATAATAAAACAAATGTTTTTCATTTTTATATTCAAATGCATTTTTAGAAATTTGCTATTTTTTTTTATAATTGTAATAATGATTAAATTAAAGTAGAAGTAAAAAAATAAATTATTTAAAAAGTAGGGAATAATTTAAAAAGAAAATAAAAAAGAACAAAATTTTGAAATTACATTGTTTAAATTCAAAAACGAATCTTTTCATCAGACTATTTGAAAAATAAAATTTTGTATAAAATTTATATAAAATAAAAATAAATGTTCATCAATGTATATAATTTTTTATTGAATAACAGATTAATGATAAAACATGTATTTTAATTCTATTTTGTACACACATATCTTTATTTTCAATATTATAAAATCAAAATAAAAAAGAAAAAAAGAAAAAGAAAGGAGAAAATTACATAATCGAGTTATAACATTGCAAAACAATTATTTTACTATATAATGAAATTATTTATCGACTAATCATAATGAACAAAATCAAAATGCATAGTACTTGTGCATCTGCATTAGGTAAAAAAAAATAGATCAATGCAATCTTTGATCTTATAATCTATAATGCTTTTGTATAATTTGAAAATATGTAATATGATTTATTATGTTGATTAAACTCATAACTTACCCTAGACAAGAACGGAAGTAGTCCACTCTTCCAGTTGTTAATATTGCGGTTAGCATGCGTTCAAAGAATGAAAATACGTTAAAGTTAAGTATACAAAGAAGCTATTTGGATGTTCGGCTACATGCTTGTCCTTGAAATTATTGTGTAATTTGAGAGCAAATGAAACAAAAAGACAATGAAAGACCGTGTGAGACACATTAATTTCAAAGATTGTCCGTATGAAATTTATCTATAAAACGGATAAAACACCAAAGCTTGCTGTATAAATTTATTTTAAGCATGATTATTGTATCGATTCTTTATAGAATCAAATTATTAAGTGTTTGGAAAAAATACATCTAATCACTGATCTTATATATTCATGAGTAATCTTTGCAGGATCTAAAAATTAAAACAAACATAAAAATTAGTACAAAAATGTTAATTAAGACTTATTTATTAAATTATAAACAACCTAAGTTTGCATTAGATGAAACGAAGTGAGTCAGCGATTTGATAAAGTGAAATAATTCTATTTCACTTCATCTAATAGAAACTTAAATTGCTTATAACTTAATAAATAAGCCTTAATCAATATTTTTATATACAAACTTTTTTGTTTATTTTGACTGGAAAATCAATTTTTCAAAATATTTCATGAATATATAATAACATCTTGTATATATTGAATATATCATCTCATATATTTTCAAAATTATTTATAAAAAAATGCTTCAAATAGAAATTGTATATTTTTGAAAAAAATAAATTGGAAATAATTTCATGTAATAAATAAAAAGTTAATCATTTGAAAATCAATTTTTTTTTTAATAGAATCATATATTTTTAAATCGTTTCAAATCATCATTTCCTATATTAAGCTATTCGTTAAAGAGATATTTAAATATTAATATTACATATGATACTAAGTATGATATGTAAGTATAAAGATCTTCCACTTGAATAGAAAAAGTTATTCGATCCTTAAATGATTCACCAATTTTTTTTCTATAATATTTTCTATATATGCTAGAAAAAGTTCATTTCATAAAATAGTTTATTTTATAAAATAAACTTACGTACTCATATTCATAAGAATATAAATTAATTTAAATATTTATGTTATAGAATGATTTATTATTAGACATGTAATATTAAAATTCAAAGATTTCTTGACATAAATAACTAAATAATGAATGAAATAAACAACAAAGTGAAATAAATTAAAAATGATTTGACCAAAAAAATCATGATTGACTTTCAAATGTCCTTTACAAAATATTTATAAAAATTTTATTATACTAAATTATTACTAAAAAAAAAAAATTATTTCTTTAATAAAATAAATTATTTTCTTTTTAAAACCAATCTTCGTTTGAGATATCTTTTACTATATAATAAATAATTTTGAAAATATTTAAATACTTTTGAAATATTGAATTGATTTAATCTTTCCTGTTTATAATAATAAACAGACAAAATATTCAAAAGATTAATTGAATAAACTGAAAATAAAAAAAAATAATTTGTTTAGTACATGATTACTAATCTGATATATACACACTGTTTTAAAATTATACTACAGAGATAGTTTAAGTCATTTGAACTTAGCAATGATTTTAGTTTAGTTTAATTATACTTCATTTTTTGTGATAAAGTTATAAAATAAATGTAATTATATTAAAATGGTATAATCATGCATCTTACCACTAACACTTAACTATAATAAAAAAAAATTATATTGAAACAAGACTCTCAGAGTACATATCTTCCATGATAAAGTTAATATCATAAATGTTTTGATATAGATATTTCCTTTCCATTATATTATGCGTAGGCGATCGTTAAAGTTTAATTATATTTGTGTATATTAATTATATTTTTAATAGAGAAAATTTTTTCCTAAAATTCATCTAAAATTTTTTAAAATCATTATTGATAGAATTTTAAAAGCTATATAGATCATTGAGATAAATTAAAAAAAAAATACATATTTTATATTTTCAATAAATAATACATTGAAATAATTTAATTCTTTTTATCAAAATGTCACCATCATAATCAAAAATCATAATTTCATAGAAAAGATATTTTCAGAATAATGATATCTGAAAAAAATTTTTCTGACACGAGTCATGATATTCAAGAATGCTGATACTTTACAGAAAACATTGAAACACAAGACATGTGCATAATCTCATATTACAGATAAGCTACGTATACGTATTGCTAAATGTATAATAAAATTTCTTGCAAATTATTCACTTGAACATTTAAAATAAAAAGAAACGATACTAAGAATAATTTGATTAATAAATAATAAATATAAATATTATTGTCAAATTTATCACAAAAATTCGTTCCACGATATGTTACATTGTGTAATTTAATATTTAGGATTTGAATTTTTTGTTATATCATGTATAAAAAAAACTGACCATCGAGTGACTTTTTTTGAAAATCATTTTTACTGATGTTTTACATCGTTTTTCATATTTAACAAATTATTAGAAATTAATCAATGAGAACTAGAAAATTAATTTTTTTATCGTATTTTTGTTTAAAAAATATTTTATTAAATGATTAATAAAAATAAAAATTAATACAAATTTCTAGTTGAATATAATTGTGAAATATTCTATATTCTTCGCATTGATTCATATTTTTACCCTGCTACTATTTATATGAGATGAGTCAATAACTGAAATATACAAGGAAAGGATATGCTGTTGATAAATTGAAAATGATAAAACAACTTTAGTTTTTATAAAAAAAAGAAAAAAAAATGCTGAAAAGAATCAAGAAATCTTTAATAATTTTAATAATTTCAAATATTATAATAATTTTTTAGCATAAACAGTTTAATATCTTTTTGTAAGATTAATATATTAAAAATTATAATTTTATTTCAGAAAACATATGTCACCTTCATATGACCTCTACGCATTCATGTCAAAGAAATTAATTAAATCTTATACATCTCGCAAAAATTATTTGAATTCTTATCTGAAATCATTTTTTTAAATTATTTTTTTAATAATTTGCATTTATTAAAATTGAACATCTTGTATACGATAAATAAATTAAATATATTTAATCTATTTATTATAAATCATAAAAATTTATATCAATTCTAATAATTATGATAATTAAGATTTTTGATAATTTTTTATTGAAAGAAAAATTTGATAATGAAATCCACCATATGCTCTGAAATAAGAATAAACAAAATAAAAAATCTAAAATAAGATAGACGTTTAAAGATTTGTATTTAAAAATTTCTAACCATTGAACTGTCCTTGCAATAGATATTAGTGATATAAATAACACGAGAATAAAAAAAAACAAGATCAAAGAGACATCGTATCGAAGAACTGGTTATAAAGTCACAGTAGGAATAATCGTTTGACCAATTACTGGAGTCTGCATATGTTACGTAATAATCAACAGTCTACATGTAAGAAAACAAGCACCTGTATTGCATTTTCGATTCACAGCCTGTTGCGGAGTATCATTATTCTCGGATAAAGTTAATTTCCTCGCGGAATCTTTGATCAACAACTCAACAACTCTTTAAAATATGTATATTCAAAGCATCGTTATGCCGTTATATCTCCTTGGAACTTCACCATTTAAAGTGTAGAAAAAATAATGAAAAGATTATATAAATTATTTGACGTGCTGTTAACGAATTAATAAGTAAAATTATTTGAGGTATAATAAAGTATAATATATTTTTTTCTTTGAATAATTAGATTCATAAAATTTTTTTATACTTGAATTCGAAAGATGATAATGAGGAAATAAATAGTCACAATATATTATAAAATAATTACTATGAAAATTTTGAAGAAAATTTTTAATGAAATGAATTCTAATGATGATATTGATTAAAAATTCAAGTGAATATTCAATTCATATGAACAAATTTCCAAGTTGCAAGATTTAAGAACGAAAACATTTTTGTGTATAAAGTATAAAATCGTCCAACCACATGATATATATATCATAAATTCAAGATAAATGTTAATTACTGCTTAATGTTTTGTTTCTTCATACTTTCGTATTTCAAAAAATAATGAAATAAATTTCAATTTTATTCCGAGTAATAACAAACCCATCATATCAAGTAATGAAATATTATTAACTATTATCGAACGTATCTGAAAGTTATCTGTTTATTATTGATAATAATTGTTTATTATTGAAATATTTTTCATTCGAAAATTTTTATTGAAATTTTTAAATTAACTTAATTTTCTTGCAATAAAAAAGATAGAATTTTTATTTAATTTTGATTATGTTTTCTTTTATCATAATAATTTTTACACTTTATTTTGAATTATTTACGTAAGATAAATCTTGTATTTTTTCTTTGTATTAATTTAAATTATATTAATTTATAAAATTATTTAAAAACACTATAATGTTGAATATGTTGAATAAAATTCTTTTGCAAAGAGTTAATTTTAAAATAAAAATAAAATTAATTAAGAGTATTAAAGAGAATTTAACTAAATGTACTAAAAAAATTATTTTTGTATATGAATCATCGAGTCAAAATAATAAACATATTTATACGTATTATAAGCCGATTCTCTCAAAAGACTAAGAATATTTCGTTTTATTTTAAGATCTTATTTAATAATGCCTTTTCATAAAATACAATATTAACATCGTTCATCTCATAAAAGAATACGTGCAATGTAATCGGAATAAGAACATTGCGTATGACACACTCATGATTCATCTTATTCTTGCGACTCTTGTATTAAATGATTAATTAGAATCAAAAAGAAAGCATAATATCATGTAAGTTTTAATGAAAAATGACAAAAATAAAACGAGTTATACATATTATGTGCGTATCTAATTCTTTTTTATAACATTTTTTTCGAAATATGACGTTGGATTTATCAGATCATTTATATTATTAATCTCTTTTTAAATGAGTTTGATAATTTTGTCGATATTTACCACCAATAAAATTGAACAAAATATATTATTTGTATCAATAAGCAATATCATAATTTATAAATATACAATTTTTTATTTAATTGAACAATCTGCGCTTACGTAATAGAAAAAAATTGTGAACAAAAATTTATTAGTATTTAAGATTCAACAGATGACAATAATATATTTCAAAAATAGTTTTTTTTAAAATCAAAGTCATCTTTTTTAAATGGAATTTATGTTTTTTCTTTCTTTATTATATTTTAAAAGATATTAAGATAAATTCAAAAAAGATATTATATAATACTTTTATTAACGCAATACGAGATTTATAATAATGAAAATAATAATACTTCTCAAGCTCAGATTATTTGTGAATAATTTAAATTTGAAAACGATTGTTATTTTATAATGCTTTATATAATATAATAATATAATTGAATATTAAATGTAAAAAAAATCATATTTTCTTTTTATACATATTCAAAATGTCTTTCGTAATATTTTGTTCTTTTGTAAAACTTTCAAATTTTACTGTTTATTATATTATATAATAAATTGAATATATAGCACTATATATATATATGCTATAATAATCTCAATATTATTAATAATTTCAATATTATTAATTGTAAATATTTTCTCAAAAAATCAAATGAAAATCAATCAGGAGAATTGTTAATAATTTAATTTTGAAATATATTTAGTTAATATTATTTTTACTATTTCAAATCAAATATGTAATTGATTTGGAATTTTTAATATTTTATATATATTGTATACAATAAAATAAGAAAGAATGATCGTATGAACCTATTAAAAAATCACATTAATGATTCTTTTGTTTATAATTGAATGGCCATAAATAGCTAAAAAATTATGGTAAATATCATGTTAAATAGAATATTCTGCACATAATTTCTATAATTTTATATAATTCTATTTAATGTAAATTATGATGAAAATAGTTTTCTAAATTCATGATTCAAATTATACAAATCGTTATTAGCTTCATCTATAGATGAGAGATATCTCTCCTTATGCAATCCTGTTCATACGACACACTTTAAAGTATGGTTACAGTGGATGCGTTTTCTGACGATTTGTTATCCTAACGACTGCACTTGAAATATTTATAGGATAAATTCACGGAATATCTGAAGAACGAATCGCATAACCACTCTCATAAAAACCTATTTGTTTGATTCTTTCGAACGAAGTAAGAACATTAAAATCGTTAGAAAACACACTTACTGTAAATGCAGCTTTAAGCTTCTTTCACACGGCAATACTATTATCGTCGTATTTATATGATAAATACCAATTGCATACAAATTCAATAGAATCTTTCAAACGATCGCTATCTAAACTTATTAAGTATACATTTTTAAGTATAAACTTTTGTATACAGGATCAGTATCCATCGTATAAATATCACGAGATATTTATGTTGCCATGTGAAAAAGACCTTAAACAAGGAAAGGAATGTCATTTCATGCAAGAAGAAAGTTAACGAGGAAATATCGTATGTCTTAATTTTCCTTTTGATACGCTCTCGAATAATGGATAATCATTTGCTAAAAATAGCAAATTATAAAACTAAAATATTTTACGCAGTGATATATTCAAAAAGAATGAAGAATATTAAAAATTAATTCAAAAAAATCATAACGAATGATACCGTAGAGAAAGGGTTAGATAAAAAGATAAGCGAATTAATAAAGAATTATTAAAGCAATGATATGATTGCACGTTTGTAAAGAGGAGCTCCTTTTTTTTTTTTTTTTTTTTTGCTTTTCCGACTGTAGTAACCGAGGGCAGTAGCATAATCGGCAAGGCCACGCAATAAAGATGATTAGTCTTTGGGATGCGAGTGGTTTTCTTGTTTCCTTAAATGGCGTCTGCATAATGAGTCATCAGCCGCGTTATTTTCATGCCAATTGACGTAACAGACTCGCGGTTGGAACAAACAAAAGCAGTTTCCCTCCTCTTAGAGCAGAATGCACCAATCTGTGCATGCCCTCTCTTTCTCTTTTCTCTCCCATTTTTATCAAACCTGTAAAACACTGATGATAAGCGGTGAAACTACTAAAACTCCTAAAGAACAGTCAACGACATCATCTCGTATTGCACCGCTATTTATACTTGGCGAAACGCGCTTTAAAAGGCAAACGTCATCGGCAGGTATATCGCGAAGATAAGCCGAGAATTCACAAGAAACTAACATCTCTTCGAAGAAGTGTAATTTCTTGGAAATATATTTGCGCTATAATGATTATAGATATTGATCAAATCGAGGACAATATAAATACATAATATAGAAAAATTAAATAAAATATGATACATAATTTGATACAAGGATGTAATTAAGGATCTTTCCGCAAAAAGGGTTTTATGGTTTCTGAATTATTGCCATCTAAAAAAGTATTCTATATCATAATGTAATTACCAGATATTGATGAGATATCAATAAAAAAGCAATTTAGTACAGTTTTTAAATTATTTTATATAATAGGCAGATCCGTTTATCTCATTTAATAAAAAATATCTTTAATTAGAAAAAAGAATAATAAATTATTAAATTAATTATGTTTCGCTGTTTATTAAATGATTTTAAAAATTTTTTTCTTAACATCAAATCATAAAGCAATTTATTAATTTCCTTAAAATTGATATAAATAAACTATTCTCATCTTATAAGATTTTATATCGATATCGATAAAAAAAATAACACTTGAATCAACTTGTATGATTATTTGTTATTTGATATTTCTTTTGATAGTATTATAATCTTTTGAAAATTTCTTTTCATAAAATGCATTTAGTCTTGATAAAGAAAAAAAAATATTGAAAATTATTTAATATAATCAAAGAATAATTTATAATTTAATAAACAATTGAGAAGTTCTATGGAAAAAAATATATCTATATAAATTTTTGTTTCTTTCATATTATCAAATTTAGTATCATTTTTCTATTTTCTAATATAGAATTTTCTAATATCATAAAATTATATTAAAATTTCTTGATAATCGATTTCCTTGAAGACACATAACAAATTTTATTTGCTATTATTCACAATCAATTTAAAAAAAGATAATAAGATATTAAAATTGTAATCAAATGAATTTTGTAAATAAAATTTAATAATTGAAATTTAAAATTATAGTTTTTTAATTAAACTATCACTTTGAATAATTAATAAGAAAATTACTTTTTGAAAAATTTTCTCTTTCTAAATATTATTAGAGATAGATTACACATGTTGTTATTATTAGGTTAACACAAATATTGAAAATTTATAGATGCGGATATAGAAGTGCTTGGATACTGAAGATTTATTTTTAACAATTTCTTTAGAAAAAATTTGCGTATACGTATAAAGTATACATACGTTCATTCATACGTCAATTCATAAACGTAATTTATTCTTCGTTATGATATTAAACAAGAAAAGTTAATACTTAAACGAGAAAAGTTTTACTGTAATTTCCTCTTTTTACTGTTTCATCTATATTTTTTATCTTATTATCAACATAAATTTTAATTGTATCTATTCCATATTTATACTTTATTTCATTTTCAATCAATCTACTTGTTTTCAAATTATATATAATATATTAATAAATATTAAAATATTTATAATCAAATATAATAGAAAAATATTTTTAATAAAGAATTAAATTCTATTTTATATAGATCTAACTTGTAAAATAATTATTAATTATTTCAAATAATACTTTTAATAAGTAATATCTGACTTTTCTCTCAATACCATTTCATAGATTATATTAATAAAAAACAAAGAAATGACAAAAAAAACTCAAGAAAATATCTTGTATCATAATCAATTTACAAAGATATATCTTGAGATAATAATTAAAAAATTACTTGAAATATGATTAAAAAACAAAAATATATATAATAATAATAAAAAATTAAATGCTAACTACTAATATAATAAAGAAATAATTAAAAAAATAATTAAATAAAAAAAATATTCAAAAAAATTATTTTCTACCACAATCACTTTTCTACATGAGCATATTTTGAGTTAATAATTAATTTCATACAAAATAAATATTTAATTATACGAGAAGAAATAACATCGAAATAATAACGGTACCTTCATCAACTTAGCTAAACGTTCTATCATCAAAGAAGTTTGAGAAACGGTGACCTATTTGCCTTTCCTACCGTCTCTCTCTTTCTCTCTCTCTCTCTTTCTCACTCTTTCTGTCTCCATCCGAATCTTTGCTTCATTTTCACATCGAAGAATCTCGGAACGTGAGAAAATCAAGTCCCTTCTTTCCCGCCGCTTACCAGGTCATCTTCAAACTCGTCGTCATCGGTATCCGAGTCCGAGCGACCTCTCAGCTTTCGAACTTTCTTTTTCACCTCTTTCTTCACCACCCTCGTTATCACATTTTCCGGCTGCGTGCAATCATTCGTCGGTTGTTAAAGAAAATTTCTACCAAAAGTTACCAATCGACTCAACCGGACGCTGGACTAGCTTAACTATCTCTCTATGTACTGGGATATCTCGTCTACCGATTCGATAAATTAGCGATACATTCGTCGTTCTTTTAATTTTTATTGTTATGACTATATACAAGGTATTTCAACAGGATTTAGCCAGTCGATAGCTTTAAAACGGTATGTAATAAAAAAAAATTTTTTAAAGAAAAAATTAAATAGTTTTAATTTAATATTTTATATTTATATTTTGTATTATTTGGTATACTTGATTATTGGAAATATTTTCAGATCTTATCTTTAAGATCATCTCTATTATTTTTTTAAACGGAATATAAATACGTTATAAAATAAAAAAATGCATTGCATAAAAAATGTACAATTTCATTAAAAAAAATAAATCTTACAATCTTCTTTTTATTTCTATATTAAATACATGGACTATATTGAACTTTGCACTTGAAATTTATTTAATTTTACCTCACGAGAAATTATTTTTTTATTTTATCTTCTATCTTCAATAATTATTTAATGTATTTTTTTTGAAATTAGAATTTTTAAGATTCTTCCGATTTTCAACGAATATTATTTTATTTATTTATTTCTTTTTTATATTAGATATAATCAGATAATCAATCATTTATCATTTTATATTTGTATTTCTAATGAATATTCGAATTTAATTTCTCTCTTTTAATTTAATAAATATAACTCATTTAATTTTTATTGAAATTTTTAATTAATAAATTTCATAATCTTTCAACAATTGTCAAAAAGAATAATTCAATAATTATAAAATAAAAATTTAATATTTGATATTATAACTATTATTATAAGTTTAATATGTTAAATGTAATATTATTATTTGAATTTTTAAAATTCGGTTTTTTTGAAAAATATTCATTGAATCTAAAAAATGTACCATATTTCTTTTCTATGTATAATCAAAATATGTAATAAAATCATATAATTTTTCTATTATACTATGATTTCTACAAATTAAACAAAATAATAATACATATAGCTTTCATATATATTCATTTACATATATCAATGTAGTATGTACATTATTTACAATTGCAGATAACATAATTACGTTATTTAATCTTCATTTTTATTAACATTGAAAATAATAAATATAAACTCAAAATATTTTTTAAATACAATTCTAAAACATCATTAATTTAGAATTAATTTAAATTAAATTTCAAAAATAAAATTCAAAATCAAATGATTATTTAATAATTGAAATAAAAAAAATTACAATCTAAATCTACTATCTTTCAATTTTTCTATTGATGCTACAAAATAATTATAAATAATTATTGATTTTAATTTATTATATATTAAGCCATTAATAACTATTCAATGTAAACTTTAATGTAAATTTATCCGTAAAAAAATTAAAAAAATATATTTTTCTTACAAAATAAAACGCGGATGTAATTGCGCGTAATTAATCATATTCAATTAAGTCTACATAAAATAGAAAAAAATAACAACTCTTCGGATGAAAAATTTCAAGATTACTACAAACGGATCTTATATTGTAAAAGATAATTTTATATAATAAATACGTGTTATAAACGGTTTTTCCAATCTCAATCATCGAGTCAAATCGAATTTCACCTGGCGACCACATGTCGTTCTACAAGTTTCTAATTTTCCACTGGAAATTACGTTTGTGTGTATATATATATATATAAATCCTGTTCTAGGAATGAAAACAAGGAAAAAAGAAAAAAATAATGATTCGAAATGTTGTAGTCGCCTAAAATTGATTACGTTTGGTCGGTTCGCAAAAATGTTGAAAGAAAAAACGATAAAGAAACAATAAAGGTATACGCGACTGTGTCAAGGTGAAGGCGCGTCTCATCAACCACTTGGTGAAAGCAAATGGAACATCCATTTGATTGTAACTGTTCTTTCAAATCATGTGTTGGAAATCTGGATATTAAATTCTATTTTAAAAAAAATTAATATCCAAATTTTTATGCAAATTTATTATTTTTATCAACATAAAGAAAAATAAATCTATATAAAAATTGCTTTCAAATTGCTTTTCTCTAAATATTAAGACATATATTTTATTATAGATATTTTAAGTGTTTTTTCATTATATTCATTTTACACATTTTTATATTTTTAAATTTTTCATAAATATATAAATATCAGCAATCAAATAATATTTTCTAAATAAATATATAATAATAAATTATTGAAAAAATCATTTTTCATAATTACTTTCCTAATATATATATATATATATATATATGTATATATATATATATATATATATATATATATATATCTTTTAAAAACTATTTATTGAAATGTGAATCATAAAATATCTCGAGTTGAAAAGGGAAATACATATTATATTTTTATATTAAAATCTAAAATATAATAAAATATATATTTTTAGATAATTGAAAATTTGAAAATAAAAATTTTAAAAATCTTAATTTGAATATTTTTTCTATCTATTATTGTAATTTATGATAAAATGATGTGAATAGTTCAATCAGTTTGAATTCTAATTTATATGCAAAAATTAAAAAAATTATTTATGTAAAACAATTTTTAAAAAAATATTTTTAGTTATATTTAATTTTTATGAACTAATATAAAATTATTAATGTACACTATAATGATTAAATAGTATTCTAATTATATATTCATTTCAAAAAAATATAAAATTAATTATAAACCATATATTATAAAAAGTAAAAATATTTTTTTAAAAAAAAAATAAAAATTATTGAATGATGTTATAAGATCAACTGTAAAGTTGAACGTAGTCATACATAGTGAGCCTACAAAAGTCGATGACATCAGCATCCGCCGTCACATCTCTACCTAGGTCACTTTTTTTTTATCATGATGACAAATTTCTAAATCTAATCTTTATCAATTGTGTTTTAAAAAAAAATAATGAGAACTTTTATATACATAATAAAATATAAAATAGCTAAATAATTTCCTTTATGAAAATTTATCTCGTAAAAGCAATTATATTATTATTTCTAAATAATAGTGTATTTATTATTATCTATACGAAGCAATAAATATTTAGCATTTATGCTATACAGAATATGTTTCACATTAAAGCAACTACAAAAGCTTTCATATATTTGCAAATTTGCTCAATTTTATATAAAAGAGAACAATTATAGGAAATAAGTAATAATTAATTGTAATAATCATCCTACCTTCTTGTATAATTTTATCCATGTTAAATCACCCTTATTGTCCGTGTATTGAAGTCCGAAAAACCACACCTCACGCAATCCGATCGTTTTTACAACTTGATCAAAGAGTTGTTTTCCTGTAGTCGTCTGCTGGATCGCGAACTCCAGTTCGGCGTCCATCGTCGTCACCCTCACATTCATCTTCACATACAAGAAAAGAAACAAGAATTAGTAATATAAAATTTAAAATAAATAATATTATTCGATAGAGAAAAGAACACCACTTTTAATTCTTTTCGTGATATAGAATATAAATTTTTTTCTTAAAAACGAATAAAAATTTAACAAGAGCACTAAAAATTATGATTTTAAATTATATTTTTTTGCAAATATCATTTAAAATAAATTCGAAAAAATCAGAACAGAATAAACGCTTACCATTTTAGCACCAGCAACCATGGCTACGATGATACGAGAACGTAAACGCAAATTCAAATGAGATCAAAACCGTTAAAACGATCTATGTCGATAAATGCTTACTTATTGCAGGTCAGAACACGAATAATTCGAATAGTGCACTGTAAATTTATAGATGTATTGTTCAAATTAGATAAACACTGAATATCACAAAACTTAACCGCTTAACTGTCGACTTATGCCGGTCTCAAGTCATACAATGAGCTAAGGGGCAAGTGCAGCCGGCAGCGTCTTTCCCCCCACTTTTCTCCTTTAAAGCAGTGCATCGTTGTTCTTCTCTTTTCGAATCATAGGTAGAATTTGTAAGAGAAAAAGAGAAGAACGAAAATGATCACGTGAGGAAGCCGGTGCGCGTAGCCATAGCCAATCAGCGTTTAGTTAAAATACCGGGTGTACAAAAGGAATTAACTTTTCAATAACGGTTCATATTCACCGACATAAATGGAGTTTTTAAAAAATTATAAAATACTATAAAATAATTATTTAAATATCTATGTAATATGTAATTTATAAATTTAATATTTTAGTTTAATTAGTTTTTCTTATATAATAATTATAAAATAATTATTGCAATTTATAATTGATATATAAAACTATTGATATATAAAACTATACAAAATATTACTTTATATACTCTATTATTATCCATTATCTATTATCTATCTTATACTTTATTCTTCTTTTGATTACATTTTTTATTTTTGTGTAATTATTGAAAATTAAATTTATTAAAGTTTCATATTCAAATTAATATATTTATTCATTTATAAATTTTATTATTTTTGTATATATAATTTCTGTATATATAATTATATTATATGTAATATATATTAAATAATTTAACTATTTTTAACTTTTAAGAATAATTTTTTATTCCTATAAATTACACAAAATTATACAAAATTATATTTGTTATTGTGTATTTTTAACACAAAATAAAATTTAAAATAAAATTAATAAATATAATAATTTAATTTTTTTAAATAATTTATTGCATTTCATAAAATATATATACATACCGTTTTCGGCATATTGGCACTTTTGTTTTTTCGTGTCAAACAACGAAAATGTAATCAATCTGTAACAAAAATTAATTGTAATTATATAATAAAATATATATTAATAGTAAATTGTAAAATATTAGATCAATATCAAGAAAAAATAAAATTGAAAAAGCTAAAAAAGTGTTCCAAAATATTATAAATGCTATATTTGAGAAAATGTCACATTTTTATATATTTTTTAAACACTACTTTTAAAATTTATTTTTTTTATAAAATGAATATTATTTTATAGTAATATTTTTTATAAAACTTTTTACAAAATATATATTTAATAGATATTTAACTAGTTGCAAATAACTAATAGTAATTAATGACAATTATTGATACTAATGAAAAATAACAAGATCATTACTAAAAATTAAATTCTCACAACTGATTAATTAGAATTTACTACAAAATTCTTGTCAACAAAAAAAGAAGTAGCACATTCACAGTTAAGAATTGCATACAAGTCTCCATATTGGAAGAAGAGACAGGTTACAATGTAAATCCGCGTGACCGACATCCGCTCGTAGCAAGGAGTGCCTGCGCACTGTGTCTAGCATTCCCCTTTTATCTAGGACTACTACGTTCGTTGAACCATTGATATCTCCTAACTTTTTGTTAATACCGGTAAAAAAGCTTTGTACGATGTATATGTCTAACTTTTTACGAAATATAGAGATAGAAAGTATCTATTAATAAAGTTTCCATTTCCGACTACTGCGTTCGAAGTCCAAAATACTCATCACAAAATCTCTGTTTATGTGAATGGTTAAAGCAGCTTTTGCGAATACTGCGCAAATTTAATATTTTTATTTTGACCTCAAGCATAATTTTACAAAAAATAATTGAATGAATATGATCAAATTTAAAATATTTGAATGAAAAAAAAATTTTTAAAAAATATGTAAAAATTTTGTACATTAAAAACGTTCACATAACCAAAGTGATGATGATGAACAAAGAAAATGTTATGATGAAAAATGAAATCACTTTCAAGGTTGCTCATTAACACGAAATATATACAATTTCAATAATGTACAGTAATTTATAGTAATATATATAGTAAATAGTAATTTACACAAAGGTTATATACCTTTATTTCATAAATATTAAATACATTGTCATAATTTACGTAAAATCAACAAAATAATTTTATATGTATACTAACATAATATATAAATCAAATTTTAAATAAGATACCAAAATATTTTTTAATTAATAAAAAAAAAGTTATAGGAAAAAACTTTTGCATACTCATATATTGTGTAAAGTAGTGTAGCTAATTGCTGAGGTTAGCTAGAAATGCGTAGGATTAACAGAAACGTAAGCTTCTGTATTCTATCGTCTCATTTTACTTTAAAGGAAAAAATGATTGCTAAATAGTATACGAGATTAGATATTTTATATTGAAATTATAGTAGTATTCATATATCGATAATTGCAACATTGAATTACTTGAATATTTTATTCTATAATGAATAATTATTTATCTACATTTACAGAATCTTTATTTTCATGACGTGTTTACTGCATGGTCCTTCATACGAAAAAAAGGTTGGGATGTAGTATGTCACCTTCAATAAATAAAATTATAAAGCAAATATGTTTGCAAAACTATTATATAAATATAATACATAAAATTGAAATGTCAGTCATGAATGAGAAATGTATTCATATTAGAAATTATTCAAGGCTATTATCAGATAACTTATAATTTAAAGAAATAACCTATATATAGTTAGTAAGCAAAAAATTTTCAAAAAAAATGAAAAGCAAATATATCTATTATTATAAAAATATTAATATTGAAACATATGATACTTTAAAGACAATTAAAAAACAAACTATTCTAAAATTTATATAAAATGTATATCTACTTAATATACTGAATTAGAATTCAGTATATAAAACTTACATTATTGTGATTATAAGATATAAATTCTACGATACATGTGCCACACATTCACAGTAGGCCAGTGGCACTTACACTTGCACTATGCCCGTTAAAGAAAATGACAGGAAATTGTACGATCCACACCCAAAAATCTCGTCACGTTCGGACAATACTGACACCTCACTGATAATATGGCTGCCGCCTGCCCACCCGCTCGCTTAATTTTCTTAAAAAGGAGGGATAAATCATGAACTATGCAGATAAGATAGATGAAATAGTCTATTATAAAATAGCAATTCAATACTAAATACAATCAAAGAATATATTATATTTTTTCCCCAAATTTTTTAATAATTTTATCATATTTAATATTTGTATTTTTATTTTTCATTAAATTATTTACTTTTAATTTTAATATATTATAACTTTTTCAGTTTCTAAATTTTTTTATTAAAATTTACTAGATGTAACAGAAAAAGTATATATATATATATCCTTCATATTTAAAATTAAATTGCAAAATTTTATAAATATAAACTTTATAATATATTATAAAATTTTATAATAATTTATTATTTGTTTTTATTTTAATGTTTGTAAAAAATTATTTATATAAAAATAATTAATGTTAAATTATATACATTTATATTTGTAAAGCAAAAAATATAAAATTACTATGTAATTGTTGTTTTTAAATATAATATATAAGTATTTTTTTGCATTTTTATCAATCTAAAAATATCATTATTCATTCTTTATTACCTCTTTTATATATCAAATGAATATTTTTATATAAATTTTATTATTATTTCATAAATTTAATGCTCTGTTTTGATATTGTATATAAAATTTTGTCATTCTTAAGATTGTGATCTTATGGTATTGAATGTTCGTAAGAATGAAGATTTTTACATTTGCAAATAAATTATAGTATATTCTAAGTTTCTAGTATTTATATTTAAGTGTTGAAACACTGTATTCACAAGAAATGTAAGTAAATGGTAAAATTATGATAGTAAAATTGTAATAGTGATATATCATTTTACTATAAAAATAAATTCTTATCGACTTACAAGTGAAATTTGCTGCATTTCATTTCTTGTTCATTCCTTCATTTTTAATTTGTTATTTTTTAAATCCATTAAATACCATCATAATCTAAACTATTTAATATCAAATATCTTTCATTTCTCTTAACCTAATTTGATAAAATTCTGCTTATGACAAGAAAAACAGGTACAATATAGTTTAATGTAATATTGATTTTAACTTAATATATATTTGCACAATCATCTTTAATGCAAATTAAATTTTTTCAGATTTCAATTAGAGACGATAAATTGAAATATTTATCTCTAAATTGAATTTTATATATAATTTAATTTTATTCGTCTTTTTACTTTAAATCAAAACAAAATTTTAAATGATGATAATGATATATCTTTTTTAAAGAAATATAATAATATCAAAATAATGTTTTTATTATAAATATTGTATATTTAAAGTTTTAAATAAGAAAAAATAAGAGAATTTAAAAGAGAATGTGTTATTTTTAGGATGTACCACATGTTTTTCATAAATAGCATATCCCATCCACACTTCTGATGCTTTCAGTATGAGAGAAATAGAAAAATATGGTTAGTTACTGATACCTGTTTTATCCCAAATATTATCATAAACATTAATTATTACTTTTTTATTACTTGCAATATAATATTACAAAAAGTATGTACATATAAGCATGCATATCATTTATTTTAAATCTATCAAATTCAGTTTCATTTTTTTTTTTAAATTTTTATATTTTTATATTTTTTTCATACTATGTATGAATAAAATAAAATAAACTATAGCATATAATATAAATAATATAATTTCTGTTACACATAAAAGATAATTGATTTAATCATAATATAATTCATTTGATTTTGGTTTAATTATTATATCATAATAATATGAAATTTTTATTAATTATATGATATAAAAAAATTAGTTTAATAAGATATTAAAATAATTGAAAAAATTATCTTTTGAACATAAAAAAAATATGTAATATAAATAATGAATTATTTTATTATTTACATTGATTGTAATGTATATAAAAAATACAAATACTAAGCAAGAAAAAATATTTATTTTATATTATTATTTGTGTAGGCAAACTGGAATAAAAAGCGACGTTTGGCCAGCGAGCCTGTTATAGCAGTGGAATATCCTTTACATAAAAAAAAAGATATGTTTTGTTGGGGTAGTACTATACATGGGGAATTAGGTTTGGGTGGTATAGAAGATGAAAATATTTTGATTCCCCGTGAACTTGATTTTAAAAAAGCTGCAGAAATACAGCAAAGTAAACTTATTTATAAAATCATATATTTATATATATATATTTTTGTTTTATTATTTATATTTTTAAATAATTTTTCTTTATAGTTGCATGTGGTGAAAATTATACAGTAGTTATTACTCAAATTGGTGAAATATATTCATGTGGGAATAATGACTATGGACAACTTGGTCATGAAAAAGGAAGAAAAAGATTACGTAAGTAAAAAATATAAATAATCAAATTAGATTTATATTAAATTAAATTAATTCTATATTTAGAATTGATACCTGGATTGGATGCATTTGTATTCAAAAAAGCAGCTTGTGGAGCATATCATACTTTAGCAATAAATGAATGGGGACAATTATTTAGTTGGGGATCTAATACTGAAGGTCAACTAGGTAAAGTTATTTGTAAATATTAAAAAGTTATTCATAGATATTATATTTAAAAGTTTTTATTTGTTATTTTTTTATGTTTATATTTTATAATTTTATTATAGGTTTAAATTCCAAAAATTTTATGGAATCTTCACCACGTATGGTAAAAACTTTAGGAACAAGTGTAGTAGTACAAATAGCTTGTGGAATGAAACATGCATTTGCATTAACAAATAATGGAGAATTATATAGTTGGGGTTCTAACAGTGAAGGGCAACTTGGTTTAGGTACTGATATTAAATATGAAATAAAGCCCAAATTTATCAGTGCCTTTATTGGAATTCCTATTGCCTTTATTGCCTGTGGAGGATATCATAGCATAGCTATATCAAAATCAGGTACTAAGATATGAAATACATAAAAAATCATTTTTATAATAATGAAAATAATTAAATTTTTAGGAGCTGTATTTGGTTGGGGAAAAAATACATTTGGTCAATTAGGACTAAATGATACACAAGATAGAAATTTACCATGTCAGTTACAAACATTACAAAATGCAAAAATATGTTATGCAGCTTGTGGAGAAGAATTTTCTGTATTTTTAACAGTAGTAAGTATTTCAATTGTTGAAAAAATAACTTTATTAATAATATCATTTAACATTTAAATTAGGATGGTGGAGTATTTACATGTGGTGCTGGAATGTATGGTCAATTAGGACATGGAAGCAATAGTAATGAAATTTTACCTCGTCAAGTGATGGAACTTATGGGTAGCACAGTTACACAAGTATGTTATACAAAAATAGTTTTATATCTTATATCTAATAATATGTTTATATTATTAAATATTTAATTTTAAGATTTCATGTGGTAAAAGACATACTTTGGCATTAGTACCATCAAGAGGTAGAGTTTATGCATGGGGTTTAGGTGGTGCAGGACAATTAGGTAATCATTCTACTCGAAGTGTAACAACTCCACAAGTAGTACATGGTCCATGGATTGCACCAAATGGTTCAACAATAATGGATGTTAATAAGCAATTCAATTCTCGTACAATTGGTTATATTGTTAAACATATTTTTACTGGTGGAGATCATTGTTTTGCCACAGTAATTTCACAGAATGTAAATATTTTTACCATAAAGTTTCTTACAACAAATTTTCTTACAACTACAAATAAAATATATATGAATGTAATTTATTAATGATAGTAATGTATATAATATAATATATTATATTCAATTGCTTTCAGGATATTGTAAAACCAGATGATTGTAGAATACTAGAAACCACTTCTCAAATTCTTACAATAACTGAAGATCAACTAATGGCATGTCAACGAGTTCTGCCAAATTCATCTATTGATCATGAACTTATGACGTGAGTAGAAAAGTTAGTACTTAAAGCTATTTTAGATGTGTAGAATTCATTGAATTTTTTTAAATTTATTTTTTCAATTGATAATGAAAAATTATGATTTTGCTTTTTTTTATTACATACAAATAGTAATATAAATTATAAATTTTATGAATTAATATACTTATAGATATTTAGAAACTGTATTTAAAAGTTTATCTTGTGTAACTGGATCATTCTTACTTAAAAATGATGCTCATTATGGATGTTCAAGTAAGCATCATGGGGTGGATCTTGATCAAGCTAGTAGATTATTTGGAATTATTAGAGAGTTGGATAACAAGACAATTCAAGAATTGGTATATAAGAAATATAGATTTTACGAAATATTATTATATTTGAAATTGCAACAAATTTATTATTCTTTTTTCAGATATTTACTTGCATAATAGACAGTTTGATTCCTTCCTTTGTTAATTTATCATCTAAAATAATTTGTACGGAATCTTTAAGAATCTATTTAATATTACCTTTATATCATGGTTTTGTAAATCCTCTTAATTGTAATTCATTGCATAAGCCATTCTGCAAAGCTGTTTTAGCATTAAAGCCAGAGATTCTTAAAACTGTTACAAGTTGGTGGCTTAAGACACCGCCCCATTATTTTGAGAGATTAGTTAGAGTTCATAAATCAGTCGTTTTACATTATGTAAAACAGTTTAAATTAAATAAGGTAATATTCAAGAGTTATTTATTTTATCATTATAAAAATAAATAATTAATACATCTTAAAAATTGTTATATAGGCTATATCATGGGATATGACATTGCAAGTTATCTTAGATTCTTTACATTTATTAAATAAATTGAATAATGAAGGCGATGAAGGCAATAAAGTACCTTATTCTACATTTCATTTACCAGAATTAATAGAACTTATAGATATAAGAACTGATTATATAAAATGGATTTCAGAAAAAGAATCTTTTTCTGTATGTTATGCATATAATACTTTCTTAATTTTCTTAATTTTTTATTATAATATTTTCTTATTAAATTTTTGATGCAGTAAAATTCTTTTAATTGAATATTTATAATTTATTTACATAATCTTTTTTCAGTGCCAAAAAGTATTCTGTAATTATCCTTTTCTTCTTGATGCAAATGCTAAAATTATACTTCTTGAAACGGATCAAGCTATTCAGGTAATAAAAATAGAAGTTTGTATTAAATAAATTTATATATTTTTTATATTAAATTAACTTATCTGTATTAGATGCAATCTGCAATGAATGAAGCAGCAACCTTAGCTGTAATGAATCAAATGTTTTTTGATCCATTTTCTATACCACATCATAATCAGTTTGTAATATTGAATGTTTCACGGGAAAATATTGTTGCTGATACTTTACGAGAATTGTCACAATATAATTCTAGTGATTTAAAAAAGCCTCTTCGAGTGAGTATTAGTACATAATTTTATTCCAAATACTTTATTTATAAGACACAACTCATAAAGTTACTTTATAAAGGTAAAATTTCATGGTGAAGAAGCAGAAGATGCAGGTGGAGTTAAAAAAGAATTTTTTATGTTATTACTAAGGGAAATTTTAGATCCTAAATATGGCATGTTTAAACAATATGAAGAAACTAGAATTATATGGTTTAGTGAAGATTCACTTGAAGATGAAAATATGTATTTTTTAATTGGAATCCTTTGTGGACTAGTTATCTATAATTTTATTATTATTGATTTGCCATTTCCATTAGCTTTATATAAGAAATTGTTACATGAACCAGTTGGTTTAATTGATATGAAAGATATGTCACCAGTACTTGCCAAGTAAATTATATTTTAATTATAAATCTCTATTTTATGTTTTATACTTTATTATATCTTTCTTTTTTAATTTAAAATGAATTTACAAAATAAATTTGTCAAAATATATATAATGTATATAATATATAATATTTTTAATAATTATTTAATATAATCAATATTATTTTAGAAGTATGCAAAATATATTAGATTATGAAGAAGCAGATTTTGAAGAAGTTTTTGGTTTACATTTTGAAATAGTTAGAGAAGTATTTGGTGAAAAGAAAATATATGAACTCATACCTGATGGTAGTAAAGTTCCTGTTACATGGAAAAATAAGTATGCATATTTTTTTAATTCTTTGTTTTATGTTCTTATTTTAAACATTATATTTTAATGAAATTATTTCTGTTTACAGAAAACAATTTGTTGATTTGTATGTAGATTATACATTAAATAAATCTGTAGATCTTCATTTTCAAGCATTTTATAAAGGTTTTCATAAAGTTTGTGGTGGTCGTGTATTGGAATTATTTCATAGTTATGAACTTATGGCTGTAGTAGTAGGAAATGAAGATTATGATTGGGAAGAATTAGAAAAGAATGCAGCATATAAAGAAGGATACACAAAAGATAATCCTACTATTGTATTATTTTGGCAAGTATTTCGTGAACTTCCATTGGAAGAAAAGAAAAAATTCTTACTATTTTTAACAGGAAGTGATAGAATACCTATACAAGGCATGAAAGCAATCAAAGTAAGTCGTTTCATATGTTTTATTTCATATTATTTAATATAGTATTATAATATTTTTTATTTTAGATTACAATACAACCAATGAATGATGAACGTTTATTACCTGTTGCTCATACGTGTTTTAATTTACTTGATCTTCCTCGATATCAAACTCGAGAAAGATTACGATATAAATTATTACAAGCAATTCAACAAACTCATGGCTTTTCATTAGTATAAACTTACTATTGTAATCATGCCATATATAACTCTATCTCAGGCTTAAATTGAAATTTTACTTATATTGAAAAATTATAAATCATTCTATACTTTTTTAGAGGCTATATATCTGAGTGGTTAAATGGAAAAATTTATATTATTGTTATTCTATTTTTCTACGATTTATTTAATCTAAATCTAATTAATAATATTTTGTAATCATGATTGTACAAGGAATAGATATATATTTCAAAATGTAAACAACTGGTTCAAAAAATAATATGCAAATGTTATATTATGTTATTTAAATATTATTCAAATAGGATTTACTAAATTTTTAATTTTATAATTTTATTAATGCTTTATTTTAAATAAAATAGTATTTAAAATTATTATATTATATTTAGATTTCAAAAAAGAGATGAACTCAGGGAAAATTATTAGTAAATATGTAAAAAATATTTGTTAATAGTTTAATTTTTAAAAATTAAAAATACAATTAAATTATTTTAATTGTATTAATTATTTGATAAAAAACTTGCACGACAGTGTTAAGAAGTTATTCTGTACATGACAAAAGTTTATTTAAATTATAAAAAAATGAAAATTATTATTAAAATTTATTTAAATAATTTATTGCTTTACTTTAGAATAAACATAATAAATAAATAGAAATATGATTTATTCCAAAACTGGATGTCATTCTATAAATTGTATAAAACAATTTATACACTGTTAATAAATAAACACATTCACAAAACAAAACCAATATAACAACATATTTGTGAAGTAAAAAAATTTTATCTTATATTCATGTTGTATCTTGAAATAAATTTTATTAAAAAAAAAAAATTATATAATAATATTATTTGTAAATATCTTTTATTTATACACATCAATATATTACATTATTAAAAAGTTTCGTTAATCGTTTAATAGACACATCGTCAATTTCTTTTTAAATATTTTCGATATTAATGATTTATTCATTAATTTATTCATTTTTCGTATTTTACTTTCGATTTTTATTCTAACATTGACTTCGTTATTCGTTGAAAAAACTGAATTAATCGATATCTTTTATTTTACAATGACAATACTCCATAGAAATACATATTTCATTTAATTGTGAATTATTCTGTAAAATAACAGTGTTTTGCTGAAAGTATTAATTTTTATTTATATTTAAAAGAGAAAGACGGAAAAGAACATGATAAATATTTTTAAAATATGTACTATTGTTATTTTTCGTTGTTATTGTTCAAATATGAGAGTACAAGTCATGGCAATAAAAAGCCAGTGTTCCATCAGTCTCAATATATACAAAGTGTATTGAAATTCGAAATTTGAATACGTTTTAAGAACCTTTTCTATATTTCGTAAAAATTCTATTATTTCAAACCAAGAACTGGCAAGAGCAAAAAACACGTATAAGTTATACGTGTACAGTTCTAAGTTTTATATATAAAAAAATAAATCGAAACATATATATTAACCAAACATTGAATTATTTTTATATTTATATTTATATTTTTGGTTCTTTTTTTCAATGCACAAATTTCGAAATTCAATGAGAATGACCCTGAGTGATTTTTTTTTGTTTTTTTCGTTTAAAATTTAAAAGAATTTCTGCAACATTCGAATAAGAAACAAAATATGCGTCATGCTTCTCTCAAACGTAAAAAATCGAGCTCAGGATAAAATTACGAGAAAAGTAAATAATTTTGAATAAATTTGCTAATGATGATAAGAAGGAGTAAAATATTGAGTGCCTGGTGGAGCTCGATAACCTGGATATGTATTATTCAAAGCATGTTGAGCGAAAAATCCGGAATAGTCCTTTTGCACCCTACGAGGCCTAAAAGCAGGACCTTTTGCCAATTCCATTCTAGCTCTGTTTTCAGCTTCTGCTTGAGCTTTAACTGATGGTGGTGGCCATTTCAGATCGCCTCTCATATTTCCACTTATTGGAGCCTTAGTTGCAGCAGGTTGTGCTTGATAAACTGGCGCTGGTGCCTAAAATAATATTAAATTATTTATAAATGTATATTATCATAAATGTTGTTTTATTATATATTATCATATATGTTGTTTTAATTTCTAAAATTATCACGCTTTAAATTTTTTTTCCATTTTGAACATATATAAAATATAAATAATTGATGAAAAAATTTTCAATTATTATTATAATATAATCAATAAAGAATAAATGCATTATTAAAATATATAATTGTTTCCTAAATTATCTTTTGAATTTTTTATAATTTCATTACATTATTAAAAAATTAATTATGTCCATTATTATCAATTTTTAAAATCAAGATTATCCCATTAAATTTCGATAACTCAAATAATATTAATAATGAAATAAAGTTTTAAATAAATAAAATTTATAGCGAAATATATCAAATGTTTTTCTTGCATATAATTAATAATAAAAAAGCATTTTTAATCTAAGAGATATTTTTTATAAAATAATCATTTGTTCTCTTACAGAAAAATTAGAAATATGAAATTAGAATATAATATTCATACAATATTATACCTGTGAGATTGGAGGCTCCGGGCGAAGTATGATTGTGGATGGTGGTGCTTCAAATGCCGTAGGAGCTTGATTTTGTATCGATCGTAGAGAAGTATAATCTTGAGGATGCTGCTGTAATTAGTAATATGCGATCAGATTAAATCTATAAAATATATAATTGTATAATATAACAAATAACAGATTGATCATGACAGATCAACGTATTAAATATCTGAAAGACATCTTGAAATTAACAGCCGTTGACTACACGTTTGTTTCCAGAGTAGAGGAAAAAGGTGTTAATAAGTTCCTTATCGCGCATATCTTCTTTGAAGCCACCTGTTGAATTTATCAATTGTACATAGATGTCGACTTTTTAAAATTAAGATCATTTAGAAGTTTAATTTTATATTTATAATTTTTGTTATGTTCATATTTTTTCTTATATTTATTGTTTATAAATTTTTTTTGCATACCTTTTGATTTATTTAATTAATTTTAACCTTATTTTTACATGATGATATCATTTATGAAATATCTTATTATTTTTACGAAAAACGAAGTTTCAAAAAAAAATTTTGTCCCACATTTTCATTTTGTTCTTTCACATTTATTTCAATTATTATTATACAATATATATCGATATAGATATATAGATATATCGATATATATCAGTTTGACACAAGTCGACATCTATGTTTCGATCACTTACTTGAAATTGCTGATTCTGTTGTTGTTGACTGTACCAATTTGGTTGAATCGATTGTTGCGAGATCGGCGAAGTTGCCGGTGGTGTAACCGGATGCCAACCCTTTGGCGTTGATTGAAAATATGACGGTTGTCGCAGTGTTCCACCAGGACTAACCGGGGATGGAGAGGATGGTATGGCACTCCGAGTCGAGGAACGAGCTATCGTTGAGGGCGGCTGAGGTGATGAACCTGATGAGGGACTGCTCTGGTACGAGGCGAGATCACCGATTCCACGGGTCTTTCGAAGGGAGAATAAAAGGGAAAAACAAAGGCTTTTGTAGGTATTTCTGTGTCGAATGGTAATTACTTTTCAATCATCCTTTCGAATTGTTTTGTTTTGTGCGTGGGATTCGAAGATTTTTCATTGGAGGAATTTATTATTTCGGGGTATCCGCCTCGACAACCACAGTGGTGTAGTCAACCGCGTCGTAAAGTGTGCATTTACAATACGTATTAATGTTTTACGGGCATATGAATCAGCAACGTGCACGAAATCCTAGAACGAGACTGTATTATGTTTCTCAAACATTTGTATATAGTTGTAAGGATGTAAGGTGTCACGATTGATTCGAAATAATATTTAAATGAAAAATGTATCTGAGAGATGCTATACGATAATTATAGAATATTATTTTTACAAAAGGAAAATGATAAAAGATAAAAAATAAGTTATTTTAAAATGTTCCTACTCTCCGTTCTTCTGTTTAAATATACACTTAATTTTCATCATTTATCTTAAAAAATGATTACAAAAAAATTCTACTAAATTTTATGTTTGTTTTATATTATTGCATTAGAGAATATATTTTATTAATAATTATCAAAAAGTCAATAATACAAGATAAATAAATTTTATTTTAATTGATATCTATCATGTTCTGTTTTTATTAGTTTTTACATCCTAGATATTAGGTTTTTCAATATTTTAATTAATATTTTTCACATTATTATTTTCAGTTTTATTTAAACTCTAATTTCATATAGTAGTGAAAATATCGCATACAAAGAATTTAAATAATTAAATTATTTAATTTAATACTATCAGATTTATTATTTCTATAGATAAATTTTAAATTTCTTCAGTGATTTCGCAGTATCGTTCTAGGTTTAACTGATTACGATTTCACAGCAAGCACGAAAAGAAATATGTACATACATATATTTATTAAAGAAAAAGAAAGAAAAAAAGGGAACATTTGCATAACAGATATACGAATAAACAACAAGGTAAAAGAAAAAATAAGACAAATATCACACGTAATTCGGATGCAAAAGTCTAATCGCATTCGTTACAATAAACATCGACAAAAAGTTGAATTGAAATCGCGTTTAAAAATTCTACAAAATTCGATAATTATGATTCAAGGATATAATTCATATTATAAATAGATATACGTAATCATTCTATTTAGTATCATTAAGCATACGTATCTATATTTTAATACGATTTTTAAAAATTATGAAATTTACCTTCGCTTGTACAGGTCCTTGTTCCACAAAGTCAAAATCTTGATCTTCCGGAGGTGGTGGCCAAGCTACGCGCTTAAGACCTGAAATGAATTCAAATAATCTTTATTAAATAATTGTTATTATAATACTCAAATTGAAAAATTGATTAAAACAATATATATAGGCACATATTGTGAATTTTATATTAGTTACAAAAATGTGCACAAGAAAGCAGTGTATTTACATTCATGTATGATTTATCTAATATTTTCACGGATGTATCTGTTATAAAATAATACGTCAGTCCTAAAAGTAAATTGAATAATTTATTATATTATATTTTCTAATAAATTTTTGTTAACTATATCGATAATTCAATATAAATTCTCATCAATACTTTTCATCGTATCTCGTATTTATATCATCGTACTTGGCTAAGAAACGTTGGATCGAATTTCATTCCTCGTGTTTGATAAAAAGAACCGTGGAAAAGAGTAGTTATTGCGTCAATAAAACGAATTATTATTCTATACCGCAATGTGATACCGGCCAAGTTTATATTTGCGCGATTATTACCGAAGAATTTTCACAATTTCGTTTCGACCTTGCAGTATTCTTAGGATCTTTGGTTTTGAAGCCTTGAATATTAAATATCAAAAACATGAATACAAAAAATATATTTTAAAGAATAAAAATTAATTTGTTATTAATGGACCTCATATATATTTAAATAATTTAAGATTTCAATAAATAATTAGCATATTAAAAGATCCTTGTCTCCATTTTGATTGTATATATTTCAATAATACGGCATTGATAAATTAAAATAAAATTTTAAAATATTTTTGATAACACATTATTCATATTTAACATGCTTAACATATTAAATATCTTAAATATACTATTTTTTTCAATACGATGAAATAATTTTAATTCTATTAAAAAACTAAATATAATAAAAAATTTGTTTATTTATATGATTTTTAATTTTATAATTATAGTTGTCTTTTTATAAATATTTATAAAATTTCAAAATAGAATTTATTTCTATATGAATATAATTTTAATAAATAGTAACTATTATATTCTAAATGTACAAAATGTTTGTGTATTGTATCACACTTGATATAAATTAAATTGATATTAATATTAAATTGTTATTACTACTACTTTCTAGAAACTTTAATCTAAAAGTTTCGTGTATTTTCATAAAACAAATACATACATATAAAAATTTGTATGCATATAAAGTTTTAATACAAACTTTATAAAATAAACTTTTGTTAATAAAAAATATCAATTCTTTTGATATTATTTCTATTTCAAAATAGTCTGAAGTATAATTACTTGTATATGTAATATGTTAAAAAAAATTATAAAAATGTAATTTCTCGCGCACTCAATAAACGTTGCACAAATCACAGTTTATAATATGCTAAATTCCTGACACAATAAAACCACAAAAATTGCATCACTCATACGAAATCATGATTTATAAATCATATACACACGCCGAACATTACATATATTAAACTTTCACTGGCAACTAGCAATTGGAACGAATATTCTCCACAAAACGTACCGTTATTTTACACGTTTTTCTACAAGAAATTCACTTAGTTAAATACAGAGAAGAAATCAAAGAAGAAGAAGGAAACGACATTGCCAAAACGAATACTCGCCAACAACTGATGCTATCCCGAAGTCACCTATACTTTTCATTATCGCAGATCATTCTAACCACCGATTTTGGTGAATTTTTGGTAACTGGCCAATACCTGGGGATTAGTATAAAGAAGAGAAGTGATGTTATAAATTTAACGAGTATCAGTTTTAAAAATGATATTTCGTTTAATTATTTAATTACATTTAAAGAATGATATCTTATTTTCTATTAATAATCATATCATGTTGTTATCCAAATATATTAATCAAGATATTTTACTGCGTTTGCATCAAGTTTTTTAACATTTTATCAAATTTAAATTAAATATCAAAGATTTAAATAATAAGAAAAAAGTGGTAGTTTAACATTGTATATTAAAATATTTAATTTTTCTATTAAAATTAAAAATTTTATATTAAAAAAACAGAAGAAAATATATTTTTATTTTAATATATTTAAATGCAAAAATTAATATTTATTGTATAGAGATTACGACATGTATATTGATTTTAAAATGACTAGCACATTTTGTAGAGATTATTAGACGTTATTAGAAGAAAAAAAAAAGGAATTTAATTTTTCTTAATCATGAAAATAATTATGATAATTAAATGAAATCCTTTTTGCTATTAAAAGAGCAAAAAGGGTCATCATTCAAAATTAACACAGGATGATCATATCCTTATTTGTTATCAAATTTGGATCAACGCGATATGACACTACGATCAAATTATCAAGCAGGGATAGAAGGGATAGAAAGCAAAATCTAAGAAAGGATCTCTCAAAGCTTTTCGTGCAAGTGATATTGTTAGTGTTCACCTCTCCGTAGATACGTTAAACTGGCTTGACTGAAAGTGATATTAGTCTCCCTGGCTCATGATTAACAGCTTGCAGCATAAGATTCGCTTCTTGTTAGTCTTCTTCATTTAGGTTAATGCGCGACTTCGTGCTTCAGTGGCTGAAATCTTTCGATTAATTTTCTTTTATACAATGCATACGTCGTCTTTTCGTAACAGTTAAATTTAAAATCGTTTCTTGCGAATAAATCATGTTATTTTTAAATAATGAGAGAAATTCGTTAAAAAGTCTAACTCGTGTATCTTTCATTAGAATGATACGAATAAAATATTTAACTTTTTACTTCGATCTGGCCAAAGAAATATTTTCTTGTGTCTTAATTTTGACTTCTCGCCAAATATGTGAAACGATAGAAGAACACTTGTATCTTAAGTCAAGAACAGTGTTAATTTTGAAAAATTAAATGGATAATTTAGAGAATTATATCGAATTAATATCAAATTAATTAGATTCTTAAAAAATATTTTAAAATTGTGAAATTTATTTATTACACATATATAGCTAAATTTTTCATTATTTTTAAAAAATTTGAAATCGTTTGTTAAGATAAATTTAAAACAATTACACTCTCTTTCGCTACGAAAGTTCATTGCACTGAATGATACAAGTTTCTCTAAACTTATATATCATTTACCGATTTATTATTTTACATTTGCTTATTTATTTAAAAAATAATATTATATATTACAGGAATAACTCATTTAATAGCAAGAAACAATTTGTCTAAAAGAAATTGAACGATTTTTATTTATTTACCAGCTTGACCAGCTCGTTGCCTAGCCTCTTCCTCTTCGAGCATTCGTAGAACCGCGCTGTTTTGTAAATTCGCTGGTTTTGCAAGCTGATTGAAATCAATTCTGAAAAATCCAATAAATATATGAGTTATTAGTGTATAATAACATGAATGATTATTATTAATATTATGAAGTTTCTATAATTATACTTTCCATCTGATTATATTATATTCTAACAATATAATTTCTATTGTATTGTAAAAATAAAATACTCTCTATTCTCTATATTTCTTTCTTTCTTTTTTTTTTATTATAAAACTTAATTATAAATATTATTTTTTTTTTACAAAATAAATTCGTTTTTATCTTTAATAAAAAGATAATAAAAATTCAACATTTTTGAAATCTCATGCAGTTCAAAATTTTGATATTTATATGTATTATGTAGATATTATAAAAATAGATATACATTTCGTAATGATGTACAATAATATTAGAAACAAAAATTGAATCAATTATTAATTTGTTATATTAAGAGCGTTATATCGATTTTTTTTAAACAATTTTTCTATTCAATCAATTATTTTTTTGTTTAAACAAAATTACACATTTCCCATAAGAAAAATATTACGAATTGAAATCACGAAATTTATTCGGAAGAGCAAACATGATTAACAAAAATGATTCGCTAATGTATTACAAATTCATATCGAACAACACTACTACTAACTGTAATACAAATTTTTTCTGTTAACTATGATAAATGAAAATTGTTGATTAGCAACACTTTTTTTCGTAGAGATGCGATTATGAAGAATGAAGTGTAGGAGGATCACCTGGTCTGAGCGAGCATCTTCGTTACGAGGGAAGGGCGCACGATACCGAAGGGAAGTCGTACAACTGACACGCGAAAACCGGTGGTGAACGGTACACCCCGAGGCCACCAAACGCAAAACTAAGTCAAGTACGACAGTGTTCGTGGATTTTGCGCAACAGCTATAGGCTCTGAGAGGGGTTTATTTCTAACTCGTGTGATTCGGACCTCTGAAAATAACGATTCGCGCGCCAATGACGACGAGAAGGCTGATTCATCGACCTGCAACCGGTCAGCATCCACACGTTGACGGAGAATCGATATGAATTCATCGAACGACACATGTAGACCAGGTGCAGCCTCTATTTTCATTGATGCAAAGTGCTCGCACATATCAATCACTTCTCTCAATGCGTTTTACTATTGATTCTTAAACTCACTTCCGGATTTATATAATACACGGGACGGAAAGTTTTCAAATAATAATTTGAAAACAATTATACACTTCATGAAATATTTATATTATTTCAAAAATAGATTAATTTTTAAATAACTTTAAAAAAGTAATTTTAAAATAATATAGTTTAAAAGTGTTTCTTAAAAAATTTCAAAATTCAAATAAGAACAATGTATTCAATTTATACATACATAAATACATATCTACATAAATATATACATTTTAATTAATTGATAATTGAACAAATTGTATTTGTTGTATTGTAAATTTTGATAGAGAGAGAGAGAGAAAGTATACGTGTTCAAAAGAAATTACAAGTTATAAAAATAAAAAAATTAAAAGAATTAGATTAGATATAAATTTTAATTTTAGCGATATATGTACTTGAATGATTTTTGCGAGAAAAGAATTATTTTTATTTAATATTATTCAAAAAGTTTCTTTTTATTATATTATAAAATTGTGAATTTTTTTTTAGTATAATTATCTTTTTAAAACAAAATTAGAAAATTTTCTAAGAAATGAAAAAGAAAAAACTCAATAAAATAAATAAAATGTATGTATGAAAATAAAATTTACATCAGTACAATATTGCAATTCTTAGTTAAATATAATTATATGTCATAAACAATTATAATTTATATTAAGACATAAATATATTATTATTAATGCATGAAAAAAATATAATAATATTAAAAATATACGAAAATAGTATACATACTATTTTTGTTTCTTGAAAATTTTTTTTAAATTGTATACTTAAACTGAAATTGGACGTAAATTATTTTTTGCTCTATATAATAAACAAAAAATAATTTTAAAACTTGCATTGCACATTAAATTTCCGCATAAAAATTAACTGTAGATAAAACTATAGATAATATGGGTCATTAAGTTTATTAATTTTTAAAAATGCAAAAATCGACTTACCCAACTGCGCCATTAGATAAAACTTGAGTTTGTCTGTCCAAGGCTTCCTGTATTGCTTGAGGCGAATACAAATTGATAGGAGAGTTGAATTGTTTATTCACGAACATTGTTCTTTGTGCGGACATACTTGCGCTTTTGTATAATTAATTTCTAATTCTGAAAAATAACAAGTGATAAATAATATAAAAAATTATATGTATAAAAGTCTCAACTTCTGCATTTTTTTTTCTCAATAATGTAAAAATTATTTTTTTATCATTGATATCGTGGAACGAAATATTGAATTTTTATATGTATAAAAATTTTTAAATGTAAAATTAATGATAAGAAACGATAAAACATATCATAAGGAAATTTGTTATTATAACAACCAAGTTATTCACAATACGTTAAGACATTATTTATAATAAAATAAAAATTTTAAATTATTTTTCGATTCATGCTATAATTTTTTTTTTTATTTACATTTATTATAGCCATTTTATTTTATATCTTATATATAACTGCTTAAAGAAAATTCATTTTTTTGAATAATAGATAATAAATAACTTATATTCTGACTTGTATTGTGATAAAACAAATGACCTTCGTAGCACAAACAAATGTACTAGTAAAAATAGAAATAATTAACATTTATTGTATGTATAGTTATGTTAAATAACAAAATTGTTATTCAAATGATATACACGGTATATGTATGTATAAAATGATATATTATGAACATATTACGGTATGCTTCGATAAATGAGGTCAAATTAAGGAGAAACAAATTAGGCATAAAATATAAAGTATAATTATCGTTTGGCACTAACACAAGATAACTAAATCATTCTATTAAACAAGCTTTAATTTAACATTTATGGCTACTAATTTAGAAAATTTTACGAATCTCTTATATGTTATGCCAACTTTTGTGTCGTAATTTTGACAGTAATTAACTAGGCAGCAGTTTCCAATCTAAATCGCGAAAAGAATCACACATTTTAATTGATAATTTTAATCAATTATATCAATAACTAAAATTTTCGACATTATTCAATTTCTGATTTTAATAATTTTTCGTAATAAAACGTTCTAAACTTGAAATATAAAGGCTTGCAAAGATTTGCCAAATAACAATGATATAACTAAATATTTGCATAATATTGTTAACTCAAAGACAATTTATTTTACAATCAAAAAATATTATATTTTTAAAATGTTTCTTAATTTATGATCGGACTGTTCACAAATAATTTATATTTGACTATTTGCAAATAATTTAAATATTGCAAAGTGAATCATAAGTAATTTTAAATATTACAAAATAGAGTTGTAAATAGTTTCAATATTATAATATTAAATAAAGATATTTAATATTGCTCGATAAAGTATTGGGAAACACTGAACTGTAGTTATTCTTGATTGGACGATACATTACTGCGGATTGGCACGTGAATAATTATAAGAAGAGGATCGAACGCGCGATCTCGTAACATAAATACTATTAGCCAACGATGATTCATCGTCGAACTGATCGCATATTGTAACGAAGTAAAGTACAAACGCAAAAAGTAGGTCACGAATCATCGTCACGATGTTTCGGGATCGTTCGTCGAATGTTTGGATATTTGATATCCAAACCGATGATGGTTGTACGAAAATTCGTGCCAAGAAATGTATTCAGGAGTGTAACATGAAAATGGGGTCTGAATCACGAAATGGAAAAGTAATCAGTAATCAAACATTTTCGCATAATTAATTGTTAAGACATATTTTAAATTTATTGGCACATATGATTTTTAAAAATTGAAAAATGTTTTATTTATGTTATTTAATTAAACTGATAAAAAAAAGAACAAAAAAAAGTAAAAATTTTATAAAAAGTATATTTGTTATTTATATTTGTTTAATGATAAAAAGTTTATTTTTAAAACAGATAATCTTCTATGATTTTATATTTAAGATAGAAACTCTTTAAACTTCTTAGAAATATAATTTGAAATAATAATAAATAAATCGTATATTTTATTTCAGTTTAATCGAAATGCGAAGTAATATTATAATATTGATCATAACTCAAGAATTCCAAAAATGCAATGATAGATATATTTTTTTCATAAAAAATTATGAAAACATTTATAATTATAATGAATATTTTGTTACTATAATATTTTACATATTTTCGATAATATTATTATTTAATTAAATATTTTTATTTTGAAATAGATCATTTTATAATAAAGAAAATGGTAAAACAATGATTTATATATAGTAATAAGATCTCTAATGATTCAAATGAAATAATGAAAATGAAATAAAAATTACATTGATCTTCTATAATAGTTCATTTATAATTATTCATTAATATTTTTTTATTTAATTGATAGTAATATTTATAAGAAATTTGAAGTTTATTAGTAAATAGTAAAATAGATTTCAAAATTCATAGATTCATTCAATAATCAAGAACAAAAAATATTTAAAACAATTAAAATTAGAAACTACTTGTTATGTTTATTGTTTATATGAACAAAAATCACATTATTATAAAATAAAATAAATTGTGATTGTATTGTATTTAAAACTTGTTTATTAATATTTGAAATCATTTTCAATTTTCAAAAATAGAAAGAATATCTCATATTCCTACTTTAATATATAAATTATACATGATAATTGAAATAATGAATGAAAAATCCATAATGAGTAAAGCAAATACGTATAATACAGAATAAAAACACAATTCTAAAGCCTTTTATATTATAAAATAATAAAAAATTTATTATATGTGTAATGAAAGAATTATTTTTATTTAAAAAAAAATTATATTTGTTTTAAAAAATATATCTAATATCTCTAATATTTTTTATTGAAAAAAAGCAATTTTTGGATACAAAAAAAAAAGAAATAAAATAAAAGAAAAAAAAATAATCTAAATCATTTTTTAAAACGAAAATGTTTAAAATGTCCAATCATGCATTAATTAATAAAATTAATATAAAAATTTAAATAGTAAATAAACTGTTTTTATCTAAGTAGAAGTATTTCATACTGGTTAAACTGTCAGCCTGGAACTCGGTTACGCTGTCATTAATGGCCGGAAACTCGAACGAAAACAGCGAAGAATTGAAAAACGAAGATGTACACGGGCAAAACGCACGTTTATCTTATGAAAGTTTCGGATTCTCTCTGACGCGTCACTGCTGGGCAGCCACCGGTAGTCTACCGAAGTTATTTTTGCTACGAAATTCCTCCGAATATATCTACATCATCCGCAAAATCTCTACATCTCCCTCTTTTCACTGCGTGACCCGAAGCACCTAATGATACTTCTGGATCGTATTAGATTACAGTGGAATTACAGATTCGACAATATATCGAGCCAAACTTTTCAAAAGATTTAGATGACAATTAATTTCAGAAATCTATTTTTTGAAATATACAATCTATACAACTCCGTTTTCTTTATGTAACTGTCTATTTAAATTTTTTAATATTTGGACAAAGCTTATATTACAATGCTTATATTATATTATAAATTGCTATTAAAAATCTAGATTTGAAAGATGAAACATCATATCAGTTTTTCAAAAAATTATCTATTTTGATTAATATTGTATCTAAAAATTTACGATCATATTTTTTAGTTATTTTTTACAATGATATTTTTTTAATTATAAATATATATTTACATAGTAAAATGTCTCTGACAAAAGAAATGTTCAAAATTGACTGAAATTTTGTCCTTGTTTGCTAAATAAACATATATATATTTACTACGAAATAGATATACACTATCTATTTTAACATGAATTACAATGTTCATAAAAACCTGTAATTATGCTGTATAATTATGTTATGACTTTTTATGATTACTTTTTTTAAATCACAAATAATATTTAATTAAAACTCAATAAAAAAAAAATGAGATTGAGTAACATTAAGATTTTTATTTTTAAAAAAAATTATTCTGTTTTAGTAAATAAAAACTAGTTTTAGTAGATAAAATTATATTTCTGACAATAACTGTACTTACGTATTGTATAATTTAATATCGATAAATAAAAATTAAAATATTCAAATCGATCGTTTGATATTTGACGAATAATATCATTCATATCATGGTCGATAATCGTTTAAAACGACTGTTACCAACGACCGCTTTAAAAATCAATTGTATCGTATCGCAACTGGATATACAATCGTTGATATATTCAGTCGATTCCGTAATCGTTTGTTACCGACAGTTTCTTTTTATAATAAGTATAAAATTCAATCATTCTTAAACAAATAAAGCACAAATAAAGCATAAAGCGAAAGCAAATAACTTTAATGTTTTAAATTTTTTTGTGTAATATAGAAAAAAACCAAACGTATAGATAAATTAATGGATTATATGCGGAGCACATTTCTTATCATACGTTCCACGTAAATATTTAAATATTCTTCGAATTGTATGATAACAAACTATTTATTCGGATAAAATAAACGGAAATCATTTGACACTTATTTATACAAAAATCATGAAAAGTTATTATGAAAAAAGTAAAAAAAAATGTGATTGAATATATATATTTTTATTTTTTTAATGAAATAAATATGATATAATGAAATATTAATTATGTAAAATATGTACACTTAAATAATTTTCTATTTTCACATATCACATTGCATAGTTTACATGAATTATGCGAATATATAAATCTTTGTTCATCGTTAATATTACTAAAAATTTTTACTAACACGATTCATATATTATTTTATACTATGGTAAACCTCATCGCAAATATATTTTAAGAAACATAATGTTACATCGAAATGCGTCGTTAATATATAATAAATTTTAAATCATAATTAAATCACGTATATATATATATATATATTTGTTATTAAAATACATATTATAGTAAAAACTTGTATTATTTTTCTAGTTTTTTCTTACACATTTTTCTTCAGTTAATTTCGTTCCGCTGTATCGTTATACAAATGAATCATCTCCTAAATCACTTGATGAAATTTCTGGATTTACAAGACGAAAAAGCATGAGGATCACAACGACGAGCACCTACCTTCGCGTTAAAACGCAAGGCACGCGGGTTCCTTCAGTGGCGAAACACACTGGACGGAAAAGCGAAAGCACGAGAGAAGTAATGGGAATCATCCCCTCTCTATCGGAAGAACCGTCGAATCACTCTCTTTTCCTCTTCTGACTTGTTAGTTATTTTCGACCCTTATTCTCCACCAATCTTCATATCTGACAATGTTTTTGGCAAACGTAGGAAATTGTTTTGCGTTTCCTGAAATTCTCTTTTTTTAAATTGTTGATAACTTTCCAATAAATTTTGTTGTTTACCATCGCAGATACCGTTTTCTTTTGAAATTAGCATATACTTATATCTGATGATAATGTTATCTTGATATAAATTATCCAATATTGAATATTGAATTGTTTATTGCTTATTCGATTAATGAATACATACATAAATATGTGACACATACATGCTCATAATAAAAATTTTATATTTATATTACAGTCAAAACAGAAATTTATTTTTAGATATCTGTATACTTCCTTACTAATATTTTTAAAAAATTTCATCTTGAAAAATACATGGATAAAAGATTTTTGCATGATTATAAAAAATCGATGCATCAATATTATAAAAAACATTTAACTATAATAAAAAATCTTTTTTTAAAATTTATTATAAAATTTAATTTTTAGTACGGATAAAAAAATTTAATTATAAAGTTATTTATGATTAAATAAATAAATTTTATGATAATTAATTTGAAATTTTTAAATACATTAATTATTTTTAAGACAAAACAAAAAATAAATTTCTATATTCTTTAATTATAATAACAATATAAAATTATGAAAAACAAATTATTTATCTTTTATAATATATAATTTCCTCTTTAAAAATAAAAAAAATAATTGAAATACTTTTAGATTCATTTAACTATTTTTATAATTATTATAAATGTGCAGATAACAATTTAATATAAATAAATATAAATATAAAAAAATAAATATAAATAATATAATAGAATAAAAAATATAAATATAAATATAAAAAAATCAAATATTACATTATGAAATAAATTATTAATAGAAAAACAAGAATAATTAAGTATATTAAATAATTATGTTTGGTATATTCATTTAAGCAATTTTACAAGTAAAAGTATAGCATTTATGTATATAATCTAATTTCTTACCAAGAGAGTCAGATAATGAATGTTAATGTTACTATCTCTAACTGCTATATACATTAAAAATGTAGAATTTATATCATAATTAAGATATTTGACTGTAATAATAATCTCTATTTGTATTATTTGTAATAATATTAGTGAAGAAAGTATGTATTAAAGTTTTTATAATACATATCTCTGAACGGTCGATATTCTACGAAAACCATTGTTCGAATGCAGTCCAATGCGAAACATTATTTCTTTAGTTAGTATTATGAAATAATAAGAATTAATGCATTTATTGCTATCTTTATTATTATTATTGATAATCATTTCTTGTAATCAATAATTTAATATAAGAAATAAGAAATATAATAATGTGAAAATATTAAATATAAAAAAATTCGAACATGCCGCTATAATAGCAAATGGAAGATTATTTCCCGCCGTTGGGAAGAATAGAAAATCAATAATAGTTACCGGCCTTACCGACTTTGCGATGACGAAGACCCTAAACGACGCAGTTTCTCTTTTATACGTAACCATCTTTCTCCTTCCCGCGTGTAGAAAATTCACAATTCTCCATCTTTGCTGTACTACAGCGCCATATGTCCGCCATTGGTCAATCGTCGCTGCCGCCGCAACCGACGCCGCCGCCATTATAGATTCCGTTGTGTGTGACTGAGTCTCGTTCTCCAGGGTTTTCCAGGGAAAACTCTATTTTTCCTCAACATTAAAGGTGAAATATCTACGTAACGAACGTGTAGAAGATTTCAAAGAACGTCAAAATGAAAACATATAGCAGAAAAAAGGGTGATAGCACGAGCAACGTAATCATTCATGTGAACGAGCTGTGCCGACTGTGCTTGGCAAAGGAGGAGGAGATGGTGCCGATTTACGACGATGAAACTATTCCCTTATCTTTGCGAATAATGGCTTGTGTTAATCTGGAGGTAAGTTAGAAGATTTAATTTAATAAATATGTGACAAATTTAAGTTAAAGTCCCATCAATTAATCATCTTTCGTACGTATATGGGAATCTTATCGAAAAATAGGAATCTAGTTTATCTCTCTGCGTGAGATTCTCTTTGTCTCTCTCTCTCTCATTTTTACCCCACTCTTCGATTTTGCTCTGTATTTGTGAGGGTCACTTACACATTCGATGTAGGTATAAAGGAAACGTTTAACCACAGACGAGGTATAGAACCGTCTATGATTTAACTTTAGGTCTCGGGCAACGCGCGACACACTGCGCAAAGCAACTACCGGCTTTACCGAGTTATCGACTTTACGTTCACGATATGTCGACGCCACCTTCCCTTTCATTACAGGAATCTAGACAAGGCGTATCATTGCATTACAGATCATTTACCCTATGGATTTATAGAAATCTGTAATATTATAGCCAATGTATTAATATTGACACTTTATATTTGTTCACTGAACTTTTTGCCTTTTTCCTTTTATTTTAGATATAAATAATTACAACATATAAAAAAGACAAAATATCTAATATTTCTTTTTATTAATATTTCACTATATCATGAATATTTTTTTTGAATTTATTATATATTTTTTCAATATTTTCATTATCTCCATTGTTTCAAAATTTTAAGACTTGAGATTTAAGTTACAAAATATAACTTAAATATAAGTTATTATATAAAATATAAGTTAATATAACTTAATTAAAATGAAAACATGTACAAATTTATTTTTATATATTGCTGAAAAAAATGATTTGCAAGTATTTAAACAATTATTATAAATATTATTTTATATAAAACAATAATTTAAATATTGTATTTTGTTTTATAAGTTTATATATAAATAATTAATATACTAGTAGAAAATTAATAAAATTTCATATATTAATAATATTAATAATGTAGGTTTATGAAGAAGATGGTCTTCCAAATATGATTTGTCACCCATGCAAATATCAATTAGAAAAATCCTATCAATTTAAGAAAAAATGTGAAGCTGCTGATGCAAAACTTCGTAAACATATGAAATTAATTCAACAATTAACTGGCCAAAGTGAAGAAGGAGAAAGTCAGGATAGCAATAGAGATGAATTAAAAGATTCTTCAAACAGTGGAAAATCTAAACAAGTTAAACAATTATTGGCAGATTTAGTTTCAATTAAAGGTAATAGTGGACAAAAAGATGGAGATCCGATTGAAGTGACAGAAGAAGAACTTGTTGGTGGTTATATTTTAGGTATATTGAAGGTTTTTATTTGTTTTTAGAATTTAACTAGTATATAGTTTTTTTTTAAGTTTATTTTATAAATTATTATATTTTTATTAAATATAGGAATGAATTCTGAAAATATAGAGATGGAAGAAACAATGTCAGAAGATCCAGAAAATATCACATTAGTACCTGCAGAGGAACGTGCTGCTAAAGCACGTTGCACAATACGTACATCACGTATTAAACAAGAACAAGAATCAGAGGATGAAGCAGAAGAAGTACAAAGAGCAATTGCAAATGCTGATCATAAAAATGTTTATATGATGGAAGTTACAAGTAATAGTTCAAGTCAAGGAGAAACATTAAAATTACAACCAATTGGTGATACCATGGGTAATAATTTTATATATATATTTTATATATATATATGATTTCTATACTATGAAATTTGTTTTTTCTTAATGTATTTAAATTTTTTATGCAGTTGAAACTAGTGAAGAATTAAAAGTATTTCAATGTGATAAATGTCCAAAAGCATTCACCCGAAGAATAATGTTAAAAAGTCATCAATCTGTTCATTCTACACAAAGAGGTTTTACATGTCAAGCTTGTGAAAAATGGTTTCCTACTAGATCAGCTTTGGTGAGACATGAACGTACTCATACAGGTAATGTTTGATTTTTAAAATTGAATAAACATGTGCATTTAAATATTTATTTTTAAAATTATATTTTATATAGGTGAAAAACCGTTTGGTTGTAATATTTGTCATCGTGCCTTTGCACAAAAAGAAATTTTACTTCGCCATCTCATGACTCATTCTGGTCAAAAACCATTCCAATGTCAACATTGTGATAAAAGTTTTACTCAAAGAGAAGCATTAAAAGTACATATGAGAAGACATCAAAAATTAGATCCAAATGATATTCAATTGCATCATTGTCAACTTTGTCCTAAAGCTTTCTGTCATGCATCTGGACTTAGCAGACATTTGGTTACACATACTGGTAGAACATATAAATGTGTAGAATGTGAAAAGTCTTTTACCGACAAAAGTTCGCTATTAAGACATAGTCGTATTCACGCACCTAAAAAAATATTAACAAATTAAATTTATTCTAAGATATAAATATTATCTCGTTTACAATATCAGTCATCATTAAATTAAAATTATGCTATTACATTTCTATAAACATTTTTTTAAGCACATAATATAATTTTTTTTTAATCTCTTAGAATAATTTATAAAACATATCTTAACTGTAATGATAATTATGCACTAATTTGTTCATTATAATTTCAGATATATTTTTATATAATATTCTATGTTGATTATGTTTCTCTATATGTCTATATCACCGAAATAGAAGATTAAAATTTAATATCATATTCTGCTTTTCCTCAGAATTAAAAAAAATCTTATAAACATAGATTTAGAATTTTTTCTGTTTTAAGATAAAAACATTTCTTACTTATTGTAATTTTATATATTACAATTTTTTTTTACATAATTTTTTCTTTTTTTTTTTTAATTTATTATTTGAATTCAATATTTAAAGTTAAAAAATTTATATAATGTATATAATTTTTTGAAAAGTAAATTTTTAGGACTATTACATTGACAATACAACTTAATTATTAGTTTATATATAATAATATGTTGAGTTTTTTTATAATTGCTTGAGAATATTTTAAATATTAGTAAAATGATAGAAAAGAATTTATGTAATCTACATGTCATTTTCACTTTATTAAATTTTATTTTATAATTATGATTATTAGTTTTGAAAAGTTATCAAATTATGTTGCATATAACGAAATTATCAACATTTAAATATTTCGAAATATTATGAAATATTAATACAAGAATTTTTTTATAAAACAAAATAATTTTCAGCAAAAAATTTCTTTCATATTCTATAAATAAATAGTATTTCATATCCTATAAATATAAAGTAATAGTATTTATGTCTGAAAGATAAAGATCTATATTTATATTTATATGATTTTTTTTATTCTTAAGAAAAGCATAATATGATTTCAAAATTTGATTACATATTATTTTAATTATTATATATATTTGGAATTTTAGTAATAATACCGTTTTCATATTATTTTTGAATAATTAAAGTCGCATAAAAAATTATAAGTATATAAAATATAATTCTATTTCATGAAATGTAAAGTTTATATATGTATCTCATTTGATATTTTCTTTTTCATTATATATTGTTATGTATATATTATATTTCAATAATGTATATTGTTAAAATTATGAATCAGTAACAGTATTTTAACATATTTTATAAAAAGTTTTTTCTTTATTCATATTTTCATGACTGTATTGTATATAATTCCGTGAATTTCTATGTATATATATATATTATTATAAGAATATAATTAAACATCTTATATGTCTTTTTACATTGTTTTGATTATTCCCAATTAAATTTAAAAATAATATAATTATACATAATATATTGTACATATTATAGTAAAAGCATTAATAATTCGTAAATTTATGCTAGTAAAATTATAATCAATTATTTAAAAACAAATTGATTTGAAAAGTGTGATTTAAAAAGAGCAAATATATTTTAACAAAAAAAAATCGTATTTTTTTTATTTTTCCTTATATCTAAAAATAAAATGATACAAATATATAATATTACGTTTCATATGTATATGATGTATTATAATTTATTTATTATAGAATATTATCATAACATACTGAATAAATTCGTTTATAATGGGTGAAATTATTAAAACGAAAAAAAAAATAAATTATTTGATTTTGTTATTTTTGCCATTATTCATCTACAAAATCTAACTATAATTTATTATACATGTTGAATCACAATATTGTAATTTATCAGAAAGGATTATATTCAGAAAATTATGAGATTTATTCCATAGATATATTTCACATTCGATATATAATGTTAAGAATAAGTACATAAATTTGTACAATAACAATTTACTAATCATTTATTTGTATTATATTCAATGTTTTATCGATATATTTTTCTGCTTTTTAGGCAGTGTATTTAAATATCAATAGCTGATAATTGGTATTAATGATAATTAATATATTAATAAATATATCTAGGATAGATAATTTTATACAATTTTCAAATGATATCATATAATACATATGTGGTAAAAATAAATAACATATTTTGTTTAAATTATTGTATCTGCAATAAATTTTGATGTTCTATAATTTACAATATTATATTCTTAATTTTTTAAAATACTACATCATACACATATAATTAAAATGTGAATAGAAAATAGATATTAACAAACTATATATAAAGAAAATTTTACTTTTATATTTTTTGCATTATCGTTAAGAAAAATAATTATGAAAATGCAAGTTATTTATTGATTTTACTTTACAGCTAATCGCAATTTGCAATTTGTGCAACAGAGCTCTAATTTATATAATTATCTAATTATAAAATATTAGGAGGAATTGCAGAAGGTATTAACTTATAAATAGTTGGAGAAAAAAATAAATAAAATCAGTGACAATTTAATATTTTATTAAAAAATCTTTTTTTATTATGATTTGCATATAATCTTGTGCATCTTTACACTGCCAATACCATTACACGATAGATCGGTACATCAATCTAACGGAACGAATTTACTAAATTTTCACATTTACACTTCTGTTGATGTTCAAAATACGATAATGTCACAGATCTTCACACTCTAAATTGAAAAAATCGTATAATTTTCGAGCTCCGCCACACGATCTGTATTAGACCTCCACAAAATAAGGTCTAACATTCGATTTTGCGTTATTTGCTATACATTACAAGATCGAAAATGTCTATTAAAATTATCTAATTAAACAAAGCAAAGAGGGAAAAAAATATATATATATATATATGTATATAAATATATGAGAGTTAATAGTATCGCCATTACTTAAATTTAAATATAATTAAAAAATTTTTTGTTTTAATTAACAATCAGATTTAAATAAATGCGATATTATTAACTCCTCGTCAACATTATACTGCATATGTCACAAAGGTTTAACTATGCAAAAAGTAAGTTCGTTTATAATTGGTCGCTTTAATTAATTCATTTTCCCACTTTGCTAAAATTAATGTACATAGTCGTTACCAGTTTATATTTGCACTCGAACGATAAATAATTCTAATGAAGAAACATACATGAAAGCACCATTATTATTAATTATTGAATTTGCTAGAATATGTAAAAACACAAGTTATTAAAATATTACATTAATATTCTCTAAAAGGAAGTTGGTCAAACTTTCATGTACGTTCATATAAAGTACTAAAACACTGTTAAAAATTTGAGAGAACGTTTTCATCTCAAATATTTGCTTTGAGGCACGGCCCGATGTTGCCAATTTATACATTTTTGAAATATAGATTGTTTTTCATTTTAAGTATTATTGTTCTTTTATCATTTTTTACTTCCAACACACACCACTTACAAGCCACAGTAATGAATTGCATCACTGAATAAACTACTTTACTGTTACGAATACATATGTAGGATAAGATACTCATAACAGGTTTAGTTTAGTTTATTTTTCCTCATTGTCAATAGTTTCATTATATCTAATGATTGATAAACTTCAATTCAGTTTTCAAATAGTAGAGAAAAATTGACTGCTCTTGTCTGCATACTGGATAAACAAAATTTGTACTATAATACCACATAATACCAAGTATCTCGTGATGTGGAGAACCTAATATGTCATTCTTCTTGCTAGTACTAAATTGGCAAAAGGAATTGATGGACTTGGCGAAGTAGCGCGGAGGTCGGAAAATCTCGAAGAACGTTTACGAGATATATGATTATTGAGAACGATAGACGTTTTATAATAAGAAACGTCAAACTGATTTATCTATATTCTCATCAATCGAGAATTAGAGTTTTTGGCTGTTCCCAAGTGAATCCTTCTCGACCGAAATGTCCATATGTACTAGTTTGTTGATAAATGGGATTACGAAGATTCAATTCTCTAAAAAAAAACCGATTATATTGCTATTTATAATATTTAATCAAATTTAATTATTTATCATTATACGCAGTGCATCATGTAATTTTATAATTATTTATATTTAAAATATTATTTATGATATAAATATACTCACTTAACGATTTTCCCAGGTCGTAAATCAAAATTTTTATTAACTATATCTAAAAGTTCATTTTGAGATAATTTAGAAGTACCATAATCAAAAACTGTGATTGAAAGAGGTTCTGCTACTCCAATAGCATAAGAAACCTAAAAATTTGTTATAAATATTTATATTTTCATTAAGAAGAATAAGATATTAAACAAATATTTCACTAATAATAATAATAATAAAAATAAAAATATCGGTAATTTATACTTGTACAAGGCATCGTCTGCAAAGACCAGCTTTCACCAAAGATTTAGCAACCCATCTTGCTGCATAAGCAGCAGATCTATCAACTTTTGTGAAATCTTTGCCAGAAAATGCTCCTCCACCATGAGCTCCCCAACCACCATATGTATCAACTATAATTTTTCGACCAGTAAGACCTGCATCACTCTAATAATATAATAAATAAACAAATATTAATATAATTTACAAAAATTAATTTAAAATTATTAATTAACTAAATATATAAAATATAAAAAATATATATTTTACCTGTGGACCACCAATAATAAATAATCCACAAGGATTAACGTGGAAGATTGTTTTATCATCTAAATACCTTGCTGGAATTACTTCTTTAATAATTTTTTCCATAACTACTTTACGTAAATCTTCCAAACAAATTTTTTCACTATGTTGCAATGATACTACTACAGTATGTACTCTTATAGGTACACAGGCACCATGATCCATTACATATTCACAAGTGACCTATTTTATAATTTTTAAAATATCAGAAATAAAATATATTCAAGAATATATATATAATTTATAATAATTATTATTATTCTCAGTAATATATATTACATCATGGCACTCAAGAGTAGCAAATACTATATGACATCATTGTAGATATTGATATAAATTATTAAATTTATTTAAATATTATTAAAATATATATTGCTTCAATTTATTAATAGTGTCATACTTGTGTTTTTGAATCTGGTCTTGCCCACCATAATTCTCCACTTCGCCTTAATTCTGCAATTTTCTGATTTAATTTATGTGCCAGGACAACAGTTAATGGCATACATTCATCGGTCTCATCTGTTGCATATCCAAACATCAGACCCTGAGATAATAATTTGAGTTATAAACTAAAATTTATAAGATGTAAACTTGAAGCAGGAAAAAGATTTATTGTGCTTTTAATTAATTTGCAATATTGTGTAAGTTCTTAATATAGGAAATTAAGCATTAATAAAGTAATAACGTGCACACAACATACAGTTTCAATGTGTTAATTTACATTTGGAATTTGCACATAACTATATATAATATACTATAAAATTCATTTAATAAAATACAAGAAAGGTGTCACACAGAGCAGAATTACTAATCAATATTGGGACAACTATATACAATATTTTTTAATTAACAATTAAATTAATAATTTTTATTATGTAATAAAATGTTATAGATTACTATTTACAGAGTATATATTTTAATAATAAAATAATATAAATTTGAGATAAGATTTCCAAAACTAATTAAAATACATTTGAGTTACATTTGAATCAGCAATTATGAAAAGAAAAATGTAAAATTACTAGTATATGAAAAAAATTTTAAATTTAAATATAATCATGAAATAAATAAAATGTTAATAAATATTTATAAAGAATTTTTAAGAAAGAGTAAGTATTAACAAACAATATTACAAGATTGTAAAATCATTTTTTTTAACACAATTAATTAGATAATTGTGTAAGTTCTTAATTAAACTGAAAGATACTAGAAGAAATACTAAAAAAGAAATACATTCTAAGTTATCAGCTAAGTTCCAATAATTTATACATGCTTTCATAATAATCATGAACAACAATTAACTATTACTAAGAAATGAAAGTTTGATGTAATAAACCTATACATAACAAGAAGAAACATGAAAAAAGAATAAGCTATACGATACTACTATTAAAATTAAACATATGTCTATAAATATATAATAATGATATAAGAATATTCTATTACTACTGTACATAGAAAACAATTGAAAATAGGGAAAACAAATATATACAAATATATTATTCAGGAAACTAAAAAGGAGTAACTATGCTAGGCAGTAGAACAAAAAGAAGAACAGAAAACTCGAATGAGCAGATCAGAATACTAATTGACCTGATCTCCTGCGCCAACTTCTTCATCACTACGGTTTTCATGAACTCCTGCTGCAATATTTGGTGATTGAGCATCAAGCGCCAATAAAACACTGCAGAGCTTGAAGTCAAAACCTGCAGAAATTATATGAATGAGATATAAATATTCTCTACTATGAACATCAACACTTTCATTATACTGATGTTTCACTGTATCATATTCCAGTTTATTCTGCTATTTCAACATAATAATAGTGTTACCTTCTTGCTTTGGAAAGAAATTAAAAATATAAGTTATTTTAATGTATAGTATATATAATAATACCATATAAATTTTCTTACAATTAATATTATATATAATTTTAAAGCCTAACTAAAATATTTAAAATAAATGAAATGTACTTTTATATAGATTGATATATTTTGTCATAATAATTATCATAGTATTTATTTAGTGATAAATAATTTAAGAACCTATAATAGAATTTATTTATATATGAAACTTCCTAATAAAATTTTTATATTATAAAATATATAATTTATATTTGTATGATTATAATACTTATTTGTAAACACAGATTCACTCACTCACACATAACATAAGGAAATATATGTGTAAGAACTCTATAAAATACATTATAAGAAAGAAAGAATAGGACAAAAAAAAATTAAAAAAAAAAACAAAAAAAAAAAAAAAAACAAAAAAAAAACAAAAAAAAAAAATAAATAAAAAAGAGAGTATGTTAATGAATTATATGGCTGCTCTGCGGCACGGGCTGAGAATGGGTTATGTACCTGATCACCTGCACCCAAGTCCTTCTCTTCCCTGGCCAAATGAACACCATCAGCGATATTTGGAGATTGTTGTTCGATCGCCACCAAAAGGTTCAACGTATGCCAATCGAATCCTGCCACGATCATGATATGCTTACGTTACATATTCATACGTGTTCTTTTATTTATTTTTTCCGAAAGATAATGAACAGGATATTGGTCATCCAATCGATCGAGTCATGGAATTTTCTCCAACAATTTATTAACGTGTATGTAGCGTAAAGCACATCTTTTTATAAAAACTTGAAATTTTTCATTATTCTTTTATATATATGTATATATATATATATATATGTATGTGTGTCTGTATGTATGTGTGTATATACATATATATTGTACATTTACAAAAAAATATATTTTTTTTAATTTAATAAATAAAAGAAGCATTCTAAAAATTTTTATATTTAAAGCTGGAAACTTTCGTGCCATGATTCGATCGTGTATTTATAAAATTTAATTCTAAAGAACCAAATGAGGCGAATTTTATGAAGGATAAGATAATAAAAATATCATCCGGCCACAGGGCATATATATATATAAGTTAGAAATTTTTTATGTTAGCAAGGAAATTTTTAAATGTTTTAGATGTACAGATAAAATAAATTTAACAAAATTGTAAGGGTTGCAAAGGATTTAACAAACATACATCACTGAAAAGAGAAAACCTAAAGAAATAAATAAAAATATTTTTTACCTTTTGAAGAATCATCATATCCAATGTGTTTAACAGTATCTCGAACAATTTTTTGATAATCTACCACAGCTTTTGATGTAATTTCTCCACATAATAAAACCATCCCTGTTTTTGTCACAGTCTCTAAATAATTCAAAAATATGATATATACATATACATATATAAATAGATTATATTTTGAAGATTATAATTTGATGAAAATACTTTATATTTAATAGTAGTAAGTTAAATTATATATATTATATTAAGTACTAGGTCCCTTCAGAATTCTATGATTCAAAATTAACTCAAGGTCATAGTAACTAATTTATAAATAGAGGTTATAGCATCAACTGCTTCAAGTCATTAAAAAAATTAAAATCATTTTGAGAAAACTCACCACAAGCCACTTTTGCATTAGGATCTTGCTTTAAATGTGCATCTAAAATAGCATCACTTATTTGATCACACATTTTATCTAAAAAAAGAAAAAAAAATAAAGTACTTTATATTTATAAAATAAATAAAAAATTTTTTAAATTATGAATAATTGACTGTTTTTATTCATATATGTGTGAATTTCATGATAAATAAAGCATATTCATAGAAACAATTGCATAATCATAAAATGAAATATATGCTACATTATTAATTGATTCAAACTTGCTATATATACGTTTATAAAATTTTATTAAGATGCCCTATTAAAATTAATATTATAACATCTATTCTACAATAAATCAAACAATATTTAACCATTTTATTCAATAAAAATTTTTAATTTTATCTTAAATTATACAAAATAGTTAATAATGTGAATTAAAAAAATTATTATAGTTCAATAAAAATTCATTAAAAATAAATATTAACTAATTTAGAGTTTACACGTGTAAAAGATAATTAGTGAATAAGTAATATAAAAAATTGATGAATAAAAATATCTTATATTTAATTTTAATAAGTTAAAAACAATTAGGTTAAGAAAAAATTTTAATATATACGTAAGAAAAAATACATATAAGTATAAAAAATTAGAAATCATAAATTGCAATATTAAGAAGCACATGGCGACGCCGGAATACATATTCGCTTCTGCTTGATATCAACTTTAAAAAAATATAATTTTAGTACCTAAATGAATCAATATTCAATATTTTATAAATATTAAGAAGAGAATTTAAACAATGAATAAATCGCAATATAATACCATCCCCACATTTCGAAGCTTTTAAGGAAAGTAAGAAAGCGGGAAGGAAGGGTAAAATTGCGGCGTGCGCACACGGTATATATGTATGATCCGTTCATCGAGTTTCATGGCGGCACACGCGGCTCTCCGACATGGAACTCAAGACGAAGTCGTACAATATCGGAAATACAGAAGAGTCATGAGGTGAACGCATGCTTTTTAAGGTTCCTACCTGGATGGCCTTCACCAACGGACTCTGAAGTGAAGAGAAAACTGCCTTCCTGTTGTAGCTCGGGTGGTGTATGCCCGTTAGCATATCCGTTCATGTGATGAGCGGTCTCCGGCATTTTCTTTCTTTTCGTGATCGTGGATATAGACTTCGGTTTCTTTTGTCTACGTTCCAATACTTTGGCCACGTGTTGCAATTTTATTGACACGTTCAGCTCGTTCGATGTCGCTAATACTTAGAGAAAATGAGAAAGTTTAGTCCGAACTTTATATCCTACTTTGGTTTCGCACGAGCGAACCTTACACCAGCACAGCACAAAACGTAATAGTCAGACAAGCGCGGAGCAAATGCACTATTGTACAGTGTAGAAAGTAAAAGAGACTCCCCACTCTGTAGTGACCGCTATTTATAACCTCGGTACCTTCGTTTCGTTCGGCTAATTTCGAGTCACGTGACACTCTATCACCCAGGAGATGATGGTCGGCGCGGAATTCGATTAGATTTGTGTGAATTTTATTTTTACTTTTCACGTTTTGATGTTTAATTCCGATATTTAATATTCCTGTAAGAAAAAAGATCACATTTTATTTTTTTTCTAAATTTCACAATTATAATTCAATGATTTAATTAATTTTAAAAATAATTAAAAATTATTTACAACAACAATCAATATATTATTATGTCATTTATTAATATATTTAATAAAAACAAAAGCATAAAATATAGATATTATTTTTTTTCAATATTTAAAAAAAAGAAAAATCTTCAAAAAATCTGTTATTTAGAATTGTATTTTTTTATTTATATATTTTTTTTATTTATGCAAATATATATGTATAATATATGTATATGCGTGTGTGTATAAGAGCAAAATGATTTAATAAACTAATTATATTAGTGTAAAAATTTTTATATTAAACGAAATTAATATAACGAAATATTCATGATTTTTAATGATCACATATTTTCATTAATAACATATTCATGTGAATTTATAATCTCCCATACAAACCATTATCTTAATCAAATTAAAAATATTCGTCACCTCGTTAATACAGCGTCTTGATTCTATAGAAAATCGCTGGTTATTCGAATGGAAAACTTTCAAACAACCGGATAATTGTATATTGAACTTTGAGCTTTGAGTTCAAGCCGACTTGAATTATCAAACTGCTGTACGTTTTGTATATTTCCTTCGAAAGAACAGAATTGCTACTGAGTAGATGTTATGTATTATTCGGACTTTTATATATTGTAGGATCTCCCTCCAAGTTTGAGAAATACTTGAGTGGGGTTGAAGAAAGCATTCATATAGTAATGCATGTTGCAAGATGTAAGTATTTATGTATATATAATTGCACAAATTTTTAAAAAAATATTAGAGTAGGATAAAATAATGAAACGATAAGATGTTTTTTTATTGCAAATTCTATTAATTTCAAAAAAAAGAAAAACTTTATATATATAATTAAAAAAAATGGTAGTGAAAATGAAAAGAAAAAGGAAAAGAATTTGAATTAATGAAATGAACAATGAAAAATAATTAATGCAATTTCATTAATCATTTTCAATAAGCATATTTTGTCAACAAAATATTGATAGTAATATATACATGTATATAATATGTATTTAATATATTTTTATTATATAATTATAATATATATATAATATGTATTTCAATGCAAATATTTATATTCTTTTAGATATTCTCTAAAATTAATTTTATAAAAATTTTCATAAAAATTCTATCTTGTTAAAAATTAATAGTAAAAAAATATTAGAATAATTTAACATTGAATATATACAAATAAAAGATTGATAAATAAATTTTATCTATTATTATTGCATTATATTATTTAATCATAAATCGATTTGTAAAGTATTTCAATTCGTAAATGAATCAATTTAAATTTCAAAATTAATATTTTTTTTATTTGAAAAATTAATAAAAAGTAAATTTTATCATTATATCATATATATCTGAATTATTTAAAGTAAAAATCATTATTTAACTATATCTTTTTATTCTTTTTCTATAAATAAAATAATATTATATAATTAAATAATAAAAAAATATTATATCAATATTAAATTATTTAAAACTGAGCAAATTTTTTATAAATCATTCTATATGTAGAAACTTTTATATCTTTTACATCTTTACAATAAAATTTACGATAATATATATATAAATATATATATAATTATATTTTCTGAGAATTTTAAATTTTTATTAATTATTCTAATTAATTTTTTATATTTAGTTATTTAATTAATAATAATAATATAAATTTTAAATTATGAAATGAAATCATAATTTTTTTTTTAAATTATACTTAGTATTAATTTTTTTTCCTTATATAAATAATAAAAGTTCAAATTATTTATTTTGTTTAATTTATGAAAATTAAATTAATAATAATTTAAATATAAATTAGATAATGTATTAAAACTGTTGATTCATATTCATTTTTCATCAATGTTTTATTTTTAATAAATTTATGTTTGTAATGTTTGTAATGCAATTTTTTTTATCAAATTGAAATTATCTTATGATATAATATGTTCGCTATGTAATTACATTCTATTATACTAATCGTACTTGTGATTTTTCCTTTTTGTAGAAGACACGTGCAATCTATGCAATCTCATTTATTTTGTATTTATATTATCTCATTCTATAAACATGCAATCTTTCTTAATGAAAAGAAAAAATAAACATAGTTATGTGTAATCTTTTCAGAATGAAATCATAGAACAGTCTGAATATCACTGAGACAATTAAACATGAGACATGCGTAAACTGCAAGCAAGCATTTCCTTTTTTGCAATTAAATATCTTTTTATTTAGGTAATGAAACGTCTGTGAAATTTAAATCTTATATTATAAGTTTCTTCTAGGATTTCTTACCAGGTATTTGTGTTATAACATTTTATTTTGTTTACAATTCGCTTATTATATATTTATTGTAAAAATAATATTTATTTCAACTTAATTATTAAATAATTTTTAGAAATGAAATTTTGTATTTTGTGAAATATTATCTTCTCAAATTTATATGATTACGTACATAATACGAAATTTGTTAGAAAAAAATAAAGAGATGAGAAATACAAACTACTTACATATATATATATACGTATGTGTTATAACATGTAGTTTATTTTTGTTAATCAATATAATTATTATAAATATTATATAATATGTTTATAAAAATAATTAAAAATTATCTGAAACTATTATTATCTGAATATAAGATAATAACTAATAATTTTCATTAAATAAAACATGTGAAAAATAAATCCAATTTTATAAATAATAGATATTAACACTTATTTTAATCATTGTTTTTTATAATTTTTTTTTTTAATGTAATGGTATCGGTCATTTATATTGTTCCATTGATTGTATGGTTCAACGAATTTTAATTAAATATTTTTCTGATGCAAGTTTTATATCATATTAAAGATATATAAAAATAAGGAAACTAATTATTAAAATGACAATTAATATAACCAATTGTTATAGATTTGTTAGTAAATTTGTAAAAATATAATTAAAACCGCATTACACAATATGAAGTCGCTTCCATACTTAAATTAACGCTATTACTATTTCAATAAAAAAACGAGAAAAAAACAATAGTGAAAATTAAGAAAAGTAAAAAAAATAAGTAATGAAAAAAGTTTACTTATTCTTTAATAATATCTGATAATAATAAATAAATAATTTTATCTTATTATTAAATAATAATGGAATAAATAAGCATTTTTTATTATTCAAGCTGAAAATTATAAAGATATTAATTATAAATGAAACTATACTGTTGCATGATATAAGAAAATAAAAAACATATTTCGATATTTCTAAATGTAAATTAACATTTTAATAAATAGTGTTATACATATTATTTTTTACAATTTTTGCTTGTTTCAAAACATTAATTTTTTAATTAATTCATTTCACTAAATGATTTAGCTAATTCATTTGATCTAGTATTTTATATATCTATATTTTATAGTAATCAAAAGAATTGTGATGTATCATTTTTTTTTTAATTTTTAACAATTTGGAAAAAGATTGTTGTCTTGTTAATTTAATAATTGTGAAATTTAGTCTGAGCGATCTTTATTGATAATGGTAATTTTTTTTTTTTAATCTCATATTAATATATAAATAATTTTTTTTATTTTTTTCGCAGTCTATTGATTTTTACGAGCTTACAAGATTTTTTTTCCTTTTTTGTTCCAATTATATTTTCCGGTGTTTTGTATTTGAAAATTTCGAAAAATATTTTAAACTCAACTAATAATTTTATTATCTATTATTTTCGTAAAGATTTATTTTTTATTTTCACGATAAAGTTTATGTGTAGTTTTTTCGTTTTCGATACATATAATAAATATATATATTTTTAATTGAATATATATTTATATTATATTCAGATATTGTATAACATATCTGAATAAGAATTATTTATTTAAATGATATGGAAATATTTTATATTTTTCTGTTTCCATCGTTTTAATTATATTTGCATAAAAACAAATTATAGTAAGTTCAAATCATTTTCATAAATATAGATCCATTATTAAAAATTTCATTGATTCTTTTCAAATATTTATTCTTTGAATGACATTCTTTTAGTAATAATTTTTAAAAGATAATTCAATTCATTGGATTACTGTTGATGATTAAGAATATCATATTAAACGTCCCTTGGACGTATGAAATCAATATCGTTTCGGAGTTCATTGAACTGATACGTTTTTGAACTAGCATTCTTAGAATTCTATTTAAAACGATTTATATCGCATTATTATTGATAAATATTATTTATATTGCATACGAATTTCATAACTTTATTATTTAATGTAAAATTAAAATTATTATTTTATTAAATATTATTATAATTTTATTAAAAATTATTTAAACTTGTTTATGTGTTTTAAATTTATAAAATTTAATAAAATATATATTCAATTAAAATATATATTTTAAGATTATTTGAAGATAAATTGTATACTATTATAATATCAACGTAAAAATATTTCATTCAACAGAACATTTTTCAATCGAATTATTATTATTATTATTCTCAAAATATTATACATTTTATATAGTGAAATTCGAGTATATTGTTAGTAAAATATCCTACCTTCAATTCGTATATATTCATATAGACAAGATCATTTTTTTTTTATCTATTGAGAAGAACATAGTAAGTATATACGTTGACATAAGTTATCTTACTTTAAAATTTTAACCGTACGAAACGCTTTGTTGAATTGACTTTTCGTTGACTTATTGACTTTTCAACTTGAATGACACACTATATGTATCTAGTATTGTCAATGGTTTTTTATTATTATTTTAGTATTTCAAGACTACATTTACAATTATATTATATTTTTCAAAAAGATTGTGTAAGAAATGATACATTAAAAGTATCTATATTTTAATTCATGCAATTTTTAATACATCATTTAATATACATATGCATTCTATCACACAAGTATATGTACACACATATAATAATAAGAATAATAAAATATTATCTCTAATAAGAATTTATATATATATATATATATAAATTATCTTTTATATTGTAATATTATATTTATTAATATATGCATATTATACGTTAAATATTACGAAAATGATTTTGTTTTTTTTAAATTAATACAAAGATCAATTTAAATAATGACAAAAAAAAAATACAAGTAAAATTGATTTGTCTTTAATTCGTACATTATTAATTTGTGTAACTTTAATTATATTCATATAGTATTCTTATTTTAAATTTAATAAAATATCAGAATATTCATGGCCAATAATATATATATATATATATATACATAATATATGTATACATAATTAATGAGATCGATATCATATCGATACTATTAATCATTAATATCAATCTACAAATTTTAATTTTGTGTACCAAATAATGTCAAAGACATAGGTATTAAAATGAATCGATACTTTGAAAAAAGTAGCGATTTCAGTTTCATACGTTACATAAGTTTTAATCCATTTAATATTTCTTTTTTTAATTTTCGATATCCTTAGATATTTCATAAAAATATTCATATTTTTTTATAAATTAACAATAGAATTTTAAGTCTCAATTTTATTTTGATATATATATATATATATTGATATTTTATTTATCCATGTATCTGGTTGGAATAAAATAATGGGGTAAGATGAACTTCTTATTTTATATAATTATGATTGATTCACTTTATAATTTTTATATTTTAAAATTATTTATTGCTTCATTAATATAATATAATATATAGTATAATATATAACGAATATATATGAATTATATATCTTTAAAGAACTGAATACAATGCTTTAACTGTTCAATATAAATTTTACACCAACTATAATAAGATTGACTTATTCGCATATCAAAATCATATTCATTAAATTAATATGATCATCTTACCCCGGTACCTCCGCCATTTTACCCAATACTTGGGTAAAGGTCGTCGCCCATTTGACAGCACCTCAATTGATCGGCAACTAATCGGTATCGGCATATTCATGTTAATTACATGTATTTTAATAGCAGTGCGCCAATTCAACGGCAACAATTCAATCATTTATCGACATGGTCTCACATCTTTTCGCTAGCAACCTGAATCTTTCGCCGATCAAAGTACGATCGTATGCTGCACGTACGGTGACATCGACTTTCTATTCAATTCATCTTATTATGAAATGTATATGATGTCTATATTTATGTTTAGACAATTGAAAGTTTCTGTACCGATGTCGTGATGCTGTTAAATTGGCGATAGTTGTGAATATGTTGATGCCAGTTATCCATCAATTGTCGGTTAAATACTAAAAGATTGGATGGCAACTTTTAGATGGCGAATTTATTCACAAATTAGTTTTTTATAATTTTATGACCACATCATATCTTGATGATATAAAAACAACTATAAAATTATTTATACATATATTTTCATTTTGTAAGATATGTAAGATTGGCAAAAATATTAATTTTTTTTTTTAATAAAAAATGAAAAAGTTATTTTTATTTTCGCCTTAGTATCGCCATCTTATTTTTTACTGCTATATTTAATTTATATATGTTCGTAGTTCATGGTCAATTTATATATACATATGAGAAGATATTGTTTGACATTAACTGATTGCTATATCATTAAAGCAATTTCTTTCTTTCTTATTTTACTAACAAAACATAATTTATTATCTTAACGGTAGGAAGAAAATATAAACCAATAAATTGGTTAGAAAATGATAAAATTTTCACTAATCACTATTACAATGAAATAGGTCAGGGTGTTGTGTTACATTTATCCTATTTTTTTTTCTTGATTATGATTATAAAAATACAATATTATCAATAAAAAGAGATTATTAATAGAAATAAATGAATCCATATAATTTTGAATTTGTTATAAGACAAGAATAATAAGACGGAAATAAATGTATTTACATATTATTTAAGTGCTGAGTATCTATGCCAATAAAAATAAACTAGATAAGAAACATCCGCAAATTATTATAAAAAGTGAAGAAAAATTTTTCTTTTTTGATGAAGTTAAGTAATTAAGAATTTTCTAAAAATAAAACAGATTATAATTTTTAACTTTTGAATAATAGGATTAGGATTTATTTAATTAGATTTTAATGTCGTAAATTGTAAATTATTATATCTAATTTTAAATTTTTCTTATTAAATAAAAAATGATATAAATGATGAACTAAATAATATCTATAAATCATTATAAAAAATTCATAAAAAATTTAAAAATATAAATAAAATTTATTAACAATTAATAAATAATTTCGTATATGAAAAATATTTGAATCAATTTTGAAAATAGAAATCGATACTATATCTCTGAAGTATACAATGAGTTAAATGCACATTTATTATCATATCTTTTTATTTGTATGGCGAAAATATTGTAAAATTTAGATTAATTGTAAGATTTTTTATTATTTTTAATTTTAATATATTTGAATCATCTTAAATTAATAAAAACTGACTAATAAAAAATGACTAATGAAAATTGTAATCATATATCATCATATATCATTGTAATCATTGTATATCGTTATTATATAATTTATACAAATCAAAATTACAATTACAAAAAAAAGTATCAATAGTAAGATAAGAATAAAAAAATGACATATAATAATGTATATAATAAGATGTTAATTTAATAAATTTTAATAAAATGTTTGTCTATCGCAACTTTTTGATAATAATTCAAAAAATTGATTGCGTTCCAAATTACTTTTTATTAATTTATTATCAGAAAATTAATAAATTTAGATAATCAATTTAAATTATTTTTTAAAAATTTTATTAAATAAAAAAATAAAAAAACCAAATTAAATAAAAAAGTTTTTTTAATTCCTAAAATTATATTTTTATAATATTTATATTATAGCTATCATCGATTTCTATAATGTTTATTTCAATAAAAGTGATTTATATAAAATACAATTTATAATTTTTTTTTTATGAAGATAATTTTGTTGGAGAACTTATCAATTTCTTCATTTTCCTTTTTCTTAAAATAAATAAAAAAATTAATTAATTTAATTTAATAAAAACGAATCCTATATATATTTTCAATTACAAATTTTTATCTGGGGTTTGCCAATCAATGTTTAATTAAATTTCAAATAAGCCAGAATTTTAAGTAAAATTGTAAAAACTGTTATCCATATTGTTTGTAATTAAGATTAGTAGAAAAATTCAAGTTTTACGCGCAAAGACGGTGACAAAGTTGGTTCGAATCAAAAGTTCAGTGACCCTTGACACTGACTCGCGTAATACATGACTGAGCTTATGTATGCTAGAGAAGAATATAAACAGTGAAAGATAGAAAATGACAGAGAAAGGAAAGAGTAGTTTGCCTTGACCCTGAAAACCCTTTGGTTCTGTCGTCTCATACTTCGTTTATAAAAGATAGATATATTCCGTCTCTTTTCTTACTTTGACTCGTTTTCTCTAACGTCTTCGTTGCTCTCTCTTTCTCTCTCCTAATGTATATACATATATGTATATTTGGTGTCTTTCACACAGAAAAAGCTGACCATGCGATCGATGTTCAACGAGGCAACCAGCTGCTTGAAATAGATGAGAAGGAGCCTTCTAAATATTAAAGGAACTTATTTCGACTTAATATGCTTTTACTTAAGGAAAGAGTTATATTTTTTAAAAGGCTACGTTTCTATTCTTAACTTTTTTCTCACATTATTCTTTTGTCTCTTTTTTTTATATATTTAATTTCTTTTATTTTTATTCACTTCACAAGTGTAAACTCAAGAGGTCAAAATATTTCTATTCAAAAATTTCTGTTTCTTTTAAAGTAAATTTTTTTTTAAATAGTATAGACTTCTTAATACGAATGGAAAAAATGTTTATCTGTATAACATGATACTATTGAATGTCTTATTTACGTATAAATATGAATTATGGTTTTCTTAATATTTAAAATATTATGATTTGGAATATCGAATTTTTATTTAGAATAATAAACATTTTTATTAGTATTTATTTTTGACAAATTACATAATTATAACATAATTATATTTTCAAAAGTACATAATGATGAAATATTAATGTAATATTATTTTTTATCGAATTTATGATTTGAATATCGAGAAAGTTACGAAATAATGATGACGAATGAATTCTTGTAATTTATCCTAGAATCGTAGTTTATCAAACGATATACCGAATCATATGATTTCTTAACCACCGATTAAATTGAATCATATAACATGTATACATACATATATAATTGAATAATATCGTATAAAGATTTCATCACTTAATTTTTCATATATAATATAAATTAAGTAAACGTTAAACGTACATTTCCTGATGCACTATATTTTTTATCTTTTTTATTTCTAAAATTTATCGATACATTTATCAATCACATTAATTAATAAAAATTGTTTCTGTGATCAAAAAATTAATAGTTTTTATATTATAAAATTAATAGGTTTTATATTGAATCAACATATGACTTTATATAGTTATTGAAATCTTATAATTAAAGTGAGAAATTGTTTAGTCTAAAATTTTAACGTGAATAATAGATAAAGAATTGTTTTTAAAAATGAAATAAAATATAAATTTTACCTATAAAAATGAAATATGTAAATACTGCCACAATGATGACTCCCAAATTCTCGTAACAAAAACAAATTCACATAATAATATATATATTATTTTAAAGATATTAATATTGATATAATACTGATATAATAAATATTCTATTTGTTATGGAATGAAATAGAGAAAATGATATCATGAATATCAAAATTTGTTACATGAAAATGTTCTTTTAATGTGTCTTCACCTAGCGGCAAAAAGTTGTATTAAAAGTTATACCATATTGTATTAAAAGTTTGTATAACGTTATATTTCTATACATAGATTGTATTATTGAAAATTTAAAATGAAAATTAAAAAAAGGTCTAATGCAATAAGGGTACCACCAGTTAAAAAAGCAATAAAAATTAAACGAAAATCATCAGGCTTAGAAGAGGAATCAACTGTATCCAAAGCAATTGAAAATGTTAAAAAAGTACTTGAGGTTAGACGGTGTTTAAGTATATATTATGTATTTAAATAATATTGTTAATATAAAATTAAAATATATTTTAATATTATAGAAAAAAAAAGTTGAAGTAATAAACACAACTTCAACTCCGAAAGTAGAAAAATCATATAAAATTAATAAAACCAAAATTAGACAAAAAAAAAAATTCCAAAAAAAACATTCAAGAGGTATAGTATATTTAGGACATATACCTCATGGCTTTTATGAAGAACAAATGACAGATTATTTTAAACAATTTGGAAATGTAACTAGAGTACGTGTTGTTCGGTCAAAAAATGTAAGTAATTATTATAATTATTAATTTATATATAATATAAATTAAGAATTTTATATTATATATTATATATTTTATTTCCAAAATCTGTTTATTTTACATTTTTTACAGATTTTACATTTAGAACCAAATTTTTAAATTATAATCAGTAAAACTATATAACTTATTCAATCATTTTATTAATAAACATTTTTTTCATTTAGTTTAAATTTATTATAAAATATTATTTTGTTCAATTTCTAATATATGATTGTTTTTGTTACATCATAATAGTATAAAAATAATATAAAATATATGATAATATATATATATATAATAGATAAAATATATATATATAATATAATAATAATAGATAAAATACAATCACATAATAATATGATAATATAATATGATATTTTTAGACTGGTAGAAGTCGTGGTTATGGATATGTGGAGTTTATGTATCCTGAAGTTGCTAAAATAGCTGCAGAAACAATGAATAATTATCTTATGTGTGGGAGATTATTAAAAGGTACCATAAAAGTTACACAATATTATTAAATGAATTTTTTAATTAAACTAAATTAATGTAATGTAATGTTTTTATTTAGCTACATATATTCCACCTGAAAAACAACATAGTGGTTTTTTTGATGGTAGATCATGGACAAGAGAAATTTATCCTAAAATAATAAATAGAAATAAAGTTACTAAGATAAGAAATGGAAATATTGATAAAAAGAAGCATATAAGGTTCATACAAAGTACAAAGGATAAATTATCTACTTTAGAAAAGAAATTAAAAGAAAAAGGTTTTGATATGAAATTTATACCAATAGGTGATTCTGAATAATATTAAGGAATATTTTTTAAAATAATGGTTTTGCGATATAAATAGTTTAACTTTACTTTAAGCTTTTTATTTGAAATAATAAATTTAATTGATTGATTTATTAAAAAATTTATAATTTCATTTAAAATATATATTTCATTTAAAAATCCGATTTTTATATATCTTGTAATTATAAAAAAAAAGCATCAAATTGTAAAATTATATTTTCTTCATTTAATTTTTATTTAAAATTTTTTGCAATGTAATTAATAGTTTCAAAAATATTTCAATTTCCAATCTCAGGTAACTTATATAATAAAGCAGATTATAATAGATATTATAATTAAGAATTGTAGAAATTTGTTATTTGATTGTATGATTTAATGTAATTTAATATTTACAATTAAATTTTAAATATTTAAAATTACATAAATAATTATCAAGATACATTAAACTTCTCTGATTCATTTAATAATCCTGCTTTTGTCCTCTTGCACTTCATGCGTCTATTTTGAAACCATACTTTTACCTACAAATATTAAGAAAATTTTATAGTTAAAATAAACATTTTGTGATTTATTAATATTTACAATAATATTTTTTATTATGATTTTTGTATATAATTTATACAATGATAATAAATTATTTTTTTTTGTTGAGATTAGAAAAAAATGTTAAAGAAATAAAAAAAATAATTTAAGATGAATTATATATTTATATTTTTTCATAAATGCCCTAATATATATGTACATCAAATTATTTTTGAACAATGTTAATATCCTAATACATTTTTATATAGAATAAAGATTTAATGTATGTAAGTAAAAACTTTTTACTTAAAAGAATAATACAACTACTATAATAAATAATAAACTACTAACAAGTGCATATTGTTGTATTTAATACAAAAATAAAATAATCATATACTTTAAATTATTAATTTTTGTTCATATTATAATATTTTTTTTTAAATTGAATTAAAAAAAAAATGATTTCTTACTATTATGTATTCATTTTTATATTAAGTAAATAATATTCTTATAGTAATTAACTATTTAAACTTCATTATTCTATTTATATTATTCAATTGCATTAATTTTATTAAAAATTACTATAAATTTTAATTATTTTAATCATAATCATTTAAAAAAATTTTTAAAATTGAAATTATTTTTTATATCTTTTTTCTTTTCTTTTTTCCAAAAAATTCTCTTTTCGTAATTTTTCCAACATTTCTGCGATTTTTTCACTTCTTTCACTTGCTTTCTTCTTTATTTTAGATTATTGATAGAATACATTTTGAACAAATTTAAAAATAGAAGAATTAAATATCAATGATGCTAATCTTACGTTTGGATGCTGAAAACTTTGATTTATTACTAGTACAGTAAAATATAGAAGGAAGTATTCGTGACGTCACAGCAAAGAAAATAATATTGTGCAAGAAGGATAAAGAAAATATACTATTACTTTTGATTATGCTCCTCACTTATTTTAAAAATAAGATATTAAAAATTAATTAATATTTAATGTTTTTTAATTTCGTTTGAAAAGAATTTCAAATTAAAATTTTTATGAGAAATTTCTTTGAAATCTTATTTTTAAGAAGCAAGTTTAAAAATATAAAAATTTTTAGTAAAACATTATTTATTAATTAATTTTCAATATTGCATTTTTAAATTGGTGAGGGTATAATAATATCTCGCATAATATTGGTTTCTTTGTATCGTGACGTCACGAATACTTCTTTGCATATTCTGTTATACTAGTAACAAGTCGAAGCTTTCAGTGTTCAAACGCGAGATGGAGCCACAGATATATAAATTTTTTAATTTTTGTTCATCTAGCCTATGAGTAAAAAATTCTTTATGTTTCTATATGTTTCTATATAAAAATTTATATATATTTTTATTTTGATATACCATATATATGCATATTTCATATATATTTCTATTTTATCGTGCATATTTTTTATTTTATTTTAAATTTTTATATGTCGGATATATATTTCATATTTATATATTTTTATATTCTTAAATTTTAGATGCATATTTTATATATAATTAATTATATATAATTATATATAATAAATATTTTTATATATAATAAACGTTTTAAGTGTTAAATAAACAAGATAATAAAAAATAACGAAATAAATATAAAGTAAATAAGTAGTATATGAAATTTTGTAAAAAATTATTAAAATTAGTTGTTGGGATAATATAATATAATATAAAAAATATAAATATATAAAAACACATTAAATTCTAAAAATTTTTTTACAATATTTATGTTCATGATATCTTGAAAATCACTTTATTCTAATAAATTATTATATTTTCATAAACAAAATTATAAATTCGAATAATTTTTATTTCTTATAAAAAATTTTAATTCTATATTAAAAAAATATAATTCGAAAAGTGCATGCGAAATTTTTCTTATTTTCAAAAATTTTTTATAAGACATATTTATAATCTGTATATTTATTTTATAATCAATGTACATGCATATTAATAACACGGATTTGTAAATTCTTAATAAATATACGTATTCAAAATTACAATTTCTATTAATAATGGATTGAAAATATCTCATATCATTTTAAAAATATTAGATTATTAAAATAAATTAATTAATTAGAAATTTACCTGACGTTCTGTTAAATCTAGAGCAACTGCTATTTCATAGCGACGTAAACGTGTAAGGTAATTACTATGCGCAAACTCGTATTCAAGGTGTCGAACTTGGTGTTTCGTAAATGCAGTTCTTTCTTTACGAGGTTTATCACCAATTAATCTTTTGTTTGTCTCTGAAATAAAAATTAATGATTTTAATAAATTGTAATAAAGATATGATTTTAAAAACGATAGATACAAAACTTTTAAGAAATAGAATAACATTTTCACATTTTATAAAAATTATTATATAACATATTATACATAAAAACAGTGAAAAATACAGTTAAAATCTAAATTTTAGAAGAATAGCATGTTATTTTAATAATTATGGATAATCATGTAAGTAGATATTGATTCATCATTGTTTTTTTAAAATTAATTAATAATAGAATTTTTCAAAACTTTTCTTCTAATAAAATAGAAGATTAGACTTGATTAAGTTTCAATTTGTCATAAAAAAATTTTCCTGAATCATATATATCTTATTGTTTGAATGATATTAAATTTAAGACATAATATAAATGAGCTACTCGATACTGATTTCATTGCAATGATATCGTGCGATTCGGCAGGTTATGTGACAACCTTTGTGTATAAGAGGATGTTTTTATATATAATATAACATATTACGATTGCACAATCTTGAAAATAAGTAACACAATAGTGTCGAATTATTATTGCGAATTTGTAACAGCATTATATCATTTATCAAATATCCTTTTGAAAAAAATATTGATTTTTATAAAGCTTATATTCTTCATATATCCACTTGAAAAAAATTAATAATATTAAATTATGTCACTTCTATTTCATGTAACATTTATCATGTAACATACAAAATATTTTTTCAACAAATATTAATTTAATTTACTAATTATTTTATTATTATTATTTAGAAGACTCATTCTGAATATCATATATTTGATATACTATATCTCAAAAGTATTTAAACTATTTTACAAGAAATTTAATTTTTAATTTTGATAAAAGTTTGCATATATACAGCATAATGAAGCAATTCTAAATATGTATTTTTTTTAATGGGAAATTTTTGTAAGATAAATTTAATTCCAAATTTTCAATATCTTTTCACATTTAAAAATTTTTTTATGATATAAAGATAAAAAAAGCACTAAATTCTGATTATTTTATAATTTTGCTCTGTTTCGTATCATCATGAAATTACAAAAAGTGCATTAAAAATTTGAACTTGAATTTTTAATTTCATCTTTTTAAAATTTAATATTTTGGTTGCAAAGAATTGCTCAAACAATTCATTGTACGTGCACAAAATTTCGTTAAAAACAGGAAATTCATTAGAAAATAAAAAAAAAAAATGTTCGAATACTTTCACTTTATATATTATTAAATTGTTATCCTCGATTTCTTATATTCGTTCTATTATACGTATTACATATAACGTAATCCTAGTAAGATTTTAACCAGTGTTTTTTATTTACAAAGCGGCGGTCAGATGAAAATAGCTTCATATTCGATGCGTCATTACCAAGCTGCTCCCGCGTACCAGTTAATAAACGTGCCGCTATAATGTAGGTTGTCGGAATCACAGGATTATCTACGGGCGATGATGTATAAAACATGGTCGGATCGGTGGTAAAGCCCTTAGCCTTGCTTCCGTACCGCTATCTCATTTACTATATTTGTTAACTGACGTCAATCGAACAAGTATGGTATATGCAATTTTTTGAATATCATATTTTTCCTTATTGGATTTCTCAATGTGTATCAATCTTAAAAAATTTAATTTTTCAATGGAAACTTTATATCGCAATGTTATTTTTATATCTATTTCAAATAAATCTACCATGTTTATTAACTGACGTCAATTGAACAAGTATATATAATATTTTTGAAACGAATCTTAATAAATAATAAATTTTTCTGTTGGATCAATGTCAAAAAATCAAGATTGAACATATACAAGAAATAGTTATATTAGAAATATTGAATTTTATAAATTTTCAAATTCGATTTCCAAGGAAATTATTTTTGAAATGAAAAAATTATTATTTTTTAATAGCAATATACATCTTTAAATATATAAAAATGTTCAAAAATATCCCAATTCATTTTTATACATATTATTTATTTTAAAAATTATGAATATATACTTTATTTATGAACATATGCACAGTTTAAAGAAATATTTGAAATGGAAATAAGAAAAAAAGTTTATCCTTATTACATTTATTACATATTAAAACTATACTACACGTGCTATTTGTATAAAATATTTTAAAATGATTTTATCGTATTAAATTCTTTACTATAAGGATAAATTTTTATGATAATTTCATCTTTTATTACTTGTAATGATATGAAATGAGAATGGTAGTTACGTTGCTTGATAAATATTTAGACTACGCTGGCTCCATTATAGCCATATTGGCGACGGTAATGCCATAAATGAAGTTAATATTGCGTTCATTATTAACCATTGGAAATGGTGAGTTCGAATTATATATTATAAATATTCTCCCATGCAATATTTTGAATTACATTCTCTCAAAATGTTGATATTGAATTTTTGCTTCAATCTTGCATGCTGATATATTTTATGTAAAATTATCTTACCACGTTCTTGTTCTACAGAGCACACCTCTTTCTCAAAGGAATTATTACTCCATAAATAATATTTTTGTTCATTCTCAGTGTTTTGCTCGGAGTTTTGACACGATGGAATCTCCCAAGCGTGAAATATTCTCGTGGTTGTAGAAATTTGACGATCTTGAGTTTTTTCGCAAACAAAATCTAAAGATTGTTCCGTAGAATTTACGTTTACTCTTTCCATCGTTCCATCTATTGTATCCTTTTCATCGATACTAGAATTTTGGTGCGAGTATTGCTGCCATCTTCTTGTGAGGAAGAAATTATTTAATAACAAATTATTCTGATTTTAATAAAATGATTGTTTGATTAATGTAATGATGACACTTTGTGGTTAAAAAATAAAATAAGTTAATAATAGTGTGAAGAATTTAAAATTGAAATTGAATTGTAGAGAAAATTGAAAAAGATTTTTAAAAAATAAGAATATAAGAATGTAAGAATGTAAGAATGTTATATATCAGAATTTTTTTCTTTTTATGGTTATTCTTTAACCATATTAATTATTTTAATTATTTAAAATAAATTTGAAATGAAAATAATTTATATTAAATGGACATAATAAATTTACCGATATTATATATAGTATAATTATAATATATCGTTCATTTTTTGCTATAATTAATTAGCGAAAACTATATTAAATGTTCTAAAAACTTCATTTCAAAATATTAAATTTGACAATTGAATGAGATATTGTTCTAAAAAAAAATTGAAATAACAATGTATCTTTTTTGTATTCATTAATAATTCAAAAATTTTTAATTTTTTAATTATATCTTGTAACAAATGAACGATAAGTGAAAAATTTTCATTAATAATCACAATTCTTCGAATATATAAAGTAATTATTTTTCTATACCTGTATATTCGGCAATTTCGATTTGTGTTAGAATGTTGAATGTTTGTGGTACAAAATGACGACAGATTGAGTTCACTTAATGCGTTAACCGATGTTGAAATATTGCAAGGATTTGAAAAATTGTTCCAAAGATATCCGTGGGTGAACGAAGGCTCGCGATTTCCATGAAAGTAAGTATTCTGAATATTCAATTCGGAAGAAGACGATGTCAGCGATACTGATGGATTTTCGAAAATATTTTCGGAATATTGTTGATTTGTTGTAGTCATATTTTCTAACCAAGACATTTCATCTAAAATCAAAAAAATTTTACGTTACTTTTATTTTTTAGAAAATTGTAATGGAAGATATTAAAATTATGCGATATATAATCAATAAAGTAATTATTTAAAAAGTATTAGGTCATTATATAAATAATATTATTTTAAGAGAATAATTTTTTGTTTTTTTTATTCAGGAAATTTATTTAATATTGATTTCTGTAATTTGAAAAATTTAACTAAAAATAATAAGTGGTATTTACATTGGTTTAGAAAAATATGATGAATTTAGCATATTAATATTATTTATGTATGTCATTAATTTTTTATTATTGCTTTTTCTATATATAGGTACGATCAGTTTAAGAAAAATGATATTATTTGTGATTTTTTGAAAGAAATTATAGTTGTGATGATTTAATTTTGTTTTAAAAACATATAAATATTTTTTTGCAATTGAACTTTAAAAAAAATTCACTGATGATATTACAAGATGATAAATATAAATATAATACAATAAAATTTATATTATATTTGACACGTATAAAATAATAGAATTTATACAAATTAAAAATTAAAAAACTAAAATGAACACAAGTATGTATAATGATTAAAAAATATACAATTAATAAAATATATAATTTTAAATTATTCGAAATTAATAGGAAAAAAGAAAAATATAGCAAAATATTCTAATACTTACCTAAGCGCAAATATTAACAATCCTGTTATCAGATTAATATGAAGGTCTATAAAATTTTCATAAAATCACGTAAGATCACTAATTAAAGAATTAAATATTTAATAATTGCATAGCTCTAGGGTCGAGATAAATTTTACTCCTAAAGTAGTTACAAGATCACCCACTACTTGTGAATTGTATTAGCACCAACTTGTAAATGTCAAACAAGCACATACGACCATTCTGCGACAGGCTAGTGAAGATCCGAATAAACATGTAGTTGGAGAACATGAGAGTCGTGGGGATGGAGTAGGGCTGAAAGGACAGACAAATGTTCCGAGTTAGAGAGTTATTCTGTCAAGTCCAACCAATCCGAACCGATCTCGATCAGCACGAGAAGGAACAACTAGACGATATTTCTGAGATTTCGGTTATTTTGAATGTTGACCATGTTTTTTTGTCACCTTTTTTTTAAATCTAAGACTTCTAACACAAATACGCATTATTTTGTAATTTAAATCTGTAATATATATGTATACACGTGTGCACCATTACCGTTAATAAAATTCTATATAATAATTTTTCGAATTAGAATAACTTCTTATATTTAAAAAGATCAGAATTGTTTTAATCTATCTATCAGTTTTTTCTATCTTATTAATTCTATCTTATTTTATTTTTTAACTTTTTGTTATTGATTTTAAAGTTAAAATTACGATTCTTTTTTATTGTGGGAATAAAATAATATATATATATATATATATTATGATTACATATTTTTTTTAATAAATAATTCAGAATATATTATTGCCAATATTTTACTTTCTGTTGTCGTACTATATAATAAAAAAACACAATATATTATAGTTATATATTTTGAAAATACAATTGTTGTACAATAACACATACTATTTTTATTGGAAATTTTTCTTTAGAAGTCAGAATAAATTTTTATTTCATTTACATTTGCATTTCATAAATTTCCTGTTACAAGAAACGTCCATTAAATAAAAATAGATTTATGAAAAACAATGACTATAAAATTCATGTTCTTCTCTCTGTTTTACTTAAATTTTGTATATATATATATCATATATTAATAAATAGGGTACATACAACAAAATGTATTTTCAACACAATTTTTCATTGCACCATTGTCAACCATTATTGCGTCAATGAGCGTATAAGTCAATTCTGGCTCCACCTAAGAAAACAGAAGAGAAAGAATAGGGACGATGAAAATGGATAGCAATCTTCGTTCTTCGTGTTTTCGAGGGTTGGTTTCCTTTCTCAGAGGGTAACTACGAAGATTCTATTAGTCATCGGTATTGTTTACTTTCCTTTTTCAACTTATTTATATCGAGTGACGTATGCTTGGGAAAGGACTTTTCCTCTTTGAACATTTCCAACATCCGCTTGACCAATAACGATCTTCTATATGAAACGAGAAACTATTAAATGCAACATAGTCTATGGAGACATATATAAGTAAGTAAGCAAATAAATATATATATATATACAGTGTGAAAAGAAAGTAACAAGATTAATAAAAACATAAGATAATAAATAATAATATTTTTAGAACTTATAGGATTGAAAATCTTTTTTTCTTCGAAAAATTCGAATTGTTTAAAAATTAGTCTATTTGAATTTTGTTTAATTGTTTTGTCATATTTCAAAATCAATTTTAAATTAGAATCATTTCGATTTTTGATTTTAATTTTAAGTGGCATTTAAAAAAGTTTATTGATGCTCGTATCAAGAAAGTAAGAAAGATTATATTATAAGTTAAATACAGGAATTGATTTTTTGAAAAAATTGTAAAAATTGTTACTGTTAACGATATGTGTATAATCTCTATATAATAACTATTACACGATAATGTATCTGCTCAGTAATACATCAATAATGATATTTTTAGATAAAAAAGGATTTCTATATTTAAATATTTTTTTATTTATTTTCTAGATTTAGCATCAGCAGATTTGTTGTTATAATTAAAAATAAAATTGAAAATTAAATAATTTCAATCTGATATTCAATAAAATTAAATTAAACACAATTAAACATATTCGAGTAGAATAATTTTTTAAAATTGTTTTAAAACAATTAAATAGTTGATGTAAACGTTACATTGAATTTTTCAAAGTCTTGTGAATTTTTACTAGTCTTATTACTTTCTTATCGCTTTCTTGTACCTTCTTATATACATTCAGTAGCAAAAATATATATATATAAAAGATAAAGCAAATATTAAATTATAAAATATTTAAATTTTAATGTTTTATTACGCTTTATAAAAAATATATCCAATTGAAATTGTTCACAAAATATGAAAAAATGTTAAAAATTTATGCTTATTGAAAAATAAATTGCTCTAATCTTGTATTGTTTATTGTGCTCTATATACACAACATTTTTATTAAAATAAGAGATTTTTCATAAGATAGTGTGAAAATGAATACTTTTGTATATGATTGATTATATAGATTCAAGAGGGTGCTTTGCTCGCTATGATTAATTCGTCGCGCATTTTAATATCATATTATTTGCATTTGCTTTTGGGTAATATAAAGTATGCATACTTTCATGATTGCATTCAATCTATATATCCATCTGATATCTATTCATATACATATAAGAAATACCTCGCAATTTCTTTCAGAAAATTTTTTCGGACCAATGAGTAATGCATTAACATACAATAATAACATGCATTATTATTCATTTGAAAATATCCACTTAAAATCTGTTATAAATTATCTATGTAAATGAAAGTTTTGCATAATCATTTATGGAAAAATGATTATCATTGTGATATATATTAGAACTTAGAGGAATAATGGGCATTGAAAAAAGCAATAAATTCTTGAATTTTCTTCTTATAACATTTTTTTAAATTCTGTGATATAAATTAACGAATAAAAAGATATTATGGAAGAAATTTTATGATAAATGTTGTAACATGATAAATATATTAAAATTTTATTTTTATCTATCTAAATAATATAGAGTTTAATAGAATTTTTTAATTATAATAATTTATCATATTACAAATTTTCTATTGTGTTTTTCAAACTATCAATCTATAAATATCTTCTATTAGAATTACTATTACTTCGTTCACATATTTAGATATTCCTAATAGTTACATATTTTTAGATATGATATCTAAAGTTTCTCACAAAGCTTCTGAATATGATGAGTTTAAATTTCGTTGTAGGTATATAAATCCGTAGTTGCTGCCTGTATTTCTCATTAACCATAAAGAATAGTCATTTATTCATACGCTATCATCAAGTTAGAAGTTACACACACTCCGGTTGCAATGACACCGAGATATTAAAAAAATTAAGCATGTATTAATTCTTCACACTATAGTTATAAAATATAAATTAATTAAATAAATAATTTTACATGTGTAAAATTTATGAAATTGAAAATTTAACGTTTCCATATTTAATTTTCGTATAAACAATTGCGAGATAGTAAGTCATAAAGATTAATAAAACATGAAAATTATACTTATCAAAGACTGATTATCAATTTGTTTATTCCTTTTACAAGAGGAAATTCAATTTTCTTATATTTTATCCCATTACAACTCTTTATTGTGTTACAATTTATATATTTTATCAATAATGTATTAACATTTGTTTCCTCACAATGGATTGTAAGCACACTTAATTTATTATCGATTTATTTTTGATTTTCATTATTGCCTTTGAAAAAATGTTTTCTATTAGATATATCATAATTACTATTGTACGTACTACTTTATGAATATGTATTTACATCTACATTATATGAACGACGTAATATTTGACATTAAACAAATCATGTCACTTCTTACATGCATTACAAGATTCATATTTTTAATATTTTTCAAGTATTTTTATTATTATGTACTTCATGAATATTTAAACTTATATTGTTTTCAATATTTTTATTAATTTTTATTAATTGTATAATCTGATTATACTGTTAAAATTAAATTTGATTCGTCATTTTAAGATTTTCTTTTTCATCGAGATATATAGTTTAAAATTTTTTAACTGCCAAGATTATTTTCTTTAAATAAAAAAGTTTAACAGAGTGAAAATACTGATGGTTCTTCGAACATCGAGGCGAAATGTTTACTTTACAATAAGTCTTTATTCATACGCGATAAATAGTTACAAGTGAACATCGAATTGTTAAATTTTATGGATCATCAAAATGAATACAATTTATTGTCAGCAATAAATAAGAAATATTACGTACGTGTATATTGAAATAGGGATTTGATCTCTTAACACGAGTGGGCGTTGTCGTCTGCATTTGGAATGAAATCATCGATCAAAGAGGTATACAAAGAGTTATTTACGGAATTCTTGTATAAAGATATGATCTTACTGTCACGAATTCTGTTTGATCGAGTCTCTAGCAAAAAAAAAATCTTCTTTTTAAGACACAATGAAAGTGATTTTAAGAACGATTTAGTGTTCACAAAATTGCAAAAGTTGAAAATTTAAGAAATTAAATCTTAATTAAAAAATAAATCTGAATGATTATAAAGTTAGTATCATTTTGAACATGTTTTCAAAAATTATTCTCCATTTAATTTATCAATTATCAAAATAAATTTAATTAAAATTTAAATAAAAATTATTATTACATGTAATATTATTGTATGTGTATGTATTGATGTTTGCAATCTAAATATTTATTTCCTATCAAATATCTTTCTCAATGAATAATACTCGTATGTAAATATAAAACAATAAATATGAAAATATTACAAAACAGAAGAAATGTTCATAATATCCGTTTACTTTTAATTAAAAAATGAAAAAAACTTTTACAATTAATGATACCCATATGCGAATAATCGATACATGTATAAACATGAAAATATATAAACGGAACACGATGAAAGGTCCAAAGTATCCCATTGAGAATGAAAGAAGAACACTTGTACAACCGATATTTTATATGAAAAGGATACGAAAAGAATAAAGTTGTACCTTTATCGACATAAGAAGTGGTACAAGGCGGAATAAGGACCGGTATAATGAGGTATACGAAGTTTCGTGTGGTCTACGAATGTTGCTAAGTAAGGGATTGATTCACGGGCAGCTATAATACCGCCAAACCAAAGCCCTAATAGATTCAGGTCAATGCCACTACCGTTCTTCGAAGTCGTTCATTATGTGAGAAGAGAAGGCCCCGTTCTCATGCCACACAGGTTGCAAGTTGCAATACCTGTGCGGCAGGCTGGACCCAGAGATTCGCAACGAACGCATAGATATATCCACGCTGTTCATTCATTTAATCGAAAAACGAAATAATCGCTTCGTTTACAGATTAATTTCATGAGCTGTACATACAGATTAAAAGAGACCAATCGTTGCAGAAATGTAGAAAGATCGAAAGAGTTATGGTAACTAGTTAACTTTTTAACATTATTTTTCGAGTACAAAAATTTTGAATAAGCTGAGATGAAAATTTTTATTTTTCGAAAACTTTTTTCTTTATATGAAAAATTTTTTTTTTTTATCTAAAGTTTGAACAGAATTTATAAAATTTACGATAAAAACGTATATTTTGTTTATTAATATATAAAAATATTTTCTATTGTTGTGAATAGTGTAATGATCTTAAATAACATCTTTTGTTTTATACAAATATATTAATGATATGATACTGTTAAGTAAAATTGATACTTGATTTAATAAATATTCTAAAATAACTTGATTGTATAAAACTTTTATTATGTAGATTCTAAAATATATATACTCCGTAAGAACACTTCTTAGAAACGTTCCTAATGATAACGCATCTTTCCATAAAAATTCCACAGGAACAGATATCCTCTTAAACGAAACATATAAATTTGAGCAGTATTTTAAAAATTTTAAAAACGAAAAATATTTATTATTATTTTAATGCAATGTTATTAGCAAATTTATGCGATATTATGTAATTTTTATTAAAATGAATTGATTTATATTTTATTATATAAATTTCCTCATTTTTAAATAAATATAAATAGAATGTTTCATACTTTTCTAAATTAAAAGAGTTTGCTCTACAAGTGAAAATGAAAAAAAAAATGTCACATGAAGTTAGTCTATTAACATATTGTAACAAAGTTGTAGACAATTTGAGTATATATATATATATACAGCGTTCAGACGAGATAAGTAGAAAATTTAAGGAATAATTACAAAAATTAAACAAACACAAAATATAATATATAAAATATATTCATTGAAGTTTATTTTTCAATTTATAAGCAATTTTGTACCAGATAAAGTGAAATGAAGATAATGGAGATAATGTCTTCCTCTATTGCTATCTCACTTCATCTGGTGTAAAATTAAATTATTTTTAATAGAAAAATAATAGAAAAATAAACTTTAACAAATATTTTTATTTTTGTGTTTGTTTTCTAAATCTATTCTTTAAATATTTTACCTGGACATTCTCTATATAACAGCAATTCAAAATTAAAGAATATAAAAAATCTTCTTTCAATTCCAATTTTAAAATATCGTATCATTATCCTCTTTTACCTTTCTTTCAGTCGATTTTCACATCATTTTTAAATCATTTTTCCAATCTTACTATTACATACATATATACAATATAACTAAATAAAAAAATTGAACCATAAACTAGAGAGAGAGAGAGAGAGAGAGAGAGAAAATGTATCAAAAATATTTATCGTATCACATTATTCGAAAACTTTTCATCGACCATCATAAAATAAAATATTAGAATAATATAAACGAAAACAAGCCATTTAAGACTACTTTAACGAGGCGAGATACCTCTTTCCACAAGATATCGAAACAAAAGCAGAAACACCCGAGACAAGCACGACACTTACATTATCCTTCCTTCCACTCTTATCATCCGTTACCTGCTTTACTTCCAATAAGTATATTCTCGCGTTCGCTTAAAAAGAAAAGAAAAAAAAGAAAAAAGAAAAAAGAAAAAAAAGAAAAAGAAAAAAGAAACGCGATATATTTCAATAATCTAATGCGCCGGGTGGAAATTCTTATCTCGGAGCGAAAAAAGACCAAGGTGAGTTGATCCGAAGGGAAATGCGAAATAATATTGGACTGGAAAGAAGATTGAAAGGAGAAAGAAAGTGAGCTCGAGAGACAGAAGAGCAGCGGGCAAAGCGAGAGACAAAGCGAGGAGGAGGAAAAAGAAGGGAGGAAGAGAAAGACACGTGTACACGCGCGCACACACTCGCGCGGGCACGGACAGAGATAGAGCGAGCGAGAGAGAGAGAGAGGGACGGAAAGGCTTGTATTCGCCACTGGCAGGACCCTTTCCAAAGTTAATGATTCGATCATTGCGATGGGTGGTAGCAGGGTGGTGGGAACGAATGGCGTGGGTCGAAGTAGTAGGAGAAGTGCCAGAGAAGTACAGGAGAGGATCGGTCCGCGCAAGAAAGTAAGCCCGATCTCAGTTCGAACGGTTCGCCGAGATCGGTTCGCTACGTCTTCTTCGGTTTTACCGGTTCGGTGCGCGGCTCGACGTCCTTCCGCTTAATTTATCAGCTAACGAACGAGGCGACGTCCTTTTAAAAGAGGGATAATGCCGAAGCACAGAATCTGCACGATGCCTCGTCTCACGTACAGAAATCGTTTGACACCCCTGATGCCCGTGGCTGGTCACTCGAGTCCCGGTGTGAAGTTGTCCGTTGAGTTTAGGTTACCGACTATTCTCAAACGTACGTATTGTCGAATTGCTAATAGACCTCGTATCCGTTATCGTCTTATCGTCTTTTCGCTCTAAGGTTATTGTACGAGTTGGGCACGAATAACGTTAGAAACCGTGATAGATGTATTTTGAAAAAAATTTTTTTTTTGAAGGGCTCGGTGTAAAATAGGGAGATGACAGATTTTTATAAGTTTGGAGGGAAGTTGAGAAAATGTTATGTTTAGGGGAAATGTGGAATCATATTTGTTTTAGGTAATTTTTATTATACAAAAAAAAAAAAAAATCGAATTGATATATTTATTTTCATCTAGATTTTTGGATTATATAATTAAGAAATAAATGAATTTGAAAATTTTGATGAAGATTGTTATTTCAAGATCACGATTAATTGAAATAATATCAATTTTAGTTTTTGACAAGTTTACGTATATATATATGAAGAAAATAATTAAGATATATTTATTTATTCAATTTTTGTTCGATACAATTGTTGAAATTTTTATCGAAAAAAAAAAAGATATAAGCATAATTTTATTTATATAGAAGAAATCGTTTCAAATATGTTCGATTATATATAAAAATATTGAGAGAAATATAACAAGATCTGTATGATATAAATATGGCATTGTTAGTTCTATATTATTTATGTCAATTAATCTAGAAAAAAGAATCAAAATTTCATTTCATTTAAATCCCTATTATTATTATTTAAAATTTAAAAATTATGCAAAACTTCTAACTTTTGAAAAAATTGATGAAATATATTTTGCAAAACATTTTATGAATAATTTCATTTTATAATTAAATATATTTATTATTAAACAGAAAAAAAAACATGGATATAAAAATGTGAAAGTTCTTTTATATAAATGCATCGTTCTTTCAATTAAATGTTAATGAAATATTTAATTTTATGAAACTTTAGTATTTAGATCTGTTCATTTTTTTATGATTAATCTTATGTAATTTCACTATATATGTTGAAAAAAAATTGTTAATGACGAATCTCATTGTCATTTCTTTATATATAAAACATTATAAATTTTTTAAATATAAATTCTTTAAAATATTACGTTATAAAAATATCATAAACAGTTACGTAAAGTATTCCAGAAATACCGAAAATATACTTAAATTTTTTATTATTTGGCATCATGAAGTACAGTGAAGTTATATCACAATAATTGAACCGGTTTTTTAAACTACTTCTTACCAATTTTTTTTTAGCTAATTTAAATGATTGAATATCCTTATGTTTCGCAAATGAACTCGAAGATATAAAGAATTTTTTGTTAATTTTTCCTGAAATCAATCACCATATATAAATAATTTATCTTGTAATATATTTATACAATATTAACAGAAGACAAAAAAGAATAATTTTGGCATAATTATTCGAAATAAAATTATTGTACATTTTTTTGATATACAAATATAAATTATTTGTTTTCTTTTTCTATTATATAAGATAACATTTGTAATAGGATTGATAATAGATAATAAATTTTTTAAAGTATATTCATATTAAAATATAAATCCATAAATATTTATGGATGTAAATTATATAAATTACACAAACAATCCCTAAAATAAGAATAATTTATAAATGAAAAATATAATTAAATGAAAAAAATTCTTAATTGCAAAAAATTGCAATTGTGATAGTATAACGAATGTATACATACCATACATGCCACAATGTGTATTTCGATTTAAGCAACTTGGATTTCACCATTAATTACTGTACATAATCGCTTGTATTCGTTAATGCTACACATACCAGTTTATACAAGTATTAGTAAGTACTTTATACATATTAATCACGCATGTCGTTGGACGTCTTGTTACCAAGTATGTACATACGTGATCAGAATTTCATCAATATGATTTATAATTTATATCGTTGATTATAAAATGTTTATTTAAATTATTGCATATCTATACATTAAAATGTAAATATTTTGATGTACAATCATTTATATCATTTTTTTCATTAATTTTACATTTACCATTTGAAAAATTATTTTATGAACACTATTTGATATTATATTATAAATATTTTATTATATTTTTTAATAATTTTTTAATACAAAGCTTTTTTATAAAATTTTAATCTTATTATTTATAAATCTTATAATTTTATGCTTACGTAATGCTTTGTTTGTATTTACTCACATATATCAAAAGCTTTAGAAATAATCATATTTTTGCATGAAATAAAAAATCTTTTATAAATATTACAAAACTAATTGCTTAAATAATAAACATTTATTGATATTGACTATTGATTAGACAAGGAAAATTGACAAATAGAATGTTTAAAATTTGTTTAAAAAGCGACAATAAAAATATATTGGTTGTCTTGATGAATCAAAAATTTAATTTTATCTTACATTTAAAATTAAAAATTTTGTTTCAATCTTTGTTTTAAAATATATTATTTTGTTATTCAACTTTTATTGTAATAAAGAAGTTTAATACTTAACTTTTGATGATATTATTTGGTATTCCTCATTGCTTTCAAACTTTTGGACAGTAGTGTATGCTATATACATTTACCAAGTATTCGTATCAGTATCAACCTTTCGCATGAAAGCAAATGCATGTAATTTAATCCATGTAAGCTCATTGCATTTTGTTTCATTGGAATTTCAATTTATTTCAGTCACAATGTTATTTAATATTGTTGTCAATTTTTTGCAGAATGGTGGCTTTGGTGGTTGCTTGTACCAGGATGTTTTGCATCTTGGACCAAATACATCGAGGAGTACGATTCTATCAATATTGCCAGATGTGATATCCATTGTGGTGGTAATTACCCTGATAAAGTAAGTGTTATTAATTATTTAATTTAATTTATAGTTTATCGTGCAAATAAATCGAAATTATACAGAAAGATTGACGAATGTGTAGATTTATTTTCTATTATTATGATAAATATTTCGAGAAAGTGATTTTCACGATAAATTTACATAACAAATTGGGACAAAAGTAAACAAAAGTAATTTTCAGGATAATTTTACTTTTCGAAGCACATTTAATGTATGAATAGATTGTAACAACCTCGTTACAAATGAAGAAAATTGAAAACGAAATAGAAATTTGAAAATTTATGAGTACTAAGATATGCTCTAATTTCTAATTTTATAGTTAACCATTAATTTGATTTTTAGACTAGATTACCTAATACAATAAATAGAGCGTTGTATAACCGTGAATTAATTCAAACGTTTAAAACTCACTTGCCATTGTATTTCAAATGTCTAGAATTTTATCTAAATAATCATACATTGTATGTAAAAATCAAAGACACTCGCTTTATGACATGTACTAACAATAGATATTTACTTAGATTAAATACTTCATTTGATGAATATTTTAATGGTGACATGAAATTGAAGTTTTTGAACAATCCGAAAGTTTTTCAGTTTCTTTTACATTAAGATTCGTAAGAAATTATTTAATATATTTCTCTGTTTTATATATTTCTGATAAATTATTAAAAAATAAAAAAATATTAATCAAAGTATAAAATAAAATCTTTACTGGATATTATGAAATTTCAATAATAAATTATTATTATATTTATTTGATGTTTCATAATAGAGAAATTTAATCTTTTCAGCATTTTTTAAAAATTAATTCTTTTTAATTTTTGAAAAATTATGTAATTGTTTGTCAAGTTTGTCAATTGGGCTGTCATAAGCTAACATATTTATTCTACACTTTACATCACAATTTTAAGAGCTAGAATTATAAGCAAATATTAGTAATGAGTATTTTCTTCTGTACAGTTTTTCTTATCTAGGTTAAAATGTTATTAAACATTTTTTCATTTTCTAAAATATGTCGAAATATTTATCCATGTCAAATTATGATTATTCTATTGATTTCCAAGATTTAAAAAATTCTAGAAATGGAAATTTGTTAAATTTTTCACAAAACATATTTAAATATCTATTACAAAAAAAGAAAAAGACAAAAATATATATTTTCGAGTTCTAAGAGTTTCGAAATCTCTGAAAATTTCAATTTCTATGAATTTTCAATCAATCCCTGAAAACAAACTAATACAAAATTGAAAAATCACTGGATTGTAAATCAATATATGTTTTTAACCTTTGAACAAATCTGTTACAAATCATAGAATCATGAAAGATATTTATCTTTATTCGAAAATTAATTGGATATGAATAATTTATAAATGATAGTATCACAGTTTATATAATTTTATTAATTGTTGGCAAGCATCGTCAATTCATTATATTGCTAGAGCTTGATATATTTTTTTCCAATAAAAATAAATATTTTATATAAAGTTTTTTTTCAAAAAAAAGAAAAAACCTGAAAAGTTAATATTAAACAGTATAATTAAACGTATTATTTGGAGTACGTGTATGTACATGTATGTGTGTATATATGTATATTACTATTAAATATGTATATAATTATGAATGTATCGTTTTGTTTTATGTATGTGTGTATATACATGTATTGTATATGTATTTGTACCGTTGTATTGTGATATATTACTTTGTTTTAGTGTATGGAAAATTGCTTGGAATCCAATTATACAAAACCTGGTTACTGTCCTGATAAAGCATCCATGACACCCTTCGAAGCTGTTTGTTTAATAGCTTGCGTAGATGACTCTCGTTGTCCAGATTTAACAAAATGTTGCAGGCATGATTGCGGTGTCACGTGTATGCATCCCATCGGTTTGAACAATGTAACTGGTATGCATTGGATTTTGTTACTTGTCATTGTCACTGTCGATATGATACAACAATTTATTTTTTATGTTTCCTTGTATTAAATATAATATAGGTTAATTCTTACATTGATTTCGCACATATTACGAATAAATCTTTGGATTGATTAAATTACTTACTTTTTGATTTAGACACAAACAAATTTGATAAACAAGGAAAATGCTTCAGATCAATTTTTCGAAATGATTTTAGAAAAGTGTACGTTAAAATATGTACGTTAAAATGTTATAACGTTATTATCAATACAATTACACATGTAATCACACATTGTAAGTACTTATTTTTGTATGAAACATATTTTGAACTTTGCGTTTCTAAAGATCTTTTAATTTTTGTATTTCGTGATGATCTGATTATTTATTTGTTTACAAATTTATTAAATTATATACATAAAAGATAAATGTACGTACACATACATCATGAAGTATTTATTGCAATTTCAAAATTTTCAAGATTGCAAATTTTTTTGCAAGATTCACAATCATTTAATTAACTCTTATTTAAAAATGGTTTATTGGTGAAAATTTTGCAATGGTAATCCATCTATTTTAATAATAGATAAAATTTATACAATATTAATAATATAAATAGATTGATAGATTTGTATATGTAAGATACGAGTAAGATATAAATGAAGTTTAAAATAGTGATGAGCAAATCGCGGCTCAACTACTTAAGTAAGGGCTATCGTTGCATTTCATTTATCTGAATTGAGATGCATATGACAAAAAATTTTAGCCACAGGCATGATATATTATCAATATGAAGCATGCATTAAAGTGAACACTTGAAAAATATTCACCCACGATGATTAATAATTCCCAGGATTGTCAAGATACGTTTCCTTGTAAATAATATGTTGAGAATAGCAAATTCTTTATAAATTCTATTTCAAAATAAATTATTAATTAATTAATGTACTTAAATATTTAATATAGAATATTAAATTTTTATTTTTGTTATTTATATTTAATACAATACTATTTTAATCTTAAAAATAATTCTTAAAGATGAAAATGAAGAATATATTGTTCGTGTAAAATATATTAAAAATTTTGAACAATCCTAATCTTCTACTGTTACAACTAATAAATTATTATTAATAAGATCAAATTCTCATCTTTTGCATATTTTTGTATTTTTTTCAGATTTACCTCTAATTCCCGAAAATATACAAATCAGACAACAGAAAAACAATTTAATTCTATTGTCTTGGCAAAATTCGAATACCCAACGAACGAATGATTCCGTCGAGAACGAAGATGTAAGATATTTAGTGGAAGAACGACATTTACTTGGGCCCAGGTATATAGAATCTAGATTAAGTTCTTGGATGGTTCGTCAGATATCGACGAAATCGCACGTAACGATACGAGAACGATTAAAAACGGGACACTGGTATCAATTTCGCGTAGCAGTTATTAATGGGAATGGTTCTCGAGGATATTCTCAACCATCCAGACCGTTCAAAACGAGAGGTAAACAAGAATATTATTCCTATAACACTAAATCTAACTATCTGTAATCAAACTAAATCAAAAATTTTAACTATTGGCTGATGAAATTAAATTAAAGTCATTTCGTGAAATGATTATTTCCATGGAAATAGATTGTTTTGATTAATTTTCATTTCAAAAAATAATTAATAATTTATCTTACCACTGTCGCGTTATTTTTATTTGTCTTTACATTACGTTAAAAATTAAATTCCATCAACAACAATTACAACTTTAATAAGTATTAACTCGTCTAGAATCTTCTAAAAGTGTCTGACGATTTATATTTTATATATATATCGATCGTTAGTCGTGTAATTAAAAATTCGTAGGTTTCTTTTTAATCATATTTATGCGTATGACTTAATACTCGTTTAAAATTTTATTTATTTGTTGTTACCTTTTTTTTTCTTTGATATAAAAATGAAAGATACATTTATATAAAAAAATTATTGAAAATTCGCGTTTTACTTTCAGAACCACGGAATCCAAAAGAGCCACAAAATTTAACTTTATCCAACGCACGATTGATAGATGGAAAATTACGTATAACCCTGAGATGGATTAAACCAGCTTCAGATGTGCCAATTACGTTTTACAAAGTGTTCTGGAGCCGTCTCGTCCATGGCCCCACTAATGATTCTATTCTTGTTTATCACAAAACAATTCTCAAAGTAAGTTTTACACGTCTTTCCATATTTTCTATGTAATTAATATTACTAATATCCTTTAATTATTAACAATCCATTTTAAATTTAAATTTTAAAAATTAAACTTAATCATTTCATTAAGTAGACACGTACTAATAATTAATAATTTAAACACGTTTGAATATTATGAAAAATCACAACTTCATTTATCGATATCTCATTTTTGCAACTTTAGATTAATTATAGATGTGTTAAAAATGCTGTCTTTCTGTGTAGAATGCGTATATATGTTGCATCAATTTCTTGTTGAATTATCTTTCGAACATAGAGAAAATTTGAAAAGAAAAATGATTCTCATCTTGTCGAATTTCAGGACAAAACTTGCTACGAGCTGAAAGATTTGGAGGTGAGGTGCCAGTATTTCCTCCAGGTACAAGCTGTCGCGCTGTACGGTGGCCGCCGATTAGTTTCGCGAAAGGCTTCGAAAGTTTTCAATAGCACCGATTATATGATATACGGTAAGATAAAATTCCAGCCTGATCTTCTTCCATCTGCTACTGGTATTTCTGTCGAGCCTAATAATTGGGATAACAAACGAAGAAGTGCCCTTTCATTGAAGCCGATATGGGGAGACGATCTCGCAGATGCGAGCGATACCATGGCGATCTCCATCTACGGCGAATGACTTGTCACTGCGGAGAGGTCAAGGCACGTTTAGTTTGGCCGATGAACCACGATGTAAAGGCCTACAACGTCTCCTGGAGGGAGGCATCCTGCTCGACACCGCAGGAAAAACTCGTATCCCATCGAAAGAAGTCTTGGTGGAAAGTTGTTCAGGTACTATGTCTATACTAATGAAATCTGTCGAAACTTGATTTTTTTCTTTTTTTTTTTTTTACTTTCTCTTGTAAAATAAGAATTAGCTTAGCCTCTTTTCATCTCTGAAATTCTTTTTCAAAGTTTATCATTAAATCGATTATTACATCATATGTAAAAGAGAGTACATATTTAAGAAGAGAAATGCATTACGAAAAATAAGTTTATCGTATAAGTTTTAACATCGTTTCAAGATATGTTTCATAAACATTATTAAATAATTGTCTTTGGATAATCAGTCATTTGGATGACCAAACCTTGAATAATCGATAACAGGAGTTTTGCCTTGCAAAAGATTGGAATTTTATATTTTATTTTTCGTAACTAACAATATCGATTTTATATTGATTAATATAAGATCAGTGAAATATGAATTAATTAAAATAATACTAAGATTATGAAATTCGTTTAAATTATTAGCAGTTAATGTAATTTTGAATTTCGAGAAGCAGATACACTTTTATCCCTTACAGACATCGCACCTTGAAATAAAACATCTTCAAAGTGAATGCACGTACAACGTGAACGTACGAAACATATTCAACGAGATAAGTAGTAAGGACGAAAATGGTGTCAGTATAGAATTTTTCACTACCGGTTGTTTGGGCGAGTCGGAAGAAGACAAGGATAACAATTTTTCACACGGTAGAACGACACAATGTAAAACTAATAATAAATTGTCAAAAAGGAAACGACATTATGCTACTTATTTCTGATTGATAAATTTAGATTATGTCGTAAAGTATATGATTGCCATCTTACACGTTCAAATGTACGAATGAAAAGTTAGTTTTAATACTTAAAGCCATATATTCGTATCGCTAATTCATCATGATAAACAAGATTTTTATTCTATAATATATCATCGTTGATAATAAATTAACTATATTATGATTGATATTTTTGAATGTGATCAATTGTTTTTTTTTTTTGTTACATTTGTTACTATATATAAAACAATGTTCATTTGGAAAAATACATAGATATAAAATAATTCTATTAAAAAAAATTACAAGTGAATTAGAAATGATAAAATTTATATAACATTCCTTGTAATTATATTCAAAATTTTTAATTTTTGATATAGATTGATATTATTTTCTCTAAAATATTCAGAATTTTTAATATGTTAGCTCAATAAATTATTTTTCCAAATAAAACATTATATGATACTATATTCAATATTCTCTTTCTCTATTATATGCTATATATACTGTTACAATATCTTAATAATCTTGTGATTTTATTATGATAAAGAGTTAGATTTCTAAGATTATATCCTTTAAATAATAGATAAAAAAATTACATTACACGTAAACATATATTGTATTTTTATATTCCATATATCATAATCATTTTTTAGCGAATATACATGTATATTTTAATTAATTATATATGTAATGAGTTCTTATCTTTTGGAGTATTTACATTTCAAAAAAAAAAAAAAAAGAAGAAGATATTCATTGTGATATTATAAGTTTATATCAATTGATATGAAAATATAATTTAATGCTGTAAAATATAGAATGTTTATTTTTGTTCTCCTTTTTTTTATAATTATAATTTAATTCGATGAAAATGATATATGCATATATTTCAATCATCTCTACTTTTTATAAAATGTTTTGTACTAAAATAATTTTATTTATTTAAAAGAAAAAATTATAATTAAAATAAATATATCATGTTATAATTGAATAAAAATATTATAATATGAGAAACTTTTAATCATAAGTATCACATATACTATTGATTAGTATTACAAGATTAGTATTATAATAATTTAATTTAATCTTGTCCTGCTTTCAAAAATAATAAACATACCGAATATGCTTGATTTAGAATCTGAAAAAAAAAATAGCTATATTATTAATATTAATAATCGAAATAATTTTCTGTGCAATATACATGATGTTAATATATTCACTTTTTCGTGGAATATTTTAATCGATTCAAAAACAAACGCAAAAGTTGAGTTACAAAAATGAGATTTATTTATTAAGTTATAAGCAAGTGAAATTTTCGTTATACGAGACAGAAATAGAATAAAACAGCTCTATCTCCGACATACCATTGCATTACATCGTTTTGTTTCTTTGTCTCGCTTTATATAACACAAAACTTGAATTGCTTATAATATAATAAATAAGACTGATATTTTTGAATACCAATTTTTGTATTTATTTTAGTTTCTAGAATCGAGGTTATCTATAAAGTTATATCTCACGAATATATTAACATTCTATATTTATCTACATACCAAACAACTTTTACAACGATATTTTTATATACTCAATTTCTCATTAGATATTCTACCTTCACAAATATCCTGTATAATATTTCTTTTTTTTTTTAATTTCACACATTTTTGTTTATCTTGTAGGATATTAATTAATTTACTTAATTATCATAATCATAAGATGAAAACTTACCGACATAAAAGATGGTAACGTTAAATCAATATTTTGAAAATTAGATATTTTACATTTTAATTCGTTAGCCAAGCTTATCATAAGAATTACACGTTGAAAGCGTACGTCGTGAAAATACCACTTTTCGTATACCACATCATCTGCTATAGACGAGCTCTAATAATTTGAAAGAATTATATTTTATTATTAAGAAAAATAATATTGTATTATTATTATTATTATTATTATTATTATTGTATAAATTAAATTAAATTACTTTTTTTGATATGTAATTATGTTTTTGCAAATAATTGAATAAATCATACCGCTTCAAATAAACGTTGAATACAATAACATAATATATAAAATTGTATTAATGCACCGAGTGTATACGATACAAGTAAACATTTTTCAAAATACTTGGCCGTAGTCTGAAAAAATTATTAGCTTTTCTCTTTATGAAATAAATGATAGACGAACGATAAAAAGAAATATGATTCTGCATTAAAATATTGGAATATAAAATGTACCATTGCAAACATAAAACTGAGAAAGCAGAACCGGAAAACGTAGCTTAAGTAAAGAAATCCAATATTGGGAGAAATCAATTTTTTCAATATAATAGTCGTCCTATAATAATTATAAGTTTCTTTTTATTTAAATTATATTATTAAAACGTTGTTGAAATATTTGTTATGATAAACGAAAAAAATATTAAAATACACGGATATTTAAATATTTTATATATAACTAAAAACTTTTGATTAATCATCGATACAAAATAAAAATTAAAAATTAATCATGTGAAAATATTGAAAAAAAAAAATAATAATATTGCTCATATTATGAAATTTAAATAAAATTAAAATTAAACATTAATAAGATTTACCAATTAATTAAACTTATATGAATACTTACTCGATTACAGTTTCAAAATGGCGGGTTAACAACTTCATTTCCTGTCTGATCGTTTCAACATTTTCGTTTTGCCAAATAATATCTTTGTAAAGATCCTTCGTTATTTCACGTTTCTCTTTAAGTATGATCGCAAATTTGATTTTAAGGTATTTGTATTGTGCCGTTATTAAAAGACACAAGTATATGGTATAGATATCCAGACTAATTTTCCTCATTATCATATCTTCACCGCCAAGCAATTGAAGAAGAACGCCACAAATAAAAATATCGTTCGAGAAAGGTTGTTTGGAGAAAACGGCTGGCATTATAAAATCCTCGTAATAAAACTCATTCTTTTGAAACAATTTGATCAACGGCGATAATATCCATATCATAAGCGAAGCAACACTGGCAATTATATAAATTTTTAAAGGCATCTCTAACGGTTTCACCGTGTCGATTATCACGCTTCGAAATATTTCGTCCTCTGTGATCAGAAGATGATTCAATTTTCCAATTAATTTATGTAACAATTTTTTACGACTATGTAAATATATGTTGAAGACGATCACTTCAAACGAGATGGCTATGTTCACCGTACCATCCTTCAACGCTTTTTCCCCCGACACGTTGAAAAGTCCGAGAAAACAGGCAGTCACGTATATCACTTCTATTATCCAAGCGATGACGAAATAGATTTTCAAAACTATGGATAATTTCTCACTTATATTGTTCATCGGTAAAAAGTTTCCCGAAATCATGTTTACGAGGACGTTCAAACGATTCAAATTTTGAAAATTCATCTCCCTTCTTTGCTTAATCTTCTTGTAATTTTTATGTGACAGAAAAAATAATAATTTTGATGAACGAAAGGAGGAAAAGTCTGGAAGAAAAATTTTTATGTATCTTTCTGTTCAAATTTGACTCGTGAAGAAATCTTGAAGTTCGAATTTAAAAATTTATTATACGATAAATTTAGTGACACTGAAAATGATATAAGAGCACTTTTCTTTTTTAATATCGTATTGTAGCTTACGAATATTGTGTCAATTCGAGATGTTGCTTGTCACTGCATTCTTCATCTGTTTATTCTTTTTCTTATTTTTATCAGCATTGCTGTATACAGATTATATCTAGTATCGTGCAATTTAAAATTCTTTCAGTATATAATTATCGATCGTATAATTACAACTAAGTATCTTTCCCTTTAATCGTATTTATTGTGGGAGAAAGAATTTGTATATACAATCTATATACAATGTATAATTTACATCAATTATCATCAAATTGCTTAAAATGTCTCATAGTTTCTTCTTCTTCTTTTCTTGTTTTATTTTTTTTGATGTAGAAATTGAATTTGATAAATTTATAAAGAAATTAATCACTTGAAATGAAAGAGAGTTGAAGTTTCTTTCCACCTTTGTCATTATATTATTGATTGAAGTGATAGTTTGTTTCTTCTATAAGCATGGGATTAAGAAAATTACAAAACTTGATGTTATCTGTTTGTAGATGGAAAATACGTCTTTCTTAAGTGAATTAAACCAATTATATTTTATAAAGTGTTCTAGAGTTGTCTTATTCAGCTAAATTAATGTTTCTATTCTCGTTTCATCATAAAACAGTTCTATAAGTTGTATATATTTTTATGTGTACATAAAATAGTATCACTAATGTTGCTGTTGATTGGAATCCAATTGTCAGGAAACATTGTATAATATATTATTTAATATACAATATTTGTTTTCAAATATAATAACAATATATCTCTGCTTTCGTGCATTTTCCAGGGACATCTTGTCGCAGAAAAAGAAATGGGAAACGAAAGATAAAAAGATAAATTTTAATAAATTTCTTTTGCTATTTGTTTCACAAGTTATAAAGGTAAGCATCACTATTATATAATTTGATTCGTTAAAAATTATCACATAATTCTTTGTTTATTGTTGATTTTGTTTCAAACATTTCCGCATTACTATACATAGACATGTCTCATATCTTTATAAAGTATTTTAACATTCTCTTGTTCATAGTTTGATTATTGATTTTATTCTTGTTATCATAAAATTATTCTTAAAGTAATTTTTAAATGTATATAAATAATATTATTAATTCATTATTTATTCACTTTAAATTAAATTTTTCTCAAATTAATATTCTTTTAATTAAATATTATCTCAATGTTTCATTTAAATACAAATTATAGAATTAAATATATATATTAGAAATATTAGAAACACACACAATTCGTTTACTTGCTATTTTTGCATTTTTAAATTATATTGGAAATGGTTTCTATCTATTCTAATTCGTTTTATATAACATATGTATCGACTGTTATTACAATAATTTAATTTAACTCTGTCTTGCTTTCAAAAATAACAAACATACCGAATATGCTTGATTTAAAATCTGAAAAAATAATATTGATATTTATAGTCAAAATTAATAAATTATTTATACGCAGAAAGTTTTTCAAAATGAATCGATTAAACTTTATATCATTGCATGAATAGAAATAAGAAAAAATTTATACGAGAATCTCGAAAATCGAAATACATTTTTTTTTGCACATTCATAAATATTTTTTTACAAAAAGAATTTATATTTTAATATAATAATCACTCACAAGATAAAAACTCACCGACATAAATGACGGTAATGTTAAGTCGATATTTCGAAAACTAGATAATTTGCATTTTAATTTGTTAGCCAAGGTTATCATAAGAATTATATGTTGAAACTTCACGTCATGAAAATACCATTTTTCGTGTATTATATCGTCTGCTACAGTTGTACTCTAACGATTTGAAAGATATTATATTATTTAAATTTTTAAACATAACTAATTAGTTTTTTTTTTTTACGTCATTTATGTATCGCAAACAAAAATAATAATGCATTATTGTGTAAATTAAATTGTAATTTTTTCGTGAATTATTGAAGAAAATCATACCGCTTCAAGTAATTGCTGAATGCAATAACACAATATATAAAATTGTATTAATGCACCGATCGTATACGATACAAGTAAACATTTTTCAAAATACATGGTTGAACTCTGAAACAAATAAATAGCTTTTTCTTTATAAAAGAATAAACAAACGGATAAGGAGACGTGATTCTGCATTAAAGAATTGAAGATGTACCGTTGCGAGCATAAAACTCAGAAAGCAGAATCGAAAAACGTAGTTTATGTAAAGAATTCCAATATTTGGAGAAAGTAATTTCTTCAACATGACGGTTATTCTATAATGATAATGATAATAAATTTTTATTATAAAATTATATAATTAAATTATATAATTTAGAAATTATATATTGGCAATATATAATTATTATTGTATACGTTCAATAATAGCAAAATTTTATCAAAAATTTAGAATTTTTATAAAGTATCTTTTAAATTGTTATATTTTTAAATAATACGTATTCAGATTATATTATATGATATGAAATTTAATTACACAATGAATTACTGCTTAAGAAGAATTAAAAAAAAAAAATAACATTATTAATATATAAATTAATAATTCGAAAGATTCAATATTAATCATATTTGCACTTACTCGACTACAATTTCAAAATGGCGGGTTAACAACTTCATTTCCCGTTTGACCATTTTATCATTCTCGTAAGAGAAATTATTTTGCCAAATAATATCGTAGAAATCTTTCGATGTTCCCCGCTCGAGTATCATCGCAAACTTGATCCTAAGATATTTGTATTGAGCCGTAATTAAAAGTATCAAGTGCATCGTGTAGAGATCCAGGCTGACCTTTCTGAGCAACGTGTATGCACTGCCAAAAATCTGCAGGACAACGCCACCGATGAAAACACCGATTGGAAACGGTTCGTTTGATATGACTGCCGGCACTTGATAATCCGTATAGTAGAACTCATTTTTTCGAAACACCTTGGTAAACGGCAACGATGCCCAAATCATAAGCGAACCAACGCTAGCGATTATATAGATTCTAAGAGGCTTTTCCAACGGTTTCACCGTACCAATTGTCACATCTCGAAGCGTTTCGTCCTCCACGACTAGAAGGCAATTCAACTTGCCGATTAATTCACGTAACAAATTCTTACGATTGTGCAGATAAACGATCAGGATGAACACTTCTAACGAGATCACAATGTTCACTGTACTATCCTTCAACGCCCTTTCCCTCGACACGTTGAAAAGTCCGAGAATGCAGGCAGCCAAATACGCCAGTTCTATCATCCAAACGAGGATCGTATAGATTTTCAAAACGATAGATAATTTCATTTTTGTATCGGTTATCGGTAAAATATTTCCCGAGGCTATGTTTACGAAAGTGTTCAAACGATTCAAATTTTGAAAATTCATTTTGTACCCTTACTTTTTCCAATTTTTATCGGTATAAAGATAACAGTTTGGATACAAATTTATTAGAATGAAAAAAAAAATTTTTTTCTTTTTCGACGATGTTAATTTATTATTACTTTTTTCTACGATTATGCAGTTATGTTCTTGCTTGCGAATGATCTATCATTTCAACGTATTCGATACAATTGTTGCTCGTCATTGCATCGTTGATTCATTTTTACCAGCATTACTATACACAGGCTACGCCATATCACGTGCAATTTAAAATTCTTTCAGCGTATAATCATCGATCGTTGGTCGTTGGTTGCAATTACAACTCGGTATCATTCTCTTTAATTTGAACAATTATTTATCTAAAAAGATCCCTATACGTATATATTCGTACGTATAAATGTACAATTATTGTACAAGAATTGTTTAAAAATCTATCTACTTAGTCACTCTCTTTTGATGTAGAAATTTATCATAAATTTATAAAGAAATTAGTCACGTGAAAAGAAAGAGTCGAAGTTTCTTTCTTTCATTATAATATTGAAAAGATAATTTATATTACTTTTAGAAACATTTCAAAAATCTAAGAGAGAATCACGAAACTTAACATTATTCATAGCTCGGTAAATGGAAAATTGTATAACTCTGAGATGGATTTTAGATGTGCCAATTATATTTTATGAAATTCTGAAATTGTTTTATAGTCGTTTATCATAAAACAATTTTTAAAGTAAGTTTTATATATATATATGCATATATTTTTATGTATATAAATAATATTATTAATTCATTATTTATCCAGTTCATATCAGAAATATTAAAAATTACAGTTTCGTTTGTCGATTATTTTTGCATCTTTAAATTTATTAATTATATTGGAAGTGATTTCATTCTAGAATTATTCTTATTCGTTTTAGAATATATGTATTATAATTAAATAAAAATTCCATAATGTAAGAGACTTAATCATGAATATCATCATATATATATCATTGATTTAATCTTGTTTTGTTTTCAAAAATAATAAACATATCGAATATGCTTGGTTTAGAATCTGAAAGGAAAATAGCACAATTATTAATAATCAAAATTATTAGATTAACTATAGGTATAATATTAAAGTAAAAATCGATTGATCGTATGAAAGAAAAAATATGAACAAATATTAACTAATACACATAAATAGAAGAAAATAATTCGAATAAATCGAACTATTCAACTTTAATTTATTTATAACATAATAAATAAATCTCGTATCATTTTTGCGTATCAATTTCATTTATTTATTTAGTTTCTAAAATCGATTATTCAAAAATATCTTGATATATTAACATCTTACATGTACATATTTATAATTTGTTATTAAATATCTTCATAAATGTATCATGTATAATATTTTTTCTTTCTATTTTTTATTCTATTTTTGTCTATCTTAAAATATAATATTAATTAATTTATTTTAGTATAATACTTCATAATCATCAAATAAAGACTTACAGACATGAAAGATGGTAATGTTAAATCAATATTTTGAAAATTGGATATTTTACACTTTAATTCGTTAGCCAAGCTTATCATAAGAATTACACGTTGAAATCGTACGTCGTAAGTGTACCATTTTTCATACACCACATCGTCTGCTATGGACGAACTCTAACAATTATATTTTATTATTAAAAAAAAAGGAATAAGTACTTTCTTTGATATTTAATAATGATTTTTACAAGTAATAAATCATACCGCTTCAAATAAATCTTGAATGCAATAACACAATATATAAAATTGTATCAATGCACCGGTTGTATATGATACAATTATCGTATACGTGAGTTTTTCTAAAAGTGAAGTCTGAAAAAATAAATATGTTTTTACTGAATGAAATAGAGCGAAAAGGACAGAAAGTGCAATTCTTTTCACTTAATCAAGTAGACCAAAATGCAATTAAAAAATTGAAATTTACGATATACCGTTGCAAACATAAAACTCAGAAAGCAGAACCGAAAAACGTAGTTTAAGTAAAGAACTCCAATATTCGGAGAAAGCAATTTCTTCAACATACCAGTCATCCTATAATAATTATAAATTTATTATTTCAACAATTGAAGTGTTTTTACCTTGTAAATTATCATATAGAAAATATGATTATATATTATGACAACCAAAAAATATGCATCTAGATATAATTTAAAGATAGGTATGATTAATTATCGATACATTGTATAATAATCGTTAATTATAATAATGAAATATAAACATAAATAAATTAACTTCAAACTTGCACGAATGCTTACTCGATTACAGTTTCAAAATGGCGGGTTAACAACTTCATTTCCTGTCTGATCGTTGTATCATCGTCGTACGGGATATTTTGCCAAGTGTCCTTTCCAAAGGTTTCACCCTTTTTCTTAAGCACAGTCGCAAATTTGATTCTAAGATATTTGTATTGTGCCGTTATTAAAAGGTTCAAATGCATCGTGTAAAGGTCTAAGCTGATCTTCCTAAATAACAAATATTCGCCGCCAAACAGCTGAAGGAAAACGCCACAAATAAAAACACCTGTTGAAAAAGGTTGCTCGGATAAAACGACTGGCATTGTAAAATCCTCGTAATAGAACTCGTTCTTTTGAAATAATTTGATCAACGCGGATGATATCCAAACCATAATCGATGTGACGTTAACAAGTATATATATTCTTAAAGGTTTTTCCAACGTTCTTATCGTGCTAATTGTCACGTCTCGAAACGTTTCGTCTTCGTTGATCAGAACGTGATTCAACTTCCCGATTAATTCACGCAACAAATTTCTACGACTGTGTAAATATATGTTCAAAATGATCACTTCAAACAAGAGCACCATGTTCACTGTACCATCCTTCAACGATCTTTCCCACGGCACGTTGAAAAGACCGAGAGTACAGGCAGCCAGGTATATCAGTTGTATTATCCAAACGATGACGAAATAGATTTTCGAAACTATGGATGATTTCTCATTTATATTGGTCATCGGTAAAAAGTTTCCCGAAATCATGTTCGCGAAAGCGTTCAAACGATTCAAATTTTGAAAATTCATCTCCCTTCTTTGCTTAATCTTCTTGTAATTTTTATGTGACAGAAAAATAATAATTTTGATGAACGAAAGGAGGAAAATTCTGGAAGAAAAATTTTTATGTATCTTTCTGTTCAAATTTGACTCGTGAAGAAATCTTGAAGTTCGAATTTAAAAATTTATTATACGATAAATTTAGTGGCACTGAAAATGATATAAGAGCACTTTTCTTTTTTAATATCGTATTGTAGCTTACGAATATTGTGTCAATTCGAGACGTTGCTTGTCACTGCATTCTTCATCTGTTTATTCTTTTTTCATTTTTACCAGCATTTTACTATGCACAAACTATATCTCGTTTCGTGCAATTTAAAATTCTTTCAGTATATAATTATCGATCGTTAGTCGTACAATTAAACTTAATATCTTTCTCTTTAATTGTATTTATGTAAAGAAAGAATCTTTATATATATATATATATATATACAATAATGTAGAACTTATTGTCAAATTACTTAAAATATAGTCTCATAGTTTCTCCTTTTTTTGATGTAGAAATTGAAAGGGTGAATTTATAAAGAAATTAATCATGCGAAAAGAAAAAGTCGAAGTTTCTTTTCATCTTTGTCATTATATTATTGATTGAAGTGACAGTTTATTTCTTTTAGAAGCACGCAATCAAGAGAACTATAAAATTTGATATTGTTCAACAACAGTCTGGTAAATAAAAAAGACGTGCCAATTATTTTATTTTATAAAGTGTTCCAGTGTTCCAAGTGTTCAACTAATCATTTATCATAGAAACATTCACGAAGTAAGTTATATATATTTTTACATAATATAGTATAGTATTCTTGTTGATATCGTTGATATTAAAATTTTTGCAATTTCTCAAAAAATATTGTATGATAATCAATTTGTATTCTATTTTCACATATTTGAATTGCATTTTCCAAAAGAATCTCTTGTACTAAAAAACAAAATGGAAAATTAAAGATGGTCTTTTTTAAAATTGATAATTTATAGAAAGAAATATTCCCTTCCTTTCCAACGACTTCTTAACAATTATCATATTTTTGTTTATTGTCGATTTTGTTTTAAACATTTTATACATTATATTACACATACATATAGATACATACTTACAACACAACACTCATCATATTATGTATCATACAATGAATCATTTATATATATATATGTTGAGTTAGATATTGCTTAATTTTCGTATATGTATTATTTAAACATTTATAAATACATTTACTTATACATAGTATATATACAAATAATATACAATAATATAATGTATATACAAACGAATACATACAATTTCTTTTACAAATAATAATTTAATATGCTATAAAAATATATTATTATTTTTCATGATGTGAGAAATATTTTTCAAGTAGTTAATGGTATATGTATGCAGTAATAACATTCATTGAATTTTGTCACTTATAGAGATTGATTAAAATTTTTTTTTTAAATTTTAATCGTACAATAAAAATTTGCTGATCAAAAGACTAAGGTATAGATTAAGTAAATTGCAAGAAACAATACCTGCGGTAGAATATCCAAGCAGATGGTGATAAATTGTCCTTTCTCCAATTGCTTGAGTCGGCCTGTAATTGAAACTCAAAGTGCCATTGCTTGTCTCTACACTTTTAAAAACGTTTAGCTGCAAATGAAAAAAAAAAGAAAAAGTATAATAGAATAGAATAATGATTTTGATTATCATACAGATTTTTTTTACATTCAAATTATACAGATAAAAATAATAAATCTAGTTAGATATGTTTGTATATATTTTCTTATAATAAATTATTATATATCAATTTACTTCTTTTGTTTTTTAAATAAGAACTAACTATTTTGAATGTAATAAATTTCAGAACGCTTCTTTTTTCTTGAATTAAACGGCATAGAAGTTTTCGTTCTCTTATTATTCTCGTAAATATTCTGATAAATATACAGAGAAACGGAAGAAGTGAGAACAGAGATCGAGTCGAGACTTGGCTTTTACATTCGTGAAAGAAATTCAATAAGTAATCGAAATTCTCAATTCTTCTTGAAACATCGATTTTGCCAACAATTAGAATTTTAAACCTCTTTTGACTTCTGAAATTCTTAAAATATTCTTATGATTCGTGTGAAACGAACGAAAATAATTTAAAAATTGCGGAGTATTCGATTTTTATAATATCTTTCTAAAAAAATTTCTAGAAAAAATTTACATTAGATTCTAATTACAGGGAAGAGGGAAGGAGAGAATTATTTTAATATTTATTAACTCGTTGCTTATTAAATATTCATTAATATGCCAAGTGTCAAATATATACATATGCAACGTTGATTGAATTAAATTTATTACGTAAATTTACCTGTTGTTCCGATACTGACAATTTTTCAGTAAGGATATACCACATCACGGTCTCTTGGCATCCAGGAGTAGTTAAAGATCCATCATAATGATAATACGTTGTATGATCTTTCGGTAAAAAGAGAGACGGGATAAACTTGCTTTCATTCAACTCTGCACTCTTCCCGATTCCGTTAGATATTAATTCCGTTGCTTTCAGAATTGGCATTATTTCCATATTGTCTTCGCTATCCAACTGAAATGGCATTTCTATATTGCGTAAAATCAACTCTTATTTATGAAATATATGAGTTATATTAACAATGAATAATAATAACGAAAAAAGTCGTAATAAATATTTAATAATAAACATAATACCTCGAATAATGTGGCGACAACAGCTATGCCATTCTCGTGCTTCGATGCAGCGCTTGTATTGCCATATTGTTCTTTGTAATGCACGAAATGTAACTCCAATGCATCACGATTGTTGTCCACAGTGTGCTCGGCAGGCCAATGAAAATGTATTTGCTCAAGGATATAAGTGGATTCAAGATTTGCCCCTTCGAGATGTACCGGTACACCAGATAATTGAAGTTGTACTGTAAAAACTTATATTTTAGCAGGTATTTAAAAAAAATAATAATAATAATAAAGTTAAAATTTTCTTTCTAAATAACGAAGAAAGAAATTTTTTCATGAAAGAAGATGTTATTTGAAAGTGTGCCAATTTTATAATTAGATAATTAGGTTCAACAAATAATTTTACTATCAGCTTCTATCTAGGATAATAATATTCTTTAACGATTTGAAAAATCGTTTGGTTTGATTAATGAAAAAGAAAGGAATTAGTTATGAATATATGTTTTGCACATTTTAAATTTTGATTTTACGATGAAATTAACATCATCGTTAAAAGTTTTTTTTTTTCTGCTTCTATTATACTTACCAGAATGACCGTTGTTCGTGATTTTGCATTCAAACGCAAAATCATATCTTATGAATTTAAGTTCACCAATATCGGTATTAATGGTATCTTCAGTGACGATGTTGATTGGTGATTGTTTCTTTCCAGTCACGCATAGACCTGGCCAATATGTCGGACCTAAACGAAGAAAAATGGAAAAGGATTATGCTTCTTACGAAATAAGAAAATTTAAGCGATTATTCCAACAGATTAAAATAAAAAGAAATAGAGATAGAAACTTTAGTCTAATTAACTAATTAATAAAAATTAAATTACACATTTATTAACTCAAAATATAATAAACTTCAATATACATTTCTACGTATTAACTTTTGTTTTTAGTCTTTAGAATTTTGTTTCGATGATATCTAGATAAAATTTTTAAGTAAAGTTAAAAATAATTACCATGCTCTCCCGAATACGACCAGTCAGACGCTCTCGCCGCGCATAAAACTGAAACAAAACAAACGTATCAGTTAAAAAGTTGAAAATTTAAATCAAATAATATCTATTTATTTGAATTGGATAACTATTTAAAAAACAATTTCGCTATTATAAAAATTGAAATTTATCCCTAACTTTGTTGATCGTTTGTATCACTTGAAATTATAATAAGTTAATTGTCAATAGTGTTGATAATAACGTATGTAAGATACATGAACTTAAACTCAATATCTTGAAACTTTTAAATAGGAATATCGAGCGAAACACCAAGAAATTCGCTCTCGCAATAAACTCTGTACGAGGTTCCGTGAAACGTCATGTTATGATTATCAATTTTTATTAATTATTATTTTCATTTTATCCTTTAATGATAATATTAATGAACAAAAGAGAAACGAAACTATATAGATTTGAAATTGAACAGAGTCCTAGATAGAATTGGTCGTATATGTTAAACCTGTTAAACCGGTTTTCGATAAAATGGATAACAACTTTATACTAAATTACAATCAAGTTCAAGAACTCTTAAAAAATATCTTGCATACTAGAAAACACATACGTTATATGTACTATCGTGGTTAAAAAGAACATTTTTATTGTAAAAAATAGTGTCAAATCAATATGACTGTGAAAACTTGTCCCGCTTAAAAGAAATATAGATATTTATATCAGACTACATGGACTTTCAAGATAAACAAAAAAAGAAAATATAAAAATTAACGTACTCAAGAATCTCAATTGGGGTTTATTTTTCAAGCTCTGAGCAATTGAATTCTTTATTAAAAATGCCTGTTGGCAAACTATACGACAGGCCAGACTCTTCAACAAATTATCAACAACAAATACCATATTATTTTAAACGCATGATTGATCATGCTTGAATTTGAATGCATGTAATAATACGCATGTGTATTTTTACTATTAATATTTAAGAATGAAATCCATGTAATTTGTTATTTAAAAAAAGCTTACCTGGAAATTAGTTACTACAAATTCCACGACAATCAGCATTGTATGGTGACTTTTACATATCATCTAAAACCATAGACGAATCGTTGTGTAACAGTCAACCTGCCTACTTGCCGAAATCCACAGGAGCAAATCAAAACGCATCCCTATAAAATTTCGAATTAGAAAGGTTGAATGTGTTTTCCTGCACATGTAACGTGACGTAACCGTTCTCTCTGAACGTGTGCTTCGTACTAAAGACAGCTCACTTCTGTGTAATGTAATGTTACGTTAACACGACAAAGTTATGGTTATAACGACATATAATGACAAGAAAATTGTATCCAAAGAAATGTAAACGTTATAAGTACGATTTAAACAAAATTACTTACCTTTTCTCATCATTGAAAGCTATATAGCTATATAGCTATATCGATATAGACAAAATTGGGCAAAATCTGATTAATGATTAAAGATTAAATTAAAATCATAATTACTAGTGATTAAATAACAGACTGTGGATTTTTATATTTTATAAAAAATATTATATGAAATATAAATTATATCTCTAGGAGTAATTTTTCATGTAATAACTTCTTTCATGAAAAGAAAAATTTTTAGAAAATCATGCCATTTCAGAAGTCACTTTTTATTTTATCCCGATATTTCAATCGGTTGTTGAGATATAAGCACGTAAAGTTGAATCTAGATCTATGACCTAGTGATTTATATTTTTTCCTAGAATTGTATCTCTTATTTATTTGGAATTAAGGGTTGAGAGGTGCGAGAGAAAAGTAAGTGACGAGAACGGAGGTAATATATTATTAAAAACACCTCTTTCTTTACACGATGATATCTCGAGAACCGAAAGTGGTATCGAGATAAACAAAAAAGCATTTCAAAGAACAAAGTTCCACGCTTCTAACGATCCTTCATTCGTTAACCAAAAATCATTATCTTCGATGTTATAACGGTTTAAGTTTTTCGTAATTTTAATACAGCTTCGTGATGTAAATTACGCGAGAAATATATTTTATTTCTGCAAGATTATCGCTTACAATGATCTTATATACAATGATATATGTTGCAGACCTTTAATTGATTTAAAAAGTCTTTTGATGAAAGTGAGTTGGATCTTTATTTAATCGACTTGTTCGGATTTAATTACATTGATTGCTCAAACTGGTTTTTGCGGGTCCCATAATTTTTGAACGCGTAAAAACTGTAGCCGAACATCTTATATTAATATTATTTATGTAAAATATGCAAAACATGTACAGTATGAATGAATAATATATTTGCATGAAAATCCTCAGTCTAATAGTTAATCAATTCTCAATAATTATTGATTAATAATTAAGGAAAAATAAAATAATAATAATAAGAATAGTAAAGTAAAATTGTAAAATTAAAAACTATAATTATTTCAATAATCTTTAATCATTTATTATTTACATAATTTTAGATTATTTATTTATTTTGTGATATGCTAATAGGGTTTTCTTTAATATAATTCTCATTTCAAATATTTTATTTCATAATTTACTCTCAGTAAATTTATTATTTTTTTTTCTTTTTTAATAAGAATAATCTTTATTTAAATTTTATTGTTGTTCACGTATAAAATGTAATGTTTCCAACTCTATTTTAAAAATTTCGATTGTATAATATGCATGATAATCATTCAAATGAGAGAAAAATCTAATCATTTTGAGCCTGGTCGTCAGTTTGCCTATGCACAGGCGCTTCTAGCACAAAATTAAATTACAACTTGAAAAATAAACCCTTACCAACATTTTTATACGTTAAATTTTGCTTGAGTGATGAAGTATTTTACGTGTAAAAGTAAATAAAAAATATAAAACAATAATTAATTCTTATTTAAGATCTCGTTTTTAAAAAAAATCAAATTTAAGAAATATGTAAAATAAACAATGAAATACATTTAATAATTAATGATTTGCATCTTTATTTCATAAAAATTCAAAATCTGTAATAAATCGTTATTTTTTTATCATACATCTCCATTTAGTTATTTGATATAGAACTTTTTCCTTTAAAATATTAAATATATTAATAACTTAAAATCTGATAAAAATGGATCTGACTTCCTCCTGTAAGGTCCTCAATTTTATAATTTCATCGATGTGTCGGAAATAAGAGGTCCGGAAACCAATGATTGAGTATATGAAGCAAATTATTAATGTACCACATCCTATTGCACATATATATGTGTATATGCACATTGAAATACTCGCAGAACAGAGTAGTAAGTATTTACAATCTGTCATGAGGGAACGTTTATTGATGCAATAATCAAAGATTGTCGATAAATAATATGCATTCATAAGTATTTGCATATGTGTGTGTACGTACATATGTGTATAAGGCAAAAATCATGGCGGGATTTGCAGTAAACAAAGCATTGTATCTTAGTAAAACATTAAAGAAATTTTCTTTTTACAAAAGTTTTTATTGTTAAATTCGCTTTGACATCAACTACAATGCTATAAAATCAAAAATATACTAATTATCAAAATAATCACTTATCGAAAAAAATATATATATATTCTTTTGTAATTTTAAATGTTGCGATTAAAAACTAATATTCTTCGAAATATTTTTTATGGAATTAACAAAAATGATCTAAGAAATCGAGCGAGTTGGAGCGAACATTACGTATAAAAGAATTTTTAAAATCTCTTAAATACTTACTCAGCCTCTCTAAAGATATTAAATTCGCATTGGATATATTTATATTACATATTTTTCTTGTAAAGTTCGATATATATGTGTGTTATATATGCGTGTTACAAGAGTTCATTACCCAATAAATTCGATAAGTAATGCGTGCGGCAGGAAATAAAATTAACCTCGATGATCGTTGGCTAAACTGAACATTACGGAAGTAAGCACTGTATATGTACTTACGTTTCTATTAATGACACGATTAGAATGATGCTGAAATTCTGAGAAAACTTATGCGATGTTGTGCACGTTCTGAATTGATACTCGATCGATCCTTAAAGGAATGTCGGTGTTTTTAAATTGCTGTTTTTAATGTTGATGAAGAATCTAAATGACTTTTAATGAGCATAAATTAAGCTTCCGGTTATTATAGAAAGGATTTTCCTCAAGGGTCAATTGTATTTTCATCAATTTTTTTCCCCTAATTATTCTAATCAATCTCAAACTTGCGAAAGATGATCACGACAAGATGAACACAAAGAAAAATGTGTTTATTACATTTTGGTACTGTTACACTATAATTATTTTCGTTTTTATTTGCGTAAATCAAAAGCGTTATTGTTGTGCTCTAAAATTGTTCTTCGTTAAAAATAATTTAAAAAATTCTGTATTCGGATTTACACTTTTTCTAGAAGAAGAAAAGTTGGATTTCTTCTTTTATAACGCATTCGTAAATAAATAACTAAGCACACTAAGCAGTTTGGAAGCAGTCAAATTTTTGCATAAAGTAAAAAAATCTCTTTTAATCATACGTAAAAAATATTTATTGACATTGACAACTATTTTAGGCAAGAAAGATTGAAAAATGAACGGAATGTCCAAAATTTGTTTAGAAACAAAAATGATCATATTGAAGAAGCAAAAGATTAATTTTAAGTCAATTTAACATTTTATTTTTTCGCTTCAATATATATTATTTTACTATTCAACGAATTTTAATTGCAATGAATAAGTAATAAGTAAGTTAATGTGACTTTGATCATGTTTTTATTTGAAATTCCTTATTGCTTTCAAATCTTTGAACAGTAAAATCAAAGTTTACGTTGTAAAAAGTGTATAAATAGAAATTTCTACAATGTGAGTATTTAGATTGCAAAAATTCAAATGTTCAAACGTTGTAGTAGAAAGAACCTTCCCTTTATGAAAATAATGGAATATCGATGGAATATCAAATTGCAATATTATTCGATCTAAGCATAATTATTTCCTTACCTATGATAGTTGTAAAGATTATGCAAAAATTCTTCATTGTGAAAAACGCTACCTGGAACTGTCAGAACTCGATGACACGAACGTGATAACGATGAGCATACAACTGGTGTACACGACGTTAATTTAGCTAGATAGCCCCGAGATTGACGAGACCCTACTATGTATGATTTACTTTGTGCATTGTGTTAAGCATTGTGATTGCTGCATGTATAAATAAAAAATTAATTTCTTATTTTTTCAGGAACACAAGCACGCTAAATTTTAATATTAATGTTACTTATGTGATAATCGAGTCAAATTTCAAAAAATAGATAGAATATCTTGCCATTTTTCATTATACATGTAATTTAAAATTAGATTAAGATTCTTGATTAATTATTATTATCCGGCTAATCCGGCTAATATATTTTTTACGAATGTTAAAACAGGAGATGAGAAAGGGATTACTTTGAAAGACAATCAAAATAGAAGAACAAATAGTATCAATAAAGCTTAGTAAAAGTTCGATTATTTAATTTATAAAATAAAAATTAGATATTTCTCTATTTTAATTTAAATCTGCCACAAGAAAATAATTATTATAATTATATTATATAAGTAATAAAGTATAGACAATCAAATATGTATTTCAATGATAAATGATTCCATTTGATGAACTCTTCTCTTAATATAATAAGATAATCAGATCTCCTTTAAATCTTTATTCAAATATGATATTGACAATATGTTTTAAAGTAAAACTGTACTCTAAAAAGGAATGCAAGTAAAAATATTAACCATTTGTTGAAAAAAATATCGATTTACCTAAGTGATGAGATAACATCAATAAAAGGATCAAATATTTTAAATCCATTGTCCATATACGCACAGACAACACGAACGTCGTTTTTATCCAATGACATGACATTAACAACAACTTTCACTTAGATTTTTTTCGCAAATTTCTTGATAACGTCGACGGAGTATCAGACAGAGTTTGCACAAGCTACTGAATTAATAGACTATGCTCTTCCTATCTATCTCTAGACAAAGTTATAAATACAGAGTACTTATATAAATATTTCAACGATTTCGTTACATTTTGCAGCAAAGATGTCGTAGAAATGTTCATTTTCTTCTTCTAAAATATTTTTAAAGATAAAAGATACAAAATTATAAATGTATCTTATTCATATGTCACAATCAAACGAATGATTGATATTTATGTACATACTTTTATAAATTAAATTATATAAACTTCAAGCAATGTTAAAGATTATGATATCATATAAGAATATGTTGTTCATTTAAATAAAGTGTTAAAAAAGTATTTTTATTATAGAAAATGTATATTAATAGAATGAACTACGTTACATTTTATTAGATATTCAAAACCTAATATATTTTTATTTTCTGTTAAAAGTATACATAAAGGGATACATTAAAACAATGTTTTACTATTGTTTGCTTCAACAGAACATATTTATGATTATTTCTTAAACACAATTGAAGGGATATTATATAGTTTATTAAATAATTACACCATAGCGAATAATTATATAGATATTTATAATTTCAAATAAAAATAGTCAGCAAAATTTAATTTCAAAATTATACTTAATTGCTGTTTTATACATATGACATATATTAAAATATTATTTTATAATTTATAGAATTCACATATCTATTAGAATATTATATTACAATTTTATGTCGATTTAATGAATGGATAATACTATTTAAATTTTATACGAATAAGTATTTTCCATACTTATATTAAATACATACGTATGCACACATATTTAAACATTTATAATGATTATTACATATAACAAACGAAATTACAAGCAAATTTTCCCACGTTTATACAGTGTACATTTTATTATTCAATTATATGTATACGTGCATGTGAGAATAATTATGATCATTAAACAAAAATTTTTCTAATTTATTCTTATTAATCATTGCTATTTCTCAAGAATTTATGTAACATAAATATAAGATCGAATACCTACCATTTTATTGAAGGAAGTTCGAAATATCTCCGATCTCGCGCAAGTATGTGTATATGTAACATTGTAAATACTAAAAGCAAGAAAGTGAAACAGAGAAGGACAGAGTGTAAAATGAACGCGGCGTGTTCGTACGAAAATAGAAAAGCGGGACGAAAATCATTTAGTGTTAGCCAACGTGCCGCTACCCCAGTTCCTTGTATCCCTCGCTTCATTCCGTTGTATGCGTAAATAAAATGACGCGAGTCCCGATCAGATCCTCGTTGAAAAGCCGAGATTCGAATTCGACATTGACCGATCCGGATCTGAGAGAGCGCATAAAGGATTGTTGCCGAAAATTGGTCGCGTTTATGTGCACTCAGGTTGGCGTTGGTGGACTCGTGGTTGGTTACGCTATAATAGGTGCTTTCGGTTTTATGATGATCGAATCTCAAGGTCAGATTTCGCCGCCGTCCACAGTTTGCATCCGCGAATTAATAAGAAAACAGTTCGCCGAAGAGTTATGGCTTGGCACTGCTGGCAATCAAACCGTAAACGTGTTCGATAAAACGGCGTTTCACACGGTGTCAAATCGAATTCTACGCCGGTATCAAGACAATTTCACCGGCGATTATAAGAAGGAGAATTGTAGCGGGTTAACGTCGTCCGATCTCTGGTCCTTTCCAGCCGCGATGATGTTTTGCCTTTCCGTGTTCACGATGATCGGTTATGGAACACTGGTGCCTCAAACAACCTGGGGAAAGGTGGTCACCGTTATTTACGCCGTATTGGGGATCCCACTTTACGTTTTGTATTTTCTCAACATGGGAAAAGTGCTTGCGCAGACGTTTCGTTCGTTGTACACGTGGTTATACGAATGCTCCGGTAAACGGAAACCTGGCCAAAGGATCACGGTACCTTCGACCGCCTGCCTTTGGGTGATATTCGGATACGTGTTGAGCGGTTCGATAATGTTCGCCGAGTGGGAAGGATGGAATTATTTGGACAGCGCTTATTTCTGCGTGACATCGCTATGCAAAATTGGGATGGGCGACCTTGTACCTGGTTGGACGCACGGCGATTTAACAGCTGACAGTCAAACCAAATTGATAATTAATTTTGTTTATCTGTTACTCGGTATGGGACTTATCGCTATGTGTTACGACTTAATGAAAGAGGATGTTTACGTGAAAGCTAAAGAAATAAAGGAACAGTTTCTCGAGATCATCGATGCCACTCACTATCAAATAGAAATGTGTTGCAAATCGGAAGTATTGAATTAAAGTTTTTATATCAATCTATCGATTTGTATCAAAAATTTGAATAAAAGAGAAATACGCTTTATTTTTATAAAAAGTATTTGAAGATAAGATAGATTTGATAAGATAAGAGATAATCGTGAAATTATTTTTAAAATTTAACTATTTTAACGTGTATTGTATAATTCTAATAAATATACATATACGTATATATTAAATATACTTAATATGAAATTCGTATTGAAGAAAGAATTATCGAATTTTGAATTAAATGTTTGTTTGTTTTTTTTTTTTGTTTTTTTTATTTGATTTTCGTCAAATTAAACAATACATTTACAAAGTAAAATTTAAGTATTATCAAAATGATATATATAAATAAGAGACAATGAGTATCTAAAACAATGATATTAATTTTTTTATAAATATAAAATGAAACTTTCATTTTTACAATTAAATGTTTATTTAATTTAAATTATGAATTTTAGAAATATAGAATATTTATTTTTTATAAATAGTATACTATTACTATAACTTAAAGTGTTTCCTTAAGTATCATCTGATTAATTAATTTGAATTATATTTTATAGCATACAGTGAAAATATAAAAGGAAATTATATTAAAATATCAAAGATTTAAATCATTGTATTTCTTTTTTTTTTTTTTTTTTTGATATTTAAAAAAGAAGAATTTCAACAAATGTTGCAATTATTCATCAAATTGAACAATTTTACAACATTCTTCGACATATAGTTTCAAGAATATTACGGGAAAAATAAAGTAAGTAATAACATTATTACTCATCATCTTTAATTTTGATTTTAAATATTTATATTTAATTATTTAATTTTAATTATAGACGAAAATGATTGTTTTTAATACATATATATATATTATTATTTCTTATATTATATGGATTTTACTATTCAATTTAAATATTATATTATAATTGTAAATAAATAATTAAAAGTGCTTCGTACGTCTTACTTACTATTAAATGATTAAAAAGATAAATATATATATTATAATTACATTGCTATAATTTTATAATGTTGAAATCTAAAATTTTTTTATAACTTTCTATATAATATATATATATATATATATATAAGTTTAATATTTTATTTATAAAAAATAACAAGCTAAATCAGCAACCCTTTATTCGAAGACCCCTTTTTTATATATTATATGATTATATATGTATTATATATTATACGATATTTTTACATTATTATATACAAATATATTAACAACCAATTGTAATGAAAGATTAATTAAAATTATTAAATATTTTGTTTTATTTTAACATAGTCTATGCTTCGTTTTGTTACATTTAGTGCGTGACCTAAAGTTAATATCAATGCATTTTTGTTATGTGTATATCATTTTATGAATAATTCAATTGATTCAATTTATATGAAAATTAGAATTATATCTTTCTTTTATTTCATTTTACTTTTTAAAAAGACATTATAAAGATTTATAAAATATCATATTATTTCTTGAAATTTGTAATTGTAATTGCTTGTATAATATATTTTTTATAACATTTATGTAGTAATCATATTATATCGATAAATTGTTAAATTTATATGATATCAAATTATAAGTAGAGAAATATAATATTATTTTTATACATTTTTTACATAACAAAAAATGCAAAATAATTATTTTACTATATTTTTTATAAAAATTATAAATATATCAAAAGATAAATGTAATGAAGAGATAAAAATTTCACATGTATAAATATATATATTTTTAAAAATGTAATATTATAATAAAAAACTAAATATATACAATATAAGAATTTTAAATTTTGAAACAAAATTTTATTTAAATACTAACAAAAAATGTATAGAAATTAAAAAATAATTAAATAATCTTTTAACAACTTTAAAAATATTTTACGAAATATTTGTTAGTTTAACATTTTAAGATTTAAAAATATAGTTATATAACAAAAAGTATTTATAATAAATATATATATATATATATATATTTGGTTGAGAACTTTAAAAGATCGTATATTATCGCACATTACTAGTTTTACTATTATCACAGATGGATATCATTAGTTTGCATCTGTTTTGTATTTCATTTATAATTTCATTAATACATATGATTCTTTAATTCCATTTATTTCATTTTATTTATATTTTTTTTTCATATAAATACAAGTGGCATAACCTAATAATTTATAAATTAAAATAAAAAGGTAAACATATATATATATATATTTTTTTTTATAAGAATTAGTTGCTCTATCAATAATTTTTCAATAAAATTTTCAAGTAAATATTGATACTAATATATATAATTTAATTTTTAGAATAAAATATGTATATATTTAAGTACTTACATATATATATATATATATATATATACATTTCAATTAATTATTTATCTTATTTATCTATAATTTTTCAAAATTTCCATGACTAATGAAAATTCTTATAATGGACATGAGATGTCACTATATATCTCAATATGCTGTTTTTCACATAGTATTAAGTATATATATATATACCGTATATCACATAACCATAAAATAACATCTTAAACTTTCCTAAAATGAGATATGGAAGTTAGTTACTGTTAAAAATAATTGTGAAATTGTATTAATTATAAAGTGATAAAATGTTTATATAAAATAATTATTTGAAAAGAATTTAATTGTTCAATTAAATAACAATTTTAAATAATATTAATCATAAATAACATTATTTAAATGGAAATTATTCGACGTACTCAACAATTGAGTTATATAATTTTACCAACATTTTTGAATTCAATCTCTTTTCATATAAAATATATACATTCAAATTCAACAATACCAATTGTAACACAAGAAATAATAAAGAAAATAGGACAATTATCTTTACTCAAAGTTGATAATGATTATAGCATTTCTGTTTTAAAAGCTGCAATTATTTTTACAGAACATTTACACAATACAAAGATTGATAATGAAATCAAACCTATGTACAGTCCATTTGAAAAAAAATCAATTTTGTTACGAAATGATGTTGTAGAAAATCATGTATCTAAACAAGAAATTCTAAAAAATGCTGCTATTTTAGAAGAAGAATATTTTGTAACACCATTGCAAACTATTTCAAAAACACAATGCAAATAACAAATATATTAAAAGAATTAAGTCCACATTTTATTAACTTTACAACACAAGGACTTAAATATGGACCTCAAGGTAAAATGTTATTGAAAAACCTTGAAGAACAATGGTTTTTACATTGTATTACAATGTCACGTTATAATATGTTTTTATCAGATGAATTTAATGATACTATAAACTTCATTATAAAAACTGAAATGAGTGATATACCATTTGGATTAGCTACAGTAAAAAATTCAAAATATCAATGGGATTCTAATATATTAACTATACAAAAATCAAATTTTCATAGAACTGCAGAAACAGCTATTTTTAATAATGATGCAGAAACAAAAGATTTATTTTATAAAGTACAAAAAGAACGTAAAATTTGGTGGCGAAAATTAGCACAAAATCCTTCTATATTTAAACTAACTGAAGCAAAAAAAATAAAAAATTATACTATAGTTGATATTGAAGCACAATTTTCATTTGGCAATCTTACATTAGAAAGAATAACTTACCATACAGATGTTCAAAAACTATTCTCTCAGGTATTTTGTTTCTTTTTTTTTAAGAAACTTTGTTTTAACTTTTACAAGTTTAACAAGTTTAAAAATAACAATTATTTTTATGGACCATTTTATTTTTAGGTTAATAGTAAAAAAGATTTTATCAACATACAAATGGTTGAACAAAGAATGTCTTTAGATTGGGGATGTTTAGCACTACTTTGTGACATATGTGATATGAATAACTCGACTACAATGCATCTTCATTCCAAATTAGCACCACACAAAGTTGCATTTCATATAAAAAAATCAAATGATAAAGAGAACATTCAAAATGATGATTTAAATCGCTTTGTACTTTACTTAAATAACATCTTAAGGACAAAAGGCCTGAATACAATATTAACCAGTTCAGAAAAAATTATAGATACATGCTTGGTACCTTTCATAATTTCTGTTAATACGACTAGTCTTGAAAATGGCATTATATATATAAAAGATAGAGCAACAACTCTAAGTGAAGCAATACATGTAACCGATTTAGTAAAGTATATAAGTCTGCGTTGTTAATCAACTAATGTGATTATTTGAATAAAATTAATATATCAAAAATTGAAAATATATTATTAGTATAATTATAATTTCTAATTCCTAGGACATGTAACAAATTTTGAAATGATAATCTTCATTTCCAATTATGTACTTTGTATTTTAATATGTTATTCATCATTGAAATGAAATAAGTATCACACATACATTATATATTATTTAAAGATGCAATATGCTGAAAAACCAATGAGAAAATAACAGTTTAAAATATAAATGTAACTATATAGGATAAAGATGAAAAATTATACATGGATGTTTTATGATGAAAATACAACAAAATGGAATGCTTTACAATTAATAAAATGTATACTTTGTACACGAGCATTCCTCGATTTCTTAAAGATTGCCAAAATTTATATTATATAAATTTAATTAATGATGATATTGCTCCTTTGAGCAATATAGAATTCTTTATGATAATATTTTTATACAACTAAGCAGGTAGTTGTAATTTCTTTCCTTTCAATACTTTGGTAATATAGAGGTAGAAAAAGTCACAATAAAGAATTGTTTGCACTAAACCAGCAACTATAGCAATTAGTTCATAATAATTTTCTGCATAGTAACGATACACCCAGTTTAACAGATATAAGCCTCTATAACATCCCAAAGCGAAAAGATAATGACTGGTAATGCTCTCAGCTTCTCCTGTTTTTGATACCAAAAATAATTGTGGCAATATTGCTACAGATTCCAAATAAATACTAAATGTCCATAGAATTTCTATAATTGTGAACTCATGATTAATTAATAATGCCAACAGTGATGTGGGTAGAATTAAAAATTCAATTCTGAAAATGATTAAGATATTATTAAATGATGAAATGAAATATAACTAGATTTTATAAACAAATTTTTTAAAAGTACATATATATTATTATATACATATATATATTATTTTAATATATTACTATTATATATTACTTAATAAGTACATGCATTATATAAAAAGAACATACCTAAAAGTATCATGATTATGATCATATGTAGCTTTGAATTTCACATACATTAAAAAAACTGTTGTATAGGAAGTTGCAATAAAAATGATTTTCATAAATGTATTGTATGCTGATATATATGTTGTTAACAAATCTAGATAACGCGTTGTATATACAATTGCAAATAAAATTTGCGATTTGCCACTAATACCTATAAAATATACAAAAAATATTATTAAAAATATATTATTAATAATTGATGATTATATTAATAAAATATAAACAATTTTAGATATAATAAACACATAAGTTATATTAATGATATATACCGGCACAGCTTCGTGTCTTCCATATTTTGAGAAGAAGAATAATAATTGCAAGAAGATGTGATAAGTCACCTAAGAGTCGAAATATATTCATATTTTCGGTTATTTAAAAGTAAATTTTATAAGAGGATCGAGAAATACTCCACACTCCTAAGTCACAAAGCATACAAAATATGACGTGGCTTTGGCTGCAACATCAGCAGATGGCTGACCGATCAACATTTAAGTTACATCTTTAATGTCCCCAATAAATATACGTAAACGCGTACAAAATGTACATAAACATTTTATTTTCGATTTTCAAAATTAGATTAATAATAGAGATATTAATCATAATAAAATAGGAAAAAGAAATACAGAATATATGAAATGCTTAATAATATTTTAAACAAATATCTTCATTAATAATTTTGTAATATTATTATTTATATAGCACATATTTATCACATGTCATTTTTAAATTTTAAATATTATATCATTTTAAATATTGTTATGTTTAAAAAATTATACATTATTACGAATGTTTCGTTTTATATTGAATTACTATATTTGAATTGTTACTAGATTAAGTTTAAGATTGATATATATATATGTACATATATATTAAATATATAATACATATTACATATTCAATATTCTATATTCAATAAGAAATTCATTATATTGAAATAAAAAATAAACAATTTTTAATTCAATAAACTCTAATACATAAAAATTAATTTGATAATAAAAAAATTACATAAATATCTCGTTCTTAAACATCTTATATTATTTAATTAAATATTTGTAAATCACGTATTATTTTAATAATAACATTTTAAATACATTTATATATTTTTTGTTAGGAACACTAATTTAATTACATTAAATTATAATATTTTAAAATTTTTAGTAGTATTTAATAATAAATACGAAAAAATATGTTTTATCAGCCAAATTTATTTTTGTCTATTTTTGTATAAATCTCGATCATCAAAATATTATTAAAATTTATTACAAGATTTATAGAACTTTTTAGCAAGTTATATTAATAAATTGATATCAAATTTGTATGAAAGTTTGTGTCAAATTTACATCAAAAACATATCAAATCTTGACAGCAAAAATATATCAAGTTTTGTTACATTCCCACGTTTTGTTGGCTGCACTGTAATAATCATATTTCTTATAACTTTAAGATAGTTTAGATTTTAGATATGCATACTTACTTATAATTACATATATTTATGAGTTCATATATAAGAATTCAAATTGAAATAAAAATAAGAAAGAACGTAAATCACATATTGAAAATTTAAAATCTCGTTTGATGAGCTATATGTAGTTACAAATTACATATACAACTGTGAATAATTTTTGAATAATTATTAATAATGCATCATGTTATTAATTTGCAATTACGATTATAAAGAAATAATTTATTAATAGATTTTAAAATAAAAGAACAAATAATACAAAATAAACGAAAATAAATAACGAAAACTATTTTATTTTTAGCTAATTTATTTTTTCTGAAAATCGTTTTTGCTATTTTTTTAAATTAAGTTATAAGGAAATAATTATTTATAGAATTTATAAAATATTGAATATTATTAATTAAAATTGAATTTGTTCGAAATTATTTATAAAATATACTATTTAAAACTAAGAATAAAATAAAAATTATTAAATAAATATATATATATATATATATTTCAAAACAACGATTAAATTGCATTTTGTAAATATTTATATATTGCTTTAAAAATAAAAACTTCCATAATTTTTTTTTGTTCATATGTATGTCATATCATAAAAATGATTTTATCTTTGCTTCAAGACAATTATTTGAAGTCGTATCTATAAATATATATGGTTTAAGTTCGTCACTTTTATTAATTTAGAACAAATGAGAATAATACTAATGTAAAATAACGGTTTCTCTGTTCAATGGAACATTACTTTCGTTCATCACGTTGCTATTTTCTAATGTCATTGACAACTATTTTATTCTGATATCTGGCAATTGTTATATTTTATAATATTTGAGTAAATTCTATCTGGTATTAAATTATGCTATGTACTTATCTTACTTTTTTGTTCATATCAATGTGATAAATTTTGGTACTTTTATTTATATAAGAGTATCAGTTTAAAAAAGTTGTTAATTTATTAAAACGTGTATATTTACGTAGATATAATATAATCTTTATTAAGAGTTATTAATTAACAGTAAATAACCTGCATTATACATATTTGTTTTATACGAAAATTTTAATATGACGCGATGGTTTTATAATCGTTATTATTGAATTAAAATCAATTATCAAGATGACATCGCCTGCAGTTTCAAAGGTATATTTTATAATTCTGAAATTATAGATATATTTTATAAAATCAAAAAAGAAATATTATATAGATATTATTATAATATTATTTAGAACCAAAATCATTTATAGAAGTTATTATTGTACAAAAATAATAAATATAATAAGTAATAAAATAAATAATAAATATAAATTTTAAATTTTTAATTCATTTTCATTATTTATTTATATATTAATAAATTGATTAGATTTTGTTTTATTACATTATTTTATTATATAAATAATTGGCTATAAACCTTTCTCACTTATTTTTGATTTGAAATATGTTACAGTATAAAGTATAAAATATTATATTTTTTATTTTATTTTATTAAATGTATGACTAAATAAATTTTTTTATAAATTTATATAAAGTTATCTTAATAACAAAAATATTCAATTAATAAAATTTATTAATATTAATTTTATGTTATTGAATCAAAGTTGAATATTTAACATTTTAAAATCTTAGTGTATTTAATTTTTTTATTGCTATATTTAATTTTGCTTATATTTAATGTTTTAGAATATACATTCTTTCTCATCATTATTCTCATAAATTGAAAATTATTTTTATAAGTGATAAAATATTAATTTTGAATAATAGTAATTATGTATATTTAAAAAAATTATACTTTTTTTTATTTTTAATATAAATAAATTATTGAAGTATTAAAATTAGATAATATTATTATTTACTATATTACTACAACTATAATTTTAGGTTTTAGTTGCACCTTCCATACAAGAATTTAGTATCAGAGTACCAAAGTATGTAATTTTTTTTTAATTATAAATATTTTTATAGAATTAATTTTATTAAATAAAATATTATATTGTTATTTTAGAAATAATAAAAAAAAACATAATGTAATGCGTTTTAATGCAACATTAAATGTTGATTTTTCAAAATGGACTCAAGTGAAAATGGAACGTGAAAATAATATGAAGGAATATAAAGGAATAGAAGAGGAAATGCCAAAATTTGGAGCTGGATCTGAATTTGGACGAGATGCAAGAGAAGAAGCAAGAAGAAAAAAATTTGGTATTACAAGCAGAAAATATAAGCCAGAAGATCAACCTTGGATTTTAAAATCTGGAGGAAAAACTGGAAAAAAATTTAAAGGCATAAGGGAAGGTGGTGTGAGTGAAAATGCTGCATATTATGTTTTTACACATGCTGCTGATGGAGCTATAGAAGCTTTTCCATTGCATGAATGGTAATTTGATTATTTGAACTATTAAAAATTTAAATTATTATTATATTATTTTATTAAAATTTTAATGCATGTAATTTATATTTAGGTATAATTTTCAACCAATTCAGAGATATAAAGCTTTGAGTGCAGAAGAAGCAGAGCAAGAATTTAGTCGTAGAAATAAAGTAATGAATTATTTTTCATTAATGTTACGGAAGAGACTTAGAAATGATGAAGAAGGTGCAGATGATGAAGAAATAATAGAAGGAAAGAGTAAAAAGCCGAGTAAGAAAGAGAAAGATTTAAAAATATCTGAAATGGATGAGTGGATGGATAGCGACGATGATGATTCTCTTAGTGATGATAATGAAAGTAAAAAAAATTCTGATGAAGAAGATGATACTAAGAAGAAAAAGAAAGGCAAAGGTGGATGTTATATCTGATACTCTTAAGAAATGCATGTGGTAATTATTCTTAATAGCTGTCTAGTTATTACCACATTTTCTTTATTTTTGCTATTAATAATATGATAATAACATGATAAAATTATTAATTGTGTATTTATAAAATTAATATTTTTACTATGCAAAAAAATGCATTTGAAAGCATATAAGAATAGAGTTACGACATTTGTTCTATCTTATTCTTTTTTTTTTTTTATTATGTGATTGTTATATGATATAAAACTTTTATCTAATTTCTATTTCTATACTTTGAATTTTTACATGCATAGTATTAATATTTTCATAATAAATTGATATGTCCAATGATTTTGAAAAAAATAGTTTATAGTAAGTTTTTTTTAATTCAATTTACACAAATAGATATTCAGTCGAATCTCGATAATTCAAATTTTAAAAAAAGAATTAAAATTTTCGAATAGAGAAAGAAATTTCAATTTTTCGAGTAAAAAAAATTTAATAAATCAAAATTCAATATATAAAGATTTTATACAAAAGTTAATATTTTTCCAATTGTAAGAAAAAAAAAATTTGTATATATTGTCTTATCTTTAAGTAATTTAAAAAAAAAAATGAAATCATAATCACTTATTGATTATATTTTAATAATAATTAAAATAATTAAAATTTCAAATTATAAAAATTATAATATCATGTATAGAGTAAAATAATAATATAATATAATATAATAATTATTGAAGTAAATTTCGACTTACAGAAATTGCTAGCTATTTTAAAGTCAAATTGCAGGAATAAAATAATGTAGCTAAAAATGCGTTTGAATTAAAGTTTATACTTAGAGATGTTAAGATTTTCATAACTGAATGGAAGGAAATGAATGTTATTGTAATCTTAAAGAAGATTTTTTAATTATAAAGATTCGAGTTACTGAGATTCGTCTGTATTATGAGTTTATTTTAATAACAGAACTTGCAATAAATAATTTTTCCATATTTTTATATAATTTAATTTAATAATAAATTTAAATAAATATTTATATTAGTTGATATTAAGAAAAAGAAGAAGAAAAATGCCTCAGACGATGAAGCATTTGAAGAAAGTGATGATGGGGATGAAGAAGGTCGAGAATGTGATTATATTTCTGATTCATCAGATTCTGAATCAGAATTGGAACAACAAAAAGAAATTAAATCAGTTGCAGAAGAAGATGCATTAAGAAAATTACTTGCTTCTGATGAAGATGATGAAGATGATGAAGAACAAACAGATAAAAAAGATGGTGATGATGAAAAAGATGATGATGATGAACATAAAGATAAAGATGAGAAGGTAAAATTAAAAATTTGAATATTATGGTAATATTTATTTTGAATAAAATATTTTACTGATTTTTTTAGGATAAAGATAAGATTAATAAAGATACAGATAAAAAAAGAGATAAAAAGAAAAAGAAAAAACAATCTAAGAAAAAGGATTTAAAAAAACTTACATCAGGAAAAGATTCTTCTAGTGATTTTTCTAGTGATTCAGATTCAGAATCTGATACAGTAAAAGAAAAAGATAATAAAAGATCTAATAGTGCACATAGTTCAAGATCTGCAACACCTACACCTGCTGGAATATCAGATTCTTTAAAAAGAAAACAATCGGGATCTCCAGATTTATCACAAGCGAAAAAATTAAAATTGGATAATTTTAATTTAGTACCAGTAAATTCTTACATTCCAGGAGTTAGGTATGTTAATTAATATAAACATATAATTATAAATTATAAAAATGTTATAATAGTTCTTAATTTTGTAAGTTTTTGTAAGTATTATTTTATGGTATTATTATAAATCTATTTTGTTATTTAATTAAAATTAATTAATTATTTAAAAATATCATTTTTAACAAACTACTATTGTAAAATAATTTATTACTATTATTTTGGTTGAAACATATTTATTGAATTTTTATTTTTTTTATTTTTTTAGTTTTTCTCATATCATAATCTTTTATTATTAATAATAAATCTTTTATTATTATAATTTAGAAAGATATTTATAATTCTGCAATATAATTTTTAATGTAATTACGTTGCAGTGAATCTGGAATTACAGAAGATGCAGTACGACGATATCTTATGCGTAAACCAATGACAACAACGGAACTTCTACAAAAATTCAAATCGAAAAAAACTGGCCTTACTTCTGAGCAGTTAGTTAATGTAATGACTCAAATTCTGAAAAAAATTAACCCAACCAAACAGACAATAAAAAATAAAATGTACTTATCTATTAAAACACAATCTAATTGATATTTTTTAATATTTTTATATTATAGTAAAATAATTTATAGCATAATTTCTATTTTAAATCTTAATATATTATTTATTTTATGTCATATATAAAGGTAATACTTTGTATAAGAATAAAATATATGGAATAAAAAAATGTTTTTTCTTTTATTTAATAATTAATCTATTCTTTAGTAAAAAATAATGGATTAATTAGATTTAGATTAAAAATGAAATAAAAAAATGATTGAATGAAATTAAAAAGAACTATACAAAAATGAGAAAACATGGGAACATATAAAAAAATTAAAAAAAAAAAGAAAGAAAATGGCGGGAAACTTTTGAAATTATTGTAAAAAAAAAAGGAGAATAAAAGATGAAAAAATGAATACAGAGGATATAAATCAATTTATAGATAAGAAAAAAAAAATTTTAATTTAGTTCATTATAATTATATAAATAATTTAATGTTAATTAAAGTTACACAAAAATTTATGATTAGAAATTATTGTTAATTTTTATTTTATTCTAGTTTATTTTATTTTTATTTAATTTATTATTATTAATAAGAGAAAAATATGCACGAGACGAAATATGAGGATAAAAAACCTTTGCAAATACGAATTATTATTAAGCTATTTTCTATTGATTCATGATAATATGAAATCAAATTTTTATTATTTATATAAAAATAATTAATGAATGGTAATTTATTAACACATAAATAATTAAAATTTTCATTCAGTATGTTCTTTATTATGTTAAAAGAAGTTAAAAACTAAATTACGCCTAATATATGAAGTTCAAATCTATGGAAAATATATGGAATCACATATATAATGGAAAATGATAGAAATCACATGATTTGAAGAAATTTAAACCATTTGATAAAGCTGTGACTTTGAGCTTATCAGTGATATTATAATTCTGAGTTTTTGCAATATTGCCCTCACTGACCCAACTATTATCACATAGTAATACAGTAACTTTAATTTAAAATAGAAGTAACCATATTACATTTTGTATAATTGTTTCTTGATGTCTTATTATCGTGGTTTTAATGAATTTAGTGAATATTAAATATTGTTTTCATATTCATTTTTTTATATTCTTTATATGATTATATAGAGAAACATTGAAGATTCTTTAATTACGCAATTGTGAATTTAATGTGAATTTATTGAGAATATATAACATGTCTTCAGTTCGTGGTATTAATGTAAGAGAAATATATTATATAATACAAAAATAAATAAATATTACACATAATCTTTTATGATTAATAATAGATAAAAATTAGTGTTATAAAATATATTATAAAATATTTTAATTAAAAATATTTTTCACAGAACTTGAAAGGTAAAATAATAGCAATTAGAAGAGAAGATCAGTCAGTATGGGAAAGAAGAGCTCCTTTAGCACCTGCGAATGTTCGTCGATTAATTAGAGCAGGAGTAAAAGTAATTGTACAACCTAGTAATAGAAGAGCTTATCCTGCACATTCCTATCAAGCTGCAGGTGCTATATTGCAAGAGGATATTAGTTCTGCTTCTGTTATTTTCGGAGTGAAACAAGTTCCTGTGGATCAACTTATATCCAATAAAACTTATTGTTTTTTTTCTCATACCATTAAGGCACAAGAAAGTAATATGCCACTTCTAGATGCTATACTTGAAAAGAATATACGTTTGGTAGATTATGAAAAATTAACAGATATTAATGGACAAAGAGTGGTTGCGTTTGGAAAATATGCTGGTGTAGCAGGCATGGTAAATATATTACATGGACTTGGATTAAGATTACTTGCATTAGGACATCATACACCATTCATGGTAAGATTAATTCAAATCAAAAAATTAAGTTAAGAATTAGATATGAATATTCTGTATAATGTAAAATAACATTATTTTTGAAAGCAAAATTTATTATTTTTATTATTAATTTATTATATATATATGTAGATTGGTAATAAAAAAATATTTGATAATAAAAACAATACGATTTTGGAGCTTGATAATATTTCAAAAGAAATAAAAAGTATTTAATATACACAAGTCTTAATATCAATTCGAAATTCAACAATGATCAACACGAAATAAAACGAAATTTAAAAGTTTGTCCTCATTTACAAAAATTATTCGCACTTCTTTTTTTAATTTATTTTATTGCATTGAGATGAACATTTTCAGGTTTAAGTTTTGAATTTTATGAAATGAATTTTTTAAATATCTTTGATTGATATCTTTTCTAAATTATCTCTTCTGTTTATATTTGATATACCATATAGCGAAAATATAAATAATTAATTTTTATTATATTTTATAATTTAAAAATTGATTTTAAAATACCAAATACCATTGTTGGTAACAGGAAATAAAATAACAAAAGTTGTTGAATTTTTTTTAGATATCAAAAGAAATTAGTCTATTCTTATTTTGTCATCGAATGATTTATGATAGGAATTAAATTTTAATGAATATGATGTCCTGAGTGAAATGATTTAATTATTATAGAAAGATCCTAAATGACCATTTTGTAATTGTGTTACAGTTAGCTGTTTAACAGTTAATTCTATAATAAATTTATACATACATAAATAACGATCATTATTGTTTACAGCATATTGGACCAGCGCACAATTATAGAGATTCTTCTATGGCACGACAAGCTATACGAGATGCAGGATACGAAATAGCATTAGGTGCCATGCCAAAATCAATTGGACCATTGACTTTCATTTTTACCGGTAGCGGTAATGTGAGTCAAGGAGGACAAGAAGTTTTTCAAGAGCTTCCACACGAATATGTACCACCTGAAATGCTAAAAAAGGTTGCTGAACATGGTGGTAAGTATTGCAAGTTTATTTCTGATCCCAATGAAAATATACATTGATATTCTATATTCTATAAATTATGCAAATTAATCCTGCAATTATTTTGTGAATATTTTTTTCATATATATAGATTCATTTAAAACATTAAAAACAATTGTTTCAGATACGACAAAGATATATGGATGTGAGGTAAGGCGAAGGCATCATTTGGAAAGGAAAGATGGAGGTGGATTTGATTCTGAAGAATGTGATAAACACCCTGAGAGATATATTTCGACTTTCAGCAAAAAGATTGCACCATACGCATCAGTGATAATTAATGGTATTTATTGGGCAGTTGATTCGCCTAAATTAGTAACGATACCAGATGCGAAATACTTGTTAAGGCCAGCTTATACACCTTGGCTACCATCAAGCGTTGGTGCGCCTTCTTTACCTCACAGAATGTTAGCTATCTGTGATATATCTGCAGATCCTGGAGGTAGTATCGAGTGAGTAAGATCAATATCAATATTTTTTTTTCGCAATATGAATAAATATATAATGTCAATAATTTATCAAAGATGCTTAGAAGAAGTATTTTAATTTAAATAAATGTAATTTAAAAAATGTTCATTTTCATTTCTAAAATTTTCCTAGATTCATGAACGAGTGCACAACTATCGACACACCATTTTGTTTATACGATGCTGATCGTAACAAGGATACGAAATCTTTTAAAGGACCCGGTGTGCTAGTCTGTTCAATCGATAATATGCCAACTCAATTACCAAAAGAATCTACAGATTTCTTTGGAAATCTTTTGTATCCTTATGCGTTAGACATTATTCAATCGGATGCAAAGGCACCGTTGGAGGAACATAATTTCAATCCAGCCGTGCACGGTGCAATAATCGCATCCAATGGACGGCTAACACCTAATTTTGAATATATTCAAGAATTAAGATTGTTGAATCACCGTTGTAAACATAAAGCAGACGATAAAGCACAAACTAAAAAGGTATAAAAATAAAATCTTTATTCTTCTATTTTCGTAAAATAAATTTTTGCGACAAATATAAAATAATATAGAAGCAGCATTTTATAATTAAAGTTTTAATTATCATGTTTTTTAAAAATTGAATTTACAAAAAATATATTATTGATTGATTGTAATGAAAGATTAATTGAACAATACTTTTTTTATATTTTTTTCATAATATCATTAAATGAAAAAAATTTTAATTTTAAAAGTTACTTGCTTCTAGGAGTTTACAGATTTTACTTCAAGAATTGCTATCTTATATAAAGCAAATTTTATAAGAAGCAACATTTTAATTTCTTTAAAAATCAATGCACATATTTTGTATCGGTAAATTTTTTATTTAAAAACAAAATGTTTTAGATATTAGATATTACAGATATCAATAATTACAATTAATTGTAATACATTAAAATATATTATTTTGTGTGAATAGGTTGTTGTCCTTGGTGCTGGGCATGTTTCCGGCCCGTTGGTCGAATATTTGCACAGAGATAACAACATACGTTTAATTGTTGCGTCCCAATTGAAAGAAGAGGCAGACATTTTAGCAAATAATTTTCCTGGCGTGGAACCAGTTTTGTTAAACGTTGTTGAACGTCCCGATACATTAAACGACATTGTTAAATCGGCGGATGTAGTGGTTTCGCTATTGCCTTACTCTTTACACCACGTCGTTGCAAATGCATGCATACATGCTAAAACTCATTTAGTAACAGCAAGTTACATGAATGAAGATGTTAGATCCTTACACGACGAGTAAGTCATAATTTTAATTTTAAGATATTAAGAAAAGTGGAGGAAAAGGATGGTATTGTGGATCTTTCGATTGATAAATTGAAACCATTCATGATTTTCGTATTTATAATAAAGGCATCTAAAATAATCCCAAATGATACGTTGCTTACGATAATGCCTGGTTAATTGCCGAATTAAAAAATTTTTTGTCCATTTAATCTTCGCGAATTTATCTCTACCAATTCTACTTTTTGAGACTTTTTGATAGACAAAAAGCATTGATTGAAACGGTTTAAGTTAATAACTTATTCGAGACTAAACTAAGACATCGCTATTTCTTAGTATTGTGTCAGCTATTTATTAAAACTCATTGCTCGAATCGATGCTTTCGATATGTTGTATACATTGCTTAAGATATGCATTTCAAAACACGAACACTTTCTATCTCTCGTAAGAAATATTCGTCTCTTTTACTTTTAAAAGAAAGAAACTGTCAATAATTTTCAGAATATCTATCTATATTTTCGAATAAGTGACAAGTTCTGGTTCTTATTATGCGACAATTAACTGGGCATTATATTATTAAGAAAATCATAATTGTGCAAGAAATTAGTAAAATAATTTAAAATATTTGAGAAAAATTGGAGATTCATTTTACCACTCTTCTCTCTATACATATATTATATGTATATTTAAAGATATCATTGATATGAACACAAATAAATGATAGTGATTAAAAAAAAAAATATAAAATATACATGAAAATTAAATATACTAACGTGTTAATTGTCAGGGCTGTAGCAGCAGAAGTAACTATACTTAATGAAATAGGCTTGGATCCTGGTATCGACCACTTGCTAGCTCTAGAATGTTTCGACAATGTTAAACAAGCTGGTGGGAAAATCGAGTCTTTCATTTCCTGGTGTGGCGGTTTACCCGCACCAGAATGTTCATCCAATCCTCTGCGATATAAATTTAATTGGTCACCACGAGGAGTGTTGCTCAATACTTTGGCATCGGCCAAATATTATTCTAATAGACAAGTAAGCGAAAATTATAGAATTTGCAGTTAAAATATGTCGAAAGAAAAATGGCTCATCATTTAGAGAATTATAAAACATTTATCTATCAGAATATTTCCCCCTAATGTCAAAATCATGAAATTTTATCCCCATTATAAAGGTTGTAGAAATAGAATCAGGAGGAAGCCTTATGTCTGCGGTTCAAGATTTAGATTTTTTACCCGGTTTTGCGCTGGAAGGTTTTCCGAATCGGGATAGTACGATTTATAAAGATTTATACGGACTCAATAATGCCCACACGATTCTACGAGGCACATTAAGATTCAAAGGTTTCTCTAATACTATACGAAGTTTGCAATATCTTCGGTTAACCGATCCTAATCCACATCCAAGTTTACATCCAAATGGTCCAGATATTACATGGGTATGTATACATACATATAATCATGGGAAAAAAGTTAATTATTTGAAAGGCTAGGACAAATACAAAATTTACTATATCTATAGCAAAAATTATTTATTAAGTTGTAAACGATTTAAGTTTATCTTAAGTGAGATAGAAACTAGAGAGCTATCTATCTCTATCTCTACACTTCATCCAATGCAAAAATTTTATTTGTAATTTGATAAATAAATCTTGATACTTTTGTACATTAACTTTGACTTGACGTTTAGAATTGATAGGAAAATGTATCATCCAAATTTATCTGTATCATTATTTCAGAGAGTATTAATTTGTAACCTACTTGGTTTAGCAAATGACAACATTTTTTACGAAAATTTAAAGAGAAAATTAGCAGAGGTGTTAAATTCGGAAGAAGGCGTGAAAGCAATCGAAGATTTAGGCCTTCTTCAGGAGGATTTAGTATTAAAGTTAAACACTCCACTCGATACATTAACCCATTACTTATCGAAGAAGCTATGCTATGATCAAAACGAACGGGATCTAGTAATTTTAAGGCATGACGTGGGTATACTCTGGCCCGACAATAAGAGAGAAAACAGAGAAATCAATTTAGTATTATACGGCGATAGACAAGGTTACTCTGCTATGGCACGAACAGTCGGATATTCGACTGCAATCGCAGTTGAAATGATCCTTGACGGTATATTCTTTTCCTTTTTTAATTGATTAAACGTTTTTAAACTTTGAAACTTGACAAATTTTATTTTTTCATTTCACGTTAATAGGCGAAATTCAAAAACGAGGTGTGATCCTTCCATTCACTCCGGACATTTATCGACCTATATTGAATCGATTAAAAGCTGAAGGAATTGAATTTTTTGAAACGTCCAAGTGGCTCTAATCTTTCCATCATATTAATTACAAGTGATTCTAAACATTGTGTAAATAAAAGAAAGTGTGTAGAAAGAATTGAACTAGTTATATTGATTTGTCACATTGATTTATCCTTATGTAATACCTTCAATACTTTCTTTACAATTATTACAAAAAGTGTTCTCACGTATTATTTATTTTTTTACTAAAGCGTTTTTTTATCACTTCTACATCTTATTTCATAATCTTAGATTTCTTTAAGATTCGACACGAATTTAATCTCGATATTAACCAGCGTAAATTATTATTCAAAACTTGTTTCTTATGTGAAAAATTATAATAGTTATGGATTGACGTTAAATCATGTAAAATAATACATTGTATACATTATATCTAAGCATGTAATTGCTCGTGTAAATATATGCACAAGTACTTTTATTCTTCTATAAATAGATTCTACTCTGGAATTCAACTTGCTCCCAAGCAAATTGTTAGGTACGTTTAGCAGTTAGAATATATTTTACTGCAAAGACGGACAAGTTATTCCTTTACAAAGTAGTTTTTATTCAGTGTGTTACGAAACATTGAATGGATTTTATAAATTATTTTTTGATTTAATTAAGTAGACGATTTTGACTAATCTTGCTTTATAGAAATAAGATGTAAAATTTAAAAGTTTTCTAAAATCTTTTTGTAATTCTTATAATTAAATTGATAAAAATATCAAAAATATTTTTATCCAACTTTATATTATATTGAAAGTTTTTCTAAAGATTTTAGATTAAATAAAAAAAATATATTTATTGAAATTTCTATAATTAAAAAAGATGTAAATTATATTATTAGATGATATATATATAAATACATGATAATATATTTATGAATTAAATGAATTTATTAATTATTCATTAAAAATGTTGCTCAATTTTGTATAATTAAATTATTATTTAATTGTTATTTAATTAATAATTAAATATTTGTTTAAGTTTTACTATAAGTTTAAAGTTTTTAACATATATAATAGATTATCTCGTCATAATTATATATATAATTAATTTAATATATGCATATCTTTTTACAAAACAAAACTGTTGAAAGCAATGGAATCTCAAACTTGTGTGATTTGTGGAGGACATTCAGTTCATAAGTGCAGTGCCTGTGAAAATGTTTATTACTGTAGCAAGAAACATCAAAAAGAAGATTGGAAGAAACATTCAAAAGTTTGTAAATCCTTTAAGGTTAGAAATATTTTATTAATATTTTTTATATTAATCTATATTTAATCAATTTCTCATTATCATTATTAAAATATTATATAAATATAACAAAATAATATGATGATTAATTATATACTTTATTTTCAAAATACAATTTCTTGCAATCCATATTATCCTATATAATTTTAATCCTTAAAATTTTTTTACTTTATTTGAATTATCAAATCTCAACAACTTTTTATTGCAAGTCATTTGTGACAAAAATGAGTAATTTTATTTGTTTTTACTTTCGTATTACGTACTATTACATCTTTTACGTAGAATAGAAATTTAAAATTTACTTTATTTATTAAACAGTTATACTTTGATATAGTTTTTCAATTGAAATATTCCAATTATTTTATTTTTCGTAAATTATATTATAATATATTAATAATTCGAAAATTTATAATTAATTAAATATCATATATACATTTATTATTTCAAAGTTAGCAGAAAATCCTTCATTGGGTCGTCATTACGTAGCTACGAGAAATATCAAAGTTGGAGAAATTATTCTACGGGATGATCAACCCCTGATAACAGGTCTTATGTACAACAGTGTCCCCGTGTGCCTTCAATGTTATACGGTATTACATCAAGAGATTGCAACACCTTGCGAAAAATGTGGCTGGCCTCTTTGTCAAAACTGTAACGAACATGGATTGGAATGCAAATTTTCATGTTCTCGCAGAGATTCTAAGGTAATTATTATTCTCAAGATTGCAAATTTTTAAAATTCATTGAGAAGAACTTATGTTAATATCGCAGATATCAATAACCGAATTTGGCTATCCCCATCCGAGTTATCAATGTATAAATATTATAAGAGCTTTGTCATTGAAGGATACTAATCCAGAATCTTATAAAAAGTTAATATCCCTCGAAAGCCACTGCAATGAAATAAATAATTCTAAGGAGCCATTAAATATTGCTCATTTTATCAAGAGGTTCTTCAAGGCAGATGACATATCGGAAGAAGAAATTGTAACAATCATTGGCATCTTGCAGGTAAATATTTAATACTGTAAATTTATAAACGTATTTCATTGATAATCTGAAGAATTGAAGGATATATTCCAATAATATGTACAATAAAATTTCATTTTTATTCTATTTATGCATTTTATATATATATATATATTTTGCTCTATGTTTGCTGGCTGGAAGACTAGTAATTCTGAATAGTCGATCATTGTTTTTTTAAAAATACATAAACAATAAATAGATTCTTCTTAAATTACAGGTTAATGGTCACGAAGTTCCATTAACCGACTCACCATACGTAGCGGTTTATGAAATGGCATCATTACTTGAGCATAATTGTAGAGCCAATTGCTCAAAAAGTTTCACCGATATGGGAGGATTGATTATTCGTGCTGCACTACCTATTACGAAAGGTGATCATATAAAATACAGATAATTTATTTAATTATGTTCTCTTATAATAATAATTAATAATTAATATTTTTGTGTATGCGTTGTAAGCATGCGATATAAATAAATTCGTATATTTACGTATTTATAGTTTGAAATAAAGCCTGTTGTACGTGCGTTATGTTTATTGAATGAAATAAAAAAAAAAAGGAGAATTTAGAAAGAACGAAAAAAATCGATGCTTGGTAAACGATTGTGTGTTACAAAAGTTATAAAATCCTTTTTCTCTTTTTGTAAACTATTGTAAACTATTCAGAGATCAATTCATCATTAATTATTACGAATTATTTATTTTTAATTGTTTATAAATACATATAACCTTATAATTGTAATAATGTTCTAGGAGATCACATTTCTATATGTTATACTGATCCATTATGGGGTACTGCAAATAGAAGACATCACCTTCTTAAAACAAAATTTTTTGAATGTATTTGTAATCGATGTCAAGATCCTACAGAATTTCAAACTATGTTCAATGCTTTAAAATGCAATAAAATGTGAGTTAATATTGATTCATATTTCATATAAATTATTCTTATTAAAATTAAGAATATTTTTAAAAAGATTCCATTTAATAAAATAATGTATATGCATATTTGAGTAAGAAATTGGTGAAAATAATAAAAATTTGTCAAACTTTTCGTATAAATTTTGAATTTTCTTGCTATAAATTTTTTCAAACTAAACATTTAATAGAATTTCCATAAGAAATTAAAGAAATGATTTTGTTTTATTTATTTTCAGAAATTGTTCAGGATACGTATTGCCAAAAACTTTCCTTGAACAAGAACAAGATTACGTATGCAAAACTTGTGAATCGATCGTTTCTTGTACAGAGATTGAAAAAATATTGGAAGACATTGGTATACGCCTATCAAATATGAAGAAAAACGATATTGTTGCATGTAAAGAATTTCTAGACCGATATAAAAATAATCTTCATCCAAATCATTATTATAACATCGATGTGACGATCGCCTTGACTCAATTGATTGGACAACAAACTGGAGGATTGGCGGTAATCGAGGAAGATCTTCTGATTGAGAAAATAAAATTATGCAAAAAATTGGATACTTTGCTTAAATTGCTCGTTCCAGGTATATGAAATATATATGATATACTTTTTTCCAGAATATAATAACTAATAAATATGAAATTAAATTAATCCTTTAATTTTTAATTGGATTAAGGTCACTAGTACATTGTGACGAAGTAACAAGAAAACTATTTGTGTACTCTCTGTGATTCCATTTTTACAAGGAAACTGATATCGGTGATTGATACACGCCGATTTTCATGAAATTTTGTATAATTGTTTGGACCAGCCTAGATAGATTTTCCCCATATTTGGTTCGTGCTACTTTTTTACTTTGATACCTTCTTGAATGATGGATCTGACTTGTCATTATAACTTAATGTGAAAGTTGAGCTACATAGAGTTTGAACTACTAATTGTATATGTAATAAAATTAATTTTGTTTTTTTGTGTTTGTTGAATTAAGAATTAATCATTGATAAATTTCTCATTTTTATTATTATTATATCTTTCGTATCAGAATCATCATTATCTCTTTGGAAGAAGGAATGAATCCTCAAACTTTGCATTACAAACTGATCTTTGAATTTTGGATTATTATAATTATTTTTATACGATATATTTATTATTGTAATTATTTATATACGAAATTTAATAATAAAATTTTTCAGTGCTTTTATTTCAATATAATCATTTATATAGAATATAATAAATAAAAATGAATTATGATTTATGAAAAAATATTAAAGATTCAATATAATCATATTGAATAATTATATTTGCTATGTCAAATTTTTAATATTTATTTTTAATTTCATCTTTCGAAACAAAATATCATAAATATTTATTTTCATTTTATACTTCGTTTTATCAAAGATATATTAAAACGTATGACTAATATTAAAAATTAATAATTGAAGTTGCATGTGATTACTTGTATGTGAATTTTGTGAATTTTATCATTTCTTCATTCTATTACATCTCAGAAATGAAGATAATTAATCAACCCATGCTATAATAACATTATTTTAAAATAATTATATTGACAAAATTTTATCTGGATCACCTTGTATATAAATATACTTGACCTAATATACTATGTTAGGTGAAGAATTCTTGAAAACCCTATTCGTTCTAAACCAATCCCTACGACGACTGAACGAAGTTGGACGTGCTCGTAATCAATCGTCTTACCGATCTCACACATGCTTGGCTATCGATAAATAGAGGTATAAGAATTCATTAATTGTAAAAATAGATTATAAATATTCATATTCAATACATATTCATATATACATATTCATATATCTATTAATATTGTTAAATCTTATATTATAATAGCAGATAATATTCAATCATAATTTTTTAATAAATATTAATACAAAACAAAAATTGCAAAGAAAGTTTCATTCTTGTTTCATATTTTTTGCACTAAAAATTATCAATTCATAAATATTGTACTTGATAAATATACACAGATATGTAAAATATTATTAATATTGATAAATAATTTGTATTTTTTGTTTCAGCTGAAAACCGAATTCGAGGTTTAATTCTTTTTGAGTTACATGCATCTCTTGCAGAATTAAGTAGAAGATATAAAAATGAGGAAACTATGATATCATTAATGGTATGAATACATATATTGAAATAATATGACATAATATGTGTATTTAAATGTATATGATAAAAAGACTTTTAATTATTACATACGAAAATATTTGAATTCTTTAGATTATAATTAGATTAATGTTAATATTTCAAAAAATATAAAGTGGTCAAATTTATTTTGGTTGATATTCTAATTATTCAATTGCGTTTTTTTTATGAAATTAAAATATGTTTAAATATTAATATATTTAAAATAATATATAGAAAATATGTCATATTATATAAAATATTATATATAATTTATATCCGTATAATTTTTTATATATATTCAATTATACAATTCATGAAAAGTCACAAATAAAACTTCAATATCGATCTTTTTCATTCATTGATCGACAATCATTATCTTCGAAATTATAATAGTTTAAATTTTTTTCTAATTTTAATAAGACTTAATCATAATGTAAATTATGAAATAAACATTTTTATTTCTAAAAAAGTTTTGTTTATAATTTTATTAATAATATATTATAGACTTTAAATTGGTTTAAGAAATTCTTGATCGAAGTACTTCCTCGATTGAGATAAATTGAATTTTTAATTTTCTATTTAATCAATTTTTTCGGATTTATTTGAATTAATCAAACAGGTTTTTGTAATTTTTTTTCATAATTTTTGAATACCTAGTCGAACAAATCGCAAATATTATATTTATATTGCTGTAAAATATGCAAAACAATATCAAAAATATTATTTTCATAAAATTTATAGTTTATAGATTATAATATTTATAAAATATTCCTTGAATAATTACGAAACATTCATTTTTTATCATTATTTATAGAAATACATTTTTAAAAAAAAATTATTAATGCATTTATAAAAAAGAAAAATTTAATTTATGAATACAAATACTGTCATTTATATTTGAATTCAAGATAAGATGTTTAAAATGAATAAATTTTTCTTTCTTTTTACAGCAGGAATCAAAAAAATATTTAATTGATGGCTATCAATTATTAAAATATGAACCAAAAATTTTGCCAGAAGGAAAAATTGCTCAACATGCTGAAAAAAATTTAGAAGAAATAACTAAGCTTTTAAAACGGTTTCATGTGAAATAAAATTCATAATAATTATGTATTAAATATGTAAAATTAAAAAATTAAATATATATTTATATTTGTTCGAAACAAATATTATAAGAAATATCAAATTGTAAGGATTCTTTTTAAAGAAATAAATATACCAAAATAAATTTGGTCTTGTTAAGTTTTTAATAACTGAATTATAAAAAGTATTAATTATATGAGATATCAAATGATATTTATACATAATACAAAAATATATTATGGTAATTTAATTTATTTTACTAATTTTATATTTTTTTTTAAACTTATAAATAAATTGAAAAATAAATTGAATTGCGAATAAAATAAGTAGAAAACTTATTTAAGAACATGAAAACGTAATAAAATAATCGATAATATAGATATATGTAAAGTATTATATATAACATTTTTATAATTTTTTAAATTTTTAATAAGAAAATATATCTTTATTTCAATCAATCTTAAAACATAATATAATAAACGTAATATATAAAATTCTTTTTATGTATCAAGTTATTTACATTTTATATTAAATTTATTTTAAAATTTATAAATAGGAAAAAATTTGTTATTTAACGCAGATCTTCTAATTTTTTTTTGCTGTCATTTAACCATTTAGCCATCGAGTTTGTAGATTCATAATTTTTTTGTATGCTTGTTATAAGCATTGTGAGCCATTTTATATCAACCTTATGACTTTTAATTGCAGACCTGTAAATAATTTTAAAATTTCTGAAACATATATGAATATAAATATACATAGCATATATATTTCATAAATGAAAAGAATATCTAGAAGTGTGTACAAGTGAGGTGAAGTCTAAATATACTTGATGTTAATATATTTGTAGGATATTTTTCTCTATTTTATTTTAGAGGCTAAAACAAACACAAAAATTGATATACAAAAATTTCTGATTTTATTATTTATTTGGAATTTATTTATTAAGTTATAAAGAAATTTAAATTTGCATTAGTTGAAATAAAATAGAGATTAAATTAGAATCATTTCACTCTTCGCGATTCGCCTTATAATTCAATTATTTATATAATTTAATATAATAATAATAAAATTCAATTGATATTTTTGTTTGCCAATTTATATTTATTATATTTATATATGTTTAGAATCAAACTTCTAAAAGTGTTCTACGAATATATTAATACAATATATATATATCTCACACCATCTGAAAGTACCTTCTTTTCCAAAAATCTTTTATATTTTAGGAAATTAGTCTTATTAGATTCATTTAATTTAATTTAAAAAAATTACGAATTATCATCAATTTATTAATTAGATGGAATTAACGATTTAAACGATTTTATTTTTTTTTCCTTTATTTAATGCAAAATAAAATTATATTATAATTTAATATGTAAGATTTAAGATTTGTGCATATTAATTTTCGTGTTTATTTTAAATCTCTAATCAAATTTCTTTATTCGAATATTCCGTATGTTAGAAAATAATTTTTGTTAAGATAATGAGTCAATCATTCAAGTATATATATATTTATATACTTGAATATATTTATATATTTTAAAAATATTGCGTTAAAGTTCTTTATAATCCTCTTCCAGAAAAGATATTCTTTACCTACTCCATTATTAAAGCTTTTAGATACAATATTCCTATTTTTCAAGGTAATGAAAACGTGAATTGCTTATCGCTTGTCACTTAAAATCTTTTATTCTAAACAATCAAAATCTTGATATTGATTCTCGAATCTCGATTCAACAACTGCATGATTTTAAATCACCAGTCATTACTGCATATTTGCACATAATCATAAATTATTTTTAAACTGAATAAACTTAGCTAGTGCCGATAACTTAAAGTATAATAATAATGTAAAACAAATAAAATAAATTATAGAAGTTGATATTTTATGATATTTTATCGAAATTTTAGATATTTTAGTAATAAAAAAATTAATTAAAAAATTAAATAAAAAAATTCAAAAATCAAAATTCATTTACAAACCTTGACAAAAATACTGCAATAAACATAGCCCAGCTTTCAATATTACCAGGATAAGTGAAAACAAGTTTTTGCATAGCTATAATACTGGTCGGTACTAAATTTTGCATAAAATAACTATAAGATAGAGCACATGCAACATGTGCATGATTTTCAGAAGTAATATATTTATTCAGGAACAATACTTTCTGAGCACATTTGCTAAATATATGTACATTAGTTTCCAATAATATCCTGAGTAATCGAATCCAATTTCTTACATTACCTGTAAATAAAAAATCCTATTCGAGAACAAAAACAAATCAAATTATGTATTTGGTTTGTAATAAATAATTAATCAGTTCTGAGCGAATTGTTAATTTTGGAATAATACTATATTACTTACTAGGATGTGTAAAAATTGCTTTAGAAAGAATAGTAATAGCTTTTTTAACATCATTTCCAATTAAATAAAAATATGCAGATAAATTTACAACATGATAACCATATTCAAGATGATTTTCATACAATTGCAATTCATTTAATACCAATGTAGTTAAATTGATATCACCATGTAATATTCCTAATGATGCAGCTGCTAAAAGGCCAGTTATAACAGGCGGTTGTATTTGTATACATTGGAAAAGCAAAGTTTTTGCATCATTTACTTTTTGAAAGGTATATGCTATTGCGCCCATTGCGCACAGTGCATATGATTTCTCTATTTCTGTATTTGCCAAAAACTGCAACGTTGTTTCGTATGTGGTATATGCTTCTTCATATTGTGCAGCTAAAAATAAAATAAATTTTATTAAATCTATATTTTTTAAAATCTTTTCAGTGAAATATGATATTAAAGATAGTTTTGAAACAGGGCATTATCATTCATGTATTAATATATTAATAAATAAAACATATTAATATAAAAATATAATTACCTTTGAATAAAGCCAATGCTAAATGACATTGAGAATTATAATTAATATTTTGAATTGCTTGACATAATTTTATAGCTTCATTATATTTTTTAAGTTTTATTAATACATGTGCTAGATTTATACAGACTAGATCTTTTTCGTTATTAATACTATTACATACAGCTACTGCAAATTGTTCTGCAGCTGATTTATAAAGTTTCTGTCTTTGTAATAGTAATCCATATGCATTTCGAGCATAACAATCATTTGGATGATTTTCTATAATATAATACAATATATATATATATATATATATATACTATAATGCATATATACTAAAATGCATAAAACTAATATCTATATTTTTATAATTTTAATAAGTAATACAAATAAATAATAATAAAGTAATAATTAAAAGAAAAATAAAATAAAAATATAAATAAAAAAAAATTAATAATATAAATTAATAATAATTATAATACAAGAACATTTGACAAATTCCTTTTATTTGTTTTATGATATTATTTGAATAATCGAATTTATTAATAATTATAATCGATTGTTTTGTTAATCAATATTCTAATATTCTAAATAATATAAACTTACCTATATACCATGTCATAACATCAGCAGCAGCAAATACAGCATTCATATTTTCTGTAACATATATATTTAAACTGTTCTTTTTGGAATCAGAATTTAAAATCATATCAAGTACCCAATGAGTATATCCTATGGCAGCTTGGCTGTGATATCCTAATTGTGTTGCATGTCTAAATAAATCCATTGCTTCTTTTCGGTGCATCATTTCGGCAATTAAAGCCTGCCCTATCCAACTATTTATGTATGCTGGATCTGCACGCTGAGCTCGAGAATAAGCTTCATTTGCTTTATATAAATTTTCTGTTACAAAAAGTATATATAATTATATCATTGAATTATACATGAAAATATAATTAAGGAGACTATTATTTAAATATTTAATTGCAATTTATTTTGTGTAATATAAGAAAAACATTATGATGATTCTACATATCTTAAAGAAAAGTTTATGTTATAATTTATTTATTTATTTATTATATAATTTATTATTTATTAATTATTGTAAAACATAATATATTTATTGTTATGTAGATTATTATTTTTAAATACCTGTGTACAGATACAATGTTCCTAAATTACACCATACTATAGCATTATTTATTTCTGTATCAATTGCCATAATATAAGCATGTTGTGCTAATGCAAAGTTTTTTATATATGGTGACATACAAATAACTCCCAAGAGATTCCAATGTATCCATATTGAAGGATTTAATTTAACAGCATGTTTTGCAGCAGCAAGACTTTTACTAGCAAGATTTTTATGATTGATTGATGGATCATATTGTAGTTGCATTAAGTAGCACAAAGCTAAATCATGCCATAATAAAGCTGATTGTGGAGAAAGAGAAAGTGCACAACAATAACATCTGAAAAATATGAATTTGAATTTTTTTTAAGCTATAAGAAAATTTGATATTTTACTTTTATATTTGATAGAATCTTGTGATCTAGAATCTCTAATGTTTCATATACCTTATAGATAAGGAGAACATATCTTGTTTTTTAAGCAATACTATATTTTCTATATCTTCATATTTTATTAAAATGGATGATACTTTTAAATAACTGTATTTCTCGGGTAATATTGCTACTTTATAACATATATCACCAAGTAATTTCCAAATACAGGATGTATCTTTACGTTCTTTAATAGCTATAATCAAACTATTCATTGCTTGTTGTAAACAATCATTGGCGCGACCCAAAAATTGTTTAGCAATATACTCTTTTGCTAGTGCTAAACAAGTTTCAGCTAATCCTTTTAAAGCAGGAATATAACGTGATTCATATATTAATATATGTTCAAAATCATTCTTTGCTTCATTATATTGACCAATAATCTATAAAATAATAAAATAATATTTTTTAAAATAGTTGTTAAAAATTTCGTAATATTTTAAATAAATGTAATAAATATAACAAATTTTTAAAATAATAACTAACCAATTTTATATTTGCTAATTGTATCATTGGATACAATGATTTTGGACACAATTCTAATACTCTTTGATAAGATTTTAATGCCGATGTATAGGCACCTCGTATAAAATACGCGTCCGCTAGTGATTCCCAACAATGACTGAAATAAATGATACATCAATAAAATTAGAAATACTTAACTTTAAGATAAAATTAATAAAACTGTATATATACTGTTAATTTTACTGTATTTTTACTGTATGGTAAATTTTAGTGTATTTTTTTAAATGATTAATTATCTATTTATAATTTGTGAAACACAAAACATAATAAATAATATATGAATAATTTGTGTGATTAGTTTATACAAATTGCTCAAGAATTTATTTTCAATATTAATGTATATGGTTGCTCCAATTTTATTTAACTATAAAGTAGTTTAAAAAAAAATTTATGAAAGTCATGTTTTAAAACATTCGAAATAATTCTAATATAAAATAACAAATATATATATAGCAAATAATTTAATTTATAAAGATTTTTACAACATATTGAAAAGAAATATACAGAATTATATCATTATAAAATTTGATATAATTGCATTTTAAGTTTCTATGTATAAAATACTTTAATAATACTGGAATTTTTTAGTTTTAATTTTAATGAATATTGAAAATTATTAATCTATAAGATTACCTGTCATTAGGATCAACTCTGATAACATGTTGAAATGCTTTAATAGCTTGTTCTGCATTTCCTTGATCTAGATATTGCAAACCTAATTGTAACCATGCCCATCTAGGACCACTACCTTGCACAGTTAATACTTGTAGCAATTTAATATTTGCATCCTATAATATATATGTCATTATAATAATTGATTAAAAAATGATAAAATATTAGTACATTAATATATTAATAAATAATTATAAATATTATTAAATATATATTAATAAATATATTTTATGATGAAATTCATTGTGCTTACTTGATTTTTAAGAAGTCTATATGCTGTACTTAGACCAATACCAGCTTCTTCAGAATTTGGATTAATTTGTAATGCACTTTGATAACATCTTCTAGAACGTTCCATGTCATTACCATATTCGCGATAATAATGACCTAAATAAACTAGACATTTCCAATTATAACGATCAGCTTTTATTCCATTTAAAAAAGCCATCAAGCTGTAATTATATTCTGCCATTTCCCAATAGATTATACCCAAAAGTAACCATGTTTCAGAAGTTTCTAAGACTGAATCAAGAACATTCACAGCTTCATCTAGTTGTTTATTTTGTTTTAAATATAACGCTCGAAGAATATTAGCTTGTGATTTAATTTCATGTTTTGATTCCAAATTATTCAACAAATTATATGCATTTGGCTGATTTAATAATATACTGAGACGTGCATGAATAAGATCCAACTGCATTGAAGTATGTGTCTTTAAATGCTAATTAAAAATTAAATAAATATATAAGTGCATATACATAAACAAATAATAAATAAATATTAAAAAAATTTATCATAAAGGATCAAAAATCAATTTTACATTTTAAAAAAATTGTATATTTTGTTTTCCAGAGATTTTTTATTAATTTTTTTAGAAATGAAATTTATCTTACAATCAATTGTTAAATTATTTCAATTTAAAGATGATTTCAGTATGATTTTAATATTACAAATATTCCATCTATACCTTATATTTTTTGGGTATTAATTATAAATTCAAAAAATCAGGAATTCAATCAAAAATGAAGTTTGTAAATGGAGAAAATTCTTACTTGTTCATATATTTGTAAAGCAGTTTCCCATTTATGTTTATTATTACACCTACTCATTGCTTCTATTAATATTAGTTCCATTTTATATTTTAATTCATCTTTTAATTTATATTCCTTGATTTCTAATACTCGTTTGGCAGCTATTTCTGCATCTTCCCAACAATAAAGTTTCATACTGATTTCACTTAATGCCATCCAACCATGTATTGAATGTGATTTTAATACAAGCATATCTTTTAATATTTCTCGTGCCGAAATCAAGTCATTTGATTCTTTTAAATATATTGCTTTAGTAACTGCAGCAATTTCAGATTCCTTATTTAATTTTAGAAGACATTCATAAAATTGTGTCATATCAATATCAGAAAAATTTTTACCTAATATATTTTGTTCACAATAAATACGACATATATATTCTGAAATTAAAAAAAAAAATAATGAAATTATTCTTACATATATATCAATAATCTAAAACTCAAAAGAAATTGCAAAATATCTATTAAATATCTTATAAATTTTAGATTTTTTAAGTTAATGTGATTATACATAGATATAAGAATAATGAGGATAATGTATAAACATGATATAGGCTAATTGATAAAATCATTTAACTAAATTAATATTTTGCATAAACATATTTGGAAATAATAAATATAAAAATTAAATATTTTAATTTACAAAAAATAAAAAAGAGAGAGGAGAAAAAGAATTAGCAATTAAATTTATATGAATGCGCATATAAATACACAATAATTCATATTCATGAATATACAATAATTTTGAGAATATTGCCTAATTATAACATGAGAACAAATAGTTTAAATATTAATATTGTTCCATCTTGATCTTTAGATTAATTATCTATTTCTTTTTTTTTCTTTGCTACATTTGTTCTAAAACAAATATTTTTCATATATGTTTTAAACATATTTTTGTATAACATTCATTATAAAAATAATTTGATTTTTAATAGATATTTAGTCTTATTTAGTTTACATTAGATTTCAAACTCTTAATTTCATTTTATTTCATTTCTCTTTATAATGCTCTTAAATTTTTAAATATAGAATATATTAAGAAATATATAATAATAATAATAATAATATATAATAATATAATATATATATATATATAATTTTTTATGTATATTTTTATGTATCTGTGTCTAATTTTTGTAATAGAAACAGTACTGCAACAATTTTAGAATATAACTGAAATTTTGAATTGTTGAATATTTCATGACTTTATATTTCAATAATATAGAATAATGAGATATTCAATAATTATATAATTATAGAAGTTACAGAAGATAAAAAAAATTCTGTGTCTGTAATATATATTAATTGTAAATAAAATTATAATAATAATAATATTCTTCAAAAACATCAACATAAATTCAATATAATCTACATACAAGTATTCAAAAGCATTTTTATATTATTTTCATACATTAGTTATTAAAAAAGTTATTGTATTATTTTTTTGAATATTTTACCTAATGATATCATATCTTGTGGAAATTGCTGATGCATATTTATAGCTTCTTTCATTAAAATAATTAATTCATCTTTGTCATATAATATTTTCAAATATTTTTTATAAAAATGTTGTTGTTCAATTGTCTCAAGATCATTAATTGAAGATTTAAAAACATTTTTTAATAAATCTTGATATTTATCTAACTTATTAATATTATCTAATAAAATTCTTCCAAGTACTTTATCAATCATTTTAATTTTATTATCATCCAATTCTTTTTGTAATTCACTTAAATCCTCAATGCACTGACTTAAAGTTGCAACATCTTTGAGTTGTAATGAAAGTTCTGAGATTTTATTCAAAATAAATGTAAATTTAGAGTCACTGAAAATAAATGATACATTTGAAATATTAGATTTAAAAAATAAATATAATTTTAAATATTATTTAATAATAAATTTTAGAATAAATTTATGAAATATATATAATATTTTTATACCTTTCAATCTGTAAAAGTTTGCAATAAGCCAATACTAATTTGTTATAACAATCATTATCATCCAAATTTTTTTCATAATAAGTTATTAAACCATGCCAAGCTAATGGATTATCTGCTTGAATTTGTATACCTTTTTGAAGAATTAATGGTACTTGTGATTTATATTCATCTATTTCTTTCATTGCAGCCGCCAATAACATAAGTGCACCATAATTACATTGATCTTTTTTTAATATCTTTTTACATTTTTTAATTACATCTAAATATTTGTTTTCTTTAAATGCTGCACGAGCTTCTTTTAAAGTTATTTTTATTTCATCTGACATTTTCGTATTAAAAATTTGTTATAAATTAAAAAAAAAAATTAAACGTGTGTCTAAAACTTAAATCAGATATAAATAATTTTATATGTAATTTTTATATCTAAATATTAATTAAATATTATGTTAAAATGTTTAATTAAATATTTTTATAAAAATCTTAAAAAGCTTTATTCATAACCAAATACGATAATATAATTTCAAATATATGTTATTCATAATGTTTATTTTTAAGTTTTATTTTCAAATTTTTAAAACTTTTATTTTACATATCCTTACATTTTTTAATCTATATACATTACAATCACATTATTATAATTCAAATAAAAAATATATATAAAAACACAGAATAAAATACGTACAATCTCTTTTAATTTCATTATTACATAACGAATATTTCGTTTAAATTGATGATATTTTAATATAAATATTTTTCATTTAAATTTTTATATTATTATATTATAAAATTTTTTAAAGAAAAAATTTTTTTATGAACTATTGTAAATTATACGGCCACAGGCCATAGATAGCAAGCAGAATAGATATTATACATTAAAGAATAGACAACATTTAATGTATTTTTTATTATATCTAAAAAAGTTTCAAAGAACCATTTTAGTATCATTTCGATGTTATAAAATTTGGTAGTAGTTGAAATTGAAATTAAGTTTTGTGAAAGTATAAATAAAATATATAATAAAATATTTTATAATATTAAATTTCATAAAATTAATCAAAAATAAATTAAGAAATATTCTATAACAAAAATAAAAATTAACATATCAATATATTACTTCTTAATGAATTTGAAATAATTATTAAACAGTTAATCATTTTAATCATCAATATATACAATTTTTTTTTTATATATTTTATAATATTCAATTGTAATTTTTGAATTACATGCAAAATACTATATGAATATGAATTATATGAAAATTATATTTTTTATGTTTTTGTATTTATTTATAAATTTTGACAAGTAGAATTATAAAAGAATTATAAATCAAAATACCTACATAAGTATGTACCTAATAAGATACAATAATTTTGAAAAATAATCGAAAATGCATTAAATTAACATTTCGTATATCGTTTGTATATCGGTTGTATAAAATAAATATAAAAAATTTAATATGGAAATAATATGGAAATAAAATATGGGAAAAGAATAGAGTTAAAATAAAAATTTTGGAATTAATTCTATCTTTAATACTGTAAATTGAATTGCATAGACAAAAAGCAAATAGAAAAAAAAAATAATTGTTAGCTTTATTGAACACAAAAAATATCTCTTTAAAGATAGAGTAAAGTAAAGTAAGAATTCAGAATTAGTGCTACCTTTTGATTGTTAGAAAAATATAAGAAAGATATTTTGAATATTTAAGAGATAATGTTGACTTTCAATTTTATATTATTTATAATCCATATACACATATAATGCATTTATAATATAGTGTTTCTTACTCAATTTAATATATCACAATCTAAATATATATATAATTAAATTACTCTAGAAAATATAGGATAAAAATTTTATGCTTATACATTTCATAATTTTAGAAATTGAAACGAAAATATTATTCATTATTATCTTAATAAACTTTTTTTTTAAATATCTTATGGTTTTTATAATAAAATGAAGTTTTAAAATTTTAAATTATTAAATGTTATTCAATTGTTTTTTTGATAATGGGTTATTAATAATGGGAGAAAATAGTATTGAAAAGGGAATTAACTACCAAATTTCTAAAATCTAAAAAAGCATTTTATATTAAGTTTATTTTGTACTCGTCTATGATATTATATTTGATAAATTTAGATCACCGATTGGATATTTTATATCACTTAAATTATAATATGGTGAAAAGCATAAGGAATACTTTTTTGAAGTTGGTATTTCAGAATATATGATACAAAATAGTATAAAATGTCATGCATATTCTATTTCTTATCTGTAGATTTATAATCTATGGTATATCATCTATATTCTACGCACATATGATGATCTGTGAGTATAGTCAGTTTTTGTATATTATCTTTGGTAAAACATAAGATGGTAGCATGAGAATTCTTTATAGTGTGGGTAGTATGAAATAACCAATAGTCTGGTTGTGGCAGTGGCAATTCACGATTCTACGCGTCATATATGGACAGATGTAGAATTGTATTCATTGTAATGAAGTTATTATATTAAATATTGTGTAATATTATAAATTAATATATGCATTTTGATAAATGAATAGATTTATTTTTCATTACAAATCGATTTGTTAAATGTAATGTAGCAATGAAGTTTTTATGTCATTATTGCTTTCACAGAAATATGGTTATATTTAGTATATGACGACTTCAGTGTTTTGGAGCACGAAGCAGTGCCACTCCCTTATAATATTTAAACAACATTTTTATTATATCTGATAATTAGAAAAATGGAAGATATTTTTCAATGGTGTCGTGAAGGCAATGCTATGCAAGTGCGTGTTTGGTTGGATGACACTGAACATGATATGAATCAAGGGTAAATAGAAGAAATTTAAAAAAAATGCTATTTTTTGTTTTTTTTTATCTTGTTTTGAGATCAAATTTAAATACATTGTCTTTTTATTACTCTTACTTAAATAATTTTTTAACTTTTATACTTGTTGTTTAATTAATTATATTATATTAGTGTATTTTCATTCATTATTTATATATAGGGATGATCATGGATTTAGTCCACTCCATTGGTGTTGCAAAGAAGGACACCTAAAATTGGCAGAGTTATTAGTTAGCAGAGGAGCACGTATTAATGCTACCAACAGAGGAGATGATACTCCTCTTCATCTTGCTTCTGCTCATGGACACAAAGAAATAGTTCAATTGGTAATGTCAATTAGTAAAATATATTTAATGCATAAAATGAAATGAAAAAAGATTTTAATTTTTAAAAATTTATTTTTAAGAATTTAATGAAATTTATATTTATAGTTGCTTAGGAATCGCGCAGATGTCAATGTTACAAATGAACATGGTAACACTGCTCTTCATTATGCATGTTTTTGGGGTGATCAAGCAGTTGCTGAAGAATTAGTAGCTGCTGGTGCTCTTGTATCCATTGCAAATAAAGATGGAGATACTCCTTTAGATAAAGCACGAGGTCACTTAGCCAAAAGATTACATGGTAAAAATATATTAAAATATTAAAAATAAGTTTTAAAAACTAAATAATTATTTTTTTTAAATTATAAATTTTGGAAAAAATTAAATTAAAATGTATAATTACTATTTAATTTTAGAAAGTCAAATAATTAATCTCAATAAACTTGATTAATTTCACAAATGTGAAATTAATTATTATTTACTTATATAAGATTTCATATAAGTGTAGTAATTAATTGATTGATTTTATGTCAAAAAATAAGTCAAAAATATAGAATAAAATTTTTTTATTTGAAGTTTTGTTTTCAAGATCAAATTTAAATAATTTTTAAATACAAGTAAAATTGCTTATTTTCCGATTAGACATTCAGATTTTTTTACATAAAATCAGTCCATATTCTTATAGGATATTCTATATATTTATGATTAACAAATTATTATATTATTGATTATTTAGATTTAGCTGTAGAATATGGACAAGATTTAAAGAAAATTCAATTTAAAGATCAAAGCTGGCTAGGTTTAAAAACTAGAAGTCGTAAGTAATGATTACATTAAATCAGAGAATAGATCAGAAAATAATATAATTAATGATCTATAATAATAAATTTATTAATCTATAATAATAACATTTATTCATATTATTCAGGTGATGCTACATTATCACGACACAAAGGAATAAACATGGCAGATCTATCTTTACATACTCGATTAGCTAGTACACCAAGTGGTGAAACATGGCGCGGACGTTGGCAAAACAATGATATTGTAGCAAAAATTTTAAATATACGTGAATGCACGGCTCGAATTTCAAGGGATTTTAATGAAGAATTTCCGAAATTACGAATTTTTTCACATCCCAATGTACTACCTGTACTTGGTTGTGTTAATCAACCACCAAAATTGGCTACAGTTTCGCAATATATGGCACGTGGAAGTTTGCATAGGCTTTTACATGGAGGTACAGGTGTCGTTGTTGATACTGCGCGTGCACTTAGGCTTGCTCTTGATGTTGCAAGAGCTATGGCATTTCTTCATGGGCTTGAAAGACAAAATAGATGCAGATTTCATCTCAATAGTAAACATATAATGGTATATATTTTGTTAATGATGATATTTTAATATGTAAACGTCAGAATAATAAAAATATTTCTATTTGTAGATAGATGAAGATTTAACGGCTCGCGTCAATATGGCAGACTCGAAATTTTCATTCCAAGAGGTAGGTCGAATTTATGAGCCAGCATGGATGTCTCCAGAAGCTTTAAGTAAACGTCCAGCAGATATAAATCTCGAGGCCAGTGATATGTGGAGTTTCGCTGTTTTATTATGGGAACTTGCGACTAGAGAAGTTCCATTCGCAGATCTTTCGCCAATGGAATGTGGCATGAAAGTTGGTTACTTTTTATATATCATTAATCTTTATTTTATTACATACATGTTACATAAATCTTTATCAGTATAAATATATTCTTTCTTGTATTTGTTATAGATCGCACTAGAAGATTTACGCGTTAGTATACCTCCAGGAATTTCACCACATCTTGCTAAGCTTATTAGGATTTGTATGAATGAAGATCCAGGGAAACGTCCATCTTTTGATATGGTCGTTCCTATACTCGATAAGATGAAACGTTAATTTTTGATATAATTTTTTTTACATCGTCAAATTGTTATAAAAAAGAAAGGAAAGAATTACATATTTCCAAAGAAATGTAATGAGCTTAATCAGATTGCGCTTATAAAACGTCTCAATTGTTAATCTCGATTAATCTGTGTCAGATTGTTTCATTGCTTCGATTAAAATGACTGAAGTATATTTTTTATACAATCGTATTTGAATAAATAATGTGCCTCGAAAAACTTTCATAATATAATATTCATATATTATAAGCAATTATATTATTTATTATTTATATAAATATAAATAATAATATTTATATAAATATAAATAATAAACAATATATGTTTTATAATTATATTCATATTTTTGAAATAAATATTAATTCATTTATATATATATATATATATATATTATAATAATCAGTTTTATATAGTTATTAATTTCATTCACAATACCATTTATTAAATGTTAATTATATAAGTTTGCATATTTAATATAACAGTTATTTTTTGGATTATTTTATTTTAAATATGGCCAGCTTATATTATATTAATGTTAAAAATTTATCTAAATATTAAATCTTGTAATTCTAAGATATTGTATATTATAAAATTAAAACGAATAAAATTACAGGATGTTTGTTTTATTTAGATTCGATATATTTAAAGAATTAAAGATATTAAAAAAATGTTCTTATAATAATTATTTAGTAAAGAGAATTATGGTATAAAATTAAACTTCTTTTATTAATTGGAGTTGTTTCAGAGATTTCAAAGCCACTTCGATTTTTTTTTTAAGCAATGTACTATACTTTTGTATTCCTAATAAAATAATATGAATAGTAAGTAAAAAAAATTTACATCATAATAGTTGTTCAAAGTTTCAATGTTTGCATTAAAATTGTTGAAAGACAAAAGACATATCTAATTGTTCACTAAGTGAATATTTTATTTTTACTTTTTAATTTAAAATTTAACTTGCTAATAAAATTATTAGCAATATTTCATTACTTAAAAAAATTTAATTGATACTAATAGAAAGAAAAATTGAATTTTATAATTAGCAATTATTATTTATATTGCTTATCATTTTATAATATTGATATTATATATATTAGATATTAATATTTTTTATTATTTTGTTTCATATTAATATAATAAATATGTAAAATTATATAATGATAATTAATATGAATTTTTATATTATATAACATCTAAAAACATATATACAAACAATATATAGACATAACAAATAATGAAAAGATATATAAAAAAAATTGTAATAATTCAAACGATAAAATTATTCTAAAATAACAAGTTTATTTTAATAATTTGATGATTTCAATTTCAATATTGTATCAACATAAACCATATCATTTTAAACATTTATTATAATATAAATTCATTATTTGACGAATGAGTTTGTATTAAAAATTATTGAAATCATTTAGATTATTATTTTTTACTTAAAATAGAAAAATAAATTTAAATAACATTTTAAAAAATCGAAATTATTTTCGAGAATTTTTTGGGACTTATGGAAAAAAAATCTTTTTCACATTATGATTCGTTCTCTTTGTAATATACACAAAGAGATAAAATTTATATAAATATGAAGTTTATATGAAATATATGAAGTTTCTTCATAATTTTAAAAATAACGAAAATAAATCAAATTTATCAAAATTCATCATTGCCCTACAATCCTCCTCCCCACTCTATTTATAAATATATTTCTACTTTCAACTCTTATCTTCTATTCTGTTCTTATATAACATATTAAACAAACTTCAATTTGATATCTGTAAGAACAAATGGGAATTATATGTAGTTAATTATATATAGTTAATTATACTGTTTCTATACTTGTATTTGTGCGTATGTTGTAATCTTTCAATATTTTTAAATTTTTTTCTGTATGTGAGATTATAATTGATAACGTATAATTGTCTTTCATAGAAATAAAAGCATATTTTCTAAATGTGTAACTTTTATGCAGAAGACATCGAAGTAGAAGGAACTTGGTTGACAATGAGCAAACAAATAGTAACTGTAAAACAAGGGAAATTAGGAGGAGCAGTACTTAAAAGTGCATTAGGATCATTATACATCGCTTTTAGAGGAATACCTTTTGCTGCTCCTCCTGTTGGAGACCTCAGATTTAAGGTATATATATATAATATATTTTATATTTTATATTATTTCACATTGCTAACTAAAATTTATGATAGCAATCATATTTCAAACATTTGTCAGAAATTCGAAAGCATATATTTTATTTCGTATTAATATATGTAATATATACATTTTATATATAAATTTAATATTAATATTAATATAATTATATATAATTATATTATATGTATTAATATTTATATGTTTATTAAAATAATATTAATTAATTATAATATTAATATCTATTAATTATTATAAGTTTTTTTCCGAGTAAAACAATTTTAAAAAATTTTCAAGTATAATTAAAATTGATTACTTCAACAAATTACAATTCTACAAATTAAATACGAATAAATCATCGATTAATTTACAAAATAAGCAAAATGTAAAGTAAAATTTTATTACTTATATCCTTCATCCTTGACTCTGCTTTAAAATTGTATCCAGTCAACGAATTGTAAGTTGGAGAATTTAAATTTTATGAAAAATATCAGTTGTAAATAAAATTATTTTATATATTTTTATCTTATCTTCATATGTTAAATTATCGCTAATTTATTCTTATTTGTTTTAAAAAAATAGTCAATTTTATTTACATTGTTAAACTTTTTATTCATATTATATATTATAATTTTTAAACTTTTTATTCATATTATTCATATTATTTTATATCTAATAAATAGGTCTGTTATGTAAATGATGTTTATATATTGATAAGAAACAAATATTTATTAACCTATTGTTGAAATTGTAATTTTTCATGTAGATTTCAAAATAATTAAAACAAAATTAAAAGAAAATATTTCAAAATAAAATAAAATTAATTTATTTTATTTTTAAAATTAATTGTTAAAATTAAGATTAATTTATCAAAGAATTCTTTTAATAAAAATTATTTAATCTTATCTCTTGAATGTTTTATATACTAAGAATAAAACTTTGTACTAAGAATAAACATTGAATTACGTTTAAACATTTGTAATTTTTTATAAAACGATTACTTAACATTAAAACTCATAATTGATTTAATAAAATGATTTCTTAATTTTAATTTATATTTTTGCAATATCTCTAAATATTATTTTATATAATACATTAAATATATATATATATGTAATATAAATCGAAAAACTTAGAAAAAAAATTAATTTTTCAAAATTTCTTCCATAATGAAATTTATCCAATAATTTGATAATTTTAAATAATTTGGATATTTAAAAAAAATTAAAAAATTCAGTTTATATTAATTTACAGTTATATTATTTTATAGGTGTTGATTATGAAAATATTTATGTTTCCATGTACACATCATATTTAGAAAAATATATTCTTGAATTATTCATAAATAAAATAATAATAAAATAAATAAATAAAATAATTCATATAAATAATCAAAATAATTATTAGTTAACTTATATATAATATATAACTTAATTAATAAACATTTAAAAACTAAAAGTTAAAAATTAAATATAATAAAAAAGAAATTAAGAAAATTTTATATAATGAAATTCCATATAATTTTCTGATAAACTTTCAATCTTAAAATTTTCTGATAAACTCTCGATATCGCAAATATATTTATCCACGATGAAGAGCAAAATACGATTAATATGATTTCTAAATCTCTTATTAATTTTAATAACTCATACTATGTAATTTAAATAATATTTTTAATTTCTCTTTAAATTAGGATCCGCAACCGCCTCAACCATGGACTGGTATCAAGGATACATCCCAAGTGAAAACACACATATGTTTACAACAAGAGGAGATCGAGCCTTTCAAATTGTTTGGCAATGAAGATTGTCTTTACTTAAATGTTTACACTAATTCTCTTAATCAATCGAAACCAGTTATGTTTTGGATACATGGTGGCGCATTTGTGGTAGGCAATTCAAGTTTTCAGGAAGGTTCGAGGCCTGATTATTTACTCGCGAAAGATGTTGTTGTTGTTTCAGCTAACTATAGACTTGGGGCATTCGGTTAGTCATATTTTGTTCATATTTTTTTTTTTTATTTCAAATTTTAAAAGTGTAAACAAGCAAAGAAAACAATCGCAAAAAATATTTTTCACTTAAAAATTTCAAATTAAACTTTAAATTTAAGGATTTTTAAATCTTGGCCACCGAGTCGCGCCAGGAAATCAAGGACTGAAAGATTTAATCGCTGCTTTGAAATGGGTCAAGGAAAATATTTCTAATTTCGGCGGGGATCCTAATAACGTTACTATTTTTGGCGTCAGCGCCGGAGGAGTTTTAGCTCATTCTCTACTTTTATCGCCATGTGCACGCGGTAACAATCAATTTCGATTAATTAATATTATGTTCTATGTACGTGATTTGTGGAAAAATTAATTTATTAATTAATTCCCTTAATGGAATGCTGGTTTTAGGATTATTCCACAAAGCGATTATGCACAGTGGATTTATGCAATGTTCTTGGGCCAGGAATCAAAGTCTTCCTGAACGTGGCTTTAAACTGGCCTCTCTTCTTGGAAAAGATTCCTCCGATCCCGAGGAGGTTGTCGAATTTCTACGAAGTGTGCCAGCTGAGGATATCATCAAGGCTCAATCTTCTATCCTTACACGCGAGGCAAACGATCTTTTCTTTTTTTTTTTATTGACATTTATATCGTGACATTTATTATTGAGACGAATTGAAACAAACGAAAATTTCGTCTTGTAGGAAACGTTATCCTATAATCTTGCGTTTGGAATCAATACCGACGAGATAGCAGAGTATCCTGTATTACCAGAACCTATAGAACAATTGTTGAAGAAAGATGCGAATATACCAATCATAATTAGTTACACGTCACACGAGTTTATTATGTTCATGAAAGGTGAGTTTTGTTTACAAAATACGAAATCATAAATAATAATACATCGATGTTATCGTTACTTTCTATTATCTTCAGACATAAGCGAAAAATCGTTGACTACTTATAACGAATATCTACCCACGTACGTGAAAGCTTTGGGGACATTGAAGAATTTAGGAGATGCGGATATCAAAAATTTAATCAATGCGGTGAAAGATCGATATTTTGGGGGAAAATTGATCGATAAAAATAAATTATACGATCTATCTAATTTTATGACCGATACGTTCTTCGGTATTCCTGCTATGTTAATGCTAGAAGATCGAGTGAAAAGATCAACTGGGCCCAATTACTTTTGCAAATTTTCGTACGTTGGCAACGAGAAAACATCCACGGATCTCCTAGTGACACGTCACATTTCTGGTGAGGCCGTCATTTTTCTTTTCAATCCGCGTAATCATCGCGGTGTGCTCTTTTTTATTCAAACAAAATATTTAATTTTTCTATCTCTTTTATTATTAAATTTTAGGAGCATCTCACGTGGACGACATCGCGTATTTATTATATTTACCGAAATGTAAAACTGAAAATCCTAATCCACCGGCGGTTGGAACGAAGGACAGGATTACGTTGGAACGAATGACCAGGATGTGGACCAATTTTGCTAAAACAGGGTAAATTTGATTTTAAATTTTAATAAATACAAAGATATCTTTGATATCTAACTCTATAACAAGTAATCCGGAAATTCAAAAAATTATGAAATTTTTAGAATATGTATTACTTGTAAGTATGTATTACTTAGCAATTTTTTTTTGCTAAAATTATTTTAAGGGGGTGAAATCAACTCGCAAACTATAAATAAAATACAGAAAAAGTTTTCAGGCAATTACTTTTTAATAAATATATATTGCTGAAGTTTCAAAAATTTATATTACATATGTCTTTTATTAAATATTGGATCAACCAGATGGGAATAGAAGAAAAAAAAGGGAAACTTATATATTATAATTATTTTATAAGATTTCTTTATCTTTAACGTAATCGTCAAATCGTTTTTAATTTTTTTTATGCACCATATATTACCAGAAGGACAAAAAATATTATGGTAATAGTACAATTATATTTTTATTTCGAATGTTTATATATCTGACATAAAGAATTATTTAATGAGCGGTTAACAAATGCAAGATTTTATTATTGAAATTTTATTATTGAATTCTTGAACTGATCATTGTCCATCTATATTACAAAATAGTATATGTTTTTCGTTAGCATGTAGAAATATTTTCATTACATTATTAAGAAAAGCATAGAAATGATATAATCACTTGATGTATAATTTTTCTTTAATATAAAAAAAAAGAAAAAAAAATTAAGAAAAATAAAGAAATTTGACGACTTACGTTATTTTAAAATAAAAAGATTTTATAAAATAATTATTTATATAAACGTCTTTTTTTTTCTATTTTCATCTGAAAGGAGTTATAATATATATAACAAATTTATAACAAATATATATAATAAAATTCATTCGAAAATTCAGATACAAGCTATATTTTATACTATAATTATTATTTAAGTTGCTTTATTTTTTTGAATAACAAATTAAAATTATTAATTTTTTTGTTTATAACTTATTTTTAATTGTATAACTAATTAATAAATGTTTTATCAGATGACAGTCAATATAAAAGTATATGATTTTAAATTTGCGTAATACACATCTACATTACTACTACATATCCCCCAATAAAGTTTCATAATTTTTTTAAATCTTTTTCTTGTAAATTTGCGTTAGATGAAGCGAGATGAAAATAGAATCAGACAACTTTATCTCTCTTACACCATTTCTCTTCTCTCTTCTTTAATTAATTAAATAAATTGCTTATAACTTAATAAATAATCGATCTCAATCGAAACTTTTGTATATCAACTTTTGTGTTTTGAATCGATTTTACAAAAATAAAAAAAAATTATAAAAATGTTCCACGAATATCCCGTAGAAAGAATGTGATTAACGATTATATTTTATACGTTTAATTTAGGGAACCTACTTCGATTCAAGATGAGTTTGTTAATGTCAATTGGAAACCTGCAACGGCGAATAATCTTTGTTATTTGGATATAGGGGATGAATTGCGCCTATTGCCTCTTCCATCACATCTTTTATCATACAAATTATCTTAGTCAATGAAAAATTAATATTTTTCGAATTTTAATTTTTTTCCTTTCATATAATTTTAATTTTATATATAATTTATGATAATATATACATATTAACCATTTTCTTATTTCATGTGTATATATATATTTGATTTAAGTACATATGTATATATATATATAAATATACACATACACACACACACACATATATATATATAAATAAGGAAGTTTTAATGCATTATTAGATTTATATTTAAACTTAATTATCAACACTTGGATACTTTTTATATATGAAAATTATTAAACATTTCTAAAAGAATTATAAATGATAAGAAGAAAAGATAGAATCTTCTCCCTATATATACACAATGTATTTCGTTTATGATAATTTACAACTTTTCAATCACGTAATGAAAAAAATATATTAAACGAACAGTTATGAATATTGAATGTATAACAAACGATAATAATTAATTATGATATTTATATATTGCTATATTCGTAAGACAATAAATAATAATATAATAATGGCATTTATTATGGGTAGATATATATATATATATATCTTTATTATAGTATATATATCTAAGAGTTGTTTTAATTTTATTAATTTTTTATCTTCCCTTTAGATGCTTCGTACTAAGATAAACGTTTGAATTATGTTTAATTATGTCGTAAATATTGTTTAATTCTTTCATCCAAATTATCTTACTGATATCAAATTTCTAATCATCTGTTAACTCAATAAATGGATTAGGAATAAAACGAGTTAAAGTAAGATTAAAAAATAAATTTTAAACACTTATAACTTATATATACAATAATTTTTTATCATTAAAATTTAAATTTTTTATTATCAAAAACTATACACTACACTATAAGATAGAATTTAATCGTAATTTTATGTAATAACTTATTAATAAACAAAAAAAAAAATCTTATAGCAACAATATATAATTCACAAGCGATCATAAATTGATATGATGCTAACAATCTTTTCAGAGAAAATTTTTTTATAAAGTTCAAAACTAGTAAAATACAAATATTGCTCTTGCATAACATGTTTTTTTACATTTATATTTTTATCTATTTTTTTTTTTATAGTTTATCATTATACATTTCCATTTATGTCCAATTATGAAGCAAAACTTTATTCTGTTATCATGTTAATTAATAATAATATCATATCTAATTACCAATTATATATAATGTAATGATATTTTAATTAAATATATTTATTAAGTAATAATAATGATAATAAAATTTTTAGTAATACTTTGTATCAAAAGATTATATTAGTTAATCAATCTTAAAATTTTTTTTTAAATTAAATCGAATATACAGAGTGAAGAAAACAATTCATATAATAATAACGATTCATATGTTATACATATAGGTAAAAAAATGTATATTGAAAAGTTAATTGTTTTCAAAATACAATCGTTTTTTACAATCTTGTTTTATGTTAGCATCATGACTTATTGATTTATTATTAATTTCTCGATATTTATAGAAAATGTTTCATATATGCTTTTCTTCCACATTTCCACACATATTTGGCATCTTTTTCTTGAAAGTTCACAAACTCTCTCAAAAATTCCAGATATCTATCAAATTATTTGAGCATAATATAAGCATACTGAATTCGGTTGAATCATTTGGTACACTTTTATCATATTGAAGTATATATGAAAATTGAATGAAGATATTTATAAATATAAATATTAAGAAAAATTATATGATATATAAATGCAAATAATAATTATAATGCTAATAAATAAGAGACAAAAAATAAGAAGATAATTGATCTATATTTATTTAAAACTTTTTTTTATTCATAATGATATATCATATACGAATTTTGAATGTTTTTTTTTTTTTTTTTTTTTTGATAAATGAAATTAAGTTTTATAATTTTTTTTTATAAAATAAAGTAAAATATAAAACATAAATTAAATTTCTTCAATCGAGGAACATTATTAGGGATATTTATTAGGGATATTTATATGCTATTTTTTGATTGATTTTGCCTATTGATAAATTTATTTTATCTTTTGATCATTGTTTGCATTGATCATTTTTTATTTTAGTGTTTTTTTGAATACTTTTTGATTGCAATTATTTGCAATTGTTTGCTATTATAAAACTTTTAAAAATCAATTTAATGCGTCGTTAAAATGGATAATGCATATATATATATATATATATATATATATATATATATATATATATATATACATATATATATGCATTAGAGATGGAAATAAAAACGAAAGATAAAAAAAATATAAATATAAATAAAAAATATAAATGCAATATATTTATCTTCGAATTTGAATGACATATTTAATTCTATCATTAACTATAATATACGATTTCATTATGCATATATTTTTAAAATTATAATTTTAATCGTGTATTTAATCTTATGTAAATTTCATTTTTTTCTTTATTTCAATATACATATGGAATACTATATAATCATACTTTTAAAAATATAATCTAGACTAATCATGTATCTAATCTTATATACAATACATTTGTTTTAAGTGTTTAAACATGATTTTAAAAATATCAGAAATATGAAAAAAAATATTTATCAAATGAAAATTACGTGATATGAAAAAGAAAATATCATAATGATAATTGTTGATCTTGAGATAATGTTGAAGAATTCTTTTGAAAATCAGAATTTCAATGGAACTTTATATATATAGAATATGTTTTTTTTTTTTAAATTATTTTTAAAATTACTAGAAATGCAAATATATATTAAATGAAATCGAAGAAAAAAATATTGTGATAATAATTGTTAATCTTGAGATAATGTTGAAAAGTTCTGTGAAAATTAAGAAATAAAGTCTCAGATAAAACTTTATATGTACACAAATGGATTTATTTTTTATTCTTGTATTTTTTATATACGTGTATTTTTTGTAAATTATTTTTGAATTATTAACTTTTAAGATTTACGCATTACAGATATCTGATGTAGTAAAGATTGCTCGATTAGAATATATTCTAGAAAGAATCGACATTTGGCCCAATATAAAATTTCATAAGGAACAAGAAAGAAGAAATATGTGATTTAACAAGATTTATACATATTATAAAATATATATAAAAAAATACTGATTAGTTAAAAGTTTTTAAAATAATAATTTGAACGTGGCAGATTAGTATCATGGCCATCAAAATCGTTATATTGCCATGCATGTTTTTCTATATAACAATAATCAATAATATAAAACATAATAAATATTAATAAATAATATATACTAAATAATAAATATTGCACACTTATTATATACTTATACATTTATACTATATATACCTTACTTCGAAAGTGTAATGGAATTACAATAAATATACAATAATGCAAAAATAACGCAAAAATGAAATGTTAAAAAAGCAATTCTAACAAAGATTACAGAAATGTATTTTAAATATATTTAATGTATTAATATATAATAACGAAATACACATTATTATATAGAATTAATTATATATAAATAATAATAAAGCAAAAAATTTTTATGCCCAAGTAATTTATAGCGAATATTCTAATGACATGCAAATTTAAAAAGTTGACAATATTACTATTCAAAAAAAAATACTTACAAATACATAAAAATAGATAAGCTAAAATATTAAAGATGCATGAATTACCAAGAATATCATATTAAAAATTTTTTGTTAATATTTCAGAAACTCGAATGAGGACTCGAAGCTAAAATTTTATATTCAGGTTTCTTTTCTTCCCTCTTTTCCCATTCCTTAAAGTTTCAGATCATTTTTGAAGAAATGCAAAGATTTTTTTTTTTTATATTTTCTTCGATAGATTTTAATCAATTAAGAATCGATTAACTCTTGATTTTCTTTAAACGATAAATGTTAAACGTCTTTTTATATTTTCAATATATTTTAATATCAGTAAATATATTTTACATATATTTTATTATAAGATCGTATTTATATACGATATATTTATTTACATACATTAATTATTAAATTATGTCGTTAATATCATTTATTATTTATTCAAATGTATTTAAATGCATTCAATATATTTTAAGAATTTGTTATCGATGAAAAAAGTATAATTATTTTTTGATTGAGTTTATAATTATATTTTATAATTATGTTTGATTTGACAAGATGAAAATCACGATCCGTAAGTTCAGAATAGAAACATTGAATATTTGTATTCAGTTTAGTGATCTAAGTTCATAGGTTCATAAGTTTTTCATCATTGAACGAATTAGGGGAAAGATTGATAGAGTAAAGTACTTTTTATCAAATTCTTTTTACAAATAGCTTTCATTAAAGCGACAAATGAATTTGATAGAGGAAAACTATCGATAATATATTTTTTATCTTGTGATTTTTTTAAAAAAAGACGAAACTGCTATTTTATTACTAATTATGATTATACAAATTATACATATGTGCAATAAAATTATACAAAATATTATTAATAGAACTTCATCTATACATTCTTAATGCGAGTTGTAAGTATTTATTTTTTCTCAATATAAATACATTGCGATAACAAAGTGATCAAAAAAATTAACCACTGACAAATTGTCGATTTATATAGTTTGAATATTTTATAGAAATTGTTCACACATTTGTTCATGTAATTATTTCCAAAAAAAAAAGAAAAAAAATATAAAACAATTTTTGAACGATCGATTTTACAATAATAGTGATATCATTATTGTTGTGTCTATTCTTGTCATTGTAATTTCGATAAAAAAGTATTCTTTTACATTTTATTTTCGCCTAAATTCCTCCTGAGTAGAACTAGAACAGAACTAGACAGATAATTCTGATCAAACTCGTAAAAAAAATTAATTATTCATAATTTAATTAATTCATCTATTTTGAACGTTGGTAGGTCTGATGAAATAAGTAAGTGTAGTAACAATCTATTTTATTTGAAAATATTTCGAAAATTATGCGGTTATATGTACAGTAATTGTTCCAAATATTGTTTTCTAAGAATCATCGAAATCGATGATTCGTTCGATGATTTGTTTGTAAATAATTATATCTAATCTTGCTAAACCGTTAGAGAAGTATAGACGGTAAGGAATAAAGTATGGTAAATTGCTGCCGTAGTTTATCGCTGCCATTAGTTATATCGTAGACGAGGCATAGGATAGATCTAGTATTTAAATTTCGTGATGACATTATGAAATAAATGTAAAATAAATGTAAATGAGTGATATTTCGATATGTTTTTAATTTGGTGCGTGTAGAATTATCAAGGTGAAGAGAATAAAAGTAAAAAATATATAATATTTTTTTATTCTCATATACGAATTCGTGTATTGTATATGTATGTGTGCCGTGTATTTATTGTATTATATAAACATTAAAAGGTTTGATTTTCACGATTTTCACGTATTAGATTTGAAGTTTTTAAGTCAATGGAGAGACTTTTGTCCATTAATTAAATTTTACCCATTAATTAAAAGATAAATTTAAACTTGTTATTTTTTGTTATAGTAGTAATAAAAATTGGCAAATCTATATAAAATATATCTTAACAAAATTTTATTGGATAGATATCGCTATTATTACAATTTAAATCATTATAATTTCGATTGCTCGATTAATTGTTTTACATTAAGTTATTGTATATGAAACGATCATTTTATTAATTTAAAAAAAACAATTCAAACGTTGAATAATATGTATTGCATGTCAATTTAAAGTTTAAAAATAAATGATTGCATACTATATATTTTTTATTTTATCAATATTGTCTTATAAAGAAGCAAGCTGTATATCGATCTATATTATAGATTTTAAATTTCAATATAAAAAATTGCTATTGACATTAATACGACTTTTAGAAAAGATTAAAGAGTCAAATAATTTTCGATTGAAAAATTACGATTGGAAAATATAAATGTAAAAAATAAGCGAAGGAATTATTAATAATCAATTAAAATTAATCAAATCAAATTGTAACAATTTCAATTTTGTTTTTCGCATTCTGGATAAGATGAATTGAATTTGAATTTAATCAAATTTCGATTAATATTATTTTCATTAAAGATATAGCCATCAACAAAAATATTTGTAATATATATATATAAGAAAGTATAAAGTAAAACTTTGTAATATAAAGAAATTCAATTAAAAAAATTCTAATTTTTTTAAAAATTTATATAAATATGATGACACAGCATTACTTATTTTATGAAGTGATCATTTTTAAATCGTTAAAAATATTTTAATTTAAAATTTTGCTCTATCTCATACTATTATAAAATTATCATATATAAAAAAGTTATTATTATATATATATAAAATAGTTATTAAAATATATCAATTATCAAGTTCAAAAGAATAAAAAAATGAAATTTTGAGCTTTAGTTTCATTTATATCGTAAATCATATTACATAAATAAATTAATATTACAATTTGAAACTGATTATTATTATATATTAGTCTTAGTTGTAATTACAATTTTAATATCATTCAGTCATCAGAACATCAGTTCAGATTAATTAGCGAATAACATTTTTTATTTTATATTAATTTTTCCTTATTTTACGAAACTGTAATGAATGAAATGATATTTTTTCCCAATCCATTCGTTTGTTTTAAGAATGAAACAAATTAAAAAAAAAAAATTATGTCGATTATTGTCAAAATTAGAATAGTTGAACATTAAAAAGAAAAAAAAAAAATACTTCATATCAAATAATATGAATCAGTATATATCAGCCATAAAATAGTTAACAATGTTGTTACAATGTTATATATCAATTGTTGGGAAATTGGTAGATATATTTTTAAAATTCAAGATTTCTTTTAAAATTCATTATCTCCTCTCCTATAATATCAGCGTATCATATGTTCGTCATATGTTCAATCTGTTAAGGGAAATCCACGTGCGATTTCAAAATCATTTTTAATATGAAGACCACTTTTGTCTACTCCGTATAACGTAATTTTCTTGATAAATTATTTCAATCATTTTTTTTGTAAGAAATCGCTCCTTTTCTCTTTCGCAATCTTTCGATAAATTGAAAATTCGAATCTTGAAAAAATCTTGAAAATTTCTTTATCGTTTTATCGTCGTGATTCATTCCAAATGATAATCGTCTTGCACAAATCTAGGATATGAGTAAATAGTAGTATCTTTTTCATCGCTATTTTATCAGAAATAACGTTTGATACCGAGATAGTTTTGAAAACGAATTATTCAAATAATTAAATTAATTAAGTTCGGAATATTTATCCAATCATATCATATAACTGTAAGAATCAAGCCTAAAATTGTTTATTAAATACAAGAGTGCCAATCACTTTTCATAAAAATGACTCTTCATAATCACGCTGCATAGAATGAATTGAAACGTAGAGTATGTTACGTTAAAAATATAAATTCAATTCTGAAAAGAATGCCTCGAAGTAATTATATATATTTATTACACACCTTTTATCCTTTTATTCAAAAAGAAAAAAAAAAGCAATAATGTTAAAAAAGTTTACGATATAATAAAATTTTTAGCACCGCCTATTAAATACAGACATGACTAATATATTGAATGCTGCCTATTCAGATGTTAAATGCTAATACAATAAGTAATATAATTGTCTTTTTTGTAATAATCGATGACATCATAGCGATATCGCCATCCCTGCTATAGATTGCCTCGTAAGTTTTAAAATTTTAATAATGCCGATCTTGGACAATGATGCCTCATTTTCGAGAAAATCGATTTTTATCAAAATTTATCTTTATTAATTGTACGTTTCAATTTTTGCCCAATTTTTGTTTTTCTTCTTTATTTATTTATTTTTTGTACATCATTTTTTTATATGTAATAACATTTGTTACTTTTTTTTGATACTTTCATACTTTTCCTGAATATCTGTTAGTAATAATCTATTATTCTCGTTACGTTATTCTTTTTATTTTCCGTATTATTTGAATCAACTCAAAGTATATATATTTGTCTTATTTGTGTTTTAATATCTGAATCAAAATACATTGGAAATTAGATATTATAGAAAGACAGTAAAGTTTATTAGTGTTGGTCTTCTATTATTTTTCTAATCTATTCTTATGTATTCATAATATGATACGTTATCTCTTGTTACGAGGCAATATTCTTTTTTATTTTTTGTTATTTAATGTCGATGTTGAAAATTTGTCTAGGTATTTTTTTTTTTTTTTTTTTTACCTAAACATAAATACCACCGAGTATTTATCGTTTTTTTTTCGAAAATTTATTATAATAACTTTCGTTGCAATTTATTTACCTTTCTATTGCTATTTTAAAATCTTTAAAAGTTACATATTCACTTCACGACGAAAGTCGTGGACAAAAAAAGTGCGTGATGGGGATAAAAAAAAAGATGATAGAAGATAAATAGGGTATAAATATAAATCAAAAATACACATGGAAAATGTACGGATATCTTTTAATCCAGGGGGTATTAAAATTATTTAGTTTTATTGTGTATATAAAACGCTATATTTAGATAATTATATTTTTTATATAAATACAGGATTCGAGATTAATCTAATCTTACATGTAAGTACGTTCACTAGCAGTTAAGCACTCTTACGAATTACAAGTGATAGTTTATCTTAAGAATCGAAATTTAGAGAGAGAAAATTAAAATGATTTAAAATACGCAATCTTAAATTAAAATTATATAAAATTAAAATTAAAAACTGTGAATATTTATACGAAATAGCAACGATAATAATTGGATAAAAACTTAGTGGAAAAAAAATGAGTGATTTAATAGTAATAGTACAAGAAGGGAAATTAAAAGGTGCGGAACTAGAAAGTAGCCTAGGCTCCCCGTACATCGCTTTCAGAGGAATACCTTTCGCTGCTCCTCCCATTGGAGAGCTCAGATTCAAGGTACGATAACAATTTTTCTTTAATAATAATTCTATCTTATGATTCGAATTTTATATATATATATTTATATATATATATATATTTTATATATATATAACGATAATTGTCGAGTCGATTTATTGAAATCTAAATAATGCTTTTCTGTGACTGTAACAACGTTTAACTTGATTCGTGAAATTTTTTATCAAAAAAAAAAAAAAAAAAAAAATATAGGACCCGCAACCACCTGAACCATGGACTGGCGTAAAGGACACATCCGAAGTTAACGAGTACATCTGCCCCCAGGTCCAAGATGCTCCACCATTGATTATCGGCAACGAGGATTGCCTTTATCTAAACGTCTACACTAATTCCCTTGCTCAATCAAAGAAATCAGTCATGTTCTGGATTCATGATGGTGCATTCACAATAGGCTCCTCAAGCTTTCAGCACTTCAGACCTGATTATTTGCTCGCGAAAGACGTTGTCGTCGTCACGACTAACTACAGGCTCGGAGCATTCGGTCAGTTTCGTATTATTTATCCATTTATCGGATCGAATAAATCGTAACTTTGGAATAATTTCTCTCTGTCATCATTGGACTTTTTTCTCCTTCTTCAATTTCTCAAAAGAGAACTTTGTACATAAAAAAAAAAAAGAAAAAAGAAAACGAATGATCCAATTAAAGAATAAGAATTAATTAATCAATTAATCGATTTAATTTTCGATGTATTTGAAGGATTTCTGAATCTGGGTCACAAAGTGGCGCCAGGGAATCAAGGGTTGAAAGATATAATCGCGGCGTTGGAATGGGTGAGGGAAAATATTGCCAGCTTCGGCGGAGATCCCGATAACGTGACGATTTTCGGGGTTAGCGCCGGGGCAGCTTTAACTCACGCTTTGCTCATGTCGCCGCGCGCAAAAGGTACAATTCAATTTTTATTCTTCTCAAGCTTATTTTATCGGCTCGAGTCGGGTTGTTCCAATTTGATATTTCAGGATTATTCCACAAAGCGATCGTGCAAAGTGGATCGATGCGAAGTTTTTGGGCGATTAATCAAAGCCGTCCCGAGCGTGGCTTCAATTTGGCCAAGTATCTTGGAAATTTGTCCAACGATCCTGTCGAAGTAGTCGAATTCCTGCGGACAATATCCGCCGAGGATATCGTACGCGCCCAGACAGCTCTCCTGTCGCAAGAGGCAAGTATCTTTTTCTTTCGTATCTATCTTCTCGCGCTTCTGATCAAACATTTTTCTTAATTATGTTGTAACGAGCGAAGTTTCTTCAAGTTTTCCAAGCCTAAAATAAGTCTTTATCGAGAATTTAAATGTTAAAAAGTTGCGAAGAATCGAGTACGAATATTATACGTAGATTATAATTTCACAAAAATCGATAGATCGCAGCAATCCAAGCTTTTAAACAAATTTGGAAAAATCTTGGATAAAAATGATTCCTGATCGATTTCGACTAAGACGCGAATATTTTTACGCAATTTCCCCCTTGAAATATATATCTTATCTCTTTATCTCTTTTAGGAAAGATTAAGTTTTAACCTTGCTTTTGGAATGAATAGCGACGAAATAGCGGAGAATCCTGTTTTACCAGAATCTTTGGAAGAATTAATTAAAAAAGAGGTAGACATTCCCGTGATGGCCAGCCACACGTCCAACGAGTTCATTATGTTTTTGCAAAGTAATTTTTTTCATTTAAGAAGAGAAGATAAATAAGACTGTAATGATAAAATCATACGTATTCGTTTCTTTCTTTTTCAGATAAAAGCGAACAGCTCATACGTTTATTCAATTCGTATCTATTGACGCATGTGAAAAACTTAGGATCGTTGAAGATGTTGGAGGATGAGAAAGTTAAAATTTTATACAAATCGGTGAAGGAGCGTTACTTCAACGGGAACTCGATCACCGCCAATGATTTCAACGAATTGACGGAATTTTTGGGCAACGTTTATTTTGTCATTCCCGCGATCCTGTGGCTGCAGGATCGAATAAGAAGGGTAACTTCACCCAGCTACTTTTGCAAATTTTCGTACGTTGGCAATGAGAAAACACCCACCGATTTGCTGGTGAAACGACAAGCTTCTGGTGACTATATTTCTTTTTTTTTGAAATTTCCAATTATTAGCTGTGCAAATAACGATCTTTCCCCCTTCTTTTTTTTTACGATCATAAATACTTCTGAATCTACCACTAGAAAATGTTGCTTGCTGTGTATGGAAATTTAATTTTTAATTTAATTAATGTGTTAATTATTGTGACCAACTTAATTTAAAATTCAATATTTTAATCTTATTATTTAACGTTTTAAAAATCTACGTGAATTTTTATTCTAATTAAAATTAAATGAATTAATTCGAACAAAAATAGTATAAAAATAAATCATCGATCACTATTATTATATTATTATTTGTTGGATGATAAATGGTTGAATTTTTTTATATTTCCACTTCACAATCGTTCGTGGCGCCATCTGGAAGAGCGTTCTTTCGTTTTCAAGAAGAGTCGCGATGAAGCATCATTCGTTGCTTACTCTTTGTATTCCAGCTTAGGGAATCAGCTGTCGAAGCTACTGAAATGGTGCTACTGGGAGACGCAGTATTTTACAAAAGATGCAAAAGGTACCAAAGATTCGAAGCCGGAAATTTTATATTTTGAAAGATGACGATATCTTGATACGTAATCTTGTAGCTGATTTATGTAATAAAATCTTGAATTTGGAAAAAAAAAAGGAGGAAAGAACTTATTTGCACTCTTATTTATTTAATGCACGTATCTTATATACCAATCTTTGTTGCATCACGATCCCATAATAATTATCCCATAATAATCGTGTTTTAAGTGACAAATCTGTAATTTCTTATTTAAAAATTAATTCGAAATTCAAGGCCATGTCGAGAAATTCATCTAAATTACATCTCAAATAATTTATCTCAGGAACATCTCACGTGGACGATATCGCTTACTTGTTATATTTGCCCAAGTGTAAAGTTGAAAATCCGGATCCACCGGCGGTTGGAACGAAGGACAGGATCACGTTGGAACGAATGACCAGGATGTGGACGAATTTCGCTAAAACGGGGTAAATATGAAACGTGTAATTAAGAAATTTCGTAGAATATTATTCCCCTACGTTTTTTAATTCCAGAGATCCCGTCTCGGTTAAAGACGAGTTTGTCAACGTCGATTGGAATCCCGTAACCACGGACGAATTCTATTATTTGGACATTGGGGAGGAGTTACGAATTCTCCCCGTCCCGGAACATTTATTATTCTTCGAACGGGCTTTATAATTTTTTTAGGATTGACGAAAAATTGATTTGTGTCGAATTTTTATTCCATTTTATTTATATATATATATTTTATAACAATACATTTTTAATCGCCTTCTTGCCCTCAGATGCAAGATGGCCAAATGATGCAAAGGATGTAATAAATACACTTGTTACACTTCTACCTCTTGTAAAATGTTATTGACAGCTATTTACACGCATCGACTAAGCAGACGGAATCTTATCTCGTTTGCCGTGTATCTGGGAATACCTGATACGAAACTCTGAAATCATCAAACAGAATCTACGGAGCAAAGTATGTAAATCTCGAAAAAATCGAGTCTTGTTTTCGCGGAAAATTTTTTTTTTAATTTCGATTAAAAGGAAGACAATACAAGATGAGACAATACAGCGTAATAATTACGTTTACTTAAATTAAATACGTATCATTTTTTTTTTATTAAACCGTTTATGCTAAAAGCGAACTGCTTAAACATTTTTTTTCTTTTTTCGTTTTCTCGTATCATGAATATGTGCACGTTTTTTTTTTCTTTAAATTAACTTGTCTTAACAACATATGTGCGTTTCGAGATTAAAAAAAAAAAAAAAAAACAACTTACTTTATTACGTATATACTATATTTCCCTTAAGAAAAAAACTAGAAAATTACACTTTCAAGTGTAATAAGTCATAAGGTACCGCGTAGAGCTTTCAGTCGAACGATTTTCAATATTCCCGAATTATTTTTATTCGCCAAGAATATTTTCGATTCTTTCTTTTTTTTTTTTTTTTCTTAATCCACGATCTACTTATTCCAAAAGGCGAAGGCCTTTTGTATCCTTTCGTTATTCGGTTTCTTCGCTGTCGTGGCGATCGAGGGATAAACGCGTTCCGACATTTGTGGAACGTTTGTGCCGGATGACTTGGATGTCGCCACCGTCGTCGCCGCCGCCGCCGCCGCCGCCTCTTTCTCGAATAATTTCGCGGTACGACTCACGTTTCCGGTCGGGACGAATTTGCTACGAATTCTCCCGATTAATAACCTCGGGTCCTCAATCTCGCTGGACACTGAAAAACACAAACGCCGAATTTCAACCCGATCTCAACTCTTAATCATCGAACGAAGTTTAATCCAATGTAATCGATTAGAAAAAAAAAAAAAAAAAAAAAAGAAAAGAAAACTCGTAACGGAAAAGTGTTGCACATTGAAAAAACACACCTTCATGCTGCCGATTAATTTCACGCGAAGCTTTATTCACACCGCCCAGCGTAGCTACCTCGATACTCCCTTTTTTGGTATGTCTCTTTGGATCCGAAACTTTTATGCCTCCCACGTTCGCCGATATTTCCCCGATATCGTCGTCGAGCAACGTTCCGCGATCCTCGAACTGTCCCAACTTTTCCAACAAGCCCTTATTATTATTATTGTTGTTGTTACTCTCGTTGTCAGCCGCCTCCTCCTCCTTGATCGCCGATATACCCAACTCGTTCACCTGTTGGGAGGACGTGGACAAGTTCGAGGCGCAGTCACCGATCCCGGAGTCGCGCGAGTCGCCCCTGAAAACCCGGCGAGGCTTCTGCGTGCCCCCCTCCTGATCCATCTTCTCCTTCAATTCCTTCTCGATCTCCGTCACGATGTCCCCCTTCTCCTCCTCCCCCTCTTCCTCGACGCTCCACGCCGCCGATCTCATTCGCGAGAAATCGATCCCCTCGACGTTGGCCGACGATCTCGTCGTCGGGTCGCCGTCAAAATCGATCAAATTCCTCTCGATCGATGAGATCGTCTCCTCCTTTATCGGCGATACGCGCTCCTCCACGATCCGCGCCACCGTTTCCTCCTCGATCCTCTCCATAGAACGCGCCGATTCTTCTGACCGAGACTCTTCTGTCTGGACCACGCTCTGCATCTCCTCGAGAGTATCAGTTCCCCCCCGGATTATTTCACCGGATTCTTTTCCCGGGGAACACGATACACCGTCGTCGCGATCCCTCGGTTCGTTTTTCAACGAGGGGGCGGCGTCCTTGCTCGTCCTCCCTTCCAGAGAGGAGTGTACGGTTTCTTCGGGCAAGATGCTCATCTCGGTTTTGTAACAGAAGGAGTACACGTTCTTCGGCACGCCTCTGCCGTCCCCCCCTTCCGCTGTCGAGTTGCACGACGATCTCGACCCGTCGCCGGCCGATCCCTCGAAATCGATCGTTCGAGGGGGGTCGGCAGAGGTGGGGGTTGGCGAGGATTCTATCGTGGTTGGGCCCCGTCTGCTGTTCGCCGAAAGGATTGCCATCCTTCCGAGTGCACGAATGGCGTTTCCCGTTTTCTATTGTAACAGACGAAAAGCGCACACGAAACGCAAATACGAAATCAAATCCATGCTTGGGATTAGTGATTTTTCTTTTTCATGTTTTTTTCAAGAATTTGGAAGATAATTTTTACAAATTGGCAAGCTGTCCACTGATTCGTGCATTGGATATATTTTGTATTTACAATCTTTTTCTTTATAAAGAAATTATGATTTGTCGTTAATAAGAATGGAAAAAAATCGTGCGTTCGTTTTTCACTGAATTTTCAATTTAATAGAAACACGGATGGGCGAGAAAAGTTAATGGTTCAAGCGAGAGACGAAAACTTGAAAGGCTACACAATCTAACACAACAATGCGATAAAATATTATTGTAAGCCAAGTACAAGCAAGATGTGTGAGAATAGATCTTCGTCTCTTCGTCACAATGTGAAAAAGTAATTCTTACCTGCCATTTTCTTCGCACGATGAATTTTTTCAGCTTCTCAGTCGGCAAGGCTATCCTACTCATTGCTTCCGCGTGTTGCGCCATCCAAGAGTGCTCTAAACACTGTCTAGCCGACATTCGCGATCTATAAATCACCCGTTCATATGTTAAATAATTGTAACGCTTAAAGAGATATTCTTAACGATACGATATAATTTCTAGAAACGTCGTATTTCAATAATTGACTGTTGTTCAACAAAATTACAGATTGTTAAAATTGTTACTTTATATGCATGTTTGGATAATCGACATTATACTTGTGCGACGGACACTTGTGTGTAATAAAATTTTAAACAAAAATTGATGTCGATTATGACTCGATAAATAATAAATTAATAAATAAATCGATTCTCAAAAAATGTTTCAAGTTTCGAATATCCATCTCCTCGTGAAAAAGTATTTATTTATTAAAGATATTATTATTTTGTCACGTACTCCTTTCGCTTGACAAGCAAACCGCTGATGAAGTCCTTAGCGTCGTTCGAGATCGCATCGAAGGCCTCATCCTCCAGGTCGTAGTCGGCTCGAGTGATGTTGGCGAAGGTTTCGGCGTCGTTGTCGCCCATGAACGGGGACAAACCGGTTAATCTGATCACGTTTTACGATCATGTTCATTACTCGAGAGATCCTTAAAACGTCGAGTTAAAATTACAATTTTAATCGTCACTCACAGAACGTAACAGATGACACCGACGCTCCACATGTCCGACTCGGTGCCTATCGGCTCGTAATTTATAATTTCAGGCGGAATGAACTCCGGGGTGCCGAAGAGAACTCTGATCGGCGTGTCGGGTTTCAGTGTCTGCGCCAGGCCAAAATCGATCAGCTTGATTTGATGGGACGTTCGTGTCCTGCACATTATGTTTTCTGGCTGGAAAGAATTGGAATTTATTTCAAATTTCAATCAATATGAAAAAGAAGAAAAGCATCACGAGAGTCTCTCTGTGATTAAATTTCATTTATAATAGAGATTGGCATCGATTATTACTAATATTGCGTAAGATATTAAATTGGTAGTGTGTAATAAGAGTTTGTCAAATAATTTTCAAAAGAATGAATTCGTTTAAATTGCAATATTATTCCAATATTAGGAATGTTACAACATTTATTTTCCTATTTTCTTAAAATTTAAACAACGATCCAATTATATTTGCAAATCTTTTGATCGACGAAAAGATACAAAATTTTAAGCTTTAATTTTAATTTTAATGATATTAATGATGATGTTAAAAAAAATAATCCTCACCTTCAGATCCAAGTGCACCACTTTGTTCTGATGCATGTACTCCACACCCTCGCAGATTTGTCTCATGAACAGTATGCTGTCCCTTTCAGTCAAGGTGAAGTCATCGGCGACCACCCTCTCGAAAAGTTCGCCACCGGAAATACTACGAGTAAATAAAATAAATATATCGAATCTTTCAAACATTCTTGACGAAATGACGAAAGCTTACTATTCCGTGACCATCACGATCTCTCGAGGGCTCTCGAAAGCGGCAGCCAGCAGGAGAAGTTTCGGATGCCGCAGCATGTTCATGATCCTGATCTCTTCCCGAACTTGCTCTCGATCCTTCGTTTTAATCGTTCTCACGAATTTCGCCGCGAAATTCGTATCCGACGATTTTTCGATTATCCTCCTCACGGTTCCGTATCGGCCTTTACCCAATTCCTCCAATACCTCGTATCGATCGTTGAACAAATGCCCATCCTCCATTTCGACTATTCGAGCTTCGAACGGTGGATCGAACTCTTCGAAAGGAAACATTCTCATAAATGGATGTTGCATTTTAAGAAAGTAGGGATGTTGTGTGAAAGTTTCGATTAATCTTTTCAAATTATCTATCTTTAACACACGTATATACTTTCAATGTTGGGATGAAATATTTTACGAGAATAATGTAAATCGATTTTTAATGAGAAATAATTTACTTAGAATATTTGCTCGAACAATTTTTACAATTACCTTCTTCATCCTCCTCCAGCCACATTTCACCTTCTTTCGGGATTCGAACAAATTGAGATTCGTCGCCGGGTTCGCTAACCCCGTGGATATTTTCAGCTCTCACGCGGAAACGATATCTTTCACCGGGTATCACGGTGTCGGAAGGAACGGTGATGCTGAGCGAGAGGCAGGATTCCGCGATCGTTGTCCACCTATTTTCACCGGCATGATTCATCTCCACGGTGTAACCGGTGACCGTGCAACCGCCATCGTAAGGTGACGACCGCCAATTGATGGTTGCTGTACCCGTGGAGCAGCATATGTTTGGAATACCTGCCGGTGGGTCGGGTGGACCTGCGAAAAAAAAGATAAGAAAGAAAGGTCGTTTCGTTGTGAAATCAATTTTGAATAGATACATCGTTAAGTATTCGTCGAATATTTGACATTTTGAAAAATGTTAATTTCTAATCTTGCTTTGTTTCTTATTATTACAAACTGGAAATGGATAAGAGAATTGTTAAAAAAATTTATTTTGTTTTGCAAGCAATTTCGTCGAAATATATTTTTCGAATATTTGAAATTTATTTGAAATAATCGATGAACTTATAAATTTATTTCTTTTCGGATTATTCATCGCGATAACATATCTCTCGAATGTTTGGTATTTTACAATCATTTTTATTTAAATTTCTAATCAATTTGTACTATTCTGCAACGCTAATTAGATGTTGGATTTTTTAAATGTTATCTATATTCGTAATGTAAACAGTTTTTAATCAGATCCATTAGTAAGACGATTTGTAGAAACACGTGGAACGCGTTTTTTCTCGATCTATCGTTTACTTTTCAAACGACTAGGTTTTTTTTTTTTTTTTTTTTTCTTAAAAGCGATCACTGATAAACAGTAAATGAAAGACCTCTTGTTTAACGATTCATTTGAAATTATATAAACAAGTATGGTTATTTTTCCTCCGATATGAATCATCAATTACTAATTACATAGATTAAAATCTTTAAATTAGAAGAGGATGAATTTTCACGTACGAATCGAAAAAATGAATCTTATTTTTAATCTTTGTTCTAAAAGAACAGAGAAATATCGAACAATTTTTAATTTCTTTTCTTTCTTTAAATTAGAAAATTTTCCAATTAACAAAAATAATACATTGTTACACAAATGTTACAAATTTTATCGATAATTTCAAATATAATTAAATTACGAATTTTTATCGAATCTTACGAAATTAAATGAAAATCATTATATTTTATTATAAACTCTTTAATTATTGCACTATTACATTAAAACCATTTAATCATATCAATTTTTATTAAAATGTCACATCTTTAAATCGTTGTCCTCCTATATTATCTACGCACAATCAATGACAATCATTCATAAAGATAAACATTTATACAACATTTCGACAAATTATTTCATTTTGCCAGCAGTAATTACTACACCAATAATAAATAACTTTCCATTACCCATTCTTGCTTCTTGTCAAGAATCTCTCTTCTCCTTACAATCACTCGAACAAAACCAATCTAGAATAAATTAGAATATTAAACGTAGTGAAAATTCCCTTGTCGTTTTACTGTCTCCAGTCATTCTAGACGAATATCGATTCACGTACACGGTACACGTACTTTTTCACCACTGTTTCGTCCTCTCGTGATCCCAAGCGAAGAGGAAGCGTAGACGAGGCATATGGTGGGGACGCAACGAAAAACGAGGAAAGGAATTATTGCGCGATACGTCACGTGAGACTGCCGTCTACCTTGTACATAAGAAGCGGAACTGGACCGTGTGACACGCGCTTACGCACGTGGAACAGTGCTTGTTTCGTTCTAAATTGCGTTTGGCGACGTCGAGTGACGTGTAATCATTCGTTATTTAGGCATTATATCGGAACAGCGGAGTTTTACGAATATTCTTAAGCTTAAGAACTACCTCCTCCAATCATAATTGATTGATTCTTTCTTTAAATTCAAAATTTTGACAGATCTCGAATTATTATTCGAAATTATTTATTATTTAGAATTTTTTTTTTTCATTATTTTCCTCTCTTTTCTTTCTGGATTATGAAATTGTATTAATTAAAAAGATTATTATCATTGTTATATTGTATAAACGTTCTCTTGAAATTATTCACGTACATTAAAAAAAATAAAATAAAATATTTAAACTTTTAATAAATTGACTGTTTAAGAAATGCAACAAATTAAGAAAAATGTATAATTTCGTTCGATCAAGAAATATTGGAATTAATTTTTTTTTCTATTTCTATGGCTTCTACGATTTTATTTTAACTCTGAAATTAGCACGATTAATTATTGCATTGTTAATTATCCGCATTTATCGTCCATATAAAATTTGTAATATTCTCAGGAAACTTTACCAAGAAGTTTATTTATTAATTAACGATATAAACAATTTTACTAATTTAATGAAGAAATTTTTCATTTTCATGCACTGATTCTCAACGAACAATTACTCACATTTACTTAGATTATGCATGTATGTTCAGGTTTGAAAGGGAGATGCTTTACATATCTACTATCTCATGTTTTATTACGTTACTATCGTGGAAGAACTGGAAGAAGATATTACTTGTTTTCTTCCAGTTCTATTTATACGGTCAAAATCTTTATAATTTCTGCATTATATGAAATTTTGTAGAATATGTAGAGCACAATGATCTACATGGGGTAATTTTTTTTATTACTGGAATTATCATTTTGAATGAATAAAATTAAGCTTCAAAATTTCAATATTTTCTTCCATTTTTAAAGTATGACTTTATAAATTTTCAAATTTTGTAATATTCTATTGTAAAAAAAAATATATATATATATTTTCAGACGAAATTAATATAAAAGAAAAAAGAAAAAAAAAAGAAATAATGAAAATATAAAGATTATGTTATGATTTCAAATACTTAAATAGATATTTTATCAAGAAAAAAAATTATTACATAATACATCATATTACTAGGCGATAAAATAGTAAAAAAATTATCAATCTATTATGTTCTATACTAATAAATTTTCAAATCAAATCATTTTTTAATTAAATCAATTTTCTAAAGATAATATAATTTGTGCAATCCACTTTACATATTGTACATCATTTATTATACACTGATAACTCTAATTACCATTTTTTACATTATAATTATCTATTTATATCACACAGTTTTTATATCACACAAATACGGATATTATGTCATACATAAGAAGCGCATATCGTCCCGCACACAGGTTAAGCGAGTGATGTAAGCTCATTTCATAGCTTTGTAAACATGAATCGTTTTCTTGTTCGTGTTCCGTATTTAAACACATATACAGATATGCTTGAATTTATGTCTTGCTTCTACTCGAGACCCACTTACGTAATGCCAATGTAATTTCTTTTAGAATCACTTCTATTTGATTTTATACACGATTAATAACGACTCGTTGACTAATAATAATTCGTTTCGACGTATATATCTCGCTATACGTACCTTCAACGGCAACGCTGAAACATCGTCGATCTTTCCCAAGTTTATTTTCCACGGACACCTCGTATTTTCCGGCATTATCAGCCGTCACATCGTCGGATATCAAGCAAGAGACACCTCCGCCATACGTGATCGCAGTCTTTTTGTTTGGAATTAATTCTCGCCCCTTGAACAGAAAATATATTCGTTTAAATACTCGATTAACCTTGCACGATTGCGAGCAGCGAATACGAGCGACTGATAGTCGCTCACATATCATTAAGCTTATCGTATTTGATCGTGAGCGATGTATAGGATGGGACGAAGTTTATGGTATATGTGAGGTGAAAGTAGATTTGAATGACTTTTTTTTTAATTCTAATAATAAAATTTGGAAATGTATAGTTCAAAAATTGATTTGAAAAATAAAAATTTTATTTATTCGAGAAATAAATTATATTTTAATCGATTTGTTTGTCAAGTGTTTCAATAATAGAAGATAAAAGGTAATGAGGCTGTTTGTATATCTATAAGAAAGATAGATTTCACCTTTTAGATAAGAAGTTAAAGATAAGCATTCAAGTAGTATCAAAAGGAATATATTTAAATTTAGATATGAGAAAAATTATTGGAAAATAGATATTTCACTTTTATGATTTCGTAGTAGAATTAAATATCAAATATCCATATCAATAAGTAAAATATACAATAAAGTATACAAATATTGAGATAATTTATTTTAAATATATTAATATTCATATAATATCATTTAGAATGAAATAATATAGTGGAATAAAAATTTTATTTGAATAATTATTTGAAAAAGAGTTCATTCATGATAACGTTTAATCCTAATTAAAAATTCTATGATTAAAAATGAATAATAATAATAAAACTGTGGACATGCATTATAGTTTCTTAATTTTTTTTTAATTAGGGATAAAGTTGAAAATTATTTAATTAAAAATAAAAAGATTAGCATTTCAATTTAATTAATATTGATTAATACTGTGCAATCAATTACAAGTTTTGAATGATTCAATATTTTTATGTTTTGCAATACACTTCACATATTTTCGAGTGATATTTTAAGAAACACCGACATATTACAAATAAATTATTTTATTTATTAAATATTTAATATTTAATAAATAAATTGTAATAGTATCTCCATTTTGTATAATCTTGTGTAATCCTACTGTACTAACTAATTTTAATTAATTTTACTATTAATAGATTGATCAACATTTTTATTTTATATCTATTTCGTAGTTAAAAAAATTATTCTATAACTATTATTTCTATTCTAATTTTTAAGGTTATTTTTCATGTATGAACTTTGAACAACATGATTATTTTTGCTTATTTGCGAGCTCGAATCCTTTCTTCATCTACTAGAAGAAAAGAATCGTATAAAAAATGATCTTGAAAATTCAATCACTTTAATCTATTTAAAAAATTCCATATCTCTTATTTTTAATACTAATAATCTTCTTTATCTATTAATCTAACCCCTCCCCCCCCCCCAAATTCTTCAACACCACATATATTTTCAATCCACCCTATATATAATTCATGTCCAACCATTTTAACTTCTATTAAGTTGCAATTATGCCCTATCAAGGTGAATTTAAACTCGATATTAACTATATTCAATGGATGTAAATAGGAATAATGACTCTCTTGTCCAAAACAATAACGTCTTTTTAATCCTTCCTTAATAACAAGAACTTCTTGTATTTTTTTTTTTTTTCCTCTTTCTCTAAACTCGATTAAACAAATCTTCGATATCTAGAAAACTAGAGAGAACGAACGATTGAAAACTGGACACATATGGATACTGGATAGATATTCACCGCTCGAAGCCATTTGACCGCCGGTTCCGGATGACCTCGATACGTGACCCTGAGGACAACCCTGTTTCCTCTGAAAACGGTGACATCAGCGGGCACCTTCACGATACAAGCCGCAACGGACTCCTCCTCCTCCTCCCCGCCGACAATCTTCTCCTCCTCCTTCATCACTATCTCATCATCCTTTTGTATCGAGCACTCCTCCTCCCATTTCCTCCATCTCTTCCGGTACGTGCTTCACGCATATTATCGGCGTGTTATCGTGCTTATTAACGTTATCTTGCCTCGTCTCGTTCTTATCAGTCTTGCAAACGTTTGAAGTCATCGTCGATGCATTCACCAATTCCTCCTCGTTCTCCGATAATCTCGTCTCCCTCGATCGTTTCTGCCTGACGAACGTCTCCTCCTCGTCCGACGACGTCCGCTCATCCGGTTTCCCTCGTTGCACTCGTTGCGTCGTTTTACGCGCGAATTTTTTAAGATTGACATCTTTCCTGTTCCCAGTTTTCTCGGGCAGTTTGGTCGACTTTCTGTCGAGTAACGGGCTCGGTGGTAATACATTTCTCCTGACAGGCAAAGGGGACAGGATAGGACTCGGCGTGGATCCTCGAGGTAACGACCTGGCTCGCAACGGAGACTCGTTGCGTCGTCGTTGAGGCGACGCAAGAGGAGCGTCTTTTCTCGTCCTTCGTAAGGAGTTGCTGCGATTGCAACTGGGCGGAGCTAAAGGCGGCTTCTCGTTTCGATTTTCGTTCGTGGATCGATTCAATCGTAGCTCGGCCGAGCAACTGATCGACGGCCCTTTACCAGCCACGGATGCTGTGCACCGTATCTCGCCGACGTCTCGCTGTTGCACGTCGTGTATCCTGAGAATACTCACGCTGTCGTCTTTTTCGATCTGGGGAATCAGTTCCGTTTATAATCTTTTTTTTGTTTGCAGAGAAACAAACGTATCGTGTGGAAATCATTCGAAAATTGCACTTTGACATACCTTGCACCTTGGATTTTCTTTAACGTCCCTTCCATTGATCGTCCACGTGATCTCAATTGGTTTTCCGCATTGCACTCGGGCACAGAAACAAGCAATGTCTCCTTTCGATGCGACGACCGACACTGGAGCCTTTGTGAACTGTGGCGCCAATTTCGCTACACCTTTGTAATCTGTGCGTGCAAAATAAAAATGTATGTTCACCGATGCATTTAATATCTTGCAAATCCTTTGAGAAAGGAATGTAATTAAATGTAGAAATGAACTAATAGTAACGAGTATACCTGAAATTTTATGGATTGTAAATAACTTTATCCTGATTCAACATACGTACCTTGAACGATAAATAGGCCATTGCTGGATGCTTCCCCGAAATTATTACGAACGAGGCAAGTGTATTCGCCAGCGTCTTGTGGACAAACGTTGGATAATCTGAGAGCGATACCACCATCGCTGTACACGACATACTTGTGCTCATCATTGTCGAGTATCTCGCGACCGTCTTTCAACCAAATCATCGAGAAGGGCGGTGTACCTGAAAGCATAAAAACCATTAATTAATGAAACAGCTTGATATTTTATTTTAAATTTACGTTTTAACCCTTTGCGCTTCAAGCAACTCCACACGATTTACTTCGATGAATTTTTTAGCTAACTTAAAATGATCTCACGGACAAATTAACGTATAAAACTTTTATATTTTAATATTTTTATCTTTACATGACGAAGAAAGGAAATTTGTTGAATATTTATAAAATCTATATCGTTGTTTTGTGTGATATTTTAATAACGAAGTAATTATCAAGATGGTTCGTGAGGGCAAGTTTGAAAGCAAACCCAATAACCCTCACATTCACTATTATCTATTATTCTTATTTTTCATTTTCTTATACTACAATTTCTTAAATAGAAATAATTTCGTTATTTAATAACGAATTACCGTATTCCATGCTTACAAAACTTTGAAAATAATATTTCTATTCCCACGGCTGTCAAACTTGGATACACTTTACACGTGAAGCGATACTTTAAAGAAATCAAACATAAATAAATCTACTACATCAAATCGAATGATACCTGAGAGCCATTGGAGCGCAAAGGGTTGATTAAATTGACAAGCGTTCGCGAAAATTGTGCTCTTGGCGCGAAATTCTTTAATGGCTCTTAGCGTGAAATTCTCGTTATCACTCGTTCTCAATTATTACCCGTGAGTCTCGTGTGCAGCTCGTAGCAATGACCTTCCACGACGATCGATTCCTCGGCGAGTGGGTGAAGAAATCTCGGCTGATCCTTGTCACTCGTGGATGGATTGGAAGGGCTAAGGACGGTCACCTGTTTGTTGGAAACAATTTGAAAAACAAAATAGAGATAATAATTGCACGTGTAAGTAGAACACAGATAACACGATTATTATAAAGCGTTCACCTGGCAAGTATTCCTCGTAGAGCCAAGCACGTTCGTTGCCACGCAGGTGTACTCACCCGCGTCGCTCGATTTCACTTTCGATATTTCGATCTTTGCCGTTTTCCCGTCGAAATACCTTTTTATTCGGCTCGATCGTTCCAACGGCCGTCCATTCCTGGAATCGTTATCCATTTTTTAGAAGAGGAAGAAAGAAAGAGAAATTGGGAGAGGGTTTAGAATTAGCTTTTCCTGAATTTCACCTGAACCACGTCGGTGTCGGGCTAGGCGTCCCTCTGATGCCGCACTCGAGGTGCAGCCTTCCGTTCGTTCTGCCGCTCGTGTCCAGGAGACTGCGGCTGAACGATGGATACGTTCTAGGCGATGCACTTCTTATTCTGATCGTGCGAGCGACCGACCCAAGTAATTGACGATCTTCTCGAAAGAGAGAAATGTATTTTGAAATTTTAAAAAAAATTATTACAGCTGTTATATTTAATCTTTTGCACGCGCAACGATAACAATAATTAATAATTAATAATTTACATTGCAAGTAATATGCACGTATGCATGCACAATTTAATTCTCTCTCTCTCTCTCTCTCTCTCTTCAGTAATAAATAAAAAACAATAAAATCTTGACGTTATATATTTCAAAATGAGAGAGATGAGTTATTAAACGTTGGAACCATATCTCATTTATCTTTTCGAATACGTAAATTCTCATTTATACATTTAACAGGATTTTTTCCTTTATTCTTTTTTTCACTCCTTCCGCTAAATAATAAAATTGACAAAAATAATAAAAAATGACAATAAAAATTCTCACGACGTAATTTGAAAAAATTTTTACTTATTCCTTCTCTAAAATTTACGACAAAAAGAGAGAGAGAAAAGAAAAGAAACGTTGGCGAAATTTACGCACTTATAACTTCCAGACGAGCGCTGGCTTCGATACGGCCGTAATCGTTCTCCACGATCACCCTGTAAAGTCCCGCGTCCTCCAGTGTTACCTCGACGATTTCCAATATCTTCACGTCGTCCCTCTCCTTCATCGAGATCCTCGCGGTTGGGGTGACCGTTGTCCCGTTCTTGTCCCATTTGGCCCAGGGCGTCGGGTGGCCGACCACGGCGCACTGGAAACGCACCGTTTCACCCTCCTCGACCACGCGGTTGTGGGGGACCGCGTAAAATTTCGGCGGACTGATCTTTGGCCGCTTCGACAACGTGCTTCGCGGAAGAAGCTGAGGGGATCTTAATTCTCGGCCATCTGTAATTGTTCCAATTCTCTTATCTATTGTAACAATTCTTGTGTGAATCTGTATTCGTATGTTAAGAATAATGTTATCCAGGAGACCTTAATTCTCGACCATTTGTAATTGTTTCAATTCTCTTATCTATTGTAACATTCCTTGTGTGAATCGTATGTTAGAATAATATTATTCGCGATGGGTGTTTTAAACACAGTTTATCGCCACGATTTTGGAAAACGACAAAGTCTTAAGTTTTTTACATTAAAGATCATCTAATGCTACGATATCTTTGAAAATCACAATTGTAAAATTGAAAACAAGATCTGCACAAGATCTATTAATTTGTGTATAATAATACGTTTATACATTGTGAACGATGATTAAATTTAATAAAACAGACGTAAATTTTACTTTAAGAAGAGGAAAGAGTCAGGGAAAAATGTACACTTACGCGAAACTGCCGGAGACAAACTCCTGATCGGCGTGGATCGTGGTGTCGATCTGGGTGTCGATCCTGCCGAGAGAAGACCCGCGGGTCTCGTCAATCTTTGGCTCAAAACATTCTCTTTCCCTTCGGGCACTAAACACGAACAAAACGGAATAAACTTTTATTCAACTTAACTTTTCCAGCTCGAGTTAACCTTCACATTTTCATCCGTTTCCACAACTGATCATTCGTTCCAAGAGGGAACGTAAATTTTCAGCCTTTGAAAAAACGAAGGCTACTTTTCCACGCATTTGTATCAATGTTTGCCTTATCGAAATTACCATCCACTATCAGGCACGCCGAGGTAAATGCCTTGCCGAGGTCGTTATATGCCACGCAGGTGTACTCGCCCTCGTCTTCCGGATAAACATGCTGGATGCACAAACGTGCGGTTTCACCGTCGAACTCAGCCGAGAAATCCCCGCTCATTTGCAGTATCTGAATATCATTTAAATACAAAAATTCATATTCACACTCGAACAGTTAGTTAATCATGCAATGTGCGAAAAATTTATCACACAGATCGATCTAAATCAATTCATCCAGACTTTATCCAATCAACTTCAGCAAAATGAATCAGTTGAATATTTAATCGTATGTAACGAAATTATAATTATACATCAAATTTTTAAATGTACTGTTTGTTAACACCTGCCTTTCCTCCGCGTTCCCAGCGTACCAGTGGCGGCTCGGGCGTAGCGTGCACCTTGCACTCGAGAGTGACAGCGTCGCCGTCGCAACACCTCAGATCTCGAAGCTCCCTCGTGACCATAGGCAAAGTGAGCACGTTCCTGTCAATTGTACGCTCTTATTTCTCTTAGCTTAAACCGCGTTTGGTATTTCTTTTTCTTTTCTTTTCACCGATTTTCAAAATACACACGCTTACCCGTGCGTGATCCCATCTGATTTCTTCATTTTCTCCTCCTTGCCTTGGCCTGAAACGATGATCGATTTTCGTCGAAAGCGAGATCGAACGTACGAATCACAAATCCTCTCACCTTTCGCGTAGATCTGCAAAGAAATCACGGCTTTGGCCTCCCCATGGCAGTTCCGCGCTATTACGGAATACGTCCCCGTGAAGTCGAGTTTCGCGTACGGTATTTCCAGACGGTAGTGAGATCCTTCGCCGACCAGCCGGAAGTGGGCTGCGTCCTTGTAGTAATCGGCCTGAAAATGGCGATTAAGTAATTTTTCTCATGTAAAATTTAAAATATCTTTAATGTGGTCTTTGCGAGCGGATGCATGATTTGTAGTTCGATATGATTTGAATTCGTGTGTAACATCGTGTCGATGTATTTTTCAGCAAATTATATACCAATTATAATTTGTTTGTTGATCAATTTAAATCTTGCGAATTCAAAGGAGGAGCTGAGCTAGAAAAAATCGAATAAAGATGACTTGGTGATTTTTCGAAATGAAAAAAAAAAAAAAATGATCGAATTGATCGCGTATTATCCACTCGACTGATGAATCAACAAACAAAGTTGTGAAACGTACTTGATTAAAACTTGTAGGAATGTTTGTAGACGAAGAGAATTTGATTTAAATGGATTTGAATAACGTCACAAGCCCTGAATCATACTGTGTCCTTTGTTCTTCTGCGAACACGCGAAACTTCTGAAATCTTTCGCTAGTAAACGCAACTTTTATCGCTGACAATGATAACACGTAACTTGAGTGCGTGTATAAATACCCAACGTGAACTCGATATAACCATCGAGTACGAAAAGGAGAGGCGCTACGAAGTTTAAAGTCCAAAAAATTTACCCTGTTAAACGGGCGATCTCCAATCTTCTCCAATCTTCGGCCTCGACCTGAATTCCCGCATTTCCGTGACTGCTACGTCCACATTGAGGCCATCCTTTGTTTATTCCACGATTGATTTTTATTATTTTTACCATCGATCTCTCGAGAAATCTTTTATTTCATTCTTCTCTTTACTTTTGCGAAAAGTAAATATTCTTTGTAATGATTTTAATATTTCTCTACGAAATTAATGTTATTCTTATTTTGAATTTTGATTGAAATTAATATTGCCATCGTAGGTTTGAATTCTTTTTTTCCGAAAAATCGAATTCCATTTCAACATTGTGAATCTTTTCCTTCAACTTGTCCAATGTTTTTACGAAACTACATTTGATGATTCGCATCGATTAATCGAATCCCCTTCAGGGGATCGAAATTGAATTAAAAACGTTCTAGATACATAGAGACGAGACCAGGTAAAAAGGAGAGGGAAGGGTAGTGATAAAAGTGAGATGGGAAACGTCTTCGTCGGGTCTCTAGTCCATATAGGGAGCGAAAGTTGAACAGATCGTTCGAGACTGATCTCGTTGCACGTATGACACGAGTGCCAACGCATATTACCGTTTTTCATCGCTAATTGCACGTCTCTCCGCCTGGCACGCCCTCTCAAAACCCTTGAAAAATTAAGGTCGCTTGAAAAAAAAAAAAAAAAAAAGAAAAAGGAAGATTCGATTGATTTACCTTTCGCGACTTAACAATTATAAATATCCTCCATTCGATCGCACTTTAAATCGCGCTTTTAATTGCTTCGTTTATTACCTCAATTTTTCTCACTGTCTGTCTGATAAAAGATTTATCCAACATCCTTTCTTGGATGCTAATAAATATTCAAGAAAAAAAAAAGATATTTCGATATATATTGTGGGATATCTTCCAAGAGTAGATTACAAAATAAAAATGAAATTTAGTTGAAATTTATTTATTCAGTATCTCTTTTGGCTTTTAAAAATCGAATATAAAAAAATATTCACTCGAAAGAGTGAGATGATGGAGTGATAAATATAGAATCGTCTCATTTATTCGATAACAAGCAATTTAGCACTTTACGCCTTATTTTACTTCATCGAATAAATTCTTCGATTAAAATGTTTGAAATCGAATGTAAAGAAGAAATATTATCCTCTCGCTTTATCTTCATTTCGTTTCATCTAACGCAAATCTATTCCTTATTTCCATTCTTTAAGATCGAAATATATTTCCATTTCATTTCTTCATCGAATACAAACTTAACCCTTTAACTTAAACTTTCGTATACCAACAGCTGTAAATTTTGCACTTTTTAGGAATAATAACGATCCAAGTTAACGATCGAAGACGAAAATTGACATTGATTTATCAAGAGATTGTCATGGAGAAATGAAGTTTTCAGTATCTCTAATGCTAGAACCCGTATCGTGACATAATGGACCTTCTGAGACCCATCTGTCTTTCATCTGTCTCGGTTCGCCTACGATGAAATTTATGCGGACGACACTTCCCGTTACGGAAGAGAGGCGCCATAAACTGAGGCAGAGCCGGCTGCTGCAAGGACTTGTTGCAATGTCATCTTATATAGATCTATATTTACGCGTGTAAAACGCGGATTCTCGACGTGGTAAAAGAGAATCTATTCAGGAAACACGAGCAGAAATTCTGCGACGTGTTTTTGAGAAATATTTACGTATTTATTGAATTCACAAACGACGAATACAAGTTATTTTTAATTTTTTTTGTTTTTTTCCCCCTCGTGTGTAATAATATATACGTGCACGAGTAATGGCGCCATAATTTTTAATCGAATTCGAGAGAAGTCGTATTTATTAATTAATTTATTAACTCAATTATTATCATTTAATTATACGAAGTTTGATGTATTGCGAATTACATGATTAAATTCAGTGCGATAATTTTTAATTAAACTCTAGGATGAAGGTGCATGCGATATTTTTACGAGTTGGTTAAGCAATAAATAATCGAACAATGATATTTTTATTAAAATTCATACGATAATTTTTAACAGGAACACTGATAATATTAATAATTAAATTCAAAGGTATTATTTATTACGTTTGTTTCGTGGATGTAAACGAATCAACGATAAATAATCAAATAATAAATCGAACATGGATATTTTTATTAAAATTAATAACGTGACAATTAAGTTTTATTGGAATTGTTATTTTTTTCAAAAAAACTTTAAATTTTATATTTTTTAAGCAAATATACTTGATATAATAAATCGAATAACGATTCTTTTATTAGAATCGTTGTAATAATTCTTCAATCTTTAGTAGTGCTAATATTTTTTTTTAGTACATAATAAATGTGCATAGTAATATGCGATTCGTTAAAAATAATATTAATTTAGAAAATGTAAAATTAAAAAAAACTTTATTTAATAACTCTGCTCTTATCTTTTTTTTAACAAAATTTTACGATCCATATCGAAAAACTACGCTTTTATTTAAAGAAAATATATCGAACGATATATTAAAGCCAATACAATAATTTTTAATCGATCCCTAACAGAGAGAGATTTTTGACATTATCTATTCGTAAATGGAATCAACGATTGTTTATGCATTTAAGAAAAATTTCAATATATATATGAATCTATATATGCGTAAAATGCATATGATATTCGAAGAACAAGACACTCTTACTTAAAGCTCCATCCATGTTCATAAGAATTTTATTTCGAGTGAAAGAGCAAGTCATCGACCGGATAAATTTTCCAAATATATTTTTGACCGATCAATCGTCGATCTCTATCGCGAAATCGTTTCATTTAACAGCGCCGCAGCTGCAGTTGAAAACAAACTTGGACGTATTTGGCGCGCATTCGCAGTCGAGACGCGTGCAGGTCGACGAAAGAACGAGAGAGGAAACTCGAACTCGGCCAATATTGCTGTGAACAGGCGCTGACATTCGCGCTCAAGCGTCGACCAGCTCGATAAATGTCCTAAGAGATCGATCGATGACTCAGAGTCGCGGAGATCGCGGCTTTGAGATCTTGAACACCGATTAGATGATATTTCAATAAACTTGAAAGGAACATTGTTCGACGATTGATTTGATGATGAAATCGCGCGGATTTGATTTTTTTGATGCAGATTAAAAGCAACACAAGTATAATAGACAAGAGTAACGAAATTAAGAATGCTATCGAAGGCTGATTGAGGAAGAAGAATTATCTTTATTGTAATAAAGATAAATAAATTGTAATATGGATATATAATTGATAATCAGAGGAAGGGGATTTGAAATTAATTGTGCAGTTGAAAGGGACGATGTTATCTTTGAAGTAGATATATGTTTCAAAAGGTTGCAAAATCATATAGATATTTAAATTGGACAATTTTAATAGCTTTTTAATTTATATTTTTGTAACCCTTGTGTTATGTAATTTTGATTTATATAAAAAATAAAATCTATACGATTTTGTCATCTAGCTGAATAATATTTGATTTTTGGATTGAGAGTGAATTTTGATTGATCGTCGATTATAATAAAAATATGAATAATAATGAACCGAGTTGAATGAAGAGAAAAAATTGTATCAAATAGACGTGTTTTGCGAGATAAAAAGTTTTTCATATAGATTAGGTGTCAAGTAGAAGAGAAAATGTCTTCTGTAAGGTAAACAAGAACGTTAATATATGTAAATTCATAGATTTTAACGTCAAGTTAAATAAAATGGAATATTGTGCATAAAACAAATAAAAATAAGATTGTATAAATGAATTTACAAGTTTTTGCAAATTGGATGTCAAGTAAAAAATACAATATTAAGTGTCACATATACGAGTGACAAACTTATGCAATATCAATTAAGAGAAAATAGCACAAAAATGCATAAAGACTCAATTGGTAATGATTGAAACATTCTCAATTATTTTTAATCGCAAACTATCTTTTTATAGTCTTACATTTCAAATAAAAAAAAAAATTGATATTCACGGAACGAAGATTGTGAAAATGCAGCTATCACAACACACTGTAATAAAGTTAAATTCTTCAAAATTCAAAAAGAATTTATATAAATTAAATTCAATTTCAAATTGTACTTGTAATACAATTTGAATTTGTACTCATAATACAATTTTTTATTATTCCATAAGAGAAAAAAAAAAAGAGGGAGAAAATCAAAAGAAATTAAGTAGAAAAAATAAAAAGGATTAATTTCTGCTTACGTTTCAAATGTCCACATCGAACACACTCCAAATCCAAAGTAGAAAAATCGGTCGGTCAATCGGTTTGATAGATCGGATCACTTTCTTGGTCAGGAGATTTTCAACGAATACACGGAATAGTCCGGACAAGAGATATCCATGTCACTTGTCGATCGCAAAAACCACGATCTGGAGGGATCGTTGGTGGACGAAGTGGCTATTCGTTGGCCAAAGACACGAGACGACTGTTTTGCCGCCCGTGGTTTTACACTACCGATCCATCGACGAAGAAAGTCGACTTCGTCAGGAAAAGTGGGGAGCCTCTTCTCTCGCGCTCTTTTCGATAATGCAGATATTAGTGACGCGGCTACCAAATACGCCTGTTTATCCGGTCACCGATCGCTTCCGGTTTCTTTTTCGATTTTGCATAAACGCATGCCTAATTTACTTATTGACAAATATCTTTTCTTCCATTGGAAATATTTTATTTGCGTGATTTGGTTGGCGTATTAAATAGAAGTGTATATATTATAAAAATAATTGTGAAATATTTTTGCGTAATATAGAAAATACTTAATGAAAAATATTCTCTCTCGTATTTAAAATACTTTATTCTAAATTTTTAAATTAAACGTATGCTATATTGAAATAATTCTGAAATATATGGATGTTCTATGTTTTTCATGCGATAAAAAATTTTTTTTATTAAGAAATTATACGGAAAATATAAAATATTAATAAGAAAAATGATAATTATTATTTTTCTTATTTGCTATACAGCAAAGTACGTATTTAATATTTATGTTATACTAGTTATATAAGTATAAATTTTTATCAACACCACTAAGAGCATCGATTTTAAATAGAGATTTATTTCACTCTTTAAATATCATGTTTATTTTGAATTTTTCGTATCTTTTTGCATATTATATGTATCCTGTTATTAAATTGTTTTATACAATAAATAATATATCGATACTAACGTATGATATAAGTATCTGTAGTATCACATTTCATATTTTTGTTGTAACTTAATAATAAAATAATTTATAAATTTTTAATTACACGATATTTTAGCCTTACTTGTAGACGTAAAGCAAAAATTGGATATAAAAAAAATCTGTATCTAACCTAATATTTATAACGAATGAATCTAGATTTCAGAAGTGTCAATATCATGTTCAGATCTTTTGACGATTTTCGTTTCAGGTATGCTTTTTAATAATCAGACGCAATTATGATCCATCGCTAGAATGACGTCAACGTATTTAAAATTACTATTAATTAGCATTCGTTGACCGTAGTTTCGCGCGTGCTATCGCCGGAAAAAACTCGGAAGAGTTCAAACTGTCGATGAAGACGTGAATGGCATATCGCTTGAACTATGCGCGATGATATTCTTTCGTCGTTTTCCTATGTACCTCTTTATACCAATTTACTTATTAATCATTATTGCAATTACTGAAAACAATGACTCCTCTACGTTTCATCTAACGTTTAATAAAATCTTGTCACGTAATTACATTGGATCATTTAAAAATTATTTGTCTAAAAGTTAAACGACATTGCTTTTGTCCATAATCACTTGTACTACTACCATTCAATAACTCTTACCAATTATAACCTTATTATTGATAATCTCTGTTGCTAAATAGATAATTTTTTAATACCTTGAACATCTTCATTTTCTAACGTTAATTCTCCTTTTAAATCCGATGATCATATAATTACGCTTATTAAATAATTTAACAATTATTTTGAAAACACTGTTCCAATTACAATATTTTCATTTAAATGCCAAACGTTAAAATTAACGAGATAGGATTTAAGAGCAATTAAGCAACAAGTTGTTCGTATCGGCCTGTGCCCAATATTTTCTTTCGCTCGTCGATAATCGCGCCACAATACCTCTCGATCTGATCGTCCCAAATAACAATACCGTGCACGTATAAGGAGTTTCGGCGGATCGAAGCGCGCAATTCCGTATCCATTGTCATCAAGAAGGGGGGAGGGGGGGGGGAGAGGAGGGGCTTCCACTCGATTGAGCAATAAATTTCTCTCTTTCTTCTTGGGAGCCGGGTGTCTAACCTCACTTACTGTTACCTTTTAAAGAGCCGTCCAATATCAATGCCGTTTCCCCGACGCATATAATGCTTGGCCCATTTATGGGCATAATGCTGTATGTTACGTTGTCATTTCTTTTTCGCGATCACCTTGACCCACATCAACACGGCATTAGGGACACGTCATTTCACCAATTGCACAACGCGCCTCTCTTTCGCTCGATCAACCACCCGCCGATCCATGGATCGTCTATTCGATCGATCATCTCGTGCGATCGTTCGAGCTCGAATTTTCGAGATCGAGCGTGCGGTAAATCAGAATGGTGTGATTTGTAAAGTTGACGAGTTACATCAAATTTATAATATTTGCGTGAACCATTTTTTTTTTTTTCTTTCTTTCTTTTGGATGTACGACCGTGCACAATTCGAGACAAATTGCACTCGCACTTTTAGCAACGCAGCGTTACGAAATTCTTCTTATGTGTGTGTTTTAGCTATCTATATAGGTCATATAGCTATATGTTCGGTTTATATCTGAAATTTCGTCTTGTGGTTTTTGATTTCATACGATAAATCACCGAATGTGTATACCGTAATTGCTGCGGTCGTCCATTTTCATAAAGAATTGCGCGGCAAACGTAGATTTATAAACTTGATACTTTTTTCTTTTTTTTTTTTTTTTTAATATTCAAAGACAATTAACAAAGAAAATTATCGCGAAATATATATTTTGTGATAAATGTATCTACTGGAGTCTCTTTTAATAATTTTCCATCATCTATTTCCATAAGCAAATTCTGGAATGGCAGTGATAAAAAATTGAAATCGATGATTTACTCGAAAATCTTCTGATTCTAATGTATATGCTGATCACGTAACGAACGTACACGTCGTGAGTTCCATAAAATTGGTGAACTATTCTAAGATCGTTTATTTTAATTTTGAGAGAAGAGATATACTTACTGCATGCAATCATGAATTACTCATGTAAGTCGTTCGAGCGATGAAAATACGATATTAAAGATCTTACCCTGAGGAAATCGCGCAGCCATATTACTTCCGGTTTGGGGTCGCCGACGACCTCGCAGGATATGATGACGGTGTCTCCTTCGATTGCCTCTGTGGATAGAGGTTTCGTGACGAACAGAGGCTCCTTCGAGTATCTGAGAAATTGAAAGTAAATCTTTCTTTTTTAAGAAAACCTTTTCATCTTTTTATATAATCAAAAAAAAAAGAATATATATTTTTCCATTGTTATTATTATCATTGTATTAGATATTTCTTAAAATATCCAACGATATAACTAGGAGTTGATTGAGTCTAATTTTAATATTTATCTCGAACGAAAGTTGATGTAAAGTAATCGTCGTTGAATGTTATATCGAACTCACGGTATGTCTGGCGTCGATATGACCGTCAAAGTTGGCACTCCATCGACGGACACCTCATCATTTTGCGATTCGGCGCCAATAATGGCGACCCGTGTCGACGTCTCGGCGCATCCAACCTCGTTCGTGGCTGTGCAACAATAAACACCGGCATCCCTTGCTGTGACCTTGCCCAAGGACAGCTCGACCGTACCATCGTGGTTCAAGGTCATCACTGCTCTTCTGCTTGGCCGCAAACGAATTCCGTCTCGATGCCTGAAAAGGAATGTACATCGAATTCATTTCGATAAAAATTTGATGTCATTCGATATCACATTATCCGTTTATATCTATTTAAACCTGTGAATTTTTAAAACCTGTCAACATTCTCATTTATGCTATTTTAAAATTTCATTCGAGCGAAAAACGAATTCTATTAATGGAAAAAATTGTAACAAAAAAAGTGATAATAAATATTGTTTCGTAGAATTGTGAAAAATTATTATCATTAATTCCTCTTTTCCAAGTATAGATATTTACCATACGATACCGACACTGGGATACGCCTCAACTTGAGCAGTCATCCGCAGATCTTCCCCTAATTTCACAGTATAAAGCGGATCCAAGCCGCACAGGAAATCCGGGGCTATGTAGGCGCGAATTCCTTTGTCCACGACCAGGATGCATCGGCAGGACACCGAGCCGCTCGCGTTCTTCGCCATCACGGTGTAACAACCAGAGTCCTCAAGCATCGAGTGAATAATTTCCAACGTGTGGAAATTCGAGTCGTTGTTCCAGAATACGTGGCGCTCTTCAAGATCACGAGAATATTTAATTTCGTATGAAGAAATGGTTGGTTAAGGGTATATTTACCGTCTTGTCGAATCTCCGCGCTGTCTTTGTACCACGTGACCTCAGGAGCCGGATGTCCTGCCACTTGACACGTGAGTCTCACAGGGTAGGACATTTGCACTCTTCTGTCCCGAATTCTCATTGTGAATTGGGGCGGCCTGTCCTCCGTCTCGTCCCCTAAAGCTCTGTGATATAAAAATTTCACATCGACGTACTTTACTTAAAAATTACTTGCATTTGTTATTCTATTCATTGTTTTGTTGCTGATTTATCAGTTATTTTAAAATTTGAATTTTAAGTCAGGATTAATATCGTGTATATAAATTATGATAAATAAAATTGAATTAAAAGAAATTAACAACGATATTAATAAAAATTAAAAAAAAAATATTTTTTTTTAATTTATCGTTATATGTTTTTTCACTCCGCTTATTATATTTTTCTCCTTTCTTAATCTTATCTTAATTTATTCCACGCTATTTTTCGAGGATTAAAATTGCTTTCTGCTAAAATTAGTCGCAAAAGTGTTACGGAGAATTTGCAATTCACTTTCACGTAAATTGTGTACTAATTTAAACGCTGATCTCGGCGTCGATTATTTATACCTCGATTTAAATTTCTCATCAGCCTCGATGATCTTTGGGTCATCGACGACGAGCAATCTTGCGAACGACGAAACCTTTCCGACCGAATTGCCCGCCTCGCAAACATATCTCCCGCTATCTTTCTCTTCAACGTTCTCAATCGTGAAGCAACATTTGGATCCGCTACGAGAGATCGACCACCTCGTGTCGCCGTCTGGATCGATTTCCATCGACTCGTAGTACCATTTTATGTCCACCTTTGGATCACCTCGGATCTGTAACACAGATTCGTATAAATCTTTGCAATTATTTTTTCTCTCTTAAGAAAAACAAGGAAAAAGAAAAGTCAGAAATTTTATAAAAATTTCACAGGAACTTGTTTTTCAAACTACAGAATTCGTTGGCAAAGTTGCATTCGATTTCTTCATTATCGAAAAGTACAGTTGTTCGGTGAATAATACACGCGTGTAATGTACTTTATGACACACGCGAAACGACCGTGTGCCAATGTAAAAAGGAAAAAGTTAAATTTAAAGTCCTCTTAAGTAAAAGATATGTGATCGCAGTTGCAATTCAAGCAACAAATTGTGTTATTAAGATCCATTTCGTATTTTAAACGTAATTAATTATAAATTTACCTCGTTTATTATTCATAACGGAGAGACATGTCGATGGAAAATATTGGTGAAAAATCAAAAAAAAAAAAAAAAAAAAAAAGAAAAACATCTCCACGTACTTTTATCATAACCGATGATTGGATAAATATGGACAACACGTAAAGAAATTGTAATCAAATGTAAAAATTCCTTCGCACAAAGATTTCTGTAAATTTCTCTACAATTTTCTTCAGATTAATTATCGTTGTCGCCACGTCCAAATTTTACTCACGCGTGAAAATCGTAGCCGAGTTTAATAATAAATAGGGCGAAACAAAAGTGGCGAAACGAAGGTTGGATAATAATAGCGCACTTGCCTCGCACTCCAATTTGACTGCGCTACCCTCGAGAACTTTCAGTTGACCTGGAAGGATCTTCGTGAACTCTGGAAGGTCGACGGTGTCGCTGACCTTGACGGAGTTCGTCATAGTGACAGACTCCCCCCATCCGTAACGATTTCTTGGAGTTACTTGGAACTTGTACTCGCCCCCAGGCTTCAAGTTGAACGCGTCGAACGCGTTTATCGGTGTCATGCCCAGCTGATATTAGAATAAAATCGATCGATTGAGAAAGATTGAGAAGAAATAGGTGAAAAGGGAATAAATTTAATAAAGAAGAGGAAGAAAAGTAGATAAATGAAATAAAATTAATTACAAGTTGGGGTAAAGAACAGTGATTTTTGTGATTAAAATCTTGTACGAGATTCAATTTTTTATAATCGGAATTTTGTATTTAAATAAGGAAAAGAATGATGATTGAATAAAACTTTTTTGTTTTGAGAAAGAAGATAAAATCAAGAATAAGTTGTTATTCATTACAAGTGTTCTATTGTTATTTTCTTCCGTCAGAAAAAGAAATTAAAAATAAATTATTATTAAAGATTGGCAGTATTTTATACTATAATAAGGGAAAAAAGTCAATTGATTATCCTGATCGTAAATAAATTAATACTGATTAAAGAAGCTACTATGTACTATAATTTAACAATATGGCAATAAGATGTATCAATGAGATAAATAAATAAAATAAAATTTTAAATACATATAATTTCTGAAATGGCATAACATTATAGATATATCTTACTTGTTCTCCTTGAGAAGTGATGCATAATAACACACAGAAAAGAAAAAAACTCATGTTATTGCATAAAAATTCAGAATATCTAATTTTAATGTATGAGACCTCGGCGTGTCAACAAGTTTACTTCTAGCGTGGCACGATTCTCATACATTATATCAATTGATATTTACATTTACCATTATTGGTATTTTTTCTTAATACTTTTCAAGTTGATTTAATATTTGATTTTTCAATTTCTTACGACACGTATTGCTTAACTCTTCGAAAACTTATACGTATCGGTAAGCAATATCGATGATACCTCGACCCATCGTGCACCACCATCGCTGCCCAACAACCAAGCATCGACTCTGTAAGCAATGACAGGCGCTGGTCCTCTTCTTTCAGCTTTTCCCCAACTTAAGGATAGCCAGTTCTTTCCCCCATCAACCACCACCGGCTCGCTTGTAATTGGTCCTGGAACATCTGGAACGGAGACGAATGGAATTGATTTTGAAAAATATTGTTTCGAAGAAAAAGAATTTTTGTAGAAAAGAACTTTTCTATGAAAATTCTGATTCTAATATGAAAATAGATTAGAAGTAGATTTTCAAAACTGGCAAGTATTCATTATTCGAAACCAGAAATTCTACTCGCAATTCAACACTCGCAAATACCAAAATAGAATAATACAAATCTTACTAATAATATTTGAATCTTATGAAATGAATCTCTTACATTGAATTTATATTATCTACACATTGAACTTGATTTTATTACTAATAATTGCCACACGTTACAGCGTAATCACGATGATCTCACTGTTTAACTTGAAGCCGGTACTGCTTACAATCTTCTCGCCACTTAAGACGATCCAAGACGATAAAAACCGCGTTAAGAATCGTAAACAGTTACCACGAAGAGGCTAATATATAAAATACGTAAATTTCATCAAATTCACAAATTTTCTAATTTTAATCTAACCTCTATGCCCGTAAAGGTACTCCAAAAAATCCGTGATCAAGCAATCCTTCTCGGACCACGACCGCCTCAGACGGGTGATCGTCACGTCCTCGTCGCCGTTGTTCACGACGATCCCATGATCGTGCGGCTTCATCCTCATTTCACACCCCTTCTCATCGTTTCATTGAAAACCAGAGTCATGGAAAAATTCCACGTATTCAACGAAAGTTCGAAAAATCGTCGACACCACTCATCTCACGAATTCTCTTGCAAAATTTTTTCTTTGGCAGAGTAAAAAGAAAAAAAATGTCAAGGCGATTGTGTGTTTATTTGCCTTGAAGCCTCGCTGGTAAAAAGTGGGATGACGTACGAGATGACTCGCGTCCCGACGCCGACTGAATTTCGAATTTGTGGACGCTCGAGGATGTTGGAGGGGGGAATCACCGAAAATAACCCGAGTGAGTGAGGTGTTCCCATCGGTGCAGGTACACGTAGTGGGTGGTGTCGCGTATTTCATCCGTCATTACGGCTCGATCGTTACACTTTGTCGTTTGAATTTGATGTGTCGCCTGTTTCACGGATCGATGGATCGTCGATCCACTTTGTATCCAAATTTCTGGCCAGATTTTGACGACGAGTTGACGTTTATTGTTAAACCGTTCACTCGTTGGCAATTGTGTTATGGCATTGGCGATGATTTAAAGCAACAGCTGTTTCCAATGTATTAAGTAAGAGTTCGTGGACAGTTATTTTGTCAATATATGCACGCCAACCGTAGGTTTTTTGGATTATTTTAATTTTAATTTTGTGAACATTTTGTAGTTTTACTTTATCAATTATACGATTTTTAAGGTATTCTCTCTTTCTTTTTTCATATTCAAACATTTATCAATTTCATGATAAACTTAATTGTTGCTGATAAAATTTTCGAAACGAACGAATAAAAAATAGTTTTATTCACGGTTATTGAACCTGGATTAAGCTCCACTTTTGTTACTTCTTTCCAGGAGACGAAAATTTATTTTTTTGTTTAAATTTATGGAGAAGAGATGTATTTGAAAGCGCGCTGCCTCTAAAATTACAAGTTCCGTAATACGATCTAGAATGTTTATTTATTGAATGGCCTACTTTGTAGGAATCAGGTGTTCCTACAGTTCGCTATGTTTATTTTTGCACGTTTTCTGGAGTTAGGAGGGGAAGTATATTATCATTAAATAATCTATTATACTTTTTTTATAAAATGTTTAATTTTGCTATAATTATTTTCATATAATACGAATAAATATAAAAACGACACAAAAGAATAATAATGTTATATAATAATATCCAGTCTGAATATATAATCTAAACGTAAGATTTATCGAAACACTTGTATCTATCAAAATAAAATCTATACAATTTCACTGGACAAAGAATTAAACGATATACAAATATTGAAAAAAGTGTTTGTATATTATTATTTTATAAAGAAATTCACACAAAAATAATGTATAATGGACCATAAGATAATTTATTTTTTGGCGAAATTAATGTTCAAAATTTTGAATATTTTGTTTGATAGAACATTATAATTTGTAATTTAAAATTTTGCTTTATTTCACACTATCATAAAGTTTTATTTAAAAAATAAGAGAAAAAGAATTGAAAACTGTAAAAATTGATTTTCTTAAAATATTCTAAAAATGTAACTCATCATGCACTAGAGTTTTTCAAATTTTCCATGTATCGCTAAGATATTTCAAAGAATTAAAAAAATTAAAAATTACTTTATCTTATTCATCGTTTCAAATAAAATTTTTATCTTAAAAATTTTAACTATTCTTCTAAGCTTCATGAACGCCCAAAATTTAACCAAAATCAGGATTTACTGGTTGATTTTAATAATAATAAAAGCTTGTTAATCGAACTTGCGTAAGAATGGACTTTTGTCTCTCGCTTTACATATCGTGCAATTTAGAATCACGCAAATATTTGCATGAAATTAATTTACAACAGGCCTCGAGACCTTTGGGTCTAATTTGAGAATCGCGATTCCCTTCCAATCTCTGTAAATTCTCTTCCCTGTGTACGCATTTAATCATGCTATCCGAGTTTCTTCTCCGTTTCATTGTCATTGTGATGTATTACATTTATTTAGCAATACCAATTTTATATTTTAAAGGTTTGGTCAAGGAACCGTCACATTTGGCTCTGTTCCAGCATCGAGTTCAAATATTCGAGTGAATCGAAAATGTTTATAATTTTATTCGAACGATCATCACGTTTCTCTTGAAATTTATTTTATTATCTTTTATTGCAATTTTTATTTTCAATTTCTCGTTGGAAAATTTAAGGCTAACCATTTGATATGTGATTCACAGATAACATTATTTTCTTTGTTTAATCAAAGAATTTTGGCGAATTTTCAAAATATTTATCTTACAATTATAAATTAATTATTAATGCAAATATTTCAAAATTTAATAATAATCTAAAGGAATGGAAATCATAGGAAATCATTTTCTTTTTGAATGCAATCAAAAAAATATTTTGCAATTGCAACTATTTTGCAATTGAAATTTTTCAGAAATAATGTAATTGAACATTATTAAAATTTTACTTTTTTGTTAAAAAGTACAAGTCATTGAAGAAAATCAAAAACATGCATTTTTGACATGTTGTTTAAAATTTTTTAATATTTAATTCATTAGAAAAATAAAACTGACTAAACCTAAAATAGATTGACTGTATATTTCTCAAAGAATTCTCAAAAAAATTTTTGTTCCTAGATGCTTGAGAGGTGGCAAAGGAAATTTGACATACGATCAGCCTAGACATTGACGTCATTTCATGTAAAGTCATCATGATCCAGGTCTCGTTTGGACTATGTCCACTTAAATCTGAGCCAAGTGTATGAGTAAAACCCAGTCACTGTCATAGAACTTCTAATTATAATTGCTTGATTATACGTTTTAACGCAATTAGTACTGCTTGACATTATTATATTCACGAAAAACTATTATGGAGAAGGCATTGCATAATTTTCAAAATCAAAATTTCTGTGAAAGAATTTTCTTTTTGTTACAAATATTGAATATTAAATGAATTGTCATCGTTATCTATGTATATTTATTCAATCCCAAAATCTTATACCTGGAAATCATTGATTGTTACAAGATACTTATATAAGATTCCATTAATTCTAGCGATGTTTTAATCGTTTTTATAGAAAAAAATATATTTTTAACATTTTCTAGTTAAAATGACTTAAAATAACATAGTTTCTATCGCTTGGATTTACACCACTATGATTCTCAATCCTTCAATTGATTATAGCAATTTAATTTCCTTTTCTTCATTTTCTCAAATTAAAACAAAACAAATACTTACTCTTCACGTAAGAGAGTTCCTCGTCACGGCTCTCGCTGGACAGACCAAGAAAACTTCCGGTCTCGGTGCGGCTGCTCAAAGAACTCCAGTCGGGTGTCAGTGACCTGGCACGTTGTTTCACCTGAAACAAATGAATGTACAGATATGATATAATTAGATACAACGAATTAAATTTACCTTGATCGAGAAGAAACTTCTGTCACAACCGTATCTGTTTTTAACAAGAATACAGTAAGTGCCTTCGTCTGTTGCTACCACTCTCTTCAGTGTTAATCTCACGTAATCGTCGATCGTTTCCTTGTGAGATCGGAGACCGTCCGTGATGTCTTTTAATCCTTTCATCCATGTAACTGGAAAATGAATACGAATTTAAGCATATCAATTGCTATGCTGGTGAATCGAGCCAATTTATCGAAAATGTTCACAAGATATGTCTCTATCCTGTCGAACTCTACAATTGTTATTATTTTATTAACTTTGTAATTGTTACTGTTATTAATTAAGAGTAACGGACTCACCACGAGGTTTGGGAATTCCGGTGACCCTGAACGAGACACTCACGTCCTCCCCAGAATTGACCGTGATCGATTTTTCCGTGGGCCTAGAAACGAACATGGCCGGTTTCCCGCCATCGATCGCACTCGGTGAAATTACTTCGACCGTGGCAATGCTGTCCACGTGGCCGTAAGCGTTAATTGCTCTGCAGATGTACGTGCCTTTCTCCGATTCAGTGACTTCGGGTAGAACCAACGTGTGAACACCGGATTCTGTAAATGTCTTCGCTTTTGGGATCGAGACTGGCTCCCGCCTTTCGCCGCGGAACCATCTGACTTCCGGTGCCGGTACACCTGTGACAATTGTAAAAAAGTCTTTTGTTGGAATCGATTAATAAAATTTGACGACTGTTTATTATTACAATCATAATAATTGTAATTTATTGATTTTGCAATATTTATGTAATAATGTTAAATATTAATATTGTAATTAAATATTTATTATTTCTGTTCTTTGATTGTTTACATTTCGTATGTAGAAAATTCAAATATTTTTATATTAGTTAATTTTCTCGAGGAATTTCATAAATTTCATTAACTTGATTAATTAATTGATTAATTAATACCTTTGACCTCAACTTGGAGGGCAATGGTGCCGCCAGTGGGAACACTGTAGTCGCTCAAATAACTGGAGAACTTTGGCCTTTTGTAAGTTTCAAGGCTGAAGTAATCGTCGAACAATTTCTCGTGTTTACCCACGATTCGTCGATCTCGTTCTTGAAAAATACACGTTTTTAAATAATTTTTTAAGTAAAGTAAATTTACTCAAAGATATTTAATAGGAATACCATTGAATTGAACAACGTGCGATATTTCTTCGGTTCGTAGATCGTTCATAGCTCTGCAAGTGTATCGACCATTATCTGTAGATTTAGGCGCAGCAATCTCTAATCGATAGATATCATCGTCCAGATAACTTTGTTTGTAACGATCGCCTCGAAGAATGCAACCGTCTTTCAACCAGGAGATGACGGGTGCTGGGTTGCCACGAACTCGACATTCCAGGATCAATTCATTGTCAGATGGTCGATAAGTATCTATTATATTAATACGATAATACTGTGAATGTAAAAATTTATATTTTCAAATTATATTACAAATTCTAACAATATTATTTTCGTACAATTACAAAATCTTATAAGTCTGTAAGTAATCACATTTAAAGGTTTTGGAATCTTTCTCAAAAGTAGCAAGAGTTTTCATGCAAAAATTAAATAGTTAAAAGATACATCTTGACGTTAACACCACGTGTAATTCTTTTTAATTTTTTTTACGTTAAGAAATTACGATATTTCTTCTTAATACATTTTCTTACAAATATTCAACACTAGGTTAGTACATTACTCACCTCTGATCGATCTTGTGAAAGTAGGGGGTGACAATGTTGGTTGGAAATCGGGGTAAACTTTTAACGCGGATTCGGTACTTGCGATTCCATGAACATTCTCGGCAACACAGGTATACAATCCAGAATCTTCGGGGAGTGGTTCGTGCAATTCAAAGTAAGCCATACCGTTATCGAATCGAGTTTTATATTTGTTCGTGGTTATGTCGAGTTTCTCTCCATCCTTCGTCCAGTAAACCCTTGGTTCCGGGTGGCCAAGGACAGTGCAGGTCAATCTCGTCTTCATACCAACCCCTACGGTCCTATTCGTCAATCTTGTGCAGAATGACGGCTTCTTTCCTTTCTCGCGCGGAGCAAGCTGTAAGATAAAATTAAAATCATTTTTTTTTTTGACAAATCTTTTTTCCGATATTTGACAATTTTTTTTTTATCATTCTTCACGAGATAATCTTATTCTTGGTTTTTATATAGACTTATAAATATGTAATTTTTTAATATCTTTGAATCTAAATACTTCTTGAATATTCTTAGAACAATACTTTAACAACTATTATATATTTGCTTAATAACAATTTTAATTATTATCTATATTAATATTTTATTTCTTAATAAAGAACTTATATATTCTTACCTTGTCTTTAATAGGAGGTAAATATATGGAAAGATTCGATCCATCCAGATTCGTTCGTGATGTCATCTTTGGTCTCCCGCCATATTTCGGTGGTTTGCTAACACTAACAGCTGTGATAGTCGCGTCACTATCCCCCGTCGAATAATCATCGTACTTTAACAAACTGATGGATCTCGCTCGAGTAATTCGATCGTCCCTTTTTCTTCTTCTCCTGTAATACGTTCCTGTATCGAAATAGTATCTGTCGATCGAAGTATCTCTCAATTTATAATCGAGAAAATCGTCGATCCTCTTCCTTGTTAGAGAAGTAAGAGAATCTCTCCAACTGTATGATCTGGAAGTGCTGGAAAGTCCAGAATCGAAACCAGAATCATATCGATAAGATTTGTCTCGTTTGTCTCGCCAAACAAGATCCATATCGGAAGAAGTGGTTTTTGTTTTTTCAATTCTAAACGCGTCTTCCGTCATTTTTCGGAACAATTGATCGGATTCACCTTGTCGCATTCGTGACCAAGTGTCGTCTCTTATCTGTTCTTGTCTTCGTTTTCGAAGTCTGGATGCTTCTTCGTCGTATCGCCTTCTTAAACGTTCTTCTTCCTCTTTCATCGTTCGTGCTGCTTCTTCTCTTCTTAATTGCCTGTCAGCTTCCCTTCTATCTCTCCTCTCTTCGTCTTCTCGTCGCAAACGTTCCATTTCTTCTCGTTTCTGTCGCTCCTCAGCTCTTCTTCTTTCCAAACGTTCAGTTTCTCTTTTTTTCATAGCTTCCTCATCTTCTTTCCATTGCCTTTCCGTCTCTTTTCTCTTTCTTTTGCGTTCTTCCTCCCTTTTGATTTTTTCTTCTTCTTCTCTGCGTAACTTGGCCATCTCTTCCTGCCTTCTTTGTTCACGTTCCATTCTTCTACGTTCGTGAGCTTCGTCTTCTTTTCTTAGTCGTTCCTCCTCCGCTTTTCTCACTTTTTCAGTTTCCTGTCTTATTTGCTTCTCTTGTTCTTCTCTTCGACGTTTAGCTTCCTCCCGTTTTTGTTCCTCTCTCTCTTGTTTTTTCTTCAATCGTTCTGCTTCCTCAGCTTTTCTATGTTCTTCTTCCTCTTTCTTCAACTTCAGTCTCTCCTCTTTCTTTTTACGTTCCTCTTCCTCGCGTTTGAGCTTCTCCTCTTCTTCTTTTTTCGCACGCTCTTCTCTCTCATGTCTCCTTTGTTCTTGCTCCTTTTTACGTTTTTCAGCTTCTTCTCGTTCCTTGCGTTCATCTTCCTCTTGTTGTAATTTTCTTTCCTCTTTCTTTTTTCGTAATTTTTCCTCCTGTTGTTTCAAAGCTTCTGATTCAAATTCTTTTGCTTTTTCAATTTCTTCTTCCTTCTTTTTACGAATTTCTTCTTGTTTCGCTTTTTCAGCCTTCTCTTTTTCTTGACGTTCTTTTTCTTGTTTTAATTTCTGTGCTTTTTCTTCTTCCTTTTTACGTTCTTCTTCCTGCTTCTCTATCTCCTCCTTTTGCTTACGCTCCTCTTCTTGTTTCAATTTTTCAATCTCCTCTTTTTTAAGTTCCTCTTCTTCTTGTTTCAATTTCTCTGCTTCTTTTTTCTTTTTACGTGCAGTATCTTCTTTCTTTTTAGATTTCTTTTCTTGCTCCAACTTTTTAGTTTCCTTTGTTTTAAGTTCTTCTTTTTGTTTTAATTTCTCAGCTTCTTCTTTTTTCTTTTGTTCTTCTTGTTTCAATCTTTCAGCTTCCTCTTTTTTCTTACGCTCTTCTTCTTGTTTTAGCTTCTCAGCTTCTTCTTTTTTCTTATGCTCTTCTTCCTGTTTTATTTTTTCAGCTTCCTCTTTTTTCTTACGCTCTTCTTCCTGTTTTAATTTTTCAGCTTCCTCTTTTTTCTTACGCTCTTCTTCTTGTTTTAGCTTCTCAGCCTCTTCTTTTTTCTTACGCTCTTCTTCTTGTTTTAGTTTTTCAGCTTCCTCTTTTTTCTTACGCTCTTCTTCTTGTTTCAGTTTTTCAGCTTCCTCTTTTTTCTTACGCTCTTCTTCTTGTTTTAGCTTCTCAGCCTCTTCTTTTTTCTTACGCTCTTTTTCTTGTTTTAGTTTTTCAGCTTCCTCTTTTTTCTTACGCTCTTCTTCTTGTTTTAGCTTCTCAGCCTCTTCTTTTTCCTTATGCTCTTCTTCTTGTTTTAGTTTTTCAGCTTCCTCTTTTTTCTTACGCTCTTCTTTCTGTTTTAGTTTTTCAGCTTCCTCTTTTTTCTTACGCTCTTCTTCCTGTTTTAATTTTTCAGCTTCCTCTTTTTTCTTACGCTCTTCTTCTTGTTTTAGCTTCTCAGCCTCTTCTTTTTTCTTACGCTCTTCTTCTTGTTTTAGTTTTTCAGCTTCCTCTTTTTTCTTATGCTCTTCTTCCTGTTTTAGTTTTTCAGCTTCCTCTTTTTTCTTACGCTCTTCTTCTTGTTTTAGCTTCTCAGCTTCCTCTTTTTTCTTACGCTCTTCTTCTTGTTTTAGCTTCTCAGCTTCCTCTTTTTTCTTACGCTCTTCTTCTTGTTTCAGTTTTTCAGCTTCCTCTTTTTTCTTACGCTCTTCTTCTTGTTTTAGCTTCTCAGCCTCTTCTTTTTTCTTACGCTCTTCTTCTTGTTTTAATTTTTCAGCTTCCTCTTTTTTCTTACGCTCTTCTTCTTGTTTTAGCTTCTCAGCCTCTTCTTTTTTCTTACGCTCTTCTTCTTGTTTTAGTTTTTCAGCTTCCTCTTTTTTCTTACGCTCTTCTTCTTGTTTCAGTTTTTCAGATTTCTCTTTTTTGTTACGCTCTTCTTCTTGTTTTAGCTTCTCAGCTTCCTCTTTTTTCTTACGCTCTTCTTCTTGTTTCAGTTTTTCAGCTTCCTCTTTTTTCTTACGCTCTTCTTCTTGTTTTAGTTTTTCAATTTCCTCTTTTTTCTTACGCTCTTCTTCTTGTTTTAGTTTTTCAGCTTCCTCTTTTTTCTTATGCTCTTCTTCCTGTTTTAGTTTTTCAGCTTCCGTTTTTTCCTTACGTTTTTCTTCTTTTTCTTTCTGTTTACGTTCCTCTTCTTGTTTTAATTTTTCAGTTTCCTCTTTCTTCTTATGTTCTTTTTCCTGTTTAAACTTTTGTTGTTCTTCTTCTTTTTTACGTTTCTCTTCCTCCTGTTTTAATTTCTCAGCTTCTTCGATCTTTCTATATTCTTCTTCCTCTTGCTTCAGTTTCTCAGCTTCTTTTTCTTTTTTTCCTCTTCCTCTTGCTTTTGTTTTTTAGTTTCTTCCTGTTCACGTTCTTCCTCTTCTTTATCTATTTTCATTTTTTCTTTAATTTTTTCTTTCTTTTTCTTCTTATCTTTTTTTTTCTCTTCATCTTTTTCCCACACTATTTCCATATTTAATATTCTATCACGAAGCAGATTTATATCTCTCATTAAATTTGAAATAGGTGTCTCCAGTTCCACAAGACCTTCTCCACTTAAATTATCTTTCCAAAATTTTTCAACCTTCTCACTAGACATTTCCAACTCATTTAAGCTTATCGTCAATATTCTCAACATTCCGAAGATATCTGCTATTTCAGAATGTGATGGTTCAACCATTGGTTTATCAGCAGATTGTTGACGAATAATATCAATTGCCCTTCGAAGTTTCTTTAAAGAATCTATCGAAGTTTCTTCAATTTCAGATCTTTCCAATACATTTTGAATTCCTTGTTTCAATTGTTCAAGAGGCTTAATCAATGCCTTCAAAGCTTCATTCTCGATTTGAATTTCTATACCCAATAAACCTTTGTAACTTTCTATCTTATTATCAATCGATTCGATAGAGTTGTTCATCTCTTTAATAGAATTCATCAATTTTGTCGATATTCTCATCACTTCTTCCATCGAGACAGTAGTTTCTTTTCTTTTTCTTTCTACATTCTTAATTTGAACAGTCGAAACAATTTCCAAAGCAGCTTGCAAATTTTTCAAAGGTTTCTCCAAATTTTCAAGATATGCAGTTGACGATTCTTCCACTGTCATAATCTTTTCCTTCAATTGCATTAGAGGTTCAGCCAGTATTCCAATTATAGTTTCATCTATACTTGAGGTCTGTTTCTTCTCAGAAAATTGTTCCTCAATCAATGATATACTCTTTTCTAAATTTGACAAAGAATCTACGATAGCATCGATACTAGCTTCTTCTTCTTCTACACTCATATCAGTTTTGTTTTTCAACACCATGAAGCTTTCGTACACGTCATTTAGAGGTTGCACCAGTATTTTAACTGTCTCATATTCAATTTCTTTTTCCATCTCTTTATTTCCAGCAATATTTTTCTCCATTTCAATGATCGTTGATTTTATAACTTCCACTGGTTGCACTAATTTCTCAACCATTGTCCAATCTGGTGTATCGATCCTTGAGAACTCTTCAGCAATTCCAGGCTCTGGTTCTATCACAACGCATTCTCGAATCTCAGCTATAGATCTCTCTATCTCTTGCAATGGAACGGCCAAACATTCGGTAATCCAATTAGTCGATTCCTCTGGAATTGGCTCTACATCAGGCGACATTACTCTTTCTTCAAGTATTGAGATACTTCTGTGAAGTGTCATTAAAGGCTCAGCCAAAGCAGTCAGCAAGGATACTTCATCAACAGGTCGATCTATTGCGGATTCAATCAGCATATGATCCTCGATCAACGCGATCGAATTGCAAAGTTCTTCCAGAGGCTCGATCAACGGATTCAGAGTAGTGTCCATCCTCTCTTCATTATCAAACGACTTCTCTTTAGCAGACTCGATAGTGGTTTGCTCAAGGATAACGGACGCTGCTGCATTTTTCAGTTCCAACAATGGTTGCGCCATAGTCTTTAGCAGAGATAGATCCTCCTTTTCCGACAATGCAAATGTCATCTCGTTCGCGTCCATCGATTTCCGTTCTTCGACAACTATCGCCAAACATTCCTTCAATTCGCTCAGAGGTTTGGCCAAGCCTTTCAATGCCTGCGTCTCCTCCTCAGAAATTGACAGAGCCATTTCAGAGGGTGATTCTACCGTACCTTGATCCACTATCATAGGTTCTGTCACCTGAATCTTCAGTTCTTCAACAACATCCGCCCAAGTTTTCAAGGACGACACGTCCTCGGATATGGTGTCTGCTATCGGTTCAACGATCATCTGCTGATGATCTACAGTCGCCATGCGTTCTGCCAGATCGTGAAGAGACTTGGCAAACGTCTCGAACACACTCTCAGCTTTGGATAATTCACTAGCGATTTCCGGAATGGATTCAGTGACCTGCTGAATGGCGGCCACCGAGGTCTTCAAATCTATCAACGTTTGCGCCATCGTCTTCAACTGAGAAGCATTTTCTATCTCTGACAAACTCTGCACACCTTCCTCGATCATCATGTGCTCTTGGATCGTTGCGATTGATTTTTGAAATTCTTCCAGTAATGGTTTCAGTGTCATCTTCTCGAACGACACTCGATCAGTCTCCATGATTTCCTCCATTGTTTGCTCCATCACGTGTTCTCCTTGAATGGCAGCGATGAAAGATTTCTCCAATCGTTGCAATGGCGGTATAAGCTCGCTCAGTATCGTGACAGATTTCTTCGTTTCCGATGTTTCCAATGCTTCCGTCTCTTGGAGTTTGATCTCTTCTATCGTCGAAATGGATTCTTGCAACAATTTAGCAGGAACAAGAATGCGCGGGATTTGAGTTTCGAGCTTAATTGCTTGTTGTGATTCTATCTCTTCTAAAATTGTGGCAATCACTCTTGGTCTCGAAACAATGGCGGTGCATTGTTTCTTGAATTCTTCCACGGATTTTCCAAATGCCTGCAACGCGGACGCATTTTCGACGTCTAGAATTTGTTGGCCAGGTTTCTCTATCGTTGTCAATTGCTGAACAATAGCTACAGACGTTCTTAGATCGCTTAACGATCTTTCCAAATTTTTTATCGCGGCGAAGTCTTCGGTATCGCCTGTCAAACTTATGGTTTCTTTGGCAAAAACTAACCGTTTCTGTATTTCTGCAACCTGCTCGTTCAATTCTTCCAACGTAGATTTGACTGGTAATTCTTGTAATGCTGGAATTGCCTGAGAAATCTCTTCGACAGTCTCGTATTTGGTTATTGTCTCTTTCTTCATAGCTGATAAAAACGATTCCTCAAGCTTGCGAAGCGGCTGCACCATATTTAAGAAGATCACAGCTTCCTGTTCTTTCTTCTTCCCTAATAATTCACTTTCTTTGTCTATATTCATAATCGTATTTTGCAACGCATTGATCGGTTCTATTACAGTTTTCACAAAATCCTCGCTTACTTTCTTCTTTATCGAGGCTTCTTTCACGAGTTTCTTCACTTCCTGTTGCTTCATTGCACTCAACAATTTTTCACTAGCTTCTTCCACTGATCGTGCAAAAGCCTCCAAACGGGAATTTTCTTCTCCTGTTTTCAATTTTTTCGTTTCATCTTGCTTGGCAATCGTGATCTCTTGAACAGCTGCTACGGATAACTTCATTTCTTCCAACGTTTTTTCAACTAACCTCTTCGTCAAACCAATTTCACTAGTAATCTCTGAAGTTGAAGCTGATTCACTCGTTTGATGTTGAATGATGGTTATAGATTTCTGTAATTCTTCCAGAACAGGTTGTAAATTCAATTTTTCAACAGCCACTTTATTTTTCTTCAATTTTTCCGCAGTTTCTTCTTCTACGATTTTTCCTTCCTCCACCGCAGTCAACAAGGCTTGTTCTAAGATATACAATGGCTCTATAAGAACATTCAATTTCATTTCTTGTTCTTTTGGTATTTTTAATTCTTCGACTTCCTTTTCTTGTTCGATTCGCAAAAGTGATTCGCGTAAAATATTAACCGTGCTGCTAATCTTCTGAAGAATTTCAACATCCACCTTTGCTTGCCTTTGTTTCTCACCTTCCTTCAACTTCATTTCAATTTTTTGTTGATTAACCACTGTCGAGCATCGTTCTTCCAATTGTTCTATCGATTTAGCAAAGGTCTCTAATACAGATGTTTTCTCAATCTTCATTTCTTCGGTTTGTTCTACGACTATTTGCTGAACCGCACTAGTAGACATTTTCAATTCCTCAATTGCTACAACGATATTTTTAACAGTTTCCAATTTAGACGTTTCTGAACTCGCAGTTAATTGTTCTTGAACATTAACCATGCTCTCTTTCAATTCTTCTAAAATTGGTTGAAGAGCCATCGTTCGAGGAGTTTCCTCTTTTATTTCTTCCACAGCTTCGAACTTCTGCCCACTCGCTTGTTGAACAGCATGCACCAGAGATCTCTCTAATTTTTCGAGAGGATGCACCAATGGAGTCAACGTCTGCACATATATCTTTTCCGTATCCAATGTTTCTGTTTCTTCCAAGCTTTCTTCCTGTATCTTCATAATAGTCTCGCGCAATGCAAGAACCGGTGCAATAATTGTCTCGAGAACTCGTGCATCCAGTTTTTCAATTTCCTTCAGCTCAACTACCGTTTCCTTCACCTCCACTTGCTGCTGACTGACCACAGCTAAGCATTCTTCGAATTCTTGCACCGATTTGGCAAAGTGTTCCAAGACAGCTACCTTCTCTGTATCTGATAATTTTTCTTCTTCATTCGATTCAACGGTAATCACGCTTCGAATGATATTAAGAGAAGAATTCAGTTCTTCCAATGACTTTTCAGCTGTTTGCACGAGAGAAGCTGGCTCGATGAATTGTGTTGTCGTTGCGTGCAGTTTCATTTGCTCTTGCACCATTGCTACACATTTTTGAAGTTCTTCAACGACAGGTGACACGTTCAATTTTTCCGTGGAAAGTGTTTCTTGTGACATCTCTTCCGCCTTTTCGGTTTTTATCGAGACAGCCTGTTGAACAGTGGAGGATAAACAAGTTTCTAATTTCTGTAACGGTTCTATTAAGACATTTAATATATCTGTTCTTTCTTTTTCAATCATTTTGGAAGAATCGAGAGCTTCGACTCGTTGCATCTTTTCTTCCTCGATTTTATTAATTGTTTCTTTTAAAACTTGAAGGGGATTAATCGCCATTTCCAGTATTGCTATTTGTGATTTTTCCAATTGTTTAGGAACCAGTTGCATTCTTATTTGCTGCTGAGACACCACTGCCAGACATTTTTGGCCGATTTCTTCCATGGATTTCGCAAATGATTCCAAGATCGATGTTTTATCAATTAGATCACTGACTCGTTCTGTTTCAAAGCACATTATCTCTCGAACAGCCGCTACTGAAGATCTTAAATGCTCCAATGGTTCTTCTATAGCTTCCACGAGTGACATCTCCAATTTATCGCTTGTTTCTTCTTTGGATGGTTCCAAAGGTACTTGTTCTTGAATTACTGCAATCGATTTTTCCAATTGGTTCAGAACAGGTTCCACATTCAATTTCACCAAAGATTGAATGTCTTTCAAACTTGAAGTAGATTCTTCCTTAATCGTACTCATCTGTTCAACAGCTACGGATAACGATTTTTCCAATTGTTCCAATGGTTCGATCAAACTGTGCAAAACAGTTGCTGCCTCCTTTGTTTCAGCCAAAACTAGAGTTTCAACCTCTTGTGTTTGCTGTTCGTCAAGTTTCGATACAGTTTCGCGCAAAATTTGAATTGGACTTGCTATAGTCTCCAAAGTTTGTTGACCAAATTCGAGTTTAGCCACTTGTGGCTGCTCTATCAAGCTTACTTGAATCTTCTGTTCACTAGAGACAACTGAACATACTTTTGCTATTTCTTCCATGCATTTGGCAAATAATTTCAGAGCCGTTGTTTTCTCTTCACTCGACAATTCTTTAGCCTCTTCCGTTTCGAGAGTTTGTATGGCTGTTACAGCCGACTTCAGATTTTCTAATGGGCTTTCTATTAATTCAGCAACGGATGCTTCCATTTTTGTGACAGATACATCGAGTTTTTTCGGTTGCAGTGCTGTTTGTTCCTCTATCACGGCAATAGACTTTTGTAGTTTTTCCAACACAGGACTTAGTTTCAATTCTTCCGCAGTTTTCTTCACTTCTTCAGCCGTTTTTATTTCTGATACGCTCACTTCACGAACAGCAGTGCACAATAATTCTTCCAGCTCTTCCAGAGGATGGATCAGAGGTTTCAGAACCTCGACTATATCCTTATTCGTTTCGTCCAGACTTCGAATTTCTTCGATCTTCTGTTCTTCAATCTCGATAGTTGTTTCACGTAATAGTTGAATAGGTTGAACCATCACTTCCAAAACTTGCTCTAATTCTTCTTTTTGGATCTTTTCAGAAGCTTTTACTTTTACTATAGATTGACTGACAATTGCCATACATCTGTCTCCCAATTCTTTTATTGATTCGACGAAGGATTGAATAGCCAATGTCTTCTCTATATTGGATACTGTATTTACACTTTCAGCTTCCGTGGTTATGACTTTTTGTACTGCACCAACAGAGAATTTGAAATTTTCCAATGATCGCTGTACCTCATTTGTAATTTGTACTTTGCCTTCAGAATTCTTCATTTCCTCACTCGTCTCTAGGATCATTTCTTCTTGAATTGTAACGATGGATCTCTTCAATTCTTCTAGAACATTGGCTACTGGAATTAATTGTAACGATTGAATAGGTTGTCTCATTTCCTCGGTGATTTCTTCAGTTGCTAATGTTTGTTGCTGAGCAGAGACGTTCAAAGATTGCTCCAAATCTTCCAGAGGATGGATAATAGTATTCAAGATAACAGCAGCTGTCTTCTTCGTAGGCAAATCTAATGTTTCAGTCTCTTCTAATGTTTGCTCTTCTATCTTCGCAATTATTTCGCGCAAATTTTGTACTGGACTTACTATTTGTTCCACGAGATACATGTCTAATTTCGTTTCTTCTTCACTGATTAATGCTTGTTGTTCTATTAATTCGACTGATTCTATTGAAGGTGAAACAGAACCAATTAGAGAGACAGGTTTTACTTGTTCCTGAGAGACCATGAGGACTTCTATGAGCTCTTCCAGAGGCTTCGCTGTGGTTTCTTCGATATCTAGATTTTCTTCTTTCGATTTCATTACTTTGATTTCTTCGACCACCTTCATACTCTTCATTTCAGTTGTCTTTCGTATCACTTTTATAAGTTCAGAAATTATTTCATTCACGTTTTGTGCATTTGTAGACAAGAAGAAATATTCCATAGGAAACTGCCCAGTTATTTGTTGAAGTGAAGAAAGTTCATGTTGAAAAGATTTCAGTGGTTCTAAAAGTACTTGCAGCGACACCATCACATTTTCCTTCAATGCTGGAGCTAGATCTTTTTGAGTTAAATAAAGAATTTTTTCTGTGGCTTGTTCCACATTTATTAAGGTATCTAACAGACGAATGAATTGCACTTCTAATTCTGGGATCGAAGAAGAAGATAATGTAGTTCGAGTCGATGTACTCGTTGCTTTTAAATCGTAAAGAATTTGTATTAAGGCAGTTAATTCTCGTATTCTTCGTTTTTCTTCTTCAGATCTCGAGGAAAGTGGTTCTTCTAAAGCTACAGATACGAGATTAGTTAATTCTTTGAAAGGTTGTTGCATAATATTGATTGACGATGCTGTTTTTTGTATGAAATTTATTTTTGCTTCTTTCCTTTCTTCTTCTGCTTTTTCTTCAACTTTTGTCAACTCTTCCATTTTTTCGCTCAAAGTTTCTATCATCTCTTCTTGTTTTACCGTTTCTTTATCTCTTTTGATCGTTAATTCTGTACTTTCATCTTTTTGTATCTCGTTCTTTATTTTGTCAGAAAGTTCTTCAATCTTTTCTTCTATTTGTATTTTTTCTATATCTTGTCCTTCTGTTAATAATTCTGATTTTTTGAATTCTTTTATTTTTGTTTCTTGATTTAGTATTTCTTCTATTTTTTTAGATTTTTCTATTTCTATATCATTACTCGTTTGTTCTTCTGTTTCTTTAATTGCTGGTTTAGAAATTTTTTCTTGTTCTTTTTTTAATTCTATCTTTTGTCTGCTTACTTCTTCTACATTTTTTTCAAGAGTAGATATTTCTTGCGATTTTTCTAATATTTCAGATTTTTCTTCTTTGCTTACCAATTGTTTCGTCTCTTCAGATAATGTCGTTTGGCTATCCGAAATTTTAATTATTTCTTCCGTCTTTGCTATTAGAATTTCCGGTTTTTCTTCTTTTATTATTGATATTTGATTATCTTCAGAGGAAGCTTCTACTTTTTCCACGATCTTAACCAATTCCTGTGGCATTTCAGATAAAATGTCTACTTTTTCTTCTTTTATTGCTAGTTCTTCAATTTTTTCAGCTAATATTTCTACAGGTTCTTCTTTTCTTATTATTGCTTCTGTTTTCTCAAATTTTTTTTCTTCTTGAGTAAGTTCCTCAACTTTCTGAGGTAAAGTTTCCAAATTTCCTTCTTTTGTTTTTTCTGATACCGCGATTATTTTTTGTTCTTTTTGTGTAGTTCCTTTTATTTTTTCATGTGATTCTTCTATTTTTTTCTGCTCTTCAATTTTTTCTATCAATGATTCAATAATTTCTTCTTCTACTTTTGGAGGTATAATCTTTTCACTATGTTCTTTTATCTCTATTACTTTTTTCTTTTCAGTATTTTCTTCATTCTCTTCTACATTTTCAAATACTTCTATTTTCTCTGCTTTTGTTATCTCTGTTTCTTTCTTTTCTTGTATTTGTTCTTCTACTTTTTCTTTTTTTTCCAATATTTCTGTTTTTTTACCTTCTTCAATTATCTTTCTTTCAACGATTTCTTTCTTTTCTATCACTTTTTCTTTTGTTTCAATCAATGCTTCAATTTCTTCTTCTTTCTTGATTATTTCATCTGTCTTTTCGGATAATATTTCTGGCATTTTTTCAGTTTGTAACGATTCTTCTATTTTAGGCATTGCTTCTGCTTTTTTTTCTTTCATTATCTCAAGATCTTCAATTTTCTTTTCTTTTATTTCTTCAAAAGATTCTATTTTACTTTCTTTCATTATTTCAACACTTTCAATTTTTTGTTCTTGTTTGATCTCATCAAGAGATTTAACTTTTTCGTTTTTCATTTCTTCGAGAATTTCAACTTTTCCTTCTTTATTTACTTCAGAAATTTCAATTTGCTCTTTTATTACTTCTTCAGGAATTTTTATTTTTTCTTTGATTTCATAGATATCAAATTTTTCTCCTTCAGTTTCAAGTTTCTCTTCTGTTGTTATTTTAAGAGTCTTAGCTTTTTCTTCGAGAACTTCAATTTTTTCTTCTGTCATTCCTTCAAAAGTTTCGACTTTTTCTTCTCTCTTCATTTCAATTTCTTCAACTTTTTCTTCAGTAGTTTTAATCTTTTCTTTTTTCTGAATTGCTTCGTGCATTTCAATCTTTTGTTCTGTTATTTTTTCGAGCGATTCAAGTTGTATTTCTTTCGTCACTTCAGGAGCAATAATTTTTTCTTCTTTCATTTCTTTTAAAATCTCCACTTTCTCTTCTTTTATTTCTTCTGCGATTGCGACTTTTTTTTCTTTTATTTCTTCTATTGTCTCAGCTTTTTCTTCTTTCATTATCTCAAGAGTATCAATCCTTTCTGTTTTTACATCTTTCTGAAGATCATCTGTTTTTTCTTCTTTCATTCCTTCAAGAATCTCAATTTTGTCAGTTGCTTTTAATTCAGTTTCTTTTACTAAAGATTTTTTATTATCTTCACCAACTTTTGAAACACTTTTTATTTCTTTTTCAGATTCAGACTTTATTTCTTCTATCGTCACCGTTTCTTTCTCTGGTGATAATTTTTTGATAGTCAACACACTTTCTACTTCCTCCTTCGAAACTTCGATAATTTCATCAATAATTGTCTCAATTTGCGTAATAGTAATCGGTAAAATATTTTGTTCTTCGATTTTTTGACCTTCTTCTTTTTCTACTTTCTTTTCTATCGTTGTTTTCTTCACGTTTATCATTTTATCGATCTCTATTATAGAATCTTTTACACTCTCCAAAACATCCACCATGGCAGACAACGTTTCCACAAGAGAAGATCCTTCAGATTCCCCTTCTCGAATCAATTGGGCTCGATGAAGCGACAAAGAAGAAGCCAATTCAGTTGTAGAATTAGCCAAAGCTTGAAAAAGTGTCACAGATTGACTCGAAACCATCGATATTTCTTTCTTTTCAATTTTCTCTTTTAAAGTACTCAGAGCTGATCGAAGTTGATTAGTCGGATAAAGAAATCCTTCGACGATGGCTTCTTCGTCAACTCGTTGCTCGTTGTACGTTTGCATAAAATGTGTCTGCGATAATGTAATTTGTTTCTGCAAACCTTCCAAAGATTTGGCGATTATTTCGTGGATCGGTTTATCTACACTCTCTTTCAAAGTTGCAATCGTGTTTCTCAAGTGATTGAACGAGGTCGAAAGATTGTACTGAAGAGTGAACTCGGCGGTGCTAGATCTTCGTGAATAATCAGTCTTGCCAATTTGCTTCAGAACAGAGATGGAAGCATTTTTCAAGGAGTTCAATGCACCTTCGAACATCGAGGCGCCTTCTAGATTGGAGACTCTATCCAAGATGGCCGAAGCTTGCCTTTGAAGACCTTCCACAGCCTTTGAAATGACGCTTCTTCTTTCGTCTAACAATGCCCCCTCTGGAACTAAGCTTTTTCGACTGCTTTGAACCATCGAAAGACTACTCAAAAATTCCACCAGAGGTCCAACGAGGCTTCGAAACTCTACGATGATAGCTCTTCGTTGATCCAATAGCTCGAGTTCCTGAGATGTGATATTAATGGTGTTTATTAAATGATCTAAAGGTTCCACCAAAATTCTTGCCACGTCTGTCTCCAATGTGTCCTCAGCTTGATTCTCGAGAATCTTCATTCGTTCCTCGATATTCTTCAAGGGTTTTGAAATCTCACGAAGAAATCCAAGAAGCTCTTGTCTAGAATGTATGTCTTTTACAACGATTGGTATCGTGTCTTTGATATCTCTGAGAAGATTCAGAATTGGTTCGCAATTCTTTTTCAATTCAGAGTCTCGATCGAGCTTCTGAATTGCGTAATTGATCACTTCTGTCTCGATTACATTCAAAGGTAAGATTAAATGATTTAAAATTACCAATTCTCGAGCGCCATGTTGATGAGACTGTTGGAGAACCTTCTGCAGATCATTCAGTGGCTGCACGAGATTTTGTATTAAGGAAATGGTTTCATTGACGATCTCTTCGCGAGATTCTACGGATTTTCCACGAGTTTCAATCGTTACTTGCATCGAAGAGATTGTTTTCCTGAGTTCTTCCAAAGAATTGGCCAACAGAGAGACTGGAACAGTGATGGCTCCAGTCGTAGGCTCTTCGAAATCTTCTAAAATATTCGTCACATCCATCTGAATCGTATCTAACGTCTTCGACAATGAGAAAATCAAATTCTTCATTTCTTCTTCCTTTTTTGTTTTCTTCGTATCTTCTTTTCCTTTTGGCAATTCTTCTATCGTCGTAAGCAATTGTTCCGTTCTTTGAGAGCTGATCTCTTCACCTGTAGTCTGTTCCATTATCGATTCAGTGAATTGCGTTTCAGGTAATATTGTAGTACTTTCCATCAGAGTTCCTTCAGGAATAGTTTCTTGAGAAATATTCGATGTAATTTCTTCCTTCTCTCTGACAATGGTTTCCAAGGGAATAGATTCTTCCTGAATAGTGATGTCTTGAGAAGTTATTGTTCCAATTACTTCTTTTTCTTCTCGTGTCATCGATTTTACCATCTCCTTCAATTCTTTTTTGTAAAGCACTTCCTTGATGGAAATAGGTATTTGATTCTCGATCTCTTCCACGATATCAATTATAGGCCTTAGCGATTCTTCTTCAGCATGGTCTCCAAGAACGTCCATGACAGTTTGCAGAAGATATTTCATGGGTCTGCTCAATCCTTCCAAAGTAGATAAGTCTGCTGGTTCGTGATACATCGATATGGCGTTTCGTAATCTTGTCAAAGGTTCACGGAGTCCAGTCAATGCCTCTATCAAATTTTCATCACTAGGAGGCTCTGAGTATGAGGTCTCGATAGCAATTTTGTTCACGTCTCGTTTCAAATCCTCCACAGTGGAGCTCAGAACAGATTCTTCTTCATCTTTCGCACTGTCATCCGATATAGTGGACAACCAGTGTTTCATGGGATCCAATGATTTATTAATTCTATTAGCCAGAGCAAATGATTTAACCTTTTCTTCCTTCGGTTCTTCCTTTTTAGGAATTAATTTCTCTGCCTCTCTTCGAGCTTTCTTCTTCGCTGCTTCTTTAGCGATCAACGGAGTGTCCTTTTCTATTTCTTCCAAAAGTTCCAAAACGGGAAGAATTAAATCTGTCTTTGCCTTGCTGTCTATCATTCTTTGAATCAAACTCTTCAATTTCTCAATTGGATTTAACAGATCCTTCAAGATTTGTTCCTCCTCAGGCTCGTGTTCCTGGGTCAACAGAGATCTCTGAAGGCTCAACAGACTATCCTTTAGCAAATATATTTGGCCCACGATTTGTTCGTCTATTGGATTCTTCAAGTTGGCGATTGCTACTGCTGTCGAACCAATATTCTGTCGAAGATCTTCGACACAAATGGTCAGACTCGAAGTGTGAGCAGGAAAACTTCTCTCGTGTCTTTCTAAAGCTGACGAAAGAGCGAAATGAACGTTGCTAAGATTCTGATCCGTGTTTAAACTTTCCAAATAATGCTTGGTCGCTTCTTCAGCCTCTATCAATCGGGCCACAGTCTTCGGCAATTGAGTCTCGATTTCTTCCAATGTCGTCGACAGATCTTTTATCGAGTTGATAGCTTCTTGTGATTGACAATGGAACAACACTTTCGATACCGTTACCTTTAATTTCTCTATAGGAATTGTTATTTTACGTATCATTTCAAGTTCCTGGAACGTTCTTTCTTTCGAAGCAAGAGCTTCCCGAAGATCTATCAACGGTTCCTTCACATCCAACAGACTGTTCAACGTTTGATCTTCTTTAAGTGTCATCGCTATGTGAGCTGCATCAGACACGTATTGTCTGAGCTCTACAAGGCAAACAGTTATCTCCGAAGAAGCTAGCAATTTTTGAGAATTCGCCGCACCATTTGTAACCGAATCCACATCTTCTATGCTTTGCAAAGCAGAGCTTAAAGCCGATTGAACGTCTATCAGTGAATCTAAAATTCTATCCGTCAAATTTTGTGGCTCTCCTTGCGTCGATTTCGAAGATACTGTGTCTTCCAACTCGTTCTCAGTTCCACGAACAGTTTTCTCGAGGTTGTTCACCATGTCCAGTACAGATTGCAAGGATTTCTCGTTCAGATTCGTTATCGTCGATTTCAATTGAGAGATCGCAGGTTCCAACAGCTCGAACACTGTTTCACAGTTCTCAGCCATGGATGTCGACGTAAGAGCGCATTGGAGGGAATAGAGAAGACCTTCCAGGCTTACCAGCGATTCTACACCTATCTCTCGTTTCTGAGGAGTCTTCAGTCTTCGATACATCTCGTCAACTCGATCGAAAATCGAAGACAGCCGAGGATCGAGATTACCCGCCACGTTTTCGTACGATCTCAAAGCTTCTTGAAGAGTGAGCCTCACCTCTTTCAGAACATCTTGCTTAGATTCTTCTATCGTTGTTTTACGATCTTCGATCGGCTTCTCGTCTTTCACCTTGTTAATCTCCTCGATGGCCTGCCCGACAGAATCTTGCAAAGATTCTATCAGCTTCGTTCGATGTTCCGACAAAATTCCTCTCGTCTCGTAAGTCTCCAAAGCTGATCTCAGTGTGTCCAATTTCGCCTTCAGTTCACGGGTCGGAGGTATTAATTCGTCCATGACTTTAGACGCTCCTACAATTTTTGTTTCGATCGCGGAAAAACGACCCAAGGCTCGAGCCATGTCCTCAACAGACTTCGAAAGAGACTCAACCACAACGGTATCTACAGTTTCTATCGTTCCCTTAGTTGGATCCACGGAAACGTCGTTCAAGAAGAAATCCAACGTGTTCAGAATATCATCGAATCTAGCCACTAATCGCGAAGCTCTTCTGTCCACGGTCAAAACCTCTCTCACGTTCTCGTCTAGCTTAGAAACCGCGGATGTCATCCTGATCAGAGCAATAGGCTTCTCACCTTTTGCACGACCGGTCAATTCGTGTTCGATCTTGGTGATCCCCATCAGAATCTCGTCGATGGGATCGGTGAGGCTTTCCAAAATCGCGATCAAGTCCATCTTACGGTTCTTAACGTTCTCCTGGCGTTCTATCAATTCCATGCCGCGAAGAAGCTCCTCGGTCGGGCCTCCAATGGATTCCAAAAGGGAGATCCGTACCGTCTGATTCAACGATCTGTCTCCTGCACTCTTCAATGCCTTAGACTCTATGGACGAGACTTCCTCGCACAGCGTTTGAATCGGTTTGATCACGTTCTCTTTCACGATTGCTTTACACTCTTCCTCGCTGCCGCTGTTTAATTTGGTCTCCAAGCTATCGATGCTGACCAAAGTATCGCGAACTATCAGCACAGGCTCTTTCATTTTCCTCATATTGTCCAACAATCTCTCCTTGTTGCTCTTCGACAAGGATTTATCAGATTCACCAACGCTCCGTTTCTTTTCGTCAGATTTGTCAGCCGCTTCTTCCACGTACGGTTCTTCGATCCTCTTTATAGACTCTATTCGTTGAAACGTCTCGGTGTTGGCATTTACCGGCCCACTTTCTCTACGTTTTCCATCGATCTCACTGGCAATCGATGATTCCTCTGAGCTACCTTTCTCTCGTCTGTGCTTCTTCTTTCGATGCTTCTTCTTCCTCTTAGCAGCGCCGGTTACAGAGTCGAAGGAGGAGTCGCCGCCTATCCCATCATCTACGCTGGAACCGGCCGTTTTCTCCCCGCTCAGACTACGTTTCCTCTCACGAATGTCTTCGCTCCCCTTCTGGATTTGATTCTCAGAGATGGATAATCTTGCGGAGGAGAGAGCATCGGCGAAGGTGTCGCTGTCGTCTTGCTTTAACGAGGATACGGGAGACATCGGTGAGACTGGTGAAAATGGCTCGTCCCTTTGGGCGCTGTGGAAGCTTTCCGATTCCATCTTCTGACTCTTCTCGCTTTTCTCGCTCTTCGACGAGGAGCTCGACTTTTTCCTGGGCGGTCTAATTGGCGGTTTGTCGTCCTCGTCCAAACTGTACTTGGCAGATCTCTTCAGGGAGCTGCGAGAGTCTTGATCCGGGGATGAGAACACTCGAGTCACGTCGTCCATTATGGAGACGTCCTCGAAATCGGCCTCGGTACGAAGATCGTCGCCGTCTTCCGCGCTGACGAAGTAGTCTGGAGACACGTCGATCACCACTGCTTCCATCAACAGGTTGCCAGAGTTAGAGGACTCTTTCACGAATCGCATTGGCGGAAGTTCGATCACGTTGTGCTCTATAAAGGGTAAGGAATGAGAGGAAATTTGAATTTCATAGTAATCTTTTCTTTTTTTTTTTGTAGAATTTAATAATATGCAATCATAAAAATTATAAATTTACGAACTATACAATCGATGTCTTTTTAAAATTTTCAAACTTTTTCAAAATTCAAAATTCTTGAAATTATAAAATATAGAATAAATTATATAATAGTTAATAATAAGAATTTTATTTAAAAACGAATGTTGCTATGTGTGTATATTTGTAAGTAATAGTAAAATTGTACATGTACTTGCCTGTAACATGTTCAGACAATTGATCAGCGTACATCTCGACGATTTGAAGAGCTTCTTCCTCGGTGAGATCAGGGGTTTCGTAGAGGCTGACGGAAACTTCTTTGCCGTCGAAGCTGAATGACACTTCTCCTCGATCGTCTAACGTGACGGAATGGTCGGTTTGGGGCGTATCGTACAATTGAGACGTTCTTTCTTCGTGAATGGTCGAAAGCGACAAATTTCTGGCAAGTTCGTGGCCGTTTGGAGATTGTGGTTCCTTTATTTCCTTTCGAACGGGCAGTTTATCTGTTAAACGAATTAGTAAATAATTTAATAATTATTTTCTTGATAAAAATTCGTTTCAAATACCTTCGAAGCCAAGAAGAGAGGCAGAACTGCTGACAGTTCCCATGCAATTGGTCGCCTCGCAGGTGTAAGTCCCAAGGCAACAGGTGCCATCTTGTCCGGAAATGATCCTGTGAATGTCTCCCGGCTTCAACTCGACGCCATCTTTGTACCATTTGAGAACCGGTTGCGGAACACCGATCACTTTGCACTCCAAGTTGACGGCGCCCTCGTCTGACAATATGGCGCGCAAACTCTCAAGAAATTTCGGTTTCTTGTAGTGCTTGGGAATGATTAGTTTCAGAAAGCAGGAAGTGATGCTTTGACCGTGATCGTTGGAAGCAACGCACTTCCACTCGGCCTGTACGACAATGAATTTCTCGTAATTTCTTTTTTTCTAATTATTATATCGCTTTCTTAAACGAGACAATACACTCACTTGATCGGCGAATTCGAGTTTTTGCACATCGAGATGGCAGATGCCAAGATTCTCCTTGGCAACTCGATATCTCTCGTTCTCCTCCACCGGTGTATCGTCCCTGTACCAAGAGAAGCTTGGCTCTGGGGAAATACTGACTGCGAAATTTTGAAAGATAAATATCACTTGAAATATTGCGTTCATGAAAAATCGTGTCTCTTATAATTAAATTATAATTCAAAGATTTAGAGAAATTGGAAATTATCGGAGAATGTTTAATATAAATAAGAATAGATTCGTTATATTTAAATTAGAATTTAAGTATATTATAAGAAATAATTAGAATAAAAATCAGTATATTAATTTTAGACTTATTAGATTTATGATTAGAAATTAATAATATTTAAGATATTTGTTTATATTTCTAGTGAGTTTATTTATTTGCAAATAAGATTAAAGAAAAAAATTTCACTTTTATACCTGATTTTAATCTAAAAGAATCTATAATAATGACAGAATTATTATATAAAAAAAGTAATTTACCATTTATAGCATTCGATTTATGATTAAAATTGTATCGAAATTTGCAATCATTACCTTGTACTGTAAATCGAAAATCCTCGTTGATCCTCGCCTCGCAACTTCTAAGACCTTTGATAAAAATGGGCGGTTGATTCGTATTTAGCAGTTGCAGGCGTTCTTCTTCGTTTAATTGATTTTGAATATCTTCGATCGTTAATTCGGCTGTACTCCTTGCCTCTCCCATACAGTTTCTTGCAATGCAGCAATAGGAACCTTATCGAAATGAAAATGAAAAATATTAAAAAAATAATATCACGAAGTTATAAAATTATAATTGTTAATGAATTAATAAAATTAAAAATAAATAATTTGATAAATAAATTCAGATTACAATTCTAATAAGAATATTTATTAATCTAAAAAATAAAATAATTGGTCAAAATTTTTTCCCATTTTAATTAGATTCTGAAAAATAAAAAATTAATAAAATTGAAAATACACAACTTTGAATAATTGATATGAAAATTTCTAAAGTCAAAATTGTATTAAAATTTTTAAAAATATTAAAATTAAATGACTAGAAATTAAATTAGCTGATAATCGATAATTGATAAAGTTCATGTTTGAACAGTCTAATTAATTCGATATTTCAAATTTTTGAAAATCGATACCTAAGGAGTTGGTCCCGGTCAATTGATAAACATCTCCTGGTTTTAGTTCCTGACCGTCTTTGAACCACCTGAGCAATGGCGTAGGGAACCCTACGACTTTGCACTCGAACGACACGAGACCTTCTTCCGTTAGGACAGCTTTCAAACTTTCCATGAAGCGTGGTTTCCTGTAGTTCTTTGGAACTTGACGAATAAAACAATACTGGTCAATTTTTAAGAATACCAATCTTATATATCATGTAATAATTCTATTTAATTAATTCTGAATTCTTAGAATTTTTAAGGATCATTCCTTATTTTTTAATCTTTTTAAAAAACATGGAAAAACTTTATTTTTTGACTTGATTATTATTATTTACTTTGATATAATTTGTCAATGGTTAACGAGGATAGTTGAAAAATTTAAATGAATTTAACTTCTTCAAAACTGATAATACATTTCAAAGTAATTTTTACAAGGATAGTTTAAATTGTTATATTTCATTTTGAAAATTAGATTTAACCTTATTTTTTAAAAATTTTTATTATCTTGGAAAAGATAAATGTATTTTAAATTTCAGAACAAAAGGAAAAATATATTTCTCTCGAATTAAATTCTTTATCAAATGATGATAAATTTACCCAATATTCAAATAAATTTAAATATATGGTAAATCGAATTAAAAATTTAAAAAGAGATAATTTTTCTACTTACTGGACATTGCAACGTGACAAGTAGTAAACTGTTTCATATCTTCAGCGCTCGTGGCGACGCATTTCCACTCGCCCTCGTCCATGGCTTCGACAGGGTTCACCTCTATGAAGTATCCACCAAGGCCATCTTCCATCACGTGGTATTTTTCGCTGGCCTCGATGCGCCCCTCCTTGTTGTACCACGTAATTGCTTTCGGCCATGGTGGTACTTGAACTAATGTAAAATCACAAAAATTGAAACGTAAGTAAATTTTATAGATTAATTGGAAAATAGCTCAATAATCTAACAATAAACACAGAAATATCTAATCTACGTTTGTAATTATGTTTGTATTTGAATTTAAATTTGCCAAAAGTATTCGTATAACAGAAAAACAAAGAAGGAAGATTTTTGTACCGTGACAAGAAAGCCTGAGAGTGTCTCCAATCCTGCAACACTCGTCTTGCAGAATCTTCGTGAAGGTAGGAAGAGGTCCGGACGGTGTCAAGGAATCAGCTGGTTTCAGAGAACCCTCCCTGCTACCTTTTCCGACTACGTGTACCTGAGAAAACGAATCGATACACCATAATTTGAACAATTTTATTTGTTTCAATTGAATTTTTTTAAAGTTGTTATTAAAAATAAGAAACAACAAGAAGAAGAAGAAAAAATTCATTAATAACGAATAATTTAATATTATTTATCTTATTACTTTTTTTTCACTAAATTATCAAAAAATTTGAGAACATTCTTAAAATGCTTATTGCGAACTTTCTATTTTATTATACAATCGCTTGATCTAAAACGTTTAAATAGTTTTAGGCGAAAATAGAAATTTCTTCGAGAATGGATTCAAGAATAATTAAGTAATTACTTACTTTTGAAGAGGAGTAAGCAATTCCCATACAATTCACTGCCTCGCAAGTATAAATTCCAAGGGATGTTGGATCGTCGAGGTTGGCAGTTAAAGCGAACACATCGCCAGCCTTGATTTCTTTGCTGTCCTTGAACCATCTCAACACGGGGGTGGGAACACCGACCACCTTGCACTCCAAGGACACTGTTCCAGTCTCTGTAAGAAGAGCTCGTAGCTCCTCCACGAATTCTGGTCTTTTGTAAGCTTTTGGGACTGTAAATTAAAATAAAGAAAAAAAAAAAGACAGAAAGAGTTATAAAGAAGTAACTTAAGAATTACTAAATGCGACGTAAATAATAATCGTTCTTTTATTTATAATAAAATATTACTGAGGATTTTCTTCTTGAGTGTGCGTAACACTGAAATGGAAAGTAGAAAATGATTGCATTTGAAATAAAATACAAAATAATAAAATAAATCATTGTTTTGATTATCTCAAATATTCGTCTTAATGATTCTTCGTAAATAAAAATTCTTCTAGATCAAAAAATTAAAGAATAAGAAAAGTATAATAAAAACTTATGAAAAGAAGCAAGTGTTTAAAATTTAAAATTATAAAAGTATTGATATCTACGTTCAAAAATTCCAATTTATAAAAGAGTACATCAATATCTTTCAAATTTATTTTTACAATTAAGAAAATTCAACAGAAACAAAGTTCAAAATTACATTCCTTATAAAAATTTCCCAATCTTATCAACCACAATTCGTTTACGTTTCCAACTATACAAATTTCCAAATATAAATGAAAAAAAATTCTAGTTTAATTTCTTTTTTTTTTTTAAAAAGCAAGTTACTATAGAAATTTCGCAACTTCTTTGGCCACAATCTATCTCTCTGTCCCAAAACGCTCGTTCGGCTCGGTTTCTATTTTCGGCAACAAGAGACTGAGCTTAGCCGACTCCGAGCCGAGTTTCTGGAAGTGTCTCGCTATCACCTCTCCTCGAATTTGACACGCGTATCCTTACCGATCACGGTGAGACGAGACGTGCAGGACGATCGCCCCCCTCGATTCTCCGCCATGCAGGTCCAGTGCCCCTCGTCCTCGATCGTGACGGGCGCCACGTCCACGCAGTAGAAGTTACCCTCGTGGACGAACGAGAATCTCGTACCGGCGTGTATCTGCTCGGCATTTCTGTGCCAAGTGATCTGGAATTCGATAAGAAGGACACCGTTGCGAGATTTAAACGGCGGCGAGCGCGTTGACGTCAACGACCTGTCAAACGACAACGCGAGCTCGTGGAAAATACGTTATTCGAGTGTAAAAGATTGTTTAATTTACGAAAAGAGGGAGTGAGTAATATCCAAGCAATGCGTTCCTTTTATTTCACAATTATTTTAAATAATTGTGATTAGTAATTGGTATTTTTATGCGGTGATCGTCACGTGTAGATAGATGGAAGAATTTTTGGTTTTTAGAATTATGTTGTATTCGATATCTTTTAATTTTATAAACAATGTTCACGCTAAAAATACAAATAAAATTCTTACGACAATTTTTAATTTATTTAAAATTTCAATTACTTCAAAAAAAAAAAGCTTGAATAACTCATATTTTTTCCCCTTTCCATTCTAATTTTCCAATCTTCTCTGTCATCCAAAATCTTGCCTTCTCAGATTGCCTATACAATACACAGTTTCTACAAGATTAATTTTTGAAAACAGAAAGAAACAGAAGAATTTTAAGGTTTTAATTTTTTAGAATTATATTACAAACAATATTCATATCGCCATCCATAATCTCACAGAAAGAAACAATACTCCCTCGAAGGAAAAAGCTTAAACAACTACTATATATACATGTATAAAAAATCAAAATTCTCTTTGCCATATTTTTCCTCCTTCCATTCCAATTTTCTACAACCATTACGCAATCCGCTCAAAGAGAGCATCGCGGAAAACGAGAGTTTACAGCAGTTTCTCTGCGGAGAGCAGAGACTTAACGCGGATTTAGCCGATCCGGGGGCATACCTCGAGGGCCGTAGTATACGCGCGAGCGTAATAATAGTCGTAATACGACGCGTAACGACCGTTCCGTTCGTTTTCTTCGCCTTCCGTCTCTGAATCCCGGGTCATGGACCTCTTGGCTCCCTTTTAGCGCGCGTTTCCCGCTTCGAAGGCAAAAAGTGGGAGCAGAGATCCGTAATAAGCGACCGGGTGATTTCGATCGCAACCCTTCCGGGTTGATCACCGACGTTGGCACGGATTCCATCTTCGCTTCACCCGGCCTACCAATTTTGGAAACGTTAGCTGCTCCTTAATTCGAGTTTAGTTTGAGAGTTTTATATTTTTGTAATAGGTTTTCGATTTGTTTCTCGTTCAAGCGGGTTTATTTTTAATTGTAAATTTTAAGTGTTTTTTTTTTTTTTTTTTTTTAAGTGTCAACAGTTATGTCGTTTACTTTTCTGAAAATTATATTCATTTGGCGAGAAAAATCGTAATGAGTTTGGTTTAACAAGTCTTGAATTATTATTGAATTATCCTATGCTTCAAATCAGATGTTTATTTCCATTGCGTAATTTAAGAAATAAAGGTATCTAAGAGTTTTTTTAGAAAAAAAGAAAGAATCTACTTTATCAAAATTGAAACTTAATTACTTATTTATTTAATAATTAAAGTAGTGCGGTTCTTAATTAATTAATTATTTAATATTAATAATTACCTTCGGCGTGGTCGAACTTCGAATTTCCACGAGGAATCTGGTCCTGGTGCCAACTTTAACAGCAAGGTCTGTCAATCTTCGAAGGAAGATCGGTGGATCACCCTCTTCCGAGATGGCCTCGTCGACGCTCAGATGAATCTTCTTCGAGGATCCTTTCTCGAATCCTTGGCCAACTCTCGTTGCCACAAGAGCGTAATGCCCAGTGTCGTCCTTTTGAGACTGCTTCAGGGTCAATTGGACCACGTTCCCCCTCATTTGTACCCGGTATCTGTCGGACGGTATCGGCACATCCCCGCGTATTCTGTAATTGGATCGAAAATCGTCGTTGAAAATACTCATTGAGCGAGTGTTATGTATTATCGAAGATATGAATTTTTTCCATGATTATTATGATATTTTTATCGCAATTAAATAATATGCTATACATACGTCATTTTGAAAAGTTAAGGAGTTGAGTATTTTGTTACACGAGTAATATTATCTATGTGTCTTTTGTTTCTTGGAAATTATTAATAGCTTACGATTTTACGCTGGAAAAGTGATTTATTCTGAATTAGAAAACATTTAAAAATTGTAATATTTATCATATATTATATTTCTTATTTGTCGAATAATAATAGGAATGGTTTTAATAATTAATCGATCCTCGAGATTCACGCCACCTTTGATATTTACTGTCGTTATAACGTGCGTGGGAGGCAGGAAAATTTGAAACAAGTTAAAATAAACATCGGGGGACTAAAATATTTCGTTCAAATTCTTCCAATTAAATAATATTGTTCGAAACACGGTAATATATCTCTTTTAACGATTCCAATAAATTTCAACGAAATTCAATCTTCATATATACACATTGTTGAAAATATCCCAAGATTAAAACGCATTCTATTTTCACTATTTGTTAATTCGTGAATCGTGAGATTTTACAACATCTCGAGCAAATGGAATAAACCCTTGTCTCGTCTTTTTTTCTTCGATTATCCAATCATTCACGAAATCGCATGAAAGACAGGTAACACTCGTGGATAACACCAGTGGTTACGATTTCTCGGTATACGTGGGCGTTCTATAAATACCGTTGGAACAAATCGTTTTTTGCTTTGAAACAAGACCGATGGAAACGAATTCACATCCTATGCGAATTCCACGCATTTCTACCTTTACGAATTGCAACTCATCGAGATTTCATTTCAGAGTAAAAAAGTGTTTGATAACAAATCTTTCTTATCGATGATCTTGTAATTTTTTGAAAGAAAATATTAAATTAATAGAATATTCAGAGAGATCTCGAAGAAAGTTCTTTTAAATTTTCTTTTTTGAATAAGTGCACGTGAGCTATTATATCATATAATCAATATAATCATTCGAATTAATGATAAAGAACAAGTCAGTCGACAAATAAGTCAGTCAATATCAGAGAAATACCTTTTGAACTTTTTGTCCACATACACGAAGCTACGCGTATAATAAATTAATGAGTGTCAATTGTTTAAAAAGAATGAATAAAATTTTTTATTATCAACAAGAAACAAAAATACTATTTATACATAGTCGCCTAACATTTGCAAGTAGCAAGAAACTAATTTATGTGTATCGTAAAAAGAATTTACATTCGATTTCCCAACGATTTCGTTTCAACGTTGAATCCTTCATTTCGTCATCCGTGTTTAAAATAATTCCCAGTCACATTTCTCTTTCATTCATTCAAGAAAACCGCACCGCGAATATGAACGGTGGTCGAATCGTAAACGCGCGATGGAAATCATAATTTTTTCCCCCTTTTCAAAAGGATCGCACGCATTAAATTCATCCGCGTCTAATCCGAGCTTCTGAATCATTTAATCGGGATAATTCAATTCAACCTTATTTATCCATTCAACGAGGTAGACTCTCGCAACTGTACACCCTTTAAGGGCAATTTATTCCACCAATTTTCAACAGCTCGCAAGAATTTTCTAAGAATTAAAACTTACGATCTTTAGTTGTTACATCTCCATGTATAGAAAATAGTATGCATAATAGTGCTGAAAAGTCTCGGACCAATGATCGATTGGAAAACACAGACGAGTCGATTGCCAGCAAGAAAGCGCAACTAGGAACACTTTCTAAAGGAACGAGGTCGGTTTTGCAATATCCAAATGCCAATTTCTGCCTGCCGCCGGGGCGATGGCCGATGTCCAATCGGACCGGCGATCATCGTCTTTCTTCTATTTTTTCACCGGTATGGCAGACGGTCGGGAAGATTCTATTATTTGCGCCGCTCATTCAATTCGCCCGTTTAGAAAATCTTCGTTTGCGCAACGCGCGCCATACCGCGTTGTAAAATTCGCGCCCTTCTCGACCTCGCGTGCACAGGCGCCTCTCCTCGTCGAAGCCGTGACGCAATGTCTATTTTGTCTAACTAAATAAATTCAGCGATTCGTGATCGATCCAATCGTCGTTTACCAAGCCTGCCATCTGATTTTCGCTGATCAACGAACAGTGAAATCCGTGGGAGAATCAAAAATATTGGAGAAAATTTGAAATAGTTTGAATAGACCAAGTATTGAGATGTTTCTAGAAGCAAGGAAACACTATTTTAAAATGTCGTTTCATTTGGCTGTTTGTGGGACAAAATGCATTTACAACGGTGGGTGTCCAGAATAATATTATACAAAAGTTGTAATAATATTCTCTTAAAGCGAACAGATCTATTTTAATTATATTAAAGCAATATCATATAATTTTCCATCTTATTCTCACCGAGAAAGAAGAAGATATCATATATATCTTTATATCTATCACAACTTTGCCCCAAAGATATCGTATCATGGAGAAACAACAGGAAGAAAAGAAGAAAGATATTCTCTAGATCGTAGCAAGATATCTCAAATCCATTCAAACCCTTCAAAAAATTCGGGCAATACGCGCGTTTCCCGCGGTCGAACGACACGTTTGCGCCGCCATGCTTGCACGGCCGAGTAAAAAGACGACGAAAATAGGGCAGTAGAGCAATGCCAAGTGTTTGAGGCGCTCTAGATCATTTGTTTGCTCGAAATACGTTGGAAGCGTGCAACCGATTTTTATTTAGACGCTTTTAGACGGAGAATGGAAACGTGCAAGATCCATCCTTCGATATTCAATATAATCTATGAGGATTATTTCGATAAGAACAGTCTCAATAAAACGATTCCTATTGATGCACTTGCAAAATTGATAAGAATATTTCGAGACTTTTACGAGATATTTTATATAGAGAATAAAATTTCAATTGGTGATGGAAATTTAGTTTTTAAATGCGTCATAATATAAATAAATTGAAATTGAAATTCTTTCTAGAATTTTATATTCGAATGATTACAGGATTTGGGGGGTTATGTTTTCAAATTAAATCGATCATCAATTTGAAACAAATATAAGTTAAAGTTGTTTTCGTATTTTGTCAAACCAATTTGAATTATTATTAAAATTAATCAATCGTTTAAGACAACAACAATTCTTTACAACAATGAAGATCGTCGTACCGGTATCCAGAACGTTCCCTAAACGATCCCGCGATCGAGTGTTTGTTGCCATTGGCGCATTTGCAACAGTCGCTTCCCATCTTCCCACCACACTTACTGCACACTTTTCCCACTATTTTTCCACGAATCAAGATTCAACACCACCAGTCCATGCATTTATCACTCGCGAGTTCCTTGAACCAACTGTCCCGAAGGAATGTGCCAGGTTTCGAGGGTCGAAGCAAGGGTCGAAGAGGCGGATGAAATCCGAACCGATGCATCGATCCTTCCTCTTCCCTCTGCCGCCCACCCTCATCGATGCTTATTCGATCGATAAACGTTGAACGGACGCCTCCTCACACGCATTGGCACCGCGTTATTATTATTATTTATCGCGGTATCGACAGGTATCGACAGGGTTGCAAAAATAAAACCGAAGGAAGCGTCCTCTCGTGCCTGAAACGTATGCCCGATGACTTCACCTCGACTATTGAAACCTATATATATTCCGTTTCATTATCACACGTTGCAGAACAAACTATTAATATTCACTTCCGTTGTTTCTCTTCCTTCAACTGCCCAACCACGATTTCCCTTTACTTCACTTTCGAGATTCTTCCTTGCCCATCCGCTTCATCGATGATGACAACGATTCACTCACGTCAAAAATTAGAGAGAAGAGGGAGGGAGAGGGGAAGGGCGGGGGGCAAGGAAGAAAGGAGATATTTGGAGACGCTTTGGAGGAAGGGAAGGGAGGTAGCGTCCGATCGTCGAGCGATCTGTCAGCCAGATTCTCTCTGTTCCGATTAACGTGGAACGCGTGTAAAATAGAAGAATAGAAGAGAAAGAGAGAGAGCTGATTTTTGGCCGCTCGTCGATCGTCGCGACGCTCCCTCGGAAGACTGATAGCGGGATGCCAGAGGAGGATCGTCCGCGCCCGATTTTCCACCTCCACCATCGGCCCACCTTCCGCTACAGTTGGAAGGAAACTATAAGCAAGCGTCGTCCACCATCCTAGACGCGAGAGAAACGCCAAGGGGCAGCGCCACTTTCGCCTTTTCGCGAAAATTTTCGCGAGCTGGGTCGGATTTAGATTGCGTTTAGAAGGGGCGAGGTAGGGTGAGAGAGAACGTGAACGCTTGCCGGGATTTTCGTAACCACGTAGGCGGGAGGAAAGCTTCCGTCGTCGTTCGTCGTGACGTAGCGTCTGAATGGTCAGGGGAAGTGTTGGCCTGCCAACAGATGCGTGTCGATCGGATCTCGATTTTCGAATCGTTTTCGATCGTTCGTGGGAGGAATTTTTCCACCGTGGAATTAACTCGACGACGTGGTATACCGCGACAGGTTTTACGAGTAATTGGTTTCTTTGAACGAATGTTGTTTTGTACGAAGAATTAATTTGTACATTCAGTTTTTTATTCTTCTGACGAAATGTCTCGTTTCTGAGATCGAAGGAATTCTTTCCTCAAGTTGTACTTGCGATTATGTAATTTTCACTCGGTATTTGTAATGATAAGAGTTAGTCCGAATTTTAAACGTAATATTTGGATATTTTGGATTAATAAATTGTTTATTATTACTCCAATGTTTGATTGTTAATCAGATTTGAAGAACGAGGCAGGAGTAATGTGATCCAGCTGACAAATCGTTTGAAAAAGACAACAAATATCATCGATCTGTCAATCTTCTTGTCTTATTTAAGCGGCGAGGCTAGATGAGGTCATGTTTTACGTTCCCGAAATAAGCGTTCAATGACTATCTTTCACCTTCCTAGACAAAATTTATTATCTTAATGATTGCTAAAGAAACTACCTCGAATTCAAGAAAATTGAAAATTTTCATATTTAAGTCATTAAGTAATCCATGCGTGCATATTTTTTTAAAAAATATTACGCAATCTTATAGATCTTAATAGGCTGATAATTAAACTACGATTTTTGAATATTAAGTAATACCTTTAAAAAAGATTACACTTATTTTATATTCTCTATAATATATATAAGATACTATGATGATACTTAATTAAATTAAATTAACTCTCATTCATAATGGGTGCAACTACAATCCTACTGTACGAGGCTTGTTATATTAAAAAATTTTAATTCTGTTATTCGACACATATTGAAAGATTCCCATCTATTCGCACTCCTTTCTTAATTTTTCGTTAAAACGACCAACAGTTTCAAACTTTAATCAACACTTCTTTCTCGTTTCTTCTTTCATTTGAAGGATGTCATTCGCTTGAAGAAGAATTTGACGAAGAATTATTTTCCTCTCCTTTTCCACTATGAAAATCGGAAATAATCGATCGATTACGTTTCCGGCGTTGGAAAATTCGATCCGGGAATTATGTGCAAAAATTACGGCGGTGCAATTTGGTAACTTCGCGAAAATTAAGTGCGCGACAGCTCGAAATAAACTGCGTTCGATCCTTGGCACGTTTCAAGGTTTCCACGGAATTAGGGCCAATAGTCGAGAATGAACGATAACGGGTAAACGACGGATACTCGATCATTGTAGTACGAGACGAAACAAAACAGGGGCCGTGAACTTTTGCCGGTTTAACCCGTCCTTCGAACATCGAACAGATTCTACTTTCATCCTATAATTATTCTGGTAAACTGTAAAATTCGTGGAATTTGTGCGAAAAGTTTTGAATGAATATTTATCGATTTATTTAGAATCTAATTTATATTGTAGATCTGTAGAAATTTTAAACAAATTTTTTAAGATCGATCTAATTATACGATTTGACGGTGTAGAATTAAATAATTATATCGAACAAAATCAATCAAAACGGATTAATTTATTACACAGAAATTTCTTTAAAAAGAAAGAACAAAAAGATTATATTTTTATTCCAATATTAAACACACAAAATTAAATTCGTCAGAATTGCAAAATCTATCATATCGATTTCAGATCATTTGTTATCATAAAAAATAATAATCTGATACGTAAAAGGCAGAATAATTGAATAAAAATCCGATAAATTAAAAATAATCCACGAGTTTATCACAGAAGTTTATTCAAAAGGAATGAATGATCATAGTTCAGTAAAACGTAAAAAATGTTTGGTTATTACTAAACTTGGAATACATTTCTATCACTTTATCCAATATCTAAACAAATATTCGAGATAAATTAAAATAAAGAGATAATCCTTACAGTTCAAATCGTAACTCGTCGAAAACATCGGACCATCGTAATCTCGGCTCGATGACGATGTCTTCACCGACGCGTCCCTGAACCGGAAGTGCTTGGTCCGGGTCCAGCCATCGTGGCGGTCCTTTAGCTTTCGTCATGTTGTCTGTAACCAATTGCAATTGTATGTAATCAAACAGATCATTAATAATAACGACTACTATATCTCTTTTAGGCCCAATTTTTTAGAAATTTTGCACAGAAATTCTATTTTCATAAAATATATAAAAGATAAGATAATTTCGGTTGTTAAATCGATAAAACGATAATAAATAATAATTAAATTAATTAAATCGATTATTTATTTCGATGAATTGGGAGGAACATTTTGAAGAAATAGAAAAGTTTATTAATCTTTAATTAAATGCAACATATGCTTCGTGAAAATTTCCATGAATTTTTCCAAGATGGAAAAACATTACCATATATTTCCATGTATTAATTTTTTTCTTACGCGCAATCATTTCTTTTAATTTTGCATTTTTTTTTTTTTTTTGTAATCTCACGTTTCGAATCAATATCCATATATTGGGGGAATCTCCTTCGATTTTTGGTATGGTTTCAAATATGTTGATTCGAAGAAGAGATATATCCGACGTTCGATAGTAGGCGAAAATTTATTATTCGCGATCGCTACCTGGTATTTGGCCGCTCACGTGGTCTCCAAAATGGCCACGGAAAACGTACGCGGCCAGACGAAAATCGCGGGCGTAAATATAGATGTCTGAGTGGAGAAAGCGGCGGTCAAGATGGAAACCGCTTTGGAAGAATATAAAACGTTGCTTGCTATCTCTTCCCATCCATCGAGTTTATGTACAATGTATTCGATGCCTGTAAAAAATTCGCGAATTTCGAAGGAATTCCGAGCACCCGGCATCGAACCTGTAAATAAATACGACAAAAAAAAATAAACATGGCCGCGAATGTCTCCGACACTTGGTTCCATTTTCAACGCGACACTCGTCACATTTTTTTTTTTTTCCCCCAACTACATCGTCGTCGTTCCGTGCCGCGATTGAAACGCCCGGTTAAAAACAGTTTTGCTCTTATTTTTAAACGCAGATTCGTAAACGCGTGTTATTACCGCGTATAAATACTCGACCACCGGCAAGCCTCGAGATTTTTATGTAACAACGATCGTTTCGGAATCGATTACAATTACGTCGATCGATGAGGAAAGCGAGTCAAACGTCATCGATGCACATTTCTATGGAAACGGAGAGGTCTCGTTCGAAACTTTCTAACTCTATTCTTCTCAATCGAGATAAATTGTATCGAATTTTTCTTCCGTGAGATATATACACAACGAGATTTAACGAGATAAAAAATTCGATGAAATTTTCGCCAACATCGAGATCCCCTTCCATTTCCAAGACATTTCCTTCCCGTTTCTTTCTGCCTCTCTGAGACGCAGATTCGCGGTTAATACGCGGTAACCGCTTACCTGTTAAGGTCATCTCGTCAGACGATGGGAAAACCGATTCCTCCTCGCATTGACATCACTCGCGAAGGGGCCACACTCGCGTTCGATACGACGAAAGAGTTGCAACCTGCACGTCCTTCCGGTCGCGGCGTACGGCGCCTCGGCCGCCGAAGAAGCTTCCGTCTCCTCCCTTCGACCGTGCTCCTCTCTTCGCGCTGGTGACCCGTGGCACAAGCACACCCTGCGCCACGAAATCTGACGGCGGGAGGCCCTGCTCCGGTCTAAAATCGTCTCGACACGCCACTCTCGGCTTCGTCGTTTTAACGAAACGCGCACATGCGCGGTAGGGGCGAGCCGAGCTTCCTGTACGCCTCTTTCTCCCTTTCTCCCCTTTCGAGAGGAACGCCCCTCGCCCCTCTTCCTTCGGCCAACTATCTATTCCCTGATGTAACCCGGCGCATCGATGTTTTTTTATCTTTGAATAACTTTCACTCTCTCTCTCTCTCTCTCTCTCTCTCCTCGTAAATGGTGAGATTTGACTTTCTTCTCTTCTTTCTTCGATTCTTCTTGTTTCTTCTTTTTCCCTCCCGCTTTGTTTTGGATTTTCTTCTTCTTCTTTGGATTTGGTAGGTATATAGTGGTTATTATTGTGACCCAGCGCATTTCGTAACTTTGAATAATTTTTTTTTTTCATACAAGCGGGCTTTCTTCTTTTCTTGATCTTTCTTGGTCTTGGTTTTCGATTTTTCGATTTCGTTTTTTTTTTTTTTGGATTGTAGGTAATTGATTATTATTGTGGTGGCTTCCTATCTATCCCTGACGTGACCTGGCGCATTGCTTCGAATAATTTTGAATTTTCTCTTCCTCTCTCGTGGTACGCTTTTCCTCGACCTTTTTCTTCTTTTATTTTATCTTCGATTTGAATTTCGTTTTTGGGGATTGCAAGATATTAGATTAGTGACTTTTTCTATAATAATAGAGTCCAAAGAATTTCACAGAAAAGTTTAGAATTGGTATAATAATTTTTAAATTTTTGGTTTGGAAAAATGAAAAATTAATAGTTTATTATTATAGAATTATAGTTTACTGAATCTTAGGAGAATTGTTTATACATTGGCTAGGTAATAGTAATAGCATAATATTTATGACGAATTAATTTATTTAATTTTCATTAAAATTCATTATTTCCTTTGCATAATATTCCTACTTTATATCTATCGAGTTTTCGAGTGATTGTTTCGCGGGATCATTATTCGAAAAAGATTTTTCTTCTTTGATTTATCATTCTACAGATGACAATATTTTAAATTTTCTACCATTTTCTAAGTACAAATAAATATATATATTTCTGATTGAATCTAAAGTAAAAATATTCGAATCGACGTATTATCTTTTTGATTCAAAATTATTATAAAACGACATTAACGAAGGGGATGAATTTCTTGAATTTGGAAGAGATAATATTTAATTGACTAAAATGGGATGATTGATTTGCCAGCTAATAATATAGTTTAATGATGAAATGCGATGTTAATTTTGGAACAGGAGGAATTCGAGATTCTTGACTAATAATACGAATTTAGTGATTGATAGATTTTTGCAAGATCTGTAAATAATTCGATCGATAATCAAAAATTTGAAACTAATGAATTCAAGTATGAGCAAGGAATACCAATAATTCCGTTATCATGATTATTATCTTAAAGCTTGCTTTTGTGTTAAAATGGAGCGTCAGACTTAAATAAGGAACAGAGTAGATTCTTGGCCAACAGAAACGTAATTGTCGTGGTCATGATATCGGTAGAGAGGCTTAAATTCTAGATGAAATTAAAATAGAATGTAAGGCTTATACAATACGCATAAACGTTTTGGCTAAAATTGTAAAGCGATTGCTTTATTTCTACAATTTATTTCTTAACTCTTAAACAATAATAAACATCGTGAAAGATCTCTTCTTCCTAAACTTTTACCGTAATTATTACACGAAATATATATATAATTCAAAATCATAAGAAAAATCTAAAAATAAAACAGAAAGAAGAATAAATTTAAATTCAACAGTTATGTACACATTTATTGCACGTAAGAATATCCATAATAAATAGGAATAAATAATAGTTACAACAAATAATAATAATAATAATAATAATAATAATAATAATAATAATTTATAATCATATACTATTAAATATATCTCTCTTGTAAAACATGTACTATCATTTTTGATACTCGTTCCGCGTGAAATTCTCAATTGAAATACAACAATTGGCTCATCATCGAACAAGCCATCAATCGATGCACTGTTGTTGCACTTGACAGATTGCCATACGAATGCATCTCGAAGTCTACAACCTTAAAGGTCGAGAATCGGCACGTTGCAATGCCGTCGAATCGAAGGTCAAGAATTTGTTCTTCGAGCGATCATCACGAGTAAGCACGACGATAATCACGACGATCTCCAATATCAGAGATTCGAAAATTTTCAAATACTCCATAAATATTTCCCCCTATTTATATCTTCCCATTCGTGATAAAATTTCGTCGTATCCTCGTCATGAATTTCGTTTCGACAACCACCATCCTCTCGACACTCTTCCCTTGATCTCATGCTGGATCCTTCTATAGAACAGGAGCGCTATGAAGGGTATTGCAAGGGTCTCTTTCTTGAACAGATATACGTAGACAGCCGCGAGCAACAAAGTTAGATCAGTTATATACTCCACCATGGATCTCACGTTATGTTTGGCCTCTATAGCAAGTTGTTCCTCGTTCAATCGACTCTCCCGCCAAGCTTTCTCAGAATACTCCCTCCCTCGTGAGCTCGATCCACGTCTAGAGTGGGATCGATACTTCTTGCTCTCCAAAGCTTTCTGCAGACGTTCCATCTTCGACTCGACGGGTGTCCCCGCTCTGTTCCTGTCCCTGGAACTAGATCTTGAAGGCGTCTTCGAGGAGGATCTCCTCGATCGACGACCACCACCTTCCTCCACGGACCACTCTCGAACGAATCGTTGCTCTTCCGAGCCGGTCCTCGAGGGTGGCCTTCTGTCTTGGGACGGTGCACGAGCTCTGCTCTTCGACGAGGACCTCGAAGAAACTCCTCCTCTTTCGGTGGACACGTTCCTCGACCTCGAGACCGGGGACTGGTTCCTGGAAGACGGCCTGCTCGGTCGTTTCTCCTTCGTGTCTCTCGCTGGAGTCGTCCCTCGAGAACCTTTCATTTGTTGCCTCTCCTCCTGTTGTCTCTTTACAATTCTACCCTCAACGTTCTGCCTCTCAAAACGATCCCTCTCTCGATTGCTCGCCTCCTGATCGTCCGAGATCGAGGACCTCCTCGAACCAGTCGAATTCTCCCCAAACTGTCTCCTCTCCTCTGAGCTTCTGTGGTAATTCTGATAACGAGAGAGGGAGGAGTGCTCCCTCACTATCTCGGTATAGTGATTGACGACCGCCATCCTCGCCTCGATGTCCTCCTCGTCCACCTCCTCCTCCGGCGTCGCTGTTCTCATCTTCGCCTGAATTCTTCGATTCTTCGCCGCTTCGCCCGCGGATAACACGCTGTCGGTGTCTGACTCGGACATGACAGGCACCCTGGCAGGCTCGGGTGTGACCTGTCTCTCCTCGTTCTCTCCTTCCTCCTTCTTTTCCTCCTCCTCCTCGTTCTTATTCAACGGATGAACATTGGGAGGTAAGGATCTTCTAATAGGTTTCTCGGGTGGAACAGGTCTGCCGAAACTGTTCACAGGAATCGGCTCCTCTTTCGGCTTCTTCAGAATTGATTTTGGAACTACGGTGCTGGGAGAGACGATCGATCGGGCCGGTTGCGAGGACGACTCGGTTTCGACGTGAAGAATCGGCTTCCCTCTCGGATGATAGGTATCCTCCTCGTCGAGTACCTGTCTGGCTAGGATTCTGGCTTTTAGAAGCTTCAAATCCTCGCTGTCGGCGCTGCTGACCTCCTCCGAGGATTCCTCCGACGATTCCACGCTCTCCTCTTCCTCTTCCTCCTCCTCCTCCTGTTTTTCTTCTCGCTTCGTTCCCGGTTGAGAGATCGGTGGAATTTGGTCTCGAGGCGGTTCCTCGATGCGCGCTGCCTCGTTGCTTGCTGCCTGCCAGGCTATCGATTTTTCTTCCTGCTTCTCCTCGACCAATGACACGTTGGTGTCGTGCCACCTGCGCAATGGCGTGTCCTCCAACGGTTTATTCTCCAATCCCCATTGGGTCGCAATAGGTGACTCTGAATCGCTGGGTAAATTGGGATCAGATCTTGCCTCCACGTCCAATAAGAAGGTAGTAGGGGCCAACAGTTTCTGAGGAGCTTTTACGGTTTCCGTTTGGCTGTCGCTCAGTCTTCTGCGATTCTTCTTCGACTGCCAGGTGATCAGGTTCGAGGATGGAACGTTTGGATTGGACAGCCGCCGTTTGAACGAAGATCTTTGACTGTCCAGAGAGGTGATATCTTCGGTCCCTGTTTTGTTCGCTGTCGTTGTCGCCAGCTCCCCGGTTTTTCTCTCGAGTTGGCTTTTTCTTTTGGCCAGCTCCGATGCCTCTTCGGCCGCCACTGCACGATAGAAACGTTCCATGGCACGCTCGTGGAGCAGCTCCGTGGAGCTGACAGCCTCTCTCAGGGTTTCTACCACTTGGTGCTCCGCGCTGAACAGTTCTGGAAGGGAGAGGGACATAGGCGGTGGTATCAGGTCCTCGATGTCCTCTGCCCCCTCCGTTGCACCCCGTTTTGCCTCTGGAAATTGGGAAATTATCGGAAAGGAAATTAATTTTTATCGTTTCGAAAAATGTTTCTATATACGAATGATTGTTAAATAAAATACTTGAAACTTTTTTCATTAAAAATTTAATATTGAAATTTTCTTTCAGTTCTTAATTTGCTTATGGAGAATTAATATTTTTAGCGTAAAATCGAATCGATTATAAATGTCAATTGCAAATTTTTCATTCATCATTTTTAAATCTTCGTAGCAATGCTATTAATTTCAAAATATTAATGTCAGAATTATTGATCTGTAGTCATTTAAAAATACTAGTTTCATTTTTTAAATTTACACGATTTTGTGGCGTAATTTACATCTCAAAAATAAAATTCCAACGAATATGTTTTTCCAATTAAATAATATCATAATACCTAAATCTTTTCGCGTTGGGTCATCCATTTTCTTCGCTTGATCTTCCGGGTACAAAACCAGCATAAATTCCGAACTTCCATGCATAACGGTGACATCATCCTCTCTAGGAGAGATAGGCAATCCTAATTTGTCGTACAAAGTGTCACTTTTTGTTACTTGCGGTGTTTCAACCTCGTCGACGACGGCTTGCTGCTTCTTCAAAGTTAAACTTATCGATGGACGCGAATAGTTGAAAGTTTCTTCTTCGTGCTGTTCCTGAATCTTGGGCATCGACAATGGCGACATGCTGCGCTCCCTGGACATGGAAACTGATCGCGAACGCGATTCTCTGAACGCTGAACGCTTGTTGGATTCTTCCATTGTAGGTGGAGTCACTGTCACGGTTGCCAGTGGTATTTGTATTGATGGAGGTTCTTTATTTTGAATTAAAATCTGTTTGCAACAATATTTTGTTATATTTATATCAAACTTCATAATGTTTATGAATTGTTTATGAAGAGTGACAGGTCTTTTTTTGTTGATTTTTGTTGAAGATTAATTGAACTTGTATGTGAAATAAAATTTCGTCAAATAATAAATTCATAATGTATTTTTAAACATATAATTAATATTATGGATTCAATGGTAATAAATAGAGATAATTCTAAATGCAAAAATAAATTTTTATTAATATCCTTTCGAGAATTAATTAAATTCTTTTTTCTTTTACTCAATCACTGATTTATATTTAATCCTAATATTAAATAAAAAAAACTAAATTTAATTATATAAAAAATCTAACTTACATTGTATTAAATATTAAAATTTTTAAAAATTCAAAACTCTATCTGTATCTATTTTCTTTGAACTTTATATTAAAATTTAATACATAATTTTTTAACTTTGATTTTGAATCAATATCTATTTAAATTTTATTATTACAATAAAACTACTTGCCTCGGTGTTTGATAGATTCGTGTTAACAGTCGAACGATCCACGTGATTTCCAACCTGATTCTCCTGCCTTGAACTGGAATGATCCTTCGATCTGGCCGGTGGAACAGGTGGCTTCGACTTATCCATTGTATCCAAAGCAAAAGTCACCCTGCTGTCAGCTCTGGATGGCCTTCCTGTTAATCTTTGAGCCGATATCGATCGACTAGCCGGCCCAAAAACGTCGTCGTCTCGGGCCTCCTCTCTCGTCAAACTTCTGGTTCTCTGGGTTGGAACGGCGAAACTCACTTCTCGTTTCTCTCGCGATCTGATTTCTCTTTGACTCTGCGATTTTCCGCTCAACAAGGGCGCCACAATACTGAATTCGTTCGAACAAACGTCGTGTTACTTATTTTTATTCAAAATTAACGAAGATATAAAGTAAGAACACGTTTGTTCTTGATAAATATTTTTTTTCTTACGTGAAAATATTAATAATTTCATCCTGATAAAGTGACAAAAATTTGAAGTTTTACTTTTAGGAGAAATTGGAGAGCTTATAACGAAAATGATTTTTGCTTCAATCGAAACTTCATCTTCCATGATTTCATGACTCAATTATATATAATGTTCTATATAATTAACGAATAATAATATATTTATCGTTTATAATGTTTATAATGAATGTTTTGTTGAAGAAAAATTTGTTTTAAATTCAAGATTAAAAGATTGACAAATGCATTTTTTAAAAATATTCAATATTTATAGAAAGTATCTATAATTTTACATTATTAAACATTTTTTAATTAACTATGCTATTTAATCGAATAACAAACGTACCCTCTTTTCAAATCTGGAATGAAAATTACATCGCTCTCCTCGCTCGGCTCGCTCACTCCATACGGATTCTCTGCTTTCACTCGAAATTTATACTCCGATCCTTCGATCAGCTCGGACAACGTTGCTTTAGTTTGCCTACTCGTGGTTGCCTTCAACCACACGTCCCAACCGATCTGAAATAAAACGATTATTTCAAAGATGATAATCAATCAAAAAAGGAAGAATAAGAAAATTAAATTTCAAAAAAAGAAGAATCTCATTGCAATTTTTATCGCTAACTCTATAATACTCGACGATGTATGTGCCAATCTTGCAACCACCGTCGTCTTCCGGCTCTTGCCACGTCAATGACACCGATCTTCCTAACGTCATCGTGACTTTCGCTTTTCCAGGCGCAGCAGGCCGATCTAATAAAATAAGAAAAAATACAGAGCAATTTACTTTACATTTGGATCACAATACAAAAAGCAATTTATACAATGAAACGATGGTTCGTATAAAATCATCTGTTTATATCGCAAAGAAGAATAGAAAAATTCGAGGAAATTGAAAGTTATACTTATAATAATAAAATAATAAAATTGTTTACGTAAAATTTTTTAATTTAAAAATTTCAACAAGCTCATCCTTGCTTTGTAATTCGTTTCTCTCCTACGATGGAATATTAAAATTTACATAACTTGGATTATCGATTAACTTACTATGTAATTCATAAATAATTTAAATACATAAGAAATTTGGGTGTAATCTTTTATATGTAATTTCATACTTTCATAACCAAACACCCACATCTGATTCAATTTTCAAAATGATTAATTTTTATTCGTAATCATAATCATCATAATAACAACCTGTCACAGTCACCAGAAAGGACGACGTGTCCTCTCCAAGCTTATTAATCGCTTTGACCACGTATTCTCCTCTGTCGATTCGTTTGGCATCGGGTATCTTCAAGATCGATTCGCCGTCCATCGACTCGAAGACGTGCCTTTCGTCGCTTGAGACCACCTCGCCATCGTGGTACCAAATCACAGAGGGTGGAGGTCTTCCAGCCAACGACACCTTCAATCTAATCGTTTCGTCTTGCTCGAAGAGAAGGCCGTCCTCGTATTGACGCGGAAGTCGTATCTTTGGGGGTGCTGCGGATAGAAAATAGAGAATATTATTGGAAATTTTTTTATTATCATCGAGTGAGAAATTCAAAAATTGAAAATTAACCTTCCAGAATTAATCTTGCTTTGGTGCTGGCGTGGCCAGCTCGGTTCGTGGCGGTACATTTTATTTCTCCCTCGTCGTTGAGCGCGGTTTGATGAATGAGAAGAACGCTCTTCCCACTCTCGGTGATGATCCTCGTCCGCCTGCTGCTGAAGATCTCGAAACCATCCTTGAACCATGCGATTTTTGGCAGGGGTGATCCGGTAAATCGCACCACAAATTCGGCCTGGACGTAAGAATCAATTAATAAGAGAATTATCATTTTTACGTAGATATGAATTAGAACGAAGAAATCGAAAGATTAGATGATTAGTTTCTGTAAAATTTATAATTTATTATGAACAAATTTCAAAACTGTGCGTTTCAATCATAAGATTTTTAATGAAATAACATGCTACGCATTTATTGCAAGAAACATCATTTTCCAATACATTTGATAAGATAACTTCGTATATTCTGAAATATCCTTTAACACAATCGATATTTATATTTTACTCAATCGTTCATCAATCGATAATAGGACGTCGATTATTCAAAATTATTATTGAATTCATATCTCAGAACACCGATCGTGTCCAAAAAAAAAAAAAATAATTAATTTATTGATTTTACATTTTCAGCTACGTTCCTTAATTTTTAATTCGAATAAATTTATCCTCCAGATAAATCTATTAACTTATCGAAGCAAAGTACTTGTCTACGTGATGATCTATCTCAGCCTCTGTTACAAAGCCTTTACCTGCTCGTTTTCGAGCACGGTGGTGTCCTTGACCTCAAGGTCGAACTGGGGCGCGGACGCAACGGATCTCTGCAAGGTGACGGTCAAAGGATCGGAGATCTCGCTGGGCCGGGACAGGCCAACCGCGTTCTGGGCCCTGACCCTGAATTGGTAGCGCCATCCTGGCTCGAGGCCGCTCAAGGTCAGTTCCGGGAAGGTGCAAAGACCCGGCGTGCTGCGCGCCCAATGCTGCGAGCCCAGTCTTCGGTGCTCCACCAGGTAGCCGACGATCGCCGAGCCACCGTTACTCGGTGACCTCTCCCAACGAATCGCGACCACATCCGGCTGAGACTCGTCCGCGCCTGGTATCAAAATTGGCTTCCCCGGTGGCGCCGGAAGTCCTGCAGTAGGAATCAGAAATCGTGCTTCACCTTTTTCGTCGCGATTCGTTTGAAATGGTGAAAAATGGCGAGGGGAGATCTCGTGCTTCTTTGTTTTATTTGTCTCGAGAACGAGATGGAAATTGGAATCGAATTTATAATTTAGTTTAATTTCTAAAAAGGGCTTATGAGGCTGTAGTTCTGTTTTGTAATATTGTTAATATTATTTATTAATGATAATGAGTAGGTATAATTGTGCAGAATGGAATTTTGTTAAGTGTGTAATTATTGAATTATTTTCAAGCAACATTCCATAACGTATTTCTCTCAAAGTTTTTTTTTTATTTGAAATAAAAATTCACAAATTTGTTTAATTTTACAATATTTATATTTATAGATACAATTATTTTAACGAAGGATTTAAAATAAAATATTTTAAGATCCACTTTTTTCCTTCATATTTCTCGATTTTTAAAAATTCAGATACGAAAAGAATCCAATAAGACTGAGAATCCATTTTTAGATTACTGTTTATTTAATCTCGAACATACCACAGCCCCGTATCGTTAACGGACAAACATCTCGAACCATTTTCTCACCGACTATTTCACTCAACAACTTTTTAATATTTTTTTTTATTTTCGATACTTTTTAAAAATCGAAGGCGATGTTCTATTTTAGAAATAACGATGTCGATTCGACTCGAGAAATGGCGTGCAATGGGGCTAACTGGTTAATAAGTTCACAGAAAGTTAGCACGTGCCAGGGCGATGCTCACATGCGAACGAGATACACGCAGGTGGCGCTCCCAAAATAAAATTTGAAACTCTTTGGCAATCTTAGGGCGGCTGCCTCGCTGTTCTGAGGGCACTATGCGAGAATTCGATATCAGATTCATTGGCCCGACATGTCTTCGTCACTCTTTTACAACGTGCCTATCGTTTTTGAATCGATTCTGCGATTCCTATCTAAAAGTTGTGCCAATTGATTACGTATCGAACATGTGCGTTGAATAGAAGAAAAAATTATTTGTAACAGATGTTCATACATAGTAGATTCAAAGAAGTATTTATATTAATATTATATTTACAAAGAAATTTATTGGAAATTAATTTTTCGAAGTTATATAAAAAAAATGAAAACTTTTATTGTTGATTTTCAATTAAAATGTTTCTATTAAGTTTTTTTCAATAAAAAGAAAATTGTTTATGTTCTTCATATTATACAAAGTTTCATTAATAATGAAAAGTTAAAATGTAATTTGAAAATAGAAAAATATTCAAATAAATTATTATCCTCAATCTAATAATAAAAGATTAATAGTGTTAACAATAGTGTCTAAACACGTCTAAAATCTAGAATTCAACGTTCTTTCGAATACTTTAATCGTTCTAAAAATAAAAATGTGATATCTTCAAGGAAATAACACTTAAATTAAAGAAAGATTGTTTTCAATTTCTTTTTTTTTATTAATAATATTCATTCGTTTGAACCATCAAACTTGTATTTGACAAAAAACATGCTAATAAACAAGTTAATACTTAAACCAATAAGTTACATCGAATCGACTATAGTACAAAATACAAATGTAACGATATAGAGAATATTTCTAATCCGAGCAAACTTCACGTTCCATCGTTCAACCGACCGACCAATCGTCTATTAAAATAAACGCCCCCAACGCGGAGGAAGTTAATTTTGGATTTACCGGTTGATTTGATAGTAAATAAATCCACGACCTCCTCGAATAAACCATAGAACCATCTTTCACTGACAGAAATACAGTCCCTCATTGACTGTACCACCACGAAAATTTCCAACGTGATCGTTCCAATTCCATTCCCGATTTAATAACTCGATCTTCGCCCACAACAATCCATCTCTGCTAGAGGAACGAGAATCCCACTGACCCAATGAACTTGCCGATCACCCCAATTCCCCGTCCATTAACGATCACTCAAACGTTGCGCGGGCTTGATAGATACGTCGGCAGAAGCAGCCTAATTTTAGATATCATCCCACTATCGAGTCAAGCCAATCAAGAGACAGCCACGAAAGAAGCATCTTTATACCGGAAACTCTGTGTCACCAGAGACGCGCCCTACGATCGTCATGTCTCCTCCGTCACCCCTTCGTTCCTCAACGAAGCCACGTTTCTTTCGATCCCAATATTATCTAGAAAATTTAAATCGAAATAAAATTCCCTTCTCTCGAGACGAAACAAATATACGAGATATACAGTTCTATACAGTTCTGTATATTCGCGCGAAACTTTGACGAAGAGAGTAAGAGAATCGAAGCCTCGATCAAGATGGCGATCGACAGTCAATCCCGGGTGACGCATTGAGCCCTGATCATCCCTCGGGATCGAGATGCGTCCAAGCGTCGAACGACGCGTAACGAGCAGAAACGAAAATCAGTGTGTGTGTGTGTATGTCTCTCTACCTGATCCCTCCCAACGTGGCCTCCTGGTGGCGGTCAGAGGCTGGCTCTTCGAGTAGTGGCTCTTCGTGGTGGCGTTGCCCATGATCGTTCCTCCTCTTCCTCTTCCACGTCGAGCCTCGCTCGACGATCACTCCGTTGCTGGCCACCTTTTCCACCGTTCCGCGATCATCGAGCTTCGAAATATCCTCATCGATCACCGGATCTTATGGATCGATCGGAGGAAAGCCTCGAGGTGTATCCACGGCGAACTGTCTTCGATGATGGCTGAACCGAAGTCGAAACAGAGAAAGAGGGAGAGAGAAAGAAAGACAGAGAGAGAGAGAGATAAATAAGGGGAGAGAGAGAGAGAAAGAGAAAGAGCGTGTTCGGCTCGATATAGCACGAGGCTCGGTGCAGTACTGGCGGACCTCTTCGTGGCCGACGACCGTGGCGACGCCAGCCTCTTTGGGCTTCCTCTTGTCGAGCTATCTTTGTCTCTCGCTCGCTTTCGTCCCGCCTCGAACGGGCGCGCTTCCTAAATTTCACGAAATACACGTAGACGTAGTGAAGAAAACGTGTCTGTCCGCCCGTCTGTCGTTGATTTTGCGCCCGGGATGATTGAAATTTAACTTTGTTTCGATTGTTGTTGTTTGAGGTTATGTAAGTGAGTTGGGAAGATGGCGGTTGGAACGGACCGTTGCTGACACCTCATGCGGAATAAGAGAGTTAAAGAGGAAGCAATGTTGTTTGTTGAAGATTGTAATGCTATTTGTGTGAATAAATTTCTTATTACAAGTAGAAAGTACAGTTTATTTGCTTTTGCAGAATGAAAAGTTTGTTTATCGAATCGAATGAGTGGTGAGGACGAAGATTACAATTCGTCTCGAAGCATATTCTATTAGATTTGGAAATTAATTTCCAAATGCATCGTAGCTAAATAAAATCTGATTAGAGGAGCATGCATGAAGAAGGATTTCTTCAAAGAATAAATCGCTGTTTAATGGTGGCATAAAAAAAGTGTAAAATTAATTTAGAGTCTTCAAAATTAATTTAGATTTGATTAATAAAATATTTCAAAAGAATATATTGTAAATAAATTTTCAACGACGTAAGAAAAATGGTGTATCGAAATATTTCCAAATTAATGAACGATCCAACCGGATGTCGTCCAAAGATGAACGAGATTCTGATGTCATCACCATCAGATATTCCTGCTTCCAACGATCTGATCTCTCGTTTTCTCCGATACTCCCACTGGAATGTATCATATGCTTATATTTACTAAGGCACACCTTGCTTTTCACGGTATTTGGTCAACGCCGGTCACCGACCTTGCAGCTCGCGCGAGCCATCAAACAGATATGATACTTTTGCATTATGCATTAATTGCTAAACGATTTCAAATGAAGGAACAACGTGAAATAACGAGAATATATTCATTCATCTTCCGTTCATAATATTAATTATCTCGCAAAGTAACACACGAGACTATATAATTACTTCTATCATTTTTTATCATTTTTATCTTCTGCGTGAAAATGAATCGTAATTTCAATCATTCTGCGATGTAAAATAGTATTATCGCTATTTAGAAGATATCTTTAATTACTTCCTTTTTCTGAAACATGAAATTCTGATTATTTTTTTTTTTTGTTCTCCTTTCACAATTAGTATAGCTTTAATCATTCTGTAATGTAATATTCGTATTATCGTCGTTTAAGGCAATTTTTAATTACTTCCTTTTCGTGAAACATAAAATTCTGATTATATATTTTTATATATTTTTCATTTCTTCTTTATACAATTAGTCATTTCGATTATTATGTTGTGTAAAATATAATTGTTATTAAAAAAATTTACCTTTCATTTTCTTCTCTTTCTTTCTTCGCAAATTTTCAATAAATATTGATTTTTATTAAAAAAATTCTGAGAGGAAGAAGCGAGAATTAAAATTGATGAACAGTGTATAGGGATATCCATGTCTTACGATATATAGTTAAGTATCGATGTACATGCTTCTCTTTATAACGTCGAAAGAATTTGAGGTTTCGTACTGGATATGGGAACAAGCCTTGATCGTCCTTCGTGGTCATCTTGCATGCCTCAAAGTAGGTATCGAGAGGCCATGTGGTATCTCGTACCTGTAAACAAAGATGATAAAAAAAACAAAATTAATTTCTTCAAGTTAAAAAATCGTTGAAATCAATATTAAAGAAAATTGATTTATCCTTGTGCCCAATTCGCAAATTGATAAAATTTCAATCAGTCGTGACTTGAATATAATCGTTTTATTGAAGACGACGATTATTTTAATTTTGGTAAATCACAATTTTTCTTTTTGTCGTTTGTCATTATTAATTGAAAATTAATTTATTTTTACGATTATTTGATTATTTTAAGCAATAAGATATTGAGTCACTTCTATATTTGATTGATTTAACTATTTAATTAATATTTTTACGGATATAATAATTAATTATTAATAAATGGTAGATGTTCATTTACTTTGTTTTTTTTTTTTTTTAGTTTTAAGTTTCATCAAATACACAATAGATCCGGAGGTATTCGTGATTTTGTCTGGAAGTGGAAATATTTTAGTAACGTGACCTTAGTAGGAGAGGTTAATCGCGTCTATAAATCACGTTGCGAAGAAATATTCTTCTCCGTGACTGTGAGAAACATATCGTCACTTGGATAGTGGTGATTTCATCGCTTACGATGTTTTTTTTTTTTGCGAACGTCATGATCTTCATCTTCCTTTGACTTCTCGATAGAGAAGGAAGTAGAAAAAATTTTTAGAAATTTAAATAAAAATTATTAATAATACAAATGAAGTTTTTATTTCAACTTTTAAACGAATAATTATTTATTATTAGGATGAAATTAAAAATTAAAAATCCTTCAGTACGTGTCGATAGATTATGCAAATGTTGTATTAATTCAAGAACATAAAATAAACCAAAATATTATTCTTTTAACAAATTTATAAAGTAATGAGATTTTTATACGGAATAAAGAAAAATCAAATCAACTTTTTGTTGCGTATAAAAATTCAAATTTCAATAAAAAATGGACATAAATTATTTGTATAATAAGCCATCAATATGATCGCTATGTTGAATCTTTAAATTTTTAATGTTCCTTTTTCTAAAATTATAGAATATTCAAATTTTAGTATTCTATCTTTTTCTTATAATAAATTTTTTCAAACTCGTGTATTCAAAACACGAAGAGATTAAAATTTTCTTTCTCTCCTTATTATACAATCCATTATATTTTACATATACAAACTTCTTCTGTAAAACAATATTCAAATAGTTTAGTTACCAAATACGAAAACAAACCATTAAATCAAATCAAACAAATCAAAACATCCCCAAATCTCGATCATTTCAGAACTTTTCCAATCAGCTATAATTTAAAATCTGATCTCGTGCAATAAAATTCACGAAGAACTAATCTATCCTTTCCTCTTCCAACAAATATTCTATCATTTTCTTGTAAAAGTACCTGGATGCTTTGAGAATAAACTTCCACCCCTTTAAAAAAAATTTTCTCCCGCTCAGAGAAACTTCTTTTCTTCTAAAAAAAAAAAAAAGAAAAAATATAGCTCCATATATATATAAAACACTTCGAAAAGCACATTCGTGAACCACAGCGTCAAACCAAATCAAACGAAACGAACCTCCAAACCACGTTCAACCTTCAGAAATTCCACTGCCATTCAACCGCACGCCTAATTCCGAAACCCGATCCCGTACGTCCAATAAAATTTACAAAGGATTAGCCATTTTTTCCTGTTTCACCCGGCATTTTCGCGGCCTGCTCGACGGGAGGAATACAAAAGAGGACGCGGAGAAAGAGGTCGTCGAGGCGGGAAAAAGAGACGGAAGAGCAGGAGGAAGAGAAAGGAGAAGGGGAAGACGGTTAATCGGTGCCAGAGTACCGTTGTACCTGAATGGAGCAGCGAGATGGCTTTCGGTTTCCCTGCAGCCTCCGTCGCAGCTGCAGCTCCGCTCTCTTCGACCAGTGACTTCGACAACCGGAACACGTGACTGCCGCGCGTGTACACTGTGACGCGCGCCACGATTTTTCCTCTCCCCGAATCGAGCGAACCATTTTTCCGTTTTTACACCGAGGGTTGGCAACCACGTGCACCTGCACCTGGGACAACAGCTGCCACGTTTGGCCGACTCGCCTGTAAACACGAGTCAGTAGCCACTGAGACTGTTCGTCTTCCCTCGATTCGAAAATATTGGAAATATTGGTCGTGTTTGAAGGTGTTTGCGTTACCAAGAAGAAGGACGGCGATGGATGAAACAATTTCGAGGTGTTTGTGAGTGAGTTTTCGAATTTTGAACGTGGAGGATAAAAGTGAAGGACTTGTGGTCGCTGTTTCGTAAGGTGACGGATACGTGACCGGTTTTGAAATGGTCTCGAGTCGAACCTTTATCGTTCCTCGATCGGCGCGTTATCGTGGCGCGGATCGGCTCGAAAAGTTTTTTCATCGTTCGATATTTTTATCTACCCGCTCGATTTGAATTTTTAATTTTTGCCCGCTCACGTTTTCTTTCTTTTTTTTTTTTTTTTCCTCGATCGACGAGTTCGAGCGACGAATCTGCGATATGTAAGCCGAGGATCCGTTGGTCAAGGTTTCGAAGGAGGAAGGAGAAGGTTCGAACCACGTTCCAACTTTCACTGTGCTCTATGCTTCTTCGAGCATGCAAATTGCTCGAGACGCACTATTCGAGACGCACTATTAATCCTGCGGGGAGGGGGAGGCAACAAAATGTCTCCTCGACAGGCGAGATAAATCAGGATCGCGTTACTGTGAACGCATGCCGCGGTATGCAAACCGCGAGGTGCTGCCCTTTTTCTTTTTTTTTTTTTTTTTTTTTTTTTTACGCAGTCAACGAATCTGATCGCGCGTAACACAATTCCGTCGATCGTTTGTGAAATCGATCGTTCACCCGGCCGATACGTGTGTGTCTCGCGTTACGTGTTACACGATGCTCCACTTTCCATAAATTACGAGAATCCTTGATGTAATTGTTGTGTGCGAGTTTATCCTCGATAGAAAAAAGAAAAAAAAATATATATATATTCGTCTCGTTGATGATCGAATCGAGTTCGATTTTCGAGGCGTCTCCCATTCTGAGCTGGAATGCAAATTGGATGGGATTCAATCGATCGAGGATTGGACGATATGTTTTTCGTGAAAAAAAAAAAAAAAAACAAGGGTGCTTGATATCGTTACTTTTGTATGCACAAGAAAGTTAAACACGTAGAAATACGATGCAAATCGAAAAAGCATATCGAACGATGATGACTTTTAGTTTTCGAAAGAATCGTTGATATCGACTTTTATATTTTGATATTTTTGGTTGGCCTGTTATGTAACGTTATATAACGTTGGATATATAAAGAGATATTATTTCCTCGATGTAATTAATCGAAAATTGAAGTACGATGAAGTAAGAGATTCAGCCATGCCCACGAGGAATCTGGAGGTAGTGGATATTTTAGAAGCCCTCGAATCGAAGCTCGCGTACATTCCAGGAGGACGTGATCGGGAAGGAAGACCTTTGATGGTGGTCAATGTTCCCTCAGAACTTCAACCGACCACGAAGCCAAGGTTGGAAGTATTGATCGCCTATTTTTTGTCCATTTTTAGGTAACTATTTATTTTTTTTTTTTTTTGGAGTTAGGATACGAATATTTTACTATAACGTTTATCAATTCTAAAAAGTCTTAATTTAATTTAGTGTTTTTACATTAAATCTTTATATAAGTTTGATTTAAAAATTTGCATTTTTTTTTGTAAGATACGAATGGAGTAATATATTGTGATTTATTCCAACGGTGTATCGCTATCAGCATCGATTGGTAAAAAAGTAATAAACTCGAGAACAAAAAATACAAAATTATATTTTTATTCATTCCATGAAATCAGAAAAAAAAATCCATGCAAATTACTTTAACCTAACTTTATTCGATTCTCATCCATTAAATCAATCCGTTCAACTTCATTTGATATTCAAATATTGTATTGAAAAGTAACTTGTATGATTTATTTTTACTTCATAAAAAGCCACGAAGAAATTAACTTCTGTGATCTAACACATATCGATATCCTTATTATGATTCTAAACTTTGTCAGATGTGATGACGTTTTGCATAATTGAATGCAAATGACACTTTGTTTTCACGGTATAGCGAGGAGACGAAGAGGAATGGATTGGTCTTGATAGTGGACGCGAGAAAGGGTGCATGGAGGGTGGCAAGGTCTTGCATCAGGTTGTCTACTGTGCTTCTGGGAGCATTCGTGGCATCCGTCATCGTGGTGCGCCCTGATGGCTTCTGGGACAAGAGGGTGGACAGTTGCACTAAATCGCACAAAGAAGGAGAGGTTTGTTGCATCTATGACACTTCTTAAAGTCGACCCTCTGAAAACTCGTTTCACGAATACGTTAAATTTTATGCACATCATCACACAATTTGTTATTCATAATTGATAAAATTATTTTGCGAAATTTGATTCGTCGATAAATGTTGCGAATGGAATTAAAAGTTACATGGATTGATATTAAATATTTTACGATAAAAGATTCAATTGCAAGTTACTCTCGAGATAACTAAACTAGTGATTCTTAATTGGTATTCCTTGGAACATCGGTATTCCGCGAACCTGTCACAATACCAGAGTAAACGTAACTCGTTACAAGTGTTCCGTGAAATCACGAAAGCGGTTAGGATATTGCTACGATTCTTGCCAAGAGGAATATTCGTGCAGATATATACATATTTCTCATGTACATTTTCATTCATAATTTTACGATCGGATTATGAATTTCGATGCATCATCGAAACGTGCAAAGTATATATTATTTATTTTCATTACATAATATTTGAATTATTTACATTCACAATTTACATTCAAATGTATTCTTAAATTATCATACGAATATATAAATCAGCATAAGAAGAAAAATATCTAATTCGAGGTTGTTCAAATAATATATGCGAAACAGAAAAAAAAAAAAAAAAAAGAACATATTTCCATCATGTAATCCGCATAAAAAAAATCCAGAATCCATTTATCTGTTCGCATAAATTTCTTCGAAAATCCAAAATGTTAAGAAGCCACTACTATAAATCGATCGAGCCACGCAAAGAAATCGTACGGCATTATAAACACGTCACGCGTATTATCTGATATGAAGATACATTGAAACGCCATTGAAATGGAACGTTTCTAATTTTACTCGAAGGTTGCACAATTCACGATTTTTCTATCGACTGTGTATACCAGCCGACAAACTAGTTTTCCTTCCAACCGTTTAATCAATCCTCGACAAGAGTCGCGGTGCTTGGTCGATTCGAGGCACATGTTATCGCGTGAAATATTCACGCTTACCTGTTAAAATCGTGACAAAAATGCACGATGGGTTCAATTGCAAGCGTGAACACGTATACACGTGAATTAATTAGTTGTTGTTTCAGCCGACGTACCTCACCCTGACGAGGCTCCATCTCCACGTCGATTTCGCACAGCTGCCGTACGAGCTGGGTGGCAACAAATTTTACGATCACGTGGATTGGATCCAGAAGCGCGTGGTAATCGTCTCATCGATCTTTCCGTGTTGAATCCGTGTTAAATCTTTGGAATCTTATTTTGTGGTGTGAATGGTGCCATGGTGATTGTAGCTGTATTAAGTAAACAAAATATATATATAGTGAGGATGGTATTGGTAGTATTAACCATTAAGAGTGTTGGATAATTATAACGTAACATAAATTTAGAATATTTGATTCGGTGAATGGAGGGTTTTCTATGATAGAAATTGGTCACACAGTTCATTTATTTTCTTTTGCACAGATGTAAGATAATATAACAATATATGATATTAATAATGAAAGTAAATATACGTAGTGGAATCTGATATTGAATTTTGCTGTTGTTTAATTTTATGTAAATATAGATTTTAACCGAATGTGATTATAGAAATTGGTTGTAGCTTATTAATTAATCGGTATACAACTACTTTTTGCAGCCATTGTATTAATAAGTTTCTTGTGAAGAAACGGAAGTTCTATAACGCTTTCACTATCCTTTCCTTCCTATCACACGTTCTCTGTGTCGATTTCACAGAAAGTGGAGGACTACGCCAAGGATGCGTCCGATCTCATCGCTAAAATGGCAGATTTACACCGAAGACTGATCAGTTTGGACGGATTTCGAATGTCAGAGTCGGACGACGATTTGGAATCTTATTGGGGGATGAGCAACGAATTGACAGCTCATGCACGACACATTCTTCAGTCAGGTGAGTTAAGATTACGCACAATGCGATAATATAAATGGTTTATTTGAATTATTCAAAAGAAAGAATGTCGGATCGAGGATCATGGATATATAATTTAATTTAATCAATTAATTGCAATAAAAATTTTAATAGATTTCTTTTCAATAATTTCCTCCTTTTAACTACAATTATCAGTGATTTTTTTATATATTCGACATTTTTAGAGGATCAATTCTAGGAGCTAAATCAAGCACAAAAATTATTATAAAAAAATATTATCGGTTTTATTTATTAAATCACAAACATTTCAAATACACATTAGAAGAAACAATGTGAAAACGAGTAAGATTGCAGTACAGAGACATGTGTCACCAGAAAAATTCTTTAAAAGAAATTTTAACAGAATGATCGAAAGTTCAATCACGAATCCAAATAATTCCATTGATCCATTATCGATCGAAAAATCCCATTCATGCCAGTTACTCAAAGGTTGACTCGTGTGTCATCGTTATCGATCGCTCGAACATCTATTTCCTGGCCTACGATACAATCAACCAGTTGTGCAGAAGGATCGACACTCGGATATGGATAGATTGGCCGGAAAAATTGAAAAACCGGCTTAACCGGATGTTGGACAGGATTTCTTTGGAATCGAGTCGCGTGCTCGATGGATCGCGCAAGAGTGTAAAAACACTGACAATGCCGGGCTCGTGTCGTTTACGTTTTTATCTCTTACTTCTTTGTCGTTTTTCTGGCATAGGATACCGCTATAAGATAGGAATCTTATTATGTATCTCTTTCGTGAAGATTATTGAAAGAGGGTTTTATGGCAGAACTTATATGCAGAAATAAATAATTGTTTTCTGTGTTGTGTATATTGTTGTATTATATCATCGTATTTTTAGGTGAATCGAGACGAATAAACGAATAAGTGAATTTTGATAAAATATATCTGTAAGATGCGATAGAAAGAGATTTTATTTAATATTACTTGACGATCATTTCGAGGAATTTGGATTTTAATATTTTAATATAATGAATTATATAGTTTTAATAGTAGTAGAGAGTTTCACAATGAATCTTATTGTACTTATTTTTGCATCCAAGCAAATAATACAAATGATAATTCTGTTATATTATTTGAGTATAAAGCTGAACAATTTTAATTTATAGGATAATTAATTAGAAGGGGAAATTTCATTCTTTTTAAATTATTTGAAAATTAAAAAGTTTGAAATATTTTTAAGTTTCTGATAATTTGAATAATTTTTTAAAAATGATTCTAGCAAATAGATTTATTTGTAAAAAGAAAGGAAAAAAAGAAACGTGATCAAACGCAATGCAAACTTTATAATCATCACACATTTTTTAACAATTTAATTTCTATTTTAAATTAATCGAAGAAATTTTTCCAGATAGGGAAATTAAGATCATGCATATTATGATTTTAGGAAGAAATTTAGTCGGTTCGATGGCCAGAGAATCTTCGAAAGATACATTGGACAGTACAAAAAGAATTCACGAGCTTATCGACTCCATCGAACTGAAGAAGGTATCGTTTTCGAAACAACGAGGAAATGAAAAGCAAAAGGAAAAAAAAAAAAAGAACAAAGATTTATTTTCAAAGATGATTAAACAAGTTTTGTATTTTTCAGTTGGACATAGAAAATTCTTGGTCAGAAATGGAGAAGAATTTGGATACAGCCAGGGTGATTGGTGATCTCGAAAAAGGTGTGTCACGTGTTACAGATTGGATCTTGGGACCAGCTGATGCCATGTTGAACTCTTGTTGCCAGGTTGGATTTGACGTCTCTTCCTCGGAAGAACTTCGCAGACGTCACGAGGAACTCGAATTAGAATGCAGGGTAAAATCGATATATAAAAGATAAAAGTAAAAAATATTGATCATTCAAATTATTTGAAATCTCTACTATCCAAATCAAAGCAAGAGATGACTTCGAATAATAGAATTTTTCGATTTTGTTCAATATTCATTCTAGTGTTCAGTTTCAAATTTTCTTACTTTCTATAAATTAAACAATTTTATTAATTAACAATTAACGTTTTTATTATTTTATTCCGTATTTTCTGTATTTGTATTTTTCATTCAACTTTCTAATCATTTCGATTACTTTTAAATATGTAGAAATAAAATTGGAATTATTATTAATTTCTTCTTCCTTCTTTTCTTCTATATAATTTTATCTTGCATATTCGTTATATTTGTTCCATTTATATTCCACGATTTCATTATATTGAATCAAATTCATAAATTCAACTAATTAATCCTGTTATATTTTCAATCATTCAATTATTCACCGATATTTTAGGATTTATAAATTATAAAAAAAACCTTGTAAATATTTGCAAATTTTTAATTACAATATGCCAAACTTTTCTGTGAAAGAAGATTCGAAGATTTTGTTAAATAAAGTTTAAATCGAAAATTATCTCGGGTTGAAAAGAATTTTTCGATTGAGCGAGAAATGAAAATGAAAACGTTAATTTCAATTTTTAGGAAACTTATGGACGATACGCGGAACTGCTTCACAAGATCGACAGTTTACCAAGCACGCGTCTATCCGAGGATTTGAAATCTCAGAAGGATTTCATGGATTTCGTGTGCAGAAGCTTTGCAAACAGGCTCGAGAGACGGCGAAACGTGTTAATCACTTCGCAAAGATTTTTCAGACTAGTTTCCGAGGTATTATGTCGCTGTTGGACAATGAAGAGAAATATTATTATACCTCCTATTATTCGTTATTTTCAGTACTTTGACAAAACGAGCGAGGTCTTCGATAAATTAGTGATGGGCAACAGAACTCACGATTTTTCACAAGCTGGAGCCAATCTCTTGAAATTGCAACAGAGCCAAGGAATCTTGGGTAAATAATTTCTGTTGTGCATAATAGTTAGTGACTTTCATAATTATTAAATTTCTAAAATTCATCTCTGTCTAATTTCCAAAAAGAAATGAATCGTTTTCTCTTTCGTATATTTCTTTTTTCTTTTTTAATTTTTGCTCGAAAGTGGAGGTAAAAATATTGAAAAATTTGGGAATATTGAACAATCATTGAATATAATAACAGATAGAAGAGACATATACGATGATTTATTTTAGAATCTTTGGAACGCGAGTTGGTAAAAGAAGGTGAAAAATTATCGGACATTTTGTCGATGCCAGTGAAGGACGCGCTTGGACGCGATGTGCATGTTGACTATGGCGAAGATATAGTCAATGTCAGAGATATTTTGGATGCGACGAACGCCAGGAAGAATATTTTCAATGACAGCGTCGAGCTGCAGAAGCTCTCCCTAAAGCAGACAGCGTTGATATACACTTACGAAAACGATGGCGAACAGGTGAACGAAATATTAGAACAATTATTGTTGTAATAAAATATTTCTAACTCGACGATGTACGTATTATATAAAAAAAATTCTTTTTCTCCAACTTTCAGGCTGTAAAATGGTTGAACGATTTGTACAATGTTTTATTGAAAAATCATATGGAGATCGGTTGCAACGCGATCGAGATACAGTCGCAGAAAGAGGAACATCAATCGTTTCAAGAAACTGCCAAGGTGAGGAATCGAATAATAAATATAAATTCATGATTGAAATTAATTTAAAAATTAAAATCGATGCATTTATGATATCATATCTCAGAAAACATACAGCTATTATTAGATTCTCGACTTTTTATTTATTTACAAAGTGAAAAATTGTACGAAGTGGTTGAATTAAAGTCACGCGCGTATCCTTTGAACGTGTTCCAGGGAACGTACGACTACGGTTGCCAATTGGTGAATGGTGCACGAGTGTTAAGGTTATCGTGCAGACTGCCACTGGAAAGTAACGCGATTCTGTTCTCAAGGCTGCGACAGGCTTGGAAACGGCTACGATCCGTTGGCCAAGAACAATTAACCAGACTGAGAGTGTGCGCCGTTTTTCATAGAAGCGTCGAAGATGTACGCACGGTGACCGTCATTTAGAAATTTAAATCCGAAACTTTAAATTTTCATTTTATAACGAGCCCCTCGCTTCCATTTTCTCAAATCTCCAACGTGTTCTTCTTCTTCTTCTTCTTCAAGCACTGTTCCAAGCTGCACGACTTAATAGAGATCGTGGTATCTCTGCGTCGGTCATTGAGACTCGAGGATCTAGCCGCGGAGGCGCGAGCCAAGGCCGAGATAAGGAACATCCTGGGCAATCGCGAGAAGCTCCTCCTCGAAGTCGGTCGAATGGTGAGGCTGGGTCGACTGTTGAGGACTCGGCTGAAGGAGCCACTCTGTCATCAACGGCAAGTACGACGGCGATTATTTCGAAAGAGATGGGTTCTTGTTCGAGAATAAAAATTAGTAAATCGATAAAAAATATTCTCTTTTTTTTTTTTTATTGCATTACAACGATCGGTCACAATAATATTTTATGATATAAGCTTGCAAGGGAATCCTATTGGACTTTGAAATTTGTATCCTGGTCACTTAAATATCTTAATCGCAGAGATAACCCCATTATGATGTTGTAAATGTTTGGGAATACAAATATAGACAGCAATTTCGATCTGTTTCGTAGACAGATCACTGGACTCAATTCGTGTTGAACAGTACAACGATATCTATTTATATAATAAATTCAAAGTTTTATTACTACAATTATGAGCGTTTGTGTTTACCAATCAGATTCTTTAATACAAAGTGATTTTCTTCCAATCGCCATTGATCTTTTTGTAAAAAATTCCATTATCAACGATATTGAATACTCATACATTTTCTCAATAATTCTCTAGCTGTTAAAATTTAAAAACAATATCGTTGAGGAAACCGCCCTAACCCACTTTTATCGAACCCACTTCTGGCAAGGTTTCCAAGCTTCCAAGCTTCCTCTAACGCGTCCTTGGCGTTTCCTCCGCCATTATATGTGGTGCAATCGGGCGATAAAACAGCGCGCACCTCGGTCGAGCATCGCAAGAGCAGGATAAGAGTTCGAGGCGGAGTTGTCGAGAGAAAGATCGAGAGCATATAATATAAGAGGCGAGGAGGGCACTGTGTGTAACGTGAACGGCCACCTCCGTTTTTAACGGAGGCGGTGTGTCAGTCCATGGCTGCACGTCGACCAGATACCTACACCTTGATATCGCTGCATGTAAGTCAGTTTCGAAATACGATATAAACGCGGCCTGCTCTCGATCTGGGTTCCTAGAACCGTGTACCAATTCGAGGTCGAGACTCGATTGATTCCAACTCGATCGTTATGAAACGAATCGAATAATTAATACCGATAAAATTTCCACCTTTTTTCCAAGTAATCTCGTGTCAACGACAGACATTCCACTTTTCGGTTGTGAAATTATTAAATAATGGGATGGGATTGTTGATTCGTTTGACAACGAAACAAATCTAAGAGATCTCGATTTTCGATAAGTTGTAAAACGATAAGAAAATCCAAAATGGCTGATGGCATGTTGATCGTCGTGTTTTTCTGGCTGCGAACGTGTAAATAATTGTGGCGCCCAGTTGGAGGAATCCGGCCGGAGCGAGCCACGAAGAAATAATAAGTGGAAAACAAATATCTATTATTGTTAACACGATTTTTGAAACGAATTTGATATATTACTCGTGTAATCGATGCAAAACCATAGATAGAGAAATATCTTTTTCCTGTTGAGATAAAAAAAGTATCTCTAATTCACGTGACTTTCGTATTCGTAAGAAAAAAAGATCGATTTCAACGAATCGATCTTTATTATATTTCTTCCTCCACTATTTCTATCTTGTCGAAATTTCATACAAATATGCAATTCATTCGAGCTTCGTCCACATGTTAAATATGGGTCAGTTGCGTGTGCAGATACACGAATACGTCCTATTTTCACCCACACGGAGGAGTTTGTGGTCAGGGCCAAGAAATTGTAACTCGTAGACCGTTTCGAATATTCACGAATTCGTTTCGAGAAGACGCGCGAGAGGAGAGAGATTCCGATCGCTGGAAAATGCAATCGTGCCGGCATCCTGCCAAAACAAACAAATCTCGTTCCGAAACGAGAACCCTTATTTTCCTCCACCTTTTGTTACTTAACTATCGGTTGAAAATTGTTTTCAAGCAAGGGCGGCCGCCCGTTCTCCAACGTTTCTCCAATGTTTCTCGTTTCGCGCACGTGCGCGGCTCAACTCAAGAGATTGTCAGTGAAACGCGGTTGGCCGCGGTCCACGAACTTCGAAACGTCGATCGGGGGCAGAATCGAGCTTCGATCTTCGACTCGATTATTTTTGGCTCTTCGAAATCTTCGAATCTGTTTCACGTAATTTTATAAGGATTATCATCATTTCGAGATTTTTTTCTCTTTCTTTATTCGATCACACTGTTATTCTCTCGATGTGCCAAGCTTGAATTTTAAAAAAAAATTTAGAATTACTGTTTCAAAGTTTCTGTTTTATTTTCCTTATTTCATTGGAGAGAGAGAAATTAAAAATTGAAATAAAAATTACTTTGTTTCTTAATGTCGATACAATGTTTCTTTTTCATTGAATATTCCTTGGCGCGTTAATGCATTGAATTTTTGCATAAATCGAAAGAAAAGTTGATGCATCTTTCCATGAATTAAATATTTTGCAAGATATTTTCAATTTATTTTGAGTTTTAAATTTTCTTTAAAACTTTTCCATTGCAATTCTCTATCTTATCGCAATATGTTGTGCATCGAATTATTTATTGTACGTTATCCTTGAAGAAAAGGAAAAGTTCCACTCTATAATTTAATAATAAATTGATTGGAAAATTGGTTCGGCGGCAAAGATTGAAAATACCGCTTAAAAGTGACGCTTTGCAGATTCGCCGGCTCTTGGTTCACCGAAATTAGAACTTCGCCCCACATTGAAGCCACCATCTGGTCTTCGACCATTCGTCGTGGCGCTGTCACTGTCGATTACGTAATTCCTTAGAAATTTTGACGTTTTCTCCACGCTAATTTTGCCGATGCATTGTGCGTGTCGATGCATCGCGAATAAGAGATTTGGCACCGATTGTATTTTCTTATTGCGATCAAGTGAAACGAGATTGATCGGTCATATTGATACGCGCATATTTTGATGCATGTTGACTATTTGTTTGTTTGTATTACGTAACTGGACATAATCGGAGATGATGCATTATTTAGCACGCTAGAAACAAGTTGATGAATTAATTTCTAATATCATTAAATGTATAACACGATTGAAGAAAATCAAATTCTTTTTTCTTTCTTTTTTTTTTTTTAGAAAAGTGAATAAAAGAATAGGTTTTATTCTATACTGTATAATGATGAAAGAACAGGCGAGCTTGGTTCAAGTTTTAGATTGAGTTAAGAAAAGAAACACGGTCGTAAAATGGTAGCTTAACAGGCTGTTAAAAGTATAACTTTCTTAAAACGTGCCAGTTTTATTTTTGCTTTTAATATTATCTCTCACTTCACGTATTATTCCAATATAAATACATCCCTTATATGTATTTCTGTAAAGACATAACATAAACAAAATTAAAAATAACAGCAAACGATAAACTCTCTATATTCCATCAACTCGATCGATAGAAAATCATCACACATCTTATATACTTCATCTCGGAAGTTTCAGAATATTTTACACAATATCCTCCAAGATTATATATCTCATTCAATTTATTATAATCCTAATTTTTAAAATCTACAATCCCAATAATTTCTAACAAGATTTATCACGTTTCGATAATAATTCTTCCAACGATATATCTCGCATTCCATCGAAATATCCGCAAACGTTCAATTAATCCAATAATAACGAAATGATTGCTGATCCTCGAATCTTCTTTCACTTCTTTTAGAGTCGAGGTAGCCCAGAGTCGACGACTCCAGAAAAAGTTTATTAATAGCCTGAACGAGGAAAATTTATTTTTTCTAGAATGTCCGAAGCCGAGGATGCCTCCTCGGGCAAAGGCAGTAACCTGACAGCGGTGGAGGCGATCTCGGCGAGGTTGGCGGAAGTGACTCGCCTCGCCGAGAAGTTGGACGCGAAACTTTGCGAGGCTGGGGCCAGGACTCGTCCAGTTCCAATGTCGTCGTCCGCTGTTTCCTCCTCCACCTCCTCCCTCCTCTCGTCCTCGAACGCGCCCCCCTCGAGTCAAACCCACCCGATTTCTGCGCTCACAACTTCGTCGATCGGGATCACCGCGCCGTTGATCACTTCCTCGACGGTGCAGCTTCAGCCGAAATGCGTGTCCACGATACTCTCCTCGGCGACGAGCAACGAGAACGTTGGCAAGGAATGCACGACCAAGGAATCGGTGGAGAACGGCACGGGTGTTGGTGGTGAAAGGATGGAGAGCAAGGCTGAGGAGAAGGCTGGAACAGGGGAAGAATGTAGGCAGGACGATTTGAGCGGGATGATTGATGAGAAGTTGAAGGAAGAAGTCGCGGAGGTGAGTGAAATTTAATTTATTGTAGAGATGTATACCTTCTGTTTCTTCCTTTTTGAAATTTATTTTATAGCAGCGTTGTAAAGACGCAGTCTGGTGATGATGTGGTGGTCCTTCTCAATGAAGAATACTTTAGTGGAATTTTCGAAACAGATTGTAAAATATTAAAATATTAAAAATGGATCGAGAAGTTATTAGTAACAATCTAATTGTAGTAGTTTAATCTTATTTTTATAGATAAAATAGTATTAAATAGTATAAATATATAAATTTCATAGATAGATATACTTCCAATCATTTTTACAGCAATTGTGAAAAGTAGAGAATGAATTAAATACAAAATATTGTATAATAGCATAACGAAGAGTACAAAGACACGTGTTTTTTGCTTGATCAGAAAGATCAAGATATAAATATAAAATGATAGCTAATACAATTCATGTAACGAAAAGGAGGAAAAGAATAAAAAGAAATATTTTCCGCTTCGTCTAAGTCTTAAAATATTGGACGATATTCTACGATGTTTATATTACGTAATAATCTTACGCAATGATGTATTTATATATTTACATTTGATTTGGGTGCAGGACGTGATCGAAAAGTCATTCGACGATAATCTAGCCGAAGATTCGAACATGGACGAATACGTAACTGCGACCGAATGTTCAATCACTCCGACAATTCGTTCGAGGAGCGAATCTTTCGTTACGTCTCCAGAATGGGAGGACCTCGCTGCTCCAACATCCGTGGCACGTACTTGCTGCGATACCGGGTGAGAAACGTATCATTGTAAACAATAGTATTCGTTAATTGATAAGTTTCACAATGGTATCGCAATTTTCAATTTTTTCCTTCAATTTGCAAAGGTGGAACATCGAAGAATCTAATCTTAAACAGACAGAAGTTTCGAGAACAGAGAGAATCGACCCTTTGATGGATAATCCAAAACCGGAAGTCGCGGAGACGAACGAGGAGAAACAGACTGAGAAACTGGTGTCGATGGAGAAAAGAGTCGAAGTGTGTAGCAAAAAAATGTGCAGATTGAATTTTGTTCTTCTTTTTTTTTTTTTTAATGCGTTGTTTTATCTTTCGTCGATTCAGGAGAAATCCGGGAAGATAGTGAAAGAAGTTACGGAAACGACGACTTTACGAGTGTCTCACGATACTCGTTTAGATATTGCGTCTTACAAGGTGATATCCAACACCACGCAAGATCATCGAGAAAACGTAGATGTTAAGGAAATCAGGGATCTCGAACGAATCGTGTTGCCGGATGTTCACGAGAAAACGAACGGATCGCACTACGAGATGGATTCTGCTAGCAAATGTAAGATTCTTCATTATCGATATTTCCTTTATTATTCAAGAACAATGTAATTTTTATATATTGTGAATTACTGTTCTTTAATACGAATGTGTTGAAACAAATTTTTATTTAAAGGTTAGGATTTAAGATTTTTTTCCAAATTAAAATCTCTCAATCTTTTAAATTTACTGATTTCACTCTTTTTTCTGGTGTTTCCTTTTGATTTGTTTGTTTCACTGGAAATATTATATTATAATCATTAAAAAATAATTTAATCTTTGTTATACTCAAAATTGTTCACATCATTCAATTTTGATTTAACGTAATTTTGGAATTTTAAATAGCAGTGATTCAATTGGATTTGAAAATCTCTCGATGAGAAGACAAATTTTAAGTTCAATCTTAAGTGAAAAATTATCTGGATATAAAAATGCGAACAATACGCTTGCATGTAACTACAATATTTATAATAACAAATATGTTTGTCATAAAAATTTATATTGTTCAACAGCGGAGTCGTACAGTCGCAGAGACGAATTATCCACGAAAACGGACGATACCGAACGCGTGGTAAAATTCGCGAAGATCTGCGAAATAAATCAAGAATCGCGCACGATCCCTGTCGACACGTCGACAAAGGATATCGCTCTGTCCTTGAAGGAATACAGACGACGCCACGAGGACAGTGGGATCGAGATGTCGCCGACGAAGAAAGACGAAAACTTGGAGGGTCAAGATTTCCTCGAAGCGGCGAGGAAGGTGAGTTCGATCGAGGCTATCTCGATAAATGGTGATCGAAGAAACGGATATTGCAACTGTAATTGTAACCACGAAGCTGCATGCTTCGATCGTTTTTCCATGCAACAGAATTTTATCGAGCTTAACAGTGTCAATGATAATCGTTGTTTGCCATTACCTAACGCAAGCTAGTTGTTTTTCTATGTGTTTTATGTGTTTCTATGTTTTGGATTGAAGCAATCTTTTTCTTTTTTTTTTTTTTTCGTATGTATGCGTTGAACTTGGTTCGATCGATTTTCCTTTTTTTTTTTTCTTTATAAAAGAATGAATGAATACGTTGTAATATCTTTTATTGAAAGTATACATTACTCTGTAATTGTTTTTACCGATTAATTATAGCCTGATGATAGTTTATACGTGATACTTTATCATCTGTTAAATGAATGTGTTGTTAAACGCAATCTATAAAGTACTGATAAGTAATATTATATGCATAATCAAAAATATCCCGAATTATAAAAACATTCCTATAATTATATAACGAACCAAAAATTACTTTCGAATACGTGTACACGATTTTATTTACATTGTTATAAATATATTGGATTTGTTATTATCGAAACTTGTTATTTTAACTCATTCGCAATTAATATTAGAAAATCAAAATTTCTTAGGTTAAAGTGTGCATAACCATTATAACAAACATACACGTTGCGTGCATGGCTTACGTTTGTAAATAAAGTGTTACCCAAGAATCAGGAAACACGTGTTTTATACCCTAACATAAAGGAAACTCGTCGTATTTCAAAGGAACGAAAATTATCGACAATTAGAACGGGCGATTCTTATTATCGCATTGATGTTTTTTCGAATGTAGCGGGTCACGGGTAATCGGCTACGGCTTCGAGCATGATCGGCGGTATTCGGTCGCGTTCGTGCGCGTTCGACAACGCGCATGCGCGGCAAATCACTTGGGCGGCATTCGAAACGGGATGATCCGTCAGTCTTGAGTCGACTGGCTTCTACGACCGATCGATCGGTGATGTGACACGATTGTGACATGTGTCACGCGAGTGTTGTTGCTGCTGCGGTTTACGTTGTGGCTGTCATTGCTTGAACGTGGGTCGATTTAGGTGATTGCCCGATAATTAATCAGATAAAATAGCATAAGAGTATCTTTCATATTTTTTCGAAACTTACTCGTTATACCATATATCCGTCTTTTTATAATCGTATCAATTTTTATATAAATCACGTAAAACAGATCGAGTCTCGTATTAATTAACGAAGTAAAATTTATCTTTTATCATTAATCCCACGAATCGTAGTATCCCATTTTCTCTCCAGTGTTACGAATTCCAATGGATTTTTTATACTCGATTTTTATATTCCAGAGCAACAACATTGCCCAAAACTCGTCCGATTTGTCACGATTTTCCCTCGACCTCGATTTCATCCTGTCCTTGGGTATGCTGCTCACGAGCTCGTCTTACCTTGAAAACGTAATATCATCTTCCTTTCGTAACCCATCTCGAAAATCACGCGATTCCCATCTCGTTCGAAATAAATTCCTTCCTATCTCTCTCGTTATCTCGAAAGAAAGCTCGGCGAAAGTGGCCATTTTCGTCGTCCTTGCACTTTTACCTAACTCAAGAACAAAAAATATCGAAAGAATCAAAACGGAAAGAAAATAATGTACATAACATACACGTAACTACCGTTCTCCACTCGTTAATCTCTCAGCAACGCTTTGGTTGCCAGATAACGCGTAATTAGCCTGACATAACGCCACCGATAATACCATAAACAGCAACAATGGCATCGCTCATTGTTACACGAGGAGGCGGGTGAAGGGGGTTACACACGATTTCCGGGCCGCGAAATCCACGAACCGTGGAATCACGATTCTAACCTGACTGTACACGCGCGATCTCGCTTAATTTCTCGTCTCCTCTTTTTCCACCAGGGATCGTCTCCGATCCCCGTGGGTCGCGGTGTGGCGAACCTCACCGTTCGGAGAACGCCACCAGTCAGTCCGGTTTTATCCTACCATTCGTTCGTCCGTGTCGGTGACGTCACCTTACAAAGATACCTATGAGGCATGAACACATTGACGTTCGATCGAAACGTGGTACTACGCTCGTTGCTTTTTAATCCAAGAAACGTGTTTTAATCGTACACGCCACGGTGATTAGTGGCGCGCCTCTAATACAGGAGGTGACGAACCGGAGAGATTCCTCCGGTTCTTGGTTTTTGGATGGAGATTAGTTTTTTCTTTTTCTTTTTCTTTTTTTTTTTTTTTGAAGACGTTGATGTTTGTTGGGGAGACTGGCATGAATAACGGATATATTTAACTGTTAGATCAGAATCGAAAGATGTCGTAGTTACGATAATGGAGTAGTGAGAGTTTTTATTCAATTTTGATTCTTTTTTTTTTTTTTGGATGAAAGATCGATTTCTGAATGGTTCGATCGTTAGATTGATCGATTACATTTCGAGATACGATCGAGATACTTATTTTCGTTGAGAGAAGTTAATTTTAGGAATTACACTTGTTTTCATCGAGTTTCGTTTGATAGGTGAATAGGAGAATATTTTATATGAATTTGAAATAGAAATATTTACGATTGCGAAGAATTCTAAGGAAAAATGTTTCTTTCGAACAAAATTTTCTTTCAGAATGTTGAAATCTTGAAACTCGAGAGACATTTATTTTTGAATATTCCAAGTATGAAAAATCTTGAATAGAGTATTTCATTTTAAAAAAATTTCAAGATTCTTTTAAAACTCTCGATTGTTTGAACGCACGATCGTTTACGCTTCCCACATTTAAATAATGAATAAACGCATTCATTTTAAAATAGCGGAATTTCAAAATATTTTCAAAATTCCGAATCTTCGTTCAAGCATTGAAGAAGACTGTTTCATGACTTCTTCTTAACAATAAGTTCAAAATTTTCTCAACGGAGGTATTCATTTTAAACTGGGAAAATTGGAATAATTCCTTCAAAACTCCATTATAAATCTTAAAATAGAATCAATAAGTGAATTCAAAGATTCATGAATAAATCCATTCATGTTTCAAATCTTTTTTATTTTTCAATACTAGAAACGAAATTAAAATATTTCTGAATGGAAGTATTCATCTCAATTTCTCCAATTTTGAATCGGAAATATTTGAGAACCTCTTCAACTTCCATTTCAAAAAACAAAGTTCAAAATTCTACGAATGAAAGTTTCAAATATTTCCTTAAACAAATATATTCATCTTAAAAAGAAGTTTCCAAATTCTTTCGATCTCTAAAAAATTTCTTCCATTCCACTAGAACTTAATTCTCGACCATTCTCTCCTCCGTCGTTTCGAATCACCCACCCAGATAATCTTTTTCCTCCGAGAGATAACTCGAACCGACGTGGCCGACTCGGCACCTTCTCGGCAGAATTCGCTCGTTTGGCGAATCGCCAAAAATAACGTTAATCAGTGGAGAAACGTAAACGATTCGCCGATCGCCAAGAAAGAAAGGAGACGAGTCGATCTCGAGTCGCGTGATAAAGGCGGTCTCTCAACGGAATGCGGAACGTTGATCAAAATTAATTCGACGGTGGATGGACGCTTTGGCTGTTAAACCTTCGCCCGCCTCTTTTGCATATCCGCTCGGCCGTTTGGAGGCAGGCCAATCGAATTCCGTGTTTTCGCTGAAATACTGCCGGTCGAATTCCCCGCCACGAACTTTGATATATCTCAAAGGTAGAAAGTCGGAACTGCGATTCGTGGGTGTAAAGTCTCTGCCCTCTTTGTGTAACGTAATACGTCGTCGGGGAGTAGTTTCAAAGAGGGAGGGAGGAAGAGAAGGAAATTTGTTCGATTTTAAATATTATCTCTCGTCTCGTTTCTATTCCTCGTGTTTTAGAATTTGATTGGACAAGAGGGAAATAAAATATTGTACATTGTGGCGAATTGATATTTATCGATCGAGAAAGGAGAGATTATTATTAATTCTGACTTTTGTTTTCTGCTTTCAAGTTGGCAGATTGGTTATGTAGTTGACATATTGAGAGAAATGGAGATATCGTATATCATTACAGCGAATTAACAATTTATTAATGTTATAATGGCGGGTTGAGTTACGTAAGTAACTTGTCCTGCTCGAGTTGATAATTTAATAGTTTGTAGGGTTAGCGAGAATTGGATTTGATGTGTTAAACGAAGCCTAAATTTTCGATATTTATGAAGCTTTGAAATTTGCAAATTTTTGAAAATCTCAAATATCTGAAATTTACAAGTTTAGTTTGTTTAGTTTTTCATATTTTAAATATTCGAAACGTTTCTTATTTGAATATATATATTCAAAAATATTTTGTCTAATATCTTTTCCAAATTATGAAAGTCACTTGAATTTCAAAGAATTAAAATCTTCGAGTTATATTTTTTGTACATATCAAATGCATTTATACACAAAATTTAATATTTTTCCAATTGTAATTCAAAGAAAGGGAAATTCATCGATTTATTTTATTCGAGACAATTCTAGAGAATAAATATCAATAAATTACACGACACATAATTACTTCGAATTCTACGAACCATCAATGATAAAATGTTTCATTTATAATAAGATCATCTCTATAAAAATCTACGAGATACGAGTCTATAAATCGTGCATAAAATAGTTTGCATCATCGCAACTTTATATTTTCGAGACTTTAATCTCATTTTCTCTCTCGAGTTACAAAAAACGACTTTAATTGTTCGAACATTTAGAAAAATTAACTCCAATCCCCTCAAATCCAAATCTCGCTTTGTTAATCTTTTTCGCGCGCATATCATTCTCCTCGATACGATTAAAGTGACGAGGTACGAAAAGAAAGTCGATCACCGAATCGATCCACGCCGATATCTCGAACGATTTTGTTTTGCCGCGAAAGAGAAGAGTTGCGAGAATGGTAGACGGGCACGACTCGATGGAAACGACGGAGAATAGCGAGGGTCCTCGTGAGAAGGAATCACGAACAATGGTGGAGAGCAACGAGGATGGAACCCAACAAACCACCAGCCCGACCACCACCATAAGCACCATAGCAGTGCAGAGCGGTGAAACGCGTCTGGTGATCGCTCTACTTCAAGTAAGGAGCATCGTACCTTATCGTACACGACTAATGTATTAATTTCTCTCCACGATGGTCTTTTTTTTTTTTTCTAAAAAAAAATCTCTTCCTGGAATATTTTTATAAATAGAGAACTAATACCTTCTAACAATCTCGTCTTGCTCGTCTTCTTTTTTTCTTTTTTTTTTTTTCTGTAATATTCTTGGATTCGTTTCATTTGTATATTATTACGATTTCGAAAATTTAGAAACGATTGTATGTAATTTATGATTTTGGAAATGGATCCAAAAATATTACTTAGATTTGATTTTTATGGGTTTTTTGATTGATTTTTGTGCGTAGTTTTTGCTAGTTTTTTTTTTTTTTTTTAGATTAATTATTTGAGTGTTATCTGCTGTTTTTTTGAAATTGGATGAAACATTTTAAAGATTGAAATATGTTTTATTTTCAAGATAGATTAGCAGTAATTCATGTTTTATAATATAATGTGATATGTTAAACAAGAAAGTCATAAAAAAACGTGAATATAAAAGTAAACTCATATTTCATTGGAAGTAGACGTTTTATTATACATTTTGACGAAAAAAAAAACAAGTGATAAACATATCTTATCATTTTTTTTCATCCTAAGATTTATTAGACTCTCGTATAATTTTTATCCAAAATAAAAATAAAAAAATTATCCCTCGTAATATAGAATTGAATTATTTTTATTTTTAGCTTAGAAAAAATTTATATTGATAAATTATTTTGATTCTAATAATGAAAGTAAAAAGTCTCATAATTACCTTTATTATTTTGACAATTATATTTTATACAAATAATTCTCAAGCTTGAATAGATTTGAATAATTTCCATAATCTATTACATATATTATTATAATATATATAGGCCTTATCTCAATCTCGAATGAATCATAAAGACAGAGTATACCATTATACCAGTGATACGATACATTGTGATTTTCTGCACATACCCTCATTACGTTATGCGAAACAGAAAACGCAATTTTGATAAAGATACGTCTGCACTTGCGTATCATCGTATCATATCGCATGGTTAAGTATCGTCAAGTGTACAGGGGAAACGTTGAATCGTGATGAGTCGTTGTCCATCAAAAGTGCGAAAATACAGCAATGAAATCCGTTCACCAATTTCATCAGATTTTGATCTTCACGTCGAAGAAATAACTAGTTCGAACGAAAATTTATTGCTTTACTCTGCTATTTCTTAGTTCAATTTCGATTATAAAATCCATTCATGAATTCATGATTCGATTAAATACAATTTCTATTCAATTATAATTACAGGTAACACAATCTTTGTTCAATACAATGAATATTTTTGTTTTTAATGAAAAAGATGAAAATTAATTACAAGCCTCGTTTCTTTGACATTTAATTTAATCTCTTCTTAAGTAATTGGGATAAAATTATAAATAACGATTGATAACAATTGTAGATTTATCTTTAAGGTTGATGTCCTGTTTATTCGTATTTTGTACAGTGTCTAATAAATAAAATTAGAATCTATTTTTCTTGCATTGATCTTTAGGTATCGTGTATTAATGCAATGATTCATAATTTTATATCAAAATAGAAAATTTATATTTTTCGCGATAGAAATAAATTAAAGAAGACAATGCAACATTTTCCATTTAAAATAGCTTATTGTATTGGATATCATTCCTTTGATACACGATGGTAAAAAACCGACAAATAGTGGATCAATTCTGTATCAAATTTAGATACACATATAAGAATATAATGGCTGATAATGTAATGATGATTCACGGTTTAATTTTCTTAAAAGCAATTAAACAACTCTATTCCAAGTCCATTCTTCCTTCTACGATTGTTATCTTAATGTTCCATTTTAAGTGTTCTCCAAGCACATTTTATCTTCATCGATGTGTATTATACTTTACATAACCACTTGAAATATGATATCAAACATGTTTCCATATTAAAATCCAAAAAATGGTAAATATTATCAAAATATTATCAATATAAATTAATCGATTTATTTATATTTATGATTTTTCAAACATACTTTTTATTTTTCAAACGTTCGAAGTTACATCGTTTCAATTTAAATATTCATATTCAATTTCATCAATTTTTAATATCTTTCTTCCAAAATCACGTAATAAGAAATATTATTTCCTGAAATCAAGCTCAAATTTCAGCTGCTTATTATTACATATTCATTCCTGTGAAACACAAATATACAAACACTTAATCTCCAAAATTCTTGCGAAACGCAACTCGAAATCTTAGAGAAAAAAATTCCTTATATTTCATTCTCGAATCGTCAGGAAAGCCATCAACCTCCCCTCGTTTCGGGATTTCGCCATTTCCCTTATTGTCGAAAGACGCGCGTCATCAGGCAGCCGTCAAAGGAACGATCTTCTCTCTTCGATCGCGATCTATTCAGGAGGAAAGACGTGGCCGGTCACACGCGTCCATGATCTATGGCGTTAGATATTTCGGGAGCCCGTAGTCCATAGCTATTTCCGAGTCCTCTCGAAACCGTGAGCGTTTTAGGCATCTCATCGAGCAAAACGAGCTCTTGGAAACTCCGCGAGGGATAAATTTAACCGCTACGGTTCCTACCCTTCGTGAAATCGCGCCGCCTCATTCCTCATCAAGCGTGGCCCGACCGGTCGGTCTCGTCTTCGTTACGCCACCGAAAATAATTGCCGGTTTCGCACGAGAGAAAACTCTCGCGCAACGAGAGTGTATCGGCTCTCGAAAGGATTCGTAAAGGAGAAAACGCACTTGTTGCACGCGATTATGTAATATTCTCTGGGGGATACGATGGAGCACGGTGGGTACTCGAGTATTGCGTATGCGCTTGCTCGAGGTATTTATAGGCACGGTTACCTTTCTTCTTTTTTTTTTTATTTTTTCTTTTTTTTTAGAGGCGCGTTATCGAACGGACAGGGATTCGATTCGAAGGATTTCGTGTCGTTTCATGGTGTTGAACACGGTGGTGGTTAATTTTAATAGGTTTGAAGAAGTTTGTGGAAGGCTGGGGAGGGGAAGGGGTTTGGAAAGTCGGGGTTTTATCTCTCTGCGTCGACCTGGAACCGGTCGAACCGAGTACTTTTTTCTCTTTTTTTGGTGAATTAGGTTCGAATTAGGTCTCTGCTCGGAGTAATGTACGTTTAAAAGAGGTTGATCCGATCTTCTAGTTTTAATTATCGTCCAATTTCCAAAGGGATTTTAATTTATTAACAGCACTCAGAGAAATTTTAAGGACAGATCCAAAACGGATCTCTGCAACAGGTATTCTTCGTCGTGTTTATAATATGAATAATTCGTAATAATTCATTCTTACGTATTTAAACAAATATTATACACCAATTGAATATTTATTCTAAAATTTCGTTTCAGTCGATAAAACTGAAAATCATTAAACCCGGCATTAAATTACATTACAATACGGTATCTCGCGTTAGTCACAGCGCTTTCAATGCAAATACGTAGATAAGTTTAACGGCCGTGGCCGTAAAATAAATCGTGAGGGGTGGAGTTTAAAAAAAGGAGAAGAAGAAAAGAAAGAAATTTATATTCGATCGTTATCCGCTTGTCGCTCCAAGTATACGAAATATTACCAACAGAATCTGTCTGTCACGCGCACCACCTCCCATCGAGAGGATTCCCTTGGCTCTCGAGATAACTTTGATTCGTGAACGAACGTGTCAGACCAAGTCAGACTGGCGTTCGTTTGTTCGAATAGTTAGTCTAAGACGCGCTGGATTACGAGCCGAGCAATTTAGCAATTTGTTTCGTGGCGGCGATTCGCGGCTTCATAGAGATATTATCTGACGATGCAACGATAAGAAGTGGCGCTCGCAGTGGAGGACAACTAAGGAATCTTCTCCCTTTTTCCCTTCGTCTCATCTTTCTTCCATTTTCCGTTTCTTTCTTCTTTCATTTTCTTCCTTTTTTTTGTTCTTTCTTCTTCTCTTTTTCTTCGAGTTTTCTTCACCTTTCTTCCGTCTCTTCCTTTCGTTTTTCTTCTGTTTCTCCATCTCTCTCCATCTTCGCCACGGGAACAACAAACGATCTTATCGTAAAAACACGTGATAATAGCGGCACAACTGGTTCATTGCTTCGCATCACGTTATTATCGGTTAAAGTTACATCACGACGTTATCGATTACACGCCTCTCGGAATATTCATTTGCATTTCGAGCCAGAATAGTTCCTCGTGTCGAAATAATGACTCATTGTTTTCATGAGTTCGCTCGTTCTTGCGGATTTTCAGTCGGGTCAGTCGTGGATCAGTTAATTACCTCGCTTGGGTAATTTACGAATTGTCGGATAATTATTAGAAGAGCAATTAGCTGGTCATTGTTTGGATGATCTTGGAACGGTGATTAGCAAGATTGTTAGAATTAATAGTCGATATTTTATTAATTATTAATAAAGAAGAATGAGTATTAAAAAGTAGAAGAAGAGAAGGAGGAGAGAAGAAGAAGAAGAAAGGAAAAACAGAATTGTGGAAGATGGGATATCGATGTTATCCGTATATTTTTATGGCGAAGTTAAATACCTACTGTTAATTATATTATTATACTTATACAGATAACATGATTAAAGAAGTGTTACAGAGCTATACACTCTTAATTATTGTATTTATTAACTTTTCTTCTCTTTTATAACAACGTGTCTATTTCGACACGAATCAGCGTTAATTTACAACTTCCTTCCGTTGAACGAAGTAATCAACACGTGCCTTGACATTTACATTTGTTACATTTATTCTGATTTTTATCAACGTTTCATTTCAATTATTTTACAGATATTAATAATGTTAACAATCTTATCATTATTTCATACAATACAATTTATCGTACCAATGATTTATCATACAAATATTTCATGCATTTGTAACGTTTCCTTTTTTTTTTTTTTTTTAGAAAAATAAACTCAAAGATTCAACGACATACGATGAATGTATTATTTTCAACGAAACTTGCAAACTAGATGTAAACGTGACTCGTATACAACTTACAGAGACGAGAAACTATAGTTTCAAAAATACTATAGTGTATTTCGACTTAGCAAAAAATAATTGAAAAAATATATAGAACGCAATGATCATTAATTAATATTAATAATTAATACTAATTCCGTATAAAAACTTGGATTTTTTTCACAAAGAAAGAAAAGAAGGTGAAAATATTTATACCATATATAATCCATTGCTATATTAATTCTGTCAACGAAACTTGTCACGTAAAAAAAAAAAAAAAAAGAAAAAAAAGAATAAAAAAAAAAGGACAGACGGACAGGTAGGAAGACACATTTAGTTGGTAGTTGGAGGTCGATCCAGGAGGATCTACCGTGGTATGGATCCGCTGTACACGTTCTCGTGTAATCTAACAAACCGGTATTATAGGAGACGGCGGGCGTGATCCTTCCTCCGCACCTCTGCCTATATCGTAGCTACGACCTTACGACACTGGCTCCTGCCTCCGAAGGGGCCGAAGAAAAAAAGAAAAAGGGAAATAAGGTGGACGGCCCAAAGACGGGACCCCATGGTGGCGGTACAGTCATCTTCAAGTACCGCCTTCGATCTGGGATCGAGATAGAACGTGGGCTCAAACCTCGCGCGAGGACGTTGTACCTTTGCCTCTTTTCGATGTTAATTCGTCCCTTACAACCAAACTCCGTTTTATTCATCCGTGAATTTCGTTTCTCTCGACGTGAAAACCGAATTTTTGTCGTAATTTAACCTTGGTTGGAGGTTATTCACGAAAACTTACGAATATTTCGAAAAATCGAATTGGATGGATCAGGTTTTTTTATTTATAAATTAGTATTTTATACGTGGATTAGTTATTTCTTGAAAATTGAAGCATTTTGAAAAGAACAATTTAGATTATCTTTTGCTGGTTTACTTATTTCAAGTCAGATAGAAAGTTTTATATAGGGAGTGAATTCTAGTTATCCCTAGATTGATTAAAGAAAAAGATACAGCTTACTTTTCGATCGATCTTGAAAAATAATATAAGTAGTGTACGGAATATTTTATACATATGGAAACTTTTAACAAGTGAATATTTAATAATAATATATACGAAAAAAAAATTCTAGTTATCCCTAGATTCATTTAAGTCCCAATAGTATAAATTTCTACTTTGAATAATATTAATTAACTATGGATAATGATATTCATATTCCAACCAAATAAATATTCCAAATTTCAACGAAATTAACAAAGATCCTTCACACTTTCACTCGCTAAATAACCAGAATATCTCTCAATCTCTCGGGAATTCGTGTCACCAGAAGGCTCTCGTTCGATTTCCGGGTCGATTTCATAAAGGAAGGGGACCGCGTGGATAAAAAGAGCGTGAACGGGAACGGTAATCACGCAGGCTGGCTCGTCCTAATTTTCTGGCCGCCGAATATGGCCGCGGTCCAGCGCGACTGGTCTTCCATCGTTCCCTCTCGAGAGGGCACGCGCGGCTGTACGCGGTACACGCGGCGTGCACGCGTGACTTTGCGAGACCGCGCGCAATCCGACTCGCTGCAAGCCCTCACTTTCACTCTGCCCGCCGTGGAATCCGTTTTCATTGTCATCGTCTTCGCGTGGAAACGCGGATGTATGGATATGCACATTTACGTTTCGACACGGTTGAACACAAAATTCGCAGGGTTCAAGGTTGAGCCGGTCGTCCGTCGTTTCTCGAGATTTAGGAATCAAGAGGAGATGATTTTGGATTTTGGTAAATTTATTTAAAGGTATCCAGATTTTTAGGATACCTTATTCAGTGGATATTTCGTAAGAAATGTACGCTTTTTAATTGTTTAGAGTGGAATTTGATCATCAACAAGGTACTCTGGGAATATATTGTTACCAACGACGATATTTAAAATATTATTGATCCCCTTTAATAAAATCGTTTCTTGTTTCGCACGAGAAGAATAGAAAAAGGGAAAATTATACGTATTATAACAGATCTCTATTTGAGCTTCGCTTATTATAATAACAGGTGGGTGAAGATAAAATCATATACGAGATGAATAGTAATATTGATTATGTCAGATTACACTGTAGTGTGAGATAGTTGAAGGCTTTGGCTTCTATTGATTTGTAATCCTTCGACTTCTGCAGTTCCTTCTTATAATGTAGATATATATGTATACATATGTATTATACTGACGCATAGCACGTGACCCGATTTCTCCATGTCGTCTTACGATCACATTTACCTTATCCTTTTGAATAATTGTAAGAAATGCATATAATAATTTATATCGTTTAATTTTACAATGAATATTATTTATATAATAATTCGTACGAAAATTATTTTCTTTGTGTTTATATGATTTCCATTTTGTACAATTCTATTATACGTATCTTCTTCGCAAATATTAAAATTCCTTCTAATTTCGTGTGCTTTTTTGAAAAATTTTATCAAAATAATGAGATAAAATTGAATATTACTTGAGAAAATTTTTTGATAAAAAAGGAATGGATAAAATTTTGATTTTACTAATTATAATAGTAACGATTTTACGATATTTGATTTATATTTTTTTATATTATAGTATTACGTGAATTTAAAATGCTCTTTTAAAGATATGCTATGTACTATGACTTAGTATTCAGTATGTCAAATAACGAGTAATTTGATAATTCTAGTTTCACTACTGTTTTACGAAGTATAAACTCGAGTAATTCAATATTCCGTCTGATTACCATATTACTTATTTTTCACGAGAGATATTATTAACTCTTACCTTGACCCGCGGCATATTAATTAATATCTGAATTACAAAAAAACGATTGCAAAAAAATTCATAAACTTGTAAATGATATAACGTTATTTATATTCAAGCGTACGAAAGAAAAAGAGAGAAAAATTTTGCACATTTATAAAAACTATTTTTTCTTTTCTGTTTTAATCAATGTTGCATCATAAACAACAATCACGAAGAAATAAGGAAAGTTTTACATGCTTCAAACGACAGAAAACAATTTTCTTTTCGAGAATGAAAGAAAAAATTTACATATCTATAAATAACGATATGCATTCTTTCTTTTCCATTTCTTTTTTCCATAGTCACGTTGAAGAAAGAAGAAAGATGAAACTTTCTCATATACATACATATATAAATATACACATCCTTTCATTTTCGAATGTAATTTTACACAAGCAGACATTTTAAATTTTCGCATATCAATCATTTGTTGCAATAATCGAAAGAATAAAACATTTTGATTATTTTATATAAAAAAAAAATCCTTTTTATCGATTTAATAAATGAGCTTGCAATTTGAAATTCTAATTTCACTATCGTATTACCTTTATTAAAATCCTTTTTTTAATTTTTACATTACAATAACAACAAACGTGCAACAAATGGCACGATTTCTCGTTTTTGCATATTCAAAAAAGAAAAAAAAAAAGAAAATTGACAAAGAATATTTACCACTCGCATCAAAGTACAACACAAACAACTTCCAAAGAAGATAAGAAGGAACGATAACGCGACATGACAAGAAACAGCTCGTGGACACGTCACAGTGTTAAGTGTTTCCCGCAGAATTTTTTTCGCTCGGTTTTTCGCGCGATCCGAATCGGCCGATATTAAAACTCGTTTTGCGATAGTATCTCGGCAGGGTATCTCGATCGGGCTCCTCGTCGTGGCATGCCAACGCCTTTGGAAGAGAAATTGCGGTGGTTTGCCGAAGAGTTGGTGCCCATGTTGGTGAACTACCTCCTCTAGCATGCTCCTCTGTTGAAATCTCTCGCATCCGCGTCGACGATGCACAGAGATATTAAAGATTTATTTTTACATTTTACGTTTCGTTATCGAAATAATTTCGAATCTAATACGTCGAATTTATTAATATTTGAATTGAATAAATCGGATTTATTATTTAAAAAACGTATAGTGTATTGTTTCGCATTATTATTTAGAATAAATGATGATTAAAATCATCAGATTTTTGAAAATTTTTCTTAATCCATTTTCTTAAAAAAAAAAATGAAATTTTCAAAAAAGATTCATTTTAATAAGAGATAAATCATTATTAAATTGAAATTCATCGCGTGGTAAATTTTTTCTACTCGAAACCTCTTTTCGACGAAGAGGTCTGCCATTTTGGGAAAAATCGAGAAAATGATTTTCAAGGGTCACTTTTGCGGCGGGGAGAGATCGTCACGATGATGGATTAGGATCGTTTAGCTCTTAGATAAGGATACCTCGGTTTATTCCTCGCGACTCGAGCAATTTGTTTCGTGGTTTCTCGCGCGAACCAGACGATAGGTGTTCTTTCGTGATGGATGTTTCCAGGGGGATGCGTTTCTCATAAGTAATGGGGGATTTGGCGAGTTGAATTGATTATTCGATCGTGAGAGAGTCCGTTGGCAGAGATAAACGCGGTTTACAGTTCTGTACAGATGTTACCGGGTTTTATGAGGCTCATACGACTTTTAGAAGGAAATCTATGAAAAGGAGTTATTCGTTCTTTTCCACGTGGTAATTTTAATTAATTTTCTTTTTTTACATTCGCGCAGATGAAATAAAAAAGATCAATTCAATCATCTTATTAAGTTGCATGTACACGTGCACACACGTTATAATAATAATAATAATAATATGGAGTCATTTTTAAATTAATCAGGCAGATTTTCTCGAATTTCCCGATAATATTTTCTCGGCAAATGATTTATTACGACGATTCGTGCAAATATAATATAAACAAAGATATGATTTTTTTCAAGATCGAATAATGATATATTATTATACGTTTACGGAATAAAAAAACTTTTTTAACCGAACCGAAAAATCACAAACAACCGAAGAATTATGATGGATTTTTATCTATAATCTCTCTATAAGTATAAATAGAGGTAAAGATAGCCGAACTTTTAGCCTGTATTTCTAAAAATTCGTTCGTACGATATAAAGAAAGGGGAAGAAAAGAGAGAAAAACGGGGTGAGGGAGAGGGGGGAGGAAGAAATATTGTCGCAAACGGATGACAGTTTGGAGAGATGAGATCGGCCCGGACGAAATTTTGGCAGGCTGCCAAAGATGAAAATGGAAGCATATCTCGTCTTTCTGTGGCCCAACTGCCGGGTCGACGAACCCAGCACAGATCTCTCTAGTTTCTGCGCCACCTTTCTCCCCCTCCCTCTCTCTCTCTCTCTCTCTCTCTCTCTCTCTCTCTCTCCTCTTTCTCTCCGCGCATTTTACCCGCGAGCTCGCGTTTAGAATTAGAACCATCCCTGGCCGCTCCGGAAATCCGTCGTCGCTCTCGTTCCAAATGTTTCTTCGTTGAGACGACGATGGCGTCTCGATGATGCATTTTGTAACGTTCGAAGGATTCTCGTGGAGTTTTCTAACGATTTGGTTAGAACGAAATTGTTTTTCGACTAAAGTAAAATCTTCAAATTGTTCAGATTTCCACGATTGATGGATCCAAGAAAAAGAAGAAGGTTAAAATGTTACCCAATACTTGATTGGCTATGCTTTAAAACGTGTAACGTACACGAAAGTAATACGATCGATAATTAGAAAAATTGTGGTGGAACAATGACTCAAAGGACGAGGTGATTCCTGAGAAAATTCCAGGCGAATTAAAAAATCTCTCCCTCTCCCCCTTTTGAAACTTAATCTCAAAGGATGAGGAGGAGGAGGAGGAGGAGGAGGAGGATGTAACGGTTGAACTTGGACGAGAAAAAAAAGTGGCGGGGATCGTGGGCGGCAGAATTCTTGCGAGAGAGCGGCGCGTAAACGAAGGATTTAGAATGACGATTCGCTACAAATAAACTCGTTGGTTGGCAGAGGAAGAGATGCGTGATGTCACCACCGAACGAGTACCAATGTCGTTTGCGCGTAATAAAATTTCGCGGCTAGCCTAGCGCTAGCGAGGATAACCGCAGTTTCTATTCTTCTGTCCTCTGTGGAAAGTTCCGTTATCTTCGTATGAAAAATGTTATACACGTTTCATCCGTAGAAATTTCCATTTGAATTGTCGAGCAGATGTCTCTTAATTAATTGTGAAACGTAATTAGAAAGTAGTATCATCTTAGGGGGGATCTTAGATATGGGTCTGCAGATATTGGAGATTTAACTTTTATTAATATTGTTATTTGCACTGGACAAAAAAAAAATGGTCAAATGGAAACGAAATAGTATTTGAGCAAAGATATAATGTTACTTGTATCGATACGTGTTAATTAATATATAAATTTTTAATTTTTGCATTGAAAATTGTAGATAATTTTAATAAATAATTAATGTATATGTATTAATAATTAGGTATTAAAGAGTATTTGCTTGATGAAAATATTTCAGTTTTTAATATATTGTTTCAAAGAATTTTGATTATCGAATATTTTTGGAAATAATTTAATTTTCTAAGATTAATATAAATACAATGGATTAGAACAAATTAAATCTCATTGATATTTCGAATTAATTGCAATTTACAAATTTTAATATATAAATAGATCATAATACGTGGTTCAAATGTTTATAATTTGTTCCAATAATAATAATATTTCCTACATTTTATTTCATAATATCTAAATTTACATAAGTTGAACGTATACTGGCATCTACTATCCATCTTCTTCTATAAATTTTCACATTTTATAATGTGTGAAATTTAAACACAATGAATTAAACTTCTAAAATATTTATATGTTCTTATGTTTGTGTGGAATCATTGTATTCAGTGTAGTAACTGTGCTGTAATCTGTTTGGCTTGGAATGTATATATCTTTAAATACGTATCTATCCGTGAATATCTATGTGTGCTGTGACGAATGGATGCTGTGAAGAACGAGATTCTAGAACGAAATTGTAGTTCTTTGTAAAAACACATTATACAATTCAAAAGATTTTATATATAACATGGTAAATGATAAAATAAAATTTATTTTATTAAATTTATATTTATTCCTTATGTTTAAGAATAGTTTAATTTACAATTTACAATGGTTGAATAATAAAATATTTTGGATTTTATAATATAAAATGATATTTTTATTTATAGTATTTACATATTTGATATGAGAATATATTTTGAATAATTACATTGATTATTTTTCCAGATAAATTATTTTGCAAATGAAATTAGAAATTTTTAATTTTATGACTGGAATATTGAATAATTGTAAATAATTTATATTTGCTATTAGATTAATTTCATAAAAATATATATTTTCTTTTAGATTAAATTTTATAAATGTATATATGTATATCTATGTATAAAATTTTTGTATATTTTATAGACTTACAGATAATTTTCAGATTCTTTCATATGTTTCAAATTACATTCAAAATATATTCGTAAATCGATGGACTTTGATCATAAATAGTACAAACACGTATATATTCTCTACTCAATTCTTCCACACGTAAGAATTAACTATATATACCTATTTAATTATAGCTTTGATCACTATGATGATTCTAACATGTTGATTGTTAATTCAACAAGTGTAACAAAGATTACGAAGATAAAATAAATTTTGCATTTATATTATTCGATATTTTTAAAACTAGTTTCATTTTACAATTAAAATTAAAATGGAATGATCTACAATGAACGAATATACTGTAATAATTTTTCTCGTTAAATTACCATATTGCAACCAACGAATAAATTTACATGAATATGCAAAATGTAAAATGTAAAATTCAAATTATTATTGTAATTAATATAATGCTAAATTTTCTCGATAATGAATTATAGAAAAAAAAAAAAATTACAAGAAAAAGAAACTCGCTTTATTTTCGTTTTTTACGAAACGACGTCTGTAGAACACAAGGTCTCAAGGTCCTCCTCGTTTATTTTTATATACAACTATCATAATTCATATCTGAAATCTCATCTTCTTTTTTTCTTAACGATGCCTTTTACCTTCAACGATGAAATCTCATCAGTGATTCAAATTACCGTTAATGTAAATGAAAATTAAAAAGAAAAAAAAAAAATTCTTCATAATTTGACGCATTAAAATCGAGAAAGCGTTACAATTGTTCGATCAACGATGCATTCGATTAGAAATAATTGACATTTGAGCGTCGATTGCACGTAAATCTCGCTGGTTATTCTCAAGTGTATGATTGTCGCTGCTCATGAATCTTATAATTCTTCATTTTCATATAATTACGCCTCGTATAGAAACGGAGAAACGGTTAGGTAAGAAACGACGTAGAGATTTGAAATTTTTAACACGTATTATATATATAATAAATTCTTATGAAATTATAATGATACAATTATAATTTTTACAATATATATTATAGAATTTCAATTTAAATTGTGTTAAAACTAATTGTGCGTCTTCAACAAAATTTTCTGACAACATTAAATTAGATTAAATCTTAAACGATTCAATAAATAAATTTAATACCAATTTTAAAGAAGAAATCATTATCAATTGTTCATATTACGTTACAATTCATAATCGTCAAAAAAAAAAAAAAAGAAAAGAAAAGAAAGAAAAGAAAACAAATAAAAATAGATACTCAGCAGTCATATTTTTTTCTTGTCGCAACGAAATAGAACGTACACCTTCGACTCTATGAATAAACTCATTTGCATACAGACAGACGCACAAATATCTTTATAATACATATAACAAATTTTCAGATTAACACAATTTATCATTAAAATTTTTTCCTTGCAAATATATCTTTTAACTCCGCTCTATTTTAATTATTTTAAAACCATCTTTCAATTTATAAACAACTTTATAATTAATCGTTGTTAATTCATTCTTTTGCTTATCTTATCGTTCGTTAACCCAGTCATTGTGTACACACGAATTTGCAAACACGATCGAACGGGGAAACGTTGAAATTTTACGGCCCTCCTTGAGATTTGCGAAAGATTGATCTCCCCTCGCTCCTCGAGGCAGAAAAATTGGGTCGACGATATTTCAGCACGTTGGATAAACAAACGCGTCGTCGAGATGGTTTCTGGATGCTCGTTCGCGTCTCTTGAAAACGATTTGAAATAGATCCGGGGTACAAAAGGAAAATTCCACGGACTCTTGACGGACGCGTGTCTCTCTAAAACGTGCACAAAATATTTTCGTAGATTTATCGTGTTACATTGGACTTAATTTCATTTTTAAATGTAATTATTCGTCGTCTATTATACACGATAATTTTTAAGGATAATTAGATACGAAATTTAAATTAGAAAATAGTTAGAAACATCTAATGGAACACGTAATCCATTTAATTTAAGAAGACAGAAAGAAGAAAATTTGTTACAATTAAAATTAAATTTTTTTGCATCATATTTTTCGATGCAATTCTTTCCAAGTGTATTAAAATCTTAATAAATAAAACGCAACGTCCAATATAAACCTCTATACACGTTTTTCGAAAAGATCCTCCAAAGGAAATGATTCCAAACGTGCGCATACGTAATTTTCGCTTCGCAATCGGGATGAAAAAGAAAAATCGAATCTCATAACGTTGCAACGAGGTCGTTCGTACAGCTCAATGAAACGCGTTCCCATTTTCCAATTCCAACGACTAGTCGGTTTTTGCAGGTGATCTTGCGTGAGATTTCCTAAAATGGCAATGACATCTCGCTCAGTATTGCGCGTCTCTCGCCTTGTTACGAGTTTCACGACCGCCAATTATCGAGAAATATTATTGTTAACGAATATCACGCGTGTTATTAATTATCACAATTCTTTTTATTTATTTTATTATATTTTGCTGTCCGGCTTTTTTTAGAGCGGGGAATGGCTGAGATTGAAGGTTCTGGAGGTTCAACCAGAACTAACGAAGCTCGGTGCCACGGTGAAGGAAGCCACCGAGCTCTCGAACGCGCACGACGAGGTTCTGCTTCGATTGCAGGTAACTGACACAAACTTATCTAGAAAATTCGTTTCATTTTAAAATTGTTAATTTTATCCTATCTATGCATAGTTTAATCGATCTTCTTTTTTGACATATTCAATTTATTAATATTTAATACATTATTATTATTATTCTGTGAATATTACGAAATTACGAAGAGATCTCAAATTCAATTTCTTATATACAATTTTTATATTTAACAATTTTGTGTTAATATTCCTTCTGTTCCGTTGAATTTCAATTTCAAATATTTCTGTTTTTACATTGGAAAGATACATTAAAAAGGATACGTAAATTGGATTAAATCAAAATGAAGATCCGGGTAACGGATGTAATTATTATGCGGAGAGTAAATAAGTTTTCTTTTTTTTCTGTTCTCGACACAAGAGCAAACAGAGTCCGGTGGAGGAGTTGCTCCGTCAGGCTGATCAGTTGATCTCGAACCAGAGGCCAAGAGCGGAAGTGTACGCCGCGATGGCGGAAACGTTGGGCCAAGCTTGGCGCGATGTGAACGAGCTTCTGGAACGTCGAAAACAAATCCTCGACTCCAACGTGTTATTCCAATGGTTCGTACAATTATCTTGACATGTGTAAATAAAACAAAATTGTAATATAATTGTAATATAATATATCAAATACTGTCACAGAAAATTGCGAATGATAGGCACACGAAACATAATGAATTAATTAAAATGAGACAATTCCAATAAAATGTGTCGTAATCTCAAAAATTGATTGAATTTTTCGAAAAAACTCTGAATTTTCACTTTCACTGATTGATTCTAAATTCTTTGTAGTCAAGCGTGATAAGAATACTTCATCGAAACGCACGATAATAAAATGTTACAGCCGAGCGGAGGAGTGTCGAGAGAGCATGAGGGCACTGGAGATGGCTTGCAACGACACGTTGCTGCCGATCGAGATCGAGGCGGTGAAGAACTTCTTGTCGAAAATCCACGATCTTCGAAAGAACATGCTCGAGGCGTTGATGGGCGCGTTGCAAGAGGGGAAGAATTTATTGGACCGGCTGAAGGAGATAGCGAACGAAGGCACCCTGGACTCCAGGCCTGAGAGAATTAAGCTCGAAGCTGATCACGGTGAGTTTTAATTGTTGCGATTAATTGTGGAGCACAATTATATCCATTGTACGTACACCTTTCGTTTTTAATCGATGACACAACCGACGTGTTCCTTTCGCCTCTGTTTTGGTATGCGAGAGGAGTAACGCGAGATCGAATCGAATGCTCAATAACGATCAGCAGTTATCACGAGATTTTTAGATAAGAATTAACATTATATTTGTTTTTTTTTTTCTTTTAATAGAAGACGAGACGAGTATATACAGTTTGAAAATCTTTATATTTTTTTTACTAGATCGATAGAAGATAGAATTATTAATAATTAAAGAGATACTTAACGATTGTATTTTTATTCTCAAGATAAGGCTTGTTCATTTTTATTATTTCTCTTTTTTCAGATGTATCTAAAAATTTTTATGATTCGTTATGTAATTCGACGAAAGAAGTAATTTGTAATTAACAATAAAGTAATATGAATCATCTTATTCAGAGACACGCATATTTAACGTTCAATGATTACATTTTCTAATTAAAAGTAAATATTCTTGTTTCCAGCAAAATCTATCATCGTTTTTCGAGGGAAATATTTTTTAAAATCAACGCTCTTCGTATTATTTGCAGCCGTGTTGAAGGTTGAGAAATGGTTGGAGGAGCTCCACGACAGGAGGCGGTTGATCGAGGCATCGTTTCGCAGTAGAAAGACACAATTGGAGCAATGTTTGGCTTTAGCTCTGTTAGCGACCGATCTACGCGATCTCGAGGAGATCTTGAACGATAGAATCGCTGCTCTGTCGAGCAGCTGCGATCAGCTGGGAGATTCCGCGTCGAGCGCGGAATTGCTCCTGTTCGAATTGAAAAAATTACAGGCTGAGGCTAAGGTATTTTATTGAATTATTACTCCTCTGAATTAACCACCTCTAGTTTCTTCATTAACATAATCGATAAATTAACTTTTCTTATTATTTATTTTACAATCTAATAGGAAATATTTTTATCGAATTATTACATATCTTATTTTATATATACTTTTTTTTTTAGTTAATTATTTTTAAGATTTGAAATTATGAGATATCTTTCGACAGAAAAGGAGAGAGAGAGAGAGAGAGAGAGATTTAGATTTGAATAAATTTGGAAAATTGATTTTCCGTAATGATTTGTAGTTCGATTATTATGTTAATTATATTGAGATTCACAAATATAAATTTTTAGAAATGGAATAATGAATTATGAAACGATGAAAGAGAGAAGTTTGATTGAAAAAAAAATATCGTTTAATATAATTCCGTTTATACGATGATCACAGGAATTTCAAGACAGATCGATCAAAATAACGAAATCGACCGAACGATTAGTGTCATCGGGACACTTTGCCGGTGAACAGGCGACAGAACAAGCTTATGCGATCCTTGGCGCCGCGGCTGATTATGTCAACGATTTAGATCAGTACGAGTCGTTGTTGAATAGAGCGGTGGCCTTCTTTGATTCGGCAAGATCGGTGAGCATTGACCTTTTATACTTGTTCCATTTAAATACTTTGTCTACATCGTCTACGAAAGAAAAATCTAAACTAAATAATTATTATCAAATATAAATAATAAATTTTGTTACATAGAAAAAGTAGAATTATTTATAGAAAATAATTTTTCATTAAAAAAATAATCGCGAAACATTTTCTTTTTTATTTAAAAAAATTACGAATAATTTATGACGATAAAATATTAGGAGGGGAGTTAAGTTTTGCAATTTTATTCTTTTTCGAAGGCAATCACGAAGTTGGATCAATTGGAGATTCAGCTGGTGACCACAGAGCATCCCCCGTATTCGACGAGATTAGCTCGTTTCCATGCCCAGACCGTCGCCACCATCGAAGACGTTACCGCGAAACCTTTGGAGGAAGGATACGCCCTCTTGGACATCACAGGAAGAGGAGCGCCTGGGGCTGAGGTTAGAGATCGAGAGATTAACTCGTGGCAGTTGAAATTGCGAAAGCATGCATAGCGAATAGAAATCGTTCGCCAATGAATTTTCAATCAGCATTATTTCTCGACGATCGTATTTATTCGTATTTCGATTGTACCTTTCTAAGTAATTTAAAATTATTGTATTCAACTACAGAGTGTTGAAAAATTTACTTATATTTCTGAAGGATCTGTATATCTTTTTTTTTAAACTTCAAATTAGAATCTAATTAACCGATATTGAATATATTTGTATTTGTGAGCAAAGACATTATATCGAGAATGATGGATGAATTATGAAAATTCTTTTACGTTTATTAAACTGTATCAGAGATAAAAAGAAATGTCAGAGAATGAAAATTGAACATATTTGCGTGCATTCCTCTTTCGAATAAGATTATATAATTTTCAAGAAATATAGAACGTTTGCAAGTACAATAAAAATGAAAGATAGATTGAAGAAAATATACAGGGTATTAATATGTTCGAAGGACACGGGTTTGGCGAGTAGATTTCTAGAGACTAAAACAAACGCGAAAGATTGGGTATACAAAAATTCCGTTTCAGGCTTATTTACGAAGTTATAAATACGTTTTACGTTTGCTTTAGACGAAGCGAGACGAAGACAGAGTTTAAACAACACAAACATAAATTGCTTATTAACTCGATAAATAAACCTCAACCCACGATTTTTGCACGCCAACCTTCTTTTTCTTTGTCTCGATCCCTCTCAAAATATATCTCACATTATCACACGTAATAATGAAAAAATTACCAAACATATCGAATACCACATTCACTAACGAACCACTAATCACGAGTTAATCAGGATTATTGATCTTAATCAATAGAATAATATTTGCGTTTAATTTTTAAAAATTCTTAAACTTAAAATAAACGATCATAATTTTCCACTCTTAACAGGGTGTGAAACGGGCGGTGGAGGAGTTGGAGAACCGGAAGATCCGGTTGATGGAACGGTGCACGGCTCACGAGAAGGAGAATCTCGAGATATCGAGGATCATAAACACGTTCCTGGACAAGCATGACGAGCTGAGAAAGTGGTTAATGGGCATACCCGAAGCGTTTCTTCAGGGTCACCAAGACATGGGCAGCGACGTCACAATGGCGGAGGATTTCTGCAGGCTCCACCGCCAGCTGTTGCACGATCTCGAGCAGAGAACCGACGAGGTCGAGCATCTCGAGTTCGAAATTCTTCCGATCGGGGAACGGCTCGAGGAGTCGCAGAAGTTGGAATTGCGATCCAAGGTCGAGGAGTTGAGGAACTCCTGGTCGAAGACTAAGGATTTGGTGGCGAGAAGAATCGATTTAGGATCACTTTACCTTCAATTCCACGTGGTGGTCGAGGAATTGACGAACGAGATCGAGTCCATCGAGGGCGAGTTGAAGAGGCACGTTGACGTTTTGGACGAAGGAAGGATCGAGCTGATTGGAAGACGTTGGAAGGATCTTCAACCGCTTTATGTGAAATTAACCGGTACCGGGAAGGCGTTCTTGGATGCTGCTGTCAAGGTACTCGATTCATTTAATTTTTTAGGCCTTTTTCTTTTTTAAAAAGAGCGCTCTATCTTCCAGATCGACGATCCCTATTTGGATGTGCCAAGGGCTTGCATATGCGTTCAGATGCTTTTAGAAAAGTTTGCCAATAAACAGTTGACCGTGACCGAATCTTGGGAGAAGTGGCGAACCACGATCGAGATTTTGAGGGAGAAACGGATCGAGCATGAACGAAAAATAGAAGAAAGTACAAAGGTACAAATTTCTCGAATTCAACTGTTTTTATTTTTATTATCAAAAGAAATTTATCGCGTACTGTTTATATTCGTTGCTCGACAAATATTATTCGATTCTGTTTATTCTTTCCAGACGATGGAATGGGTGTCTAAATTCAGCGACCAACTGTATCCAGTGATCACGTCTCTCTCTCATCAGACAGTGAACATTCTTCAAGATCTGGCAGGATCCAAGGATCGTATCCTGCCCGAGTTGAACAAAGCCGTGGACGAGTTGGATTCGAGGATCAAAGGATTGAATGCTTTGGCACAAAAGGGTAACGTAACGTAAATTCTAGAGATTAATTTTCCACGATTCGAAAATCTTAAGTGAAATTTTAAATTCGAAAGGCGAAGTGCAAATCGAGGATGAAATCTTGAAGAGACTTCGCCGTATGCACGAGAATCTTCGCACGACCGCCAGGGATTATGAAAATCTCCTCGAATCGTTGATCTCTATCTTCAAGAATATCGAAGAGGTATAATTGATATAATTACACATATCGTTTACAATTTTGTAACAATTAAGAATTTGTCGACAACATTTTTCAAATTTAATTTGGCCAATTTCAAAAACGTATATAGCATAAAATTGAACTAACAGTAAATTTGAAATCAATCTGCATTTATTCTATTCGATAAAATTTATTGCGATTTATTACGTGTGCATAAAAATACTTTTTCACGAAAGGTCGAGCACAAAATCGAACAGTTGAAGAGCCAAGTGTCGCGTGTAACGTCTCTGAGAAAATTGTCGGAAGTGGAGGCTCTATTCAACGAGCTCGACGCGATGAGATGGTCCATTTCCGAGAGGCAAGGTGAGATCGGATCGAAGGTGCAAGAAACGATGGTTAAAATCGAGCGGCAGGAGCCAGCTGAGGCTGGTGTTCGCGACATGGAGAAATTGAGACGCGCCTTCGACTCGTTGTCCACCGATTTCGAAGTGTTCTGGTCACAGACGACCACTAAAATCGAAGAGTATCGGAGAACTTGTACCTTCGCCGAGGATCTGGAGAGGATCGACAACGAGCTGCACGATTTGAACGAACATTTGAAAAAGGTGGATACGAAGATCGGTGAGAATCTTCAGACGGCAAGGGTTGCCGCCTCTTCGTTCGTGCAGTTCGAGAAAACTGTCACGGTAAGAATTGTTACAATTCTTTCGGGGTGGATGACAATTTTTAGCAAAATTTTGCTAACATGTTTTTTTATTTCTGTCTTTAAATTGTTGTTCCTGGTAATTGAAATCGAGAGATAGATAAGATTTACATAATCAAGTTGTTCATATAGAAATCCAATCTAATTCTCTTTGTTGAGACTTAATAATTTGAGATTTAACGAAATATTTTATCCAAATAGATATTTCAAATTTGGAAATAATGCTTCAATTGTGTTCATTGTCTCATATTATGTCTAATTCTATAATGAAAATATTTATTAACAATAATTAGATATTATCTAAAATTTTTAAATTTGGAGTTCTACTATAATAAATTTTATTGTATTCTTTTTTGTTGTAATTAATAAGAAATTAAATTATAAACATACTATTGCTAAATAATATTTTGATAATCTTTTCTTTTAATCTCAACTAATGGTAACAATAAATTTTTTTACGCCAATCGTAGGAATATAATGCAGGTAAGCAGAAAATGTTTAAAATAAATCAAGCGAAGAGTATTTAATATAAAATGAAATTTGAATATAATATATGCAAACACTTATATATTTTCAATTTTTGAAACAATTGAATTAAATTTATTTCTCGTTTCATAGATTTTGGAAGAGAGGATCGAGACTTTTGTGAGAACGACAGAAGAGTCGATCAATGTTTTGACGCCTCAAATCGTGAAAGACGTTTCTTCGTTGAGAGAAAGATGGAGAAATTTGAAGAGGAAGATCGAAGAAACGAAGAAACGAACGAATTTGGCCATAGAGTATTTCATGCTCTTAGAGGAAGCCAAGGAATGGAATAGGGAGGGCAGTAAATTGTTGGTGGTGATAGCAAGGAAGGCAACCACGGTAAAGACGCCTAAAGACGCAATGGTATTGCTTCAAGAGATCGAGAGTTATCTGAAGCCAGGCGAAGAGATGCAGGAAAAGAGAATCGAAAAATTAAAAGAATTGTCGACGATTGTTTTTGGTAAGCGAGAAAAATGTTCGATTCAAATTCGAAAAATATTAAAATTTTCGTGTATTTTTATATTTTTCTGTATTATCTTTTTTTTTTTTTATATTATTTCATTATCAGACACGGATAGATTACCACAGTTCAACGAAGTCGTGGTCGAGAATCGACAGATGTTGGATTCCTTCGCCGTCATTTCATCCGAGCTTCGAACATTGGCCCAAAATTTGAAAAATGCCGAAGATTTACAAGAGAAATTAAGAATAGAAAAACGGGAAGCGGATGAAAAGTTAAAAGCCGCGAGAATGGAAATGGCTGCCGCGGAGGCAGCGAGAGAGGAAGCGGAGAACGCGAAGAAAATTGCCGAGAAATTAGCAGCCGAAACATTGGAGAAAGCAACGATAGAAGCGAAAAGATTGAAGGAAGAGAGGAAAATTCAAAAAGTTTCTACTCCTCCTCCATCGTTTTCGGTGTCGGCACAAACGGAGAAGATCGAAACCGATCAAAGTTATGTCAAAGAAATGATTACTTCCGCCACCATTAAAAAAGAAATACACATCTTACAGAAGGTGACAATTGATAACAAATTATTTCAATTGAACAATTTTAATCGTCAATAAATGTTAACTATTTGTCCAAGAAGTCTAAAAGACGTGCTAATTTTTATATAGCTAAAACACATTTCAATTATTCAATTAGTATAAAAAATATATATATAACATTATATAAGACAAATTATGTCTTTATAACAAATCATTAACACAAAATTTTAAACGAAACATCGATTTTTCACCTAAAAAAAACATGAAAAGAAATTAGAAATTTTGTGATTAAAACCTATTCGAGAAACAGAGAAATCCATGCCATTGAATCTCCTTTTTGTTTTATCCCGATATCTCAATCGGTTGTTGAGATATAAACACTCAAAGTTTTCGTAATATTTAATACGGCGCGAAGATTATGAATGGGGCAGTGACCTATATTTTTTCCTGGAAATGCGTACTACGAGTTTTTCCAGGAATCGCGTCTATCGCTTGTCTGCGGTTTGGGATAGATCAGTGAGACGAGGTGCGAGCGAGAGGTCCGAATAAGAGATAAGGATGGAGACAATAAACGATCAAAAATTACCTTTCTCTTTACACGACGATATCTCGGGAACCGGAAGTCGTATCGAGATAAATAAAAAAGCATTTTAAAGGGGAAGCTTCCGCGGTTCTAACGATCCTTCGCTCGTTGATCGAAAATCATTATCTTTGAAGTTATAGCGGTTTAAACTTTTTTTAATTTTAATACCGCTTGATCAGGTTTAAGGTAAATGGTTAAAAATCATCTTTTCGTTTACACGATGATATCTCGGGAACCGGAAGTCGTATCGAGATAAATAAAAAAGCATTTTAAAGGGGAAGCTTCCGCGGTTCTAACGATCCTTCGCTCGTTGGTCGAAAATCATTATCTTTGAAGTTACAGCGGTTTAAACTTTCTTTGATTTTAATATCAGGTTTTATCAGGTTAAGGTAAATGGTTAAAAATCATCTTTTCGTTTACACGATGATATCTCGGGAACCGGAAGTCGTATCGAGATAAATAAAAAAGCATTTTAAAGGGGAAGCTTCCGCGGTTCTAACGATCCTTCGCTCGTTGATCGAAAATCATTATCTTTGAAGTTACAGCGGTTTAAACTTTCTTTGATTTTAATATCAGGTTTTATCAGGTTAAGGTAAATGGTTAAAAATCATCTTTTCGTTTACACGATGATATCTCGGGAACCGGAAGTCGTATTGGGTTAAATGAAAAAGAGTTTTAAAGAGCAAGATTCTCTGTTTTTAACGATCGTTTACTCGTCGATTGGAAGTCATTATCTTTGAAGTCATAGCGGAATTGAATTTGTTCTAATTTTTAATAAGGTTTAATCAACTTTTGGGATAAATCACGTTGTATAAATATGTTCATTTCTGGAAGAATATTGCTCACAATTATTTTATCAATATATATATTGATGAAGATTCTAAAGAAAAAGTTATTCGGTTAAAGTAAATTATACTTTTATTTAATTTGTGTTTAATTATGTTAATATTGTTGATTTCATAATTTTTGAAGATAACTGTGATGACATTAGAATTATTTCATATAAATTTAATATTGAATTTGCATTCCAGACGGAAATTGAGAAAAGAGTACCGTCTCGTGAACCAAGTCCACAAAAGAAAATCATCACCGAAGAAATTCGCGAAAAATCAGTTGAAAGAGCGCACAAGGAAAGTGGTCCACCATTGGCACCAGAGTTTACGATTCCTTTACACGACGCCACCGTACAGGAAGGAGAGAAATTCACTTTCCAGTGCAATCTCGTTGGCCAACCAACACCGGAAGTAATATGGTACAAGGATGGAATCTCGATTTTGAATAACCCTGATTATTTGACCACTTACATTCATGGAATTTGCACATTGACGATCGAAGAAACTTTTGCCGAAGATTCTGCGAAATACACTTGCAAAGCCTTCAATATAGCTGGATCAGCGGAAACGTCCGCCACATTGACTGTCAAAGGTGATTTTGCAAGTTTTAATATTTCATTTCATGAGAAATTAAATGTCTACTTAAATGTAACTTTTGATAATAGAGAATTATACTATCGTTTCTAATATTTTTAAATTTGTATCAATTTGGTAAAATTTATTTTCTTCTATAATAATATTTAATATTTTATTTCTTTCTAATATTATGAGAAAAATAGATACAATCTCTTTTCGAAAGATAAATATTTTTATCATAAAATAAAATGAAAGTAAAAGAGAGCGTTTCAATATATTTTTCTAAATTGAAGTTAAACATGTGTTACAATCTTTTCCAGAGATTAATTTTATTTCAAAATTAATTTTCATTTGCTGACTTCCAGTATTACAAATTTATCCTTTTATAAATTTGATTTTTAGAAACTGCACCGGAAGAGCAACCGAGTCCTCCAGTTTTCGTGAAAGAGTTGATGGCCTCGGTGGCTTTGGAAAATTCTTCTCATCGACTGGACTGCATAGTCGAAGGTAATCCACTGCCAACCGTCCAATGGTTCAAGAACGACGTGAACATCGATAATTCCCCCGATTACGTTATCACTTACAATAATGGCGAGGCTGTATTAAAATTCGAGGAAGTTTTCTTAGAAGACAAAGCTACTTACACGTGCAAGGCCACGAACAGATTGGGCCAAGCCTCCACTTCCGCTTTTCTCGATGTTGAACGTGAGGAATTATACATTTTATCGCTGAATAACAATGTTTGGAAAAAATTTTGTATCCAGAAGTAAGATTCATATTATCGTTTTATCTACAGCTGCGGAATTCACTTCGGAGAAACCATATTTTGTCACACCTCTTTCGAATGCCATGGGAAGAGCAGGTCAAAGAGTGAAACTCGAATGCGAAGCAAAAGGGAATCCGATGCCCACTTTAACTTGGTATCACGATGGAAGACCCGTCGAAGAAAGCATGAATTTGAAGGTAATCATTTGATAATTAAAATTTACATTCACAATTTTATATTTGGTTTGTTTTAATAAATATCTCTAAAAATTTCAAAAGCAAAATTTGTTTCTCCTTAATTTTTTTCTCTAGAAAATTTAAAATGCACATTTTTAAAAAACAAAATATCAATATTTCTTCTCTATAACATTCAATTTCAATTTCAATTGATTTTCCAATAAATTTTGAACATAATGTTTAGTGAAATTTGTTTTTATTACTGATATAAATTTTTGTTTTTCTTCTCATCAAATCGATCTTGACGTTCATTGAATTTTTCCTTTATTAATAGTTAGTTAACACGTACTCTTGTAATCTTAAAATAGTCCCAGAACGATCGACGAGTTGAAGAATAATATTACAGCCACCATTGACGAAATAAAAATCATCTAATTTCAATGACCTCCTACATCTCCATTCCCTTTTAACTTATTTTACATTTTAATATTACCACGATAATAAAAGCAACTCTCTCATTAACCAATCCAATAAAACCAATACCATTTACAAAATAAACAAATCCAATCAATCTTAAAGAAGAAGAAAAAAAAAAAAAACAAAACGACGTAATTTTTCAACGAAAACATCGTCGTTTCCTCGTCTCCTCTCGCTTCTCCTCCATTCGAGGCGAGGCGACCGAAGCAGCGTTAATTATAGCCGGATCGCGCCGAATTCGAAATAAAGCAACGCGATCCGAAAACGAAGAATTGAAACTTGCACGCTCAGGGATTCGCTGTTTTAGATACAAATGGACGGTGGACGGAGCAGTTTGGTCATCTCGGAGGCGTTCGCCAAGGATGCCGGATGTTATACGGTCGTCGCCAAGAACGAAGCCGGCGAGGCCACCGTCTCTTGCAACGTGTCCGTGAAGGGGCGGCTTCCGCACGAGACGAGCGACTCGGAATTCGCCTGCAGCGACATGGAGCCCGTCGTGCCCAAGATCCAGATGCCGTTGAAGGACCTCAAGGTTCAGGAGGGCCACTCCGTCCGCCTGGACTGCGTGATCGTTGGACAACCCGAGCCGGAAGTGAGTGTTTTGTGAACTCGTTCATTTTCTGTTTCTTCTTATGGAATATTGGGGAATATCGAGTTTCTGAAACGATCGAATTCGTAAATGTGGTTTCGAAGTTTCTCTCGAAAGTACTTATTCGATAATGGTGAATTGAGATTGGATTAAAATATTAGATTCCTAATAAAAGGAGAGGAAATAAGAGTAAGAGTCTACGAGAATTTTACAATTTTTCAGATATAATATTAGAAATGAGATTGTTATTTTGAAAATTGGATTTAACGTGATTTATTGAATTTATTTTTATAACAGAAAATTTGTAAATCTGTTGGGACAGGTGATTTGGTATCACGACGATCAACCAGTGAAGGAATCGGCCGATTTCCAGCTGTTGTTCCAGGGTGACAAGTGTTCCTTGGTCATTCACGAGGCTTTCCTAGACGATGCTGGCGTGTACAAAGTAGTCGCCATTAATTCTGGCGGTGAAGCATCTAGTCAGTGCACATTAACAGTGACGCGTAAGTTGAATCGTTGAATGTAGATATTTAATAAATGTTAAAATTATCTTTACTACAATAGTTTTAATAATATTGTAAACGTAAATATTTTAAACTGTTAAAAAAGAATGAAGAACGAGAAAAGAATGATCGTGTATCAATTTTTTATATTTGAAATATTTTTCAAGAAATAAATTTAAATTTAATCTTTAATTTAATTATTCCAAACATTTTGTACGCAACGTGTTCCTTTGTAAATTAAAAATTTCATATTCGTTTCAATCTTTATATAATTATTCAATCTATAAACAAATAACAATATAATGTTTCAGCGGTTACTGTTTCGGAGAAGTTGGACAGAGCGCGAACAGAGATCGAGGAAACATTCGTGGCGGGTTCACCACCAAGATTCGTCAAACTTCCAACCGATTCTCTCGTCGCGGAAGGCGAGACCGCCATTTTCGAGTGCGCGGTGGTTGGAGAGCCGAAACCGGAACTCAGATGGTTCTCCGACAGTGGCGAGGTCACTGAGAACGAACGTATTCTGGTGAGTGTTCGCTAAAATAAAATTCATCATTGGAAAAACATAAGATTCCTGCTTTCTTTTTTGTATTTACACGAAATTACGATTCGTTATACGATTTCCAATATATTCATTACACGATTTAAAGAAGAAAGAACGAAGGATCGTATTTTTCAAAAATTATTTATTAATAAGTAAAAATATTTACTTATTTTTATAGAATAAAATAATTAATATACTAATGAAGTTTTAAAAGAATTTGCGATCTGTAATGAGAATCTTTTCATAAAAATAGTATTTGTTTAATATAAAACTGCAATGCAACCTCGAATATAATATACATTCCACTGTTAATTTCTATTTACAATCAATTTTCGAGGAAAACAATGGATAAAAATAATAATTCATTCGATATATTTTTCATTTTTGAAATGTGCATTCGCTTTAACTATATCAATATATTCACAAAACTTTGAAAAGGCAATAACATACACAATTTTTGTTTTATCATTCAGATCCAGCGAAAGGAGGATGGAACGAGCATCCTGAAGATTTCTTCGGCGATTCCCGAGGATAAGGGAAATTACGTGGTCAAAGCGTTCAATGAACACGGAGAAGCGAAGGCTTTCGCTCGATTGGTCGTCAGATCGTTGGGTGACTTTAGGAGGAAGGAAGAATTTGTGAAGATGGAGGAGAAACTGATTGCTCCTACGTTCAAGGAGAGATTCGAGGACAGAAGAGTGACGGAGGGTGTCTCCACGAAATTTGAATGCATCGTGGTTGGAAAACCATCTCCAAAAGTAAGATATAATTCTTCTTTCGTTCTATTTTCGATTGTGCAAATCATAATTATTAATAATGGGACACTTGGGTAAACAATAAATATATGTAGGATAAAAGAATATAGGATATAGGCGTAGAAAATAGATAATAGCTATAGGACATGGATGTAGAGTGTATACATGAGATATAAATGTGGAGCATAAGTATAGAAAGATGCATAATATAGAATATAGAATATAATTTCTAATATTTTATATTAGAATGAATACTTGTAAATATAATTTTTACGTATAAACATAGAAATTATCTTTTCTCAATTCAATTTATTAATGAATATTAAGATTCATAGAAAAGCCTTATGTATTTTTTATGTATTAAACAAATTTTGCTTCTAAAGAATTTTAAAGGCACAAATCTATAGCTATTGTGTTTTTGATGATTAATAATGGATACATGGCTGGAGTATCTCTTTAATCACAAGCTAAGTTATAAAATTAAATATTTAAATATTACAATTTATCACATATATTTGGACAAAATAATAAACATTTCGGTATCGATATTATTGGATCAATATCATAAGATCAATATCAGTTTCAATATTGACTGTCACTCGACTATATATCACTCTCGATCGCAAGGAAAATCATTTATCAGAATGAGAAAAAGCAAAACAATCGACAGTAAATCGTCACTTGACGAGGATAAATTAAACGAGAGAAGAAAACAATCCCCCAAATAAGAAAATTATTATACAACGAATAACAAAAAACAAACGAAGAGAGACGTTGAAGTTTCTGTCAAGCAACTGTCGTGAAAGAAAAACGATAATCTTCGAAACAGAAGACATGGTACAATCAGAGCGCAAAATTTATCTACGAAACAAGGATCCACACAATTCCATAATCCATGAACATTATTCGAAACGAGCGAAGCTTCGTAATCCGAACGAAACGATATCCAATAAAAGCTTCAAACTCTCTGTCAAACAAACGTATCACGTATCACCAACCTTCAAAACACGCGTTCAAAACTCGCACCAACGTGTTAAACGTCGCTAAACATTTCGCAACTGCCGATCGACGAGCAGTTAATTACGATTAAATCGAGTCGTGGCGTTCGAATTTGTTGAATCGCTTTTTCGAGGGAAGATGGGTCGCAGAGTTGGCCAGCCTGACAGGAGGTGGCCAACCAAGAGTAATTTCGTTAGCCTCCGGGTTATATTTAAACGGGAACAATGTACCTGATGTGGAAATTCGCGGGTGCAGCCGCGCCGCGAGGTTCTCCGCGAAATTTTCAGTGATAATCTCGTTGAACAGGTATCGGTATCGTATTTCGTACGTGAACTTTCACCTTTCCATCTTTTCACAATTGTTGATTTTATTTTGTAAAGAAGATTTCTTTCTTTCTTTCTTTCTTTCTTTCTTTATTCTTTCTTTTTTTTTTCATTCGAAATATAAGTTTTTACGAAAGTTTGGAGAGTAAAGGAAACGATGGGAGGAGACACATTTTTTTTTTGTATCAAAAGTAAATTTGTGTACGTGCAGTATTGATAGAACTTCCCGTGATACGATCTTCTACGAGAAGTTGTACGTAGAAACTGGTTTCTTCGTCGAGTACCATTTCGTGGAATTTTCTGTGCCATTCGTGGGTCGAGTATCGTATCGAGTAGTTTGTATTTCAGAATTTTGTGATGCAATCCGTTTGGAGTACGTGCTCTCATTTGTAACTGTACGAGAGAAGGCGTTCGATAGTCGAGGAAATTTATCTTCCTTAACTGTAATTTATTTTCACGTGTTTTTCGAAGTATTAAAAAATAGCGACAAGCTGTGAAATTTCTTTCTAATCGGTGACGATATTTATCAATTAACGTTATTATATTAATCGTGAAAAAAATATGTAATTTTGGAATTAATACATCGAATTATATTAATTGATGTAGAACGTAATTTTTCAGATTCAATGGTTATTTAACGATCGCCCCGTCCACGGCAAGGACTTCTTGGTCTCGGTCAGCGGGGATCGACAAGTGCTTACGATTCCAGAGACCGGAAGTACGCATGCCGGTACGATTTCCTGCGTGGCGGAGAACGCTTCTGGAAAAGCGATTTGCAGCGCTCGTCTAGAGATCGGTGAGCAATTTATACTTAATCTAATTCAATCTCGAATCATTTCAAACAACTGTTGGTTTTTCTTAGAAACCAACAAAATTTTTTCATTCTAATAATATTTTCTATAAATTTTCTATAAAATTTTTTCTTTCATCACAATTTTTCTCCATCATCTCTATCATTTCTTTTTTCTCCATCTTTATCTATACTACTACCATAATTTTCAATATTTCACTTTTCTCAATCTCCAATCTTTAATAAATTTTTTTCACACGTTAACTTAAAATACCGTTCCACGTGGACGAGTATCAAAAACGCGGTTCCCTCGAAAATAAAAATAATACCAATTCCCCGGCAATATCTCTCAAATTTATGCTCCCATCGTGTATTCTCGTCGACGAAAACAAATCAACAAATTCCAGAGTACAATATAAAAAAAAAAAAATATCCCCCGGTTATTAATTCGATCTGATTTCACGATTACGATTTTTTTTTATTGCCAGCCGCAATTTACGGTAAATTGGTTAGCGCGTTGCCAAAATATCGGTCGAGACCGGCAACGGTGCCACGGAGTTATTAATACGCGTTTATCCAAGTCGAATGGCAGCTTCATTCACCGCGACTTCGAGCGCTGTCATAGCGAAAGCGAGAAGCCTCGATGATCGAGAAAGGGATGGATGGATCACGTAGGCGCGGATAAGAGATACGCAGCGGCGAGATGTTGCGACAGCGACGAACTCTCTGAAATTCGACACCTCTCTCTCTCTTTCTCTCTCTCAGTGGCGTGAAAAATTGCTCGACCACCCACGGCTTGGAAATTCGGTTTCGTTTCTTTTGTTGCCAGCAATTTTTTTTTCTTCTTTTTTTTTTTTTTCGGTATCTCTTCCGTTTCCTTGGTTCGAAATTTTTAACTTTTCTTCGTTTGAAATATTCATGTTGTGTATTTTCCATTATCTTTTCCCTTAATTTTTATGTATTTATAAACTCAGGGCCGCATTTATTCTTCTGTTTTTCTAGGAATAACCTCTTCTAAAGTTTAGTTTATTAATTTTAATTTATTAAATAAATTTAATATCCAAGTATTTTATCTCGCGTAATTAAATTGTTTTTTTTTATATTGGTTTCATAGAAAAGCCGAGTAAATTTGATTCTTTATCGCTCTTTCCTGAATCTTTGAAAGGAGCCAGTTTTCATCTTCTCTGTGCCGTATTTTAAATATCGCGAGTTTGTACGCGTCGCATTTGTTTTTCAAATTAATTGCGAAATAAGGTTTCCATCGAAATAACATGGACGAACGGTAGCTATTCTTCTCGGCTCGTGCATGGACCGAAATGGTAAATATTGGTTTCCGTTTCGCCATCGAGTAAACTCTTTTCGACGGGGTACGCCCGTATCCCATGATCCATTACCGCGAACCAGCCTGTAATATAGAAGGGAGGGTCTTATTTTTAACCAGGGCGACTAAACAAACTCTTTTCTCTTCTTTCACCGACGAAAAGTCACTTTGAGTCACGACTAATATTAGGTCGGTGCACATGCCGCGGCAATTAAATCTGACGTTTCTACGCCCACCTGTACGTGTCCATGTAGAACACGATCCGTGTAGAAACATTAGTCTGCCCGATCGATTCGCTTTGCTTCCGATCCTATAACGTGTAAATTGTCCGTGAAACTCGTGATTTTTTGTAAAATTGTTTGGCGAAAACGACGAGCTCGATTCCAGATTGATTTTCCCTTCGTTCAAAGTGCTAGTTTGGACGTTTGCAAATTCTACAGAAGCATGGTGTATAAGTGAGAATAAGAGAAACGTGTTTTATATAAATTTGTTAGTGTATGATTTGTTATTATAGGCAAGTATTGAACGTAGCTTGAATATATTTTTATTTGTGAGGATTATTTTTTAAAATTCTTCTCTATTAGCGGAATTCACTGTTACATTTTTTCAATAAAGTATTTGTACACACATTTTTATGTAAATAATCTTTTTCTTAATTTTCATTTGTAGTTCATGTTTGGCGAAATAGTGGCCAAAACATTCTATGCGTGTAATCTATTATTATGTAAACATATGTATACTCTCGCTCAAAAATTGTTGCATTATTTATTTAAATTTTAAGTAGCTGTTAGATGTGAAGAATATTTTTTTAATAATAATTAATCGTGTAATTCTCTGTGATGATTTTATGAAAATATTCGTTCAATTTAATGTTTATGATCTCCAGCAAATATCTATCAATATTTTAGACGTATCTTTTAAGATTTTTGATCATAGTTCAAATCTATGATAAAGAAAATTTGTGTTTGTGTCAAAAATTTTGAATTTTCTTTCCAGTATATTGAATCTTTTGCTAATTTTTAATATTATTAATTTTACTAATTTCTTTCTAATAGATTTTATATTTTTAGCAAGATTCTTTTTCTTTTTTTCTTAAATTTTTGATTCTGATTCTGATTGTATGGAAAATGTTGGATCTTAAACTTTTGTGTATAATAATGTACACAGTTTCGTACAAATATATGTTTTTACTTTTCTTTATACATTAATTTTTATTGATAATATAAGAGTAACGATTGCTTTACGTGGATCACATCGAACTCTTAATATTTAGAAAGTTAATGCTTATGGATCAGGATTAATTTCTGCAATGTAAACAGTCAGTGTTACCGAATTAGTAACAACGTGACCATCAAACTGCTAGTGTACCTCCAAAGTTTGAACTTCAGAAATAACATCATTATGGTTCAGTCTGATTCAACATTCCAGAGGAAAACATAACGATGAATTTAACATCGTTCCAAGAATATATCATATCATTTGTTATTATTTTCATTAATCTAACTGTTGTGAACATTTTGTCATGAAAATTGAAGGAACTAAGTTAAAATACTTGATTATTATAAAACATTACTTTATTAGACATCGTTCCATTTATTCCAAAAACTCACAAGTAACAAGATTAATGACTTTATCAATTTATATAAACAATATAAAAATTGACAAATTCTTCAAAAAAAATATTAAAAATTTCGTATTTTAAAAATCTTTATCAAACATTACTTCAACGAAATTTATTTTTAAAACACAATTACAACAAACTCTACTCTTTCAATTTATCATATCATATTTATCTCCCATATAAAATCATCAGATAACGAAATAAATTGAAAAAGTGTATATTAAAATATGAGTCTTTCCAATTCTTCTTATGCACTTTAATTTTTCTTCAATGAATTAAATTTTCTTTAATAAATACATTACAATATAAAAATAACCTAAATACACATCTAATCAGAAAACCATGACGAACGATAAAATTGAAATTAGACAAATTCCACATTATTTGCACAACTGAAAAATTCAATTCACCTCTCAAATTTCGTCAAATTTCGATGAAAGCACACAGTCCCTTATCGACACGAATCCCCTTCCAAATCATCGACGAAATCACAATCGCTCGAACGAGGTGCACCATCCCCTCGAGGACAGGTCAGTTCCATTCGATTTCCGTGTTCTCTTCGCCCCCCTTCGTGTGTTAGGAGGCCTGTCTTACCCTTTCTCTCTCTCTCTGTCTCTCGGCCGGTGCACACACGCATAAAGCGCGTTATTTTTGTCGACACGAATACCCGGCGCGTAGCCTAGTCCAGAGTCGCTAACCCAGGGAATTCGAGCGCGTCTTCTTCGGGGAGCCTCGCTCCTATTCGACTCCGACCATCCACTCACCCCATAAATCGACAATCGGGAGCTGATTCACGAATCTGGGACTTGTGCTCGAGGTAAATGGAACGAGGGGTTTGTGATCGGTTGTGATGTGATTTCGAGCGTGTTTCAAATTGCAATTTTGGGCTAGATCGCGTATATCTAGTTGATTCGAATTAAAAATTGGACTTGGTGATTCAATCTGTAAATATTACAATACTTGTAGTGTTTGAGGCTGATCAGAAGAAATATAGTTTGAAAAAAGAAAATTATACTGTATTGCAATTACATAGTCGTTGAATATATATTTAGTATCTAGTTTTAATTAAAGTACGTTTTACCACCAGATCAAAATATATATAACGAGATTTATTGCATTAACAAGTTTATCTATATATAGAGAATTTTGTCAAGTCTTCTTCTTTTTTTTTTGAATTTTAACAAAATTATTAAATTTAATAACTTTCACCAAATTTACTCGAAACTCGAATTCGACTCGATCCTTTTCACCTTTCCACGCCGAAACAGGTGACCGTAATTCGAAACGTCATTCGAAATCCCGCGCTCGGGTTAATAAGTCCCGGTGATTTCGTCTGCTAGGTGAACTATTTCTGTCTTCGATTCGTGGGCAAGGTATTTTCTCGGCGAAGGGCTCCTGCGGATAAAAGTGTGATAAAACCAAGAGTTCGATACGAGTCCAAACTTTTATGATCTTTCGACAAAACTGATAAAGTTTGAAAAGAGAGAGAGAGAGAGAAAAAGAGAGAGAAAGAAGAAACGCGAGGGAATAAATTTTAGATCCTCCGTAAATAACGCTGGACCAATGACTCGAACGGATGTTTCGTGATTTCGTGCGTGAATTCAGGACGAGTTGTGCCGAATTTTCGCGGTCCAGATATGTCGGGATGAATTTCTCGGTTGGGAGAGTATCGCTTTTTGGTTCTCGGCCAATGTACACACACTTCTTTCGATTAGCGTGAAACTTGTCGTGCGATGCAAATTTTGATCAATTCTTTTTTGGGAATTAATCAGACTTGTTAACAGTTCGTGTTTATTCTCTAAATTGATTGAAGCTTGGAAAATTTTTATCTATATTTTTTTACTGATCGTAATTGAAAAAAGAATGTAATGATTGTTAGAAAATGCATTTTATCAATTCATAAATGGGATCATAAATAAATGGATCATTTATATATTTTTCATTAAACGTACGTATATATGTTTCTTCATTTTTTAAATTATAAATAATATATCGTGTTTTAATTTTATATAATTTCACAGATGTGTACGAATAACAATGTTATGTTACTTGAATGAGCAAAGATGAAAATTTTATTACTTTTGCTTTACATGTTGGTAATAATATTTATTAATATTTGTAAATATATATTTTTATTCTATCTTTTTGCAATATAATATACAAATGTATATGTATTAGTAATTCTCTTTCTCTTTCTGTTTTAAAGCTACTGAAACAATGAAAGAAATTAAAAAAATTACAAGAGTATATCTCAGATCAAATTAATGCAAATAAATTAAATTAGCAAAGCGGCATTAAATTTCCTTGTAAATACAATCTTACGGAATCACAATTTTCTAAATGTAACTTAATATTACAAAAGAAAATATTCGTATCCAATTATTACTTATTTCTAATTGTCAGAGTCTCGACTCATTCATTTCAACAGCAGCAACAACCTGCTATGAAACAAAACTGCTTCTTTCTCCGAAGAAAAAGATGAAATCGAGGTCATCGTTATTATCTCAAAATCTCAAAGGAATAAATTTCCATTAAAAAAAGAAGAAAACAAAAAAAACTAGTATTCTCGATGACCATGCCCATAAAACACGCGATTCTCATTAAGATTCTTCGATGTTTCCTCCGTTTACACGCCAATTACACCTTTTTCCTATCCTTCGAGAAAAGAGAAAGGTGTGAAGATATTTCTAGAAGGGGATCGAAGACGTGTCTAGGACGTTCATTCATTCCCACGATCGACACCACTTTTTTCATTCGTTTGACAAATGTCCGAGGCAATGTCTACGTCCTCGAGTTCCGTTTCCGGTTGCCCATTTCAGAATCGAATAAAATCTCGCGGAATTTCTGCAGGGCGATTTCTTGTTGCAACATCCACGCGGATTCCAATCCGACGATTCTAATGTGGCATTAAAACGGGCCAACTATTAATACATCCGTGATTCAATATATTAATGTGACTCGATTTTCGAACTTTCGTGATTTTCGATCGATATATTTACATGGCTCTTTAAAATTAACGCTTTTAAAATAATATAACGAAGAATGATAAAGAGGAGAGTATTTGTAGTCTTTAAGTTTCAATCATGTAAATCGATTCATTTTTTCGTTAATTTATGTTATTAAAAATTGTTTTTCAATAAATCGTAAAAGGAGAACTTTAAGATAATTTTGGATTTTGTTATTTTTCTCTACAACTTTTTTCTTCTATAATTTTTTTGAAGATTGATAAATTAGAATGTTTCCATTAATTTAGCTTCATAACATGTATGATGATTAATTCTTCATCTTAAAATTCTCAAAATAGTAAAAAGTTGTCATGAATTTATTATTCTATTTAAAAATTAATTGTATTTTCCAGAGGAAAATTGATGTTTTACGCGAGTATTTTCCAAATTTTCCAAATGACAAAAATAAAAATTGATAAAAATCCATCAATTTAAAGTATTCAAAGAAATATTCAATATTTTTAAGCGACCTTTTTGTTCATGTCTCTATAACACAGTATAATATATTTCACACGACTTGTTTTTCTTTTTTTCTTTGATAAATGTGCCCCATTTTGTTGAGTGAAATTATATTTGGTATGCGTGCCTTCCTTCGATGCCAAGTTGTCCGGAGTTTAGGTTGACCAGAGAACGTGAATGAAATTCGGCACATTTTTCGATGACATTCGTCTTAGCTTACTTTGTAGCTAAGTTATTTTCATACGATTTGTTGTGTAACGACGATCTTGGAATTCAAAATCGTGTACATTAATTACAATAATTGATTATCATTCTTTATACCTCTGTTTCTTACTTATTCACATAATACTGTTACTTTTAATAATTATTTTATTTTTTTATTACTTTAAGTTATTATATTTTAAGATACTAGATAATATACAATCAAAATATTAATCAAAGATTACATCCATTATTTTCTCACTCATTACTATAATTGCATAAATTATACATGTATACAGAAATTATAGTTTTATTCTGATCTGAGATCGGTTAATAAGACAGATACTTATAAAATATTCAATTATTACCTAAATTTTTATATCACATATTTTATTAAATCGTATTATAGTTTATGTATCACTTAAAAATATTTACTATTTTCACGAAACAAATAATAATTAATATCTATCTTATCTTAACGATAGAATATCAAATATATCAACTTTTCCATGAGGTCATCTTTGGCATGACAAGAACTCAATGACTCACATCTTTCACTTTATATAATCAATAAATAAAAAGCAGAAAAGAATAAAATCAAATTCGGCCTAAAGCAAGCTAACAAATTAAAAAGTAAAAAAAATAATAACTATCCATCATTACTGATACGATTAACTAAAATTCACACCCAACTTCCGGATAACGAAGAGCTGACGAACCCCCTGACTCTTAGACCACTTGTGTCAGAGCCAAAAAAAGAAGAAAGAATCACGATCTATTCTATTGATATCCGAATTAATCATGCTCGTCAGGTGGCAGGTCGGTGGAGGAGGTGAGAAAAGTTGCGGAAAAGAGGGTGGTCGACTTAGTGGAAAGATCGCCCGCCGACGAAATGCACGCAGCCAGCAGCAGCGAGAAACACTTCTCCTCGGAGAAGTCCGAGGGCGAGGGTGAGAGCCAGGTGTTGACCAAGATGTCGCAGACCATCACCGAGTCCACGACCACCCACAAGACGACCAAGAAGGAGTACATCTCGTCCACTATGTCCTCCACCTTGTCGAAACCTGGACAGGAACCCACCAGCGTGTCCGTGAAGACTACTGTACATAGCACGGAACAGTCGTCCTCTCAGGATGGAGCGCCTCCTGTTGTGCAGGTTTGTTAACCTTAAGGTGTACATTAACAAGTATAATTCTACGAGTAATGTGAAGTAAAATGTTTCAATATTAATTTCGTGTAATAATTATTTGGATTTTAAAAAGAATTTTTTAAAATTGTAAGTTAATTGTTAAAAAAAATATATTGGATTTCCAATGTGTTTGTGAAATTTTTGTAGATGCATAAATTGATGAGAATATATATATATATATAAATAATTATTTTTAATGAAAGTAATTTTAAAGATTTATTCCAAGGAGGAAGTTAAACAAAATTCTGTTCGTGCATCGTTAAATTGTTTTAATGCATAGCAAGATTAATTTCTTTTCTTTTCAAGTAAAAAGGATAAGAATATTTTATTTTGTGAATTTTATTACTTTTGAAAAATGTACAGTTCGTGATTGGTAAAGAAATATATATATTTCGAAGTAAAGAGAATTGAAAATTACGAGAGAGAAATATTGACGGTGAATGTTATTTTGTTTGAACAGTCGTACAAAGTCGAGGAACACGAAAAGATCATTCAAGACCAGCCAGGCGAGATTCGCCAAGAAAAAACCGTGGTGGTATCTCAAGACGAGGAAGGGATCAAACAGAGGGATGTGAAAGCTGCGCAAATACCGAAGCCAACGAGAAAGTCGACTGCGCCGAGATTCGTTTCGCCTCTCACAGGGATGATCGTGGATCAGGGCACTGATATTATCCTCGAAGGAATTATCGATGGTGAAAAAAATAAAGATCATATCCTCTTAACTTGTGATAATAGTTATATGAAAGAGTATATCGTAAAAAATCTATGCAAATCTTAATTCAAAAATTCGCCTGTGAATCACTTTTCACTATTGTACATAATAACTATAAAGTGGAAGAATCATCTTGCATTAAGTAATTAATATGGTCAATTTTAATTTTGAACGAATATTTCCTCTAATTACATTGAGAAATAAAAATGGATTTAACAGATTAATTAGGCAAGTTGAATGATAAACTAGGAAATTTTATTTTCTAATTATAGGGTTCCCTCAGCCTTCAATTTGCTGGTCGAAGAACGGGCAGGAACTGAAAACGAAAGATGGAATGACGATCACTTATACTCATAATCATGTCCGTTTGGAACTGAAGAACGTAAATGTTAAGGATGCGGGACGATACACTTGCACGGCGAGCAACGAAGTCGGTTCTGCTAGTAGCACAGCTGATCTCGTCGTAAAAAGTATACAATTTGATGATTACATGTTTTTAATCGAAAGAAATCTTGTTAAATAAATTTAATTTTTACAACTTGTTTAATGTTATTCCATAAATTTCAGAGACGATATTCCCGCCGGTATTCGGCAGAAGATTGCAAGCGCAAGTTGTGAAACGTGGAGAACGTGTCAATATGGAGGTAGAAATCACAGGAACACCGGAACCCACGGTTACATGGTTCAAGGACGATGTCCCTATCAAAGAACGTCCACCCGAATTGAGGATTAAGCAACAAGGAAATTGTTACATGCTCATTATCGACAAAGGTAATTTAAAGAATTATTTATATTGACAATTTTAAAGTTGTTAATTTTAAATAAAATGGATTTTTAGCTGAAAAGACGCATGCAGGAAAATATATGGTTCGAGCAACGAACGCCGGTGGTGAAGCCCAAAGTATAGCAGATTTTGCAGTTTTTGAGCCAACGCCTGATACTATGACGGAAGTTCATAAAACTGTTATTTACGAGAATGTGCAAGACAAGAAAGTCACTCAGGTAATTATTTCCTCTGATTAATAATTAATTTTTCAACAAAGATCTCTCGATATAAAATTCAATCTTCAATATAATTAATTTTCTAATAAAAGGAAAAGAAAGAAGAAAGATTCGAGTCAATCTCTAAATAATATCTAATTTGAAATAAAATACTTTTCCTAATATAAGATTGATTTTAACAAATTTTGTTAAAATTTTTGATACGAGGCAAAGTATAAAAGCACTGTATTCGTATTTAGTCCGACGAAAAGAAGAGAGAGGTTCCTTCTAGCAAACTTCCTTCATCAACCACGATTCAACAGATTCCACCGTTAAAAACAACACCCATCGTGTCATCCACCTCGATATCGGAAACCACCAAAACCGTAGAAAAGATAGAGGAACCGGAAAGCAGGATGAGTCGTTCGGAAACAATCTCGTCCACGGTTGAATCACATCAATCGCAATCCAAATCGGAGCAAAAGTTCCACATGAAGTTGGAGCACAAGACGCCAACCATACCGGAGCCAAGGAAGGAAGAAAAGACGATAACGAGGGAAGTGATTCGCGAAGAAGTCGAGAAGAAAGGCATCGAGCCGAAGGCAACAGTGATCGAGGAGAAAACGAAGATCGAGAACGAAAATATCGAAACATCGACGATAGCTAAAAAGGATGCATTGAGTTTCTTCGAATCGATGACGAAGGAAACGGAAGCTACGCCCAAAGGTCCTAAAGAAATGATTAAATTAGTGGATGACGCTGATGGCCACGAAGTGAAGGTTGGAAAATTGACGAAGAACTATGAGAGATCCACTACGTTCCAGGACGTGAAGAAACCTGAACCGAAACCTGCAGAGATTCAAACGACGAAGAAAGCTGTCCACGAGATATTCACGAAATTGGAACAAGGAAGTGCAGCTTCTCGTGGAGTGGACAATAAATTATTTGATTTTCCGTATGAACCGTATAAGCCACCTTCGGTAGAGACGAAGAAGACAGTCGTGGAAGAAACAGTTAGCTCAGGATCATCGTCTGTTCAAGGATCTCTGATAATGTCGTCGAAAATGGAGAGTAAAGTGGAAAGTAAAATGGAGAGCAAGTCAGAATTGTTGGAGGGTTTTAATTTGGTGCCAGAGCCTCCACCGGAGATTGGTTACATGCCGAAACCGGAAGAGTTAAAAAAAAAACGCCCTGAAGTATCGATCAAGGCTAAACAGCTCCAAGAATCCTTTGATAGAACCCTGTCCCCGATAGATGCGCCTGTTGGCGGTGTGAAGATTTTCCCCACACTTTCTCCAAAGGTGGCCCCAACGTTTTCCATGCCACCACCATCCTTTGAGCTCGAGAAGAAAGAGGTAGTCGAGGAGCCTTGCGTGAGAAAGGAAATCCACGAGAAAAGGGACTACGTGTCTTCGTTCAGAGCTATGTCTCCTAGCAGACCTTGGTCATCATCGTCTGACGTGGAAACCAGGTCACACGTATCCACTGATCTGTCAGAATACAGGTGTCACTCTGCAGCATCGAGTCATCAGGAGATACTCAGATCTACCTCGCCCAGACCATCGGCTGACGCCTTGGCTATGGAGAAATCCTGGGCAAAAAAGTGTGCCGAGTCTAGCAGGAAATCATGGCCTCCGCAGGAAGAGTCGAGATTCAAGCAAGAATGGCAGACTCCTGGTGAAGACTATAAGAGTTCGTCGAAGGAGTTTAGGAAGGAAGTCGAAGAGACGCCTGAAGGTGGTATCAGAAAGACCAGTATGGAATCATCCAGCACGACGGAGAGGAGATCCTGGAGTTCGAAACAGGAATCTATGGAGAAGATTTCGAAGAGGGCTCCATCACCACCGAAAACGCAGCCGATCATCTACAATGCGGAAACGATTAAAGTAGATCACGTGGTGAATAAAATGGAAGAGAAGTCTTTATATGAGAAGTACACTAGTGAGAGCGACGTTAAGAAACTGGAAAAATCTGAAAAATTCGAGGAGAAATATTCGAAAAAGTGGACAAGCTCGGATGATTTAAAAGCTCCTGGTCTTGTCAGGAGTGTGGAACCACCTAAAAGACCTGTGATTCAATTGTACCACCTTACCCCATCTACTGAGCAAATTATTCTAGAACCTGGCCCACCTCCGGAAATCGGATATATTCCAGCACCGGTGGTCAAAGAAAAGAAGATCGAGAAGATAGAGAAGAACTTGGAAGTGTCGTTGGAGCATCAGCCAGCTAAGATCCCTCCAGGAGGAATCAGAACTATTCCTCCTGTGCCGAAGAAAGAGGAAGCTCCAGCACTGCCTCCGAAAGACGTCAAAATGACTCCACCACCGATTCCAGCCAAACAATCTACACCTGTCGAACCTCTGGAACCGTTTCCATTCAAGCCTTCCCCTGCATCTGCACCGATGAAGAAAGTGCCACCCCCTCCAACTCCTACGAAATTCGTCAAAGGAAGTTTCATTCAGGAAAGCGACTACGAATCGGACATGGACGGTCACATGAAAGCAAAATGGAGGCCGTACGAGAGTGACGGCGAGGAGCCACGTTACAGAAGAGTCCAAGCTCCAGTGCCCAAGCCGACTAGACCTAGATCGACCGAGCCTGAACCACTTCCTCCCTCTAAATTCGAAGTGCCTGCATCGACTGTGGGTCCACCTAGACCAGTGGTTACCAAGGAGCAACAGGAAAAAGTGTGCAAGAAAACTATCACTACCACTGTCAAGAAGCAAGAGAGAGAGATAAAACAGCAGCAACAAAAGTTCCAAGTGGGCCAACCACCTGCTATCGAATTGAAACCAGGCTCTCCACCTATCTACGTCCAACCAGCCGCGAAAAGTCCAACTCCAAAGAGTCCACCTATGAAAAAACCAGAATCTCCCAAATTCAAGGTGAAAACGTTCCAACAGGAAAGTGGTTACATGGCAGACACGGACGAGCCTTTCCAACAGAAGTCGTCCGTTCAATCGGTGCAAAAGAGCTTTGGTAAACACGAATCTTCGTCGTCCATGACCTCGCACACAGAGTCTCGTACTTCGTATTTGGAAAGTCGATCGGAATATTTCGAGAGCAAGAGCTACGACAGCCGACAACAACAGCAACAGAAGAAAGAATCGTTCGTCGCACCATCCGCTCCCTTGGTTACGAAACAACCTGTACAACCACCAGTTCAGCAGCAACGTAGCTCGTTCGTCGAGAAGAGCTATGTATCTTCCGCGTCCCCATCGAGATTCAGTTCCACGAAGGTTCGAGAAGTGTGTTTGCACCGCTTTAATCTACGTAGAGTGATCGTAGTGGATTTGTTTGGAACGAAGAAGAACGGTTCTTTGTTTAATCGAATGAAGTGATGCTGCGTCTAACAAATGTCGTTTTTCTTCGTAACTTTTTGTGTTAAGCTAATAATTGCAATGTTGTACGTTTTTAACCAATTTATTTATACAAGTGCACACAAACAATTGGATATATAGTTCTGTTGCTTTAATCAGTTCTCAATCGGTAGACATTTTGATTAAAACACTTTTTATTATAATAAAATTTATATTAGAATTTTAGTTTTAACAGAATTAAGTCTGAAATAATTTTTGATATGTATTTTTTATTTTATAATAATTTTCAACCCGTTTTCTAAGTTCTTATTACACGAAATGGATATTTTGAATGTCTCCGTTTTATTTCGCACGTATAAATTCAACATAGCGACACATTTCATATTGAAACAAATATAATAAAGATTGGAATGTAGGAAATAATAAACAAAATATTTCTAGAATTAGTTGTGCAAAAACTGATTGAGGACTAATTGTATGTTTTTGTGTTTTTCGTTAACTATTTTGTGAACAACTGAAATGTATTTATATCGAAATAACATCTTTACTTTTTTCCAGGAAACTATTTATACTACGGATCAATCGCACAAGAAGCTAGAGACAACGAAAAAAATTTTGCCGCCCTCTCCAAGTCCTTCCAAATTCGTGAAGGGCGAATTTCGCGAAAGTGACTACGAGAGCGATTACGACGGCAGAATACCACCCCTTTGGAAACCGCGAGGCTATGAAAGCGACGACCAATCTTTCAGATCCGTGAAACCGAATCTCGCTGGTCCAGGTATTTATAAATCCTGACGTAAACGAGAACTTCCTCTTACGATATTATTGAATACACACGAATTTATTAAAAATTATGCATAATATCAATCACACTAGTAGTTCTTTTTTCCATAAATACTGTAAATAAAATTACGTCTACACTATGTAACAAAATCTTTTATATAAAGAAGTACAATTATAAAATTTTAATTATAAATGGGATGTATATAATCTGTATAACAGAAACAGAAAATTGATTCAAAATACGTTGTGTTAAATAATATTTCTGCATATCTGGAATTATTACAAAAGTATTCAAATTATAAGTGATATTATAAAATAATAATATTTTGTTATTTAGTGTAAACGAAGCTTAACATTTATAAAACATTGGTTATGGGAAATGTCAAAATAAGAATTGCTTTCCAACAGCGTCAAACAGAACACAATCGACTGGCCAATATCGATGGGTCTCTCACTCTTTTACGACTTTTTTCCAGCTTACAACAAGTAGTCCTCCTGGCAAGCTTTCTTCCCTTCTCGTTGTTTACCTCGCAAGACAAGTTCTCCTCTCTTCCTGCTTCGCTTGCTTCTCTCTTTTCTTCTCGGCCACTCGAAGTACGTACTTTGTGCACCCCAGCTTTCTCTCCGAGTCTTTCTCCCATCATCTTTTGTGGCTAACTTTCATTTTCTTCTTCTTCTTTTTCTTCTTCTTCTTCTTCTTCTTCTTTTTCTTCTTCTTCTTTTTCTTCTCCACTACTATATCACGCTGGTTTCACCCTCGTTTCAAGACACATCCGCGTTTCGCACGATGCTTCGCGCAAAAACGAAACGAAAAATTAAAAAAGAAAAAAAAAAAGAATTCAAAACCACAACACCACGGATAATGGAAGCTCGATCGTCCATCGAGAACGAAAAAGGAAAAATTCGATCAACGACGAGTGAAACCAAAGTCGGCGCGCCCTCTGTCCGCTTATGTCTTCGCCTCGTCGATGAGGTCAGCTGGGGTCACTCATTTTGTACCGATAGGAAAGCCCAAGGAGCCTCGAGCGCCGTTCATCGAGGAGCTCGAGAAAAAGAAGGAGGACAGAGTCACAACGCCGACCAAACCGAAAACAGTTCTTCTTCCCGGCTCTCCACCTGAGATAGCCTATGCACCGCCTCAACCGACTTACTACGAGGCTCGATCGGGCATACCTTTCCACAACGCGATCGGTACAGAGACGAAGAAGACGGTCAGGATGGACGAGTCGACCGAGAACAGCAGAAGGATCGTCACTGTCGAGCAAACGAGTCGGGTGATCAAGTTCGGCGATCAGAAACCCACCGACTTCAGAGGCTTCGAGGGCTCCGATCAAAGGCAAAAGGCGGCGTTCAAGGTGCCCACCCCGAAGAAGTTCGTTCAAGGTCAGTTCAGAGAATCGGATTACGAGAGCGACATCGACACGAGGATCAGGGCGAAGTGGGCTCCGCCCGAGAGCGACACCGAGGAGCCGAGGTACAGGAAGGTCCAAGCGCCCACGACGAAGGCACCAAGATCGGCCAGCGCCCCTGTCAGACAGGAACACGTGGTGTCCCCGTTGGAGTTCGACACCGGGCCACCCGTGTTGAAGAGGCAGACCTCGATGACCCAACTTCGATTGGACGAGGGCAGGGCCACTCAGGTGAAGAGGGATGTTGTTGGCTCGGGGCAGGAGGAGGTGCTGAAGCCCGGCTCGCCTCCCGAATTTGGTTTTATCTCGAGGAGCGATGTGAAAAAGGCGGCTACTCGTAAGGATCACGATTGATGTCTATATTTTTGCGCACGCTTGCCGGCGGGGGGTGCTTTTGTTGTTTTACCGTTCGGAGAGGATTTGTACAGTTTTATATATGTAAAGTTTTTGCATTTAAACTCTTCTTATTTTAAGTAGAAAAGGGGGGGGGGAAAGAAAATTGAAATCTGTTGAAAAAATCCTCGCTATAGAATAATAAAATATTTTATTTTACTTGATATTATGATTTGAAAGTATTGCTGTTTTGGTGATGTCTTATAGTGTCTCTGAAGAAGTTAAAGAAATTTTGAAAAGTAATAATTATTGTTGTGGAAATATGATATTGATGTATATGTATGTATTATAAAGGAATTGTAAAAGCTTTTGTTCATAAAAGCAATTAGGACAAAAATTAGGAGTTTATTTGATAAGAATTATTTGATAGTTTATTTGATAGTGAAATTTTAAACTTTATGTTTTACAATTACTAAAATGGAAAAATTAATTTTGCATTTAACAAGAACTCGCATTAAATTAAGACTTTTATTTTCAAGAATTTTTTAGAAAAATATTCACATCATAAATAGAACTTATGAAAAAGTTCTTTACATTTTATCTAAAACTCATACTCATTTTCATACCCGAAGAAAATTTCTCTTCGTCTTTGGTCATTCTTCTCTAACCGTCTCTCTTCCTTCGTGCGCTTTCTAAAAGAAACAAAAATAAAGAGTATCCCGCTGGCGAGCATTGTTATCCCGTAACACGAAAAATCTGACACATCCGCAGACGTCGCGTCGCGACACATGAGCGACATGACCACCAGCTTCAAGTCGAAAACCGAGAAATTCGTCAGCGACATCCAGTCGGATCTGAAGCAGGGCAAGCCGATCCTGAAACATCCGGCCGACAGTCGAGCAAGCGATGGCGACGAGCCCAGAACTTACAGAGAGGAATCTCGACACTCGGAACATGGTAATCGATTTAGACTCTGTAATTCCAATTCCAACGTAGAAATTAAGTGTAAATTTTAATCAATGTGATAGAAATTAATTTGATTATAACGAAACCGAATAAGCATTTGCTTAAGAACGAGAAATTAAGTTTATAAAGGATGTACGATTACGAATGAAGCCCCCTTTATCAGAGAATACGTTACGAATTTTTATCCAAAATAACATTTAGAAAGAAATCTCAACGATGCCTTTGATGATTCGAAAAAAACAATCTTTACTACATTGTTATATTTATCATAAAAGAAGTTCAACAATGCTCTCCCCTCTCTCGTTTCTTCAAAAAGTAAATCTTCAAAGCAAAACATCTTCGAACAGAACGAACCACGCCGCTAGCAATCCACAAAAATACCATAATCAGCGCAATAAAAATCTCCAAAAATTAAATCGAAACCAAAACCAAAACCAAAAAAAAAAACGCAGGAACGAAGCACATCGACCCAGACACCGGCCTCATATACTTCAAGTACGACTTCGGCTACGAGTTCGGGATCGTGCTCCCCGGCGAAGGCAAGAGAACAGTGACCAGCACGAACAGGACCATCCAAGGTCAACGGAGAGCAAGCGACATCGAGGTGCCCATCGTCCACGAGTTCACCACAACCAGAAGGGAGAACGGTTTCGCGAAGAGGAGCAGCTCGACGTCGTCGCGTCAGGGCAAACCGGCGGGGAAATTCGGCACTTCGAAGAGCGTGAAATGGGAGCCGACATCCGAGAGCGAGTTCTCCGAGGCGGAGGACGCGAGAAACGCGAGAAAGAGGCAGCAAGATGGCGGTAGCGCCATGGCGCCACCTAGCCTCGTTATACCTTGTTCACCATCGCCGTCCAGATGGGATCACACGACGCCCAGTCCGCTTTCCCTGAGTCCAAGCTTACCAAGTCTCTCCCCCAGATACAGTAGTGCCACAGGACCACCCAGCAACGTCGACTCCGCAGGTATTCACCTGCTTCTGCGCCGATATTAATCAGCCTGTTTCATTTCGTCTTTTGTTTCGTCCACCGAAGTCTTTATCTCTTTTCGTCATTTCGATATTTTTCACTTTGCCTTTGCATACGCTGTATTTGCTTTCAACACATTGCTTTTAACACATTCAATGCGAATTTATGGAGATCTTCTATTATATGGCGGATAACGTGAACGTCGTGGAGATCTGTTCCTTGACGATTGACGTATACAGTCGTGATGTTTTTTCATGATAAACGAAGGATGGAGTTTTTCATACATTTTGGATTTTTCACTTTTTATTATTGTTGTTTTTGTATTTATAAAAGTTGAATATCTGCCACGAGGGAATTGTTTCGATTTTTGATGCCGCATTGAATGTGTTAAAGTTAATATGCATTATTTTATGTTGGCTTTGGTTTAGATCGCTTTTTGAAAAGGGATTTGTTATTTGTTTGGAGGCTTCGCTTGCGAGGATTTGATTTTACGTGTGTTATTTAATGATTCATCCTGGTGTGCATTTGATATGTTACACGATTCGTTTGGGGTGTTATTTCTAGTTTTCACCCTATTCTTGTTTACCTCAAATGATATTGCAAAATTCACTTCTGTCTGTTCCAATTTCTTGTGTTACACTTGGAGAGAAAGGAAAAAAATATTTATGGATTTATCTTGATGTATGCACATGGAACACAATGTTTTACTTCTATTTTTCGTTTCTTTCACACTTCTGTTTGTTTGCTTTTCGATGTTTTTCCTCGTGTTGAAAAATTCTCTACTCCTCTGCATCTTCCAATCTCGATCTCTTCTTCTGCTTTTCTCTTTCCCATTGAAAGAGTATCGTGTATATAAATATACACGTGCAAAACAATTTCAGTTTTTTTTTCTCTCTTTTTAAAGCTATTCTTCTTTCTAGTTCCTGCCAAGCCTTAAATCTCTCGATACAGTGATACACTACTTTTTCCCACTATACTCGAGATATATACTCGTACGTTGTTCTAGTTAATCGAGTTAAATCGAGCTGATTATTCTAGGATCACCGTGGCCAACCACTAATGGAGTGGCCTCGAGCAAAGAAGTGATTCAGCCTTACCTAGAAATACTACCGAAAAAGGCACCCCTTTTCATCACGGTACCGTATCCACAATTAAACGTGACATTTTTATCAACGTTGACTCAACGGTTGATTAATTATTCACCTTTCAAATTTTTAGCCTTTGAAAGATATAGCGGTGGTGAGCGGGCAAACAGCAAGATTCGAGTGCATCGTTCAAGCTGAACCTCAGCCTAACATCCTTTGGTCCAAGGACGGGAGGATTATTGAGAACTCTTCGTGCTACGAGATCCATTATCGAAATGGCGTTTGTCGTCTGACCATAGTGCGAGCTTTTCCTGGTACGTTATTAATATCATGGAATAACGAGTAGAAAAATTGAATTAATTCTAAATTAGAAACTTTTATATTTTATACAATTTTGAGAAATGAGTATACAGAGTTTGATTTTGAAAATTTATCCAATATCAGATGATTTTTTGATTGTTTGATTTGGCATTTTAAAAAAGCACTTTTTTTGCTTCTATTTCCAAGAATTGAAAAGAGAATAATGCGGGATATTAAAATGAGTGAAAATTCTAATGCTATTAATTATGCTATTAATGAAAATCATTATGATAAGAATTTCATAAACAGAATAAAAAATTTCTGATTTTACAAATGGTGGTCAAAATGAAATAGTAGAATCTTTACATATATATATATATTTTATTAATTATATCCAAAAACATTTTGAAATCAATATCAAACGTAGCAGAAAAAAGAATTTCACGAAATTAATAAATTAGAATCTTAAGGATTAATTAAAGATTTCTATACAAAACATTTATGAATTTTTCTTAATTACTATTTATTAATTACGAATTTCTCTTCTTCTTTTCCAGAGGATGCTGGCACTTACGCGTGCACCGCAACGAATAGCTTAGGTTCGACAGTAACTTCTGCCACCTTGCAGGTGCCAGGTAACAGACGATCAGTATACGCGCCTATTTAAATATAACGGTCGAGAAGGGATTAAGTAAAAAAAAAAAAAAAAGAAAAATAGAGCAATCTAATACGAAGGTGGTGGAACATTAAGCCTCTAACTTCAACCGAACTCATTCAATTCTCCATCATTTCGCTTAATCGATCTTTTCCATCTTCTTCGAACAAACGAATTCAACGAATACGTATATATATTCCTATTATCGTATGCATTATTATCAGAGAGAAGAAAATTTTCAATTTTTGAACGAACAAATTATTCAAAAGTAATCGAGAGAAAAGTCGAAATATACGCTCGTGTATAAGCAAAAATTATTCACGTCGATGAGATAAAATGCGAGCGTAAAGAAAAAAAAAAAAAAAAGAAAAAAAAAAGAAAAAAAAGAAAAAAATGAAAATTTTTTATTTCAAAGCAAAAATATATTAGCGCGTGTATATTATTCTTTCGAAGAGTGCGACATTTTTTTTTTCCTGCATTTTTTTTACGTGAAAACACGAGATGATTTTACGACAGGGGCGAGGAGAACTAGTCAAAAGTACGATAATCGAATAGTGAGAAGTCGAAGAAATATATTTCGCGAACGCTGATGGATACGCTTTTTATCTTCTTCCTTTTTTTTTAATTTTATTTTCCTTTTCTTTTGATCAGCGCGTAGTGAGCTTTCTCGAATGCATTTTTCTCTGTCGTTGTTGCCGTGGAACACGCTTTCAGTAGGTCGTTTCTCTTTCTAGACTGATTCTATTCTACACACCCTCCTCTCTTTACTATGCTCCTCCATCTCCTCTTTTCATCCTCTTTCGTTCTCGAGTAACTTTTATCCTTTTTTATCTATCTTTCTATCTACTAGGCATGTAGCATACGTATTTATAATTATTCCCCCGTTTTCTTTCTCTCTTTCTTTTTTTTTTTTTTCTTCTTTTTTCGAAATTTTTTTCGCCCGCCCTGTCTATAGATTAGAATCGCGGTAATTTTAAATCAATCGTGGCGAGAAATTACGTAAGATTAAAAAATTTTGCAATGGACAATAAAAATCAATTTATTATTATGAATCGAGCAATTTAATTTCTATAAATTAATATAATTCGAAGCGATCGCAATTTGATTCTATTGTATTGATCTTAATGTCAAATGTTAAATTTTAATTTATTCAAGACACCGTGATTCTCCACGAAACAGATGCTAGTCAAGCTGTCCTCGAACAAGAGAACAAGATTAATTTATTTATCGAATGAGCGAGAGAAACGTTCAAGGGAAGGTTTCGATTATCGATCTTCTTTCAACTATAGTCTGAGATATATAGCATTATTAATATTATTATTATTATTATTATTGAAGAAGAAGAAAAAAACGCTTCGTTGCTCAGTTTTGAAATAAAAATATATATATATATATACAAGAACGAAAAAATTCGTTTATTGTTATCATATACTTGTCACTCATCGCAGCAAACAATTTATTGGTATAATGTGTAAATAAACGTGTGCTTCCTCTGCAATACAAAAAACTTGGGTACTATGGTGTAACGAATTATTTTCTCATCCCTGTTATTTATCCACTATTCCTCTTCTGTGTCTCTCTCTTTCTCTCTATTTCTATATGGCTGGTTGTTATTTCTATTTATGGCAATGGTGCGATTTTTTTATACACACGATGCTGTGATCGAGCATCGTTATGGTTACGAAATGGTAGGTGTTTATGCTAATTTAACTGGGTATCAGCATGATGTAGCTATAAGGGAGTGGAGTAATTAACGCTTTCTCGTTCCGTTTCGAATTTATTTTTAATTTGTTAATTATAAGTGTATCGCGGATGTTTATTAATTCATGCAAAAATTTGATGCACAAAGATTCGTGGTATAGATAACGTATATGAAGAAAAATATCCACGAAATATTCAGAAATATTTGCATTCTGTTTGAAGATTTGAAGAATAAGTCAAATCTTTGTACAAGATTCATTTATTTGTAATAATACAAACATCTGTAGTCTAATTATAATAATTATTTTGTACTATTTTTAAATTCGTTTTAATATCGTGACAATGAATAATTTTTCATATTAAAAGAATTTTTATATTTTGAATATTATTCAAAAAAAGAAAGAAACTATTGCAATAGGATAGAAGTATTAATAATTTTTAAATAAATTATGAGGTAAAGGTATTCTTATATAGTGTATTTATTATAATTATGATATTCAATTATAATTATTATTCATATATGCTTTCTTGCATGAAAAAAATTAACTTATATTAAATTACATTAAATTATAGTTACGTTACATTAAAAACAGTTAAAATATTATATAAATAAATTAGATAACATTTCACAAAATCTAATGAAATCTATTAAAAGAGGGAATTCTTAAACCATTAACAAGTTAATCAGCATTAATAATAAATATAAGTACAGTCATAAATTGGTAATAATAGTATAAACAGTATATATTATATTCTAAATAACGACAAATTAGTCATGATTTTGAAACCAGCAAAAACAATTCGTTCCAAGCTATTACTCAATCATGATTTACATTTATTGAGTGGCTAAAAATTCTAAAATCGCTTCTCTCGACAATTCAACATAAAACGATAATGAAAAATAAAGTCCAAAAAAAAATTCTCAGAAGCCGAAAACCGATCAAACTTTTTCCAGAAATTTCTTACTTATAAATAATCGAAAATATCTTCGGATCAAATAAACCGAAGCATCCTCTCTCGAGAAAGAAAAAGAAATAATAAGAAAAATAATCATTTCTTGATTACACTAAATCGTACGTAAATTTCACAGTTTTCGTATTATTCTGTTCTGTGATACACGTGGAAAATTTACGAACAATTCTTATTCGAAGAATAAGTATCGATATGATGGCTCACGAAATTATTTAAACTTTTTTATATTTTAATAAAATTCGAATGAATTTTCTTTATTTTTAAAATCTTATAAGTATATATATAAATGAAATAGTTTTTTTTCAAAAATCAAAATATCATTTTCACGAAGATGAAATCAACGCTCAAATTTTTAAATATAACTTTGCAATGACGCGAAATAAAGTAAAATCACGAAATGTTCATAATTTATAATGCTCATTCAAAATATAAAAAGATGTTGAAACTTTTTAGATTTTTTTTTTTAAATCTCCTCAAAGAGATTTCTCGACAAAAAAAATTGCTCCACATATAATCTATTATATTCTACATACTTCGACAAAATTATCGGATTAAATGAATTTCCTTATAAAATATGTTCAAATAATTTTACGGGCCACTTGCATACAATTTGAAAGTACTCTAATTATCGAAAACTCTCAAATATATGAACTGTCAATATTTGACAGTATACCTTTTTTGACAAGATATTGCATTAGGAGTTAAAAATTATTTCAAGACTTCTTAACGTAGTTTAGAATAATGTAACTTTCACTTTGACAATCGAGAAAATAAAGCATCGTAAATAAATATGTCGCAATAATCGTATCGAAAAGCATTGTTTTCCGTCTTGTTGCGCGATTAGTCACACGTATTTCAGGCATCCACTTATTTTCGGAAAGCAAAAGAAATATATAGAGCGCAACGTCATTGCTTAACATTCGAATTACTAACATCATCGTGGCTTGTATAAGCTTGTTAATTGAGCTTTTCCTTAATCACATTTTGGAATCATGCATATTCGTCGAAAACAAAATCGAGGATATATCTGAATGATTGACTATATATTATCCAAAAATATTTTTATTTTATAAAATTATTATTATTATTGAAGTTGAATATTTCTAGAAAAATCGTAATTGATTCCTAATTGACGAAATTTAATATCGTATTTGCGAATATTTTAACGTCTTCAAAGAAACGAAATTGATTAATGCTAACACGAATATTTTGTTAATTCATTGAAGGAATGAAGTTGAGAGTCATTTCTGATGATTGATTATATTGAATATTTTTGGAAAAATTATAATTAATTCATAATCGATGATCTGTCCTTTATTCTTCTTTTTGAAAAAAATTAATATAAAATTTAGATTTATAAAATTCATAAAATTAAAAAATTTGTTTAAAATACAATTTTTACGTTATTTTTATTAGAAATGGAAATATAAGGCAATAAAAATAATTTAAAAAAGAAAATTTTAAAATTATCAATAGATAAATTTCATTTTCATATAAAATTTTTAATATAATCGAATCGTAATATTTCTTCGAAGAATATATCTAATTTTAAAATTAGCAACATTCGATATATACACATGTTACATTGTCCGTAAGTTTGGAAACGCGATTCTGCTGCACTGCTTTGAATTTCGTAATATGTAAAACAGGATACTATTACGTTCAAAAGTGATGAAATTTAGGCATTCCTTATGAAACGTGGCAAGATAATATTCGATATCGAATTAATAAAAAAAAAAAAAAGTGAAAATAAATTAATCAAATTTTCAAACTATAAAAATACTTCTTCTTGCAAATCAAAAAAATTGCTAAGGTAAAAATTCGATAAATGAATAATAAGAAAGTAATAAGAAAAATGATATCATATAATTATACAAACTGCGATTTAATCGCATAATGCGATGACAGATAATATTTTTAGAGATTTGGAGAAATTAATATTTTACTCGAGCATTCGTATGCAGGATGAACGATTATTGGATGATGCGGTATGAAAATAGACGGTAAGGTAATCCCGGAATGCGATGGAAAATATGAGTCGACGATCCAAGAATAAACGAGAGAAAAACAAGCGATTGCGATTGTTAAAGATCCTGTTACTATTTCTCTTTTCTTTCTTTTTTTACAAAAAACGCGTCATAACTGTTCGTTCGTGTCATTCAATCTCGTCTGCTCGCGATTCTTGCATGATTTTTGTCAAATTTTTTTCCCATGATTTTCAAGGGGTTGTTGAATTAATTAGTTGTGCGTGAGAATTATTATTATTAGCATAAAAATATTGATATTTATTAATGTGATAATTTATTTTTTTATTTATGAATCAGTAACTTGATTTCATACAACAATTATTATTCAACTGAATAGAAATATGAGGTTAAGAGATGTAATACTTTTACGAAGATGATGAGGAGTTATGAAAATTAAAAATATTTTAGCATATTTATGTACAATATGTTTGCAAAGAAGAAAAGAGATATTTAAAATATGGTGGTGGAATTTTTAAAACACCTTATATAATTTGAAAACTGTTTTAAGGAACGTTAATAAGTCTATAAAGATAACAAAATGCTTAAAGATATGTACTAACAATAAAGCTATGTCATAAAAAATTTTTAATCTTTTAAATTTAATAGGTATATTCATAGATAGATACTTTATGATCGAACCAACATCAAAGTCGATTTAACTGAAAAAAATAATTGTGCAATTTTTTTGCAAGGTCAATAAAATATAAAGAACGAAAACATATAGACAAAATAAATGAAGAATTTGTCCAAGGAAAATCACGCAGTTTATACAATCTTCACATTAAAAATGATACAATATTGTTTAAAAGATTCAGTAGAAAAATAACCCAAATAATAAATTCTCAAAAGTGAGACAAGTAAAGAAAATAAATTCACAAGATTCATGATACATTTTATACATCTAAAAGATATTTACTATAAATTTTTAATACGTATAAAAAAAGATGAAAGTTTCAACTTTACAATTTTCTTCGAACTTTTCTTTCAATTATCCTCTTGAAAATTTTGTCTGTATCTAATATTATATTCAGTTGAGTGAACCTATAAAATCATTTAATAATTTTTCGTATCACATTTTAACGTACAGTTCGAAAAACATAATTGATTGAAATCATGTTGACAGATTGTCTTGTTTCGATTCTCGATTCGATCGTTAAATGAGTGACGTAACGAAAGCGGAAGTCATTGTTCGAATTACAAAACAGAAGTTTCGTTTAATCGTTCCGCACGGAATTCAAGGAAACGTAATAAGATGCGATCGCAAATCTCCGGGAGGTCTGGCATGCAACACTTGGATAAAAATAGTTTTGGTTCGACTAAATTTTACGAAGACGCTTGTTCATCGAGCGAAAACGTTGTTGCATCCTCTTTCTTTGCCCCTTCTTTGAATCGGAAGTCGAGGAAACTGCGAACGAAAATTTGATATTCCAATGAAATGACAATTAATTCAAAACTTGACACGATTCTTATCGACTAAGATGTTTGTGCCGTTTGGCATTTGGATGAAATAAACATTTTTATCTAATTTTATTTATACTTTATTGCTGTATAATTGAATTTTAAATAAAAATGAAAATAAGAGTTTACGATCCAATTATTGTGGATTTTAAAAGGCGGAAAACTAGTATGTTTCATGTTTCATAAAATAGATTTTTTATCAGATTAATATTTGTTTACTGTTTTTATTATTAATTATATTAACTGTGTGTATTATTATATTAATCTGTGTGTGTGTAAAAAAATATGCATGTTTATTTATATACTTGCTTCCAGTGTTATTTTATGTATATACTTGATCTATATTTATTTTCTTCTACAAATATTATTGCTTGTAGTTGCTTATATATTAGATTTCATTGCATGTATTCTTATTTTGCATCAATGTACTAGAAATAATAAGGAAAATATTATGAAGGAAACTTGTAAATAAATTCACAAGATACATTTACATACATTGAAAAAGTTAAGTAATAAGTTTCTTCTCCGACTTTTCTTCAAAAAAGTGTCAAGGATAATATACATTAATTTTATCTAATCAATGGTATAAGGAATTGGTTTTTATTTTTTTTCTATTACAATCTGCATATATATTGTATCAAGTAATTTAATCTATTTTTTCCTTTTTTTTTAAAAACAGAATCGTAATACTAAACGGAATATATTTATAATAAAATAATTGTTATTAATTTTTTCTTAAATATTCATAATGTTTTATTTAAATAGACACAAGTAGTTGACTTTTTCACACATGTCAATTGTAACGAATCTAATTATTCTTGTAATATAAATTCTTTTTATCAGATCTTTTTCTGTATGCCAAAATATATAGTGTGCACTCATAGAAGCCTAAAAAACGAACTATCAAAAAGAATATAAAAAAATCATTCTACATACTTTCTCAAACAATAACACATTCATGCCTCCAAACACAGCACAATGCTTATTACAAAAATTCCACCTCTTTCAATAATAACAAACACTTGAATCTAATTCCAGCAGCATCTTCTCCATTTTACAAAAATAACAAAAATCTTCCTGTTCATTCGCACAAAATGAAATAATAAAAATTCGCCCTCTTTGAATCATCTCACGACAAGCGCCTGAACCTAAATTCCAGGAGTGCCTTCGCCATTTTACGGAACGTACAGGGACCAAAACATCAACGAGAGGGCGATGGAGAGCCCGCCCAGGTACGTGGCTCTCAAAGACCTATTTCTCCCGCAAGAGAACGACGTGAAATCGATACCTGCGGATCGTCAACATTCTACGCGACACGATTACTCGGTCCCGTGGAATTTGAACGTGGATCCCAGGTAGGTGGCGATCGATCGCGATCGATCGTTCAACGTCGTCGTCGTCGTCGTCGTCGTGGTCGTCCATTCGACTAATATCGAGACGTGCTCTGGTTGATTTCTAGTTGCGCAGGTGGCGGCTATCGCGAGAGGCGAATTACGACGGAAGAATGCGAGGAGATAACGGATCGAAATACGATAGCGCGGCGACTCGGGTATTCCGATTTCGAGGCGAACGATTCGTTTCGCGATGATTTCTGCTTCGATCGCGAGTGTTCCCGCTCCGCGAGGCCGAGGACGGAGGACGGAGGTAAGCCTTTTATTTATCCACTTCCGCGTCGAATTATTATTTTCGTTGTATTTTGTTGGCCAAATCCTTATACTCTGATTTGATCGAATTGATTCAATTTTATGGAATTGTTATTTTTGGATTTTACGTGTGCTTTGATTTTTGGCGAAAAAAATGACGATATTTTCCTGTGAAAATATTTTATTTAACGTTTTAAATTTAATGGGATTATGGAGTTAGACATTTTTGTATCTTATCGTTAAATTCGTGCATTCTGATTTGTGAAAACATTGATATTTTTTTTCTGGAAAATTCGATTTTTCGAGAAGAAATTCTTAACGTGCGTGAGATTTCTTTTTTATTTTTTGCCATATGTAAATTTATCTCGAATGCTTATCTCGATTTGAAGAAACGGGATGATATTTTTTTTTTTTTTATTATCTTATCATGTTTTTATTAAATTAGATTTTTATGAATTGTACGAGTTTTGAATGATTTACATGAATATGAAATTTCTAATTCTAACTTCTTACTTGAACAAGAAAAAGTACTTCTTTCTATTTTCATATGCAAAATCGATATAGATTTTTTGATTTGGAAAAATCTATAATACTTTTTGCATAATGTATCTGTTTTATGAATTATAAATATTCATAATTTTACTTAATAAATAATTATATTCATTAGTTTCTAATTTTCGAAATTAGATTCCATTAATCATTCTTCAAAAAGAATGCATCTATTTTATTGCGATATTATAAAGATAATGTACATACAACAGACAGATATATTTGTTCAGTTAAAAGTATCCGACAAATATATATTTATGTTAATTAGAAAGTCGTCTCATCCAAGCGAAATATTTGCAAAAGTGCGAACGTGATCTAAATTATGCTTCGAAGAAAGTGGAGAGAAATTCTCGATTCTTTGAAAATTTCTCAACTTCATTAAAAATTACACACCTCTTCCGATTACGAATCTATAAAAGAGATTCAATGCGACCGCAAAATGGCGAATCGAATTCGAAAGGTCCAAAAATACACTTTGACACCACTCAACGCGTTACACTTATTCGCGTAATCGTTCCGTTTCCTTGTTTGTTTCACAAAATCTTAATAACGAACGAATAATTCTTGGAATCGAAAAAATTCGAGCAAACTTATCCACCCACGTCTCAAACAATTCTTCGATTCTCGTTAAATCTTATTCATAGATTCTCAATCTGAATCGTGAACTTCCAAAAAAATTATTTTTCAATTGTTGCTACAATTATTCTTCTTTTCAATTATACATAGGAAATTTTAAATAAAATGGAAATTGTTAAAAAATTGTTATATTTATTATAACATTTATTTATACTTAAATTAATAATTTATTCCCTTATATTAAATTTCGTTTATTAATACGAGGCAGCGAAAATATAATCAAATGTTAGTTTCAATTTTTATATAATTATGAGAGAAAGAGATCGCAAGTTATCTAACAAAAAATATCAATTAATCTCCATTAATTTCGATTCATAATTTTATCATACTATCAAATAATTAAAAATGCATTTTCATGTAATCATTAGATCAAAGGTTATTCAACCAGTGAAAGAGGTTTAGGAAACGCAACTTTTTACCAAATATCAAGCGTACATTATTCTCGATTCGTTTCATTTCAATCTCGAAATGATTAAAAATGCATTTTTGTGCAATATAATCGAGACAAAGAGTTCGACGCCATTCGTTTCGAGCATCGACCACAGATTAGGAAACAATTGTTACCAAAGACATCGAGCATCGTCAATCTGCTCGCGATGCCGCGTCCATTAATCTCGATTCATTGCCTCGAAGGAACGTTGCAGAGTAGCTGGCTAACCCACATTCAGGGTCCTTCGAACGATTACTCTCGGCCGTCCGCGAAAATAGCATACGTGTCGTGGCCAGGTGGGTATCCTCCGATCATTGCTGATTTCGCACGTATACACAGAGGGCAGATGGTGTGTACGATGCACGAGTCTTCTGGTGGTGAGGCGATCGTTGAATCACAAACCACGACCACCCCTTTCCGCCACTCCGTCCCTAGAAATCCATCCAGAACTCGAAAATAGACGCGTCGCTATGCGCTACCTTGGCGAAACGCGATGATTCATCCGATGACCCATCTTTCGAGTGGATCGTCTACGTTGTCCATCCATCCATAGGGAAGTGCATTTTTATATCTTTTCTCTTTTTCCTTTCTCCCGATTTCTTCTTCACATCTTCCATTTCCATTCTGATAATTCTTTTAAAACTCACTGATCCAACCTAAGGTAACCTAACCTCCAAAGTTTGCGCGTCAAAATTCGTTTCACGAATATTTCTATCGAGTGAACAGTTTCTGCCAGTTTCTAGAGTCCTGCGTGAACATAACTTTCAACGAGTTACAAGCGTACTTACAAAGCCAGAAATAAACGAAACAAAATCCAAGTCTCGATCTTTCACGTAGCCGCTACATGATAGTTTCACGAGTGAAAGATATGAAATATTATATGAAATTAGAAATTATATTTATTCAGCCCGTAATTTCGGGAACAAATGGTCGTTATTCTGAATTTTCGCGAAGAGATAAATATCAATCTTTTTGAATTTATTTTCTAATTCCAATATTTTGTAATGTTTCCATGTACGTATAATTGTGTTGCCAAATTATCAACTGCGTTAAATTAAACAGGGATTTTAAATATTTATTTATTTCATATCGACATTTACACCGTAACATTTTACCTTTTAAAAATTACACATATAACGAAGTTGTATTATTGCATTTAGCTAGAGATAATTAAATTATACAAGAAATCTACTAATTATTAAGCAAACAGATTGATAATAAACTTCAATAGTTTTTAACGTTGTCCACTTAAATAAAACATTTACAGAGATTTGAATCATTTTCTAACGGGAAAACTTATTAACCCAATAAAAAAGAACGTTTCTTTTAACACTGAAGGAACTCTCGGAACACAAACAATTAAACGAGGCAGAGAATATTCTATTTTGTCACGATTGCAAAAGATCGCCGTTTTTCGCGTAAGTCGTGTGTTCACGCGTGTGCCTCTCTCACCTCGTAACATGAAACCGAACGCATTGTACGCTTTATACGATTCTTGCTTGCCGTAATGTCTGAATTACACGGTCGCGCGGTTTGCATTTGACCCACAACTCGCGCCTCCAGTGTCGGATTATGCAGAGGTTACCGTTTGATCATTCTCCTCGCCACTGTTCCCTAATCGATCGCCGATCTACGAATTTTACACTTCGATATAAGTATCTTTTCTTTGTCGATTTCATTCATATCTCTTCATGAAGAATCTACGTTTAAATATTAAATATTATTATTATTTCCAATCTATGCTCATGTGATTTTTCTTTCTTCGTCGATCGATATTTCTTCTTGGAAGAAGATTATGAACAAATTGGGAATTTTCTTTTGATATAATATTATGATGAATTAATTAAAGATAAGGCTGAGCTTAATTTTCATGAAATACTATGCCTCTGTATCGATAAAAAAAATTGAATAATGTAATATCCTAATACTTTAATTATCATCTTTGTCCCTATTTCTATTACATTATCTTCTTCGGATATTTTAATTAATTAAATATTTGTATCATAACAGTACATGAACATTTTATAAAAATTTATTCTGAATATCGAAAAGGAATTTTTCTAACGTTATTTTCCTCGAACAGTGTATTCTCTTCCATTCTTATTAATATGAAAATTTCGTGTTACATCGAAAAACACGTGAGCACCTTCGTTATTGCCCGCTCGAGTCTCGCTCCGATTCGTCTCGACGCTATAACGGTTGGACAGAATTTTTCGCGTATACGTGGCCGGCGTAACGAACAATTAATACAAATTGGTCGCTCGTGATATTATCGGGGCAGAATTCTAGGGAAGAGTTTAGGAATGAAAACGAATTTACGACCGTTGCTTCGACGAATCTAAACGTTCGACTCGGGCTAATAGCGTGTCTGGCACGTACAATGCCCGCCCGAAAGCGATAAATCGTTTCATTGTCGCGTTTTAATTTATTGGAGGAACGAAGAGGGAATATCGGTTGGAAATATTCGACAAGTTGACCTTCGACATTATATATATACATTTGTTCGATCTGTTTCACTCGCGAAAATTTATGTAATTTATTGCTAGCAACAAAGTCGAATAATAACGGTTTTAAAATTCGTCGAATTTGTTTCGAACAGAGGAGACTGAGTGTTGCTCTGTACGATCGTCATCTGATGCAAATTGTTTAGAACTTGAAAAATGAACTACGACCAATAGTTTTGTATCTATTATGTTTTTGAATTTTTAATTTTTTATTTATTTTGTTTGAATATTGAATTGTAGGTGAAAAAATGATTAGAAAAGGAACGATAAAAAAGTTATTGCGTTTTAATTATTTATCTGCAAATATTATTATGAGAGAAATAAATGAAGATAAAAAAATTTCAAATTGTAAATTTCTTCAATGATGGATGATCAAGCGCAATGAATTGTTTCTCAACAATTCAATAACAATAAGATTAAAATATGTTTAGAATGCTAAGAATTGATTCTATCATTAGAATGTGATTTAAACTTAATTCAAACTTATAATTAGCAATTTCAAAAAATATAATATTCGATTATTTTATTAAATAAAACGATTTTTAAAATTATACATTTCTCTAAACTATTTTTTTTTTTTACATTATATAAGAATAACTTGAAATTTAATTAAAAATTTAATTAAAAAAATATATATATATTCGTTTCATTTAAAAACTTGAATGTGTATCACATGTACTTTTTATATTCATTGTAACCATTCTTCTCAAACGAGTCCATATCAATTCATTATTCATAATGTGAAAGCGAACTCGTTCATATCGCTTGAGATTATCGTTGATTGTAACTTATATAATTTTAGAAGACACAAATTTCATACATGACACAGATGCATGAGAACAAGAGATTGTTCAAAAACCTGTTTAAATGATTTGTATTATACACGTACAAATTCGAGAAAAGGAAGACGACAAATATGTACGAGTAGGACAAATGATTTTCGCGTTGAATAGTGAGGAATGAAACAAGAAGTCTTTGAGAGCAAATACGTATTTTAAGTGGATCATTTTATGATTAAAATTTTGTCAGAAAAATCACCTGAAGATTATTTCGAAAGAAGAATAGAAGAAAGTAGTATAGTTGATCAACTAGTTATTTGTTCTTCCACCTTTATTTGACTTGGCTTATAACTTTTTTTCTTTTCCACTTTCTTTTCACAAAAGGAATTTTGGTTCAATAGAAAGTACCTAGATAAGAGAATTTTTGAACGATTTTGAAATTTCAAAGGAAATTTGATATAATTGCCAACATTTATATTTATTGAAAATCTTTTAAAAATAAAACATGTTAATTCGATCTAATTCGAACAATATTCTCCACTCTAATGTCAACTCATATATATTTCCTCGAATAATTTAAATATCTATACACAAATAAGGAAATAATAAGTAATAAGACAATAAAAACATTAGGGAAGTATCTCACACTTTATTTTTCTAAGTTTAAGTACTTCCTCAATTACATCTATTCTCTTCATGAACTTGTTCCTACGTGTGCACATAAATTAAGACTTCTTCAACCGGATTGAGCGGAGATGTAACATTCATCAAATCATTAAAATCAAGAGAATCTTCAATTTCACTGTGAAAAAAAAGAAAAAGAAGAATTATATTCCTAGCATCTAGGTAAGATCACAATTGGCCCAGATTCGAGTAGGAGCAACGGTGTTCTCGATACGACACGCGTTGCTGGTGTGTCACTTGTAAAAACTCCAACGCCAACGCTCTGTGAGGGAATAAGACGTGGTCGACTGGTGTCGTGCGAGCAGGAAAATTAAACGAAAGAAAAAAAGGAAAGAGGGAGACAAGTAAGGAAAGAAAGAGGGAGACGGAGAAAAATACGAGAAGCGGATGAAAGAGAGGAACGCGCTTTATAGAGTGCGTTAATACGTTAATACAGTGTGGGATACCTTTCCAAGGTCAATTTTATAGGCCACAAAAATTCGTATGTAAGAATTTCGTCGAGATTTATTTAATAAGTTGTACTGTTTCACTTCATCTAATCCTTAAATTGCTTATAATTTGGTAAACAAGCCTCAATCGACATTCTGTATACCAATTTTTATATTTATTTTGATCCATATGTATCTGTGATTCATTAGAAGATTATCTGAGAAATATTTAAATTCTTATGATTATTTAAATTTTAATCTTATTTCATTATCATATTTTTGGACATACATCTTACATTGAAATCATACTTTGAAATATCATAAGGCGTTAATATATTACATACAAAAATTTCTATCGTTTAAAATTTCTTATTCAGAACCACTGTTATAAAAATAATGATTCAAGTAGAACCAAATATTAATTTTGCCAACAATCCTTTCAATTCTCCTAACAATTAAAAATCCATCCAGCTATCCATCTATTCAAATTAAATAATACTGAATCCAATTTGAAAAGACAGAACCATCTTGCCCCGTTTCATCCAACAAAATGGTTTACAATTTTATAATCGACCAATTTTTGTATTCTTCCTCGGTCTCGAAATGCGTGTTCAAAAATATATCAACACCCTGTATACGCTAGACACGAGTAGCGGTGGAAGGAGAAGGCGGCGGAGAAAGGGGGCGATCGTGGAACGGTTCGAGGGGACAGAGGTGTGTGTGAGAAGTGCGTAGATGCGTGGGCGTCTGTCAGTGAGCGCGAGAACGCTGCGTGAGCCGCGTGTCGACTTGCGGCTCCGCTCGGGCCACGGGTTTCTCGTTTCGATTAATCGTTTATCGCATTCACGACGATTATCAATCGATTTTTCCATCCCCTCATTTGGTTCGAATAACAGGTATTCATACTCGATGGAAAGGAGATTTTTTTTTTTGGATCATGGTCTTCCACGAGGAATGGTTAGGAAAGAAAGTTTTGATTTGAGGAATTTTTCGAATTCTGGTTGGAATTGGGGATGGTTCAGTGACTTTTGAAATAAGTTACGTGTTGGTATTATAAAGAGGAATTTGTTTGTTTCAAATTTTTATTGATCATGGTGTGTTGATCATGGGTTTCTGTTTTATTTATTTTCTTTTTTTTTTTTTTGCAATTTAATAAGTAATTTAAAGTGAAAATATTTTGATATTAAAATGCGCGAAGGAAAAATATTTGATATTGAAGTATCAAGATTTAATAATTAAATAAATTGTTTTGAGGAAGAAGAATTGAGAATTGAGAGGAGTAGTTGATTTGATTTGTGATTTGGATGATTCATTTGGAAAATTAGAAATGGAATTGTTTGTTGATATTATATAATATAAATAAAATATAATAGGAATTTGTTATTTGAATATTGGTTTTTTAAATGATTAGAAAGTTAGGTGAATATGTCATTAAGAATATAAAAATCTTCAAAAATCAATTGAAGATAAAATTATATTATGACTTGTGTGTTTTTTGTGAAGAAAGAATTGATTCGCAATTTGATGTTTAATTCAATAGGTTATTTAGGGAAATAGGTAATCAATTGTTGATGACAATTGAGTCATTACCTTTACCGTTTCAAGGAGAATTTATATAAATATCTTATTCATCATTATCCATTGATGAACAAAGAATGTATTAATAGTAAGAAAGTAATAATAGATTCTCTACTTTATTTTTTTTCTAAATATACTTAAATGAAAAAATTTTTAAATAAAAATATTACAAATGTTAATATTATATTAATAATAATATTAATATCAATTTTATTTTTCTAAAATATCAATAATCATCAAATCAATCTGAATAAATAATTATTATAGATACAAAAGCTTTGAATTTTTTTTTTTTTTTTGAGGATTGAATAATTTCAAGATTATCAGATTTGAATTCCTGAATAAGAAATGTATATTCTGAACGACGTTTGTTTCGAACAACTAGGACAACATGATGCTCTTAGCATAATACACGTTTTATTTTTAAAAAGACCGACACAACGTGAAAGTTTTGATGAATAAATTTTTAACATTGAGCAAGAAGTTTAGGAGAAAGGTTAAGTTTATGATATTCTATCTACTGTCCTTAATATAATTCTTATTCAAATTTAATATTCAAATTTGTATATAAAAATTTACAAAAAGGTTAATTGGAATGCAAATTATATAGAATTATATTATTTATTTTAGTGAAATTTAAAACTTTTCAAAACTTTTACTATTCTTCATTTAATTTTCTACAATGAAATAAAAATTTATAAAATTTAAAATTATTCAATAATTGCCTGTTTGATTTTTTATTTTAATTATAAAATTATACATGAATCATTTGAATCTTTTTAAAGAATTCAAATGAACTCACACAAAATTTTAACTAATAACAAAAATATTTCAGGTGAGAATTAAATGGAACATCTTGAATTAATTAAAAATCATTTGAACAAAAATAGTCTTTTTATAGAATTCAAAATAACTTTCTTGAATAATTGTATATTCTTAGATTCCACTGGCCAGATATTGTCATAACATTCTTTTCTTTTTCCTAAGCTCTTTGAAAAACTTTCTCATTATCTTTATATCATTAATCAATCTTGTGATCTAAGTCGCTGCAAATATAAACACTTATCATTGAATGCTCATCATGCCAAAAAAATATATATCGAGCATCATCGACGAAGTTTTCTCTCGAAATAACTTTAGAAAACAGAATACGAGAAATTGAATTCAAATGATATGAACAAAATTTGACGAAATTGTGGTTATTATTGTATAACGATGATACATATTTAAGTTTTAACACTGTAATAAAAAATGCATACAACAAAGTGTGCATACAGAGTAATTATTCATGAAAGTTCACAAATTAATGATTACAGGTTACAAATATTATACATATCTATTAAATTATTCCCTATTATAATTACTTGATTAATTATTATAATTATCACGTAATGAATATAAATAACGTTCTCACGAATCTTCTTATATCTTTATCAAAATTTTTAAACATTTTCCCTTATATATCGATTATTCAAATTAATTGAGAAACAGTTCTTGGATAACTGATCGCCAAATTTCTCAATAATTGTCACGAAACAACTAAAAATTAACCAGAATTTAAGAATTATTAGACATTTATTGAGATAATCGATCATTTGAGTAATCAACCTTCGTTGAATAATCGACGTTCTATTTTTATCAAGAACTCTCTTCTTTTCTTCGTTCTTTTCGGGGAGGAGGAAAAAAAAGAAAAGTTTCCCTCAAAGCTCTCTTCATCTCTTCATAACGAAGAAATATCCGTAAAGGAAGAAGAAGGGAAAAGAAACAGACCATTTGTTACCAAAAAAAAAAAAAAAAGGGGTAGAAAAAAAGAACCAGGAAAGAAAAGTGGGAAAGGGAAAGCGATTCTATTTCCATCCAAGCGATTAATCTCTACGAGATTGTGACGAGGGTGTGAAAAATTTCGTATCGCCCCGTCCTCGTTCCACGAACTCGCGCATCTTGTGCAGGCGTCGGGACGCTCGACGTCCACCCCACCCCTTTTCCATCTCTAAAAACCCCAAGCCTCCTCCCCCCTCCACCAACTCGACCCACGTCCTCGTGGAAGGCCGTGTTCGTTTTCCGCGGCGGCATCAGCCGGCAATTCGCATTCGACCGACGTCTTGGTTTAAAGAGTCTCGGGGACAAGAAGACTTTTCGATGATGACTTGACTTCTGCCGACTGGAGTGAGCCGCGGCCTCAGGCAGCACCGAATCACAAATATACACGAAGATAGAAGATAGAAGAGAGAGTTACATTGGAGACGAAAGGACGAGAGAAATACATATCGATAAGAAAAACAAGAATAATATAAGAGGATAAGAGGAAGAGGATTTAATTATTTCGAGTATATATATATATATGTATACGTGTATATATATATACTATATATATATATATATTCGCGAGTGACACGAGGATCTGTTCCTTTTCTTCGAATTTTTTTTTTCTCGGCTGCGTTGCGTACCTTTTTTGTTGTTGTTGAGTGGCCAGTGACGGAAGTTCGTAGACGTAAGTTCTTCTGGGGGGAGAAGGAAAAGAGGGAAGTAAGGAAGGAAGAGGGGGAAGGGAAGTACGGGGTGAGATTGTTCCGGCCTCTTCTGCGTACAATATTTTTTTTCTGTGCTCGACCACACGAAGAATCGACCGAACGACTTGGATTCCATCGATTGATCCAAGATGAAGCGACAAACGTCCCAGCAACAGCAGCAGCAGCAACAGCAGCAACAGACGATCGTGCAGCAGCAACAGCAGCAGCAACAGCAAATGAGCATGCAACAGAGGACCGAACGACACGTCACTCGGCAGCAGATCACCAGTCAGCAGAGAGGTCAGTTTGCCGATGATTTATCGCGATATTGTTCGATCCACTTTCGAAATTTCTGTGCGTAAGAAAGAATATGGGAGGATCGAAGGGGAATCAGTGGCGAGAATCGTTTAAACAGAATCGTCTAAATCTAGGTTCAGAAGATTCGAAGATTCGTTTAATTAATCATTGAGAAATTGGGATATATTTTTAGAAGAACTCGTTTCATTGTGTTAGCTTGTTGCACATGATGATCATGATTAAGCATAATAATAATAATTAATTAATTAATTAAAATTATAAAATTCGAAACGATTGCATTAAAAGAACAAACAGGAATTTGTATCAATAATGATCAATCGATACAATTTTTTATGAGCAAAACGTATTAAATTTATTATCTATATATAATTGTCAAAATTCTTCTTCGTCAAGATTCGATCATTTTATCTGCAACAACCTAATACAGTTTAGAAATTGACAGTATTTTATCCAAATACTCTTCTGCTTAAAATTAAAAATCCCTTGTCTCTCTCATCTGTTATCGATCAGCTATCGAATCAAAAATCAATCAGTCTGAACCGGCTGTTGACAAAACGATAAGATACAAAAATTCAATCTATCCGCGTGAAGCGCCCTTCTTAATTTCTCGATTTCATTTGCCTCGACGAAAGAAACGAACGTTTCTCGACGAGAGGAACGAAATCCAGAGGAACCGTAAGATTTCTCAGCAGAGGCTCTATATCCCCTCGACGAATATTCTATTTTCGAGCGAGAGCACCGCCCCTGCGCGAGCTCTAAAGATAGTTTTCCACGTTGTTCGACGCCAACGTTTCGAAAATTCCTGCACGCGCGACGCATAAACGCGCCCTCCCCCTCCTCCCTAAGGGCAGCCCTCCCCGAGGAGGGTTGCCCGGAGGATCGTGTAAAAACCCGGCGCGGTGCAGCTGTCAAAATCGCCGCCGTGTCGAGGCCATCTCGCTCGGCTGCATAACTGTCATTGGCCCGTGGATCGCGTCCTGGTTCCTCTCTCTCTCTCTCTCTCTCTCGCGCGCGCGCGGGCGCGAAGAGGGGAGGAGGGAGGAAAAAAAATGCGGCTTCTAAATTCGGCCAGACACACTTTTCACGGGGTACCATTTGCCGAGCGCTCGTTACCTCGAGAATCGTGCTCCTCGATGATGATGGCCGATGGCTAATTGGGGAAAATGGGGCGGCTATCGAAGATGAAATCGTCGAAATGGTGGATTATCGGGAAATCGAAGGATTAGAAAAGATTGTCGAAAGAGCTTCTTTTTTTAAATGTAAAATTTAAAAGAATTATTGAATGAAATTCAAAATGGCAAATTTTCTTTTAATAATACGTTGTCAAATGTATTATTACGTATAGATATTGGTAATTTATTTTATTGTATGAATCTAATTGAGAGTCTTGAATATTATTCGTTAAAATCGTATCGAGAAGTAAGGAGAATATGATAGGAGAAAGGATATTGTAAAAAAAAGGAATTAGAAGAGCTGAGTAATTGATGTAGAAAAACGTTGAGAATTACGAGTGAATTTTTTGGCCTTTGTAGATCGTCGTTATGTTTAGAACGTAAATTTTAACAGCTGTTTTCGAGAATAATAAGTATTATGATAATGACACTGGTGATAATGACCCTTGAGTTTTTGTGTTTTCAATTCCCTTATGTTTTAACAGTGTGTAGTGCGAAATCGAGGCAAGGAACTAAATATATCGATGATGATTCTTTCGAGAAATGTTTCAAACGTGAAAGAATTATACTTAGGTCAAAAACTGAAAAATACGACATTTAAATGGGTATTTGAATTTCTTAGGCTGATTTTTTTCGATTAGATAGTCATAAATGATGTAATCTGTTATAATATTTTTGTGTTTAACGAAGTAAATTATTAAAAATTGGAAAATGTGGGTATTTCTACAAACAAAGTATTCGTTCTTTCATAGAACATCATGTTACTTATTTAAATTACTAATCTTATCTTTGCTCCACTTATTCTTATTCATTTCTATGGTTACTTCAAGCTTATACTTGTACGTCCATTCACATTAGACTTCGTATTTCGAGACAGGTAAAGTTCAAAGAACTTTTACTTGGAAGTTATAAAACACTCGAAACTATATTTCACTCACTAAATAACAAGTTTGTGCAAAATTTGAAAACTAAATAACTCATTGAACAAAATAATTGTAGAAGGATCGAAATTCAATTTAACAAAATTCTTCGAAAACAAAAGTTGTATATTATATCATATATGGACAGAAAATGACAGACACTTAATAATTTCACTTAAGAAATTTTCGATTCATCTTTATAAATATACCTTGAAAATAATCATAAGTATAGACAATAATCTACAAAGACTTCTCGTAATATTTTATTTTCAAAAAATTACATTAAAATCCCTATTTTCATCAAAATCTTCAATAGATGTCACCAATAGATAATAATTTAATATTCCAATAATCCTTTACTATCTTTATTAACATGCTATTTTATTTTTTGAGATTAGAGTAAATTACAGATATTTAAAACACGGAATACAGAAGTTTCGTTGCAACATATTTTCCTATTTCTCTTAAAGTAAGTACTTACACATGTTTCCTTTCGGGACAAAAATATTCGTCCAACCCTAATACCTTCAATATTCTCACTTTGCATCCTCCAAATCTAAATACAAACCGTGACGCATGTTGTTAGAAACGCGACAGTTGACAGGTCTGCAACAAAACGTCAACGAGAATTCGAGCGCGAAACGTATACACAAATCGTCCATGCACATGAAATCTTCTTAAAACATTTCGAATATAGTCACCCTGTAATGTTTAATTTGTATTGCCAGACGCAGGATCGTTATTACAAGTGACGAAAATTAACGATCCACTTAAACCTCTTTCTCTCATAGAAATACTCATACTTTCGTGATGAGTATATACAAATTGAAAAGGATTTTTCTTCAGATATCGTATTGTATATGAAATCCATCATGTAAGAATCAAACAATGACAATTCTCCATTTATCATTATTAAATTATATATGTTTATGCATTGATGAAAAATTTAAATGACATGTAAAAATACATAAAATATCAAAAGCAAAATTATGATATATTCACTTATTTCAAGTTTATTTTTACATGTATGTTCACGAAAATTTAATTTGCATAAACACTCTCACTCAAAATTCAACTTATCTTGATCATGTTATGATCATGAACATTGATTAATCAAGAATTCAAAGTTTCGATGGATTTTTCGAATTTTTCGCAACAAAATTGTTTAATTTATTTAAACGAAAATAATCTTGAAGAACGTTGAACAAAAAAAAAATATAGTTTACATATAACTCATTATATACACGCATATAAATTTCCATTAAAATTAAAATTATCTAGTTAGATAAATTTTCTTGTAACATAATCAATTTCATGAATCACTGTATATAAGATGATTCTGTATCGCCATTAAGCGAATTCCGCGGAAGACAAGATTGGAGGCGTTCCAATATGGGGATGAAAATACTCTTTTCATTGCTGCCCTGTTTACGTTCGTTGCGCGATCTCATGCAAAAAAAAAAAAAAAAAAAAATCGAGTTGCCAGAAATACGAGGGAAAAGGAAATGTAGGAGAAATAAGATGTGTGTCGGATAAAGGGACAAAAGAAAGATGAGGAGGGATGGTTGAACTTGTGTACGTTCTCAGTGAATCATTTGGCCGAAATAGGGCTGGTCTCACACGCAATATTTTCGTCGCTTTAATCACCAGCAATAGAGCCACTAATCTCCACTTTTTTCAATTCTTCGTCCATGATCTTAGGCCTTGTTCTCACAATTGATAGGAAAATAGATTCGTAAAGTCTTCTAAATTGAAGAATCGTGATCGATTATTACTTTGACAGAATTTTGTTAAAGATATTTAATGAGAAAATTTACAATTATTTATCTAAAAGAAACCTGTTATTTGTATTTTTTATCGTGGAATCTTGGAAAATATGTTTTCAATTTGTTCCAACTTGATATGAATAAATATTTATATAATTTATATATTATATTATTATTGCAACAAGTATTTGAAAGATTATAGGGGGTAGTTTGGATGGATTAGAAAAGATACGATAGAAATGGAAATTTTATTGTAAATTTTTTTCTCTGTCGAGGATTTTGAAAATATTTGAGATATTATTTGAATGTCAGAAATTTGATGAAAGTGAGTAGAGTGTATGAAGACAGGAAATAAGAGATCATAATGAAATGGCCAATAAAAACTGACATAAATTTATTCTCTCAAGGTCTTACGAATACAGATTGCTTCAAAATAAGTGTCTTTCAATCTTCCTTCCTATAAAATATTTATGATAAAAATTTCTTTTATATAAAGTAATTTTTTTACAGTCTGTTTTACCTATCAAATTATTTTATTAAAAATATTTTACGAACAATAAATTTGAATTTATGTAGAATGAAACTAAATTCTATACATATCGTTCATTTACTAAAATTCCAATTTCTTAAATTATTAATATAGAAAAATAATTATCTTTTCTTTTTTGTCTTTGAATTTTCAATTGCACATATTTCGTCAAGTAAAAAAAAAAAAATAATAAATAAATAAAAGAAAATATGCCATTGTTATTCCAACAAACGCGTCGCTCGAATTGACACGAATTATTTTGAAACGATCTGTATATCTATGTGTATGCATTCGTCAAGTTTTATCTCTCTAAATTGTACAACATTTTATGTAACGCTCTCGTGTAAATTTTTTTTTTTTTCGCTTCCATCGATAGCGAACGTGAGAAACCGCCTCGGCCAAGAGGGAATATCGAGTGACACGCACACGGTGCGGTTGATGTAAGAATTTTCAAGTGGTTGCGCATTTCTTCCGCCGGTCACGCGGGTGGAACAACCGTGAAGAAAGTAACGTAATTTTCCACGAGTCACGGTTATAGCCTACGACTGTGAATTTAAACGCGATTTAAGGCGTTCAGCCACAATGTCCGTGCCAACTGCGCGCTTTCGTTTAATAAGAGATCATGGTAGCTATCGACAGCACCCGTGTTGCGTATATTGTTGGCCTCGTTATATGCGTTATTAAAAACGAATTATCAAGCGAATTTCGCGTTTATATGCCGATACGAGAGATGAATCACGAAGAAATGTCGATGATTTGGAAATGAATTTTTAGTTAAAAAAATTTGGATGGATATTTATTTCTTTTTTTTTATTGGCGAACAAAAATTCTTTGAACTAATTAATTATTTATGTAATTCAATCCATATCGTGTAGATTAAGTTTTCGTGGATTGAAGATTACGGCTCGATATGTTGTTTTCTTTAATATAGATCGAAGGGGGTAGAAGAAAATAATTTAATTTTTAAATAATGAATTGATTTTTTTTATATCTAAGTGTATTAATTTATTCGCAAGCCAATGGAAATAGCCAGGATACTGTATATCGAAATCGATTGCTTGTTTGTCGAGTAAGTATTTATCGTTATTTTGAAGGCATTTAAGTTAAAATCAGAATATAAATCACTTATTCGTATTTTGTCATTGTTTCAAGACGATTGATCTAAAAGTTACATGTAGAAAATAACAAATAATTTTCTTTGCAAATTTATCAACTAAATGTTCTTCGTAAATCCTTTCGATAAATGTTTTCAACATCAAAATGCACGGATGTACAAATGTTTGTGCAAACTTGAACAACATATAATAAAGTTTCTAAACTCTAACTGTCAGATGTGCATTCTAATAAAATTACCATTCAAGATAAATATGAATACTACGTATCAATTCTTCCGTCGAATGAAAAGAAAAGAAAAGAAATTTAAATGTCAACAACGACATACGTATTCACCAGCAGCTTTCTCTTATCGATAATATTCGCATATTCAAATATTTGAACATTCTTCAAGATTCTTACACAGGTGACGTTCTCGCCAATTCGAATCATCCTCTTGCGATTTCTTGTCAACCTTTGAATAAATCAAACTAATTAATTGTAATAAATTTCCGTCCAACTTTTCAAACAATAATTGCATCCTCGAAACACTTATAATTTTAAACGTTTGAGCATCGTTATAATCAACTATGATTGGTATACGATATTTTTGTCGAGAATCCACTTTTCATCAACCTCGAAAACGTTTCAAATTTATCAGATTTATGATAAAATTTGAACGGTTAAAATATAATGGAATAATGGAGTCGACTTAACTTAAGAATTTCGTAGAATTTTATCAAGATGGTGAAAAGGAGTTATCTGCAATTTTATATTTGTGTTGAGAATTTGAAGCGTTTTGTGTTGTTTCAATTATTCGATAAATTTTTTCGTATAAAGGATCGAATTTCGAAACGAAAGAAGGGTGAACTATAGTTATAATGTATTAAAAAGTTTATAATACATATGATATCAGAATTCAAATTTGGAATTTGATGAATTTTTTATATTGGAAAATTTTAAAACGAAAGAAAAGAAATTTTCATATTAAATCGCTGAATTATTTCGAAATTAAATGAATTTATATAAAAATTTCATTGACTTGGGAATTTCTTCGAATTTCTAAGCAAAAGTAAATCTTATATAAACTGCAACAAATTTTTGGATCATTTTTTTTAATTTTTTTAAATTCTAAAACATTTTCTAAAATTTTAACTTCAAAATTAACAAATTTCCATTCGCAAATTGGTTGCAATAAGTTTAAAACAAATTCTAAACGATGTGTTAATAACATTTCAGTAATATTGCCAAAGATCTTTTAGTAATATTGTTAAATACGTGTGAAGAAAATTGAAATGTGTTGGAAATAACGTTATTGCTTATATGTAGATCCATTAAGAAACACAGTAATTTTCAACAAACAATCGTTTTTATGACAGACCTAAATAATTTTCACTTTGGACAATAACAGTGCGAGGAAAATAAATTCTTGAAACAAATATTTTTATTTTCATTGAATGATTTTCATATTTCTTTTTTTAAAATTATAGCTACATGAACAAATAATAATATCAAATAGCAAACGTATAATTTAAAACCTAACTATTTTCAAAAAGAACATTTCATTAAAAAATAAAAAAAGTTTCGAAGAGTTCGAAATAACTTCCAAGTCGTATGAAAGAATCAATTAATAATTAATATTCAGTGTTTAAAACAGCAAGTTTTTAATATATCATCTATATTTCAATTAAAAAAACAAATATTTCATTTACACCCAATCATAAATAGCATAATATTTTCTCGCAGAAATATCTCAAATAATATCAAATTTTTCTCAAAAATTCATTAAAAATGCATCGTCCCAAAGCAATGTCAACGGACGAATAATCTCTCCTTTATTGTTCCTTCAATCCGTTCGACATTGACTCTCTCTGTGTCTGCCAACAAAGCGTATCTGTCTCGCGCAGTCGAATTAGAGGAGTGCCAGAGATATCATCCACGATATCACGTCTAAAAAAAAAAAAAAAAAAAATATTGATCGCGTGTAGGATGCGCGAAATTGTACGCGAAAAACGATCCTGGACGACTTTGACAAGTTCGTGATCACTCAGAATTGTGGCGAGCTCGTATTTTTCAAAATGTTAAATCATCGTTATTAATAAAGCGATACCTTGAGTTGAGTTGCACGAACTTAAAATCTGCGAACGTTCCAACGACGAAGTTTCGATCGTTAATCTTCGATAGTTAACGATCCATTAACGAATCGATGAAACGTTACTTGTATAATAAATAGAGTCGGTTGATTGGTTTATTTATATCGAGGACGTGGAGTTAATTAAAATTTTTGTTCTCGTCTTGATTTTTTGGTTATCTGGTGTTTCGTAGTAATATATAAATTTTTATTCTTTCTTTAAAAGTTTTTCTTATAAAAATATGCATTTGCATGAAAATTTGATAATTGATAGTGGATCGTAGAATTTTTAGTTTAAGCAAGTTTAATAATTGCATCTGCTCAGTATTTAGACCGAGATGATATTAAATATGTATATAGTAATAGAAGTTTAAATGTAAAGAGCATCTATATATCATCGATCCATAAATTAAAGCATCCATCGAGGTGTCACTTCCTCTTTAGTCTACTTAGTCTAAAGATCGCAATTGTCTAAGAATAACTACTTAATAACACAAAATGCACAATGTACATAGATACAATTTCATGTTAAATTTAATTTTACTTCCAAAATTTCTCACCTATCCGAAATTGAAATATTTATAATATTTTTCATTGCACAATTATTGTTTGATATTTATTATAACTTTGTTTCTTATACGTGTCTAAATAATTGAAAAATAATCAAAAGAAGCACATTTTATCATTTAAACATCTCACATAATTTTCCAACCAACATTGTAAAATACTTATTGCATAAGATTTTTCATTTATACTATAAATCACAAAAATATGACACGAGTGTTACTACTAACCGAATAAATAAACCCTAAAAAAGAAATCTCTCTCTCTCTCCACCCATTTTTCAACACGACTCTAATTACCACAACCGTACTCAAACCTCGTATTCAAAACCAGCCAACCTTCTTACATCACTCGAAACACCCCCACTCGAAATCAGCTGATCGTGCCGGAAGCAGTCGGCCGACCTCGTAAACAATAACCTGACCCAACCATCGATCAGTCAACCCACTAGCAGAAGGAAAATGGCCATCAACGATCATGAACGAAAAATCATCAAAATTAACTCTCCTTACACCCACGAAAAAAGCATCCATCCGAATCGTACATGTATAATATTCTCATCGACCTAACCTAACCCGTTCCCACTGTTATTTGCAATAAACGATTTATAAATATTTTCCAAGACAAGATCAGAGAAAGATTCGCGAGGGGTAGGGTGAAAGGAGGAGGGATGTAATACAGCGTTTGGAGCTGTTTTATTTTGGTCAGTGACTGGCTTTGCGTAACGTCTCCGCCTATTGGTCGAGGTGCATGTAGTAGACGCGTCGCGGCGCTGGGCGCCGCGCAAAGATAGTTGCTCCTAAAATGGCCCACGGTAACGCGATCCCCATCTCGATGCAAAAATAGGATCCCGCGGTTATCCGACCACGTTACGTCCTTCTCTCTCTCTCTCTCTCTCTTTCTCTTTATGTGCGTGTCCTTCTCTCTTTGCCGCTGCTCCCTAGGTAGCGTTCCTCTTTGTCTGCCCCCCGCCCCCATTTTGTTTGTTCCAAGCGAGAATGGTACCGATCTCCTTTTCTCTCAGCTATCGTCTATACATCGTCCTCTTCTTGTTGTTGTTGCACGTATATGTGTGCGTACATTCTTGTTAAAAAATAAATTTTGGAATAGTTAGTTATTGGTCGAGGTTTCGTTACGAATTTGAATATTTGAAGTTTTGAAAATTGATTTTTCTTTCTTAATATTGATATTAAAGTTGAATCTTATTTTACGAAGAAATAGAATTGTGTTAGTTTAATGAATTAAAATTATTTAGGTTAATCTATGTATGATACTCTTTAAACTGAATTGAATTTGGAAAGTATTTGATGTTGAAAAATGTGAAGAAAGAAATTTTATTTCTTTGTATTAGTATTTTTTGTTTCCAATTTGAAAAATATATTTGGTCGCTGTGAAAATATAATACGTTTGCAATAATATTTTTTAATACAAGAATTTAATATCTCAAAATTAATATATCTAATATATTTCACTGATATTATGAGATACATTAACGAAATGTTGAAATATTGTTCAATTAAAATAAAAAAGTAAAGAAATCTCCTTTCTAAAAAAAGGCACAGATCTCAGTTGTAATTATCATTATGCTTTTTCTTATCTGAATTATATGAAATATTGAAAAATTACTCAAATCCAATTCGAATCTAATTTAGATCAGTGTAATTCAACGATTGATTATTAAAAATAGATATTTAAAAAGTAATGTTCCTTAAAAATTAAAAAATAAATGTTCCAAAAACTTTTTGACCGAGAATGTATTTCGCATACGTGACCTCATAGCAGTTCTTCCTGGCAAGGTTATGAATGGCTCGTTGTCACGAGCTGAACTGAGCTGTTGATGGATTTAAGGATTTCCTTCGCTCGGTTTCGGTATGATCGATTTGCATATTCTGGGTGGCGTGAGCAATCGAGTTGCGGTTTTTTACTGGCTCACAAAGTTCAACAAAGTTCTTATTGGCATCTTAACACGAATCCTTGATGGAAGTTGACTGATTGTTGGATGACTAACATGATGTCTTGGAATGGTATCGGGTGTAAAAAGTTTAACTTTGTACAGGAGGCTTGTCGTCCCAATATCATTAAAAAAAAAAAAAAAAAAAATTGAAGATTTCTCAATATTCTGAAAAATTAACTGCCACGTTGTATATTTTAATTGAAATAAATTTAAAAGGAAAAATATTAAATATAGGAGAACTCTTGAAAGATAATTGAATCTTTAACTTATCTTTAATTTCTGTTCAACTGTTCTTCGTTTTGTTTTTTCACTCGTCAATGAATAAAAATTTCTTCCAAACTGATAAATCTTGGAACAAGAACAACAATTTTTGAAAATTATTATACATTATCACATTAACCTTTTTATCATTATATATTTTATAATTCTTCTACAAATTAATTCTACAAATTACAGATATTCTTATTCTTACTTTCATTACTATTGATCACTACTTTCTTGCCATCATGTAATTACGTACAATCATGACAACACTCTCAACTTCTTAATCTCTCTTTTCACTCTTTCCTCGAAAGTTATCCCGCGAGGCTTAAATTTCTGAACGATCGCGTCACCGCCTCCAGATCGCTTCAAACCGTGATAACGCGAGAATGGCTCGAACATTATTGTCGGAAGTTTATTCTCAAAGCCTCGCCTCCCTCCACCCTCTGTCAATTAATTTCCTGTAGCTGGCGCCCGTTAATCGTCGAGTATATTGGCCGCGCAATCTCGATCGAGAGGGTCCTTTGGCCTCTCGTCGAACGAACGACGGAAAGAAAACACGGTCTGAAGAAGAAGCTTCGATCCTTTATTTTTCCATGGGCGGTGAGGCGGCGCAGATGTTGGCGATTGGATGATTCAGTTCTCGGCGAGAGTTTTGGTAGAAGACGAAATTACTTAATCCAGGAATCCGTGTGTGTAATAAAGATCGGTTATATCGGAATTCTTGCGTTGTAAACAAGAATTTAACGATTGATGAAACATGATTTGATGGATGTAAGCTTCTTTTTTAGGGGGAGGAGAGCGAAAAGGAGTGTTATATGGAATAATAATTTTGTTATAATTTTATTTCTTTGAAGAAGAATATATATATTTTTATTCTACAGTTTCTACATGAAAGAAAAGTGTTTCATTCTTTCCTTCTGTAGATTACTCAATTTTATACAATCTTTTGATTCAAAAACTTATTGGATTTGATTTTTCCGAAATTTAAAGATTGATGAAATAGATAAAAAAATTCCTACGATATTAAATATAAAAAATACTATTAATAATGCAAAAAATTTTTTAAAAAAAAGTATTCCAAATTAACGTACAAAATGATTCACTTATATAGAATTAATCGTGCAATATAATGGCAAAAATATTAATTTAAATACAGAAATATATGGATCACAAGTATTTGCTTAATTAGCAAATAGACTTAATTGCGTCGGATGAGTCTAATAAAAAAGTTGCACGTCGACATGGGGCGTGACGACGACAGAAGAAAACGGCGTCAACGGTTCGTTTCCTCGATTCGTTCTGGCCCAGTTAGGGAGAACGAGAGGAAATGCATTAGTAGGAAGCATCCCACAAACGAGCAGGAAATAAAAACGACGAGTTTCGAATGAATCGAATCTCGTAGCGTATTTTTATTTTCCTCGAATCATCGAAGACTATAAGGAAATTGTTTTATTATTACGCGAAAGAGAAATGAAAATTGGATATATATTAAATGAACGACGAGCTTTGAAATGATCGAACGAGAAAGTTTCGTGATGCGTTTAAGAGCGAAATTTTTTTTTTCATCACTATGCACGAAAGGGAAATAAAAATTAGAAATATTAAATCGATGATCGTGCGATGAAAGTCCGACTTTCATTAGCTTTATTTTTATTCAATGAATTCAGATGTGCGAAAGGGATTAATGACTCGTTTGTTTTCTTATTTGCAGTTCAAGGGGAGATTGTGATGCAGACGACGCCCACCGTACCAACGTGAGTACTTTAACGATTTCTTATCCCGTATATATTTCTTGCCTTTCTTCTAAATAGATTACAGAACAGAAGAAGTAATTCAAATTGTATTTTCTAGAATTTCAAACAATAATTTGATACATTAATTTACGTGAGAATTATTATCTAATCGAAAAAAATTCAATGGAAAGAATCTCGAAAAATTTAATTTAATTTAACTTTCTTATCTTATCTTGCTGAAAGCATATAATAAATTCTGAAAAATTAAATTTTAATGTACCACTTATATCGAATCAAAGATTTCGAAAAAAAAAAAAAATTAATCAATCAAAGAAGTTAAAATTTCTAGAATATTAATACAAACTCTCTTCTCGTAGAGATTTAATAATTCGTAGAAAATTAAATTAAATTTAAATTCATCTTCAGATTTACCGGCAGACCCGGCGATCCATCGCCGCCGGTCTTCGAACAGATATTCAAAAACGCCAGATTCGCGCAGGGTGGAAACGCAATTTTCGAAGGTCGCGTGAGAGGAAATCCAAAACCTATCGTCTCTTGGACGCACAAGGGTGCACCGTTGTTGGAGTCGTGGAAGATTCACATGTCTTACGACGAGAAGACCGGGGCCGTCACGCTTCAAATCAACCAGATTGGCCCTGGAGACGAGGGTGAATACACGTGCAGTGCCAAGAATCAATACGGTAAACTATTTCTCAAAACATTCTTTAGGACATTGTTTAATTTCTATTTAACGTGGATTAGTGGATTAATTATCTATTAATTAGAGGCTCTTAATTAATTAATCTTGAAATGTTATCTTTGATACGTTATAGATTTGCAAGAATATGAAATTTTGCAAGTGTAAAAATTCCATTCTACTCTTGAAATCTAGAAATTGAATGTAGTATGCTTTGCTTCCTAATTGCAATAGAGAAGATCCTTTTCTTATGATGATTCGTCGTATCTGTATGTAAAATACTCACAAAAATCAAATTTAAAATTTTTATTGGAAATTTTCAATAGAAAAAAACAAAAGAATATAAAAATTGAAGCTTATTGATTATTATTGTTTTATAACCAGATATTTCCTGTTCTTTTCATTTTCTGATTTTGTTTTCACTCTTCGCTTATTAAATGAAAATTCATAGAATATTTTAAGAATTTGTTACTTCACTATATCGTAAAATTAAAAAAGAAAAAAAAAAGGAAAAGAACACAATGATTTCTGTTCACCAGGCGAAGCAATCTGCTCCGTTTACATTCAACCAGAAGGATTTGGACCTCCTCCGCAGCAGCAAATGGGTGGTTACAGGAAGGAATTCGCGCAGACTTTCCAGTCCAGTGAACAGAAGACTCAAACGGGAACACAGAGCTTTCAACAACGTAGCTATCAACAAACAATCGATAAACGAAGCTACGTTAATGGAAGTTCCGTCAGCATCGAAGATTTCAAGGTTTCCTGTTCATTTAAACAGAAAATAAATACAATTCCGATCAAATCAATTGTAAACAGAATATCTGGATCTATTTTTTACATGTTACTTTCTTATACGATTTCTTTTAATACGAACGTTTTTGTTCGTATTCAGCTACACAATAATTTTTAACACGTTTTATCTATTTTTTCTTTTTTACAATTTTAAGAAAATTTTTCTCCCTCAATTTTCTCGAATTTTTAAATTTTTTTATTTCAACATTATTTTTACATACTTTCCTCCAACATACAAGTTTCATTTTTCCAAATTAACTGAGATTACAAGATTTTTTATTATGCATCAACTGTCCGTAAAAGGAGACCCAGAGATGTATTTAAAAATGACGCATATTGCGATATTTCTTTTTGAAAAATGCTGTTTTTTGGAACAAGGATTAATAGCATGATTAATTTGCAGGTGGACACGTTCGAATACAGATTATTGCGGGAAACAGAGTTTCGAGAGTCGATCACTCGCCGCTTCGTGGGCGAATCCGACGTGCAGATTTCGACGGTGGTAGATCGTAACCTGGGACCGGTTGCACCTCCGCAAATCACGCAGAAGCCCAGAAACTCGAAGCTCGTCGAGGGATCCGACGCCGTTTTCACTGCGAAAATCTCTGGCAATCCTAAACCGAGAGTAAGCAAACCGATCTTTTGATTTGTATATTTTTCTTTTTTTTCTGTAACGTTCCAAACTTTCTTCGTATATTTTTCTCTTTTTTTCTTTCGACGTGAAAAAAATTGATATATTTTTCTAGAAAAAATTGGTAACAAGCTAAAATTAAAATTATCTACGAACAATTGATGAAAATGGTAAAGAATTTATAAAATATTTCAAGAAGAGAAATCGAAAGTTTGTAATTAAATTTCTAATCGAGATATGTGCTTTTCCATGTTTTCCATCTCGATTTATTAATTTTATTGCGAAAGATCGTTTGTCAAATGTTTAAAAAAAAGGACAAGAAGAATAAATCGTATTTTTCGACGAGCATTTTTAATTCGATTGTAGCCAACAAAATAGAATTTTAAAGTAGAAAAACAAATTCAATTCTCTCCTCTATTTTTCTATTCCAGTTAACTTGGTTCAAAAACGGGCAGAGGATCCGCGAATCGCAACGCGTGGAGATGAGCTACTCGAATCAACAAGCCTCTTTGAGGATCAGAGTCGCCCTGCCGGAAGACAGCGGCCATTACACCTTGCTCTCGGAAAATCCTCAAGGGTGCACCGTCAGCTCTGCATATTTGGCGATCGAATCAAGCGATCAGGTGGATCAAGCGTACCAGGTCCAAAGGGAGACGGTGAAAACTCAGCAAGTTGAAACGATCGGCGAAACCGATTCTGGAAAAGTTCTGCCGCCGAATTTCGTTCGCACCTGTACCGACCGCGACGCCACCGAAGGAAAAATGACCAGGTAAAGGATCGATCAATTAATTTCTTGTAATACAATTGGCCAAAATTTAATCACTTTTTATAGAATAATAAATTTTACTATATCTCGTGTCTTTATCTCTTCGAATAATTAGCGACTAACAAGTTTTGTACGTGAAATGATGAGATTTTAAATGACAAAGACGTATTAGAAAATTAAAAGTGTTTTTTCTTTTTTTAAATTAGTGTGCCATGAATATTAAATTTTCATCAGAATTTATCAAGATTGGCAATAATAAATAATTGACTTTTTGATATTTTCTGACGAAATCTCAATTTCTTGCACTTCTTCAAAGATTCCTACCAGAATAATAATCAATTGTAAATTACAAATAAATTCATTCTTTGTAACATTTCAACATTTTTCCTCTTCCATTTTTTCCCTCCTAAAGGATGGACAAAGGAAACGATTATGTAAACGTGATTTTCAGGTTTGATTGTCGCGTAACGGGCCGCCCGTACCCCGAGGTGACATGGTACATAAACGGCCAACAAGTGGCCAACGATCTGACCCACAAGATCCTCGTGAACGAGTCTGGTAACAACTCTTTGATGATCACGAACGTGAGCCGAGCGGACGCCGGCGTGGTGACCTGCGTCGCAAGGAACAAGGCTGGCGAAACCTCGTTTCAGTGCAATTTGAACGTGATCGAGAAGGAGCAAGTGGTCGCGCCAAAATTCGTAGAACGATTCACGACTACGAACGTGAAAGAAGGAGAACCGGTTGTTTTCATGGCCCGTGCGGTTGGCACTCCTGTACCTCGCATCACCTGGCAAAAGGTCTGACAAACATTTTATGAAATAAATTAAATTAATATACATATATATACACGCTTTGATTAATAGAGAATGAAATTTATTAGCACGTGAATTATTAGTTGGACGATTTATATTCTCTTAATATATTTATGTTTCAACTTGAGCTAATTAAAATTGAATTTTGATAAATTTTCTTTTCTTTATTTTATGTAAAATTAAACTCTTTCGGTTTAATAAATATCTTAAGAATTTCGAGGGAAGGAAATTCTTATATTTTAAATAAAATCTTCGATTAAATAATGGAACTTAAATTTTCTATACTTAGTTCGATTTTACGTAGGAAATAAATTTTGGTTACGGGATGTATAAAATATAAATTGAAATTCGTTGGTACAGGATGGAGTGCCGATAACACCTGGACTGGATGTGCGTATATCGACGGATGGTAGCGGAGCTTCGACTTTGGACATACCCTACGCAAAATTATCGGATGCAGCTTGGTACCAGTGCACGGCGCAGAATGTGGCCGGCTCTACTGCCACCAGAGCACGGCTTTTCGTGGAAACACCGAAAGGAGCAGCCCCCGAACCAAGACGCCTGAACTTACCCCGACCGACGAAAGTCATCGAACCAGAGTGAGTTTTTACGATATGATTTCTTTCGATACCAAAGTTAAAAATTACAATCCTAATAAGAATACTTTACATTTTACGCGAGTCGAAGGAACAAAGATGGTAGGAATTGATTATTTATCATTCTATTTTTAATTAATAGTAATAAAAATTGTATAATGAATAGTAGTATTAGAATATATCATTCGACAAAGTTTCAGTAATTGGGATTTGGTATTAATTGGATAATATTGAACGAAAGAAACGATTAAACTTACATTTTATTTATGAGGAAACGAGATGAAGGTGAGGTTGATTGCAGACCAGCGCCTGGCCCCGAAGTGATTTATTTGAGACACGTGGAACGCGCCAAGCCATACTTGCCCCCACCCGAGGAGGACAGAGTTTATCCACCGCCACGTTTCATCATACCATTGAAGGACGTCCATCAGATCGAGGGTGGACGAATCCACTTCGAGGCCAGAATCGAACCGGTGGGTGATCCCACTATGAGGGTAGAGTGGTACGTCAATGGAAGAGCTCTTGACGCGAGTGAGTAACTTAAATCGGTTATTTTAATAATATTGGAACAATTGATCAATATCATATCCTTGAATTAAATATAATATATTAGTTTTAATTCTTTTAATTGAACTTGTTAAAATCCAATTGAAAATTAAAATGAAAAAAACTTTCAGGCTCCCGGGCGACTTCTATCTTTCGATTTGGCTTCATCTCTCTCGATTTAATTAGCATCGTTCTCCAAGACAGCGGTGAATATTTATGCCGCGTCGTAAGTTCGACTGGAGTCGCTGAATCTCGAGCTACCCTCAGCGTGACACGTGAGTTGTATTTAGTTTAGCTATTTTCTACCTATCTCTATATATTAAGAAAATTAAATCCAATAAAATTCACAGCAAAAAATTATTTAAATATACGTACATACATTGCCAAAAAAATTGCAAAACAAGTCCAAATTCTATTGCGTAATTACCAATAATGCAAAATGGAATTTTAAGAGAAATCTGTTATTAATTTTCTTCGATTCAAAATTATTCGAAATATCCATCGTTTGAAATATATTTTTCTACGAAGTTTTCTATTTTTCTTTGAAGAAAATTTATTGAAAAGAATGTTCGACTCGAGGGATAATCTGTTATTCCAGCACGCGCAACAATCGAACAGACTAGCCAACACCCCGACAGTCTCCAGTACATCCAACAGCTCGAGGATTACAGCAAGTATCAAAGGCAGGAGAGTGTGGAGGACATCTCTCCACAGCGGCCGGTCTTCATCCGGCCACTCCAGGATCTAGGAGAGCTGCAGGAAGGTCGTAACGCTCATTTCGAAGCGCAACTGACCCCTGTAAGCGATCCCACGATGAAAGTGGAGTGGTTTAAGGATGGTAGACCAATCACAGCTAGTAAGTAACTTTCCAATTTCTTATTTATCGAATTTCATTTATTCAACTATTTTAATTTTCAGGTTTAACGTTTTAACGTTTTAATTGTTGCAACGTTTGATAAAATAATATACGATTACTCGCAGGCTCAAGAATCACAACCATCTTCAACTTCGGATACGTCTCGCTCAATATATTGCACCTACGAGCTGAAGATGCGGGTTCTTACACTGTCAGAGCTGTGAACCGCTTGGGAGAGGCTGTCAGCTCCGCATCTCTTCGTGTCTTTGGTAAAAATTATTTTTATTTGCAAACGTGTTCGATTGTTTTTCACTGCGCAATAATTTTCCCATTTTAGAATATTAATTTGTGAAATAAGATAATCAATATTTATCTTAAACTGTTCTCCTCTTTATAATCGGTAATAGAATTGGAAAGGAGATAATTCTATGTGGCAAAAGATGATAGAAAATTTTCAATTTATTACATAAATCGAGTAATGCAATTTATTGACCAATATTGCATTTCAATTAATTTTAATTTTAATTATCGCAGCACGCACAAGCGTTACAACAGATCTGGGAATCCCCGAGCAACAGAGGTACATCGAGGCTGCCGAGGAGTTGGAAGCCTATCAACAGGCGATGCACCAGAAATACGTGCAGGAGCAGCCTGAACCGACAAGCCCACCGGAATTCAAATCTCCTATCAAGGATCAGAACAGCATACGAGAAGGAGGATTCGCTCATTTCGAAGCACGTCTGGAACCAGTTGGCGATTCCGACTTGAGAGTCGAATGGCTCAAGGACGGACGCCCTGTAGAAGCAAGTAAGTCCTTTCTCACGCTTGAAAATAAAAGAAATATAATATTTCGAATCAAATTTTGATCAATCGAGTCGTGATAGAGCGGAATTCTGTGAAATCAATTCTAGAAAGCTTTGATTCGAAGCTTAAAAATCTTTCGAAACCATCGATTACTTTCCACTTGTTGAAGATATTAACGAGACTTTCAACACACGTTCCACAGGTTCACGGATCACGACGTTCTTCAACTTCGGTTACGTGGCACTCACCATCAAATACGTAACGATTCACGACGTCGGTATTTACACGTGTCGCGCTTACAACCGCGTCGGTGAAGCTCACACAACCGCTCAGCTGAGCGTGATAAGCAAGAACGACGTTATTTACGACAGTCAACACCCGACCGGACTGCAGAAGATCCAAACGTTGGAAGATTCGAGCAGATACTCGAGGCAGCTCCAGGAGGAGACCCAGGTGACACAGGCCCCGCGATTCTTGGGCACCTTGAAGGGCACGAACAAGATCGTCGAGGGCCAACGCGCCCACTTCGAGGCGCGCGTCGAACCCCAGAGCGACTTGACCATGGCCATCGAATGGTACCACAACGGAAAACCGATCACCGCGGCTAACAGAATTCAAACTTATCACGATTTTGGATACGTGGCTATAGACATCCTTCAAGTGAGACCAGAGGACGCTGGCACTTACACCGTCGTCGCTAGAAACGCTCTTGGGGAGGCTCGATTATCCGCCACCATGGTTGTAGAAAGTGAGTCACCTTTTTAAATCGAGAGATTTGCTCGTATCATATTTAAATTTTGCTGGAACCGCAGATACTTTAATCCGATTCGTATTTCTGTAAATTCGTTTTAGATCAAGCTAGATCTAGAGTCGATTAAAATTGATAAAAGTCTTCCTTTCAATCGGAATAATCGACTAGCACAATTTACAAAATTTCGTATTGAATAAATCGCACTAAATATCTTTTATTTGTCAACAACAGAGGAAAAATATCGAATTGTAATTTCAGCTCGTTCAAGCGTGGATACGAGCAGCATGCACCGCACTTCCTACGAGAAAACGCAGCGTTTGGAGGAGTCGAAATTCGTCGAGCCCCAATACCACATCGAGGAGATATCGAAATCGAAACCGATCTTCGTGCAACCGTTGAGCGATCCTAAGCCGGTGAGCGAGGGAAAGAACATCCACTTGGAGTGCCGTTTGGAACCGATGGGCGACCCAACGATGAGAGTCGAATGGTTCCAAAATGGCCGCCCAGTCACCGTTGGATCCAGATTCAGGACTTACTACGACTTTGGTTTCGTCGCTTTGGACATCGTGCACTCGACCGTGCTCGACTCTGGGGAATACACCGTCAGAGCCACCAATCATCTTGGCACCGCTCACACTTCCGCCTGCGTCAGAGTGATAGGAAAGTCAGACGTCGTCACGGAAACGCAGCACGAGCAGTCCCTCGAGCAGATTCAAATGCTCGAGGATTCGTCAAGGTTGGTGATGTTTGAACCTCGAATATCCAGGAATTGGGATCGTTAGATATTCGTCAAAATGACAGAGGATCGAATTTTTATTGTTGGAGTGGAGGAGATTATTTCTTTGACACATTCGAACTAGTATTTCTTTGAATAATATAAATCGTATCTAACGTAATGTGTGTGCAATATCAGAAGAAGAAAGAAATGGTTAATCATTTTCGATAGTAAGTAATTGATAAATAAATATTTATTCTTGCTTTGCAATTATTATTACATATACTATACATAAATGTTTCTAATTTTTATCGCGATAAAAATATACTATACCCTTATATTTATTTTCATCGTACTATTTTAATTACAATCGTTAGTGTTATATTTATAATTCTGGTACAAAAATAAGATACTCCTTATATACATCATACATTCCAATTGATCTCTTTCCATTAGACAAATAAACTTTCTCGATTACGATGTAATAAAAACAATAAAATATACGAAATGCACATTCTCAACGAACAGATACCGCAAGACCCAGCAAGAAGAAGTGACGGTGATGCAAGCGCCCCAATTCACTCGCCCCTTGCACAACATCGAAACGGTGGAGCTGACCAACGTGCACCTCGAGTGTCGTCTCCAACCTGTCGGCGACTCAACAATGAGAGTGGAATGGTTCGTGAATGGCAGGCCGGTGAAGACCGGCCACAGATTCAGACCGTCCTACGAATTCGACTACGTCGCCCTCGACATCCTGGGCGTCTATCCCGAAGATTCAGGCGTGTACACCTGCCAAGCGAGGAACCAATTGGGCGAGGCAGTCACGTCCTGCTCAGTGAGGGTACACGCGAAGAAAGATCTGCTGCTGGAGTCCCAACATCCCGAAGGTTTGGAGAGAATACAGTACTTGGAGGATGCTTCGAGATACAAGAGGCAAGAGATGGTCGACGAGGTTGTCACCGTTAAACCGAGATTCATCACGGCTCCGAAAAGTCAAGAGAATCTCCGCGAGGGGGAACACGCTCACTTCGAGTGCAAATTGGAACCAGTGACGGACTCGAATTTGAAAGTTGAATGGTTCAAAAATGGTCGTCCGGTTACGATAGGTATGCGCCGATTTTAAAGTGTTATTTATTAGAATGAATTAATATGATTTTCTAAATTTAACACGCAAAAGATAATTTCTATAAAATTAAATTTTCGCGAAGGTTTCAATGAGAGTTAGGATTGATTATAATATATTTCCTTTAGTCTCACGTTATAAACATTCTTCAAATATTCTCAAATCTGATTTTCTTGATGTAAAATTATTTTTATATATCACAATGTAAATTATTGAACAAAATTTTAATAATTTAGATTAAAATTCGATATTCTACAATCTTCTTACAATTCTTCTTATTCAAACAAATTTGCAATATAATTATTATCAAGATTATAATATTTAAAAACAAAATATTTCTAATCCATACTTTCGAATTCATCTATTGATATTATTCTTCATGATACTTGATCATATTATTGATCATTACGTTTTATCAATAGTTTGCTATTATTTCAAGATTTATTCGTTGATCTCCATTAATTACTGTCTCTTATTAAATAATTCAATTTACTTATAATATTTATTGGAATAAATTTGAGAAATTCATATTATTGAAACTAAATTTCATCAATAAACTTCATTACAGGACACCGATTCCGTCCAATACACGATTTTGGCTACGTTGCCCTGGACGTGATTGACCTGATCGCCGAGGACTCCGGCACCTACACCTGTCGCGCTGTCAATCTGGTTGGCAGCGACGAAGTATCCTGCACTCTAACCTGCCGATCAACTGCGCAGGTTCTAACCGATTCGAAGAACGAGATTGGCCTCGAGCAAATTCATTATCTCGAGGACAGATCCAGATATCAACGACGAGAGGATGTCGAGGAGACGACCACCCAAGCTCCCATCTTCACCACTTCTTTGAACAACGTCGAGATCAAGGAAGGGCAGAGAGCGCATTTCGAGTGCAGGTTGATTCCAGTTTCCGATGCAACGATGAAAGTCGAATGGTTCCACAACAATAAACCGGTGAAGGCCGGCTCCAGATTCGTCGAGACAAATAGCTTCGGCTTCGTGGCGTTGGACATCATGTACGCATATCCTGAAGATTCCGGCACGTACACCTGCAGAGCAAAGAATATTATAGGAGAGGCTATCACCTCGGCAACCGCAGTTGTGCACTGTGAGTTCTTTTTTATTATCTAGTTATTTTTAAATGTGACTTTTAAATATTTCAAGTTAGCAAGTTTATTATTACAGTTTTCTTTTTGAATTTTATTTAAAAATGCAATACAGTAAGTATAAATTGTACAATTGATTTACAATTTGATTTGGTTGGATAATTTTTTTTAAAAAGTTTTACTATCTCGCTCATCAAACATATTCAAACTCTGAATTTTAGTCATAAAAAAAAAAAAAAAAAGAATCAATATCTCTGTCGAAAGATTCGAAATCGAAACTTTACAGTAAATAATAATTGCTGTATTGAAATAAGAATAGCTTAAAAAATTGGCACATTCATAATTTTTATGCAATTAAAACGTGTTCAAATCGTCTGTAAATTTGACATCAAACATTATAGATTACTTTTTATTAGAATTTATAGTATAGATAATGAAAATTCAATTAAATTTTATGTAGTCTTAAATTGTTAAAACGAAATTATGTGTATATTATTCAAATTGAAATTAATTGCAAGAAATATAGGATTCGATAATAGGATTATTTTTAATCGCGTTAGTGTCCAATTATTACATGCCCAATCTTTTTTAAATAGCGAAAAAATCGATCTACACCGAGTCCCAAAACGAGGAGACTCTTCAAAGACTGCATTATTTGGAGGATACCTCGCGATATCAACGAAAAACCACAACTGAGGAGATCGTTACTCAAGCCCCAGTATTCACGATGCCCATCAAGGATTTGAAAGTCGCTGAAAACCAAGCGGCTCATTTCGAAGCTCGTGTAATCCCTGTCGGTGATTCCAAGCTGAAAGTAGAATGGCTTCGAAATGGAGTTCCGATTGCAGCTTGTAAGTGATATAATAATAAACGTTATTAAAAAATTTATGTAACTTTTTCGAATATTTTTAATTTTGCAATTAAAAATAAATTATTCGGAACTCAAGAGATAATGTCAGTTAATAATTTGAACGAGTAGTATGTCATTGCAAAGCTAAAATTGCCAAATTTAGAAAATCTTTAAGAAAATCTTTTCTAATAAATATTATCTTAATAGCTAATCGTGTAACAACGATGCACGATTTCGGATACGTCGCTCTGAACATGAAGTATGTCAATCCTGAAGACTCAGGTACCTATACTTGCCGTGCAGTGAACGATCTTGGAGAGGCAGTGACATCGGCAACGCTCTTCGTTCAATGTGAGTCGAAAAAAATCCATTCAAAGTACAGAATCATTTTGAAAATGAGGCTTCAATCTCTAATAATCTCGCTTCTCTCGTGAGCCAGCTTTCGAAACGCGTAGAAGCAACGTAGCTTACGTAGATCACTTTTTTTTTTTTGTATTTTTGTGTGCAGCGATTTTTTCGCTTTTTTTTTTTTGGTGTTAGATTTTTTTTCTTTTTTTTAACGTTTCGATGGATTTTCGTACGACGAAACTCGCGAAGAAATGCAGAAGAAGATTTTTTACTCTTGGCCGCAACAGACTTTTTTCAACTATTTTTTTCACGTACATCAACATGTGCCGATCACACATCGCAATTGTAAAACTTTTTCAATATATCATATCGTTCATATACATAATACTATGTTTTAAAATGATTTAACATTTTTCGAATGTTCATTGATTGATATTTGCAGTAAAACTAAATTACATATGATAAATCGTAATTAATCCTTTCGCTATGGTAAACTCACCGGATTTATAATTTACGCTATAACACTTGTTATCTCAGAATTATTCTTTATTTCTTCTAGAAATATCCTCGTAAGAGTGTGATTACACAATTGATTTTTCTACAAGAATATTACACATTATTGTCAATGAATAATCTCAATATCAATTTCTAACAAGACAATTCGAAATATATAAATCGACAAAAAAATTTAAACGCATAAGAGTTACAAAAAAAAGAGTATAAGTAGAAAAAGAAACACAGGCAAATACATCGTTATTATCTCAAACAACCTCAAACAAACTCAAATAGCGAAAGAATTAATCTAAGCACTGTAAACCAAGGGCCAAAAATATCATCCATCCTTAACAAAATCCAATTTCCACGATCTTTTCACGAGAGAGACACGCACTAAAAAATAATCTCCATATATCTCATGCCACGACACGTGTACAACGACACACTGACAAAACCTATTCCGAAACACAGCCAAGGCGGCCCTGCAATTCGAGTCGCAGCACGAGAGCGCTTTGTCGAAGATCCAAGCGCTGGAGGACACGAGTAAATACCAGCGGCGCGAGGAGGAGGAGATCGTGGTGAAGGAGAGGCCGTCGTTCACGGTCCAACTGAACGGGCCCACAACCCTCGTCGAGGGCCAAAGCGCACACTATGAGTGCCGCATCGAGCCCTACCCCGACCCAACCATGAAGGTGGAGTGGTTCCATAACGGGAAACCATTGTCCACCGGTCACAGGTACAGAACCACTTGTGACTTTGGGTTCGCCGCGTTGGACGTGCTCACGGTGTACGCGGAGGACTCTGGCACCTACACCTGCCAGGCCACCAATAGACTGGGATCGGCGAAGAGCTCGATCAATCTCGACGTGAAATGTAAGTAAGCCGAATTGTGGAATTGTGGAAACGAGGATTTCTCGCCTCGAGGATTTTCGTAAGTGTAAGAGAGGGGAGTGGAAGTATCGTTCCTTTGTGAGTTTATAGATTATGTTAAATATTATTTATTCCAATCTCGCTTGGAATATTTTCTCTCGTATGTTATTATTATCTAAGCTGTCGTTGTATCGTAAATATTCGTGATGCGGAAAATATAAAATCCAATTTGAAATCGATCATAATTCCACGAACTTCCAAGAAAGAAATCACGCACGGGGACAGCAGGTGGATGTAACCAGGCACTTTGTGTTACCTAGACACCCTGTTTTTGTAATGCTTATTAGTTAACCGTGGCTTCGAAACGTAGTTCTGCTTTTTTTGTAAATTGTATACACACACGATGTATAATCACCTCCCCCCCCTTTCTTTTTTGAGTGTTTCATCATGTTTTTTCCCCATTGTTTCTTTTTTCTTTATATTCGTTCACGTGTACTTCTTGTACTCTTCCGTACTTACACGTACGATTGATCAAGAAACGAATAATCTTCTTTCGATGATTATTCTCGACCCTTCTGTCCTCCAAGCGCAATATTTACTTAATAAAGAAAGAAAAAAAAGAAGATAGGAATTTAGGATTATTGAATAAAAACGCTAAATTACAGCTCGCTCCTCGATTATTCGCGAAACGCAACACGAAAGCGCCCTGAAGAAGATACAATATCTTGAAGACGATTCGCGTTACAAACGGGTAGAGGAAGAGGATCTGATCGTCGCCGAGAGACCGAAATTCGGTCGGCCATTGAAGAACATCGAACATTTGCCCGAGGGGAAGAGCGCTCACCTCGAGGCGACGTTGACTCCTGTCAATGATCCAACTATGGTGGTGGAATGGTTCAGGGATGGAAGACCTATTCCTCAAGGACACAAGTTCAAGACTACCTATGACTTTGGATACGTCGCTCTCGATATTCTTTACGCTTATCCGGAAGACTCTGGAACTTACATGTGCAAGGCAAGGAACGCTGTTGGAGAGGCTGTTACCACTTGCGTCATCAGCGTCGACTGTGAGTGTTTAAATAAATTTTTATGTGAAATTAAATATAACTCTTAAGTAAATTCGAAAGAAATTAAAAAAATATCGTATGAGGAATTTGATAAAAAAAAATTGGAGAATGATAAAATCTAGAGATTTTAAGAAGAGTGATGATGGTAGCGAAATATTTTTATAGTTCTTTTTTTGTATTGTCGTAATTTTAAAAAGAAATTATAAATATTTGACAATCTCATATATGTCGTGCGTTATAACCTTTCGATTCGTATCCAAATTTATAAGTCGTCGAGTAATTGTTTTATATATTAAATGTATTTTGTGAGAAGTGGCAGAGCTAAAAATTATCTGCTCTTTTAAACAGCGAAACAAGGCCTATATTTGGACACGTTAGACGCTCAGCGTTTGCAGAAGATTCGCGAGTTGGAGACCGTGGAGGTGAAGCAAGAAGTTGAGAAAGAGGTTGTGCACCAAAAGCCCGTATTCTTGACGCCCTTGAACAACCTGGATCATCTAAAGGAGGGTGAACACGCACACTTGGAATGCCGCGTCGAGCCTATCAACGATCCAAATCTAAAAATAGAATGGTATCTTGATTCGTATTACGAATTAATTATAAATTATTCGTTCGTGTGAAAATATTAGATTTAATAAAGTTGAACCGATTTTAATCAAAGGTTCGTGAATGGAGTTGCTGTAAAGACAGGACACCGCTTCCGCAAAACGCACGATTTTGGTTATGTGGCTCTCGATATTCTTTACACTTATCCTGAAGATGCCGGCACTTACATGTGCAAGGCCACGAATTTGGCTGGCGAGGCTGTCAACACATGCACCATCAAAATTGGCTGTAAGCAATTTCTTGCAATTCATAATCATTGGAATGGTACAGAATATTTAATATCGAACAAAAATTAAAAAAAAAAAAAAAATTCGTAAATTTTAAAGATTAGAAAATTGTATCTTCGCTTTCCCAGCAAAAAAAGAACGATTCCTCCCCCCTCGTTTCCTACCCTTGAAATCTCCCGAAAGAGCTTGCAATGTTAAGCGTTACGAGAGTAGAAAGATATATCCACCGCCATACTTTCGAAGAGGAGACGCATTTAAACCTAGATTTGGCCCATTTTCTTTAACCACGTTTAAATGTGACGAGCAATTCATGGATTCCGGTAAAGTGCATAAAGATCGTTTATGCGACAAGAATCAATACGAGCATGCTAGATGCTCATATAAATCATATCCCGACGATGAAATTTATTTCGGAAGGGGAAGAAAATCTGAATTAAATTTTCGAGATAATAGAGATTGTAGGAAAGACGAATACGTGTAAGCAACCGAAATTTCGTCATATTAGTCGACGTGTCACGTTTGAAGGATTGGAAGACAGATCACGAAGCGACTATAGAAGTAAATGTAGAAAATATGATAGAAGCGGTCGATATTTGTCGTGCTTATGATAAGAGAAGAATATAATTGATAAATTGAAATAGTAATTTATATACTTACGTTTCTTATTATTATTGGTGAGATTATTTTTAATAATAATTTTTTTTTCCCCTAGCTCGCCGCAGCATACTTCTAGATACGCAACATCCAGATGGCCTTGAAAAGATTCGCGAACTCGAGGCCCAAGGTCGTCCAGCCCGCTTAGAGGTCGAAGAACCTCCAGTGACGCCACCGAGATTCGTTACGGAACTCAGGGTAAATATTTTTTTGAAATTTATTTCAAATTATTTCAAATATTTTCAATCAATAATCTCTTTGTATAGTTAATTTTAAATTTATAGTATTCAATAGTGTAATAAATTTTAAATTCTTGAAATTCTTGAATATAATTAAAAAAATATTCTAAATAATAATTTCAAATTTTTCATATCTGCTAAATTTTCTTTATTACAATACAATTCGTAATATTTCGAACTCACAAATGTTCAATGCTCAATGTAGTTCTTAAAATTTTCTTTTTATATAATCAAAACACGATCTCGCGCATTTAACGCATATTTTCAACTCCAAAATACTTTATCCAGGGTACTACCGAGGTCTACGAAGGGCAAACAGCTCACTTCGAATGCCAAGTTGAGCCTCTTCACGACGCCAACTTGAGGATCGAGTTCTTCCACAACGGCAAGCCACTTCCATCAGCTTCCAGGTTCCACGTGACGTTCGATTTCGGATATGTGGCTTTGGATATCGGCCATGCTGTTCCCGAAGACGCAGGAGAATACTCCGTACGAGCGATCAATGCTCTAGGTCAATGCGTATCCTCGATCGAGCTGAGGGTAATCCCACGGGACAACATTATTCTCGATTCGCAACGTCCTGAAGGAATGGACAAGATCCGCGAATTGGAAGCTCAGCAACCTTGGAAGAGACCGGAAGTGCCAGAACCGCAAACCAGGCAAAGACCTGTGTTCACTCAACCATTGCAGAACATCGATGCCATTCCCGAAGGACATACAGCTCATTTCGAGTGCAGGTTGATTCCTGTTGGAGATCCCACGTTGAAGGTTGAATGGTTCAGAAATGAAATCCCTCTCGAGACAAGTAAGTCGAGTTCTTTCATTTTTTTAATTTAAAAATTCGAAAATTGAAATTGAAAATTAAGTTAAGTTTAAGAATTTATTGGGGTTAGAATTAGAAAATTACGAAGCATATAAAAATTTGGATATATGTGTTTATTTGAGAATTCAAAGATTAAATTTGTAAAATTAAAATTAAATATGAAAATTTATATGAACATTTATTCTTCAGGTTCACGAATAACCAAAGTTCACGATTTCGGATACGTGTCGTTGGATATCACTCATGTCAGAGAGGAAGATGAAGGTGTCTACATGTGTCGTGCTACCAATCCACTTGGTGAAGCAGTTACAACTGCTTCGATGAAGATCAGAAGTCAGTATTTAATTTTACATTTATCAATATATATCTTCAACTAAATCTAGCATCTATATTAATTTCTATTCTCGATTTCTCGTATTTAGGTAAAGCAAGTATTCAGTTAGACACCCAACATCCCGAAGCCCAACGGAAGATCGCCCAACTTGAAGCCGATAAAGGACCGAGTCGCACTGAAGAGCCAGAAAAAGTATTCGACAAACCCATCTTTACGCAATTATTGACTGGACCCACAGAATTGTGGGAAGGTCAAACGGCTAGATACGAATGCAGAGTCGTTCCAGTTGGTGATGCCAGTTTAAGATTCGAATGGTACATAAATGGAGTCGAATTAAAAATGGGTAAGGACTTTACTCATAACGATGAAAACGAATTAAATAATCTATTTAAGTACCCCAAAAGGTATAGCTATTATACAAATATTTTGCATTTTTTGATGATATTCTATCGAGTTCATCTACTTAAAACTTTCAGTATTTTATTTTTTTTAACTCTATTTAATTTAATCAATTTTGTAAAAAGACCCAAAATATTTAATAAACCTAGATAAAACTTAAATATTCTTCAATAGGATCTCGGTTCCATGTAAGCCACGATTTCGGCTACGTGACTTTGGATATCCTGAAAGTAATCACGGAGGATTCAGGTGTGTACACCTGCAAAGCGATCAACAAAGCCGGCGAAGCAGTTTCCTCGATATCTTTGAAGGTCAAAGCGCGCTCGGCCATCGATGCTGAAAGTTTGCAACCGGATGCGTGGCAAAAGATCCAATTGAAAGAGGCAGAGATGAACAAAGTGCCAGAAATGTTCGTAGACACGACGCCTCAACAAGCGCCAGTGTTCACCAAACACTTGGAGAGCTACGACAAACTCGTGGAAGGTCAACACGTGTATTTAGAAGCTCAGGTAGAACCAAGAGCAGATCCGAATCTGCGCGTGGAATGGTTCAAGAACGGAATTGCTCTTCAAACTGGAACCAGACTTCGCAGTACCTTCGATTTTGGCCTCGTCACGTTGTCCATCAATGGCCTCAGATCCGACGATTCCGCCATTTACACTTGCAAAGCCACCAATCTCCTCGGGGAAGCTGTGTCCACCTGCAGCCTGAAGATCGTCGATCGCCACTGGTTGCTCGGTGATACTCTTCATCCTGACGCACTTCCAAAGATCGATGCTCTGGAACAACCTCACGTCACCACAGCAGAGCAACCAGAACCGATATACGAAGTTCCAGTCTTCATCACTCATTTAAACAATGTCGAATGCGTGGAAGGTGACAATGCGCACTTCGAGTGCAACGTGGAACCGTCCAAAGATCCAACGATGAAGATCGAGTGGTTCATCAATGGAAAACCGCTTCCAACTGGAGCAAGATTCAAGTCGACTTACGATTTTGGCTACGTTGCTTTGGATCTTACCCATGCTTACGAGGAGGATTCAGGAGTGGTGATTGTTAAGGCAACGAATTCGAAGGGATCAGCCCAGACGTCAGGCACCCTGAAATGTACCAGCAAGCAGAGCATCTATCTGCAAACTCAGCATCCCCAAGGAGAGGCTGGATTGGAGAAAGTGAAGGAAGTGGAGGACGCTTATCTGTCCAAATTGAAGAGACCAGATGCTGGACCGGAACAAGAATATCCAAAACCTGTATGGACAGTACCTCTGCAGCCAGAGTTCAAGCTGGGTGAATCTGAACCTCTTCATCTGGAAGGTCAAGTTGAACCCAAGGATGATCCAAATTTGAAGATCGAATGGTACTTCAATGGAAAGGCTCTGGAGCATGGGTCTAGGTTCAAGATGACCAGCGACTTTGGTTTCGTCACTTTGGATCTGACCGACGTGTATGACCGTGACTCTGGAATTTACACTTGCAAGGCCTACAACAAGGCAGGAGAGGCCTTCACTTCGACCACGATCTATTGCTCGACTAAGGAGAACATCATCGAGAAATCTCAACATCCAAAGGGCAAGGAAGGTCTCGAAGCGATTCAAGATCTGGAAGAGTCGTTGAAACGACAGGAAGGAGCTCCACCGGAGAGCGAAGAAGGTCATCCACCTGTGTTCACGTCTCAGTTCGAGAACCTGACCAACTTATCTGAAGGGGAGATAGCTCACTTCGAGGCATCTCTTACGCCAACTGGTGACCAAACAATGGTAGTCGAGTGGTTCTACAATGGAAAATCGTTAGAGGCCAGTCATCGCACGAGAACGGTCTACGCCTTTGGCATGGTCGTTCTTGAAGTTCTTGGAACTAAGATAGAAGACTCTGGCACTTACTCCTGCAGGGCTACCAACAAATGGGGCGTGGCTGAAATCAGTGTGCAATTGGAATGCGTGGACAAGTCTAAAGGACAGAAACCAAAGTTCACCACCCATATCCAGTCTCTGGAGGGTCTGAAGGATGGCCAATCAGCGCATTTCGAGTGTACTCTGATTCCAGTCGGAGATCCTCACATGAAAGTCGAATGGTTCCACAATGGACAACCTCTGAGACACTCGTCCAGATTCAAGATGGTATCCGATTTTGGATTCGTCGTGATGGATATTGCTGGTGTGATGGCTCACGACACTGGAGAGTACGTTTGCAAGGCAAGCAACAAATTCGGCGAAGATTACACCAAAGCCACGTTGAAATGCTTTGGAAAGAGCGGGGTATACCTCGACTCGTTGCAACCCGATTCCCTGGCTAGAATCAGGGAGTTGGAGAGTTATGGTGGTGAACAACCTACCACGCCAACGACACCAGTGGCAGAGCCGCCCAAATTCATCACGCAAATCTCAGATATCACGAAACTGATTGAAGGACAATCCGCTCACTTCGAGGCTAGACTTACACCCGTCAATGATCCAGACTTGAAAGTCGAATGGTACTACAATGGAAAGAAACTGCCTCATGGACATAGATATAGAACCTTCCACGATTTTGGTATCGTTATCTTGGATATATTGTATTGTTACGAGGAAAATTCTGGAGTTTATGAGTGCAGAGCTTTCAACAAGTACGGCGAGGACACGACTAAAGCGACCTTAAAATGTTACTCCAAGTCGAGTCTCATTTTGGAATCTCAACTTCCTAAGGGAATGGAGGGTGGATTGGAGAAGATCCAGACTTTGGAGGACTCGATGATTCGTACAAGAGACGAAAAGATCGTCGAAGAAAGAGGAAAAGCTCCTGTCTTTACCGTGCCCTTGAGCAACATCGATGGCCTTCGCGAGGGGGAGAGCGCGCATTTTGAAGCTAGACTTACACCCACTGACGATCCAAAACTAAAGGTAATTGCATTAATTCATTGTTTATTATATAATTTTAATATAGAATGGCAAATGTAGAAAATTTTTTAAAATTTTACATTCCAATATTCATCACAGAATTTTTATTAACAAAGTCAACATGTTCCAACATAATTCGATTTAAGATAATCGCTTCCAAGCATCTTCGAACAAAGAAAGAAAATAAATTATAAATTATAAAACTATTCATAGGTCGAATGGTTCTGGAACGGTAAACCACTGCGAACAGGCACTCGTTTCCGCACCTTCTGCGATTTCGGCTTCGTGATTCTCGAGATCTCACCGATCTATCCAGAAGACTCTGGCGAATACAGTTGTCGAGCAACGAACGACTACGGCGAAGCAGTGACCACCTGTACCATGAAATGCACAGGGAAACGAAGTATCATCCTCGAGTCTCAACTGCCAAAGGGAATGGAGGGCACCATTGACAAGATAGCCGAGCTGGAAGGTCTTGGAAACGAGCCAGGCGAAGTGATCCCGGACGATGATACGGGGAAACCACCGGAATTCATCACAACTCCGTCCGACTTAACCCTAACCGAGAATTCCTTGGCGCATTTCGAGTGCAGATTGACACCCATCAACGACTCCAGCATGAGAGTGGAATGGTTCCACAATGGAAAGCCTCTTTTGGCTGGAACCAGGATTAAGACCATCCACGACTTTGGCTTCGTTATCCTGGAGGTGGCCAATTGTTACCAACGCGACTCAGGCCTGTACACGTGCAAAGCGACCAACCGCCATGGCGAAGCAACGGTCTCGTGCAAACTTCAAGTCCGTGGACGACAAGGAATCATCTTGGAACCTCAGCTGCCTACCAATTTCAAGACCGGAACGGAGAGTATCCAGAAATTGGAGGAGGCTTTGTACAAGAAAGATGAGATATTGACCGAAGAAGAGACGCCCAATCCTCCCAAATTCACCGTCGAGTTGAAGGATATCGAGGTGGAGGAAGGCGCGCCCAGTCATTTCGATTGCAGAGTCGAACCTGTCGGCGACTCTACGATGCGCATCGATTGGTTCCACAATGGAAGATCGTTCGCCACTGGATCTCGCGTGCACCAGATAAACGACTTTGGTTTTATCTCGTTGGATATGTCGTATACCTATGCCAGAGACAGTGGCGAGTATGTTTGCAGAGCTACCAATAAGTGGGGTTCTGCTACTACCAAGGCTACCATAACTTGTAAATGTAAGTAGAGTTATTAGTAGTTACTTATTTTCTAGATTTTTTTTTTAAAAATTAATATCTCTGGATATTAAAAGTATTCGAAATTTCGTCAGTTTCCAATCTTAAAATAATTTATCAAATAAAAAATAATATATCAATTTTCAAACATTTCAGCTAAGAAAACCATAGATTTCGACTCACAGCTGCCTTCAGGCATGAGTGGCGAGAAATTGAAGGAACTAGAACGTGGTCCAGTCAGCGAACCACCGCCTGCTGAAGAGCCACCACGTCAACCACCGAAATTTATCACGCATATACAATCAGCAACAGTGGACGAATCGGAAGCGGTCAGGTTCGAGTGTCGCGTGGAACCGAAGGACGATCCGAATCTCCGTATCGAATGGTACAGAAATGGAAAATTGATCCCGGCTGGACACAGATACAGAACGATGTACGATATGGGATTCGTGTCTATGGATATTTTGTATGTCTACCCTGAAGACTCGGGAGAATACGTGTGCAAAGCTATAAATGATCTCGGAGAAGACACTACTAGAGCATCGGTATCATGCAAAAGTAAGTTTCTTGATTTTATCTTTTGAAAAATTTAAAATTTGTTTATATATTATGTATATCTTTTGTAAATTTTAATAATATTTTATAAAGTTTTCTTATTATTTTTTTCATCAAGTTAAAAGTTTTATCAAATAAATTACTTCATAATCTTTACAAGTTTGCTACTAACTTTTCAAAAAGTATAATTACTTTTTGATAATTCTTATTTCAATAATACGAAAATAAAATTTTTATCAAAAATCTTATCTAATAGAAAAATTGCCAATTCTTTTATTTACAGAGTTGCCCAACATCATTCTACAGAACCAAGTGCCAAAGGGTATGAAGAAGTCGGAAGCGTTGATGCAGATGGAAGCGACCATCAAGAAGTACACCTCGGAAGTCCACCTTACAGAGGACGATCTCTACGACGCGGACAAGAAACAACCGCCTCGTTTCGTCACCCAGATCCAAGATCAAACCGAGCTGGTCGAGATGAACAGCACGAAATTCGAATGTCAATTGGCGCCAGTCGGCGATCCAAACATGAAGGTCGAATGGTTCTTCAATGGCAAACCTCTACCGCACAAGAACAGATTCACTCCTATTTACGATTTTGGTTACGTGGCCATGAACTTTGGCTGGGTCTATCCTGAAGACAGCGGCGAATACCTTTGCAGAGCCACGAATCTTTATGGAATGGACGAGACACGGGCTGTGATTCGAACGGCTGGCAAGCCTGGAATTATTTACGAGTCCCAATTACCGAAAGGCATGAAGAGTATCGAAAAGATCAGAGAAATGGAAGCTGCATGGCAAATGTAATAAACATTTTTATTTTTTATTAATCAATATTTCCCTTTTTCAAGAAACGTGTAGAATAGTTTTAAATATAGTTATAATATGACATTGAATAATTACCTTATGCGTGAATATTCTGCACAGAGTACCTGAGGAAGAAGGTGAAGAAGAGAAGGTAAGAGCGCCTCCAACATTCGTGAGCAAACCAGAACCAGTGACCGTCGAAGAGGGCGATTGGTCCAGATTCTGCTGTCGTGTCACTGGTCACCCAAGACCTCGTGTCATGTGGATTATCAATGGACACACCGTGGTCAACGTGAGCATCAATATTTTTATATTCTCGAATAAAGGAAAAAAATTATTTAATTTCGTTGGATTCTTCATTAAAAGTTAAAATCCCCCATATAATACAAAATTCTACGATTAAAATTAAATTACGATTATAATAATATATTAAATTTTTCTAATTCACGAATTCCCTTTATTTTGTAAATTTTCACAGGGATCGCGTTATAAACTGACTTACGACGGCATGTACCACCTGGACATCCCGAAAACGAGGCAATACGATCACGGAAAAGTGGAGGTGATCGCGAGAAGCTCGGTAGGCGAGGCACGCACCGAAACCACATTGACAGTGAAACCACGAAGCGACGATTATCGTGGCGTGTTGAAGAACTCGCCAAGACGTAAGTTGCCTATCCCGAAACATATATCCCAATACATGAACATGTCGTCGCATTCTTTGCGTCTCATCATTTATACCTCACTGAAACATAATATTCTATTCTGTTTATGAACTTCTGAACACATGATTATCATAATACAATAATCAATTATTCGAACAAATAAATTGATCGATCGATCCACCACCTCGCAAAGAATGCACGCACATAGAACAGAGAACAATGTTAGATATATTTCGTCGATATATCGAACATAGGCACTATATATAATACTACACGAAAAAAAAAATATATATATAAAATAATATTAAAATTAAATAGAATAGTATAGTATTACGTATATAGTATGCAATCGAAAGATATTATATAAACGACAACCGCAACACAGTACCTACATGAGATATCGATACGACACATACATTTCCATTCGAGTACAATAATAACACTCGAACATATACCTTACCCATGTATTGTCCCTTTCCTCCTTCTTCCGCCAAAAAAAAAAGAAAGAAAATGTTACGAAAGGATTCGAAAGATCGTCCTCGGGCGACACAAGCAGCTTCTTCTTCTTCTTCTTCTTCTTCTTCTTCTTCTTCTTCTTCCTGTTCGTCTTTGGGGTTCGGAATTTCTACGGGCGTATTCGAGCAATGTCGGCTAAAAGGTATCTTCGTTTCGGCGTTTTCAGGTATGAGAAACATAAATCAAAGAGAAACCAAGTCGTTATTATAGATTATTTTGTTATATACTTTTGTATATATATAAATATATACACACTGTATGTGTATACACACATATGTATTGTCATTGTCTTTCATTTTCTTGTTTTACCAAACATGAAATGAATTGTGCACGGAGAAAAATATTGATTATCGTTAATAGAAGTAACGGCGGATCATCGAATTTATTTTTATTTTTATATTAATTCGTATTTTTTTTTGCACGATATATTTTCCTCCGTGTAATCAATTTTTATTGCACTGGAGAAAACGGGTGTATTGCTCAACTATTATTTTTTCATATTTTGTATTTATCTATATATATATAAAATCATTTCATTTAATCAATTTTATTTAATGTATTATTTATTATTCATTACATAACAACATTCATCTAATAGATTTCATTGTTATTAATTTTGTAAAATTAGTTGTGAGCAGGGTCCGTATTTCTCAGAGTGCTATTCAACATCGATGTAAATAATACTCGTCGTGGATTTATTTAAGAAACGTGTATATAAAATCCCTCGTTACCCATTTCCCTTAAAACGATATTTTCAAACAGCAGAGATTCAGTGTTTCATAAAAAAGAAAAAGTATCGTCTTTATTTCGTCGTAATTTATTAAAATTTTGCAATTCAGAAATAACTACTTACTGGATCTCTCTGTATGTGTCAATGAGAAATGTTCAGTTGATTGTTCGATGTGATTCCAACGAGATTGGAACCGTGGTTCCACGTGATCTAACTTGAATCATCCGGATGTCCACCTCTGTCTCCGGTTGCCTGGTTTCCGGGCGTCCTGTCCCTCTCGCGCAGCTGGCGTCGTTATGTGTTGCATCGCCAATGAAGTACTGTGTCGTAATTCCCCGTGATTTTTTTCTGTCTTCTCTAAAATATAGCGTTCCTCCTCGATTCCACTTTGTCTCTTATTATCATCTCGATAAATTTGATAAATAATAATTTAGCTATAATCTAATCTTTATTTATTATTTTCATGTAAATCCTTTGTTTCATTCATCTCGTTATTTTTTTAATAATTAACGAAAAATTCGGAATTATACAACATTCAACACTTTTTTAAAAAAATTTTGCTGATATTCGAATGAACTGAAATATTCTAAGATACTTTAAGGGTAAAGTTTCTTTAAAATACGACTGTATATATTATTGTTTCTTGTCAATATTTCAATTATTTATTTGTAGTGATATAAAAATTCAAAGTGATCGAGGAAGCGCTATATTTTCGGTCGAAAAATTGAATGTTTCCGAAGTTCGTCTGGCATGCGTTGTGACGTGTAAATTCGAGAAACATGGAGGTCTAACGTGTATTTTCCCTAGCTTGGTATGATTACGGGCTGACCCAATACCAAACGGAGCGACAGAACACAGAGCTCGAAAGAGTTTTCGACGAGAGGCACCACAATATCTCTCAGGGCATCGAGATCGCCACCGAACACCTTGGACAGAAGGTCTACAAAGAACCAGAGACAGAGTGGCAAAAGTCTGTGAAGAGTAAGAAGAACGAGGACTATTACAACAAGCTGATGACCCTCGAGGAGGAACAGGTCTTAAAGGAGAGTAGATTGAGAGAATCCAGCCACCAGTTTGCCATTCCCGGCGAAAAAGTTGTCGCCCATTCTGTGGCGAAGGGAATGGCCCAACAATACGAGGAGACGCTGTAAGTAATACTTTCCATTTCCATTTTCCTTTAATTTTATATACTTTTATATTCATATTCATATTTACAAGATCACAAAAAGTATATATAAATATATATTGTTATTTATTTGTTATAACATACTTTATATCTCGTTCTTGACAATACAATTGTGTTACATATTAATGAATGGACACATTATATTTGATATTTGCACTTATACTTTTCTATGAATATTTATATGTATCACAAGTTACATTTATTAACGTTATACGCACATTTTATATTTTCTAATTCAATTTACGAAGCCATTATTCAAAAATAAATAAATAAACGAGTGGAAAAATTTCCAGGGAAGACAAGAAGGACGAGAAAATTCAGGAAACACAGCAGACAACCACGACGAAATTCGTGAAGAAGCCACACACGACGGAAGTGGACATCGATATGGAGCGCGTGAAAGGAAGGTATCCTCCAGAGCCGTCGGAATCCACGGTGCACGGGCGCGAGGTGCACGTAGCCAAGCAAAAGCAGATCCAGAAAGAGGTCAAAGGCGACCTGGAAATCACCAGGAAGATAACTGCCACGGAAACGACCGAGGTGGAGCACAAAGCGAAAACTCAGGAGCGCATCGTTCAAGGTCCAACGAAACCGGCCAAACCTCCTGTGTTCACGAAGAAGATTCAACCTTGCAGAGCGTTCGAGCAGGAGCAGGCACGATTCGAGGTCGAATTCGACGGCGATCCATTGCCGACCATCAAATGGTACCGCGAGGATTTCCCTATACAGAATTCTCCGGATCTTCAGATCTACACGTTCAGCACGAAATCGGTGTTGATCATTCGCCAAGTTTTCATGGAGGATTCCGGTGTGTTCTCCGTGATCGCTGAGAATCGCGGCGGGAAGGCGAAATGCAGTGCAAATTTGGTGGTCGAGGAGCGTAGAAGGCAACCGGGTAGAGGTGGAGTGGTGCCACCTAGCTTCCTGTCCACCATTCAAAGCACTTCGGTCACCACTGGCCAACTGGCTAGATTTGACGCCAAAGTGACCGGAACTAAGCCTTTGGATGTTTATTGGTTGAAGGTAATGGGTCTTCTTTTTGATTTAATATAATGGGATGATTATTAATTATGATCTGAAAGAATAAAGAATATTGAAGGAAGCTAACCTTTCGTTACAATAATACGATAATCGTATTGGTGAATAATGAGAAGAATTGCAAATTATAGACTTCTACCTAAACGAGTTTTTACAATTTTACTTTACAAATAATTCTTCTTTTTATAGTACTATTTAAATAAGAAATTTATACAAAGATACATACAACACATTTTTATATTATTACATATCATCAATGTAGAAATATTTCAATTGAATTTATTTAGAACCAGTTGTAACCAATTCTAGATAATTATTAAATTGATTTATATCGTTTCTAATTTATTTTTTATAATTACAGAACGGCAAAAAAGTGATTGCAGACATTCGTTACAAGACGCTCGAAGAGGACAACATCTACACCCTGTTGATTCTGGAAACTATACCAGAAGATTCGGGCAAATACGAATGCGTCGCGATAAATAGCGCTGGAGAGGCGCGTTGCGACGCCGAGTGCACGGTCCGTGGCCCTCAATCTCCCGCCAAAACCGCGAAACCAACGACACCTGGCGTCGAGAAGGCGCCGCAAGTGTTGGAGCCGTTGAAAGATCAAACTATCAGAGAGGGTACGTCCGTTGCGTTCGCGTGTAGGATCACTGGGAAACCAGTACCCACGGTGCAATGGAAGAAAGGCGACAAGGTATTTGTGATAAAATAATACGATTGGGTTAAAGATCCAGATTTACCCGTAAAACTAAAATTTATTTATCGTTCCAGGTTATCAAACCATCTAAATATTTCCAAATGCAGAAGGATGGCGACCTCTGCACCCTGAGGATCTCTGAGGCATTTCCCGAAGATGAGGGAGTTTACAAGTGCATTGCCAAGAATCCAGCCGGTGATGTCACCACTTCAGCAAACCTCAGAGTTCTTGGTAAGATGCAGTCTCATTCACCAATGCAAAAATTTCAATAACATTCTAATCCTCTTTGGCTATAGTCCTGAATAATTTGAAAATATGAAATTAAATAAATTTGACTTGTAAAACCATGAAATTTTTCAACTATCTAATTTTCTTCAAAGTTATAGCGGTTTAAAATTTTGCTAATTTAAATAATAATAATAGGATTTAAGATAAATGATTAGAAATTATCTTTTCTTTATACGATGATATCAGGAATCGAAAGTCGTATTTGGATAAGTGAAAATGTGTAAAAAGAGCAAGGTTTCACGCTTTCAATGATTTTTCATTGATTCGTCAAAGATCACTATCTTCAAAGTTAATCGAAAATCTAATTTTTTTTGTTTAAAGAATTATCTTTTAAATTTTTAGACACTTTCAGGCATACTATAACATGCAAAATCCTAGGTCTAATAATCGTTGTAAATTAGATATTTATTTATTATATATTAAATAATGATTATCTTGCTTTAGCCCCCGATGCAGCTGATGTTCTCCCCAAATTGTCACCACTGAAAGATCAAATAGTGTTTGAAGGACAACCGGCACAGTTCAAGACTCAAGTTACTCCAGCTAAACCAAAGCCAACGATCCAATGGTATCGCGAAGGTGCCCTAATTCCTCAGTCACCTGATTTCCAGGTGAGTTATCTTCCAAGATCGAATTAATTCTTCCAAACAATGGGATATTAAATATTCATAATTAAATTTGAATATAGAATCAATAAAATATTTCAATGTACATTCTCTTCTAATTTCGATTCAATTTCGAACTTAACGATAAATCGAAATTTTCCAGATGATTCACGAAGGCAATAACGCCGTATTGCTGATAGCAACCACGTACGAAGAAGACACTGGCACCTTCACCTGCCGGGCTACCACTTCAGCCGGCACCGTAGAAACCTCCGCCAAACTCATCGTAAAAAGTAAGAATTGAATAAAAGATACAAATTCAATTGCTAACACGAGACGCGATTGAATCTACGGGATATGCCTCTAGAGTGTTACGGAGAAACACGTGCACACGTGAAACGATTTCTCTTCCATGTTCTAAATGGAAAAAGAAGAGAAAGGAAGAAAATAAAAAAATTCAAAAGTTACTAACAATAACGACAGTCTGATGATTAATATAATGATTAATTTCAAAAGATTCAATTTAATTCACTTAATTATTATGTCAAAATTAATAGTTTTTTCATTTAAAATCAATTTTTTATCTTCTCATTTAAATTTTAATTTTTTAAATTTTATTATCAAAGAATTACTGAAATCAAAAATTGAATAATTATGCGTATTGATAATAATTGAATCACTCAACAAATATATATATATATGTTAAAAATAATTAACTTTGTGACTTAATTGGAATAAATCGTTTCAAAAGTCACGTGTTCCTTCGTCGATTATGGTTCATCGAGGACACCCGTGCGTATTTTTATTTTTTTTTTTCGCTTTTTTGTTGTTTTTCTCTACAAAAGAAAAAAAAATGAAGAAACCTAACCCACCAAGCGAATCGTTACCAATGTTCAACCCTTTGTTCCCCGCTCTCGACCCTTTTTTAATCAAAGTCACGAGCGAGCCCGGGGAGTTTTATACTAACTCGTCGTGTTTTTTTTTTTGTTCTTTTTGTTTTTCAAAGAGAAAAAAAAAACATAATAAAAAGTAAAATAGAAAAAAAAAGTACACAAAAAATAGTAGACGAGCGAGTGAAACGAGGAAAGTGATACATGTTTTTGCAGAGAGGCAAAAATTTTTGTCTCGAGTGTACGTGTTGTTTCACAGAAGAAAGAAAAAGAAAGATAGATAATTATAGAGAAGTATAGATATAATTATAATCGGTAAACGTACGTAAAAGGGAAAGAGTTATTAAATGCAACAAATTTAAAATTTAAGATTAAAAGTGAGAAATATCGCGGAGGTGGTGCTGAAAATGAGATCGGTTTTAATCTTGAAAAAAACGGTGAAATGTTTTGTAGAATTGAACTCGTTTAAGGTGGAAAACGAAAAAAATCGAAGCGTGTCGAGATTCGACCTGTAAGACGAGCGTAGCCGATTTTCCATCCGACAAGGTGCGATTTACGAGAGCGAGACACACGAGACTACGAGCGTCTTTTCGAATGGTCGAATTCGATTCCTTTTTTTTTGATTTTGATATTCGATGAGGTGGTGCTTTGGACAAGAATCGTTTGAGAATTTTGAGAACGAATCGCTGCGAATTCTCCTCTTTTGCTCCGCTTTATGTATATAAATCTCGATGGCGGGAATTTCGAACAACATCGAACAATGGAATCGAGATAAGAAAAAATGTTGTGGTGGAGAAAATATGGATGAAAAGAGAAATTCGGATTTTTTGGAAACGGTACAACGAACACGTAACTCGTTTTCTCGTTCGATTTAGCGTCGATGTTCATTATTGAAAAAAGAAAAAAAAAAAAGGAAAAAACATGATAAAATATATATATCGTAAAAAAAAAATATATATATATAATATATAAGTGTATACATTATTCACACGATGCATTAAATATATTATTATATTAGGAATGATTTGTTAGTTAGTTCTACACTGACGTGATGATGAATTTTATTTAGTTACACAGCCTACACGCAAATAATTTCTCCTTTAACGTTTTACTAATCGATTATTTATTATTGTACAATGGAAAGGCCAATAAAAACCAATGTTTTAAATACGCACAAGCCTCGTTTGTTGCCGATTCGATACGATCTAGCATTGCATACATCATATGCATTAGGATTGATTAAGGGTCTACTGAAATGTTTATTATTGATGGCATCTCGAAATTCATAGTTACGTATCCATATATACGTGAGTGAAAATTTGAAATGTTAAACGCAAAAATTAAAATGAAACGAAAAATTAGATTATAAAATTTCTCTAAATATCAAATTTAAAATATACAATTAAAAAAGAATATCATAAAATGTTAATTTTAAGAAGAGTGAGGATAAAGAAATGTTCTACGAAATATTTTAAATATTCGAAATAAAAAAAAAAGATGACGAAATGGATTTGAAAAGAATTCGCCACGAGAGACTTTAATACTTTAAAAATTACGAAATCAGTTAACGCAGTTGAATTCAAAGAAATTTTTCCTGAAACACATTAAATACCTGGAAAATTGCCCTGAAAATAGAAAAATCATCGTATAAAAGAATTTTCCACGAGGTTAAATATCCCCAAAGTAATCCCAAACAAATATAAAACCAAAGGAATTTCCTATGCAACATTCTAAACTAAAGAAATCTATCAAATTGATTAAATTCACACCAAAAATTATATTAAAAGAAATCGATAAATGGTATAATATGTAGTATGATATCAAAATTAAATAAAAAGAAAAAAGAAAGAAAAAGAAAAATCAGGAAAATAATCACAAAATCCTGAATCGAAAGAAAGCCTTTCTCCCGCATAGAAGATTATCGTCTCGGAATGTACGAATGTGCCAGGCTGCGGACAAATATAGGAGCAGCGAATGTAAATTGACTTTTGCACTCCGCGACGTAATTGCCAGCCACGTTTCCAAGCGTCATAAATTCGTCCGCGTTTTGCTTACGAAATGCGTACCCGGGAAACACACCGGGGTACACACGGGATGAATCACGGCTCGTAAACCGGCTCACCACCTTGAAAATAATCGCGAAACTTTCGTAACGGGGTGGGTGAATCGTTGGATGGAAATCGAGGTGGATAGAAATAGAAACGGGCCGTTCTTAATCAGCGTGACGATCGATCGGACAATGAGTCGCGAGGATTGTTAACGAGCGATCCCCACGGTGCAACACTTGGCAGATTTATACAACGGCTAAAATAAGGGGAGAGAAGATGCCCAAGTGTTGCTACTTTGCTTTGAAAACCGAGTCCAGATGCAGGGCTATATTTGACATCGAAAAACGAAAGCAAAATCCGTTGAGTTTCGTTCGAGAAACGCGCGAAGTTTAGGAGTTTAGGCCGGTTCGGGAGGCTCTTGGAACGTTCAAGTTGTTTCACAGTAGTTGGCCGTGTATATTAAGACGATGTTACGGGGTAGTATATAACACCTTTCACCGATTCGTTTCTATTTGAGGCGGGAATTTTTGAAAGAAGAATATTAGCAATTGGACGAAAAATATTCGTGGGTGGATAATAATAGTGGATTAAAGATAAATTAGGAATTTGATAAAAAATGTTTGGCACATAATAATTGAATAATTGAAATCTTATTGGTTCGCATCTATTTTAGGCGGGAAATTTGAAAAGAGAAAATTAAAAATTTGATGAAAAATAGCCATATCAATGGATAATAATAATCGAGTAATTAAAATTGTATATTAACATTGAATTTAACAAATTTTCTCGATATTTTTTTTTAAATAAAATAACGATCAATATCTTTTTCTTTATGTAAAAATAAAATATATCCAGTAAATTCTCTAATTCTTTATCAAATACGTTTTATAAAATTAAATAAAAGATAATTTCAATTACGTATATTTCACCTATCTAACCCAATTTTTAATTACAGAGTAATAAATCTAATTTAATTTTAAAACTTTGTTTTTATAACGCCAATAATAAACATCTTCGATTTTTTTTCTTTCAATTTTCGTTAAGATAACGAATAATAAGTTATTAGTAAATAAGTATTCATAATTCGATGTAAAATATACCAATTTTTAAATTAATCAAATAAGACAACGAAAGTTTCACAAATTTTCACAAGAATTCTTAAACGATTAAGAAGATCCACTTATTCCAAATTCCATTGTTTCTATCTCAATGTTTTCCCATTATACTATAATAAAATAATTTAAAGAAAGAAAAAAAGTGTATTCTCCTTAAACAACTATATATCATAGAAAGAAAGAAAAATCTTTTCTTCGCATAATTTTCATTTTTCTATTCGAGATTCTGGCTGCCTCGAGATTCTATTCATGGCTGCCTCGATGGATTAAGAAAAAAAAAAAAAATTTTCGTTTCGTCTCCCTCGTTATATGTCGCTCGTTGACGCGAGGGATTTCCACCGGCATATACCGCTTATATACTCGTCTTTTACGATCCACGTTTCTGTCTGTACCCGGTATCACCTTTCTCTCTGGTAACTGGTTTAACGAGCGTGAAGAGGTAAACGTATTTTCCTCATCGCTTCTGGTAGTCCGCCTCGTTTCAAAACGGAGGGACGGCGGAGGGTGCACCAGTGCCGTGTGCACACTCGGCTAGGCCCTCTTCTTAGGCTATTTCTGACCACGTGACGTGTATAACATTACCCGGCTATATTTGGTCGCCGATGAAGAACTCGGCGAACATACGGCAAAATTCACGTGGGGTCTAGAATCTTCTTGCTTCGATATCGTGCACACGAGTCGTGCACGATACCACTTTTCGATATTTTGCTCGAGAGACGATTCGATTGGATGGATTCTTCGTCTCGTATCATCGAGTGTGATGCGACACGGTCCAATGAATTATTTTATTGCATATTGTCATTCGAAATATAAAGGATACCAATTGTGAGAAGGATTTCAATTTTCTTCTGTGATTGAAATATGAATTATTTAAATGATAGGATGCAGTGCAATTTATAATTTTGTTCTGTATTGTCACTGTGAATCCGTATTTAAATAGATAATGCCACACGATGATGTATGAGAAAGAGTCGAATTTCTTCTGCGATAGAAATAAATATAATTGGACGATGTCTTGCAATTATTTTAAATGATTTTATTTCGTACCATTATTAAGATAGATATTATTGTAATAGCAGAGAATTGCAACACATTTTTCTCGAAGATTAATTTAGTTAGATTTTGTTATTTTGATTTGAAAAATTGAGAAATTTTACGAATTGATTTAATTTCTGATATTTAATAAATAAAATTGCATTATGTCGCAAAATTTTCTGTGATACTCAATGACGACATGACAGCAGAGGATATACAACAAACATGTAAAAAAATATTGGGTTTTTATTTATCGGCCTTTCAACACTTTCATTGTTTACTCCTCGATTCGAATTATTTTATGATAGATTTTATGATATTACGAGAATTAGATATTATTGTGGATATAAATTTTTTTTAAACTTTCAAGATTTTATGGATAGATATTTTATAATTATAGAAAGTGCAGAGTGAAAATAAAACTTATGGCAATAATTAGTGCCAACTGGAAAATTTATGTAATTACTCACTTTTTCCTGATGTTTAAATGAAATTACTACATTTCTTTTTTTTAATTTCTTTAATGAAATTATATTATTACCAGGTAATAACAAATATAATGAAAAATCCAAACTAGCAATGAATCTCGAATAGAAAATCGTTTGTATAGGAAATGGGAGTTGACAAACAGATGACTATTTATTAAATATCGATACAATTAAATAGTAACAAAAGTTTTCTTAAACAATCATTAAATGCAGTTTCTGAAAATATAAATTGATCGTATAGGGCTTACAAAATACATAAAAATTCTAGAATAACATTTAAATCATAAACTTTGAAAATAATAATATACAATTAACGTAAAATTAAAATCATTTGGCAACGACTTAAACGAAATCCTGTTAATATTAAAGAATTAAACCATAATTCAAATGTCAATGATATAATATACAATAACTTACATAAAAATTAATTTACTATAATTAATCTCATACTTCGAATCGTAATTTCTTCACAAAATAAAAATCTTAAAAAAACAAAAAATCATATACCACGAGTCCTCCATCTTCTCTAAATTCTTTTAAAAAAAAGAACAAACGATATTCTACGATACAAACAATTTCATAATTTCTTCTCTCGCTCAGAATAAAGATTATCACGAAATCATTCTTAAAGAAAGATTAGAAGTGGAGCAGACCCGTAACTCCCCATGATCAACGCGCGTGACCGGAAACAAAGAAGATTCCCTCGCGTTCCATTGCGTGAACCAGGCCTGCATCCAGCGCACGATGCTCCGTGTACGGAACGATGGTATTCTCGTGTTGCCCACCGCGTTTCAGCCTCGCGAGGAGGATCATCGTCATATTACTTGACCGGTCCTCGCACGACACCGTTACGAACCGACGACCTGATGCAAAATTAGACCGTGAATCCGGTCTGCACGGCCGTTTGATTAATCGCGGGGAGGGGTCGTAATGAATCCGCCATCTTCTTCAACGTGCCAAAGCCTCGAACACGGTCTTAACTTTGTTTAACGTAATTATATCGTCAGATGAGAGACACGAGCGGTGAAAATTTCCGTCAAATTTAATTATAATTGGTATAACACGAAGCAGTTTTGTTGTAGAATTTCTCTTACAATTTATTGTAACGTGTTGTTTGACGAGGAAGAATATGATGTATTGTAAGACGATTTGTTCCAAACTTGAAATTCTCGATGCAAATCGTTCATAAAAATGACTAATGGATACATTGGAAGAAGAATGTTATTTGTTCCTTGAAATAAGAAATTCTTTTATGGATTATTCTCTTAATTTGATTTTATTTAATTATCGTATTTATTCGGATCACTTTAAGCTATTTAATATTGGAAAAGATGGAAAAAAAGGATTTTATTGCTAAGAAATTTTATTGAAAGTATAAAAACATGAAACGAATACATGAAAGTAATTCATTCAAAATTCATTTTGAGAAAGAAGATGGAAAGTAATGGGGAATGGTTTCACAAAGAATTGACAATTAATAAATTTCGTTTTAAATAAATGGCGATTCTGAATTTTCAAGACATCATCGAGTTAAATTTTTAATAAAATTATCGATGAAAAATAATCATGAGAAAAGGGAGAACGAAAAGAGAAACAATCCCGGCGTTTTCGTCGATCATAAATAAATGTTAGATTCGACCTAGCTGGGTAAGAACCAAGAAAATTGATATCGTGCATGAGATTATTTCGAGCGTGTGTGTGTGATCGTGCTATGAGATCAAGGCTGTTAAACCGCTATACGAGAGGTAATTATCGTCCCCCACTGTGAACTAATGAATTCGAGATGCCGAAATAACCGACTTGACAACAACAGAATCAAGATCGTTGTCGAACGAAATATAGCGAAGTATTTTTCTCAAGGTTTTCAGAGACCCTTAAGATTCCATCCACCATGATATCACGTGTATCCTGGACAAGATTCTTCTTTGCGTACACGAATCGTTTTTTAGATCGAGTGTAAGAGAAATTTTAAAATTTTGTTTATATAAAATGTAATGTATCACGTATCATGATCGTTTTAGAGAATTTTAAAAAAGAACGGATTATTACTTGAATAGAAATGGATTTTTGCTCTGGAAGAAAAAATTCCATTGCTTTGATCATAAGAAGAAGGATAAGGCCACGTGTCGAATTTAAAATTCTTTAAAAATAGATTCCTCTTCGTGTACACAAAGAATAAAGATCAAGAGACTGGCTATGATATCAGATTTTTCAAAATCATAATCCTCAAGAAATATATTCCATGCTTATTTGCATTAATTATCATAAAAAAGACAAAACCAAAACGATTCTCTGAAAAATCAATGATGACATCAGTCTTTTGAAGTTGATATTTCTCATTTCATCGAAACAAATTCCTATTGTACACACGATATTTAATTTTAATCCAGAATCCTCGAAAGAAAAATAAATTCTGTCCCCTGGTTTTATCCTTTGATCTTCGTTCCTCATCCTCCATTTTACTATTCCAGATACCTTTTCGTATACATAAAATCCAAGAAATCCATAAATTTCTCATTATGCATTTTCAAAATTAATTCCTTGAATTCGAAATTTTATTAACGATCCCCCAAAGATTCTAAAACAAATTCCTCTTTACGTACAAATATTCAAATCCAAAATCTTTAAGAACAGAAATACAAATTTTACTCCTTCAATAATCCGATACTCTAGAAAAACAAATTCTCCAAAATATCCTCCCTCTATAAAAAAGATTAATTCAATCTTCCTCATCTCCAATAATCCTTCGAGAATTCCATAAAAATTAGATTGTCCATCCATAGAAACGAATTCCATCCCTTCAATCGCATCCTCTCATCCTCCAAAAGGATTCCAAGAAGAACAAATTCCTTGCTCGAACCTCGCATCATTTACTCTTCTCCATCGACTTATTCGCACGACCTTGAATCAACGACGACCGAACCACCTGAAGCCATCAAGAGGAAGACAAACTGCCAAACATCTCGTCTGTCGGGGGAAGGGAGAAAAAGAAACGGGCAATGATTCATCGTGCGTGCGTGCTCGGGCCCTTCTTTTCATCTTCCACCCACAGCGGCCAGCCGTTGTCGACGACTGTTTGCCCGTTCGGCCGGGCGTCGATGGAGGGAGAAGGCAGAAGCCGCCGACGAAGCCGACTATTTCGGCCATCCCAGCTGCCTCAGTGATTCAGACCCGCTAGAAATAATACGACGGTGGAGCGGGTGTCAGCGCACTCTGGAACACGGGAACGAATTATTTCTGGTTGATCCGCGGCCCCTCGATCGCTCTTCGGCGAGGGAGGCCCTCGATTCAACATCGAGAGAAACGTCGAGATACACGGTCACAGTGTTGGCCATCGTCACGGATCGGTCGACTTACTCTGGCTCCTTCCAACTTCAAGCTTCGAGTTGTTAATCCCTTGTTATCGTTAGCTCGGCTTTGAACTTGTGTATTTTTTTATTTTCGACGATACATCGAGAAATATATCGGCTCGATTCTTGAAATTAACTTTTAGTGGGATGTGATTGGAAGGAATTTTGAAGTAGGCAGTTGCTTTGAAAGTATTGGAAAAATTTTTGACAATTGTAGTAATAAATAATAAAGGTATACATAGATACAGTAGAATTATATCCTAGATAACTTAATCTAAATCTTTAAATATAAGAATACATATTTTTCTATAAGCAGTAAATTTTTGACAATTGTAAATAGCGATGAAAATTAATAAGAATTTAAATATATAATTGTGATATATTATGAATCGATATGTTATTATGTATAAAAAAGAGATTAATAGAAATTGAGTGAAATTAGCATGAACGAGGGAAAGAAGAAGGTCAGGGACAACCACGTCTCGCTAAACGTTGATTTTATTTTTATTTCTGTACATGACCACTCCAATCGTACGAATGATTCATCGAATAAATTTTTGTGTGTCATCCGTTAAATCCTAGAGTTATTGTATCACTCCATCCGTCATCACGTGTCAGCCAAGGAACGATAAACAACAACCATTGTCTTGCCTACCTATATCATGAATCACGCTCCTAAAAAAAAAAAAAAAAAAGAATAATCATAATCGTCCTTATCTTGAACAATTACGTATGAAACGAGTCTCATACCTCACCAAAAAAAAAAAAAACGAATCTCAATTGCGAATAATTATTATCACAAACACATATATATATATCACTCACGAACGAGAAATTAAAAATTTAACAAATTTAACACGGAAAGAACGAGAAGAACCACCACTTGTATATTTCCACCGACGAGTCTTTCCCTTTTCTTCACTTTTTCACCAACGTGTAATTGTATACCGAACGAAAATCTCGAAATCTCAAAATTCTCGAATTGTTGTGAATTAAATTGAAAAAAAAAAAAAAAAAAAACCATGCACACCACCTTCGCGACGCTCGATCCGAGCAAAGAGTCAGACGTGTCCAGTTCAATCGCGGCTGCACTTCGATCGAACCAACTCTCTCTCTCTCTCTCTTTCTCTCGAGAACAAACCGATGCGGTCCGATCGAAGGCAGCCAGCTGTCAACAACACAACGAATGTTGATAACGAACGAAAAACTAGTAGTGCACTGAGTAATTCACCCTCTGTATCACTGAAACACCGCACGATATTTCTTCGAACGTTGGATATGTCTACGCGAAGGGAACGATGATGGAAAAGATTGAGAGAGGACGCGTGATCGTGGCGGACGACAGACTCGATCGTCTCCGGCTTCCAGTGGATGACTATTAAGGCTAGACTAAGCTCGGGGTAGAGAGTGTGCGTGCGTGAGACACGAGAGTCCAACCCCACCAACGAACTCGGCCACTGAAAGTAGCCTCCGCATGCATCATCCCCACCACGTGTTCGGGTTTTTCATTTTGAGTGGGAAACTGCGTGGCGACCGCCGTCACCTCCTTCTCTAGAATAATGACCCGCCGCCGGGTTATTAGCGAGCTTGGAATGCTAGACGGGGCTTCCGCGTTGCACCTACTCTCCGTGGAAACGTTCGTGTCTTACAGAGAGACGAGAGCGTGCAGACTTGTGTGCTGGAAGGCTGTGCACAGCGATGGGCAAAATAAACTCAATAATTGAATAAAGTTACTTCGGGTAATTTATTGTTCAAAGTATATAAAAAAAATTGAGATTATACTAAGAATTAATTATAATAGCTAGGAATAAATGTTCGAGCATTTTAATAAGTAATTAGTTAAAGTAAAGTTTATTCTTCAACGAGTCAATGTCCGACTCTGGCTGTGCACTTTGTCTCGTTTCGTTGGAATTTTTGGAAGAGAATTTTTTTTTTGGTTTCGTTTGATTTGACGATGGAGATTCGAGGGGAGAGGAAATTATTGGAATTTTGATGGTTTTTTTTATATTCATGAAGATTTAGTTAGAGATTTGATTGGAATGGAGGAAGATATTGATAGGGATTTGAAAAAGAAAAATTAGGAAATTGTAGATATTCAGATAATAAATGAGAAAAATTTCGAATTGGAGAATTGATTGATGAAGGATTTTTTAATAATTTTATAAAAAACGAAGATTAGAATTTTGAAAGAGAATTCTACGATTACAACTAAATTATAATAATTAGAATATTTGAAATTTGAAATTTGTCAATGAAAATTGTTCAAACAAGTTTTGATATAGTTGAAGAAAGTAGAGAATAATTTAAAAATAATTTAGAAAACAAGTTTAATAATAAATAGTGTAGCAGAATTGTAGTGTAGAGAATTTAATAATAAAGACGATTTCGATGCCAAGAAATTTCTTTACGATATGAAGAGAAAATCATTTGTACATGTTGCAAATGTTAATGAAATATATTCTGAATTAACAGTTGAAAAATTTGTCAATGAAGAAGAGAATTCCTTAATAATTTGGTAGAAATTATTTGAGAAGAAAATTTTACGATAAAAATGTTGATGATCAATTTCTTTATTTGAAAACTGTTAAAGTTGGGATTGATTCATTAAAATAATTTTAAATTTAGGTAGAAAAATGGATAATCAAAAAAATTCAACAGTGAAGAAAGGAATTCTTTTATAATTTCAACAAAATTATTAGAAATTTAAAAATCAATTAATATCATTAAATTACAAATATCTAACAAATTATTTTAAATATAATTCAATTTAATCTTCAAATTCTATCATTCGAATTAAAAATCCGAAATAAAATAATTCAATAGCAAATAATCGAACAAATATTATTATATTCGTGAGATATCAGATAATATTCATTATACATGTAATTGATTTGTAAATTATATTAGAAACGCATATTTATAAAATTAATAATATTCATTCATACAATTTTATTAAACTTTCGCGTTTATTTTGACACAATTCAACACAAGAAACAAAAAAATCCTATTAATTATTTATTCTCACGAAGAAAGAATTGTTCACGGTTAACACAAAAATACCCATAAAAGAGATGAAAAATAAAAAAAAAAAAGTACAAAACCGCGAAAAAGTTTCGTTTGGATTCTCCCTAGCCGATGACGAATCGTCCGTTTCTCGTCGTGTTTAAAAATAAAGTCACGCGAAGTTTAAGACCAGACCGTGTTCTACGATTTCGTTGATATTACGGCAAAGCCTCCTGCTGAGGATGAAAAAAGAAATCAAAGTAAGCATCGTGCCTGCGCCGACCATTTTCAACGTTTCGAGAATCGGTTAATCCCTCCTTTCGAAAACAATTATCGTCATAAATTCAATCTCTCTTCTTGAAAGAAGAAAGGGGGAAAAAACGAAAGAGAAGGAAGGAAATCAGAAAAAAATCATGGCGTTAAAACAAACAAGTTTCACGATTTTTTAATGAAATTTATTCGACTCGTACGACAACTACGATGCCGTAAATTCGTTACGCAAAAATACATCGTGTTTTGAAATGGAGGATCGTGGAATCAGATGTGATTTATTTTTAAAAATAAATCGCGCTTCATCAAGATTATTATTCCACGTCAGAATATTAACAATCCGAATAACTCGACTTTTCGAAGGCCGATCCGCTGGCGATCTGCCTTGATTTCTCTTCTGCGAGGTCGACTTGGCCCCGGTCCATAGGCCCCATCCAGACATTGCGAAACGTGAATTTTCAAGTGCATTTACACGCGAATACCAAGGAAAATTTATAAGACCCGTTACATTGCCGTGTGACCGTATTATGATTAATTGGAATTGTGATTTATCCGCGATTTTGCAAACTGGCCGTGTGTCGTCATTCATTGTTTTTATGTCACAGTCAGTCACAAAAGTATCTTCAAATATTGTAATAGGAATTCGCCTATTTTGAAAAATTGGATTTTAATGAAAACAAAATTACGTACACGAAACAATTTATTTCGTATGTAGAATTTTCTCTCAAAATATTTTTTAAGGGATATTAAAATCTGAATATTTCAGTTTAAAATTTATTATTTTGAAAAAGAAATATAATATTTCAAAAATCGATTTCATCCTTTTAAAGTTATTAAACGAATAAACATGATTCTAATGAATATTATTAGATTTTGATTATTACTGCCAATCTTAGTATTTATTTTATCCAAGATCAGGTTGAACTGTTTACTCATCTTATTTAGGTTACAGTTTTACATATAACAAGAATTTCATCGTCTTATAGATTTATTAAATTTAATATTAATATAGTAATGACAAAGTTTGTATTAAATCATTTATATGTACAAAAATTTTATTAATTTTAACAGAAACTATTATTATTATTTGACAGAAATTTTAATATTTTTTTTTTATCCAATAGATGAAGAAGAATTAAAAAAAGATCTTAGATCATTGTGATTTGTTTACAGTGTTTCATATGAAACAGAATTATTGCTGGTTTTGATAATATAATTTATTAGTTGGATTTGTCTATCAAGACTTCTGTGATTGACTATATGTATCATATTAAAATGAAACATGATTCGTTTCCTGTTTGCAATCTCGGTTGGTCTAATTATTCCATCCTTCCTTCAGACTCGTTCATTTTATTCGAGTTGTTCGGTGGCTGTGGTGGTAATAATTAAAAATATCCTCTGCTTGGATGGGCTCTCGTTTGGCATGTTACAGCACAAATGACGGCATTGTTCGTGAAATCGAGATACAAGGGGAGCACAGAAATTGAGAATAAATCATTTTGGATCGTTTTAATTTTTCGTTTCACAGTTCACGAGTGTTTCATCGTGAACTAGAGACGTAAACTTTTTATTGTTGGATACGTAAAGGAATTTTGACACTCGATTTATCAATGGAAGTAAATCTTTTGTTTTTATGTATATTTAATCGTTTTCCTTGACACTACAATTTTTTAATTCGATTGAATTTTCGTTATTTGTTCTGTTAATGTTTTGAATAAATATTTCGAATATGAATTGAATAAAAAGAATTTGTATACAAACGATACGTAATTTCTATAATTATAATTATGAGTACAATATTTTGCATATTCTATGAAATATTAATTAGATGACATATATATGTATGATTCATGTGTATGACTCATATAATAACATATGTCTATTATTTCTTCTGTATGTGATATTTCAAAGTTGAAATAATTTTGAAAGAGTTATGGAGAGAAGTTAATAGTAAACGAAGAAAATTAATTCCAATGAAAGATATTATAGAAGGAACAAAATAATTAAATAATTGATTTATAATTTTTGATTAACTGAATTTTTCTTGGATAATTTATTACATGATAAATAATTTAAATATTTATATAAATTTATAAATTGTTTTCACAAAAATCAATCAATATTACAACTTTTTAATCTTTTAAACTATATATATTTACAAAATGATTATTGAAAACCATTATTACATATCACCAATTAATCTTAAGCATGTATTAGATTAACTTATAACTTATAACAAAATACAAATGATGTAACAAACTTATTTCTATAATTAATTATAGTTATATGATTATATCTATCTATAACTAATTAAAGATAATACACCATATTCCACTAGAACACAAGAATCATTAAATCTTTAAAACGATAATTTAACATACACTAATAAATCACTTACCCGATTCACTTTTCATTTCGCGTACTAGTCTGCCAGCTTGTTTTTAGCATGATAATCAAATATCTCTTTCCCTGAAACGAGTGATGATTCAACGATCGCCATCGTGAAACGCGATTTAAAATTATTCTGGCGCGTGTATACCATTGCAGAGAGGAAAGGAGCGTATTACGAGGTTCCTGCTGAGACGGGACCAGATGTAAAACCGTCGACAGATTATGGAAGAGATATTATCCTAGAGCCATTGACTCTAGATGAAAATGGATTGCCACTCGAAAGTCTACCCTTGCAATCTGGTGACGAATCGTTACCTTGGAGAAAGGGACGGGTTCATCATCGACCTCGACTTGGCGACGTGACGCCATGGAGGAAAACGAAACCAAAATCTCGCGATACATCTTTGGACAAGTTGCAGACCGCGGAAGGCCAAGTGAAACCTTGGACAGAGGAAGCCGTAGTACTGAAGAAAACTCCGCAGGTGCCTCGTGAAACGCCGAGGGAAAAATTGGAGGAAGTCGAGTTGAAACCAACGAAAATCGAGAAGAAAGATATTACAAGAGCTAGCCTCGAAGCGGTTGATCTGAAACCTGTTGTTAGAGAAGTGACGAAAGAAGTAAAAACTGAAGAAGAGAAAATCACTCGACTGGATAAGACTACGGAAGAAGTTTACGTGGAAGAAGAAGATTCTAGATTTGTCAAAACCTCGAAAAAAATAGATGAAACTGTTCAAAGGAAAAAAGAAGAAGCTAAACCTTGGACCGAAGAGAAAGTTACGTTAAAAAAGTCAAAACTCGATAGGAAAGAGATCCCTAGAGAAACTTTAGAGACTGTGGAACTGAAACCTTCAAAGATCGATAGGAAGGAGATTGAGAAAGCTACTTTGGAGAAGGTAGATTTGAAATCTATTCCTACGACAGTAACTGAGAAGATTACTGAAGAAACGATCTCGAAGGCTGAATACCTTGAACAGGAGGACATTTCGATGTTGGATGTGACTAAGATCGAAGAAGTGAAGAAATTGAAGAAAGAAAAGATAGAAGAAAAAGTGGAACAAGCGAAACCTTGGACGGAAGAAAAGATCACCTTGAAAAAATCTAAACCAATAAAGAAAGAGATTGAGAAAGAAAGTATAGAAACTGTAGAACTAAAACCATCGAAGATTGAGAAATTACCTGATCAAAAACCAAGTTTGGAGAAAGTAGACTTGAAACCTATTCTAACGACTGAGAAAATCACCGAGAAAAAAGTCACTGAAAAAACTAGGTATTTTGAAGAAGAGGATACTGTTTTATTAGAAGTATCAAAGACTGAAGAACTGAAGAAAGTAAAGAAAGACAAGGTTGAAGAAAAACCGGAAGAAAAGCCTAAACCTTGGACTGAAGAAAAAGTTACATTGAAGAAGATCCAGCCTGTGAAAAAAGAAGTTGAAAAGGAGACGATAGAAACGGTTGAATTGAAACCATCGAAAATAACGAAAACTGCAATTCGAAAAGAGAGTTTAGAAACGGTGGATCTTAAAGCTGTCACGAAAGAAACAGAAAAAACAGTGAAAGAAATCGTGCAGAAGACTGATTACGTGGAACAGGAAGACACGACATTACTTGATATTTCTAAGGATACACAAATGAAGAAAACGAGGAAAGAGTCAATCTCAGTGGAAAAAGTGGAACAACCTAAACCTTGGACTGAAGAAAAAATAACACTGAAGAAAGCCAAACCTGAAAAGAAAGAAATATCGAAAGAAACGTTCGAGACTGTACAATTAAAACCATCCAAGCCAGAAAAGGCAGATATAGAAAAACCGAGTCTCGAAGAGGTAGATTTAAAACCTATTCCTAAGAAAGAAGTTCTTAAAAAACTTGAAGAAAAAGAGGTGGTCGTTGAAGATGACACGACTCTTCTTCAGATCACCAAGGACACTGAAACTGTCAAGATCGACAAAAAAGTAAAGAAAAAGGAGGAAGTTGAAAGAAAAACTTCGGAAACTAAGCCTTGGACTGAAGAGAAAATAACCTTAAAGAAAGCGAAAGTCGAACAGAAAGAAATTCGAAGGGAAAGTTTGGAAGAAGTGATCTTGAAACCAACTAAAACAGAAAAAAGAGAGATAAAGAAGGAAACATTGGAGAAAGTAGATTTGCAAAAAGTAACTGACAAGACTCAATTCGTAGAGGAAGAAGATACAAAAGTTTTGAAAATAGACAGAGAAGAAAAGATCGAGGAAGACAAAATAGAGAAAGTAGCGACTTGGAGAAAAGAAAGGAAACCGAAGGAACAAATACCATATCATGAAGAAGAGGATAAAACGATATTGGACGTAAAAAAAGATGTCGAATTCATTGAGAAACAGAAGGAAGTTCCAGTACCTTGGGCGAGAGGTAAGAAAAAACCTACAGAAAAAGTTCCTTATCATGAAGAAGAAGATATTACTCTTCTTGATGTTGAAAAGACTGAAAAGACGACTGAGAAACAGGCGAAGGAGGAAGTACCGGTTCCATGGGCACGAGGAAAGAAAGCAAAGAAAGAAAAACCTGAAGTTCCACAGAAAGTGCAATTTGAAGAAAAGCCAGTGGATGAAAAAGAAAAATTGGAGCCAACGCAAGTTCCATGGCTTCGAGATAAGAAAGTGACAAAGAAGATACCAGAAAAGAAAGAGGAACCGGTTGAGGATATCAAATCTGTCACATTGAAACCGGTCAGGCACGAACATATACCGGAAGAGAAGGAGAAAATAGAAGAGATAACATTGAAGCCTGTTAAACGCATTCCACGTGAAGAAGAAAAGAAAGAGGAAATACAATTGAAACCCATTCCGAAACCCAAGCCTGAAGAGAAATCACATGAAGAAGTGATGTTGAAACCATTCCAAAAATCGAAACCGGAAGAAGAGAAACCGAAGAAACCGGAATTAAAACCATTCGAGAAACCTAAACCTGAAGCACCAGAAGAGGAAAAAATACAGTTAAAACCATTCAAACAAGAAAAACCGGAGGAAAAGTCGATTATAATCCCACAAAAACTTCCGGAAAAACCACAAGAAGAAATAAAGGAAGTTGAAGAAGTATCATGGCATAGGAAACCGAAAAAACCGTCGATTACAGAAGAAAAACCTGTTGAAAAAATACCAGAAAAGATAGCAGAGGAAAAAGTAATTAAAAAGGAAGAGGAAATGATCGAAGATTTCAAATCAGTAGCTTTGAAATCGGTTAAACGAGAGAAAAAACCTGAGGAACGGGAAGATAAAGAGGAAATCACATTGAAACCAGTGAAACGTACTCATAAAGAGGAAGAAAGCACGGAGGAAATTAAATTGAAACCGGTAGAGAAACCAAAACCAGAGAAAAAGATCGAAGAAAAAGAAGAGAAACCCTTGAAACCGATCGAAAAAGAAAAACCAATTGAATCAGAATTGCCTTGGCGACGTGACAAAAAGAAACCTATCGAGCAAAAAGTTACCGAAATCCCAATTGAAGAGAAAAAAGTGGAAGAAGAACAACAGGAAGTTAGTTGGCGAAAACCACGGGAAAAAGTGATGAAGGAAGTACAAAAAGAAGAAGTGGAAGATTTCACGGCAGTTAAACTGAAACCAGCAAGAAAAGAAAAAAGACCGGAAGAAAAGGAGGAAAAGGAAGAAGTAGTATTGAAACCAATTGAGAAAATACTAAAAGAGGAAGAAACAATTGAAGAAGTGACACTTAAACCAGAAACAGTCGAAAATGGTGAAATTCTTGAAGAAAAAACTAAATTGCCATGGCGACGTGGTAAAAAACCAATAAAGAAAGAGATTAAACCCGAACAATTATTAAAATCTGAAGAAGAAGTATCTAAAAGGATAGAGGAACAAATAACACCTAAACATAAAGATGAGAAGCCTGACGAAAAAGAAATACCAGAGATTAAATTAAAACCAGTTAAACATATAGAAAAACCAGAAGAAGAGAAACCTGAAGAAGTAAAATTGAAACCTGTAAAACGACTTCCTAAAGAAGAAGAGGAAAAAGAAGTGGTAACGTTGAAACCAATAAAGAAAGAAAAACCAGAAGAAGAAAAACCAGAAATTAAATTGAAACCAGTAAAACGTATAGAAAAACCAGAAGAAGAGAAACCCGAAGAAGTTAAATTGAAACCTGTGAAACATCTTCCTAAGGAAGAAGAGGAAAAAGAAGTGGTAACGTTGAAACCAATAAAGAAAGAAAAACCGGAAGAAGAAAAGCCTGAAGAAGTTAAATTGAAACCAGTAAAACGTATAGAAAAACCAGAAGAAGAGAAACCCGAAGAAGTGAAATTGAAACCTGTGAAACATCTTCCTAAGGAAGAAGAGGAAAAAGAAGTGGTAACGTTGAAACCAATAAAGAAAGAAAAACCAGAAGAAGAAAAACCAGAAATTAAATTGAAACCAGTAAAACGTATAGAAAAACCAGAAGAAGAGAAACCCGAAGAAGTGAAATTGAAACCTGTAAAACGACTTCCTAAAGAAGAAGAGGAAAAAGAAGTGGTAACGTTGAAACCAATAAAGAAAGAAAAACCGGAAGAAGAAAAGCCTGAAGAAGTTAAATTGAAACCAGTAAAATGTATAGAAAAACCAGAAGAAGAGAAACCCGAAGAAGTGAAATTGAAACCTGTAAAACGACTTCCTAAGGAAGAAGAGGAAAAAGAAGTGGTAACGTTGAAACCAATAAAGAAAGAAAAACCGGAAGAAGAAAAGCCTGAAGAAGTTAAATTGAAACCAGTAAAACGTATAGAAAAACCAGAAGAAGAGAAACCCGAAGAAGTTAAATTGAAACCTGTGAAACGACTTCCTAAGGAAGAAGAGGAAAAAGAAGTGGTAACGTTGAAACCAATAAAGAAAGAAAAACCGGAAGAAGAAAAGCCTGAAGAAGTTAAATTGAAACCAGTAAAACGTATAGAAAAACCAGAAGAAGAGAAACCCGAAGAAGTGAAATTGAAACCTGTGAAACATCTTCCTAAGGAAGAAGAGGAAAAAGAAGTGGTAACGTTGAAACCAATAAAGAAAGAAAAACCGGAAGAAGAAAAGCCTGAAGAAATTAAATTGAAACCAGTAAAACGTATAGAAAAACCAGAAGAAGAGAAACCCGAAGAAGTGAAATTGAAACCTGTAAAACGACTTCCTAAGGAAGAAGAAGAAAAAGAAGTGGTAACGTTGAAACCAATAAAGAAAGAAAAACCGGAAGAAGAGAAGTCTGAAATTAAATTAAAACCTGTGAAGCGTCTTCCTAAAGAAGAAGAGGAAAAAGAAGTGGTAACGTTGAAACCAATAAAGAAAGAAAAACCGGAAGAAGAAAAGCCTGAAGAAGTTAAATTGAAACCAGTAAAACGTATAGAAAAACCAGAAGAAGAGAAACCCGAAGAAGTGAAATTGAAACCTGTAAAACGACTTCCTAAGGAAGAAGAGGAAAAAGAAATGGTAACGTTGAAACCAATAAGGAAAGAAAAACCGGAAGAAGAGAAGTCTGAAGAAATTAAATTGAAACCAGTAAAACGTATAGAAAAACCAGAAGAAGAGAAACCCGAAGAAGTGAAATTGAAACCTGTAAAACGACTTCCTAAGGAAGAAGAGGAAAAAGAAGTGGTAACGTTGAAACCAATAAAGAAAGAAAAACCGGAAGAAGAAAAACCTGAAGAAATTAAATTGAAACCAGTAAAACGTCCTGAGAAACCAAAAGAGAAGAAACCAGAAGAAGTGAAATTGGAACCGATTCCAAAGCCTGTTCCTGAAAAAGTTGAAGAAAAATCTGAAGAAGAGGAGGAAAAAATATTACCATGGCGTCGTGGCAAGAAAACGAAAAAGATCGTCGATTTCCGAGAAGAAGTAACTGTGGTACCGATCGATCAAGAGAAAGTGATTACAGAGGTAAGCAAAGAAGAAACAAAGATCGTCGAACAAAAAGTGGAGGATAAAAAAATAATTCAAATGAAGGTAAAAGAAATTGAAGAGGAGAAACCGGAAGAAATTGCACTTCCATGGAGAAAACCGACGAAAGAGGTAAAAGAGATCATCGAAGAAAAAGTCGTAGTTGAAGAAATTAAACCTGAAACAAAGGAAGATAAAGTTATTGAAGAAATCACTGAAACATCGGAAGTCTCTTGGAGAAGGAGGCAAAAACCGAAAAAATCGAAAGAAGAGAAAGAAATAGTTGACTTGAAACCAGTCGAGAAACGCGAAGAGTTCGTAGAAAGAATAGAAGAAATCGTTCTTAAACCCGTCAAAAAGGAGAAAGTACCCGAGGAAGTCGAGAAAGATGAAATTCGTTTGAAACCTGTTCCCAAAAAACCAAAGGAGGAAGAAGTACCCGAAAAGGTGACTTTGAAACCTGTCAAGAAAGAGAAACTCGAGGAAAAACCTAAGAAAGAAGAAATACCAGAATTGAAACCGGTAAAATTAGAAAAACCGAAGAAACCTGAAGAAGAAGAGATAAAGGAAGAGCAAGTGACCGAAGTATCATGGAGGAAACCTAAAAAGAAACCGGAAGAGGTACCTGTATCTATAGAAAAAGAAGAAGTTTCCACGCAAGAAGTTCAAGTGATCGAAGCGACTAAAGTGGAAAAGATCGTTGAAGATGTAGAGATAGAGAAGAAAAAAGTCCAAGTTGAAGATCGTAGGAGGAAGCATAAACAACGTACGCAAGTCGAGATATCTATCACAGATAAAGATAAAAAAATTGCTCCGAGATTTATTCAGAAACTTCAACCCGTTATCGCGCAACCTGAAACAACCGCAAAATTCACGTGTACAGTATTTGGCAATCCATTCCCCGAAATTACCTGGTACAGAAACGAGCAGGAGCTTCATGTGAGTGAGAAGTACATAATGACCATCTACGAAACGACCGCATCGTTGGAGATAACGAAGGTGAAGGAGGAGGACGCTGGAATGTATTCTTGCAGAGCGTCGAATCCGGCTGGAGTAGCCACGTCTACCGTCAATCTCGTGATATTTGGTACTAGATCTGTGTGTTGTGACGTCTGTGTGATCGTTTTCTAACATCTTTCAAATTTATTATGAATATTTTAGGAAGATGTTGTTTTTTTTTGCGCTTGCGTGTTTTCTTTTTTATTATTTACAGGATAATTTTATATATTTCATATCGACACTTTAAAATTAAAGATTTTCAAGTGTCAAGATTGCATGTCTCATTTGCAAAAAAAATTAATCATTATCTTTATTGATAATTGTTTCCAGTTTTCTCCAGTTTCAATTATAAATAAAAATAACTCTAATAAAAATAATAAACTGTAATTTACAAGAATGTATTTTGCACGAAGTTTTACAGTGCTGTGCTATTCCCCCATAATTGACATAAACTTACCACAATATTTTTTTTCTCCGCAGAAAAAGAGGAAGAGGGCATAGCGCCACATTTCGCGACACCGATAAAGCCTCTCATGGTGGAGGAGCACAAGCCAGCTCAGCTCGAGTGCATCGTCACTGGCACACCGATGCCGGAAGTGAAATGGTACCGTGGGGAGGAAGAGCTGAAACCGGAAAAGGGCAGAGAGATTACGTTCAATCCGGAAACTGGGGAGGCGAAATTGTGCATATTGGAGCCGACCGAGGAGGATGAGACGATATATCGTGTACGAGCCGTGAACAAATTCGGACGCGCCGAATGTAGAGCGAATCTGGTGATCAGTAACGTGGTGAGGGTGAGCAGACCGGAAGTTCTGAGGGCGCCAAAGATCACCAGACCCCTGCCAGCCTTGGTCGCCGAGTTTGGAAAGCCTTTGACCTTGTCCGCTGATTTCGAGAGCAGGCCTACACCGGAAGTGAAATGGTACCGCAACGGAGCCGAGATTGTACCATCTGACAAACGTGTGATTAAGATTTACGAAAATACGACAGAGTTATACATTCCTGAGGTGACGAAGAAGGATGGAGGGAAGTACGAGGTCCGAGTGGAAAATCCTGTCGGTGAGGCGAGAAGCTCTGGCTCTGTGACGGTGAAGGAACGAGAGGACAAGGCGGACGAGGTGAAAGCACCAAGATTTATCGAGCCGTTGCAACCGCAAATCGTAACCGAGGGAGAGGTCGTGATCATGGAAACACGTGTCGATTCCTACCCGGCAGCCTCCTTCCAATGGTTCCACGATACTCGTCCTTTGGAGGTATCCCAGCTTTTCTTTTCGTTCGATAAATTTTTTTACTTTCTGGTATTCTCATTATCTTCAAAATTTTTATATACATATAATAGTAAATATAAATATCTGTCTAATCAAATAACAAAAAATGTTTCTTGATATCCGAGATATCAATGTACAAACATAATACAACAAAACGATACTTGATTTAAAAATAAGAAGTAAGAAAATCGATATATTCACATCTAAAACCGTGCCAAGAATTCACAAAAAAGTGCAATTAATTGTATAATTTATCAAATATAATAACTTTCCGTTGCAGTCCACGCCACAGATGAGGATCGTAACGCAAGAGAACAAATCGATCCTAATGATCAAGGAGATCAAACCCGAGTACTCGGGCATATATACTTGTCGTGCCGAAAATGTTGGCGGATCTGTCACCTGCACGGCGACCATAAATCTGCTGGATACACCTTGGGAAGAAACCGTGGAGCTGGTTTCACCGACGTTCGTCAAACGGTTGTCACCGGTCAGGATCATGGACGGTGAAAGCGCCAACCTGACGTGCATCGTCCAGGGAAAACCCACGCCTAGGGTCGAGTGGTACCACGATAATAAACCGATCAAGGAGGGCAAGGAGATCACGATCGTGCAAGACACGGAAGGCGTTTGCAGTTTGGCCATAACCGAAGTATTTCCAGAGGATGCTGGAGAATACACTTGTCGTGCCGTGAATCCTGTTGGGGAAGCGGTTTGCACGTCGTCGCTTATCGTGGAGGGTGAGAAATCGAGTTTTATTGTTTCTTGATTATAGGAGAAAAGGATTTGTTGTTTATTAGTAAATGTTATGATAACTGAAATTTTTTAATTTTTTTGATTCATTGAATGATATATTCATTTTTTGGATACATATCATGCAAAAAATTTTTAGGCTATATGAAAATTTTATATCCCGTGAAAGAGCACAGTGCCATGATATTAAATTTATACTCAAATCAAATTAAATTTCACAATAATAATATAACGTTAAAAAAATTTAAGAAATTTATAACGAGGAATATTTTGATTTTTAGCGTACGAGTATGTACCGGATTCAGAGATCGCTTCTTCGATTGTCGCGACGTCTCTTACTACAGGGCAAAGCGGTTCGGAAGAGGATCTTTTATCTCCAAAGGTATTTTTTACGAATTTCAATCGTATATCTCGATATTTCTTTGATTATAACTCATGATTATTTCTTTCCATCTCTAGGAAACACCTTTGTTCGATACGGACGAGGAGTCTGCGCCGGAGATAGTAAAGAAACTTCCTCAATTAATTCCTACCAAAGTCGGAGAACTAACCAGGTAAAAGATGAAGAAGATTAAAAAAAAATATTGTTAAAATATTTTTAATAATTACTAAATATATTGAAAATTAACGTTATCATGATAAGTATTTAATTGTTACTCAATTATTTTAAAACTTTCTTATTTCAATAATAATTCGTCAGGTATCTTCTATACATAATGTACCTAAAAATTGATTATCTTAATAATCGGATAAATTAAATTAAATCCAAACAATTTAAAAAATTACATCAATCATTATTCCTTTTTTTAGATTGGAAGTGAAGGTAAAAGGGAAACCAAAGCCAGAAGGAAAATGGTACAAGCAGGGCGTCGAGATCGTGCCGTCCCAAGAATTCCTGATCGAGGAATTCGAAGATGGCACTTCCGTGTTAACGATAGCCGAAACTTATCCCGACGACATGGGTGAGATTGTGTTCGAAGTGCACAATCCACTCGGCGTATCGACCACGACCACCTATCTGTCGGTAGAAGGTAACGATTCATTGATCCTGAACGTGAAAGACGACATTAAAAAAAAAGAAAAAGTAGTGAATGCTTCGCTAATCTGCTTGACATAAGTTATTTTCAGCTGCGCTCTTCTTCGATCGGAATCATCATCGAGAATCCCCCAACGCTCTCCCCAAACCTTCCTCATAAATATCTCAAAACTCACACTGAACACTTACATCCTATCATTTACACTTTTTTTTCTTTCTATTATTTTATTAAAATTTTCACCAGCTAGCTGAGACCTTTTAAGTTCCATCTGTTGGCCGTCGAATCATTGCGTAAAATTGATTCTTGATTTGATGATTTTTGAATAATTTGGATCGAGAATATAAATTTTATAATCGTGAAAAGTTTCACAAAAAATGGAAATTTCAAATATAAGAAGAAATTTTTAATTTATTTTTAAAAATATCTCGTATAATGAAATTTTTACATATAAATTTTTTAAAATTTCGAAGAATTTTAATTATTTAAATTATTTTCATGCAAAGTTTTATAATAAATACCGATACTTTCTAATCTAATATTTTCGAAATTTTACAGTAATAATTTCAAATTTTATTAATTCTAAAATATTAATAAATAATCTGTTTTGAATATTCTCCAATAAAATTTCGAGATTTCAACAAATTGCAACAATAATAACAAAATTTCATTAATAAATATATTCTAAAAAATTTCACAAAAAATTGAAATATCAAGCAATTTCACGTAACAGTTCGAAAGTCAAGAAACGAGAGAAAATGCTTTGTATAACTGAAAGCTTGAGAAAATTTCAGCACCGTTTGAAGGATGGAACTGGAAGGGTCGAAACGTTCCACACGTATCTAACGACAGTTTTATCATTTAGGAATCGTCGGAACGAAGGAGTACAGGAAGCCATCATGGGTCATCCAGATGGAGGAGATGCAAGAAGCTCTAAGAGGTAAGAGCCGCCAATCTGAGGCGATCGATTGCATGTTGAGTGAGGCGGAGTGCACCTTTTCCACGGATAGCCTGGACGATCGAGCCATTAGGGAAGAAGGTTCTCAAAGGGACAGCTCGACGATGATCAGCGAATTCTCCTCGACGAGAACCTTGATGAATATCGACGACGAAGGTAAGAGGTGTTTCGAGGAAGAAGATCCTCACCAAAAAGGGTTCTTCCTATCGAGAAGGTTCTCAGACTCTTTGGAAATCGAGCAAGAGATCACCACCACCGAGTATTCGTGGGAGATGAGCGCATCTAACAAAGAAACTTCTTCTTTCGAATGCGTAGAGAATGTGTCGTTCGAAAGCACGAAACGCGAATCAAAAAGTGGAGAGCAGAAAAGCAAAGTGGATAAAAAGACGAGAACCGAGAGGGTGAGTAAAGTGATGAGAAAGAAGAAATTGGAGAGTACAGAGGAGAAGAGTGTGGCAAAAAAGTGCACGGAGACAAAATCGCATCCCGTGAAAAGCAAGCGAGATTCTGCAGTAAGTAACACGAGTGGCAAATTTTCCAATGTGCACAAGGTGAGATCGTCGACGCCTCTGACAATGGAAAAGTCGATAAAGGGAAGTGTGAAAGCTAGATCTCCATCTCCTGACCAGGCGAAATGTTCAAAGATGAACGAATCGAGCGAGAAGCACAGAAACGTGAAGTCTCCTTCACCGACGAGATCGAGGCAAGTAAGATCCAATGACAAATTGATCGCGACGAAACCGGTAAAATGTGCGAAATTCAAAGAAGAGGAGGCCTCTATAAGCAGCGACGAGGTCGCGTGTAGAAGAATGGAGAGCGTGGACAAAGTATCGATCGAGAGTGAGAATAGAAGTGAAAGGAGAAAGAAGATCGTGTTGGATTTCGACGAGTTTCCGCCTCCGAGATCCGAGAGGAAGACTCAAGCTAGATCCGATCTTTCGAACATCCAAGAAGCTAGTTTTTATCTTTCGCCTATCGAGGAGAACAGCGAAGCCTCAACCGGAAGTGGGCAAAGCAAACAAGTTGTCGAGCACTATGGGAAAGTGATGGAAACATCTATGGAGTACGATCATGCAAGGAAGTATCACACTTATCCAAAATCGAGGATACCCGTTGCCAGATGGTCGAAAGAACGTCGTTTCGGCAACTTGATGATGGACCCGAAGATGTACCCTTTGGAGCCGAGAGAGATCGATTTGGAGGCATTCCAACAATTGCATACGGCGGATAGTCAAGAGGAATTGCAAGAGTTTTTGTTGCTGGAAAGTCAGTGTAGCGGAAACCTCGGTCTGGCTGGAAATATATCGACTTCCGAGGTATCGTGCAACGAGCACCACAGCGAAGATGAAAGAGGCACCATGTCAGGTATTATTGTCGATCGAATTATTAACCATTTAATATCGATTTCTTTTTCTGTAGCTTTTCACGAGATTGTCGTTTTTTTTTTCGCATGATGAATCTTTTTGTGTACGCGTGTTTTTGTTCTTCTTTCTAACCAGATTACTGACATCGGAGTCACGCGAGTCGCACAATCACCAATCAAGAGATCAGGTAAATAATTTGTTGGAGATTTTTGATTTTTTATTATGTGTTCTTTTTTTTTTCTTCTTCTTCTTCTTTGTTTTAGTGGTTTTAATCGAAGTGTTCTGTTCATAGCCACGCAATCTGTACCACGATTCATTCAAGAGATTACCGATGTTTATGCGAAGGAAGGTGAAACCGCAGTGTTTGAATGCATATACTCTGGCAATCCTGTTCCAGGTATTGTAAAAATATCTTATGTTACTTTTCGTGTAATTTCGATTTTTATATTTTTTTTTATACTTCTAAAAATCAGCATATTAATCTTAACTTCTAGTTTATCTTTATTGATTAACATCGATAATTTCTAGACGTCGTATGGTACAAGAACGATAAAATGATCATTAATACCCCGAACGTGAAAATACGTCTCTTGGATGAGGAGAAAAAGACAATATTGACAATTAAACACGCGACCGAAGAAGACGATGCCACTTATGTGTGCAAAGCAACAAGTGAGATTGGTTTAACAACGACGAAAGCTAAACTACATGTAACAGGTAGTGTTCTTTAAATTTATCTTTTAAGCTTAATATATTTCAATATATTCGAATACATACGAATATCATTTTTAATTATAATATACAATTATTCAGAAATAACTGGCAAGAAAATCTTCGAGGACGAAGAACAGTTCGAGGAGGAAATAATAGAGGAGAAACCTAAGAAGAAGCCTGAAGAAGAGAAACCTCACAAAAAGAAGAAGCCAGAAATGAAGAAGGCTAAAGAGACGAAGGAAAAAGTGAAAGGGGAACGTGTGAAGGTAGATAAGAAGGAGTTGCATAAAGAGAAACTGGTTCCCAAGGAACAGCCAGAAGAAAAGTTAGTTGAATTACTTATTAAATATTCATAACGAACATATGAATACGTGCAAATTACATTGACAATTTGTTGTTCAGGAAAATTGTGGATATCGAAGAAACTCAGGTGCTTGAAACGACAGAAGTTATCGAAGAACAACCGACAGAGGTAAATGAAAAATATCAAGTACATTAAAAATCATAGATCGTTTAAAGCGATATTAAATTAATATTGATGAAAGAAAATTGTATAAACGAGAGTCAAACAAATTTTTCCCATGTCTTAATAAATTTTGAAAATTAATAAGCAATAATACTTCTAAAAAAAATTATATTATATAAATTTATCTCAATACCTAATCAAACTTTTAAAAAAAGGATTCAAAAAAAAAACTTCAGTTTCTAATCGATTTTTTCTTCTACTCTCCTCTTCTCATCCCTTAATTAATATTATTTATCATAATCACATCGATATTAAAATTATCCAAACGATCAATTCTTTCTTCTTTCACAATTCTCTTCTTCTACTCCCCTATCCTCCCTCCCCGACCGAATAAATCGATAAATAATCCTAATTCGATGCAGGTGACACGAGCAAAGAAAGTGGTGCCGATCCAAGAGCCTCTAATAACAGAGGCGACCGCGTCACTGAAGAAAATCGACGATGAGAAAGCGCGGGAAATTATACCGAAGACGGAGGAACGCGCGAAGAGGGTGGTGGAGGAGCGAGAGGGAGTGGTGGTTTCAGAAATGGCCATCGAGGACACGGCCCGTGATTTCACAATAGAATCGGTGGTGGATCGTGCACAGGTCACGTCAGAAATATTGCAAACCGTCTCCGTGTCGGAGGTGCACACGGAGGCCAGCGTCCAAGAGATCAAACGAGTGGACACGAGGAGGAAAGCGAAGAAAACCGTGGTGACAGAGGAAGAGGAGCGGCCAAGAGAAATCGTGGTTGAGGAGAAACCGAAAAAGAAGAAGAAGGAGAAACTGAAGCTGAAGGAGGAAGTGACCATCGAGGAAATAGTGGAGAGACAAAGGGAAAGTATCGCGAGAGAGGTGGAGGAAATTATGGAGACTCTTCACGCGAAAGAGTTCGGGCCAGGGGAGGCTCCTCTTCGAGAATTGGCCACCATCGGTTTCTTGGTACGCCAGGGTGTCTCTGTGAACGAGATCAACGAGAGCTTGTATAGAACGGACAATTTCCCTGCGTTGAAAACCCCCGAGGCTCAGAATGCGCTTGTCCAATTGGTCGAGAGGGAGGGTCATGGGCCATTGATCACCCAAGTTCTGACGGAAGAAACGACTACCGACGAGAGTGTGGTGGCTGCTACCGTCGGCTTCCGCGCCTTTATGAGGATGATCGAGTTGCAACACGTCACTGTTGAAGAGGTCCTCACACATTTCGCGCCGGAGGACTTCCGGCCGCGAGCTTGGGAAGTTACGGAAGCCACGGAAGTAAGGAATTGTTTTTTTACTTTTCTTCTTTGCGTTCCAACATGATGTTTGTGATGATGCGTGTAAAGATTTTAGAATCGCTTGAAATTCGATTTGGATTTATCGAAAATTTAACATTCTAGTTCAAAGTTGTATCAATTAGTAAGTTGTTAATATTAAAAATGATTTTTTTAAATAACTTGATAGAAGAGAAAACAATATTGTGGAGAGAGATTATATTTTGTATTTATTCTCGAAAAACTTTTTAATGAAAATTTAAGTATAATTGATAAAATATGATTTAAGTATAATTTTAATTAGAAGCATACTAAATACAATTATTTATAGGTTGAAACAGAGGAACGGATTACGGAACGAGTGGATGTCATCCACAAAACGGAGGTCCATTTCATGGGTAAGTGGAGAATGCGGTGTGAAGTTTGAAATATACAAATAAATAAATAAATAAATAAATAAAAAGTACCTATAAAACACGAACAATGCAATGTTACGAAATCATTGCAGCTCGTCCTTTCCATTTTAATAAATATTTAAACCATCATTATTATCATATTTTGGTGTGTGTTTGCGTGGCTGCCTATATACATAACTTGTACATGTTTTCTTTTTTTTTATACTTTAATTTTTTGTATATAGTCCACGGCTAATATAAGCTCGAATAAGCATGCGTTTTATTTTCGTTTTTTTTTTTTCTTCTTTTTTTGTAAATATAATTTAATAAGAAAGAAGAAACTGAAAGTTTCTTCCCATGTTTGTATTTTATATATTGTACATCTTGAATGATATTGAATAAAAGACGTTTTTTTACCATGTGCCATAATCCTGTGTGTTTTTTCTTTTTTTTTTCTTCTTTTGAACGTCTTTTTCGCTCTTTTCACTACTTGTCTTCACCCCGTTCCCAAAAACTCCTACGAAAGAAACTATGGATTTTCTGATTGCAGAGAGGAGGGACGAAAGAAAAGCCGTCCGCACACAGGATATTCGTGACATTAAAGGTTTGAAGCAACGAGTTTCAATGCATGGGATATACATTCGTATTATTCGGAATTCGAATCACGAATGGATACCATCATTAATACTATCTTTTATCATTTTCTTCAACGCTAAAATTTCAGTGTCCACACAGTCGACACCACATCGACATTCCAATTTTTTTACTTATTTTTCAATTTCTATTTAAAATATTCCTTGTAGATTCAATTTTTGAATCTTAATTTATGATATAATATATGTATATTTTTTTTCATATCTTAATATTATGATTCATATTATATATAATCAACAAAAAAGTTATATATAAATTATATTTTTAGAGAGAATTCTTAATTCTTGATTAGTATCAAATATATATATATATAATTTTTGAATATTTAATCAAAATTGAATTGTTTATTATGTAAAATATAAAATAAGCATTGAAATATTTAAATATAAAATGATATAAAAACAAATATAAAGTAATTGAATGAAAATATAAGGTAATTTTCGTGATATTTAATTATGGATATCACGATTCAACGATGCCAATCAAGGATTCATTGAATCAAGAAAATGTGGTGATTCTGAACGGATACTAAATTTTTCATCAAACATTCCGCTATAAGCTTGAATCGATCATCTTAATTGTTTAATGATAAAAAAAATTCATATCGTGTTTTTAAAGTTCATTTGCGCTGACTAATATCGGTTATTGTAGATCAAAAAAGTCGTTGAGAAAAAAAAAAATGTGCGTGATCGATTATACGATACGGTCTCTACGTAATGATTATATTTTATTATTCTTTCAGATGCATGAAGCTTTACTTGATCGAATAATAGCAGTAAAATCGTTCTGCTTATGCCGCTATGCTTTCCACGCGCCGTATCCATCTTTGTTCTATTATATATAAATCCTCCCTATTCCTTATTATTTAATCACCTAAATTATTCGTATAATCCGATCCACATGACCGAATCAATGATCCAGCATCATAAAGCTTCTCGTTTTGAGCTTCGCTCTGCTAATCGCAATTTCAATGTAAGTAGAATTTTGTTTTGCGCTTCGATTCATTGTATCTCATACACACATATATGCATTTGGCAACAAATTCACCATAATTTTTCTATTTAATGTTTCATGTATCTTTCACGTGTTTCGTTTTACATTTTTTTTTTCAGAAACTGTGAAATAAAATATAGAATGTCATTGTGAAATTATGCGATAAAATTTCATTTACTTGTAATATCACATTTATATTTTTTAAAAAGTTTACAAATTTTCTCTTTCATCTATAATTTTTAACAGAATTGATCGAAATAATAAGTGAAGAATTTCACTATAAACTGAATTTCAATTTCAATTTGAGAATAAAAATTTATTCCAATATTTCATAGTTTCTAGATGCAAAGTGTAACACCTCATCCATTTCGTATTGATATTCTTTACATAGTAATTAGTATTGCAATGTTAGAATGCAAATGTACCGTATTTCTTGTTACTGTTACACATTCAAGTTACACACTCACATGAATCTATAACAATATTGCATACAAGATATATTAGCGACTTATTTTATACCAAAAAATTTACTTTCTCTCCTCTTTTCTTTTTATTTTTTGCATTCTTTTTTTTTTTTTTTTCTTAATTTTATAGCCGTAGTAGCAAAGCACGATGTGTAACAGACAAGCGTCTCCTTTTTTTTCTTTCTTTTTTTTTTGTGGTTTATGTTGGTTTGACTTCTGGCCGGCTATTATATATATTTATTTTCACTGCCACTACACGATATTTACACACCGCATATCACTTGTTATTAAACAACGCATGCCCCGGGTGCCTGCGACTCAAGCACTAGTCACACTACTCTTTTAGATACCGCAGCAAACATTCCAGAGACATCGTAATTCGAACCAAATAAAACCCAATATTCAATTCTCTCGAATAAGTCATACCATGACATAATGAGAAACACTATAAAACAATCCATTTCCACTGTACAAATGGGCACATTATCTATACTATTTGACAGACAAGGTTCTATCTTTTGACCTATTGAGGATGATAAAGAGAAATTGTAATTTTCTACTATTTCGTTTCGCCCTATCGATGAAATTATGTATAGGATATTTGGCATAAGTGAATATTTTTTTCATTTCTTCTTTATGTTGTTCAAAATATAAATCATGTTTATTTCTATTATTAATTGATTAATTAGCAAATTTTAAATTGTAATAATTTTTAAATAATTTAAAGCTATAAATAGTAAACACTTTATTGTAGAAGATAATTATAAGATAATATTCTAGTTTGACAAAAATTGTGTAGAATTCATATGAATAAATATCTAAAAATTAATGAAGAATATATTGCATTCTGTAAAACTTTATTTTTTTTTTTTTATCTCAAAGATTTCGTTCCAAGAATACGCATAAAATATCCTATATACATATATATAACTGTCTATTTTTCTTTTTTTATATTTAAAATTTAAATATTTTCCTCAAAAGATCAATACTTCGTTCAGCACAATGAAAGCACAATGAAAGGAAATTGTACGATACCTTTGGAAACCGCGTAGAATAAAAAACACGCTGTTCACACTTTATCCGCTGTAATCCACTTATTTTTATTTTCTTTTTTGTTTTCTTTTAGTTTTTTTTACTTTATTTTTACCTTTTATACAAGTTCCGTCCGGCGTGCAATGTACGTAATAGTAGGTTTTTTGTCTCACTCTTGTATTATATTGAAGCACGTTGAATTCTGTTGTCTGAGCAAGCAGCATCCGCATCAATGGTTCGTCGCATGAAACGCTGCTGTAAAAAAAAAAAAAAAAGAGAATTAAAAGTAAAGGAATGATATTTTTACGTCTAACGGCAAGTGAGACTGAGCGAACGAACGAACGAGCGAAAGGCAGAACGTGAGAAAGAGAGAACAATCGCGTTTATGATTATGACACGAATATTCTCACATACTTTCCACAGAATACGAGGACACACGGCAGGCACACACGACACTGCGCGAACGAAAATTAACGAAACCGAAGGAACAAATCGAAGAGAGAAAAGAAGATAGGGACGAGGGGGTTCAAGTTGTAGAGATTGAGGAGATTGAGGAAACCGAAACCGGGAGGAAGAAGAGAAAGGACGTGGAAGAAATCGAGGAGGAAATCGAGACAATTATCGTTGAGACAGACTCGAAGGGCAAACTGACTCAGAAACAAAAGAAACGTGATGATTTGAAGAAACGCGTGGATGTAGAAGAAGAGGAGATCATAGAAAAAGTGAGAAAAGAATTGACACCTAAAAGGCCACGTATTGGACAAGATGAAGTTGAGATGGAAGAAATCGAAGAGTTCGAGATAAAGAAAGACAGATCTATGCCTTCCCTCATATTAAATGTTTCTAGCCAACGTCACCAAATAATACCTTTGGATCGTACCATTGAACAAGCACCTGGTAAACTGGAATTGGAGAAAGCCAAATTAACAATGGATATCATTACGCCATTAACCGAACATTTGGTCCCTGTTCAGGAGAAAGAAATCGATGACATTAGCCAAATTAAACCCATAGAACGAAAAGCGTCTTTGTCCATCTCGCCAGTGGAACCTTATTCCATCATGGAAACAACCGTTCAAGCCTCCACTGGCGAATTCGCGGGTACTTTCAAACCTACATCCTACGAAGCGACACCTGGCATCGTGCCATCCGAAAGTTTGGTAGTCAGCGAAACTCTGGCTAACGACGCCGAGTTATCCAGTTTAACCATTACTAAACAGGAAATCACTAGAACTGCAGATGTTAGTATGACTCTTCAGGAAGCTACGACTGTTTATGAAACCATGGTAAGTCAAAAGGAAGCTCCGACGGAAGATTTCGTGTCACCATTGGCTGTCAAAGCAGAAGACACTATCCTTCCTCAAATGGGATTATCTGTATACGAGATTCAGGAAGGACTAACAGAGGATAAGTTAGAACCCTTGAAGACTTTACCGACTAAGCCTAGAGTGAACGTCACTGCGGTTGAACCATTGTTCGTGGAAGAGGTTAGAGCAGAAGACAAACCAGGAAAGTATTATCCAGAACTTGTAGTTCCAACAGAGGTCGCCACTAAAACCGTGATTCCTCAACGACAACGAGTGACTGAGGAAATGTACGCACCTGAAAAGGAGGGCATGTATGTTCCAGGAAGATTACCACCTAGTCAGAAAGCACAGATTGGAATATCTTATGGAAACGAAACTGCTATAGTTCAGCAAAATATCATACAGGAAAGCGAAGGGGTATTTATTTTAGAAAGAAAAACTGACACTTTTGAAGCTACACCCAATGTCACTATGCTTGAAGGAGTTTCCGTGTCTACAATTCAAACTCAAGATACAGAAAGCGATTTGGTGATTGAAGAGATGAAGAAGGCAGTGGCTGACTTGAACATCATTGAGATCGCATCAGCAGTGACAAGTGAAACTGTGCTATCTGAAAAAGAAAAAGAATATCAACTCGAAGACAAACCAATTACCAAAACGGCTGAGATATCTATTTCTTCATTGGAAATCGGTTCTATCGCGAGCACTATCGTTCAAGAGTCTGAGGGAATATATCATCCTGATCAGAAACCAACCAAAATATTGGCAGAGACTTCTATCAAACCTGAAGAATATGTGCAGATATCTGAAATTCAAACAGCGGATTATCCATCTGATTTTAAAGAAGAATTGAAATACGTGCAAGAAAGTGGAACAATTGCTGTACAATTAATGGAGGCTAAAATGATCCAAGAAACTATGACCCACGATCGAGAAGCAAAGATAGAGGAATTGGTGAAACCAGAAGAGCGTGTTGTAGAGACAAGCTACGACGCCATTAAAAGTGTCGAAGTATTCCAAACTACATCCATAGAGAAGGAAGCTGATCTAAAGATCTTCGAAATGCCAGAATCTCATCGTGGAAAGACAGTACCTACTCATCCTGTTGTTTCATTGGAGATCGAAATGACTCAACCGGAAGATAATTTAGGCATGATCAAAAAGGAAGTTCCATCGTCTGGTATCGCTAAAATAGAACCTATTGGTTTGCAAGAAACCATAATAGGTGAAACTGTGATCGCTGAAGATGTAGCACCGGTTCAAAAAGATAAAGTTCCTGAATTCAAGATAGCCGAAATGACAATGAACGAGATAGAGAGTTTGCACACCACAATGGTGATAGCCAATGAGAAAGCTGAATATACCGAGATTTCTGAAGTGAAAGGAGCTTATGCTAATACAGAATTCACTACACAGGTGGCGCCAATATTCGAAGAGGTTAGAACTCACTCACCAACAGGAGAATATGTTTCGGAAGAAAAACCAGTTTCTAGCGTAGCTCAACCATCGCACATTCCATTGGAAAGTATAACAATTGCTATGCAAGAACTGGCAGAAAAAGAAGATTTGTATACGACTAAAATACAGCCAGATAAAAAGACTGCCATTATAGAATTGACCGAACCTAGACCTGGTCCAACTGTACTTGAAGTTATTCCTCACGATCGTGAGAATGTGTACAGTCCTGATGTAAAACCACAAGATTACACCGCTGAAACTTTAGTATCTGGTCATACAGTTGCATTAAAATCTGAGACTTCGGTGGAGCAAAGCACTGCTGACATGAGCATCGATCAACCTAAATCAAGAAAGGCCATACCTCAACGAGATGCTTTGGAAGAATTGATCGTGACAGAGACAACTGTTGCCGAGACTGAAAAGACCAGAGAAGCGGATATTCTTCCAACTATTCAAAGTGCGGAGATTGAAATTCAATCGAAGACCGAAAAATTAACCGTAATCGAGGTGACAAGTATCCAGAAAGAAGAAAAATTGGAAATAGAGGAAATACCAAAGGAAAGAAAAGTTATTCTGGGTATCACTGGAGGACATGAGGTGGCTGAGATGCAAGAGAACGTTCTAGCAAGTAATGTTAATATTTTAAAAGAAGAAAAAATCAAAGAGGAGCACGTTAGTCAACAACAAAGTGGATTAGAAGTGGTAGAGCAGACAGAAATATCAATCTCTGAGAAAGAATCTCCACTTCAAGAAGACGTGAAACCTGATACTAAGAACATTGATATTACATTCCAAGAAGGAGAGGGTATCGTTGTAGGTATGACATATCCTGAGGATAAAGAGGGAATATTTACTCGAGAAGAAAAACCAAAAGGTGTAGAAGCTACAGTAGATATCATTACGCAAGGAGTAGCATCCAAGTTTGAAATTTTGAGTGACATAGGTTTGAGTAATTTGCCGGATGAAACGATTCAAGAGATGAAACCTAAAACTACGATATTGCCTATTGAAGCTGCAATTGCTGAAGAAGTACAGACTAGAGAAACAGAAGCACCATTCAGTGAGATTAAACCTAACAATAAGAAAGCGAATCTCGAGTTCGTGACAGGCGAAGGTTTGATTATTTCAGCGATTACAGCTGAGGACAAGGAGAGTCTACTTCCAGAAGCTGAAAAACCGGAAATCAAATCCGCCAATTTCGACATTTCAACGCATTCCGTAGCTCAAACCAACGAGACTACTACTACAGACAATGTAGGCGAGTTTAAACGAGAAGAAATGCATACAGCAACAGCTACAACTGATCATATCACATTCCGCAGTGTGATTACATCTGAAACAACTGCTGGTGATCTTGAAAAATCGATGGAAGATTTCGTTCAACCGGACAAAAAGATGGTCAATGTTTCTTTCCAGGAGGAAGAAGGAGTAACAATCATTGAAACAATTACATCAGATAAAGAGAAAGAGTACTTCAAGAAGTTAGAAATACAAGGAGAACAGGCTACTACAAGCTTTGATGCACATAAGGTTGCACAATTAACAGAGATCAATCCAGCTGCTATTTCTGGAGATTTAACTGTGCCTGCTCCAACCACAGTAGCTGCCAAGGAAGAACAACTACCATTTGAAAGTATCGTTCAAACAGAAACCATCGTGTCTGAAACTGAGAAGGAATTGAAAGATAAACCTGTAATCACTAATAAAGCAAAAGTTTCTGTCAATGAAATTATCAGTGCAACGACTACTACTGAGATTCCAGCTGATAAAGAGGATATTCTTCAAATATCTGAGAAACCATCTGAGAAACAAGCTAATGTACAATTCGTTGGACATATGATTGCGGAGAAAACAGAAGTGACTATTGATTCCAGTGCTGGTAAATTGGAGAAGATGGAACCAGTCTCCGCATTAGCAGTGCCATCTACCGTCCCTTTGGAAGCTGTAATCAGCTCGGAAACTCAACCAACTGAAGTTGAAGGATTGTTTATCAAAGACAAAAAACCATCGAAGGCTCTAGCAGACTTATCTATAGTAGAAGAGCAAAGTATACAAGTGTCAGCCGTGATTTTGGAAGATAAAGAAGAAGAATACAAGTCTAAAAATTTGCCAGAGATAAAGACTGCTGGAAAAAGCCTGGTTTCTGGCCATATGGTAGCCGAGACGACTATGCAGATTGTAGATTTCAGCACTGGAGAATTCATTCAAGAGAAGCCATCAGGTGCTACCGCTGCACCAGAACATGTTCCGTTCATTTCATTGATAGAATCTCAACCAATTATACAGGAAAGCGAGGACAAATTCATACCAGGTCAATTACCAGAAAACAAGACCGCCATTGTAGATCTTGAAGAGAGTAAGAAAATTGTAATTGTGTCTCAAGTGACTCCAGCAGACAAAGAATCTTCATACATCTCTGAAGAACAGCCATCAAAACATGCAGCCTCGTTTGGGTTAGATACTATCCATGGAATTGCTGAAACAACCACCATCTCCGTAGAGGATTCAATAAGTGAAGTGAAATTAGAGAAACCAGACACTAAGAAAGCACTAACCAGTCAGGAACTGTATCAAAGTTTGCTGGTCACGCAAGATATCGTTCAGGATCAAGAGAATACCTTCGAAGGAGAGTTCAAGCCAACTGTTCAAAAGGTAGAAGTATCTATCGAAGAAGGTAAACGTGTGATTAGTGCCATCGAAATCAGCGCAGCTGATAAAGAAGAGATATTAAAGACAGTCCAAGAAGAAAGAGTAAGATCAGCAGTGCCAACTATCGTCTCTGGACACGAAGTAGCAGAAAGATCTGAAATTATTCCTCATTTGAGTACTGAAGAAATGGACATCGTCAAACCTACTATAGCCACTGCACAAGTAGGTCAAAAACCATTCGAAACGATTGAAATGATGGAACAAGTACTGGCAGAAAAAGAAATAGACAAGATTAAGGAAATATCATTGCAGAAGACTAATGCTCGAATTGCTATAGATGAAAACAGATTTATCGCTATCACAGAAGCGACCACAGCACAAGATGTCGAAGCTGAATTATCGACAATTAAGAAACCTCGCGAAGAAATAGCAAAACCATCGATGGAGGGTAAAGAAGTCGCTGAACAGATGGAGATAAATCTTAGAGAAGAACTGGGAGATTTACCTGTAGCATTACGACCAATAACATTCGAAGCTCATCCAACACAGATCATATTGGAAAGCGTTGATATTAGTGAGATTGTTCCGCAAGAACATAGCGCGGTATTCGAGGAGAAGATGAAAGTGGACGAACGAAGTGCAAAAGTGAGTTTCGTTGAAGGAAAGAGCGTTAATGTTTCTCATGTTATTTCTCAAGATAAGGAAGACGCAATGATTATACAAAAACGTGAAGAGAGCACAGCGGAAGTGACTCTGACAAAGGTTGGAATGGATGTGGCACAGAAAGCTCAAGTATTTACTGAACAGAGCACTGGATTGATTCAGCCATTCGAGAAACGTGAGGTACAAGCTCATCGTAAACAGGATGCTCTAGAACCGATTATTGTAGAAGAAATTCCAAGTGCAGAAAGTGAAGGAGTTTTTGACAAATATCCAAGAACAGTTTTCTCCACAGCAATGCAGACGTTCGAGCAAGGTCATGGAATATCGATAACGGAAATCACTTCAGCGGAAATGGAGTCTGCGCTGAAGGAAAAGAAGCCGGATACTTCGCAGACGGCTAATAGTACTCTCATCATGGAACGTAACATCGTTGAAACAACCATGATTGAATCTCAAATCAGCATACCGGATAAGATAGAACAAGCAAGCATGAAGCCTCAAGTAGCTGTTCCTGAACAAGATACTTTCGAGAGCATCATAGTGAACGAGAACATATTGCAAGAAAGTGAGCGTACATTTGAAGGTGTGTTCAAACCTCAGACTCAAAAAGCAGATATCGATATACAGAAAGTCACATCTTTTCAAGTGACAGAGACTATCACGGAAGACAAAGAAAGTGTTTTCGATATAGTACCTAAACCAGAAGGAATTAAAGCTACTCAGGAAATCAGTTTACACGAAACCGTGGTTGGATCTTTAGTGGAAAGTGTTCAGAGTATTCAGGAAATTCATGAGGAGAAACAAATATCGTCTCAAGCTTCGATGACTCAAACTGTAATAGAAACAGCTGTAAAAATAGAGACAACTGTTGGTGAAAAAGAAGACACATTTGAAGGGAAAGATTTCAAACCTGAACAGCAAAAAGGTAAACCTCAGATGGAGGGACTCAGCACTGTGACTGTCACGGAAATTGTTTCTAATGAGATTGAAGATATTTTACCAGCAACAGTTGCTCCTAAAGAGCAACAGGCTCAGCCTACTCTTATAGGCAGAGAAGTTCCGGAAGTGACACAAGTGATTGCTGCGTCGACTATCGAAGAATTCGAAAAAGTGACTCAATTGCAAAAACAGCAAGGCAAGATAGAAATGGAAGAGATGTCTTCCGTCACAATTTCTGAAGTAATTTCTAATGAAACCGAAGATATATTCGCTTCAAAAGCTATGCCTAAAGATCAGAAAGCAAACTTTAATATTCTAGGCCGAGAAATCGCAGAAACATCTCAAGTGACTACTATATCGGAAACAGAAGATCTTAGATTGAAGAGACCCGAGGAACAAAAGGGAAAACCTAAATTAGATGAACTGACACCTCTCACAATTTCACATGTGATATCTGAAGAAGCAGAGGAAACATTGCTAACAGCTGAAGTTCCAAAAGAGAAGACAGCTCAGCCAAGTCTGACCGGAAGAGATGTTGCAGAGATTATGCAAGTATTGACTGTTGCTAGTGCCGAAGAAATCGTAGCATCCAAGGCTCCGGAAGAACAGAAAGGTAAGCCACAAGTGGAAGAATTGGCACCTTTAACTGTCTCGCAAATAATTTCTCAAGAAACGGAGGAAACATTACCTACACCGGAAATACCGATCGGAAGAGAGGCCCAGCCTAGTCTAATAGGCAGAGACGTGGCACAAACGATGGAAATATTGACTATGGCAAATGTCGACATTTTGGCTGAAGATAAAAAACCTGGAGAACAAATAGGGGTTCCTCGTTTGGAAGAATTTGTTTCTTTATCTGTGTCACAGATGATTTCCACGGAAACGGAAGACGTGTTAGCCAGTCCTGAAGTACCGACAGAGAAAATTGCTCAATCGAGTTTGACTGGTCGCGATGTTGCAGAAACAACTCAGATATTGACTATGATCGTTGCTGAAGAATTAACAGCCGACCGTACACCAGAAAAACAAAAAGGAAAACCAAATATAGAGGAATTGACTTCCGTTACAGTTTCTCAAACAGTATCTCATGAGACCGAAGAAACATTGGAGAAACAGGTAGCTCCAAGTGCAGCGATAGCTACATCTGCATTATTAGGAAGAGAGATTGCTGAGACTAGTCAAGTTCTTACAGTAACTAGCGTAGAAGAATTGGAAAAACCTGTTCTACCAGAACAACAGAAAGGAAAACCAAATGTAGAAGAATTGACTTCAATTACAATTTCTCAGACGATGTCTCACGAGATTGAAGAAACATTAGAGAAACAAATAGTTCCAAGTACAATGACTGCTAAACTTGCACTGGCAGGCAGAGAAGTTGCTGAAGTCAGTCAAGTTCTTACCGTGGCTAGTGTAGAGGAATTAGAAAAAGATAAACTACCCGAACAACAGAAAGGAAAACCAAATGTGGAGGAATTAACTTCCATCACGGTTTCTCAGACAGTATCTCATGAGACTGAAGAGACATTGGAGAAACAGATAGCTCCAAATACAATGATTGCTAAACCTACATTGACAGGTAGAGAAATTGCTGAAATCAGTCAAGTTCTTACTGTGGCTAGTGTAGAGGAATTAGAAAAAGATAAACTACCGGAACAACAAAAAGGAAAACCGAACGTGGAGGAATTGACTTCTATCACGGTTTCTCAAACAATGTTTCATGAATCTGAAGAGGCATTGGAAAAACAAGTAGCTCCAAGTACAATGATTGCTAAATCTGCACTAACAGGAAGAGAAATTGCTGAAGTCAGTCAAGTTTTTACTGTGGCTAGCGTAGAGGAATTAGAAAAAGATAAGCTACCGGAACAACAGAAAGGAAAACCCAACGTGGAGGAACTGACTTCTATCACGGTTTCTCAAACTGTATCTCATGAGACCGAAGAGACATTAGAGAAACAGATAGTTCCAAGTGCAGCGATAGCATTACCTGCATTATTAGGAAGAGAGATTGCTGAGACTAGTCAAGTTCTTACAGTGATTAGTGTAGAAGAATTGGAAAAACCTGTTCTACCAGAGCAACAGAAAGGAAAACCAAATATAGAGGAATTGACTTCCATCACGGTTTCTCAGACGGTGTCTCACGAAACTGAAGAGACATTAGAGAAACAGGTAACTCCAAGTACAATGATTGCTAAACCTGCATTAACAGGTAGAGAAGTTGCTGAAGTCAGTCAAGTTCTTACCGTGGCTAGTGTAGAGGAACTAGAAAAAGATAAACTACCCGAGCAACAGAAAGGAAAACCAAATATAGAGGAATTGACTTCTATCACAGTTTCTCAGATAATATCTCACGAGACAGAAGAAACATTGGAGAAACAAATAGCTCCAAGTACAATGATTGCTATACCTGCTCTAACAGGTAGAGAAGTCGCTGAAGTGAGTCAAGTTTTAACCGTAGCTAGTGTAGAGGAACTAGAAAAAGATAAACTACCAGAACAGCAGAAAGGAAAACCAAATATAGAGGAATTAAGTTCTATCACAGTTTCTCAAACAGTATTTCATGAGACTGAAGAATCATTGGAGAAACAAGTTGTTCCAAATGCAACAACTGCTAAACCTGCATTTTCAGGTAGAGAAGTTGCTGAAACCAGTCAAGTTCTCATTGTGACTAACGTAGAAGAACTAGAAAAACCTACATTACCTGAAGAACAGAAAGGAAAGCCAAGATTGGACGAATTGACGTCCATAACTGTTTCTCAAATAGTATCGAATGAATTAGAAGACAAATTACCTTCTCCTGAAAAGCCAAGCGAAAAAATCGCACAACCGCAGATGGTTGGCAGAGAAGTAGCTCAGAAAACGGAGATTCTAACAGTGAGCAATGTCGAAGAGTTACAGAAATCGGAGAAACCAGAAGATCAAAAAGGAAGACCGGATGTGGAGGAACTGAGCTTTCTCACCGTTTCCGAAGTGGTGTCCACAGAAGCAGAAAAAGAACTGCCTGCTCCAAAAGCTCCCAAAGAATATAAAGCGCTTCCACAATTAGGTAGTATCGAAGTAGCAGAAACATCTGAAGTATTGACAATAACAAGTACCGAAGAACTTCCAAAACCTAAAGCTCCTGAAGAACAGAAAGGAAAACTTCAATTAGAGGAATTGCTTTCTTTATCTGTCTCAGAAATCGCATTTGGTGAGGTGGAAAAGAATCTCGCCACTCCAGACGAACCCACCATGCAAACAGCCAAGCCTAGCTTGATAGGTATTCAGGTTGCTCAGAAATCTCAAGTGATCCCATCAGCTACGGCTGGAAAATTGCAAGAAGAGATGAAACCAGATATCAAACAAATAATTCCTGAACAGATACCATTCGAGAGTATTGAGCAATTGCAAGAAATGGCTCAGGAAAGCGAGGGTACCTTCGTTGTGGAGAAAACAGCCAAGTCAGTCACAGCTGAGATGTCATTCCGCGTGTCTGAAAGCGTGGAAGTGACACAGATAATGACTACTGAACAAGAATCGAAAGAGATGATCAAAAGCGTTGCCAAAGAAGTTTCTGCTCAATCTGACGTGATCAAACACGAAGTTGCTTTGAAAACAGAAGTCCAGTTAGCGGACGTGGCTGATGAATTCAAAGTGATGAAATTGGAAGGCAAGATGGCTAGAGGTGTAGACGAGATTCAACAAAGTGTAATCGTTACAGAACCGCTGAGTACCGATGAGATTGAGTCAGAAATGCCCGAGTCTATATTACCTTTCGCAAAGTTAGCAAGCGTTACTGTCGAGGCAGAACATCTGGAACATGTTGTGGGTGAGTATTATTGTTATCAAGATATGAAATTGGCATCGACGGGACGGACAGATACGTGGACAATTAGGAACAGACCAGGAGACGCTTGGACATTTCGATTGTTGACTTGTCTTCGTGAGATCGTAGGGAATAACTCGATCGAAGCACGATCAACTCAGTGAAAATGATTATTCATATCTACGAATTTGTTAGGGTCGTGATGAGTAGGATAATGATTGTAAGATGGGAATAAAATGTTGTGTAAGGTAGGTATGTAAACAACACACAACAAAATCTGACACTAGATGTGGAAAGAAACATAGAAACAATACAAATTAATTCTTCACACATAAAATACACAACAGTTCATTCATGTCAAACATAAAACAAATAATTCGTATAAGATGATTTTGATGTTCATCGCATTAAATAATTTTTCTATAATATCCTTTATGTAATAAAATTTGTATCGACACATGTCCTAAGACCAGTAATGGGAAGCAAATTGAACTTTCTAGACAACATATATCATATAAAGAGCCAATATATATATTCAATCCTGTTACAAGTTGCAAAGTACATGCCGAGACAGTTTTATTACATAACGAGTATTATAATCGGATAAAATCAAGAAACAATTAAAAATTTTCAAAAGGCCTCGAATGAAACTTCGGCAGCAACATATTCGCGATTATGTGAGAAGTCAAACCAAAAAAAAAAAAAGATAAATAAAAAGAAAAATGCAAATAGTGCAAAAACGATTGTACCACGAAACATTAATCATATTACACTTCTTCTTGTATACATTTCAGAAACTACAGAAGTACCAGCGCAACAACATCACATCACAATCACACAACACACAACAAAACACGATACGCCACAGTTGATTGAATCAGATACAGAGGTAATAGAAGAATATACAACGAAATTCAGACGCGGAAGCAAAGAACACGAGACCGCGGCAGTTAAAACAAAGAAAACGATTATACGTAAGAAAAAGCCAGAAAACGAAGAAGACAATGTCGTCGTCATTGAGGAAGAATTAGAGGATATCAAGCCAAAAATACCATTCATACCAAAAAAACAATTTATGCCGATTGAAGAAATAACGACAACTACAGATGTCGAAGAGATAATACCGACGAGAATAGACGAGGTCGAGGAAACAGAGCAAAAAGAAGAGGAAAAAGTAGAAGTGACTCAAGTTCAAGATATGAACGAAACAAAGAAAGATATAAAAAAAATTATAGAGAAACGAGAAAAAACACAACACGTAAAAGAAGAAACTACAATAGAAGAAAAAGATAAATCAAAAACAACGGTGGTAACAAAACCAACTGAAATAATAGAAACAGCTGAGAAAATCAAACGAGAAAAATCTCTAAAAGAAGAAGTACCAGCAGAAGAAACAATAAAACCTCTTCCTGCTCCAGAAAAGATTAAACCAACGGAAGTGGAAGAAGTTCGAGAACAAGTGACAGTTACGGAGGAAATTACGAAATTGGGAAAACCAAAGAAAACTACTAAAAAGAAAATCGTCAAACGACGTGGAAAGGAACAACAAGTGACAGAAGTAGTTACAGTTGAAGAGGAAGGAAAGGCTCCCGAAACATCTGTAACAGAAGGACCAATTGAGGAAGTTGTCGAAGAAATAATAAAACCTCTTCCTGCTCCAGAAAAGATTAAACCGACAGAAGTGGAAGAAGTGCGGGAACAAGTGACAGTTACAGAGGAAATTACGAAATTGGGAAAACCAAAGAAAACTACTAAAAAGAAAATCGTCAAGCGACGTGGAAAGGAACAACAAGTGACAGAAGTAGTTACAGTTGAGGAGGAAGGAAAGGCTCCCGAAACATCTGTAACAGAAGGACCAATTGAGGAAGTTGTCGAAGAAATAATAAAACCTCTTCCTGCTCCAGAAAAGATTAAACCGACAGAAGTGGAAGAAGTGCGGGAACAAGTGACAGTTACAGAGGAAATTACGAAATTGGGAAAACCAAAGAAAACAACTAAAAAGAAAATCATTAAGCGACGTGGAAAAGAACAACAAGTGACAGAAGTAGTTACAGTTGAAGAGGAAGGAAAGGCTCCCGAAACATCTGTAACAGAAGGACCAATTGAGGAAGTTGTCGAAGAAATAATAAAACCTCTTCCTGCTCCAGAAAAGATTAAACCGACAGAAGTGGAAGAAGTGCGAGAACAAGTGACAGTTACAGAGGAAATTACGAAATTGGGAAAACCAAAGAAAACTACTAAAAAGAAAATCGTCAAGCGACGTGGAAAGGAACAACAAGTGACAGAAGTAGTTACAGTTGAAGAGGAAGGAAAGGCTCCCGAAACATCTGTAACAGAAGGACCAATTGAGGAAGTTGTCGAAGAAATAATAAAACCTCTTCCTGCTCCAGAAAAGATTAAACCGACAGAAGTGGAAGAAGTGCGGGAACAAGTGACAGTTACAGAGGAAATTACGAAATTGGGAAAACCAAAGAAAACAACTAAAAAGAAAATCATTAAACGACGTGGAAAAGAACAACAAGTGACAGAAGTAGTTACAGTTGAAGAGGAAGGAAAGGCTCCCGAAACGTCTGTAATAGAAGGACCAATTGAGGAAGTTGTCGAAGAAATAATAAAACCTCTTCCTGCTCCAGAAAAGATTAAACCGACAGAAGTGGAAGAAGTGCGAGAACAAGTGACAGTTACAGAGGAAATTACGAAATTGGGAAAACCAAAGAAAACTACTAAAAAGAAAATCGTCAAGCGACGTGGAAAGGAACAACAAGTGACAGAAGTAGTTACAGTTGAAGAGGAAGGGAAGGCTCCCGAAACGTCTGTAACAGAAGGACCAATTGAGGAAGTTGTCGAAGAAATAATAAAACCTCTTCCTGCTCTAGAAAAGATTAAACCGACAGAAGTGGAAGAAGTGCGGGAACAAGTGACAGTTACAGAGGAAATTACGAAATTGGGAAAACCAAAGAAAACAACTAAAAAGAAAATCATTAAACGACGTGGAAAAGAACAACAAGTGACAGAAGTAGTTACAGTTGAAGAGGAAGGAAAGGCTCCCGAAACATCTGTAATAGAAGGACCAATTGAGGAAGTTGTCGAAGAAATAATAAAACCTCTTCCTGCTCCAGAAAAGATTAAACCGACAGAAGTGGAAGAAGTGCGGGAACAAGTGACAGTTACAGAGGAAATTACGAAATTGGGAAAACCAAAGAAAACAACTAAAAAGAAAATCATTAAACGACGTGGAAAAGAACAACAAGTGACAGAAGTAGTTACAGTTGAAGAGGAAGGAAAGGCTCCCGAAACATCTGTAATAGAAGGACCAATTGAGGAAGTTGTCGAAGAAATAATAAAACCTCTTCCTGCTCCAGAAAAGATTAAACCGACAGAAGTGGAAGAAGTGCGAGAACAAGTGACAGTTACAGAGGAAATTACGAAATTGGGAAAACCAAAGAAAACTACTAAAAAGAAAATCGTCAAGCGACGTGGAAAGGAACAACAAGTGACAGAAGTAGTTACAGTTGAAGAGGAAGGAAAGGCTCCCGAAACATCTGTAACAGAAGGACCAATTGAGGAAGTTGTCGAAGAAATAATAAAACCTCTTCCTGCTCCAGAAAAGATTAAACCGACAGAAGTGGAAGAAGTGCGGGAACAAGTGACAGTTACAGAGGAAATTACGAAATTGGGAAAACCAAAGAAAACAACTAAAAAGAAAATCATTAAACGACGTGGAAAAGAACAACAAGTGACAGAAGTAGTTACAGTTGAAGAGGAAGGAAAGGCTCCCGAAACATCTGTAATAGAAGGACCAATTGAGGAAGTTGTCGAAGAAATAATAAAACCTCTTCCTGCTCCAGAAAAGATTAAACCGACAGAAGTGGAAGAAGTGCGAGAACAAGTGACAGTTACAGAGGAAATTACGAAATTGGGAAAACCAAAGAAAACTACTAAAAAGAAAATCGTCAAGCGACGTGGAAAGGAACAACAAGTGACAGAAGTAGTTACAGTTGAAGAGGAAGGGAAGGCTCCCGAAACGTCTGTAACAGAAGGACCAATTGAGGAAGTTGTCGAAGAAATAATAAAACCTCTTCCTGCTCCAGAAAAGATTAAACCGACAGAAGTGGAAGAAGTGCGGGAACAAGTGACAGTTACAGAGGAAATTACGAAATTGGGAAAACCAAAGAAAACTACTAAAAAGAAAATCGTCAAGCGACGTGGAAAGGAACAACAAGTGACAGAAGTAGTTACAGTTGAAGAGGAAGGAAAGGCTCCCGAAACATCTGTAACAGAAGGACCAATTGAGGAAGTTGTCGAAGAAATAATAAAACCTCTTCCTGCTCCAGAAAAGATTAAACCGACAGAAGTGGAAGAAGTGCGAGAACAAGTGACAGTTACAGAGGAAATTACGAAATTGGGAAAACCAAAGAAAACAACTAAAAAGAAAATCATCAAACGACGTGGAAAGGAACAACAAGTGACAGAAGTAGTTACAGTTGAAGAGGAAGGAAAGGCTCCCGAAACATCTGTAACAGAAGGACCAATTGAGGAAGTTGTCGAAGAAATAATAAAACCTCTTCCTGCTCCAGAAAAGATTAAACCGACAGAAGTGGAAGAAGTGCGGGAACAAGTGACAGTTACAGAGGAAATTATGAAATTGGGAAAACCAAAGAAAACAACTAAAAAGAAAATCATTAAACGACGTGGAAAAGAACAACAAGTGACAGAAGTAGTTACAGTTGAAGAGGAAGGAAAGGCTCCCGAAACATCTGTAATAGAAGGACCAATTGAGGAAGTTGTCGAAGAAATAATAAAACCTCTTCCTGCTCCAGAAAAGATTAAACCGACAGAAGTGGAAGAAGTGCGAGAACAAGTGACAGTTACAGAGGAAATTACGAAATTGGGAAAACCAAAGAAAACTACTAAAAAGAAAATCGTCAAGCGACGTGGAAAGGAACAACAAGTGACAGAAGTAGTTACAGTTGAGGAGGAAGGAAAGGCTCCCGAAACATCTGTAACAGAAGGACCAATTGAGGAAGTTGTCGAAGAAATAATAAAACCTCTTCCTGCTCCAGAAAAGATTAAACCGACAGAAGTGGAAGAAGTGCGGGAACAAGTGACAGTTACAGAGGAAATTACGAAATTGGGAAAACCAAAGAAAACAACTAAAAAGAAAATCATTAAACGACGTGGAAAAGAACAACAAGTGACAGAAGTAGTTACAGTTGAAGAGGAAGGAAAGGCTCCCGAAACATCTGTAATAGAAGGACCAATTGAGGAAGTTGTCGAAGAAATAATAAAACCTCTTCCTGCTCCAGAAAAGATTAAACCGACAGAAGTGGAAGAAGTGCGAGAACAAGTGACAGTTACAGAGGAAATTACGAAATTGGGAAAACCAAAGAAAACTACTAAAAAGAAAATCGTCAAGCGACGTGGAAAGGAACAACAAGTGACAGAAGTAGTTACAGTTGAAGAGGAAGGAAAGGCTCCCGAAACGTCTGTAACAGAAGGACCAATTGAGGAAGTTGTCGAAGAAATAATAAAACCTCTTCCTGCTCCAGAAAAGATTAAACCGACAGAAGTGGAAGAAGTGCGGGAACAAGTGACAGTTACAGAGGAAATTACGAAATTGGGAAAACCAAAGAAAACAACTAAAAAGAAAATCATTAAACGACGTGGAAAAGAACAACAAGTGACAGAAGTAGTTACAGTTGAAGAGGAAGGAAAGGCTCCCGAAACATCTGTAACAGAAGGACCAATTGAGGAAGTTGTCGAAGAAATAATAAAACCTCTTCCTGCTCCAGAAAAGATTAAACCGACAGAAGTGGAAGAAGTGCGAGAACAAGTGACAGTTACAGAGGAAATTACGAAATTGGGAAAACCAAAGAAAACTACTAAAAAGAAAATCGTCAAGCGACGTGGAAAGGAACAACAAGTGACAGAAGTAGTTACAGTTGAAGAGGAAGGAAAGGCTCCCGAAACGTCTGTAACAGAAGGACCAATTGAGGAAGTTGTCGAAGAAATAATAAAACCTCTTCCTGCTCCAGAAAAGATTAAACCGACAGAAGTGGAAGAAGTGCGGGAACAAGTGACAGTTACAGAGGAAATTACGAAATTGGGAAAACCAAAGAAAACAACTAAAAAGAAAATCATTAAACGACGTGGAAATGAACAACAAGTGACAGAAGTAGTTACAGTTGAAGAGGAAGGAAAGGCTCCCGAAACATCTGTAATAGAAGGACCAATTGAAGAAGTTGTCGAAGAAATAATAAAACCTCTTCCTGCTCCAGAAAAGATTAAACCGACAGAAGTGGAAGAAGTGCGAGAACAAGTGACAGTTACAGAGGAAATTACGAAATTGGGAAAACCAAAGAAAACTACTAAAAAGAAAATCGTCAAGCGACGTGGAAAGGAACAACAAGTGACAGAAGTAGTTACAGTTGAAGAGGAAGGAAAGGCTCCCGAAACATCAGTAACAGAAGGACCAATTGAGGAAGTTGTCGAAGAAATAATAAAACCTCTTCCTGCTCCAGAAAAGATTAAACCGACAGAAGTGGAAGAAGTGCGGGAACAAGTGACAGTTACAGAGGAAATTACGAAATTGGGAAAACCAAAGAAAACTATTAAAAAGAAAATCGTCAAGCGACGTGGAAAGGAACAACAAGTGACAGAAGTAGTTACAGTTGAAGAGGAAGGAAAGGCTCCGGAAACAACTGTAACAGAAGGACCAGTAGAGGAAATTGTTGAGGAAATAATAAAACCTCTTTCTACTCCAGAAATGATTGAACCGCCCGAGGTAGAGGTGATAAAGGAACAAGTGACTGTTACAGAAGAAATTACCAAAGACAGTAAACCTAAAAAAGTCACAAAGAAGGATGTAACTAGACGTAAGGGAAAGGAGCAACAGGTGACAGAGATCGTTAGTATTGAAGAGCAAGGAATGGCTCCGGTCACATTTGTTACGGAAGGTCCAGTGGAAGAAATAGTTGATGAAATTGTAAAATCACTTCCTGCGCTTGAGGATGTCAAGCCTGAAGAAGTGATAGAGATGCAAGAACAATTAGTCATTACCAATGAAGTTATTAAGCAGGAGAAACCGAAAAAGACTACGAAGAAAGGAATAATTAAGCATTCAGGCAAAGAACAGCAAATAACAGAAATAGTTACTGTTAAAGAAGAAGGAGAGCAACCGATTACGACAGTGTCTGAAGGTCCTCTAGAAGAAGTTCTTGAAAAAATCTTAATCTATCCAACATCTAAATATGTTGAAAAACCATACGAAGTAGAAGAAGTACGCGAACAAGTAACTGTCACAGAAGAAATAGCAAGAGAAGGTAAACCCAAGAAAACCACTAAGAAAAAAGTAGTAAAGCGTACAGGAAGAAAACAACAAGTGTCTGAAATATTAACAGTTGAAGAACAGGATCAAGTTCCAATTACTACAATTACCGAAGGTCCTACGGAAGAAATAATCGACGAAACTCTTAAAGTTCTGCTTGCTCCAGAATACGCTAAACCAGATGAAGTGGAAGAGATTCGTGAACAAGTTACTGCCACACAAGAAATGACCGAGGAAGGCAAACCTAAGAGAATTATGAAGCAAAAGACCATAAAACGTAAAGGAAAGAAACAACAAATGACGGAAGTTGTAACAATTGAAGAGGAAGGCAAAGCTCCTGTCACAATTATCACTGAAGGTCCTATCGAGGAAATTGTGGAAGAAGTTGTAAAAGCATTTCCTGTCCCAGAACATGTAGAATCAACAAAAGAAGAAGCAGTTGAAGAGATAACAGTTCCTGAAATTGTTACCGAGGAAGGTAAACCAAAAATTGATAAGAAGAAAATTCCTAAGAAAGTTTCTAAAAAAGTACCTGTTCCTAAAGAAGAAAAAGAAGAAGTTACAGATGTTCCTGAAATTTCTGAAATTCCATTAAGAAAACTTAAGAAACCTGTTAAACTTGAACGTCTCAAAATAACTAAAGTCGAAGCTACGAAACTTGAAATACAAGAAATATCTGTGGATAAACCTCAATTTGCACAAATTAAATTGCGTAAGACTCCAACCGTAAAACGACCTGAAAAGAAAGAAAAAATTCCTCGAGTTCTTCTTCGAAGTCGAATTACACCCATAGAATGGCCTGCAGCGATAAAATATTTGAAAATCGAAGAACTCGAACCGAATGAAGTTCAAAATGGTATTTTGTCTCGCAATGTCGAAGAAGCTATTATTTTACCAAAACCTAAGAAGAAAAAGGTAAAACGTTTGGAAAAGGAAATAGCCAAACTAGAAAAGCTGGATCAAGAATTCGAGGAATTGAAAAAGGAATTACCTCTTGAAAAACTTGAAGAGCCTCTAATAGAGAAATCAGAAAGGAAAGTGAAGAAAAAGAAGCCTGTTGAAAAGGTTAAAGGCGAGAAGCCACAATTGATGAAGATCAGTATCAAAGAGCAAAAACCTATCAAACCGAAAATCGAGGAACCAGTTACTCCTTTGTTTGCACAGATTAAATTAAAAAAAGCACCTGTCAAATCGAAAACGAAACAAGACAAAGATGAAACCAAGTTCCCTAAAGTTTTATTACGCAGTCGTATCACGGAATACGAATGGCCACCATCTATTAAATATCCTGTTATTATTGAACTTGAACCTAATTATGTGCAGAATGGTGAATTATCTCGCACTATGGAAGAAGCATTGAAACTAAAAAAAGTGAAACACAAGAAAGTAAAACTTCCAGAAAAAGAAATAATAGAATTGGAAAAACTGGATCAAGAATTCGAGGAATTAAAGAAAGTTCCATTGGAAAAAGTAGAAGAAATAGCGCCATATGAACGTAAGCCTAAACCCAAAGAATCCGAAGAGGAGAAACCGAAAAAATTGAAAATAGGAAAAGGAAAGCCTCGGTCTACGGAAGAAGAGGAGCCACAAGTAATCAAATTGAAGAAAATACCGGAAAAAGTTCCAAGCGTTTCAGAAGAATTTACTCCTGTTCCAAAGAAGAAAGATGAAGTAGACAAACCCGAAGAAGAAAAAGAAGAGAAAGAATATCCTGAAATAAAGCCATTCGAACCGTACGAAATAGAAACAACTGAAATAAAATTAGAAGAACTAGAAAAACCAGAATATCCAGAGAAACCAGAGAAAATACCTAAGAAGATATCAACTAAAAAACCAAAGAAGGAACGCAAGACACCGGTTCAGGAAACTGAAGCTGTTCCAATAGTACCCGGTATTCCAAAACCGAGAGAACCTGAAGAAAAAGAAGAAATTAAGAGAAGAATTCCTGAATATGAAGCTCCAATGCAAGAGCCAGAGAAAATTAAATTAAAACCTTGGAAGAAATCTGAAGATGAAAAAGAACAAGAAAAGAAACCTGAGGATTATCTAAAATTCGTTCCCAAAGATGACGATATTGTCGAGACTGTCGAGATTGTTATGACCGTGATCATGGAAGAAACACCAGAAAAGAAACAACGAAAGATCAAAAAGAAGAAAACCACAACGAAACGTGGAGACGAAAAACCGAAAGTTATCGAAGAGACAACGGTAGAAGAAGAGGGCGTAGAACCTGTGGTGACGGTCGAAGAAATTGTCCAAGATAAACTCGAAGCCGTACCGGTCGAATCGAAACCTATGCCTGTCGAAGAGATCAAAGAAGAGATAGTAACGAGTGAGATCGTGAGCGAGGAAGGAACAAAGAAAACGGTGCACAAAAAGCGCATCACAAGGAAACGCGAAGGTAAAGAACAGATCACCGAAGAGGTGGTCGTGGAAGAAGAAGGTAAAGAACCATTAACAGCAATAACAGAACTTCACGAAGACACTACACGAGAAATACACGAAAAACCAAAACACAAAAGACCAACAAAACCAAAAGCTGACGAGAAAGTGACGGAAGGTAAGCCCATTTCTTACGTATTACAATTATACCATCACCATAGCCTACAGTTATATTATATATATACGCCATTTTTCATTTATTGAGCATAAATGATATACGATTTAAACAATACAAAATACAAAGACATGATGGACAAATATACTTGATGTTATACTATATACATAACTTGTAATCGATGTATATGTTTATAAGCACTTTGTCTATACGCTTCTTCTATCTTTTCTATTCGTTTATTCGTTAAATAATTTGTGATATGCTATAAAGAAAAGCTTGAAACGAGATATTTTATTTTAATGATCAAATCTAAAATATTTTATTCTTTTCGCAGATATCACGGAAGATGTTGTAGAACAGGTAAGATTTATAAGATAGTTGATTTTAAAATTATTTATATTTTAAAATGGCTACAATTATGGATACAAAATTTACTAAGATTGAATTTATTTTAAATAATAGAAAATTGTCGAGGAAATCCAGAAAGTGCCAAAGGTTGTCAAAAAGATTATTAAGAAAAAACCGCTTAAAGCTAAAGATGAAGTAACAGAGGAAGTCGTAGAGGAAATAATAATAGAGCAACCTGATGAACAAGAAGCACAACCAATCGTAGAAGAATTAGAAACAGTGACAATCACTGAACATGATGTACGAAAGACACCGAAGAAAAAGAAGGAGGTCGTCATTAAGGAGGAGGAGGAGATCTTTGAGACGATCGAAACACCCACCCAAAAAATTATTAAAAAGAAGATTCGTCCTATGAAAAAAGAAGGAGAAGAAATCGTGATGGAAGAAATAATTCAGAAACCACGCGAGGAAACAATTGAAATGGAGGAACAAAGAATAGTAGAAGTGATCGAAACACCTACAAAGAAAGTAGTGAAGAAAATAAAAGCGATAGTAAAAGATGACGGTGTTCCCGAAGAGATTGTTGAAGAGATTGTGATCGAGAAACCGCAGAAAGAAAAAGCAAAACCTATCGTGGAAGAAGAAAAGAAAAAGATCAAAGTAACAAAGATTGATCTAAAACAAGCACCCAAGAAACCGGAAGAAATAGTTGAAGAAGAAGAAGAAATAATCGAAACCATCGAAACTCCAACACAAAAAATCATCAAAAAGAAACCAAAAGATAAAAAGAAAAAGATAGTGGAAGAAGTTATACAGAAAACAGTAGAAGAAGCAAAAGCAATGGAGGAACGTGAAATTGTGGAAATCATTGAAACACCGACAAAGAAAATAATCAAGAAAAAGAAAGCGATTATCACAGAAGGCAAAATTCCTGAAGAGGAAGTTGAAGAAATCGTAATTGAAAAACCTATTAAAGAAAAAGCTCAAAAGGATGTTGTACCTCAAGAAGGCATAGAAATTACTGAAATTATTACGGAAACTACTGTCGAACAGTTGCCTGAAAAGAAACCTAAACTAGAAGAGAGTAAACCCTCAGAAGTGGAAGAAGAAAAGGCAGAGATCACGCAAATAGAAGTGAAGAAAGTACCAAAGAAGAAGAAACCAATTACATCGATTGAAGAGAAAGAAGAGATCATAGAAGAAATAAAACCTGAAGTGAAAAAAGAAAAAGCGGAACCAACTGAGAAAGAGAGCGTTGAGTTAACCGAAATGATTTCTGAAGTAATAACAGAAAAACTTCCTGAAGAAGTTAAACTTAAGAAAAAGAAAATTGCTAAGATTAAGGAAACAGAAGAAAAGATAATAACGAAGGAAGTAGAAGTAAAAGAAGCACCAAAGGAAGCTGTGCCTCAGACAGAAGAACAACCAGAAGAAGAAGTACAAGAACTAATTACAGAAAAACCAAAGAAAATTAAAGCAAAGAAAGAAGTCACGTCTCAAGATAGTATCATAACTACCGAAGTTATTTCTACAATTGCAGAAGAAGCGTTAGAAGTAGAGAAACCGGAAGAAGATAAGGCTGTAGTAATCGAAGAAAAGGAAGAGAAAGGTAAAATAAAAGAAAAGAAAATAACTGTGAAAAAGGCTCCTAAAAAGAAAGTTATAGCAACGGAAGCTGAAGAAGAACAAGTAGAAGAAATAATAGAAGAGATAACACCAGAAGAATTAAAAAAGAAAAAGGCTAAAAAGACTGTCCTTCCTAAGGAAGAAATACAGACAACTGAAGTGATTACTGAAGTTACAACAGAAGAGATAAAAGAGAAAAAACCAAAAGAGGAGAAAATTGTTCCCAAAGAAGAAGAAAAAGTGGAAGAAGAGGCAAAGATTAGTGAGATTTCTATAAAGCAAGTACCTAAAGAAAAGAAAAAGAAAGAAATTGTAACGAACGGTGAGATCATTGAAGAAAAGCCAAAAGTAAAAGAAATTTCTGAAGAAAAACCTAAAATAAAGGAAACTCCAAAGGAAGAAAAACCTAAAGAAGAGAAACCAAAAGAAATAAAACCAGAGGAAAAGAAACCAAAGGAAGAAAAACCGAAAAAGAAAAAAATAGCAGAAAAGAAACCTATGGTTGTAGAAAAGGAACAGTTCGAAGAAAGAATAGAAGAAATAGTAGAAGAAAAGCCAGAGAAAGTCAAACCCGAAAAAGAAATTATACCAAAGGAAACTATAGAAACTACTGAAGTTATTTCAGAAATAGTTGCCGAAGAATTATCAACGAAAAAACCTGAGGAACGCAAAGCAATATTTGTCGAAGGAAAATCAGAAGACAAAGTTACAGTTGAAGAAGTCTCAGTAGAAAAAGCTCCAGAAAAGAAAGAGAAAAAAATACCAGAAGAGAAACCAATCGAGGAAATTCCTGAGAAACCAAAGGAAATAAAGAAGAAGAAGAAAAAGAAGATAATTAAGAAAGATGATATCGAAGAATGGGTAGAACCAGAATATGAACGACCAGTACTGGAACCTATGCCTGAAAAGATACAATGGGAACCAAAAAAGAAGAAAGAAAAGAAACCTTTACCAGAATCCTTGCAGAAATTGGTACCTCAGAAGATCGAAAGAAAAGAGATTAAACCCACGAAGTTAAAGTATTCAGAACCTACAGAAACTGTTCAGTTTGCTGCAATTAAATTAAAGAAAGTAGCGATTCCAAAAAAGAAGGAAATCGAAGAACCCAAATTTCCGAAAATTATGTTACGAAGCAGAATTACATTTGTTGGAGATTATCCACCTGAAATACAATATCCAAATATAACCGAATTGGAAGAAAATCCAGTTCAAACGGGTATTCTATCTAGAAATACGGAAGAAGCTCTTGAAGTTCTGAAGAGAAAAGTAAAGAAGGTTAAACTTCCCAAGAAGGAAATGACAGAATTAGAAAAATTGGATCAAGAATTCGAAGAATTGAAAAAGGTTCCTTTGGAAAAAATAGAAGACAAATCCATATATGAACGTCCACCAAAGAAACCTGCGGAAAAATCAGAAGAACCACAACAGTTAGTTGTTGGAAAAGGCAAGGTGCCGGAAGAAAAGATAGCAGAACCTGAAATGATAAAATTAAAAAAGATTCCTGAAAAGAAACCGGAAAAAATTGAAGAACCGTTGAAAAAACCGATCAAACCAGAACCTGAAAAGGAAGTTAAGCCAGAAAAGAAAGAGAAACCAAAGATAAAATTAGAACACGAAGAACTGAGACCATTGGAGTTCGACAGACCAGAGCTCGAAAAATATGTGCCCGAAGAGCATGAAGAACTAGAGAAACCGGCACCAGAGTCAGTACCAAAACCATATAAAAGAGAGGAAAAGAGAAAACCAGATCAAGAAATAGAACAAATTCCATTGATAAAAGGAGAATCCAAACCACCAGAACCAGACAAAGAACCGGAAGTTAAGTTTAGAATACCTCAGAAAGAAAAACCAGAAGAAGAGCCGGAAAAGATAACGTTGAAAGGCTGGAAAAAAGACAAACCTGAGGATGAAGGTGTCAAAGAATTTCCAACGAAGGAAGAAGAAAAAGAAATTCCTACGGCACCCAAAGAAGAAGCGGAAGAAATTACCTTGAAGCGCAAAATAAAACCAAAGAAACCTAAAGAAAAAGCTCCTAAAGAGGAAGAGGTGACACTCAAGAAACCAGAAGAAAAGAAACCGGAAGAAGTTCCAGAAATAATTGAAGAAATCACGCTGAAGAAAAAACCCGAAAAACCAATGGAAGAAGCTCCGGCAGAAATAACTATCAAGAAACCAATTGTAGAGGAAAAAGAAATAGAAGAAGAGGAAACAATTACTGAAGTAACGTTGAAGAAAGAACCGAAGAAACCAGAAGAAATTGTTGAAGAAGCAATTGTAAAGAAGCCAAAGAAAAAACCTATAAAGAAGGAAGAAGCCGAGGCCGAAATTACGATTAAAAAAGTTGAAGATGAAGAAGTCGAAGAGATTAAAGAAGAAGTGCTTATACAGAAAAAGCCGAAAGAAAAGCCTACTCCAGAGGAAACAACTGAAGAAGTTATTCTGAAGAAACCAAAAGAAAAGATATCTGAAGAAGTAACTGAAAAAATAAAGAAACCTAAGGAAAAGAAGCCTGTGAAGGAAGAAGCTGATAAAATTACTGTAAAGAAACCTATTGTAGAAGAAAAGAAGGAAGAGGAAATTCCTGAACAAATAACACTTAAGAAAAAGAAACCAAAAGAGAAACCAGTTCCAGAGGAAGTAAAAGAAGAGGTTACATTAAAGAAACTAAAAGAGAAAGTGTCTGAAGAAACAACAGAACAGATAGAAATCAAGAAACCCAAAGAAAAGAAACTAGTTGAGGAAGAAGCAATTGATGAGATCACCATTAAAAAATCAGTTCCTGTAGAAAAAGAAGAAGAAGAAATTCTAGAAGAAGTGACTTTGAAGAAAAAGAAACCAAAAGAGAAACCAGTTCTAGAAGAAGAGATAAAGGAAGAGGTTACATTGAAGAAACCAGTACCAAAAGAAAAAGTGCCAGAAGAAACAAGCGAACAAGTAGAGATAAAGAAACCGAAAAAGAAAAAACTTGTAGAAGAAGAAGCAGCTGATGAAATTACTATCAAGAAACCTGTGCCTGTAGAAAAAGAAGAAGAAGAGATTACAGACGAAGTTATAGTGAAAAAGAAGAAACCTAAAGAGAAACCAGTTCTAGAAGAAGTGAAAGAAGAGGTTACATTGAAAAAACTAGTACCAGAAGAAAAAGTGCCAAAAGAAGTAAGTGAACAAGTAGAGATAAAGAAGCCGAAAAAGAAAAAACTTGTAGAAGAAGAGGCAGCTGATGAAATTACTATCAAAAAACCTGTGCTTGTAGAAAAAGAAGAAGAAAAGATTAAAGAGGAGGTTACATTGAAAAAGAAAAAACCAGTTTCTGAAGAAATAACTGAGGAAGTTATATTGAAAAAACCAATTTCAAAAGAAGAAGAAAAAGAAATAACTGAGAAAGTTGAAATAAAGAAACCAAAGAAGAAGCCAATACAAGAAGAGGTTGCCGATGAAGTGACCATTAAAAAGCCAATTCCTATAGAGAAGGAAGAAGAAGAAGTCATAGAAAAAGTGACTTTGAAGAAAAAGAAACCGAAAGAAAAACCAGTTCCAGAAGAAGTAACGGAAGAAGTTACACTCAAAAAACCAAAAGAAGAAGAAAAAGTACCTGAAGAAGTAACCGAAAAAATAGAAGTGAAAAAACCTAAAAAGAAAAGGCCGACAGTAGAAGAGGCTGCCGATGAAGTAACGATCAAGAAGATTGTTGAAGAAGAAAAGAAGGAAGAGGAAGCTCCTGAAGAGGTTATACTAAAACCAAAACCGAAGAGGAAATCAGTCATAGAAAAAGAAGAAGAGGTCACTGAAGTGACCATCACAAAACCAAAACCGATTGAAGAAGAAAAGAAACCGGAAGAAATTGAAGTGTCTCTGAAAAAGAAACCAAAGAAGAAGCCCATTGTCGAGGAAGAAGCTGCTGAAATAACCATCAAAAAGTTGGTTCCTACAGAGGCTGAAGAAGCGCCTGAAGAATTCACCATCAAGAAAAAGAAGAAACCAGAAAAGAAACCGACGGTCACGGAGGAGGTCGAAGAAACTGCCGTGACCATAAAGAAAGCTCGTGCTCCCGAGGAATCGAAAGAAGAAGAAGAAGTGTCGACCGAAATACAAATAAAGAAGAAACCTGAACGCAAGATTAAAGAGGAAGCGACTGAAGAACTAACTATTAAAAAGATCGAAGAAGTGAAGCCTGAAGAAGAAGAAGAGGTGCAAGAATTCACCGTGAAACGAAAACCTCCTAAGCAGCCTCCTAAACCGATCGAAGAGATCTACGAAGATGTTACTCTTCGAAAATTACGTCCAAAGAGGAAACCAAGGCCAGATATCAATGAGGTGACCGAAGTGGAAAACGTGACATTCCGACCACGGTCCACGAAGACAAAAGAAGATGTAGAACAAGAATTCAAGATCTCGTTGAACACGTACGAGGAAGAAGACATTTCGATGTCCGGTAAAGTTCGATTGAAGCCCAAGAAACGGCCAATGACATACTCTGAAGAGGCTGGAGAAGAAACGATCAAGATAATACAGGAAATCGAGGATGATTCCGGACCTATCATAGAGGAGATCATAGAATCGGATGAAGAGGCCAAGGATCAATATAGTATCGAGGAATTGGAAACTGATGAAATGAGGCTTCCACTCAGAAAGAAGAAAAAGAAGGAACCTAAACCCTATAAAGTGGAGGATGTCGAGGAGGGTGACGTGAAACTGAAACTGAAACACGAAAGGAAATACTCCGTGGAGGAAGCTGACGAAACGTTAGCATTGAAGTTGAAGGCCAAAAGACGCGTATCTACTTACGAAGAAGGTTGGAGGGGATTTCACAATTATCGATTTCGCAGATAACGTTTAATCTGATGTAACGTGCTTTCAGCTATAATATAGAAATTAATATGCTTCGTCAGGTGCATTTAGTGAGTATGCTTGCCCCTAAATCCCTATGCCATCGAAACGAAGCCTAAAAATCTCCCGCTTCTTAATCCATTGCGAATGAAAAGCATATCGGTACTTTGTATAACGTACTTGAATAGCATTAGAACATTGTAACGAATTTCTAGTGAGAATAGGTATAGATCTAACGATACTCATACCTCGTCGAGAACGAGTATGATTAATATTGTGTAGTATATCGCCGCTTCAACTTTAATTGTTATGTCAATAGATGATTGTAATAATAAATATCAATTTGTATGATTAATACTGCTTACCTTTATTATAATACTTCGTTTGACACGTTACAGAAGAGGCCTCGCTTAGTATCACCAGAGAAGAAGATATTTCAGAGGGAGGTATGTATTTCTATCGTCCGCATAAAACACTTTTTATTTTTGTTTATCGAGTTTATTTTATTTTGGATATCGATAAATATTTGAAAACGATCGAAATGTTACAGAAGAAATCGAATACGTTGTCCGCGATGGCGACACAATGTTCTCGATTTGTTCGTACGTGGCAGAAACCGACGAAGCCATTAACCTCGTTGAAGGAGAAAGAGTTTACATTATCGGTAAGCATTTATCTTTTTACGCGTTAAAATGGTATGGTATAATATCATAAAACTGGGTCAACGTTTACTATTCATTGTACATATTTTTTCCAGACCACACGAATCAGGATTGGTGGTTCGTGAAAAAACATTTGACAGAAGAAAAAGGTTGGGTTCCAGCGCAATATCTTCTCAACGAAGTCCATTATACTCATTATCTACAACGCAAATTACACGAGAAAATTGATAAATTACCTGTATTTGAAAGTATGTCGTATTTTATTTATGCGTATGGAAATATATTTGAAGAAAACAATTTTGAAAATAACATTTCCATTTTTTTAATACACGCGTAACATATTAATTAATTGAATAAATTTGATGATAAATTAATCTTCAATGTTCCAGAACCTGGGCCTGGAGAGAAAACATCAGCACCGAGATTCATCGAAAAATTGCAGCCAATTCATACACCGGATGGTTACACGGTTCAATTCGAGTGCCAAGTGGAAGGTTTACCAAGGCCTCAGATAACATGGTTCCGACAAACTGCCATCATCAAACCGTCCCCTGATTTCCAGATGTATTATGATGATGATAACGTAGCGACTCTGATCATTAGGGAAGTATTCCCTGAAGATGCAGGCACTTTCACCTGTGTCGCCAAAAATGCTGCTGGTTTCGCTTCCAGTACTACGGAATTAATCGTGGAAGCGCCTCTTTCTGATCATGGATCAGATCTAACTGGTCCATCCAGAAAGAGTCTATCAAGGTACTTTTTTTAATAAATGGAAATTATTTTAATTCAGACATCAATTTCTTTTTTCTTTATGAACTTAATTTTTCTCTTAAAATAAATTTTTTTTTAATACAATTTTATAATTTTCATTTTACATTATTTCTTTAATATTTAATTTTTTTGATGCATCTTATTTACATCTAATGTACAATATTACAATATTTTTACAATCTTCTTTTTAATATAAAATGCATAATTAAATAAAAATTAACTTCTTTCAGACATTAATTTCTTTTACAAATTATCTCATATCTATTATTTTGATGGATACTTTTTAAAATTTTTATACAATAACTTTATTTTTCATTTTAGAAATATATATAAATTGAAATAAATTAACATTTTAAATTACAATTTTTGCAGAGAATCATCGCTCGCCGATATCTTGGAAGGAATACCACCGACGTTCTCCCGAAAACCAAAAGCGAAATACGTCAACGAGGGTGAAGATGTGATACTGGAATGTCGATTGGTAGCAGTACCGGAGCCTGAAATAACGTGGTACTACAAGGACACGCAGATCACAACCAAAGAGAACATCGTAGTTGCTACTGAAAGTGATATGCATATGTACTGCAGCGTGATTAAAATTACCAAAGTGCAAAAAAAACAAGAAGGAAAGTACACCATCGTCGCTAGAAACAGGGAAGGTGAAGCTACCATTGAAATTCCTATGAAGGTTTGTTGAATTCGAATACAATAATTATTAATTTGATAATATTATTATTGAATATTTATTCTTTTTTAATCTTTTTATATATCTATATTTTAAAAGTTTTTTTTCTATTTAAATATAATACACAAAAATATATTTTCTTTGAAAATACAGAATTTACAAAAATTTACAACATAATATAATATTTTCTTCCTAAATTTGAATATATCATAATTTTTTTCGTAATTCTATATTCGAAAGGTATAGAATTTAAAGTTGAATATAACTTGAATTTAACATCACACAGGTGAAGACTGGTAAACATGAACCACCAGAGATTCTAGAGCCATTGCAATCATACGTGGTACGAGAGGGTGAAACCGTGGTATTGTCGACACAAATCGTAGGAAATCCAGCTCCTAAAGTGACTTGGTACAAGAATGGTAAACCACTGAAGGATCTGATCCCGAAACAAGATGGCCACGTGAATACGTTAACGTTGATTCAGCCCCAAGTATCTGACAGTGGAGATTATTCTGTCACAGCCATTAACGATCTTGGCAAGGTTGAAACGAAAGCTACATTGACAGTTGAAAGTAAGAACGTGTTAATGTTAACCCGTTGCCATAAAAAGCTTATTACTCATTCGCTTTTTATTCTAATATTAAAATTTTTTCAATATACAAGTCACACTGATATCCAAACTGATCAATCTTATTAAATGAATTCTTTTGATTTTTAAAAAATTGAAATGCCAATGACATATATTGTGATACAAAAATCAAGAAATTGTTCAATTTAGATAGTGAATGGTTCATATTTCTGTTAGAGAGTCCATTTAAATTTCCTTTAACATTTTTTGCTCGATCTTAAATAATTTTTTTTTTTAATTTAAACGATATTACATCATGCTTATAATATATTAATGCTGCAAAATTCATTGCTTCGCTACATCGTTTTTTCAGTAAACTTGAATCCTTCGCTGACCATTAGCTTCCAACAACACGCGTACGAACACTACACTTTAACTAAGGGTAGGATATGCTTCTGCTTGCATTTATTCACAGTGTATCTTAATATTTTAATAATTCTACATTTATTGAATAATTCTACAAAATTCTAAATATATAAATATTTTTGTAGAGATACCAAGCGGAGCACCAGAACCGCCACTCTTCACGGAACGATTCCAAGAACTTACTGTTCCGCAAAAAGGTACCTTTAAATTGGTCGCGAAGGTTACTGGAAATCCTGTACCAGAAGTCACGTGGTTAAGGTACTATCACTTATTTTATTATCTTTAAAGATCACATTTTTAATCCTTTGTAACTCGAAAAAGGAAAAAATTACTTAATAATTCAAAATGACATCTGATGGTCGAAAAACGTTTACAAATAATAACAAATAAATACGTACATAAGTGAATACATAAAGTTAAAAAAAAAAGCATTATTTAATTTTTTTCAACAGGAATAATAAACCCCTGGAAAAATCGCCGAATATCACTGAAACTTATGACGGTGAGAACATCGTGTTGGAGATCAAAAACGCGGATTCAGAGGTGGATGCAGGAGATTACAAATGCATCGCTAGTAATCCAGTTGGAAAAGCCTCTCACGGTGCCAAAGTTACGGTGGACGTGGAAAAGGTAACGTTCACGAAAACTCTGGAGAAGGAAGTGACCGTCGACGAGTACAAGACCTTAGAATTGATCTGCGAAACATCGCATACGGTATCCACAAAATGGTGGCACAACGACAAAGAGATCAGTGGAATGGATCATCGTGAAATTATTCAAGAAGGACGAGTGCACAAGTTGGTGATCAAGAGAACTAGTCCTACTGATGAGGGAACTTACAAGTGCACTGTGAAGAATCAATCAACATCCAGCAAAGTTACTGTAAAAGGTGAGAATTATAATTAATTAAACAGATATTTTCTAATCGGCACATACGCGTTTTATGGAAAAAATGCAAATTGATTAAAATTCGTTTGAACAATTTTTGTCAAAAGAAATTATAACATTTATATGATCTAAATGTACAGCTACCAAACCAGAGTTCGTGAAGAAGTTACAAGACTGCGAAGTAAAGGAGCGTGATGTCGCCATTTTGGAAGTCGAGATCACGTCACAGACAGCGGATGTGAAATGGTTCAAGGATGGCGAGTCCTTGGGACCAAGTAAAGAAAAATTAGAATTCGTGAAAGACGGTACCATTAGAAAATTATTAATCAGAAGCACATCCGTCCATGATGAAGGAGAATACACGTGCACCCTTATGGATGAGAAATGTACAGCGGAAGTCACTGTTATTGGTAAGTATTAATTTTCTATTTAATTTATTGTAAAAGTTAATGAATCATAAGACGAAGTCTATGCTACTCTGTTCATTAATCAACGAAATTACTAAAATTCTTCTTAGATTTTTTCTAAAATTTAGAATTAAAGTTTAAAATCCCAAATTTAATATAAAAAATGAAATTTCGAAACTTTTTCTCCTTATTCCAAAATCATTAAATCATTAATTGATCCCAAAGTTGTCGTTATTTGTTATTATTATTTATTCTTATAATATATTATCAACATTTTACAAATTATTCTAGAATTACCACCGGAAATCATCACGAAGATGCAAGATGTGACGATAGCAAGAGGCGAGCGTGCAATTTTCGAGATAGAATTGACGAAAGGAGACGCTTTGGTTCGATGGTTCAAAGATGGCCAAGAACTACAATTTTCCGAACACGTACAACTATCGATAGATGGCAAGAGGCAGAGATTGAAGATATACGATACGGAACCAGAAGACGCAGGTGTTTATTCCTGCGAAGTTGGCCAACAAAAATCATCTGCCAAGTTGATCGTGGAAGAACCAGGCGTGGACTTTATCACTAGATTACCAGATGTCACTCTTGTACCGTTGAATGCAGATGCCGTTTTCGTCATAGAAATATCGCGGGATGTTCCAGTTACATGGTTGAGGTAAGAAGAAATATTATAATGACAAACAAAAAAGTAATTTCAATATATACAAGATAAAACACGTAAATGGAATCAATTTTATAAATACTGATAATTTTTTTTTATTTATATTAAGTGAAGATAAAATTATTATCTTCTTTTCTAATAAAATTGTATATATATTATGTTAATCGATCTAGCGATCGATCTCGAATATTTCTATAAATGAATATTAATCTGTTCATAAAATAAAAATTATTGATTTAGTCAAATATTTAAAAAAATGAATTTCGTAAAATTTATTATATAAATTTTGTGGAGAATTATCAATGATAAGAAATACATTATTCTATTAAAAAAAAATAATAAATTTGAGATTCATTTAGATATATTTATTGTCATCTATTTTTTTTATTAATTTACAAAATATTATTTACTGAAATAAAACTAATTAAATATATACATATATAAAAAGATTAAATAAAATATAATAATATTACAGGAAATCAGAAGTAATTAAGGAGTCATCGAAATATAGCATCGTCGATGAAGGCACAGTGAAAAAACTGATAGTGAAGAAATGTACCACTAAAGATATTTCAGAATACACAGCTGCTGTAACAAATGTGAAAACATCATCGAAATTAAGGGTCGAAGGTAATAGATTAAATATTTCTTATTTGTCAAATGGCACTTTTAATATTTTTAAATAATTTAATCAATCGAAATATACGAAATATATTATCATATCTATAAAATTTTAGTCATTGAAGTGGCACCAAAGATTAGTCCAGACACACCCAAGAAGTACAAGGTGAGAAAGGGTGAAGACGTCGAAATAGTGGTGAAATTCAGCGCGACACCGAAACCAAACGACGAATGGACAGTAAATGGCCATGTGGTTACGAAATCGAAACGTGTTGTGCCATCGATCGATGAAGAATCCGCGATTTTAACTATCAGAAAGATTCAAGAAGAAGATGTTGGTGATTACACTCTGAAACTGGTGAACAATGTTGGAGAGGCTAACATAGAAATCAACGTCGTCATCGTTCGTGAGTATCCAATGTTTTTTCCTTCTGTTTTCTTCTTCTTTTTTCTTTTAAAATTAAAATTAAACAATCTTGTCTCTTTATCGAGAAATTTTACTTCTATGTTATATATCTTTTTATATTCTATTTTTATATATGTATTTGCAGAAGTACCAAGTGCACCTGGAGCACCAGAACCATTGGAAATAACTGAGAACAGTGTTACGCTTCACTGGAAGAAACCAGATTCAAATGGAAACTCTCCTATCGTCGAATACATTCTAGAGTATCAAGAAAAGACTGAAACTACGTGAGTGTACTAATTATTTAATTATTTTAATTTGTCCAAACTAACAAAATATTTATAAATATCAATAAAATAAACCTATGAATTAATTCTACTTAATAAACTTTTATTTTTGGTAACAAAAACGATGAATGTAAACGGCAAAAATTACATTTTTTTATTTAAAGGTGGACCAAGGTTGCAGAAACAATAAAAGAAACAACTCACAAAGTAACGAAATTAACAACGAACAAAGAGTATACCTTCCGTGTAACAGCTGCAAACGAAGCTGGACCAGGCGAAACATCGCCAACTTCTCCATACATTAAGATAACAAAACCATCAGCTGCAGAACCACCAATTATCTTAGAACCTTTGAAGAGTGTTGTCGTTGGCCTTGGAGAAACCGTCAGTTTAACTTGCGTCATTGGTGGAACACCGGCGCCTGAGATTACTTGGTACGAATTTTGAATCGAAAATTTAATTTACTAAATTTAATTGATTCGAACCAATTTTTCTTCTGAACTATTACTACAAAAAATATATTAATAATAAATTTAATAATATCATTGCTCCAAATTTAAAGAATTAACAACATTGCATATTATAATTTAATCTGCAATAGTATTAACAGTATTTGAAAATCACATATGTATCTATATTTTTTAAATTTTATTTCATTTATTTATCATTCTATATTGTCTATATTAATCTGATTATACATTCATCGGACAATCTACTCATTATGAAATTATTGCTTTGAAATTGAAATAAAGAAATAGTCAGTCAAAACTATTTTTCTTTCATAAAGAAGTAAAATTTTAAAATGGCAAAATATAAATATCAAAAATTAAATTAACAATAATCAACAAAATTAATATTTTCAATCAGGTTAAGAAATGGAGAAATTTTCGAAGATACCAATATCACGTACGAAAATCGTGTGTCCAAATACACAATCACGAGGACAACGGAAACTTCATCGGCAAGCTTCACTGTGAAAGCGAAGAACGACATAGGAACAGCGGAAACAACGTGCGAGTTGAAAGTGCAAGAGCCGCCTAAGATCACTTACGACGAAACACTGGCAAGCCAAAATCTTCCTGTGAACGGCCAATGGAAGATCGAGATTCAGACGAGTGGATTCCCAAAACCGGAAGTAACGTGGTTGAAGAACAACAAGAAAGTCGACAAACATGTGTCTATTGAAACGGTGGAAAATACATCTACCATCTTTATTTCTTCGCTTAGCAGGGAAGATAGCGCCACTTACACGGTGAAGGCAGTGAATGAAGCTGGCAGCTCTTCGGTTGAATTACATCTTAGAGTCATAGGTATTATTGTTATTTATATTGTTATTCTATTGTTATTTAATATTATTATTATATATTATATATACTATTGATATTATTTTGATTATCAATTCAGTTTATTGATCGTATGATTAAGAAGAAATGAAATGCATTGTTATTATCCATTGTATCTTAAATGGATTGTTAATTCGGATTTTCTTATTTTTCTTTCTTTCGAACTATTTATCTAGATAAACCTAGCAAGCCTCAAGGACCAGTGATCTTTAAAGAAATCAGGCAAGATCGTGTCACTATCGAATGGCGGCCACCGGAAGACGATGGTGGAATCGAACTCGAGAAGTACACTATCGAGAAGTACGAACCTGGCAAGACTTGGACGAAGGTGGTCGATATCGATAAAGAAGTAGAAAGTTTCTGCGTGCACAAATTGCAACAGAATGCCGAGTATAAGTTCAGAATCATCGCAAGGAACGCTGTTGGAGCCTCTGAACCTTTGGAATCGGAAACAGTCAAGATGAGGACTTCCTTTGGTAGATTGAATTTTTATATTTTTAGTAAAATTTTATACGATAGATGGATCAAATTTTAATATATTTTATATTTAATTCGTTCTTTCCGTTGCTTTTTATAATATCTATTAAATTTTTTAAAACAATAAGCAGTGGGGTTGTTTGAAGTTTGTTCAAATATTACGAATAATATATTCTTTCAGAACCACCTGGACCACCAAGAGGACCTCTGGAAGTATCAGGAATGACGAAAACATCGTTCACGATAAAATGGCAGCCTCCAGAAAACGATGGTGGAACACCAATAACAGAATACATCATCGAGATTAAAGAAGAATCGAAGAAAGCTTGGCAAAAAGTCGATAAAAATTCTCCGCTTTTGACGAATATTTTCGCAGAAATCAAAATTCAATTGTTTTATTTACATTAAAATATTTTACAGATTGGCAGCACAAAACACGAAACGACATATTTCGGCGTATCGAATCTAAAGACAGATGTGCCGTACAACTTTAGAATAACAGCTAAGAACAGCGTTGGCACTGGTCCTCCATACGTGGCTGAAGAACCAATTGCACCAGGCAGACGAATCAGTAAGTCATACAGCAATCAAATTTAATCATGCAGAAAACTACAATATTAATTGTCTAAGCTTAATATATAATGATATAATTTGTCCGATTTTGCAATTGAAATTTTAACCTCTCGAGCGTTATGATTCATTATTAAAATTGTATCCCATATTGTTAGGAATTATTTTATTAATTTAATTTTTATATTTATTTTATATAATATTATTATATTATACTGTTATTTATTTCTTATCATATTCTATTTTTTTTTATTTGATACATACATTGCTCTAATATATACATTGAATAAAATAAATAATGTAATAATTTTTATAATTTAAAAATATTCTTATTTTAGCTATAGCATAACAATACGAATAATCGTAATCACTCGAGGGGTTATAACGCATAATATAAAAATAATATAATAATTTTGCAAAGCTTAGTAGTACTCTATACCTATTATAAATGTTTTAATTAGCATTTCTAACAATTTCAAATATAAATCATCCAGCATTTCAACTGCTTATTACTGCTTATTTATTAATTTCGCTATCGCTTAGAAATAACAAAAATGACTGAAAGCACTATGTACGCTCTGCTTGGTATATTTCCGCCGACGAAAATAATTATCAGCAAAAGTAAGTTATTCACAAAACATACTCTTATTGCTTATTGTTATTAAACAATAAACGTTCGTTCTATTTAATAAATAACGTTTGATTTGTAGCACCACCATCGAGTCCACAACATGTGCAAGTGATAAATGTTACCAGCAAGAGCGTAACGCTCAGTTGGTCTCCACCAGCCAGCAATGGAGGAACAGAACTCACAGGTAATTAAAAAAAATATATACATAAAATATGTATAATATAAATAACAAAATAGAAACGCTACAAATCTCTTCCGTAATTTTTAAATAATTCTCTTCAAGTATTTATTTGAAGATTCGCTATTATATATCGAAAGAATAAGGATTTAAAATTGGTATATTATTTAATATCGTAATATTAAATTGTATCATCGTTCTCTATCCAAACTAATTGAATTTTTTAATATTTAGAAAATATAGAGAGTGATCAAATAATATTTAAAGCTTAAACTACTCCATTGTTTTTGGATATGTGAAAAAACTTTAGTAACAAAAGTTGTTTAATATGAGGAGGGCTATAATATGGCAATAATAATTTTTCTACAATTATAGAAGATTTCGGAGATTTTAAGCCCCATCTTTTAAAATAGAATCATATATTTTTATACGTGTTATTTGATTCAGCTCGATATTTTCTATAAAAGAAATTAGTATGCCGAAAAATTATTAATTTATTAATTTCGTTAAATTAATAAGAAAGACAAGAAAAATATAGAGATCGAAAAGAATCGAATCTCGAGTCCACACGTATTATGTTTACTGATATCAAGTGTGAGAAACGAGGATAGAGCGAAAACATAATACCAGTATCTTCAAAATAGCAAACGTCAATTGCTAATGTATCGATATCGATTACTTTTAAGATACTTATAAAAATTCGAAACGATCGTATAAATGTTACTTATCTTTCATTTAATAGCCACAGAATTATATACTTACGATGCCGTGATTCATTCTTACTAAGAATTAATACTTCTTGAAAAACATCAACTAATAAATATACATACAATCAATGATATTAAATAATATTAAAATTATACGTATAGAATTACGAAAAAAATAATATAATGTTCACTTGCTTCAATAGGATACATAGTCGAAAAGAGGCCATTGATTGGAAAAGGAGCAAGATGGACGAAAGTTGTCACCTTGGACGCTACCACGCTTCAATATTGTATAGAGAATTTGAAAGAGAGCGAATTTATCTTCAGAGTCTTCGCTGAGAACAACATGGGACTCAGTTTACCTACAAACTCAGAACCAGTTACCTTGATGACACATGCCAGTAAATATATTCGTTACCCTTTTTGAATAATATTTAAATTTAAATTTAAACCATTTAATAAAATTTTCTTTTGAATTTTTTAATTTGAATTAAAATTTTTATTTCGTTTTTTTCAAAATTGCTTTTCAAAATCGCGTATAAATTTTAATCGATCATTCCCATATTCAGATGTTCCATCACCACCAACTGCACCATTGGAAATAAGGCAGATCGCAGCAAACACAGTCGTTATTTCGTGGGGAAGACCGGAATCAGATGGCGGTGCGCCATTGGAAAGTTACAAAATTGCCATCAGGGATGCAAAGAAGACTATGTGGATGGAAGTAGGCAGGGTGAACGCAGATACACAGAAATTGAACATCAGGGATCTTCAAGAGAATCACATGTACCTGATCAGGATCTTTGCCAAAAACGAAGTCGGCCACAGTGATCCTCTAGAGTCTGATGAACCTGTCAAAATCATACCAGTTTCCGGTGAGCTTCCAATATTTTTATTTTAAGAATCTACATTTTTAATAAAATCTGGAAAATATTTGAAAACATTTTTGGAAACAGAAACTTTAAATTATTTTTGAAAAGTATTTCCATTTTCAAATTTCACAAATTTCAAAAATAAAAAATGCATAAAAATTTCTGCAAATGTTTCAACGTTGTATTCTCATTTAATTTTCTAGAATTAGCCGTAGTGGAGCCAATCGCAGAAATGACCGAAAAGGGTGAAACCGCATCGGTCAGCTTCAGCACAGAGAACACGAGTTCTTGGCTACGCGAGCACAATATGGACGCCGACATCCATTCGTACGCGAGAGCAAGACTTCTTAGACAAGACGAGTACTTCTTCCGCATTTGGCATTACGCTAAGAAACTTTTCGAATAAGCATTTCTTTACGATTTAACGGCGTGAAGAACGAGATTCACATTCTTTCTTCGTCTTATCGAGGACCATAATAATTTAACGCGTTAGCGAGACAAAGGAAACGAAACAATAATGAAGATAGATTTTTTTTATTAATTTAACGTGTTATACTTCGATTGATATTTCGTTCTTCTTCTCTTCTATTTTTTTTTTCTTCAACGAAATTTGAGAAAATCGTATTTCTATAAAAATTGAAAATTATTTTCCTCTTTCACGAAACTTTTTATTGTAAATATTTTCGACGTTTGATCTCTCACGTGAACATCGTTATATGTATAATATACGAAAGATTAATGACATTACATCGTTCCTCTTTTAGAATCACGTATAGAGACTAGATCTATTTTAAGGATCGATACAGGATGGGTGTAGAATCTAGTCAACGTAGAGTAATGATATTATTATTATTATTATTTTCTTTCTCATCTTTTAACGGACCAAGACTTCCTCATGCATACTTGGAATCAAGCACAAACGGAAGAATTACATTTCTTCCGGTTCACGAAATAATCGCCATGATTTAGTAATGAACGTGTAACTGAAAATTCGTAAGTCGAAGAAAAAGAAAAAAGGAAAGATAATTTGTGAAAAAAAAAAAATTAAGAAACTTTATCGGTAATCTTCATGATATTTAAGTAAGCATTTTTAATTAATTAATTTAAATTTCATTGAATGTATCATTATTTGAAATTAATTAATTTTAAATTAAGTTTATGATAAATAATATCAATCGATCTCGTGAAGATTCGGTATAACGTTTCTTTTCTTTTTTTTTTTTTTTTTGAATTATTAAAAATGGTAAAAATATTCAAATTTTATCTTTCAATCGAACGGACGAATTTTCAGTCGCATCGAATTGTATTTAAATACGTTGTATTTAAAAAAGGAACACCCTGATTTCCTCGAGATATTATTATCCTTTCGGTAAACGAGAAGCTTTCTATTATCAATCATTCGACGAAGAAAATTTCCTCCCCCGAGACTCGATTCGTCGGTGAATGTGATAAACGATCGGAATCGATCGAGTATCTTGTGTAAAGAAGCGATTTAGAGGATTAGTTGAACAACCCTCTTTCCACCAATCCTCTATTATCCCTTTCGTTAGTCCTATCCACCACCTTTTCTATTTATATTATGAATACGAACGGAAAGAAACGTTCGTTTACTCCTACCCGAGTTTGCGAGGATTACTTTTAGTATTTATTCGTAAATGTATAATATTATATTTAATTGTTACCATTATCGTTATTAATTAATTAATTAAAATCGTTCGTTAATGTGATCGGCATCGTTGCTGATGCTCGTACGACTGGTTATTTGAAGAGACTAGAGAAAACGAGGGAATGCCACGCGTGGTTGGTGTCGCGAGACGTAATAAAATATAGGTGCAAGAACAACAACAACGTTCACCAACTGCGTGTCGCATACTTCGCGTTATATTGTAAGAAATCTTTTTTTTTTTGCGAATTAAATTATTGCAAACGATATTTTTGATGTTCTTTTTTTTTGTTGATTATTGTATCCTTTTCCTCTCCTTGTTTCATATATATAAGTTGTTTTATACAAATCTGTGTGTAAGTAAATATCTGTATTAATAAAAAGATAAAAATGTTCTGATGGAAGGAATCAATTCTGATATCAGAACAATAAAATACTCGTATTGATTATAAGAAATAAAACATTTTTTAAGTTACATTACAAATGTTAAAAATCTAATATAATCTAATATAATTTTTGATGAAAAAATTATCTCAGAAAAATTCAAACAAATCTATAATAATTACGAATGCATCTTTTAAATAGATTTTTCTCAATCTTATTCTAAATTATATTAATTTTTACTTTTCTAATTTTATTTAATTATTTATTAATTTCATTAAATCATTTTATTTATAACTAGAAATTAAAATTAAATATCAAAAAGTGTATTTAAGTATTTCATATTCAAATGTTCGTTTGAATTTTTGAATACACGGCTAATTATGCGCTAAGGATTAAATAAAGAGAGCAAATAATAAGTAAAAGATAAAGATAGGATAAAAATTAAGGAATTAGCGCCATCTCTGGAGTGCCGTAAATAAAACAAATAAAATACTCAAGAGATGGCGCTGAAAGTTAATTCTTTACTTTATCTTTATCTCTATTTTATTATTTGCATCCTTGTCTACATTTGATAAATTTGCAAAACTTTAGAGATGGCGCTAATTGCTAAAATTTTACTATATATTTTTGTTTCACTTTTTTCATTATCTTCTATCTTTCACTATTCTTATCTAACTTGCATCGAATGACCATGGATAAAATATAAAATATTTATATTCTTTTGTAATTATTAATTTTAATTTAATGAATACCAATATAATGATTTTTATAAACGTGTTCATTCATTCAAATTTATTAATTTTATTCAAAATTCTTATAAATAATAATTATTATTCGAAAATCAGTAAATTTTTATATAAAAAAATAATGAATGAAACATGATTAAGATGATTTTCTAATTTGCTATCTTCTCATTTTGAAAAAATAATCAATATCTATTACTTGATACATAAGTATTAATTATGATATGAATTAAGAATTTTTACATATTTATAAGATTTTTTATGTTCATGATATAATCTATATTTTGATTTCTAAAATCAAGAAACGTGAATTCAGATTTTTAGCTTTTCGAAATACACTGTTATATTATAACAGACGTATTGTTACAACAACATTTTACATATTATTATTAAGATATTAAAATATATACGAAACATATAATTTTTAATAAATAAAAACACTTTAATTATATCGTAAATTAGTTTTTTGCATTAAACGTATTATTTGAATATTATTTATTTTTAATTTTTCCGATTGCATAAAATTATTTTATATATGCATATATATGCTAGAATGGAAATTATGTTGTTTTATGATAGATTACCTTCAGATGTCAATTATATATACTGAAATGCTAACAATAATTATTTTATATTGTTTCTTCAAGGTTTAATCATAATTAATCAATTTTGTTATTTTATTTTATATTATATTTTAATTTTATACATGTATTTCTATTTGTTACATTAATTATTTATAGAAAATATATTACGTAAGACAACATTCTTTTTTATCGATAATTTAAATTAATATATTGAATATTTTTATACATATATTAATTATTTCCAAAAACATGGAAGAATTTGAAAGATGGATCAAATAACGATAACTTTTCATTTTCTATAAATATAAAACAATGAACGTCATATCTTAGGAAAAACTTAATTACACAAAGCCAGGAATAAAATAAATCCATAAGAAAATCCTCTTATCGTTCTTTCATTCCGCTTCTGTCTCGCTATCATCCTTTTCAGGGATAGTTCTCATACTTAATTTTGGATTATATTTTCTTCCATGTAGAACGATAATTACACAATCTCTTACAAATCGATTATTAAGTAACTAATATCTATCCAATATAATATTCTATTAAGTGATATATAGCTACTATAATACTACATGTGATATATGAATATAATAGAATACGTATTATGTATTATGTATGCGGATATTCATTTTTTTTTAATCATCTGATAATGTTATTTATGCATTTTCTGACAAACATCTTTCATAATTCTTAAATGAACAATTAACGCGTATTTAGCCGAATGATTTTTTTTTTTTCAACAATCGATGATCTTATTGGTCTCCAGCCAGGCAGGCCTCCGATACGTGATAATGTGGCAATCATATTTGAATTGGTAATACACGAGAAAAAAATAATGACACGCCCATAGGTGTGAACGATTCACATGATTGCCAATCAATAATTACCAAAGGTGATGATCTTCATCTGTTACCTTGAATTATATTAATTCAATTTTTTTTTATTCCAATTTCATACCAATCAATATTTTGTAATTATAATCTTTATTTTTTAATCCTTAACATTAGAATAATATTTTGAACAATATTAATTTTTACATAAAAATGTAAATACTATTCTGATGTATCATGATATAGAATAATTACAGTAAATATACATAATGATGTTTTTTTTTTTTTGATTGTTTTCTTGATATGTATTCAAATCATTTTTTTTTTTATAAGTTAAGAATTATATTGCAATCTTAATAAATATTTAAGAAATTTATACGTATTATTAATGCTGCACAATGTTATACATTAAACATTTATCAAACGTATCATGACTTGTGGTATTTAAATTTATATATTTTTTATTTTTTATTTATTTATTATATATTTTCATTTAATGAAATGTTAATGAATAGTTTTTAGTTTTAATGAAATTTTGTAAGTGTATACAGCATAATAGAATCTATATTGAACAATCTTTTGAACAATCAATGTTGAAAGTTTCAGTTTGTATATGTTTTCGATTTTTTAAATATAATTATATTTTTTTAATTTCAAATTAAAATTTTGAATTAAAAATGTTCAGAATTTAATGTTAAGTAATAGAAAAATTAATAACTAAATTCGTATTTAAAACATCGAAAAATTTTATTAAAAATTTGAGGGTTGATTTTCATTTCCCATAAAAAAATTATTCCACGTGTAATGTATTATATTTTACATATATGCAATAGTTCATTAAAATATGAATTTTTTTAATTTCAATTGTTAAATATTCATCAATTTGAACACTACTTACAAAACTAATTATCAATTTATTTATTAAATTCAACAGAGTATAATGATTTTTATAAATACATCGCAAACTTATTTCAGAATAACTTAATCAGAATCACTTACTGTGTAAGAGCTTGGAAAGTAGGTTAGCCACGTGACCAGAAAGTGATTCAAGATCTCGGAAAGAGGGTGAAAACGAATGGACGAAATTATATCCGAAAGATTGCAAAGATGTTAAACTCTCGATAAAAAAAGGTAAAGAAATCATTGCAATATAGAATAATTAATTTTTTTATTTTTCGTTTTGTTTCTCATTTATCGCATTTAACGCATTAACGGAACCCGTTAATGTTGTCAATTCCGTTTAACTTAATCCAAGTTAATCTTATTTCCGTATTAAAATGATATTGTCATTGAATGAGATACTTTCGTTATTCTGCAGTTGTATTGTAAAAATATACATGCAATAAGTAAATGTATTCGTTCGTCACGCCTCTAAACGTAGAATGAAATCGAGGATAATAAATTACTGGCACGTGAGAGAACTTCACACTTGGAAAGAACAGACGGGTTTATGATGGATATCGTTAAAACCATATCCCTGTTTTATGCGGGACGTGTTTTTATATGGTGATTTAGAAGAGAAACAATGGCGCATAATTTAAAAGTGCTAAAACAATTAACCATTGATATAAATTTTAATTTTACACGCGATGATTAATCGAATTAATAGTTAAAATTACAATGGTGCATATTATTCATGGTATATCGAATAAATCTAACTGAATTATTCAATTTTTTATTTTAATCATGATGAGTCACAAACAGTTAATGATAATCTTTTTTATAATATATCGTTGAATGAAATGATTGTGTAGAATCATCAAAATCAAAATTCATGACAAAATGATACTATACTTTACGATTTTCAATATTTCCAGACTTTGACGCAATGTATTCAAATTTTATATACATATTTATTCTTTTAATTTCTTTTAAAAAATTGGTCTATTTTAATATGAAAAATTTTTTATATGATAAATTTTAATTTAGTCACAAAAGTTTATCACATTGTATTCAAAAAAATACTCAAAAAATAATAATTTCCAACATTCTTGTTAATTGTATTATATATATTAATCTTTCTTTGTAGTAAATGAATCAAATTTGACTTATAATCATATGATATTCTTTTTTTGTTTTCAGACATACAATTTTGAGGTTAGTCCACTAAAATCGTATAGTGTTTTATCATTTTGTCACAGAGTATGCTTATATAAAAGTAAGTAAAATGTAGCAAAATAAATTCAATGTATTGGCATACTGGCAATCAGATAAAAATCTAACCTTGCTTCGCAGGTGTGGTCTAGTAATATAATTTTTACATTGGTTTCACGGTGTTACCGAGATATGAGTAACAACGACTTAATCGGTCGATTCCCGCTCGTTTACGAATAATAATTTGAAAATTGCACATGATAACTCAACTCAAGTTCCCTGTATGTATAAAGCATTCTATCTTTCTTCCTTCTTCCCTTTCTCTTTTTTTTCTTTCATCACTTTTTAACCTTTACGCGTGATTTAATTAATTATATTGATATCAATCGATTAAGCAGATCACAATTCAAATTGACTAAGCATGCGTGATTGGCAAAAAAATATTTATGAAGATAATGTAACGACGGAAAATTAGAATTGTCTAAAAAGTTTTCCAGCAATATCGTAAAGATTTGGAGAAAAGAAGGATATCTTGTGGCGCAATAATATTGCCCTTGTTCTAGATCGTTTCTTTGAACAGTCTATGTTCAACCTCGAGCAAAAGTGGAGGCCAAACACCGATAGAAGGGGAAAAATATTGTCTACAATGATGAAACTCGTAGCAATTACTAATAATTGAGACTTGTACACGTGAAAACATCAAAAAATTAAATGTGTATTTATAAATAATAATAATAACAGTAATACAAGATTTATAACAAGTTTTATAAACACTGTTTTTCGATTGATTATGAAATTAATCTGCGTATTCGTGCGTATATCGATATTTAATTAATAAACGATTAAGTCGATTTATCATAGAAGACCGCCTTGTGATTTTAGATATACACATATCCTCCTCCAATTTATTTATCATAAGAATTTAGATATATAGATCCTCCCACTGCAGAGCGCATCAGGATAATTGTTACATATTGAAAACATCGAGGCCGATGATTATGTAAAATAGAAACTACTATTTAGCATAAAAAAAAAGAAAACAAGTATTTAGATATAGAAAATAATCGTTGAGATATACACAATATTGCAAATATGTTATTAATAATAATAATATATATGTTATTAATAATATATGTTATTAATAATAATAATTAATAATAATAATGTAATTTACTGGATAATTTATCATTATAAATTAGATTAGATATTTAATTATTTAGGTGTCAATTATGATATTTATACACTGCCTTGTAACTTTTTTATATATATCTATATGAAAATTATCTTATGATATTATAAAATATGAAATAACAAAGTATTTATTAAAAACATAATTTATATAAATAATATTTATGTGTATTTAATGGAATGTGTACTTTAGAAAATCTAATGATTTAATTTATCCATACCTTGAAATAAGCGATATGCAAATTAAATAGTGATACAATTTTAATTTGCTGATTTATACACAATTTTTCAATTCAATTTGAATAATTAAATAATTGAATCCAAATTGTAATTGATCCTTCTTTTTTAAGTCGCTGCTTTTTTGATGCAATTTTAATAATTTTAATAATTTAGTTTCATTCACTGAAATCATCCAATCATGGAATTATGTACACAGTAATTCACAAAAACATTCTAATTCGAATTACCACAGTAAATAAAATTATTACCACTAGAACAATAAATTAAGATACATGCATCGAGATTATATAAATTATGCAAATTTATTCTTTTTATCACTGAAAAGCTGAAATTGTTTTTTAAAATTCCGATATATTTTTTTAAATTTAAGTTTGTAATGATAGATTAAAAATAAAATTTTTTATATATATAAATTTTCAGATTTTAATATTACGTTACTTTATTGTAAAAGAAATATATATATATAGATGAAATTTATCATAAGTATTCAAATATAAAATTAAAATTTTCATTTTAAATGAAGTAAATCTATTGCATGATAAAATTAGCGATAAATCTTTTATCGATCATTGATCGATAATTATTGTCATTTTCTTATTTTTTTTTCTTTTTTCTTTTTTTCACAAACGTACCCACTTTCGTATCGAAAGATTATGCAAAGATTTCGACAATCGTACGGCTTTGTTTTGTGTAATACGAAAACTTAAGAAATAATTAAGACGTTCAATGATTCATCGAAGTTGGTTGATGGATCACCTTAGACATTCGGCTTTCTATTCATAATGATTTGTGTTAATGAATTTGCAGAGAAAACGTCGATTCGTAATAATTCAAAGAAAGGAAACGAATTTATCTTTAACGAAAATTTAACGCCTGAATAAAATAAAAAATTGCAATTTTACAAATTTATTAAAATTAATAAATCGAAAATGAAGAATTAAAACATTAAAAAATTTATCATTTTCAAAGTTAAGAAATTTTATAGATATTTTGGAAATTTAAAATTTTCAAATGTAATATGTAAATCCAGAATTTTTGAAAAGCCGTTGAAAATTTAAAAATTAAATAATTTCTAAGTTTATGGTTTTAAAAATTAAAAAGTTGAGTATTTTCGAAGTTTAGCAATTTGAAAATTCGAAAATTTGAAAATAGAATTCTCGAAAACTTTAGAAAATGTAGAAACGCTATCCGTATAGTCCTTGGCATAAACGTAGATATATAGAGCATAAATCAAGGACTTTTTACACTTAGAAAGCCTGCCGATTATTTTTTGTAATTCATAATAACAGTATCATTAATTATTATCTCTGTTTTTTTAATTACCTTCATTAAATGCCAATAGCGTGGAAAGAATGTAAGTTAAATATAAAAAAATTAGTTTATTACTATACGTATTATACTTTTCGAATATATTTCTTTCCTATATATTCTTCGACCTCATAATCTTTATTATTGGACATAAAACACTAATTTGCATATCAATATTTATATATTTTGAAGATTTCGAAGAAAACGATAATTGTTCGTTTGCAATAACTTGCATTGATTAATAAAAGCATATTATAATTTTAACATATATAACAGTGATATTAAATCAATAAGATTATACCTTACTGAATTTAATTAAGAGATTTCATATTTTACTGTCTATGATTCTTAATCGATTGTAAAATTTTAGCATATAAATTTTTCAATACAATAATGTATTTAAATCATTATTATTTATTTCAATATTTCAATACAAATTATTTAGAATGGTTGATTTTTCAAAAACCATTTTTTCATTGTTTAAATTTATATTATTGATCTATTTATTTTATTGATCTCAGAAGAAAGCTGTGTTTCTTTTATATCCAATAATCAAATATTTATTAAAATCACTTGAAAACAATATATTTTTCAAATATTACATTTTCATTTCAAATAATAATGCCAAAAAATTAAAACTGATTCAAGTATCATTCAACTCCTTTAGCCAAACATTAGCGACGAATTAAAGAAGGAAATGAAAGTGAGATCGAGGAAACGAAGAATAAGAATAACATAATTACATCACTATTGTTGTTTCTGTTGGTACAATTCGCTTTCGTCACTTCTCATTGTGTATCTTATCGCGTTAACTACGTTCTATAAAAATTATCTCTTTTTCCAGTGCATAAATCTGAACTTTGAAAGCGAAGCCTACCGTTTCTCGATACGCCTTGTGTTAAAGGCACGATCGTGCTAATTATCGCGCCACGTGCCAGTTTTCTGTCAATATTATCCGGTATCCAATCGTAGACACGATCCAAAGTGAAAAACATACAACGATTTATAAATGGATAAAATTCGTTCTTCGAGTTCAAACTTGACCTCAAGGTCAAACGAAACAATGGGTGTCTTTTGTACCATTCTCTCGACTCGAGATAAAATCACGAATGTTGAGGATAAAAGTTCGATGACATCGATGAATAATTTAAGAATTGAAAGAGAGAAAGAGATAGATTAGAATTTATTGAAAAATTTTTTAAATTTGAAAATTGAAAAATTTATAATTTTAAATTTTTGATATATAATAAATTATGGGATTATATAGAATTTATATAATTGTTTCAATAATTTTATTCTATCAGTGTTGCTGTAGAAAAAAATTTAAAGGAGAAACATGATTATGTGAATTTATGCAAATTTGATCTAGAAATAGAAAGGCGAATTTGAAGTGAAGTAATTAAGGGCATATTTAAAATGAATTATTACCTTAAACTCATATTTCTTATATTACTCTTAACGTCACTATTCAACAGATTGAACAATCTCTTTGAAAGTAACTTATTAATCTAAGTAAATGTTAAATAACCGTATAATTTACATGCATTATATACTGATATCTATAAAAAAAAGGTGACTTAAGGTCATACTAAGATCATTTCATTTATACGCATACGTGTGTAAACGAGCTATACATTTTTTGTTAATTTTTATTACACGAGTTGTGCAAAAGTTTGATTAATTAAGAAACGTATTATCATGCCACGTAACATTGTATAATATCAAAATAAAATTTTGCATTTTAAATTACATATATTTTTTCCTGTTCGCCTGTTGTGCAATTGTGCCAATCATCGTAATTGATAAACGATCTCAAACGTTAATGTTGAAACGTTCATTGATTCGTCGAAAATTTCCAGAGATTTCGATCAAGAACTCAATATTGTGAATTAAAATTTATTTATCTTTTCTTTCTATGAATTTCTAATGAATTTTTTTCTACATGTTACGTTTTCTTTGTATAATCAGTATCCTCTATAGTGATATTCGTTTCGTAGTAATATGGAATTCAACTATGATGTCATGTGAAAAATATTTGCATATAATTATATTTGATTTAAAATACTAATAATTTACGTGTTAATAAATAATTTGATTTAAATATATCATATTTTTTTATCATTTAATAATATTTTTATTAATTTAATAGTATTTTACACGGCAACAAAAACTCGATATGAAATCGAGTTGATCAAAATACGATTCATTTGTAAAATAAAAATTCAAATAGCAACTTATCGTAACTATTGTGTAAAATGAGTCATCAAATTCTGCCATTTTAAATTATTTATATGTAAGCTGCATAAGTTACATAAAACATATGTTTTGAACAGAAGTTATATGATATCAAGTTGCAATCATTACTTTAAATGACTAATAATAAAATAGAGAATATTCACAGGATTTTAAAGAATCTCTGATCTCTTGATATTAAGTTATAAAACAATCAATTCTATTTTACAAAAGATTGAAGAATAACCTTTGCTCTCGTTTAACTGACAATTTGACCAACAATAGTAATCAATATCATCATAATCATAATCAGTATCAGATCATTTTTTATTATTCACGTTAAAGTTTCTATAATAAATCAATGAATGAAAAATTAAAATTACACCTTTTTATATTTGTCGAGCGATGATTATCTAACACTGCAAAATACAAATTAAAAGTCGCTATATATTAATTATTACAATTAAAGAATTTGAAGAATGAAATCTCTAAAAGTTTTTCATCTAAAAAAAAGAATTACATATTTTTGTTTTATATCGTATAATTTTCGTATACAAAGTTTATCTACGTGCTGTTTAATATCTATATATATTTCATATATAGACATATCTACACATATTTCATTGTCAATTTCAATATTTATGAATTCGACATTGTCTTTTTCGTGTACAAAGTTTATCTACGTGCTGTCTAATATCTATATATTACATATATTTCATAATATTTATGAATTCGACATTGTCTCTTTCGACTGATAATCATAGGATCCCCTGTTGTCATGTCATTTATTGGAGAGTGAATCATGCTTGGAGGAACGTTAATATAATAATGATCGTGATTTTGGGAGCTTTGTTAGCTTTCGGTGTCATAGTGACTTATATTGGACCATATTGCAAAAAATTATGCACAGATCATGGTAAGCATCGTTTCGTGTTCCATTTGAAAATCTGTAACTCAAAAGAAAGAAAATGAGATACAAATCGAGTCGAAAATGATATCATAAATCAATGTTATGATTCATTTATTATTTCTAATTGATTGATTTATAATTGTGAAAAGTATTTTTTATTATAAATTTATTCGTAATACGATTTAAGAATTATTTGTAATACGATGTGTCAACCAAAAACCGATAATGTTTTCAGCTTCGTCGTTATTTTTAATTGTTCATCATAATTGTGTATAAAAATTATAAGAGAAGACATTTATATTTAGATAACATGTGAAATTATAAAAATTATTTTTACAATGAAATTCTACGATTTATAATTTGCCTCTCTGTAAATTCGTGAAAAAATTAATAACATTAGAACCAAAATTAATAATCTATATTTAACAAATAAGGGAAAGGAATCAATAAATCATTCTTTTTTAAATAATTATCTGTGATTATGATCGTGAAAAAAGAAAATTCTCTTAATTATTAGCAGGAAAATAAAATTTGATACTTGATAAAAATATTTCGAAATTTAATAAAAAAAAAAAATAATAAATCAATGATCGTTTGTAAAAATATTATTAAAATGTCGTGGAATATTGATTTATTCGATGGAGGAAAAAAAAGCAAGATTAATTTTTTAGATAGAAACAAATCAACGAACAGCGAACACACTTTGGCGCGCTTTATATTTAAAGAGGAAACTTTAAATAGAAATGCATCTGATAATAAGAACAAACATTTTATCGATTCGAACGAAGATAAGAGGTCGAAACAGATTGTGCAAGAACAACAGGAACAACAAATTTTAAAAATAATATTACCTCACAATCAAAATAGGTAATATCGTAAGTACTTATTCAATCATTTAGCAATTAGATTTTGTTAACAAGACTATGAATCTTCATTATTTTCTTGAATTAATTTGACATTAAACTTGTACAAGAAAATTTTATATCTATATTTTCGAAAAAATAATTAATAAATGAAAGTATATATTTATTTTGTAATTAAATTAAGATTATCAAAAAATATAGAAAGAATGGAAGAGTAATCGTAGAATTGGAATATTATATTAACCCTTGGTTGTCATTTAGAATCGAAATAATACAGGATTCGATTAATTGCATCAATTAGAATATAATATTTTATTATAATGTTCAAAGTATATTTCAAAATATTTTACAATAATAAATATTCTCGACCAATAATTGATAAAAATAATTCTTCTTTTATATAATGCTATCATATTATCATATTACTATGTTATCGATAGATTTATTCTCATATATAACGATATAAGTACGAAACATACAAAAGCATAAATTATTATATAAAATGTTTGAAATGAAGGCTATATTATATAAAAAAAGAATATATATATAAAAACAAATTATAGATACATCCATCTCAAGATAATTTATCATCCAAAGTAATTATTCTTAAAAGTATGTAAACAAAAAAATGTATTTCTTAAAAAAATATTTACAGAATTGTTGATTCAATCATTATCAAAAGTGTAATTATTTCATGATTATTGAATTAATCATGACCATCATTGATTACGACTTTGATTATTTCTCTTATTTATCTTATTAATACAATTATTACTGATTATTTAATTATTTAATAATCATACGATTTCACATTAATCATAATCTTCAATCAATCACTAACTCTGATTCACCGTACAAACATACACGTACGAAATAAGTATGACTGAGAGTTAAATTACACGTTATATTGTTTATATCATCTTTGTACATACTGTGAAATAGATAAGACAAAGTCTAGTCCATTAACTAGAATTAATCAAATCATATTAAATCGATTATTACTATTATTTTTTTGCAATTATTAAAAATATATAATAAATATATTTGCTTTTGGCAATAATAATTTGTATTCACGTAGAAAACAATATATTTAATTATTTTCATAATAGTTGCTTAACTTTATTCATAACATTTTTAGATAACATTTTAAATATTACAGATTTGTTAAACTAAAAAAAAAAATCTTCAAATATAACAACAAGAAATTTGTATCGCTTAATCTGACAAAATGTTACAGGAAGTGGTATTGGTCACCTAAATTGAAAAATCAATTAAACATTGCTGGTTCTTCCTCGAAGAGATATCAAATCTATGAGAACCCTAAATCGAATAGCTCTTCTGTTTCTCCCAATGGGATAAAATCTCCAAATCAAGACAATTCGATCGGTGAAAATTCCAAGAAATCTGTTGTCGTAGAAAAATTGAAGAATTTCAAGAACACGATTTGTTCCAGGTTTATAATAATCTATAATTTATAAACCGAAGATTCTAATAAATCGTTCTGAAACTTCATTCAATATTTTCGAGCAATATATTATTAACCAATCTTAATTAAATTTAAACAGTTAATTTTTTTGCTAAATCTTTATAAGATTTCATTTAATAACAATTTTTGATTTTTAATAAAAATTAATTTCGTAACATCTCTTTCTTTATATTTAAAATAATATTATGGAAAAATATATAATAATTTAAAAAGAAAAAAATAAATAAATATATATCAATTCTTAATTATTTAAGAAAATCGAAAACTTGATTTTCTATTATATCTATTCTATCAAAAATTCTAACGATTTATTATTATCCGTTATTTCCAATTCATATTATATACCGTCTTGAACACATTGCAAAAATTTCCAGATCAGAGAAAGACATTCTTACTACTGGAAATCAGCTCTCTCCAATCGCGTATTCGACGATGCTGAGAAAGAGACGACCTGTCGACGCGTCCACGTCGACAAGAATAAGCGCGAATGGTTCGAAAAATCGTAACGAAGATCGCCACGAAGAAATCGGGGGAAATTCGAAGCGATCGCCGAAAGCAATCTGCGACATAACGATCAGGGATATAAGGATGGACGAGTCGGAAGTGTTGAATTTCATCGAGTGCAAAGGAATATCGACGTCCGTTGTAACGACCAACGAGACCTCGATTATTTCCATCGGGTTTCATCGTCAGCAACCCAGCGACGAAGCGTCTCGTAGAGACACATCCTTTTACGAATGCCTCGGGATGAATTTCTTCAAAAGTTTTCGTCAAAGGTTCGAGGATTCGTCCATTTTTAAATTGGAATCGCGGAGAAGATCGATTCCTCGTATTCAAATCTCCGATTACTCGAGGATGCAGAACAATTCGGGCCACGAATCCTCGAACAAAATATTTCCTCGAGCCAATGTTTCCAATGAATTTGTTGACAAGTTAAAGCAATGATGATGGAGAAGTCGAAAGTCAATCGGTGTCAAATCATATTCTTTGAAAATAGCTTTAGAAGCGTTTAAGAAAAGAAGAGAGTCTCTTTATTGTTTAAACTTTCTAAATTATTAGATTTACAGAAATAATTATTTAATTGATATCAATCAATTGAAAATTTAAATAACGAGAGAGGTTATTTATGCTGGTTGACTTTTGAAATCCTTGAATAATAACACGATATCCAGAATTTTTAAGAAGACATTTAGTCGATAAAATAATTTATTTTTCATTCTGCGAATCAGAATAAGAATCTCGGTTAAGATTCTTAATTCTGTTTCCAATACTGAGAATTATCTTTTTTTATCTCTATATTTGTAATTATCCTTAGATATGTGATTTTTATTAATTTCTGTACAATCATAGGTTGAGTAGCAGAAATTAACGAAAGGACATACATTCTTATATTTTTTATACGTATACGTATACAATATAAAATTTGCACGATAATTTTATTTTTTTAGGAAGATGAGTAATTGATAAGCTCTTTTTATTGGTAAGCATCCTATTCATTCGATGATTTCGAAACTTTTTACAATTGACCATACTTGCATATGTCATACGAATATATTGTTTGTATACAGTATTGCCGTATAAATCTTATCAGATAATTTTATTTCATAATGATAAAAATAAATAGTGGATACGTTTAATCATAACATTACATATATTTTTTATAATAAATTATACGTGTGAATATCTTTCTTTCACGCCAATATATTCTTTATATATAATGTTATATTGTATAAATCTTATGAAATAATTTTTTATCCCTTATGTTAATATTCAAGTATTTTATCCGAAATAAAATTAAAAATTTTTTATTTCTTTTTCAAATAATCTTCGAATTCGATTTATATTTTAAATTTAAAATTTTATTACTAAAAAAAATATTATTAAATTCAAAAATCTTGAGTGTTGACATGGGATGATTTTATAAACATTTTGTAAACGAATGGCAATAAAATATACTACTCAAAATTGTCAACATATTTCTTTTCCTTTTACATTTTACAGACCCATATAGATTTTTAAAATATTCGTAACGATTGAAATAACTTTCTAATTATTTCTCTATATCGATTATTCCGTTTAAGTACTATTTATTGAAATATCAACAAAAGTCGACAAAATCACAAAAAATAGAGAAAGAAAATTTTTTAGTACAGCTTTAAAAATAATTCCTCTTTTAGATTATCACACACACATACACACACACACACACTAAAAAACACTTGTATCATTTCAATTATACAGACGGAGAGACAAAGCGCTATAACTTTCAATAATTAACGTTTTAAAACAAATTTAACATCCGTGTAACTTCTCTTTTCGATATCTCGATCCGATCAATCCACGATTCTATTCACCGTGCTCATTGACACGATCAGATAATGGCGGACAACGAACGATCGAAAAACGAATTCTATTTCGCACAGCACAGTGAACATTAGTATTCTTTAACTCGACGTTCAATTACACCAACACAATTACACCAACCAGATAAGGATCGAGCTGAAACTGAAACAAATCGCGATTTTACTTTCTGAAAAGGGGATTTCTTTTTTTTTTTTTCTTTTTTGTTTTTTTCTTTTTTCATCGAATATTCGATGAATGATGATTTTCCTCCTAGTTTATATACCTAATAATCCCGCAAAAAAAAAAAGACAATCTTTTTAAATTACAATTAATTACACGATACGTCGCATCATTGTCAACAAGATTTAAATCGATCTACACACCTCCGTTACGCAATCGCCAATCCTCCCTCCTTCTGGCAATTCATGTAAAATAATTGTTATGATATGTGAATAACATAGAGTCGTAGTAGAATGAATAGAAGAAATCATATCTGCATACCGATCACGGTAATTAAACGTCGATAACTGATAATTCATTCAAATTATTCGTCGATGCAGAACCCGATTCATTTTGTCGTGGCCGCTGCTTTTTTTCTTTTTTCCTTTTTTTTTTTTTTTTTGCTCGCTCGACATTTTATTACGCCACGAAATTTTTATTTTTTTCAAGTTCGCGCGTGTTTTTTCTTTTTTTTTTTTTTTTTATCGCGATCGATCGTACGTCACGCGTAATAAATTGTTTTTAACAATATATCCGGTATCCTTCGTGAATTAACTGCTGTTAACAACCAACTAAACGTGATCCACGGAAAACGGAAGGAACGATCGACGATTATGATTGGAGGAGAGGGGGATCGATACGACCTTAAAGATCGATTTCTGTACAACTCTGGTCCACGATACATAGGATGGTGTACTTTTCTTGGATAATGATCGCGTTAAATGCCTCGGGTGATCAGCTGTTTCGTGACTACAGCGCGAGTGATTCACTTAACTCGTTTTCACTTAACTTCCAGGAAGGAAATATTGAATACCAAGTAATGTATGTTCATTTGCATGGCGAAGAATAGCGATTCGTATACTGTTGTATATTTTTTTATATCGTATTAGAATGTGTGGGTTGTATCTTTGAATTTGTTATTCTTCTGAAAAAATGTTTTGACAATATTAAAAATTATATTAATGCAACAATATTAATAAGTATTCTTACGAATGATACAAATTTCCACTGTTCATTTTTTTTATTTTGAAAAGAGAGTGACACGTGTAATGATGATGATTCATATCTTTAAGAGTTCTTCGAATGTTAATATAATCGTATAAATGGAATCATTTCTTTAAACTTATTTTTTCTCGAATAAACTTCGATCGAATTATCAATGCTTTTCTTCTAAATTTGATAACGTGAAACAGTTGCATTATATTCTGAGTAACATGGCCACGATATTAATGTTATTTCCGCAGTGTTCTTTAAAAGGACATTCTTAACGAAACTCATTATTTGACGTTTCTTTTTTTTTATAACTTTGTAATTGCACGTTTCAATGATATTTCCTTATTATAATCCAGAATGAAACGTATCTACGTATAATAAATTCACGTTGACAAAAGTGATGATGATTATTGATAAGTATATTTGAATGAAATAACAAATATCTCTAAATATAAGCTTAACAAGAAACTCTTACTTTCTTGTCTTTAATTTGCACCTTTATCTCAGGATCGAACAAATATCAAATAACAGAGAATAATCTAATAATCTTGCACAATATAGAATATATAATCATTAAATATTTTATTCTTAGTTTTATTTAATTTTATTACCAATAATTTATACCTTTATTTTACAAACAATTAATCAGAAAATAATTTAATTATTTACTTTGATTTTACATTTAAAGATCTGAAAATATTTCAAAATATCAATACAAAAATAATTCATATTATTCGTATTATTTGATATTAAATAAAACTGTATTTAGATTTTTGAGTTAAATGAATTTCTTATTAAAAAAAAAAAAAAAAAATGTCTGAAACAAAGATACGATCGATCTTGCCGATAATTCGTTTGATAATAATTCGTATTGAACCTGTTGATCGGTAACGACTAAAATGTTGCGCAACTGATTTATTTTCTCATAACGATCGATAAGAATAAAATGTCGTGACAATCCATTATATCTCGATATTTTCTCTTTCTTTCTTTTCCTTCGGTTGGCGCGCGTGATTTCGAGACAATCTGGCCATGGATCTTATCCAGCTGCGCGAACCACTTGCGAACCTTGAATTCTTTTATCCTTATTAGACGTTCGATCTTCCAAATGAGGATACCACCTATCTACACCTTGCTCATTCATTTGAAAAAATCGTTCTTTGACCGGTTCATGTGTCATTATATCGTTTGAAGAAAGACGTAATCGCGTAGCATGACATAGATAGTGACGAAAATTGTAAAATTAAGTTCAATGAAAAAAATATGTAAGAAATACCTCTCTGATCGCATGAATGCTTGTAACGTGAAAAATATCCGAAATTTTTGATATTTAGAAAAGTTATTCTTGAACTTCTTTTCTTTTATAGCATGAATTAAAACGATCGAGTTATCCATATACGTGACATCATGATTAAAAGAAATCATCAAAATTCGCGAGTAAAATTGGTAGAAATAATAGCGAGCTTTGATTTTTAAAACTCAAGTCAATGAACATTTTGAAAATATTAAATTTTTATGCTTCGTTATTCATATATGTCGATATACCGAATCGAGGATACTAATTTTAAAATAATTAAGTTCGAACATTCGTAAATAGCTTTTGTATAATGTTACAAGTATAATTAACAAGTACAACGGAGTGCAAAAGAATCCGTTCATTTGTTATAATTACGAAATGTGTATAATTAGAATAGAATCGTGACGCATTATTTTCTAGACACGATTCTAGTAATCGATTGATTAACGATGATATAAATTTGTGCGAATTATACTTTCATTTTATTCTCTTCTCTTATTTCTTTTATATCATTGTAAATTTTTCCACGTTTCAGTGTTGATTATCAATGAGATTTCGATCTAATCCAAACACATCGTTTGCTTGATCCTTGAACAATATCGGTGCCTGTTCGATCGATCATGCTTACCTTACCTCCACTTCCTCAAACGTGTCGTTCGTGGATTCTTGGTAATAATAAACATTAGAATAAACCATTTAAATCCAATGATAATAATACACGTCCATTTCATTTGATCGGTTGATGAGGTTCGTTAACGATTTAATAATAATAAGGTTTAACCACCAATCGCTGTTATGTCTAAGAAAAATGGAATTATTCCTTCGCGTTGTTTTGCATAGCAGCTGCTTGGACGAAGAGCGCCATGACAGTTTCACGCAACAGCGTTACTTGGAATTTCAAAAAAAAAAAAATGCTCCTCCACTTTTCTGTGTATAAAACCATTTCCTCTATACTTTAATCGATAATTTAAACGTTTCCTCGTATTAAAGAATATTGCACCTAGTTTTGCAATCCTTCGTCAAAGGAATCAAAATACGTTTGCATTGCACATCAAGCTCTATGTGCTTTATATTCTTCGTAAGATGAAATTGTTTCGTCTAAAGCAACCTTGAATGGAATATTTAGTAATATTCGAACAAATATTATTGTAAATTAATATCGTGGCAGTAAACTTTTGAAGATCGATTCGATAGATAAATATCTTTGAATAAACAGCATGAGACAAATGGATATCAGAAAATGTAACTAATTACATATGTTGTTGAAATTTGTAAATTTCAATTGAGATTATGCAGAGCTGTGTGTACAACAGCTTTGAAATTTTTTTTTTTTTGGATAATGCCAAAACTTGTTCCTGAAACAAGCAAAAACTTTTTTAATACAAAATTTCATTCGTATTTGACAGGCCCATATTCGTTTGATCGTTATTGCGTAATTATATAATCGATATATTTGTATGAATATTAATATCTTGAAAAGCTCCTTGCTTCGATAACACGTTCTCGTTAAACTCGCAATAAAAAATCTTCAAAGAAGAAACAGAAGCGATCGAGTAATTTTTATGCAAAAATTCGCATTAAGTGCGCATTTTTAAAAACACGTGTCATTTCTTACACGTGCCCATACATTGAAAAATACCCAAGACCCAAAGTAGAAACGATAAAAACTCAACTGATTGAAATGGGAATGAAACCCTACTGAAAATTATTCGCATTCCATTCAAGATGCTTCAGAATCTTGTTATGGCGTAAATCGTCGCGTTTTTATCATTTTTCGATTGCTGTTTGAAAAGTCCAAAAGGCCTTGGCAAGGGTATCCTCAACGGATGAAAATCTTCAGGAATAACCGCGACGATTCACCTTGACAAATTGATAAATGCAGTTTTTAGTTCCCATCCCAGGAAACGTAATTAAACACTTCATATGTGTTATTCAACGTCTCGAAATCGAGGCGAGTACGTGGAAAGAGTAATTATACGGATCAGATTCACCTGTTTGGTGACGTGTGATCAATTCTATCAAACATTTCGTAACGCGAAATTAATAAAGCGTTTCTTAAAATCGATTATTTCGTAATCGTTCGTAACCTTGCATTTTGAATCACACGTGGAAAATCACACGGAATTTATATTAATAAATTGAAGAATAATTATTTCGAACACGAAATCTATCGTTATCTAACTCAACTTGCAAAATAGAATTTTTATAATATTTAATTTTGTAATTTGAATATTGAGATCGAAAGGGATAGAGTTTAAATAAAGATGTACACGTATCTTCAAATATCATAATAAATATATTTTGGATATTTCTTGTTTTCTTGCATATCTTGGATATTCTATAAAGTTTTGTACATTTGATGTTACGTTCTTTATTCGATAGAAATAAATAAAATTTGAGAAAAGAATTAGGTTATTTCTCGATTAAAAATTTATATCTGAAATAAGATTCAGAATAAATTATAATATAAAATGAGTACATTGAGTAGTAATGTATAGTATGATATATAATATTAATAATTGTATTAAATATGTAATAATACTTTAGCAACAAACATTGGATGCTGCATATTAAGAAACCAATTCTCATTGAAACCAAATAACAAATAATTTATATCATGAAACGACAAATAAATCGTTTAATCGCAAATATATTTGCTTTTCATGTTTCATAATATATAAATATTTGTATCATTTCAAAAATAGATCATTTTTCAATTAAAATGTCCAGTAATTTGCAACAATATAACAATATAACATCATGAAATATCAATAATAATAGAAGAGCAATGAGAAAAAAAAGAATCTATGTTATCTCGTATATTAACCTTGCCACTTTGGCTCTGTGTCGATTTAATCCCATCTTATTTAATAGTAAAAAAAAAAGTATAATTAGCGAATAGTTTAATTTCTTGTTGTTCTAAAATTGTATCTTAAATTATTTAAAAAAAAAAGTATCAATTATCAAATTCTTGCAGGGAATTAAAGTAAATTAATTAAATATCTTATTTCCCGTTCCAGTTTCATCAAGAATCAAGTTTCAAGAACGTTTAATTACGTTTAATATTCTTTTCATTTATGATCGAAAATAAAAGCAATAATATAATTCAATCGAGTTCGTCGAGCTTATTCTCGAATGGCAATTAATTCTGTTAATTTCCATCGTTTTTCCCCCCCCCCCTTTTTCTTTCATAAATTTCCTCTACGCTATACGTGAAACGGATATAATGGATTTTTATCATTATCCACATCTTTCTTCTTTTCTCTCAATTAACGTAACGACAAAGATCTGATTATCAAGTCGTAAATTATCCAGTAACCTGTTTTGTATAGATATAAATAACCCATTGACGAATCTCTTTAATTGGGCATGCACTTGTTTCTCTGTTGGAATACCAACGACGAGCTACAATTCCGAATTGCCTTTTTCCAACTCGTTCGAAGTATGTCATCGCAATTATCATAGTGTGCCATATGCACGTATGATTTTCGATTGTGTCCTTGTCAATATCTTATCCTTTAACTTACGTTAATTCCTAACCAACCTAATCTGAGTGTTCGAAATAAAATTAGAATCTGAATAATCAAACTGTCAGGTCAACAGATTCTGTTCATTGATCGTTGGAGAATGACGGAACTTTTCAACCGCCGCTCGTTTCACGTTTAACCGATCGGATCGTGCCGTAACGCTTGACGATTACACGCGTTCTAAATAATTACAATAATTAACGATCAATTTGCATCCCTCGCTGTGTTGGGTTTCACTCGAGATCCACGCAAGGTCGCCGAGCACACGTAGCACGCGTGTCTCGTTATATCACGATCACGATACGCGAGTGAATAGAAGGAACAAAAGTGTAGGGATTCATTGTCTTCCTGCAATTTTCGTCCCATGCACGTTGCGTACGTGTAATGATATACCGGTTGATTTCAATTTTTCCCTGATTCTTAATTTTAATTTTGATTAATCGAATTAATTGTTGTTGATCGATCGATTTTTGTGAAATTTCTTTTTATCGATCGTTTAGATTGGAACAGAATACAAAATCATTGGGGGACAGTAGAAGAAGGAAGATCAGATTTTTCAGCAATTATTAGAGATGCATAGCATAGTGATTAATCAAGACTGTCCATCAAACACTTTATCATCGGTAATTTTAAATTACTTTAATGAAGGAAATATTTGCCATGAATTATGTATATTGAAACGTAATTACCAATTGTTATGAATAATTCTAATTCTCTTGGTATGATTTTTTTACGCGTAATTGAACTAGGAAAATCTTGAACGCTGAATAAATAAAGTTTTATGGCTTGGTGCAAGAACATGTTAAATTCAGTTTGCCAATGATTGCATGTATAAAAAGAAACCTTAATTTTGTAATTGGCATTGATACTTCTTGCACCAAAGCCGTAGAATTGTAGAAATCGAGATTCAATTTAATACTAGAATTATTACAATCGTTAAATTTATCGTCAAAGATCCGTTCGATTCTCGTTTATTTTGATTTTATTTATAATATTTAAGCTTGCACCACAAATCGGTAATTCCATCGTTAAAAAAAGCTTTATTTTTCTCGAATCGAAATTAAAATGTTCGGACATTTGAACGCCTTTTGCCACCCCAGGTTTTTTTCACTGGTAACGAAAAGATATCGCAATATGATATACCGATATCAACGTTATTAGTCATCGATTTTAACATCGTTCCTACTAATGTATTCCCTTTTTCGCAACCACTTCACGGTACAATGTATCCGCGTCTTATTTCTCACTCTACGTAAAATTTGAGTTTCTATATATCTATCTAAGAATATCGGATCGATCGCGAAACAAAACAGAAAACGCGAAACAATCGAAAAATGTAAAAATCGTTGGGGCGATGGGGAAACAGAAAATGGTGCGCCTTGGAAATGGAATCCTAGTGAGATATAACGAATCTACTCAATGATAATACGAAATTGATTAGACGAAATACTATTATACTTTCATCTTAATAATTAACATATTGATTGATAAACATTGTTGAAGAATAAAATATAATTTGTTGAAATATAATGTTTTCTATGATTTAAATTATTGGAGAATATTGATTAAATTAAATTATTATCATTGATAGGTAATAATAAAAAGAAAAAGAATAAATACATGCATTAATATACGAGATGTTCAGTTAATCTTTATATATAAAATACTTGTATGTAAAAAATAAATCAGATAAGAATTGAATAGATGTTTCAAAGAGAATATAAAAAAATTTTCAATAAGTATAGTTAATTTTTTTGTAGATGAACGCAAAATATACGTTATATAAAAATAACGTTTATTTTTTTTCTAATCGTGTAACTTTTGATGCACAGTAATCGATGCAGCTTCTCTTATTCTTATCTATAAAAAAAAAAAAAAAAAAAAGTATCGAGACGTGCCAAAAAATTGTTAAAAAAATATTATTTGTAATAAAGCTATTATAAATGAACAAGACACGTACGATTGGTATTAAGTGAAATGTATTATTGGTTATCTGTATAATTACTTCGATATGGAAAATTGAAACTTGAATCGTTAACCGCAATTCCCGCGATCGGGATAAATCCTCTCATATTTTTCCTCGTTCCTACGTAACAACATATGATAATTTTAACCACGTATCACCGTTCTTCCCCCTCCTCCCCTCCTTCCTCCTCCACTCCTTATATTTTTCTTCATCCCACGTCGCCCTTACCTTCTAACCTCGCATTATCGCATATATATCGCAAATAAATCGTTGATTTCAATTGGCTAAATGGAGAATAAAGACAGCCTGTTTTTCGTCACGATGTCACCACGAATCACAGAAATCTCTATACGGTTGCTTATCCGCAATAAGTGGTTCATGGATCGCGAGGATTCCAACGCGGGAATCCCTATGAAATATGTCGAGTCTTAACCTCATGTCGGCCATAAAATGTGCCGGCGTTCCAACGACTTAACTCGGTCACCAGAGTGGAATTATGGTCGAATTATGGGAACGATTTCGAGAAGATCGTCCCACGAACAAAAATTCTCTTCTTTCTCTCTCTATTCGCTTGATATTTATTCTCGTTTTATCGATCTCTTGCTGTCTCGAGTGTTGGTGGTAAAAAATAGTCTAGGGATTTTTTTTTCTTTCGAATGCTCGATTGTCATTAAAATATGGAAATCATATTATATTGGTTAGATTATCGCTTTTGTTCGTGTCGTTGTAAGTTTCGGATTAAATTTCGATGAAAAATCCTTAATTTAGTTTCTTTTCCTCTCCTTTTAATACTCGATCATCGTCTAAATGTGAAAATTATATTAATTCGAAGAGAGATAGATAAAAGATATCCGATCTAGTTTCTTTTTTTTTCCCCCCTCTTTCCTTTGAACTTTTCATCATCGTCGAAGTGTAAAAATTCTGCTGATTAGATTATCGTTCGATTTATTTCTATTTTCATTTGATCGACGTCTCGCTATAACTCTATTGAATTAAATTTCGATGAAAAATATCTGGTTTATTTTATTTTATTTTATTTTTTTTTTTCTTTCGAATTCTCCATTATTGTCGAAATATGAAAGTTGCATTATCGCTCCATCTGCTTGACCTTTATTTTCATTCAATCGATTCACTATAACAGATCTCAGGTCATATATTTCGATGAAACACACTTGGTTTAATTTCTATTTTTCTTTCTCTTTCCTTCGAATGCTCGATCATTTCAGTCGAAATATGGAAATCACGCCCGTTAGATCATTATCGATCTAAACTCGAGAAAACAATCACGCTTCGATGCTAACGTTGATTAACGCACGCAAGACAATGAGAGGTTAGAACTAGGATGAGCGTTCCTTGAACTCGCTGAATCGTTTGTTACAACCATTAATCGGATTGAAATCGCATAACACAAAAAACAGACGGTTTAAATTTGACCAGCACTACGACAAATTGAACGAAAATATAAGAATAAAAAAATTACTGCGTGTGATCATAAAAAGTCGCATGGCCTCTATTCTTTTCGGTCCAATTCGAATCGATTCTTTGTTTCATCTTATTTCACGTTGGAATTTGCTCACATGTTCGATTAAAGCCTGTTTCAAGGTAACGCGGATATTGACGAGGATCCACGAGAGTGAAATGGATTTAAAACGCTTGTCTTAGCCTAAAAATCGACTTTTGAAATTTTGTGACTCGATGACATTTGGAAAAAATGGAAGAACTTTCTTGTAACAGCTCTTATAAAAAATGACGAGTCGAGCGGACATATGTAAAATCAAGGACAAATGGAAGCAAATTTGACATAGATGTACTTTGCCAAAAGAAGAAATGTCAAGGAATTGATCGTTTTGTACGAATAGATTTTTCGTTTGTCTTTTTTTCTTCTTTGAATTCATTTGAATTCATATTTTGCATCGCCAAAATTGAATAGAGTAATAGAATACAATTTTTAAAGAAGATTGAAGAATTTTTTTAGAAATATCAACCAAATTGCTCTATCTTCTTATCATTAAAATTTTTCCAGATATAATTTTGTGATTTTCCTTTTCTTATCTTATCTAACATCTTCATTCGAGATGAATATGATAGGATCGAAGTCTCGATATGTAATAATTTACTAATTTATTGTAATTAAAATATAGATATTTAAGGAAAATTTAACGAATCTTTATCCAGAAGGAATTATTCGATAGAGGTAAAATGAAAATCAGAAAGGGAGAATAACGAATATTTCAAAGTGCGTTTTAAGAAAATTTATGTTATCATATTTTCATTTTCATTATATTAACAGTTTCCTTGAAAATAATGCGTATGAACAATAAATCGTGTTTTCTCTTCTATTATTCTGCCGATTGTGAAAATAAGACAATGCAAACTCATTGTTTATTTCTCACAGTAAAAACCTATTGAAATTTCGCTTTACGACGTAACACATATTTCAATGATATCTAACAATAAATGATAATTGATATATATTTTTAGATTAAATCTCCCATCCGATCGAATATTCGTTTTCTCATTTTATTTTAATTTAATCTTAAGAAGTACATCAAGTAACGATTCACTATATATTTAACGTATGTTCATCGATGGAAAAAATAAAATAACCAGAAGATTTGAAGATTTGCTTAATTATATAAAATGACACTTGCATAAAAATAGTTTGCAATTAAAGCAAGACGATAACTCATCCAAAAATTCTCCTTATATATATATATAAATTTGTTTTATCTTCTCTTTTCGTAATTAATTTTAATTAATAAAAAACTGTAATGATATCGAAGAAAGACACGTAAGAATATTCCTTGTCGCCCAAACAATCAATTTAATCAAAATGTATTGATTTGTATTTTCCATGGTTATTTTTTCCATGAATAACCAACGCAGATGATCCAATCGTCCACATAAGGGTGAACGATGACCCTAATGATCGTAGTAGAACTGTACTCTCATTAATGTTATTGGGAATGCAACAGTAACAATAACAATCCTATGATCCTTAAACGAACGTCCTTGTACATTATTCCAGTTTTAAAAAGTACATACTTCGAATGCAGGTCAGAATTGCAATACATCTCTCTTACGAAGAGATCTGATTAACATAAATTAATATTTTCTAATAATAAGCCAATAAAGATCGTATCGACGATCGTATAATGGCAGATTTATCGAAAAACCGGGATGTAATGTGAACACATATTAATAAATATACGCTTTTTTAATTGCGACTGCCTTCGAGATATAGGCTCGAAGAGGCAGGCGCCTCCTTCATTCATATGACGCGCATCGTAGGAACGCGTATATCTTGTTCAGAGATCCAGCCATTTTCGAATATCCGGTGTCGGTGTCGGTGGTGGATCGCCGCGATGGCGAGCCCTCGTAATTATTAAAAACCTCTCTGACCTGACAGAGTGGCCTTCGTGCCACTGGCACGCTCATTGTTAGCCCGTCAATCTCAGAGTAATTTCCCGCGTTCTGGAACCGAGTTCGACTTCGATTGTACACGCAGTATCGACCGTGAAGATGTTTCTAAACGAGTGAAAAAAATAATAATAAAAGAACGGGGGGAGGGGGGACGAAAGGAAGAATTGGGGAGAAAGGATTGTGGAAGATGATTTATATTTGTAAACAAGTCGATTAACGATTAAATTGGGTGGGATCTTTTTTTTAACGAAGCAATTTTTACGGTACGTATTGTTATGTGTCATAGATATACGTATATTTATTTTGTGATTGTGATTATTCAAAATGGATATTTAATTAAAGTACCGCTATGATTATTTTTCTTCTTTTTTTTGTTGTTTTTTTTTTTATGTTAATAAAAATGCCGTTGAGGGTTAAAGATATATCTGAATCACTTAATATCTAGCCTTTGAATATTTATGCAAATTAATGATTTTAAAAATGTAAAAGAAATGGAACTTGAATACAGAAATATTGAATAATGAATATAATTTAATTTCAATTATCTTATTTTTGCATATTATGTTTGTTTTGTTGCACATTTTTCAATCTTTAAATTCTCCATAAATATTTGCAATTTTTTATTAATTTACATTTATCTTATATTTTAAATTTTTCTAATTATTTATTTAAAAATATTGTAAATAATTTGGGAATCTCGTAATAATTTTATTTCTAATATAATGTTTCGTCATAATGACAATATTTACGAAATCTTAAAAACATTACTCCAAGTTTCTTTTTTAACGTTTGCTGATTCTAAAACGTAAGAGTTCGAAAAGTGTGTTAACAATTGCAGAACATTGTCTGACACTTGTAAAACGCCCATAACACGTTTCTATACTATCTGGACAGACGTGTCGACGTGAAAAATCAATCGGAATGAATCAACGGAGATTCACGAGATCACAGGTATCTAAATATAGCGCGATGAAAAAGGCAATGCAAATATCGTTCACGCGTAGAGCTGTGAGATTTACTTACGACATTTATACCCGGTTGTTGACTCGCGCCAACATTTTTCTTCGCGCAACAATTACAAAGAATCCAATACAACGATCTTTCGCGAAGCAAAATCACCATGCTACACGAACACCGTTTTCTTGGATTCTGAAATTGTGCAATTTTGCAAAACGTATTATTCCGTCAACGACGTTTTAAAATTCAGAGAAATTAGCTGTGAAAGCGAGTGACTTCGAAACGTGGTTTATTAGTTGTCTGTGCTTGACAAAATATTCTTCGAAGAACAGAAAATATAATTGAACGAAAATATACAATAATCATCATATGGATTTTTGAACTTTGATAGCATCTCTATATCGTTTCTAATTTTATTATAAAATTTATTTTCTGTTCGAAACAAGTGTTAATCTCAGAGAAGGAATATAATAAGTTTAATTAAATATAATAATTTTTATCTTATGAAACAACTATAAAATCTAATCACTCGTGAATGAATTTTGGTCATTTCTTTCTCACTCTTCGACTGTTTGAGATCACGAGGAATCGTTCAAATTTACTTCTTTCGAACCTCGTCACTTCCTTACACATCCTCCTTCCATCTTCAAGAGGATACTCTCAACAGGATACGAATCGATCGTTTGTATTGACACCACACCTCGATCGCGAATTATAAAAGAAAAAAAGAAATTAGAAGAGAACAAACCCAATCCTATTCCAGTAGCGGAACAAATTCCTCGTTAGACACCCACCGGCAACCCGGGGATCGCAAAACGATCTACCAGTCGCTGGATAATTGGTCCTTGAGTTTGGTTCCGGCCGAGGTCGAATTGCTTTCTGTTTTGCGTTGATCCGCCCCGCCCGGACGTGAGTAATCGTCCAGCAATCGGTGCATGTGTTACACGGTGGTCGGCCGGCACAATCCGTCTGTTCCACGGATGAAAAGAGAGAGGTAGAGGCATTGAACTCACCCAGACCTCATTCGTTGAAAAAAGTTTCGTTTCTATCGTGGAAAGGTCCACGTGTGATACGCCCACACCTTTGCTCTTCTTTCTTTTTTACTCAACTTCTCTCTCTTTTTACTTTTTACCACAGCAATCTACACCAAATACAGAGATAGATCGTACGTAATTTTTATACTCCTGAAATCGAATTTTTACTTTTCCTTTTACTTTTCTCCCCCTCTCTTTTTTTTTTTTCTTTTTACTCGCAGTAATAATTCTATGCAGAAACGAAACCTACGTGATCGCGAGAGCACGCGCGCGATGTCACGAATTCTCGACCTTGCGACTGAAATCTAGTAGAATTCCACTAGGAATGCGGTATCGTTGGTAATATTTCTGTTTCACGAGACACTCGTTGCGATTTTTATGCGGTTCCGCTTCGATTCGATCCGCGTCGACACCACACGCGCCGTTTCTTTGTGCAATCGCACATGAAACGCACGCCTCCTCTCTCTTTTCACCGTGCACGCTCGTCAATCGATCGACCACGTCGCGTTGATGTCACGGATCAATCGAGAGTTTTTCGATAACGCAAGACGCTTGTAAATTGCACGCGTTTATCCACACGATTTATTCCCTTCTTGCGCGCAGCGGATAATTACGAGGCGATGCTCGTTACTTAGCGCCGGCCTAATTTCGATCAATCGATATATTGAATCTCTAACCGATCGTGTCGCCGATTTATGAAACTGGATGACGCACGATAATAATCTATTGGCCATCAAACGACATTATGCAGCGGTTCGTTTCCACATTAAAATATATATATGTGTGTGTGTGTGTATATAAAGCATTTATGAATCTCACCGGTTTTACACACCCTCGATGATGAATATTAATACGGCAAGCACGGACTCGCGTTAAATATGCCTATGAGATGCAGATAATCGTTTCGTTCGATTTGAAAATGGCCGATCTGGAGTCGTTCGCTTATCTCGAAACGGGCTGAGATCGGTGTTGTGGTGGGGGGATTGTTCGCGCTATTTCGCGTTTCTTTCGAACGTACAAAACGTTTTATAATTTATAACCAAGCGATAGGATAGAGTGTCGCGTGGAAAAATTAAATAATGGTTTCAAGTGACGAATGCGCTTGACTTGCAAGATGGCATATCGATGTATTTACGTCGAAGATTATCGTATAATTGAATATATTAATTTAATGTTCTCCTATTATAGAGGGAATATGTTTCGATTGAGACTCGCATTCAAAAAGATATCGATCACCCTGAAACTTTTTAAACATTAACATTTTCGTATTGAAAAAACGTTTCAGAATTACGATCGTAATGTACTTTATTACACGAGAGATTCACCCCTGTGGAACAAAAACGAATGTGTTGCTTAACACTGTCAGCACACTTTTCGCGCGTGCGATTTAAATTGCGCATCACGTTGATTACGACTTGTTGCCAACGTGATTACCCGCGAACGTCAAAGTAACGCACCGTCGTAATGATCGTCGATTCTATCCTCCAAATCACCTGATCGAAGGTATTCCAGCCGTTTTGTCGTCGATTAGCATCATAGCTATAGCGGTTTCCTCGGTAAGATTACGTATTTGTTTATTCAGTTGGAAGGTTTACGAAGAAACTCGACTTTTCAATTTGTCCTGGAATGGGGTGAAAGAAATCTGGTATAATTACACGTGAAACGGAAGCGCGATCGCAGCGCCATTCGAGGTTAGGTTTGAAGTGGACAACTTATCTTCTCACCTTCTCGTAAAGTAAATTTCGATTTTTCGTCGTGTGACATTTTTACACAGAGCTTTGTGATTCTATTCTTAATTTATTATTTTTGATAAAATTGACAGATTTTAGGTGTGTGATTTATACATTTTTAAATTGTATAATATAGTGTTAGTTTCAAAAGTATCATATCGAATTTTTAACATCATTTTGTATATTTATTATTTTATTCAATAATATATTATATTATAAATGATAAAAATTCATACGTTAAGAATTAAATACGAGATTGGATACTTTTGAATTCAATTTGTACGTAATAATTGATAAGAAATTCCTGCTTTTTTCAAGAAAAAAATAATACATAACTTCGTAATGAATTTAAGTCAAAATTTTACGAGAAATATCTTTTATAAGATAAACAACTCTATAAAATCGAAAAGCTGTAATGTAAATTTTAACGCCTCTTTAAATTTATTAATCATATGATAAGAGATAAAAAAATTAGTCCATCCTGATATTTTTTGACAAATGATCGAATTGCAATTGTCGATCATCGATCACCAATATAAATATAATACCATGCGACAAATGCAAACGATATTCTGACTTAGCGTGTTACGTAATCAATTGTAAAAATTAAAAGTAAAATGACAAATGGACGAGTTTATTACCGGTATAATTACCATAATCGAGCCCCTACGTTCCGTTTACAGTTCCGCCGCGATCAAGGCTCGCTCGTAGACGATCGATCTGCATTAGAGAATTAATTATTCACCTATTGTATAAGTTTCTTGTTTGCACAACAAGAAACGCTGTATGAATGCGATCTCTGTAAGATCCTGTAAGACAAATCGTCGATCGTATTCGTGACAAAAAGCGGCAGAAAAAAAAATGCAAGAGGGAAGTTGTAGGAAAGGTAATAAATAAATATATAGATAAATTGTGGGCATTGAAAGCTCTATCTCGTGTTAAAAATCTTATCAATTCGTGAACTTTTCTTTTTCTCGAAGGCGGAGAAGGTTATTCGTCTATAATGCTATAATAGAAACATTAGTAAAATGCGGTCGATTTGCATAAATATATGTAGATATATTCTTATTACGTTTATACCAGATTACTGCTATTTGATATCATAATATTGTTGGTAATATTGTTCAAACCAATAGAGATATTACGAAATTCAAATTAATTTAATTCATTGATTCAATTTTATTAAAACAATAAAAAACGATAAATTTAGACTTTGGACGATTTGGATGATACGTTAGATTTTTTATTCGAGCCAAAAAAAAAAAAAAGAAAAAAAAAATTTCTAAATTTTAAACGACGTGGAAATATGAGCTTAGAATTTGAAGAATTTGGAAACTCTCAAAACATCGATTAACCTACACTCGATTAAATCTTGATCTTAAACTTGATAATATCTCTATAACATACGATAATGGCTTTTCTTCGTATAATAAAATTTCGTTAAAGAGAAAGTTGGAAAACGATTACGACATATAGTTATAGAATTAAGATCGATTAGAATTGGAAAAGAATTTTATTTTTCTGATTACAACACTATAAATAGCAACTCTTCTGAACTTATCAGAACTCCAAATATAAAAGAGATGCTCCAGTCGAAGCAAAAATCTCATTAATTATTTTCATTATTTCCGATCATATTATAAGAGCACAAAATTCCAATCAAAGCAAATGAGAAATAACAATTAATCAATTTCCTTATTACATTTCACTCGTACTTTCGAGAGTTACTAAAAAGTTAAGAAATAACGTTCACTGAAAATTCCCCAAAAATTTGTCAATCTTCGTATATTCGTTTAAATCGCATTAAAAACGCAACATTAAAAAATATATCTTCGAATCTTTAATCCAAGCTATTATCGACCGCTTTTCTTTCTTTCACATTCCAATTTTTCGCACAAAAAAGAAAAAATCAATAATATAAGCGTTACGATTCATCGAACGATTTCCCTCCCGTTTCTGCCGCTATCTACATATGTGCCATGTACACGTAAGACGACCTTAAACGCGTTTCCGCGATCTCAAGCGACAATTAACATTTCGTGGTATGCCGTGTGGGGCTTCGTATCGCGTTCAAACAACGAGCGAGCGCACGTATTCGAGCCGTATTTTCATCGAAAAACGCTTGGACAAGACACGTCTAGGAGTTGCACGCCTAGTTAATCAAGGTCTCTCGCGCGAGAAGAAGAAGAAGAAGAAGAAAAAAATGGGGAAAAAAAAAGAAAAAAGAAAAAGGAAAAGAAAAAAGAAAAAGGAAACTTTTGTACACTTTCCTTGGAAGCAATCAGTGTCTCGCGTATTTCGTAAATACATCAATCAGCGGTAATCCCGAGCGTAATAATGAGTCACACGAGGGAGAGGAAAAAAAAAAGAGAGATGACGATATATCACGGGGAAGAATTGCGTTCCCGTGAAACACGAAACCGCACTAACTTCGTCCGTTCAACGCGTCTCAACTCGGAGAATGTCAAACTATTATCAGATTTATCGGTTTATCTTTTTCCTTTCTTCGTCGTTTCGTTTGTTCAGCGGGAATGTATCGATTAAAAGAAAAATTAAAAAAAAAAAATGTTCGAAGAACTTAAAAGATTTTATTATTATTCATTTGGCAGAAAGATGTTTGGTTAACAAATATTTCGATTAATCGCGAATTTTAATCGTCTAAAAACCAAAGATTAATCTACTAAAGATCTAGAAGAAGAGAGTCGATTAACCGCAATTTTATTAGAAAAAGAAAACAAAATCATAAATACGTAGATGTAAAAGAAAAATCATTTAATCATCTTCGTCGGGATCATGGATTTTAAAATCTAAGATAAAAAATCTCGATTGGCAGCGATGTTATTCGATTTAAAAATTGAACGTAATTTTATTCCCCTCCCAAAAAAAAAAAAAGAATTCGCCTAGAAGAAATAAATTTATGATAAAAAAAAAAAAAATATATAACGACTAACCAGAATGTTAAACGATCCGCATTATGACAAAGAATAATCTGTTTGACTATGATTGATAGATATCGATGACAGTGAAAGGGTTAAAAGTGGCATTCAGAACAAGCCCTTATCGTTTCGCTGTAATGAGAAACAGGATCGTTGCAACAGTTGACGCCTTGAACGAGGCGGATTGATACACTCGCGGTGCGAAAATTACAATCTCGAAATACCTTTCCACGTATTATTCATTTAAATCGTGGCCGCGAGTACCCGCGAGACTAATTGGAAATTATTGGAGTTACTTGGAAACGGTTGGAAAATGAGAAGCATAATCAGAATTATTGAGTTTGTACATTTCCATGATAATGAACAGGCACGTGGAAATTTTTGCATTATTTATCTTTTTGAGAAGAAATAATAACACGAGAAGAAGAAAAAGAAACTTTCAACTAACTACACGCTTGCATTTTTCGAGCATCTTTATGTTTACATTGTTTGACGTATTGGCCGGAAGTGAATTGTGAACTCACACAGTTTGACATTTAGACATTCCTTTGTGAGAAAATTTTTATTTCGTGTTTTATTATGTAATATATCATTCCAAAGATATTATTGCATTATAGCTTCATGATCATAATTATTTCTATGTTTCTCAATATAATGATACATGTGTAATTAGAAAGAAGCAAGGTTGTACAATTTTTTTACACGAATTGAAAATAACATTATAATATAAAATTGTTGAAATGTAAATTAGGCATCTTTCAATTTCATGCAATGGAAAATATTATATAAACGTTTTTAACCTCTCGAAGGACGAATTCATTAAGAAGTAATTATCTTTCACTTTTCTAACAAGAAGCCTTTTCATTGAACATCAGTTTAACCTTTTACAAAAAAAGAAAAAACTTTCATGCATTCAGAAATATTTGCTCACAATTCTCATTTACAATGTGACAAACGGGAGAAAATTAAAGAATTGTTAAGAATTTTAGATTTTTGAAACAACAAAATTATATTATATATATATTCTCAATTACGAATGAATTCAGTAAATCATGTAACGACACGACACGTCGAAAATCAGAATTTATTTCCAAACGAATAAATCATTAGATGAAACACTCGTTAACTCCTTGATCATATCGTGTTATGTTCGAAAAGACATTTTAAATATTATAACTATATATATATTACTATTAATAACTTACATTAATAATCATGTAGATGGCACCATTCCAGCAGGTAACGTTTCAAACATTTTTATCTACAAAAAATTTTTACTATCCCAGATATTGAAAACCTCTTTCCCTCTAATAATTTTGTTTTGTTTCAAGAAATTTTATCATACTTCGTGTATCTATTACATTATTGATTTGCATTTCGAGTAATTGATTGCAATATTTTTTCAAGTAAGTGTACAACGAGTCTAGTCTAATAGTGCAAAACGTGCGCTTTGCATTTCGCAAAACGCGTTCAATTCTTGCCTTTCTCATTCGCTCGACCACCTCTCTAAATTTTGATATACTTATATTTAACAAATCCATTCAAATATATCACATCTACGCGCCTAAATTTTCCCCGCTTCGACGCTTCGAAATTGGCTCGAGCCAGAAAAGAAGAAGAAGAAGAAGAAAAAAAAAAAGAAGAAAAACTGAAGAAAGAAACACAGCAATATCTGTATATCGAATACGAATCGCAGACCGGTTTATGGGACTGGGTAATTCAGGAACCTGCGTGGATTACGTCTTACGTTACCCTGACGCAGAGCAAGTGCCACTCCGTTTCCGTGCTCTTAGATCGGCCTTGATGCATGAAAGTAAGATCATTTAGAACAAACGTCGATGCGAATCAAGTACGTACGATCGTTTCTACACACGTGTGCATACGTGTGCGGTATCATCGAGATCTATGCAATTTTTACATCCTTAACGATCGAACATGTGGATCCTTAGATAAAATCGAAGGCCGATCCCGAAACTTCCGGCATGCACGTTGTTTAAAAAGGACGATGAATCCGTTTCCAAAATTTTCGCGATATTTTAATCGATCGATATTCGCGATAATTGATTGAAGAAAAAAAAAAAAAAAGAAAGGAAAAAAAGAACGGTTCTTCTCTGATCCGATCTCCGCCTCAGGAATGGAATTATTCATAGAATCGCGTGAACGCGGAACAGGTGTTCGAACAATGTAACGATACGAACGGTTTCGATCCGAATCGTCGAGCGTGATCGAGGCATGGATCTTTCGTTCGGATCAGTCGGTGACTAACCGACTTCAGCTTCGAAGGGGAATCCTGGAGTGGAACTGGATTCCCCTTTTTCCGCCGGCGAGACGAGATCGATCCGCTCTCCATCTCGTAGAACATCTCGTGAAGAGAGAGAAAGAGAGAGTGTGACGAGTAGTCGTTGAAAGATCGTTGCAGAAATTACAGGAGTTTCCCAAATGGTTGACGATGACGTTGCCGATCGTGACGTCGATCGAGAGGCGGAAAATCGAGAAACACTTAGATCGTAGAATATATTACGATGGCTATTTGTAGAAACCGGTTCGTGGAAAAGGACGATTTTTCCTGTTAATGAGTGATGCTATTTCCAGATTATTGGTTCCGTGCGAAACTGAAACCTATTATTTAGAGATCAACGAACCATTTAACGAGGCAAACCCGTTTCGATGATATTAGCTTCGAGACAATTCGAGGTACAATTGCTCGATAAAGAAACGATAACGAGATGGGATAAGACGGATCGACTTCGGATGGGAGGGAGATCGGCCTTGAGATCCGATTTGCAGCCGATCCTCGCTAACGATCGAGAAAATCGTTCAAAGAAGGAGAATTTTTGTTCCGTCGATGTGTAATTCGATTAATAAACGAGGCGTTTCAAGAGAATACGACACGAAGAATACACTATCGATAATAAACGATTTCGATCACTTCGGAACATTCACTTCTACTAAGAGTCTATCGAGATTTTCAAACTTTCTTCCAAAATCTTCGAAAATCAAACAAATAAAAAGATTCAAAAATCAATCATTATTATCACTCACTGACCTTTTTTTTAATTTAATATCCCAAAATTCACAATCGTAAATCGTCGCGAATTTATGAAAAATTTAAGTATTCAGAAAAAAATTTACAATCTCACTTGTTGAACACTCGAAAATCTTGGTTCCACGCTCGAAAGAACAAAAAAAAAAAAAAAAAAAAAAAGAAAACAAAAATAATAAAACAAAATGATAAATTGACACGAGAAAATGCTCGACGAGGAGAAGAGGACAAGAGGAAATCGTGGAAATACCTCGTGGTGTTCGTAAATGAGGTCTGCGCGATCGGTGGAAGAACGACGATGCTCGAACAGGCGAGGACGACGACGGCGGTGGCGGTGGTGGTGGTGGCGACGGCGGAGGAGCTGGTGGTGGTTGCAGCCGATGGACCACCCGAAACGGGGGTGGGGTGGGGGCACCCCTGACCCCGGCATTAGCCGGCGGTGAAGGGAGGCAACGTTTATATGCGGCGGCAATCCGCCCCGTAGGCGCATTCGCTCGTACGCTTCATCCAAAGCGGACTTATACCGAGAGGAATCCGTCGTTCTGTCGTCGTATCGTCGTCGTTGTTGTCGTTGCCGTCGAGCCGGATCGAGGTCTCGAAGGGAGAGCATAAGAGCGTAATAAGACGAACTCTCGAAAAGAGAAAGAGAGAAAGAGCAGAGGAAGAATCGGGTGATCGTTGTTGCCTCTTGATCCATCGAGTTCCCTCGGCCGGACGGCAGTGAAAAGCTCGGGCGAAAAGAAAAAAAAGCAGCCGATCTCTTTTTTCCTTGGGGGCTCGAAGAGTTTTTCGGTCAGGAAGAACAGCACGGCGAGTATGATGGCTGTAGCAGCGGCGCAGAAGAACCGCGAGATGTTCGCTATCAAGAAATCTTACAGCATCGAGGTGAGTAGTTCGAATAGTGAATAAGGAACGAGTTTGGGGAAATGAAGAATGCGTTACGAATATTTCCTACTTTTCGAAAAATATTTCGACGGATGAATACATGTAATACGACTTGTTGATTGATTTCGGGGAAAAAAAGTTGTTGACAATTAATCAATTCGATGTTAACCGGTGATATTGAGCAGTGGATTTAGAAAGAGAGGGAATTTTGTAGATATTTATTTGGAGAAAGTTATTGGGGTTACGGGAGTGTCAAACGGAGTGTCGCGAGAAAAGCGCGGGAACTTTGCCGCACGTTTGAACTGCCACGATTCTCGCGCGTCACGCTATACTTCATTCATCTCCCCGTTTAATCTCGTTTCACTTTCTCTGTTCCCAGTATCATTGACACGATACAAAACTTTCGAACGATGATTCTCAGCTTGAAAATCTATCGTGATAAATATCTCACGAGATTTGTTTCGTTAACCTCTAACGCGGGATATATTATTTAGAAACTTGAGAACACCTATATCTTTGGAAATACTTTCATACACGGAAGAGTTCTCTTTCGTTTTTTTTTCTTCCTTATTTTTTCTTTTTTTTTTTTTTTTTTTTTTTGCCTACGTGACTTTCTTGATAAACGTCCGGTATATTTCGTAACGGCTGAAAAAAAAAAAAATAAATGACAACCGATCCTCGTGTAAGCGCGTGCATGGACACACGTACACAAACGCGGTATTTCACCTTCGTACAGGCCGCTCGAGTGAAATTCTCAAACTGGAAATGATGAAGATGCCCAAAAGTATAGAGAAAGTACACGTGATCGATTACTACGATGGTTACGTAATGTTGGTAACCTTGCGTTTATACTTTATTGCAACAGTATCGATCGAGTTCGTTTCGATCATTCGATTTGATCGTTTGATAGTTAGTCTCTAGCAACTAGAGTTGATTTAATAGTTCGATTGTTATATTTTTGATATTTCAAAATTGATAATTCCGTTCCAATATATACGATCGATTTAAAAATTAAAAAAAATGTTTTGCTGCTTCGTATGAATAATTTAATTTTTTCTTTTTTCGAAAAAGATGATATAATTTTATAAACGAGATTTTTATAATCAAATCCATAATTGGAGCATATTCCTATATCCTTCTATGAAAATTCAACTCCATTCTTCATATTTATTCGTGGAAATTATCGAAATCGATAAAACAAATGTAAAACATCATCCGAACGAACCGATAAACTTGAGCGTGGAAATTCAATTTTCACCAATCTTTCTTCCATTGCTTTCGATTCAATGAAAACATATACTTCATAGAAAAAGAAAAAAAGAAACACAACATCTAAACAAACTACTCCATTGCTTCATTCATTTCATGAAACTATAAAAAAAAGAAAAAAAAACAAATTCAAAAAATAAAAAACGAGAGGAGAGAAAACGCGACGCAGAATGGAAACCGAGATCGTAGCCAAACAGAGGCAAACAGGTGAAAACGACGCGTAAAATAACAAATCGACGAGAGTTACGCACAGCCGTGCTTCGATCTTTCACTTTTCTATCGATCGCTGGAGGAACGGGTATTTATACACGATTTTGCGGAAAAAGGAACACGAACGCGCGTCCAAGGTCCGCGTTTGATCATTCTCAACACATTGGTTATGTGTGTGTTTCACGACAATAAAGAAATCAAAAAACGTTTAATAATGTCAATTACGGCTTATCGTTTCGTTATCGAATCCGTGATCCCCCTCGATCCCGCTTGGAAAATCGCGCGCGCGCGCCAAATCGCTTTCAAATCGTCGAACGATCGCGCAATAACGACTTTCGATCGAAGCCTCCTCTCTCGAGGCCGTGATTCTTTTTTTCCATTCATAAACGAGGGAGGTACGGGCCCTCGGAGAATTAGAAACGCAAGGACTCCTATCCGCGTTTTCTCGCGTGCATTTTTTCTTTTTCCTTCTTTTTTTTTCAAATCGTGCGGCGACTGAAGATTAATTGGCATCCCGGTGCAAGGTCTGGTTAGTTTCTTTTTTTTTTTTTTTTCATTCATACCCGGCCTCATCGTCGTAGATTCAGATTTATTAGTCGCACGCACTGTCGTTGCGTTCTACTTATGCAATCGTTTCTTTCATTATTTATATATGTGTGTATATATATTTTCTTTTAGTTCGTGATTTCTTTTTTTTAAGTGTAATAAAATTAAATTGCCGTTTCGTGTGCTATAAAAGAGAATTCGAATCGAAATTGATCATTGCGAAAATATATAATCGCTGATTTTGTGATACGATGTTTAAAATATTCATAAAATACGCGTAATAGTAATAAGATAATAAAAGTGTAACACGCGAGATGTACATTCATTAATATAGGAATTTTTTATTTCCTCGCTCATGTCGATATTTTATAAATTGTTATGAATTTTATTAATGCGAGGAACGTTAGAAATCTTGGAAAATGAAAGAGACGCTATAAATTTGAGGAAATATTACGAATCTTTGAAATTCTATTTCTTCGAATAACATGTTTTTAAAAGAACATTTTTTTTTTTTCTTCCAATCGACATTAGATATGCAATTCAATGATCGTCCAACTTTTATAATAAGGAAAATAAAAAAAAGATCGATCTTCAGTGGAGGACGTGAGTTTCTCATTTCACCGGCCGAGAAGCAAATTGATTCACACTTGACCCGTGGCCATTAATCCTTTACTTTCTCCGTAAATTAAACCTGTATCGTACAGGCAAACAGTGATGAGCAGGCGTATCTGATGAAATTTTGGAAATCATGATATCACGTGTCCGAGTTAAGTAAATAAAATCACATTTCGATGATTATTATAAGTGGAGATAATTATAGTAATCACAATTGTGAATCAAGTAATTATAACGTACAACGAACGATTACTATTTATATATGTATGTGTATATGTCCATTATATACATGTTACAACTGAAATGTGCAGACAAAAGAAAGACAAAAGTGAAGCTTTTTAAAGAAGTTAAAAGCTTAAAAAGCTTGAAATTTTTCCAAAAAAAAAAAAAAAAAAAGAAAGAAAGAAAGAAAAACGAAAAATTAAGAAAAAAAATGTCACTTTTGAGAATAATATATTAAAATATTGATATATTTCTTAAGAAATATTAAATTTCTAAATTCGTATGAAAAACAACGAAATTTAAATATTCTCGGCCAATATATTCATTAATAAAAATAATTCTTCTTTTATATAACGCGCTGTTACGGGAGATTATTCTCACGTGCGCAATAAATAGAAACGTAGATTTTCAGATAAAATGTTAGAAATACAAATCACGTTAAAAACAAACCGTAATAACGTATGTAAATCTACATGAATATACATTAATACCATTAAATTAATAATCAATGCTAATCACGCTTCTCTTCTAATCATCGATCAATAAACATTAATTAAATATATCCTTCGTCGAATAATCGTTGAAATTCGAGAAAACTTGTCTTTTGCAAAAAATTTAAAATTCACTTGCGCCTGTTAATGCACAATGAAATATCGCTTAAGTGAGCGTACTTACGTATGCGTTGTGTTAACGAGAGTGGGAAAGAAACGACGTTGATAAGTCTGACTCACTCGAACGGAACTCGTGCACACGCCGGATCTAGATAGAGATCGGATCCAGAATCCGCTACGCGCTCGCACGTAGTTCGATCTCTATCGATCGTGTTCGCGCCATTCCAACGAGGGGGTGAAAAATCATTCGACCTTTCTCGCGTTTCTCATTACGCATTCGTAATCAATTTATTTCATCGACAGTGTCGCCAATTGTCATCGTTACCTATCCCACTCCTCGTTCGTTTATCTATTTATCTTGTGCAAACACGATCCGTCTTATAATATTGTTTAGAAAAATTCCTACGGTTTACCCAGTCGCGCCCATGTGTGTTTAGATTAATTAATTTCCAATAGAGTGGAAATCCATCCTATTTGAATATCGTTAACGTCGCTTTTTCAACGAAATCAATGAAATTCGTATTGTAACAGATTCGCTCCGCCGAGTATTTCAACGATCGTTTATGCACTCTTCCAATTTGCACAAGGATTGATTAACAAGCTCGAATATTATTTTAAAGCGATTGAAATATTATCTCTTGCCTATAAAATTATCCTTTTATTGCGGAAATGTACTGGATGTTGATATTAACTCGCGTGGAACATATTTAAAACGCGATAGAAGTTTATCGAGTTAATAAGCAATTTACGTTGGCTAGAGCGGGATAGATTCAATCGACGTTTTTGTATACCAATATATCTTATATTTCTTTTCCAAAGATATCGAATATCTTTTGTACAAATTATCCTTCGAGATAAAATTCATGGATGAAAATGAATCCACATCATTCTAATGTTAAGAAGTTCTTCAAAAATGAATAAATAAATAAATAAATTCTGTTTCGATCTCTCGAATCTTTTCGATCGATCCAATTGATCGAGCCACGTTTATCAGCTACGATTAATTAGAAAAATATCGTAATTAACGGCGATTAACACCCTCGAACGAGAGGCTGGCCTTTGCCACGCGGCAAGGATCGCATAATTGTATCGCGTTGCAAAATCGGCCGACCTCGGATCCCGCATGATAATTATATGAATATCTTATAAATATGAGAACGTGAAGTGATTGTAAGTCCAATGGTTGAGTCCCTGAACGCTGCTCTAATCTCCGTTATTCGCCTTTGGAGGCTCGCCACGCGGTTGACAACGCCTCTAATCGACGACACCGACACGGTCAATCGCGACGCGTTCCGAATTTGCATACGTATGCGGCAATAATCGGGTTTGGCTCGTCTATCCACTATGCTAATTGTTCTATTTAAATGGCCTTTTTGCTTATTTAAAACATCTCTGAATCTGAAAAGAAAAATCGTATTAATGAACCAGATGCATTATGCATATTGATCACGTAATGATTTGCGGTTGCTATCATTTTTCCAGTATTTTTTCTTCTTCTTCTTCTTCTTCTTCTTCTTCCTCTTCTCCATTTTCGATTTCGAAAACGTTTATTCTTAACGACGGATGCTTATGAATGGAATAGTTTACGCAATTGTTAATTGTTAATTGTTATGGATTAAGTATGAAGTAAAGGTGAAGAAATTTTTGAAGAATTGGAATACTCGTGTTTTATAGAAATTTAAATTTAGGAAGATTATATTTTTTATCTCTATCTTCATTTAGATTTTAATTTCGATCGATATATTATTTTAAATGAAATTATTAGATTTATTCTGGGAAAATTGTTTTAATTTTAAAAACAAGAAAATTGCTTTGAAAATTTTCTTTCTAAACCTCGAGTAATTAAACACTGGCAAAATTGTACGATCGTTATTTTGAGATTAATTGTACAGTTGCACAAATTACGTATCATTAAATTTTTGTTTGAGAATAATTATCACTAAATAGAAAGAACAATCTCTTTCCAAAATTATAACTTATCCTAATTCTCTTCTTCTAATTGTGAAGAGATTACCAGGATTTTATCGAATGTGTAATTTGAAATTTGTCGAGGGAAACTCGTTTCGTTGTTTAACCGGTAGTTGCATTTCAGTGATGCATACCAGGTGTTACGTCACTAAACTAATAGCGCTGTACGACTATGATTTTAATGGCGAAATAATGATCGACCTTGAATACGTTTGTCACGCATCATTATCCAGCTTGATCGATAAAAAAATATCCAATTCCATGCAAATATATCAATCAACCGCGAAATTGAAACGTTCATTTCGCTTCATGTGTAACGAAACCCGTGATTAAAATTAGGAAATTCATTCGATTTGTAGAAAAGAAATTTGTATAATTGATACTTGAATGATTTTTCCACCATTACTATTTTCATTGTCAAATCTTTCGATAAAAAAATATACCCCCAAATACACGAAACAAAGAGCATAAATTATTAAAATCAGTCGAATTAAAATCAGAATACTCTCAACACGTGGTGCACAAATGTAAATTTATCACCATCCAGCTCAATTACGATTCACTTTTCACTTTTCTTTACACGAACTCGTGCCACACAAAACGCTATTCTTATCGCGTGAAACAAAGAGCAATCCATTATAAATCGAGCCTGCTAGCTACGCGCGTGTACATGACTCACGATCGAGTTAATTAACCAGGTGGCACTGGATAAGAAACTTCAACTTCAAAGGATTCTAATTGAATCGGGAGACCGGCTACTTTTTTTCTTTCTTTCTTTTTTTCTTTCTCTCTTGAACACAGGTGACAATATATTTTAGATCAAATGCATCTAGTGACGCACCAGAATCTATAGAGTCATCGGTCATTTATCCATCGTCGAAGTACTTGGCCCAGTTCGCGCGATGCGTTGTTAAGGGATTACTACACGTTTTCTCTAAACCGTGCCAACCGCTTTGAAAAATGGAACTGGGTGGCCACCTTGCGTGCGCCATTCATGAAAAGCGGTCGTTCTGAATTTGAATGATGCCTCTCCACTCTTGCATCGGCCTCTCGCGCGTCCAAGAATTTCTAACGAGCCTCTAATTGTCGATATATTCTATATAACCGTGTTATGGTTATACACCGTGTGATACTCTTTCGAGTTTGATTCTCGAGCACAATTTTTGTAAAATATTTTTTCAACTTTTCGTTTCATCATCGTAATTATCTTCTTCTATTTATTTTTAAGGATAAATATTTTATAAAATAGTATAGAGCTTAAGATAGAAATAATGAATTTTTTCCTGTTATTAAATCGATTTCCCACCTTTCTTCATTTTTAATAATTAACGAATATTTCTTCTTTATCTTCTTTACATCCACGACAATGCAAGGATCAGATCACACAGAAAGTCATCGATGCAAGTTCTTCTTTGTGCTTTATATCCACCGTGCCGGGATCCCTTAATTTCCGATCCTTCAACGACAACCGGATACCTGCCTTCAACCTTAATTTCCGCTTCTTTATCCCAACTTGTCCAACCTTTGAGAATTAGATAAACTTTGATTCCTCGTTAAGAAGAAGTTCGCTGAACAATAAGAATATCCTTATATCGTTTAATTTGTATGCTTGATTAAATATTGATTGAATAACAATTTTTTGTTTTGTTTTATTTCAGAATGGATATCCGGCGAGACGACGATCTCTCGTGGACGATGCTCGTTTCGAAACTTTGGTCGTCAAGCAAACGAAGCAGAGCGTTTTGGAAGAAGCACGTCAACGGGCGAATGGTAAGTTGCTGTTTTACATTGCATGTAGGATATGAGAAATTTTTATCTGAATTAAATAGGTGTATCCCTTTGAATCTTTTGAATGTTCGTACGATTGATTGTATTGCTCGTATTATTGCATGTGTATTATTTTTATCAATATGATTAATATAATCATGATAGTGATAACAAATCTTATTGGTTTGCAATTATTTGCGAAAATCTTCGTACGTTTCATAATCGTGATGATGATTGTAAATTATTTTATAAATTATCGAATTATATTTTATTATTCAAATGTTCTTCGATATTTCTGAAACTTTTTTATAACTAATTGATTTTCGCAAAATTAGAGAATTGTATATGTAGTGGCCTCTTCTTGAGGACTATACGAGGACTTGTTTAATGAGTGAATGAAAATATGAGTTATGCAACAATAATATCGATGTTGCATGATAAATTCATTTGCTATTAACCTCGATAGGCGAAGAAACTATCTGTCCACATGACACGGAACGTTATGCTTCGTCGAGCGATGATGAACAGTTGGAAACATTGGCTTGCATCGCCAAGAATGGAGGTTTGTATTTATCTAAAATCTTTCGATGGTTATACAAGCATGTTAGATATTGCATTTGGCATGAGCACGCAATTGTGTTTGACTTGCAGAGATTAAAACGGAAGACAGTGACGTAGTCAAACCAGATGAAGATTACAACAATGGTAAGTATATTTATATGTAATAATCTTTAATTATTCTATTCTTCCAATTACCTTTTTTTCCAAAACAAAATTGTAAATTCTAATAAATTTTATATCACTCAGTAAATTCGAACCGTGATAAAAATAATTATATTAATAATATGATTAATAATGATCATAGAAATTTCAATGAGATGGGTGAGATTTTCAAAAAAACTAATCGAAACTAATATGAAAAACAGTATAAGTCAAATCAGTTAAAAATAAAGATACAAAAATATTCGATATTTAATTTTGCTTGTCAGCACTCGTTCAATATTAAAATTCGAATGTGAAATCAACTTCTGTACTTTCGATTTTAACAGAAATCGAAAAGATCGAGAAAATTTTCGAAAGTACGAGAAACAAAAAAATAAATGCACAAACGAATGCATTAAACGAAGCACTTTCTATCCCAGGATGGCACAGAACACACTTGACCAAAGAGGGTGGAACAGAGAACCTTTTCTCCCTCGTCACTTTTTCGAATCCGCTTTGTGCATTTAGAATCGTATTAGCCCTTTCTGAAAACGCCTCCGCGCGATAAATGTATTTCTTTCTCTGCCGTCTCGATCTTTGCCACGGGGCACGTCCGACAATAAGAGGTACTTTACTTCTTGTCCCTACTTCCTCCCTCCGAGTGCAACGACGCCCCGTATAAAAGTGGGCACACCGCGGAAATGGACTTTGAATTGCTCGATTATTACCGGCCATGGAAAATCACTTAGCCGTTCGGGACATCGCGTTGAAATTCGAAAGGAAAGTGGCGTCAAATTTGATAATTTAAACGGTGGGTCAAATCATTTTCGTACGAACTCTCTTAAGAGAATTGCAAACGATTTGCAAAATAAATTTAATATTTTCACTCTTCGTTTAAACTGTGTTAGAATTTTTCTCAACGAATCTCGAAGATTCGAAACTCATCCTCGATTTTTCAAAATATAATTAATTCACGCGATAAAGACGATCGATCTAACGATCTCTTCATGGTTTCCATTCAGACGCTGGACTGACCGAGGAGGAAGTGGTGTTGGCGAAGACCATAGCTGAATGCCCGGAGAGCGAGCACACGGTGCAGAAAGCGGCACTCGTGCTGCGTCTGAGGGAGGGGATCGGTTCGTTGGCGAGGATCTTGAAGACGATCGAGAACTTCAAAGGGACGGTGACCCACGTCGAGTCTCGGCCGTCCAAGAAAGAGGGCCTCCAGTTCGACGTGCTCGTCAAGATCGACATGACGAGGCAGTACTTGCTGCAACTGATCAGGAACCTCCGCCAGAGTTCCGCTTTGGACGGCGTCACCCTGCTCGCGGACAACTCCGTCAGCATCAAGGACCCCTGGTTCCCGAGGCACGCGTCCGACCTCGACAATTGCAACCATCTGATGACCAAATTCGAGCCTGACCTCGACATGAACCATCCCGGTTTCGCTGACAAGGAGTACCGTGCCCGCAGAAAGTTCATTGCTGAAATTGCGTTCGCGTACAAGTACGGTGACGCGATACCAACCGTCCCTTATACAGAGACGGAGACCGAGACTTGGACCCGGGTGTTCAACACCCTGGTCGACCTGGTCCCGAAACACGCTTGCGCCGAATATAGGAGAAATTTCAAGAAGATGCAGGAGGAGAAGATCTTCGAGCCTCACCGTATACCCCAGCTGCAGGAGGTGAGCGAGTTCTTGAAGAAGAACACGGGATTCACCTTGAGACCTGCGGCCGGATTGCTCACGTCCAGGGATTTCTTGTCGAGCCTCGCGTTCAGGGTGTTCCAGAGCACTCAATACATCCGTCACATCAAGAGCCCGTATCACACTCCTGAGCCGTGAGTTTGTTTCTTCTTTTCCTTGGTTAAATTCCTTTTGGAGAATGTTTTTAAATATAATCGTGCGTTATATAACGAATTGTTAGAATTTTATTGGAATTAAATTTGGTTACTCGTTTGATTTAATTATAATTATCATATTGTCAATTATTAATTCATAAAGATGGACTCGTGGTTAGTCGATTCTTTAATTTTTTCTAATTTTCTATTTCCTTAAAGTTCTTTCTTTCTTTTTTTTTTCTTTTCTCTCGTTTTCATATAATTCTTCTTTGAGATCTTCTCGCACGAAGGTATAATACGGGAGCAATCGATACTGCGTTATGATGAGAGCGACCTCCCGTTACACAGAGAACGATAATAATAGAATTACCGTGCCTCTCTAAGCTCGTAATGGAGCTCTAATTGGCTTTTAACGACACGATGGCGTTGATAATTCGGTTTCACAGTTACGGACACTATTTTCTCCATCGAAATAACCCTCGTCAAAATTTTCGATTTTGACGAAAGTGTATCTCGCGAAAGAAACGTCTCAAAATTATCACATCGATTTTCCTCTTCACCCAGATCGAACATTTTCAAATTATAATCAAGAATTCTTATTGTACAATTTGTATTATAGATATATATCGACTCTATCTCAACGTGGAATATTAGATAATGAAATTACGCTTCGTAATTAAAGATGAAAGCTTCGCTATTTCTGATTTCGGTCTTCCTACACTTTGTTCTCTCAGTTCAATTAATTATACGAATATATATATATAAAATAAAAGTAATATTATCACGTTCAATCTTATCAATCTAACTTCTCTTCTTCGCAGAGATTGCATCCACGAGCTCTTGGGGCACATGCCGCTGTTGGCCGATCCAAGCTTCGCCCAATTCTCCCAGGAGATCGGCCTCGCTTCGCTCGGCGCCTCCGACGAGGAAATCGAGAAATTGTCCACGATTTATTGGTTCACCATCGAGTTCGGCCTCTGCAAGGAAGGGCCGGATGTGAAAGCCTACGGCGCCGGCCTTTTGTCCGCCTACGGCGAGCTCCTTCACGCGCTCACGAGCGGCAAATGCGAGCATCGACCGTTCGAGCCAAAGTCCACCGCCGTTCAAAAGTACCAGGATCAAGATTACCAACCGATCTACTTCGTGGCGGAGAGCTTCGAGGATGCCAAAGAGAAATTCCGCCGTTGGGTAAGTGTCGATCGATCGAGCTTGGAGACTTCGATGCCTGGCATCACCGCCATATCTATAGACCATGGATTTTTGCCGTTTTTTTAATGGTCATAAAAGATTAATTTGTATAATTTGCACTCTACGCTTAATATGGATCAATATATTTTACGTAGAAATTAGAATGATTTTTCTTTCCGTCGAATATTAAGATGTTTTATTCTTTAAATAAGTATAATAGTCGAGAGAATAAATTAAGTTAAATTGAAACGATTATGTTTTAACTCTTGCGCTCCAATCACTATTCAGTGTAGTGCGATGACTCTCCGGCATTGATGCAGCAATTCGAACGACAATATTTATATATGTTTGATTTTTTTTTAAAATATCGCTTCATGAGTAGATTCCTAAGCTCTTTAAGTATAATCTTATAAGGTGTAGAATAATATACTATTAAATAGTTAGATTTTTATGTGAAATAAGACCGCGATCTCGGATCGAACTATTTTCGGCGTTAGTCCGAGTTTGACATTCGTGACGATCGAAATATTATTTTCAAAGTTTCTGAGTTTTGTGAGCGTGGAACTGTAATGAAATTAGTTCAAGTGGAGATGAGTTTGATTTTTCGTTATTAAATAACGAAATGATTTCTATTCATTAAGAAATTGACAATAGAGAGAAAGAAAATAATGAAGTAATGAAAATTGAGATGCTGTAAGAGAAGGAGAAAAATAAGAATAACAGACTGTGAATGTGAGAACAAGTTATTGGGATATCAGTTCAACATGAATTTTTCGTTATTAACTTCCGTCAACTGTGTTCCAGGTGTCTACCATGAGCCGGCCTTTTGAGGTTAGGTACGATCCGTACACGCAACGCGTCGAGATACTGGACAGCGTGGACAGGTTGGACAACCTAATGGCTCAAGTGAACACCGAAATGACGCACCTCACGAACGCTGTCAACAAACTGAAGACATCGTTCGCGTAAAAAACAAGAGGGTCCGCGGTGACACGATACGACTTCACGTATCATCGAGCTTCCTAAAGTTTGCCGATCTTCGACGTATGCTCTTCAAAATGTGTTCGCAGGGAAATATCGCGATATATTCTTTACTTCGTTCAAATTTGCTCATTCGCGATTCTTCACTCCTCCCCCTCAAGATATCCATATCAAGCCGAGTGTAAATAAGTATTATAATTTGTATCTCTTGTTTCCTTCCTTCCTTCTTTCTTTTTTTTTCCTTTTCTTCTCTTTTCCTTTTCGAAAAAACGTCGAAAATCTCGCCAAGTCATCATCGTTCACATTCGATCGTTCGTTCACTCTGTGTATAAAGTCGCCCATACTACGCGTATCCGGATTACCACGTTCAAAACGCGGATTCACTCGTATTGTTCTCCGTGTACGATACGAGTATTCGATCAGTCGACCCCTTGTCTCTCGTATTATTTATTGATAGTGATATTCTTGCAAGAAGAAGAAGAAAAAAAAAGATAGTATTATCGGTGGATGTTCGTGCCTCGTGAAAACCGAGCCGAATCCGCTTTGAACGTTCCATGCATACGTACGTATTCGGTTATTTTGTTCCCTATTGTATTCTATATTATTATTGTATTACATATTACTATCGTAGAATATTACAAGTAGTCGCGTTTTTTCCTTAGTTCGCATCGCGACACAACAACGGTGTCGTCTTCGTGTGTCAATTGCCAATTGGGCCGAACACGAGGACGGCTATCAAGTATTATAAAGCAACGTAGGTTCTTTACTTTAATTAATTAATTAACGTTATCGAGCTTGAGATACACGTGCTCGTTCTTCGAACAGCAAGATTCGTTCGTTCGTTCGTCCATGCATCTGTGAAATTATTATATAAAAGATATCGTTGAATCATTGTTACGTGGATGTTATTTATGTATTTTTTTTTTTTTTCTATTTTCGAAATTTTAGGAACGAAGAACGCATTCGTATCTCGAGTATGATATGTAGTTACTGTACACACACACACACACACACTTACACACGAACACAACTTCGATGACGAAGTCACGGATCAATGTTGCATTAGAGACGCACCAACGTAGCGTGTAGTGCCGAGTAATTGCTTGCGCACCTTGCACCATACTCCCAATAACTCGTTACCAAATACTTCTTTCCCCGCGCTCGATGCGCGCACCTCCTCCGCGCTTGCTGTAGAAAATTATTGGCGCGCCCGTTAGAATTTCCTTTGTATTATATTGTAAAGTATTCTGAGCATAATAAAAGTCTAAGATATAAATCTTATAAATCCTCTTCTTTCGTTTAACATTTTCATTCTTTCTTTCTGAATACTCGAATAAAATGGAAAAATTGTATTATAGTGGCTTCAAAAAGTATCGAACTTGCGAAGAGAACGTTCCTTTTCTTCAACGTGAATCGAAACCACTATATCGTTCGATCGATGATAAATTTTTGTAAAAATTTTGGATTGCACGTTATATAATCCACGTTCGTTTTAGCGCCAGCTCGATACAAACACGCGTGCAACACATTTCACGCACGATGATGAAAAATGGATGATCATCATCGAAGTGAAATCGCTTCCGGATCATTCTTCTCGAGGCGAACGTCCCCTCGAACAGATTCGTAGCCATCTTCCGTCTCCACTTTTCGTTTTCGATTGAAAACATCATGGCGATTCCCACATAAAACCCCTCGAAGAGTATTTAGCCATCATAGGGCGATCAGCACCCGCGTTCTCGTTCGAGATCATGAAACTTTTTGCGGTGCTATGCGCGCTGATGATACAATGCGCCGCGTCAAAATCATGGAACAACGATAGTAAGGTGAAAGCCCCGTATGCCTCGACACCCGATGTGACTTCCTTCTTTGCCCGTCAGGTTATTCGGAGGAGTTCTTCGTGTTTAACTGGTTCGGATATTTAAAACGTTTGTCTTTGATAATCCTGATGTTGTCCGGTATTATTCTCTACTATATTCCGGAATCACGTCCACGTGAGTAAAAAAAGAAAAAAAAAAAGAAAAAGAATAGACGTAAATGCGGAGTGGAAGAGACGAGGGTTGTCTAATTCTATATATATTATATAATAATTGTAAATTGAATTCTCGACTCGAGGCAAATATTTTATCTTACTTTTTTAACATCATCGTGTGGAAGGAACGTTGTGTTGTAACATGTAAATGTGATTGAGAAAAAAGGACGAAGACATTTGTTTTAAGCGATGCTTGAATTAGTAATTTCTAGTTTATTCTAATTTCTAGTTTATTAAAATTGCTCGATTTGATTGATCGAAGTTTGTAAAATTTAAAAGAGAAAAATATTAACTTTTTATATTAACGAATCAGATGTCTATATATCTATATATATCTTTATTCGATCTAAATAGCCACGAATGCTTCGATAGTTTAAATGCAAATTACAAATATTTATTTTCCACGAATTTCATCCAATTTTCGTCAAGTTTACAAGTTATCGTAATATTTGTTTTTCAGATGCTCGTCGAATATGTTATATGTTGATCGATTTTACGGCAAACGGTTTAAAATCTGCACTGAGTGCACGGGAGAGCGAATACCTGTACGAGAAGATTAAATCCAAGTACGATCGTATTCGATACGAGCATTCGCTCGCTTCGCAGAAATATATGTCGCCAGAGATTCAAGATGACAACGAACACATCCATCGACCCCACAAAAGTATTTCAAAAAAGTCGAAAGTGTATTTGGCCGATGATATGATGGGGTCAGTGAGGAAATTTATCGAATTTTATCGAACGATTGCCAATATTATTCTTTCCTTCTTTTTTTTTTTTTTGTTTTAAAATGGCGTTAATTATATATTTAGAAATAAGGAGAGGATAAGGAAAAAACACAAAGATCGAATCACGTTGTCCAAGTCACGTCATCTTCGCAGCAGCATGAAAGATATCTCTATGGGTGATTGCGCGGAAATCTCCAAACCGATCTATTTTTATCCCGAAAAATTGGACGATTTTCAGAAATACGTGAAAACAAGTTTGTCCGGTTTGAAACGCGATAAGAATTTAGAGAATTACACGCTTTTGATCAGGTATATAATTACATTATCGAACTCTTACTCTTTGCTATTATTACTTTTTCCCCGTTTATTATTTATAAATGTAAAGCGAACAATTTTATCAACAGATTTCTATATCCAATAGACCGTAATGCAATGTAATTTTTTAATTTCCAGCAAGGTGCCTCTATCGGTAAGAATGGGTCGCTTCTCTTCCGGCATATTTTTCCGGCATCACAAGAATACGTGACATCACATTAGCATCCCACTTCCAGATTAAGCAGAGAAACTTGTTGGCAGAAACGTGGTGATTCGATAAAGTTAATATGACGTCACGTGTTCTCATCCTATCGAAATTCGCTACTTTCAGCGGCGGTAATTCCAATTTGTAGTAAAAGAAAGAAATAAACCATGCGTATACAGATGATTTTTATCGTCTTTGTTTCATTCGTTGCTTTGATTAAACTGTTAATCTTTTGCATATATTAAGAGATTATATATTCGCGAAAATCTATTTCGCTCTGAAACTCTCGAGAGGAGAAATTGTAGAGTGCAAGAGATTAACACGTAAGCAAATATATCAACGAACAACGATTAGCAATGGTATCGTGACATTTGGCATTGCAGTTCTTCAACTTTTCTGTGAAGAGAAAAATGAACGGACAAATTCGAATTCAGCTGAGAATTGATAATATAATTTCGTTTAAAATTTCGTTCTTTTACAGTGGCAGTCCACAACAAATGGCGATATTCGATCAAAAGTTCGATAAGGAAGACATGGTGATTGTTCAAGATCCGTACATGAAAGTGGAGTACAAGGAATGCGGCACTTCCACCGACAAACTGTCGGCGAAAGTGGAAGCCTCAAGCTCGGAACACGAGGGGCCAACTAGAGACCTTAACGAGAATGTAATGGACCCAATAAATCGAAGAATTTATAAGATTTCGTTCGAAAAACAATCTTTATTTAAAATACTCCCTAATAATTTAAAAAATTTTGCGTTTTCACAATTCTATTCTACTTTCTTTCTTTAATGCAGGACACGGAAACGTACATAAAGGAAATTGAATTCAGCTCGATCCCGGAACACACCGGGTCAGGATATTCTATGAACAAGTTGTTGTATCAAACAAGTCAATGCCAATGTGATCAAGATTGTTGTAAATCCAATGAATATTCTTTTGGATCTTTGAATCCAACTTTGAACAAGGCAGCTATGTCAACGCAGTATTTGCCCGAGGTAAAAAAAAGAAAAAAAAAATGCGTTAAAGTAAATGAAAGATTGTTATTAACAGGCAAAAATTACATAAGAATATCATAATTCCATAAAGCATCATTTAAGATTGTCTCGAAGCTCGAATCCAAAATTGCGTAAAGTGTTACAAGAGAACAACGAGAATCTGTATACATCTATCGATTGCAATAATCACATGGATACTTGTCCTATGAAGCACGTTAATTCGAACACTCGAAAGGTTGATTTTAGAGAGGAAAATATACACGGGCATAACGAAACATGCGCTGAACAGGTATTACGTTATTGGTTCGTGAGAGAATATTTGAATATGACTTTTTTTTCCTTTTTTGAACAGAAACAAATGGAGAATAAATATGCGTATGAAAATATGACCAAATTACGGAAAAAAAGGTCTAGGAACAACGAACCGTCGAGTGGTTACTATTGCAACGATTTTTCATACCTCACTGATCGAGGAGGAGAAGCTGACGACGAAAATTCTCAACAAGTGGAACGGCCGATTCGAAAGCACTATCTCGACGAGAAACCTCAAAAAGAGAATACTTTGTTGGAAAGTTCGGACGAGTCGATTTTGGATTATTACGAAGGACTTGATATGGAGCCTATCCTGAAAAGTAAGTAGTTTAAACATTATAAATTGGAAATATTACTGCATATTTCGCAGAATCTTCAATTAAATTTTACTTTTCTCGTGTATATCTTTTCTTTTTAAATAAGTTTTCAAGAACACGATATTTGAACGATTCGTGGAATATCTTTGAAAGTTAAAATTGTAAAGATTATATTAGCCTTTTCAATATTTCATCGAAAGAAAATTTATCTATGCTCTATATATGCATAAAGCGTTCTTAAAAAGAGATTTCATTAAAGATAGAATGATTGAAACTTGAAAGTTTATTGGAGAAAAAAAAAAAAAAAAAGAAAAATCAAATAATCTTGAAAATCTTGCGAAATTATTAAAAAAAAAAAAAGAAATCATATCAAAATAACAAATTCTAAATTTCACATTCCACGATGAAAATTCAACGAACAAAATTATCATCGAATTATGACTTTATTTTTAACGATCCAGATCGATTCAAACCGGCTCTGCTACGAGCGGTGAATTGGATCTTCGGTGGTTGCCCGGAAGCATCGAGAAAAGCGGCGTTGAAACGCAACAAGATCGAAAAGGAAGAGAGCCAAGAGACCGACGAATGGTGCCTGTAGTCAAGGGCTTTGAATACCTCGTTGCAAATCGTTTCACACCGTCGGCAAAATCGTAGTTCTGTCGCATCGAACATTTCACGTAATACATCTCATCGATCGTTAAATTTACGAAGTTTATCGATAAATTTAAAAAAAAAAAAAAAAAAGAAAAAAAAACATTTTGTCCGTCTTTAATTTGAATAAATGTGGGTTTATCATTTTCTCCCTTCATATTGCTTATCTTAACTAGAAACAGGATACGAGCGCATCATTCAAAACTCGAAATAACGACGAAACGATCCGTGTTTCCGCGAATCCATTAATTCACAAACAGATTTTCTCTGGATTCCTACCGCGCATCCGGAAGTGGGCGAATCGAAGAAATCGTTCCACGAGGCATTGATTCACTTTACGAGGTTGGCCGTGGCACGTTCGCCAAGTTAATATTTACAATAGCATTTAAACTGTTTATATATCCGTGGAATACCTTTACAGGATCGATTCCAGAGATTTGAACAGAGTTGAGAAAACATACAAAAAAAAAAAAAAAAAAACGTTAGAGCTTATTCATCAAATTACAAACAATTGAATACGAAGCGAGACGCGAATAGAACGAGATATCTCTATCTCCGTTCCACCACCGTCTCGCTCCCATTCCTGTCTCACTTCACCCAACCGCGACTCGATAAATTAAAGCCTCAGCCGACATTTTTCTCTACACCAACTTTCGCTCCTTTCTTTCGAAACTGTTCCACGAACGTATTAACACCCCATATACAACATTCTCTCTCTCTATATATATACATATATAACATTCGTGGAGACGAATCTTTGAACGCGGAGTATTTGGCCTAAGGAAAACGCGTGTTGCCGAGTTTTCGAAACGGGCGACCTTCTCCTCCTCCTCCACGTTGGTGCGCGCTCTGCCGCTGCCGGAAGTGGATATCGCGTGTATATATGTGGCTTAAGAGCAATAAAGGAGGGCCGGACTCGCCGAGCCGCCAAAAGAGAATGGGGAGAGACAGTCGTGCGGAGACCAAGAACCGCGTCGGATCACGCAACGGAACCGCGAAATTCTCAGGAACCACGTGACACTGAGAGTAGGAGGAGAAGGAGGAGGAGGACGATCGATCGTTTCCCTGTTTTTCTTTTTTTTTCTTTTTTTTTCTCTCTCTCTCTCTCTCCCTTCCCGTTTCGATAATAACTAAGCCGCTTGGATTTCTAATATCGATCCCTTCCGCCCTGTTTCGCGCGGTTAACCGCGTACCTCGCCTCCCTTCCGCGACACCGTAAAGGGAACTTCCAACCCTCCCGATAGTAGGAGCGAAAGTATCGTCGCGAGTTCACGTGTCACGCTCCGCTCTTTTTTTTTTTTTTTCCCCTTTTTTCCCCCCTTTCTCCCGTTTGGAAAGAAGAGTTTAAAGAGAAGTCGTCCCCGCGATGCCCGACTGTTGTGCGAGCTGATAGAAAGTGTATAAGCGACGTGGAATGCTCGAGGAACGGTACATCGGTGTGTTCTAAACGATTGGTGAGTACGCAATGGAATAAAAATAACGTCGATATTTTTTTTTTTTTTTTCGTTCGATATTCTCGCTCTTTTACCTGTGCACTCGATTCGTAAACAGGGGCCGACTTATTATATAGATAGTAGAAGAAAACATGCTCGAACTCTCGTTCGCCCGATTTTTCGACATTAACGAGGATGCATGAGATGTCACATACACGTATTTTTTTACTTTATTTGCAGCCTAGCAATTGTATATTACCTATACAATTTATCCATCGTGCATCCACTCGCGCGTATTGACATCGTAATTGCAATTCTGCTTACTTAAATTTAAGGGGAAATCCGGTGAGAATTAGGCGGAACACGTGAACGCGCAAGAACAACATACAAAGAAAATCGAGTTGAACCGCGAACCCCGATTTATCCGACTCGGTTTAGATTCGCGACCAAAACACGGTCAGTCGAGCCTATCGGCTCGGTTCATCCGTAACGCGGCTTACACGCCGGGATGGTACATTGTTAGACGCCGGAGTAAATTCTTTGAATTCCACGGGACATGTGCGAACTGTTCTATTAATGTACCCATCACGGGTTCCCTTCTCTTTCCTCGGACGACCGCGCGCGCGCGCGCGCACCTCGATTCCCGCTCTTTCTCCGCCGCTGTTTTCTCCACGCCCCTCCCCGCCCCTTTCACCCGGCGCCGCGCCGATGGAACAGGAGAGCCACGGTGTATTTAAACTTTCGTTCGAAGGGGAACACGAGGCGAATGCCTCGGCCCAGATGGACCCGTTCTTGTCTCGATGAAGAAGACACGGGACACCCGGTAAATGGAAACCCGCGTTTACGATATTCGTGAACGTCGAACGCAGTCTCGAGGATGGAGGAATGTAGAGATTGACGAGAGGGTTCGAAAACGCGCAATGCTTCTCTCTTTTTTTGATAAAATTTTAAGGATTTCTCGATTATTCGGTATACATCCAATATTTCAAGACAGTTCGTATATCGTTTTTTTAACGAAGTTAATCGGTAACTAGATCATAAATGATTTTAGCGTTTTATAATTTTCATAGTATCAAAATTATATAAAAATTCTACTAAACGATAATACGAAATACGACAATAGTGCATGCACCTAATTAATTTGTAAATATATTACTTATATCATTTACATAGTATTTTAAAAATTTAATAAAATCTTCAAAAACTTATTTAAAAATAATCAATATAAATTTCGATGTTTTTATTCGAAATTCCCTACGATTTTAAATTCTCAGTGTACAATGCAGATACATTTTCTAACCTTTCTCGCTATTTTTTCTTCCATTTAGATTCTACGAAACCTGAAATAATATAGCAACTTTTTTGTCTAGCAGATTTCCAAATTACAAATATCATTTTACTTTTCCTATTTCGTCAAAAAGAACAGACACGTATAATAAGTTGTTTATAACTGTTTGATACCGATGCTGAATAATATTCAATCGTTAATATTCACAGATCTTTAAATGCGTTAAATTTGTTTGCTAGCCGATATCGAGCCGATATTATTAACTGGCCGCACTCGAGACCACAAATTTCGACAATGTTTTCCTTGGCAGACGCGATCGGTCTACCTGTGTCAGTGCTCGAATATTTTATATGAAATTCGGAAACGTTATCGGCGACCGTGGAAACCGGCCAAGGAAAGATGTAACCGTGACAAATTTTTCCTTGGTCCTCGGCCACGCGTGCGGAAACCGCATAAACACGCCCCTCGTTTCTTCTTCCTTCGTTCCTGCCGCTTCTTCTGCATTTCAATCTCGAGTTACACAAGTTATGTTACACTTTGTGCAGCGACAAATGCGCGGAGTATGACGTCAAATGCAATTAGAGGTATTCGGAGGAAGAAGAGTTCGTTATGCGAGGTGAAGGTGGCCGTGATTGGAGCGCCAGGTGTCGGCAAAAGCGGTGAGTATTACGTTTTATCACGAATCTTGCTCCATCTCTTTGCTGCATTGTCTTTTGCCTCGGATCGAAACGAGTGTTTACCTTTTTTTTTTTTTAATTAAAATTTAACGTATTCTCATCTTTCAAAACGTTTGAATTTTGTTAATATTTCTGAGATTCGAAAAGTACATTTTGTAATTACTTTGTACGGTCTATTAAAGATAGGATAAAAAAATTGATGAAAGCTTAGATTTTATTAACTGAAATTTTTCAACGTTCACTAATAAAATTAGTTATTTTTATTGATGTATTCATGCAAATTTCCATATACTTTTATATATTTCGATCGAAGCCACGTTTCGATGGAATTGTTGAAGAGTAAGAGGAAAATAGGGAATGTCTATTTTTGATTAGTGGCTGAAAGAGTGTGTATTTATATTTCAAAAATTGAAGAAAGAAAAAGCTATCAGATTCCAAGGCACACCGTCGTTTTAACTTTAAAATTGAAAAATTTCTTCTTTTCAAATCGTTTTTTTTTTTTATCTTCAAAAAGATCGAGAAATCACAAGATTGAAATCGAAATCTGATTTTCTCAATAAATTTGCTCAAAATATTTCCCGCTCTTTCCTTTTATCCATAAGTTATGTAAAATCCGCTTTTACTTTCAGCGCTGTTATTTTGTTTTCATCGGTTGACGTGCTCACAACGCGAGTGTTTTCATCTGCATTTTCACTTGACTCGCTTTCGTGAGCAAGCTAATGCACGTGGTAACACTTAATTTTGTTTTTAACCAGGACGATAACGAGCGTGACATTAACCATAATCCTTTGGATACAATATCTTGCAAACTCGCGGTCAGAAGATTGATACGACTGAAGAAACGTTCTAAATAGCAAATGATCGTCCTTCGTCAACGTCGTTTCTTGCGATGCATATGTATTATCATTATATTCGTATCTTTGCTCTTTGTAACATGGAAACATATTCGATATTATGATTAAAATTTAATTTTAACTTTGATTTTCCTCTCAAAAGAAAAACTTTCGTTTTTAATATTCAAATAACAAATTGTTGACGTATGTCATTCATGAAAATCTTCATTCACCCGACAAAGAGACATATTTTACATCACATTTATATAAAAAATTTTAAGAAAGATGCACAGAATGCACAAAATATATCAAATACTGGTTGAAACAATTGATAATGAAACAGTTCTTATATCATACATAACACATGTATGTGTTAACAAGAAAAATCATAAAGTAAGAAATGAAGTGATCAGAAATAAAGTAATCACACGTTTTAAGTTTTCGCTTATTAATAAAAATATTATTAGCGATAAAACATCGATAAAACATTCGATTGTTAAATTATTTCGAGCTCGCGCAAGAACGATTGAAGAAAAAAGAATCTCGAGCCCAATTAATTCAAGTACACATGTCCACGCGACAGATGTGTGTACGATAAACGTGGTTAAGACCCTGAGAGAAGGCAACCGAGCGTATTTTTGGTAATGGCACGTGTGAGGCATAGGTGAGTGCATAATCGGTCAAGTCTCGGCAACGTTTCACACTGACCGCAAAATATTCGATATAATTTAACAAATTTTATCATCGAAATTCCTTTGGATCCTCGTTTTAATCGAGCTATTAGATCTTCGTGTCAATTTAAAAATCTTTAAATAAAATAGACGAAAAGAGACAGAAAAGAAACGATTTTATATATATATATAATTTATACGGTTTCCTATACGATTCAACGTTTTCGTATTCGAGGGTATTTTTAACTCGAACAAATAATTGCTCGATTCGTTGAAAGAAAGGGAATAAAGGCGATTCGTGTATTTGAGAATGATCCGTGCGAAGAATTGGCACGAGAATCGAACTTTTAATGATCCGTTCGAGGGAAAGCGTCCAAATGATGCTGTTCGAATCTTTTGAACGTAAATACATCATCGATAAATTCGAAACGAATTTTCAAATGATTCTGTCAATCACTGAGATAAAGCACGTCGAAAACATTTTGCATTTTTTAAAATCCCCACTTTGGCATTGATTCTTGTTACCTTGAAAAGTCGGGAAGTTTTTTATTTTTATTTTATCAACCGCCTCGCCTCAATATAAAAATCTTTCGCCTCTCCTCTTGGAAATTTGCGCATCGATATTGCCAATACACCACACCGGCCTCGATTCGAATCATTGTCTTCTCGAAGGTTGTCTGCTCGAATGAAACTCGCCCGCGTGGCGCTTATAAAGCGGGTCACTTTACATTGTGTTTAAGACGAAACACACCATGGTGACGTTTAACGTTGGTGCAAGGTTTTGTGGCGCCGTGGCAGGTTCGAGTTCGAGGTAAAAATAGTGTGGTGTGCCTCGAAGCGGGTCACTAGGCTGTAGCTCTCGTTTCTCTCGCGATTGGATCGCGATATGTCGGGACGCGTGGTATCGTATCGTGCAAGATCGCGTACATTTCCACGTTATCAGAATGGAAATTGATTTTGCTCCCTGGAAAATGGAGGAAAAGAGCTGGAGGCTCGAAGGCTTGGTTATTTGTGTAAAACATACGTAAAATCGATATCCATGCTACACGTGACGTAACGATACTTCGAAAAAAAAAAAAAAAAAAGGAAGAAAGAATTTGTATTTTTTTTTTTTTTTTTTTTGTAATCAGCTTGCGCCCCAAATAAATAATTCGAAATGGGACACACGACTCTAAGAAAATGTAGGTTGATTACTTTCTAACACACGTGTGTGCATGGAATTTGTATTGACGAATGAACAATCTAATACATGTCACGCTCGTAAACGTCTGTCACGTTAGATGAGCGGAATAAAATACAAGTAGAGTAGAAAAGTATGTATGAATACTAATAAAAATAGAATCGAATCGCGCGTATTGTCCCTCGTAACGTGTATATACCCGTCCTTTGTATCGAAGTAATTCACGATCTCGTTTTCTAATTAAATAGAATATAACGAACGATTAAAAAAAAAAAAAAAAAAAAAAAAAACGTTTCAATAACGCGCACGTTCTTCTTAAATTTCAGCATTGACAGTGAGATTTCTAACGAGGCGGTATATCGGGGAATATGATCACCAGTCAGGTAAGGAACATCTCGATTTACAATTGGCGGCGTGCTCGCGATAAGATGCGGCCTCTCGATGCGGTATAAATTACAATGTGAATGGTACAATAGAATGAGGCGTTTTTTTGAAAAATTGCCAGCAACTGGTGTGCCACCTCGGGGACCGTGTGTATACTCGGCCTGCGCATACTTTGGTCGTCCGCGTCTGATCTAAATTTATCGAAGACGAATTTGACACTAGAGACAGGACGGATACTAATGCGAGGTTGATATTCGAAGAAAAAACTTCTTCTTTTGTACAAATAGAGAGACGTGGGTAGGGGGGGGATAGCGAGCGGTTTCCTCTAGCGAGCACGTGCTTGAATCGAGATCTAAAACTAGACTGTACTGGAAAGATCTACTTAACGGCCACAACGGCTACCTGATCTCTCTGTTGCAACCGAGTTTTAGCGGTGAAAATTTATTACGTAATTTTTCCTCGTCGTGGCTGTCGAGGATGTCGAGCATCGAATCGTTGTGCACATGCCTATAACTTGTCATTGGTATTAACAAATTTTCCTTTCTTTGTGCCAATTTTCATTTATTTTCTATTTTCTTCTTCTTCTTCTTTCTTTTTTTTATTTTTTTAGAGAACAGATACAAACACGAGGTGTTAGTCGATGGCGAGCCCATCCTTTTCGAAATTTTGGACACCTGCCCGAAGGTAATACTTTTATCGATGATCAAAGAGATTCGAGTCAAGTGATTTCATTAACAATCGACAAAATTAAAAATATTCTTCTTTTCTGTTCCATTTACAGAGCGAGGATGAGTTACCTTCTACGGAAACTGTACAATGGGCGGATGGATTACTTTTAGTCTATTCGATAACAGATAGAGGCTCCTTCAATTTCGTGAGGAAAGCGAAAGAAACTCTCGCGGTGGTTGATCCCGAAGCCACTATGCCTCTTGCCTTGGTTGGGAACAAAGCCGACATGGTACACTTGAGGCAAGTTAGCACTGAAGAAGGAGAAATATTAGCGAAGGATTTTGAATGTTGGTTTAGCGAAGTATCTGCCGCGGAGCAAGTATGTTTTTCTAATTTTCTTATCTAAGTGTAAGATTTCTATACCTGAACTTTATTGTGAACGAGTAAACACGTTTCTCCAGGTCACACAAGTTGCCGAATCTTTCCACGAATTGTGTCGAGAGGTTCTGGCAGCAAGAAGAAGGAATAAACAATCTTTATTGGATAGAATGCTTGGTAGCAAAGCAACGCGTGCTTATTCACGAGGTAAAAGTGACTCAGCGCTTCCGAAAGATTAATATATACATATATATATATATGAAATTATACATTTTTACTTATATGTATATCATTTCGTACAATTTATACTATATACAAATTTTATAAAAGAATCGTTTTTAAGAAAATTTACGATGTAATCTTATGGATCAAAAGTAAACGGCACATAGTTTATTATATATGTGTGTGTGTACTCGATATTGAAAGTTACCAAAGATTTATGTAGCATTGTGTAATAATGTTTTTAATTTATATGATATTATACTATGTAAATGATATGTAATACATAAATTTTAGAGATTCATATTTCAATATTTTATCAACGTGTAAGCAAAGAGTTTTTTAATACATTCTCGTGTTTTCTAATGGAAAATTTTATAGTTTTAGTATGAATTAATATCTATGTAAAAATTTAATGCAATATATAAAGTATTTAAGTCAAAATTTCATATTCTATCGTGTTATAACATATAAAAATTGTATAATTCGTTCATTCTGTAAGGCTGATTACAAATATGTAACCTATGTGAGTATAGTTTAGACGGATATAAAAACATAAAATAATTAATCTATATTTATTTTGTACTTATAATGAAATTATGACAATAAATATTTTACTTACTTATTATATCATTGTGATATGTAACACTAAATCTTAACTTCAAAATAGAAGATTTTCTTTATGCAATAATGTTCACGTAATAAAACATTTTTAGTTCTCTTTCAACACTTAGGTCACATAGATTCACTTTATATACAAAATTAGAGAACTATTTATTTTGTATCATCATATGTTTCTAGAACATCTGCTAAATGTTCATTATCTCTTGGTTTTTTAAATTGTTTTCTTTTACTAATAGGTTTCTTTCGTTTAATCGGAGCAGGTTTTTTAGGACCATGATCTTGCATGGATCGTATTCCTTGCTTCTCTAAATACTCATCGATTTTTTGATCGTCCATAGCATCTACTGCAACAGATCTCCATAATTTTTGAAATTCATCATCTATTGGAAATTGTGCAGTTTTATCATTATAAAATACTATCTTTTTTTTATCTAAAGGTCTTGTTATAAATAATATTTCATTTTGTAGACTCTGAAATTGATAAATGCTTATAAAAATTGCTGTTATATTATAGCGACAATATCAGAACTATCGCATTTCTATTTACCTTTAAATGTTTATCACAGTGAGGCAGACTTTCTTGTATATCTTCTAATAATATTCCACCAAGACCTTTTAAATCTTGTTGCTTTAATAATCTTAAGAGAGATTTCTTATCCTTAATTTTATACATAGCTTTAAATACGAATCTACCATCTGAAGTTACTTCTATCTTTGGGTTTTTAACAAGAGCTTCCGTTTGAAGCCATTGTTTCACCTGATATAAAGTTTTGTATTTTTATATATTTATATGTCATTAATATATTATCAAATTTACCTTTGATCCAACATCTAATTGATTTGTTTCATCTAAAATTTCTTCTAATGTTAAAGGATGATCATCTCCTTCTTGATGCCTAGCTTTCATATGTTTTACAATTTTAGCTAGAACACCAAATTTGTATTGCGTACTACCAGACATAGTTTTGTAGTTAACCATATCCAGTTTTGGTCCATTAGACACAGAGGATGGTTTAGGTTTTTTCTTAAATGGTTCATCTCGTATTGAATCTTTCTCTTGTTCCTTTCTCTTCTTTTCTATCCTGCAAAAATAAAGCTTATTACTTACAATATTGTATCAAAGGTTATGTTCGTATAGGTTATATTCACAATTTATACTATATTATAATTTTAATTTGAATATTTACATTAAATTCCGAATATTGCAATAATGAAGAATGTTTTTATTCCATATATAATTTAAACATAATTTTTCCTTTTTATAAAAGTAAGTATGCTTCTATAAACTTAGAGGTTAAGAGAGAAAAACCATAGATAATACTTACGTTGGTGTACTAAGAGCTTTTTTCTTAAAAAGCTCTCGTTCTCTGAGTAATGCTGGATCCATTGTATTAGAAAATTTAAATTATATAAATTTTAAAATTCTTTTTCGTATATCTTGAATTGTCACTTTTCCCACATTCTAAACACCGAATGAACAATCTACCAATCAGAGATTCTCAGTTACTGTATGTTATATTCGAGCATCGAAGTAAATGAATTTTACTGCGCATGCGCCTATGTTTTCGATTAATCGTTTCATAATTAAATTATTGAATCGTTTGACAATTTCAAATATCGAAATACGGTGGCACGAATAAAGTCAACGGTTCAGTGAAACGTGTGCAGTGTCTATAAAAACCGAAAAAATTGTATATTTACAAATTGTGTATTTATAAATTATATTAAATTAAACGTGATTTTTGTTTCTAACAAGTGAACATTGATATTTTTCTGTTGTGATAATCTTTTTTGTATAAATAAGAATATTCGTGACTCGATCTCGTGAATCTCTCGATCTCTCAGCCACGCCATTACATTCATTATATATAAAATCCGTCAAATTTGTAATTTGAATTCGATATTGGTCGTTGCAATGAATTTATTTTATAATTTTACACAAGTGTGAAGATTTTCTACGATGAATAGCTAGTAATTCTCAAACGTGTTCCTCTCATTCTGATATTTGTGATATTTTACGAGCTATACAATAGGTTTCCTTTACTTCGTGATTTTACGAACGCCGCGTCAAAAGGATAAAGCAACCAACGGTCTTAAAAGCACTTTCTTCCACATGTTTAAAGAAAGCGGATAGAAAGAACGCATTGTTCTCCTTGCTTAAGGTAAAGTTTTAACTTTTACATAAAACGAAAATTGACGTGTTTATTTTGTCACATATCATACGATCGTTCTATTTTATTTACGCTTTATTTCTTTGGAACCCATATAAAATTTTATTTTTCATTAATTTTAGACTCTCTATTTTCTCTTATTGATCGATTTACCCAATATATTTAAATTTTCTAAATTCGTAAATAAATTTTTCCATCTTCTCCATAATGCATGTAAAATTACCAACTTTGAACATGCATGTAAATTTTTATTCCCGCGTTAAAAAAACTTGTGATACGCATTTGGACAAACTTTGTAATTCTCCCAAAAGCAATCACGTTTTAATCGAACGTACAAGCGAAACGTATCGTAAGAAATCACTGTGCGGCACGCATGCATACATTGTTATATACGAGTGGAAGCAAAACAATTGTTCGCTAACATAAACATCATTCCGAGCAGATTTGCAGCGCGTCGTGATGTTTACATTCGATAACCCGTTCCATAACTTGTTATCACTTCCTCACCTAGGAACGTTTCCCGTTCCTATCGCGCGCGTTCATTCGATTTTTCATTTCTTTCGTACCGACCGAGCAACATGACCGGGCGTGCATCGGTATCCGCGACAGAAAGTAACAGGAAATGCCGTACATGGGGAACGCGCGCGGTGCGCTCCGATCGTAACATGCGCGTGAAGCGTGCGCTTCAAGCTCGTGAACAGAGATAGAAGAAGAGGGAAAAAGCAGTTACAGGAGTGAGAGAGGGAGTGTACGTGGCAGGGTTGGTTGGTGGAGATAGCACGGAGACCGGGATCTGCAAGCAAGGCGAGCGGTAGAGGGCGGGAGGAGGGTGGAAGGGGGTGGGGGGGAGGATAGGGAAGAGAAGGGTGGTAGGGCTGGTTAAATGACGGCTAGTTGGCGGCGCGGGGATGAGCGGGCGGCTGGTGCGTGGAAGAGAGGGATGCTGGGGCGGTTCAAGCGAGATCGAGTTCACGCCAAGTGAAGTACGGCAGTTTGTGTCAGACCACGGAGCACGGAAGATGCTCCCGGTTGTTTACGGAACGGGTGGACCACCCTCGTCGCGGTGGCGGCGCCGCGCCACTATTTTTCACGGTTCCGCGTCTGGAAACACCAGGAACATCGAGAATTCTTCTTGGATCATCAGGCCAACGTCCACTGCCACCGTGATGACCACCGCTTTGGGCCTTTTAATGATGTTGCTGCCTGCGGCGTATCCGGAGAAGATCTCCATCGGTGAGTGCGGTCCAAATAGTGTATATTATCGTCGATCGAATTTTCGCGAAATACGCGGAATGGCTATGAAAGCCACGAAAGAGGAACGGATGCGGAGGAACCGTTGTGCGACCGTTCCAACAGTTATGGAGGGTTGTTGCACTCGACTCGACCTGTATGTGTCTATTCAACGGTGGATGGAAGTAAATACTCTCTGTTCTTGATGCACAGTTGCTTCACCGTTCGCGTGAAAGCATCTGCACATGATTCTCTTTGACTTTGTGAGGGAGGGGGAATATGGGAGGAATCGTCGGTCGTGTAAATAACGCGTTTTTCACGAGAACGAACGATCATCGTCCTTTCTAGATGCGATTGCTTCGCGTTTGATACGTGTGTTTGCTTTTTATGAAAATACACGTAACCGTAATAAAGTAAACAGTTATTCGGGTCGGGTTTGAAATGAAACGGTAATTTTGTTATTGTTGTTTTAACTCGTATGCTATTTCTAGAAAGAGCGAATGAAAATCTTTAATATTATCGATGGGTTGTTATGATTTTTCGAAAAAATTATCGAGGTTTCAATTGTGATAGGAAGTGTTTATAGAAATCGTATATTAGGAACGTTCGAATCCTTATGAGCAAGATTGTTCTAATGTAGTATATGAGAATTTCGTATCATTAGGAGTCTTAAATAATATCAATTTATACTTTCCTATTCACGTGAAATAATATGAGTAATATTAATATCATATTAATACGAAGGATAATATAAAATCTATGCAAATATCGATATTTTTATGATAGACGTGGTTATTATAGCTCTAGCTATTCTTTTTTTTTTTTCTTCTTTCATTGAATAAATACACGCGCATTTTTACGAATAGATAGGTTCGAATAAACCATCTGATAGCAAAATCGTGAATGGAAACTCGCGATAAAAGTTTGTTCAATTCATCATTGATTACATTTCTGGTTGGAATAAATGCGAGCATGAAAATATTCATTATTTATCCAACCGTTCCTTCGTCAAAAAAAAAAGATAACGAGAGGAAGCGTATTTTCAAAGCTTCGGGTATTTATCCGACGTCATAACCGACAGTCTATTTTTCCAATCTTTTGTCAATCAAAATTACCGCTTTTCTATCCGCGTTCAAATTCAATAATCAAATGTTACACATTGATCGTACACACAAATCGTATTTCGACACGATCAAATCCGGTTCAATCTTTATCTCAAACTCTCCCGGACTTAATTTAAACGAGTTCAAAGTTATTTCATATAACACACCGGCAACCTTAATATTAATTCTGCCACCGAGTGACGCCATCGTGACGCATATGTAGCAGGAAGCGCAACTTTGACTCGTACAAAAGTAATACGCGCGTTCGAAAACGACGAAACGATGAGAATTATTAAAATTTTATCATTTACACTCTTCTTTAGCATCTTTCTTTCACGCCTCTCTCTTTCTCCCCATCTCTCCCGACAACTTTACCGCGAGAAATCTCTAAAATCGGTCGTGAAAATCGTCGAGCATCGTGCAAAAACCGTGATATTACCAGCGTTAAAAGCCATCGCAGTAAGGATTACCGTCAATGCCCATCTCGTACGCTACGTAACGTTACGTGTCGAGAAAAATGACTAGGGGAGAGAGTTAGAGGAAAACTGTCGTGGCCTCGTAAGACGGAGAAAGGACGACGATGACGAGAGATGTCGTGAGGGTGGATAACGTAACGGAGAAAGTGGGCGCGAGAAGGAGGGAGGCAGGGACAAATGCAGAAACAGGGGTTGGGTAAGAGGGTACGGAGTGAAGTGGAAAGAAGGCGAGACAGAATAAGACGAGGGGGGTGGAGGTAAGAGAAAGAGAAAGGGAGGAAGAACGTTGAGCGAGGAGTGAATGATGAATGCCTATAGAAATATCGGTGTCCTTGTTCCGCCCGCGCGAGGTATGCAGGTAGAGAGAGGTAGTCGGCTAAGTCGACGAAAAGACGAGGGAGGAGGTCGTGGCACGAGAGATGGTGGTGACGAGGATGAGGATAGTTGGAAGGTTCGTTCGCCTTGGCGAGTTATACTTTCTTTGCTACTCGAAGCCCATTCTCTCTTTCTCTCTACCTACTTCACTACTACCATCACTCGCTCTGTATATTTTTATGCGGAATTATGCGAAAACTCATGGCGAAAATATATCAACGCGTCATCGGTACTTGACCTCGCTTACGGATCTCTCTCTATCTCGCTCTTCGTTCGTCTTCGTGGATCGCGACACGATAATTTTCCCATTTCTGCTCGACTTCTTGTTGCATATATGAAATCGAATCTTTTTTTTTTTTTTCCCTAAAATCGTTATCAAAACTTTGAACTAGTTTTCGAGACAGTGTTCTAATATTAGAAGGTCTTCGCTTTTTTTTTTTTTTCTAATTCAGCAACGTAGATACCTGCCATAATTTTAATTTAATTATTTCCTATAAAAGTGTAAGGATAAGGGTAGACAATTAGTAAAGATCCAGTCGTTGATCGTTGATAGTTTTTTTTATATTAAACCTAATATCCTCTATGTACAATCCCATTAAAGTTTAATTCTGGTCATAAACCCTTCTAGCAGAATAACGGTAGGTTAATTGCCTTCGACGTTCCCTTTAAATTCGCTGTTGTTAGCATATACATTAGATATTTCGATGTATAACAGTTTTAGAAAACCTTGGTACATTGATCCATGTAGAAAAATTTGCTTAAACCAGAAATCTTGATTTTTTTTTACAATTTACAATTGCCAGGCAAAATTATATTTAAAAAGTGAAGGAATGAAATTTTACAGATTGATTTAAAGTTCTTCTCTAATAAAAAAAATTATTACTTTACGCATACATATTCGTTGAATTCTCGATGTGGTCAATTTTCTTCTGGGTCTGTAAATTCTCTAGATTGAAACGTGATTCGATATGGTCACTGCAACCTTGTCAACATTTGAACGTTTATATATCAACAACCGATCGCTATTATTTAAAATTTCCAAGCAGCATTCGCTTCACTGATACGTGTACAACAAATATGTCATATCGAAAAAAAAAAAAAAAAAGAAAAAAAGAGAGAGACTGCAGTATTCAAAAATTGCATTTTAACCAACTTTTCCTCCAATTCGATCACTGCTCGCATTCCGTTCTTTTGACATGGTCGCGCGGATTGTTTTCATTTTTTATTTAACTCGTTACTTGTTTTCATCCGTCAAAATATCCAAAATATCCCTCTCCTCGCGATAATTATAATATTTCGCGCACGGCGTTCTAATTAATAAGTAGAAGTACACGTCGCGTGCATTCGTCCTCCTTGCCACTTTGGTGTTATATGCACCTTTTCTGGGAATGGATAAAATTGTTTTTCCAGGGATCATTAGCGTATATACTTTCAAATTCTAGGGGAGGGAATTTCGGGAGGGAGAGCTCCAAGTTGGAGATTCTTTTTTCAAAGGTGGAGCGCGTCGTGCGGGCGGAATCGCGGTCAAGGTTCAACGGTGTGGAGGGAGTGGGATTTTTTAAACAGTTGAACTTAATTGCGAATTTTACTTACGTCGTGCTTACGACGTCCTCACGTTGATGAACAAAGAAGACGAAAAAAATTCCATTACAGTCACTTGCGGCAGCCACCTCCTGCCTTTTCAACTTCCCTACTTCGCTTTTAATGTTTTATTTTTCAGACCTATTTTCCCGTCGCGCGTAACATTTCCACGAGCTCGTTCAATTCAACCCACTTCCTTTGACAGGGCATTTTATAGCATCCCGGTTAGATCTTACAATTAGTCAGAAAATTCTAAAATTAAGACCATCGCGCGAGACTTTATTTATCTTGGAAAACGTGTTATACACGCGTACACATTAGTTACACGTTAGTGTTATACAGTGTATTCAAACGTGTCAGATGTCTATCTAAACTTGATTCGAAAAGATCGATGCACAAAGGAACTGTATAGCGCTCCGATTTATTCGAACGAAATCAATAAAATACTTGATAATTCTAATGCGAATCGTTAAGACGTTTAAAATTAACTTTGATTTTTCTTAGAGATTTTTAACCTGTTTATTAGGACGTATCTCCAATAATATAACTCTATTACAAATTTTCGAAACGTGTATTTTATTCCCAGATTTTTATCGAAAGTTCCACTTTAGTTCTTCTTAAGGCTTCGTTTCGAAATGTATAACATTCAAATTATTATTATTATTATTACTGATTCGTACTACTGATTTTATTATAAAATTAAACGCTTCTTTCGATCTACTTGACGAACGCGAGGAACTCCGAATCTCTCAGGTTGAGGATCGAAGGAAAATTCCAAAAATTTCCGTGTAATCCAACGCGAGACATAGGCGAGGCGAAGGGAGGCGAATTGTAGAGCGGTTCTTCCTCGGCTCGGTCGAAATGGAATTAGAACGGGTGCGGAGTGGTCGAGCGTTTGATTCGTTGGAAGACAGAAAATTTCTGTCTTCCGGCTGCGCCGGTTCGCATCTCGAGCAAAGGCAGCACGCCTTTGTGGGGAGGAAGATAGCGGTACCTACCACTCAAGCGACCTGCCGTCCGACTAATGCGATTAATAGCGCGCCGCTATCAGACAAGGGAGACAGGGTTGCCTCCGTATCGTCGTGTTCATCGTTGAAGAATTTGCCTGCCGCTGCTGAAGCGCGCGCGTCGGGACGAAATCGAATTTTAACGCGTTCCGTGGCCGGGAAATTAGCGATCAGGAACAAAAAGCGAGAAGAACTCGAGAGTATCGAGTTGTGAATTACTTTCCAATCATGTTTCTCCAATCTTCATCTTAATTGTTTCAAGTTGCAAGTACTTGAACTCCTTTTTTCTTTTTGTATCGTTTTGGGGAAAGATAAGTATTTATTAGGCACGAATCGATTCTGAGTCTGTTTCGAACGAAATGAAATGATTATTTCTAACTCTTAAAGGTACGATATCAATTGATTGCTTGTATATAAATGTATTTCACGAAACTTATCTCTGATAAATATTTCTGGACACGAATATTAATTTCTCGATAAATATCTCTCGATCATCTGACAGGATAAATCGTTTACGTTATCACTCGGTTATTAAAACGAAGCGAAAAAAGCGCAATTACTTACACAAAATATTTTTCAATCCTCGATGGATCTCGATCTCACGAATCGATAATCGTGATCGTTACATTAATTCGTGGTACACAGTTATTATCTGGAAAAAGGTTGGCATCCCGCGCGATTCTGCGAATTCTGTCTCGGGATACCAACGGATGCCAATTTATTATTCGCATAATCGGGCGCAATCGGGCCGCGTTATTCGCCGGCCGTGTAATGCGAGACCGGCTCGGCCGTGTTTCTATAATTGATGCATCGGCTCGCCTATTAGAATGACAAAACCGGCGGCCCGTGTATGGCCGTCCACGCATATTCCGCCTTGCTCGAACACGCTTCGATATCTCTCGAAAGCGCGCCATTGAACTCGCCCGATCTAGGAGGAGGAATCCGTTGAAATTAGCCAAAATTCGTGACGGCTGTTATCGTTACTTCCATCTTCCTCGTTCACCCGATGCTAATTGCATCGATGATTCAAATTCGATCGCTCTATTTTTACTCGCTTCTCTCTATAATTGCGTTTAATATCAGAGTTAGTTGTTACTCATTACTAATTCCTTTGCGGCGCATAATTACGGTGTGTTGATGCGCGAATCGAAGAAATTTTGAGCAGAAAATCTTTTCCTTTTTTTTTAAGTGAAGTAGTGTTTATCGATTCGATTAACAAATTTGAAAAGAAATATATCTTTCATCGAATTTATTTTTATATTGGTCTCTTATTTTTTTATTTTTTTTCATTGTACCAGTTAAAAGGATCTAAATCTAGTTAAAAAAAAAAAGAACAATAAAATACGAATCGAATTCGAAGTATTTTACAAAAAATACTATTTTATATGCGTACACAGGGTTTGTTTGGATAAAGATAGAAAATTTAACGGATGATTCTAGAGACTAAAGTAAATACAGGAATAGTATCGTACAAAAATATCCGTTGAAGTTTATTCTTCGAATCATAAACAATTGAATTCGATATTAGATGAAGCGAAGATGAACAGAGTTAAAATGGAACAATATTATCTCGATCTCGCATCATTAACCGCAAAATTAAACTGCTTGCTGAAATTCAATTCAAGTAGCCGAACCGTTTCGTTTTTTCCTTCAGAATCATCCTTTAAATTTTCTATCTCCTTCGTATATATATACCGTGTAAAAATAAAAAGAGAATTTAGGAAGAATGATAGGCAGGTATCACTTCACACATCTCATCGATCATTTACAACGTTCCTATAGAAATTTTGAGCATCGATATTGCAATGAAGAACGAGCACAGTGCTTGTTCCAGTGAAGTTGATCTTGTGCGAGGGGGTGACAATAGTTTTCTCGCGTGAATCTTCGATTGAACGCATTTTGTATTCTATAGAGGATGGATAACTCGATTGATAAACTTTTTTAGATCGAATTCGAAGCATTAATTGAGACGAAATACGGTTCTTTTCATTAACAAAATCGAATGTAATAAAAAAACAATTTTATCGTATAAACGTTACACAACATGGTAAAAGAATCAGCAAAGAATGTAAATAAACTAATTAGTATAATAATTTGCATACATCTAGGCAAAATAAGAAGCATTATTTTGAATTGCTATTTGAAAATGATCGATTCATCCAATTAATAATCTCAAATAATTACGTTTTAATCGAAGTCTATACAAAATCATGAAATAAATCATGAAATACGTTATTTATTTAAAATAATATCTGTAAACACGGTCTGATAACTCATTATCTTTTAGAGCACATATGAAAATATATAGAATTACTATTATTACCGATTCAAAAACGATCACCCGAACAAGCTGCGGCATTTCTTCGAAATATTTTATATTCGAGAGCATTTCAGACGACATGCTCGTTCCACAGTGTCGTTCTCCACTGTCTGATCGTCGGTATCAATGGAACAGGTACATATAACCTATACCTGTTCCGTATCGGAAAATAATGTTACTTCGGTGTGGCACACGAGCTTTGCGGTATCGCTGAGGCGGAATACACCCACCATTACGAGCAATGTAGCAATAGCAGAGAGACGTAGAGGCATCAGACACGGCCAAGAGTAATCCGATATTACCGAGCCGCTTTTCCACATAGAGATGGGGTATGTCTTTGGCGGAAGACATCCTCGGGGTTTTCAGGGGGGAGCCTCGGTGTCGCCTCGTTGTAACGAAAGATACGTTCAGTGGTGTAGCTAAGCGATAAGTCGTACATACGCTTTGTCAGGTCACCGATATCTCGCAAAGTGTTTTTTATTTTTTGCGTTTCCTATTTCTTATCGTAAGGATATCTTTCCGCGTATTAGAGGCAATTCTTTTCTTCAAATTATCCATGATTGTGGAGAATTTTGTCGAAAGAGTTTGGCCTGTAACGATTATATTCCATTTCATTTGCGAGTTAATATTTCTGAAATTTGAAATTACGTTTCTTGATTCATCTAATGTGATTTTTATACTGAATTTCTTGGACATATTTACTTGTTAATTGAATTATTTAATTAATCTTACTTTCTCTGAAGTATTCTTTAAGATTCTCGTCTTGTTTAACGATAATTTGATTATTTTTGGAAAAAGTAATTATTCTTTTATTTTTATTTTTGTTATTATTCATTTACATTTATTAGCTTGTATCCCATAAACAATCTTGTTTTCAAAAAAACAGATATTTTTATTATAACTTTTAAATTATACGGAAGAAATGTACGTTCCTTTTCAAAAAGAAAAAAATAATAATATCTCTACCATTCGCTCTTAAAATTTTCTTTGACATATAATAATTGACATATATCGTATAATTTAACATAATCATATTAACGTTTGCATTAGCCACGATGAAAACAATTTCTGATCCTCTATCCTGCATTTATTCATTTCTATTTTCCTTCCTTTCTTACATATGAAACACTTGATTAAAAAAACGATGCAGTATGTCCATAATGTCACATAATTGCACACGACGAATGATCACATCTGACGTTAATCGAATAGGATTCTCAGTAGCATGGCATGTGTCTATGTCGCTTCTATTCTCTCGCATTAATTCGATCCAAGGAATAACGTTACCTTCGACATTTGCACACATAATGGCCGATACGTATTTGTATAACGCGTGGCTCCGTCGCTTTATCATTGGAAACGCACGGTGTACAATTCTGCATAAAATGACCGTCCCATGTCGAATTAACGATGCCTCGTTTTCTTCTTGTAACTAAAGAGAGAGAGAGAGAGAGAGAGAGAGAGAGAAAGAGAGAGAGAAAGATAAAAAGGAGCGGAATTTTTCTCTATCTTGGATATTTATCTCGCGAAAGGGGATACTCCACTTTGATGTTTCCCTTGAAGGACAGGTTGGGTCGTTACGAAACTCAAGTACGAAGTTATGCGACTCTCCCGAAAAAGAAACTGTTTTCACTCGCCTTTGCGACCGTGCACAACCGCGAAAATTTTTTACCGAGAAGAGGGTGGAAACTGCAAAGAAAGGAACAAGTGGCGAGATATATATAATATTGCAGGAATAGATGTATTTATATTAATACATTCGTATATATCGTCGATACAATTAAAGAATCGGAGTATAAATTTAAGATCTCGTTCCCTGGACGATATAATTAGTCAGACCGAATTTAAGCAAAATTTAAACAGAAAAAAAGACCAAAATAAATGATATTCAAAATTTATTATGATATTTGAAAAATAGGGCACAAATTTTGCATAAGTATCTGTATGCAATCAATTTTCTATCTTAGATATTTTGCATTATCGTGTTCGTTTCGCAGATTTTTATTTCGTATATGTTTATATTAAATAATAATTTGAAAAGACGGTTCGATCAATTGGCATCTATCGAATCGTGGACATGGATGCTTTAAAATTATCGACCATATTGCGAAGGTCCCAGATTGGCTGGCTGGTGGGGAAGAAAAGAAAAAAAAAGAAAAAACGTGGGACGAATACTCGAGCAGAAACGGACGTAACGAAACACGAGGAGATACATAAGTAGATAGACGTGTCGCATCGAGACGAGAAACGGAATAGCGGAATACAGAAGGTATAAGTAACTTCACGAAGGGGTGGATGTGAGGCGCGCGTTCGAGGGTGGCGCGTTCTAAGAGCGAAAGAGTAACGAAAAGAAATGGGCGAGAAGGGTTGAATCGAAGGGGATGGGGAACGAGGTTAGACGAGGATGCAAGTAGGGAGATCGATGCCTGAGTTGCTCGCCGAGCTTGGATACTCTTCCCCTCCATCTTCCAGTTCCATTTGCCAGCTTCTTCTTGCCTGGGACGGTTATTAAAACCCGCGTGGCTTGACCCGTTCGAACTTCTCCTCACTCTCGATTCTTTGGAATTTAATTAAAGCCAGGATAAGAAACGCAACATCGATTCTCGACGATGTCTCGACGATTTCTGTAAGCGCAGTGGAATCGTAAGGCATTCGATTCGTTGTTTTTTGAACTTCTCTGAATTATTTGTATTTGTTTTTAAATTAACAATTATATCTTCGAATTTCTGAAATTATAATAATTTAAAAATATCTTAATAAATGTTCTACATGGAGAATAATCGTTTGAGGGAAAGCATATAAACAGAAGTGATTACAAAATCTTTGAGATGTTTCCACTTCTGTATTCAATATCACTAAAAAATTGTTAGTTTCGAAATTCGTAAATTATTAAGCCAAACATTGTTTAGGAATCGTGTTATAAAAATATATTGTCAAATTACTTGAACAATAATTTACAGAACATTCCTTTGGAAACGCGAAACGCGAGGTTATCGCTCATCCGAATAGTTCTCGACACATGGTAACGGTAATCGTGGAAACGTATGAATATCATTGGTATTCGTCACGTCGCCACGTCGAATGGCCCCTGAAAACTTGAGAAAATCCAAGGTCCCAGTTGTAATTCTCCGCTTTGGTGATTCCGTTACCTCGTGCGGCCTCGGCCAGAATCCCACTTGGCAGACCGCTGCGGTTTAGCAACTTGACGAGGGGTGCGCCGTCATCCAACCCTCCACGCTCTTATTCGACCCGCGATATTCCTATTTATGTGTCGGGGAAACCTTGGGCCACGAGTATTGGATCCGGGCGAAGAATACAAGTTGACTTTCTGCCTTTTCCTTTTTTTCCAAACCCATCCTTGAGCCCTCTATTCAAACCGTTCGATCCATCTTTTCACGTTTAAGAGATGAAGCGTTTAATATTAAACGGGTGTGTTTGCAGATTACGTTGAAACGATCGAATTTTTAACAGGCATGCAATAGTTGTTGAATAGCAGATAAATATCTACAAACTTTTGATTAGAGAACTTTAATGCTAATTCTTTTTTTTCCATTCTTCTATCTTGAAAATTCCTGTATCAAAAGGAGGAAATAGGGATTCTTTGTCCACATGTAAATAAAATATGAATAAAATATGTTGTTCAATTTCTTTTTATTGTTATCGTTGTTAATTATAATCGCGATTTCGAAATCTTGTAATAAACGATTCGAGTTTTTCGAAACGAAATTACTTATACAAGCGTTATACAACCTAATATTTGCGCAATAACACGAGCCTTATAATATAATTAAAAAGTATAATTCCGCGGGAGATTTCACAATTTCCACGAAACGTTGCTACGTTTGCATTATCATAATGAAGGGGGTGAAAAAAAAAAAGAAGCATCTTTACGATTTCTAGAATTAAATTCCAAAATTATCCTCTGTAAGAAAGCTGCATATTACACGATGATTTAATGATTACCTTATATCATTCTTTGCGCGATCATCGAGCTTTCAAATTACTTACGCAACAACAAGGATAGATAATACAATATTAACGTTACAATTTTCGTGGAAGAGAAAATTGCGGAATTTCCATGAACACCGTTGCTTCGTAACCTTTCCACCCTTGTTCCTCTAATGTGGAATATTATTCGATGTAAGGTCGGCAGGTTAAAAGGAACGTTAGAAGGCGTCGGGCAAGAAGGTTAGGTTGGAGAAAATAAAGCGATAATTATAGGGAGACGATTTTGCGTGAGCGGTTACATAAATGCATGCGGGCTGTTCCCCGTTTCATGTTGTACGTTTCATGTTTCACGCATGTAATAGGAGGATAACTCGCAAGTTACAGCCCCACGGTTGACTCTGGTTTTCCCTTTAACGCCGGATTAGCGCGGCATCGCCGAGACTCGTGGTGGCGTTTAATCATTTTCGGTGCACACGGAACGTTGCGAATCGTTGGAAATGTCGGGATGGTGTCACGCGTGAGACCGGAATGCAAAAGAGCATCGAAGCTTTATATAAGCTTGTGCGTTATTTCTTTCCGCGTGAATTTTAATATCGCCTTCCTTCTAATTTTCATCCTCGATTAACAGGTTATTTTGCAGGATAGTTTGGATTGTTGATTTAAGTTTGATTTGTATCGCGTGTGAAAATATCCTTGGAAACGTATATACTTTTGAGAACGAGAATAGCAGAATTGAATAAAAAACGAATCGAAAAGAAAATAATGGTAAAGTGAAATGACTAAAGTCTTTTAAGATCTTACTCGACTCATAAGATGGGATTTGGAAAATAATCATGGTGTTCCATTGTTTGAAAATGTAATTTAATTATCGTCCAACCGAAATAAATAAATATAATCCACAGTATTAACTTTACCTCTTTAATCATCTTTAAATTTTTCTCTTTTATTTCTCTATGAAATTCTGTGAATCCCATCACATTTAGTTAAATTGTCTCGTACGACTCGAGAGTATCAATTGATCGTTAATTATACGAATTATTTCATTCGAAATGTGGGAAGATAGTTAAATAGGAAAAATCAATCTTTGATTTCAAATTTCGATAGGAATACCTTATGCAAGATCTAGTATTTAGAGATCAACTCGTGCGTTTGAGCTTGCCTCTGAGCTTGCATTTAACGCTAGATTGAAGCGCTTTCTTTCCAGGATCTGACGAACCGTTTAATCATCCTTATTGCATTGCTATTCGAAGAACGAAACGCAGACGCGCCAAGAGGTCGAATACTTTGAGAGCTGACGTTTGTAAGTTTTATGCAACGAGAGGGAGAAACGAAACCGATTTTCAAACCGATTCCATTCAAAGATATTTTTTTCGTCTGCGCGTTTGATCAGAGTTGAATCCACGGGAAATCTTTCAATCGCCAAATGGTAATTAGAAAATTCATGATGAAGATTAAATCTTTTCTTCAATTGATCATCACTTAATTTCATCGCTATTTATTTTTATTTTTTTTTTTTTACATTTCAAAAGTTTATTTTTATAAAGCAGATTTTCAAGAACTACAGACAAATTATTTTAAATTATTTATAAACTATATGCAATGTGTTTATCGAGCATCTTTATCAGGATTGATTAAAAAATAAAGTCAAAAATCAAGTCATAATCACCGTACAAATGTGTCGTTTGAATAATCTGATCTCTAAATAACTTAATTCCAAAAACTCTTTCTTCCTTCCTTCTTTCCATTCTTTTAACACTCTCGTTTATCCTAAACGATTGCTCTTAGAAAATCGTTCGATTAGCGCAATCGAGCGTGCACTCGCTTAAGCTGTTTATCATATTCGGCAATGCCAGAAAAGTTTCGACTTCGATTATCCAACTCGTTGTTCCAAGTAACGCGAATTCATACGTTTAGTTTGCCTTATGAATACGCGAAGTAGGCCGACGGGGTGGGATCGAGCCAAGAACTGTTTCGGAAACCTGTATCGAAGGAGGGAGCGCGTAAAATCGCGGAACTGGAAGTAAGATGGAGCTGGCTTCGTGGAATTGTTTTGTATCGCACTAAAACGTAGCAAAGTTTCGGTTTGGCACGCGCGCATACAGGATGGAAAAATCGTGAAAGGAAGGGATCAGGATGGGGAGCAAGGTATTGGAAGGAACGTGGGCGCCAGCTCTCGACAAATTATATTGCCCGCTCCTGTTTTAGCCCCCTCGAAATGTTTCGCGGAACGTGTTCGACAACGTATCCCGTCCCACGGAAACGTATCGCGGCTCGAAACTTTCGGAATCAGCCGAATAATCGCGCCCCTCTTCAGAAACGAAGAGGATTCAACAATGTCGAATCCGAAATCACGAGCTGACTTTCCTTCCACTCATGAATGGATCGCGCGATTTTGCGCGTAAACGAAACGCCACGATATTTATGAAGCTGAAAAAATAGTTATCGTATTGTATTTCCGTATTTCGAATTTAAACTGTTTATAATAAATAAGCGTCGATTTTATTTTGATCTCTCAGGGAATCAATCCTTCAAATGTATTTCACAAATTTATCGAAATCTTATATAGGGTTTTTCGAAGAGGTAATTTTATCAATAAATTCTGTGATTAGAAATGAAAATATTAAAAAAAGAAAAAAATGAAAAGGTAGTTACGAATAATGTCGAATAATATTTCTAGTTTAAAGCTTTGCTTTCCTTTACGAATCAATTTTATTTTGATCTCTAGAGTCAACCCTTCAAATATGTTCCACAAATTTATGGAAATCTTATATAGGGTGTGTTAAGGTTTTCGAGTGAACTTTGTCAATAAATTCTGTGATTAGAAATGAAAATATTAAAAAAAGAAAAAAATGAAAAGGTAGTTACGAATAATGTCGAATAATATTTCTAGTTTAAAGCTTTGCTTTACGAATATATCTGTATCATTGAACGTTTGTACATTTAATTTCATTGCAGTTTTGTCTAACTTCTTCGCGTGCTATGTTTTAATTAATTTGTATATGTTACTTTACAAAACACAATGAAACTGGAATTAACTTTGTAGTAGTAGAGTTTACTGGTTTAATGAACCGGTATGCAAAAATGTTGTATCAATGTTTAGTACGTACGTACGCTTTATGTTAAAAGATAGCACGAACATTACGTACCTTTTCTTGCTTTGTACAATGAGCCGAGTGGGAAATAATATTATCGTGTTTCTTAACTTTTTATATTTTTAGTTGTAACTTCTCGTTGAGAATATTCAAAGATTTTTTTTGTTAAACGGCATTCTATTTTTATTTCTTAAGATTTTATTTTGTAGAATGTATTATAGCATTACAAATACGTGTTATTTTTCATAATACCTGTTAATTTATTATTCACTATCAATTGATTAATTTACTCAGACTTTTGTTTCCCCTTTCACCTAAAGAAAAAAAAAAAAAAAAGAAATCAGTAAAACAAAATACCAATTCGTTCGCCAATTAATTAATCCTCACTTATTCCTCATCGATTGATTTTCACAATAAACCCTTCTCGAATCGAACCGAAAATATTCCAAAATAAAATTAAACGATCCATCAGCTACTATTGATGATTAAACAACTCAAATTTCAAAAATAAATAAATCGGTAAACGAAAGAAAAGAACATGGCTGCCACTGTGTGTATATCGACATATCGTTCAAAGTTACGATTCAAATGTGATAAATAGCGGCGACAAGCCGTGTGAGAACATCGTCGAACGCGAGACGATTTGACGATGAAAGGAGAAAGAGAGAGAGAGAGAGAGAGAAGAGAAGGGAACACGACAAATCCGAATGTTTATTTGGTCCAGAAAATTTCAGTGAGGAGTCACAATGAATATTTTAATGACTTCCTGTGGATGCTCGCGCCTCTGAGCCAGTTGCAAAGTCGGCATCCGAGAGGAGAGTGGCACGAGTCTGTATGGAGGGCGGGCGAAGAGGGAAAGGAGTCGAGAAGAACAGACTGCAGCAGAAGGGAAGTCCTCGGTCTCTCCTTTCCTTGGAAATTATAATCGCGCCACTTACCGTGCCACGGCTAGTTCCCCCCTCTCTCTCTCTCTCTCTCGTTCCATCTCTCTTTCTCCGTATCATCCACCTTTAGGCCGACCCGTCCCCTTGCCTTCACGGAACGTTGATTTCATTTTACGGTAATTGTGTTTACGGGACGACACGCGAGTTACAAGCCTTTGTAATTCCGTGGAATTGTCAAGCTTTAGTTGCCTTCTTCAAAGGGAGAAAACCTTTGGATAGTTCTCCTTTTCGACGAATCGTTCACAACTGTTTTCGTGTTTTGTCAGGAAGCGTCCTCCTGAATATCCATGATCGTGAGCGTCGTTCCTCGAACTGCGAACTACTCGTGTTTGTTTGTGAGTAATAAACAATGAACTTGGTAGAAATTTATGATAATTAAGAAAAATTAATGATCGAGTATCGAGTTTAGCTATTAATACAATTATATACTCGTAGTATGTAATAAAATGCTGGTTGAAAGCGTTGGTGGTTTCAAAGTTTATTTGCACGAATGAATTTTTTGGTTCTCGCGTAGTTGAACAGTAAGGGAACGATGCTTTTTTTTCTTTCTTTCTTTCGATCAGCTATTAAATCACATATTACGATTAAGGAATTAGTTAATTACTCTTGTATCTTGATAGAAAAATAAAAGAATTTATTGTTATACATTTGTTATTGTACATTTTTATCGATATAACAATTTTCGTTTAAAAACGATATTGAAAGGAATTAATTGTTTAGAAGGAGAATCGATTCGTGCAAATCGACATAAACTTTGATGGTACCAGCCATTATTAACATTTTAAGGAATACAATACAATGTAATTACCTAAGTTCCTTCTATTTGTATTTATTCTTTTTACTGAAATACAGATATTGCGACTGCTTTTCGTGCACAATTTTAAAACGAATTTCATTAATACACGTTGTTTCTCTTTTGCAATATTTCAACGAAATTTCCAGAGTATTGGAATAAAACCGTAATTTTTTCTTCTTCTTTTTTTTTTTTTTTTCTTTTACAATGTAGCATCAAAAGTAAGAAGTAGAAAATTATTCGAAGAAAAATTTTACATCCTTCACACACATACATATGGACACAAAATTTTGATCAATTGTTAAACAACAATGGGCGGACAGATGTTAACTGCACTAACACGTAGACACGAATCGGCAAACGTTCGAATAATTCGAGGGGGGCAGGTATATATATACGTTTTATCATAATGAAAGCGACGTACGTCTCCCTCCTGGAGAAAAACGATTTCACGAACGGCGAACGAAATTTATTTCCGTGAAATGAGAGAGGCCGTCTCTTCGTCGACCATCCCTCTTCCTTCTTCCTTACCCCACCCTCGGTGTATTAAAAATGCTTTTAAAGCGAAAAAACAGTAAAGTGCGTTATAAATTACTTTTCAACCGTGGAAGAGTAGCTTTTACGTAGCCGGCCGGTATGAAAGTTCGTACTTCACCTCGGATATTCCCACTTCCGGCCATGTATAAATGCATGACCGGCGTGATTTCCAACTCTTTCGATCGATAACAGGGGGGAAGGAGGGGGGGAGGGTCAAACATACCGAAAACTGTGTTCACCTGTTCAAATATGTAATACGTCTTCTTGCCGCCAAGAATCGGTATTATTATTATTAAAATTGAAACTGGACAGGTTCATCCACTCCAATTTTTATCGATCGAAAATTCTTCTTCGTCGTTCCCAATAGCCTATCGCATTTTTATCATTACATCACCCTCGAAATATACGATATCCTCGTATGGGACGAGTCGGTGAAATTCATTTTAATTAACCTGAAAAAGAAATATTTAAAAAAAAGGAAAAATCCCTTTGAAACGTCGACTCTTTGTACGCGCGTATATATATATATTATATCTATACTTTTGGTTACCGTACGGTTTCAACCATCGTGACAGAATACCCCGGATGGATGATCTGTTATCCACGGATCAAATGTTCCACGGGTTTCCAGTTACATTGAAAACGTCCACGAGGGGTAAAAGGTAAATCTAATCTCGATTCAGACGGCATAAAAGCTAGCGCGACATCTCATTTTACGATACGACGGCTACATACGTATAACCATACGTATATATGTGTATATATATATATATATACATACATATATGATATGCGCAAGGACCGCCAGTTCGACTTTCTAAGATATATTAAGCAGTCGGCTTATAGAATAGTAGTAATATTCCGTCCCTTCGAGCCATCCACAAATCCTTAATCGAGCGTCTCTTCGACGATGCTCCATCGTCGCGGCGGGTTAAGCCCGGTGGCTTGAACGTGAGGAGGGAAATTTCGATCTATTTGGTTTTATGCGATGGAAATTTTCGATCGTGCACTTGTACGATGATCGATTAAAGTGGAAAATGAACATTTTTCGGGCGGGCGATAACTGTTTGTTCGGATAAAAATTTATCACGCGTGATCGGTGTCATGGAATAATTGATACGGGGAAAAAAAAAAAGAAAAAAGAAAAAAGAAAATGGCAACGCGAAACAAAATGGTAAATCGAGTAAAATTGCGATGAATGTTTTAAATTTCGCCGTTTAAATGGGAATACGAATAATGGGGGAGGGGAGAGGGGGAAGATACGATGAAAATCGTAGTTATAGAGATATACTGTAATGGGTCGAGTCGTGTAACACGAGAGAGTATTTTGAATAACTTATAAATTACTGAATATAGAATGCAGAGACGGGGAAAAAATATTTTGAATACGTGAAAGTTGGATGGCGTGAAAAAAAAGAAATATGATTCGATGCTATCAATTTCGGGCGAAATATATAGATATATGGAGGGTTTCTTTTTTTTTAAATGTTATGTTTTTTAATGCATTAATCGATACAAATTGTTGTTCCCTAAAAGTCTATTAAATCATTTATAATGAAAAATTATTACTTTAGCAGTATACAATTTTAAATGAAGCATTTTCTTCTACGCGACAAATAAAATTTACGAGCTACTTGGATTACGATCGAACGTGTAAGAATAATTTTCCTAGAAAGATTTTATATTTTATTTCACAGACGATTCGATTACAAGATGCAATAAAAAGAGAAAAGTTAGTCAAAGTATTACAAACAAGTTCGAGCAATAAAAAAGTATTACAACCATGAATTCTATATTCATTAGAAATAAATAAAATATGAATAAATGAATCGAATTGGATACTTTTTTTTTTATAACTCCAATTATTTGTAATTGTTATAGCTTTAAATATGATATAAGAACGTGTATAAAAGTTTAATATAATATTACTTTCACCATAACACATTAAGATGAAACGATTAAACAAAGAAATTTTCCGATTTTTAAATTTCTTACTTGGAAAAATTTCATTATATATAAATCCGTCGAAGTATCGAGTTTAGAACGTATTTCCCGCACCGCCGGTTAATTATTGCACAAAACCCGATATCATAACTTGATATCGTGGCTTTCCAGATATTAAATTCCTTTCGTGCATATTTCATCAGTTACGCAACGAGCTTGTTATACGTACGCTATTACCGGCGTGTCTGTTGACTTTGATTTCATGTAATCAACTTACTAATAAGAGTCGCGCGGGGGGATGCGATCGATTCATGTCGAATTTCCGATAAATCATTTTTCACTTCTTTTTTCCTTTAAATCGATCGTATACAATGATTATATACACATCCATTTACTTATCCATTTTTAATAGCTTTTGATACATTGATAATATAATCGTTAAAATATCGTTAATATATATATATATATAGAAATAATTAAACTTTCTATTTCCTTCTTACTCAAAATTATTATTGTAAGAAACGTATAAATGTTAATAAGTTAAAAATTGATACAAAAGTATCGGTTTTATTTTACGTTGTAAAATTTATCTCGTGTAATTTATTTCATCCACTTTTACCGATATAATGATATCTTTGAATAAAGAGAAAAGAAATTTCAATTATTCTCGTCCCCTTATCGATATATCTCAATTACATTTTAAATATAGTGAAAAAAAAATTGTTAATCCATAGACAATCCATCGACATCTTTAATAACAACAATATAAATATAAAAAGAAAGAGAAAAAAGAAATTTTTCCAATTATCTTCGATATATTGTAACGTTTATCGATATGGTTAATCGTAAGCACTCGTACTTCCAAGTGCTTCGTCAAAGATGCGACAGGGTAACTAGCCCACGACATTATTGAATGATAATTTCTGATCACTCCCTAGGGAGAAATGTCTCCTGGCATCCTTGGCAACCACGCAACCCGACCTCGAAATAACGTCAGCATCCATTATACCGTGTATTCTCTCGGTTTCGTACGCGTACCACCGCGCACACACTTAAATCTTCAGCCCCTAGAGTTATGGCCATGCACGTGGAGCCGAATATATACGGCCCCCGCATTCGCCATTTCTTCCCCGCGATAATTGCAATTTAATTCGTTATGCGGTGTTTTATTAAGAGACGAGAAATCGGATCTCTCGGCGTTAAATCATGCCTCGTGTTGTGATTCGTTTGCGGGAAATTTTTCGAATTTTTCCGCGATTGAATATGTAAAAATTCTTCGTTATGAATTTCACTCCAGTATCTCCAGTTCGTAATGTTTTGATTGAATATTTCGTACATTTTATTGTTGAATATTTTGAATGTTTGTGAAAATTTTGAGTAGGAGGGAGCAAGATAATAGTGAATTAGTTATATTGCCAAGTATAGTATTTGAATATAGTTTTAAATATAAAAAGGGATAATGTTAATAGTTAGGAAAATTGCGAAATTGTATTTCATGGTGAATTTTTTTGGCAATCATAGGAGACATGGTAAAAGAATGCAAAACTTTATTTCATAAATCTATTTTGTAATGGTACCCTTTAAACAAAGTTTATTCAATGAATTCAGATAATTTCGATATGATCCTTTTTAAATTAAACGAGATTTAAATCTCATCTCTTTCAATTATAATAATAGTACGAAGAAACATATTTTATATATTTTTTCTTCTTGAAGTTATCATTTCATTCAAAGTTTTTAAAAAAATCGATCCGTTTCTTTTCAAATTATTATTACATTTGATTTCAATTTCAAAAATTAAAACATTGAAATTGAAATTCTTCCATTTTATACACAAAGTTTATAAGTAACGAAATATTAAAATATTCGTTATTTTAAGAAAAAAAAAAAAAGGAAATAATACAAGATATTTCCATAAAAAAATACCCAAAGTTTTTACTTTTGAACAAATATTAAGAATTTTCTTTGAGAGAAAGAAAGAGAGAGAGAGACAAAAAAGAAATCCATCAAAAAGCAATAAAAACGTCTCTTTCAATTCTCCCCTCCACCTCCCATTCTTCCATTCTCTTCAATTGAAAAAGGTATTCAAGATAACCGTTTAAACGTACCACCCTGTACATCCACCGTGCCACGTTATCGTACTTTATCGGCCAACGAAAATGAATTCTCCGTACCAATTGCTGAAAGAGCTTGGCTCCTATTAGCATATAAACGAAAGGTATAGACTGGTGCACGGTTTTAAACATTGAACGGTTGTACGTGGGTGGTTCATGTACGCCGTTACACCCTCCTCCTTCCTCCTCCTCTTCTCCCCTGCTCGAAATCTATCTGTAACGGCACCCCTGGCACGGGAATGATTCGAACGTGATATTATCGGTGATAATGGGCGGCGTTAGCGCGTTCAAAAATTAATATCCAGGCGAATTCGCCGGCCGGTGCTCGCTGTGAAAGTGAATGTAATCAACCGGCCGACATAACGCAATTATCGTTCCCGAGTCTTTATCATCTGATTAAAACTAGCTGCGCTGTTCTAACGCAACGTTTATCTAACATCGGATTAATAGGCGGAACAGTGATTCCCTTAAAATATAGCCGATAAAACAATAACGATCGATCACTGAAAGGAGGGAGGGAGTAGTAATGATTTATCAATGATTCAATGGTTTCGATCGATTCGTGCTTTTGTCGTTGTTTAATCATTTGATGTTTGTTAAATTAGTGATCGAGATTAATTGTGTGCGACGCGAGTCGTTAATATTATGTGTATATTAATTCTGTAATGGTATTCTGTTTTTCTTTTTTTTTTTTTTAATTTTTATATGAGCTACGAGAATCAAGAATGAATGAAAATAATATTAATAAAATAGAGAAATATAAGTTTCTTCTAAGATTGGATCATTCGATTCTTAGAGAAGTTCTTCTAGAGAAAGAGAGAGGAAGAATAAAAATTTTTACGATGAGATGAATATTTGGAAGGTGACCAATAAATTTACTATCAAATTTTCTATAACATTCTTCCTGTTTTTAATTGGAACGTTGAGCAAGATTTCAGATTCCTTTATTTTTCATTTGGTACGTTTTTATATAGAATATTGAGAAAGAAAGAAAATAAGAAGTGAATGAGAGTTTAAAAAAGAGTATTAATAAATTATTATAGATAATATTTGAAAATATCGTATCGTTATAATTAAAAACTATCCTATTCCTGAATTTTAATTATTTTGTGCTTAAAATTATTTAAATATTTCCTTATTTGTGATACATGTTTTTACAATTTATATGTAAATTATTCTTACAAATAATATGAATAATATTGAATAATATTCAATGATTAACAATTAACGATAATCATAAGCAATTAATGGTAATAATTGAAATATGGAAATGATTGGTGATTAAAATATTATTGTATCGATGTATGATATTAATTGCAGTTAATGATTAAAATAGATATTCAATTGTTCAATTAATCAATAATTAATTATAAAAGTTTTTCTCTATCATGAAATTAATATTTTGAGGTGTAGTATCAGTCTATTTCGTTTATATAGCGTATTCTTTTAATAATATGGAAATTTTCATAAATTACGAATTTTTAATCAACGAAATTATATACTAATAATTATTACCTATTAATCATTAATTTTTTATTGCTCAATGTATTAAATTACAAACTTTAATCAATTGATGTCCAATATTGGTTATAAATTATTAATTATAATATTATACATATTTGAAAATTATTATTCAATTCATATACATTAGCAATCAATATATTTAATTATTAATGAAAATATTAATTGTAACGAAAAGTGCAATTATTAAATCCAGAATTAAATTCAATATTTTTACATTCAATAATTAGTAACTTTGATTTAAATATTTTTAACATTTCCTTTGATAAATATGGAATTATACTAGAAGATACATTATGATTTATTCCAATTATTAGACAATCAATGAAATCATTATTGTCAGCATCAATTGATTCATAAAAATAATGAATTTATAAAATGTAACAATTCTTTCAGTCACGTACATTGAAAGAAATATTTCCTGAAAAATTTAACTATTATTCACTCATTTCAACATCATCAAGAATTATCCACATCTTCATTTCATCCGCCGTCTTTTTTTTATTATATTCTCTTTTCAAACGACTAGTAATTTTATTTTAGAAGCGAATTAACTACTACACCAACAATTAAAAATAAATATATTAATAACATTATGAACCATGATATTACGTAGTAACTAGCAATTAAGCACGTAGTAACAATAAGCTCTCAACGTATCTACTGAAATATTCAAACTGTTTACAGTGGTAGTTAATTCATAATATGATAATTCTAACGAACAATTGTATAATCGACAAAGCTGTCGAACTTTGTGAAATGAATTCTTACTTATTGTATGAAGCAGCCTTTCATACGTGAACTTAATCGAAGATACAGAATGTGTGTTCGAGGAAAGTTCTTAAGAAAATACATTCCGAGCAATCGGTATCAAAGTACGAAGTCTGGTAGTCGAACTTTCACGACTGCTCCTTACCTTAGCCGACCGACTAAGCAATCTTCCTGAAACTCTTCCTCGAGAGAAACGTTACTCCACTTACAAAAGCTAAAAGCACGCACGCATATCGTTCGATGAACGAACATTAATGAAGTGGTATCACGTGGATAATCCAGATGATCGATTTTCGATTCGAGAGGGATGAAAACGAATTTGAGTTGAACGTTTAATATTAAGATTTTAATCCTTGTTTCGATTAGTTTATTTAGTTTATTTATTCCATTCGAGTAATATGATTTATTTGAAAATATTTGAAGAGTTTAAAAAGAGTTTCTATGAATATTATATCTACATGTGTCATATGAGATTTTTAAAATTATTGTCAGCGTTATAGGTAAATATGATTAATTGGTTTGAAATAAATTAATATTAAATTAATATTTTCACTCAATTGTGGAAATAAAGATTTTTGAAGAGGATTTTTCGAAATTTATACGATAAAATAAAAAATGTGTACAGTTATCTTCGAAAAAATAATATTTGGGAAAAATATATACTCACATACGTGGATTATTTTCTCAAGTGAAAATCTTTTAAATTCAAAAGAATATTCTCTCAAGTATTCATAATCTAATTTAATTTTGTTGAATACAATACAGATATACACCGTGACCAATCAATGCCAATAATCCAACTTAAAAATTAGCCCTCAATTTTTGTACAATTATAATTTTACACGCCTGTTTAATTTTTACTCGACCTCGTTACCTCAAATTTTTACGAGCAAGTTATATATATTCGCGAGTACAATCTTCGTAGTCCAGCAAAAATTTTATTCCGCATGGAATACTTTCATTGTTCCAAGAATTTTTAATGCACCCTATTACGTCGATCAAGTCGTAATTTTTTTTTACCACACGAGTAAATTGAAACGTTAAATAATTAGCCGCTTTTTATTTCCTCGGAGCGAATTCATCAGAAGGCGGAACAAGAAAAAGCGTAATAAAATTCTTTTAAATGTCAAACAGAATTGTATTTCTCTCTTCCATTGTTTCACTCCTTTTTATTTCCGCGTTTCTCTGTTTGATTGTTGACGGATCAACCGATAAGACGACCGATGGCCATCCATCGTTGAAATGGCAAAAATAAAAATATATAAACAATTTCATCGACCCGCTATCGAAGAACGAAGTTTAACGCGTGAAATAATTGAAACGTCGATTAATTTTTTTCTTAGATAAAATTTCAACAAGGAAACTTTACTTCTCGTGACCTATTTAATTAATAGTTCAACCGGATCGAATAGGGTGAAATATTTATCCCCGTTTTTGGTCAGAAGTTAAACTTCCCGTCGACATTCAAAAAAGGAAAGTTGAATTAAAGTTCGCCAAGTTATTTATGCTTTCACGAGTTTTCCAAGAGGGCGTTTTATATCTTTGGGGACGTTCTCATTTCCACGAGAATCTTTAAGCACGGTTACATCATCTGTATGTACATATACATGAAATCTCTTTAATTTCTTTATTAAAAATTCGCATTTTTGGTTGGAAATTGATTTCAAATATTCACGGAAATAATTTTCCAAACGTCGTTCATCTAACGTTTCATTATTTTAACGTTTTCATTAAAAAGAGAAAATAGGTGTATTGAAATAATAAATTCTTTATAGAAAATCATTAAATTGGAGGGATTAAAAAATCAAGTAAAAACGGAGAGCTTAAAAAAGAAATAATTAACATATTTTTATTTCTTCGAATTTCTTAACTTCTAATAAAAAGAATCTGATTAGAATATTCTTTTATAGTCAGAAATATTAGAAATTAATGTAATTGGTTTTTAATCCGTTTAATTTGCATAAATTTTAACTTTTATAGTTATAAGCTGCTTCTCTAAAAGCATCATTAAAGCAACGAATATAGATAAATAGTGTTTTTTAATACAATATTTAAATTAGTTTTTATATAAATAATTATCCAGAATGCATTCGTTGCCTAATAATTCTACCTTACTTGCAATAAAATTACATATTTTTATTTTCACAATCAAGAAATTATCCTAACAAGATTTAAAATATATTTGTATAACTATCTTCTCGACTCAGCTTGCCTTAATCTCTCTCTCTCACGAGATTTATTGTAAAAAACGCTTAAACGTTTATCTTGCAAGAATTTACATTGTTTATTTTAGACGGGATTGGTTTTTGTTAACAAAAGTTAACAAATTCCCGCGAGATACTATAAGATCGTTACGAACACTTAATTGTATGTAAGGGGATGGAAAGAATGGGTAAGGAGAAGGAGTGGGAGGGGGGGGGGTGAAGCGATGCAGATGACGCGAGGTCGCAGCTCCGCGAATTATAATTAAATTTAATTACGCAGCTCCGGTAGTTACCTAGAAATGCATGTGAGATTTTAAAGCAGGAATTACTTGATGACTCCCCGCGAAAATTCTCTCCTCCACTCCATTCCAGATATCTTGTGTATACGTAAGCAATTCTATTAATTTTTTGTTGCCAAAAACGAATTTTTCCATCCTTCTTTACCGAAAATAATAATATCAATGAAAATCGATTCGAAGAGCAAGATTATTAATCTTCCATTGATCAATTAATAAAAATCATTAATTATTCTTTATTTTTCGTATCAAAAAATCATTTTAAACTTTTAATCATCCTTCAAAGATGAAATTAGATTGCAACGAATGCCAATCAAGGATACTCGTTAAATTTCTGGAAAGCGGAAATTTTAATATTATTTTTAAAATCGATCATCTCACATGCGACAATATTGTTCCTTGTTTTATTATATCTTTTCCATTTCTTTTTCCACACCGTCGAACAAAAGTCTCTCGTCGCTTGATCTCTTCGCGCAACGATGTGCGTTGGGACGTTATGCGGTGTCTTTTACACGATAACACAATGCTACAGGGAGAAAACAAAAGGTACAGGGGGGGGGAGGGGAAGGGCTTGGCTGTAATAATTAGCGGCTATAGAAAATTAATGTAGCGTGGAATGCGAGAGAAGGGTAAACTTTCGGGCATCCTGGAACAACGGCATACCGCGTTACGCTATCGTGACGCCACCCACCGACTCGTTGTTGGGTTACTGATCATTAATAAGGACGCCCGGTCTTGCTTCTTATAGGCCGTTCTATAAACATGCGACAGATACGCCTGGCATCGACTTACGTATTAATCCTTTAATCTCTTGTCGTTATGCCCCGGGATCATTTGTCATCCGGACAAAGGGTAAATTTGAAATAAACAGTTTCTTTGATAACCTGCCACCTGCCATTCTTCCTATCATTTGAATAACTGGAGTATCTTCAAAATTTATAACTCGAGGGCAAAAAGGGAAAATATTTTTTCCTTTGAAAAATTTCCAATTATAAAGAAAGTAATTACCATTCTTTTTTTTTTTATAAATAAAAGTATCAAATCGAACAAAACGAAAAATATTTTTTAAATCAATTTACGTAATAATCGAATTAAAATATTTTGATTTTCCTCACAAAATTGTTTCAATGCACAATCTCCAATAATTTTTATTTTTCTCATCGTATGATCTACAATCCGAGAATATCGATAGAACATGCCAACACGTAGAAAAATAACACAAGAAGATAAAAATATCCACGTATCTTTTATTTCGCAATTTTCTGATAAAATGTCTCTCGTTAACGAGAGTCAAAGAACCGGATATCCCTTCAACATCGCGCGTACACCAAACGACGTCTAATTACGAGGATGGCTGTCATTCGAATCTCAGGTTATTTCAACCTATCTGACCAGAGAGGATGAAAGTAATTACCTTGCCGTGCGAACGATTAATTAAGTAGCTGCACCGGTGAGTGTACGAATTGTGGATGGCCAGGGTGAATTGGAGGGCCGTTGACGCGTCCTGTTATGCACAAGCTCGTGTGTGGCACAACGGATATCCAGAATCCGTGCCAGGCATCGCACCAGGATAACACTTCATGACATCCCGAGCGGAAAATTTCACGACGAAAATTAATTTTGTATTCCGCCACGAGGACAGTCTCGATCGATAATTAGTACAATCTCGTTCTTCTCCCCTAACTCACGCTTCGTACACACCAAAAACTCTACCTTTTTCAATATTAAACGTGCAAACACGTAAAATGCTTATTTCGTGGGATAAAATTTAATCCATTCAAAGAAGTGACGAGCGTATGGATATATCTCATTTCGAGATCTTTATAGAAATTTTTTTGCATAAATCCAGAAGAACATTTCCGATCAAAAAATCTGCTCCGCCAAACAATATCAAAAGAAAAAAAAAATAGAAAATAGAAAAATGTTGCACCCACGATGGAAATACAATGATTTTATAACCAAATTGCCAGGATGGAGTGGCGCATGCGCCATTAAAAAAAGAAAAAAATCCGCGTTAATTACGACTGTGTAAATCAAGGAGACGGTGGTAATTACACGTTTGAAGAACGGTTCGCTTTGATACATAACCGTGTCCCGCTGTTGAATTTCTCAAAGAAGATCGGCGAGGGGGGGCCCTCTTTATTACCAGGCCACCTTGGAATCGTGCGTGCGCGCGTGTATTCTGACACAGATATGCAGCCACGCGCACACCACTCCTCCCTGTGTGCACTCGTCCGGACTGGAAGCTCGTCCACGTTGATGACACCACCGACAACGGGCTAATGTAATCATTCCTGAGAGTGTGCCGCCGGTATACGTGTCACGGCATGCACCCGCACCTGAGCTCTCCTCCTTCTCTCTCCTCCCATTTTTACCCTCCTCTTCTTCTTCGCCTTCCTCTTCAATCAACGCGATCCACGTCATCTTCGCGCACGGAAGTCGCGGTGCAAGAGGTAAATAAGAGGAACCAAGGTACTCGAGGTGTTCAGCATTTGAGCGTGGATATATATATGTGTGTGTGTGTGTGTGTGTGTGGGTATAGAAACGAAGCTACGTGACCGACCTCGTAACTGCCGTTTCTAGTCGATCGACACGTAGAAGGGGACGAGTATTGCCGGATCAATAATGAAGCGTGTCGCTGAAGAATGTAACAACAATCCGCCCCCACGGGATACTAAACGAGACAACTTCGCGTGCTCGTTCAAACGGCCACCCGCGATCTTACCCCGTTATTTTCGAATCTCGAGCTCGTTCGTTCCCGTTTATTGCGCCTCTTTCTTTCTTATATACGGTAAATTGTGCGGGGAGGAGTAAAGAAGGATAATGGAGGATTGTGTTCGAGGGGATGAAATTGTATTTGCCCGATTATTTCGAAAGAATTTGGATACGACTCGTGTACGACTCGTTGATCATTCGAAAGTGTATCGTTATTGTCCGGGATCGAAAGTATCATTATTTGTTTGAAGGGGATACGAACAGGTTGTGAGCGACAGGTTGGCTTCTCTATTTTTGAGAATCATTTGAAATCGAAAATTGGAATTGTAGTCTCTTAATCTTTGACGTTATTTCAAATTGTAAAGAGATTAGGACATTTATTCGTTTAATTGTGAATGTGTTATGTGTAAAAATTCCGTACGTTTTGTTGCATTTTGAGAATTTTTATTATCTTGAAAATTATCGTATATTTAAAAGAAAAAAAAAGGAAAAAACTTTTCGACAATGTTGAGCATTTTGGAAAATCGATGCGTTGCAATTGCGAATGGTATTATTCCCGAGTTTTGTACAGCGATGGCGGACAGTTATTCAATGCATGCCACTTCTCGCGATAAACGACGCAGCTAGGAAAAAACGTTCGCATTGTTGATGCGGATAATTATTGCGGACATGATTAAACGTGAGAATAACTTTGCGCGCAAGTGTGCACGACGGCGGAAATGCCGCAGTTTGCACAGTAAATTGCACGATTTCGATATCTCGCGTTGCCAAGAGTAACCGGAGAATTAGTTGCGGAGATTTCAACGAGATCTCACGGAATTTGATCGATGAAATTTCTCGATGCTTTCTTTTTGAATTCTTTTTGAATTCTCAAGAAATTTTGGTTCAAATTTGATTCAATTTATTCTCACTTTACTCTTTTCGAAGTTTCAATTACAGAGAAGTGATCGTTAAACTCGCATAATTAAACGAATTATTGCAAATCGTTTGAAATCGATTGGATTCGGAAGAATTTGTAGGTTAAGTTCTTTAATTTGAATTAAATGATGCACAGTTCCAGTCCAGAGAAACTTGTTCATGATTTTAATTAAAAAGAACGATCTTGGGGCGAAGTGTTACATACGGATGAATTTGAATGTAATTCGAGGAGAAACTTTGAAAATTAGAACGCATTAGAGAGGGAAATTTATTTTCGAAGAGAGGGGCTGTTGTTGGTCGTCACAGCGCGCAACGAGAATAGCCGAGGTCAAACTTAATTGTAGTTAACGATCACAGATTAGTGTTTGGTCCCCAGGTAGCCAGTAGATTATTATTAACGTGATGCTAGATACACATAATTGCTGGTGTAGCTCCAACTGCAATTGCAACTATTAATTTTGCCCGAAGGTGGATGATCTTGACGGAAACGCGTGTCTTGAGTCGTCGTTACGCAACGTTACACCAACGTTGCTGATAAGATTCGTCCATAACACGAATTTTTAATTAATTAAAATTCCTGTATTTTACACACAACCTTCGCTTACCACCTGACAAATTACCAACGACAACAATTTGAACAAGAGCAACATTTAAACCTTTATTATTTTTAATTCGTACGTTATATTCTTCCCATCTTCAATTCTCAATTTTAATTGACATTTCTCAATTGTTATCCAAAATTCTCACGTTTAAAAATTACATTATACTTTACAATATCATTCGAATACAAATAAAATTCAACGATAATTTAATTTACAAATTTTTTACAATAAACAATTCTCTAATACGCTCCTATACCCCCTTTCAACCGTCCAATTATTAAAATCGCCAAACAATGTCGATACAATTGCAGAAACAAATTGTTGGAAACCGTAAAAAGCAGCCAGCCGCGCGATCGTCCGATTTTTGTCACGAGCACGATATGACGCATATATAATCATCCCCCTCCGCGACACCAGTTGCATTCGTCGTCAAGCTAATACCGCATAGTGGATAGCGTTAAACTTCCCGTTGACAGAAACGCGTCTGAAATCTTGTCCCGTGAAACGTATCGCGGCTTGTAGAACGAGGCTTGTCACGGTTAAACGTGTCTCGAGTCACCAGCCAGCCCAAGTATCGTGTATCACGGTGGAGGGTGAAACCCTCCACGGGCAGGATGATAACAGTGACTGTTATTAATCTACGTAGGACCGAGCGGCAATCAATTACCCTATCTTATGCCACCCCCTGCATGTAACCCGGCCTTTCTCTCCCGCAAAATGGTAACGCTGGCAAGTCTATGGAACGATCTATCCATACACTAACGAGTTTCTAGGGTAGGTGTACGAGGTATGCACACGGTGTTCGCACATTCGCGATCGATTTTAGAGGAAAAAAGTAGCAGTGGAAGTAGTCGACGAGTCTTAGCTGTGATCGAAATTTTTCTAAAGCGACTTTAAGCGTCAGAAGAATTGTCGAATTAAATTAAATTACGTTTGGTGGTATATTTCGAAGGCGAAGCAATGGTATGACTCGATGATGAAGGAATAAATAATAAAGACGAAGGAACGATAGGTAATTTGTTAATTATTATAATAATTCTGAAAAAGGTTAAATATACGTTTGACAGAGAGCTTAATGCCAACTCAACTGAATTATTAACTTCGATAAAATAAACATTTTTGTACATTAACTTTTGTTCGTTCGATGTGAATATATTATCTCACGAATGTATTAACACCCTGTATATATCGTGAGAAGTTGTGTTGGTCCACGTTGGTGTCCATGTCCGCTTCTAAGTACAGGACAACATACAGGTGCCGTTTGGCGTTGCGGCACGTACCTTCTGTATTTCCATCTATGAATTCACGTACTCGCAATTCCTGCTTAGATATATACTATATATATATATATATATATACGTATATGCGTAGCTGAGACGTGAATGCACCGAAGGACACCATTAAACCGGCGGAGGAATAATACGTTCTGAACGTGACATAAGATTGCCTCTACGTGGCTGGCCAAGGCGATACGTGTACGCGGTGGTTCGGGCGCAATAATAACAAACTAGGAGAAGAAATTACACATCTTAAGGATCTTGTGAGTGGCGATTGGTGTAGATAATCCTTATGGAAAGATATATTAGGATTAGTGGATTTTAAATGAGTTTTCCAGCATAAAAAGTTAGGCGAGGTTAAAATTAAAATATAATATGAAAAAGGGTATTTTCGTTACGTTTCTATTATGAATTATTCATAAAAAAGCCGTATATTGATTTCATTTTTTATGGATTCTGATTTCTTGCCTATTTGAAAGATAATTTGAGAAATCCTCAAAGTTTCATCTTCAAAGTTGAATTTCTTCTTCGAAAAACTTCAATTCTTCTTTGAAGGGAAACAAAAAAAAAAAAAAAATCACAGAAATTATCGATGAACATTCTGCTTTAAATTTAGATCAAAGACTCGTCGATTAATAGATAGTCCAAGTGGGATTCGAGGAGGTTCGTAAATTCTGTAAATTGTCGAGCTTGTCGAAAATCTATTTAAATATCTGATGGCGAAGACAAAGGGATTGGAAGCTTGCGATACAGCACCTTGCAATGCCTGAAAACGATCGGTGCTCTCTGTCGAAGGAAGGGCCGATCCTGCTAATCGGTGTGGACGTAAACGACTCTCGTTATCTCGTCCCTCAACGCTTATCGATTCGACGAATCGCACGAGCGGAATCCGTTATTTAGACGATGCTATTTGTCAGTGGCAAATGAGCCGATTACACCGTATATATCTCCTGATATTTAATTAGAAACCGATCGACGTTGCTGAATCGTCAGCTTGAGTCGAGATAGGGAAGACATACGGTCAGAAAATCGAACGATTCAATTGTACCTCCACGTCTGGTATATTGAATGCGCTACTTGAATTGATGATTATGAAAATGATTATGAAAACAGTAGAGGAAGCTGACTGAATTGATTTTCTTTATTTTAACGTTAAAATTAAACTTTTTCAACGGTAAAGATTTCTTTGAAAATTTGCCTTGTGAATACGAATATTACAGTGGGAAGCATTTGGAAGGAATTTAGTGAATTAAAAATAATGATTTAGAAATCTTTCGATATTGGATATCCATACTTTTCATTTATTATTTTTAAGAAATTGTTCCCTTCCATTCTTTATAAATTAGAATATTAAACTATAAATTAAATTAGATAAAAGAAACGTATAATAAATAAATAAGTAATAATATTTTTATAAATATCAAAATTAAAACATCGATCATTAAGAAAATTGATTCTGTTATTCCATGGCATTATTCTGAAAAAACATAGCTGTTTGAATAAAATAAATGTGAGGTCTGTTTTTATTACTTTATTAATCGGTAAAAACTTTTATTTCAAAGGACAATACTTTAAAAAAAATTTGCACAATTCTCGATAATATAATCTCTCTCGTTCAAAAATATACATTTTCTTATATTTTAATTCACCACTCTCACAGTCCATTTCTCGAGCCACTTTACTTAAAATTCTAGCTAATTTCGTATCGCTTTTCGAATTACGAAGATAAAGAGAGAAAGAGAGAGAGAGAGAGAGAGAGAGAGAGAGAGAGAGAGAGAAGGAAAAAACGTACGATATTTCTTTTTCGGCCGGAATATTATTTTTCAACCCAGAAGAATGCCTCTGTTGGAAATAATAGATTATATACGAAAAACTCTCGTGGCCACGAATGCATACGCGTTTCGCGGTTAACAAACGCAGACGAGCGTGCCAGGGAAAAAAAAAGGAAAAAAAAAAAAGTTTCAACAATGAGTGCCATTCCATCTTGCTCCGTGCACCATGTAAAAATGTTTGTTGATGCGTTTTCAACCTGCTGTCGTTTACAGCGACACATTCCCCCGGCGACGGATGAAAATGTTGGACAGTCTGTATTGGTAAATGGGAAACGTTCTTCTATCATTTTTTCCCGTCTTTCCATTCTTCCTGCTCCTACGTTTTATTCGATATGATTAATTACAGGGTCGGATGGATTAATGAATCGAAGCCTTTTATGATAGTGCGCATTACACGTGATCCTAATACATTCGTGAATACATCTTCGAAGGATTGCACACAGAGTTCGAAATAAATATGACGTTATTCGAAAATTTCGTAATTATCTATTAAGAGATCCATTTTTGGTCTATTCTTTATATTTTATAGACTTTAGAATTGAAATAGCGTATTTAAGTTCAAACACAATGCCAATGATAACGTGTTAATAATTCGTTTCTTATATTACTTCTTCTCCCCTATTCTTCTTCACGAAGAAAATTTTTCTTGTAATCCTGCTCGCATTGCGATTCATACGATTCACAAGTAGACGTCGAGTGTTTACGCGAATGAAAATTTTATTGTAAACAGAAAGAAATGAAAATGGAGATAAAAATCTATTTCATCTTTTAAATATCGTCTATATTTTATATCTCTATTGTGAATTCAACGTACAACAACTTTCTTCTTCTTCGTAGTTGCAGTCACATGGCTGAAAAAAATGAAAACTCTTGGAGTATTTTTACGCTCCCCTTACGTGTTTCGAATTGGACTCTCCACTCTTGATCAAAACTCAATCGTTGTTGTCGCAACTTAATTAATGGCAAAAAAAAAAAAAAAAAAAGTAAAGATTCGAGAAGAGAAAAGTTTGTCTTATCGAATCGATCGTGTTTGAAAAAAAGAAAAAAGTTGACTGCAATATTTTCTCGGCCGAGGAGGACGACTCGCATTAAAACGTCCGATCCTGCGGGAAGTCGGAGGATAAGCCGTCTGTAGAATCGAGATGGCGTGCGCCGAGGGTGGAAAGCGAGGGGCAAGATGAATATTCCATGGTAAATCCGTGGTAGAATCACTGCAAAGAAATCTAAAGTCGACGGAGAAAAGGGACGAAAGGCGTGGTAACCCTTTCTCGTCGAGGATTTAGTGGTTCTTTGGATACGTACTCCGCTCTTTCTCAAGGTTAAAGTTCATTGGAAAACTTTCCACCGTCCTTTTCACATCTCGTATTCGTATTTCGCGGTAAGGGAAAGCAGGAAGATGGATAATTCGATGATTCGCTAATTTTTTACCACTATTTCTTCACATCGAATTTCGATCATTTATTAAATGAGATAATAATAATTTTTTCCTTTCCATTAATCCACAGAATTATCCGCATCTATTTATATTTATTCTTCTTAGATGAAATTATTAATCTTTTCTGATTGTGAAGTTAATTTATTTATAATTATTGATCTCAAAATGATATACAATATGAAAAATACTTCTTCATTTAATAATAATAATAATCACAATATGACGATATATTAATCAAATTCATCGCAAATTATTAATCATTAAAAAGAAATACTCGAAATTTCTACAACCAACTTCCTCGTCGTATTTTCCATTATTTATCAGATAAAACAAGTTATAATTTCAAAACAGTTTTTCGAAGAAGAGCAAACTCGAGACGAAACTTCGAAATTCGATATTGAATTAATTTCTTAACCAACTCCCCCCTTTTCTTGTTCTTCCTTCGTTAACCTGTTTCGAACGTGTATCGATCCTTTCTTTTTTTTTTTTGAAGAAAGAGTGTACAATTAAATCACTTTCGCTTTCCTTTTCCCACGCACGTAGTAATTTTAGGTCGTGGAGCAAATCCACGACGGTGTGCAAAGTCAGGCCAGATGACGATGCATCAGCCTACTTCCGCCCGAGTAAATACAACGTTAATTAACGCCAAGTCTGCTCGCACCTTCCTTTACAAATCTGCTGCACGGACATGGACGTGATTCAGATGATTGTCCCACGAATGAGCCGGAGGTTTCTGCTACGAAGACGGCGCGCTCCTATTCCTTGTCTTCTTCGCCCCTGGAAACGAGATCCATTCTGATTTCTTGCGCGATCGTCTTTTGTTCGCTTTCTGTACACCTATTTCATGGCTATTAACAATGGTTGTATAGAAAGTATATCGCATGCATATTCGCTTATTTTATAACAACGTGCTTTTTTCTTTCACGTTCTAGATTCCATTTCTATGCTATCGCATCCAATTTTTATAGTTACATAATGATGCGAAACGCGATACTTAATTAGGAGCATTATACGTGGAGATATTATACTTCGATAATAAATGTTGCAAATATCTTTCGTGGCATATTTTTAAAGCAATTTTTAATTTTCTAAAAGTAATTAATTAAGAGACATTAGTTATCGAAAATACACATTGTTTTAAATTAATTTTTCCTTTACCTTAGATAAAAGTTTTGATTTCGATCTATTTCGTGTTAAAAAAGAAAAAATCAGAGATCATTGTAATTCAACGTTTTCAACAAAAAATATCAATCTCACATTCAATAATTATGTCTTCTCATCTCTCAAAACGAGATTCATGGTCTATATATTTTGATTCAATATTCGTAAAAAATTCAATAATGTTAGATCAGTCCGGTTTTTTTTTTTTTTTTTATCATAATTTCTTTATACGTATCATCGAACTCGTACGTGATTCATGTTTTTCCTCGATCGTAAAATGCGATTTTCAGAATCCTTTGGTAACATTTGCAGATTTGTCTGATGGTGGAGAAGGGTGTGCCTTCCTCTCTTTCTGTACTTATTCATGAGTTTTTCATTTATTCAAGAAGCGAGGGTACGAAAAGACCGGAATTCCGGGAACGTCGGTCATACATCCATGGCCGATGCGAGCGTGATATAAATCAAAAAAAGCTAAACTGACCGTTTCAGATTTTCTCACCGACGTGACGTTTCTTCTTTTTTCTTCTTTCTTATTTTTTTTTTTTTTTTTTTTCTAAAGGAAAAATTATTCAAATCGAAATTATTTTTCAACGGTGAGTCAAAGTGGAAATAGAACACTTTTATGGAGGAATATTTCGCGTATAGATTGAAATTTGGAAAATATGAAAGAAACTCTGTTTTATTCATACGCACCGTTCATCAAAGAATCTTTTGATCTTTGGGAAATCTTCTGTCCTTTTAATCTCGTTTAAAAATTTTCCAAACTTTCTCCAATAAAAAAATTAATATAATTTTAAAATCATTCTCTCTTTCCAACGATAAGTTTAGAAATTTTCTCGATCAACTTCGAGTTTCATCCCATGCCAAAGATCCTCACATAGATACAATTTTCAAAAATCTTTCCTCCATCGCATCGATATATTGCCTTCATCGATATTTCGAAATCTTTTCAAATCTTTTCAAATAATTTCCCAAACGTTTCTTCGCTATGGAGTCACGTGTCATTTCGCGCTCTTTCACGTCAAACTCGAAAACTTGTGCAACATCCTCCCCCTATAATCCTTTTTCAGCTTCCCTCAATGTGATCGGCCGTCAACGTTTTCCGTCCCGTGTTTTTATCTTTAGCCTCGCTGTCCGTTTAATAATACGGATCGAGAAAAAAAGAAAGAAAGAAAGAAAGAAAGACGACGAAGAACGTTTTTAGTAAATTTTATATCGCAGTTACCCTCCCGAACTGCTTCAACTTTTTACCCCGGGACTCGGCTCGACTTCCGGTCGTCCAAGTGACGAGGGTGACCGCCGCTTCCCGCTGTCGTACTAAAAAGTTTTTTTAAACGCGAAAATATATTTTAATTCTATCGAAAAATTCCAACTTAATCGAGGCGTAACATTGGTAAACTTTTCCACGATAATTGTGAAAATTCTCATTCGAGAGGAATTTTCTGAAAGGATATATACTCGTTGTGATTCAGACGAGACCATTCTCATTGAGCTATGAAAGTTTTGTTGGTGAAGTGAGAGATAAGACGTAAGAAAATTCGTTCGTTTCATTAGAGTGAGTTCTTGTTTTTGCTTAGCGAAGAAAGAAATTATATAAATCAAACATAAATTGTAACAATTGGTTGTTTTAAATTTTTTAACTTCTTATTATTCTTTTTAATTCTGGAAATAACAATCTAGATTTAACAAAGAGTTATATAATGATTTAGAAAGGGAGAAGTAAATTTTTGGTGGTTTCGTTCTCTCTCGAACGAGTCAAGCTCGTCGAATATTTTTCGAATAAAATTCGTGATTGCGCACGAGCGCAAAAAATAATTAATGAGTCGAAGAATAATATTACGGCCGAGATTAACGAAATAAAACCCCCCATTACGCGCGAACACACTGGAAAATTAGATAACCTTATGTCGCCTTTTGTGAATTAAAGCCAAAAAGATCGCGTTTGAACGATATCGTGTTCCATTAATAAATGTGATAAACTTAATTTTTTTATTATAAAACAAAAGAGACTCGTGTTGTGCATCTCAATTTAAGGATACGACAATTTCAATCGAGATGAGAAAATAAATACGATGAGATACGACGTTTTACACCGATATATAAAGAATTATCTCGTGGAATTCGTGTGTTATTTCAATATAAAGATGTCGACCGCTCAACTCGGATGAAATTCTCCAATTCATCGTGAATATAACGATGACGGTTCCTCGTCAGTTGGCGGCACGAGTACACGTTCGACAGGGGACATTAAATAAACGGTGTGCATAGACACTCGTGGAAAATCAACAACGCGAGTGACAAGGTTGAGCATTTAATTCGATTCCTCGAACGATCACTTTTTCATCATCAGAATCGTTGTTAACTAGCTAATTCAATGGTATCAAACGAACATTGTTTAATGTGTATATATATATATATATATTGTACGCGTAACATATTTTGCTACATTCTCTCTTTGATTTTATAATATCTGGATAGATTTTCATATTTACGAGCACGATTCGCGCGATAATTGAGCCTGTTGAGGGGGAAATTTATATGGTAATTATGTGGAATGGTGTAGCCGTTAATTATTCATTTTAAACGATGCTCCAGTTACTGTTGCTCCGTTGTAAAGAGATAATAAATATTATATTGTTTATTCGCACCAATGGAGGTCGTTTTGGATAAATTTTAACTCGATGAATGGTATTTATCACTTTTACTCTCTCTTTCGCATACATATTTATATTTCGAATAATGTTGCATTTTTATAGACTTTCGTGTAGATGAAGAGAGAATGCATTAAAGACGTATTAAATTATTTAATAAGTTCCATCATTTTCTTATAAATGGATTGAGAATTTTTATGCATTCGTGTCAAATTTAAGCGCACAGAATGTATAAAATGTTGGAACGATAAAATATTCAAAATATAACACGTGATATATTTTCAAGAATAAGACGAATCCACGTTCAAGCTCCATTCCTTTAATTTGTTTGTAAAAAATTATATTATTAATCATACGGATGTTATTTAATTGTGGAACAAGATCTATTAAATATTTCAATTAAACTGCAATAATAATCGTATAAACGATACTTTCGATACTTCAATTACATTTAACCACACTCTTTCACTGTTAATTAAAAACGGTTCTTCGTAGAGACCTGACCCGAAGAAAAATGATCACCTAACCCAGCCAACCTCGACTTAACCTAACCAAATATTTACTACTATTTTAATAACACCCAGCTGATTCTCAATCGTGGGATAATTAATCCTTTTCATCGCATTACTTCCACGCGAGAAATAAATTATTCATCCTCCCATTCCACGTTTTAACGACCTATTTCAACAGGAAAGGATCGTTAAATTATTTTCAATGGAATATCCGATACGCCCTGTTGTCCGTAACACCGGCACAGTTGATACTCCACCGAACTTTGGTATAGAAGAATGATGACGACGACAACGACGACGACGACGACCTCTTTCCCCTGTGCAGGCCATTGCCTCCGTTTGCCATCACCTTATCACCGACTTTCCTCCAAGAGAAGAGTGCTCGCCACCCTCCTCTTATGTATACTCTCATCGGGGTTAGGTCGTGCTCCTGGATAACGGGACACCGATATAACTTAAAGCCAAGACCCCCTTCAAAAAGACGAATGCCAAGCCGTCGACTGGTCTTTTGCCCGGATTAACGGCCCACCCCCCCCCTTCCTTCCTTCCTTCCTTCCTTCCTTCCTTCCTCTTTCTTCCTCTGTTTGAATCGCGAGTCATACCCCTCGTGCCGTGTCTCGGGGCATCGCTCGTAAACAAAGCCAGGATAAATTGACATCCCTCCATCCTCCGTCCCATTTACCACCCTTTTCTCTCGCCACCTTTCATTTCGACTCTCTCTCTCTCTCTCTCTCACCCTCTCTCACCCTTGCGTCGCTTCCTCTGCTTGGAGAAGGACAGGGAATCATAGGACCGAGCCTAATTTTCGAATATAAACCTGCTTGCCTGCATTGTCTAACGAATAATTGAGCGTGGCTATTATACATGCGATTTATTGGACGATGAAGTATGATTGTGTGTGTGTGTGTGTGTGGGCTTTTTTTTTGTAAGTCGTGCTTTAATCGATATGCTGTTTCACCGAATATTGCATCCTGAATATCGTGTATCATGCTGCAGCATTATTTATCAGAGAGTGAGGTTATGTTTTGTTAAAGGAATTTTCATAGTGAAGGTCATGGTTAATATGAAAAAAAGTAGTTGTTGCATTGTAAAATTGTAACATTGGTCTTCTTATTGGATTAAAGAAGGAAAATAAAAGTAAAGAGTTATTGGATAATTTGAAGGAAGAAATTAACTATTAAATTTGTTTCTGTGTAAAAGTAAAAGTATCTTCGACAAATAAATCACGATAATCATAATTTAATCATCGACGTTTGAATACTTTTTTTTTTCAGACTTATTAATTAAATTATTTGATGATACAATACGTAAATTTAAGTAATTTTTTAGTAGCACAAAACTTTATTAATCCGTTAATTGTAACGATTTCAAAGTCACGATACTCGTTTTAACTTTAACTCCATGGCGTGGGATTACCATAACGTTTGCGTGAAAGAAAATTACTTACAATTGGAAAGTTTGACGAAACTCGTTCAGCGTAAGCGTTATTCGAGGCTGCTCCCTAAATGTGTATTCTGGATACGAAACGGAGGCAAAATGTTTAGGAATCTTTAAAAAAAAAAAGAGAAGAGAAGAAAAGAAAAAGAAAAAAAAGTAGGAAGGAGAAGAAGAAGAGGAAGAAATGAGCGACGGAAATGCATTTCCTTTGTTCTCTTTTGCATTCTTGGGACTTCTTTTTAGCGAGAAGCCACTTGCGAAGAGCTTATTTAAAAGAGAAAGATAGCGAGACACAATGAAGGATAACGCATTGTCCACCGACAGGGTAGTTAAAACTTGTCTCATAATTACTCTCATTTAGCACCATCTACTTCCAACTTCAACCTCTCGTATCTTTCTCTCGCCATTGTCGAGTGCCAACTTGTCAACACTTTCGTTTTTTTTTTTTTATTACGTCATACAGCTTTACTATCGAATTATATCAACGTGCAATGATATTAAACACTCGTTTCAGATTGAAAGTTTGGAAGGAATATGGAATGAATTGAAAATAACGAATAAACTGTTAGAATTACACAAATTTAGATCTATACGTGGATTTTATTATAAAATTGTTAATACGATATTTCTACGAATTTTCAATGAAAATTTTTCGCGATAAAAATAAGTATCGATAATAAACAACACTTTTAGAAATAATTCGATCCTCTTCTTCACTCTGTACCAACCATTCCTTATCCCTTAGTCGAGTTTATATAAATGTCATTCTATCGTGGCTCTTGAATATAACGATTACAAGAATTAATTATGCATTATTCATAATCAGATGGTAAAATAAATAATCGTATTTCGATGGATGGATATAAAAAATAGAAGGATTTTTCGAGGATTTAACAACATTTAATAACAATGGGCAGAGAAAAAAAGAGAGAGAGAGAGGTAATAAGTTGGTTTACCGTGAATGGATTAAGCGGCATCACGGCTGAATTACTCGTAAAATGGAAGTCTCGGTCATCGAGGGACGTGGTGTTAAATAAAGTTGAGCAGCTAGCCAGTTTGACGATGGCACGACGTTTATTCCGAAACTATTAAAGCCGAAGTTCAAACCGAATGGTTTGCGCAGCTGTTTATTGGACAGATGGCGGTATTATAATATATGCTCGGAAATTGCAAATAGTGGGGCGTAGCATCCGCAAATTGTTAATTAATTTTCGAGAATGCTAATTGAAAGTACCATATGTATATACCAGATCGAGATTCCGTTAAATTAACGAGCAATTCGATTTATAATTGACGATCATGATCGATCCATAAAAATTCAGCATTGACTTTCGAATTACGAAATAAAATGTAAACAGGATAATCGTGTAATTCGAACGAGTATACACTTTATCGATTGTCAATCGAATCGCTTTAGAAACATCCTTCGTCGATTAAGTATATTTATGGAATGGCGACACTTGAACACTTGGATAGATGTAAATTCAAATTTAATTCGAATTCAACATTGGAAAGGATAACACGCGATTCTTGTGTGTACCAATTACAAGTATGTTGGTGCAGAAGTGTGTCGATTCGGATAATTGATAAATTCGATTTTTAAACATCCTGTCATTAAAAAGAGTGTGTCTATCCGAATTCAGAAACAATATATTGTTGCGGCAAAAATATTGTATTTGTTGTTATATTTTTCGTTTCGAGATCAACGAGATCGATATAAGACCATCTCAATCTAGTAAGCGAGCCCATTCTCGCCTTATCAGGTTCACGCTGTGGGACCAATTTTATCGACGACAAAGTAACAATTTACTCCTGTTGGCAATGTTCCTGGTAGACGTGGTAGACTTCCAATGACCGGGTCAGCTAGTAAACGCTTCCGTTATCAACCCAGGTTTACGTGTCGTAAGTTAAACTGTCAGTTTCTTGGAAATTCGCTTTCCACCGTGTCAGTGTTAATATCAGTTATCTTTCTTTTTTTTTTTGTTTTCTAATCGATCAAACTTTTTTAACACCTTCAAACGATGACTCTTCCCCTGTTTATGTTCTTAAACGAACATTTTCAAGCTCAATTATAATTCCTCTCTTATTAAACAAAAAATTGCCAGAATGATAATAAAAAGTAAAGAGCTATTTGTAAAGATTTACGAGAAAAAAGAAAATTTTGATTCGATTCATCAACAAACAACAAAAATAAATAATTATCCATCCTCGTATACTGTACAAAGTTTTCACGAATTTTCCCCGCTATTTTTAACCGAATTATTTTTTAAAACGTTTCCCACCCTCGTAGTTACACGGAATAACTCAAATTTTTCGCGTTAAAAATTCGTGGGAAAAAAATTCGGCAGAGGTGACGAGTATCGTTGATGCGGGCAGACGAGTGACGATAATTTATATTTCACCTCATCTAAATCAACAGCTTTCCGATAAAGCCAACACCATCCCGGCTCGTGTTTCGTTTCCCATCCCTCGATTCGCCATCGTGCACTTTTCAATGAATACACGTCCCGCCTATATTTCGAAATATGTATATATGTATATATAGAAATATAGTATACATATATAGTATAGAAATATATATATATATATAATATAGGAATACAGTAGAGGCCCGAGGCGCTGCGAAATAGAAAATTGGCCCATCCATTTCTCGTAACACTTTTCCTGCCAAGCGGGATTGCTCGAACCGCGTTGAATAAATGCATGTATCTCGAAGGCATCCCGTATTTCGCTCGCTTCTTCGGGATCTACGTATGTATTCTCCTTAGGTAGCAGCGAATAGAAAGGGGGATCAAGTAGCAACGATTCCAAGGCTTATCAGTATTTACGTCTTCCCTTGTTTCACTTTTCCAGTTCCACAAGTTCGTTGATTAGATTACGAGAACGATTAGGCTCTTTTCCTAAGTTGGAAAAGATTAATTATCAGGCTGGTTTGGATTTTTATATTAAAATTTGTTCGACGCTATATCTTTATATTGTAGTTTATATTGCGACAGCATACGCTCGAATTTTTGTGCGGAAAGAATCAAAATTCACTCGAGAAAACGTGACTTTTTGTTTCATCGTCCGATAACTCGATGCCGGGATAAATAGAGGAAGTATGGATATTTCTTCTGTGTAGAAATTATGAATGGGTGACCCAGTGACCTACATGTTTTTCGTGGAATCGCGTCTGTCACTCGTCTGGAGTTTATGGTAGGTCAGCGAGACGAGGCGCGAGCGAGCGAGAGAAGTAAAATTACCTTTTCCCTTACGCGACGATATCTCGGGGACCGGAAGTCGTATCGAGATAAACAAAAAAGTGTTTGAAAGGGCAAGGTTCCGCGCTACTAATGATCTTTCGTTCGCTCGCCGGAAATTAATATCTTCCGAGTGATAGCGATTCGAATTTTTTCCAATTTTAATGGAATTTCATCGAGTCTAAAAGTAAATTATAGATAATGTTCATTTCCGAAAGAATATTTCTTACGATCTTATTAATAGCATTGAAGACTAAATTTGATTCCTTTGGTTAAATAAGTTGAATTTTTATTCAGTTTTAATTGTTTTGATCAATCGAACGAAAAGAATTTTTTGAATTTCGAAATTGTTTTTGGACAACTGGGTATCCTGTATTTCATTCTGAAATAAAAAATGAATTTTCGTGTTCCAAAACTCTATATTATTCGTTTCTTCAAATATTAGTCATAAAATTTTTTCATACTATTCAATTTTCATTTCTCTTCTTCGTGCGAGTGTTTTATCGAGATATTTGCGATCGATCGATAAACTTCTTAGGCCGTTCACTCAAAGTTTTTGTTAAATTTGAAACTGCAAATTTATCTATATATTTCTTTATTGATTAATCGAAATTGTTCAAATGGAGATAAATGGAATGTCCCGAATTATTCGAGCAAGTTGACCGACAACTCGACCCTATATTAGTGATAATAATCGTAACCGTTCCGTCATTCCCCCGGTAATTGTTCTTATATCTCGAGTACTAGAATTTCACATTATGGAATGTGGACGATCAGGAATTAGGAGCTCGATGTTTAATCGATGTTCGAATAATCCACATTCCACATTGTATACTCGAAGACAAGATGATACGTGGAAATTGGATCGATTTCTAATCATTTCTGTCTTGAATTTGATAATATAGTGTGATCAAAAATCCTTCTTTACATTCTTATTTTTAATGATATATTCTTTTCCTTTCAAACAATCTGAAATATCTGTTGTCATTTTTCAAATTTTCCAAAAACTTTCTCTCCATCCTTTCGATAATTCGTGTTAATCTCTAGTATAGCTGTTTTTTTAATTCTTATCATTCTCTCGTATAATTCTTATAATTCTTATAAAATGATAATTTTATCATTAACATGTAATACAAAAGAAAATATGGAAATGGTGATGTAAAGAATGGAAAGCAATTTGCTGAAAAACGATTTGTTGCTTGTATCTATATGTACAGGATGAGTTGGAATCATTTCGAAGCTATAACATTGTTGAATTTTTTTTATTGATATTTTTCAATTGATCACAATCCAGTTATTTCTTAGTACTCTAAGTGTTTTATATTTGAAATGCATATTTTAAGCGTTTTACAAAAATTTATTCGTTTCATAAAACAAATTATGAAATTTTAAATTTTCTCGAATATCTCGAGAAGTGCAAGTGATTTTCGGAATGATCTCTTAAATACACGTTACTCGAAAATATTGTTATCGATAAATTCGTACGGGTAACGTTTGGTAGTTCAATTAATATCCCTGAAAAATATGTTTCGTTTCGATGAAAGCTTTCGATGCTGCTCGTTTCCACTTCACAATTGTTTCACAAATACATCTGGGGAACGTCTCTCAATCGTTGGTATGGTAACAGTGATTTTTAACAGTTTTGAAAAATATATACGTGGAAAACGAGCAAGCATGGAGTCAGGTTTACAATAATTATATATCGAAGCAACAAAATAATCGATGAAATTTCGAGTGAAATTTCCAACGTGGCTGACATTATACAAATAATGTAATACAAGCACTTTGAAGTGTATTCGAATCCGGGCGTTGTATGGACGAAATAATAATAATAATAATAACGATAGTCGGTCAAGTTTAACGGCTTTGTCACGATTGATTATATTTCGACCTGCCAATTTTGCAACCAAGGATTATAATTATTCGAATTATTACAACGCTGAACATTGATTGCAATATTCATGGCGAAGAGGACAAACTCGCGTGAAAACAATAATATTTGTCCTCTTGTAATCCCTAGAGATCTCTGGAGAGATCTGCATATAAACGCGAAACAGAAATCTCCAATAGAAAATTCTTAAAAATTTAACGTTTTTCCAAAAATTTGTTCGAAATAACTCTAAATCAACATTTTGCAAGAGATTTTACAAAGAAGAAAAGATAGCTGCTACGAAATATCCAATTAAAGTTCGAATTATAAAAATCTTGATCTCTGTTCTTCTCGGCCTCGTAAATAGAATAAATAGAAGAATGTCTAAATTATCCATCCAATCCAATCAAAATTATCAAAATTTTACTCTAAAGTTTTACTGCTATAAATATCTCTCGAATCGCCGGTGAACAATCGTGTTTCAAACGAAACTCTGAAACAGATTCCTATAGAAGAACGGGCGTTTAATTTTCAACGACAACATCTGTATCGATTCCTTGCGCATTAGTCGGGATATCCGTTCGAAAAGCCGGAATATCGACGATGATGGATTCCGCGGGATCCTGATCAAGGGAAGAGAGGGGTAAATGCATATTTAATACGCCGGTGGATCGAATGGATGGCTGGCCGTATAATTATTTTCTGCACGCCGGTGAATGACGTTTACCCAGCCGAATTACCGTTATTTGCGGCGGCACAGAGGCGGCCGATGAAATGTAGCGGCCGGGCGAAAATTAGGTGATTTTAAACCGTGGCGGAACAGAGTCACGTTTGATGTATCGGCCGCGCAACGAATTGTCAGACTCGAATCAAAGGATGCAATTCGAAAATCACCAAAATTTCGTGTCGATGTCGGTCGAAACGTGCCACGATCACGTCATCACGGCGTGTTTCCATTTGACTCTTGGAAAGATAGACTCCACGCGCTGTGAGAAGAGTGAGAAAGTTTCTTCCAATACGAAGAAATGGATTAGATTTATTTTGGACCAATTTCGGTTTCTCTTGTCAAGTATTTCGGGGTTGAAATTCGCGTTATTTGAATTTTTTGTTTCTAAATCGAGAGAAATTTTTAATGACAAAAAACATATTTGTTATATATTTTCGAATAACAGGAACGTCGATAATGTTTTGCTGGTCCAGTCGAATTTTATTTATTTTATCATCCTTTTGTATTATTTCTTTCGAGAAGAATTTCGAATTTTTCTTAATAATAACGTTATAGAGGAGTAAATATTTTAGGTTACCTTTTAGAAATACGTTTCTACTGTATAATAGAACAATTTTCATTTAATTGAACCTCTTTATTGTTATTCGACACGAAAAAACACTGACTAAAAATCTAGAAGCAAATTAACGAGATAATTAAAGTATGCAATGTTTCACCCTCTATAGATTTCAGTTTTAAGTTGGCGTTCACACAAATCAGTATGTTTTGTTAAATAATAGTTAATAGATGTTTAAAAAAAAAACACTCGAGTTAAAGGAGACACCCTGTATGTGAGAGAATCTTGAACGAATGGTGGAACGTGCAACGTGGGCCGCAACAAAGGTTCCGTGCACTTGTCTACACGGAACTTTTAAAAGCTTTGCCATTCGAGAAGTCGAGGAGCCATTATCGACCGATACGTTATCGATACGAAACTATAATCGGTCAATCGGAAAGCTGACCCGACTGAGGCCGTAACATGCATGCACTTCTTAATTCCAGACTCTCTTAATTTAACTCTCTTTTTCTTTTCGTTTGTCGATCTCTTCTTATCTCTCTCTCTCTCTTTCTCATCGATTTCCACTTCTATACACGCATCCATTATTCGTCAACTGGATTGCAACGAATAGAAAACAGTAAAGAAGTTTCGTCGAACGCAATAAAAGATGTTAAAAAATGAAGATGAATCATAAAATGTGTAATGAAATATAATATAATGATAATATGATAATGAATAAATCATATATATCAGCTTCTTCATAATATACAAGAGTTTTATAATTACAATTGTCTATATTTTCAATACTTTCCTTCGTATTTTATTTATTATCACCGAATTTCCTTCCAGACGAAATTTAAAACGATTTCAGAAAAAATATCGAAGAGTTTTTCAATGGCATTTGGCGGGCCATTACACGAATATGATACGATCGAGAGTCAAGTTTTCCTCGCCAAATGCATTCCTTCCGAGCAGTGGATGAAAGCATGCCGTGGTTGGTATTAGCCTTCGTTATTACTCGTGTTTAAAGCTTCCTGAAAAATTGGTTATCGTATTGGGCCGGTTGCCCTCGATAGGGAGCATTGAATTGTATTCGGAAGCGTATAATGGCAGGTGTTTTTAAAACCCTCTTTTCACAAGGATTCATCGGTGGAACGAAGTGTTATTGATCCCCCGGCGTCAGCTTTGTGCGGGGGAGGTTTGAAAGGAAAATACACGAGTATCGTTGATCTGTTTGATTTCAATTCGACAATAACGCGCATTGTTAAAATATCGGAAACAATTGAACGATTTCATTCATGCCACACTTTTGTATTATTTCGTGCCCGTGAACACCTGGCGTTACCATCGAAGAAAGGATCGAATTCCTCATGAAACGCCATTCGAGCCGAGCACGTAAAGCGAATAGTTATATAGAAATACGCGACACCTTCGAACAATCGATTTGTTTTTCAAAAGAATCACATACACGCGTGATTCTTGAGGAAGGAAAAATTACGAAAATATCGAGCGACTTTAACTTTTTATCAGAAATATTGCGCTGTTCTCGAACGATTTTTCATTTTTTTTGTTTTTTCTTCAAAATGATCCAGGAGATTGAAATTAATTAGCAACTTCTTTATCATTTAAATTTTCAGCAATATTTATAGAGAAATTAAATAATTAACTGAATCGAGTCCTAAATGACGTAGACATGGATTCCTCTTTTCAAATATCTCAGTGGAAGATCCAGAAATTATTACAAATTAGTTACGCGTCTGATTCTAATCGATCGATTGGAACGTATTCAATTAAAAATCTTCAATTCGCGAAAGCACGATGAAAATTCGTTTCTTCGGTTGTCTATTTCCCATTCGAAATATTTAACGCCACGATTGAACGTTGCGATTTTTAATCAGATCATTAGCACGTTTAGTAGCGAGACGAAGTGGTCATTGCGGTAGGGAAATAAACGGAAACGGGTGGCGTTTTATATCGCTTCCGGCCGAATTTCATGGTACGGAGCGGATGTAACCGCCTCACGTAGAACGTATCTGGAAGCTTTATGCTCGATGAGAATGAAATAAAACGGAACGTTTATGCTTAAGTGTAAAACAGCAATTCTGTTTTACCTCGCGTACGCGATTCGTTTCTCTTAAACGCGGCGAGCGAGATAAAAGAGATATCGTTCCAATAACACTGTGTAACCCTCGTTTATTGCTCCGGTCAATTTTTACTCGAAACGAGAAATTTAATATAATTTTTATTTCGATCCTTCAATTCGCCTGATATCTGGATTTGTATGAAATTTTCAAACGTTTCTTTTAAAAGTAATAAAATTTTCGATATTGTTTTGAGTTTAATAATTTTTGAAAAATATAAAAATTTTCTAATGTTAGAAATCCAATTGGATTTGAAGAATTGTTTTGATCCTTTGATTTTAGGCTTAGTGTGTGTGCTTGTGTTAATATAAATGTTTGAATCAATTTTTATTGAAAAAGAAAAATAATTATTAATTTTTTATTTAAGATTATTGGAAGTTTTAGGAAATATATTACACGTGAGCCATTTATAGAATTGAACCGATCAATTTTATTTGTTAAAAATTTATATAAAGTTTATTACAGGTGTGCATAATCTAAAATTATGTATGAATATATATGAAATAGAGTTTTTTTTCATGTACAAATACAAAATAAAAATTAACATTTATATATAAATAGTTTCATCATTTCGAATCTTTAAATGCATAATTCCTACAACATATATTTTCTGATGTAGTGGGCACATACAACACTGCATCGTATGTATTCAAATGTATTCATATTACCAGAGTATGAAATATCGATATAAGCGAATAGAGATAAAGCGTATATTATCCAATAAAATATTTTCCGTTCTCGATTCCTGCTATAACCAGAATTTCTCTGTTTTATTCATATTATTTTATTTTATAGCTTCTTACTTTAAAATACTGTAAAAATTGTGTTACACAATCAAAAAAGTAAACGATTTATTCCATTTAATCTTTCTTTTCGAATAGTAAGGGATAAAAGAATGGAATGAACTTTCAATCCTCGCATATAAATATTTACAAATTACATTTTATTACATTCAAAAAAAATCTGAACTACTTTGGTTTCCAATCTTTTTTCTTCTTTATTAACATCTTCGTAACGTAACATTCATACACTCGAAAATATAAATTATGTAAAACAAGAAAAAAAAATTCATCGAGAAACGAGCAATCGTTACATTCGCAAAATAGTTTCCAAATTTCGTAACGTTTGATGCATCGTCGTGCATCATTTTTGAGAGTAAATATTCCACGAAATTTCCTCGCACGAACAACAAACTTTTAGCAAGGAGAAAAGAAAGAAAGAAAAAAAAAAAAAGACAAAAGCGAAAACTGGCGCACGGATTTTTTCCACGAAACTTTTTCGTTCGTCGCTTCTCGAACGTTGCCTCCTCTTCTTGTTGCTTTTCTTACATTATGCACGAGTCCCGTCCATTCGGCTGTAATTTGAATCCGAGGAATTTCGAGATTCTGCCGGATTGTTTCCTCGTTTCGTTTCCTCCGGAGGAACTGGAGGAAAACTGGAGGATCGATTCGTTAAATAATTCCTCGCTATGGGGACAATTAATTTCGAAACATCTCTTCGAGACCCCGTCGCTTTGTTTCCCTCGCTCGAACGAAACCGGAAAGTGGAGCGACAATTGGAACGTTTTCTTTAAGGAAACTCGAAACAATTCCATCTTTTCATACCTTTCCTTCTCTTTTTTTCTTTATCTTTCTATTTTCGTCCCGCCCTTTCTTTAAAACTAACGACGAGGAAGCGGAAGAATTCGTTGCGCAGGATCGTGAAATATCGCGAAGAGATATAGGAAGAATATATCGGGAAACGATATATTCTTTTTTAAAAGAGATCGAGGAAAGAATACTTCTGCGCAATTCCCCGTGAATTGAAATCAAATCACGCGAACGTTTTAATTATTCGATGATACGCGGATTTTCTTTTTCTTGACAATTTTTTCAAGGCATCTGTAAAGAATAATTTACACTTTGCACATGTAAATATTTAGAATTTTATAAGAAATTTGTAAAATACAGGTGAAAATAATTTATAATCAGGGTAAACGAGAAAGTAATAAAAGTAATTAACACGTAAACGATTCACGATCGTTCGATCCTAAGTTTTAATGAAAGTTTGTGTGCAGAGCATAAGGAGTTGTACTGCACAGAATACATCCACTTTCAAAGTTTCATTTTTTTTTTTTGAATACAAAAAATCTCTTGCGAATATTTTTTAAAATATTTTTGATGAAAGTGATAGAGCATTAAAATCTGAACATTATATAAAAAACTCAAGCGTCCTCTCAGAGTGGTACTCTGCTAAAATATAACTTCAATATATTCACATTTTATAATAATTACTAATTTTATAACTTAAATGCAACAATAATATTACTTACGAAATTAAAACAAAACAGCGTAAAAAAATTCCAAAAATCATCGATAATCTCACGTACTAACACACACGTCTCTTCTCTTTCTCCAATTCACACGAAATAAATTCAAGTCGAAAAAGAAAAAAAAATTCTGATCAGTCGCAATAATCGATAAAATTTTATCACATACCGAATTAATCCATCCCTTCCCACCAAAATCGAATTAACTTATATATATATATATATCGAGCGAAGTGGACGTCTCGTAAAATGCAGATTCATCGTGACCCGATAAGTCGGGCCGAGTGCACCGTGTCCGATAATATCCGGATTGAATCGAACGGCAACGAATACAGTCCCTGGTGAACAGCGAATCGCCACGCCGCGTAATTGAATGATGGCCACCGAATGATATTAATGCACGAAGATTGGCACCGGGACACATTGGAATGGTCATGGATCTGCGGCCGTGGCACGGTGGCTTTCACAAAGCGGCCGCTCCGTAATCCTACATCCGGATTCCTCTCCCGGAAAGAGGGGAGAGAGAGAGAGTATATATCATACGTGGGACAGGGAGGCAGGGAGAATTATACGGGGAACCGCGACGCACGACCGCGATCCGTCATTACATCTCTGCGAGTCGAATATATACTGCGGGGCCGATGATAGATGCAGGAGACCGAGGAAGGCAGTGGCCCGTGAACGAATTAACCAGGATCAGGTATGCGATCGAAGATTTCGAACATGAGCTCCTCGATTATTACGCTTTTGATGGATCTTCTTCGTTTCCTGGACGAACCTCGTCCATGTTCCGTTGTTTCTTCGCACGGTTAAAGCAGGATTGTGAAAGATTCGGAATGAGTAGTCAAGGGATTCAATTCGAACGAATATTATCATTCGATCGTTTTTGGAAATTCTCTTATGGCCAATGGTAATGATAGGTTAATTTTTAATTTAAAAAAATTAATTCAAAAGATAAGAAATTATTGTATTAACAAGGAATGTTAAGATTGGAAATCATTTATGAAGCGTAAGGAAGGAACGATCGATGGTGACATCTGGCGGTGACGAATCGAATGATAATCGAAAGACGAAACTAACGCAAATCCACGCGCTCTTCGACTTTCTTCGTATATTTTCACGCGTGAAAGAGTTCAATCGCGAGACATTAAGATTAAAATTACGATCCCACTCCAAACGGAAGTCGAAAAGTCATCGCCGTTTACCGTTAAATTAACACGCTGCTCGACCAAATCCGTCTACTCTATTCCTTCGGTTTACCGGCAGATTAATACCGTAGCTTTATGCGTGCGCCAGGCCCACAAACGGTTTAATAAGATCGGTTAGCCGCGTGGCTCCGCACGCAGCCCAGCCAAACGTGTTTCCATGCTCCACGATACAAATTCCGGGTAGCGCGCGGGATTAGAACTGATCCATCTACAGTCCAACTTAATGGTACGTGTGATTACGGGAGTATCCTGTCGACTGATAGCCCACTACCAGCAGACAGTTGCTCGCACCTCTCCGTCCGATGTATTCGATAATTGTCACTAGCTAGTCTCGATGATCGCCGCCAATTATCGCGTATACAAGCGTGCAACACGCCGAGAAGAACGCCTCTCGTTCACAGAACGCTCAGACTCTCTCTCTCTCTCTCTTCTTTCCAGGAATAAAATTGATCAAATTTTTCGAATCATCAGATTTTATGCTCTTTCCTTTATTAAGAGATAAGCGATCGACGCTTGAAATTCTTATTTCTTTCGGAAATTCCACGATTCCAGCGCGAAATCGTGATTCCAGAGACGCGATACGAATTTCTGTCAAAGAAATTTCTGGGTAAAAAAAAAAAAAAAAAAAAAAAACTACGATCCGGGAAAGTAAACGATTCCGGCGTGCTATGAAACTACGAAACGCATCGACAAACCAGTTTCCACGCATATAGATCGATAAAGCAATCTGCTTGATGCAGTTTGATGCTCGCGTAGATGCGTTCGTCCCGCGCATCGAGTCGATACCCGATTTTTTTTGGGGGGGGGGGGGGAGATGGAGAGAGAGAGAGAGAAAGAAAAAGAGGAGGGGGAGAGAAAAGAGGAGAAAAAAGCAAACGATTCCGGGAATCAACCGGATCGCGTTCCAATGGCCGACCGTTGTCGATGATGAGTACAAAGGTCTCAACGGCGTGCAACGGGTTCTTGATAGCGAAACAATTACACGGAACGCGTTTTAGTTTCGTCCAACTGTTGGTTTTCGACGCGTATCGATATGGCTTGTTAACTCTGTCGATGGGAAATGCGCGATTTTTTTTTTTTTTCTTCCTCTGCGCGTCCGTTTTTCACGTTTAATCCGTGTATTCTTTTTCCCTTTCTCTCTTTTTCGTTGTTTTTTCTTTCTTTCTCTTTTTTTTTTTGAGGGAGGGGAAGAGGGACAGGACACGTCGAATCGCGGAATGTTATTTAGCGGGGTATGTTTGATCTCGGTTTTAAATTCGGTTGTTACATATCAATTAAAGGTATCGACGAGTATGATAAAGTATGATGAAATCGCGTAGTAGTGTCGTTACCTTCGCGTTTATCTCGCTGCTTTTTATTGGCGGAGAAAATTGGATTTATCCGACTTTTTCGATTATACGGGATTATGCGTTGATTGACGGATAAACTCATTTTCATCATCGTTTCGAAAACGAACGAATCCCGGGCAGAATACACGTTTTTACGTTACGTTGTTCTCAATTTTCGAACGATTTTCATAATTGCAGGAAACGTCTACAGAAATCTGAACAACAAATTTATCGAGCAAATCTCTTATAAGAAGTTGGAAGAAGTGCGAGGTGGTGGTATTATTATATCGATCGATTCACTGATTTTTGGCCGAATACACAAAGTTGAGGTGTCACAAAGTTGACAGATGTGCGAAACGGTACTTGGCGACGTTCGAATATTCGGTATTGATTTTAATAGCGCATTGATGGTCCGCATGCAAATGAATCCGTACAAAGCACTCGGTTTCAGAGGTGTTTAAGCGAATACTGATGCGTGTGCCGATAGTATACTATCGAATACTAGGTAAATATTTTAATTGACACGGAATCATATTCATTCAAACAGATTCAAAGTTCAGCAAAGAGAATTTGGAGTTTTGGATTTATAATAGTTTAATAATCAAATTCATTTTATTAATCTTCGAAACATTGACGAATGAATATTAGAAGTAAGATAGGGAGATGTTTCATTGTCAATTTTGCTATTAGAAAATAATTACATAGATTAATTTAGATCAGCTAACGATTCTTAAAAATTATTGATGGTATATAAATTTTAAGGTACATTCTCCTTAATTTTTAATTAATTTTAATTGAAGGGATCGTAAAAACATTGTCTGCAATAATTCCAATAAAAGATTCCATCGCTCGTGGAATTGAGCGTAGTTTTTCCTTTTCAAAATTGTCGTCCAGGATCATTTATAGAATTTCGTTCGACGTTGGAAGATGACTCGAATTCCAGTTTTTACAATCGTTTCTGCTACACTGTCTTGCGCGTATATTAACGTTCGAGTGGAATGTATCCGCGAATGCGTTCTATTTACCGGGTATTCTGCGTATGATACATGGTTAGATCGTGTTCTCGATATTGCTGTTGATTGCTCGAAATGCAAGACGATAGAGAGGAGGGTCGCCAGTGCTTGTTCTGAATTTCATATTGAATTTATCTGAATTCTGGATAAAGTTTCCTCTTTTGATTTTCCCACAGCTATAAAAAATTTTTCGAAATCAATAATTCTTTTTATTTTCCTCCTTAAGGATAGGAATATCTATTTATGGAGATTTCTTTTCAGAACAGAAGATGTATAAAAACATACCTTACATAACAATATTGTTTATTGTTATTTTTCTTTGTGATAATTAAACGAGGAGCGTAAAATAAAAGTGCTTTAATACAATGCATTTTTGTTTTGATTACACTATATATATAAATAAAATTTTAAATTCAAGTAAGAAATATAAATTGTTTTTAAATATTTATATAAAGTTAGAAGCTTTTAATTTTTATAATTTATTTTCAGTTGGTAAATAGAATATATATTCTTGTTTGAAAGAAATACATCACAATTAATCGTAAAATATTCATATATATATATATTCTTATCGAATTTTTTCCCCTTAATTTTATTCTCTCTATCGTACCACAGATACAATTTCGTTACTAACCCTACTAATAAACATAGCACACACTTCCCTCGTTCCATTCACGGTGCAGAATCGTTTATAATCGAACCTGAAACTCTTGTTTTCATCTTCCAAAAATCTTCCCCCGTTCTTTCTCTCACGGAACACGCAGCGCGGAGAGGGGACACGACTGTTTCGTTGCCCTCTCGTGGCCGATGTGGAAAGCCTCGCACGATTACGATCGTGCGCCACACTCGCGAGTAAGCACAACGAGGGTCGACGAGAGACCGTCGTGGAAAATAGTCCAGGAATCCAGCAACGCGCCCGTTGTCCTTGCCTACGCGCCTCCTCCCCCCTCCCCCTCCCCTCCTCTTATATCCGGAATCCGTATTCTGTATTCTATAAAATACGTCTGCGCACGAATTCTCCGTTCTGCACAACTTCTCCTCCCTTTTCCCTCTTCCTCTTCCATACTCTTCCCTCTGTTTCCGGTCGACGGGGCGCGCGGCTCGTTGAAATAGGTTAATTATGAAAATCGCGAGAGCTCTTCACTCCCCTCCTCCCCCCTGTCCCCCTTGCTCCTCCATCTGAAAATCCGCCAAACCGCGGAATCGTGGAACTTTTTTTTTTTTTTCTTCCCTCAAATTTTTGTCCCCTGTTCCCAGCCCCCTCCCTTTTCCTCTCCCCTCCCCCTCCTTTTTTGAAAGCCGAAGAACGAGGAGAGGGGGACTGGAAAAGGGTTTAACCTTTTTCTTGCGCGTTTCCGTTTTTTTTTCTTTCGCAGGTTTTCACGTCAATGCGCTTAATGTAACCCGCATTGTACCCGCAGGATAGATTCCTACGTTTTTTACAGCGTGCACGTGTGCCAGACGCACGCGAACCACCCGTGGATAACCGCGAACGAGGTATCTTGGGTATACATTGGTTTACTTATATATAAGAAATATTGTTTAATTGGGGGAGGAAGAATTAGAAATTCTTCTAGGAAAAGTTCAATCGCGTCGCGATATTAATTGTGCTCTCGTGTTTGGCAAGTTTTTCAAGCTCGAAGGAAGCCTTCTTACGTCCTGTTCTAAGTATAATGGATTGCATGAAGGGAAAGGAGCGTCGAACTTGCCGCATTAATTCGCATCAGGCTTCGTATAAGGCACGCCAAATTAATGTCTGACCGTGTGCACCGTTGAAAATTTACACGATCCTCGTATCATTTCTGAGGAATTCGCTCGAACGTGTCACGTCTCTTCTAGTTACGGGATTCTACACGGTTAACCTCTTAGATCTGGTTCGGTGGCGTGGCTACCGTGTTCATTGGATTATGGTTGTACACTGTAAAATCATTTCATCCGTCCTTCTATCTCCACAGGTATATCTGTGCAGGTATACAGGTTCGAGACAAATAGAATTAGAGGTGAACGTGAACGAGGAGGGACGTGTTCTTCTTTGCGCGCTTATTGATTATGAAATATTAAACAATTTGTGTTAAATTTAGTTGTTAAGAAGAATCGAAATTGTGAGCATGTGATGAAATGATGACGAAGGAGAATTTCAGATGTCTATTTCAAATAATCGAGGATATTGATATATTAAGATCGCGTACAAAGATGAATTCTTGAAATTGGAAAATAATTTTACGTCGGAAAATTAGATAGTAATTTAAATCCTTTTTATGATTTTTCAGAGCAGAAAATTTACACAAAAACAATTATTCGCTACAAAACGTTGTAATTTGAAATTAATTCATTGATCTTAATCTTTATTATTTAACACGCGGAATTTCTAGAAACAAATACAACGATTTATAAATAAAAATTTCGATCGATTTATCATGAAATTACGAGCTCACTTGATTTAAACTAATTCGTATCGTGCATAAGCAGATCTAAATTTCGTTTTTCGGGTCAAGACGCGTCGACCTTCGAGCATCACCTATTTTTTCACCTACTTTTTAGCCTGATTTCCAAGTCAAGGCCGTTTCGTTGAAACACCCTTTCTCGTATCCAATTCATGCCTCCCGTGAATTTTTCGCGGTATAAATTGCGGTTCTAGAATTCGCGGTTGTATTATTCGATGAAATTATAAAGCAGCTTTGATTAAATAATCGATACGAGGGGCGGGATGGGGGGTGGTTTATAAATCAAGCGATACCGAATTGGCAACGATTGAATTAATAACAATTCGCATCGCATTATCGCGTTGTATCCGTTAACGAGAACGTCTATACGCGATTTATTTGCAAAATTAAATTGATTCCCGCGCGTAATCTCTTAGCTACGGTGTGTTTTGTTACATGCGTGTGAAAATTCGATTTCTTTTATACAATTATATATTTTTCCTAATAACGCAATGGAATCTTCTTCTTATATCTTAATTATATTATATTAAACGAGTATGTCGATTCTTAGTTCCATGTGCACGAAATATAATAACGTATCATCTACGAATTATGATATATAATTATGTATAGTTTCGATTAGGTATTCTCTAACAATTCAATGCTTTTCCAAATATCTCTCAAAAGTTTTCTAATGTACAATTTATTCGAAATTAAATCACCTATGCTTAGACAAATACACGTGTTCGAATCATCGATAAAATTCTATTGCACACAAACTGGCAATTATGTTCCGTCTGAATAAAAATCGAGGAACAAAAAGGGAGAAATATTTATCTGAATTTATCTATCTACGACAATTCCTTTCCACCTGTTAATACCTTTATCTTTCCCTTTCTCGACCAGTTTCTCCAATATCGCGCATCGAACGACAAGAATTCCTTTCGGTCGTCGTAAAATCGAAACGATGGCGCGCACGTACCAGAGCGCCCTTTTCATTTATTTACCACCCCTCTTTGTCTTCTCGTGCTCCGCTCCTCTGATCGAAACTATTTGCTCGTTCGCCCACCGCCCAATCCCCGTATATATATATAAAACTGCAGCATAGAATTTCTACAATTAAGCTTCTCCAATTTCGAATTAATTCTTTCCGCCCGTGTTTTCGAATCCATCCACGGTCACAACGGATGGCCGCTGCGTTTCCAATCTCATCGCTTTGTATTTTGCATGTTTTCCCGACCAAGGTGTTTGAACGTTCGATTGAACGGAAGGGTGCAAATATTAGGTCGTTGCAAACTGAAACAGTCAATGCTTCGAATCCGTAAAATACCGTTCGGGTAATGAACGATTTTCGTGTATTTTGGAAGAGCGAATATCTATCGTTTATTTATAATATTACGAGGAATCGAGTTAAATTATTTATACGGATTTATAACGACGCGTAAAGGGATTGAAAAGTATAAATTAACCGTTTGCGGTCAGGCATCGCTTCATGAATTCCTGAGCTTAAGTATAATCTTATATTTTCAAAGTTTTAAGTAAGCATGGAATGAAATTAGTTCGAGCGAAGATGAGTTTGATTTTTCGTTATTAAATAACGGAATTATTTCTATTCGTTAAGAAAGAGAGAAGGAAAAGAGAGATGTAGTATAAAAGGATGAAAAATAAGAATAATAATATGAATGTGAGAGAGCACGTTATTAATAGATTGCTGAAAGACATGAAACAACATTTCATCATGACACTTGACAAACCGAGGGTGCATGGTAATTACTTTATTATTAAAATATCGCATAAAACCACAATATAGACTTTAATATTCGACAAATTTTCTTTCTTTATAAATATGAAGATATATAAAATATTTCGTTAATTCATTTTAAGTTAGTTAAGAAATTTACCGAAAAAAGTCTGGAGCGCAAAGGGTTAATCTCGTTTCTCGGATTAAATATATCGAGTCAAAGTTCGATCGATAATCTTATCGAGAAATTTTCCTATTTCGTTTACAACAATCTAATATCGTTTTACTATATATTTACGCGATATCGATATACGGAGAAAATAAACTCGGATGCATTCGATATAAAGCAATAAAGCGTTCGTTATGAGCGCGTCGTGTAGAAAAAGGAGGATTGGAATCGATAACCCGTTGTTGCGGAAGCACGTCTTCTTCAGCTGCCGAAGAAATTCGTTCGAATATCGCTTGCCCTTTGTCGTTTATTCGTGTGTCAATACAATCGATGTGTGTGCAGTTTATCTATCCGTTCACGAAAAATTCGAGGCAAAATCAATCCATTGTGCAATTACAATACAAATTTGAAGCAATTATTCTCAAGTATTTGTAATTTGCAGTAATTATTGAGTATAATATACAATTAACTCTTTTTCACGGTGTCTGTTGTAAAAATTGCAAAGCTTAGGTTAATAAATTTGTAGACAAGCTTCGTATGTTTACAACTCTCTGATCTGTAGATAGAACACAGAATGAATTAATCGCGTTGATTATATTTTCCCTTTAAATTTCTTCGCGCGGAATTTAATTTTATAATTTTTTATTTCTCTTTTAAATTGCGCTTGAAAATTCTTTGTTATAACTCTTCAACAAATTTTCTTTTCCTTTGCACCATGAAAAAATAACTTTTTCACAATACTTATTATTATCGTTGCATCTTCGTTGGTTTTCGGCTAGCTTGAATTAAATTGGTTTCCATGTTTATGGATTCAAAAATTACGAGGCTGAAATTATCAGAGTGGATTATTCGATTCGATGTGTTATCGACAGAAAATTAATTTAAGAAATTTAACTTCGTTCTCGAAACTTCATAAATTCTTAACGAGATCGAATCCAGCAAAATGTCTTGTCAAATAATATAATTCGACAGAGATTCGGCATTTTCGAGAGATTGTTCTTGAGACCCTTCTTGAGAAAAAGATGTCAAGCGTGTCTGGACAATGGAAGGGGGACATCTTCTGTAAATATCGAGAAATAGTAAGTCGTTCGTGATGCCAACATAAAACGAGGAGAAGGGAAGGGAAGAGAAGAAAAATGAAATGCATCTCGAGCGAACGATTGAGTTTTTTCGACCTGTTGTTTACTCGACTCTCTTTTCACTCGACGTAATGCTTCCTTTTTTTCAAACATCCTGCGCGTTATCGATCTCTCGTGTTCTTGGGCAGAGAGGGGGAACGAAAAGTAGCGAAATAGGAGAAGGTTGCAGGATTTTCTGAATTTCCACGGTATTTTCTCGCATTTCCTTGAAGCGTCAGCGAAGCTTTTCCTGCGCCAGCAGGTTTTCAGCTCGCGGAGCGAGTTCCATGCAGGGATTCGGGTCAGCCACAACTCGGTCGTGCTATCGGTCTCTTCTCTCTGTTCTTCCCTCTCTCTCTCCTTTTCTATCTTCTTCTGTCGCGTTCCTTGTCTGTCTTGCTAATATTTGAACACAATTAATCCGAGCTTATGGTCGCTTGCTTTGCTCCATCCGCATTCGTTCATCCGCTACATTGAAAGCACGGCTTATTACTGCAGATTTTATTCTCTCCTTCTCTTCATTTCCTCCTCTTTGCCTTTTTGTTTCTACTCGAGCCGCCTCTGCTAAAAACGAACGTTGCTCGACGAAATTTCTTTTTTTCTCTCTTTTCTTTTTCTTCTTCTTTTTTTTTTTTTTTTTTTACGTAGAAAGTTCCTCGTCGCGACTCGAGTGGATTCGAATTCGCGGTGGAAAGTTGTGGTGGTTCTACGATCCATAGCAGGTGATCAAAAGCACTTACGTACGTTAAGTTATTCCCGTGTAACAAGTTTTATTCGCGAAAACTTTTCGATTAATTATCGAAAATCCATTAAATTCGATCATTTATTGGAATGATTATTCCAACGGTCGAGAGTGAATTGATTAATTTCAAACGAAATGAAAATCTCAGGATTCAGGATAAGGAGAAGTTCGTGAACACTCGAAAAGTGTGCTTCTTTTAAGGATCGATTTAATTAATGAATATAAATTGAACGATCGATAATGCAAACTTTGTCGAATGTTCATTTCTTCCAAATATTCTTCGAAATTTACGGTTTAATTTTTTAAAGATATAATTGCTTATCATTTATCGAATCATCATTAAAAAAAAAGTCAGAAATGTAGCTTTGTTAAAATTCACATCATATCGAATGATATAAAAATATACATATCAAATATTTCAAAAGTATATAAAATATAAGTTTGAAAGTATTGAATTGACCAATAATTATCGCCATTTTGTCTTTTCGACAAAAATCACATGCACACACATGTATAACAACAATGTATTCAATACATTTCCTTGTAAGACTTCAAGGAACCTTTACTTTTTAATATTCAGCTCAACACTCGAATTCAAACAAATATTTCTCTGTAAAATTTCTCGACAAACTTAAACAAATGTTGAAACATGTTACGATGCAACGAGCAATAAGTTTAAGTCGATATCTCACACGGAACTAGGAGTGAAACAACGATGTTCCACTTGTTCGTGTAAACTGTCGACTTAAACCCATCGCTCGAGTCGACGCATGCATCGGGGCACGGTTTCGGCGCGTGTTCGGGCTACTTTAAAGTCATCTTCGCGGAGAAAATGCACGAGATACGAGGATTCGTCGGTGGTTTTTCAACGAGAGTCGAGGACAAGGCCGAGACGAAGCCATTGTCCAAGGTGCACCACCCGAACCGGCGCGTTACCCAAAATATTTGAATGTGAATATGGCGTATCCAAAAATATAATTCAGAAACCATTTCAACAATGGGTGGGGTGACGGTACCTGGCTGTTTTATCTGTTATGTAAATCGATGCAAAATAGTGTTGCGGTGTTCCCTGGCCTCGTGCAGATGTGTACAACGCGCCGCCCAGTTGTACGACCGAAACCGTGCAATTCGAGTTAACATTTATCATTTTTTTTTTAACGAATCGGTTTGCTTGTTGTACGACGAATTATAATATTTGTATTTTGGTTGAAACGGCATTTCAATTTTGCAAATATTTTTATGAAATTTTAAAAATATTAATCCGAGGAAAATTTAATTGGGAAACGTTTCAATGAGAATTTTGAAAATATTTTGAGTTATATTTTATCAAAGAGACGAGTATTTTCTAGTATCTTTGTAAGAATAAGTTAGAGCGTGCATATTTTATGATTAATTATAAATTGAAATTTCTTTGAGAATCTATAAATTTCGAATATATAACTTTTGTTACTTTATCTTCTATGCTATTAGATTTATTATTAGTATTAATAACACAATCCGTAAATTCGCTTAAAGTACAGGAAGACTATTGTGTCTCCGATTATACATTCGTTTCCAGTAAGCACTCCACTGTGGCTTTCTTCGTTCGAATAATACGATATCAACGGAATCAATTGTAAAAACCTGTATAACTCGTCGTGAATAATCGCCACGTTTCGTTAAATAGTAAATAAGGTACGGTCCAAACAATAATTAACAACGTCGAAACGGAAACAATGGAAACATTCTCAATAGTTTTCCTACATCCCGAATAGTGGGGATAATTCCAAAGTGCTTAAGAATTTAACAAAACGTCGTTCGATCGATCGAGTTTTTCCATGATTAACCGGATCAGGTAAATTCAAACAAGCAGCGGTTCGCTTATTTCTGCTCGAACGTTTTAATACGGCGCATAATAGGAAGTTGATTTATTCACGATCGACCAACAACAGCCGGTCTTTAAAAGTCAGCCACATCCATTTTGCTCCCAAGTACATGCAGCAATGATAGCTACAGGTGTCATAGTCATCGATGAATCGTCACACACTCGTGTATCGTTTAACGGGATAATACAAGGAAGTGGATAGAGAGTGATCGATCAATCACGCAATATTTGGAATATTAGATTAGTTTGCTTGGGAATAATGTGGAAATTACGTCATTGTCGTTTCTCAGATTTTTAATATCTCGTTGATCGATGAGAAATATTCGATCGATAAATGTTATAAACTCGTAGCGGAGAAAAATTTGTAATTAGAGGGGAAATTGAAAATTCCGTGATAAGATTAAATTAAAAGAAACTATGAATAATTCCCGCGTGACAACTTGGATTGCATTAATGGAGGAAGAAGAAGGAGGGGTGGGTATTCATCCCCGAGCAAAATCGATTCATCTGTAATTTCCTTAGACGTCAAAGTTTGTATCAAAGATCTACATCTACGAAGCAAATAGATGACGAGCAGCGGCGAGAATCATACTAATCATGCTGTCACGTTCACATTATATTCAGAACTTCAAATTACCTCGCCCTCGAGCGAGATCGTACTATCATGATTGATCTTATTCTTTCTCCTTACTTAGTTTTTCTAATCGAAAAGTAACGAAGACGAATAATGTCATTTTCCAAAATCCAATCAACAAGAAATCAACAAATTCGAACAAGTTTCTCGAATATACACAATTCAATCTTAACGTTCACTGTTCCTCCGCTGTTTTCAAAGAGACTTGAAATCGCTTCCACGTACAACAGCCCCATTATTAAAATTTTGAAGCAAAGAAACTCGTTGATCCCGTAACAATTCGTAACTGCGCGATAACAAATATTCATTCGCAGAGTTTACAAGGGAAGGAAGCAAGGAGAAAAGGTAAACCAATTCAAACGGTAAAAGCTCGAACGTGTTCGAGCTACGAAATAACCGTTAATAGCGAAGCAGGCATGTCTCGGCGGGTAGACGTTCGATAGGCGTCTCTACGAGCGTCCATACTTTTTCCTTTCCCGCTCGAAAATCGTGGCGAACAAACGAGAGAGCGAGAGAGAGAGAGGAGCAGCCCGAGGCTGCGGCAATCAGGAGGGTTTTTCCAACGATCTCGTTGATTCTCCCCTTTTCTTCCCTCCCACTTCTTCCCAGCATTAGCTATTTCCTCCCTTTTCTTGCAGCAGCTGCAGCCACAGGAATCGCAGAGCCCTCCTTGCGCCGTCGCTATCTGATGGCCCGTGCTAAATCGCCCATTACCCGATCGCCATCGTGCACGTAGCGCGCGTATGTAGATGCACACGTGTGTGCTGCACATCTACACGCTTGTAAACGCGCCTCTCGAATCCTGTGCCTGTGCTCGAGAACGTTCGAATCTCCACGTTTCGATCTTCCCCCCTCCCCCCTTTTTTCCTCTGTTATTGTCCGTGCGGCGTGTACGTGCCTTGTGTCGAGCTACGCGTATATACAGAGTGATCGATCTGCACGTCATAAATCGTTCTCAAAGATGCGGTGAATGAATGGTGAATGAGAAGAAGTTCGATTTGGAAATTGTTTGGGTCGAGGGATAAAGATGTTAGGGATAATTTATAAGATCGTTTTGTTAGATTGGAGAGATAGTGGTTTTGTTTCTATACGAGGTATTTTTATTTTTAATTCTTTTGATGCGTTTACGAACGAACCTAAATGTTCACAGTGAGTCTTTGCTATAATTATGTATTTGCTGTAAATAATTGTAGACTCGTTGTAGGATCGTGCAAAGACGTTTTCGATAATTAAAGAGTAAAGTAGTAACGACACGGTTCCTTTTATTCTTTATTTCCATTTTATTTTTATATACCAAAAATATTCAAAAAATTCAGAAAACTAGTAGCGATACTTACGTTGTGAATGCGGGATGTACGTGTACATTAGATGAAACAACTTCTGTCTTCTGCTCGCGTTTCACATTTGCGCAGATTCCACCGGTTCGCCCAGCCAGCACCACGACGTCGTAAATTGAATTCTTTCTCTTTTTGCTCTCCACGCTCTTTCTCCTCCATTACCCTCGCTGTTCTCTAGCCGCTTTCATGTAGAAATGGTTGTTCGATTCTTTCTCGACTGGGTTTCCGGACACGCGTGAAATTTCGCGTAACCTTGCATCCCACTTTTCTTTTTATTTCTATCTCTTAAACTCTTCGTTTCGTCGGTATTTTATGTAGATTTTCTCACAAAAGTTTTCGATCAACGTAAAACGATTAGAAAGCTATTCGGATTAATTGATAAAAACTTCGAAATCGTTATCAAGAAATTGATATTTAATTTTTTTTTGATATTTAGTTTATCATTTGTTTAAATAAATTCATTCATAAATTTCACGTAAAGATCATACGAATATGTCTTCCAAACAATGATTAATTATAACGTTTGACGGTTTATCTCTCGCGATGATTGCGCGTTTCTTGATTATTTTCAGAAATCTTGATCCCGCGCTCGTTTCGAATCAAGTTAGAAGTTATAGCTCGAACGAATATTTAATGCTGCGCGTGTGGACCACGATATTGTACTCTTGCACACATTGTTCGAGGAAACGTCTGACTACGGTCGATCATAATGGACCTTCGTCGCATTGCCTGTCGAAACTTTGATCGATCGTTACTTACCATGGATTTTCCGTTTTTCCCATAATAGAGTTGCATTTCGAATCGATAGACAAACTTGAATTGGTTAATCTGAATTATTACGATTGCGCAGCGTCGACTGGCACTATTTATTTTGTTACTTGATTCTTAACGCTTGTGACGCAGGTATAACGTGAGAATGAAATTGATTAAAACTCTGTTAAAATTAAAAGAAAAAGGAAAAAATCAAAAGATTTCCAACTAATGGACGAAGAATTATTAGAAGGAACTTTATCCTTTAAAATACTTTTTACATTTTTCAAGGGAAAAATGTGCGCCTTCACGACGAAATTTTGCATTCCTTTTAATATTTTTTGATGAAAATTCAAAGCCATGTGTATGAATGTGGTGATGTTGTAATATAAAATATACATACATTTACGTATAATACCATAGAAACAGAAGGATCAGTATTCTTCGGCTCGAAACGAGCGATTTAATTAATACGAAAAAAAAAAAAAAAACTGGAGAAAATATTTTCTGTGAAAACACGAGACGTTAACAACGTGTTCCACGCGCGATTGTAATTAATTATAATTTATCCGATCGCGTTTAATCGATGCTGTACAAGTAGGTAGCAAATTTCGTTTAATCACAGCTTCCCCCTTTGCCCTTTGGTTTCAATGATTCGAAATTGGCATCCATTCGATGTTGTCGATCTGCAACCCTCGTCGAAATTGCAACCGAGTAACGAAGCGATTGGTGTCGATTGGTGTGTCCGACCGAGTCGATTTCTCACTTTCGTGGAGGGGGAGGGTGTAGAGATATCCGCGCGGGATATGAAAGAGTTTTGCAAGAGGTGCAAAACGTAATATTCGACATTCCGAAAAGTTTTCAGTTGATTAAAGCCCCCCCCCCCCCCCGGTTTTAAACGTCCCCGGCCCTGAAAGGTTGTTGGAAGTTGCGCCCTCCCGTTATATCTCGGCAAAGAGAGTTGGTTGGGCAACTCTTGGCAAACACCGCGCTTCCGGCGTTATTTGGATCGAATTTAATATTCGCTCATTATTCAAAATTAGCTCGACTTCCCTCGAGTCCCGCCGCTGTTCTTGCAGCTCGATGCTGAAAATCATGATAGTTAGGGATCTCGTGGGATAGATTGAAGGTGGAATAAAGGGAGAACGAGGGGGAGAGATAAAAGGTGAATCGATATCTCGAAAGCTTGATTAGATATTCGCTCTTGGAAGATAAATTTTCAATTTTTCACCGCGGAACCGTTTAATTTATTTAGAAGAAAAAGAGCGTATCATCTATATTTTCATTATAATCGATGCAATTTGCCAAATATCCATTCAGCCTGATTAATACCAATTTATCCAACTTTTTAATTTTCGGTATATACGATTCCACTCAAACTGATCAACTCCACGTTTCGAAAAATGTTTAATCAACCTCGGTTATTTAACTCTTCAAAAATCGAATGATTAATTTCGATAAAATTGTAATTCACCGCGTGATTCGTAAATAAAGAAAATCTCTCTTATACAATTAACATCTTCTCTACAAAGATCGACAAAGTTGAGGGAAGATGGAATTAATTAATTTTCGCTCAAATTTTTCGATCGTTTCGAAGAGGATCGAAGGAGAGTAAGTACGATCGTGGGAAAGAGATTTCCAGTTATGTGTACAGTTAGTGCTGATCGGGACATTAGCATGCGCGGTGGTCGTTCCAGTGCATGGTGCGGGGCCATAGCGTATCGTCCGATTATTTGCCAGGAGGGGTGCATATCCCTTCGCGTTGAGTGCGGTTGAGTATTGGCTATGCGGAAAACGTGCCCCTCGGGAAGGGATGGAGGTTAATACGATCACTGTACGAGGTACTATATATATATATATATATATATATATATATATATATAGAAGAGAACGAGGATAGTACACTTCGGTGCTTTCGCGTCGACGTTCGAACGACACCTGGAAGAGAGAGGCCGAAATTAAACATCTACAAATTTAATATACCCGTTAAATCTCTTTCTTTGTCGCGATCTCCAGTATTCTGGATGTATTAAATTGTCCAACTTCTTAAATCTGTTCGATGTGTAATTTATATTGAAGTCTTTGTTATTTATTCTCTATCTTATATATATACTCGTTCGAGTTATTTACAGGAATATTTTATACAGGAAATTTTGATATTTTAATCTTCCCAAATGATTTTAGTTGCACGATATTGAGAAGGCGATATTGTTAATTTATTAAAAAATCTTAATACGAAAGAAGAGTAAATTGTTCCACTTGCAAGTAAAGTAAGAAGAATTTTCAGAATAAAATTAAGAAAGTACAGAATTGCCGAGTAAAAGATTCAGAAAACAAGAACAAACAAATTCTGAATATTGGACCATCAAATAAATATTACTTGTATAAATCCCTAACACATTCGTAACAATATGAATTTCGACCGAAGAGATAATTACGTTTCTCGTTTTCATCATTGAAAAAAAAGAAGAAGAAGAAGAAGAAAGAAGATATCCCATTACACCATATCGGTACGAAAGAGGAGCAAAAAGAGGATGGCTAAGATGCGAGCGAAATCGCATTCCGCCATAACTGTATCGCGAATCGAGGAGAGGGAAGAGAAAAGTCTGATAGATCTGTGGAAAAGGAGAAGGCTTCCCGGCTCGGCACGTCACGGTTACTTAGGGATTAATCCGGTATCGCTGATATCTCGTTCGAGGCTGGTGATGGGTCAGAATGGAGTGGAGGAAAAAGAGAGAGAGAGAGAGAGAGAGAAAAAAGAAAGAAGATGAAATTACTTGGAGGTTCGTGGCCGAGGGAAGTTATGACGTAGAACGATGGATGGGCGAGGGAGAGAAAATTTTATCGGCGGTCAATCGGCTATATGGGATTATCCTGTGCGGTCATGTGTGGGAGTGTGTGTACACTGCGAATCCGTAATCCAGTTTGGGTCGGCAGGATAGTTTGCCGATACCTACCCTCCCCTTCCATTCTGTGTATGTGTATGCGCGCGTGTCCATCGCCGCGCCACGTAGATGGCGTCTCTGAGTTTCGGCCGCGTATAGTTGACAGGGCCAACAATGCGGGGGCACAACCTGACCGCAGCGTAAATCGCCTAAAATCCTTTCGGCCTTCTCTCTCTCTCTCTCTCTCTCTGTCGCCTCGAATTCCGATGATTGTTCCGCTCGAACGATCGTCCTGTCGTTAACGAGCGTCTACGTGCAGGAAGATTCTCCCTGAGAAACCTGATTTCAACGAAGATCGTTGGTGTACGTAGATTACTTTCAGGGATATCAGGGTTAAAGATTGATTTTATCCTCTCGATACAACGGTACACGCATGGAATAATTATTAGTGGAACACGGTGATATTGGTAGTCGCGGGCGACGATAATGATTTTCATAATGCAGTTTTTCTATTATTCACGAGGTAATTATCCCCGGTCGATCGCGGTATCGCTATTAAGTCGGGTTATATTGAAACAGGCCGTTGTAAACGTCGCGTTAGCAACTAGATTCCTTGGATTATCCCCCGTGTGTAATTCACCGTTTGCAGATCTCGTAATTTTATTAAATCGATATACCCGAATTGGCCTCCGCGAAATTTTGGATCATCGTATAAATACGGATATAATCCCGCCCGGGTTTCATCGTTACGGGATTTTGAGAGGAGGATGGGGGATTTTCGTTAACAAATGTCCTCTTTCTCCGCGCGAATGTTCATCGGCCGGTAATTCATTCGATCGTATCGCTTTCGAAACGAACGAAGTGGTGGTGCGTTCGTATTAACGAAGCCGCGTTGCAAAATAATACATTTCGTACGCTCGTCCATTATCGTTTCATATAATTTTGGAAATCGATTTTTACCTCGAACAAAAACCGATCCTCCCCCTTTTTTACCTTCCCTCTTTCGTTTCAAAGGCGAATTTTCCACCACTTTGAGGAACACTCCAAGTCGACTTCGTCCCTTGGGATATCATTAATGTTCCCTCCCTCGAGCATGAAGGAGGGGGAGGGAGAGGGTTGCGTTATTATTCGTCACATTTCGTCGGCTCTTTCATCGCGCGGATGTTTCTTCAGAGGAGCGGAAAGAACAGAGGACTCGATCCACTCCGATACGCGTTTGATCGTTCCCTCTTCTTCTCTTTCCCTTCGAATTTAAATCGAGATCCACTTTTCCACCCTCCCGTTTTCCCCCATCGTTTTCAACGAGCGACGTACCCGAAGTTTGGTGAATTCTCGTGGAGCGGGCATTAAAGCGCGATAAATACGGAGACAAAGGTTTGGAAAGCTGCCGCTGATCCAGTTTCGGAAGTGCTTTTGATCGGCACCGGAAATGTAGAACGTGGATGAAACCGCGGCAGTGTTCGACGTGGGTATTTAACGAACCGATTAAGCCCAGGAAATGATGATCGCGTATGATACGATGTACGATTGATGGACAACGAATGAGGCTCGATGTATCTTTGTTTACCTTTTGGTAAATTCGATGAAAATGGGGAAATGTAAAAATGTCTGGTAAAATGAGAATTATTTGCTCGATTCTTCTACATTGATATTTTGCTACTAATCATTACACGTAATTTTAAAAGAAAGAACACCTATTAAAAATTCCACGAAAGATAATTAGAAATGGAGAATATTAAAATTCATTATGTAATTGAGTTAGTCAAAAGGATGTAGATTTAATTAAAATTCATCTTTTATAAAGGAACTTTGAAATTTTCCAGAATATATTTAATCGTAATAGAAGAAATTTTCAAAGAGGAGATGTAATTTATCTTGAAATTACTGATTTTATTATAGCATTATAAACAAACAGAATAGAAAAATACAAATTTGTATTATCTCTGTAAAATCTATTTAAATCATATGCAAATTGATACACGATCTTCGTCTACGACCGAAAAATCCCAAAAACCCTAAAAAAAAAAAAAGTTTCACTTATAAAAGTACCGCGTTAAACTCGAAAGTTCGTGTCAAAGTCTTATCCGCCACGCAATAGGTGGAGAGAAACGATTTCATAACTTATCGACCGAGCAACCCTTTTTACGACCCGATGGAACCACTAACGAAACTTCCTTTCATCGTGTTTAATAAAGATCCCATTTTGATTGGTTGCTGTACAAGGACAGCTATGCAGTATCATACATCGGCCGTCCGAGCCACGGTTTGATTAATGAGCGGTTCGATGCGGCTTTTAATTAAATCCCGTGAAAGAGATCGTTCACTTCGCAGCTTACTTTATCCCGATCGATAAGGCAGGTTGGAGACGTGCATCGAGCAGAGGGAAAAGAAAGAGGGAAAAGAAAAAAAATGGAGGAATGTGAAGGGTGAAAATTTGCGAGTTTTGGTAGTTGAGGGTTGGAAAATTTGATCCTAGGCATGCTCGTCATCCTAAAAACATAATCAAACTTCCCTCCATTTTTGCTCTTAGCCATTTTCTCGAACCCTTCCCTCGTCTTCCAATTCCGTGGGGGTGGCGTACACGGCGCCTCCAACCCCCTCCAGCCCCGCACCCTCGTGTAAATTGGGGCATAAAAGATGACGCTGACGCTTGATAGCGTTATCTCGCGATAGAGAAAACTTTTTATTCCCTCTCTCGCCCCTTGTGTTTCTTGTCCTCGTTATCGGCCGTAACTCACCAACCCTCCACCTTTCGTGGAAATTGTTTTCCGCTTGACAATTTCGTCCCCCCATTTCACCCCTCTTAACGCGGATCTCGAAAAAAATCACGATGCACTCCTTTCTTTTCTCTCTCTCTCTCTCTCTTTCTCCGCCTTTCTCCATCCTTCTTTCTCTCCCCTTCTTTCTTCTGTATACGTTCTTCATTCATCCACGTTGCTCGTGTCAAGCGAAATAACGTTTATTCGTTAAGCGGCCACGATTTCGTGGACTATTCAGGGAAGAGAGGAAGGAGGAGAAAAATCGATTGGAACATGCTGGAGAGAGGATCTTTTATTTTTTTCTTTTTTTTTCCCCGCTTTCTTCCGCGAGCACAAATTGAATCGCGAAAAACAGCATCAAGTCTTGCCACTGTTATACGATAATAGAGGATCCCTCTTGTTTCCCTTCAACGGTACGCTGTCGTTCGCATCGTTTCCACCGTGATGGAAAAACTCTTTCTCTTTTTTTCGTTCGTGTTTCTTTTTTTCTTTTTTCTTTTTTATTTCTACTCTTTCTTCTTTCTCCTTCTTCCTTCTCTCTCTCTCTCTCTCTCTGTTCGTCCTTTTTTGTTGCATTCATGGATGACCTATATTCGCGCAAAGGTCTGAGTAGGTTTAACGGTACGCTTTCGGGGTTGGGTTGGAACAAGCCAGGTGTAGCGAGCCGGGTTTCTCGCCACAAATGGATGTAAATTGCGGAAATGAAAAAGCGATCGCACGTGAAACTCCGGCTAAAGTATCGAACCCAACCAACCCTCCCTTCTTCCACGAGCTTCGTCACCCTTAATGTAAACCGATAACGAACGTTTGAACGAAATCACTTGAAATTATCCTTTCGTTATATATTCGTTATAGATTCTAATATTTTTTTTAAACGTACAATGGATGCGACAACGTGTGCCTCGTCGAAATACCACTCCATACAATGGTGCCATTAATGTGCGAAAGAAAAAGGGGAAATTATAATATAATTTAATTTTCAGAGGCGAGATTATTGGTTAATGTTAACGATTCTGAAAATGTTCAGCCACTATATCGAGATTATTCGAAATTATCGTATCTTTGAATGAATATAATAATAATAATAATTATTATTATTATAGGATCATCATATTAGAGTGCTCGTTTCTTGAATCATTTATAAAAAAAAAAATCTCATAAACACGTTTCTGTATAAATGAATTAATTTTATTTATTTATAATAATATAAAATATACATTTGTCGTTTCGAAAGAAGACCAATCGTAGTTGAAAGAATTATTCATCACAGATTGTTATTAGAAACGATGAAGTTTCACTGTGACGATGCTTAACCATACCCGATGAAAGTAATAATAGCAGAAGTTATAATTGTAATTAAATAATATTAAACAAACATTCTGAAATTTCTTTCGAATTGTTAAAATCCGACTCGAACGAAGTATTACATTATTCAAATATAAAATTTCGTTATAGAAACGTCCGAAAAAGCAGAAAAATGCAACAATTTTTGCTCGCGAATATTCGATACCAAAGTTTTTCAAAGACCAAATAGGAACGTTGCTATGATCGATGATTCCCACGTGAAGAGTTCACCACGATTTCGAATCGTTTCCAACCTCTCGCATCGAGAATGTATCGCGGTCGTTTGTTCTTTATGCGATAACACGGGGATGCTTCCTCCCGTGTATAATAAAAGGGCGATTTTTGACGAGTCACAGGAAAAGATGAAGCTCCACGTCGATGGGGCAAAGAATACAGCTTTATTGGCCTCAAGATCCCCGATTTTATTCGCTCGGCCGAGCCGATACACAAAAGAATCGCCCCCTCACGCGTTGCATTTGGCCACGAGTTATTGTTCGATCGTGACCAACCGAGGGGATATCGGCTTCCTCGTATTCGACGAGAATGATTCGCGAATTAAACCCGATCATCGTCGATATTTTATTTTAGTCAAGTAACGAATCATCATATAGATCGAAACTAACGAATTATTATATATTCGACTTCGAGACAAGAAAATCAACGTTACAACAGTTTCGACTATAATAATTCGTATTCGAGATTGCCACCCCCATCATACAATTACAACGCTGGTGGATTAAATTAATTTTACAAATTAGATATTCCAATAATTCTGGAAACTCGTTACAACGCGAGTAATATTATCGCAATATCGGATCCTTTCGAAGGAAAGATAAATTCGTTTCGTTTGAAATGGCAAACTACATTTTATATTAACATCGATCGGTCGATTACCCGTGTAGATTTCTTTCGTCGTTTGAAAGGGTTCGTCAACCGGAAACAAGTGACAACGCCCGCTCTGAGGACCAAACGAGAACCACCGAGACGAAAAGGGAGACGCCTCTTTCTTTTTCTTTGCCCGCGCTTTTGCGGCGACTTTTGACAACCGCAAAAGTGTCACCGCGGAGTTGCATGGGTTAACGTGCGCGTCGGATACATCACGGTTCGCTCGCCAACACAAGGCCGTCCATTTTCATAAAAGTTGACGGAAGAATGGCCTGTGTTTTCTTTTCCTTTCTTCTTTCTTCTTTTTTTTTTTTTGCACGCGTTTTCCAGCATCGCCTTCGCCTTTGTCCTCTGTCGTAAGAACGATCGTGGCCATCTTCCGCCACACTTCACACGAGACGTGACACTAGGGTGTCTCTATAGTGATTTCAAGCGAGAGTTGGAAAGAATGGTTAATGGATTTGAAGCGATTACTTTTTTTTTTTTTTTGAATCTTTCTCGTTTCAAGTTTTGAGGAGAGAGAAATTGAAGAGAGGGAAATGTTTGTATGCATTTGTATGATTTTCGAGATTCTAAGACATTTGATTCTAAGATATTTTTATAAAATTTCTTCAGATATTAAGATAAGATTCTATAAAAATAACGAAAGTTCTAGAAGAAATTTCCATACGAAATTGTCTAGATTAAATTCTACTTATAGTAACGTGAAAATTCAACTCGTACAATAATGAAAAGGAGGAAGTTTCCCAACAAATTCCGAATGAAATTCTTTCGATCTAAAAGTATTACACGTTTTCTAATTTTTATTTAAATAACTACGAATAAAAAGGAAAAGGAATGTAGGATAATTAGTGAAAATTGAAAGGATCACAGTCGAGGAATTTTAACGAAGAAAACCCTGTAAATTTGCCTGCTCGGGAACTGGAAATATATTTCCATCCGTTGTTCGCCAAAGCTTTTCCAGATTCTTGATTTCTCGCTCGGCCAGTGGCGAGTCCGCCCATTAAGCGGCCGCTTTTCGTCGCGCGACACTTTACACGCGTAAAACTTTTGCTCCAACTCGCGTCCGCTGCGAGTTTACGTTGCAAAGGATGCAGAGCAGAGTCCCGGATAATCGATCCATGGGAACGGTTTCTCCCCTTTTCATCTCGCGCTACAACTCTGAAGAACCAATTAAAGAACAAAGTTGCGTTCCTTCTTTCTCTCTCTCTCTCTCTTCTTTTTTCTTTCTGTTTTTTTTTTTTTTTTTTTTTTTTTAATTCTAGAAGAATTCTGAAAACACCGACTTTATTAAACTTTGGCTGCTCGTTATAGATAAGAAGATTTCTCGCGAAGTGAAATACGAATCACGGCCATTTTGTTTCTTTTTGAATTTTTTCCTCCCCCCAATTAATTATCGCATTTACTTCGTGTTTCTCGACGATTAAATTTCGTGACACTCTCTGTCGCGATAATTGTTCAATTGTATAAAAATTCGTGAAATTAAACATTGTCAAATTCGACTTGATAAACGTATCGATGTTATCTTGCTATTTTTATCTGTTTCGAAAGTAATGTTTGTAAGTAAAGGTGCCAAGTGAATTTTGACAATATTATTTGTAGATAATTTAACGCTTTATTAAATGTCCAGTTATATTCAATAATAATTACAAATTATTCGTATAATTTTCTGCTCGAACAACCGTGTAAATTAATCTATGTATACGCTGGATAATGCGTTGATCGAGCTAATTTTTACAACGAATAATCGAAATTAAGAATAAATGCAACCAAATCTCTTGGAATATTTATGTACGAAAATTTGCATATAACTTCTACTTCAGAGTTAATCCTTAAAGGTAACTGGTTAAAAATTTCGAATAAAGTTACTTTAAGCAATTACTTATTAAAATACTTATTCACCTCCACTCTTTGATACAATTATTTGCAATTATCATCACTACTTGTCGCTTTGCTTCAATGCTTTATTTCGATCTCTGACTTATTTTTTTTTTTTTGGAAAATTAAAAATCGATCGACAACGAAGGATTTATATCTATATCCGTGATAAAACGTGCATGCAAATAGCAGAGTAGGGTGCATAGGTATTGTCGGGCGCGGCAGCACGCCAACTCCTTAAACAAACATAAGCTTTTAAGTGTTGGAGCTCGCTTAAACTTGGTGCAACGGAGTTTTGGCCCAGTTAGAACTCTGGCCAAAGACTTGCAAATTACGGAACGCAACGTACGTTCGAAATGGACCGACGAGACGCTCCATCTCTCTCGTTCATCGCAACCCCCTTCCTCTGATTCCATTTCTGTCCCTTCTCTTTCGTGGCCGGCGTTCTGTCAGATTACAGCGCGGGTATACATTCACGGCACACAGACCAGACTTTAGTCCTATTTCTCACAGTGGATTGCCAAGCCAAAGCATTGTACACTTGTAATCTAGATACTATGCTTGATTACGGAATAGTTAGTGCTTTAGAACCGTCTTGATGTCGCGTTTGACAAATTAGTCACCGAACCTGTATCGGATCTTAATTGCAATTACTGGTTACTGCCATGTGCCAAGCTATGTTCCAGATTTTCCACCTTTCGTTCCGATGATAATTTCGTTCGATACGATTCTTGGAATCTCTTTGGAATCGTATCAAGCAATCGTATTTGACACAAGTGTCAATTTTGATTTCGCCGGTTTTCGAATAATTTCTTCGAACAATTGAACCTTTATTTATCCTAAATAGATTCAGAGAGAAGAAGAAATAAAACGAAGAGAGAAAGAGAGGATTGTATTTAAAAAAAAGAAAAAGAAGGAAATATTCCACTCATTTTGGTTATTTGGTATTTTATAAGGATAAAAAGTGCGGATAGTGGAGGATATTTGCGAGGTTAAAGCGGAGAATATCCTCGAATCGTGTGTAATGGCAACGTTGAAAAAGTTCGTACTTTCGTGGAGGAATCGAGGGAAAATTATCGGATTCGATAAAACGGGTATATAAATTATTCCCGTTAAAAGCAAAGTCATAAAACACGAAGGAAGGAAGGAAGGAAGGAGGAACGTTTTGTTGTACACCTCGCTAAAATCGAGCAGTAAGTTTGTTCACTCTGATATTTGCCCGTTCCTTACATCTTTATGACGTACTCGTAACTTTTAATATTTATCTCTTCCCTCAAAAAAAGAAAAAAAAATGAGAGAAACAATTCTCCAAACTGTACATTAGAACGCTAGTACCAGCAATGAGGGATGAAAACATTGAAAAAAAAAAAAAAAATATAACGATTAACGTTATTCAATATTAATATAATTGAATAACAAAGTTATTAATTTTTTCCTTCTATTTCACCAATTTGCTTTCTTTTCGTGTAAAGGAATATGCTTGAAGGGGATAAATTTATAAATTTATTTATAAATTTTTCGTTTTTACAAAAATCTGTTTCCAAAACGGTAATTCTTTTTGTTTTCGTTTCAAAAATGATTTTATTGTCCAACGGATTAGTAGAAGAAATATATTTAATTTGCAACAATAACGATCTATTGCTTCTTAGAGCAATAGAAGATAATTTAGAAAAGTGTTCACACATAAAAAAAGAAAAAAATAAACTCCTTTATTTGTTTCGACAGAAATTTATAGCTCGTTGGGGACCGTCGAACAGACGAGGTGGGAATTTCGGAAATTTCGGTGCGAATAGTGAATCGCTTTAACGCATTCTAACACAGTGACTATCGACCGGATCGAATGTTAGGGCGAACGTCGACACGAACGATACGACTCTTTAACGACAGTAACCCGGGGCCACGTGTCCTACTCTGAAAACTCTCTGGGGGATCATTAGAATACCACGTAATCGTGCGTGTCTATCACCTTGGGTGGGAATCGATGGTCGTTCGAATAGAGGCGAAATAGAACTGAGCTGAAAGAACTGAGTGGAACGAAATCGAAGAAACAAAACGATTGGAAAAGATCTCTATTCCGTGTTGTCGTACGACTTGAAAGATTTATCTATTTATTTATTATTCTTTCTCTCTCTCTCTCTTGTGTATAACATATAAATTCTAAACTTAATTCTAATAATTTGTCGATGTACAAATGATTAAATACTGTTTTTAACAACGTATGCTTCGTACGATCTCAAAATTGTTATAAATATTATACGACAACTTGATACTCTTTTCTCAAAAGAATGCTTTCCATTTCGTCGAGATGAAACGGATACCGTGTATTACATTTACCTCTGACTTAGTTCACTTTTAAACTCAACGTTTCTAAAGAATAAATTCTCAGATGACATCCTTATAATTCCTCCACCACATCCTTTCTCTTATTTTTTTACTCCCAAAACATATTCTCGAACACTGACAATAATCCGGAATACGCGAAATTCTTCTACTGTTTCACAATATATAATCTTGTAACAATCGTTTATTAAAAACCGCGCGTATCAACGTCGCCACATTATTTCCCAAGAATAAATTCCCCGTGAAACTCGTACGAGTAACTCGTGGAAGAAATGTCGTCTTGAGGCGGTCAAGTCACGATCGTGAAATCGCATCGTAAAAATTCGTGGCAAAAGAAAGAGACGTAACGACGCTCTCTCACAATAAAGTATCGCTTGGGGGACGTGGTGCTTCGTACGCGCGATGTTTATCCCGATAAAACGTCGCCCGCCACCCTTTTAATGGGGCGTGTCTGTGCAGCGAGAGAGAGAGAGAGAGAGAGAGAGAGAATCTGCTATTACCTTGCGCGCTTGCATTCCATTGTTGACAGTGAGCATAAGCACGGATCCTCCGTTCCATAACCGTGGTGGATAGACTTAAAGTTGCCGCATAAATTTCTCTCGGCGAAAAACTCGAGCGCCCCCTGTAATGGCGCGACAATAACGCCGCTATTATCGAGTGAATCGCGGAGAGATCGAAACCCAGCGAAACCAGATGCGCACGGTTTTTCAAGCGCGGATTTATTCGGTCCTTTAAACGCGACGTTTATTACCTGTACAGCGGTGGCAGCGAAGGAAAATAAAAATAAAACAGGGACTTTCTCTTTCCCCCCACCCCCCTTTTCTCAACGACTAGCTGCCTAAAAGTTGAACGCCTAAAATTTTTTACGGTTTACGACCGAGCGATATACCCTTGCAAGACGTTTACGAGCGTCCCTATCGATACTAATGTCCACGGATTTCACGAGCTCTTGGATCGTGTATCTTTCGTGCGGTTTTTATCGTTCTCAAAGTCGCGGAATTATTATACGTCATCCAACGCTTACCAATTGATTCGAGGCTCGTGTTTGCTCGTATTTGTACCAATTTTTCGATTATTTTGTAGAGCCTATCATAAAAATCGTATCGATCGTTAGAAAACGAAATTTACTTATTCTTGGTAGAACAAGATACATTCTATTAATGAATATACAGAGGATTTGTGAAAAAGGATCTTCTCTTCACCGAGAAGGTATCCATAAATGTATTCACACAATCAACGAGTAATAAGCATTCAAATTAGACGAGAAATAAAACAATCTCCCTCTATCGTATTTATAACTCATTAACTTAACTATATACACGTACACATATACACGAACTCTTTCCCTCTCCTCGTCTGGAATCCACTCCTCAAAGGCGAATCCACACTTTTATAATTCCCATTTGGTTATTTATGAATCGTTGTACGAGCTATGAAGAAATTCTTCATAGAACGCCGCTCGATATTGCCTCTCTCCGAATCGAAGGCATCCTGGCCACCTTCCACCAGGTGGAGGGTGGCGGTTTCGAAGGTTTCTCGGACCCCCCCCAACGATTTACGAGGTCTCTCGGGGTGCCGGCTATCTTCCCAGGAAGTAATACCTTTTTCTTCGCGCGAATACCAGATACCAGGTATATTTTCCACCGCGTTCTCCCTCGCAGTTTCTCGAGGGGGAGGAAGGAGGGTCTACTGACCCAAGAGGTACGAACGAACCAATCTTTCGCTACGGCGGATCCCCATAAATTCTTTCACGCAGATTCTCTGGCCACGGAACACGCTACGGAATCATGGATTACGATGTCTGGCATAACGTTTCGCCTCCTCCTTCCTCCTCCGCCACCTCCTCGCGCGCCTCGCTTCTACAACTATTGATTTCCATCCTCGTTCGACGCCATTTAATACCGTGGCGGACAAAAGAGGAGGCGACATCCGTCGAGCGCGTTTATTTCGAACGATGAAATCGATATATGAGGATTTTCTAGATTTTTTTTTCTAAGTTCGATCGAGGGATAATTGGGATTGATCTGTGTAACGAGGGAATGGTGAGAAAGTCTATGCATATTGTTAATCATCAAGTTCAATAATCTTGTTCGATCAGAATTATAATTCTGATTATGAGTTGCTAGTCATCACATTGCTGTCTCATTTCACTTGTCCAGTTATGGATGCCTTGTTCTATCTGCATATCACTCTAATTTCTTTACTAAATCTGACTCTCTACTTTATTACACTATTCTCTTGCTGACTGAAACTGCAAAATTGTGCTGTACACTATGTTCACGAATAAGATACTTCTTAACTTAATTCGAAAAGTTTCCAATTTAAGAAACGTGACATTTTTCCCCTCCTCCTCCCCTGGCACAAGATACATTTTCATCGGTTAAAAAGCGTCGTCTCGCAGTATCTCATCCCGGGACAATATCATAAGGCAAGGGCAGCATCTCGAGAAATTATCTCTCCGCCAATTGCCAGGAAAAATTGCAACGTGCCACCCACGTACATATGTACATTGTAAATAGGGGGATTGTCACGTTATTTCCGCCAAGCGCACAGTAGTCTGGCTTTCGGGACATCTGCTGTCGGCTAGTCTCCCATCGTTCCATAATAGTTTTCTCCTCGACGATATTGCAAGCACTATCGAATTTGATTTATCGAATGCGATATCAGAAAGGGCTTGCCTCTGCAGAAAGATGTTAACATCGTAACAAGTGTGCACTTATTTCCGCGATTTATTTGGGATATTGGAATATATTTACAATTTTATTATCACTGATAATGATTTAAATGTTTATCCTCTGGACTCGATCTTAACGAGATCTTTTCCCAATGTTTCAATATGGTAGAGCAAACATAGAATTTTGCAATAGTATTGTATATTTCTGGAACGTTTCCGAAAGATCGATAATCGTAAGTGAAGTGTCAATTGAGCCTTATTTATTAAACAGACCGAGGATCTTTATTTATTAAAAATTTAAATATACATTGATTTATTTAAAATGCGTACGATGAAGGGAGATGGAAAATAGTTATTCGATCACGCAGTCTCGTAGAAAATTATATAAATTAATCCACAATCTACTTGTATATTTCACCTCTTTTCGCGATCATCTTCGTGAATGCATCAACATGCCCATAAAACAGGTAACGGATACACTACGAGCCCTGTTAAAATTCGATTCGTCGAAGGAACGAGGGAATGGATAGAAAGAGGCTCGAGCTCGAGAGAGGATGAAAAACAGAGAGAAGAGGTTGTTAGAAGGGGAGAGGGGGCGGAAATGGCAGAAGGACTAAACTCAATTACAAAAGTTAGGGGCTTTCCAAAGCTTCTTTTCTCTTCTTTCAACCTGCTGCTCCTCGACCCGTGCCGATGTTTCGTTTCGAGAAAACGCATCGTTTCCTCCCCCTCTTTGAGCGCGCCGATCGTGCTACACTCTCCTTCACGCGCCTTCACGGAGACGTCGCGTTTCTTTAATATGCAACACGCGACTCGCTGAGACAATACGAGAAGAGGGAAGCGCCTCTCGTGGAACGAGCTCTTGGAATCAATTTCTGAGAGACGAACAGGGCGAGGTGGAGGACGACGGATGGAAAATGAAAGGAACAACGGGGTGGGGAAGGGGAAGAAGGGGAGTTGACAGCCCCATGCGTTTTGGGATAATGTATTTCCGGTGGATTCCCAGTCTTAGCCGATTATTTTGAATTTCGAGGCGAAAATTTCGTTGCGAATTTAATCTTGCGGGTAAAAGGGTGGGATAGAAGGATAGGGTGACGCGAGAGTTTGGAGATTATCGAGTGATAAAGGATATGTATATAGAAATGTTTCAAGATTGAAGTAAAATATTCAAGTTGGAGAGGTAGTTTTATTACGACGATTTGGGAAAAGTAATTGTGATAACAATTTTATTACGTTTATTTGGCTAGATTTAGAAAGTAATCATGGATCGATTTAATTAAACTAATAGATTGATCTCTGGATTATTTTGTTATCCGAATAAGGCTATTTTTTTTTATTTCATTTTGCCCTTTCTATTTTCAAGCTTATTTCAATTATTGTCAAAAATATGAATTTCTTTGTAATCTTTCATTACGTTCTACAATCTTAAGTACATATTTGTCAAAGATAACGGATAATCTCACTAAAATCTAAAATCATTTCTTATCTTAATAATTTTTTTCGAAATTATCACAACTCGTGTAAAAATTGCAAAGTTTGAAAGTTCAAATTCAAGCAAGCTTAATCCTCCTCGATAACACACATATACATATACATCCAAGGTGTCTGAAATTTGTATATTCCCCCAGCAGTTGTTTATGGCGATAGAATTTTACAATATATCTCCCCTCATTTACTCCCAAGAGGGGGTTTCGTACACGCGTTTCAAGGAAGGTTCGACATCCAGGGCCGTAAAAAAAGGGAATTCATATGGGAAATACGATAAAATATTTTGCACGGTTTGCATGGCGTGGTGGAGGGACGAAGGGAGGGAATGGTTTGCCATGTCCGGCGTGGAGATGACAGTTCCGTCTCGCCTTAAAGTTTGTTGTCTTTTCACCCAGCGGGGGCAGGGGATCGAACGGTTACGTGACGAAACTGCGTTATACACGTTGCTCCTTGTCGCGGCCTCCCCCTCCAAGGAAATGAGTTTTCCTCGAACAGAGGGGAGGGGGAAACTTGGACGAAAAGTGGGCTGCGGCTGTCTAAGGTCTGGCTGGCCCGGTAATGTCATTATCTTTGGCAGAGATAAAGCGAAGATTGCCTTTATGGATCGTCCCACCTTCTCCTGCTCGTGTAAATAGTTCGAGAGAATGTGATCTGGAATAACATTTTCGATTCGAAATTTTTTACTCGATTATTTTTTTGTTCAATTGACAGTAAGAATTCTATTCCCTGAATGAATTAATTATTATACTTCTTTCTCGTGTATCATCGTTTTCTTTTTTATTCTCATTTTTCTCACGTCACAATTTTTCGTGACGGACAAGTCGATCTCGAGAAACTAAGAATGAGACTCATATAACATGAGGTCAGTTCGTAATAAGAATTCTATGCTGAATGAATGAATTATAATACTTCTTTTTCGTAGATCATAGTGATGCTCGTTTGCAATCAAGCATTCGTTTCCTTTTTTATTCTGAAGCAACGAAATCTCATTTTTCTCACGTCACAATTTTTCGTGACGAGTCGATAAAAAAAGAATATACGAGAAAGCAAGTTTACATGGATGCAAGATTTGAATGCATCGGAGAAACTAAGAGCGAGATGTGATATCATTTTATGGTGGAATACAGTCTCAAAGCTTTGAAACGAGCAGCAACCGTTGGTCTTACAACCCTTCGTAAAGATTTACGGGTTGATTCGGTTATCGCACGAAATTGAACGACTCCGTTCCTGCGACCCTTTCGCTGTTGGCGAAATGATGGAGTGGCGCGTGTAACGTTGAACGTGATGATCGGAATTGTCTTCCCGCTTCGGTATTTTGTTCCATTAAACGGCAAGTGCGTTGATTGATAAGTTCCCTTCTTCGCAACGTGTGGCCTTGCCAACGAGAAATTTGTATCCTCTCCTTTTTAAGATATAAAATAATTGAGATAGACATTTGTCTCTTCGTATATATTATTATTATCATGCAACGTAAATTTTGTGTTTATTATCAATCGATTCGAATGTAAAAATGCAGAATATCTTTCGAACAAAAACCATTATTATTGGTTTGAGATATATTTTTGAATCTATAGATTCAGGAATCTGAACAATTACTTCTTGTAGAATTATATTTTTCTAAATCTCGATATTATCATTTAATCGACTAAACATTTTCATCCAAAAATCTAGTCAACTGTATTAATAAAAATAGATGAAAAATTAATAGATTTTCTGTTGAAATCATGCGGAACGAATACATAGCCAGCTGAGTTAAAAAGGAAAAAGAAAAAGATTCGTCTTGATCCAAGGAAACGTTCGTTTATTTTCGAATTAGCGTGAAAAATATAAACGTCCCTGTAAGCAAGAGACCTGGCAAATTGGTTGGCAGGCTACGTCGAGGGGTAATTTGATCTAGCTGAAACGCTCTAACGTCAGCCCGGAACGCATCTATTTACGGGGGTGGCGGTGGTTCTGGTTGTCGTGCAAAGTGGTGGACACGCACGTCGCCCCGGCGCTTCTCGTGGTTGTCTGCTCCGACGACGACGATGAGCGCCGCGCGGTTAATTGCTACGTGGAGGAGAGGAGAGTGCGAGCCATTGGATGCGAATCGTTGAAAGGAAAAATTATCGAAGGTGATTATTCGTCGATTATGGTTCGATTTGATCAAAATCTGTTTCTCTTATTTTAAATATCGTTTGATACGACGATAATTTGTATATTTAAATACGCGAAAAATCTGCAATCTAATTATAAAGTAAAATTATAGTACGTGTTTTATTTGTTATTTTTCTATTTGGCGAAATGAGAGATGTTTCGAATGATAATTAGAAATTGGAACGATGGAAATTCTTTCTATCTGATTTAGTAAAATTATCCAGTTACGCGGAATATAATTTTTATCGTTGCTATATTTAGAAATAATTAGAGATTAATAGGATGGAACGAACTTTCGTTCCCTCTTGTCTAACAATATTTTCTAAATCTTCCACTATCGATCATATATATTTTTCTAAAATTAATCGCAGCGGAAAAGAAACTTTCTCTCAAGTCTATCTTACAATTTTTCAAAAACCTTCTACCATTAATCTGAAATATTTTTCCCTTGATCGAAAAGGAATACCTATTCCATGTACTTTCTTACAAAGCATCTATCAGATTCTTGACAATAAATCATTCCTTATCACACCTCTTTATCGAATATTTTTCCACTTCCAAAATTGTTCCTTATTAATTGTTAAAAGGAAAAATAAATAAAGCTGTTAAAGCTGCTACTCATCTCTTTATCAAATATTCCACATTTGTTCCTTAAATTCGTGTTTAAGCCTCGATTTTTACGAATCCTTTCTTATTGCATCTATTTCTAAAATTATCGAAAGAAAGAAGGAAAGAAACGAAGCTACTCGATTGAATTAACGCCTCGTTTGTTGCTCTTAAATGGATCGGTCGTAGTCACAAGTGTAAACGCGTTTTTATCCTCGAGACGACGTTTTTAATCGCGCGAGAGGTGGCGGTGAAAACCGGTTCAAAGTGAATTTGCATTAATAGTTCACGCCGTCCATTAGCCTGCTAACTGAATTTTTGTTTCGTTCTACGCGTGGCGGACACGTTCGGCGAACCGTCTCGTTTAACGAAGTCACAAAGAGGGCAACGTTACGGACAGCTCCTCGTTTGATGGCTAATCAGGACTACATTTTACGTCGATTAATTGTCGATTATATATAATGCTGCTGAGGAAAGGATGGGATTCTCTTCGTTTATTATTATTAAAGAGTTTCATAGGAAATGTTTTAGGGGAGATTTAAGTTAATTAGAGTTGGTTAGACTTATAACGTTAGAGTATTGTGTGAAATTGTATTATGTCGTACTTGTATTACGTTTTCACGTGTACGTTTAATTATGTTCTTTTTACAAATTGAAATTATTTTAAGTAAAATCTGTTGAAGAATTTTTCACTAAAAGATAGCATGATTTTAATAGTATAAGAATATAAAGAACGAAAAACTGGAGACAACACTGGTGATATTTTATTCGCTTTACCTGGCAATCACTGCTTTGAAATTATTTTAAGGCGATCTTGAAGAGGTTCAAGTATTCAATCTTATCGAAAATATTTGTACATTTTTAACTTTTGCAAATCCGTAACTAGTTAATTTGTGTAATACAAAAAGTAGAACATATGGAAAAATATGGTACAGAATGTGTTTATGAAAGTAAAGTAAAGTAAAATATTCATTGAGATATTTAAAAGGTGGATTAAATCCTTTAGGTTTAGGTTTCATTTTCGTAATTGAAGTAATACAGTTATTCCACAACTTCAACTTTGTACTCTTGCGACTCTTTGATTTCTTTAACGTTTAAACGTTTAAAAAATTTTCGATTGGAAACGAATGCAACCCCATTATGAGAATCGGGAAATATTTACCGAGTAAGAGGGACTTTTAATTTGCTTTCTGATTTATTACGTGCCCCGCAGGAAATCACGTGCCCGTTCCAAGAGGGTGCGCTCTCTTTTAGGGGTGCACCATTCCTTACGAAACATTTAACATCTGCTAAGGATTCAGAAATTTCTGATCTATCCACGTAATGTACTTTGAACATATTTATTTTTATCTAACATTTTATTTATCAAAAAAGAAACTTAATATATATACTTCTTGAATTTTAAAATTCATTTATTTAAATGTTGAATCACTATGAAACGGAAAAAATTTCTTACAAGATAAGATAATAAAGAATTGTATAGTATCGTTTGAAGAATTCTCTGAAAAAAAAAACGAGTTCGAAAATAAGTTTAATTCGATACAACGAAACTAGAAATATTTCTCGAGACTTATCCTCCTCCACAATTTTAAGAGTCAAAATATCTCGTCTCGTCGTAATGCAAATTCAATCAAAAAGAGGCCTTTCAACTTTCGCGTTACTATTAGAATATCTACGTAACAGATTCTACATCAAATCGACACTTTGTACAATTAATAATCGATCGCGTTTACAATTCGAATCGAACAACAATTCGTTCACTCTGGCTGTGTGACAGCTGTGGAAAAAGGGAGTTGTTGTAAACAGGAATCGGGCATTCGGGGCCGATTTACGAATACGAGGAATTTCGCCCGATTCCTCGAAGCGAGCGAAAACTGGAACGACATTAAACGTTTTCAAAAGCAAACTGGAAAACTCCGAAGCAGCGAGCCCTCGATCCGTTTAACCAGCGAATTAAGTAGGTTGATCTTTTGAATTTGCGGTCGGCGAATGCGCCGCTTCCAACCCTCCTCCCCCTCCTCCCCCTCTTTCGTTCGATTCAACGCCGGAGAAGGGAAAGTTGGCAAAGGTGTCGCGACAATCCGCGTCCACAGAATCCGGTTGCGAAAAACTTTTCTCGATGCTGCCCGCCACCCTTCCTCCTCGTCTCTCCTTTCCAAACCCCTTTTTAAACGTTTCACGCGGGCGTCGCAAGGACGATGATTCGCCAAAGTAGATCCCAAAGATTCTCTCGATGGATTCATGTGTTTCTATTGAATGGGCGGTTAAATTAGAATTTGTCGTTGTGAAAGTTTTAAAGCAACGTGTTTTACGTTATCGATACATTTTTGCCGTTCTGTTTGATTAACATTTAATTTTCATCACGCTGAATCTGTGAAAAAAGATTGGTTAAAAGGATTATATTTTAAGCAAAGATGGTAGCCTGTTCAAAGTAAACTTTTCCCTGTAAGGTTTAATTATTAGTGTATTCATGAAACATTCTTGGAAGGATCGATTGTAGAAGCGAAAAGAAAAATTTGCAGACAAAAATTTCAAGTTTGGATGAGATGCGAAAATAGCGTAAGATGAAAATGACTCGTAATTTAATTATAGAAATAGTTCAAGTTTAAACAAGAAAGTTCAGAAAACTTTGGCGAAATCGAGAAATCAGTGAAAATGAAATTATTTCTCATTTCGAAGTGTAACTCGAGTCTAATTTTCGTCGAATCGGTCACAAGAAAATCACGATCTAATCCGTTTGAAAATTTGAGGAGGGGAATAAAATCGTTTGGTTTCGTTCTTATGGATCGAATGTGCAATCGAGTCGAATGGCTAATTCGAAACGTGCGACGACTCGGAATGTCGAAACGATGCCGATTCCTCACCGGCCAAGCGAAAGAAGAAGCGTTTCGAGGGGGGCGAGGTAAAGAACGATCTTCGCTTCGGTGGAAGGGGGAGGAGGGTCAAATGTACCCAATGCCCCTTTCTGAACGCTGTTTCACCCCGTGAATCTGTTAGTCAACCCTCTGATGACTGTCCTCTTGAATTGAATTTCATTTTGATTCGACGTTAAGAAAGAGGAGAATGTTTAATTCTCGTTAAATTGTTGCGGTTTGTTAAAATTTGCATGTGAAGAAGAGGTGTGAACAATGTGGATGTGGATATAGATTTCATGGTATTTTATATTTTTATTTAAGAGAATATTGAAAAATATTGTTTGTATGTTATGCGACATTGCCTCGATTCATCAGCCACTTTCATTAATATATATATGTACATATTTCGTTGCTTTCCAATTTTTATTAAAAAAATTACAACGTTCTAATAAAAATACAAATAAAATATTTCATTCGTGGTATAAAGGAAAAAATATTAGTATAATATCGAAGAGCAAGTATGATAATCCAAAACGAATCTCATTCACTTTATTTATGCGAGCAAAAATTGACTCGAGAAAAGAAATGTATATCACTTCCATATTGATTCAAATCATTCAAACAATTAGAATAAATAAATGAAAATTACAATTACAAAATCAAATCATATTATACTTTTCATATACTTTCATATTCTATTTAACCTAACAAAAATTATACGGATCGTATACTTCAATTTCAACTTTGAATTCTGATTGTATACAGTTTCATCCGGTTGTATTTGTTGTTTGTTTTTATTCGGTACACACACACACACACACACACACACACCATAAAAATATCTTTTATAAATTTATCGAGAAAGTTTGCGAAAGAGAAAATTTCCACCATGTATGTTCGATTCGTTTTTATTTTCGATACGCATTTATATGGATATATCGAAAACGAAAAAACGAAAAAAAAAAAAAAAAAAAAAGAAAAAAAATGGAAGGATTCGAATACGCGAACGAATCGAATACGATGTCCATTTCTGTGGCACGGAAATTTTGGTATTCTCGTGACGCCAGGAAATGAACTTTACCATGTGATCATGGTCTGTTGATACAAAGCAGTCTGCCGTGTGATTCCTTGCATACCGGATTTGTTGACTTTCGACCGAGAATAATTCCATCCCCGCCGGCTGAACAGTGACCACACGTATTCTTAGCATTGGGAATACGTGCTTTTCTCACACATTTGGGACGAGGATCAAACCTCCTCGACTCTCGCGCGACTTTTGAATAGATTAATGAACAGTTTGCTCTAACGATTAGATTGCTTTTCTATGACGTTATCAGCTTCTCCAGAGAACGAGAAATATGATATCGTAAAATCGCTTTATCAAGGAAATACGTGATCGTATTTACGGGATATTAATTCGAAAACAGTCACGTTCAGTTTAACGGCTTCTTCTAATTTTGACAATATTGCTTTTTTTAGAAATTTTATTTTAATATCGAAGATAAAATTTTAATAGAGGTTGATAAGTTGTATTAAATTATTTGCATTATATACGTGACAGAACAGCCTTCTGATCGTTTGAAGGAGTAAAACAAAGTGAGTTTTATAAAGAAGAGAATTATCATTAAAATTGTGAAATCAGTAAATTTATCAATTATTTAAATTTCATTAGTTTTTAATTCAATAGTTCTGCAATAGTAAAATTAAAAAGTAATGAAAAGTATTGGATTTCGATTAGATTTCAACGAAAGTGAAACGATTCTGAAACGAGAATTATTTAAAATTTTCTCTATCTAATTCATCAATAAACTAAACATAGTTTATGGTAAAAGAAATTGGGTGTTTCAATCGTAATAATTTCGTTTTTATTAATTTTTAATATATTTACAAAAATACAAAAAAATTTTATATCAAATTCGTATAACAAAAGAATATATTGAATTCATATAATTCGTGAATTGTAAAATGTAGACAATTCCATTTATTAAATTCAAGTTATATAACGACGAATTATAGTTCGTTCAAAAACAGAATTTATAAAAAAAAGTTTTCAATTTTTCGTTATACCGTTTAATTAATATTAATTAAAATCCATTTACAATAATAATTTTTCAACAAATATTTTTGATATTTCTGAAAATCGAAACACCAATTGAAGAAATCGACAGAAATTCTTCATCGACCTAAATTCCACTTTGCCATCCAAGTTAAGAATGTGAATTGGCAACAGCGATATCACATTAAGAGCAGAGTTTCTTCGGCCTTCTGGATCGAGGTGGAATGATAAATCTTGGAGAAAGTAGGAGCAGGTGTATGATTACGAAGATGCTGAAACCATGTTTCACAATGCGACTAAATAACATCTTGTCGTTAGTATCTATACATATACAAGCGTAGAATTTTTATTTTTATTTTTTTAAATGTATTTTACTCGTCCGTTTATTTCTTATTTAATTATCGTACATACAAAATATTCAAAATATAAAAATTTGTAATATATTAAATATTAAATTCGGTATCAGCATTATCTCATTTTCCATATTCTTTTTAATCCGGAGAAAGGGAATTCTAAAAATTTTTTTTAATACATTTTTCCACCATCCACATTTTTCAACACGATTAACGATAATAAAAAATATTAAATTTTATGACAATACGATAAATTTAATTTAATCAAATATCGTAAAAATATCTCTTTTTGCCTCTATTCGCGGTGTAACAAATGTCTATATATACACGTAGTGTACATTATTAGATTTCTTTTTTAAATTTTATCGTTCGATGGAAATGTTCGAAAACATTTAATATTAGATAAACATAATTTTATTAAAATCAACAGCATTCACGATTCTCGTATATCTTGATGATAAATTTTAAATAGTTCTATTCGAAATAAAAAAAAAAAAATTATCTCACCGATCTTTAATGGATTAACGACTCTAGATAAACGTCAAACTATATATATATATATAGGATGCATCTATCCGTTTATTCGGCCACGAGAAAGAGAAGAACGGTATTGAAGTTTGAAAGTTAAATGAGAACAAAGTGATTGGAGAGAAACTCGAATGAAAGAGTAGGGTGAACGTTTAAATGGAAGAGTGTTTATACATCGATGTTTGCTTTGCAAGGTAGTAGTTCTCGGGATCGACACTCGAGAGTGGCAAGGGCCCCCTGTTTGTCGATCGTGTTATGCCACTGTCCGCCTCCAATCAATCAAGTACCGATTTTGTAAAACCTTCCATCAATTTTAACAAGATTTAATTGCACCTTATAACGAAACCATGCTCTTACAAACACTGCAATCATACTCGAGACAATTGGAAATTGGCAAACGATCGTCAAATTTTCGTTTATGCCTTCACAATTTTTTTTTTTAATATTCTAATGTAATGATATTATATCGATTTTAATAATATTTTTTAAAATCGTAACTCAATTTCATTATTAAGTTATCGCAATAAAGTTGGAAAGGAAGGAAACGTGGACAATTTTATTCCAAGGACGAGTTTTCGAGAATTCTTCTCGTAATTTTATTTTTTTTAACTCAATTTTCATCTGGAAGAAAAAAGTATCGTTCTTTTCCTTCGATTAAATTCTTATCGTTATAACAATTCATCTTGAAATAATCGAACATCTCTAAACGATATCCATCTTTTCATCCACTTTTTCGATTCAAATCTCTCGAAGTAGGTTAAAACATTTCCTGCAAAAGATCTTCACAACGTTCAATTCGATTCACATCCCCAGACTATTATACTAACGTTTTCCTTCACAATAACAGGTGGTAATTACCGCATTATACGTTGCGCACGCGAACATCGGGGTAAAAGAACAGGAAAAGAAAAATGATCTCGTGCGTGAATGAAAAGCGATCGAGGGCTGTATCGCATTTAGAAATCTCGTTCCTCGAAAGATAAGGTACTTTTCAACGAACGAATGGATTGAATATGACGACGACGAATATGAAGCGATCGATCGATGTTGTTCGAGTTGTTCTTTCACTGTAATTGGAGCATCTCGTTTCGTTGTTAATGCGAAATGTTAAATTAGAAAGAAAATTTGTTAAATTCTCATTCTCATTCTTGGTCACGCGTCTAGATAATTTTAAACGATATTAATTTCATATTTAAACCACGAAAGAAGCACAGAAAACAGATTCGAACCATTCAATCAGAAAATGTACTATTTTAATAATTTTTAAGAATTTCATTTTAATTTTAATAATCTCTTTCATCACGGTCAATGTAACGATGATATATAATTAAACAAATTGCGATTTTGTATGTTTCGACTTGTTCATACTATAAGTAAGTTTTTTTTTATATCAAGTTTATTTGCACAATAATATTCGTAATATATTTAAATATCAAATAATAATGCACAAGTATATGAGTATATTTGAATATAAGTGGAAACGATCAAAGAATAGCCAGCCACACTTTATCTTTAATATTTATCTCCAATATTACATATTATGAGTATTTTTTTTTAAACGCTAATACGAATATATGGAAATTTAAGTAGACACAGTCAAGGCACGATCAGACATGGCATATCGCCTTATAAGTGACGATATAACTTACCTATACTACTTTTCCTATACAAATTTTCCCCTCTTCCTCGATAATTTTAACAATGTCTCCAAATATATTTGCTCTCCAAAAATAGATTCTCTCCATATTTAACTATATTCTGAAAATCCATCGAAACGAATTCGACAGCACGGAAGGTCATCGAGCTAGCGCTACCAGGATTCTCGGGGGCAAGAGGTCGCAAGACTCGGTTCCACGGGGGGCGTAAAAAAGGTTTCTCCATCGTAGCCGTGGAATAATCGCAGAAAACAAGAACTATCCGATGTGTATAGCAAGTTGGTGAAAGCTGGAGACCTCGAGGAGAGCACACAGTGGCGCTTCCATAGGGCGACCAGCCTGGTCAGTATGGCATTGTCCGGTCTGTAGCCGCAATGCGACGTGTACCCTCTCCATCCCCCTCCCCCCTTTCCACCGACGTTTCTCTCTGTCGAAGTGGAAGTTTTCGGCCGGGTTGTTAGCGAAGTAACAAACCCCTCCCCCCACCAGGAATTCTCCCCTTAACCTTTCTCTCGCCTTCTCGAGGCGCACCACTTTTCACTTCTGTTTCCCCCGTGTATTTTGTTTAACGTTCCTTTGTTTGGTGCCGGTTGTTCGATTCGAAAGAAGTGGAGTTTGATTTCGGACAGGCCGAGTTCGAGTTCGTTTCCTCGATTCAAGCGTTTTCATTCCTTTTATTCCTTCTTTTGGAAATTTCACGTCGTTTCATGCATATGGGATTTATTTGGATTTAGTAGCATCTGATCATAATGTTCCAAGATAAGTAATTGGTCGAAGTTCTCTTATGTTTTCTTTAATTTTGAGTTTCGAGTCGATAATTTTGATTTGTAATACTTGGAAAAAATGAAGTTTAATCTAATCGTAATTCTTTCATAAAGGCGGGAATAGATTTTTAATTGAAAATTTAATTTTACTTTATCCTTTTCCTTTTTCCAGTTTTCTCGTATTGTTTAAAATTACTTAATCGAAATTCGCCGATTACTTTTCTAAATAATCAACAAATCTGTTAAGTCACATTATCTCAAAACGAAACGAAGCTTTCACATACTAATGAAAACGAATCGTTCAAGAGAAGATCGATGCGTCAGGAATCCAAACGTTATTTCTCTCTGAAGCAGCTACAAGAATGGTTCTATAAATTACAGGTCAAACCTCCACTAAAAAAAAAAAAAAAGAACAAATGATTAAAAACCAAAAGTTCCAAAAATCTTCCTTCATAAACTCCCCCATAAAAAGTTAAACGATTCGAAATAATATCATACGCATATCGATGATAATTCCGTTCCAGCGTGCAATTTCGAAGAGTGAAAGAATGGCGGATAAGCGATTGGGGAGGAAAAAATCTCGAGGAGATTGGCCCGGCAACGTGGAGAAACGAACAAAAGGATCCTTTGAACGGGACTTGGCCGCGTCTGGTTCCAATCAAAACTCTTTTCTTTGCGCAACCGAGGAATCCATCATCGCGGCAAAATTGAAACGTAACGCCGTTTCACGCGTGCACGCGTATATACACATATATATACGTGCATGTGTATGTGTATATACGCGTGCACGTGTGTCTCTCGAATCGCGAATCTTCTCACGCGTCCGCCACATTGTCGCGGCTGATTGGAATCCCCATGATGTTCCTCGTCGTTCTCATCTGCCTTGATTCTGCTTACCAACCACTTGGAAAGCCTATTTATAAAAAAGTGTATTTATAAAATGGAGGATAATGCAAACACTCGGCCTCGCCGTTGATCGTCCCCTTTGGATTTCTGTTGATGAAAGTATCGTGGCTGATAGATGGACGATCGTTACTCCTCGCATCTTTACATTTTTGGATGCGTCGTGCCAATGATTGATTCGTTTCACTGAATATTAGGTTATCAACGAAGATGGGTTAACAAGTTTGGCGATTGAACGATTAATTTCATTTATATACTGTTAGATATACTGCCTTGTTTCTTCTCTCTGTTCATTCATTTATGACGATCTTATACCACTCGTCCGTTTATATTATAATTGACTTGTTTCACTTTCACGTTCAGTGTTCCTCTCTCTTTCTTTGCTTCATCCAATTAAATTTTCTACAACTTTTATATTTGTTTCTAGAATCGATCCTCGAAACACGTGTGTATTGTTCAGTTCTAGAGACGAGAGCTCTCTCGAGAGATGAGAATCTCAGCGCGGGGCCTAAAATGCCGACAGATTTTTTTTTTTTTTAGCCACCTGAAATTCCGAATATCGATAAACCTTCCTTCCTTCTCGTCAACCGAACGAAGAAGAGAACGATCGACGAACGGCGAGATGAAAGTCGGGTTCGATTGAACGGGTTCGAGAGGGATCGCGTCGATACCAATCCCCCACCCTTCGTTCTTTTAGCACTCGACGCTGAAACTCAGCCACCTCGCGGCTTTTCTTCTCGCCGACCTTTCATATCTCGAGATCGCCTCTTGTCGACCCATCAATATTTATCAATTATCCGCACCTAGTGTCTCGACTACTTTCATCGAATTGCAAATGCGCGGGGGCTAAGAAGGATATTTTTCAATTCCACCGAAGTGTGATTCGATTCGATTAAGTTTGGAATACTTCGGTGAATGGGCTCAATTTATCCAATTTTCATCGACGAAACTGGCTTAAAAGTCGTATCCCTCTGGTCATCGTACCCCTTTGAATCCGAAGTGGTCGTTAAATTATCTCGCGATTATCTCAACATTCCATAATTTCGAAAAAGGAAGAAAAATTCCAATTTATCGTCTCGATAATTTCTCCGTGTTTGCCAAATTTCAAAATGTCCATTATAAATATGAGAGGAAGAGGAACAGGGTAAGAGATCCAAGACAAATATCGGCCCAATTGAATTCCCTCGAGGAGACACACCATTCACCCCGATACGACGCGGCCGGTGTTTTTCGCGCGACAACCTGAAAGCCACCTTACACGCTTCCTTCCCTTCTGTTCTTTTTCATCCGGCATCTTTTCTTTTTCGACTCCACCTCCACCCACTCCTTTCTTCCGTCTACAGCCGCTGTCGCTCCAAGTTCTTACTCCTCCCTCCTCCAGCCTCTTTCAGTTTCTGTTGTTTTCCCTCTCCTTTTCACCCATTTTTCTTTTTTTCCCTTTCTTTCTTTCTTTCTTTCTCTCTCTCGGCAACCGACATAAAACTTCGTAAAGAGAGGCACGCCCTCTGGGGACTGTTCGCGCTCTAACAAATATTTTCAGATTGTAGCCGCAGCAGGACGCATTATTAAAATTTACACGGCCACAATATGGGGTGGAGGCTTATTAAATGCAACCTGGGAAAAGACACGACGAAATATCCGCCATTCTTCCATCCTCCCTCTTTTATTTTCCCTTCGTTTTGTTTCGTCTTCTTTACCTCACTCTTCCCCTTCTTTCTTTTTTTTTCTTTTCTTTTCTTTTTCTTTTTTTTCTTTTTTTTTTTCCGCGCTCGAGAGTCCTTTTCGAGACGAAACGCTACGAGAATTGCCGTTTTCTTCGTCTTTATCGTCGAGAGTAGGCTCGGGCAGAATGGAGATTCTCGTTTGCTTGCTCGTGAAATACTTCTTTGAGTTTTGTTTTCCTTTTTTTTTTTTTTTTTTTTTTTCGACGAAGAAGTGTCGAAATTGAGGAGTTTTCTGAATGAAGCGAGACTTCTGAATGATTCCGGTAACAAACAAGATTCGGGGAGAGAGAAAAGGTTGTTTTGGCCAGGTGGTGAAGTATTATTCTTTGGAAAGGGTTTCTCAATGGGGATTGTTTCGGATTGTTAATCTGGTTTCTTTTTCCTTTTAAGCGTGTTTGTATTTATGCATTTTTCTTGGAAGAATACGTTTTATTCCGGTTTTAACCGAAACGAGCGACTTTTTCCCCCCCCCATTATCGTACGAGTTTTATTATATTTTTGCAAATAAGTGAATTTATTTTTATCTTAACGTTAAACAAATATTAAAACTGAAAATTAATTTCGATGTTATGTCATTTGATAAATTTAATATTGATAAATGATTCCTATATCAGTTAACGCGTTAAAGATTTTATTTTAATAATTAATAATTATAATAATAAGTAATTTATTTCACACATCAATTTATAATTTGATCTATAAAGTACCATCATAAATCGTAAATTGATTAAATTAACTAGATAGATCGATTAAATTGATTCAAATTCCTCTTTCGTAGATTCGAAGAAAACATTTGATTTTTTTTTTTGAATGAATGAAACATAACCTCAAATCCAAATTAATTCTGCTTTTTTGCGATCACATTTCTTCATCTTTCATCCCTATTAGATCATTTATATCTCTTCTCGCACATACAGTTTAATATTATAATCACGAAATTTATATCAGAATTGAATAAAATAATAAAAATTCGCCAAATTATCTAAATGTAATTTATTGCAAAATGCATTTTTCATCGATTATCAATCAACGTTACAATTAATTACCAACCAAAAACAATTTTCACCCGATTATTCCAAAAATCTCTTGTTAATCCACCCTCCTCATCTTTGAAATCCAATCCTTTCGAGGATTACGCATCCTACGAGTATCATCGAGTTTCGGGAGTATTAAACACGAGAACGGGAAGTTATTTCCCCCTCCAAAAGTTTCAATCTCAGCCAATATACTCATCCCTCGCTTCAACCCCTGCTTCGAATCGTTTCGAAATAATTTTAATTTCACAGATGAAGCTTCCCGTCTCGAATTTCGTTGTTCGACCGCGAGAAAGGTGAATAAACGGTTTTTTAACGAGAGCAAGAGACAAGAGAAAGAAAAGAAAGGAAAAAATGTTTCCTTTGTCGTCGAATACAACGCTACTTTTGGGAACGATGCTCGCGCTACCCTTTTCGACCGGCCATGGAACAATAAAGCAGCGGTGTAAAACCATGCGCGGCTAGTAAACAAGAAGGAAACACAAACGAGAGAAACCGTGGAGAATGGCGATGTTGCGGGAGAATCTTGGAGGGTTTATCCTGCGGGCTTCGCTCGTCTCGTTTCTTCGACGACGTAGAGCGGATGAATGGTGTTTATGGCGCTCCTCCGGCGAGAAAAAGAGAGAACTTTTTAGTTTTGTGTTCGTTTCTTTTTTTTTTTTTTTTTTAAATGCAATCGAATCGCCAAGCGTCGATTCGTTATTCACGAATTTGATTAATATTAATATTAATATTTTTAATATCGTGCGAGCAAAATTATGGTTCTCGAAACGGTATTATATAATACAATGCCTGATTTGCATATGTGTAAAGCGTAATCGTTTAATTTAATCAATTAATAATCGCGTATTATGCATTTAGGAGGGGGTTGTATTAATGTATAAAACAATAAACCTATGGGCTATGTAAATGCATGAATATAATTTCCCTCCTCGCCGTGCGTTTAAGGGTGGAGAAGGTCGTCGTGGAAAGGAATAGGGAACACGGAGGGAGAGGGTTGGCCGAGTAGTCGACGGCTATAAAAATATAAGCACGTTAAGCCAAGGCCGACAGGAATATGCTTTTAGCCACCTCTTGATTGTCTCGGCCTCCAGTTTGTTTTCGTTCGATTTATTTGCATTTATATATATATTGTAAAGCTACGTGGGTTGCTCTCTTTTTTTTTTTATTAATCGCTCGATTTGTTAGAGGTGTTTATCGTCGGTTATAAAGGAGACGAAGGATGTTTACTTTGGGATCGTCGAGGTCCTTGTTTCAGGGACGTTTTCACGGATGAGGGAAAGTGTGCATGGGAAATAGGGTCGCTTCATTCGTATGTCCTTCGGTTCTGGATCTGGATGTCTCGTGACAGGCATCGAAGAGGAAAGGGATAAATCGAGTGTCGTTTAAAATTGTACGTGGAATATATATTCGAAAAACGATAGTTGAAGTTTATCGAGTTTATTAAGTGTCGATAAACGTAACAAAAATACATTATGGAAAATTTTCGACCTGTTTCTCCTTTTTATTTCTCGCGATAAATTCTTCATTCGCATGGGAAAGAAATCGTGAAGAGATACTCGACGCTGTGATATTACTCGAAAGCTTATATATTTCTAGGTATTCTCGAATTTTGTTCAATGGTTATGAAAGTTGTACAGTTTGAAAAAATATCTATGAAAAAGACGCGAAGAGATTTCGACGTAAAATAAAGTTAGAAATAGCAAAGTACATTTATCCAAAATCTTCCATACTTTTAAATTTGAATAATATCTCGCTGTTACAAGTATTGCATTACACTTCCACATTTATAGAATACGTTCTTCCGCAATCTGCATATTTCTTTCAGATTTACATAATCATCTTGAAATCGTAATTTTCACGAAATTGGTTTTTGTTCGGCAAATAATTCCCTCCTTGCAACTGGAACAGTAATAAATAGAAAAATTTTCTTCCACTTCCAGAAAAATAACGCAACTTTCTCGCCCCTAATTATTTCCCTAATGCTTGTAAATAACAAGCGATGGAAAAACAGAAACGTACACAGATAATTAATAGACTTGAGCTCGAAACAATTCCAATTTATCCCGACGAATATACGCTCGTTCGATTCGAGCAACTGGTTCACTGTCCGAGCAAGTTTCTTTCCATTTGGGTAAAGGGAATCAGGACGCCACGGCCGGCCCATTATCGTCGCGTGAACGCGTCCTCGCGACGATTCTTCTGCTCGCGGAATCACGAGAACGAGCCAGTCACGCTCGTTTCCTTTTTCTTTTTCTCCTCCTCGATGGCCCGTTTCGTGGCCCCGATGCCCAATTCAATTCGCCTCACTCGTTGCGCAATTACAATCAACGTAATGGCGTTCCACGGGCCTGCCTCGTCTCGTCTTCGCTCTTTTTTCTTTTTCTTTTTTTTTTTTCTCCCCCTCTGCCAAGCGATCGCATTATTGCCTTGATTGCCGACCTCTGATTGCACACGTCGGAGGCGGAGTGAAAATTAAACGCTGGAGATTTGTTCGCTCGATGATTTTTTTCGCATTTACAATTGTGTTTCATCCTTCGAGAGGGGTGAATTCTACGAATTTTGGTGTTATGTAAGATCGTAATATCTATGGATAAATGTAATAACGAAATGCTCAACTTTGTATATGGTGATTTAATACGAACAGATTCAAATACATTCGTCTACTCGTATAATTAAAAATTGAATTCCACCATCAAAAAGCACCGAATTCACACGTACTTACTTTCTAATTCTACGATTACTCGTACGGGTGCATTACTGCGCTACCTCGAATCGATTACGGTTGAATCTATCCCTTTTTCGGGCGTGTCGTTTTAATTTTTCAGTGTACTGTGAATTCGATACGAAATGGGTTCCATTAACAAAATCGCCCTTTATTCGAGCCATGACTCGAACACGATCTCCATGGACAACGTCATGTTGTGACCACGAGGAGGTATTTTCGACATTATCCTTTCGAGGTTGCTGCGTACGAACGTCTTGACCGTGATGATCGTTTCATTTCCGGCTCCATCCTGCTCGCTATTAATAAGGAGAAACGAGGGAAGACGATGATCGACGTAAGAAGGGAATGAAATAAATGAAAAGAGAATGAAAAGACTATCTCGTAAAAATTTTTTTTTTCTTTAATGGTTTTGTCGCGATAGAAGAATTGGTGATATGAATTTTTGGAAGAGGAATTTTGAAATTTTGGAATTCGATCGTCGATTGATTTCTTTGTGAATTATTTTATTATCGTGACAGTATTGAAAAAAGGAAATTGTAAAGATCGGTATTGATGAAATTTTTAACATTTTGTCATCGCGTTTATGTATGTATTTTATGTATAAAGAATAAAATCGCGTTTGGCGAGTTACATTTTGAAATTCAATGTACTTTTTAGTGCCGATCTCATATTGTTATATTTTCATTGAATATATGTGGTTTAAAAAAAAAGGAATTAATATACAAAATTCCCAAAGTGAATTGTATTGTTTAAAAGATAAAATTTGTATTTCTATTATTTTCTTTTTTTAAATTCAGAATCGCCGAGCAAAATTCGATTATTGAATAAACGAAAGAAAATAATAATAGCATTTTTTGGATAAGATAATAGAACACTCGTTACAATTCTATCTTTCTAATGATCGAACTTTAAAAAAGATTTCATTTGTTTGTTAAAATATTTGTCTGATTATAATTAAATATATTTTCCTATTTGTCCAATCATTTTTACTTCAATTTGTCTATCTACAATCTTCAATCAAATTAAACATCAATTTATATTTTAAATTAAATTAAATTAAATTTCTAAAAAAAAAAAAATCCATGGAATCAACGAAATCTTATATCAAAAATCGTATGTTGAACAAATTAACAAATTGTCCATTAAACAAATCACAGCCCGCAAAGAATATCAGTTATATATTTTCGAACTAAGATGGAGACACGAGAAGAAACGCCACTTTCAGTCAGTCGAACGATTTAATATTTTTTTAAACGAGAATTCAAGATAACCAAAGAAAAGGGGGCCGGTAGCGTTCTTTCGTCCCGGTTCTCGTATTTTTTAACGCCTTCACACTCAATTATATCTGACGTATCTCATCCTCGACAGGTTTTCCTCGACACGCTATCTTCATCCCTCTCCCTTTCCTTCTCTCGCTCTCTCTCTCTCCGTTCAAAGGCCACGATCCAGTGCCCTCGCTTCACCCGGAATTAATTTATTACGGCGACTGGAACGTGGCACCGGTGATGGTAACTCTGTTAATGGGTAACAATGTTTGCAGACCGCGCGTGGACAAAGAGAAAGAAAGAGAATAGGAAACGAGGGTGCGGGTCGAACGAGTTTTTCACCCCTCCCCTCCCCAAGTGACCCAATTAATTCGCGGAGAGTTCGCCGCGGCAAATGCGAAAAAAACTCAAAAATGGGTGAATGACGAAACATGCCATCTGTCGGGACGGAGAGGGAGAATTCATTTTCTTCTTTCTCTTCGCTTCTTTCTCGTTCGAGTTTACCAATTTTGGATTCTTTCTTTCTTTCTTTCTTTCTTTCTTTCTTTCGCGAGAAGAATTGAAGAGGACACGTTTTTCAGACGCTGTTTTCGCATCAATTTTGACCTAATTTCGCGACTAGTGGGCTTTATTAGAATACTTTGTTAATCGATACAATTGTACGTGAATTCTTTTCACGATATTGTTTTAAGAAACTTGTAATCTTATCAATTGTTATTTCATTTATCTCATTATTCTCTTCCCACCCCGTATCTTCATTTCATTTGATTTTCGAATTAACGAGGATTCAAATTTCCAACATCAATTCTTCTTTTGAATATTCGTATCTATCTGGTCACAGAAAAAGAGAAAAGAAATGTCAATCAAAATCGTTTCGACCGTTATTAACTTACTTATCTCTCGGGATGCCGAAACATCGCACGATCGTTTAAACAGCGTCCTCTAAATCCTATCCGCGTTTTTTCCCGCGAAAACTGAGCACCCGTCGAAGTAATCGCATGCAAATTGAGTTCGAAGAGCGGCACACGTTGCGCGGATTAAAGCTCGAACGAAATCTGTTTAAGCGTGAGCGCGCACAATCGATCAGAACCTTTGTGGATATCCTTCCCTCTCTCGATGGCGGCGAAAGATCAGAAGATGCCGTTCGCGAAAAATGCGAGCGAATCCTCGCATTACTCTTCCTCCGTTAGAGTGCACCTTAGGAATAAGGGTTTAATAAGTGAATGGAGGGTTGCTTCCGTATGAAATTTAATTAAGCGAACAGTGTTACACCGAGTGGAGATACGAGGGGAGTTGGGGATTTTTTAATATGAAAATGCTGGCGGGAGAACCGGTTTATCTCGGCGCGAAACTTGGAAAACTCGCGAGAGACATAATCGTAAAGGAAAAGGAGTAGCTTCCGAGGTCGTTTCGAGGAAATCCTCTCTGCACCTCTGCAGGATGGAGAATAGAGAAACAAGGTCGCCATCATCTGCCTTACGAAAATTTCTTTTCCAAAATTATCGATACTTCTAGATCTTTTCTATTTTATGGGAAGAATTATTTCGTTGCAGTCTCTCGAAGTCAGTTTTTTCTAATAATTCTTAATAATTTCTTTGGATTCTTCAAATTTTTAGTAATATCTTTGAACGAAAATGATTATCGAACAGACTGCTCAACGATACATTCTGACAGTTTTACTCGATCCATCGTCCATCCACTTCCTTCCTTCCAGTGAATGAGAGCAGTGACGCAGAGTTTCGTTCACGAGCTCGCCGGCAATTCGAATCGAGCCAATCGACCAGAAAACAGTGGAAGGAAGGAGGGGAAGGAGAGGTCGAAAGAGAGAAGTAGAAGGTCGGTCGAAGGAGGTGGAAATTTCAGCGGCGTCACTGGTTTTATGTCATTCCCGCCATTCGGCGGCTTCCATTTCCAGTCTGGGCCACTGGAGCTCGTAATTCAAACACGATCCAGCAACGAACGAAAGCCGTCGTCGTCGTCGACTTCCTCTCCCACATTTCTCCAACCCCTCTCGGCTCGTAACTCACGCCGACTCGCTCCCTCTTTGGCGTCCGGTTTTCCAACAGACCTTGCCTCCTCCCACTCTGGCCCCGCAGCAACCCGATAAATTCGATATTTGTTTCAACTTACAGTTTCGTCCTCAACCCTATCTCTCTCTCTCTCTCTCTCTTTTCCCTCTCTTTCTGTTCCTCGTCCCGACTCGAAGAAAATTGTTTTTCGTAGCGAGAAACGAGGCACATACACACGTAAACACGTACACGCGGCGTCAGATGCATGCCCCACCCCTATGATGGACGCCTGCCATTACTCATTGAACGTATAAACGTGGATATATACGGTTCATATAATGCACGGCTGTGCCGGAATTAAACGATCGACGTAGTAGTTGGCTCGATATTCGACGGGGGTTCGAAAGAAGAGAAGGAAAAAAAAGAAAATTGGTCGCTGAGACGAGATTTCGAGGGTCTCTCGTATCGATCCACGCCCACGTTTCACGCTTCGTATCGATGATGTGAGTTGAGCAAGTTTGGTGGACAATCGTCGCGAGCCGTTGGATTATTCGTTAAAACGTGTAAATATTCGATAAAAATGTTCGTTTCGATTCGATCATTGATTCGATTTTCTCGTGTTATATTGGATACGAGTGGATATTTCAGATACGTTTTGCTACGGGTGTAAGTAGAAATAGTCAAGGTATAGTCAGACGCACGTCTCGGATCTAATATAAACGATATATGCATTTTCTTTCAACGTATTACGATCTTTGGTGGTGTCTTTATATTAGAAATATTGGATGTTTCAGGCGAAATAGGTTGTATATTAACTGTATAAGTATAAGGAAATACAGTCGAGGTATATTTCAAAGCCTGTAAAGTAAGCAAGATTATTTGCATTTATTTATAATCAGTTGACAGTTTTCTTGTAATATTGAATACACGAATATATTTCAGAGAAAATAAGTTGAGCTGTTATACCCTGAATAGAAACAGTCAGGATATGATCAGCCATATTTCATCGCCTCTACCATAAACGACGTATTATCTACTTTCACTTGTCTCGTATTTATAATCGTTGATAGTTTTTTTATAATAGCTTCTCCATTGATTTCCTTTTATAACATATTATAATTTTACTTTTTAATGAACATGCTATAATTGTACACATTTTTATTGTACTAAAGATTGTTACATAAGTAATCATGCAATCTTATTTTAATCGAGTAATTCTCACGCTTTTTCCAAATTTTTTGCAAGCACAATTTCACATCCCTCCTTTCTCGATAATTTCAATACTTTCGTAAAAGAAATTTATGCAAAGTATTAACAAAATATTCAGCGCTCGAAAATATCACACACACAAAAGAGCGGGAACAGTTCTTTGATTACAATTTCGTTGCGTATATCGTGAAAGTGGAGAGAGAGAGAGAGAGTTCAGCTGGCTCGAAACGAGAAAAAAAAAAAAATAAAAGAAAAAAAAGGAAAAAAAGAAATAAAAAGTATCTTGCGTGGCATCCGTCCGTCTGTGTACACGTACACGGGCCGTGCACAGGCCTAGAATGGAATTATTTGTTGGTTATTCACGTCGAGTGGAGGACGAATGGTTTTGACGTGAAAAACGAGAGAGCTTTTCTACTCTTCCCGCGACGCGTGACCGTGGTATTTTTAACGGCGTAACGTGATATTTGTCGTGGTTAGACCTTTGCCTTCCGTCGACTGTTCGTCGAATTTCGACTTCAACCCCCCCTCCTCCTCCTCTCTTCCCTCTTTTTTCAATTCGCTCGGGTCTTTCTATTTTTTGAAAAAGAGAAAAAATTCGAACGTTAAATATTCGAAACGAATAGAAATGTCGACAAATATATCGAAGAGAGATATGAGTTGGTTCTTTATATTATTTTCAACACTTGTGCTTACGAAATGAACGAGAGTAGCGGATCGAAATATCAGCTTTTAGCCGGTTCGAATAATAAAATTTTTTATTATTGCTTTCCGTCGGGGGATACGTCCTCGTGAAATTTTATTTCAGGCATCAGTCTTGTCTAATACCTCTTCCGTCTCTTTATAGGTGACATCTCTCTTTACGCGGGGCTGGCGTTAAAAAAGGAATTATATTTTAATTGCGAAATAATGCAATGCTCGTCAATAAATTTTAAATATTTTGTCGTTATATATCGTCGCATGATAAACGATATTGTATTGCAAAAAATGAAATTTCGAAACACGCTTTCGCAATCCCACGTTAATTTGTGTCGATTATTGTAAGAGTACTTTGAAGAAGTTTATTTGAAGTTGTTCTTTATGCACCATTGCATGAATTAATTATACGTTATACGATTTTTTGATGGAATTGTGTTTGCTTGGAATTCGTTTCGCCAGAATGAGCTTAAACTTGATTACATAAAGTTTATATATTCATAATACTTTGTTTGTTCAGTTATAGAATGGACAAAATCGAGTAATTAATTTTTGAAATAAAGAATTTTTCAGAGTTAGATAGTTTGCTCTTTGAATAGAAGAATTTAAATAGTTTTACTTTTTTTTTTTAAAATTGAGAATTGATATATTTGATTTCCGAATGGTTCGTAAATTTTATCAACGATAAATTTTCATAAATTTATGCAAATTGTACGCATACACTGTTAATACATTCGTGAGAACTTTTCGATCGATTCTGGAGATCAAAATTAAAATTGGTATACAAAAATAAGCTAAGAGAAAGCTTATTTATTAAATTACTAACAATTTAATGATGTTTAATAATTGACAGAGAAAGATCCAATGCAATCTTAAATTGCTTTATAATTTAACAAACAAGCTTCAACTTTTATTTCTAGAATCGTCTCTCATAAATACATACAGTAGACATAAATAATACAAAATATAGATTGACAAATTATACATTAATAATCAATGTAATTTACTTACTTACTTTAACACAATTTGTTAACGGATATCACAGTAATCAGTAATTGTCTCGAAACAAGAACAAGAATCTGCTTACCAGGTTAAATGTATCTCAGTCTGTCGTATATGTCTTTCTTCCACTCTCTCTCTCTCTCTCTCTCTCTCTCCTCTCCGTTATAATAGAGTTTAGCTCTTATTACACGAGCCTCTAAATGCTCCGGTCTTGAAACACAACCCCTCGACAGCCTTCCCCGTTCCGTTCCTACTTGATGTTTCTGTCAAACGATAGGTAGCTACAGATGTTACCAATATCCTTGGCTCATTTGCTCAGACAGCCGATATAGCGACTAATTAACTCCGGAATACGCGGTATCGCGATTCCCCGCGAATTTGTCCGTAATTTGTTGGATGAAATGAGACGCGCTTAGAAATAAGGTGATTAATGACTCAAGATCAATTCTTAAAAAGCCTTTATTTAGAAGTATTTGTTTAACATCGCTTCGTTTCGTTGTTGAAAAAAATAATTTTCTTAATAATAAAGTTTTTATTCTACTTAGTTTCATTTATTCATATAATTATTCCTTGCACGTAATTTCGATCGTAGAAGATCGCTTCGTACATCTCCTACGTTTTAAAAATATATTTGTAATATATATATCATAAATCATTGGACACTAATTTTTAGATCATTTATCATTATGCATTATGTAAATATTCAATACCTTTCAAACAATTCTTTCAACCTAATATTATAAATTATCTAATATTATATTTCTTCCTCTCTATCCAATGTTTTTCGATAACATTCCACTGGAATGGAAAAAAAAAAAAAAAAGAAACCGATTAAAACGATGAAACGATCAACACGATATCGGAACGATATCCGTCTATCCATATCCTGAGACGTATCGTTAACCGACCAGTGATTTATAAACGATGTACAACCCTTCATCCCCATTGTTGTCCCGCATTGTCGACGTCGCCGGGTCCCTTGGTCGTTAAACAGATCGCCGGTTCGAGTGATCACGGGTATACGTCCTAGTAGGAAGCGATAATATTGTCTGTACACGATCTCGTGCCAGTAATTAGGTACACGAGGCCACGATACAGCCTCACTTCAGGTTGTTGTTCACCAACGGAGCCGCGATGTTATCCCCCTTCGATAACATTGAACACCGAAGATCGTTCCCTTCGTTCCCTTCGAAACGATGGCAGATGTTGTTCCCAATATCATCTTGGTGGAACGGCAAACACGGCGGCGGGTTAACCGTTTTCGAGCCGTGGACCGAGTTTCTCGAGCGTGACCCCCTCTCCTCCCCTCTGTAATAGTCGAGGAGATACGATGTTGTTCACAAGGGTGAAGTTCGAGGGCGGGGGAATTTCCTTGAAATCGAAACTTTTCTCTCGTTTCATCTTGGCGCGCGAAGAGTTACTTGTTAATTATGTTCTATAAGGTCACTCGAATACTTTTGGACTGTTATTGCTTGGAATGTGTCGGATCAAATTTCGTATCGCGAGGGATCGAATAATTTAAGTTATAATAAGAGGGAGAATAATTTATTCTCGAGAATTCTTCGCAATGGATTCTTCTTTGCGATTTAGACCATATCTAGTAACGTGAAACACGTAGATGGATAAAATATCGCGAGATAATATATTCATGGCTAGAGAATGAATAATGAAATGTAATTGGATCTTCGTTTATATTCGATGATTCATGTTATCGCGAAATTATCATATCAATCGGAAGAACGAGTTCTATTGTTATATATAAAGTAATTTTCTTTCTCTCTTTATACATGTATAATATAAAGTGTCTGTAAAAAATAAGAAGGTTCTTAAGGTAATTTCGAACGCGTCTTCCTCTGTAGAAATTTTCATTTTCGTCAACTTCAGAACCCGTAGATTCGTCGCACCACGCGGTAGCGTTGGGTACGAACCGTGGTTGAACTCGAACAAACAATATGTATCTAGGCAACAATATTTTGGTAGCTATATAGAACTGTTTGTCTTGTAAGTCTTAACACATTTAACGCTTTCTCAAAAAAATGTAAAGAATCAGTTTGGATCCTCTTTGATCATCTCTTGCAATTATCTGGAATTATCTATTTTGTCCAAATGTTGTCGAGAAGTTGCGTATTTCGAATTTCATTTGTCGTGAACAACGAGAGAAGTGTCTTTATCTTTGCCTCTACGCGTTGTCTCCTGTCGTCCTTGCCGTGCACGTACCTGATCGGCCATGAAACGAGTGTATCGGTGATGTATTTATACGTGCGCCACGTCAATGCTTCTTCTTTCGCGAGAATAGTCGCGCGACAGGGAATAATCTCTGCGTACGTACACAACGTGATCGTGCTCCCCAACCGGATGCTATACAGCCAAGGATAATATTTTCCCCGACATTGAGAACGTGTGTGTAACAATCGACGACTTGTAGCTCGTTCAAAGGAATCTATCCATTAAGGAATTATTTATTTTTGGCCTATCTATTTTTGCTTTTAATCGTGTTAAAATAATAATATGAGTTTAATCGAACAGTATTTAAATGTCGAGTAATCTTATCGTTTCTTTTTAATTTAGTTTCTTTCCTTCGATTCTCATTTAAAATATCATTTACAATGACATTTTTGTTATTGCAATTCGTTAATGCATGCAGTTTATTAGATAGATGACAATTGGATCCATAAATGGTTCAAGATTCGTTGCGCGATTGTACAAGGTTTTAATAAAATCATCATTGATTTGATCATTAGTTATTGATCGATTATTGAATTCTAGTTAAATTCCTGATTATCCGAAGTATTATTCCAATTATTTGAGCATCTGTTGTAAACGCAGAAAAACATATAAATTAGTAGATTAATGCTCTGCAATTCGAGTTATAATTTTATCAGTTTGGTTGAATCCACTTGTTCGAATCTTATTTGAAATTAAAAAATTAAAAATAGCGGGACATTTTAATTAATTATTCGATCCTTCTCTTCTATTACATTTTCAAGTTATTACACTTTTACACTTGACGAAGAACAACGAACGAAATTATTATTTACCCTCTTTTGCGTCCCCTAATCCACGACATTATTGAAATAACAAGATTGAATCGCGCTATATGCAAGATCCTTACTGCACTATCTTCTCAATCGACGCTTCGAAAAATCGTGTCCCGAGCTTCAACGTTTTCCAATCTTCCACCTCTTCGAGAATAGTTTGATTTTTCCATTCTCTTCCCCCTCGTTCTTTCCTTCTCCTCGCTTTCTTTTTTCGCCTCCCCTGGTTCATCTCCTATCGCACGATGGATACTCGTCCACCGGTAGTAATGGGCGTATCTTCGTTCCAAAGCAAGTCAGAAGGAAGGGTAAAAGGAAAAGGGAAGTCTTCTTTTTTTTTTTTTTTTTTTTTTTACTCCTTTCATTCGATCGATCCAAGTTTTCGGACGAAACGACTTATTCCAGTCGATCCAATCTGTCCCTATTCTATTCTTCTCCACGTGTAACCATGCAGTTGAGAATCCTTTGTCACGGACGTTGGACCCGGATGGATGGAATGCGATTTCTGGTGACCCGTTTCCTTTTCACGTTTAAACTGATCGATCGTGCCTCGATGAATCCAGCCCGGTAATTAAGTCTTTGAACATTTTTTCCCCCACCCCGGGGAATTTCTTAGGGGAAAATTGGGGAGGCGAGAAAGTTTGTTACGCAGGAAGGAAAGTTTCTTATGCAGTTCTTCCGCGGCGACCTATTTCAGCTTTGCCCGCGCCCATCCTTCCATTCTGGCTGGCCATTATTCTCACGAATTATCCGATTAATTCGATTTATACTTAAATTTCATAGGAATTGCGGTTGATTCGGTTATTTGAGATCATCAAAAATTGTATCAACTATGTTTGTTAATCCTTTTTTTCAATTTCTGCTTTCGTAATTAATATTTCTCGGTTATTCGTTTTATGTGAGAAATTATGTATTTAACAAAATGCTTTTAACTTTAACTTCCATATCTACATCGTTAAAGATTTTCTAATTGTTTCTTATCATTATTTTACTCCAATATTTATATTTTATTATTCTCTAATATAATATGATGTTTTCTTAAACGAATCAATTTATCATAAAAGCCAGTAGATCTCAATACACCAAATTACTCAGAGAAAGGACCATCGGATTATTTTCCATTATTTCATAGATTTTTCGTTCGTTTTAATTCGGAAAATTTTTTTTCGAAGGCTTTCGAAAATCGTTCCTTCCCCTTTATGATATTCAACAATATCATAAACCCAACAGACATGCCAAGACAGATAGATACGCATCAATCATCTTCAATAAACGAATCGGTTCGCCGAAGAACCTAATTGGTCCAACGATTCGACCCTCCACCCTCACCCTCGAATTCACCGATACCATCTTAAAAATCTTCCAACTGCCTTGTCGCCCATCGCTAATGGACGATTCATCTTCCATCCACGACAGGCCAAATGAATAAGAGTATAAGAACTTTCCTTCTCTTCTCCCCTATTATTCCTTTACCATTGGACAAAGTCGACTTATTCCGCTCGATCCGCTCTCTATATAATATCATCCTCTCTCCACCGTCCATCAAGGATCCAGTTAGTGGAAAGCATGGAGGGCGCATGCGTCGATTGGATGAAACCGTCTATATAACTGTATTTTTATCCATGCCTAACCGTTTGTACGGATTTGATTCGATATCACGGTTCGCAGATTTGTGTAAAGCGTTGCTGTCGTGTTTGAGACCCGATGTGTGACGTTGAAACGTCGAATGAGTCAGATCAGAAATTATATAAGATGCAATTTTTCTTCTCGTTTTTTGAATTTTTTGGATTTTTGTTGCAGTTGTGATATCGTCATCACAGTTTATCTTAACCCAAACAATTCAATTTTCAACTTGTCAACGATATACGTAAGCTGTTCTCATAGCTCGCTTTCGACAATGTTAATCCTTGCATCTCCCACATCTATCGATTGTGTACAGGTTCAACCTCTCAGGGGATCACTCGAGAGTGGCAAGTTTTCTTTCGATGTGGAAACGTTGCATCGATGGTTGTCGAGTTCGAGAAGATGGCGGTTGTTGTTTGTTCGAGGAAAATTTCTGACGTTAACGCAGGGAGCCGATGGAAATGATAAAGTAGGTTCGATGTTTTATTACCGAAGTAGTTTGGTAAAAATAATATTTGGGGAGATTTTTTTTTTTTTTGTTTACTCTATCTATCTAACTTTTCATCAGGATCTTCCATCGTTTGAAAATTTATGGCGATTTATAATTTATAAGCTTGAAAGATTCTCTTCAGAAAATTTATAACGATTAGCTGAAATTCACAATTTCTCAACAGAGAGAAGCTAAAAAATTAGGAATAGATTAGCATCACACATAACAATTGCATGAAACATACTTTAAAACTGTATACACACCATGCACGTATTTTCCTCGGCAAGCTAAAGAATTAAGAATTAACGATAAAAATCGAAAGAGAAACAGGAAAGAAATTCATCCTGTACATAATCTGTCCAATTTCTCAACCTCAAGCTTTTTTTCCCCTCTTTCTTCCCCACAGAGATCATAATAAGAGTTACGGTTTCAATATTCCGGGGAACGGTTTCACCGGAGCCGTGGCCAGATTCGCGCCGGTAGTCGGCGGGCAAAAAGATTGAATTTATGGAAATCGCATCGAGAGAGAAGGAAGGAAGGAAGAACAAAAAACGAGGCGGTTTCTGCCGCCACGTCGTAAACGCGCCTCTATTTACGAGCATCATCGACCCCGGCGGATCCAAGAATTTCTTTCTTCCGCGAAAATTCGAGGAAGAAAAAGGAAGAAGTTGGAAATTTCACTCTCTCTTTCATCCCCTTCTTACTTCCATCCACGTTTCTGTTTTTAACCTGAGATAGGATATAATTTTTCAAGATAATAATCCCCCTCTCGTCGTTCCAAGCTAGAGTCTCTTTTCTTCTTTTTTCCCCCCCTTTACTTGGCCATCCACCTTGCTAAAGCAAAAGGATCACTCGATTCGAGGATCGTCGTTTCTTTCTTTCTTGTCGTGCCTCTTCTCTTCCTTTCTTTCTTCCTCTTTGCTTCTCCCTCTTCGTTCGTTTCGAACGAAGAAACGATGCACGCTCCACGGGTTCGTTATATCGTTTTTTGATAATCGTTGGGGAAACAGGCCTCGTTATTCCTTTATCGTGGCACGATATTATTTACCGAATCGATGGGTTTACGATCGGTATGATAATGATTCCTTAACGACGTGGATTTGCGGTTTTCTTCTCTCCTTTCTTTTCTTTTCTTTTCTTTTTTTTTTTTTCCTCCTTTCTCGAGTGGGAATATTGACTCGGTTGATCGGATTGCTATTGATCTTGTTTACTGGACGTCTGATCAAAGTCGTCTACCCTCCACTTAAAGAGGTAGGACGGTATTACGATTTAATTGGATGCGTTTTGATTGTTGGTTCGATTTTGATCTCGGCCACTTTAATAATCGAGTGTCGATTTTCGATCAATAAAAATTCATTACGATTGAACGATATATATTCAAAGAGTTAATTTATTTTTAGAATATTTTTAGAAATATTATTAAAAATTATCGAATTATTATAGAAATCTACACTGCTTATCACTGCTCGTGCTATCGTTCGTTAAATGGAAGAAAATATTTTCTCGCAATTGAGCGGGAACGGGATGCTAATTATCCACGGAAGAAATGTTTAAACAACGATTAATTATCCCGCCAAGTTTAAATAATCGGTGGATAAATAAATAACGATGAAATTACTTGATTCGTTCGCGCGATCGTTTAATTATCACGATAAAAGCCAGCTCGGTTATACGGATTACGCCAGAAAACGGTTCCAAAAGTCGTTCCACAACGAGAGCTAGTTTGTTTGCCTCCATGTAATCCCGGCAAATTTACAAGTTACAAACCAGCTTCGTTTTCTTCTCTGCGAAATGACCCATTCATCAGCTGTCTTTATACACATATTACAACAATTAGCAACTAATAGGTGTAATGAATTAACGTTACCACGCTTGTGATCAGTATTCATCCATGGAGAGGATATATTAAGTGTATATTGGTATCGATTTGGATATTGGATATTCATCAAGTAGCATCAAATTCAGAGATAACGAGAGATAACGAAACTAATTTTGATTAATTGATTATAACGATTATAACAATTTTGAATTTGGTGTACAGAAATGTCCATCGAAGCTTATTACGATTAAATTAAATGTGAAGTAGAAATAGATTGAGACTACTCTTGTACGTCAATTTTTAAATTTTCTTATCCCTTCTGACACTAGCGAGCAACTTCTCAAAAAACTTCTCATCTTTTTGATGATCTCTCTATCAAAAAAAAAAAAAAAAAAAATCAAAGGAAGAAGAATGATTGCACGTACAATCTTTTAAAAACCAAAAAATCGGTACAGTTCCTCTTCTTCGAGGAGTCAATGCTCGGTCCTCGAATCTTCGACGTCTCCTCTCCTCCATCTTCCCGTCCACCTCCATTCACCCCCATCCTCCCCTCGTCGTATTTTCAAGCGGCCGTGGCGCTCGAGTGAGACGCGATTGTGCCGTCTCGGCCACTGAATTCATCGACATGGAAAACCCATTCTTCCGTGAAAAGAAGCGAACTCGTTCACGTGGCCGCGACCGCCACGTCATAATCCACCGTGTACCCGCATCCCAACGCGAAAATCTTGCGTGTTTCTTTTCCTTTTCTTCTTCTCTTTTTGTCAATTTACCGACCTTTTTTCTTCTCCTTTTTTGGGCGCGGATCGAGGATAAGGTCGATAATTTGTCGACTGCTGGAACGAGGATTCTAGATGGTTTGATTAATTTTGCTGATTGCGGGGTTGATCGAGGGGGAAAAAAGTAAGAAGAAAAATTCGTTTCGTCAATTTTATTTTCATTTTGTCTCGAAGACGAATTTAAAAGAAATATGATTTTGTATTTGCTACGAATATTAGGATCTTTCCAATGAAATTTTTAAACGAAGGATTTTGAAGAAATTTTAAAAGTTAGATTTCTAAAGTATGTAGACGTTAATGTTACTGCAAAATTGATTGTGTATTCAAGCAATAACAAACGAAAGCAAGTATCTTCTGCCTGGTAAAAGCGCCACAGAACACTTACTTAACAATCGAATGCATTCACTGGAATTCGAAACGTATTGCTTGAATGCTCGAGTGATCTCGACGAACGTTTTTATTCTCTATAAGGTGTGAATACAACTGAGAATAAAATTTTCGAGAAATCATTCGCGAATGTGTCTGCTTTTATCCTCAAACAGACTCTCTCTCTCTTACGTTGTTTAATAATTTAAAAGGAGAAGCGAAAATTATTATTTATCGTTGAGAAAAATTATCTTCGAACCGAGCCATATTGAAAATCGAATTTCGATTACACAACAATTAAACGCTTATTAAATTGTTCCGCCAATTGAACACACTTCTTTGACGATCACCGATAAACACGAAACAACAATCGCATTGCTCCCCCCCCTCCTCCCTCCCCTAACTAAAACTAAAATTCGCCGCAACTTCCAAATCGTCGATCGATTTGGTTCGAGAGATCCGATCACCAATTTTGCACCTCGTTGCACAAAGACGCCCCAACGCAGAATTAATCTCGCTTCCAAAGAGGAGGAAGGGGAGAAAAGATGGCCAGCTTTCACCCTGATTTTATTCCTCGTGCACGTTGCCACGTGCAAAGATCCTTTTGCCCGCCGCATCGATCGTCTTCCCTCCTCCACTTCCGCTCAAGAACCGCAACCACTCGCCGGCACATGCACACGTCGAAGGCCGTGCTCAAGTATGGAAGCGGCAAAGGGCGGCGGGCAATAAAGCCTTTCCTTGGCCCAGAGGCCATCTTCCGTTATTACGGGATACTTTACGTACGTACTCGAGACGTATTCTCAGCTACTAGAATTTGCCAAAGAAGAAAGGAGAAGAATAACGAGAGCAACATGTGTTGATCCAGTTGTCGACGCAGGTTGAAAAAGGAGTAATCTATGATCTGTTCCACGAAGGAAAAAGAATCGATATTATTTTTGCACATTTTTAAAAATAAGAAAATTAGTTAATAAGAAACTTGTTTGATTTCATCGAGTTTAAAGTATTTTGAGTCGAGCTTGGAATTATATATTTTTTTTATTTTAGCATATTGTGGAGGCCATGTTGTGGAGAATGAAATAATCTTTATAATTCTTTTCTGTGTTTGATTGTTTGTAATTCAATTATAACCTCTTCGATTGTTCAACTGTTAATACGTATATTAAAAGAGTATTTGATGATATAGGTAAATTAAATTACACGTTTAATTTCGTTTCTGTGTTCATAAAAATTTGCATAAAAATAAGTTACACGTAGCGATTTATTAAAAATAACTTATCTGAAAGGATCTCACGGAATTATAAATTCATTTCTTCAGAATCCTCTCCAGTTATAATTATCTATCGTGTATTGCAACACTAATGCTTAATCCTTCAATAATGAACATCCTATTGCACACAAATTATACACATAATTATCTAATAGTAATTCGTGTAGATTTTGCCATTTGCCAAAATTGCCAATAATAATTTAAAGGACGCTTAAATCTTTAGATAAAGTTTCTCTGTCGTAGCTAAAAGTCGAGAGATGAACTTTTCGGGGCTGAAATATTATTGTGTATTATCTCTTTTTCATATCGAAATTATCGTTAACAATTCACATTCAAATTCAAATCACGCTTGGCAAGTTAATTCTCCATCTCGTATCGAATTTCAACCCCTTTCCTCCTCATTGATTCCACGATTGAATGGAAAGTTGGAATGTTTCATCCCTTCTTCTCAAACGAAGAAAGTATCCCAGAGAGTGGAGTTTACAAGTCTCTCTCTGTTGAGAGCGGAGTGTATTCACCAGCAGGTTATTTATCTTTGCCGGGTGCGCGTTCCGAGGTAAAAATCAACGAGGGAGAAAGGAATTCGAAACCGAAGTTTAAAGCAACCCCCATAACCCGTATAATTAATTCAGCCTGAGAAAACCGATAAACACCCACTCGCTGAGAACAGATTCTCTCTTCTTATCAAGTATCCGAGCAATAACAATCTAATTGCATAATCTTAGACGTTCGATTTCTCGTCTCGATCTCATCTACATCTGATAATTTCTGAATGTTGTGGAGGATGGACAAATTATTGTCGAAGATACGTGCGCATCGTGGATATTTGCTACAATAACCAAGGAAGGATTATGATTGGGTAGGAAATTTGGCCGGGATTAGGAATTTCGTTCGATGGAAATTCCTCGAAACTCTGTTATTATTACGGAAGCTTGGAGAAGCTTCGTTCGGGCAATTAATCGGTTGTAGCTTATATTAATCCGAGCTGTTCTTAATTTTTCAGACGATAGAAATTCTCCAATAAATTGTATATTGTAACGTGACGTTTGAAATATTTTTTTGAAAAATTTACTCAACTTGAAAAAGATTCGCGATCGTTTAATTGTTACTCGTGTCGATTGATTAATAGATCGTCCAACAAATATCTTACTGACTTTATTCCTGAAAATAATAACGTTAAAAGAAATTTTCGTTAATTTTAACGCGTATATACAAAGAGAAGAAAAAGAGATTATTGTTCTAGTAACGTCTTTCAAATCAATTCGTTCGAAGCTACAATTTCGAACGCGCCATTCGAAAATACATCCTCGACGGTGCCATAAACGCACAACTGCCATAAACGCCATTCCGTGAAGGGTTGTGTAAAACGTCGAAGAAGGGGTGGCGCGGGGGAAGAGAAAGGACGTATACAAAATTCATAATCTCACGGCGTTATAATGTTTGCCAGGATAGCGGGCTGTATAGAAAGTCCTGGTATGCATAAAGCGCGGTGATGGGGCGGTATATGAGAGGGGAGGGGAGAGGGTTGATACTCGGCTGTGAGTAAGGAAATATTATGACTGGAAGCATACAGTAGACTGTAATGGATCGCCGTGAGCGGCCCACCTAGTTGCATTCCCACTTTATAAATCACCACCTGTACTTACCTGCTGAAAAATCGGCCGTAGCGGGGAATAATCGAGGGTGGGTCGTTCGTCGCGTGTTTTCTCGCGAGATCATTCTTTCTTCCTCTTCCTCCTCGAGTTCGAACGGGATAACGGTGTATCAACGCGAAAAGGAAAACTTTGCTTCGATGGATTTCCTTTTGAAAGTTGTATCATGGGATTTTGTATTAATAAATTGACAGGTAGATTGACATTGTTTAAACATTTTTGCGATTTTGATGGCTGTCTTTATTGTTTATCGTTTTTCAAAGGTTATTGCGATTGTATTGAAATTGAAATTTTTATTATCGCGTGAGAGAAAATATTTTTATTTATATCTTGGACAAAATTGTGTTACTCGGGATTTTTCGATTGGATTTTTCTGTGTGATATTCAAAACGAAGGTGAAGCGTAAATATAAATAAACGGATATTTAGAAGAAAGGTTTGTGTTACAAATTTTTCGAAAGCAAGTTTCCTTCTTTCTGCGAAACAAGAATTGATGCGATGTAGAAGACGCCGCGCTTTGGCACCGTTTTTAGTACTCGAAAACGGCACTAGAGGTCGGGAGTTGCGCAGAAGAAGAGAACAAATAGTGGTAAGGAAATGGAAGAACGTTTTAAAATATCTTAGAACGTTTATTAAAATGAAAATTATTCTTACATTTCGATTGATACGTTCTGATATCAAAAATCATCTTTTTTATTTTTATTTTCAGTTAATAAATCAATCTCTCTTTATTCTTCAAAGTAGAAAAAAAGATGTACGTTATTCCAAAGCTGTTTCATTCGTTGAATTTTAAAAAATATTCCTCTCTGTTATTGAACGAAAAAATTTAGGAGGAATTAAAGTGAGAAGAATACAATTTTTTATTATCTATCTCATTAATTGCAATTCCAATTACCTTCAAATTACAATTTTTATAATCACCAACTTCTCCAATCGAGAAAATAAACAGATTTGCAACCAGTTGAACGATCAACAATTCAATTTCTCCTTTTTGATTGAAATTCAAGCTCGAACGACCGATTTCGCATAACGTGAATAATATATAAACTCCGGTTGACCAAAAGTTGCCCGATGTAAACACGGGTTAAATAAAAATCCACTTTTTTAAATTCCGGTCCAGCAATCTCCCAGCGTAACCTTCTCTCTCTCTTTCTCCCTCTCTCTTTATTTTTTTTCAAGCAAAAGTTACGTTCTTGGCGTGTGTCCGTGTTGTATTAAATCCGTACTCGGTGGTACATGCAAATGCGCGAAAGTTACACTCGCGTTTACGCGATAAATCATTGTTAAAGTAGAGAATTTCCCCCCTCCTCCTGCACTCCCTTCTTTTTTTCCTTCTTTTTCTTTTTCCCTCCACGCTCCAACATAAACAATCATAAATCACACGCGTGAATGTAGTGACTGGTAAAAAGATGTCAGGTCATTACTTAAAAAGACACTTTGACGATTTGTCATAATCGTTGAAAGAAGACGGAAACCCATTAATCCCTCGGTCGAAAATTATTCATAAATCTGGTGTGTGAGCTTGCGATGCTTAATCTTGGTAACCAATTTCCATCGAGAGTGATAACGTATGCGGGTAAACGAATTCATTCATTTCGTTTTGATTATTGTTATTATTGAAGACGCATAAAGAAATATAAGTTCGAGTAACGAATGTGTTTAAAAATTTTCTTTTGTTTCTTATATCGATTATTATATTGGTGGTTGAGTGTTATATTTCGAACGAAAAATCTTGATTATATTGATAATATTGAGAATTTTAGAGATTCATAAAAGAAAAACATTTAAAAATAGCTAAGAATATATTTTGCATATTTCGCAATATGAAATGCTCTTTTTCAATATACTATTACTTAATTTTTCCAGATATTAATTTTTTTTAGAAAATATGCGAAAAACTTTTATTGTAAAACTTTTGTTCCAATTCAGATATAAATATTTTCCACATAGAACACACATAGATGAATGTAATGTTTAATAATAAAATTTATATTTGTCAGATTTTCTACATCTGGAAGACTCTTTTCAATTCCTTTCTAATTCTCTGATAGAAAAAACTGTGATCATCGTTTTCTTACTATATTCACAAGAAGAACTATTATATTATTATATTATATTTATACTATTTTCATAAGAAGAAAAAAAGAAATGGCACGCAGAAATATTAATTTAAATTTAGATTAAACTTTTTCAAAATTTCCAAAATGCCCAAGAAAAAGAGTTAAATCGTGTCAAATATTTTATACGTCGAAGACAAGAAAGAATCGGAAACGAGCATAGCTATTGGGAAATGTTCCTTGGAGAAAAAGGGGTGGCGATGGTGGCGCCATGAAAAATACAAGCAGCGTGTACTTCAATCGCGCGGGCGGCCAGTTCAAGAAAATTTATGACTTGTTCGAGAACGCCAATAGAGTTCTACAACGGGGGCAGTATATCAAACAGGTTGATAGGGTACATCAGTCTCGACGAGAACGCTCATGAGAGAGCGCCACCACTGATTCTTGATCGAACTTGTAGACGACCTTGTTCCCAACTCATAGCTTTCCGGTCAACTGTCCAGCATGGGGGAATAGATGGATCGTCGTCAGGCCTACCATTCTCGAATATAAATTTTCGGGGATAATGTTATCGAGTAATGAATTTCGTTATAAAATTTTATACGAATTATTATTATTCCTATAAAAATTGCTTTTTCAAATTGTGGAATTGTATAGACGTGCATTTAAATTTATTATTTCTTATTTTATAATTAATTCACGTCATTGTTTCGAAAAAATTATTTTTCAAATAAATTTTGTTCCAGGAGACGATTTGCCTATGCTTTTATCTAGCCAAGTTTGTAATCTACTTGAGATAAATTTATTTGATAAAAATTTGTTTGTAACGAGTTAAACAATTTAACTTAAAATTATAAATCACTTCACGTGTGATATTTCAAACGTTATTCTATATTTTATAAATTTTTTACGAAAAATAAATAAATTGCAATAAAAATAACGAATAAAAGACTTATACACAAAGTATAAGCCTCGAACGATAGATTTCTTCATCTTTTTCGAAAACCAAAATAATTTTTCCAAAGTTTCAATACAAGTTTAACTTGGACTTATAAGGCATAGGTGACAGATGAAATGTCTCGGTATTGCCTCTTGAAAACTTGGACTAATTTCGCGGTAAAATGTCGTCGAAGCGTGGAACTAAATGATCCAACTTCTACATTTCGACGTTTAATACCAAATCGATCGAATCGAGCGAGTAGTTTTAAACGGGGGCCCAGTCGTTCGAGTTCCCCTGTCCGCTCGTAAATCTTTGAACAAAAGAACGAAGACAGGATCTTTCGGCCATCACCATTACTCGAAGGAGCTTTTAAGCCAACCCTCCCCGTTTACATGATTAACAATGTTCCTGGCTTGGTCGCCTCTTACTTGCCCCGAAACTTTACCTACTTTCTTTTCCACGTTCTTTTTCACCAATCATGATTCTGTCTTCTTCCTTTCGACTTGCATTTTCGAGAAACGTTTCGAAAATATATTTGCAAGATAAATAGTAGAATTAAATAGATAAATAAATTTGAAATTCGTGTTTCAAAGTTTGAGTATATTTTAAATTACGATAAATGAATGGATGTAATAAATCGTGATTAAAGTTATACAAAGTTATGGAGGAAATGAGGAAATATATTATTTTGTTCAATATATATATATATCTAAATAATATAACGTAAAATGCAATGTTAATATACTAATTTATAACAAAGATTAGTACAATAATTTGATTGAATATAATAATGAAAAAATACTTTTCGTAAAAGCTTCTCAATTATGAAAATTATGAAAAATTCAATACACATATTTTTGAAAATTATAAAATCCTAATGAAGTTGTAACTTCGTTATAACTATGAAATTGGACGAAACTTGTAATCATAAAATTTGAAATATAGTTTTCATAGCGATTCGTGTACATACGTGAAGTTGGGCTGTCTGACCATCTCTAGCATATTTCACTTGCCTTATTCCACTCTACTTCTCCACTGCTTTATCCTATTTGTTTGATTACGATCGATTTATCCTTGCCATTTATAAGAATTTCATAAAAATTCTAGCAGAATTTTCATATAAATAATAATTAATCTAATATGAATTATAAGTTAACCTTGGAAGAATTAATGTACAATAATCAAACGAATTCTTTGTTCCTCGAAAGACACTTTCAACGATCCTGCAAAAATTGATCGTTTCATTTTCCAACATTCTTGTTCCATCGAAATTTCAACGTTTAATATTACATTCGAAATTTCATGCAAAATGTATATCGTGCACAGCAACTTGTTATTTAGGTAATACCGGACACCATGGACATACCATGAAGCGATAGTTTACGAAAGTTGTACGCCCGCCGAAATTACCACTCGTATGGTAATTAGCGACGAATTGGCCATGATTGCGACGAAAATAAGGAAAAGTTGATGGTTCGCGGCTTGTTAATTAATTAATTGTTCATCGAAAGATTTATCTATTGCGATCGAGCATCAAGAGAGGAACGATTGGTAATTGTTAAAGAATCGATATCTTCCTAAATTCGAGAGAACGTCTTAAAACGAAGTCGAAATTAAACGATATATCATGCATGAGTAGCTGCGCGTTGAAGGGGAATTAAAAAATTCCAGAGTGATTAATTTTAAATTATTTGCGTTCGAGGCAATGATTGATTGGAAGAATGAAATTCGAGAGGAGAAAAATTAACAATATTATATAAATAGGAGCATCGATTATTGGACGATAAAAATAATCTTTCGGATAATTGGTTGGGAACGAATTTGATTTTAGGAGAAGATTCAACGATTTTCAAGTATATTCTAGAGAAATAAAATATGAAAAATAAATTAATTGTTTTTAGACGATTCTAATTATATATATATAATTATATATATATTAAAATTAATTGCTAAATTTAGAAAAAAAAATATTCTCGAAAAATTCTGTATTAAAAATGAATGAAAATTTATATTACTTTTTCAAATACTTTGAAAGTTAAATGACATGAATTCTTTCTTTAATTGAATTTTAAAATAATGAAACTCGTTATAAGTAATTTTATATTCGGAATAAACGAATGAAAAGAAAAAGAAGAAAGATAATTATAAAAAAATTTACTCGCCAAAAATCGTATTATTTACGGGATAATCAAGTACAAGGGTGCGGGAAGAGATCTTAAATCCTCGTGATTAGAGGATGTTTCGTTAGCAGTAGGGTAATTCCGTATTAGGAAGGAAGTGGGCTCACATGCGGGCTCTAATCTGAGCATCTATTAAGGCCTGTTTACACTGCGGCAACAGCCAAAGCCGGCTGGCAAGTTGGGACTTTCAACGTGAAAAGAAATTCAAAAAGCGTGCGAATTTAAAATTACAATTTTAAAAATAACTATAAAAAATAGTCAGAATATATACGAATATACAAAACTGTCTCTAAACATTAAAATTATCGGAATCATTGCGTGAAAAATCAAATTTTCGATTTGCGAAATGATAATTAAAAATTAAACGCGTAAGAAGAATGCATCCAGAAGAATCAATCATATCGTACAATTAAGATCCATACAACAGGTTCAACGAAAATAGTCACCTTATCAGTCCATGTAGACCATGGACCACAGTTCACTACCACCATCCTCCTTCGATCTCGAAAGAAATCTCATTTCTCTTCCTCGATACACGTTTCCCTATTCGAAATAAATCTCTAAACTGGACTCGTGGCAGGATTCATTAAATCGGTTAATTGAATTATAACCGGGGATAAGGGCGATAGGGACAAAAGCTCTCGAAAAGGGGGAGCTCGAAGAGAGGGGCGGATGATTCTTCTTCGACCGAATCTTCTTCCTTTCCCAGAAACCTTTCGAAAATTATTCACTCGTTCGTCTTCCTCCTGGTGGCTTTCGAGGGTGAGGCGAGGATCACCCGGTATTAACATAAAGTGGATTCAATATCCGCGGCCAAGAACTTAATTTAAATCCTTGGAACGTCTTAAGGGATACAATATCGGATCCAAGACGTCTCGAACGCGCGAAGGAACGACTTCTCGATATTGGGACAGGATTTTAAATCGAGTTTGCTCGTTAGATCGTTGTAGACCGGATTTGTTATGGAGCCGACTCGTCGTTGATTGGCCACAGGGCGAAAAAGGGTTGACCTTATGAATCCTCCTTCGAATCCTCCTTTGGAAATCGATTATGGAGCTGGAGTTTGAAGGTGAGCACACCTTCCATCACTATTTTTCATCGATGGCTCTCCTCTCTCGCTTTGGTGGCTTTTTTTTACGGATTTGCAAGTTTTATTATTATTGTTTCTAGCTTTTATTCGTTTCTTTATCGTTGTTCGATTTTTATTATCGATCCGTTTGGATAATTACAAATTTTAATGCGAGACTGGAATCGAGGAGAAGCGAAGTCTGGAAGATTGAATTGAATTTTAGTTTCTTGGAATAGTGAAGTAGTAGAAGCAACATTTAAAGTGTTTGTTGTACAATTATTAATACGATATGTCTAGTGAGAAATTCAATTATAAATCGTGTAATCAAGCAACTTGGAATTTATCCAGATATTAGCACAATTGTTATAGTAATTGGTGAAGGAGATCACTTGGAGATCGCATAACATTATAGTGAAATTAAGATGATTAATTAATTTTTATGAAAGAGATATACGTTTCCAATTAATATTTCTTTTTCAATTTTAACTTGAAACGAAAATAAATAATTTCACAAGCAGCTTTTTTCTTGCTAATCTCTTTCAAAGTTGTTATAAACAGATCTGTCGTTCTCTTGCAAACCGATATTCTTTCAATTTAAATATATATCTTCTGAAGGGAATGTAATTGGATAAGCAATGACTTTAATAAAAAATATTTCGGATAAATAGTTGAATAGTTTTATTTCATAAATAAATGTATCTTTTTAAATGGATACATGGAGGATACGTATTTTTGAAAAATTTTTATCGGAATATTTGGAATAAAGTTTCTCTTCGTACAAAATGTATCATATCCATGCATTAACCTCTGCTATACATGATCAGTTGACTGCTTTGCATAATATATAATGATGCTACATATTTCACTTTTTGTCCGTGCATACGTTCCAATACAAACATGACTAACGTTATTTCCCATTACACTATTACTACCGGTTTATTATCCATGAACTATCGGTATCTATTGGTTTATCGATTCTGCTTTGCCAATATTGAAGTCTATGCATAGTTCCTACTTCAATTTCGAAATCGATTTTCTTGGAGCAAAGCTTTGCTAAAAAAAAACAAAAAAAAATCGCATTCTTTTTAATTTTTCTTTATCCAATTCTTTATAATTCTATATAGTTACAATAATTAAATATAACAATATCAGTTCACATAATATATCATACTTATAATTTTTCTTACAGCAAGATGAGCAAAATTAGATTGCAATCAAGAAGGCACAATTACAAAGATAATTCTCGTCATACATTCTTATCACGAGAAGAATTCTCGAAAAGATTTATTATTAGTCTCAGACAATTATTACGTTACAATATTTAATAATATTTCAAGACACGAGATATAAAAATCGAAAGGTCCGACGAGTGGTCGAGTTTTCCACTAATTTTCCACTATCGAGTATTGAACCACTTCTATTCGAACGCGTTTCGTTTAAACGTTCCGCGTAATTTTTACGTATCGTTGAAATTCCAGAGAAATTTTTCCACGAGGGCGGAGAACAACTATTTGGACGGCGCATCCAACTCGAGAGAAACCCCCGTGCACCGTAAAACCTCTGTACCGACACCATAATAAAAGATAACGAATAAAGTTAATGGGGGGAACGATCGAGGCGAATCCCCAAGTAACCGAAACGTAACGGCATTGTCGATCGTTGAGCCGTCGTTCAGCTTGTAATGCCTATTATTCGAAATTTCCTCCATTTCGCTTCGAGCACCGATAATTTCAAGCTTCGACGATCAAACCGTGGCCCCCTTTTCCCTCAACGACGTCGATTCAGCTGAATCTGCTTGGCTCCTGGATTACTTAAACGTTACGTGTTTTGTGTCGTGAATAACGGCCCCCCTCCTTTGTAGTCGTGGACCGATGAGAAACCCTCGGTCGCATGGCGGCCGAGGTGAATACCGTATCAGAGAAAACGTTTGATTTTTCGTGCTAAATGGAACCTTGTGAAATTGTCACCCTTCAGTTTTTTCATTCTCTTTCGGTACAATTAATTTAGAATTGGAAATTAGAATTTTATCGTTTATCTTAATTCGATCGTCAGGATAATGTCTGATCGTAATGTGCTTGTACCACTTGTATAATCGTAAATACTTTATTCTACTTGCATTTCTGTTTGCAATGTGTCTTTAAGTTGATTGTCAATCTCCAGTTTTATCTGTTTATTATTTATTTATGAGTACAAACAATTTACTTTACTTGTTCTACTATTGTTTTTTACTGTTACCATCTTAACATTTGTCCATCTCATTCCAATTTGTCGATTGTCTGCAATGCTATACGTCTATCATGCATCTTTACTACTTGTCTGATAATCGCTTTGTTCCTGATTACCTGTCTTAATTCTGTGCCTGTAAACACAGCTTATTCTACTTGTCTGTCCGTAGGATGCGCCTACACCACTCGTCTAATTGCACGTCTGTCTATTACACGTCTTTACTACTCGTCTGACTACTACCACAATGTATCGTGGACGTATAACAAATTTTAATCTACGATCATAACACACAATTATCAAACACATTATTCTTTCTATCTCGAAAATAAAATAGTTATACAAAATGAGTGAGGATCACGAACAAACGTTATATAAAAAAGAAACGCTTGATCGAATTTTACGAATTCTCTTCTGAAGGAGGGGTCACGAAGAGCGGCGAATACGAACACGATTTGCAAGATTTTACGAAAGAACGAAGGGAGCCGAAATAAATTACAGAGCGGAGAAACGATTAAGCCAGCCGAAGGAGGGGGGAGGGGGGGAAAAAGAGAGAGACGAAACCAAAGACAGAAGAAGAGAAGTTCCAGAAATCGACGATCAGTCTGACCATCTTCGAAACTCGCCCCGAATAACGAATGAGCGAGAAAAATCATCGACGTCGTCACGTGCGTGTACAAGACTGGGACAAAAGAGAACTTTCTTCTCGAAGAGAAAAAAAAGAGACGCAAGATACTCGTTCGAAAAAAACGTTCCACGCGATGGAATACCGATCCTCGAGGTGTCGAAAAAAACTCGAGCAGCAGCGGGTTCGAAAGAAAAATATAAGAAGGAAGGCCTCTCCGAGGAGAAAAGAGGGGGAAGAAACATCGGCTGGAAAATCGGGGATGGTTGGAAGAGGGGGAGGGGAGGGGAATCGATGTGAGTGTGGGTGTGCGTGGTGGGGAGGCCGGGCCACCAATCGATAGACGCGCGGCGGCGCCCCACCTGTCAACGCTCGCCGAGATAAACACTCTCGGCCATCGAGATCGGTATTTAAAGGTGGCATTGTCCTCGATACACGCTTTTCGTCCGCCCTCCTCCCCCTTCTTCACAGTTTCCAAGTGAATCTCGTCCAAATATCGTCCAAGTTGACGGATGAAGGGAACGGATTGGGGTACGCGGTTTGTATAAATTTAACCGTGTATAAATTTCGTCGGTTCGTTGTTCTCCACGATTGCTTCGCATGTCCGTTTCATATAGGCCACCTCGAAGACGGATATGATGGGGGGGAGAAGGGATGTTGTTTATGTAGGGGGTAATAGGAGGAGCAGTTGAGGATTATTTTGGGCGATTAGTTTGAGGAGAGTGAGAATGGAGGGTGTCTTTGTTTCGTTGTTATTCGAATTTGTAATTATTTGAGATTATTTATTTGTAAAGTAAGACTTTTTCTCTAGGGAAAGCCTCGTGGATTGTGTTCATCGAGCTTTTTGAAATTTTTGTTGATTTAGGAATTGAATTTTTAATACTTGATTTGTTTAATCGGACTGTAATTGTTGTTTATCAATTGAAACGTGATGGAATAGGTTAAATTTGGATGGAAAAATTAAATTATTGAACAATTTTGTTTCTCTATTAGAAAGAGAATGTTAGACAGTTTAAGTTGGACAGTGAAGCAGTTGTATAAGGTATTTAGGCAGCTTGTGATAATCTTACTATACTATAATCTTTCAGTCATTTATTTGTTAACAGAAATAGTATTTTATGTTATCAAAGATTTAATCGAATTTTGAGACAAATCTGTATAATGAAAAATATCGAGAAATTAATTCAAACGAATCATCGTCACAGTTTTGTTACCTGCCTCTACACACAGGTAAAATCTGAAACATATTAGATCATGAATGGTCGATCGACCGTGAACAACTTTATGCTCGTAGTTCATCAAACTTCTCGCAACTACACTATTAGAAGCTTGTTTCACGAACGAAGCGTCAATGTCTTAGGTATTAAACAATGTTTACACTTCTGCTTGTATCAATTTCACCGAACCTCATTCCCTCGGATCTCTATCCACCTTCGAAACTTGTAACCTTGTGATCCCCCGCTTCGTTATAAATAATTGGTTATCGACTCTTGTACATGCTATTGTAAACAATGCATTCATCAACAAGTATCGGGATAAAGAGAAAAGAAAGGAATATTAAATTATGACGAGGGTGAGGGAGTAATTTAAATGAAATATAATCTGATCTACATCTACGTCATTCGATCGATAAATTGCTTATTCACAAATTATTATTTCTTCGATACTTGATGTTGCCACGACACTTTCGAATCGAATAAAACGTATTCGTATGTTACGCTTATGTTTCTTTGACTGGTAATTAATTGTTGAAATAAAAATAATATGTTATTGACGAAATAAATTCGATCGATCTATCGATGAAATTAATCGTTGATGATTCAAATGTACGATCCGAATGAATATATATATAATAAACATTTTCAATCGACTTCTTTATATGCAAATAATTTATACATTTTTATATTAAGGTACAAACTTTTTTTCTCTATCAGCTTCACACTTATGTTTCAAATTTAATTTAAATCGTAGAATTACAAAAATTTAAAAATATATATATACATAGAAAATTCTAATAAAATATTCGAAATAATCTTCTTCTTTTTGAATCTGAATATATATATATCTAAATAAAAGAAAAAATTGTATCACGAAATGGTTATTCTTTGATCGATTCCATTTGATAGCCTCAGGTTGAATAATAATCTCGTTCTGATACGACGAACTTTGCCAGAGCGATGCGTTTCAAAAGGTAGAAACATTGGTGGTTCGATAAGAGTGCAGAAAGAGAGAGAGAGAGAGAGAGAGAGAGAAAGAGAGTTGGAGTCGCGTTGATATCGGCCGGGTTTAAAGAGACGAGAAAGAGAGAAGTTCTTTCGTTCTGTTCGCCTGGTAACTCCTCACAAAGAACAGAAGAAACGCTTTCCTTGCAATCTTGGTCTTACGATTTCTCTCACATTGTCGCGAAATATTCAAAGTTCTTTCACTTCGAATATAGAGATAAAAAAAAACAGCAACGAGAGTTGTTGTAGACACCTGTTGAAATAATAATAGGGGCATAGTTTGATCTTATATAATTCATTGTTCAATGGAATTCCTTGCAGAAGAAAAAAGAAGATTTTTTTTTAATTGGTACAATTGAATTTCATAATATAAATAGAGACAGGTGTAATATAATAGTAAGAGTAGCTATCTGAAACAAAAGAATTTTTAAACATTGAATACGTAAAAACATATGAGTGATGGATTTTAAAATACATATTGCAAAGTAAAAGAAACTGTACAACCTTTTATGATATAATCAGTAAAATTAATTTAACTTAAGTAAACATTTTCTTATTTATAATCTTGCTATTTCAAGTATTCATTTTTCATGAATTCTGACGAAAACCTTTACACAAAAGCAGCAGAATGTCGAATAAATTAAAGTAATCCAATCTGAAAGATTCTAGATTCTATCAGGATTCCAAACTTTCGTTGAGGTTTTTATAAATCTTGGATTATTGTATTTCTTACTATTCCACTTGGTTAATTACGATTGATATATTCCATTTGTTCAATCAATTCCTGTGTATTATTCCACTTTGCTGACTATGACTGATCCATGCTATTAACTTGTCTGATCATGGCTAACACGTTCCACTTGTCTAGTTATAACTAGAGCGAAGCCGTAACTTATAACCAAGCATTCTACTCGTTCATCCATTCTATTTCGACTATTCACCCATTATTTCACTTAAATGTTTTATAACCAACTTGTTCTAATTCTGTGGCTGGCTTATATCACTCGTCTTAACACAACAATGCGATCGCTGAGATTAAAAAAAAAGAAAAAAAAAAAAAAAGAAAGGAATACAATTTTCCAAGTACTCAAATTCCTCTTGAATACATTCCCCTCTATAAATAAGAATCATTCACTGATGCAACGGAGGAGAACATCGCGTTCCACGATGATTCTTTAAGAAGATTCACCGGATTTCCGGAACGGCAAGGAGAAATTGCGTAGAGGCGCGAAAGGGGGGAGGCGAGGGGAATAAGAAAAATCTCTGGGACGATATTACGGTAAGGTTACAGTGAGGAATGGCGGGAGAGGAACAAGAAGTTCCGCGATGGAGAGGAGAAATGCTCTCCCGGAGAGGAAAGTCAAATTCACCGTGCGGTGAGTTTACAAGTCGTAAAGAAAATCATTGCGAGTTTCGCCCCGTTACTTATATTTGTTCTACGCCGTGGGCAAAACACGGGGCGATGTTTCCCATTTCGAAAATTTTCGAAAACTCCCTCCTGAAAAGTGGAAATTCTCTCTTCCTGCCTCGGTTCGCGACGATTCTTCATCCGTACGAAGTGGATGAGAAAAAAAAGTAGAAACGCGCGTGAAACTCGCTCAATCTTTTTCAATGTTTGTCGAAAAATCAGTCGCGATAAATCGCTCGATCGCACATCACCGATAATCGGGATCTCGACACTCGTTTCGAGAGATCTGTATTTTATAGGCGACGTGGATTTCAGATTGGTTTCGAGAAATGGATGAACAAAATTTGTGCGCAGAAAATTTAATCAATTGGACAATAGTCGATTTAGTGTAGAATTATTTTCTTACTTTTCTGTGAAAATCACGTTACACGAGTGATAGATTTGTAGATAATTGATAATTTCAAAGAACTTCAAAATTTTGAATATCGAAGGAGATGTTATGAGAATTATTCTATAAATTGTTCCATTTTCTTGAAATGATTATCAAATGATATTATTGTTTTTATAAATACTTTAATGTTTATGTTGAAATTATGTTAACAATGGATAAAGCCAGTGATCAATGTACGTATTTTCTAATTACAGGTGCAATTTTCGAGCAGGGTACCGACGAAGTTCAGTCAGCCTTCAAATTTGCGATGTTCAACCACAACCAGAATACCACAACTCGGAAGTTTGAATTCCAGGCTTTCGTAGACGTAATTAATACCGCGGATGCTTACAAGCTATCTCGCCTTAGTAAGTACGAACTTTGTCTATTGGTCAAATCGACAATGCAACGACAATTCCTTAAAAATTTATTAAAACTCTATTTTGATCATCTTTCGATAACTCAATAAATCGCATGCTTTAAAATATTATGAATTAGAACTGAAACTTGCAATCCACTTTACTCGACTCTTCGAGAAAGAGAGATCGTTGTACGAATTTTATATTTTAAATGTTATTGTGTAGCACAATTATTACAATTTGATAATTATGAAAAGCTGAAGATGATGTTCAAACATCATCATGAAAAATTCAGAATAACATTTTTTTCGTAATAATTGTATTTATGAAAATATTCTCGTTTTAAACTATTATTATCTCTTGTATAAATGCAAGTGGACGTGTAATTTGAGCGCATCATTTTCATTTTCTTCGCATCTTTTCATCAGATTTATCCATTAGTTTATTTTCCACATCTTTTCTTTCAAAAGACTTTCTCATTTATCGAACTTACTGCTTCGCGTAAAAACATACTCAATTCTTTTCAACCCGAAGAATCGCCATGATATATATTTTCCAAAAGGAAAAACAATTCCTTCTTCGAACTTCATAATTCGATTACTGATAGCTGCAGAACGGGAAAATAACATCATAATGTACGATAGTCAGAAGTGGACTTACGATCCTGAAAATCCTCGCGTAACTTTTCTCACCTTTTCAAACGAGAATTATTATCTAACTTCTTTCGAAACTGCCTCTCCCCCAGTCGAAAAAGAGTCTTATCTATAGATCTTCGTAACACGACCCCCGACATTCAGAGAGGAAAAATTTTCAAACTCGAAATTAGAATTTCTAAATTGGGATTTAGAAGCTCAGAAGTAATGAATGAATACAAAAAAAAAAAAATAAAAATAAAATATGGGACTCAAAAATAGCAAATATTCTGTTCCACATAGTAAACGAAATTTTGTGTGTTTTTAAACGAATTTATTTTAAGATTGATTGCCGAAAGTCAATGATATTCATATTTCATCAACGAAAATTTATCGAATTCGTATAAATTTGTCTAGAATTGCCAAGTTTTACAAATTTTTAAGTTTGATAGATTGATAGATAATACCACGTTCCACACTGTTTATCACAAATTCGACTGAAATACACGAACGAAAATATTTTCGAGTCTGCAATTGAATTTAACGGGTGATTAAACGGTATCAAAGTGGAACTGTTCCTTAAAATTGATCGTATATTCCAAAAAAACCATCTTTTCTAAGATCAACAGAAATCAAAGTAATGTAGCTAGATAAAGCTTGCGTACGGTGATCCAAGAAGCAGCTCTTCGAGTGTTTTTCCTCGATGATTTTTATATCCAGAAATGGAGCTTATATAGAATCGATGTCACTTTGTTCGCGATATCTGGTGTATCAGAAACATCGAAATGATCGACAGTGTCGTGGCTCATACGTGCAAGAAACGCGATATCGCACGCGCCATTGAATCTGGCGTGGAATCGTTGCGCGGTGTAACGTTTTCGATATCGTGGCGAAGATACTAATCTCGTTCCTTCATCGGGACACAGCTATTTCTCGTCTTTGGAACTCGTGCACGTACAGGACTGCTTTCCTATAGCCGAGACAAGAAGCTGCATTGTCGTGGATACATTTCGTGAAACAGATTGATATTGTACAAAAGAAAAGGATTTTAACGTGATTTTAATTTTAATCGAACTTTGTCGATTTAATTCGAGGGAAAGAATTCTTAATTTTCTCTCTCCTTTTTCGAAGGAATTTATATTTAATTTAATTACATTGCGGATGAATATTATATTCGATCGATTTTATTTGGTAATTTTTTTCCTGAAATATTTACAGCGTCTTTATTTTTCGTAACTAAAAGATAATATATAAAAGTATATAATTAATTTAAACATAAATAAATTTGATTTCATTTGAAAGAATATAATATTCTTCTATTACGAATAATCGTTAGATATAAATATCGATTAATAATCAAAAGAAATATAATATAAGGATATTTTTGTTCAATTTTATTTTAGACAACAGCAAGACGTTATTTAGAAACAATATCGCATAATATTATATATACTTTATACTACTTTTTGAGCAACACGAGCTTCCATTATCATTACGAGCCACATTATCAGTCACACTTTCATATTCGATCGTCGAATTCCACGCATACACACACACACACACACGTATATCTCGCTATAAATCTATCCATTAAAAGAAATCGTCGAAACATGATTAATATCGAACAACACAAACTTCCATTTCATTAACCAAACGTATTCACTCACACTTGTTAATTAACAAATTCTGCATCTCTCGCGATAAATCTACCCCGTTATCATCGTTTCGAAATCGTTATCACGGATGGACGAAAATAAATATCATTGTTCAATCAGCGCGACAGATCCGATGAGCGATCTCTCCGCCAAAATTCGAATTATAAATTAATGCAATTTTTTAAATGGAACAAAAATGAAAAAAAAAGATGTTGACTTTTACTAATCGTGAGAAATGTCAAGTTCAACTACTACAACTCCGTCATCCTTATCTCTAATGATCTATCAAAAGCAAATACGATAAAATTGCAGACGATAGAGTAAATTATTTTTAAGAACAGACGTTTCCTGTAATTTCGATGATCGATCAACAATCAAAAGTCCAGATTTAAAATTATTATCATATAAAATTCACGACTGTTGCAATAATCGTCTTTCGTGATAAAAGTCGACACTTTCGTCCCGGTGCGTGAAATTGGTATCGCGACACCTGTCTCCGCCAATTCGACACAGACTCATCGTCCACTTTGTCGAGGAGGAAACGAGGAGGCTGACCGGCCATCCGCAGGATCGTTTGAACCGCCCTTTAAACCGGCCACTGTCACTGGCCAATCGAGCCGCCCTCGCATCGCCTTTGAAGCCGAGCCGGCCGCCTCGTTGTAAACCGTGAACGAATGGCCACCTGGCCGGCGAAGATATCGACGTCTTGTCGTCGATGGGACCCTTATGAGGGTTCGTGCCGCGCACAAACGGCCAGCCAACCCCCTCTCATCCCACGATTAAAGGATTTCCTTGATTTGATTCGATCGAAATTTTGATTACGCCGCCGTTGAAATATCGCGTCGATAATTTGTTGGTGAGAAATTGGATGGATTGATTCTAATGTTGTAATTATGGAAAAGTGTTATGGACGAGTGTATTTGAACGAAGCGAGAAGAAGAAGAATTTAATTTCGTGGGTGAAATTGTTGTTGAGAAGGTTTCGCTGATTTCAATAGTTTCGAAATATTTTTACGCAATAATTGAGAATCGAGTAGTTCTCTTTTCCGATTTAGATTCGTTTACGATCGATATTAAAAATTTTAAGCGCGCAAGTCGTTGTAACGGAGAATATTAAAACAGAATAGTTATGGGAATCGCGACCGGTCCACTTTTAAAAGTTAAATTGTTCCTGTTTTATATTTACCAATCGTAGAAACTATAATATCACTTGTTCAAACATTATAATGCTTTATTATTATTGCTTTAATATTATACCTGGTAGATCGTACAACTTGAACATCCTAAACGTAACTAATATTGTTTTACGAACACGTGCAATATAATTGTTAAATTTCCAGGATGTTCTACTTCAATCTCAGGCAGATAAATATCTCAAGAGATATTATACGGAAGATGTGAAGAAGTTACACGAGAAAGTAATATCTTCTGTCATTTAATCGATCAGAAATAAAATTTTAAAAATCAAAATCTTAAGATCAATCTATACTACTTGCCAAATTATGACCGACTCGTTCCACTTGATGGCTATTCTCAACCTGTCTGATTAAGATTAGTCTATTCTACTTGTTGATCCGAATGATTTACACTGATCATGATTGCTTCTGTGACTTCATCTGACTCCTATTAGACTATTTATGTCTAGACTACGATGTATTACTTGTCTTATGATTGACTTATACCACTTGTCTTGATCACGTTCCATCCAATCCAAGAGAATTCGTTAAGGAAGAAAGAAAAAAATATTTAATTCAACTTGGATGATGATTTCTCAAAGAGAACTTAACCGCCAGTTCCAAAAATTCTCCAAACAAAAAACACAAATCGAACAGATTCGATCGAGCAATAACTTCGTATTGTTTCTTTCCTACTTTCGATCGTAAAATCTTTTAAACCTTCCAATCTCTGTTCCACTCTGTTCCTACTCGCTATTTCCTTGAAACGCCATAAAACATCGGAGAGCAGCAGAGGCGGCGTACAGAGACCAGAGATTCGGTAATAGAATTCTGGTGGTTTGGCCCCATAGTCCCGAATATTTGGGCCAAGTCCAAGGGTCAGGCACCGTTCGTGCACCGCGTCACGGTACTCAGGAAAGCTGTGCTAATTGTATTAATGCTAGTCGGGATCAAGACCCCTCCCCTCCTCCTCCCTCCGTTGTTATAATCCCATGGTAAGCCATGTTGCTCATCCCTTTCCCTCCTCTCCCTACTCCACATCTATTGTCGAGATGCGATCCGTTTAAACGTTTCCACGACGCTGCGTTTCGACGATGAAACGACTTTCTTGGCGTCGATCAAACCGAAACTTGTACCCTGGCCTTTCGTTCGACAGTGTTGGAACGAAGATTGTTCGCTTTCGAAATTTTTCTAATGTCTTTATCGTAAATAGTTTTCTTTTTTCTCTCCAGTTTCGAATTCTCGAATTCTTAGAAAATGTGGAAAATTGTTTTTAAATAATTATATTCGAATTTAAAGAATATAAAGTTTTTTTTTAAGAGACATTTGTGTAATTTTTAATTTCTTCGTGATTTCGAGTCAAATCTCTGCCAAATTTTCTAAATTTTTTTATTTTGAAACGTGTTGAAACAAGTTGAGTAAGTTTTTTTTTTTTTTCTTAAAGAAGAAGATATACTTGATAATTTTAGATAATAACATAACGATTATTCGTTTCATTCTAATTCGTTTTAATCGTGTATTTTCAAAGCAAACTAATATTCCGAAAATAGAGCAATTTTCCTAATTTTAATCGACCTCGAACTTAGTCGTTCGAGAGTTGGTTTAATTTTGCAGGATGTTGAATCTTATACGCGAGACGTGTTCAAAGTTTGATTACCGAAGACTTCCCTATGAAAAATTTTAAATTAAAGGAGGCTAAACTTAAACGAAGATCTGAAGTTAAACGAATAGCACGAGATAAGCTAATATCGTTCAATATTTTCCTATTAAAGATTTAAACGTCGTGTAAACGTAAAAAAAAAAAAAAAAAAAAAAGTTATCTATCTTATAATTGAACGTGATATCGCTGAAATTACCTTAAGTTTTGAGGCCATACTTTCTTAATAATAATCAAACAACATTTTCTTCATCGTCGACATTATTAGATTTTTCAAGAGAAAACGAATATCTATTTTTCTTCGTAATCTCGTTCAAAATTTTCAAAATATAGTAAAAAAATATCTTGTATCATTAAAATATATCAACTTCTTTTTAATTATTTATGAAAGAAAGATTCGGACAAAAATTATAAAAATATAATAATTAAGAATTAATGTATAGAAATTTTTTAATTGCAATCATTTTTTAATATATATTAATGTCGATTGTTATTCTCTCGATCTTCATATGTCCTTGCAAAAATATTGATCAAATTATGATTTCTTTTACATCATATAATTTTTGCTATAAAACATTTTTCTACATTCATCAATCATTAGATTCGATTAAACGATGAATCCACTTATCAATTCTTTCTTCCAATTATCAAACACATATTTGATCTTAAAGCATACGTTTTAACGCATCTGGTAAAAAAAGAATAAAAATTCAAAATCAGTGAAAATTTATAAAAAAAAAAGCATCATTCTTGCCTACAATCAATTATCAAATATCGATAACTTTCAATTTAAAAATTTTAACGTGACACCCTTTCCAAAATTCCAGAATCAAGTTCGATCCTACCATTCCCTTCCACGGAATCCTATTTTTTGAACGCTTGTAGCAGCGAATTACACTACGAAACAAATTTCAACGAGGAAAAAAATTATGTTGGACGGGGGACAACGGGTGGACATAAGTCCTTATTTGCGCGTGTCTCGTCGAGCGAAACGTAATACGATAATGCATTCGCCGTTATCGCGACCAGAATTTCGCGCGACATCAAAGAATACCGATTTTCCTCCATCCACGTCGGCCATTTAATACGGGAGGGGCGTCGTTAAAAATTCGCTCGAAAATTAAAAAAAAAAAGGACCTGCTTCGACGTAAACTAATACAACATTTCTACAGCACGTTAATGCGCATAGATTGAGATTTTTCTCGTTAATACGCCGGTTATTTGATCACGTTCGACTTGACTTCAATAGTTGGGGATTAAAGTCCAAGTTATTTCGCGAAAAATATATTCGAAGATATGAAATTTTTTATTTCTGAAAGTTTATTTGTTTTTACGCATTATTTTTCTTGAATGTCGGGATAGGTTTTAATCGCGTTCGAATTATCTTCAATGGAAGAAATATTTTATCAAATTTTGATACATTTAAAGTTTTTCTTTTATTTTTGGTTTTAGATTTCATCTCTTAGATGAATTTACATATTACTTTTGTGGAGAATTAGCCAATATTGGATTTTAGAACTTTGTTCAAATGTTCAATTAATTCCTTTCTCAGTTTACAATTGGTATCGTTAAATTATAGGTGATAAATATACGATCTTAATCATATGAAACACATAGAATAGAAATATCTATAATAGAATCTAGATTGAACATCGAAATATGATTATTTCAAACACCCATTATAAGAATATAAAACGAATATATAATATTCATTTCCAGATTTATCAATACTTAATTTATTTTTTCTAACGCATTTCTCTTCCTTTATATTCTTCTACAATAATGTAATAAACACATTTGAAAATTATTTATATTAATTTCTAGTTATCTAAAATAATTACAATTCCAATATACATGAAAAAATAAACCTAGCATACCCTCTAATCTTCTAATCAAAAAACGTATTACCCCTTTCTTAATATCAAAAACAAATTTCCCTCAAATACAGTTGAAAATTACAAAAATTAACCTTGCATCCATTTTCCATCCCCTTTCTAAACTTTCCTCTTTCCCTTAGTTTCACTATATCTCGACAAACTTACCCTCTACGAACATTCCCTCCTCCTCCTCCAAAAAAATCTCACGATTCGTACGTTCCTCAGTGAGGAGCAAGAAGTCGGAGGGGGCGATTCGAACGAGGACCAAGGGAACCTTTCCACCGAAAAATCACATTCGTGGGTTCGTACTCCTGCGGATTGAACACAAGGGGCAAAGAAAAAGGGGGGTGAAGGATGAGAACGTAGGAGGGCATTCTCGTCTTAGCGGAACGTAATAGCCATCTATCAACTTTCGGTGCATATCGCATAATAATCCTGCAGAAACTTTTGGTTCGAAGGTAATCTCGCGGCCAAGGGCGAAGGTATATAGGGTGCGCAGACTTGCCAGCCAGCCAGGGGGTGGCATAAATTCTACCGTGGAGAAATCCCAAGGGTATTTCCCGCCTTTTTTTTTTCTACGGGGTGTCTCGTTATAATTCGAATCTCTCGAACGTTTTCTTCGGCGTTTAATGGCGATATTATCTCGTTCTTTTTTACTGTATTAATATTACATTACTTGTATTACGTAATAATTAATTGTTTAATTTGGATTTTATTCGAATTTGAGTTTTAAGAAGGGTTAAGAATGGTGTAAGTATGAAAAATGTTTTTATATTCTCATATTATGTATAATTTTAAGATATGATCCGAATTTTTAAAGGAAAGGAAGTATAGAAAGTTTGTTAGTAATCCATGGAATTGTTAATTATCGATTATTTTTTTCGCGCGAACCTTAATATTGTTTCTTCCGTAACATGTTTGTAAACATAACTTATCACGTGCAGCATTTGTCGATAGCAACCCACTGTTCCGGAACACGCGATGAATTGAACGATTAAAGTTCACGGTGCTATTATTCCGGTAATAATTTTATAGAAAAAAAAAAATTTTATGTATGCTGTTAGAAGATTACATGCATTATTCTATTAAAATTTGATTAAAAATTTTCTATCCCATCAAAAATTTTTCGAAATTTCAAAATTTTCTATCAATTAATTGTCTTGTTTTATAAATCGTTTCATTGAAAGAGACGAACAAACCTCTAATTAACACCCGATATTTCCCGAATAAATCAAACGAAATCTGAAAGAAGAGTGTTCTTCAAAAAGCGTTCCAAAATCTATTCAAATTAGAATTTCAAAGATTCCAAAGAAAACGGAATTTGACGGAACACCCTATATATATATTTTCTTCACCCTCTTCTCCACGCTTTTACACTTTCCCTCCATTTCCTTTCTCTTACTTCCCCCCCTCTCTCTCTCTCTCTCTCTCTCTCTCTCTCTCTCTCTCTCTCTCTTTGTCTCACCATCACTCGTCCCATCGCCAGACGAATCCCCGAGAGCTTCAATTCCCGCGCGATTTATCCTCGAGCAGACATTGGGTCTGCCGACACCGCAACCGAGACGACAGAAAGCGACCATGCAGATATACCCTCTTTGCAACACGCTCTTGTCGGAGCGCACAACCGTGGGATTATGACTTTTGAGTTTTGGAACACTTGCCGGATGACTTCTGCTTGGCTTGAGTAGATTTACTTCTTCTCTCGAGAAGATTGCGCGGCGAGTGACATTACCAAAGAGTGAAATTGTTCGTTCCATGCCCATTGTTTATCGACTGTGTGTGCTTATCTCGTGATTTTTATTGATTCGTTTTCAAGAAACGTGATTACACTTCTGTTATTTTATGAATATTTTTATTTCATTGAAAATTATTGAGTTTTTGATTCTTCTTGAGTTGGAAATATATTTTTTGGTTGTTTTAGGCTTTAAAATTAATCTCTTTGAATGTTAATTTTTCATTTTTGAATTTTTGTTTGCATCGTTGGTTTTAACTTTAGAAGTTATAAAAATAATAAAATATTCATTCTCGTTTCCTAAAGATTTTACGTATATACGATCTAACTGTTCAATTAAATATTAATTCGTAAGAGAAGAGGTCATAAAATCAAATAAAATTTAATACTATTGAAACGAAGAGCCATTGTTTCAAAATTTACCATCGTTTGCTCTACGATATAACTATATATCTATCCCTCCCCCTCGACAATCAGGTTATTTCACGAAAACGAGAAAGTTGGTATTAAATTCTTTTCCCACCGAGACAGTTTCCATTAATGTTCACCTCCGTGCTGGCGCATAGAGAGAACCATCATTTAATATTTGTTTCGAGAAAGTTGAAAGGGTTACGAGGGTTGGAATTCGGTCGTGGTGACACCAGCGTTGCTTCAATCCCGCCATTTCCGATTCTCGTTTCTCACCCGAAAGGAGGCATCCAACTGGTTGAAACAATCCAAGTTCTACACTGTGTATTATACAGAAGGAGGATGGTAGCGAATTCCAATTTTTGCTAAAAATTAAAGAGAGAGAGAGAGAGAGAGAGTTGCGTGTTCTCTTCGCTCGAAAAATTAAAGTTGACGAGTTGGTCACGCGTGGAAATTTTGATACTGAATGAACTGGAATCATCGTTGCAAGGTGATGAGGTGAAATGGCGATATTGAAACTGGGATCGAACGTTGGAATGAATTCGGTTGAGAGTGAAATCGAATCAATTATTTTGTTCGATTGATAATATTGGAAATATCGGGACTGTAGTACAAGTGATTGAATTTGAAATGTTAAATTGCGCAATAGATCTGATGATGGTTGATGAAAATAACTGATAATTATTTAATCTCCAATGTTGAGGATATCCTCTTTGATCTTTAAGGGTGTAAATAATTCATTTGACAATTATTGAGACAAATAAAAATGATCAAATCGATCGAATTATTTTTAGGGATGCGAGATTCAACGAAAATCATGCTTTCTTTTTTTTTTTTTTTTTACACCGAATAATTATTTATATATTTACATCACGCACAAGAAACATTAAGTACAGTTGCAAATAAAGCATCAAATATTATTACCCAACTTTCCCCTATACCTCTCTCACAAATGCCTTCCACAAGCCTCAAAACAATTACCAAGACTAAATTTCCGACATCTTCCTCGCAAAGCATTCCTCCAACAATTATCTCTCTTCTTCCTTCCGCAACTATTCCCACGGATTAACGATCCTTCCTTCGAAACTCATTATCAAGACTTCCAAAGAAGGGGAAAAAAAAAAAAAAAGAATCGAAAGAACAACAAAGAACGAAGAGCACAGGAATTAAGCAAATCTGTAAACGTCGAATTGCACGTCAAATACATATAAGAGCTATTAATATTAACCAGCCTCGATAATTCGAAAGTTTCGAATTAGATCGCCGCTCGAAAAATTGGCCACCCTGAAATCTCACCTCTGAACTCGTTTCTTCCACGAGGCGAGGATTACTACGGCGATCGTTTCTACCCCGTTCTCGAGATTCTTCGAGATTACAGGATGCGCGCACACCCACACACCCTTGTCGATTAATTCTCCATCGAGTGGACTCGATAAATTCCAGACGCGTCCCAGAGCAACCCCCCGGTTAGTTACTCGCCTCGTTTACGATCACTCGTTACGTTTAGCTGCTCGTATTTTCGAGAGGATGCGGGCCGAGTATCTCGCCTAACGATCTCGTTTCCTTTGGAATTCGTCGGTTACGATACGAACAAAGTGAAGGAAAGGGCGAATTGGTTGGAAGCTCCACCGGTTTTCGATTAGAGGCTTAGAAGGGGGAGGAATGGACGACTTGTTTTCGAGATCGAATTAATATCGAAAATGCGATGCAAATAAAAGTGGATGGATCGATTCGAATTTTGGATCTTGAAAACTCGAGTGGTTTTTGATTACAGTAAAATTGGATGAGATGTGGAATCTTTGAAATGTAGTTCGAGTAATGTTTCAAAAGAGAATATATCAGGATTCGTTTTTCTTTTTAAGAGAGATGTAGATAGATTTTTAAGTCGAATTAATAAATAGTTTGCGAGAATCTTTTCAGGATGGAGGAAAAATTTGCAACAACCACCCCTCCTTCCTTCTCTCTTTCGTGTAAGGGGAAAATATAGTTCGTTAAATGAATAATATACCAGCAAACGCTTTTATTTCGTCGATGCTCTTCCTTCTAACTCGCCTCGACCCCGATGAAAGTTTACGGAGGTATCTTTTTATCGGTCACCTGATGGTTTCTCCTTTCGACGAGAGGCATCGTCTTCCCTGAAGTTACTTACACTTCACTTACAGCGAACTTCACTTCCAGTCTATAAAGGTTTCAACTCTCCCACTGGAATCACCCAACGCTTTGCCAGTTCGTCCTCCCTTTTTCTAATAATAATTTCTTATTTATATCGGGGAACATTTTTAACGCGATATCATTTATTTAAGGGGAGAGGATAGTCTAGCGTTGCAAAATGGCGGAAGGAAGAGTGAATTAAATTGGATTGTGATCGAAGCTTTAACGGGCGAAAGTAAAGAATTTTTATGAATTTTTGTCGAGCAATGTAATTTTTCTATCATATTTATTTTAATATATAACGAATAAGTGTTATGATTAATAATATAATTAGTCAATCACGTTTTCTTCGTTATTGGAAAATATCATCGAAATTGTTTCCACTATTAGAATAATAAAATAAAGAAAATTACTTTCACCATTTTTTTGAGAAATATTGCTTTCTCCATTGATATTTACGTAGCTATCGAAAAAAACTTTAAACACACTTTAATAACTTTTTAAAGAGATATTAAAATAAGAGATAAAGCAACCGGATTTGTTTCAAAACTTTTTCAAAAGCTTCGTTTAAATTAGAAAATTTTGACAAACTCTCCTTCCATGATATAAAACGCATATAACGAAAATACAACACCGGAGTTAAATCTGCACTCGATCGAAACTTCTTACCCTTTGATACGTTAAACAGCCCAATCGTGGGTAAGGTATTCTCTGCATACATCCACTTTCGACGATTTTTCTCGTGAAAAATATCGATGACTTCATCACGAGAAAAAAGAGAAGGAAAGAGAGAGAGAGAGAGAGCAGTCGGCGGAAATCCGATATGTCGGATGACGCGTGGGATGGGTCGGATTTTCTCGTCAAAAAGAGGCGAGAGACGATCAGGCGGACTTGCTGACACCGGGAAACATCGTCTTGGTCGGAGATTAGCAAGAGGGCGAAACGTGCGAGTAACGACACCCACGAGACGACACCGAGCGATCCTCGCTTTCTCACCTCTTTTCCGTGTTGGTGGAGGGCACGCCTCCGAGTAATAAGAAATCGATAAGGGGTGTGGATTGGATGCAGAACCGACGAACAATCGTATTTTCGTCGAATATATATCGAGCTTGGACGAGAAAATTATGGAAATTTAATTTTTCCAAGTGCATTTATTGTACGATATAAAATTATATATTCGGTCAAATAAATGTAACAATACAACGAAATTCAATAGGATAATTTTTCTTAATAATATATTTATTTTCGTTAACCTTGGTAAAACATTTCTGATTGATAACAATTGATAATAAAATTAATAATAAAATTTATTAAAAGAAATTTTTGTATTTTGAGATGTTAAGTATCGTGATATATGAGGAAAGAAAATCTTGAATGAAAGCAATTATGAATATCAGATGTATTTTAAGAATAATTCTTTTGGAATTTTGATACGTATTTTCTTCGTGGACAAGGAACAAATATATGAAGAATATATATATCTTCGATGTTATAAAGATTACATTCTCATTTATACATTACCTAAAAACATACAGAGAGTAAGATCGGAGCAAATTCTATTTCCTCCTATTCCTGAAATTGAAGTTTCGCTTGAATTTTCGACGAGATCGAATTCATCGAGTGAAATGGAACAAAAGAAAGAAACGAAGGAAAGGAAGGGCTTTCGCTTTCAAGGAAAAGAGATCGCCCATCTTCTTTCCCGCGGCGAACTTTCTTAATTCGCGCTCGGCTCAATGGACTAATTAATATTGATGATTAAAAAAGTGCTCTCGCGGGTGATCAATTTTCATCGGTATTAATATTCGCCGTTTCGAGGCAAAGCCCCCGGGGATTCGCTTTCTTCGCCCTTTGGCTTTAAACGCGTCCTGGAATGCCACTTAATTAAAATGGAACGTGAATTTTGATTAAACTTCCAAAAGGAGGGGAGAATCCAGGTGACTTATAGCCGTGTATGTGCGTGTACGTTCCTTGGCCGGGATTTGTTCTCCACTTTTTCCACTATCGTTGAAATTCATTTAATACATCGACGGAGTTTTATATCTGGAGTATTATTACAGGTTATTCAGGGGGGATAATATCGATAAATCGTCGATATATAAATTTTGCGATATTGAAAGAGAGCGAGGATGTTAAGATAGAGAGTGATGGTGACTTTTGCCATCTCTTTCGTAATTGCAATAAGACGTCATGAACGACGCGTGCTAATTTTTTTATTAAAGGCAAAAGTATATCATTTTGTATTGAAATTTCATATGTTAAATTCAAAATTGAAATGTCTTTTAATGCATATATATATTAGTATATATTTAAATTTACATTCGATTATCGCATTGAATTAAACGTTTGTTTGTTCACGCGGCAAATAATTACCTGAATTATTCGATCATGTTGACCCCACCCCTTCGTGTAATAAAAAAAAATTCAATAAAGGATATGGAACGAAGCCTCGAGCTTAATAATCCAGTGTATTAATAATATCTCCTAATATATATTATCCGTTTCTCGTGGAAAAGTGATCGAACGAATTTCTATGGTCGATGCATGAATAGAGTGACAAACAAGACGGGTATACTTGAACGAAAAGGAAGATTCATGGTATTAACCAGAGGGGGGGTTATTAAGTCCTACTTCTTTGTTGCGCTCGAGGATCGATTGATCGAAGAGGGAGAACCGGTATAATTCGCTCCGTTTGATTTATTCGATTATTCGATATTTATACGATTTATCTCGTTTGCATACTTCTTCCTTTTTTTTCTTCTTCAGTCGGCCGGTTCTGCGTTAAATCACGCGATATCGCGCGGAAACTAACAACGCCCGAGGCGGAGATCCTTGAAAATCACGACTGCCCCCCTTCTTCTCCGCTCAAAAAAATTTCGATTAATAATCCTGTGTTCGTTCACGTGAGCAAATGACGTAGATGGGAAGTTAAGTTGAGGGATTAGGTTGGAGGGATCGTCGTTAACTCCGAGTCTCCATTATCACTCTGTTATCTTTGGGAAAGGATTATCGGTACAGTTACACCAGTTAAAGTTATATTATACTGGGAAATTACAAATGAAACTTTGAATTTTCAGGAGAAAGAAAGTAAAGAATTTTTGTCGTCCAAATATATAGGGAAAATCGTGAAATTCTTTTTCATTTTATCGAAATATAAGTTTCAAAGTTCCCATAGCGCTTAAGACAGTGACCTATATTCTTTTCCCTTTTGAAAATGCGTATTATACATGTGTTTTTAGCAGCCAAAGATTTTTCTCAGTTGCGTGAAGTTTGAGCGAGAGATATATAAATAGGGACGAAGATAAGAAGTTATTAAAAATTTCTTTATACGAGAACCGGAAGTTGAATTGAGATAAACGAAACAGGATTTTAAAGAGCAAGGTTCCACGTTTCTAATGATCGTCGATTCGTTGACCAGAAGCTATTATCTTTGGAATTACAGCAACTCAAATTTTAATAAAGTTCAATCGGGTTTAAGGTAAGGACGATTCAAAATTAGGCTTTTCTTTATACGACGATATCTCGGCAACCGGAAATTGAATTGAGCTGAACGAAAGAGGGTTTTAAAGAGCAAGGTTCCGCGTTTCCAATGATCGTTGGTTCGTTGTTAAAAAATAATCTTCGAAATTGTAACGAGTTCAAAGTTCTTCCGATTCTAATAGAGTTCGATCGAATTTTAGGCTAAATTAGATAGATATTCCTTTCGTCCCTCCTCTACGACGAAATCCTATCACTTCCAATGGAATATCGGCATCGATCCGTAATCGAATGAAAGAAATTTGCAATTTGCAGGTAATCGGTAATAATCGAAACCGGTCGTGGGCCAGGCATTGGATAACCGATTTATGATTATAACGCTGCAAGGTTAACGAGAAAAGCGGGGCGCTGGTTGGCCGCGACGCGACGTTGCAAACTCGTTTGTTAAACTTAAAATTGATCCCTTGGTCGTTCGAACGGCGAAAGGGGAGGGCGTTACATTAATTAGAACGGCGATCCATGCGACAACCGGAAGAGGATTTTCAGAGAGGATTTCCTTCGGCGTTCGAATTAGAGGGCACGAAATGCCTCGAAATACCCACCACCACCTTTGGACGAAACTTTAAAATTTCCCCTTACGTCTTTGACTTTGAAACAAGGGGAGGGGGCGACGGATGGACTTCTTGCTTCAAAGATCAACCGTGGAGCTCAAAAGAGGATCCTTTTTGCGGCTGTTAATTCGTTAATTTCAGTTTACGTGCTCGACGAGAGAGGTCAAAGGAAGGAATGCTGTATAGACTTTGCTTGCTGTCATTAGTTTAATGATTTTATTTAATGGAAGGACGACAGCAGTTAATTCACATATACGTACGTTAACTCTTTCCTCCCTGATACGATGGAAATTATTTTGGAAAATAATTTATAAGTCGTTTCGAGGGGGAGGAGGAATTTCAGTTTGAAGAATGTTAATCAACCACATTTTTGAACATGTCGTAGCTGTAAAACGATATACAAAGATTTATTATTTTTTTATAGATATTGTTATTATTATTCCAATATAATCTTCTAACTCGTGAAAAAGAGCGATATTTCGTCGAATGTTTCATGTTTGTTCAACAACGTTGGAAAATTAATCGATCTCTTCATAAATTAAAAGTATTTCTTGGAAAGTTGTTATCATCATTAACTTTTTTTTTTTTTTGAATTATCGCAACGGAACTCGACATTCTAATTAATTTAAAAAAAAAGTCATTAAAATTTCATTTGCGATTCAAACATTTTTTTATCATCTATTGTTCTCTGCAAGTTAAAACGAAAGAACTTTCCCAGAATAAATAATATAAAACTAATATAATTAATTGCAAATTTTCCATTTCATCGAAATGAAATCCATGAAGCCTCGAGATTGAAGAACCCTGCCTCTTTATTTTCTACCCTGGATGTATTTAATCCCTTGTGATCGCACAACAATATGGGAAAAGAAACGAAAATCGTTTACAATTACAATTACCAAAAAAAGAAAAAAAAAGAGAAAAGGGAATAAATAGGAAATGAAGAAGTTATGGAATAGGATTTAAGAAAAAACGATCACGTTTCTTATATTTTAATTAATCTTTTCCAGGACAGGATAATTGTACTCTCAAAAACACGCGTGCACGAAGATTAAACTGACGGCTGACCGGCATATTTCGAGCAAGAAATTTTCCTTTTTTCCTTCCGTAACGATTTAATTAAATCTCGCACACGTGTACCTCTCCCATACGTCCGAATTTCATTCCTACGCGTTATTTATCTCGATACGAAACGTTCCTCGGGGCCCAAGGGGTGGCTTCGCAACTTTTGTCGTTTCAAAGGAAGCTTAGGTGACGTTTAGACCGCGACAAAGTCTAGAGAATTCCATCGAAAAGCAATCTGTAAACAGAAAGTTCGAACTCGACCTTAACATTGCCCCCACCACCCTGGCTTTCATCGGTCAACGCTCCGGTAATAATCGAACTTGCTCTGTCATCGTGTGGACGACATCGATTACAAAGATATCCTTTGTCAGAATTATCGATCAGTTATACGATTTCCGAGATCGATAAAAATCCTAACCCAAATGGAATTTTGCAAGTTGTACAAAGCATACAGATCTCATTGATGTTAACAATAATCGATAATATCTTAGGATAATATCTGATCTATCCAATTTCGAAGAGATAATAAAATCTCTTCGAATTAAATAAAGTTGGATTGAAAAAAGAAATGTCGCTCTTCGAAGAGAAAAATTGTTTCGGTTTAAAAGATACATTTGTAATATCCATTATGCTGGCACGAAAACGCAGCTATTACACGAATATCTTTATAAAATATCGCGGCAAGGCTATTGCGACCGAGTGTAGGTACTTCCGTATTCGATTTACGAACAACTCGGATACCAACGTGGCTTCCATTCCCTCGACAAAAATATTTCCATCCCCGTGCAACTCCCTCCGTTCGACTCGTGTTTAGTCGGCTTTACAAGATTACTCGTTTATTTTAGAGATGGTACGCGTCCTCGATAAAATGCATTATGGAGTATCGTATCGCGAATCATATGACGTTATTCGATTGCTTCCTTCTGACTTTATGACATTCCCTGTATATATATGTGTGTATGTAATATGAATGAGTTTTTCAGAAAACTTTTACGCGTCCTTTTGTGTCTCCCTGCTTTTTCTTTGTTGGTTGGGAATCTTGGTAAAAAAAAAAAAAAGCGAAATATCGTGGTTCGAAGAATTGCGTAAAATCTTCTTTAGATGATAAATTGATTATTTTACCTATAATGTTGATTTATATTTTTTGTTTATATTAATTCGTATTTATTTTCATTTGTATGCATAAATGCTTTTAAAATGCATACTCGTGCTTCTTTTGATTTTTATGATATGTCAATAATACAGAAATATAATTTGTACACGAATCACTTAATGCAATTTATGCTGCCAGAAATAATCGATTATTATATTAAATATAAATATGTAGTAAGGGGAGAGGAAACGAATGATATGAAATACTACTTATTCAAGGAATGTAATATAAAATATAGGAGAGAATTTTTCATGAAAGAGACCTACGCGAAACTAAAACATTCTCTAAAGCCTCTAAAATACACGTTCTCAAAATGAGAAACCATAATTCCCTCAGTATCGAAATTTACAGCTTAATACAACCCTAGGTAGCACAACATTCTTCCTCCTAAAAATCAAATCGAAAGTAATGCCCCTCGATTTATCCAGCCACCGTTCCAAAACCACCTACACGAATCCCTTCACTCGTCGACCTTCGACCCAATCACCGATCGTAACCACCCTACTAATCAAAGTATCTCTCGTCCTACGCCCAACCGTGTTCCAAACATCGATCTCGCGTGAAACGTGATGCGCGTATTCATGCACCGATCAACGCGCACTGCACATTTTTCAAAATAAATTCCTTGCAAAATTTTGCGGTTTTCGAAAATTTTAAACAAAACTGTAAAAATAGTGAATGAGAAAAAATTTTTGGTAAAAAAGAGGTCAATTTATTTTGTTCTAACAATTTATTTCATCGGCAATAAAATTATTGCAATATTATCATATATGATCACATGTTCGAAGAAGAGTCTTAAATTATATATGGAATGTTTTAGTCCATTCTTCACTGTCTTTTTTGGGTATTTAAAGGACACGAAACTTAATTCTTTGAAGGCTATACCAACTTGAGGAATATCGATAATTTTTTTACAAGAAAAGAGAATACAATAGAATTTCAATCATCCAAACCCTTATTGATGAACTATTGAAATATTGTGAGAAATAAGGAGAATCTCGTTCAATGAATTACAATTTAGTTTCAAATTTCTGCTTTCTTTATTTTAACACTTTTGCAAAACTTATCGTCTCACATCGTCTCACATTGCAAACATAAAATTATAGATATTAGAAGATAAATTAACTCACCAAATATATAATTATCAAAGAAAACTCACGGTATATAAATCAAACTTCACCTGTATTTTCCAAATAACGAAAAAGAGGAAAAAGAATCATCATCATCATCATCAGAAGAGAAAGAAAACCTGAAAACTCTCCGTTTCGCCCGATACTTTCTCTCCTCCTCCGATTTTTCATTCATAAGCATCCCTCTCATCGCGGCGAGCTTCTTCCCCTCATCCCCCGCCTTTCCACTTCGCAGCTTCGGCCAGCTTTTTACAGCTGGTCGTTAGGAACCGGACCGCAAATGTCTCCGCATGAATTCTAATGTCCGATCCTTACACTTGCCCCACCCACGCTAATCCCGGCCAGTTTCCCCTCCCTCCATGGTTCAAACCGTTCCTCCGTCGTCGTTGGAGGAATTTACGCGAGGGCCACGAAGCGCGAATTCCACGGAAGTCGTGCGAGAAACCAGGAAACAGTTTTGCTCCCCCCCCGCATTTTCATAAGACGCCGACCAGCCCAGGTTAAGGCTAATTGTCCCCGCTAATTCTACCGTGGTTCTATATGCTAACTAGACGCGAGCAATTAGCTAGGGTGGACAGAAATTGGATTTGGATAAGAGATGCCGATATTTAGTTTCGAAATGTTTCGGAATAAAATCTTTGAACGATTTTGGAGATATTGTTTCTTCCTTTTTTTTTTAAATAATTTAGTTCAGAGGAGGATCATAATAGAAGGTAATAGAGATAAAAGAGATAAGAATCGAACGATTTTTGGATATTGTTCAATTTAAGTTAATGGTGGAATGGTTAATTTGCGATTGATTAAAAGGATGAGGGTGGATTTCGATCTGTATCTTGTAAAGTAATGCATTCAATTGTGTGTGTTACGTGTTAATTTAATTGTAAGGTTGGAAGAAAAATGGCAGTACAAATATTTTTTTATAAAAGGTGATGTGGATAAAATTTGTTACGCTTGTTATTTCATATACTTATTTCGATTCCTATATATTTGAACGATCGATGTATGAGAAAGAAAGAAAAGTGTCTCGTGTGAAGCGACTATGAGAAGGGGGAATAATGACGTTGTTTCGAGTAAGGTAACAAATTTACATATTTTCGTTAATATTTTCTGGTGGGGCATATAAATATCCCCGGTGGTGTTTACACTTTCTATATTTTTGTAAGAACGTGAAACACGAAATTCCAATAATATCGAAAGCAAACATTTCAAAAACGACTGCTGTTAAATTCACGTACACATTACAAATCCTTTAAATCCAGATTTAACGGCGTTTCGAGGAGAAACGGAATTTCCGCCATCTATGTAGAGATATGGTTTCTATAAAAACATACATAAATCCAGAGAAGTGCTTCTGAAGTCTCTCCTTTCAAGACAAACTTCGTATCCGCCTTTATACATTTGCCGCCTTCTCTTATTTATGTAAGCGTAGAAATTCAAAAACGCTAAATCGACGTTGCTACGCGATACAGGAAGAGGAAAAGACGATAGAAGAATTTCATTTGCATTAATCAAATTGTGCGATAAAAATCCACTTAATTCCACCAGATATTATTCCTCGTTTAATCAATGAGGGGTCAGGTTTATACGAAAGAATATATTTTCTCTAAAACGATTAAATATCTGAAATTTGGATGCAAGGATAATTATACGATGCTTAATGAATTGGTTTTTGAAACGATCGAATCTTTAATAAGACTTTTAATATTTTCAGCTTTATCGAAAATAATATCAATCAAAATCTGATTTAGCGAATTTAACGAATACGATACATTTTGTTTATAAGAACATAAAATTAAACCATACGTTATTATAATTATAATTGTTTGTGATAAATAATTACGTTAATTCTTTACATTTTTCAATTTTTATTTATTGTGCATATTTATTTTTTTTTTTTTTATATTTAATTTATTCAAAACTTTTATTTTATCAACTATTTTTACATATAACGTTCGATATTGTAGAATAATTCATTGCAATACATAATTATAATGAAACAATTTATAATAAATTAATCGAACAGTACAAACAATTATTCATAAGACAATAATTTTATTTATCTGTCAAATCTCTATTCAATTACGTTAAAGTAAGTCACTTCGTACTTCACCATTTTACAATTTATCTTTTTTTTCAAAATCTTTAATTATAAAACTTCGTATTAATAATTAATACGAAAGGGTCAATTAATATTTCAAGTAATCAGTGTAAAATTTTTCTCAAAGAAAGGAAAATTTTCGTCAGAAGGGACAACAAGAAAGAAAAACGTAACAATAAAAAAGAAATCTCACGGTTCTGTTTATGCGTACGATAAACAGGGTGTTGGTCGTCGATAATTCCGTTTGACGAGGCGGGCAAAACGACTCGTTTTTTAACGAAGCTGCGAGCGGCTCGTCGATAAAAATGACAGAACTTTATCAGAACGCCGTACTGTCGCTTGCTCGATAACGCGGCCTCGTCCCTGTTGCGCGATTTATGTCGGAGCCGTTATCGTGCAGCGCGAAATTTTTGCATCGTGAAAAATTGGAAAAAATTATTTTGTTCCCGCTCGTCGATGAGAAGGCTAAGCGGCGCCATACGTCACGATATTTGCCCGATATCGGGTTTTCGAACAATCGCGCTCTGATATTTCGTCTATCCATCGAGGAATCGTCAAATGGTGCTGTTTGAAGTTAACTGAAACGAAAAAAAAAAAAATATAAAATAAAAAAAAAATATATCGATACCTTCGTCGTAATACCCTCCGTGCATCGGAATTTTTTTATTATCCAAAGCTGATGTGTAATTTTTACCGTATGCAGTTGGTAAAAATGTCGTTGAAGGAGGTGTTGAGGAGGAATAAATATGAAATGTATATTTTAATGAACGGATGAATAAAATGTTCGTGTAAATTTAAATTTTTGAAAATGTGATTTTGGAAACGAAGATCTGTTCGCATTTCGAAATATTATAATGTACATAAGTTTTCATAAAAAGTAATATTTATAAATTGTTAATTTTTAACGGTGACAAAAAGATTGTTACATCTACTTTCAACGATCGATTGGATAATTCTTTTACACGTGCTAAATTTTCATATTCGAAATAAAATATCCAAGAAGGCCTTGTTATATAAATATTATCCCAATATTTTCCCTTTATCGCATATTATCGTCGCATCGATTAAATTAAAATTGGCCGGGCGTACAATATCGTTAACTGAAATCAGATTCCACCACTTCGTTTCTTGCGACCCTCTTTCCCCCATAAATGAAACGACGAAACTTTCTTCTCGCCCGATACTCATCCCCCGATTGCCGTCGAGGTCACTCCTATTTATTCGCCCCCCACCTTCCCCTTATTTATACACACCTGTACAGATATAAAGTGAAGCGATTCCGCATGCAAATGAACGGCCAAGTTTCAGCCGAGGAAAAGTTTCGCCTGCTGAAATTCGGCCCTTCCCACGATAAAGGGAAGTCCAAGTGTCGACGACTCGAAAATACGCTTCCAAGATGAACTCCTCGCCTCGCGAATCGTGCCGAGGCCGGGTAGATTTCGCGGCGAAAATTCTTCCCAACCGGATGAAAAGGTATTGAAAAAAAGGGGTGGAGCTCCACCGAACTTATCCACTTACTCCCCTCGTTTTGTTTCCGCCTTCCATTGCGCTCTGCGACCGGAAGTTTGTCGTCTTCTGCTGTCGAGAATCTTCTTTTTAGGACTCTCTCGCCCTAAACGTTTCCCAAAAGCCATTGATCTTCCATTTTCTCGGTTGTTCGATCGTTTTTGAACGTGTTCTTTGGTTAATTTCGAGTTGTCGAATATCGATGCGAATAGGAATTTTAAGAGGTTAGATACCTGTGCATTTTGCGATTTCGGTTGTTGTTGATCGAATCAAACGGCGGATTATTTTATTAACGTTACGGTTTATTAAAATATGGTATTTGCTTACGGTGCAAACAGTTAATTATGGTCAATATTATGTTAATTTAATATTGTAAAACGTGTAATTATATATTAATTATTCAAATACGGTATTTCCTTATAATAGCACAGTTAATTACAGTCAATATTATAATCATTCCGTTCATTTATCCTAAAATATATTATTAAGTGTGTAATCACCAGTTCGAATAAAATATTTCGTATTAAATTTCAACTTATTGAAAGATTATATATTATAATAGATTAACTAATTAAATTCACTGTAAATAATATTTGGATAGTGTTTTATTATTTATAGTAAAAAAAAAAAAATCTTTCTTATAAAAATTAGCTTTTCAGCCTTATGAGAAACTTTATTAAGTTAAAAGAATCAAACAATCTATCCTTGATGTGAAGAATTTAATAGAAATTTTATTAAATTTATTAGAAATAGACAAATACAGACATTAGGAATGTGAGACGTAAACATTTCTTGAAAATTACTATGATTAATTAGAATATCAGTAATGTGTAATGAAAACGTTCTAATTTCTAAATTGATAATCTCAAGATATTAACGCATGCTTCAAATTTATAGTCGGCTTTACTTCCCTATGAATTATTAAATTCTTATACTTGTCAGACGAGCTTGCACGTGTAAGCAATACTCGTGCTCATCCAGTCTATTGGATTATTGCTATATTACATTTCAACCCTATTCGCGTTCTCTCTACACGATGTCTCGTAATTCACGACCCCGAATCCGCCATTTCTTCCTCAACTTCCCCTTTCTCGATGCTTCTTGCGATGCTTCTCACGGTCTTTTGCACTCGAAAATTGCTTAGAAATCTGTTCCATATTCGAATTCTTAGTAATTTCATTTTTTACGATCATTTCTTCGACGATATCACATACATCAATCGTCATTCGTAGTTTCTTAAATTTTAGATAGACCTTCCTCGAAATATCTTTAGAGAGAATATTCAATTGTTAGAAGTAATTTTAGTTTTATTAATTTAGTATCAATATATAAAATATTTATAATATTTATAGTGTATAAGTTATTCGTGTAATTAATATTTTAATATCGTATTATTTCGAATTATGTATTATCCTTATATATATAAGTACGATTGTTTAATAATTTCCCTAATAATTCGAACAATCCATTATAGAATAGATCGACAGATACCATCTCTCAAATTATTTCGAAAGATTTGTCGACTCGACAGAAAACGAAATTTTACTTTAGAATCGAGGAAATCACCTTTGTCCACGAAAATCTGTCGCATTAAGCGTGGCAATCATTTCACGATTACCTGAGAGAGGTACATTCGAGTCGTCAACAAACACCGCCCACCCATAAAATTACCTTAAGAGCCGTTTCTTGTCAGATTTCAGCTGAAATAGAAGCGAATCCACTCCTCCTCGAGCCCGATCCAAACAAATTTCTCTCGTTTTTCTTCTTTCTCCACCTCTCACCAATCGCGGCAAATACATTAAAGCTTCTATCGATGAAATTCTGTTTTTTGGGCGAGGAAAAAATCGACCGATACACGAATCACGTGTGTGATCGTCATCGTTACGTGAATGTAAAATGGAAATGTCGATTTTTCGAGGACGTCAAAGGATCGAATATGAAAGAAGAATTAGATTTTTATTAAATATTTCTATAATTACGATTGTTAAGAGACGAAAGTTTAGACGAAAATTTTTCTTTCGATTTTCTGGCGAAAAAGAAAAATCGATTGGATCGAAAGATGCTTTGCTTCCTTGTTAGTTTTTATGTATGAAATATACACACTTTTGTATTTCACAGGCAAATTTATTAAAGTTATTTGTTAAATTGAGATGAAAGTTTTTTTTGTTGAGCCTTTTTTTTTTGAAAAATATTATTGTTACGAATTTATTGAAATTTTGGGGCGTTTGTTTTATTGATCGTTTTCAAGCATTGTTACAGCCAGAAGAAAAATATTATTTGATTATAAAAATGATATCTTCTTTGAAAATTCTTTTTAAACATTACCTGTATATAATATAAATAATAATACGTATATTTTTCAATCAATATTAAAAATCAAATCAAAATCACCACTTAAAATTTGATCGAAAATTGAATTATATGAATGTTAAGATGATAAATATTAAAAATTAATAAATATAAAACAAAATATATATTTTACATTTTTGTATTTACAATTATACCATAACCATAACCAATAGGGAATTTAATATTTAAAATACAATATTTAATATCGAAAAATTACCTTATTTTATTCCAACAGTTTCATATCACAATCCATTCAATAGTTACATACACATTGTTCCAAATTCCAGAAACTTTAAAATCGAACGGTAAAAAGAAGAAGCATCGTGCATATTTTTAATCGAAAATCGAGACGAATAATTCGATCATCCGTGTTTAATCTCATTTCGCGAAACAAATATGCAATATACACACGAAATATCTAAATCTAAATTGAAACGGATAATTCACGTATCACGATCCTAACGATAAACGATTACAAAGGTAATTAATTGAAAATTCTCTTTTCTGCCCCCGTGATGACAAACTGGACTTTTGATCAACCCCCTTGTAAACATAATGCGTCCCCCTCTCCTCGATCGATGAAACTGCCATCAAATCCCGTACATTCTCCGATAATAATAATCCAGAAATTTAACAGAACAAATCCCGGAAAAGGGGTCGGCGGGGGCCGTGGTTTGGGATATTTACGAGGCTGGCAATGATGGCTCAATATTTCGTTTATCCGTAATCGTTGCTGGATGGCCGGTTTTTATCGATTTCGTTTACCGCGCAAAATGGCCGCTATATTTACGTTTTATAATTCACTGTGGTTCATTCGACATTGCAAAATTGGCACGACGATATATATATATGTATATATATTTCACGTATTTCCTAGTTCTTTCTTTGTCTTTTTTTCTTCGTTCCCATTTTCGTATCTCATCCTGTTTCCCTTCTTTTTCCTTTTTGTTTGATTGTTCGAACACGATTAATCGATTGGAATCGATGAAATAATTACGAGGGGATATTGGATTTTGAGCATATATGGGGAATATTTCGTTGGTTTTTTGCGACCACGCGTTTCGAATTATCGGTCGAGAGTAATTTTATTATACACGTTAGGTTGCATAATGTGTTCGTTTCGCTAACTATACTTCGAAAGGAATATTGTACGAGTTTCGTAAAAGTACTATCTTTTGCGAAAATGTTCCACAACTTGTATCTCTCTTAAATCGAATTATCCAACTTCTTACTCAACTGCTATGCTTTTGTATAATTTGTGGAAAGAGTGTCTTTGGATCGGAGAGTCGGATAGGGGGGAAGGAAAAAATATTTGCGTGCGTGTATGCGCGTGTAGCGAAATATTAATTACTGTTATTTCATTTATCGCATTGAAAACACGATCTACCACCGTCCATTCAACACGATGAAAATTTGCAATGGTTATTGATTAACGCTACATTTACACAAAGAAATCAATATCGTGATAACTTTGTTATTCTTTTCGAAAAATATTTTCGAAAAATTATCTTAGTCTCGATCATCGCTATTAATAAATGTATATTTTGATAAAAGATAGATAACAAATTTAATTAAAATTGAATCGATAAATACTTTAATATTATCCACTCAGAGGATAAATTAATCAATTTCGCACACTAAACAACAATTTTTAATTTTCAATTTCTTTCAGAAAGATCAAATAATTCACCAACGAAATTGATCAGATAAAAGTTCCATTTCCCTATTCAAATTTCAACTTGACTTCCCATCCTTTACCAAAACAACGCAAAATATTGATTAAAATTATCGAAATGCACATTCGTAGAAAAAAAAAAATTAAACTGATCGATAAACGACAGGCTTAACCCGATTAAAATCCAAGCCAGCTTGAATACATCGAATAAAAATCTCTTCTGATCCTGGTTATCGAACGTAATCGTTCCTCATTAAAGATCAATGATGCTTAGACGGATCAAACTATGAAGAGAACCAACTCGAAGGAAGGAAGGAAGGAAGAAAAAAAAGAGAAAAGAAGAGAAATAAGAATTTATCACGGAGAAATAGAGACCAATAAGGAAAGAAAGAAAGAGAAAATTTTCCACGCGTGTAACAAATAAGAAACGGGGCCAAGTGGCAGAGAGAGAAAGAGAGAGAGAGAGGCGAGAATTTACCACGCGGGTAACGGAGGAGTAAGAGAGAGAGAGAGAGAGAGATAAGGACGTAGATGAGGGTGTGAGAATGGCCCACCCAATGGGATTAACCCTCGTCCCGTTAATCCTTTTATTGGGGCGGCAAATCCTGCGACAGGTCACGAAAGAGGGTGTCTGTTGGACCCTCGGATTCGCGACCTGATATATCAAGCACGATAGATAGAGAGAGAGAGAGAGAGAGAGACTGGGAACGGAGGTGTATATATCGAAATGGTTACCTGGCCAACGATGGTCCAACGATCACGATAACGGATCTAACAAAGGATCCACGTGTGTAGGAGAAAATTTCGGGTCGGTCGCTATATAAGAGCGTTTAAGACGATTCGTTCGAGCGATAATTTCGATTAATTGCCCTGGATTTCGTTCGATTTTTATCCCTTCCTTCGATGGCTTCATTCAAAGACGAAGAAAGAAAATGGTAGGAAAAAATAGGGTAGTTTCCTAGAATCGATGATGAAACAAGATATCACCAAGTTATGAATATTTATAGTAGACGAAACGTTTTTCATTTTTGATCTTTATAAAAGAATCTGTATATAATTTTATCGACAATTGTTCTTTTTCGACTTTGTCACGAATATACGTGTGTATATTGGCGAGTATAGATGAAAAAGTGGAGGCAGGTGATGATAAATAGGGGATGGATAGAGCTCGTGTTCGTGGTCCAACTTGGCTACTTGGTACGACAACCGTCTAAGGTGTCCAAGGTGTGCATGAAGAGAGGGTGGATAAGCTCGTTGGATCGCGATCAAAAGGGAGGATATTGATTTCCATTTAAACACGAACGTGCCCCTCGTTTGAGCAAGGACGTGCCGCCTGTCGATCAAACGACGAATTTTACCAGGCCTTTGATGTCTGGATGCGCGGCTGATTAAGTTTGTGGATCCCTTGCACGGTCAGATTCTTCGAGACATGGTAAAATTGTGAATCGGTGAAGAGGGAGCGAAGGAGGATGATGCAAGTGTGAAACAAGAAAGAGGAGAGGAGAGGTGATGGAGAGGAGAGAGGATGAAAGGGGAGAGAAGATTATGGAAGGTGATTGTGTTTCACAGATAAGAGAAGTTTGATTGATGGAGGATTCTTTGAAGTTTTTCTTTTCTTTCTTTTTTTTTTTTTTTGTTTGTTGTTTATTTCAGTGGACAAGTTCCCTTTGAAAATTTTAGCGTGCCGAGATTCGAAAGATTAAGGGTAATTTACCCGTAACGTGCTCTCAACAGTTACTTCGAATAATTTATTTCTCTCTTGATTATTTCTTTATTCGACTGGAACGTCCGTCCAGTCACGAACGCAACGTCTTAAAATCTCTATTTCTATTTAGCGAATAAAGATTATATGATAATTATCGATGGAAGAATATAAATGAAATATACTATTCTTTTTTTTTCTAATTTAAAAATTATTCACTTCACTTGTACCCGAACAATAAATAATTTACTTTGTTGAGAAAGTTTTATACTCTATCTTTCTGTATAAAATTATCACATAATACCACGATTTCAAAAACATTTTGTATAATCATCAATCGACAGAAATATACTTCTTTCGAGAAAAGAGAAAAAAAAAAAAGGAAAAATTAGAAACGAAAATTATTAAACATTTCTCCAAGAAAACGAGCACAATTTGCAAATATATGAAAGAAGCAAATAAAATTAAAAGAAAAAAAAGTGTCGATTTTCGAGGTATCCTTTCACGAAGGACGTAAGAAAGGGGAGAAGAAACGGAAGAAGGGTGGGGAAAATTCACGAGACATCGGTGGTGGTGGAAAGGGTTCGAAAGAAAGAAAGAAAGAAAAAGAAAGGCGGTTTGGCCTAACAAATAGAATGGCGAGGAACGAGCGGTTTTATCGTAACCGATAGGATCTCCAAATACGGCCGACCGAGTCGTTTGTCTCGAGCAAACGACGACACGTGCGAGACCCACGCTTTCCCTTTCCTCCTGTAATTAATCTTCTTTCGTGATTTTTCGCGCCACGCGTTACAGATCGTGCTACGTGCCACGTTTAACGATAAATTCCTCTGACGTCTCGTTTGATCGAACGGTGAGTATATTTTCCTCGCGAGAAATATATTCATTCGCGTGACAGTTCGAAAGTTGATAGAGTTTTCTTCGAATAAATTTATTTGAAATGAACATGTTTGCAAGTAAATTTTAAAACTAGTTAGTTGAAGGGTGAATTGTTTTTAAACGATTTCGTAAAGATATCACACGATAAATTATATTGAAGAATTATATTATATTATATTATATTTTTATGATCGAGTAAATGTCTAAAAAATAGCAACGAAAAATTAAACAGAAAAATAAGATAAAAATTTTATTCGAACAGTCCGAATGATTAGTTTATCTTGATAATACTTGATCTTACGATTTTTGTTGTTTCATTTTCTTTTATATTTTTCGAGCATTTTTCATTTCGCTTTGTCTCATTAATTTCATTCAATCATCATCCGCTTGTTATTATTTCCCTCTCTCTTTTTATTTACTATTCCATTTTGAATAAACTCGAAATGACTTCAATAATGAGAGTTTCTATAGCAGAAATTGGAAGAAAATTATTAACTTTCTAATTAATAATTTAATATCGAAATTTGAATTTCCGCTCTTGGAGAACAATTTTAACAACAATACCCTTATCGAAAATTCCATTCAACGAATTCAGTGAAAACTGTGTTGTGTGCTCGTTACATCACTATATACAGTCATTCGGAGAAATGAAACACGACATTTTTACGATTATCGAGGAGAATCGATCCTTTGTTCTTCCACTCCCTTTCTTTTTTTTTTTTTCTTTTTTTTTTTAAAATGCGGCAAACATACGTGTGTACCATTAATTCGAACGAAAACGTAATCTACGTTATCGTTACACGGTCCTGTAATTAATCTAACTTTTTCAAACTTCAAAACAACGTCCCCGGTGCTCGAGTAACAAACATTTGAAGTTGGAGCACCTGTTTACCGATGTTGACGCCAGATTTCCCTGGAACTTTTCTGTTTGAGTATATGCTCGAGTCATTCTCTTACTCTTTTCCTTTTTTTTTCTTTTATTTTTTTTTTTTTTATTATTTTTTTTTTCCGCAACGTAAAATTCGTGTCGATAAATCAAATCACTTGATGGCTGATTAAATCATGAGAAATATCATTTTCACGGAAACTGTATCGAAATATCGTTGATTGTTTCTGATTGAAATATCAAACATTCAGAACGTTGACAGAAAACGACGAGTTTATTCGTTTTTGAATTAATTTCTACGATCGTTAAACAACGAATTATCGAAATCTTTCCAAATTTAATTAATCCACTGGCAAAAAATTATAACTAATTATAAGATGCAATATTAAAAAATTCGAAAATAAAAAGATAATAAATATTAAAAACAATAATGGAATTAGTATTATTAATTATAAAATGATTCGATTTCAATTACACGATAACGAAAAGTTTTGTCGTTTATTTGCATGTTAACTTGATTTCAAGTAAAAAATTGTAAAATATGTCAATGATCATCACCATGGATCTCTGTGGAAAAAAAACGTTGAAAGAAGTAAATAAATAAAAGGAAACGAAAGGAGGAAAAGGGAAAAATATATGTAAGCTCAATTAAAACTGAGAATTAATTTATAACATGTAACAGAGTTGGGGGGGAGGGAAATATAAAAATATTTAAAATTTTAATCAGACACGGCTTCACAAACGAAATAAATATCGATAAATTACTTTCCCTTTGAAATGGATATTTCGTTCAGAGTACAGATATTTTTTTTCTTCGAAATAAAGTTCGAATGATTTCATTAAAAGTCTTTACTTTTTTAATGAAATTTTTGCCCAGTTGAAAAATGTTGATTATTTACCTCGAGAAGTTCGAATTGTTCGTTTGGTTATTTTTCACCAAACTTGTTTTTTTAATTATACATTACACGTGATTTGCAAAGGATGAAATACCTCAATCGATACAGATATGATATATATAAATAAAAAGTGGTTGTGCTTTCGTTATATTTATTTTGTTACAAATTTTATACACGCGTGGACACTTTTCCAACCCCGATTTCAGAGAAAGAGAGAGAGAGAGAGAGGGAGAGAGAGAGAAAAAATTACATCGAGAGAAATTTATGTGACGTTCGAAAATAATTTTTGAAAATATTTCCCAGTGGAAAAAAAAATTGGTAAATAAAATATTTAAAAGGGGCTATGCAAATGTAAAACAAAGAAAAGATTCGAACGATTGAAACATGAATCATGACGATTGAAAAAGATCTGTAAAAACAATGTTGTTGTTTCGACGTCAACAACAATAATGATACGTGAAATATTGTCAATGTAAAGTTAGATATATACATAACATAACCTAGCTGCGACAAGGTTTTACAATCGTGGGAAAATTATATCCATTTACGCGCCAAATCGAAAACGTGTATTGACATCGCAAATACTATATATGTATATAGTATTGAATGAGAAATTTATAAAAAGTAATAATTCGCAAAATGCAATAAAAAAGAAGAGTAAACTGAAAATTTTATGAAAAACAATTGTCTAGAATCGATCGTGTACTTTTCACAATTATTACGTTTATTAAATGATTTTTTTCTAGAATTATTCGAATAAAAATTTTCCTTTCAAATAGTTAAATTTACAACATCTCGTCTCTTAGAGCATATTAGAGAAATCTTCTTCTTCAAAATCAAGTATCAATAGCAAAATATCATAAACAAATCGTTTAATTGCTGGTTTTAATTAAATTAATTTAATTTCAAAATTCCTCGATACGGCCAAATAATTGTTGAATGGTTACATCGAACAAGAATTAATAAATTCATAATAAATATAATATTCTCGAAAAATATACAAATTCGAACGGTCTCTTGACATCGTTTCAAAATTATCAACAATCTCAACGGGTCCAAGTCTAAAAATTCCCAATATTTCAATTTGTGATCTGTAATAAGAAAGGAATGAGAAAGGAGAAATAATTCTTTTTAGCTCGACACGACTCGAAAGATCCTCGACTATCCTCGATCCTCCAAGTCTCTCTCTCTCTCTCTCTCTCTCTCTCTCTCTCTCGTCGGTTCTCGATCCGAGGCGGTTCGTTCGAGAACACATCTTGGCGCGAGTCAGGTGCTCAACATCTTGGTTTCGTCGTTTTGCCATCGGAAACCTGTCAGGCGCAGCCAGTTTCTTATCGTGTCGGTGATCTTCCATGAAACAAGTCGGGAAAAGGGAGGATGTTCGCCTCTCTCGTTTCCTCAACCCCTATTGCCGCCTTCCGCTCCTCAATCGAACACCTTTCTTCCTCTCTCCCCTCCCCCTCCCCCCCCTCTCTCTCTCTCTCTCCATCCCTTTTCCCTATTCCACTCTCGATGGTTTCGCGGTTTGTTAAAAATGATCGCGATACGAGACAAACTTCTCCTCCTTTTTTTCCTTCCACCCCCTCCCTCCCTCTCCTCTGTTTGCTAACTTTTCCGATCAAAGTGCAGATAGAGCGTGTCGGAGGCAAAGAAGAGGAAGAGGGGAGAAAAGAAGGAAGGAAGGAAGGAAAGAAAATAAAGGAAATCTCGCGGGAAAACACGAGGTGGAAGTCGAAAAGGAGGGGGAGGGGGGAGGAACGTTAAGGCGAGCAATCTCGTGCTCGTTCCTTCCCTCCCTCGCTCCCCCTCTTCACGAAATTGCACACGCGTTATTGTTCCTGGATGGATGAAGTTCAATCGAGGATTTCGAGTAGCGAAATCGTGAGCTTCCATTTTTAGTTTCGGGAACTTTAGGGAAATTGGGAAAGCTTTTTGCAAAATTATCGTCGCCCCCGATTCAAGTAAGTTAAATTGTTGAGAAAATGTAACAGCTTCTCAGCCGGGGGAGGGGAAATTGGGATGTGCGATATGGTTGTGATCCGATGGATTGGAAAGATTTGGACGATCGATTTGTATCTTTTTGTTTAAGATGTAACTAATAATTTGGATTAGAAGGTATTTTTATGTAATTAATGAATTGAATTAAATCGGTAAATTTTTGTTTCAATTTTTGATTCGTATCAAAATGTAAAGAAAAAAAAACTTGACTTGTTGTCGATTGTTGTATTGTTATTTTGTATTGATTCATTATTGTCTCTACGAGAAAAATATGTCGATACTTTTTTATAGACGTTAAAAAGTAATATTAATTTGCAATCAATGTGTTGCACGAAAGGAAAACGAATGGGAAAATCTGCAATAAATTTGCTCATTTTTTATCCAATCTGCGAAACAATTTGTTTCGATGATAAAATAAAATATTTTTTTTTTTTTTTAGGTTCATTACGCGTAATAAATCAAAATCGTTTAAAAATAGAACTACTATTCTCTTGCTTCGAGAGTATCGAATCGTCCATTTTGTTACACGTGTTTGCGAAATTATGATAATTTTTCACGACTTACAAATGACGAATCTATTTATATTTTGATAACCGTGATGCTTTAATTGCGAGTAATCAGTTTAAATTATTCAATTTGCAAATATTTTATTTCAAATTTTATATATCCAAATATTTTAAATTTACATTGTGCACAAGTTTGAAATTAAGCGATTTTAATCTCAAAAATCAATGTGAAGCATTGCCCTTTAAGCTATTTTAAATATCGTATTGATGTACGAAAAATTATAAATTATAATCCATTATAATCCACAAAATTTATAAATGTAATTTTCCCGTTTTATTATGAAACGATTAATTTCGTTTGATTAATTTATGCAAATTTTTATTAATTATCTGTTTCGCAAATAGAATACGAAGGATATGAATAAAATAATTTTGTAAAATTATGTACATCGTTTTGCATAATACATTGCGAATAAATTGAAGCAATTAAAACAAGTGAAGAATTTAGATTAAGGAATATTATTCAAATTTGAAATTTCGCCTGTGTTTTGTGTTTTATTTCATACTACATTACATATACATTTATACATTTTTATACATTTCTTTGATTATCATCATTTCCTTTTTCGTTTCCTGATATTAATTTAAAAAGACAAATGAATCAAAGCATCTTGACAACAAGAAGGATACAGTTCTATTTTTAATCTGTTACTTCAAGAGTAATCAATAATTAATTTTATCATCAATTCTAACTATTACTCTAATCAATTCTAATTATTACTCTATTACTCATTTCATAAAAAAAAAAAAAAGAAGAAACGTCTCTTCAATTTTATTATTACCATTCCTTTTACCATTGAGAAATCAAAAAAGTTTCTCTACAGATCGCTACAGATAAAAACTAAATTTATCTACGTTTCTCTTTCCAAAAAGTTTCTCTGAATCTTGGAACAGTACGATGTCATCCGCATCCCAACACGGTCGGTCAAGCGACCAAGGTGGAAAAGAAAAAGTGGAAAACTCACACATCGTCTCAAAAGTCTCAAAAGAGAGGGGTGACTAAAAAAAAAAATTAAGAGAAAAAAAGAAGAAAAGAAAAGAAAAGAAAGAAAGAAAAGGTGGAAGTGAAGAAAAGAAAAAGGAGGACGTTGGGTCCGCCGGGGAGACTGGACGGTCCTTGAGAAATTCCATGGCGTTATTACGCGTCTTCCGCGCCACATACAGCGGAGAAAGAATAATGGCCGTTTCCTGCGCCGACTTCCAACCCTTCCCTCCCCCCCCCTCGAAATGAAAAATCCGGGGTACGCGACGCTTGCGCAGGAAATGAGGCCGTGAGCTTGGTCTCTTGACTTTCTTCTTTTTCTTTTTCTTTCTTTTTTTTTTTCTCCTCCCCTCCAATAATATCCGATTCAAGATGAATATCGCGAGACAATCAGGCTTAATCTGGTGTTTGCCGAACAAGCGCCACGTTTTTCTTGATTAACGTTAAAATTAGGGAAAGAGATTCTCGAAAATAGCTTGAAGAGTTTGTCCTGTCATGGTTAGGAATTTGATAGTTTTCTTTTTTCGGTTTGTTTATGGATACAGGAAGAATTTTGGGAATTTTGAAACGCTCTCTCTTTATCTTTCTCTTTTTTTCTTTTCATTGTGTTGATTCATATTTGTCAAAACGATCATTGTAAGTAGAAATTTTGTTAAACGGATAAAGTTAGTTTTTAGACTAGATTTCAGATAATTATTTGGATTATAATTATTTTATTAATCTGCAGTTCTGTTTGTTATTAGTATAGAATTATGTTATGTAATTACATAATATCATTGGCAAAGTTTCTTCATATATAAAAATCAAAAAAAGGTGGAGTAAAAAATCTATGATATTTTTTAAAAGTGTTTAAGTTATTTTAAATGAAAATATTAATTATATCGTATCGATTCATATCGACTGGAACAATTTTAATTACAAAATAATAATAATAATAATAATAATCAAAACATTCGTTTGTAAATGACAGAATTGCAAGCAAATGAAATTTGTTTTTGGGTCAAATAAATCCAGAACGGTAAAGTATAAGTAATTTCCTGATATAATTCAAAATTTATATCGAGCACATTAATTTTCAATATTTTATGCTATTTTTTCATCCAAAAATGTAGACAAATATATTTAAAATATTTTCTGTATTGTGTGAATCATTATATGAAACAACTTTCTTCACAAACTGTTAAATTATTATTATTATTTACATTTATATAAATATATAAATATCCTAAAATAATTTTACAACAGAATTTCAAAGTACCACATCAAATTGATATTCCGTTATCAATAATAAATTTTAGTTTCTATTGTTATACAACAACGTTCAAAAAAGACAATCTGGTTCAGCCACCATTATCATTCGATAACAGTTAGGTTCAGCTCAAAGTACCATCGATCAAATGAATTTTCCAATCTCTTTAACGATATAAATTTTATCATATCATTATACAATAACACGTTTAACCTCCTTTTCATTCAATCTTCAAAAAAATTATACACTTCACCTCCAACATTACCATCTTTTCCCATTTACCGTTCAACAACCATTCAATATTTCATTTCAAAACATACCATTAATTTTCCAACCTCTTTAACAATATAATTTCTATCGTATCGTTATACAATAACACGTTTAACCTCCTTTCCATTCAATCCTCACAAAATTATACACCTCTTTCCAAATCTTCCCCTATCATTCATCCACCCTACAACAATTTCAAATTATCAACCACTTCAATCAATTCTCCAACCTCTTCAACGCTATAATTACACAACAATAATCCCAAAAAAACTTACGTTCCTCCCTTCTTTCGAAGTCTCATCGTTATCAAACGACCGGAAGCCACCCGTACGCCGCCAACCTTCGAATTTTGAAAACGTAACACGGTTGCGCGATCACGACGATTCACTTTAGCCTCCCCCCTCCTCACGAATACACACCAGGCGAATTCTAGAAATCTCTAGAAACCGGCACTGGTGCTCCAGTAACTGTGCTCCAGATAATCGGGGAAACTTTCTCCATTGTGCGCCGCAAGTTCGCGGTTCCCAGGAACGGATCCCAGGAAACGGGGGCCTGATAATTCTGATAAGGGCCGCCACACGTATACACAGGTGTTATACACGTGTTGTACGTGCATGTGTGCATGCACAGGGGTGGGAGGCACGTAGGGGGCGGCTGTTAAAGGACAAGTAGGAACACGCGTGATAGGACGAGTTAGCAACTTAAATGGCCCGTGAACCGTAGTTGGAATTACTTGTTGTCTAGTTGCTAAATATAATACGAGGGGACAATTCCAGATATACGCGTCTATACTTGTCGCTAAATTACGATTTCGAGCGTCTTAGGAGGCGAGGATGGAGACGTGCATGGATATAATATTCGAGGTGGAGTCTTTTAAAAATAAAAAATTCGAGGGATCGTATATTTGATTGATTATGGAAATTGTGTGGAATAATAATATCAAGTTAATTATAATATCGTTCCTCTTGGAGAAGCATTTCGAGATAAAAAGTAGAGTTTTTGAAAAAAAAAAAAAAGAAAGAAAGAAAGAAAAAGTATCAATTTCGTTATTTTATAAATCTGGAATTAATTTTGACTAATGAGTTACACATAAAATATAATTAATATATTGTATATTCTTCAATTTTAAAGAACATTCAATCCAATACCATTACTTAATTAAATAAACGTCCTTTCAAAAAGAAATCAAGCCTCTGATAACTTTTATTTTATTCATTTACTTACTCTCTCTTTCCCTCTCTCTTCCCCTCTCTCTCTCTCTCTCTCCATAAATTTCATTTCAATTTAAACTTATTCACTTTCTCTTTCGCAAACACAATTTAATTTCCACGCGTTTCTCAGTTTTACAAATAATTATAAGGAAATCAAATTCATTCGATTCCGTTTCATCGGGGAGAGTTATAATAATATTCTAACCTCTAACGTTTCATTAACCCAGTTCCATCTGCGTGATCGAGCTCGTTAGCATAGCTAACGTCGTCGAGTGGCTTTTCCTTTTTTTCGGCTCTGTGTGTCGTCGAGTAGTTCCGGCGACGAGAGAAATCCGTCTGACTTTCTTCGTTCCTGGCCCACTCGAGATCTCGCGCTGGTTCCGTTACAATTCCACACAGCTCGAAACTTTTCGAGTGAAAAATAATTCGCGCAATATTCGAGTCTTCGAGAAGAATTTCTCGCCGGCTCGAGTGGGCGAATCCGAGTAGAGGGCGCGTGTGAGTTATGGTGCCGACTCGTGGAAACTTTTTCGCGGGAAAAAGGGGGACAAACTTGAAATAATTAATTAAAGTACACTCCGTATGACACGTGGAATTTCTTTGCTATGCAAATTTTGCCACGTGAAATCGAACTGCTCTGAATTCGATAAATAAAACATTGAATCTAGAAAGAGTATGTTTAAGTTCGCATATTAAATAGAGATTTCGTTCGTACATTTTTCCACAAATAGATGTATCAACTTAAGTAATAAAATTGAATGACAATTTATTGCAACAGTCTTGTATAAATCAATTGTGAAGAATGAAAGAAATTTTATAAATAATTTTCTGCTTAGAATTTGACCTAAATCATTATCAGAATTATTTTTAAATTTCTATCGTCTAATATATGATTCAAATCTACGAAAATTATTATGAAACTCGATCAATGATTTACATTCAATTCGCATTATTTTTTTACCATCAATCCACTTTCAATTATTTATCACAACAACTATATATTACGATATAATTAGAATATCGTCGTACAGAGATTTCTTCGCAATGTGTGAATGTTCTCATTTGTCGATGTCAAAACGAAAGGGTGCGAGGGGACGCGCATCGTGCGGTTGAGAGTGGTGGGGTTGAGAGTGTCATGTGCAACAGCGCCTATGGAAACTTCGTATCATTAGTCTGTCCAAGGGCGGAAAGCGTAATCTATATAATAATAGACGTCACCTTGCCCGTACCGATACGCGAAGTCGATAATACCGTGGCCATCTGCCGCCTATTTTATCGCGAAACCCTTCTCCATACTCGTCCCAACTTTGGTGCATGTATCTCGAAGGGAGAAACAGGTGTTCTTCTCGATTATAATCGATGTTGTTTATCATTGGATGCTCGAAGAACAGGGCAATAGTTGTAGTTTTGATCAATCGCAATTTATACAATTTTTTAATTTCCAAATAAATCATATGGAATAGGTTGAAAAACTGATATCGTTTTCCAATTTTGAAATGGAGATAATACGAATTTGAGAAAATACGGATGAATTTACAAATTAAATCGAAACGTATGTTTTTCTACAAAAGGAATGATATGATTCGATGATTCAATAAAGTTTCATTAAGCGAACTTTGGGCTTGTCAAAATTGAAATTTGAAATTTTCTTGTTACAAGAAAGATCTTCAAAAATACTGTGTACGAAGATACATAGAATGAAATATACGTATATATAGTCTTCTTTTATCTTACTATACATATATTATTCGTTACAATATTATCGAATGTAAAAAGACCAGGTTCAAAGATATTCACACGTATGAAAAAAAGTTGGAGTGGTATGAATCAAAGATAAATTACAACATAAATTGCATCGATCGTTATTTCAAAGATTTTATAATTTTTAGTCAAAATATGGAACAATCTTCACATTTTATCCTCGAGTATTTCGTGCGTGGATCGAAATCGAGTCGGCTAAATGCTCGTAAACGTTTCGACAATTCGGTCGGCGCGAAATCGTGATCGATATACCTGCGGCAAACGGCGGAGCCTGACACTCGATAAAACGGAAGCAGAAAAGTTTTCGAAGCGGGGAGAGGAAAAGGAGAGGTTACGGAGGACGATATGATATCGAGTAGAGCAACAATTCAAACGTTTGGAGCTTTGCCAGAACGCGAACGCTCTGGATGAAAAGTTGGGCCACGATGGAAAGAAAAAGAGAGAAGAGCAAGAGGCATAAGAGAAGGACAAAACACTAGGTGCTTGTTACTACTTTTGTAGGTTTTTAGGGGAAAATTAAATAACACGTCTCGTTTTTGAAAAAGAAATCGAGAGATTTCCTTTAAATAAATTTAAGTTAAATGTTATGAGTTATTCATTTAATATAATAATACTTAATGACGTGATTTATTTATAAAATATTTACTTTCATATTTCTCTTTGTAGATATTCTTCGCTTATGAAACATAATGTGATAATAATTTTTAGATAATTGTACTTATTTACACATATTATAATACATTATATGAAGCATAACTTTGGATTTATAATTATAATTAAAAGGATAAATATAATGATACAACTTTAAAGTGTAAATTTATCAATATATATATTAAAAAAAGAAAACTTTGGAAAAAACTATGATGGCAATTTATATTGGAGTATCAAGTTTGGAGAGTTGACGTTCCCAGGAAAACTTCAGAATATCAAAAAGCGGAAAAACGCGGATCGATCGGAATGAGCGTGAAAGTTCAGTGACCAATGTTTTCGAAGAAGAAACCCGCTTGGCTCCAATTACCTCGCACGAGAAACCCGTTTTCGCTTCTGCATTATTCATGATTTCAGGTTCAGGAAGTGGGCCGCCGTATAAATCCCAAAATTCCGATAGCTCGTTTCCCGCAACGTTATGCGAATTCCATAGGAAAGCTTAATGAAAGAAATTCCGTTCCACGTGACTCGGCAAAGAGAAAGAGCGAAGAAGAAACGAGCCAAGAACAAGAAAAGCCGAGGAAAGAAGAAGAAGCGTCCGAGCAACAAGAGCGAGGAAAATTATTCCGAATAAAATCGAAATTCACGAAAAAAAGAGGAAACGAAGTGAAAACGAGTGATATTTCACTTCGAATCACAGCAATTCATGACATGAATCTTACAACACCTTACTATATCTAACAATATTTCCTTCTTTAATCGTATCAAATCGTATCAAATTCGTTCGAAAAAAAAAAAAAGAAAAATTAAAAAAAACAGAGGCAAAGAAAATTATTCCTCTCATCGATCAAAATTCCAAAAAAAAAAAAAAAAAAAAAATAGTTTCCACGTCGAATATAATACTTTCCTTTAGCCTCGTGTAATTAGAGGGGGTTGGAATCGCGCCCGCTCCCTTATTAACCATCTCGTTGTTGTTATCGTTGCCACGAGTAGCCGAGCCGCAATTTCGGCAGAATTGCGCGGAGCCTACTTTATTTTAATTATTCTTTTATGCCGGGCCGCCGCGCGGTGCCATTCGTGGTCGCGGCCCCGCGAAAAGCAAAGAGAGGGAAAAAACGAGAGAGAGGGGGGTGGTTGGAAGCCACCACGTACAGAGGACGTGGACAGGGGAAGGGGGAGGAGGAGGAAAGGAAGAAAAACTGGCCGGCGGCGCGGCGACTGGCCTTTTATTTTCGTTGTTCCACCGGGCAGCGCCGCGTGTAGTAGGAAAGGGGCCAGAATTCAGGGGATCCGCTGTGGCCGGCATTTATTGCGACCACCCCCAAGGGTGCATTTATATTCATAAGCATAATGGGGCATCGTGACGTATACGCGCCACGCTCCGCTCTGTCCCTTCGCTCTTTCATCATTATTAATTCCATGACGGGGCCCCTCCTCCTCCCCTCCATCAAGATTTCCGCCGCTTCTTGCGCCCTCCCCCCACCCTTTATTTACGATCTTATTTATCGTCTCGCAGCCCCTCGCCAAGTTGGAGAATGTCGTTGCTGATCTGTTTGCCCCGTTTTCGTCGCTTGTTTACCAAGTCGACCAAGTCGATCCGTGATGCAAATAAAAGAATACAGATTTTAATCGAGCAACGAGTATGTACAATATGACTGTAGAATATAGAATGTAGAATATATAGAATATGATATTATTCTTTTATACAAGAAGGTGGTGAGGGAAGTCGAAAATGTTGTGACAAGTTGTGTAAGTTATGTTGGGGTTAAAATCTTGTATGGGATGTTTTAATTGCGGAAGTGAAAATTTTGTAACAAATTATTTCTGAGAAATAATAAAGTGTTAAATGTAATATCACGATGTAAATTCTTATTAATTAAGATTTATTTTATTGGAAATTTTTCTATTCCACAAATAAAGTAATAAAATCTTTCTATTACGTTATAATACACAAGACATCTCTAATTAATCAATAAAAAAATCTTCCAATAAATTTTCATTCTTGAGAAGTGGAGGCTACGAAAGATGGAAACAAAAATTTAAAGAAAAGAACGACAATCGTCTAATTATTAAAATTCTCCGTATTGAAACTTTTGTTGAAACTTCTTCTCTCGCCTTAGACTGAATTGTTCTTCTCTTCCATTTCGCCGCCGCTTTGCTCCATCGGTTAACCGATCCATATTATGCGACTTGGCGGAGTTCGCGTTTATTAGCTGTGCACCTGGTCTCGCAAATGTGTCGAGAGGAGGAGAATCGTTCGTCACGGAGACCTTCTAATCGATATGCGATGCCGTGTGTTGCATGCAGCCACCGTTGCGTCTAGTACGCGGGAGGGATGCATGATCAATCCCCAACGGCCGACCTATTATCGACTTTACACATGTATACGACTCCTTTTCGAAAAACACTGCCTCCTTGGGAGGAGAGGATGGATTCTGGACACGTTTCGCTGGTTGGAGTTGGCTCTTTTTACGGAGACGCGAGAAAAGACTTGGTAAAAATTTTGGAGGAAGAGATAGAAGTTTGAAATTTTCTTGGAGTGGTTCATGGAAAAGGAGATTAATAATTGTTATTTCAAATTTGGAATATTGGAACAAGAATTATAAAATATCCTTTTATTTTTTATATATATCTATATGTGTGTATTTTTAACAATATATGTGATGAATCATGAAGAAATTCGATATTTTTGAAAAAGTATCTGCGAAATTATTTTTTTACTAGAAACAAAATAATTGTTGTTTCATCGCATTAATTATATTGTTTAATTAGAATAAAATTTTCATCGATAATACGAACGTTTTATCATTACATTTATCTAACAACATTTTGGAAAATAGATTCCAAACGTTATCTCGATCGAAAGAATGGAAATTAAAAGAATTATAAATTGGACAAAAATGGAATATCAAAATTTCATATTCACAATATGAAATTTCCCTTTTTTTTTTTTTTATCAACATTGATGGAATAAAATTTCAATGCTAATGCGTCGGTATCCGCGTGTTTCGACGCGAGCTCTCGCGCGCATTTCGCGCGAGAAAAAGGAAAAAATCACGATGGAATTCCCTTCCCTTTGTCCGCGACCCAATAATGAAAAACAGAGTTATTGGACTTCTGACTATGCTTTGACACTTTTGAATAGATATTACCCGTACTGCGACTGTGGAGGCCAACATGGCTGCGAATGAAATTACGCGTGAAATGCCAACGCGATTTGTTGAATTTTCTCGCATGATTCTCGCGAAAATTCGCTTCGTTTACCCGATAGAGGTCTCAGAGAGCGGTGGCGATCATTTTTCCATGTTAATCGACGACGAATGTTGCAGTGTCAGACACGTGATTCTTTTAATTTTTGTCGTTGGGATTAAAACGTTCTTCACTCTCTCTTTCTCTCTTTTCTTTTTCATTACGATTATGTTGATACACTTCATAAACTTTTATTTCGTTGATAAAATTTTACATCGTCCAGACTGCTTTTCTTTGAAACGTTTTAATCTTTTTTATTTTGTTATTTCTTTCTTTATCGTCTCTTTGGTAATTCTTTCTTTTAATCATAAATTGTAAAATTTTATATTCTTTATTAGACTCTGGCTATTAAAATTTTTATTTTGTTTACCTTTTAAGATGTAATGATTGAAATAATTTAAGTTATATATATATATATATATATATTATTTTTCTTAATGATTCTTTGTCTCGTTAGTTAAATTGTATATATTATTTACTAGATATCGCATTCTTTAATTAAATCTTTTTCAATGTGTCTTTTGATGAATATTTCAATGCGTTTTTTTTTTTTTTAATTTTTAAGAATCATCTGTACATTGTTCAAATATCCACGACAATTTGAATATTCGAATAAATTAATTTAAATCGATTCATATTAATTTTTCCAATAAATTTCTGCTTATTCTAGATTTTAAATACGTTTAATAATAAAACGCTAAAAAACAATATTAATTGCATTCTTTCCTGAATGACGTACGATTTCATACATTTTAATAAGTTTATAAGAACGAATAAATTTTCGTTTCCGAACGAATTCGAATTTCCTCGTGTTACGTATAATTATTTTTCTTAAATTTTCAAAAAAATTTAACAACTTAATCGTTTGTTACAGTTTGCAGTCAATTCAGCAGAGGGGTGTTCTCCATGCTGGGCGCCGTCAGCCCGGACTCGTTCGACACCCTTCACTCTTACAGCAATACGTTTCAAATGCCGTTCGTGACGCCCTGGTTTCCCGAGAAGGTAAATAGCACGTTTTTTTCTCCCCCTCTGTAATAAAAACTTATAATATCACCGCCGATATTTATTCTTATCCATCGATCCCCTATATACCGCTTATTTTCACTTATCGGCCTTCGATGCTTATTTTTATCATCTTTTCGAAGCTTGATGATGAAAGAGGATGTTTCTCAGAACGTGTTCGATTCGATTATCGATGAAAAACGTGAGGAGATTAATTGATACGATCATTTCTTCGATTTAATTCCTTTAAGATACAAGTATAAAAATATATAAACACGCGTTATATAATGTAATACATACTCGTTTGAATAATCGTATTCTATTTAAGTTTCGATGAGCAAATGTAATTCGAAGAAAAATCGTAAAGGAGAGGGATTAAATCGTAAATTATATCATTAAAGGTACAAAAATGTAATAAATACCGAATAAGTTTAAGTTAATTGAAGAAATGGCTGAAGGAGGGGGGGAGGAGGGAAGGTATAATTTCAAAGTATCAAAAATCCCAAGAATTTTAATTCAACTTATCCTCCAACTTAATTACCCAACAAAAAAAACTTCATCTCCTTGCATTCCAACTTTACTCGTAAACTCTTCCTTAACTACCATACTTACGTTCACTTCCAGTAGGTCAGATTCGTGGAAATTCTTCAAAGTTTATCCTCATACCTATCTCATTAGTCATACCTCGCCAGTTTTACTTTCATTGTTCTTTCCTCCGTTAAATATTTTTCCTCGTCTCGAAAAATTCGCGTGTTACACACACACACACACACTACTTTGGAACAAGAGTAGAGACTGATAAAGATTCATCGTAATGGTCGATGTTTATGGACAATTACCAGAGTACCGTACTCTATCTATCTGTTCTTTCACGGATTATTTATATAGCTACAGTTCATCCATAAATGTATGCGCAAACGTATCACCAATAAATCATCCTGACTCGTAAACACCTTCTTAACTTACCGTACATACTCACGTACGCTTACTTCCAATGGACCAGAGTTCGTAGTATTTATCATTATCATTATTGTATCATTAATCATTCACAAGTTTTACTTTCTACGTTCTTCTTTTCACTGTTAAGCATTTACAAACCGAATTCGAGAGAAGTGTCATCGTGATAATTATCAAAATCGAAGATTCGAGATCGAATAAAAATTCATCGTTTGTTTGTCGATAATTATCACCCACTCTTCCATTTATATCACTCCACTCTGATAAATAAATATAGGATGTGTACGAACATATTACAATTCGACTCTCGAAATGAATCGGATAGGGCGAAAATTTATTCGTCGCATCGAGCTGCATTTGTCGGGTGGCGCCACTTGCAAAACGTGTATAGCACGTCCATATTGGATGAATGGCGGCCCCGTATATCTGGATGTAAGTGCGCGTTTTTATCTGTTTCGACATGTTGTACGAGCACGCAGCAATCGTGTAACGAACGTTCATGCTGTTTAAATGCTAATCGCGCGGTAATGCTAATTCGAAACCTCTCTCGCTCTCCTTTTTTCCCTCTCTTTTCTATTCTTCTCTCTCTCTCTCTCTCTCTCTCTCTCTCTCTTTCTGTCTTTCAATCCTCTCCTTTCTACTTTTCTCTTTTACCCCCTACGTGGCTAGTCAATTACGGCTCGCAGGAGAACTGCCATTTATAAGAGGAGATCTCTTTCAATTTCCCTCCATGTTATTGTGCTATTTTCCCTTAACATCTTGTGGAACTGCGATCACTGTTCCTTTCTGTTGCATTATCCCTTTCTTTGTTCTCCCTTTGCTTTTTCCTTCCTTCCCAGCTTTTGTTGGTGGAGGCAATATCCCGTTTGGATCGGGATTCACGTGGCTTGGACTCGAAACTGCTTTGTCATTATAGATTTATGAATCGAGGAAATATTTCTTTCTCTTGTTGATAAATAGATCGTTATTTTTATTGGAAAATAATTTTCTAAACAATCTAATGTTATTTCCAATTTCGTGCTTGCTCGTGGCATCAAAAATGCAATTCGTATTATTTATTTCAGCTTATATCATATAATAAACGATTTTTGATACACATATATTTTTCTTAACTAATTATTGTTATTCTATATGACAAGTATAACAAGTAAATACATACATCTACCAAGACTTATGAAAACAGCTTGTAGCTATTTGTGAATATAAAAGAAAAGAGAAAGAAACAAAACACCACTATTCCCTGAACAAAAATGTAATTCGCTGAAAATCAACCGGTTACCTCGCCAACAAGAAAACTCTTGAAACAGTCCAATATCACGTTGCGAAAGGAGCTTTCAAACAGACCGCCATTCACGCCACGCTGCGCGTCGTAATTATTTACGATTACATTTATCGTGCCGGGTTTTCGTCGGTTGGCCCTCCACCTCAGAGGAAACTACACCATTCAACGCTTCTCGAGTTTCGTTCGCGGATGAATAAAATCTGAAAGCCAAAACGTGTATACGTGATCTTGTATTTGTAAGGTAAAAGCTGGCAGCCAAGTGATTTCACTGTGCGCGAAAAGCGGATCGAGAAAAATTTTTTGTCGTTCAAGCTTTGTTCTCGATTTTGGAATCGTGTTTGGATAACTTTCCGGCCATGAGTGGATATAGAAATTGGCTAATTCTCTAATTGGATACGAGTAAATTTTTTGAATAGAATAGATTGGTTCTTTGTGTGTGAAAGTAAGCGAAAAATATAGTTTTATATATTGTTTCTCTCTCTTTTTTTTTTTTCATTTAAAAATTAGTTCGAAGATCATAGGATTTAATAATTACTTTTTCGAATCGTGCGTTTAATTCTGTTCCATCCCTCCAGAAAAAGAGTTTAAAGATAAAAATTAAACTAACGTATCCAATTCGATAGTTATTCTATTATTATTTTTTCCGGTACATAATACCTAACTTCAATGATTTTATTTCAAATTTCTTCTAGACAGAGTTTTTCAGAAACGCTTCTCGTCTCCAATTCTTCTAGATAGACCACTAGATACAAGTATACACGCGTGTTACAGGTTCTGACACCGTCCTCCGGTCTCCTGGATTTCGCCATAAGCATGCGTCCGGATTATCATCGCGCTATCATCGACACAGTGCGATATTACGGATGGAAGAAAATCATCTACCTCTACGACTCCCACGACGGTAAGTCGGCTCCCCTTTCTCATGCATTTCTCATTTTACGCGGCCTCCACCCCGCCCTCGGCTCGAGGCTTTCCATTTTTATCGCGTCCCGCCAAGGATCCGTTCTCGGCCGCCCCCTGGTGGCCCCTCGTTGCGCGATATAAGGGTAAATCGACGACGTTCACTGCCCTTTTGAATACGTAATGGATACGTAAGTAAGGAAATAGTAATTCTCTTTTCGTGACTTCTATTCTCGAGGATTAGAAAAAATGTAAAGGGTAAAATTTGTACTCCCGATTTTGGATGGACGTGGTTCGTTTTGAGAAAAAGAAAAAGGAAATTTTTGGACGGTGGAAAACTGTCTCACCGCCTGCTGTATGCAAATTCGCTGACCTCGCGTGCTTTTGAATAATAATGGATACGTTGGAAATAGCATTTCTTATTATACGATGGTTCTCTTGAAGTTGAGGATTAAAAAAGAGCAAAAGATGAAATGGTAATTTTTGATTTGAAATAGAATAAGTTCGTTTTTTCTTTTTTTTTTTTTTTTTTTTTTTAGAAAAGGAAATTTTGGAAATATGGAAGTTCGTTCATCGTACTCGAAAATTGGATATTGGATTTGAAAAATAACTTATATGATTTTTTGATTTGACGGTGAAGATTAAAAGTTTGATAGTTTTGTATTTATCAATAATTTTTTTGGCATATTTCTTTCATTTTTCTTCTCCACCATTAAAAGAGAAAATATTCTCAATTATCTAATAAATAATAAATTTAAATTTGAAGGGGGAGGCACGACTGTGATTTCATTTAAAATGATTCGAACAATTCTTTCTTATTTTTTGAAACGTCACAAAAAAAGAAATGAAAGAGACGAAAAGAGGATGGATTCTTTTGAAACTCGTAGATGTGTACACATTGCCGTTCATAACTCACCAGAGATTTAATAGATTTTGAATAAAGATAAATGAACATTCGTACGTAGATGCGTGTACATTACCATCCATAAATACGTCGGACACTTATATATTTTGAATAATGATAAATGTACATTACAGATTTAAAAAAAAAAAGGGGAGAAAAATAAAAATGAATCACGAAACACTAAGTATACATATATTTCAGATAAGAATAAATAAACAAATTGAATTAAATTCTTATTAAATATTTCTTGCTTCAAAATGGAATTATTAATATTATACGCATAATTCGATCGGATTAAACAAAATTTATTTCATTTGTTTAAAATTTTACTCGACGTATCCTTAATATCAATTGTAAATTTTTAAACTACTAAAAATAATAAAAGTAGTTATAAGTAGTTTCAAGGTTATTATCCTTCCGCGAAAAGTTCGAAATTCCCCTGCTTCGCGTAGACCATAAATTCTCTCTGATAAAATTCAAAATTACATTCTATTCGTAAGAAGGAGATAAAATTTGCATGTATAATCGTCATACATACACATACCCGCATTGTACACGTCGAAATTAACAAAAGATTGGTCGCTTCCAAATTAAAGAAAAAGTTCCAAATAAGTTGCGAATATAAAAGTAAAACAAGAAAGAAAAGTAAAATGAAGAGGAAGAGAAAAAGAAGATGTTTATCATCGGCGTGAATATGAAATGACCGTGCACCCCGATCCTTAACGCGTGCACGAAAAAGAAATGCATTTGCATGCTTAACTACGACGCTGTGTTAATTTTAATTTCATACCAGACACGGTCTAGTAGTTCGTAGAAATGGAGATTTTTCGTGTCTGTCTGCGTTTCGGATGTGCAAACTGAAAATATAGGCGACATTGAGTCTCGTAACGTGGAAACCATGTGGACACGATGATATACGGTATCTCTTCTCACTCGTTTTCACGTGTTCTGACAAATCTGAGAGTTAACAAAAAGAAAAAGAGAAAAATCCACGATCGACATTGAACTAGTAATTATCTCAAATATTCAAACAGAGTAGACGATTAGATAGAAATATCCTAGAAAGAATATTTATCAAGGATATTGCAATGAGTCATGTAATTAATATCAATTACTTCCTACTACTTTTATGTAGATGTTTGTTAAATTCAAAAATGGAATAAGGAAATAAGTGAAATAACAGATCGTGAATAAGATCCGAGAAGAACTGGCGTTTCTCTATTCTTTCAATGTTATCGAAATTTTTATTGAAAAATAACGATTTACAGGGTGGATGATGATATTTATTAATGTTTACAACATTTTTAATGATTTTTGTGATTATTTTTTATCAATATGCAACAATTTATATGTACACAATGAGAGTTGTGTCATATTTACATTTCTACAAGATTATGTAATTATAAGAAGAAGATAAAACAAAACAGTATAATTACAACTTACAATTATACTTATACTTATTTTTAATGAATATAATTTTAATTAATCGTGAAATTTACCGATGCAATAAAAAAAATTATCTTCCCTCATTATTTACGTCACATTAATATCTTATTTCTCTTATGATTAAGGAACAAGGTCAATAAAATGAACATAATCACTTAGATATGTTAATTTCTTTTTTCTAATAAGGTACTCATTTATGTATTATATTAATTACACAACAATTAATAAATAGAATTATCATTCATCTTTGGAATAATGTAAATTCACGATCCATAATATTTGAAGAAAAGATATTAATCTAATTAATTCAGAAAAATTTATTTAAACATAAAGACAAATCAACAATAAGTAGACGTTATCAGGATCAATGAAAATATAAAACAATCCCAATACAAAGAACTTATATTACTTTCAAAATAAATGGAACATCTAAATTGTACAAAATTTAAAAATTAAATTCAATGACACAGACGATTGAAATCGTGTCTCTGCACATCATATTTCGTATACTATCACGTTTCAATTATATTTTTCTCAATGCATAAACACAAATTTAAAATTCATTTCTATTCACGACAATAATTGAAACGTTCGAGGAAATAATTTGGCCTCGAAGATCGAGCCATTCAAGGCGATGTTTTTCCTCTTACTTTCGCCATTTGCGTAAGCCCGTTGATCATTCGAACCGCTGATTTTACTCCGTGTAATTCCTCTAACGATCGTTACATTCTATAATTAAGCTACTTGTCGGCAACATAATTGAAAATTTCGCGGAACCACGCTTTTGTATTCGTATTAACGAATGGAGGCTTAAAAATTCTCAAAGATTAACAAAGCAGACTAATTGATAATTATTTTTAAGAAGGGCGAGAATGAAAGAATGTCAATTCCAATTGATTTCGAATTTTAGATTTTTTCGTATTCTTCTCTGTCTTTTATCACTTCAGATTGCGAATTGAAAATTTTTTATTTCTCGAATCTTTATAATTGTAATATATAAAATATAGTTTACAATCTTTAAATTGGATACAAAAAAATATTGCATATAAATATGAATAAAATTAAGATCTATAATAAAATGTGTACACGAATAAACACTGTGTCGTATTCGAGATTGTTACATCGAAGAATAAATTTTTCGAGATATATTAAAATTTAACGGATTCTTAAAAATGTTTTCTAATTTAAGGTATTTAAAGAATTCCAATTAAAATTGTAATGAAATATTCATTCATGTGTGTAATATATTAAATGTGCGAAATATCAATAATTATCATAACTCGCAAGATTAGCATATTATGGGAAATTGAATCGCACTGTTATATGCATTATGCATGCTTTATTAGCAAAAATCAAGAGTCGTATTATTCGAATAACAAAACGAACAAATTGTTCTTTTATAATGGCTATAATGTTAACATTGTTTCCACATATTTTCCCCGACAAACATTATTTGAATGTTAAGTAGCCAATTATCATTAATGAATTCGCAAATCCTCTTATTTTTTGCGTCGTGAATCATTACAATTTTGCATAAATTTTTAATCCGATTTTCCTTAAATGATAGCGATCACGTATAATTAAAATAATTGATCTGAATCTTATACAACTTTTTACAAGATTGCATCAACGTACATCTATTCTTTATTACTTTTTAGATCACAGATCATTCTGCATCATAGATTTCAATCAATATGAACAATGAAATAACGTTATGAACGAAATAATTTAAATAATGAAATAAAGTTACGTAATAAGTAAGTTTATCAAATTATCTTACAAGTGCGTATAATTGCACAGGTAAATATTGAACCATATTATCGGAAAATTCTAATAAACATGCTCTTGCATTTATGCACTCGATCGATTAAAAGTTTAGGATCACTTTTCGCGTTAAGAATAAAACTTATAAGATTCTAAATTTAAAAATTTTGTAATATTCATTGTTTGTGAAAATGTACATAAAATAGCGTGGATTATTTATTAATAGATTTCTATTAGTATATTTTCTATAACAATATTGCTGCAAAAATTATTTTAAAAAATTTATGAAATTTGTTCTTCATTCAAACAATTTTATCTTTCTATTAATACAAAAAATCTTATCAAATACAGGATTCTTCAAACCCTCGTTGCTTATCATCGCTCAATATGATTTTCAGGCACAACCATAAAAAAAATTCATATTACACGTAAATCCCTGCTCAAAAGTTTTATCTCGATTTATTAATCTCGCGCGATTATTACTCGAGTACTATTTCGAGTCGAGTTTGTTCCATGTTTATTCTGGATTGATAGAACTTGTAACTTTGACACGTTGCATTAAGATCAATTAACTATGATATGTTGACGATACAAACAATAATTTATGCCTCACAAACGCAATGTATATATTCGTAGAACGTATTTATCGGAATAATCAATGTTTGGATAATCGATGTGTAATCGAAATTAGGACAATGTTCGAATAATCCGTATTTAAACGATCGATATTTGAACATATTCGGATAATTCAGATGAGGTTTGGATAATTGAATAATCGATGCTCGAACAATCAAGATTCCATCAAGCTGCTCGATGAGTCTGGATAAATAGTTAAACGATTAAAATCATCGAGCATCTCTTAAACCTCTGCCAATTTCCGTCTCGTTATATCGTCGATCTTCCATCTTTGCTCCAAATCCAATTTCACAATTCCGGGCAATTGCTCTTCTTCGACGGACGAACGATAAGAACGGGTCCCATCCCATCCACGAAACACCATCGTTGCTTTAATTACCGAATGCAAATGTAAATATACTTTAGGGACCATTGTGGTGGCCTTCGTGCGCCATTGCATTTGTGTGCATCCCTCCCTGCCTGACCGCCTTTTACAGCCTTGCCCTTTACCCTCCATTTTAATCTGCATAACGCGCGATCTTGCCCGATTACCGCTCAAACCGGAAGGGGTAATTGCACAGGTGAATTGTTGGGGTTTAGCCTGGATTTATAGATTTGGTTTTTATACGTCCGATAAAACGTTTCTTCTTTTTTTTCTTCTTTTCTTTATGGTTCGTTCGATTTATGGATTTTCTATAAAAAGAAAATTGTTAAATTTAAATTTTTTACTATTCGTTTGTAATTTGTATAAATTTTGTAATAAATCAGACAGATCATTTGAGAAAGATTCGTTTCTCGAATTTATAGAATTTAGTTATAAATATCTTTAACGTCGAATGGATTTATTTATTTTTGAATTAATTTATTAATTTATTACGGAAAATTTCACAGTGATTTTTAATATGAATATTAAAAAGCATTGGTCATTGTATATTTATAATCCTATCGAGATTTCATTAATTTTATATATATTCGTTATAATTATTATTATTATATTCAATCCTGTGACTAACCTTGATTAAATTATCACTTTAAACTGCTTCAAACTACCTGAAACGAACGAATGATAAATATATTTTATTTCAAGATCATATGCATAATGAATCGAAAGAAAAAAAAAGAAGAAGAAGATACATGCACGAACGAGAAGGAATTCTCTCATCCTATATTTCTTCCATTCGTACTGATAAATATATATTAATATATATTAATAAATGCACATACAATAATATTCAATATCCCGTTTATAGCTTCGATTTCTCAAACATTTACATATCATAATTATTTCTCTTATATCATGCAAACCGATCGTGACTTGTGTTATCGATGTGTGAACTGTAAAAAAAAAAAAAGAAATCCCTATAAATCTCTCTAACTCGATCTCGAGAGATCGTTTTACAGATTTCACGTTGATTGCACACAGGTTATAACACAAGATATACGCACAAATTACTTCGAAATGACGAATTTTGAAATAAGATCCTTATCGCAAACGCTCTAAACGCAATTATCCACGTTCCTGTCCGCTGGAATGATTCGAAAATTCCCTTTCTCTCTTGTAGCAGTTGCGAGAGCAGTACCTTTTATTCCGTTTTTTTTTTTTTTTTTTTTCTAATTCGTAAGATAACAAGGGGAAACCAGATTTTGCGAAACGTGGCCACGTGGTTTCTTTTGAAACTGAGATTCTGTTCCGTGAGTTTAATACATTAAGCTCGGTACATGCCTTGTCAATATTGTCGCAAGGTTGCTGCTTATTTCATCACCATACATTGTAATGTATCTAATTAACTCTTGGAGTGCTATTGGTGGATACGTATGCCTAGGGAAAATTGTCTCTGACGGATTTATACGATGTAAATGGTCGTTTATTCAGACTAAAATGCATCAATTAATATGGTACAGTGAAATCTGTATTCCTCGTTAATTGATCCTTGAAGAATAGAAGATGAATATCGAATTGAAGGAACGTTAATTTTGATTGCGAATTTCTTTTTTTTTTTTCTCTATTAATGGCAATTAAGTAAGAATCAAAGAGGATTAAAATTTAATAAGAATTTAATGTTGTGGATCGAAATTCAGCTGAATAAAATTTGTTTAGTAGAAAATTAATTTTTATTATAAAATTGATGAGCAGAAAGTGAATTATGCTATAAGAAATTGAACTTTATCTTGTTAATTAGAGTTTATTTATCAATAACAGTCCTTATCAATAACAATAATATTAAAAATACAATACAATACAATTTATCGTAATCATCTTGAGACGACCAATAATATTTTACACATTTTTAATTAATAAACTTATCGTGTATTTACGCAAAACTTAAATGTATAAAGTTCCATTCGTTCAATCACATATTCGCAAAAATTTAATTTTCCACAAACCTTCGTAACGTGACAATCATTCGTATTAATAATCACCCCATTATGAATCTCTCGAGATGTTACGCAACTATTTACTATTTTCAATCGAGTATATCTCGAAAGTTTATTTTATAATCCGTTCACAAACAGTCCCACGATTTCTTTCCTAAAACTCACGAAACATATATCGTTTTATAACGGAGGCGAGCCGTCAAAGACAGACCACCTTTCAAGGCCACCGAGTTGGCGAATCTTTGACGACTTTTTCTTTCCTCTTTATCCGTGGCCTGGCGAGAAGAAAGTGATCGATCAGAAAGAACGTGACTCGTGTTCGCGCCATAACTCGTCGATCCCACCTCGTAGATGACGTAAAAATCGTCGAAAATATATCGTATCGATCGAAAGACACTCATGTGTTTCATTATCCACGAGGATGTCGAGGATGTCACGCATTTTTACACGCGTCGAAAAAGGTGAGTTTATCAACTGTTTATCGCACATTAAACGATTCATTTTCCATTCACGATCGTGATTCTTCGCAGGTAAGAAAAGAAACGTTTCCATTGAAACCGGTTCTGCAAAGATATACGCATATTTAGATTAAAAGTTTATACGACAAGGATGAGGATTATCGAAACAATCAGATTTGCTTAAAATAAATTTTTTTCCACTTGGCGGGGGATTGGAGATGTATTAAAATAATGGCGGGTCGATGCCTCGCGGTCCGCCATAATGGGAATATTAATCCAATTAAAATGACAGTGAGACTGGCCTGTTGTTTCCATTGTTCGAGGTACAATGACGATAGAAATGAAACGGAAACGAGGTGAAATCAATCAACAACGGGAAACGTGTAACAACGGGTCTACGTTATATATTCCTCTGTTTCATAGGGAGGCCGGGTGTTCGATGTTTAATATCTTTTGCTCGGGTGGAGAATCATTTGTTCGCCGGTGCTTGCCCGCTTTTTAAATGAAAACGTGTTCGGCGTTGTGCGTTGCTTCTCGGTTAACTGGATCGATCAGAATGTTGTGGCGTTCGGGGCTTGCTTTCGGAGGGATTGAGATTTGGGGAAATTTTTTTGACCAACTAATTAATCGACGATAAATCTTGTAGAAATAATTGCATTTCAACGAAGAGAAGAAAGAAGAAGGAGCAGGCGAATGATAGAGAAATCGAGACATAATAATTATATATGAAATATTATTTTGGAAAATGTTTAAATTAAAGGCTTTTTTACAAATTACTTTTAATTATATGCAAAAGTAGGAATAAAATATCTTTCAACAAACTTTTTGTTCACAAAATGTAGAAGCGAATTCGATTCGTTTCAATGCGATCCTTGAATTATTTACAATTATTCGTGGAAAGAACGATCAAGTTTTCAAAGTTGACCGCAGAAATCTCATGGAAAATCTTATTGACTTTTTTCTTAAACTATTATCTTTTTTTTTTTGTTCACATAACAAGTTGAAGTAATGTAGATGTATAATGACGTAATGCAATGAACGTATTATCCAATTTTATCCTATATTTATATCGTTATATTAAATTGTTGCACTCAGATCGATCGAATTTATAATAAAATAAAATGAAATTGATCAAAGTTCGAAGAAATTCGATATATCTTAATAATTTTTATATGATTCTATGTATCGTTCCTTCTTTTTTCTCAATGCGATATTTTTCAAAAATCCCAATTTGCCAACGACATTTCACACATATTATATTGAATTTTAAATCTGTAACAGAAAAAACGGATATAATTCTTCATAATTGATAAGGCAATATTTAAAATCACCCAACTTTAAAATGTGCATACAAAAAAAAGAAATTATTCAACGGTGCATTTCAACTTTTAAATAATTTTTAAGGATTTGTAAAGCGTGCAATGCCACTTTCGTTCGTAAATAATATAAATTCGACAATAAACGTTATCGATATTATATGCGATAAACAATGTTTCGAGGGAACGCTGTTCGACGAAACTGACGACCACATTATACTTCATGACTTAACCTAATTTAACGCCGTGTCAATTGCGAAAACGCGGGAAAAAAAAGTACTCGACTCTTGTCCACACAGGAGGATCGTGGATAAAGTAATTAACGGCGTTCGAGCGTGTCGTCTCAGTTTATAAAAGCGGAGGGAGTGGGGCTCCTGGGCAAAATAGTGTTTCACGTGTCCGCGTATCAGTTCAGTTTGCACCTTCGCCGTCTTCGAAGATGAGATCGAGGCTGGCTGGCGACGATCGATCGCTTCCTGGGATCCGCGCGCGCGTGCCTCGAATGTTCGATTGAAATTTTGATAAAATTTTTGCGGGGAGGAAAAGAAGGGTGGAAAAGGCAATTTCATTCCCTCCCTCGTGTTTTTCTTTTATTTGCAATACAATAATATTCGTTTATACCAGAAGAGAAAAATCGCGTTGGGACGGCCGAATTTAAAGTGAAAGGGATATTCACGGAGGCGGAGGCAAGGAGAAGAGAGTTTGCTTGGAGTCATTGCGCTTTCTAAAGGGGGAAAAAAAAAGAAAAAAAAAAGAAGGGGGAGAAAAAAGTGTCTCGAGCGTCTCTTTGGGTTCAGTCACGTGCCACGGTAACTCACTCACTTCCTCTATCGTTGCTACAACTGTCGGTAGAGCTACGCTTTTCACAGGTGTCTGCTTGGTTGGTTTTGTTGGTAATTAATCACGAGATATCTAGTTTATGATAGTGCCTGATAAGTTGATAGAAATCCGTGATTTTTACTCCTCGGTCATTATTGTTGAGCTGTGAGTGACATATTATTTATTTCTATTGATTTTTATATTAACGTCAGATCGAGAAATAAGTGGCCAATCATTGGTTGAATTAGCAAAGAGTAGTATAATTATATATTATATGAAATGTATTGTTATCTAATTGTTAGATAAATGATTATATAGAAGATATTGTCTAACAATGTAATATTATTTACACGACTATTCATAAATATCCAGATATCTATTACTTTGATTAATTTGTAGTGAATTTAATCGGTGTACAATTTAATATTGAATTAATTACTGGACAAATCATAATTTGTAATTAGTAATTTGTAATTAGAGAATGTTCTGTCAAAAGTAATTGTTATGAAAAAATTACTATTGTTATTTATGGCTCAATAATATTGATATAATAATATCAAATCAAGTAATTATATTGTCAGTGTGTAAGGATGATTCTAATTCGTAATTATTATAATAGCTCAATGATACTAATCGAATGTTTAATAATTTGTATAGGATTAGTGATAATTATTGAGTATATTAAAAAAGTATTTGTTAACCAATTTTATCAGCAATTGAAATTTTATTTTCCTATGCAATTCTTATTCTTGTGAAATATCGAGTTTTTTTCTGAAAATATTTATTACACGATAATATTATGAATATGTGCAGAATGTATCCGACCTTGTATATTCATTAATCCTATTGTAAGCTAAACCTGTGCCACTGGTTTCACTTGAATGCTTGTCGATGAAGTTACGTATCTCATAGTTTGATCTCTCTAACTATTTGTAAACTCTTTCATAATAATGTATGAATCACTAATTTGCCCTTTCAATAATGAAAGTAAAAAAAGTTAAATTTCATTGCCTTCTATTCATTCCCATCGTTCTTACTTTCCTCTTCGTTGCACATACATTATTTATTCAGTCGATTAATATTTTGCTTTTTTTAAATATAATGTAACAATTGATTCAATTATTTATATAAATCTGAATGTTTATAAAATTTCGATACTATTAATGCACAGTTTGAAACATTTTACATTTTTTTTTACATGAAAATCAGTGGAAAAAATATTTGATTACGAATATCGATAATAATTTTTATTCAATTATCTATGGTTACAATTATTGTGTTAAAAATAAATTAATTAAGTCAATGAGGTAAACTTGATCAAAATTAAAATTCTCTTTTCAATATTTAAGGGTTTAGATTTACATTAATGATTGTTAATAATATTCACTTGATAAATGTAACACATATGTTCATGAGTCACATATGTATAGAACTTAAATTAAATCAAAAAAACAATTAATGATTGAACGATCAATATTTACAATTGACAAATATAATAAATTTCGTCGATCGATTGAATCACTCACGATGCTCCAATCACGATTACAAATTTTAATTTATCGACTCTTCAGCATAGCTATGAATATCGTAGTCTTATATAGAAAATAAAAATTTTTACAAAAAAATTTCAAAACCTGAAAAGAATGATGCTTATTAATTCATCGTTTATGCAATTCCTGTAAGGACATTGGAATATTATCTCATTGCATATTATTCACACGTTGAAAATTAAAAAAAATTACAATGCCTTTCGTGTGAATCATTCTCGATATATTATCTGTTTAACAAAAAGAAAAAAATTGATTCTTTCTTTCGAGCTGTTGTATTGTGTTTAAAATATTAACAAACTTGGCATCAATAGCTCCTAAATACAGACTGCAATTATCAGAAGTGCGATAAAATATAATTACAATGTTTCCAAATGCGGGTTTACCAACGAGTTTTTTAACCAGTGCCGATACAATCGTATTGCAACTTTCGAAATGCATACGCGGTTTTTTTCGCAATCTTGAGAGATCTTCGTTTCGCTTCATTCAACGCGAACTTGAATATCATAACTTTGTATTTTATTGCTTCTAACTTCTTTGAGATTTTCATATTTCAACTATGGAGTATGATCTTTTATTGCTTATCATTTAATAAATAAATTCCAATTGATTGATATATTCACATCAACTTTTGCTCCAACTTCTAGAACCTTGATTTGCAAAAGTCGTTTCAGGAATACATTAACATATATATTTTCTCGTTATTCTAAGAAGGCAATAAATAATAGAATCGATAATGTAATGGAGAGCAATATAAAAATCATAGAATCCAAGACTCGAGATTTTATCTTGGGATTTCTGTATAACAATTTGGGATTCACAAGCTAACTTTTTTCTCTTATTTTTTATTATTTTATCTTTGGAGACCTATTTTCAAAACAGATATATAATAAATTTTGATCGATTGATTTATTTGTTAAACAAATTTAAATTCATTATGCGACGAAGATAGTCCGAGAATTGATACAAATCACTAAATGCAAAACGAAATGGAAAGCGGAATTTTCGTAAATTTTTTAATAGTTTAAAACAGAAAAAACTCAAACAAGATTTCTAACGATGTAAAAATAGAATAATAAATTATCGATTTAATCATAAATTTTAATCACGAATTTTAAACAATAATTATCTTCGACGGAGAGTCGAAGTAAATTGCGAAAATCAAATTTCATCGAATACATAGACGAAAGATATTTTCTCGTGTAACATCCGGTTAATAAAGGGATCAGACGTAGGTAAATATTTCAAGATGTGCATATTTTCATGAAACCACGCTCTTGTACTCGAAAATCCGTATAGATAACGAATCAAGGAATAACGAAGCCAATTTACGCGTGAAATTTTCACGTATCCGCGCCATCTTCAATGGCTGCGAAAAATCTACTTCCGTAACAAGATGCGCACAGTGTACGAGGAAACAAGTTGGTTCAAACCGTTTTGAAAATGATATTTCACGTGTATCCAAACTTTTTGAATATAATAGATTTATCAGGTTTTTTTCAGATCGATTCTTAAAGAATGCTTAACGAAGTCACGTGAAATTGCATTTGATGAGAAAAATGTATAAGAAGAATTATAGATTTCGCGAGAAATCTATAATTAGCAAGGAAAGAAAATATACAATTTTTAATAATTTTCGCGAAATAGATTTTGAGAAACAGAATTTTTCTATTAAATTCTTTCTCTTTGTACATAGATACATTACTGTATCACTTGTATTATATGCATTTAAAAATACACATATATTCAGCGATTCTCTCAAAATTACTTCTTCTTAAATATTCCAACTTTGTAAATAAAAAATTTTAAAACTACAATTTCTTAATCACGTTATTAATCTTAACGATAGACATTTAGATTTGTTAAACTTTTCTAAAATAATATCTTAAGAAATAGAGGATATTAATCTTATTATGTCTATAAATTTTTTATTACAAAATCTTAAAAGAATAATTATTTTTGCTTATCCTAATAACTTTTTTTACAATCATAAATACTTAACGAGATATGTTTTTATTCATGAAACATCGCGATTTAAATAATCGAAACTCGATAATTTATAGCATCGACTTACGATTGCAAAAAGAAAAACAAAGAAAAAACAAAAAAAAAAAGAGACGAAAGACAAAGCGCGATATTTGAAAATGGAAATTACCTGAGACTGGCGATGAAAACACGAGAGAGATTCGGGAGATAACGGTTCGTTTTTCGGTAACTGCGATTTATTAATCGGAAGAAGAACACCGGATAACTTGGGATAATAATTCACGCACTGGATTTTCCTTTCTAAGTTAAATATTCACCGTTGGAAAAACAGTGTCATAAATTATAAAGCCGTGCAGCCGCTCGTAGGAGCTTCGTTGGAAAAATACAATCTTTCAGGATTGCATTTTCCCAATGTGAAAACAGATTCTCGGATAGTGGCGGATAAGAGCTATAAACTGTTCCGTAGAAATGAATAATTATAATATGAATATAATTGCTGGAATATTATTTTTCAAAAAAAGAAAAATTTGTTGTTTCAAATGCAATAATTATCTAGATCTTTGTTCGATCCTTTGAATACAATGAAATACATAGTGCCAATAATTTTCTATGGAAAATTTCATCAAATTAAAAAAAAAAAGAAAGATAATTGCTGGAATATTGAGATTTAGATATATAGTAAATTATTTATTGAATATATTTAGAAATGTGGATGTGTAGAGTGGATGATCAATTGCAAATATATTTCAAATAAATAGTAAAATTTAGTAAAAATGATGTGTAGAAAATGACCACGATGAATCAGGTTCTTTGAAAAATTAATAACAGAAGATAATATCTTTTCGTGCTTACGTATATATTCATACGTTTTTTCGTCTCTCTGCTTCTCTGTTTTTTCTTCTACGCTTGTATTTCACTCTTCCACGTATTCTTTAATATTTATTCTCTGTACACGTGTATATAATATCATTCCATTATGTTCTTCTTATAGAGGAAATATACCAAACAAGATTAGGAAGATATGTAGTATAGTTAAATTTATTAAAAGTTGAAATTTCTCGAAGAAATGATATCTTCGTATGATTTATTTCGATGATACATTTTAAGGATTTAAAGTTTAATAGCTAACTGGTACAACGAATTATTCTTTTCAAAATTAAAATCAAATTTTGAATACAACATTATCAAACTAAACTTAATGAATTTTTAATATATCACACATGTAAACTCTAATCATTGACTCTAATCTAGTAACTTATATCTAGTAATATCTAATAATTTTCTATTCTTCCCTTCTTCAAATCTCAATATAGTAAGAAATGTTATTTAAATTAAACGAATTTAATATATACAAAAATATATACATAAACTGTAATCATTGAATAATTTCTCACACACGTAAGATCTAACCATAGCTTATGTAATGGAAAAGAATAAATACTGGAACAAGATTCCTGAGGAATAATCTACTCGGACTTGTAGTTAATTATCATACGACTATGGAAGATTCATTGTCTATATTATAAATCGGTATAATTATATCGTCGAGCGTTTCAATCAAAACTACGTAACGATCATACGCTAATGTGTTCTCGTAATTGGATATTTTTCACGTTCACTCATCTCTCAACCGAAGAAACAAGGAAAAACGCGAAATAATATTTATCAAATCACAATCATTGATCGCTACTGGCCAGCTTCAATTAATTACAACTTTTTCTTGGAAATTTGAATAAGCTATAAAATATAATAATATTTCAGCATTGATGATATTATTGCATTTTATTTAAAAATAAAGATTATAAATAAGGAAATGGAATACAAAGATCGTTTGTTATTATCACTGTTGCAACTTATTTTGTCTGACTTTGTATCACCATAGAACAGTTTATAATCGTTAAAATTAAGGATTTAGTTAATTGTTATCGATAAAAGTGTTGTTCATAGATATTTAAAATACATTAAGTTAAGAAACACGTTTATATTTAAAATTTTTTCATTTAAATTTCCAATTTTGTTTATTCTTCATTTGCAACGAAATATATCTATATATCTAATTAATTATTTTTAATTTGTCGTTGTACAATTGAGCAAAATATCTATTATTGAAATACTAATTTCAAGCTTCAAATTGATTCTCCTAATAACTAAAACATATCTCTCATTTCCTAATAATTTACCAGTTTTATGAAATACGAACTCGTGGAGAAAATTCCGATTATAATAAACAAAACGAAAAATATTGTCCACCTCACCGATTCATCGATAACTAGACGACATATTATCGTAATTACGTTTTAATTGCTCGACAATGAGAATGGACCATTGCTAACAAATGACGCGATAATAGAATAAACAACGATGTAGCCGCATTATCGAGATGACAAATGGACAGATCGAAGATCTAGGTTGCGGCTGGGAGGAGAGAGAATCGTGGTGGTGAAGCGTATCTCGTTCCATAGCCAGGTAATTGAAATACGATATTGAAATGATCGCGAGAATTCTATTGTTTCGCGATGTAGGAAATGCGGGACTTGTCGCGAGAGTAATGAGAATATCGAAATAAATGTGATGAATGCTATCGATCGATGGGAGTTGATGGGGCAGGTGTAAAAAGGAAGAAATTTATTCGTTGATTTCTTTTTTTTTTTAATTCGTGCTATTATTACGCATGGAAATGAACTACTGATAATTTAGTAATGGCTTATTATATATTTATTTATATTAATTTCAATTCACTTGGTTATCGTTGGATGCCGATTTGACTAATTAACAATAGATTAAAGTTATCAATTATTTCTAATTATTTTTAGGTACAAAAGTATATCGATATACGAGAAAAGATTGATATAGAAACTAATTGACAATCGATACTTAAAAGCCACTGAATATCTGTAGATATATATATATATGCTTCCTTCATGGGATGCTCAATTATTCATCGGCCCCTAATTAAAACAGGATTGGAGCAAATATTTGTGAATATCTCTTGAAAAATGGCTTTTTATAATATCCTAGGATACCTGTCCGTTGAAAAGTCGGCCGATAAACAGAGAAACGAACAGAAGGAGTTCCTCCTCGACGTTGCATCGCACGAATTTAAGACTTTGGAATGCGACTGTGAATTCAAATCGATACAAAAGGTTAAATACGAGGAAAAAGGAAAAAAGAAAGTAACGATTCGTTGAATAAGAAAGATTCGTATCTCGTTTTGAAAGAAATGGACAAATCTTTTAATCTATTAATTGATCTACGATAAATAATTAATAACAATTCTTGAAAGAAAAATTATAATTCGTATAGTAAATTTTACTGTTTATTTACAACATTCTAAACAAATTCTATGTAAATAAATATAAAAGTGTCTTGTACGTAATAAAATGCACAAGATATGATTAATACAATGCAAAATATCGTTCTATAATTGTCTTTAGTCCTCTTTATGACTAAAGAGGATTTAGGGATCAAAAAACGTATATGAGGAAAAGGTGTTATATGTGATAACGACAGATTCGAATGAAAATTATTAGTATCGATATACTCATATCTTAACGATATACACTTAATGAATGTAAAAACATTAAATTCAATCGATTTATACATTCAAGAGAATTCTACAATGAATACTGATATTAAAAAAAAAAAAAAAGAAAATACAAATTTTTAAAATTAAGAAAAAAAATTGTTTCCCTTTTTCTTTTATTTCGATAATTTTCACCGTGCGTCAATTTGTCGATACGAAACGATATGAGACAAGCTCAAAATTCGAATTTTACATTTGAAGGATCAAGTTAGATTAAAAAAAATAGAAGAAACCACGCTAACTCACGATTCCTCGTTGTCTCGCATGTTCAGAGTGGCTAATTATTATAGCATATACAATTGCAACACATTGTTAATCGTCGTTGACACGATGCATGGAAATAATCCCCCGTAAAATCGCGTGTTATATGCATAACGATCGTGTCGTTACGCAAGAATATTAACTCGCCTGCTTTTGTGTCGGGCGAGAACGACTTTCGGGACGAGTTTAAACAACGTAGTTAGACTTAGTCGTTCAAAGTCGTAAACGTGTGTAATAAAGTGATCTCTGAAGTTGCATACGGCCGCTGAGACGAGACGAGAGTAAATCCTGGAAATACGTGTCAACGCAATTTGTATTAGACGTCGTAAAACGCATGATGCGATAATATCAGTGTCAGGTCGGGTAAAGAATCCTCGTGGATTCGTTAAACGAGTATGTTGATCATAAAGTAGTGGTGACGTGCAAACAGTAAGTCTAAGAGAAGAAATATTTTTTTTCGTTTAAGATTATTTAAGATTTTGTTTTGGAAAAAAACAAGTGAAAGTGTCGTAAAAGTGAATCGAAAAAAAAAAAAATTGTGTTCCAAGAATAATTGATTGCACTATGATTATCTTCTATGTGTAAAAGAGAAGAATAACATTCTCAGATAAAAATCGTATTAAAATTGGTTAGAATAGATTGTAATTCTACGTGTCAAAGAGAAATCGAAAAGAAATTTTTCCATTTAAAGCTTCGTTTTTGAATAAAAGGGAATTTCAAAAGTCAAGGCTATGTGTGTATTAACTGGAAATTGAAAATAATATATCGTGAAACAATCTAACACTTTAAGAAATTTCAGCATTAAATAATTAAGTAGTTGTGTAAATAATTGTCCATTAATTGTTGTGTATTGTGTTCGAAAGACTAAAATGAATGATTGTTAAAAATATCCGTGTTTAAATCATTGTATCTGGCAAGCTAATTATTTTTCAGCCAAGTTTGTATAAATGCAATGAATAAATTGTAGACAAAAAAGATATTTATGAATCTCGTTACGTTTAAAATAATATTTTTGATTTAATTTAAGGTTCTTCTGTTCTTTCAAACAATACTTGAAATTATTTGAAATGTTCACGTATATTGCAGTACAAAAGATTTCATTTATTTTTCTATCTAACACAATCGATATTGTATTAAACTTTTTATATGAATCTTTAGAATTCCTATTCTTCTTTACGCTTCTCTGAAATAATGCTATTGTTTTTCTCTCTTGTCATAAGTCATTTCATCTGTAATTTCATTCTTCTAGGAACAGTTTATTGTATAAACACTTTTATTTCTTTTCACGTTTTTGTTATTAATCATATGCTAAATATCGTTTCATATCAAATATTTGAGATTTTTATTCTACCATATTTTTCTATAGAAAATAAGAGACGAAAAAAAAAAAGTAATACAATTGAGAACTTCGTAGCAAAGAAGGGACAGCTTTAGTTTTATCAAAAATTTTTTCAAAATTTTTTTATTTCAACGTTCAAAAAAAAAAACATAATTGAAAATACATTTGTACGTGTTTATATAAATATTTAAATATTTATTTAAATATTTTATTTTAATATTTAAAATATCTCTGACTTGTATCAAAATATTAAAAATAATCACGTTATATTGATAAAAATTATGTTAACATCGAAATGTAACGTTATTTTATATTCGTGTTGTGAACAAGATATTAATGCAAGCAGAGCCAGAAATCTGCAATAAATCACTCATTTTTAATCCAATCTGAATAAAACTTGTACCAAACGATGCAGAATATTTTTTGCATAAATACTCATCATTATATTTGCATAACAACTCGACAACGATAAAAAAATAAATTTCTTCGCGTGATCAGAAATAAATTTCTCGTCACAATGTCCTCGATTTCTTTCTTTTCTTTCCTTTTTTTTCTTTTCTTTCGAAATAAATTAATTCTTCATCAACGAATTTAAATTTCCCTCAAAATTTCCTGTACACCGATACAAAAGTATAAATAATACACGTTATACGTTTATATCATAAAAGAACCATATTTAATCATTTTCATCATCCTTCCTTTCCTTTACACTCACTCTGCAAACTGCATATGCAACATGGAATATATATTTATATTCCATGGAACTTTCAATTCTCACCCCTCTTTGCAAACGAGTTCTTGTCTGATTCTCGAAATACTTTTATTTATCACAAATTTTCTAAATCTTTAGAAACAAAAGAAAAAACATTGTTTACTGAAAATTTTATTATCCTCTTAGAAACATTGTACACATGGTTAGAACTTAATTTAATTTAATTTTCATTGTAAAAAGTTCTCTTAACATCGAGATAATCGTATCAACAGATACTCACAAAAAGGAAGTGTGAATCGGGAAAGTAATCCCGGAAGCCGAAAGACCGGGGGCGGTAAATTCCAACCGCGGAGGATTTGGGGTGCGAACCGCGTTGTCCTAATGACACGTCGGCGATAAAGCGTCGACTCGCAACAGGGGATCGAAGGTCACAAAGCGTGGCAAACCCATGCCTTATTGTTATCCCCTACTGCGGGATACGCATCAACGAGGATCCTGTTAGTATCTTAGTCGATTTTATTTTCGTATGAAAATGTGCACACGCCTACTCCAAGCGTCCTCCACTCGCACGAGGATACTTGATGGATGTTAATCGAACGTTTGGGAACGATTTCGAATTGAATATACGCTGGTTGTGTAGTGAAAATTGTGTGCAGATGATTATGTATGATACGATATGAATGTGGGAAAAAATAAATGGAATAATATAATGATAATAACAATATTTGAAAAGTCTTTTACTTATACGATATTTCTGCTCAATTTTGATTTTCTTCAGAAAAACAAGCGTTGGAATAAAAAAATTTTTATGCATGACGTGTGAATTTTTAATGGAAAATTCTCAAATATTTTCGCTATAATTATATCGATGCATAATAAATTGAGACAGAAATAAAAAGAAAAGAATTTAGAATACGATCTAAGTACGAATTAAAGTATAGTGAAGAGCTGTATATCCTTGAAAGGAAACATTTAAATGCCTTTTTGTCATAACAGCATAAATCTATTTCATTTGCTTGTATTCAATTTCAAGAGAAGAAAAATTCCAATTTTATTTTTATCTTTTTTTTTTTTTTTGTTTCTAGGCAGATTTAAAATATCTCCTTCCCTGAAGGATTAAATTCTAAAACTTCTCCGAACCATTGGATCTAAATAATTCAAAAATTAAACGAGTTCCTTACCCATATTCCATTTAACTCACCAATGAAACAGACTTCTCTCCTCCACGCTCGATTATCCACAACGCTCTCGCTTCTTCAAATTATCCGATCGTGACGAGTGAAGAGAGGCTCAATAATAACCATGGAAGTTGGGATACTGCGACAGATATATATTGGGATCGTTTGTAAGTAAGAGAAAACTATATTATACAAGATCGAACCATTAAAGTATATTAAACTTACGTAAAGACAAGATAAAATAGCACACCGATACTATCTATTTGAATTTTATAATATTTAGTCTTCTTTCTTTGATAACACAAAGAAAAATCGAATACAATTAATAATTTTCCTGTAAAAATTTTATTCGTTGGAGAAACAGATTAAAAGCGAAGGAAAAATTTTTAAAAGTAAAAATTAGATTTAAGATGGTTTAAATGGACACAAAGTGTATAATTTTTGCTATTTTTACAAGAAAACTAATACTTTTTTTTATCAACAGAGAATCTTTTTTTTTTTCTTTGCTTATACATATATCATTTTGAAATCGTTCCAATGTTTCTCTACTCTAAAAATTTGGATAAATTGCATTAATCTCGAGAAACATCATAATAAACGCGTCATCGTTTCATCCAAAAAATGTATCATCAACGTACGATCGATCAAAAAAAAAAAAAAAGAAAAAAAGAGGAAAAAGAAAGGAAAAATTTTTCAATTAATTCGCGATAGGCAACCTTCTGATCATCGATAGTGGATTGAACGAGGGATGGAGCACCCCCATTATACCAAAATTCAAGCAGGACGATCCTTTGAAGGTGTCCAACGACCAAATAGTGTGGGTGGTGAATTTGATGTATGTCGGGGTAGGTCTCGGCTCGATTGTGCCGTTTCTTTTGATGGACAGAATCGGGCGTAAAGGAACGCTGTTGTTCGCCACGATACCAAAGATTGCAAGCTGGATTTTGATCGGCTTGGCAGCCACCATCGAGCAGCTTTACATTGGCAGATTGATGGCCGGTGTAGGCTGTGGAATAACGTACTCGGTGATGCCTATGTACTTGGGCGAGGTTAGCAGCAAAAAGACTCGTGGCCCTTTAGGTAGTATTGATTTTGGTTTTTTTCTTTTTTTTATTTTTTTGCTTCCTCTTGCGATATTATTTGTGAAAGAGCCGAATCTTCAATATTTATACATGCACGTGGATACAGAATTAAATTTTCCTCGAAAAATGTTATATCTTTGTTTATAATATTAATCAAAGTATGTAATATAAAATATAATATTCGAATATTTCTTTTCTTTTTTTAATGAAGTAGTAATAACCAATCCTATTACACTGTTGAAAACATGTTAAAATTTTGGAGTCAAATTTCCTTATAAAATAGTGTTCAAATATCTTCATAAGTCATTGTACATTAATGGAAATCGCTTTTATCGTGTTACATATGCGAGATTAAATTTATAAAAGAAAAATATACCGATTTAATATTGATTTACATTTCGCTTTGATATGCAATTGCCATTGTACAATAAAACAATAGCCAAAATGTCCATTATCTTATATTTGGATAATTTCAAGCTTCAAATTGATTACTGCGAATTATATTCAACAGTATAAAAGTGTATGCTATTAAACTCTGAAAGTGTATTAAACGAAGTCGGCTATTTCACGTGCAATAACCTAATATTTAACGCTTTTTATCATCATCATTTCTTATTTTTTAGTGATTTATCATTATCATTATATTTGTTAAATTAATCTTCTATTATTTTTCCAATTTGCAATGCATCAATTATTAATTTAAGAATTTTAATTCAACGAATATTCGAGATCGTATTTACATATTACATAAAATTCCAATGTAGAAATACATTCAACCCTGGAATAACACATCTAATTTATTTCACGTAGCATTTAAATATCCACTTTTTAACTCGAAATTAAATTATCACGCATATTATTCCGTATTTATATCAAAACTTGATAAACTCTCTATCACCATCTATTCCAAACCAAAATATTTAACAAAAAATACTAATTCTACAACACATTTATTATTATCGATTAAATAACCAATCCTCGTGAATTTTAACATAACCACAATGCGGAGAAACCACTTGCTTCAATAATCCACTCCAATTGTAAATATTCAAAGTTCGATTAAAATCCAAATCACAGTGAATTCCCTCAAAAGCGAATCTAATCCTCGCGTAACCCAATCAACCGAGGGAACGCTTGAAAAACCTTGAAAATCAAAAACCCCTAAAGCTAAAAGGAAACAAAGTTGAACGTTCGTTCAGGTACCGCGATGGCCGTTCTCCTCAACACCGGCATGATGCTCGCCTACGCGATCGGCCTTTGGACGAGCCGATTCGTCATGTCGATGATCTCCCTCACCCTGCCCGTCACGTTCCTCTGGATCTTCGTCTGGCTGCCGGAGAGCTCGGTGTTCCTCACGCGCAAGAACAAGCTGACGTCGGCCGAGAGGACGTTGAAGTGGGCCCTGGGCAAGGACGACGTGATCGAGGAGCTCGAGGAGATAAAGAGGATAGTGGCGACCGAGGAGAAGAATTCGGAGAGGAGGGTGGCGAGGTCCGTGCAAGAGTTGTTCACAAGACGCGAGAGTTGCCGCGCATTTCGGATCGCCATCATCCTGCTGAGCGCGTTGACGTTGACGGGGGCCGCGCCCCTCCTCGCTTATCAGTCGTTCATATTCGTGGAGGCGGGATTCGAGGTCTCGACCAACGTCAGCATCGTGATGACCGGTTGCGCGATCGTGATCGCGGGCAGCGTGTGCGTGTCGGTGGTGAGGCTGACCGGCAAGAGATTGCTGCTGCTCATCTCGACCCCGATCTGCGTCCTCTCCCTTGCCACGATCGCGATCTTCTTCGGCCTGTTGTCGAGCGGCCGCGACGTCTCCGCGCTGAGATGGGTGCCCACCGTGTTCCTAGTGATTTACGTGCTCGGATACGGCCTCGCCCTCAACCCGATCCCCCTCGCCTATATCGGCGAGATATTTCACATGGACGTGAAGGCGCCCGCTGCGATATTCTCCTCCCTTTATTACGCCGTCACCACGATGCTCGTGGTGAAATTTTATCAGGTGGGTATCCTCGAGTTCAGTCGAAAAATATGATTTTTATGATATGATCAATACTTTATGCTGGAAAGAATCTTGAAAAGTTGTACTTCGAACGTGTAGAAATTATTTACATTTGTGAAGTTAGGTTGGAGTAAGATTAATATTTTCGAAAATTATGTATTTATAGATTGAACTGTTGTTACAAATCATAATTGGTTTAGGCGTGCTAATGCAGGCATCGATTTAGATACAGATCGTCGGGACTTCTTTTCAGCAGTGAACTGTACATATTTGATTGATTGTAGATTTTTTGAGATAATTATAAAACATGGTTAGAATCAGGTTAATATTCTATATTTATAATTGTAATTTCGTTTGGCGAAAGAAACTAAGATCTGACTTTGGAGAAAAAAATTTTCACAAATAAATATATATATATATATACGTTGAATTTTTATTTCAACAATTTTACTGCACGATCGAGTAATTGGCTTATTCGTTCAAGGTGCTGCAAGAATCGCAAGGAACGTACATGCCTGTGCTGGCGTTCACCGTGATTACTCTCCTTATATGGTTACTGATTTATCGTTACGTGCCAGAGACTGAAGGGAAGACCTTGGAAGAGATACAAATAGAATTGCGAAGAAAGAACTGACGATTTCGATGCTAAGTTGTAAATTGTTCGACAATAAATGGTATACGATTCCTTTTTAAATGAAAATATTTCATTCTTTTCCTCGCTTGATAAATTGTAATTTTCACGCAAAGCATATCTCTAGGTTGGAGTTCTATCGATACGAAAATTATTAATATCGAATCTGATTATGGTATCGAATATTTAAAGATGGATGCACCAACTTTAATCAGAGACCGAATAATCTTCGAAACTTGTGAATGAACGTGCAGTGACGAAGTATTATTAGATTTCCTGTCGATTAAAGTTTCACCGCGCTATCGTTACAATTATTTCTTAAAAATAAGAAATTCCAACCAGTTCTTTTTACGCCATGGTGTCTTATTTCTTTAATTTTTCGAACAAATTTTTCTATCTGTAACAAAACTTACAATATGCAATAATGAAATTTCATTGAAAATTCCCTCTCAAAAATTCATTCTTCCCTTCTTTTTTAATTCTGTAATAACACGAGCTAGAAACAAAACGTTACAAAGCCTCTCTATCCTCGCGTTGTAAAAACAAAATTATATTCAAAACTTGGCAAACCGAGATCTCAATTATTCCTTCAAAAGAGACACCCGTGAAAAATTGCTCCGCAACGATAATCTTCCAAATTGGACGAATTTTCTTCCAATTATTCCAATGCGAAAAAAAAAATGCTCAAAGAGAGAACAAGAAAGAAGATCGATACCCACTCTCGATCCTCCCACAGGAATCAGATCAGACTGTAATTTCGACAAATTACGCTGGAAACTGCGCGAGAGGAGGGTGTGGCGAAGGCCTCGTTTGATCGGCCAAGTTTCTGCAAAGAGAATCGTTGATATCACGGCGCATCCTTCCCTCCCCAACTATTTGAGTTTCGAGAGGAGGCAAAAAAAAAAAGAGAAAAAAGAGAGCGCGTGCCGCGTTAACTCCGTTCGAACTCCACCGTTCGAAAACATCGCCGCAACCATCCTCCGTGTGTTTATTCGGGTTGGGCCGGCGCTGGATTTGTTTGCGCTCGTCATACGAAATTTCACCCGGCCGAGTGTACACACTTTAGCGAGCTTTGATAATCCTTTTATCTCCACTCTGCTCGTTTCATTTCGCTCTCCTCCTCCTTTCTTTCGTCGTTGTTTTTTTTTCCCGCACGCGCGCGAAATTAGTCGCTGAAGTATCGCGAGATTCGCGTTTCTTTGCGCGAATCGGCCGCAGTCTGGAACGCACTCCTCCCTTTTCGCGAGTTTTTGGAATTTAGTTTGACCCCGGAAGAATTCGTGGCCGCTCCACGACGCGACGGTGTTTCTTTTTCCTTTTTCTTTTTCTTTTTTTTTTTTTTTTTTTAGAGAGAGAATTTCGCTCGAAACGTTTGCTCCTGTGAATGCACGGCTTTGTGGAGATTTCAAGTGTATGTGCATACGTGTTAAACTCGAACGTTTAATAATGTGTTTCTCCTCCCTCGTTCTGTTGATAATTACTCTTTTCGAGGGGAAAGGAGTTTTCTTGGGAAAAAAGGAAAAAAATTCGAGATATTCGAGGCGAGTGGGTTATTCGGATCGATGCGAAATTGGAAAAAAAGGGATTGGAAGAGGGAGGTGAACGACACTGCGAGGCGTTCGATTCTGAATTTGTTTCGTTCCTTAAACAGAACGCGAACGAGCTGGTTTCCAGGTGTAAATAAATTTAGTTCCGCTTCTCACTCTCCGCGAAATTGTATACACCCCCTATATACTGAAACTGAAATTACTGTACCGGATATTAAAATTTACACGTCACTCCTCCGGTTGGAAATTAACGGCCCGCCTTGTTTGTTCCCCCCCCCCCTCCCCTGTAAGTTGTAATTTGTGCAAATATTTTCACACGTAATCGTGGAAATCGGGTCAAAGAAGGTACACGTTCCGTTGTCCATTCACCATTTTTTTTTCTTCAATTAGATTCTCAGATCTGTTATCCTTTAGAATCGAGTTATTATTATTCGATAAATATAAATAATTTTTCTGCGAATCGAAATCTTAATGGAAATAACACGATTTTACGCATTAAATGTGAAATTGCGCGGGGAAAAAATTCCGTTCTTTCATATTATACTCTCAACGTTTCCAGCGTGGGTTAGCGAGTCTTCGAAAATTCCATTATACCGCACAATATTTCTCGCAATCAAACTACACACTTTTTCGATTATCGTCTTTTTCGAACCCTCTTTCTAACGCGGTGATCGAGAGTCCTGTCGACCGATTTTATAAAGTTCGAACCATATTTCTTCTATCCCAATTTGTTCCCTTGGGAAAAAAACATTGGCTAAATATTGAAACAAGAATTAGCTTTACCGAAATTTCTTTTTGTTTAATACCTCAATCGAATAAAATTTCCATAGCGCTTAAAACGATGCAGAAATTATCACAATCCCTTGAATTATCATCCCTATTCAGGATAAGTCAGAGTTTCGAACAAGAATGAACATAATAATAAATAATTAAAAATTATTTATATTTCTCAGCAAACCGAAAATCGCATCGAAAAGCACGTTTCATGTTTCTAATCATTTACATTCAAATTTTAATACAATTTTTAACCCTCATGATATTTCGAGGACAGATGCTATATCGAAATAAAATATTTTTTAACTTTATTCTTCGTTCGAAAAAGCATCGTTATTAATCTCTGGCGTGCGAGATTACGCCCAGAACGCTCAAACTCTTCCTCCGCCCAGACGAGGGGACTCGCCCCCACACGCACGCGTCTTACGTATCCGTGGACACGCCTGTGTGTAGTGGAACGTCACGCCGTGTGTGTTAACTCGTGGCCGCGGATCGGTCGCGCACGTGTCCCGAATACACACGCGTGAATACGGAGGGATCAAGATTGATAGGGTAGAAATCGCAACACGTACGGAGCATCCACTTGGCGGTGCATTATCCCGATGAGAATGCGTACACAGATATCTGATGCAACGGTCGCGATCCTGATAATGACAGCCGCTTGTCGAGGAGAAGACGAAGACCCGGAGTTGGCTAATCCATTGTTTTCGTGTGGAATTGCGAAAAATCGAGCTTGACGAGGGATACTAATCACGTTGTACACGTTGATAATTGATTTGAAGCAATTTTTAAGTTGCAGCTCGCGAAGATGTGACTCGTTCGATTAACTGGGGGATATAAATTGTATTAATGGACATTTTTCGTAGAATGATGTATCGAGTATAATAATAATAGAAGAAATATAAGAGAGATCGAGAATTCTCTTATCTATCTAATTATGCGTTATTTTTTATTTCATTTTTCTCTCTTCTACTTCCTTCGCATCTGAGAGTGCACGACAGTATTTGCAGATACATGTATGTTACCAAGCATTGAACGATCCTTCTAACGATCCTTGGCAACGAATAATTTTATCTGGCAATTTTATTCTTTATAATGCAAAACAATTTCACGATAAAAAAATCGAATGACATCGAGTCGCGAATTTTAATTTTAATTTCATCGTATAAATAAAGATAAAGTATTGCAATAGTGGCCACGTATATTTGCTCTCAGCATTGGTGAATGGCCAAAAGGGGGGAGGGAGGGAACAAAAGAAAGGGTGGAAGGGAAAAATAATTCGAGTTATCGAGAAGAGGGTATGTTAGCACGGAAATCTGTGGTTCGAATCGATTGTTGGCGTCCGCAATGCGTTTTCCTGTTTGTTTGAAAAACGCATTTCGTGTTTATTAAAAAGAGATAATAAAAACCCGGGTGGCGGAGAACAAAAGCGTTCGAGAATTTATATCGTCTGATAAGAGGGGAGAGCCCGTTTACAAAGCCATTATTTTGTAAAAGCTGGCGAATATCGAGGATGCTTTCAACCCTCCGATGATAAAATAATTGTGGTTAAATAATTTCTTCGCAAAAATTCCTTTCAAGCAATTTATTGCATTATGATTTTTTAATGCATCAAAATTATTCGTGCAGAATTTCTTTTTATTCGAGCAGCAACGAGTTTACGAAAATAAACGATGTAATATTTGCACATATGAAATATGCATTTACATTAAAAATACTTTTCTCGGCAATTCTATATAAACAACATACTTTGTTATCCAAACATTTTATTGCTCTTTATCAATCCGTATTATTTCATATGTTGGACTCGTTCTTTGAAATTTCTCAAAATGGTTGAAATCGAAAATATTTAAGAAAGTGGTAAGAATCCAAAAATTCCCTTATCTCTCTCAGATTAGCTTGCTTGATCCTTTATTGCACAAATTTCTATTCCTTTTTTCTATTTATTTCGTTTATATGAATTTTACAATCCATTGTTAAATTTTTCCAAAATGATTTTCTATTTTTAAAATCTTCGATTTCAGTATTGCAAAATATTTCTTTTTTCAAAATTTCAACTTTGCTTCGATTTGCTTCGTTTTATAAATAATTTTACCAATATCATCAAGTCAATTGATCGAACGAACAATCCAACAAGATGGAAAATAACTCACCTACGAATTCCTCCGCTTGAGTCGTCTCGACGTGTAAACAGATCGCGCGGCTCCCATCCATTTCCGCGTGTCGGCCATAAGCCGGTAATTGCGGTTGATTCATCACCACGATCGTTCTTCATTACCACCAAAATTGTCCTGGAAGAGTTTAAACGATCCACGCCGCCGAGCTCGTACGCTTCCCGAATTCGTCACGCGTGTCGAAAGAAAATTGCATCCGCTCGAAAACGATGGAAACTGTGCTCGGAAGTGGAATTTAATTCCTCGTGGATATAGCCAGGGTTGAACATTTAGAATATTATTTTCATTACCCGGGCACAATTTCTGGAACAACGATCGCACGTTTTAAAATTTTTATAATATCATTATTATTCGAATAAATAATTTCCATCATTTTCAAGATCAACATCTTTGTCCGTCGATCGTTTCACGCCTCTTAAGAATATTTCCTTTTATTCTATAAACATTCTATGAACAAAAGATCTTCTATAACCAGTGTTTCTCAACCTCAATTCCCGGGCGAGATAACAACAGCCTCTTAAATCGCTCAAAACAAGATTCTCAACAAGAATTTTATTAATTCATATGATATACAATCCATTCTGATCTACATTTCATATCAATTTTTATTTATCTCTGCCTCCCTGAATATATTATTATCAACACTCTGAGCTTCGATTCTCGCGTGAAGAAACGCTTTGGAGAATCCTTCGAGGTTACCATCCACCCCCACCCCTTTCATCGGTCTCTCTTCCATCGCCTCTCCCATCCCTTTATATCAAGTTGCGTCCACTGAAACCGCGCTCGTTTTCACGCACGACTCGATAAATCCCGTGGAAATAAAAGGAGGGAAGGACGGGTGCGACAAAGCGTTGCTCGCGACAAAAGGGAAACAAGTTGATGGCGAATTACCCGCTGCGGAAGATCAAACAAAGTCTTGCGAGAGACCGTCTCACGCTCATCTGCTCCGCGTTTCTGCCGGCCCAGAACAGAGCCCCCTTTCATCCCTTTCCAACCCTCGCGTGCCGGGGGTTCACAAGGTTCGGATGGATCGAGTTCAGCTTTGCTCGGCTCAAGGTCTTTGGATAATGGAGCGGGATCAACGTGTTAATGATTATAAAAAGGTGTTCGTCGAATCTCCACGATTCTATATCAGTTTTTTCCTTTCGATCTACTTTTCACAGGATGATAGATTGAGCGTGAAGCGAAAGAAAGGAAGAGGATCGAAATCTTGGGAATATTCATATTGTGCTTAGAATTACGAGAATGAACCGTTTTCGAAAGATTTTTACGAAGATATTCGAGAATATTCTGATAACGAGTCGTGGTTAAATAATGTATCGTGAACGAAGGATCTATAAGCCTTTGATAACGCTTTGATAAAATATGTATATAGCAGTAAGCGGATTGTATCGCTTTAAAAATTTTTGAAAGTATTTATTATTAAACCTAATCTTTCTTGAACAATTATCTCCCATCCCGTACAATACTTGTTCTCGCTTTATAAAATTTTCAAAAAACTTCTTAACCTTTTTTCCCCCTCGTAAAAATTCTTCCTCCTCGACAGTCGTCAATTCTAAGACAGCTTCGAAAAAACAACGTGAATCCCATCTCGCTCGCGACAAAGGAAGAAACTTCCGCTCCCATCCACGAAATTAAATCGATCCCGACTCGTGAAATAAATATAATCGGATCACAACCGGCGTGTACAGGATCAATGGAAGATAACGTTAAGGATCGTTCGAGAAAACAAACTTTACCTCTTCCGTAATCGTTTATTGCTGCCAACGTTGGCGGCAACGAAAAAAAAAAAAAAAGAAGAGGAAGAAAAAAGAAAACCCGCGAAAGGATGGGATGACGGGAGCAGGAAAAGAGAGAAAAGAAAAACGTACGTGCACGCGCAACAAAGGCAAGGAAAAGTTCTATCTGGTAAAATGGATTGCGGCAATTACGTGGCGGTATCGAATTTCGTTTGCCCGATCCCGTGGGTGGAAGGGGGGATGAGAGGGGGAGGGCTGTGCATGGGAACGAATGAAATTACCGAGCGATTCTCGCCTGGAAGTGGAAAAATTGAATATTTCCTCGGCTTCGAGGCTGGAGCCTGTTCGTTGATTACGCGAATTCCGGAACGCGGCTTCCTCCTTCGTGGAACGTGACTCCCCGAATAGGGAAAAGATGTTGGGGATAATTTAAGAAAAGGAAATATCAGATGACGATGGGTAAAAAGGGATTTTACCCCTCCATGAGGGGTAAGAGAGATTTCTTCTTTCGAGGAAATTGCAAGTTCTGAAGATATCGTTACGGATCAAACGCGTGTCAAAAATGTATGTGCATATTAAAATTATTACAACATTACAAACTCGATTTATTTTCCTCGAAAACTATCTTTCAATCCTTGGATTGTCGATATCTCTTCAAGTATCCGATCGACGTATGAGACGATTGATTATTATTACATGTTTTATCGTGTCTTGATGCTTGTTAATTTTCGTTTTTGCGCGAGATGGTTTTAAGAATGGTGGAATATCGTGGAAGGGTGGTTGATCGTCGATGTCGATCGAGATGGAAGCTGCAGGGGTCACACGATTCGATATTGACGGGACGTCGAACTCTGAAGTCTCGAGTCGTAAGACTTGATCTCAACGATCCTCGAGATGTAAGTAATATGGACCATATCCGTCGTGAGGCATCTGGGGATGCGAGAGTGAGTATTAACATCTATGGAACTCGTGGCCTCTTGGGATACGAATATCATTATTGATAACATGTGAAGGCAAGGGATTAAATATTCAACGAGCTTTGAAATGTAATTTGATTGATCTCGCGAGGTTTAAGAACATCGTTGAAAGAAATTTGGATCTTTCGTAACGTGAAAGCTCGTTTGAAATCTTTAATCAGAATATATATGAAATCACTTGTTCAAATCATGAACTTTTTATCCTTTATTTTAATCACAGTCGATTGTCGAGATTGACAAGCAAGTTTTTGTAACACTCAAGAAATTGAACTGTGATCTATACTTTTTCTTGGAAATGTGTACTTTCAAAAATCAGTTCTAAAATCTGGAGTTTGGGAGTTTGGTCAGTGAGAGGAGGTGAAATTGTTCGAATAAACAAAGTTCACGACATTTGGAATGAATTTCGTTCTAATTAAGAATCGGTTACGGAATGGATTCAGTAATGAAACTTTACAAATTAATTTAATTGCCGTGGTTTGATTATTTAGAACTCGGTGATTCACATTCTATTTAAAATTCTTCGTTAGAAAAATTCTAATTGATGTATTTCTAATTTTTCATTAACTATTAATTTTGGAGATATGTAAAATATATGTTGTCCAAAATGTATGAGAAATTACGTATGTGCATAAAAATTATTACAACATTATAAATCTGAAAATTCGTAACTCGATTATTTCCCTCTTGATCTTGAAAACCATTTTTCAATCCTTGGATTCGATATCTCTTGTTTTAAGGATCACATTGATTAAGTGACGGGAATCAAAATCCTTTTAGGCTTGATAAAACAGTGTTGAATCTGCCGGGATCAGATTTACTTTACTTATCTTCCTGAGCAAGGGTAATCGTCTGTCAGGAAACACGAAGCCAGTGAAAATCTTGGAAAAACCATTTCTCTTTGGAGAAAGAAAAGAAACGAACGAGAAATATTACAGAGATAGAAAGAGAAGAAAAAGAAAAGACGGTATTAAGATAATCGTTGAAGCGCTTCGATCCTTTTTCTGATGATCTGCATATTCCTTCTTTTTTTTTTAATTTTATTGCACGAGTATCGAAATATTCGTACGACGTAATAATTATGGGAAATATTCAATTTCCAATTAACGAAAATAATAATTAATTTCACGAAATAAGTAATGTTCGAAACAATGTTGATATTAATAATTATCGAATAAAATAAAAATGGTTATATGGTATAAAATTTGCCTATATAAAAAATTCTTTTTGTGCATAATTTATTCTTATATCCCGACAGTCTCTTGGATATATATACATATGTAAATTAAAAATTAAATAAAACGTAACCGTTACTCTTAATTTAAAATGATAATTAATTTGAATTATAACGTAGATTTGCGAGTAAAAAGTGAGATGAAAATTTCTCTTTGACTTCCATCCAACTAAATATTTCTAATGAAATTTCAACAATAATTTAGCATTTTACATCCGTCCAATAATAATAAAGTAATTCTTCCTTTTTGAATAAATTAAAAAATTTCCATTCTTATTTTATTTCCTATAAAAATTACTTCTCCATTTTCTAAATTAAAATAACACGTCCGATTCGATAAGAAAAGGAATAAATCGAAAGAAAACGAAGGAAAATTACCTGAATTCTTCTAATTCGTCGAAAAACAAAAAAAAAAGAAAAAAGAACCAATTAAAGAGACGAATGCACGGATAAAAACACGTGGCACGTTTTACGTCGTTGCGTATTAACGTTTCTACACGTGGCGCGAAAATAAAACTGCCAATGTCGTAGCCAATAATTCAAAAATGGCGCGGGCGGGCACGCGTTGCTCGCAACAAATTTCGCCCGCGCTTCCAATTAGAAAAGTTTATACTCCCTCTCCTCCCAGTTGTCGATGAATCTTTTATCGATGTGCAATCGTTATCGTCCCGGTTGCGTCGAAACACTTAAAATTTCGTCGAAAAATATCGTTTCGACGAGGGAGGAATTGAAGGATCGCGCCACTCGATGCAGGACCGCGCATGCGTGCGCGACGACGAAAATAAATAATACAACGTGCTTCGCCGTGACGTGAGAAATTGTTTCGGGTCGAAAATACTATCCTAGCGCGTAAAAAAATTGACAGAAAGGAAGCGAGCGTGTGAATAAATATAAAAAAAAAAAAAGGAAAGAAAGAAATGGAAAAGTGGAATAGAAAAAAGAAAAAAAGAAAAATGAATGAAAATGGAATGAAAAAGAGATGAAAGAAAGAGGAAATTATATTTTCGAGGTAACGCGATCAATTCGACGAGAAATTGCCGGCGAGCAGAGCGTCAAAGTGCTGTTAAAAATTGTAAATAACATTTTCAACAATTTCACGGTCCTATCGTCGATATACGGCCAGAGTGTCACGATAAATTTTATCGATTCGTTCGGTCAAGAAAAAATCGTCGCTAATTTCATTAAGAAAATAAACACGTGTTGCATGCTCCTGGTTTTGAACACAATCGTGTTTTTTGAATAATACGTTTTTTTTTTGAACGATTTTTCGAAAACGAAAAAAAAAAAAAAAAGAAAAAACAATTCCGTTTAATCTGATCCGATGAAAACGCTTGTGTAATTCGATAATTCATTTTCGGACAAAATGTTTTCAGATAAAATGTCGGGGATTATTTATACGGTAACAATAAATTTTTTATATTTTTATATTGTTAGCAATAACGCAGGGTGTCTATTTTTAATACATATCATTGCAATATGGACGCTTAATCGAAGGAAGGAAATTAATTAATTTTTTCAATTTTGTTCAAAATTGTTGCGTCGAGAATCGAACGATCGAATTTTCGAAGAATCGGTTTAAAAAAAAAGACTCAAAGATTCATCAAACGAAACGATGGAAAAATAAATAAAAATTCATCGATATTTATCTATCGTTATCCTACATCCGTATTAATTTATTACTATTCTACATCCATTCACCAATATATATATATATATATATATTATTATTATTACATTTATTCGTTCAATTAATCGCTAATTTAACCACACTAAAGTCGCGCATTGGCCAATATTAAATTCAAAATTAACGATATTGGTGTTTATGCTTCGCTAAAGTGGTTCGTTCCTATCATTTGCTAGTCACGTGTCCTCTATAGAAGCGCGATTATTCCGTGTATACGGTGGAGGACAAAATTAATAATCCAAGCAATTTAATAATCGCCCGTGTAGCTTCCTGGAACGAACTCGATTCCCGCGAGATACGATCGATCGATATCCGTCTAACTCTGTGTATCCATACATGCGCGATTCGTGTGTTACGAGATAGTTTCGCGTGTCCTGTTGAAATTTTGTCTCGAGTAGAAATAATATAAAAATCTCGCCCACATTGATTAGGATAAATATCTACCTGATCTTGCGCGAAACCAATCTGGGATGGAATCGATTTAATTTCGAATTTCGAGAAAATCCAATCACGAAATCCTACGAGCGAGATATCGTAGATATCGAGTGTTAATACGGCATTTTTTGTCGCATTGCTTGGATTTTTGAAAGTATGCAGCATGGAAGTGCTTTGTTAAAAAATTTTAAAAGATTGACGTGTATCGAATTCTGTGTCAAGCATTCGATACGTTTTATATTTTACATTTAAGAGAAATGAAATTTATTTTTCGATGAAGATAGTTTATCTTATGATGAGAAATTAAATATACGTTATAACATTTCTCGAGAGATATGAAGAGAGAGATTGTTGGAAATTTTAAATTTGTTCTATAATCAATTTTAATATTAGTTCACTGATGAAAAGAAGAATAATGAAAAGTAATGAACTTTTTCTTCAAATCAACAAAAGTCTTTTTGTATCTTGTTATAATTCTGTTTTTAACGAAACTTTTAGACTATATTCCTTTTTATCATAAATATGCAGCAAAATGTTCAAGCAATTTCAAATTTCTTCTTAGTAAAAAAGTATCTATAAACATGCAACACGCAACTTCCATTAAAATCCAGAAATCCTTAGACTGCATAATAAATTTCCTTATATCAAAAAGACAAAAACTTTCACGATCAATCTCGACTACCAATTATTTGAACGGAAACAAGTCGACTCGACAAAAATTCCAAAAAGTCCGCCCATAATAAAATAAACGATATCCTCCCGATTCGAAATAAACTCGAATCCTCCTCCATCATCGATCCTCTCGATCGATAGGGCGAACAGGATCGGCGAATATACGACAAATATCTGTAGGCGAAACAAGAATTTCAATTTGCGTGGCGGTCGTGTCGAGCATGCCGATCGTCGAAAAAATTCCTCGCGTCTGGTGGATCTCTGGCCGGCCACGCTTCCGATTTCCGGCCTGGCCACGCGTCTTACACGTCTGCAATTCCGCCGCATTCCGTTTCCACGGTGTGAACGCCTTCCCGTCCACCTGTTCCCGCGAGTTTCATTCGATCGAGGGGAGGCCAGAGAGTGTTGCTTGCTCGGCGAAATTTCACGAATTCGTGACGGGCGGGTCGCGATTCCTCCACTTCCGGTTTACGCTTCGGTCACGTCGAAATCGCGACGGCCAAATTGGAACGAGACAAGGGTGAAACGGGGTGGAAATCGGGGTGATCCATTTCAGAGGGAAAATTCTTAAGAGGGATACTTTTTTCCAAATGGAGTATTAAGGTAGTCAGTTTCGATCGTTTCTGAGAGAAACGTGCAATTGGTACGTTTTCATTCGTTGCAAATGAATTTTTTTTTATCGTGGCAACAGTTCATGTTGGGTTCTAAGGCTTCGTTAGGGCTTGTAAAATGTTTCATGAGATTCTAATGGATGATAGTGATGTAGTATATAAGATTCACGTTAGGTCTGGAGCTAATTCGTAGTTGATATCGTGGTCGCTATAGACGTCTTATGATGAATATGAGATTAAGATTGAAAATTGCAACGCAAAGGAGAATTCAATACGGGTATTAAATGCAGGAAGAAGTTTTGAAATTCAGGGAAATATAAAATGTATTATGTATTATTTGTATTAAAAATTCCGTGGTGTTTTCGAGAAAATCGAAAGTTTATCAAGTGTATAGATATTGTAAATTTTGTTGGATTTGTTTTGTCTCTGCTTGTATTTTTGTTTACAAACACGAGGAATATTATTATCTGTTTTCTGTCAATATTACTATTATCGTTATTTCTGGTTAACTGTTATGTTCCACGTTACGCATGGAATGATTTCATAAATGAGAATAATGCATTGCTTTTTACAAATGTGTTTATTAACATAGAAATTTCGACGTCGAAATGATGCTGTATGCATAATTATAAGTGAATCATTATACGTAATTTATAATTTTCACTTCTTCATTCTTAATTTAATAAAATCTTATCATCGATGATAAATTATCAAATTTTCTTCTTCTTTCGTACAAAGGAATTTTATTGTTTCTCTGCTTGTTTCGAATGATGGAACATCCTATATTTTCTATATAATATTTTTATATCCATGTATAATTGTTTTTACATCTGTTAATATTAATGATAAAGTTTTAAATTGTGCGTCCAACTATGATTTTGCCTTTTTCATATTTTTTGCTTCATAAAAGAAAATTCTAAATTGTCTTTTTTTAAACATATATTTACTTTATTGTATTTTATTGCACTTTGTGTATTTATATGCATATATTTGCATACGTTTGATATTAAATTTTTTGATTTTTTGAGAAATGGATTCAAAAGAAATGTTCGATAATCGATTAATCTTTTGATTGATTATTTTTTACAGAGTAATTACACGATAATTAAAAAATTGTATTAATTTTAAGATTTTAATATAACTTAAGAAATTAGCACATTGGCGAAAAAAAATGTGAAGAAAGGTTGAATTGATGTAGAAATTTACAACATGTTTATGGAAATGAGAAACGTTTAATCAACATAGTTCCAAAATTAACACTTTTAATATAAAATGTAATTCTCATTGCAAACGTGCTTAATGAGCTTAATTTGCTTCATAATAAACAATGTAGGTGAGTTACAATAATGAGTTGTATACGTATGTACAATATGAAACAAGGAATATTTTAAAATCATACATCATCATAATTAAAAATGATTTGTAATTTATACATGTGATATACTTGAACGAAAGAAAAATACATATCCTCTTCCAGAAAGAGAAAATAAATTTTAATTATGTTATGTTTGTTATATTAATGATATTTATCTTGAAAAGATATATTTTTTGAAAAATATTTTAAAAATTAATTTCGTTATTTATATTTTAATATCTTGCAACGAGATTGCGTCATACTGGTACGTATGAAAATAAAAAATTGAATTATATTCCAATTATCGATAAATTCATTTCAGATTGCAAATTAATTAAATTATTATTTCTTTTTTTTTTTGCAATATCAATGAACCTTTAAAGTTGAAATTTTTATATTCCAACATTACGTACGTGTAAATTGGCGAAACTTCCTCGATCTTCACGTTTACAATTTCGTTCGCACGATTAAATCGTGAAAAATTGTTAAAAAATGTAAAAACTAATTTCGTTTACATTACGAATTCAGGATTAACTAGTTTCACCACATTTGTATTGTACTCGCCACGATAGATACGATTAATTTAAAATATTTTCAAATTTTAAATCGAAATTTTCCGTCTGGTTGCTTTCATTATTTCAATCTTTTTCCACTAATGAATATACAACCTAAAACGAGAACAATTTTTCGAGACGAAATTATTAATTTTATTTACGAACTGGAATTAATTATGATCAAACAAACCGTTTCGTGATATTTCATTTAAAAAAAAAAAAAAAAAGTACATGAAAATGTAAAGCAAATTTTGTAAATTTTTATCGGATTTAAATGTGATAAAAAAAAAATTTTTTTTGAACATACGTCGCAATACTTGAAATATATTTTAATATACGCATATTTCTACGCGTTACTATCGTACAGCGTATTATTATACACTACACGTTTTCAAACTTAATAACGCGATTCAAAAGAAAATCGCGTTCATATAAAAATTAAATCGGGAATACAGATTCTCCCCCCTCGCGAGCTTCATTTCTGAATAAATCAATATTGAAAATTCATCAAGTTTCAATATTGCAGAATACGTTAAAAGAGTATTATAATAAACGATCTTTCTGAAAACAGTATATTCGTACGAATTAAATATACTTTTTCTTTCTTTTTCACACTCTCTCTCTCTCCCTTCCTTTTTCACTCTTACCCCACCTATTCCCATCGATCGTCGATCGATCACCTTCGGATCAAACAAACGAAAATTATAAATCGGGCGGGAATATAAAATCGTCCACGTTCTTCGATTATCCTCGATTCGAGTATCGCCGCGCGCTACTTTTCGCGAGCGATACGATCTGGAATACTGGATCGGGACCAAATATCAAATACCGTAATTAAAAAAGTTCCCCGGTTAAAAGTTGTCGGCCCGAGGGCCCGAATATCGAGCGCGGTGCGGCGTTCGACAGGTATCCATAAAATATTGCATCGCCCCGCTTTGATGAAAGCTTCGCGCTTTCATGAGAAGGCGAAATAATGGGAGGGGGGAGGGGAGAAAGGAGGATGGAGGAGGAACGAAAAAAAAAAAAAAAGAAAAGAAAAAAAAAATCCCTGTGATCCCATGAAAAGGGAGAATCCCGCGATTCTCACTCTCTCCCTCTCTCTCTCTCTCTCACTCATTCTTTCGTTCTTTATTTACTCAGCCGCTCGCCCATTCACTCATACGCTTCACTTATTCGCTCGCTCGCTCGTCGATCGATCCCATGGGATACCCTCGAACAGGGAGGGGAGGAGAGTCGAGGGAGAATTTCTGGTCGGCGACGCCGGCGGTGGAACAATGCGCCGCGATATGTCACGCGTTCCAAAGTGTCCTCGACGTGCCATTAATTGGAATTCAAATGGACATAAACATCCCCCCGCGCCCGACCAGCGCCACCAAGATGTGGCTCGATCGAGGGATCCGAACATCTCTAGACGCGGTCTGATCGTAAATTGTCCCCTCCCCTCCCCTTCTGCCACCGATCTCGTATAAAACGTTCTCGATATTTCTTATTCGGTTAAGATCGTCTTTTATATATATGCGTGTATTATATACTCGTTGGTTTCTCGTGATTGTAAATCGTTAATATCGTTGATTGAGGATTTTTTAGGGTTTTATTCGTGCGTGTACAAGTTTGTTAAGTAATTTTCTTTTTTGATGTTGTTTCGCAATGTGTGTACATTTTTTAGTTTAGCTTCATACTATCGGTTTGATCGAAAAACTTTTTTTATAGAAGAACTCGTATGTTTTCTCGAACTCTCTCTTCTATCTGTTTTTTTTTTCTTCTATTTATTTTTTGGAGAATAAAAATGTAACGTACAAGCTAACGCATGGAATATGTATATGCTTTAGTAAATCAGTGTCATGCTGATATGGTAATTAGCAACACGTGTAATCTAAATTTCGTGATATTTCTATTCTGTCCAAAAACTTTTGTTTTTGTCTAAAACTATGAAAAAAAAAAAAAATTAAGTTATTAACGAGCTGTGCCCGGAAATTTCTATCGACAAAAATTTAATAGCTATAAATTCTTCGCTTTTGAAATTATTTAAAAAAAAATAGCCGCCAATCGAAAGCATTGTAAAATTCGAAATGATATTTCTTTATCGAAAATATCGAAAAATTATTCAAGTTTCTTAATAATGTTAAACAAAAATCGTGACATTGATTATCTGATAGATCCATCTCCAAAAATTCGAAATATATACTATGACAATTAACAAAATATTCCTATATCGCAAATAATCCATTATATCCGAGCATCAACGCGTTATCCATCGATCTTCTCGAAAGAAAAAAAAGGAAAAAAAACCCAGAAGCAAAATTCACGCCGACTACTTCCTCCATTCGGAAAATATCCTGCGATAAAAAGATGCAGACTGCACGAGGCCGGCATTAAGCATTCCAGGATGAAAAATATATCCTCCCAGATCCCATCCTCCCTCCACTCGTCCGCATGCTCTCGCATCAGACTCGCCTCGCGTCAGACAATTTAAGGCGGATATTAAAAGGATATTAATGTCGGCTAATTAATTCAGCTTTTTTTCCCTCCCCAATTTCGTCGATCCGCGCCACTGCGCCTCGAGTTTTGCGAGCGAAGCGCAAAACGTCCTCCGCGAAAAATTCGCGGTGAAAAAAAAGCCGGCCGCTTTTTCGCCATCCATCGGCCATCCACCGAGCGGCGCTCTCGATCGTCGTGGCCGGTCGCCGGTAATCGAGCGGAAACGCGGCGAGTCGTCGAGAAGAATCGTCATCCGGTCGATTTTCCACCGAGCGTTCCCCGTTTCCGGTGAAATTTTATCGCGCGAGAGCCGCATTTCTCGAAGCCGTGCACTCGAATCGAGGGACACTTGCTCGAGCAGGCGATATTATTTAGCGATAAATATCGCCACCGATTCGATGACCGATTCGTCGGCAACAGATCCAGCTATTTTCCAAATTTTTTCTTATTCAATTTGATTCGTTTCTGGCCTCGAATGTTTCTGTACTTCGAGAATAATAAATGGACCAGTAGTTGCGATTAAATATGAAAGTTCGATCCAGGTATTTTCCAAATTTTTTCTTATTCTATTCAATTTGATTCGTTTCTGGCCTCGAATGTTTCTGTACTTCGAGAATAATAAATGGATCAGTGGTTAAATATGGATTAAATATGGAAGTTCATAAGTTCGATTCGTAACCATGGAAATAATTAAATGGATTTCTTTTATATATCTAAAATTATTCTGAAGCCTATTCCATTCCATATTGCGAAATTCTGCAGATTGACACTTCGCTTCTCTATACGTTGAATTATTAAATTAGACCATTCGTCCACGAATGTTGACAGATAATTCGTTTCTATCGTTACGTTTATGGCGTTACAAATTAGGTAATCGGTATTTCCAAATTATCAACAGTGGTGCGAATGTTCTGCTTCACGTATGAAGTAAAATTTTTACGAACATGATGGGAGAAGCTTGAACAAATATTCACCTCATTTTTTTAAATATTTTTTCCTATCAACAGTTACTTCGAACAGATCTTTTTCGAGAGGTTCTTGCCACGTTTATTTCATTTTTTGAGATATTGGATCGCGTTTCATTTTACGACCCGGGCGAAATGTTTTTGCGAGGCGTAATTTTCTACGCGTCATTTGGCACGAATTTTACATAATGAACGGCGCCGACCGAAATCGACCATCCAGCTGCGGTTTCGTTTGTTTTTCGGCCAATCAGCTCCGGATACCGTGTAATCGGTCCTATTAAAGAATCGTTAATGAGAGTTTTGTGTCGACGAATGATGCGCCCATCGCATCGATGATGATGGATTTTATAGAATATTATTTGAAACGATTAATGAGAGTTTAATCACTACGAATTATATTTTCTTATCACAGAAAATTGTTTTTAAAAAGACAAATATGATATGAATTAAATAATTTAAATTATCCTTTTATTGATCATTCCACTTTCTTATATATATATAAGAAAATTGATATCGGTTGAAACATAATGTCTCTGCTGTATTTAAAAAAAGTAGTGCATTCGAGTACTCGTCAGATCTTAAGAAAAAAGAATATTTCGCAGAAGCTGTCATTGAAGAAGCTCAAAAGAGTTTCTCTTCTCTTCTCTTCAAAACTGTTAATCTTTCGTTTCAAGGGGAACACTGTCCACGTATATTTCGATGGAACACAGTTCACGAAGTGAATAAGAAATCGAGTGAAAAAATTCATATTCGCACGTGAATCCATCCTCGAGATCCATTATTGGCGATGACTTGTTGGCCACAGCCACAACCCGGCGGAATTAATTTCTCCAGGAGCACGAAACGATCCTGCGTGCAAGAATATTCTATTTACCCTCGCGAGCTAAGCGGCGGACAATACCCCTGCCTATGACGGCGTTTAACTCAGGCTTAACAGGGCTTTAAGCCTGACGTGGCCCTCCCCCCTTCACCAATGCGCCCTGAAAATCGTCGGATATCCACTGTTTCAATTCATTCGCACGTGGCCATTCGTCCTCCTTTCGCCACACTCTCGTTACCCTAACAATGCGACAAGGGTCGCCAAGGGTTTCCACGCAAAATCCACCTTGGGCCTCCACGAACGGGGCTGCTACGAGCTGTTGCTACGGTGTTGACTTTGCTTCGATCCACGTTTTAGATTGTTTTCTTCTTGAAGAAAATTAGATGAAGGATAAATGTGATCCATGATCTCTGTGTTGGTATCGATTCGTGTATTTTATAAAAATTGGACAATCTCGATATTCAAAGCTGATATCCGAATATTAATCTGGAAATTCGAAATGGTTTAAGCAAGAGCGTTCGTTTTCGTCTTGCTATATTAATTTGGAGGAGATACATTTTCAGAGAATGTAGAAGATTATGTATACGTTTGATAGATTAAGATAGATGCAGTTTAGTCAATGTAAATCCTTAAATCGGATTTACGTCATTAGATGGGTATTAAATTCGAATGGAATTATTGTTATGATGTGATAACTTGTTAGATGGGTTCATCCGTCGAACAGTAGTCTGAGAATCGTGTTGAAATCAGGATTGTTGGAAAATTTATCGCTAGGTTAACAGCAAACAGAAACGGTAGAGTAGAAAGATCGCGTAAAAGTCGGACCGTATCCAATTCCCACAGCTATTAACTTTATTCTCAAATGTTTGCCTCAAAAACTATCGTTCCACGAATTCCACCCAAAATATCGTACGCTATTTACATTTAATTTTTACGTCTCCTCAAAATTAACATTTAATATCGGTATTATCATAAACAAATTATAATAAAAATTCCAAGAATTCTGTTATACTTAAAATTATCTAGACTACTTGTACTATATTCAAATTTCAAAAAATAATTCGAAATCAAAGAATAAAAACGTGGATTTTCCATCGATCCAGATCAACACACTCTTTCGTATTATTCAAACGCGAAACAACACGGACAACGATATTTCTTTTCTTTTTGTCTGGCCGCGAGAGATCGTCCACCGATACCGACCCATGTTCTGATTACAGCTCCATGCTCGGGGCCTAATTACCATCCGACCAGTAATTCCAACCCTCCATTCACCCGAACACCCATCATCCCTGCGTTAACCCGGCTGCGAAAACTAATTACGGATACACCAATCTATCGACGAGTATTCTTATACCCGATTGATTCGGATTTTGGCGAGTAGATCGTTTTCGTCCGAAAACGAGTCGATCGAGCTAAGATGAAATTGTAATCCATTTTTCCAGGAAATACAATCATTTTTATTAAATGAATTTCACTACGAAAAAACTTTTCTTCAAAACTGGAATAGGAACAATTTGTTTTCTTGTTGGATTATTTTAGAGATTCCTTTTTGAGAGAATTGTTATTCGCGGAAATAAAAATTTTGTCGATTCCGGTGTTATCGTCATGGGGAGCAATAATTATTCCGAGAGAAACGAGAAAAGAAACGTAATCATTAAGCGAAGGCCTGGTTGCTCCATTCTCGATGTTTCTGCGACTTCGGCCGGGCGTTGATTAAACAGTCTCAGTGTGACTGCGAGCTCGACAAAAGCGAGGCGTGTTTTTACACGGCAAAGTTGCACGCTTGAAAGCGCGTAATAACTGAACAGTAATAAGCCCGGTCGTCTGCCAGCCTCTTGTTTCAGACGAACGCCATGCGACACCTGCTCGAAAAGAAAATATGGAGGATCGATTACGCGTTTACGCGAGAAAATTCTACCTTCATTTCTTTGGGATGCAATTCCGTTGAGTTTAAGCTCTCAATAATTTTGAATTGCTATTTCGCGATGTTGGAGAGAATTAATTCGAAACGAAAGATGTGAAAGATGAAAAAGAATTTTCCTTTTCCGTTCAAATTCAAATAATTTGAATTTCCTTACGTTTTTCATCGTTCTATTGGTTAGTGTAGTTATCAATGTAAAAATATCAAGCTAGATGCATTCAATTTATTTGAACGAAGATTTGAAAAATTATTGTTATCTGTTTCATATAAATGGAGTTCTATTATTATATTTATATTTACAATTTTTCTTTCGCGTTGCTTTTAAATAAAAAATCTTCGCCGGATGCGTTTTCAACGCGTTTCATTTCCCAAAATATCAAATAAAGGAAAATTTGAAATGGACAATAAAATGCATCGATCTAGTGTTGTTTTATTAATCAAACACGAGGATAATATGTTGGTATTTTCTATAGACACCGAATAATAGTATTCGTATTCGAGCAAAGGCAATAATGGACAAATTCAAAAAATTTATAATCATCGAATTTTTTTCGTCAGTCTTCATGAAACTTGTACAAACAGAATATTTTTTTTTTTACATATATATATCGTACACCCAATAACGCAAAACTTCGTTAAAAAATGGAAGCGCTCACGTACACTTTCTCTCTTTCCTCTCGACTCGTTAAATAATAATTCCTTTCCAAATGAAAATTCAATCATTTCCGAATCAAATCCCTCTCCTTGGAATATCTTCACCAAGAAAGAAAACTTAGAAAACGATAGAAGAAAAAAAACGAAAAGTACTCCAACCAACAAAAACATTCCACGGTTTAAAATCAATCCTTCCTTTCCATCTCTTCTTCCACAAATACAAGAAACCTTTAACCAAGGAAGGGAAACTTTGGATCGAGAAAAATCGAGAAATATTCCACAAAAGTAAACATTCCAAATTAAAAACCAATCCTTCGACCATCTCCCTCTCTCTCTCTCTCTCTCTCTCTCTCTCTCTCTCTCTCTCTCTTTCTCTCTCGTATTTCTCAAGTTTAATCACCGATAACCCTTCGAAAGGAATAGTTCCACTTAACGAGGCCATTTTCTCCATCTCACGACCATCCTCGTGAAAATCACCACGATTCGACTCCTCCCTTGGTTAAATGTAGGACAGGGAAAAACGAACGGTGAGGAAAAAGAAAAAAAGAAAACCTCGTCTTAAATGAATCAACGCGACACGAAGGATTAGATTTATACGTCTCTGTATTCGGTATTCGTTATGAAACGTATTTTCATTTCACGTAACTCGTTAAAAAAGCGCAACCACGGTTCTCAAGGATGACCTCTCGTGTCGACCAACCCGTGGAGGAGGAAAACATGCAAAAGCTTTCTCGTTTCACATCGTCGTGACTTCTCGTAGCGATAATTATTCCAGCATTCAGTTTATTTTTTTAGGAGGGGCACTGTTTTTTGATTCAAGGGTTATATTAGAGGAGGGGAGGGGGTACTTTTACTTCGATACGTTTTCCATTGAATAGTTCGCTGTCGAAGAAACTTTTCTGCCATGGTCAAATGAAACGAGCCTCGAAACGTGTTGAAATAAGCACAACTGATCGTTGCTTTGCTTCTATTCTTGTACGAAATTCGAGGAGTAAACGAAAGTTGTTATAATTATACTGTTTATTATATTATTGTAATTAATTATTGGATAAATAAGTAGTGAAAGTATAAAGATTAGCTCTTAAAATTTGTCATTAAAACTGGATCAAATAATTGCTTTTATTTTGTCGAAGAAAAGTATATTTTTAGAATTTTTTCCTGATATCATTTATTACAATTGTAAACGATTATTGATTTAACTCAAGAAATATTTCACATTGATTGTAACCCAACGATTATTCCAATTATTCTTCTCCCCAAATATAACAAACAGTTACATATTCGATCGAAATTTACACCTTCGATTCAAGACCCGTGTTTCCACCTTTCTCTCCGAAACAATGCTCCACCTCCAAGAATAGAAGGAGTAACGAGCCTTATCCTTAATTTCCCTTCTTACAACCACCTTTCTCAGACCCGAAAAAACCAAGACCCCCTTTGAAAGAATCCTCGCCATCCCCTCGAAACCCCCTTCTGGTTCTCCACGAGGGCAAGAAGAAAAGAAAAAAAAAAAAGCAAACGTTTCGTTCCCCGCGAAAATTTCCCGACGAAGATCAGCGAAGACGAGACAAAAGGTGGCAAAAATGGACAAAAATCTCCTTCAGAGACAACCTTTCCCCTCCTCCTCTTCCTTCTTCGCGGGATTACCAAGGGGACACAGAATCGCCCGAGGGACGTTGAGGAGGACGCGTCGGTAATCAGTCCTCCGCTCTTATTACGTCCTTTTTCCTTTCTTTTCTTTTCTTTTTTTCCTTCTTCTCGTTTCGAAAGAAACGACGCGTTCTTAATACACGAGGAGCAGGCGAATTATCGTTGAACCCCCGGTTGAACCACGGTATTAAGCCGGGTGAATGGAGGGGTCGTTAGCCTGGTATGTCGATTATCGACACCGTTACTAATGCTATTATTGGCCACTTACCTCGTCGAGCGTCCTCCTGGGGCCGAGTCTCCTCGCGGCTCCCTGTTACAATCGTCAAACCCGCTCGAGACGCGATCGATCGATCATCGACGGTTTATTATTTATAGGGGGGAGGGATGAGGAGGAAGGTTTCGAAGGGAATTATAGTTTAGAAGGAATTTGGGGAACGAAGAAGATTTGTAGTAAGAAATATTATAAGATGAAGGATTTGGGGAGGATTGGGGAAGAAGGAAAATTTGAATGTGGGATAAGATGTGGAGAATTGTATTGCATTGTGAAAATTTCGATAATTTTGATATCGAGGTATTTGAAAGTACGGGAGGGTTGTTTACAACAAGTTAAGGAAAGTTATATGGGAGCGTCCCGGATGTCCAAGTGGCGAGGAATTTCAGGGGTTCGCCGACTTCTCGACAAGTTCTGAGGATTCCGCCGGTCTATGGAGACGGTGAAAGAATTTGCTGTCTAGAAAGCTCGAAAAGCTCACAATACTTTCCGAGGTGTATCGGGAATACATAGCTTGGGAACTCTTGGGAATCGTCAGAATTTTTCGGAATTTCTCGAAGTAGTGCTTCAGACACATGGGGAAACGCGGTTAATCTTAATCTTTTTGTTAAGACAAATTTCTTAATCTTACGAACGAATGCAAAATATTTCACGTTGAAAAATGATTTTCAGTTACTTTATATGAAGTCTCTAAAGCTTCCATTTTATAGAGATATCTCGATAGATTTTATAGATTCCATTTCCATTCCTGAATTTTCCTCTTCCAAAAACCTAGATCAAAAATAAACAAGTTTATTATCCACTTTCGTTCTTAACACTTGTCCAGCCAATAACTGTTGCTTGCATCCTCTTTTTCTAAATATATACCGCTCGAATGCGTACAACGATGTCAATCATACTAATAAATCGCTTAAATTCTCGGAGAAATTTCGACAACTTCTTTTTTCGAAAATTTCTTTAATCGAGTCAAATCGCTCGATCTATCGTTCGTTATCGGCACGATTCGAGGGGACAATCGGCAAAGATTAAAACTCGTCAGGCTTTTGTATCGTTTAATAAATTCGGCACACGGAACGAATAGAATATCGATCTTTCGGGGGAGAGAGAGAGAGAGAGGGCGGTGCGAGCTCGGTGTCGAAGTTTTCCAACGGCGGCTATTAACGAGAAATGGCGGCGGAAACCAATATAGGGTGGAAAGTTTACGATAGGCGAATTCGTCGATCACGAACTCGTCCCAATAAAACAGTTCGGTTCCACGAGCGTTATGATCATCGCTCCACGCGTTCTTTGCCTACGCGCTCCTCCCCCTTCATCGCCACGCGGTGCTTTCCGTTGTCCAATCGATAATTCAATTTCCCTTTTTATCTTCGAAGGGGGGGAGGGGGGAGAATCGTGCGGATACGACGTGGCTCGACGTTCGCGGGGAATTTGGGAAAAATGTATATTTACATCGGAATTTTTTGGTTAAACCCGTTTGTTACATTTCCCGGGTAACTCGTTTTTGTACATTTTTGTACAAGAAGTTATTGGAATTCGATTAATCAAATGGCGTTTTAAAAAAAATGGTGTTAAACTTTTTTCTATGATTTGCATCTCTTTCTCTCTCTCTCTCTTGTATTGTGATCATAGTGGTTTCTGATATTAATTTAATAAATACTTGGAAAGGGAGGAAATTTTTAAAGAAATTTTTGGTTTTTTAAATTAAATAATCAAACGAAGAGTGAAATATATTAGGCTAAGCTTCAACATTTTTATTATCCTGCATTTTATGTAACACAGAGATTTAAAGATTTGGGATCAAAATAGAGGAGGAATGACGATCCTCCTCGATTCGTTAAAACAAATAACGAAAAAATACCGATATGAATATTTTTGAAATCAAAAATTCAAGGATTCGTCGTGGCGACGAGACCAGCCGGTAAAAGGAAGAAGAAGAAGAAGAAGAAGAAGAAGAAGAAGAAGAAGAAAAAAAAGATTAAAAATCAACGCTGATGCGAAAACTATGTTCGCGCGGAAAATGTTGTTTCACGGGGATGTCTCGCAAGGAAATTCCGCTTGGCGAAAAGTTTTAGAGGGAATCTCGCTTGAACGTAAACCCCTCGCGAGTAGGGCTCGCGAGAAAATTTTACTCGACGCTAATCTTCGAGGGCACATTTCGTTGTCCGTAAATCCTAGCGAGAAAATTTCGTTGCTCACGATCCATCGCGAGGAACATTCTCAACTTAAACAGCGTTTCCTCGATAGGAAATATTAACGTTGCTGTTCAAACACAAATTTTCGTACGAGCTTGTTTCCTCTGTGAAAATGAATTTCCATTCGAAATCACGCCACTTAGGCGAACGAATTCTAAAATCCACGCGTTCATCTAAATCAATGATAGATTCAATTTTTTTTTTTTTTTATTTTATCATTTTCAAACTCGACAGAAATTTCGACAGTACGTTGAACACAGCATAACGAATTAGGTTGAAATATTTTTGGAATATATTTTCTTCAATTTTGCATATAAAAATTTTCCATATGTCTCGAACCAAGATTATCCTACTATCTCGTTCAAAAAAATCATCTCTCGTTCCATTCTCGAACGATAATAACGTAATATAAGATTGTTCAAAAATGATCCACCTAATCGCGGATAAAAAATTTCTCCCTTCGAGAGACGCCAATAATAAACAAACCTCATCCCCTTCCCTAAACCCCTTCTCCCCATCCCCATTTCATCAGAAATTCCACTTAACTCCATTCTTCCCCGGGTGGAATTCCATCCGACGCCATAATTTTCGCCCCGAAAATTTACTTATCCCGAGCCACGTCGCCCGTTGAAATTTCGCCACCAAGATCCATCTCCTCTCCCCATCGCCGAGGAGATCCACCGAGATCCGAGAGGCATCAATCGTGTTCTCGACGCCCAGCCTAACGAGGGGAGGTCCTCTCCTCCCTTTAAAGCCGAGGGGAACGGGGCTTACCGCGGATAGAGTCGGACGGCATCATCATCATCCCCCTGTTTCGACGTTAGCTTCCGCTCAGCCGCGATGGCATTTCCGAGCAACGAGAAACCGCACGCCCAATGCCGTGCGAGACGGCAGACGGGATTGTTCGCGTAGCATCGGGCCGAGTGACTGACGTGTCATCCCTTACGGCCATGGATCGTTGATCGCTCGATCCTCGAACGTCGTCCTCGCGCTTCTTGTTCGATGATTAAAAAAAAGAGGGAAGGACGAAGGAAGGAGGGAAAGGGAAAGGGAGATGTATCGGTGCGCGGATCATGTAAGGGGATGTCTGGTGGGGATTCGTTTCTTTTCTTTCTGTTATGGGGGGAAATTAAAAATCTGATTGGAAAATTTGGGAAGAGAATTTATTAATGGCGAATAAAAATTGTATACAGAAAATTTTATTGTTACCTCTTGATCGGTTTTTCTTTAATGAATCTTTTGTGTTATCTGTAGATTATGTATCTTCGAAATGAGCGTTAACTTTCGAAAAATGTGACTTAATTAGGCTTAAATTAGAAAATGGAAATTTTAAAATAAAAATAATTTGTTAATATAATGTGATTAGATATCAAGCATAGAAAGATATTAATTTTTTAACATGAATGTCATGAATGTCATTGTTAAATTAATTGAATATTCTATTCCTTTGAAATTTCAAATTTTGGAAATTTTGAAATTAAATTTAATGAAAAAAAAAAATATATCACTTCTCTTAAAATAAAAATCCATATATTTAAAAATAATTGTTTTTATAATTTGATTCAATAGCCCGATACACGTAAATGTGAAATTCAATTGCTTGGTTACTCAATTTTATTTCAATCATCCAATTAAAACGACATCGTGTTACAGTTTAAGCAGAAGAGCTATAAATTTCTAAAATGTTTTCACCGTAATTATCCATCATTAATTAATCAAGAATTTTAAGCAAATTTTAATACGAATTAAACTTGAAAACTAATTAAAAATGTTCGACACCAGTCTCTCTCATGATTACTTTTAAAATTGACAAAGAATATCAAGGTGGCAATAAAATAATATATCAGAGAAATGACGTGATAATTTTATTAAGCGATCATGAAAAACCTGATTTAAATATATACGTGACGAGATCTTAGACAAAATTAGAAAAAAATCTTAGACAATAACATTTCAAAAATTAATAAAAATACTTTTCAAGTAATTATTTAGTTTTATTTTAACAATAAGAAAATTATTATTTAATTTTATTAATACGTAACAAGTATTTAAATATCTTTTAATATACATTAATTATCAATAATTTCCTTCATTGAATAATTTCAAGAATGATCGATAATATTCATCTAAATTCAATCATTGATAAAAAAATTTATATATCTATATGTATTTAAAATAATTAACGTAATTAGGTTCACAAAAAGCTATTTCGAATATATACATTTATCATCAATATTTAAAATAAATTGATAAATATATATCTTAATAATTATTTCCAAATAATTTTTCCTTAAAAATGTTTTCCTCAACATTGGATATAAAGAACGCTTTATCACTCTTGCGCATCCAAGAAATCGAGTGCATCGGAATCGAATTATCACGTTCGAGCACCTGATTATTCAATTATCAGGTAACAAGAGCCTCGAGGCATCGTACAAATCCTTGGAGACACTTCACGAGTCAAGTTTCGAAACTGGCGATCAAATCAATCGTGCGATTTCGAGGTTTGTTAAGTTTCGCTTTTTTTTTTTTTTTGATCGTTATCCTCGTTCGCTTCTTTTTAAATCTTCTTATTAAACGGATCTTTGCATTCATTCATCGTTAAACTTTCCCTTGACGCTTTTATAAACACTTGAAAGATTATTCACCGATATTCCTTCCGGATATTTGAAAATTATTGAGCTTCGAAACTTAAGAATTATTCCTCCTGGAACTCATTCGGTCGTGAATCGAGGCGGTGAATACAAAATTCTTACAACTTTTTCATCAGTGCTTTCGTACTTTCAAAAAATTTTCGAGTTTAAAAGTGGAAAAGTTGAATTCTAAATTTATCTTTTTAATAACGCGTATTAATAATAATGCATTCGTGAGGAATAAAGATTGAAAAAGGATTATAAAATTAGCGCGTGATAATTAGATTTTTATGCGAGATTAATTAGCAACATGTCGTCTCTCAAACGTGATAATGCATCGACGATTAAAAATATTTTATTGTCTATAGGATTGCAAAGAGATTGCTTTTTTTATATTCAAAATTTATATTATACGCATAAAATATTCATAATCTATCGATAATCGGGGATAGCGTTAAAGCATTAAAAAATTCATTATCCAACAGAGAATCATTGCTCGACATTTTAAGAACGAGACAATTTTAAAAAAAAAACTTTCTAATCTACTTTCAGTGCCGTACTTCAGTGCGAGTTAAGTCTTTAATGCAGAGTGTCGTCATTTGAAATACTGTTAGTGGAATATCCGTGGCCATAAGCGGCTACCGGAAGTTCCGGCCGTCAATCTGGTAATTGAAGTTGAACGTTTGCTTGATACAATGATGAAATCACTTAAAGGAAGTGCAACAAAGAATCGACGTCCCCTTGAGAAAAGTAACGTTGAAAGGAAGAAGAAGGTAGAATGGAGCAAGAGATAAACAGAAATCGAAAAAAAAAAAATATCAAATGGAGAAAAATTTAGATTAAAGAAAAATTTGGATTAAAGAAATTCAACTTGTATTTTCGCATCGAAAGCATAGATTTTAAAATCTCGAAATGAGATTCCACGGATTAATTGTTTCGATTAATTTATCCATTAGATACCACGTCATTTTTGATTAGGTTTTATCGACAAACATCGATATGCTTTTATCTAGTGAGTATCTAATAAAACAATGACAATGTTTGTCAAAGATACGAGATAATTTAGCACGTGTTAATAATTGGACAAATAAATGTGAAGACATTCGTGCAATAATCAAATATGCTGAAATTACAATAAATTCAGGATTGTCTTTCACGATTCGGTACTCATGCTGAAATGTGGATCGATTTTTGATTCGTTTCATTTCAGTTAATTGTTTCCTGTAAATAATTTATCATGATGAAATATTTTCAACTTAATTTTGGATTACGGAGCCTTTTCATTCCTTTCTCCTTTTTTTTTTTTTTTTTTTAATATTAACATTATTATGCGTATATTAAAGGTGTTTTTATCCGAAATTGAAAACTAGGAAAATTTAATTTGACCTTATTATTATACTTCTCATAAGTAAATTGAGTTAAAAATAAAGGAAGATGTTACGGAATTTAAGTAAAGTTTACGTTTTTCATTAAGGTTTAAATATTTTATTACCGTGCGTAATTAGGAGAGTTTTATCGTGGAAAGGATTACGAGCTGAGATTAAAGTGAAAGAGAGAGAGAAAGAGAGAGAGAGACGTAAATTATTAAATGTACGTGTAATAATACTTCAGTATTTACATTTGAACTTATATTCGTATGTTATTTTTCTAAAAGTGACAGATAGTGAAATTTGTAAATATAAAGAAATCAAAAATGAATATTTTTACGGAAGAAAAGAATACGGATAACATTAAATCTTTCCTTTTCATATCAGCTATTTGAAAGATTAGTTCATGATCTTGTGATATTCCACTTTTCTTGAAAAGCTGGCGTATTTCTACCAAATCATACTCGAACCATTCCCATTCGATCTTCTCTTGAATTTATTTTCACTCTTATCGGGTTTAGAATCGAAAAACGATCTCGCAGAACTTCTTGAGATTGAATTGAGAATAGAATCGAAGAATAAGAGATACGTTAGTTAATTGTTAGGAAAAGTATTATATCGAGTATCAATAGCGAACGAATGTTAATTAAGACCGTTTGTGAATTCATTGTTACGGATTCTGTTGCACGATAATGTTAAAGGAATTTGATTAATGTTCAAATCGAGCCGACAGAGATCAAAGCGAATAGATTATCATGCGTGGAATAATCTTCCAGTAAAGATTATATCGCATTTCTGGATGAAATTCAATTCTTTTGACAGTTTTCGATAAAGGAATCGTATTCATGATTTTACAAAATTTTTATACAAAATTGATAAATAATAAATAATGATGATAAAAAAGAAAAGAATTATTCATTGACTTTTAAAAATAAGAAATTAGATTCTTTGGATATTAAAAGTCGGCAAAGATATTTTTTTAATAAACCTTTTTAAAGAAAAAAAAATATAAACTTCAAAGAACATAGATATCTTTAAACTCAAATGTAGAATAAAAAAGTGTCCGAAGGGAAACTTTGAACCACTATAATTCCGAAATTAATGGCTTGTGCGAATAAAAGATCAGCAGAAACGCGAGAACTTGCTCTTTAAAATGTTTTCTTATTTATTCCGATACTATTTCCAGTTCCTGAGATACTCTATTAAAATTAACAAAACTTTGAATCGCTATAACTCCGAAGATAATGACTCGCGGTGAACGAATGAACGATCATTAGAAGCATTGAACTTTGCCCTTTAAAACGCTTTTTGATTTATCTCGATACGATTTTCCGTTCCCGAGATATCATCGTGTAAAGAGAAAGATAATTTTTAATCATTTACCTTAAACTCGATTTCAATCCCGATTGAAATTAGAAAAACTTTGAATCGCTATAACTCCGAAGATAATGACTCGCGGTGAACGAATGAACGATCATTAGAAGCATTGAACCTTGCCCTTTAAAACGCTCTTTGATTTATCTCGATACGACTTCCGGTTCCCGAGATATCGTCGTGCAAAGAGAAAGATAATTTTTAATCGTTTACTATCTCCGTCCTTGTCGGATAATCGGATCTCTCGCTCGCACTCCCCTGACTGACCTATCCCAAACTCCAGACAGTCGACAGACGCGATTCCTAGAAGAACGTAGTACGCACTTCCAGGAAAAAATGTAGGTCGCGGTCCCATTCATAATTTCTGCATTATTTTAAGCGCTATGGAAACTTTGAATCCTTGTATCTCGGCAACGGATCGAGATATCGAGAAAAATCAAAAAGTGACTTCAATGGCATGACTCCCTCTATCATTCGAATAGATTTTGATAACAAAATTTTTACAACTTACTATGTATAACTTGTTATAAGTTATCACGATCGACTAATATTCGAATTTATCATTACTCACGGAATGGAGTAGTAGCAGTCTTTCGAATCGTTCGAACGCAGGAAGGCTGTTCACGAAGTATCCGCGCTCGCCACTCGTTGAAACCCGCTTGCCGCCCTTTTGTAACGCGCTCGTTAACCCGGCCATCAGTTTCACGCATCGCGCTGCAAAAAAGCACGAAACGCGGCCGATTCTGTTGACTGTTCCCACCTTCGTCCTTTTATTTCTGATTTTTCAATTTCCACCCCCATCTATTCGCATTAAGCCCTCGCCCGTATCCGCGGTTACGAGTCACTCGATCCTTTCATCGCGGTCGATTGTTCCACGTCCTCCCTCCCCCCTTCCCCCCTGTCCGCAAACAGCGAGAGCGTTTAATATCTGCTTCCGCGTGAAACAGACGCGGATGAATAGCAGCGGAGTTTTGATTGGAGTTGCGGAAGACTCGGGGAAGATGGTCGGTTTTGGGATGGCTCGGTTTGGAGGTTTGTCACCGGGAATTGTATCTCCGATAATATTGGCCATCGGCGAGAAGGGGTGAGATATGTGTGGTTTGGTTTGGGTTACGGTGGAGTGACAGGTGTTGCGTTCGATAGCAGGAAAGGAAATTATTGATGTTTAGGATAGGGGATTAAATGTAGGGAGGAAAAATTGGATTCGACTGGATATTATAGTTATATGTATATATGTATCAGATTTTGTATCGTTTAATGTGGTATTTTAATTAATAAAAATTTGATAGAATTACTTTTTCTAGTAATATAGAGTATAATTTTTTTCATTTAAGATTTCTCGGTTTGGGAATACAATTCATAAAGAAATAAGGGTAAATATTTTGTTTCTAAAAAAACTTTTTTCGTTTACCAAAAAAAAAAAAATCGGTTTTGAACATTCTTCGAATATGAACTACACGTTATTAACAAAATAATATCGCGTGTAACGTTAATTCTTTAATCAAGATACGTGATTTTTAAAATTTAGATATTACAATATACATGATCTATATAAAGAATGTTGAAAATCGATTTCTTCGAAAAAATAACTCGAAATTATCTCGATTGTATCATAAACAATGGAAAAGTTGCATTTAACTCGAGAAAAAAAATTTTTTACATCGAATACCAAAGTTTCGTTCATTCTATGCTCGTTCGTCCTATTTTCTCCATCCATCCAGTGATCTCTGTAAAGTCAGGAAAAATTTATCAGTGGATAAGAAGGGATAAAATTCCTTCTTTTTTTTTCTGACGAGCACGTCAAACGATCATCTGATCACGAGATTAGAGACGGTTCCGCCGAAATCACCGCGAAACATTTGGGGTGTGGACCGCAGACCAAACGGAACGTCTGCCAATGAATAACGACCGATGTGATGCGCGATCGTGCGCGCATAATTTTCGGAAAACGCGAATAGTATAATGCGTAATGACGAGCGGCGAACCGCGCGCACGGCCATGGAGAATTTTCGAGCTTCCACCCGCTCACTGTAAATCTCGTCCCTCGTTTCCAGGTCTGCTCAGGCTGCAGCAAATCTATCAGGGTTTGAAGCCGGGAAACGAATCGTTTCAGGTCGAAACGGTGAAACGGATACAAAATATGTCCGAGGCGATCGATTTCTTGCGCAGTTTGGAAGAATTGAATAGGTGAGTGTGCAAATTTTTTTTATCCAGATTACCTTTGTTCCTCGATTTCGAAAGAAATTGACTTCGATTGTCTCGAATATATATATATATATGATCGAGTGGAATATCAAGAAATTTACTGGAGAAAAAATTTTTTTCAAATTGATGCTCCATTTGAATCCATTTCCAGGATTAATTCGAGATCACTGAATATATATACATACTGCATTGTTATTTTCATTAAAAAAAAAAAAAACAAAGAGAATTCAATCGTAGCTTAAAAATAAAGCCGTGATCCAATAAAGATCAATAACTTCGAACTTGAAAAAAAAATAAACAAATTTGTGCGCAATGAAAAAGTTCGTCTTAAATTCCAAAATTACAAAGCGCAAAATTCAACAAACAAGTTTGTAACGCGTACAAAAAACTAATTGAATTTTACGGAGAGAAATTCAATCCGGTGGAATGAAATAAAAATGCTTGCTGTTATTTCTCGAATAGCAAAGTAAAGCGTGACGGATCCACTCTTTTGCGCGAACAGAGGCGGCCACCGCGTGTCTCGGCCGCAATTTACCGGTGGCCACGCATTTGCACGGGCCAGGTAATCAACAAGCGGACTGACAATGAGACCGAATCGAATGACCGTTCCCATTACCGAAAACAAAACGTAACTATTCGAAACGTCACGGGCAAACAGCTCGTTGCATCGAGACTTTATCGTGGGAGAAGCGACGCGGCTGGAATTATGTAAATTCATTATCTGTCCACCGTTGTTAGGATCTCATCTGTATGAGAGAGAACACATTATATTGTCGTAAATGCTGTTTCATTTAAACGTGATTAAACTATCAACGTGAAGCGATACCAACAATCGAAATTTCCTAAAAAAAAAATATACTTCGTAATACTTTTTCTTCGAATTTCGAATAAATATAATACGACAAAACAATTTAAATTATGTTCAATTTCATTTCATTTCGTATTCGATTCAGATATTCGTTCATCGTTGAAAATCGAAGAAAACTCTTACCATTACTATTATTAATTATTAAAAATAACACGATTAATTTACACACCATTATTACAATAAACACTTAAACAAATCTTTTTACAGATGGAGCAACAAATACGTCGTACTCGACTGCCCCACGGACATGGCAAAGGATATCGTGGTGAGCCACGTGAGGGACGTTGCTCTTGGCAAAAGAACGTACCACTACTTATTAAGCGGATTGGTAAGAGATTCGAATTCCTCCGCATCACCGAACTCTCTCTAATTCTCTATTAACCCTTCCTTACTTCTCCGCCGTGTTTATTGAAAAAAAAAAAAAAACAAATTATCGATGCCACATTTCCAAACCCAATCTCCAATCATATCGTTTAAAATTTATATTAAAGCTCTCATTCCATAAACCATTCCAATATACCTTCATTTTATACCCACACACGCATACACACATATCTCGATTCGAAGATCAAATTACTCGACTAATCTTAGAATTGGATAAACGATTGCTTTTGTCACGCCGGCAAATTGCCTGTATCTATATACCTTTCATTTCCGCGCACGTCCAACCGGAAGTGGGGGTGGATGTGCCGGCTCTGTGTGCTTTTACATCGTTACAATCGGCCTGTTTTCGCGCGATCAGATAATGGACGATCGATGGGAGAGCGAGGTGATCGAGTACGGGGCCATCAACATCACCGGATTTCGAATCGTGGACGCGACACGGCCCTACGTTAAAGACTTCCTGGCTGGATGGCATCGCCTCGACCCGGCAACGTCTCAAGGAGCTGGCCGCGAATCCATTTCTGTACGTATATATATCACCCCCTGTTCCGCCTTTCTCCAGTTTCTCGTTCGAATATTCTCATTGGAATATCTCTTCTCTGAGAGGAGAATTTATCTTTTTTTATGCATGTTTGTTTCGATTATCGTTTGGATAGATTTTTAACATTGATGAAGAAGATTAGGATAATGGTTGATGAATGTGTCGTTGTTTGTTACTTTATTATTTTTTATATTTATTATATGAGAGTATGAGAAAAAGGAATGGATTTGCTTTGACTTTTTAATGTTTTTTTTTTTGAGAATATGCATAAAGTAATCAGATTATTGCGAAATCATCTTATTGTGAAATTTATTAAAGAAATTATATTGCTGTATTGAATACAAGATGCGAAGGTATTCGTTATCATTTATGTAAATATAAGTTGAGAGAGTTAAATATATTCTGTATTCACTTTATGTATTTTTCTTTTTTTTTTTTAAATTTAAGAAAATTTAGAATTATTTCTTTGAATTAAACACGCCTTCGATATTGCATTCGATATTGTTTATATTTCTTTTCACAACAAAATTAAACGTCTTTTTCGCCTAGCATTTATTCGCGAAATTATATACAGAACGAATTTAAAGTTTTCTCATGTGGAAACATACGATTGGCAACTTCGCTCGATACAGAAATCAGATTCTCGTAAGTATAATAATCCTTCCTCGAAATTTACCAAGCATTATCCCCGGTTTCCAATCTCCAATAACCGTGAAAGCACTCGTGAAAGCAGTACCATCAGTCAGGCTGGGTAGTCAATTTTCGAAAAAGGAGAATCCTCCCCTCCCCCCCCCCCTATTCGAGCTCCATATTGTCGAGTACCTTTCGAGTACTACAATTTTCTACCCTAAGCGCGTCAATCTACTCCGGTTTCAGGCTTGTTTTCAGATACTTGGCACGGTCAAGGAGGAGCGATTGCATTCGAAAAGGGTGGCCGAGTCACCGGAAAAGAAAATCAAACAAGGGGATACGTAATCCCGAGTCTGAAGATGGATCAGAGCAGATCGAGTCGAAAGATATTCCATTTAAGAATTTAATTTAATCGAGTTAAAATTTTGATCGTGTTGATTTTACATTTAAAAAATTTTAAAGAAAAATGAAAGTATACGATAAAAGTACAGCGAATAGTATTAATAATTCTTTAATACTATATGTGTAATTATTTTTCTGGAATATGAAAAAATTTTTACAAAAGAAATTGGAATGTTAAAATTGTACGATATTATGTGTGATATTACTAATAGTAAATTTGTAATTGAAATAATTGATACGATTTTTGATATAAAGAAAAGTATTATAACGTGGCACATACGATTAAGAATATTCATTTAAATTTTGGTTTTCACATTATTTCGATATAAAAAAAAGTGCTTTGATGTCTTACAATTAAAACACGAATACAATTAATAAGTATAGAGATATGATAATTGAAAAATGGATTGGAGAAAATATACGTACATTTGTATAAAGTTATTAAAATTATTGAAATTTTAAGTTTTATATTTTTTGGGCAAATGCTTTAATATTTCAAAAAATGATAGCAATTTGCTGAATTCAAAGGTACAACCTTTTTAAAATCGACAATAAATCTACGCAATCTGATAAAATGTTAAAATTATGATCGATCGATTTTATTTTGAAATAAAGTAGAGAAAGTGAATAGAAAGATAAATATTAAATCCGAAAACTAAACAGAGAGGAAGTATTATTTTGAAATATACAAATAGGATAGAAAAATACACGTTAAATCCGAAAACTAAACAGAGAGAAAGATAATTTATAGTAATAATACGAGTTTAGCGAAACGTTGAAATTGACAAAATTGACGTTTAAAATTGACAAGAGTTATCACACGTTTTTTTTTTTCTGTATTTAAATTCAGGGAAAAAAATTCGACGTGAATAAATTTGACAAAAAAAAAATTGCCTTGAAGAACATTTTTCAATACTTTTCAAACCTATTTCAAATTGTTTTTTCAACTTTGTAAAAATTAAAAAGTAACCAAAAAAAAAAAAGACACAAAATGACAATATTCACTTGTAATTTTGTAGATATATTTTTACTCTTATCATTTCTCTTCAATTTGACAATGTATACGTTATACAAAATATTTTAAAATTCTTTCGATAATACAATCTTGAGAATATGCAATTTGGTATGAACATTCAAAAATTCACGACTATAAATCATTGTGGAACTCTTGTACTTTGCGTATTGGTTTCCAGAAATCATATAATGCTATTTATACAAACTGGCCAACGTTTAAAGCGAATATCGAAAATCGATGTAAACGCTAGTCCAGCAAAATTTCACGGTATTACAACGTATTCTTTTTTCTTTCTTTTTTTTTTCTTTTTTTTGCAACAATACCAACCGATACGTGTCGTAATATTAAGTTAGATTAGCTGCACACAATTGCTTCTTCGCATTTTATTCATCGAATTGATTATTCCTCTTTCTTTATCGAACAACACAACACAATTACCAAATTTTAATCGATTCGTTCATCAACTCTTTTCCGACTAACTTATCTTTCAATTTCGAAATATCGTACTTGATGTGACACTTGTTCGAGACGTCGATCTTCGAGAAAAATTCCTTCGAGGAAAAGAATCAAAAAATTGGTTCAGCCAACCAAGGACATACATTCGAAAAAGCTGTATAAAAAGCGGAACGGCGAATTTCATCCGGCCATAATCGTAACCGCGCCCCGGCTATCAACCGCTCGCACAGTTTTACCATCGTTGAATCGTCTAACCTAAAGCATGAACGGATCCAACGTTATCGCGATCCACGTCCCCTGCCGCATCCTTCGATCTCGTCACACGGTGGCTTCTCGAAAGACGATCCAACACACCGATTATCCCTGATCGATCCCCCCGCAATTTCCCAACCTGCTTCCCTCAACTTTGGCCACGTACGTGATTCTGCATACATCCGCCCCTGGCCGATCTTCTTGCCTCCCCCCTTGTTAACCCAGCATCGACTGGGGATCGAAATTTATTTCAAACAATAACGATTTAGGAATATTTATTATATTGGAAAGGTTATCAGGTGTGATGGATAAGTTATCAAGTTCCTGGAATTTGAAGAAATTTGGGGGAAGGGATGATTAATTTTTTAATCTTGAATTATTGAATTTAATTTTGATGATAATGATGATAACGAGGATTTTAATTGTTATTGGGACAAAGGTTTTAAATGATCGAGCAAGCTTGATGAAATTGATTCGCCTGTACGCCTGTCCCTTGGAATATTGATGGATGGAGGGTTGAATTGAACATTGGCGAGGATCGATTGGATGTTTTCGAAACTGAATTTTTGTTAGTCCCGATCAAACAAATTTTGATAGGGGGGGGAGAACTCGATTTGACGGGCGGAATTGGTAATTTATTTTATTCTGTGTATCCAACGGTGTGAACGATTGGGCACGAGGCTGGCTGCAAGTGTCATAATAGAATTGTCGCGGGCTATGTACCAAACTTTCAGTTTTCCCTTATATAATAGTGGAACTATTAGATTTATTGGATTAAAAGTAAACTGGAATTGTAACTGGTCGCTATATTTGTCGTTCGAAGCGACGTTTGAAGAAATTTTATAACACGTTCCATCCTTTTCAATATCGTGATTTAATTAAAATTGCACGTTTCTAAATTCGATACGCGCACTCGAAGAAAGTAACAAATTACAAAGCAACAATTGATATTTTAATTACATACACTTTTTATTGTTAACAAAAATCGCGAAGGTAATTAAATTGAGATAATAATTGAGATCGTGTATAAAATTGTTTATTGAATATTAGATTATTATTATATTGTTAACGCAAGAAATAATAAGTTATAATAAATTTTTAGTTAGTCGATGTTCGATGTATACGTACATATATATATATATACATTCGTTTACATTATCCCTAGGAAACCCACTTTACATTCACGATACTTCTCGTGCCGGTTTGAAAACAGCTTCATGTATAATTCATGCCGATACTTATAGTATATCTCTAACAGAAAAAGAAAGCAATTTAAAAACCATTGTAATTACCATGATTCCCCGTCTTTACCGTACTTATGGACACTTTCGAATGAATAGTTTTTCCAATATTTTACGATATTTACAGAAAAATATTTTATTCCGACCCACCAACAATAATATATTAACTTTACAACGATCCTTTATTTTTCAGATATATATTTTCTTACATCTTCCATTTTATCTTCAGGAGCAATAGCCTTTTAAGGGGGGAAAATTAATTTTCTATCGATCGATCGAAGAAAATGTGTACTTCGAACGATACATTTAAAGAGAAATTAATTTTGAAATTATGGGAAAAATATTCGAAGAAAAATTAATTTTCTACTCTCATTGATGTATACTAGAAAGATGGAGAAACGAATGAAACACGTTGAATAAAAATTATTCTTACGTTGCAATTAACCTAATCTTTTTCTCGTTCTCGAAGCAAAAAAAAAAAAAAATCACGATTCTGTTCGCATTAGGCGCAAGCTGCGCTGATGTACGATGCCGTATTCGTCCTCGTCGAGGCGTTCAACAAGTTTCTGAGAAAAAAGCCTGACAGAAGCAACGTGAGACGGACCGGAATTCCTGGAAGCAGTCAGATTACTAACGGCACCAGGGCGCTGGATTGCAATAGCAGTCGAGGCTGGGTGACACCGTTCGAATATGGCGATAAAATTTCCAGGCTACTCAGAAAAGTAAGTGAAATCCCTCCTTTCTTTTTCCTTGGAGAAAGATTAAAAAAAAAAAAAAAAAAAAAAGAAAAAATGATTCAAAAATAAATATGGCTTCGTTTCAGCGATTTTAATATCTATTAAATCGATCGATACAAAATTTAAATATTGCTCCACTCGTATTAACTCGTGGAAAGATAAATTTCACTTTATCAATCACTTTCAATCTCTGCAAATTGATTGAAAAATAAAATTTTCGCTTCATTTATTAATCTCGGTCTGTATAAACCGTTTGAAAAAATAAATATATCTTTATCATTAATCCCAATATTTACAAATTGTTCGATTTAATTAAACAACGTTTTGTATATCAATTGCAATCTCTATTAATCGTTTAAAAGATAAATATTGCTTCATTAATCACTTTCCAATCTCTAGAATTATTAGCTCGAAAAATAAACGTCGTTTTGATTATTAACGAATTGTAAATCTCCGGAAAAATCTCTTTAAAATTTATGGATTATGAATTTCGATCTCTATTAATTGTTAAAAAAAAAAAAAAAAAAAAAAGAAAGAAATAAAACGTAACTTTATTTACTCGCTCCCGATCTTTAAAAATCGTGTGAAAAATAAACATTCGCCTCGATTAATAACAAATTTTTCTAGCTTGAAAAACAAAAAGAAAAAAGTGAATATAATCTCATTTGTTAATTGTCAATCCATCCATAACATCCGACAACCAAACAGCGAAAAGCGTTAGAAAACCATAAATCTAAGAACTTAACAAACTATTCATCTCAATAAATCATTCAATCACCCGCAGCTTATTTCCACCACCGTTCCCTCCGTTCCTAAATTTTTTTTCGCATCCCTCCAATTTTCAGACCTCCACTGAATCTCACTTTTTCGTTCCGCAAATTCTGCTCCCATTCAATTATTTATCTCAATGTAAGGTCCTCCTCCGCGTACAGTCGATCTTTATTCGGTAAAATTTATTTCACTTATACTCTTTCTTTACGTCATTGCGCAATTTGATTTATTAAATATCACATGATACCCCTGTACTAAAATATAAAATTCAATAAATACCTTACTCTTACTCTTGACAAGTTAAGAAGAGAAATTAAATATTTTTAGCATTAAGAGGTATTGGTTTGTAGCGATAACATATTCTTAAAAATAGTTTCAAAAAATGTCAAACAAAAATAATACTTTATGTGCTAGCTAATAACGAATAAAGAGAAAAGCTTATCAAAATTATCGGAGAATTGGCAGATAATTCCCTTTCTATCACACGAAAAATATCACACTACGATTCATTTTCAAATTACGATGTGTAGAATCAATTGGAATATGCATATAGACAACAATATCCTTCCTAGCATACATTCAAACGAACGAATCTTTCCGTATTTATCTTTTTAATATCGCATTCACGACGAACGAGTTGTCAAAGCGTTATAAAAGGGTGAGAAAGTTATACGTGGAAACGACTCGGTCTGAAATTCTTGGAGCACGGAAGTGCTTTATATGTTTCGAATGCCGATGGCAACCGAAATTGCCGGGGACCCTTCCCGACATCTCTCTGCCATTGACAGTAATTGGTGGTTATTCCGACTCTAACGGCATTCCTACGTCCACGTCAGATCGTTCCCCCTCCCTTCTGTGTACACACGTGTACAATTACACCGGAAGTGCCACCCCTCCTCCTCCTCCTCCTTCTATTACGTGTCGATTCGTCTTTTGACAAACTTGGAAAACTCGGAAAAAATGAAAAGAAAAAAGAAGAATTTGTTATTTCTGAGAATTGATAATCGTTATTGGTCAAGAATTTTATTTTCACGAGAGGGGAGAGGAAGTATTAAATTTTCGGCTGACTTTAAAAAATTGATGAAATTTGATAGAAGATGGAGAGGTTCGATCGTGTAGATAGGTATCTGGATGAGGGAGATGTGATTTTTACGTGTGAAAGTAGGTCGAAAATGTGGAATAAAATTTGTTAGCTCGTTTTTGAGAAATTTTTCGAACGAAAGTAAATTTTGATCGATTTTTCATTTGGAAGGATTGTAATTAAAAATGAATTTTTTGTTTTTAATCCTTTGAATCCTCTTAACAAAAAATTAAAATCGCGAAGAGGATCGAACAATTTTCAAATTCAGAAATTCGATTTCGTCGAACGGAGAGCTTTGAAAATGGAAAAGTTTTTTTCTAGATTTTTTTTTTTACATATTTTTGGTAGATAATATAAGCCTTTATCTATTATCCGTTCGTATGGACATTGAATCGAGTTCACTCGAGTTTGAAAATTTTTTAAATTCGATTTTCTCGAAAATTCGAATGAAAAAATTCTATTCCACATTTTCGATTCATTCTTGCGCATGGAATTACATATATCATTCTCGTAGATCGTAACACAAACGAATCCATTGAAAAAATCTTGGAAAGTGATACGATATATTCACCCTTTTTTCCAAACAATGTTTACAAACGCAGGCATCCGTCCGCTGAACAATCCGACCCTTTGATTCCTATTCAACTTTCAGGTGGAAATCGAGGGACTGACAGGGGAGATCCGCTTTAACGATGACGGTCGCAGGCACAATTACACCCTCCACGTTGTCGAGATGACGGTCAACAGCGCCATGGTCAAAGTAAATATTTTTTTTCGTTCAACGAATCTCTTCTTCCCTCTTCCATCATTATCTCTCTAGTTTCACCGGTTTCCAAAATGTCCAATCAGCCAAATCTCGCGGGAAAAGGATGGGATTATTATTGAATTATCACGCACGAGAAAAGAAAAACAAATTACAATGCAATTGCAATGTTTTAATTCCTTTTCTTTCTTTTTTTTTTTCTTTTTACAATCCTTCGATCGACGACTTTGCTCGACATTATTGACCAGTCTGTAACTACGAACCCATACACATACGTTCATCACACGTTGATTGTAACGTATCTCGACCAACTATCAACTATTCAACGATTTACCTTTCAAGGTGGCTGAATGGACGGACGAGGCTGGATTCCAGGCAATCGCGGCAAAGTACATTCGACTTCGACCGCACGCGGAAATCGAGAAGAATAAAACCTACATTGTCACCACCATTGTGGTAAGAATGGGCGAAACGAGTGGATTGTGTTTGTTTGAACGATCGATGTTTTTTTTTAAACTCATCTTAATTTGCTCATTGAAATATTGTTTCTGATGGTGCAGGAGGAACCGTATATTATGCAGAAAAAATCGGATAGCGGAGAGATATTGACTGGAAATGATAGTTACGAGGGCTACTGCAAAGATTTGGCTGATCTCATAGCTAAGAAACTGGGAATAACGTGTAAGTATATATTTATCGTATTAGTCAACTTTTTGCAAGAATATTTCAATCATCCTTTCTGATTATTATAATATAATTGCAGTGTCGTTGTGCATCTCGAGATAATTTAAATCTTGAATGCTTGTTCATTGTCTGTAGGAATAAAAATAAAAAGAAATATTGCACAGGAAAAATCCAATCCTTTCGAAACTCTTTTTTCTTTGAACAAATCAAAAGACCAATTCAACTCTCGAAATAGAATATAAATATCAAAGCTTTCGAATTTTAGTTTTGATAGATAATCGTTTAATTAACAAAATTTCTATGCACGCTATATTACGATATTTTTATTTTCCCTCATTGACACTGTACAATATTTTCTTGCACGCTACATACAATAAAAATCATAAGGTAATCTCGAATCCAAGAAATAAGTTATTAAAAAGAGAAAGAAAAACGATAATTTTTTTAACAATCGAAAAAGGAAAGAATTTATATAATACGAAAAAAATAAAAATCCACAGCTCGTCGTTACACTTACACTTTTCTTTATATCCAATTATATCAATTTTCTACATGAATAACGTTCCCCAAAAAAGAAATGAAAATAAAAATTAAACAATATCGATACAAGCATCCGCCTGGTTACCCCGCCCTAAAATAGTTCAAGAACTTTCCACCTTCAGAGATCCAATTAAATCGGCCACTAAGAAAAAACTTGACTATTCCACTAATTTAACAATCTCAATTTTACTTTTGAAATCAAATGAATCGAAATAGGAAATTTTCCTTTTCCAGACGAGCTTCGTATAGTAAAAGACGGTAAATACGGTATGGAAAATTCTGATGTTCCTGGTGGTTGGGACGGCATGGTCGGCGAGCTGATCCGCAAAGTAAGTTTCAAAGAAATCAATCAATGTTCTGGAAAACGTCCATCGAGATTTCGATACGATTTCTAGAACAAAGCATCCCGAAAGTCAGCGTGTCGGGATGGTTTCGAACGATTTCGTCCGACTAGGCGAAAGATTGCACTTATTGATCGGCCAGTTCTATCTCGAAATGGACGGTGAACGAGCTGTTTTATCTTTGGTCAGAAAGTACGAAACTCCTCCACCAGATGTCTCGAGCGTGCAAGCTCTTTACAATCGTCTGCCCTGTTTCCAGCTACATCTGGCGGACGAATTTCGAAAAAAACAGAAATTCACTTCAGAGATTTTCTATAATAAAATTTATGATGAAATGAAATATCATTATTAGATAGATGAATTTGTTTAAAAGATTAAAATTCGAATGAAATATCGATTTTAGAAGTATTTTTAAACAGTTAGTTGTGATTTATTAATGTAATTTATTTTTGTAACGTTATTCATTATTGATATTTGTTTGCAGGAGGCGGATATTGCGATTGCCCCCATGACAATCACGTCCGAACGTGAACGAGTGATCGATTTCAGTAAACCCTTTATGTCACTTGGAATCAGTATAATGATCAAAAAACCCATCAAACAGAAACCGGGGGTTTTCAGCTTTCTGAATCCGCTGAGCAAAGAGATATGGGTGTGTGTGATCTTCTCGTACATCGGTGTGTCCATCGTTCTTTTTACCGTGTCGAGGTAAATGCGATTTTCTTAAAGATATTCCCTTTTTTCGACGGATAAGTAGTTACAGTCGATATACGGTCAGACTCTGAGTAAAAATATATATGTTTGACTCGCTTAATCTCTCTTTTCACACTAATGATACTTCGTACAAATCAATTTATATTTAAAAATTATATTAATTTTTCTCTGTATCGTGTATTATAAAAAATAATTTGTATAATCAACTATAACATTTTCCACGAAATATCACCCAAATACGAGATTTCACAATATAAATGTGAAAAGAAAAAGGACAAGAATTGCATACAAATGAATTTTAATTAATTTTCTCGTTCATACATTATCACACTGTTACTCACTGTCTCACAACGTAATTCTTCAAATTGTAACCGACGTAAATCAACGAGAGAAACGAAATTTATTGTCGCTGAAATTTCCGTGGCCGTGATTGATGTCGCGCAAACGACCCACGCCATTACCTTCTAGTCTTTCGCCTCTCGATCTAGCTAATCACGACTAACCTTGTTTGCTATTACGTGTCGACTCGCGACAATCACGCGTGCATTTATCGCGATCCACAGCATTGTTCGCAACTATAAATCGTCCCGGTTCGCTTTCGTCTTCATCCCTCCTCGTGGTATTCTCGCGTGACTCCCCCAAATACGATTTTAAACGATCGCGATCCGAGGATTCGATCGTAATCTCGATGGACTAACGATAAAATGGAAATATCTTATCGTTTGGAACGGTGGATATCTCGATCGATCACTGCCTTCCTAACCGAGTTAATTCACGAACAAAACGGATGTAGATTTAGATTTTCTCTCGACGATAAAGCTTTATACGTTTCAACGAAATCTCTTAGTTTCAACTTTGCACTCGTTGGTGATTTAGATTATAACTTTAATATTTTATATAGGAGATAAGATAAGAATCGTTGACAATGTTTAATCGTGTAAGATGGGAAATAAAGGATAGAATTAAGGGTAAAATTACTTGTTAAATCAGATACCATATCGTATTACGTTATTATAAAATTAAATTAAAAATAATATTTAAAATTATTTTCATCTTAGATTCTTTCTATTCCATGTTTTACATGTCAAATATCGTTCGATTTTTTCTATTCTATTCTCTTCGATTCGATCATTTAAAATTTTTTGATTGACAAAAATTACGTTCGATTAAAAATTAATTACACGTTTCTCTCGTAGGTTTTCCCCGTACGAATGGCGAGTACTGACTCTAAGCAGTGGCGGTGATCCCACAATGGGGACGAGAAACGATCCCACGTTGCAGCATCCACACGGGTCGCAAGGATCGCCTCATATGCCCACCTCGAGCATGGCGAACGATTTCAGTATCATAAACAGCCTTTGGTTCGCTCTAGCCGCTTTCATGCAGCAGGGTTGCGACATATCGCCCAGGTAATCATTCATTTCCTACACCCAGATCCCCGTGATAACCTGGCTCTGCGAAAATTACCAGTCCAGGTGCTTTGGGTAAAAATTAATTAAACCTTAATCTCGGTCAATTATCGCGCACTCTTTTCACATGGCGCATACGAGGCCTCTGTGAATTGGAATAGGTGGGTTATTTTTCCTGGAAATGTCGCAGTGACAAGCTCTCGAATAGCAAAAAATATTCCAATCTTTTATTTATTTAGAACACTCGTACTTCTACCTGGATAACTATGAATGTATATCGTGTACTTGTACGAAATCGAAAATGTATGTAATACGTTGTATTCAATTCATTATATTATATTATTGAATTGTTTTATTTTGTGTATATCGCAGTAAATATTCATTTTTGTATTCATTGAGAAAATTTGATCGATGAACTTGATTCTCAAGAGATTTTTAAAAGCTGTGTTTCACAATCGAGGAGAATGATATTGTCAAGTGTGAAAAACAAGTTTGCCAGGTCGTGTGTTATGGAGAAGAAAAACAGTTCAGATTTCTTTCTCAAATAATTATTCCTACTTTTGACCTGTTCCCTATTCCCATTTCCACGGCACGAGCGAAAAGAGTAAAGTGTATGAAGTAGAGTGTAGAGAGAGAAAGAGAGAGAGAAAGAGCGTCTTTTATTCGAACAGGTCAACCATACTGTCTGTTAATAAAAAGAATCGGGTAAGATTCTAAAGGTTCGTTGCTTCCAGCTCGCTTAAACTCTACTATAAACGTATCATTGCTCTTCTATCATAACGAGCAACACGATCTTTTCTAAAAAGAGGTTACTTTTGTGTAATTAATTACAGAGTTTGATTCACGGCGCGACAAAGTACATTGAAAGTATAATAAATGAAATTCTAAACGACACCTTGCTCTCCGACACCTTTTGTCATCATTAATTACATTAACAATGACAATGATCTTTAAGGGAAATTTTTCTTTAATTCTTTACAATAATTGTTACAATATAATATATTAACTCGAATATAGAAAAAAGACTGCGATTATTGATGAAAATATATGAATGAAATCTTATTAAAAATTAGAAAAACTTTAAATCGCTATAACTTCGAAATTAATAATTTTTGCTCGAAGAATGAAAGATCATTAGAACCGCGGAAACTTGCTCTTTAAAATACTTTTTGATTTATCTCGATACGACTTCCCATTCCCGAGATATCATCGTGTAAAGAGAAAGATAATTTTTAATCGTTTCAACTTAAACTCGATTTCAATCCGATTGAAATTAGAAAAACTTTGAATCGCTATAACTCCGAAGATAATGACTCGCGGTCAACGAATGAACGATCATTAGAAGCATTGAACCTTGCCCTTTAAAACGCTTTTTGATTTATCTCGATACGACTTCCGGTTCCCGAGATATCGTCGTGCAAAGAGAAAGATAATTTTTAATCGTTTACCTTAAACTCGATTTCAATCCGATTGAAATTAGAAAAACTTTGAATCGCTATAACTCCGAAGATAATGACTCGCGGTGAACGAATGAACGATCATTAGAAGCATTGAACCTTGCCCTTTAAAACGCTTTTTGATTTATCTCGATACGACTTCCGGTTCCCGAGATATCGTCGTGTAAAGAAAAAGGTAATTTTTAATCGTTTACTATCTTCGTCCTTGTCGGATAATCGGATCTCTCGCTCGCACTCCCCTGACTGACCTATCCCAAACTCCAGACAGTCGACAGACGCGATTCCTAGAAGAACGTAGTACGCACTTCCAGGAAAAAATGTAGGTCGCGGTCCCATTCATAATTTCTGCATTATTTTAAGCGCTATGGAAACTTTGAATCCTTGTATCTCGGCAACGGATCGAGATATCGAGAAAAATCAAAAAGTGACTTCAATAGCATGACTCTCTCTATCATTCGAATAGATTTTGATAATAAAATTTTTATAACTTATTATGTATAACTTGTTATAAGTTATCACGATCGATTAATATTCGAATTTATCATTATGGTTTCCTCTGTTTCTCGAACAGATTTTCACGATGAAATTTTTCAAAGTTTCATTGCGTGTTTCTTCACATAAATAGAAACAATTGGGATACGATATAGAATATTTGTTGTTCCGTAAATGATAAAATTAAAAAAAAAAAGAAAGAGCAAGGAATTCTAGAATTTCCTAATTTATAAAACCCTCTCTCATAAACATAAGTCTAAACTGTCCTTCAACACAGGCACGATCTGGCATCGCCATCCGCCAGCAGATAGCCCAACGATGATAACCTTTAAGAGGGTGATTTACGGGGGCTACACCCCAGGAGGGTTAAGGTACACGGTAATTACTATTGCAAATTCCTTTAAATTACAACTGCGTGCCGGGTAAACGGCGATTATAAACCGCGTGGCCGAGAATTATCAGAATATAATCGGATTACGTTTCTCATGCGGGGTGTAATTTAGAACGGCACTCTCGTAATCAGCGCCGCGATTAGGCGACCAAGCTATATAAGGGCGGCTCATTTGAATGAGCGTGCCGTTTCGTAGCCGCTCGAAAATTCCATTAGCGACACGCTTCGCCGCGCCGAGGTCGTATTTGTATATAGCTTACGTTTTCACTCGATTCGACTCCCCCCTCCCCCCTCTCCCCCATTTTTCACACAAGTTTTACGTTCCTTTTCTTGTCTTTTCCTTCGTTTATTAAATATCGGATCGTTTACTTGAAAAAGAAAGAAGAAAAAAGGAATGAAAATTTTTTGAAAATTTATTATTCTTTTTTGTTTATTGATGAGAAAATGTAATGAGAAATTTCTTTCTTTTTTTTTTTTTTTCTTAATAAGTATGCTACATTTATAATTGGTTTTTGTGTTAAGGCAATCAGTAAAGATAAGATAGGATTCGATAATGCTTTTGAAATCTTATTTTTAATAGAGTTTCTTATAAATAATACCAAAAATTGTGACGATCCTTCGATCTTTGTAAAACTTATTTTAGGATACATCATTTTAATCGTAAAAAGATTAAGATATAAGTTTTTATCGTTTTCAAAATTGTTCAAATTGGATTTTTTTAAATTCTTTCTTTCTTTTTTTTTTTTCTTTTTTTTTTAAAGCTTCTAGACTTTCAAGCTATCGAGCTATGCCAGGATCAGGAAAAATACGTTTCGTGCCAATGCTAATACCAGTTATTGCCTATTTTGCATAAATGTCGACGTTATTTTATGGCATTCTTGAATGGTATTCGCGTAATATTGAATATTTTATACGAATATATTATGTTTATATACGAAGGAAAAATAAAAAGAAAAGAATTAGAAATCATGAAATGTCCAAATCATATCATTTTCAATCGAAGAAAAAAATCAAAGTTTAAAAATATAATTATATAACTTTAACACTTTCTTTTTTCTCCAATGTTTCGCATAACATTCATTTCATATTTTAAATCCTAAAACAAGAATTTGAACTAGTATTTTACGATAAAACTAGATTTAAAGAATATAACGTTTTATCCACGAGAATCAAAGAATCTTTCTTTTGGAGAAACTTTTCAAGGGAATATGCGGTCACTTTTAAAACAAACAAAAGTTGGAAATTACTGGACGGATGAAACTGTTCACGAATGGACTGTTCTCGTAAATTTTCGGAGAGATAGTTTTCGCGGCCCGTTTCGGCCACTTTGAAATTGGGTCTCGATTAATTTCCATCCAGCCCGTCGCGGTAGATTCCTTGATTAATGGTTTAAATATTCGCCGATATGAATTGTAAATTTTCGTAAAACATTCTCTGTCCACCGCCTCTTTCTCGTTCCGCTTCTTTCCTGATACAGTTTCTGCTTGATTCCGTGCTCGAAGTTTCGTTATTAAATACCGCCATATCCATTATTGGACAATTCGGTTTAATTTTCGATTGCAAAGTTACACTTCGGAACGAAGAAAGTTAGAATTTAAGGATCTTGTACTTAAGAAACTGGCTTTGGTGAAAAAGGTAAAAATAAATATCGGGTATTTAAATTTTCGTCTTTTTAATCTTTTCTGTTTAGAAGAAAATTTCATTTCTGAAAATTCTTTCAAAGAGATTTTTATTTTTCCTAATAATTGACTGGTCGAATTCTTTTCTGAATAATAAATAAAACATAAACGATTTAGGCTGCTTAATGGAGCATATTGGATTTAACTTATGGATGCGTTAATCAATAATAAAAATTCGAAAGAAAAAAACGAAAGATTTGTAAAAAGATTTTTCCTAATCTCCTTTCGTTCTCAAATAATTACGAATTGAAAAAAAATAAACACGCTTGCAACAGATCGATATCAGGACGAATAGTGGGCAGCGTGTGGTGGTTCTTCACCCTGATCCTAATCTCCTCGTACACCGCCAACTTAGCCGCGTTTCTAACGGTGGAGAGGATGGTCGCGCCGATTAACTCGCCGGAAGACCTGGCCTCGCAAACGGAAGTGCAATACGGCACGTTATCTCACGGATCAACTTGGGACTTTTTTCGCGTAAGTGGATCAAGAGATCGAACGTATAATAATATATATAAAATTGAAAATAATCATCTCGAATGAAGACATTCTATTTTCATTTTACAGAAATCGCAGATTAATTTGTACAGCAAAATGTGGGAGTTCATGAACTCGAGGAAGCACGTGTTCGTGAAAACGTATGACGAGGGTATTCGAAGGGTGAGGACCAGCAAGGGGAAGTACGCCCTGCTGATCGAAAGCCCGAAGAACGAGTACACGAACGAGAGAGAGCCCTGCGACACGATGAAGGTCGGCAGGAACCTCGATGCCAAAGGCTTTGGAGTGGCGACGCCATTGGGATCCCCTCTCAAGTAAATCTTATTATTAATACTTTTCTCAAAAATAATTAATCTAAAATAATTGATCTTGTATCTGTAAATAAAATTTACATGGCATCAGAGTGAATACTATGATAAAAATTGAATGAAATTGAAAAGATGTTTCTTTACAAAACGATACAAAAGCAAAAGAATCGAATGCAATGGATGCGTGGAATATTTTTGACGATCCTTCAAATCTGAAACAAATTCATTTTATTTAATATTGCAATATCCTTAGAAAACGAACTAGGAGAACAAAAAATCTTGCAATTTCTTAATAATCTTTTCAAGGGATCCGTGAACGAAATTGAAAAATCGACCAGCTTATTAGGTATTTAACAGGAAAAGTTTCTTTTCGATATTTCTCGACAACAACCATTCATCACGTATTCGCGAGTAACGCAGGGATTGAATGGTTCGACCTATTTCCTCCACACGAGGGCATAATTAACGAGGTTTTGTAACGGCAAGAAAGGGGCGAAAGTACCACTACCCCTCGTTGCCTCTTTGAAATACTTTCGAAAAGGTCGTTCCACACAATTAGCATAGAAAAACTCGTACACTTATTCTTTTTTTTTTTTTTCATTACTGTTTAAAGGATGAGCCCGATTCTCGTCGACCGACCAATTCAATCTCTCTGCAACCCTTCACAACGTTCAATTTGTGATTCAACGATTACACGATCTCGATTTTATTACGTTCGTGTGACACGATCGAGTTTTTTGTTTGGATATTCTTGCTTGTTGCTTCTTTTCATTAGCTTTGCCTCTCATCGTTTTTTTTTTTTTTTTTTTTTAATAAAATTGGATATATTTTCCGTGAATTGTCAGGAAGATTAAAGGATTTTGTTTAACGAGCTTGTTTATAAGAATTTTATTCCTCTCGTTTCGTTTCCTTTCAAATCTTGAATGAAATCTTGCATCAAATTTCTATTTTTATCAACTTTATATTTCTTATTCCGATATGTATTATTGTATAAAATAATATAAAAGAATTTTCATAATTTAATCTTTTGAAGGATTCTCATTTTTAAATCATTCTTAATAAGACTTTCGACATTTATTTAAATATTTAGCTTTCTAAATAGAGATATATGAGCCATTGAAAAATATCAAATTTCTGAATCTTAGGACTTTAGAAGATCAGCTAATTGTTCAAAGATTAAATTTTTTTGCATAAATCATTCAAATCTTATATCAAAATTTATTCAACTTCTGATGTCAATTAAAATTCTGATATTTTTAAGTGTACATTATATTTCATATTTTGCAGGGATCCAATAAATCTGGCCGTGCTCTCGTTGAAAGAGAACGGAGAATTGACGAAACTGGTGAACCGATGGTGGTACGATAGAACAGAATGCAGGCACGGTGACAAACAGGACGCCTCCAGAAACGAATTATCCCTCAGCAACGTGGCAGGGATATTCTACATTCTTATCGGTGGACTGCTTCTAGCCCTAGCCGTTGCATTGTTGGAATTCTGTTACAAATCGCACACGGAAGCCACCAGAGCAAAAGTAACGAATTCATATTATTCTCAGTCAAATTAGAAAATTCCTCTCCTTGACATTCATCCTCCCCAAATTAAGAGACTCGCTTTTATTAACTCGATTAGATAATATCAAACAAATTGCTAGAAGACTAATTTTCTGGAAAAAGAAATTGTAGAATATCTCTCACTTCAAAAAATCTTTACTATATTCCGTTCATCCTTGTCAAATTAAAAAGCTCACTTTTATAACTTAATTAAGTATCAAAAAAATTTTATTGAAAGATTATTTGACTAATTTTCTGGAAAAAGCAATTGTTTGTTGTCACTTAAATCTTCACAACAAAGAACAAAAAAAATCTGTTCCTAAACAATTCTACTTTCTCTTCCAATCTACTTCGATTCTTCATCCCCCAAAAATTCTATTCATCAAACCAAAACTTTTCAGATCCCGTTGTCGGACGCGATGAAGGCGAAAGCCCGATTGACGATCGGCGGCGGTCGAGATTTCGACAATGGCCGGGTAAGTAGCGAAATCCTCACCAGATTCTAGATCATTGGTGTCGATCGTAACCACGCGGCCATGTGTAGACAACACGCTCGAATAGAATCGACGAACAGGGAAACAACGGTTGCGAAACGATTCCGTTTCCATCTTTGAAATTCGAGAAGAATTCCGCGAAAGGAGGGAAACTGGAAACGTTTTCATCCCTTTTCCGCCCCTGTTTCGAAACCAACGAAATGTATCGTGTAACATACGCCCCCAACGTGGCGGCGTCGGGCTGCATTATGCATATCCGTGCAATACAAGAACCTCTATAACATACATATGCATATATAGAAGCATATATATGTATATATATATATATAATACAATAGAGTAAGTTAAGGCATGCAGTTAGCAGGGTGTATACGTTCCACGTGTGTATTGTGAAAGACGGTCGGGCTATCGAGAATTTCGAACAGGGACGTGGTTCTCGAACGATGTTTCTCACGATCGACCTAAGGGCTGTCATCGATCGTTCTCGATATACATCGTACATTTTATTTGGTGCGAACTTGTATACTTGTATAGGATGTTGAATATAACACGCGTTCGTGAAATAACTTTTCACGAGGGATCGAATGGAAGAACGTGCAAAATTTGACCCGCAAAAATGCGCGAGATAAGAATGTTTCTTTTTCTTTTCTCCAGACGATACGATAAAATTTTGAAAGAATCGATGCCTCTGAAAGATGTTCCACGAGTGCATTAACGAGTCTGTGCATAAATAAATATTACGTATAGAAATATACAGATTATTTAATTTGTATATATATATATGTTGTGTGTGTGTATAACATATATATATATATATATATTTATATCATACGTACATGCGTGCGATGTGCGGCTGGCTGGATGTGTTGCGCTCTTTTCTAATTTCTATTTATTATTACTTACATATATCACCTCCCCCTATCTCTATCTCCACCTTACTTTCTATCTATCTTTCTCTCTGTTTGTAACTCGATGGATGCAGATGGAGACCGTAATTTTTGCTCGTTTTGCGCGTTTCGTTCTACTTTTGTTTTTGTCTCTAGTGGTACGGACTGCAGAGTTAGACGGAGGATGCATGCGCCTTTCCCGGGACCATATGTGAGTACTCTCTAACCCTTAATTATACGTCCCATCGTGCGCTCTCGATCACGATTCTAAACGCGCCTATTCTCCATCCCTATCCCCCTCTTGCTTCACGCCATCTTTCTTTTCTATCTTCTCGAATAGAGATCATCGATCATAGTGTGTCGCTCGATCTTCGCTCACACGATTCGTTCTCACTTCTCCTTTTCCACGATTTATTTCAAACCGTTGTTGTTTCGTTCACGATTCACAAGCAGATCTCTATGTTTAAAAAATAATTAATCTCTTCTCGAACGATCTTCATTGATACACGATTCGTCGATGCACGATTCAGTTGTTGAAATTTGAGACACGCGAATTGATAATGATAAAATTGTAAAAGATTAGTGAATATTTTTAAAATAGTGGAAATAATTTGCTCGGATATTTGTTTTTTTTTTTTTGAGATTCACGTACACACACATACAGGCGTCCTTCTACCTCCTGCTCGCTCCTCCATCTTTGCAGCTTTGGTTATCATGAAACTGGCTTACGATCGCGAAACAAGAGCATGGCTTGCCGCATTATTTTTTTAGAGGATCGTGAGGAATGAAACCGTGACTGATTTGTCGAGTTCGCATGCAGCTTTGAAAATGCTTGTACGTTAGACAACCGCTGTGTTTACACTGCTATATGAAATTTCTTCCTTGTTTTCAGATACAAATATATGGATTCGCCGTGAACATAATTTTATAATAAATGCTAAACACACGATCCACTCCCTTCTTTTTATAATTTCTACGAATCTGATTCAACGATCCGTCTATCTCTTTGCTTTGTTAAAGCAAAACAGTGGCGAATCTCAATGCGGGGAAAAAATTAAACTTATTCATTCGATGAACGAACGGCTCTGTTGCACCATCGTGGAAAAATCTCCAATCTGGATATTGCAATTTCAAAGAAATTTCAAAGCGAAACGATTTGTATCGAGATTTTTTGTCCACGAATCGAATTTAAAAACGAGAAAAAAGAGCCAAGTGCCAAAAACGCGTCTTTTCCAAAAAAAAAAAAAAAAAAAACCAATACATTTTTCAATAATTTTTGCATATCTCTTTTTACTTTTTCTCTCGTTTCTTTCTTCTTTTTTTTTCTCTTTTCTTTTCAAACAATATATGTCAAGCACGATTACTTGTTTTAAAACGCTTTAACGCAGCGAAATGGAATTTTCAGTAGCAGTGTAAACAGACCTTTGAACGGAACTGTGCATCGAATGACGACTCGCGTCGTTTCTCTCGCGCCAAAAGCGCGATACGATCCCTCCCCTCCTCTCGCTCCTCTCACTCACTTCTCTTCCGGAGCAAGTACGTTTCACAAAAGGCAGGACGGTAGAACGACGACCGTGGAGAGAATTTTTATGCATCGTTCGCGAGACACTTTTCTTCTTTTTTTTTTTTTTTTTTTTCACAAACGGGACTCCGTGAGTCGCAACATCGCGACTCACTTCTTCGCGATTACTTCTTCTCCCGCATAATTTCCAGACAGGTAATTTCCTCGAGGGGTAATCATCTACGGATTGTGGAGATATTTATGCGGATGAGCTCGATCGTATGAAAAAAAGAAAGAAAAAAAATACGAGAGATACGAATATACAGAAGGATCCCCTATTTAAATACCATTTTCGAATTTCTGCGTCGTATGAGGGAAGCGCAAAAAATTGGAAATGAATAGGATTTTTTTTTTTTTTTTTTGTAATACCAGAGACAGAGAATAACGTGCATTTTAATCTAAAGTAGCATTTTCCGGATACGTATCGTAATATCCGAATGTTCTATTATCCGAGTGTGTTCATTTATTATTCGCAAATACGTGTCTATTTTTTTCATCACAATGGAACGTAATTTGAAATTCACGTTTACATTATTTATATATGGAATGGAAATGAAACTATGGATGTGGAAAAGTACGATCTTCCAATTTTTTTTTTACATCATTATCATAATTTCGTACACTTTGTTCGTAATAACATTGTTCGGATAATAGATGTTTATTCAGAATCATTTGGTTAAAATTTGATAATATCGCGTGTCTTCTTATTCTTACCTCTTTTCTCACCAGAATTTTACTTTTATTTTTCAAATTTATGGGATCCTTGCTCACCGCATCTCCAAGAAAATTTCTCTTACGTGGAAGTACGTACAGTATGCACTATTTGAATCGCTCCGGTAATTGAAACGAGATGAATACTACTCTGGATACTAACGAGAATCGTTATATTCTTGGAAATACGGAATCCGTTCTGAAAATTTATTTATACTCGCTCGTTACTTTCATGTTTCGTAATCGTTCTAAATCGAGACGAACATTGCAAGATTACAAATAAATTGCAAAGTAATTGCAAAAAATTTCCAACCCAGCCGAAGAAAAATACACGCAATGCGTCGTCCATCACAACCGTGCGTCCCACAAAAATAAACTCGCATTGAATGTCCACCGTTGAACTTTAATCGAAACACCAAAAGAAAAAGAAAAAAAACGCACCTACGTTAAAAAGAATCTTCACACAACACCCCGAATCATCGAATCGCTCCTCGACCCAAACCGACCAAAAATACCAAAGACACCAAACTCACAGATCCGCGAGGAGCACGATCACCCCACCCCCTCCTCCCCCTCGAGCACCGTCACACACCCCCCCCTTCCCCTCAATTGGAAGCGTCATAACGGGGGGACCGCTTGGATTTGCAGTACTACGCTCCGGCAAACGCGATTGGCAACACCGAGGGCGACCAGGTGCACAGCAATACGCATACCCAGGTGTAAATTACCTGGAGACGCACAGCATGGAAAGCCCTGGCGAGTCGCCCGCGATCTCCCTGCCCACGCCTCCACCGCCGCCCCTGATGGCGTCTCTGCCCCCGCCGCCGCCGCCCCCGCCGCCCAGAAGGCCGCAACGGAGAAGCGTCACCTTCGCGGAATCGCCGCCGAAGAGCCCGAAGAAATCGAGGTTCTCGCCGTTCATACGAAGGCCGAGCATCACGATGCTAGACGTCGCGGTTCCCTGGACACCGGCTTCGCCAAGGGTCTGGTCGGGCCGTCCCGGCGACTACAAGCCCGAATACATCACTTAAAAGGATATATATATATATGTATATGTACGAACAGACGATAAGAGAAGATGAAAGAAGAAGAAGAAGAAGAAGAGGAAGCTCCTTACCCACGTGGAGGAACTGGCTCCCGCAGCTCCTCGGAACATCCAAAGATCCAATCGATCCCGCGTTTGCCGAATCACCGCGACTCTCGTTCTCTCGGCGCCGCCCTCGATAATATATATATATATATATATATGAATGATGAGAAATTGAATTTTGAGAGAGAGAAGTGGACGGATCTGTCTCGTTCTGCTTGTTCCAAGTTCCTCGAATCGTACTGCCGCACGCGTGATTTGAGATCGTCGAGGTGGATCGATTTCGTCAGGTCGGATCGACGTGTATCCATCCGAAGAGGAGAGGTGTGTGTATGTGTACGTGTGTATATGTGGCCGCGAGCAAAAAGAAGAAAAAGACTCGAAAAATTTTTGGAGAAACGAGGGGATCCTCCTCCTGTCGTTTCTACATTGTATATATATATATATATTGCGCCATTGTGATCGGAGTGACGTAAGAAGGACGAGGCAATAAAATGGTGGTGGGATTGTAATAACGAGATCGGCGATACCGAGGAACAGGTCGCGATATTCGATGTAGTAGAACTCGATGGTCCTGGGGTGGGTGCATGTGCAACTGCCCGCAACTTCGAACTCGACACACAACTCAACTGCCATTGGGAGGGACGTACGTGTGTGAATGTGTGCGCGCGTACACGCGTCCCGAGAGGAAGAGTAAATGGTCGACCGTGGTCAAAAGAAGGGGGAGAAGGAAAGGGGAAAGGTTGACCATTGACGCTGCTATTATTATTATTATTATTATTATTATTATTATTATTATTACGTATTTACCATTATTGATATTATTCGTTATTCTCTATCGATATTACACCGCGACGAATTGCGTTTTTTATTACGGGATTCGTTTACAGATTCGTATTTCATACACGAACACCGTGTGTTTTGTGTGGATCTGGAGGGAAACAGAGAGGGGAAAACTGACGAACACTTCGTGTGTGATAAAATAATATATATATTCATAAAGAAAAATATAAATATATATATGAACATACATACGTATATAGGTATATACGTTTATCGACATGAACGTGAGATGAGAAAGAAGGAGAAAACGAAGTGCGAAAGGAGAATGTTTCAAAGTGTATGCGTGAGAGGAAATTAGGATTAATAACGATATCGTGTAAACGCATTATTAAGTACCTATCGCCCGCCAGTTCGCGCCGATCCCAGAGGACGAAGAAAAGGAAGCCGATCTTTCTTTTTCCTTTCTCTCTCTCTCTCTCTCTCTTTCTCTCTTTTTTCTTTCTCCTCGTACGTCGACGGCCGTAATTTTTACACGCGCGCGGGCCGATTCTCGAAGGCCTCCTTTGCCTTCGCCGCGATCGCCGCGATCTGGCGCACGTACGAACGAACGAACGAACGACGTAACGTTTACGGCCAAGGTTTCTCGTGCCAAAACGACGATATCTCTCCCCGATATAACGCGATAACGTCCGGTGCCGCGATGCTGATACGAATGGACACCGACGCAAGCCAACTTTGAGTGTTAATATCGAAAATATTATTTCGAGTGGGTTGAAAACGAGTGGGGATGTCGCGTTAAATAAGAGGGATTTTATTGAAATTTATTGCTGGTCAATGAATTGGAAGAAAGATGTTCGGAACCTTGGAAAACGAAACGATTTTTACAATTGGAAATTTGAAAATTCCATGCGATTACGAATGAATCGTTACTTCTATAGATTCGAAAGAAGCAAGGATCAAATCAAAAAAGCAAGAAATGTATATTTTTAATCAAAATTTCGAGAAAAATCAAAAACGTAGGAGGAGGATTCGAAGACGATATCACCATCGTGGCGTACGAACGATATTCAATCAGGGGAGATATATTCTCAGCGCCAAATTACATGTTGCGACGTATAAAACTATTTTTCTGGTATCCACGCTAACTCTTGTCTCGAGCACAAAAACAGGAACCGGTTTCGTTTACCGACTGCCATAGATCGAGAAAAAAAAAAAAAGAAAAAGGAAAAAAAAATACTTGTCAATTGTTCGGTGTCTTCTTACATTCCATTTCCATTCATTCAACCCTTTCCACGATCCTCTCGCCGAGGATCGATCTGTTTTATACGTGGCAGCGACCGATCTACCTATCATATCGCCAGATTTTCTTATTACGACTAATTGTTATCTATCCGCGGTTCAAATAAACGATAGATAAATACCGGGTATCGACACGTGGCACACGCGATTGATGAACACCGTGGTGCGTTTTATCGGAGGATGTCGAGCCGATCTTTGATCGAAGGCCGCGCGTTTGCAAAGCGTGATCCATCGATTGATTGAAATCGAAACGCGAGTAGTTGATACGCGAGAAGAAGATATACATAAGTGTACATCAGGCGGGTATTAAGTTGTTCCCAAAAATTCTTTTCGTCGGATGATTGGCCTTCGAGAAATATACATATATCCGATATTTCTTCGATTTTCGTTCTTGACGTTCAACGTTGCCTCGAACACGACATCGCAAATAAATCTACGTCATTTTTTGAGAAGAATAAGATAAATGACTTGCATGGTAATGGAAGGGAGACTTGGAACACTGTATATACGATTTTTATAAATAATAAAATGTATCTGATTATTATAAGGTGTGTAAGTAAAGTTTTCAACAGCTCAAAATTTTTAAAAATAATAATAATAATAATAATAATGAAAGAAGATCTGTGTAATGAGAAAAAAATTTTTGGGACAATTTGATAATAATGGAATTTCGAATTGGAAGGTAACTCGTGTCCCTGGCACGTGACAGCGTGGCGCCAAATTCGAATTGTATAAACGCGACGGTATTTTTGTTGTTAACGTTTTTTCATGTTGATGTTCGTCGTCACTTTTTCTAATCAAACACACGAAACGAAACCAGCAATTTTTGAAAAATGAACAGACAATGTCCCCGTATACCGTCCCGTATATCGTTACGAGAGAATTTAACTCTGTTTTTCGCCTGTTCGTTTTCCTTTTTTTTTTTCCTCCTTTATTTTTTTTTCTTTCACGTGAAACGAACGAAAAGAGGGGAAAAAAACACAGATGAACACGAAGCTCGAAAAACATTCAGGATATTCTATCTGCTGGATGATTGTAAATACTTTTCTCCTGCGAGGGAAACAGAAGAAACGTGTACGATGGAATTTTTAATTTTGTAAAATATAATAAAGGAAACCTAGGATGGAGAAAAGCCTTTTTTAGAATATATATATATATATACCGATGTTTCTCGATTATTAATTGTGATACAAATGTTTCTTAAGCAATGAAATCGCGAGGAAGAGATAATTAACATTTTGGAAGTGTTTACAGTGATTCAGTAGAATAGATCGGTACGTGGTCGGTCAATGGTTTCCTCTTTGTTCACCTTCCTCACCTATTATACTCGAAAAGGAATTTATAGGCAACGTTATAAACTGAATGACTGTAAATATTTCCTTATTCACAATGAATAACAACAGTTTTGTAATTTTTTCAAGAGAAAAAAATATATATATACAATATTTGCTTCCTTACTTATAACATTCTATCTATCATATTTTTTTTTTATTATTATCCAAAAATCACGTTAAAAGATTTTGCAAAGATCCACAATCTAATCGATCCTAATAATCACAAAAAAAAAGGTACAAAGAAAGTGATAAAAACTTTTTAAACTTTTCTCCGACGTGTCGAAATGCTAGATAGAACATTTTAACTAAGGATGACAAAAGGTAAACCCAATATACAAAAAAAAAAAAAAAAAAAGAATAAAATAAAATACGATTCATCTTCGATGATTTCGCTTCGACTCGCAAAGATTAAATAACAAAGATTCTTAACCGGGATTAACCTGAAAATAATCGAAGCGATTAAAGGTGGATAGTATTTACGGGAATCCAGTAGAATATCCCATTATCTGATCAGACGATTGCGCCACGAGCCGTGAAAGGAGGAAGCGCGCAAAGAGACTGAAAGGGGGCGAAATAGAAGGCGAAACTCCCTTTCGAGAAACTCGTTCGAAAAGGAAAGAGAGAAGCGTGTAATTACGTGTAAAACGTGTGGAACGAGATCACGCGATCTCGGGGATCAAACGAGAAAGATGAGAGGCGAGCAACGCAAGCAAAACGAAAAGGAATGAGATGAGAAGGGGAGAAGAGGAAAGGAAGGAGGGAAAGGAGAATAAAATAGCGTCTTCCAGTTTGCGCTTTCACCGATCGCCGCATAAGAATTACGCTTGTACCTTCGATTCGAGTATCCTTCGTCATCTCCCGTACCATTCCGTGGCATGATACGATCGATCCCCCTTGTAAACCGTTGTATACCAATCAAATTTGTCACAATACAGGATCGTTTATTTAAATGTAAACCGCGATGTGATTCGAAAACCCTCCTTTTCCCAATTGCAAGGTAAGTGTGTATATATACATATATATATATGTACGTATATGCCTCGTTAATTGGAAATTTACATTTAAATCTCTGCCTCGTTGATCGGTAAAACATTTAATTGGAAACATTTCTTGGAAAAATTGTAATTGCTTCTTTCTCTTTAATATACGATATCCTCTCTTCGCCAGGAATGTAAAATAAGAAAGATCTATCGAAAAGAGGAGTGATACAAATTGAAAGAAAGTAATTCTTTCTTTTGTTGCAAATTGTCGCAAATTCGTAGCCAGAACTCGTAGACAAAAAGGAAAAAAAAAAAAAAAATAAAGAAAGAAAGAAAGAAAGAGAGACTTCGTGCCTGTAAACCGTGCATCTCGCGAAATTTCGAGAAGAAAGTTGGCCGGGAACAGGAGCGTTGAAAGTACGGTATAAAAAGTAACGAGCATGCGGAACAACCGAGTGTACCGTACAAATTAACATATAATGAATAATAAAGTGGTAGAAAATCTGCTTTTATACGGTAAGTACAAAGTAAAAACCGTTTTAAACCGAACGATAAAGAAATATTCCTCCCATTACGCTAAGTACAAAAATTGAGGCAAATTGCTGTTTAGTTACGCCGTAAAAAAAAGAAAAAAAAAGAAAAAAGGAAAAAGGCAGAAGGGAGAAAAGAGAAAGGAGAAGAGAAAAGAGAGAGAGGGGAAATATTTACGTTCAATGTTTTTCGAAATAATAGGCGTTACTTTCTTAACGAACGACGTTTCTTCAATGTAATTTTCAGAGGAGTTAGAAGTCTCCTCTCTCTCTCTCTCTTTCTCTCTTTTTTCCTCTTTCACTATCTCCAGGCCAGAAAGGTTTCTCTTGTATTAAATAACAAGATGTTCCTTTAAAGTTGGATTTGTTACGATTCAGGCGACGTACAAAGCGATGCTCGGCGGGAAAGCGTGGAACGGGACTTTAAAAATTGTATCTCAAGGCGGAATACGTAAACAGAGAGAGGCAGACGCGAAGAAACAAGGGCAAGTGTATAAATATTTCTACGACGCGGTGTAAGTGTTACGCTTAACCCCTTAACTTCATAATTATTCTTTTAAAGGGGATAGGCCGATACGGGATACACGAGTTTGATTCTAAAAATAATCGAATTCAACAAATTTGTGTATAATACAGTTGACTCCTTCTTCTTGTTCCTCTTTTTCTTTCTTTTTTTTTTTTTTTTAAGGGAAATATATAATCTAATTTTCATTTCGGTTTATATATACATAGATTATTATTAAACGTAGAGCAGTGTTTAAATAGATTTTCAAACAAGTGTTATTTTAACTTACAGTATTTAAACGGATGTCCAAACGTGTGTCTTAAATAATATATCTGTACAGAAATACAGTGTGTTATTTCATCTTCATACGATATTATTTAACATATTTTTTTTTCCTTGGCACGAATATGAGTACGAAATAACCGTGGCCATCTTCTTGCCATCGATCAGCATTAACCACTTGGACCGATTTATCGTTTGAAATATCTGAACAGATTTGCAATGATCGACAATGATCTTCATTCGATGATGACACAAATGATATACAAAAACCAATCTCCATATATAATTAAATTTATTTATAAATAATTCCAGCATGAATTAATTTCACGAGACTGAAGAGAAGAATATGCAAAACAGAATTCTATTAATTTTAAAATTAATTTTTAATAATTTTATTCACACGATACGAATAATTTTCTTGAAGAACAATTAAAACAACACGTTCCCTAAGATGCACCAATCTAAATCGCTAATTACTTGAAATCTCAGCACCGACGAACCTCACCAAGATCGAGACAAGGTAAACGCCATCTCCCGATCATCTCGTCATAGTCAATCCCACGAATGTACCGCGTTAATTTAGCTAATGCAGACTAATACGACCGATACATTCGAAGCCAAACCCTATTATCCACTCCCGCTAAAGAGCTATCCGTGTTAAAGGAGCGTTGGAACAGAGGCACGACACGTGTCTCCATTTTCTCTCTTTCTTTTTTTTATTTACGACCCAAGCTCACAAAAATATTCGAATGCTAGGAGAAAATTCGGCAAAATCGATACGTTACGAAATAAAACACACGAAAGCTTCGTTTCATCGAATTACTATGAATCAAAACTTGTAATTTTAATAATTCACTCGTAAACTAAATCGATCGATTCTCGATCTCACAACTTTCAAATAACCTCGATCCTCAACGACCATACACATATTTTGATCTTGCTTCGAGCCGAGCAATTACACGAAAAAAAAAAAAAAAAAAAGGAAACAAGAAAGTAGAGAATGAAATTCACAATTGCGAACAATGTGGAAAATTTTCGAAATCGAGACGGTACGTGCCGCGTGCTAATTTCCACCCCCGGTGGTTGGACTGGCCATCGCGGAACCGTAAAGCCTCTTTCTTCCCTTCTCCCCGCGATGTCGCATTTGCATTCGAATTATTTCAGCCAAATGGCCGGTGATCGATGGATCCCTTCCATCCACCCCTGCTCCGCGAGCTGAATTCGAACGACTCGCTTCTGCCTCATTCACATGCTAACGACGAAGCGGCACGACGATCGATGCGGGCCAATCACGGGCCTCGAGACGCGCTCCAGATGCGGTATTACATATACACCGGCGGAGGTATGATGAGCTCGTCGATAAACATTAATCATGATAATTTAAACGAAGTTCCTACGGGAGAACCGATGGTGGAGGGCCCCTATCGATCCCGCCTCTACCTGGCCAAACCTGGTTGATTGCAAACGTTGCTCGGATTTACACGAATTTTTTTTACGGCCGATTCTCGTGCTCGAGCTCGTTGAAAGATCAAGGGTTTATGATATACGGCGATATACGGATTCGCGTTTTATGATTTTCGATTGTACGACACTAGCGTAGGGATAGAATTGATATTGGATTTATACGCGTAATATTTATTCGTAATTTTATTTCTTAGGTATAAAAGTCAAGTGTTGTCTCGTTTATGATAAACTACCTTGTGATTAACTACTTAGGAAATCACGATTGCTCGTACGAGGCTACGCACGAGATATGTCGTGACTTTGTTTATTAGAATCTCGCGAGAGATACTTTGTCACAAAGAGGAAAGGAAAGGAGGAAAGGGAAAATAATTAAATGACTGAATGTCATGGATAGAAAAAATTTTGATCGATTCAATATACACGTGTCGTGATATCACAAAAGTCACACACACGTTATTATCTTAAATAGCAATGGCAGTGATAAATTGTAACAACTCTTGAAGAGTTATTCGCATTTTATGTTATATTTTAGATCGGAAATTAAAAATTAAATGATCTGATGATTCTATGTTTAAGATTGCAAAAGATTTATAGGTATTTAAATATTTTAGATTCAGAAATCATATTGGATTTTGGAAACAGGTCATTGCTGGTACAAAATGACTTACTAAATGATCATTAAACAGCGATTAAAAAAAATGATTGATATGTTTCAAGAAATATATCGTTTATTAAAAATACTGCACGATTATATTTCAAATTCGAAATATAGATTACGAGAGTTTAACAAATAAACTGGTAGAATTCGATTGAAATGAGTCGATCGTTTCGTTTCAAGCGTTATAAATTTCATGTAATTTTAGATATTTTATTGGAAAAATTGTTATCGAAACAACAAGGAATAGAGAAACTAGATAGTTGGAATAACCTGATGATTCCGCTTTTAAATTTAGATTTCATAGAATTGATTGTAACGGTGTCCCGGCTATATCAATTTTAGAAGTGGGTCATTGATATTGTACGTATGAAAGCGACGAAAAGTAGGAACTGGTTGAAATCACTCGATAATACAAAGTTTATCGATATTTTAAATTTTATAGAAACGATCGTTACAATGTTCCCCTATCGTACAAGTTTCAGATTCAGTTAGATATAATACGATATTTGAAATCGTATTTAGAGCAACGACGAGAGCAAGTTTGAAGATAAGAAATCGGGGGATAAGGTGAGTGTTAACGACGTTAGTTTCTTGTGAATAAAATATATAGTAAGAAGAGAATCTTTTTGCGCCCTCCTTCTTGAATAGAATCTATGGAGGTAAAAACGATGATCCCATTGTTTCTTCTTGAAACGCGATCCTTCGTTTCGTCGGCTTCATCAGCCGGGGGAATCCTTGTCTTTATTCTATTTGAGAAATTCCATTTCCGCGACTCACACCCTTTCGAATTATTTTTATCTTATCTCTCGTTCCTCCCATTAATATGATTTAAACATTCGATCGAAAGAAACCGGTCAAGTTAAATTGGAAACGTCTGTTGAAAATACACCGGAATTCCATTAATTCGACATCCAGCATATTTTAATCCGACACGTATACGTAATTACAATCGTGCCTTACTTTATATATTTCTATTATCCCGTAAATATATTTTATACCTTTCATTAACGTTGTATCAGATATCCAATAATCATACACGTTTATTTTATATAATACGATAAATTCGCCAAATTCTCCAATCATCTAAATTCCATTGCGAATTTTTACAAAATTCAAACGAAGCAATTCGACAAGGAACAAATTGAACGCGAGTCGATTGTTTCCGCTCGACCGATAGATAATTGTTGGAAGAATTGATAAAAATTTCGTGGCAACAAATGGCAAACGATTCGAGACGGCGAACGGGCGCAAAAGCGAGGGAAGAGAATCGAATTCGAATCGAAGGGGCAGAACGATTGATTGAATCGAAGGAAGGAATTTTCTTTTCCAGAAAGAAAATTCGACGCCGGTTTATCGACAGCTTAGAGATGCTTTTACAGATGAAATCCCATTCCCTCTAGGAGGGACGAGGTGTGTCGTAAAAAGAAAAAAAACCTACGTCATCTTTCCCAACAGCGCCATAAACAACCAACTTCTCTCTCTCTCTCCATCCTTCGTCCAATCTCCCTCCCCCTCCTCCTCCCTCCTAACCCCTTCTCCTCGAGCGAAACAAGTTCGCAACAAGTACCTTCCTAAAAACTTAATCTCGATGAAAGATCGATCGGGGCGGATGATCTTGGCAGCCGCGCGTGATCTTCCTCTCCTCGCTCGTCCACGTTTCCAACGCCAACAACCGGGCCGTGGATGATGCGTTTCCCATGGCGGAAGAGGAGACGCGGCGAGCGCGACCCGGGCCACTCTTTCCCTGTGTCTGTTTGATCGGGCGTCGTTCGAGGGCCGCCGCCTTTCTCGCCTCGGTCGACGCACGCGCACACGCCTTGTTTATATCGTTCACAGTGAAACGAACGAGGAACAACAACGAGAGAGAGAGAGAGAGACGAGGCCACGAGGCCTCGGAGAATAACGCGAGGAGCGACGAAGCGGAAAGAGAGGAGAGAGAGACTGTGACGCGATAAAAGGAAGAAACGACGAAGATGGATTTATCTGTGTTTCTTCGAGAAAGACGCGCGAATACAGGGTTGATCGAGTGCGAAGGAGAAGGAAGGAGGGGGATCCTCGAGAGAATTCTACGCGGAGAATAGTCGTAGTGGATTTCGGAAAATCAGAAAGAGAAAGAGGAGGAGACAGGGGGGAGAGAGAGGGAGAGAGAGAGAGAGAGAGTAGAAGATGCGACTATATGGTGGGGAAATGGAATGGATGCTAAATATAGACAGGGTTGCCAGGTTGCAGAAACAGCCGCCGCCCCTTTGAGTGTGCTGGGACGGGTTAGTTCAGCCCGAAGGGGGTGAGAGAGTCGCGGAGGGGGAGGGGGTGCAGAAGGGCGGCAAGGTCGCGTCATTGATCGAGGGTGGAAGGGGTGGCGGTATGACGCTCCTGGTGACGTCATACCCCGCTACAACCCCCTCGAACTACCCGCAGGCGCCCTCTCTTTCACCACCCTCTCCCTCGTTTGTTGCCTCGCCCTGTGTGCGATACACCTTATTCCCTCCGCCGCCCCTCTTTCAACCACCCGCAACACCCCCCTTTCGAACCAACTAGCATCGCGGCCTGTATCCACGGCCTCTCTTCCCCTCCTCACCCCTCCCCCATCTTCTCGCTTTGACTCCCGCTTTTTTTTTCGGCTTTACTTAACTCGCGCTATGCCGCGCTTCGACGCGTCTCTCTCTCTCGTCTTTCTTTCTTTCTTTTTTTTTTCTTTTTTCCATCCCCATCCGCTGGATTCTCTCGATCACCTTCGAGGATAATTTCGAGCGAATATGGAGCACGAGGATGGTATCGAGATCGATCAATCTCCATTACTAACTTGCTGTTCCAACTTGTGGCTGCGTGCCACAACGACGACGTCGGTTTTGTCGTCGATTCTAATTACCCCCTCGTTAGCGGATCCGCCCCTTCTTCAAAGGGTAAATAGGCATTCTTCGCGAGGAAGAAGGGAGGAGGAGGAGGGAGAAGAAGAAGAAGAAGAAGAAGAATAAACGATTTTGTTGGCAGTGATGGCAGGTTGAATGGAGACCGAGCCGTCAGCCTATTATTGCCATTTGGACCAACGGTTCGTTCGATGAACGAAGTCACTTCGTTCGTTCGTGCGAGCGTGAGAGAGAGAGAGAGAGAGAAAGGGGATTGTTGGAGGAAGAAAGGCAAGCCGAATGACACAAAGGAGAAGGGAGAGTAAAGGACGAGGACACTCTCGAGCGATGGTGCTTCGATGTGGGGGTGAAAAAAGAAATATTCTGCTCTGTAAAAGAAAAGAAGCATGGGTTGGAGGAATTCTTGTCACGAGAGGGAACAACGTAAAAGAGAGAATATATATATATATATGAGTTAGAAGTTGGAATAAAAGGGATCGTGTTAGCCGTGATCCGACAACCCATGCGTGTTCTGCAGCTTCTCGGTCGACAGTTTGGATCCCAGCAGACCCGCGCCACCAGCTCTAGGCATGACGGGTATAAATTATGCCGCTGGCCTATTTACATGGCTGCCATCCTGGCCAACTCGACCCGCTCGCTCTTCGTGGCAGAGATACCTACTTACGTACGTACGTGAAAAAGGTCCTCGAAAAAGCGTTCGATCGTCGTAGAGAGATTCGATCGATTCGTCTGGCCGGATGAGAAACATTCCGCGGATTCACGGTTCACGAGCGACAAGAATTCTGAAGACGCGTGAGGCAGAGACGGAGAAACTAGTCGTTCGATCAGGTTTCAAGAGAGAGAGAAGGACGCGACGGTGTGAATGAAGATAGAGAAACTGGTCCTCTGGCACTCGATCGAAGGAATTCAAGCAATCCAAGAGAAAAGGAGAAAAATTTTTGGAGAGATATAGATGGATGGATAGAGAAACTGATTCTCTATCGCTATTTCAAAATTTGTCTAATTAATTGTCCGATTTTCGTGATTGTTTAACATTGTTTTCAAATGAAGAATCGATATCTGATAAAAAATTTTTTATCGAATTATTAAGGGATTCTCTTCTTCGTTGACAAATTTTTATATCGTTCTTATTTAACTGTTAAACTGTTTTTTAAATTATTCTTCTAACTTCTTTAAACTTTCATTCACAAATTCCTAATTTCAAAAAATTTTCTAATTATCACAATTCAAAGTTTCTTTCAACTCGTGATCTCGCAGAATTCTCTCTCAAAATTCTAATCTCTAGAGGAAGAAAGAAACCGATCCTTCAACCGATTCGAAATCAAAAAGAATACAGAAGTTGGTTCTTTGCATCGCAGAGCTTTGATCAAAAAGAAGAAGAAAATTCTAGAGACGCGTTTATGTGTCTCAAGGAGCAAACATATATCAGAAATTAATTTGGAACGAATTTTATCGAACTTGGTATTCTTTGTACTATTTTTCGATAGAGATTATCGAATATCAATTATTCAAATTATTTGGTCATTCAAATGAACAATTATTTGAACAGGATGAATATATATTTAAATTTAGTAGATTTAATTTATTTCTTCTATTAACTGTATATTGTTTTACGTAATAAACATCCATATTTGAAAAAATTGTTTAATTTTTAGTTGCTTCCTGACAATTTGGTCCTCCCTAATCGATCATTCCCTAATTAATTCGGATAATCGAGATTCTGCTACAGATGTATCTATTTTGTTTTGATTAGAGGATAAAGGTTGATTTTGGTTATTTGTTTATTTGCATATATTGATCGTTGATTATGGAAATTATGGTATTAGAGGAATATGAATTGGATGGGTGTGATTAAATGAATGCAATTTGGGATGTGGATTGTGGATTGTTGCGTATAATATATGATTGAAAATATCAAAAATAGAATAATTGTCGGAAAGGGATTGATTAAATTATTTTCAGAGTGATGTTTACTGTTATATTTTTGAAAAATGAAAATGTGCAAGAAATTTATATGAGAATTTATTCGAGGAAAAAAGAAAAATATAGATATCGATGCGGACTTCCCTTGTGCAACGTATAACTCATGCATGAATGAAGTAAATTATTATGACAATGGCTATTCTCATATTTTTTTTTTTCATGTTTAAAATATGAATCGTAAAAAAGGGGGGAAAAAATTGGATGTGAAACAATATAAATTATTAAACTCGGTCACATAGAATATAACACCTTGATATTCGATTTAAAAAGTAGAAAATCTCTTTCGATTAATACCTTTTTAATATAGCAATTAATATTCGTTTAATTTTGCACGCGAAACAATGGTAGAGAAAATTGTGGAAACATCTCGCTTCGTTTCACACGCATTAAAAGGTGAGAGGTGAAAGTAAAGTAAGTAGGTGAAAAATTACATTGTCCTGATAATGCATACAAATACAATAGAAAAATAAAATTTTATACATTTCCATCGACGTAATAAATTATATTCAAACGAGCTTTTTCCCTTATCAACATATAAGTAAGAAAAGTGTGTGGATCATAAATTCTCCGCTCCTTGGGGATGAGCAAAAAGATCTTATGAATTTTTAACAATAAATGACAATGATATGTGCTCGAAGCTTTTAAGCAGTGGTAAACAGCAAAGGCAGAGAGTAGGTTCCAAAAATAAAAGTTAAGTCTCCTTAAAGTAGAGAGAAAAAAAAAAGAAAAAAGTAACTGATAACACTCGTTTATTTATCAATATTATTCCTAAAAAAATGACTAGTGTGGATTATCATTTCCCTTGAAGTGAAAAGTTTTTCACAATTTAGAATGTAATTTTTTTCAAAATCAAATATTTTTGACTGGTTTTTCTCATCGCGATTCAATTTGATTTTTAATTTGTTTCATTACCAAATCTGTACAATACAAAAGATTTTTAACAAACTAATTTGTAAATTATGAAAAAAAAGAGAATCAAATTATTCGATCCTATGAATTACAATAATAAATTTCTAATTTCGTCAAAGAACGAAAAATATTTAAAATCCAATTCATTGACCATTTTATTAATATTTAATTAAAAAAGAGAAGAGAATTATTAACTGTTTGCACTCTGAATTTCAGTTGCATTGTAGATTAACACATTGAAAAAAATGTTGAAAATTTGTGAATAATCTTCGTGCTGTAACAGAAAAAGCGATCACAAGAAATTTCGTAAAAAAGAAAAAAATTAACGAGACAGATTATTGATCGAAGATTTTCGAACGAATCAAAAAATTACAACCAAGATCCAACGATGAACGAACGAAATGAATAACGTTTAAACAAAGATTAAATAACTCACGATCAAAGAAAATATAGTTTTCTATTAAAAAAACTAATTACACCAGATCATATTTATCGTTCGAAATCACTATTCAATTCTTTCTCATATTTTATATATGCCTGTATTTTTTTATTTTGCGAATAATTTGCATTTACTGATTGAAAACGGCGCATCCCGTCCTGTATTCTAAATAAATTAAATAAATATCAGAACCAGATATGCATCATAATCCTGACATCACCATCGCGCTTCACTCAACCGAGGATCGATCATGGAAACGAGCTCGCATAAAATATATATTAAAATAAAATAAGAAAGAAAGAAAGAAAGAAAGTTATTAAGAATACAAGGAAAAGCGCTAAAGTTATAATGCAAAATGATCGATCCTCGTCGCAATTTTCCCTCGACTCGATTATCATCCCGATGTATATCCACACAAAAAAAAAATGATCATCACTCGGAAAGAGACGAGGGATCAAGATCGGGGAGAGGGGAGAGATGAAAGAAAAACAAGCGGTGAAAAGCAGGGAGAGGAGGCCTGGAACAGAATCGGCCGAACATCGAAACTCTTCCGGATATCGTTTAACGATGATGATTCTCTTTTTTTTTTTTTTTTTTTCAAAATATTTGCTTTCAATTTCAAGAATCATCGAGACACTCGACTCCTCGACTCTTCGAATGTCCGTTAATTTCTCGAGTCGTTACGTTAGAAAGAAAAAAAAAACGGAAAGAGAAAGAGGACAAAAGAGAGGAGAGAAGAAGAATGGAGGGGCGGAGGGAGGAAGCGAGGGAGAAAGGCGAAGGAAACAGCGGGGGGGAGGGAAGAGCGGCACAATGGGGCGAATGAAAAGGAAGAAGGAGGCGAAAAGGGATGAGGAAGCGAAAGAAAAATAGACGGTGGCGCGCGATGTATCCGCGCATTCCATTTTCCGTGTCTTTCTTTTCCGCCTCTGCGCCAGCCAGACAAAGGTCCTTCCGGAACCCGCAGCCAGGTATTCACCGGACCAATTAGAGACGAGAGGTGTCAAATGGAAAATTCGAGGGAATAAACCACTTTTTCCCCGGGAATAAGGCAAAAATGCGTGCAAATTTTTTTTTTAATTTTTATCGCACCTTTTCCCACGATTTATCGATTTATCACGCGTTCATATATATATTTATAAGCTAAAATATCGCTCGTTCGACAATTATTTCCTTTTCCCTTTCAGACAGAATTTCACTCTGGAAAAGACATTCTTTCCATTCTAAATATTAATATCTCAGTTATGAAGTAACGAAGCATTTTAATTCGTTTGATTATTCCATGGAAAAAAGAGAAAGTATCCTCCTTTCGTTTCTCCGCATTATATAATGTGTTAATTACGAGAAACAAGGCTTTTCGTCGATGAATTACCACAAAGTGTTTCTCATTTCTATATCTATTATTACCACTTTACAAATATATCAAAAATCGTGTCTTTATATAAGATCCGATTTCTACTCATCCAACAGCAAAGTTACTGGACAACCAAGAAGTTGGAATAATAACGAAAATTGTTATCGAGCAATACTCTCTCGAGAGTGTGATTCTCGAAAGATAAGGAAAAAAGAAGAAGAAAAACAAGAGAGAGAGAGAGGAATGGGACGAACGTCACAGGAGAGATGATCGACTTTTTCGTGGAAAGGCAAAATGATCCACGAAACTGGGTTACGAGACACGTAGATCGTATTTCCTGGCGTGGCGTGTTCCATTGTGGCCCGCAAAAACGGGCAAGAAAACGTCGCCACTTCGATCTTCCGCTCCCCTAACGATACTTTGAATCGTTCGCGCCCTGCCGTCTTCTTACTCGACTCGCTCTCTCGATCTCTCCTCCGCCTCGTTAATATTATATAACATTCAGTCGACTACGTGCGAAACCATTTTTCCGAGGAGGAAACAATGGCCGCGACATGATTGATCGATCGACCAAACAGATTTTTCAGAATTTGAAAAAATATGGAAGGTGGTGAAATGAAATGAATACATTTCTTCGACGCAAAAGTGAAAAAAAGGGGGAATTGTTTTGCGTAGAAAGTCTATGGAGAACACTCGTTATTTGCGCTCACGTGAAACATTTCACCTTTGCAGAAGTATCTCCATCTCGTTGAAGTGTTTATCGAAAACTTTTTTTGCTATTGGATTCGTGAAATTTTCCTTAAATAAAATTCTAATCACTCTGCGACTGTAAGAATCGATAATCTTTTCGAATTTTTCTTTTCGTCGTTAATAATAATCTGGATTTAATTTTCATCGAGGGGAAGAAAAAAAAAGAGAAAATACACGTTTAAAAGTTACTTCGAAATCGTATCACCGTATCAGTCCCTGGTTAAACGATGGCCGAAATATGCAAATGGACAAACGTGTCGGGTCTGAATAGCCGAGTCACGTTCCATTCGATTGGCCGGAAACCGATCCGTGATCGTTAGGGCCAGTTCCCGAGGACGGAGATATGGCTGGCTTGATCGCTGCCACTTGGCTCAATGAATTAATTACAGTTAATTGGCAATTACTACCTTGCGCCGCCTCGCGACCCTGATAGGTTGGCGCAGTGACGCTGCGGAGGAAAATATATTTTCTTCGTAATGCGATCCTGCGCCACCGTGTGTTCCCTCCCTCGAATTGATTTAATAAACTTTCGACATTCGTATCCTGCCTTTCTCTCTCTCTCTATTTCTCTTTTTCTCTCGCGTTCTCCCTCGTTTTTATTCGATCGACAAACTATTAATTCATCGACGGGTAAATAAAAGTTATTTTCTACGCCGTGCTTTATTTATAATTACTTTCATCGATAGGATCGCTTGATACAAAGTTTCAAGACTTGGACGGATGGAAGGAGGAAGAAAGAAAGGGTCGAGTGAATTTGTTGCGTCTTTTTTTTGGATTCAAAGATGAAACGATTCGCGTTTCTTCTTTATTTTATTAAAAATATTAAGTGGAATTGATAAATGGTAGGAAGTCGATGTATAAATTCGTATTATGCGAGGTTTTCGAATTGGTAATTGGTAATTCTTGGACGTGTAATTTCCTTCTTAGAAATTATTCTCGCCTATTTTCATATTTAGGATAAACCCTTCGATCGAAAGGTTCATTCTTAATTTACTCGAAAAGGAAACTCCTTCTATTTCCAATTATTAGAATCTCGCTGACCTCGTTTGTAATCACGAATTCTGTATCCATCCTCTGTGTACTTCTGATTGATAAAAGCAAAAAAGTCAAAGTTAATGGCAAACCATTCAATTTCCATTCTCATTCGGAAATAATTATTTTAATTCAATGTATAATTGCATCGCTAGACGTCCTTTTCGTTCGTTCCTTTGTTGTATCTTAATGCTCGATATCAGTGGTAGGTGACCACTAATTAAAACGAATTTTTAATTAGAGCGATACCTTTCCACTGTCCTCCACTGTGTAATTTCCACGACACGATTTTTCTTATTTCCTTTTCCTTTTCTTTTTTTTTTAATTCAACCGTTCGTACTCGAGGCAACGCATCAATTCGAGAAAGGAAGGATCGCGACCCTCGAAAATATTAATTTGATAATTTCTCTTAATTAAGTGGAACCAATTAACGTTCGTTTAGAATGCCTCTCCTCGCTCTCACGAGGCCTGGTAATATCAAGCACGAACCATTAAACACAACGTTGAGGGGAGGAAAAAGGAAATGATAAAAGGGAATAAATTTCATTCCGCATTAAAGTCACAACATTCAAAGCGAAGGGAAAAGTACCAAAAAATTGTAAAATGTCCGGATAAGCGGAGAATATTTATGGAAATTTTATCGCTTGTTATTCAACGTTGCAAATGATCATTTTTATTATTGGAAAGAAATATTTAACAAGATAATAAAAAACAATTGTTACACGCATTACACACTTAAACTATTTTCCGGTGATTATTAGAAAAGGAACTGGAACTGGCTATTAAAACAATGGTGAAGAAAGAGAAAAAAAGGTCATTGAAAAGTCAACGGAGATTATATCGTCCATTTTATGTCAGAGGCATGATATGCAATTTGATAACTTATGAAAGTTTAAACGTACTTATTACACTTTACTTATACTTCGCGTTATTACCCCACTTAGACTTATTATTATACTATAAACGCTAAGCATAGTAATAACGGTGAAAATCTATCTAAAAGTTATTTCGAAGAATAACCCATCGTATTAATATCAAGAGTTATAAATTAAAATACTAAAAAAAAATATATATATACAACCTCCTTTTTCTTACTTTTTAAAAGAAAATAAAAAGAAAATGGCGTATTAAGAAAAGAAAAACTATACTCACGCCAAAGCACTTCATTTATACACGGATATTTCATTGTCGAACGAATAAAACGAAACGAGTAAAAACTTAAATACGAATTTAAAAAAAAGGATTCCAGAAAATAACATCACCCTGTAAACTCGAGCATCCTTTCCCAAAGATATAATAACACGTCTGCAAAAAAAAAAAAAAAGAAAAGAAACCAAAACGCAACTTCAAATCCTCCTCCTCCTCCTCCTCCTCCTCCAAAAAAAGAAAAACGATTTCGCTCGTTTTAAAAAAAAGAAGATCATCAGTTTGAAAAGAGAAGGGTTCGAAAGTCACGGCACTCGTTAAGAGACACAGAAACGGAATAACGTTCAAAGGGCGATGGTTTTGTCGCGTCATTAGCGGCGCGCAGCCTAATTTACTTTCCCTCCCTCCCCTCCCTCCTCAGTTTCGTTCCGTTTCCGCGGATCTAAATTAAATCCGCCGCTGTTGAAAAGCGAACGCGCGCCCACACACACACACACACACACACACACACACAAGGATGCGACACTCGAGGACACGTGAATGAGGAGGAGGAGGAGGAGGAGGACGAGCCGCGCGCGCGTTCCCGCATTCACGTGCGAGGAGGAGTTTACGATTCAACGACGCCAAGGAGGCATGAATAAGCTCGTATTATGCCCGTCGAGATAACACGGCTGTGCGCCGACGCCTCTTCGCGACGTGATCCACGATCCCGTCGATCCGTGGATCGTTACAAGCGCGCCTGTGTTTCCATTCCATTTCGTCGAACGTCTTTTAAGGAGATGGATGAGGCAAACTTGTTCCCCTCCCCCGTTTAAGAAGAATGTCTCGTGTTTCTCGGATGTTCAATGTTCGACTAAGGAAGGGTAATAACGGGGAGGGGGGAGAAGTAATCTATCGTGCGTTTTGAAGCACGATACTTCGAGCAATTAATCGCAAAAGTTTCCAAAAAATTATATCAACTTCTTTTTGAGGGGGAGGGGGGGGGGGGGTAATTGGTTTGTTTCGTAGATTCTTACGTTTGCGTTTGGATTAAGATTAAGGTTTCGTGATCTCGAAATCTCGGGATTTGGAATATAAGGAATACAAAGTAAGGATAAAAATTGGTTTCTTACGGCAATGAATACAATTTCTAAATAATTTAAGAAACGAAAGGATATTTACTGGTAGAACTGTACGAATGGCTGAGGTTAAAATATAATTATAAAAGAACCAATCATTTTGCCAGGAAAAAAAATAAGTCACGCTACCCTCCACTCCTTAAACAAACAAAATTCGAAAGCAGAGCACCGAAACGCTTCGTCCCCTTCGACGCTTAGGGGAGAGTTAGATCGTCGATTAATACAGAGTCGAGAGATTTAACTCCGATCTTACGCACTTTATCCACCAAGTAATCGAGGGATTAATTAACCAAATATGAAACCCCATGAATCTCGCGGACCCTCCATCAACTATTTAACTGGGATAAGGTCCGATCCACGCCGCAACCCTGTAACACGGTTAATCAATGTGTAGCAGGAAGTCGGCCAAATGAACGTAACGCGACCGACGTGCTCGCAATTAACGGAATTATGCCCACCAGTGTCCGACGCTCCATTAACGATCAATCGCAATGGCGTCCAAGTGGCCCGCTTCGAAAGCCTGCTAGATGCTCGCCTCTTAGAGGATCGTAATCGAGGAAGGTGAGGAAGGTGTCGAATCGAAGGTTAATTAATTAATTGGATCGCGTTTCGTACGAATATTCGAATATAAATTAAATGGTGGACGGTCGTCGGTTATCCGACCGTCGTGAAATCGATTTCACGGCTGGGCCGCGTACCGTGCGAGGAATTTCGGAGATGATTGTGGTGAAAGCGTGGGCGACGAGGGATTTATAGGGATGGATGAACGTTTCTTGCGGGCCACGGAAAGCGTTCGCCTGTAATCGATGTTTGTTTGATATTAAACATCGTTAAATTTCGCGTTCCGTTTGACGAGGCGTAATTTCAATCTTGATACTTGGAACGAGATGGAACGATTAATTTCTTGTTTTTTTTTTTTTTTTTTTGTTATTGTCTCTCGAAGGAGAATGTAAGATGATGAGGGATATTAAATTGGTCGAATCATTGCTTCTGAGGCGAACAAATTGACAAAATTTAATCTGTAGATCTTTCAACGTACAAATTTTACGTTTAATAATTCATAAGTTAAATTAATTAAAAAATATTTAAATAAACCACTCGTTATTGCTTATCTCACTATAGATACTGCATTTTCAGTCACTGAGAAAGGGAAATTAAAAGGAAAGATCGACCAAGAAAATGTGAATCTATCCTTCTTCCATTTTTACAAAGATGGAATTTTGAAGAGACTCGTATCGAATAATTTCTAATCACATGTATTAAATTTTAGATACAGATACACGGTTTAAACGCACACCGTGTACACGTCGTGTAATGAAATTTAAGCCACCTCTATATGAACGTATAACGAAATTTCGGGGTACCAACCGAAGTGGAGCTAGTAGATCAGCGAGTTATTATTGCATTAGACGAAGAGTTTGATGTTGGCGCGCAAACTTGCCTCGGTATTTCGGTTCAAAGTACATTATATACGTTTGGGATATACGTTTGTTATCAATCAGATGATAAAATAGAAAGGGTTCAGGTTGAGCGAAAATACAAATAGTCAAAGGAGAAATTGATGACGATAGAAAATGAAATTCAAATGTATTCCCTTCTTCTCTTAATATTACTGCGTGACGTCTATTAGGCGAGCGAATAATCATGCGAGCCGCCCCTCGCGTTTCCATCTCGCCCGTGGAAATTGCGGTAAAATGGCATCGTTCCAGCTCATTGCGTTGAATTATAAACCGTTGGATCGAAGCAACCAGCCAATCCTCCCAAGGTGTTACAAGATTGAATTATTGCCGACCTGGCTAAATGGATTCTTAAATATTACAATTCGGGTCGGGCGAATTGTACAATTTAAGAAATTTGAGACTCGAAAATCTCCTCGGAAAAAATACGTTCGTCGAATACGTTGGGCGTAAGATTTTAATTTCGATCCTATAATATCCCAACGCAGTGACGAGAGGAACGAGAACTTGAATGATTTCGCTTGTGTCGTCGTCTCAAGGACGACGGCTTCGAGATTATCATTAGCCCTCCTCGCGTGGATGATAAAAAGTGGAACTGTGTGAATCAAAAGGCAGGGATCGGTAATGTTCTTTCTTTTTTTTTTTTTTCATTCGACAACCAGCGATCGCGTGTAGACACGACAACGAGATTTCCACGGGAATCTTTTTCAAGAGGGTTGATATGCGTCAACCGTTAACGAAGTTTTAATTAATTTCGCGTCAAAAGAATCCCCCACCCCTCCTCCTCCTCCCCCCCTCCTCCTTACCTACTCAAGACAGAAACGGTGTACGTGTGCGATGATGGGTCAAGGCTTGGAGCAACTTTCTTTTTATTTTTGTGCTCCGGGAAAAAAGAGGGGAGGAGGAGGAGGAGGAGGAGGAGGAAATATCAAAACTTTTTTAGGGACGTCGAGACTTTTTAGAAAGAATGCTTCGAACATTCCACGGCCGATTGTTTCAAGTTTTCGGGTAATCGAAACTTCGAGTGGGGAAACGAAGTAGGAGGAAGGGGAAGAATGCGAGATAGAAGAATAAGAAGCGACGATAAAATTTCTTTCACCGAGCGGTGAATAGAGAATAAAAGAAAAAAAAAAAAAAAAAAAAAAAAGGTAATCAGTAATAAATGCACACAGTGATACGCGATCGCAATATATGTCCAATCGGAATACGCCTTCTTTGGACATGCACGAATGTTTAAACGCACGCGAGTCCGCACCGCCGAATGTTAAAATAATTAGTCATCGAGGAAGTGACGGAAACGTAAATGAGCCGCGTGGTAGTAGCCGCGAAGTGTAAAAGCATGACTCGTATAAATAGGGCGAGAATCAGCATCGAGCATCAACGATTCGTAAAATTAATCATTTGTTACGTTGTTACAGTTATTTAACACGAACGGGTATGTAAATGATGCGTCACGATTCGTTCCATTCGCTTGAGATTCGAGCGAAACTTTTGACTTTTCACGCGAGGAAATTCTCGTCTTTGAAATTCTCACTCGAGGAAACATGGGAAACCAGCGTGTGGTTGAAGCCATTTTTTTCTTTTATCTCGATCGATTGCCGAGATACAAGGATTCAAAGCGTCCGTAATAATGTTCGAGACAACGCAGAGATTATGAATGAGCTCGCGACCCAGTGACCTATATATATATATATATTTCTTTTTTTCCTGGAAATGCGTACTACGTTTTACCAGGAATCGCGTCTGTCGCTCGTCTGGAGTTTGGGATAGGTCAGTGAGAGGGAGCGAGAGCTTGTTAGCGAGCAACCGACAAGGACGGAGATATAATAAACGATTAAAAAAATTACCTTTCTCTTTACACGATGATATCTCGGGAACCGGAAGTCGTATCGGGATAAACGAAAAAGTATCTTCAAGGGTAGGGTTCCGTGCTTCTAACGATCCTTCGTTCGTTGACCGGAAGTCGCTACTTTTCGAGTTACAGCGATGTTAAGTTTTTCGTAATTTCGATCGAGTTTATTCCCGAAGTAAATTTAGACTGGAAACTATTTCTTCTTCGTGGGACGATATGTTGGGAACTCGTATCTTGGAATAAATGAAAAAGCGTTGATCAAAGAGTAAGATTCAACGCTTCTAACGATCTTTCGTTCATTAACCGGAAGTCGCTACTTTTCGAGTTATAGCGACGTTAAGTTTTTCGTATATTTCGATCGAGTTTATTTCGTTCGAAGTAAATTTAGATTAGATACTATTTCTTCCTCGTGGGACGATATCGTATTGGAATAAATGAAAAAGCGTTTCAGAGAGTAAGAATCCGCGCTTCTAATGACCTCTTGATTCATTAACCTCGCTAGCTTTAGAGCTGTTTATAGTAGTTTAAAGTTTTCTCAATTTTTCATAGAGTTTAATCGAAATTGGAATGGTAAATTACGCAACGCAGATTTCTTTGGGAAAAAGTTCTTCCGTTAAAATTAATTGGATCCTTATTCAATCGGCCGATTCGATTGTTTACATCATGTTACAATTGATCAAAGATCTTTTTCCAAAATTCATCCCGTATACGTGATAAAGATCGAAGATCCACGATTCGATAATTATAATCGATCTCTCGGATTTTACATTTACATAGAGAACGGGGCAAAGATTGTACCAAGTTTCTCGATCTCGCCAAGAGATTATACTCATTACACTCTCGGTTGTATAATATCGCGGAAGCCGAGAAACAAGATCTTGAAACCCGGGTCGAACAAAATTCCAAAGTTTCGATCGATTCTGCGGAAAGTCGCCCGCAGCTATGGGATCGAAGTGAAGCGGCGTTTCCCAGATTCATGGCCCGGCGGATCGTGGGCAAATGAGAAGGAAGGAAAGCTTAAATCAATTCGATGTATTCGCACCAGCCAATCGCCCAGCTAGGTGTATTATGCACCTGTTATCGGGAAAGCAAATAACGGGAGGTTGCTCTATTTCCTCGATCGAGCCTGTGTATCTCGGCTCACGTTTGAAAATCTACTCGTTCTCTGATAATCGAGATAGAGAATTAGAATTCGAATAGCCGGCTGGTTGAAGAATGTTGGACAAAATGGAAATTACACTGGCACAAGTCATTTTTATTAGGTCATCCTGTAATTAATGCGGTTTTTTCTCCAACAGGGTGAATTTAAAACAATGGTTCTAGTCACGACAAGGGTTTTATAAAACGGAGGGGGAAGATTGGTAAAAGGATGGCAAACAATTGGAAAAAAGTAAGGGAAAATACGTCGTGGATTAACCCGTTAAGAGCCAGCACAAAAGTTCCATTTGAAAATTCTTCCTTTCGATTAATTTGCATTATTTTTATTTCGATTAATTTCTGTAATGGGTTTCTGATAGCCGACGGGCTATCGTGCAATTGAGAGTATAAACGAATAAAATAATTAAGCTCTTGAAATTGTTTTCAAGAACCGAGTGAAATTGATTAATCGAATTCGAACGAGCTACGCTCTACGTCGTAACGTGCTTGGATACCTTTAACAATATTAAACCCGCGTTTGTATTAACGTGTCGTAAATACATGTTATTGGCACGACGTGGGCAGTCAATCTGCCGAGCAACTTTCGATCGATCTATCAAATCGTTCGAAATGACACGTTTAAACCACGTGTAATATATCAATCAAGATAAACTTGATAAATTTACCTTTGTAATTTAACTTTACATCTTCGAAAAAAGAAGAAATGCTCGAAGACTTATAAAAAAAAAACACAGAACGAAAGTGCGAGGAAAATCTCATAGAGATCGATTCCTTCCCCGTAACGAAAGGGGGATCCCCGTGAAGAATTCGTTCGCCGCGTGGCGGCGCTGCGATCAGAGCGGACGGGAAAAAAATCCCTGTGGGCGGCTCGGTTGCTGGAAGTAGTCGGGCCACCGTTGCGCCGGTTGAATAATAAATACGAGGAGCACTGCGACCCAGAGAGAGAGAGAGAGAGAGAGAGAGTGGTCACAGATGCGCTAGGCTTAGGATGCACTTTACTGCAGTGCAGTGCCGCCGCGTCCTCCTATATAATGCAACGTATGTGCCGTAAACTCGCTTTAAGTATCCTCGGCGGCGCCACCTTTTTACCTGTGACGAGGCCGCCTCGATTCAACTCGACTCGAGTTTGGTAATCTCGCCTCTCTGAAAGCCGGACGCGTCGAATTCGCGTTTGGGATCTGGGTGGTGGTGGTGGTGGTGGTTGGCTGTTGGCAAAGGAAAACGTTGCCTTGGGATTCAATTGGATGATGTTTATGGTCTCGAACGTGGATGTACAACAGGAATCGTTGATGTGTTGCTATTTAACGGGGAGGGGGGGAAAGGGAATCATTTTTGTCGATAGAATTTTTTTCAACACGTTTGATCGAGCAAATGTACGTAATCGGTGTATGTGGCAAAATTTTTTGGGATCATCGAGTGTATTGGATGTTGTACAATTGACATTTAAAGAGAAACATTTGAAGAAACAATACGATTGTAATTATTTTTCTTGATACGTCGTAGCTGTTCCTGAATATGACAAAATTTCACGATATATAAAGATAATGGAAAACACGATTGAATGGCTTAATCTGAATATTACTTTAATTGCAATTAAATATTTAGGTATTTAAAATTAAACGAAACGATAAAAAGAATTTCAATTATAAGCGAAAACGAGGTGAGAAAGGAATTTTATTATATATTTGCTCTTGCCAGGCATCAATTCAATACGATTTTTTCTTAAAAAATAATATCTCAAACGATTATCTTATCGATTCGAAAAAAAAATTTCAGCAATAATAATGAATTAAAGTTTGCTTGAAATTTTTCTTGACTTGAGTCAAACTTTTATAATAAAGTGTTATCAAAATTTCAAATAATACACGTATTGACATTACACGAATAAAATAATATATTTTTCGAGAGGAATAGCTACAAGAGATTAAAGTGGTTAAGTACTTCCTGCTATTCAATTACAAATTTCCAGGACCAGAATCCGACCAAGGATTATTCAATCAAGAAGTTGCAATAGCGCACGAGCGGAATTTAATTTTCCAAGGAATACGTTTCGAGGAGCGTGGTTTGTTGTTGGGAGAGTTTCTCTGGTTACAAGAAAAAAGAAAAAAGAAAGGAAGGAAGAAAAAAATATATGATCGAAGAATCGAAATGGTGGTAAATCCACTCGAGTTCGAACGAGTTCTATCACGTGGACTGGAATTGAATCAATCCAATGGTATGGTATCTTGGATAATCTGAAAAGTTCTCGTCTCGGATTCGGGGGGGGGGAGGGGGGTCTCTCTTAAAACCGGGAAACTTCTCCCCTCCCTCCACTTCCTGTCGACACGGAGAAAGTTCGTTACTCCGCTAATTACCTGCTGATTAGACGCAAACTTGTGAATGAAATTCACAAGTTTGCACGAAATTTGGTAACGACCGTCGCCATTTTCGATGAAGACAAAGAGATACACGTTATACAACACATTCCAAAAATTGGAATTTTTTTTTTTTTTTTTTTAAGAATTACCTTTACCCTTTTGAGAAAGAACGATCCTCTTTGCTTTCTTATCGTGCAATTTAGTACACCTGCCAATTGATTTCGACGAGAATAAGGAAAGAAAAATATATCTGTTCGTAATTATAAGATAATTCAAAGATCATTCTTTCTATGGTCAATTTATATTTAAAGTTCAGAGGAAATGGAATGATCGGAATTTTCAAAAGAATTAGCTCGATTTTCCTCTAATCATATCGATTAAACGACTCCCTATCGTACAATTTCAAAGAACAAACTTATATTTATAATGATCTCGAAAGGAATTAAAATTTGTCAAAATGCAACAACGAATTTCGTCCCAAAGTATCCCCTCTTCGAAGTTTACCTTCGACAAATCGATTAAATCTCGATCATAATCCCCTCGTCCATCCGTGTTGAGCACAGATTCCCCGTGATTCTACTTGCACAGAGGAAAAGAGCGCAAACAATCCGAAGAAAAGCCGTAAAGCGTGATAGCTTCGTTACGACACACGTTCCAGGTGACACACCCGCGTCACGCCGCTCCCATTTTTAATCCAATCTCCTTGCCAATCTGTGAAACCACTGCTAACGTGCCATCCAATTGTGTAATTGACATTTCGAATTAAATGAAACGAGGAAATAATGATATAATAATTACCGTTTGTGTAATTTAATCAGTGATACAATTATTACATATGTGTATAAATATTCTATCATTATTCGTTGAATAATATTTGTTAGATTAGAACTGGATGAACATGAAGGAAATTTTCAGAGCAGATAATAAAAATCCATCAAGATTCCAATCATTTCAACTAATATAATACTCGAAAATTAATACCGAGCTTTCTCGTTACGCTAGTAGAAATTATTTTTATCTTTATACGCTGCCTCACGTAGCAGTACGAAACGTGATAAAGTAGTACACGTATTTACGTATTCGCTCATTCAATAGAAGCTTAATATCGTTAATCAACTTGCACTCGTTCGAGAGTATCCCTCGTAAATTGATCAAATTGTATTTCTATCAACATTCCTCCCTCACCTCGCGAATTTCCTCATCCCTTTCAACTTTCAACTACGCCTATCACTGCCTCAGACCGGTGTACGAACGAAGTACGTGTGAAGTGGAAGGAAACGTGGAAGATTTCAACCGACAATTAAGCAAATCCCCCCCTCGCGTCGTTTTCTTTTCGAAAAAACGAAAAACGACGAAAACTCGAGGAGGGGACGTAGAGCAAAAGAGAGGAGAGGAGAGCGCGCACAACACCGTTTTCGCACAAAGCGAAGAAAAAAGAAGGGTGGCGCGCGGTGTTGAAGAGGGACTCAACCGGGTTGGAACGCCAATGAAATAACGTAACCGAGCACGTGAGCGAGACGGATAGGAGTCGAATGGAAAATAAGAGTCACGCGATGCCGCGTCGCACTGCACCACGCGGTGGTACGCCGGTCCCCCTGTTGGCCGAGGTCGTGCCATTCAGGAAACGAAAAAAAAGAAAGCGCCACGTGTCGTCACGATCATCGAATGTGATAAAAAATAATTTACTTACAAATCGAATTCGAGTTTGACAGGAGAAAGTTTCTCTATCTATATTCTTTTTACTCGTTTTACTATATGAAATTTTTGTTATTAAGATAAGATATTATCCTTGAAGTTTTGCACTGTGAAGTTTTATTGTTGGGCTTCTTTGACACTTTTGTTTCTTCGATTCGAATATCGCTTCGTTTTTCTTCGTGCAAGCATATTCTAAGAAAAAGTTATTGCTCATAATACATCGTACGGGATGTATGATTACTTCTATTGATTTTTATCGTTCAATATTTCGTTTAAGTTCTATCATTTCTCGTTTATCTCTTAATATTTCTACAATATCATTTTATTACGTGCTCCCTTAAATGCTGATTCGATTATTTTCTCTCTCTCTCCCCCCCTCTCTCTCTCTCTCTCTCTCTCTCTGAATGTACACACGATCATTTTCAGGGAAAATGGGAATGGAAATTTTTGCAACTTTAATGAACGAATTCCTGGGAACGATGCTATCGAATCAATTATCGTAACGCACGATAACTTTCGAAATATCTCAGGAACGATGTATTAGTTTATATGTGCGTTACAGTTTGAAAGAAAGAAGGGAGAAAAAAAACAGAAGAAATTTGAAAAAATTTGAAACTTTTTTCCTAAATTACGTTTCGAATGGATATTTTATGCGCGAAAGGTAATTACGGTAATGATTCTATTCGTAAGAGCGAGGAGGGGGAATTATATGGATGTACGAGAGATAATTAGGGTAATGATACAATTCATTATAATAAAGCGATATATTCGGTATTTCAAACTTGCTGCTACATTTCGCGGAAATACTGAAATGCGAATTTTAAATTAACACGATCTCTAATGAATAGGAAATGTATCACGGTTTTATTTCTTATTTATAATATCCATCGAATGGGGGAGATGATGAATAAAAGCGATTCAATGTTCGTTTCTCGTTATATCTCGAAGTAGAAAAATATCTCTTTTCTTCCTTTTCTATTTATCGTGGCCTTAAGCGGTTTTCTTTAATTTCTCGTTGACAAATTTTATAAAATAAAATAACGTTTCCGCTTCGAAATGAATTAACTTTGAAACAAATATAATTACCGTGAACAACAAACTTTCGAATCGAAACGAAATAAAATTTTAATCCGTGGAATAAAAGTTCGAATCCTCAAATTTACTTTATTTATTCTCTTCTTTTTTTTTTCGTATACGTTCTTTCATCTAAATAAATTAAAAGATTAAGTTAACGAATTAAAAATTATTATCTAAATAATAGAACGTGTATGGAATGTATAATACATGAAAATGTCATCTAGACTATTATCCTGTACAAAGTATATGGACGAAGTAGATAAGGAATTGAAGGATGATTCTATAGACTAAGACAAGCACAAAAGTATGCAGAAATATTCGTCGAAGCTCACTTTTCAAGTTACAGAAAATTTAATCTCGCGTTAGATGAACCGATCTCGCGTACATACATACAGAGAATCTATCATCTTGAATCGAATGACGTATCAAAATATGTTCAAACATCAAAGTAACCTAAAAATATCCTTTTCTTTATTATTATTATTATACCAATTTTTTTATCCACACCGAAATGGATCAGACTTATCTCGACAATAAAATTTTAATGTTTCTCCAAAATTTCTCGTTCACGCAACTGGAAAGAAATTTCAACGAAACAACCGATACATGTACACTTTACTCGTCTCGTATTCGAACAATCCAAATTCTATGGTAATTAAACGCGATTAAAAAAAAAAAAGAAAGAATCAATTCAATTTCCCGCTCTTCTTTCTCTCGTTTCTCAAAGATTGAAATTTGCGTGAAATTTCCAAACCGCGCAACATTTCTTTTTTCCTACGCGTTACACCTCTCCACTCCTTCCCTAAACAACCTTTCAAAGTTGCATCCCTCCGCTCGTTCCAAAAACATCCTGTATAATTCAACGTTTTTTTTTTTTTCGACAGTTTTTTCCGAGAGCCGCGTAAATATACGGTTTTTTTTTGGCTTTTGTTTTCGAACAATTCGAGTTTCTTGGCCGGCTACAAAAGGAAGTTGCATGGATGTTTGATATCACGTGGGAGGGGTGAACGATAAACTAAACCGGGCAAACCGGGATAGTTTTTATTGCCGGCTCCGGCCGTGGCAATAAAGATAAATAAAATAAATTCAACCCCGTTGCGATTATTATTCTTCTCTCTTCGTAATGAGAAATTGTTCCACTCTCTCTCTCTCTCTCTCTCCAGCTTATTTATATGTACGGCTCATTTTTTATTTCGTTCCTTTTTCACGGCGACGTTGAATTATCGGCCGAATATCAAATTGGATGCGTCGCGATTTCGAAGGATAACAGTCGAACTGGTTGATCTGCAACGCGTGTTATCTATCGATCCATTTACGATTTATGATATACAAAGTGTCGTGGCCGATGATTCGAGTAGGGGAAGGGATGAGGATATAAATTGAAACGTTTGTTCCCAAATTTTATTCCCAAATTTTATTATAATGAATCGATATTGAGATTATTTATATATCGTGCGCGTTTTTGATTAGTAGTTTCGTTGCATTCGTAAAATTCGCTTTTGATAGAGCGACTTGGATGACAAACGGGGCAATAATGAAGTGGATGGAAGGAAAGATTTATTTATTATGCTGATAATGAAATTAACGTTTGTAACCTGTCGAGTCGACAATTTAAACGTGTTGTTTTGTCGCTCGAGAAAGTGATCGTCCTCGAATCGTGTTCGATCTCTAAATTATATATATATATATAAGATTCGATGCAAAGACAAAACAATCCAAATAGTGAACGTCTGGAGAAGACGTATCTAATTGTAATCTAATTGCTGTCAAACTTTCCAAGATAGATAATTTAAATTCATCGTGTACTAATAGCATGATAAAGCAGCTACTAAACCTGTTACTTAATCGTGAAACGTTAATTCGTATCACGAATTAATGAAAAATCTATCCGGGCACAGGGCAAATGCACGAATATATTTTCGATGAATTTTGATCGATCCATCTTATTCAAGCCATGTATTTCAAATATACATTCCCAATTAAACTTACGTTTCAAATCATAGTACTTTATCGAATTATATTTAACATCATCGAATACAAATTAACGAAATCAATCTTATAAGAATTATATATAATTCCAATTTCTTGTAATACAATATATCTAATGTAAAAAAATAATAATAACGATAATTCATTCGAGCTTCCTTATTCTCCAATAAGTTCAAAGATTTTAATAATACAATATAATATCTTATCTTACCTTAATTTGTTTATTGTTTAATAAAAAAAAACAAACAACAATAATTCCAGTTACCTTCAATGCAACAACACACAGAATATTTTACCTTTTACCCCGCTCGTTCGAGAAAGGAAGAAACAAACGAAAGATCGATCCATCTTTCAAATTTTCCTCCCCCTCGATCGCGAAACCAAAACACAAAGTGCAAAGAGTAACACGAAATTTGTAATACAATATACACGTTTGTATAATTCATTTATCCTAACAAACGTACTTTAATATTTTCCTTGCTCTGCTCTTCTATATATTATTCCAACACAATTACAATTGGCAACTCGATTTCACACCGTCACTACTTAAAAATAAACGAAATGAAGCGAATTCAAATAAATTCAAATTATTTTGCACGATCCATTAGCATCCGACTCGAACAAGCTTCAACAAGATTTAACCGCACAATTCCCATTGATTAATTCCCATTGAAGGGAAGAAGAGGAGGGATTTCAGAATTTACCTTTGGCCCCCTTTTGTTGTTGCACGGCCGCAAGCCGTAATCCGCCGGCATTTTCGCGAGAGCTAACTTCGCGACAGGTGAAGAAGAAGAGCTTAAAACCCTCCCCCTGTACACGCTCGTTTCCACGAGTTTCGCGTGGGATAGAAGGAGGAGGAGGAGGAGGAGGAGGGAGCTGTATCACGCGATAAGCATCGTCGTCGCGATCGCTAAAAATGGATCCCGTCTCAGGCCGTCTACGATATCGAACCACGGCTGAGAAAAGGAGAGGTGGAGGGAGAGAAAAAAAAAAATAGAAGCTGAAAAGAGAAAGGGGCGATCGATATATCGAGGGGGGGAGAAATTATCTCGTGCATCGATCGACGCCTTGTTCCTTGTCTCTCTATTTAATTATCCCTCGCTCCGCTCCGCACGCCCCCCCCCCCTCCTCCGCGCGCAATGATCATTCACCGATTCACTTTCGATTTAATGCCCACCCCCTTTCATCCCTTCAGAGGAGGAGCAGGCTGTAATTCGATATTACGAATTTTTTGGATTATCGAATCGTTTCGATCTCGATCCTTTCTTCGCCTGTTAGTCTTCGATCTCGGGGAATCGTTAAATCGTTTTTAAATCTCGATTTAAAAAATTGGAGATCTTAACTCGTTGAAACGAGTTTCTCTCCAGAAAATCCTCCAACGGGATTAACCAATCCGAGAGAAAGGGTGGAAACGATTCTAGAGCGATTCCTCGAGAGAGGACAAGTGGTTGGAGTAAAAATTTTCCATGGAAGAGGAACGGTGATCACCGAAACGGTTTAAGATCGTTCGAGCAAGCGAAGGTCGAACGTTGGCCGGGGACGAGACGCGGGGAGGCGAAAGGTGGGCTACCTTATCGGGCGAGCCGGCGAGCCGTGAAATCGATAGCTCGATACTTTGCGCCGCCGCGCGCGGCCTCGTTCCGCCGTGAAATCCTTCTAACGAGTTTCCGCGTTTCCCGAACACAGCCGCCGTCATTCCTTCGATCCATCACCCTCTTCGATACCTTCTCGAAACAACCTTCCTTTTCCTCCCGCCGATTCCTCTCCTTCGCGGTTAATTTGAGAAACACGTTTTGCATTTGTATTCGTAATAGAATGGGTTTTTGGTGTTTTTGTGTGACACACAGGTGACGATAGTTTGGGACAATGATGCAGTTGAGATGACAAAGTACATGGTGTTCCTCCATAATAAGAATTATAGGAAAGGGGTCGAATGAAGAGAGAAATTTCGATATTTTGTAATGCATATCACCGAATTGAACGTGATTTTATAAAAGAAAATAAAGAAAAGTATAGAATTGAAAGAAACTGTTCGAGAGCATTTAATTTTTCCTCGTAGAATTTCATTTTCTAATTCTTATAATACCTTTCTCAAAATAATAATTTTTCCATCTTCGAATTCGCGACTCTCTCTAAAGAATTTTCTAAAGAAAACGCGACAGAGTTCCAAGACAAAGAGAGAGACGATGATATGACGTCTTACTTATGCAAGCTTACACCACTGAAAGTTACATACAAGCGTTTTAATTGTTTCCAAAAATTGTTCCAAATAATTCCAACCAATTATCCCAACAACTCTACAACACGCGATTCGATCGGGAAAAAATCCTATTCCAACTTGTAAGCTTGTTAGCAAACGTTCTCTTTGAAAGAATATTCTCTTTTTCAATTTTTCAACCTTCCTCGAACCTCTCCCACGAGGAGGAGGAATGAATTATACGCGATAATCGAGGGGAATCTCGATTGTCTAGGGAATTGCGAGTATCTATTTCCGATAGTCACGTCGAGGAGGACTTTGAAGTGGCGCGGCAAGAAGCACGCTACCTGTCGAGCGGGCACTTGTCGATAAGGAATCGCGATACGACGGCGCGATAAGCCGGCGCCAATTGCGGCTCGACGTTTCGTGAGTCCTTCAATTCCGCTTCAGGAACACGCGTTACAACGGCCGACCCTCGAATTCTCCAGCAAAATTTCTCTTCTTTCTTAATATTAATCGTGCCCCTCGGAATTTTTTTTAACGCGAACGATCATCATGCGCGAATGTATTGCGAAATTCGAGCCGAATTTGTTATCGTTGATATTACATTATCTTTCGAAAGAGAAGAGAATTTGTGATTCTAAAAGAAGGGCGAAAATTGAAAATTGAACGATTTAAAGTAGCGAGATTGAAATGTAATTGCGTATAAAAAGTGATTAGATAATTTACTTCGAACTTGTTCTTGCATCTTGTACGCGCTATCAAAAACACGTTTCTCCTTTCTTAACATCGTACAAGACGCAGGATCCGCTAATTATCCTTACTAACGAGTTCAAGTAAGAGAATGAAGATAGGAGTTGCGCGTCTCCTTTCCTGTTCTATTCTTCCGCGATTTCCTTTCTCTTCTTTCTTTAATTATACCGTGTCACCCTTTATCACCCTTTCAAATTTGATCTTACCTCAGTTATTAAGTCGCATGTCACGATTCTGAACGAAGATTTCTGAACATCGTTACATCAACCTTTATTTTTTTATATCATCGAGCAATTTAAATCAAGGATGCTGTCAAAAATATATGATATATCTCGAAACTTCTTCTTTTTCTTTACTCCAACAAGAGAAAAAAATTTGAAAACATTAACATATGTCAGTCTAACATTGTCAGAAATTTATGCTGAATCAAAGAAACAAAAAACTCGCGGAAGGATAAATTAATGCAGGAACAGAAGAAATCAAAGTGGGCCGATCTAAGATGATTGTCCCGGTTGCTTGCGGGTTGCAACCCAATCTTGCCTCGTCTAAAATTGGTCTCGAGCCGGCCTTCTCCAGATCGCTCCCCCGACTCTGTAATGAATCAAATCGAGTCCTTTGAGACGTTCGAGTTATCGTTCTCCTCGAATATTTTGAGCGCGATGCCGAGGAATTTCTCGAGCCCGTTGAATTATTTTAGCCCGGGCTTAGTTTGGGCACGTTCCAACTGGAACATACTAGTCCGAATCTAGACGATTCTGATCTATTCTCTTGAGCACCAAATATCTCTGGGCGGGTTCGAATATCTCTGGTGATTTTAATCAAAACCCTAGATTCTGTTACGAAGCTTGGAATCCGTCGAGTTCGCAAGCGGTGCTCATCGAGATCGATCATATCCGATTCCTCTTCCTCCTTTTTCCCAACCAACCGTGCTTTACTTCATTTAAAACATTCGATCTCGCGAATCCCTTTTTCTCGAGTCGAGTCACTTGTGGCCACCAATCGTACAAATTTCCTATCGAATGCGATCTCTTGGAGATCACAAACGTGACTCGAGCAATACGTATGTAAATCCAATTCTCCCGTTATTGTCCATTAAAGGCGGTCCAAGTGGCCGATATCAGTTGCATCGAGATCATGAGAACCGCTATTAAAGATGCTTAAATCAGGTATCCAATATCGCCACCGGTGAAACGCAATACTCGTGAAACTCGATAGGCAAAGACCTCGGAAGTCGCGGGACCGATAACTTCCATTGTGGTCGTTAATACCGGCTACTCGCAGTTTGCAAGATAACCTGGGTAAACGTATCTCGTTACGTATCGAGGCGAAAAAGAAACAATCGTCCCCCACTTCATTACGTCCACACTGCCGCGATCGTCGATAGAAACTCTGAGGAGGGTCCATCCAGATGACCGATTTATTATTATTTAATCGGCAGAGTTATTACTTTTCAAATATCTGGAGACCATGAAATAAAATAGAAGACAATACGCCAAAGTATTTTGACATTGAAGCTATTGTTTTCCATGCAAGGATGATATTCGTTCGGAAGAAATATCGAAAAATCATAATCATCTCGTTTCGAAGAAATGATAGAAGGCAGGAGATGATAGAAACATCGCTTTGCGGTGCAACATCGACGCGGATCGATTGACAACCGAATTTTGCCCAGCCTGTGCGAAATTTCGGTGCGCGCCAACTTTAATCACATTCGACACCACGGACTCGAGGTCAATTCCGGCCGAGGGGAAACCGTGCAAACAACAGGAAGTTAGTTAGTGGCCGTGCGGCTTTCGAGCGGGCGCACTATAAACGCGCGCATAAATACGTCCGGATGCGCCCGATGCGAGTTGGAGCAATAGATTCACCGAGGGATGCGAATAGAAACCGTGTCTGTGCAACGTATTCGCGTTGTAACGTGATATAATGGTCGCGGTATACACGCGGTGATTCGTAAGCGCACGAATATATATTTCCAAGAATGTCTCTCGTTCTCTTTTTTTTTTCTTTTTTTTTTTTTGACTGGGACAATGCGATTTTTTATCATCAGAGGGCTCAGAACAGTTTTCAGCTGTCGTCACGAGTACAAGGTTTCGTGATGGTTTTTGAAAGGAGGTGATACGTTGGGTTTGTGTGACCGTGTATTTAAATAGATGATCTTGTGATGCTTGATATCGATTACTTATTTTTTGATGAATGATGATTTTTAATTAAAAAGAGATATAAATTTCTTTATAGAAATGAAATATTTTTAACGTTGTTCCTTTGCCAACAGTTTAAATTGTCCATCGATATTGAAATATCGCGATTAATTGAGTCGAATTGAGATTTTTTTCCACCACCAGGCCGATGCTTCATCGATTATCGAGCGAAGATAGTGGTGAGGCCGATTATTAAAAAAAATTTGATTATTCGACATTCCTATCGCATACTAACGCGTATATTGTCGTGGAGGCATGCGATAAACAGAATCCAATGATATATAGTACGAAAATTTTTCCCCGAATATCTGGAAAACCAAAGCCAACCGGCGAATCCAATTTATATACGAAAAACAGAAAACAAAAAGAAAAACAACAGCTTTCCACGACATTTTTCAAATTCGTTCGAAACTCGTCAGAAGGAGACCTAATCGATAGCTTCGTCAACCGAAAACCATATATCGCGTATTCATTTATTTTCCATTATCTCCTTCCATCATTTCCACTTTCACATTTCGAATCTCCCGCACTTACGAACCACCCGGTACGTGAGCGCGAAGGGAATAAGGTCGATAGAGCGCCCTTAATTTCCTTCTCCCTTCTGTTGTTGTTCCGTGGGTGGGAAGGAGAGGGAAGGGATGGAAGAAAGGACACGTGGGGGGAGGAGGGGGGGGAGCGAAAGGCAGAAAGTTGGCCGGATTCCAAGCCTGTTGAGCGCCACGCCCTGGGGAAAGAAAAGCAAACGAAAAAGGGGATGGACTCGGAGGCTGGAAAATCATCGCTGCGATTCGAGCCAGGTGCCGATCGGCCGACCGGCCGACCGCTGTATATAGATATATAGATATATATAGATATATATACATATACACAGCAGACCAGGCCTCGTCGTGCCTGTTGCATCCTCTGTGCCGAATACTTCCGCCCTAGGCGAGTCCACGGCCTTTCCTTCCTTCATGTAGATGTTACCGGATATATATAACTTTCCTCCTCTGGATAAACGCCTTTCTTCTTCTCGACTGTGAGTTTTTCTTTTTCTTTTTTTTTTTTTTTTTAAGTAGTCTCAATCGTTTACTCGAATAGATCATCTCGACAGATGTAAGAAAGATGTTTGAAACTTAATATGAATAGGATTTTTGATTATCGGCCTCGAACGCTTGTAGTAAAATAGTATCATTTTTGGCAAAGGATATGATATTTTTAAATATCACAATGAAAGAATCGAGGAATCGTCCCATGCTCGAGAAACAAATACGAGAATTAAATTCGATAAGGATAAAACAATGTAAACATTGCTTTCGTTGACACCTCGATAAAATATAGCCAATACATTACGTTGTTGCTGTAACCAATAATAAATTTAAACATGGAAGGCAGGCTTTATTCCCTTCCTGCTGACTGAGTCTGAGATATCCGAGGCGGTTATTTGCCAAAACCAACAACAATTACACCGAATTTCCTTCTCAAGATTAATTCTCAAGCATCAATACGTGTTGGAAACATGAAACAGAAGTCCATAAGATTCGCTTATTTAATCCCTGTGCAACGTTGTTTAACAATATTCAAGCAATAAACGAGGATCGACGAGGGAGAAAGTCGTTGGGAATTATTTTCAACCCGTTGTAAAGAAGAAAGAAAGAAAGAGAGAGAGAAGGAGGAATAAATGAGACGATAATGAATGAACGAATTAATCGGGGATCGCTTAATTAAGCGATTCGCTGGAGCGCCCTTAAAAATTCATCGTTTCGAGGGTAGATAGGATTCGAACTCCTCCCTTATCTCCTCATTTATCGGTTGTCCGCGTAACGGATAATGGAACGACGACAAGGCGTGCACACCTACACGATAACATCTGTGCACGTCTGTCTGCACGGCCACCTCGATTTTATCCAGGCCCATCGCGGTGAACGATAACACTTCCGCCCATTACAAGGATCTCGCCTCTCTCTCTCTCTCTCTCTCCTTCTTGGCGGCCATGATTTTTCTCCAAGCTGCTCGTATCCCAAGAAAATCCAACGTGGTTATCGAATTAATAGCACGCCCTATGTTTCTTTTTTAATGTTAACGAAGTAACTTGAAGCATACACGTTTTGGCAAAGGAAATTACAAAGTTAATATTGTACGATAAATATACGATTTCTGGAATCTGATTTCTGGAATAGATTCAAAGTTGCATACGAGAGAAAGTTAATACTTTTTACAGGATTTCGATCTCTGCTCGTCATTTCTCGCGAGAACAAAGATCAAATTTGTGGAAAGGAATGATTATATTGCGTTTTCCTTCCTGTATACATGTCGGATCAAGCTAGCACGCGTGAAATTTAGTGGATCGAGAAACACATGGAAAATCACGATTTAAATCAAAGGCGAAAAGGAGACGTAAGATCGTGTGCGCCCCCCTCCTTCCTTCTTTTTTACGCCCCTTCGGGAATTTATTATGCGTTCGCGTTTCTTCGACGTATTACTCATTTCTCGGCGTACAAGCAACTCGTAAACTCGTATCGATTGAGAGAAAAACTGCAGAAAAATTTTTCTGGGAAAAATAGTTTTATAAATCGGCTGTACGAGGATAAATATATATATAGGAAGGGAAGGGGAGATAAACGTGTCGAGGGATACGTACGGGACGTGAATACAGATCGAAATAATAGGTGTGCAAGAAGGTGTACTGAAAGGAAAGAAGGATAGATTTGTAATTTTTATTTTATATATATATGGAGAAGAGAAAACTTTGAGAGAAATAATTGATCTCGACTTGATCTGCACTTTTAGATAAAATCGGGGAGAGAGAATGGAAAAAAGAAGCAATAAAGAACGCGAGGGATATTTGGAGAAATCGTTCGATCGAATAAATTCGACCCTCGAAATTATTCCCTCGTTTTAATTAGTGATTCACGATTATTCCTTGGCGGAGTTAAATTGGACAATCTTATTTATTGGAGGAATCCTGGCGAGGAGGAAATGTGTCGCGCGATATTACGAGGCCAAGTTGGGGGCCCGTGAAACGAAGGGATGGCCATTGCGGACGATCCTGATGGCTGGACTCTATGCTCAACTCTGAATAACGGCCTGGAAACTTTGTTGCAGCCGGAAATTCGGGCAAAACAAGTTCGAGGCAAATACGTTCCGATTTCGAGGGAAGGAAAATCGCTCTTCGCCGTTTTGAAATTGAAATCCGTGCGTTTCGAAGAATGAGGGAAAATTATTGTTATATCTGTTTTCAATATCGTTTAAAATCTGAGAAGAGAGAAGGTTTGATCCGGTTGTTTCAGTTGTTCGTTCCGTTTCTTCTTTTTACACGATCTATCTGTGCGTTCTATTTGACTAGATTGGTTCGTTCCACTTGTCCGATCGCGACTGACTTATTCTACTTGCCCAGCTACGCTCGCATTCTACTCGTCCGAAGGCTCGCTCTGTTTTTTTCCATTCGTGCCTTTCTATGCAACTATTTATTCAATGATAAACGACACTGAAAGGAATACTGTCAAGCATTGCCATTTATCATTGGCAACGAGTATGAATCGTGTGTGAAAATCGCAAACAAGTGAAGGATAATTGGGGCAGGATTTTCGAGGAAAAAAAAAAAAGGAAATCTTGTATCTCGGTGCACATTTTTCTGTTGGGACGAACAGGGGGAGATAAATCTGGATCCGGCGCGAGGCTAAATAAGAAAAATTCAGCGGGATTAATTTCAAAGGAACGGACAGGCGCTAGACAAAGTGCAAACTACTCCGCAAACCTCGGTAACCATCCTTACAAACTCGACACCTTGAACCCGACCGCAACACACCGGGCACAGAAAAACTGCTTAACAAACCGAAAACTGCTTGCTGTCAGTTTCAAGTCCGCGACAAAACTTGAATCGCCATCCAAAAAAAAAAAAAGAAATTGCGTTTTACACTTTCGTGATCACACTCGATATCATCGTTAATTGTATCTTTATTCGATTCCTCAAATAAGGCCAGATTCGATAATATTTCTCGAGCTTGTTTTCCACGGTGAACACGGTTTCTTTTAAATATAATAAAACAAAAAGTATATATAAATTGCCAAGTGATCGATCTTTATCCGTATTATTTAACAATTTTGTGAATTATAAAGTGATTATCATTTAATTCAAAAATTATGAAGGTAATACTCGTTTCATCGCGGAAAATATTATTTTAAATTGACAAGGCGATATGAAAACAAACCTCGAATAAGAAAAGATAAGAAACAAATAATAAGAAGAGGAGGATAACTGTTGAATCAACAACAAGAAGATATTAACTCGTCACTGAAAATATCTCATCCTTCCTTAAATCAACAAATACCAATCTTGAATAAAAGAGATAAAACATTGACAACAAATTAATGAGACAAAATAACAAGACGAATAAAAAAGATAAAAAAGTTTACCACGTTTCATCCCTTATCTTAAATTAATAAGACGAAATACCGAATAGGAAACGGATCCTGAATAAGAAAAACAGTGCAAAAAAAGGAAGAAGGATAACTCGAACGAAGAAGAGAACTCTCTCGTTCTCTCTCTCCCTACCTTAAATCGACAAATAACCAAGAAACAAATCCTTAATAAAAAAAAAAAAAGCCTAAACGTAAAAAAACAAAAGTTTACCTTACCCTAAAATTAACAAGACAAAACGGATTCTCAGTAAGAAAAGGGGATAAAGCTAGCCAAGAAGATTAACGTTCGATCAACTCGATCTTGGAATCGGCTCGTCATTTCGAGGTTAGGCGGGACGTGGCGAGCAACGCGCACGAGGAGAGCGCGCAACGGTGGCCAAGATCAATAGACGGGCCACGAGCCATCATCCCAGGCGACATAGAACCCGCTCGTTTTGATCTCTCGCGCAAGCGTCGTTCCTCCACGCTACGCTAATAACGGCCACGCTATAATGATAACGTCATCGGCGAGATCCCGACCGAGGGGTGGGAGAGGGCCCAGAAATTTTGCGTATGGGATCGAAGCGGATTCGAAGAGCACCGAGAAACAGCTGTCGAAGAGAATGGATTACAATTGGATCTGGATGAATGCATGAATGTCGAAGTGAGATTGGAAATTTGAAAGCTTCCAAACAATTTTCATACGCTTCGAAATAAGGGCTTCGTCCTGTGCGTCCTGTAGTTATATTAAATTGGAGATTAAAAAAAGAATATGATAAGTATCGTCGACACTTCTGATTAGCAATCTGATCTTTCGCGTTTGACTTGGATCTACAAGTACATATTGAACTCGATTCCATTACCGGGGGATCCGTTGGCGACTGTAGATCTCGAGAGGGGAGAGGGGAGGGGTGGTCGAATCCGGAGGGTTTGCTGATACGTTCGATCGGCCGCGTTAATTTGATTTAGTAATTCGGTTTGTTTGTGAGGCGCACGGGTGATTTGGGACGGATACTGTTCGGTGATTTAAAGGGTTAAAGGGGCGATCAGTGGGGGAAAAAGTGGGGGGAAACGTGTATTGAAAGTTATTTTTAATTTAATATCTCCCTTGTCTCATCTCGTCCTTTTATTTTTGTTCCGAAATTTGATTGTTCGTTTATTACGATTGAAAGAAACGTTTGAAAGAAGAGTTTTCTTCTTTGATTATTGAAAGTATATATTTGTTTTGGAGATTTTTCTTCTTTTTCTTTCGTTTCCCCCTTTCGTTTCTCTAATTAGGTGAAATTTGTTTTAGGTGTAATTATCTCGTGTGCTTGGATGATGCGTCTATGGATTTTTTAAATATCGAAATGTAAGAGATAAAACTTGAATAAAACGAAGATCGCAATAAAAATAATTATTGCAATTCGTTTTCTCGTCTAATGAACGCTTTTTTTTGTTTCCACTGTAATAATAAAAATGCTTTTGCGTATTTCAATAGAATTTGTTCTGGTTTATCTTGCGATTTTTCAAAGAAGATAATTTATCGCACGAGGATAACCACGAGGATTTGAAGTGTTTTCGATTGCGTCATAACGATAGAGATGTAGAAATAATATAAGAAACTTGGAGTAAACTTACTTTGAATAAGTAATAAAATGGATTTCAATTATTCGTTGCTGGATGCCACGACCAGACGCAAAGAGAAGAAAAGAAAAGATTTAAAAATAACTTGGATAAATAAATATTCATTTCTTCTATCGTTGTGATTATGAATTCGGGACGAAAATGTTCATATATTATTATTGTAAAAATAAATTGTATCCTCAGAGATAAATATATAATAAATATAATCCTTTATAATAATAAACGAGAGATATTACGTATAAACAAATCATTTGTTTTAATATCGAGGCTATCAAGCCGGCCAAATTAATCCGAATCAAAAATTTATTTTCACGATTTATTAAAAGACTTCCGCTGTTCTCCTCGTAATATTAAATATTTCGATAAATTATTACTTGTGTACAATACACACAATATCATCAATAATTTAATATTTAACGAATAAAACAAATTCTCTATAAATTTATTATTTGCTTACATCTGAAATCTACACAGCAAACAATCGATCCATCTAAATATTTAAATGTAAATAGGATAACAATAACCTGTATAGTGTATGGAACAAATAGTATTTGTAGCGCTCTTGTAATTATATATATACAGGTATTACGAGAACAAAAGAATCGCGAAACCTTTATTACAATTATCCCCATTCAATCTTTGAAACGAGTTCAATGACCTAAATTGAAAAATGTCGATCCCTGCGTCAACATTACAACAGATTGTATTGAAAGTAGTAAGCGTTTAAAACCAGTCAGACAAGAAGTCGGAAAAACGGATCACTGATCTCGTCCAAAGTTTCCTTATAATTCGACGGTGAGAGAGAAAAACGAGCGAGTGAGAAACTCTCATCTCCCCTTCCTCCAAAATTAGGGAAACTCTTTTTTTTTTTTAAATCACAACGCGTCCTACAACTAGATCGATTTTTTCCCTTCCATTTCAACTGATGGATGCGTACGTAAATGATGATAAAAGTAAACGTTACGGGCATGAACCGGTTACTTCACGAGAATTCTGAGGGTTTTAGAGGGAATAGGGTGGTTATAATCGAAACAACTGTACCCAAGTTGGCCCATTAAAGGGGTTGAAAATACCGCGTGAGCCTGACCACTGACCCATACTACTCGCTGAAGAACTCTCTCTCTCTCTCTCTCTCTCTCTTTCTCGATATCCTACTTTCGATGTGGCAAAGACAAGCCGTTTTGAACCTTTTGCCCAACAATTTAATCGAAAAACGCTGGAGACGATTAAAAATATCGGTGAAGAATAAATAATCGAAGGAGATGGAAGATAATCGACTCTTTCGATAATTTGATCACAAAAGATTCGTGCAGAAGGCGAACAAAAGCGCGTTCCAATTTAATTAGTATTTCGGTGATCCTCCCGTGGCGAAATTTTAATTTGGCGACGAGAGAGACACCACGCACGGTTGTGTTATTAACCGAAATAAACGGACGAAAACAACGGTTAATATCAGCACAGCGTGGATAAATATCAGACGCCGGTTAACGCGCTTTGAACGCGAGTTTCCCTCGTTATATACCCGACCACCGACACGATTACACCGTAACACACGTTGCACTTTTTCACGCGCAGCAAGATAAATCCTGTCGCGGTGTCACGAGCTGTTCCAGATCGCGAACGAAATCACACTCTGTATGCAAATAACACTGTTAGAAAACAAATACCGTGGTCAGGATGTATATATATATATATCAGGAAGGGAGGGGGAAATTACTCTGGGCCCGTGTGAATTATATCGCTCGCTTGCCTAGCTTCCTGTCTTCCTTTATGGAAACTGGTGGTGCAAGAAATACTCCATTGCCCGAACATAACGAGGGATTAATAAGATAAGGTGTACGAATCTGTTTAATCTATAAAGTCGAGTGGAATAAAATTGCGTCCGAAGAAGATACGTTATTTGTATTTATATTTATCATTGTACACGTTTACAACGAGTTCGAATATTCAGATAATGGAGATTCTATGCTGTGCTTATGTACAATACAGAAAAAAGAGAAAAATGCATACAGAATTACACGGGTTTGCTGGACATAGATGCGTGCAACAGAGACGGATATATCGACAGGGAGTGAAATAGAGAGATGGACGAGGTAGAAGAGAGAGAGAGAGAGAGAGAGAAAATGACACTTGCACGTGTCGCTTTGTGATGAATGTCGAAGCGGAACTGGCGAGCGCAGAATTGTAAAACGAGAAGGAACACGTTCCAGAGATTATACATAGGCTTGGTGGTATCTTGAATTAACGAATCGAAAATGAATTATTTCTCGAAATTTTTAAGTTTAAAGATCGAGGTCGATGCTTGATCAGCACCAGATCAGCATCCACGTATTCACAGTCCATTTAATAGCAACGTTGCAACGTTCGACGTTCCACGTAATAGGAGGCTACGACTACAGCTATTGTCTGTGGATGAAACAAGATCGAATCGTTGCTAATGATTTTGAATTTTAAGATACGCACGATCGTTCAATTTTATTGTTCGATTTTGCAAAATCTCTTTTCGTTTCGTTTCTCGTATGATTTGTATTTATGGAAAAGTGGATATTTCCGAATTAATTCTATTAAGTTTTCGTGATAATTTTTCATTTTGCCAACGGACCGCTTATTTACCAATACGCGAGCAGCACGTACGAGCAACCAAAACATTTTGATTCGATATCCAGGCGATCCAGGTTGTGCATCGATGCTGTATTTTGTTAAACGGGCGCACTTTCTCGTTAAAATACACGTAATTAATACGAATGTGTGTGGATTAATTGCGCCCCTGTCAAATGGGCGACGACCTTTAAGGTTTAAACTCGATCACCATCGACATATTCGTATTAATTACACGCGTTTTGATAGAATATGCCCATTTAATGGAAACAGGCCAGCATCGGCAATCGTTTCACCGATCGAACCACCGCAATGACAATCGTTCACACGTTTCAATTCTAATTCACGAAATTTTTGATTATATTCTTCGTTTTTTTTTCTTTTTTTATGTTATTATTCTTATATAAAATACAATTCGATCGATTTGTTTCTTAACTCGTTAACGAACAATGCCAGTTAATTCGTCGATATTTTTCGATCCCAGAGAAAAGTTGTCGACAAGGATCGACACGGAACGAGATGCACGATCGTCCAAGACACCTTTCCCCTTCTTTTAATTAAACGTTAGTCTCTTAATTAGAGGCGGTATTTTATATTTGATACTTTCGTCTCGCAATGACAAAAGACGTCGCTTAATTAGAAATCTCTGTCCGTATAATACTCTCGAGTTGATCGGCGGTGAAAGAACGAGACCGACTCGGTTATTCGCCTCCGTTTCTGTTTCAAAAATTCAACGAAAATTTCTCACTCCTTCGATCGATCAATCCCCTCGCACCAAAGATTTTCCTTTTTTCTAGAAACAGAGAGGAATTGACGCGTTGAATTTTTCACGTTATTAACAGTTCTACAATTCTTTATTAATTAGCATCCCCGCGTCGAGAAGGAAATAACACTCCCGTGTGTCGAACCTGTGTGATTCGGATTCGGGTGATCGATCGCGTCTCCAGAGCTTTTAGCTTTCGTCCGGATCCTTATTTCGAATAAAATCCAATTTTCCAAACTGGTGGAATAAAGAAATTTATCGAGCCTCTCCTCAAATATTTTTCTATCGTTGGTTCGACAGTTCCCTGTCGCGAGCCGCCCTCTTTCTCCTTTCGTTTCCGCGAGATCGAGCGGAGGAGGAATCGTTAAGCAAGAAGGGTCGAGCCGGATCTTTCCTCCTCCTCCTTATTCCATTTCCAATTCCTCGCGAGTTTTAAACGCACCGTCCCGGAAACGGAAGGGGGAGGAGGAGAGTATTCCTCCTGCGAATTCGACGAATCGAGGAATTTACGGAGGGCGCCCCCAGCGGGACACTCGAGGATTATTTTCATCCCCGGAAATTCTGTTTCTCTCTCTTTCCCTTTTTACAACCGCCACATCCCCCCTCCAAGATCGCAATTATATTCGAGCCGCCGCCACGGGGGTAAATATGTACCCAGAAGTGAGCGCGACGGGTAGACAAAAGCGTTCCCCTCCCCCCGCTATAATCCGCGTTTATGAAAGAGAAACAAAGCGATGAAAGAAATTAAAGTAGACTTCGGGGGAACGGTGGAAAAAAACGTTTGGGGAGAGGGGATCGTTGGAAATTAGACCGACCGCTCCTTAGAAAATATCATAATAGCGTCGCTGACCGAGTGGCTCGATCGACGTCGAGCGAGAGAGAGAGTTGGACGAGGAAGCTTTTTTTTTAAAGAAGCAATCCGTGTTCAGGCTCGAAAAATTGAATATTACGAGCGAGTTAAACACTTCGAAAGATCGCGAGTTGGAATCGCCGATTCGCAATAACTCGCGGTGGAGGAGGTCGAGCAAAGATACTTTCGAATATATATCTCTCGAACGATCGATCGATCTTCTCACCGATTCGTTTCGCGGGAAACGTTGGGCCGGTTTCGAGAATCAATGGAAATACTTGTAACTTTCTTTGTCCATACGTGTGTATCAAAAATCGTGAATTCGAATTTCATTTCTCGTGGTTTATTGTTATTTTTATTAACGTTGTATTGTAAACGAAAATAAGTCTGGTCGATCGTTGATTATTCTACTCGTATCCGATTAATAGTCGATTTTACTCAACGCGTTCGTTCCAATTCGATGAGCGATTATCGTATCCGGGGAATTAGCCAAATCCGCCACATCCACTTCATAAATTTTCAAATTTGATTTTCTCCAAAAAAAATTCCTCCAACGCGATTATTCCTTTATTCGCGATACTGCGATTACGCCATCGCGTAAATACCTCGATATTAGAATAAATCGAGAAGAGATATCGTTCGATATCGCGATTCTTCGTAAAATATTTTCTCTCCAAATTTCCTAACAAAACTAACATTATTCCTTGAAAAATTCGCAATCGAAAATCGCAGAAAGATTCGCGGCCGAACAACAAACGAAGTGAAAAGAATTTCTATCCGATTCGTTCTCGAAGGGAACGCGAATGGACAGGGGATAGGAGGGATAGAGCCCTTGAAAAGGTATTCCCTGGTTTCGATGGATCGATCGATATGCGACCAAGATTCGACAATGGGTTCTCGAGTTGCCGCGAAATGCCAGCGTTAAACCGTCGAACGAACTTTTGCGCGGCCAACAGCTCGAGAACCGTAATATCGACTCTTGTTCCCCATCCGTCCCTGTCGACCGATCGGATGTCCCCGTCTCTCTCTCTCTCTCTCTCTCTCTCTCTCTCTCTCCCCCTCTATCTCTCGCTCGTTCGCGGCTCACTTGCCGCATCATTCAGCCGTGCGAATGCACCGGGCGAAACCTTGCGCTCGGTTAATTCGCGAACACTACCGACACCCTCCCCCTCCAACGTAAAACCGGTCGAAACGAGATTCTCGTTTGGACCGTCCGCGTCGTTATTTGCGGCATCCTCTCCTTTGTAATCAATGGAAGGCACGGAAAAGTGTCCCTCAAAGCTCGAGTATGCACTCTATCGAGCCTCGTGCATACACACGGACGCGTTTAACCCCCTCGATCTGGATCTCGTTAAACAGTAGCGGCGATGCGTGAATCTTTCTCGCCGATTCGTGTTTTCGACGACGTGTCTGCGGGTGACAGGAGCAGGGGAGAATGTTAGGAATGAATGAAGTTTTGATCCTTCTCGCAAAATCTTTAAGATCGAGACGTGCCGTTATAATGCCGGATATTAACATGGAAAACGAATAACAAGTGGTAAAAGGAGCGATGTAGAGTCGAGGGAAAAAAATCGATGGGTTACTGTTTAGGGTGTAAAGGGTCACGTGGTTTGTCGCAGCGTGTCACCGCCTCCCTGTTTCTCTTCCCCTTTTTACGAACTGTGTGTGTGTGTGTGTACGAAACTTTAGGAGGGAACATCGAAATCCAACGCCACCGCCCGAAAATTCAGACTTGGATGCACGTAACCCGTGGAATCCAAACACCGCCACCGGATCTTGAGGCAACATCCCGTGTTGTCGCATCCCGTTTCCCGACCGCGCTCTCCGCGGTGGAGAAAAAGAAAAAAAAAAAAAAAGGCCAATAAAACTTCCCCGCGTACACGTCCCCGCGTTTCACATCCTACTCCACCACGGTTCCATTGTGCGAGCAAGGAACAAAACCAGAACTGCATCAACGATATATCCCTTTGAAATCTAAAAATATACATATAAGGGGGAGGGAAAAGAAGAAAAAAGAAGAAAGAATCTGCTCCCCTCGATTTTCAACCCTTCGATCGGAGAAAGGAAAAATTAACGATCGATCGATCGATCGATGGAACGAGGCAAGGTTAGGGGCGGAGGAGGAGAGGGAAGAAAAAAAATTGGATAAGAAAAAAAAGGAACGCGAACGATCGAAAGCGAAAAGAGGGGAAATAAAGGGGGAAAAAAAAATATGGAAAAAGCTTTGAACGAATGGAACAGCCGCAAGGATACACGCTTTTCACGAGCAATTGAATCGAAAGGTTCGGATACCTGACGGTTTGAGTACGCAGGTGTGCACGCGCAGACGCGCGTTTACACTGCGTATCCAATGTTTATCCCGACGAGCGCGCAAGGGGGGAGAGGAGAGGAGAAGAGACGTCCCGATTCCGGAATCACGCGGATGGAAATTTTCAATAGTCGAGAATGATGCTGCCTCGAGAATTTATCACTCGAGGCATCGAACGACTGTAACCGTTCGACTGTGTAATAATAATTACGAATAAATGTTATTTTACACTTTTTCAACTTGGTTAACTCGATGATGGAAAGAATATTGGAACGAAACGTGGGGTCGAATCAAAATATCGAAAACTGTTGTGTTTCAGATTTTCACATCGTGAAAAATATAAAATTTAGACACGTTATTGGCAGATAAATATTTCGCGATATATTTCAGGAAGGGAAACGCGAGCTTTGGATACCGCGTCCCTCGATTACATTATATGCTCGATTGGCCGATGTGTCGCGGATTTTCCTCAACCGTGTGGGCGTGCATACACACGTGCACCCGCTCCTCCACTTTTGTCACGCCACGTATTTCGTCTTTGTGACGTAAAACGGTGCTGCTGTTGCTGCTGCTCGGCGATACACACGCTGAATGAACCCCCGGACAAGCCACGTCCTCCCGGAGAGAACAGAAATGGAAAGTTCAAGATTAAACGCGGAACGGGTTTCTTTGTTAGAGGAACGAGGGGCACCCTCGTGCTGCTGAGTTTCAATGCTCGGTACGAATTTTTTCAAGGGATGGAAATTTTTCTTACACAGCGGTGACAAAAGTGCACAACCCGTGTATATATACACACATATATATTTATATGAATATTAGGTGCACGAAAATTTTGACTCGATAAATTCTATATATATATATAAATAACATTCTAGTTTAATTAATTAATCCGAAATCAAAGATCAAGGGATAAATAAAAAAATACCGCAATCAGAGTCCGCGACAATTTCCCTTTCAGGCGAAAAAAACCAGCCCACGAAAAACCAGCGTCGGATCAAAGAGACCGAAAAGAAGGGAAAGAAGGGAAAGAAAAGCGAAGGATGAAGAGCGAAAGGACGAGGTGGAAAAGCATCCTTGGCGGTTTCTCGAAGAGGTGGTGGTAGTAGGCAGATACTAGGAGGGCTAATCACGGGCGAAAGAGTAAGGACGAGGGAGGCAGCAGGTGAGCGGGCGGGGAGGCGGCAGGTAGGCAGGGAAGCAGGAAGAGGAGGAAGGAAGTGCGCTTGCGCGGTGGTACGGCCGGGCTAGACGCGAGAGCCGCCACTCCCGAGCGCGTAGCGGTGTAGCGCGGGTGCTGACCGAGTGTCCCCGTGAGAGAAGAGCGAGAGAGAGTGCGAGAGCGCGAGCGAGCGAGAGAACGAGTAGAGAGTGTGAGAGAGAGAGAGAGAGAGAGGGAGGAGAAGAGAAGAGAGAAGAATGTCCATCGTCGAAGGAAGGATCGGCAGGAAGCGGAGCCCGCGGCAGGACATCATCGACGATCGTCAGGCGGCTCCGTGCTTGTAGGACGAACCGAAAAAGAAGGAAAGAGAGAGAGAGAGAGAGAGAGAGAGGTGTTCTCCTCGAAGAGGATCCTCGCCGCTGTTCTCCCTCCTATCTTTTCGCCGCGTTTCCCTGTGTGCTCTCGACCCGACGCAACGATTCCCCAACCTATCTCTTCCTCCCTTCCTGTATTCCTCTCCCCCCCTCCCTCTTCCTTCCCTCCTGTATCCAGGTGAGGAAAAGAGCAGGAACGGTCGTCTCGTCTCTTGCGAAAAACGGTGGAATCAGAGGTGAAAATCGTCTCTCCCTTCCTGAGAGGAACGGTGTCGCGTAATAGTGCGTAGCGAGGCCGCGACGGAGACGAATACGGGATAGTGCGTAATAAGTGGTGTGGTCCCTCGAAACGAAATAATAATAATCCAAACTCTATTTCTCCGTTCGAAAAACGGGATAGAGAGGTTACAGCGTTGTGTACAACGCCAATTGTGGAAATCGAATCGATGGGGGAACTGTATTCGTGTACGGTCGAACCAGTGAGCCGCGAAGATAACGAACGCTGAAGGTGACACCAGCGGGTAAACGATAAATATTCGCCGCGTATTTCGGTGAAGGCTTCGAGGCCGAAAAAAGACGACGAGGGAGAGAGAGAGAGAGAGAGAGAGAGAGAGAGAGAGATTACACAGAGAGGTGGAAGAAGAGAAGAGGATCTCGTCGTTCGTTGTGATATCTGATCGCGAGTGATAAAGCCGAGAGAAGGACCGGGGTCTCTCGGGGCTCGGCCGCGAGGAAGAGATCGTGTGAGGTGATTCGAGCGGCGATATACATACACACGCACGTACACATACACACACACACACACACACACACACACACACGTACACACAGTGTTTCAAACGCGAGTGTCAGTGAGAAGCCGAGACATTTTCTGGGTGAAAATTTTCAACGACAGTACATATCCGACTTTACTTTAGGCGGACCCGATTCAAACGAGGAGAAGGAAGAAGAAGAAAAAGAAGAAGAAGAAGAAGAAGGAGAAAAATAGCGAGGAAGAGAAGCGAGAAAGAGAAGAGTGGAAGAGAAAGAGGGAGAGAGCAAGACGGAGGTAGGAGGGCGGGGCGGGTTGGGGGGAGGTAGGGCGGGAGGAGGAGGAGGAGGAGGAGGAGGAGAGAGGTGGAGGAGGAAGAAGGGGGGAGGGTGAGACGCGGACGGCACGCAGAGAGGCGCCGGGTCAACGCGCCAGGTAACAACGCCTCAGGACATCCGCTCACGTCCTCGTCGCCGACGTCCTTCCCGTCGTCCTCGTCTTCGTGGCCGTCGTGGACGGCGCCGCGCCGTTCTCTTCTCCTCGAACAACGTGGATACCGAGCCTCGTCCCACGGATATTACCATGTCCTTCCACGCCGCCTCCTGGAGCTTCGCCCTCCTCGCGGCCACGGTCGCGTTGCTGCCCGCCACGCATCGTGCCCCGTTCGCGCAAGCCGCGTAAGTACACAAATTCTTTTCAATTCCATCAATGTGCGTGTTCCACGCTCCGTGTAGATAAACGTGTAAACTCCGCGAGAAGATTGCAAACTTTCGTTTCGTTCGATACATATATATATATATATATATATAACATCATCGGATAGATTGAACAGACCGATTAAATAGCGCGGATAGAACGATAGCTGACCTCGCCGAAAGAGAGGCGCAATTCGCGACGGTGGAAACGTGGTTGTAGCCGGCCACCGCTCGTATCCTCGAATCGATACACGGTTGAAACGCTCGGTTTCTAACTTCGGTCCCTTTGAACTTCCCATTGAAGTTCGCCCGTGTTCGGATCGGGTTTCCACGAGTTGATGCGCGTTGATGACGATGATCGGTGACACGCGGCAGTCTTTCGCCAAACTCTCTTCGAATAATTATTCCCTCTCTCTCTCTCTCTCTCTCTCTCTCTCTCTCTCTCTCTCTCTTTTCTCCCTCCTGGATGCACCCTCTCCTCGTCGTGACCTCGAGCGGAGTCGAGCCGAAGTTAATCGACGAAGCCTAATGTGCCTAGAATACCACGCCGCCAATCGATAGGCTTGCAGCTGATTCCACGCCGCGGCCTAGGTGCAAGGATTTAATTAATGATCCATAATCCTATATCTCGATTACGTGTTTCGCCTGCGGTGAGCCGTGTGCATGCAGCACACTATCGGGCCACGCGAAATTGGTCGATAAACGGATATAATGGGGGGAGGGGGCGGGAGGGGAGGGGGGAGGACAGAAGAGGAGAAGAGAAAAAGGAAATATATACGCGCGTCTCGTATATATACACATACATACGTGTGTGTATATATATATATATATATACACGGTTTAACGAGCGAGCGTGGCCAACACGATTACCGAATACGATATCCCACGTGCGACCCTGTGCGCGCGACCAGACATCTCTATCTTTGACGATACGACGAGGAGGAGTTTGCGAGGTTGTATCACATTGTTCTCCGCCTGGATCCACGTTCGTGATTGCATGTAAATGAGTGGGAACATGCAGGCTCTACGTTGCACGACTCTCCAGACGTGCACGGGCTCTTTCAATGATCGCACAATGACGACGCCCGCCCCCTCCTCCACCCTCCCCACCTTGTGACTCGAAGACGACGAGGACGGCGGCCAGGCGTCGTCTCGCGCTTTAATGGAAGCGGCGCGCTCGCTGTTACGTTAAAAAATTCATTCCCCCCAGGAAGAATCGCATCCGATGATCGTTGCAGCCGCTCTCTCTAATTGGATCGCGTTAAGTTTTCATCTCTCCGCTGTTGCTACCACTAGTACGCTTTCAACGAGGAAGATTTGTCTTGTTAATTGTTTCCTAATTGGTTTTTCTGGCTTGTTCTTGGTTTCCCCGGATATTTTTCCCTTCCTTCCTTCGTTTGGCTAGTTTTTCCTTTCGATATTTCTTCCTTGGGGGGAGGGGGGAGGGGAGGGGGAGTTTTTTTTATTTTTATGAATGGAAAGCGCATAAAAGCGTTTCGGGAGAGTCAGAGGGAGGAGAAGATATATCGTTTCGTCGATTTCGGTGAAATATTTTTTTGTTACTTTTCAAGAAACGATGGATCGGTTTTCATTCAATGGAAACAAACAAATTGGATTAGGATTGATCGCGGGGGGGGGGGGGGAAGGACCAATTTTCATTTCTCTTCGTGCCATACGTCGTAAATACGAAATTATCTATCGGTCTTACTTACTAAAGTTTATAGATGCAATTGATTTATTGCTATACTTTGTCTCTGCTATAAATACATACGTCGATATATCAATCACCAATCAACTTTCAAATAAATTATCTTCTCCACCGGAGGAGAGGAACTAAAGTCGGTTAATATATTTTTACTATTTTTCAACGGGACCTCGTTATTAGAATTCCCTCGTTTCCTTCGATTTCTCCAAAGGAAAGGAAACGAATATTTCGCAAATTATTTCGAGAACTATAAAATATGAAATAATACCTTCACTACATCTTCCTACTTCTTCCCTGTAAAAATCAGATTTTTTTTTTTTTTTTACAAATTTACAATATACTTTCCCCCATTTTCGAATTATAACTAATTTAATATCACCTAGATACGAACAAATTTACTCCAAAAATACAAGAAAGGAACGCTGTCAAAGAAAAGCGCGTAAAACCACGCCACGAAGAAATAACAAAACGTGTTATATATAATCCATCCGCATGATCAAAGGTCTCGTGACTAGCGAGCACAACGGAGCTCGGCTTTATAGCGTTTAATAACCGAATGGAATACACGTTTGGTTAATAAATACGCGATCGCGCGTGTGTATGTGTGTATGCGCGACGCACGAAGGCTTAGTCGGTACACAGGCCACCGCTGTCTCGAGAGTGACAGCGGCATCGCGAGAACAATGGCGGAGCTGAAATTAGTTGTACCGGCTCATCCCTTCTCGCATTAACGCCGCGATCCAGTCGCCTCGTATACACGTAATCCGCAAACGTTTCTGTAACCCGAGCGGCTGATATCGAGCGCCATTTTCCGACAATGTTTAACACGTTTACTTATCAACCACCGCCACCACTGACAGCTTAATCGATTCTAATAACGGAGAGATATTCTTCAAAATGCACCATCATTCAGAGCGACGCGCTCTTTTTATACATATCTCCCTTCTTTCTCTTCTCTCAACTTCCATGGAATAGTCGTGCTCGTGCGAAACGACGGGATTTATAATTCTGAGAAGATTTCGATCTCGTCGAGCAACAATTTTTTAAAATAACATACTCGGTCTTTAATTTCGAGAGATTTATCTTCGAAGAAGGGGGCAAAGAGGATGAGAGAGAGAGAGAGAGAGAGGTGCACGTCGAAATTGAGGTGCACGTTAGAGGAAGGAAAGCAAAGCCCCCGGGTGAAAAACCATCGCTTTATCCACCGAATCGCCGCTTATCCAATTACATCGCAATCCTATCCCCATCGTATATATATGTATACACACGTACAAACACATACACACACACACACACGGTGCATCGGCTGTTTAGAGTCGAATCGCATCGACGAAATCCTCGGGAGCCGACGATATTAACCTTAGCAGGGTTTGGCTCGCAACAAAATTTCGAGCGGGGGCCGCGCTCTAATCCAACGAGGAAGGGAAGGGGTGTAGTTAGGTATAGTCGAAGGGATTATCAATATTTACGCTCTTCCGGCGGCGAGCTCGCAGCTCACAGCCGGGTCGTTCCACCTGTTTTCTCCTCGAGGGCCCTGCTGCCTCTCTCTCTCTCTTTCTGTGTAGCCTCCTCCAAACCCCTACGAGTACCAACCGCGGACGGGTTCTGTAGTGTGGTATCGGTGATCGCAGTAGAGCTCTCGAGCAAGAGGGTGCTCCCGACGTGGCAGAGCTCCAAATCCTCCTACGCCGTCGTTACCACCACCCATCCTGGATTCCTGGATTCCACCGACGCACGTCTTCCTCCTCCCCGTCTTATCGAGGAGAGACCCTTTTCGGACCCCCTCCCCCTTTGTCTTCCTTCCTTAAGAGGAGTCCTCACACTCCTCCCCGCCCCTCGAGTATTATATCTCGTTCCCACTTTTCTCGAATCGAAATCCACTCTTCGTTGACGTTCCTCTTCCTCTTCTTCTTCTTCTTTCTTGATCTGTGCCGGTGTGGATCCATAATAAGGGCGGATTCGTGCCCGATTTCGCGGGGCGATTGAAACGGGGTGATTGTGGAAACGGTATACAGGAGGAATACGAAACAACGTTCCTCGGCGGAGCTTGAGGCTAGGCGGGCTACGCTTCTTTGTCTTCCTCCCCGGAGAGAACTCCCCGGGGCCTTTCAGCCTTTCTTCTTCTTTTTTTTTTTTTTTTTAGTAAAGCGAAATCTTTATATGTGTTACGTGCTGAATTTATAGCCGTGTAATACGTTAGGACGTACGTGTCGGATTGTTTCGAGAAGAGAATTCTTCTTTCATTTGAATGAAAAATTGGCAGCAATTTTCACATCCGTTCGATATCCTTTTTCATATTATCCAATCGTAATAATCCTCGGGATAATTCTTGCCTTCCGCGAAGAGAAGAAAGAGGCTTCTTCTCGATTCGGGGGGAGCGCGGGGATGTCGTTAACCGTGGTCGTTTTCCCTTGGAAAGGAAAGGGCGCGTGGCGCGGGACGAGCGGATTGAAAACGGATGCGGTGTTTTTGCCGGTGGAGAATCCGGTGGAGGGAAAACGTCTACCGCGACGAAAACGTGCCAAGTCATTCGCCACTCGGTCTGACCCACTTTCCGCGGAAGCGTAAAACGCGCGCACTTTGCCACGGCGATCCGGCCAAACTGATTTCCCCCTTTTTTTCCCTCCTCTCCTGCCGATTTCTATACGCGGCTGCCTCGCCGTTTCTTCTCTTTTTTCTTTTTTTTTTTTTTTTTCTCTTCGGTAGACACAATGAACGAAGAGCTGAAAAAGAACGCCAATCTCTGTGCACGCCTCTGTGATTCTACGTTACTCGATGATCGCGGCATTCGTCGCTGTGTTTTCGCCTCTTTTTCTTCTTTTTCTTCTTTTAAATTGTATCAAGGTTTCCTCGAATAATTTTAACAACGTTCGATTCTATCTACCTTCTATTCCTAAGCAAACTCATTATTCATTTTCGTTTCTTCTTCTTCTTCTTCTTCTTCTTCTTTTTTCAAATTGTATCAAGGTTTCCTTGAATAATTTTAACAACGTTTGATTCTATCTATCTTCTATTCCTAAAAAAATTCATTCTTCATTTTCGTTTCTTCTTCTTCTTCTTCTTCTTTTTTCAAATTGTATCAAGGTTTCCTTGAATAATTTTAACAACGTTCGATTTTATATATTCTCTATTCTTAAGCAAACTCCTTCTTCATTTTCATTTCTTCTTCTTCTTCTTTCAAATTGTATCAAGGTTTCCTCGAATAATTTGAACAATTGTCCAACGTTCGATTCTATTGCTGAGCAAACTCATTCTACTTTCGTTAAAGGGAAGAGAAGATGTTGCGATTAAATTAAATTTATACCGTTTGAAATCGAACTTAATTACGTGTTATTTTACCTCTCTCTCTTTCTCTCTCTCTCTCTCTCTCTCTCTCTCTCTCTCTCTCTCTCTCTCTCTCTCTCTCTCTCTCTCTCTCTCTCACTCACGAGTCGAATCCCCCGAGAATCTGCTGGAATCGGGCGGAACGTTTCTTCCGAGGCGAGGCATTCTTAATTAGCGCACCGTTTAAGAAACACGTAAAAACCCGACACTTTGAATCCCCCTTCGCGCCTTTCAAGCCTTTCTGTGTTTACGTACACATCGCCACGGTTCAGCGCAACGCCACCGCCCAAGACTTAATTAAGAACAACAAATAATTATTCGCCTCCGCGAGCGCAAACAATTATTACGCGCGGCACGACTTGTCCAGCGGCAAATTTACCTGTTACAATTTCCACGCAGGCTTCGAGACGAAATCAGAAACGTCTTTATTTTATCCTTATCCTCGCTTCTTCAAAGAAGAAATTCTCCGTCCACTTTAAATGTATTTTCGAAAAGAAAAGATTCGCGTTGCGGAAAGATAAAAAGAGGGGGATAAAAATGTAGAAGGAGCGCGCGAATATTTCGAATCTCTATGCTGCGGCCGAGTCGAAGCGTGGAGTAATCAGCGGTGGCCGCGCTGTTAATTATCAACGACACTAATGGATACGATTCGATATTGCGATACACCGCGAAATCCTGCGGTGAATCCGCGCAAATTTGATAATTCGCGGGGAGGGGACGCGTCATCCATCCGTCCGCCCGTCGAGGCAAGTTATGGATTTACGTTGGCCTTTAAAACATTTAAAACATTGTGTAGAAATCTCGTTTAAAGATCTCGGCCGATTAACCGTTCTGTTTGAAATAACGTTTGATGAACGAATCTAATCTACGGCCGAAATTAATGAACCGCGATAAACTTGGCGTGTTTTATTAACGCGGATTGATATAATACCGGCACAGGGGAGGAAGAGGGCAAAGTGACGATATAAATCAGGATAGAGAAACTAGAGAGCCTGCGTCACCGCGTTTTCGAATGAATTAATAATAGTCGAAGAAGCATAGAGTGGAACGAATTTCCGCGCGTGTATTCAATTCTGGTGGAAAGGAAGAAATTGATTGTTGTTTTCTTAGTGTCTGATTGTTTCTTAAATAATTATTCTTTTTTTTTAAATCATTTCTTATTGATTTTTCCCTCGGGAAAAAGTAAAGAGTAATAAAATATAAGAGTAATACATTTTGCTTTGTATCGAATGAAAAGTAGTATGGAATATATTGGCGGGGAGACAGTTAATTTCGAAATAAATTCGATACTTTTATTTCTTTCCCGTTTGAAACTATAAATTTTTTTTCTGTGGAAAAACGTTAAATTGTTAAACAATACACCAGACGTAATACATGGAGGATGAAAGAAACGAAATAACGGAAAATGTTTATTTCAACGCAAAGAAAAGAAATCTGAAAGTGATGTTAAAAAGTGCTATAAAAAAAAAAATATATATCTTGTGAAACTTTTCAATCTTTTAACCTGCCACCTTTTGAACTTTAACTATCTCCATTTAATTACCCGATAAAAACTGTAAAAAGAGATAAGTGATAAAAGAAACAACGTAATCAACGAAATGGATAATATCCTAAGAACACTATACTTTTCCGATTGTTCCAATATTTCTAAAAGGTGGCTCAAACACTGTGCAACAATTGTTGCAATGAAATATAAAATACACCAACTGCCTCCAAATTTAACCAACTCTTCAACAACTTATACTTTATTTAACACGATTTATTACAATTACGAATCAAATCTAGAAAAACTTCTAACGGATATAAAATATTCTCAACTCAAATCTCAAACGACGAATAAATAAGAAATGGAAAAATAAATCGAATTTTTCCTCCATCCTGCAACATCCAACCGAGAGAAAGAAAAAAAATTAATCATCCGCTTAACAATTTCCTATCTCAACCAACTAAAAAAAAAAAAAAAAAAAAAAAAAAAAGAAGAAAAACAAATCGAAGAACGCGTCAAAGAAACAAAGAAGCCTCGAGGAACGGATTATTGATATGGAAATGGCAACGAAGAGGGGAGGGGTAACGAGAAGAAACGGGCGGACGAATGCATATTTGATAGCGCGCGATTATTAATGCTCGCTTACGAGCGAGATGATTGATGGAATTGCGGGCCACGGGGGGCCTTAATGATTTCCTCCCGTAATACACGAGCCGCGATAATCGCGGAATTTCCGTTTGTCTCGATACGATGATACCCCTCCTCCTCTCTCTCTTTCGCCCCATCGAAACGAGCCGTAACAACGAAAGAACCGTTTCGGTCTTCACGGCTTTCCTTTGAGAGAACGGGCACGATAAGCCCCTGGTTGGCTGAGGGTGGTGGTGGTGGTGGTGAGAACACAATGGAGACATGCTTGCAAATATCGGGAACGGCCTTCGTGTTGTGCAAGAACCGTTTGAAGAATTAATTAGAAGCGACCAAACGACACTCGCGTCGTCGACTCGCGTTCGTGAAAGGCAACGAGCAACTGAATGCCCCGTTTACAATGCGCGTTATTAACTCTGCCGACGACTCTCATTTATTTTCAGACTCTCTCTCTCTCTCTCTCTGTTAATTATGGTTATAAGACAATGGAGGAGGAGGGGGGAGCAAGCGGATTACGGTTATAAGCCGTTACGTTTTTCTGGATATCCCTCCCCCCCTACTTTTTTCCCTTTTTTCTTTCCTTTCTTTATTAATAATCGTTTGTTTCTCTCGTTTGTTTCCAGATTTAATATCCATCGTCAACCGTCGCGAGGTTGAAACAATTTTTAACCTGATTTCGTTTCTTCTTTTTTTTTTTTTTTGTTTTTTATTCTCGACGTTTGGATTTATTCGTTTATTCGTTCGCGTACGGTTACGGATAAAAAAAAGGTGCAAAAAAGGGGAGGAGGAGTTTAATCGAGGGTTTTCCATTCGCCATGAGGTTTAAGGTTTATAAATGTTGCCAGGTTTCACGATTGTTTTTTTTTTTACGTGTTAAAGGATCGATTTATACGTCGTGGGGAATTCTTTTCGATTTTTTTTTTTTCTTTTTTGTGAATTTGGGAACGAAATCTTCGATTCGGGAACTCGAAGAAAAAAGAAAAATTTGCAATTGTTGCGCTTTTAGAAAATTTTCAAAAAAAAAAAAATTTAAGGGCCAATAATTATTCCGAATTGTAAAGTCAATTTCGTTTATGTAGAATTTTTTCGAGATTTTCGGTCAACAAAGAAATTGACGAGAAGATCAAAAAGAAAGGCGAAAAAACCGATGTTTAACCGAGGTGGAAAGAAACATGAGGAATCAGCATCGAGATCAATGAACGAACCCTCCTAGTTACGTGGAAATCAAATATTCTTCAGTGACTGCAATATCCGGCTGTGCGGTTCAATCTAATCGGGCTCGTAGGTCTGACTACGCGTCGGCCTATACCACTGCCGCCGCAAATTACATATTCGAGGATCTCCAGGAAATCATCGAGCAGAGATCGATGCTAATCATTCCATCCGATTCGAGCGTAACGTCTTCCCAACTTTATTTAATTATTCGATCTCTCCCTTTCTCTCTCTCTCTCTCTCTCTTCCATCGAGGCTGGAAATTTCAACAGGATCAGGTTCGCGATCGCGACGATCGTGGAAATCAAGGATAATAGGATTTAACTTTAACGATTTCACCAATAATTTTCCTATACCAAGGAATCCCAAATTTTTCTAACTCCTTTGGGAATTTTATCACAACTCATTCTTCGATCTTCTCGAATATCATGGAAATTATTTATTAAATTAAAATTAAATCTCTTATATTTACAACGAGTTTTATAATCAACAATGTCAAAACAATTAAAGCCAAACTGCAAAATATCTCTGTCTAACGATGACGAGATAGAATCATCGAAAAGAAAAAGAAAGAGGGGGCACGAAATAAAGGAAAAACCATGACAAAATCCCTCGCGCTAATCCTCGCGCAAGTACTACTCTAAAACTTCCGTTTCAACCTCTCCGCTCCCTTTAAAACTTCCTCCCTCTCACAACTCCCCCACATCTTTTTACGGGCGCACAACAGTGCACAAACTATCTGCAAACTTTTCGAACACGCACTGTTTATTCTGGAGAAGGCTGGAGAAGATTCGAGGCGAGTCACGGTGTGTAGAGATCGAGATCGACGGGCAGAGTTGTTAGGCAGAGGGTGGAGCGCGAGGGGTCACGCGATTCCAACACTTTCCTTCTAAGGATTTTAACGTTCGAGTAAATTCGCGACTCGATTAATACGCGGTCGCGTGTCGACCACTTTCCAAATTTATTCTTAACTTAATGCGCCTTATCCTTTACCGTATAACAAGTTGGCTCGCAAACACTTTTAATTTACAACTCGTCTTGGAGACAAATTCGTTTGATTTCGATCGAGTTCTCATCGTGGAAGAAGGTCGAACAACTATTTTTTCGAAGATAAATAACTGCATCGATTCGAGGATGAATTTGTTGTACGTGCTGCTTTTTGAAAACGATCGATCGATGTTGTTACAACAAATAATCGTAAAACTTGAATTCGCAAGCCTTGAAAACCCTTCGCTGCTTCTTGGAGGCAAATGTTGATCGGGGCTTATTTCGCTTTAAGTGGCAGCGTTGTTTAACCATCCTCGACATTTCGGTCTACGAAATGTTTCGGGACGAAACGATGTTGATTGAGGAGGAAACGAACACGCAGTTTGTTTCTAAGTAATTGCGTTGCGACGCAACGATGCTTGATGCAAATGCCGTGTTTGCTTTTATGTTAATTCAAACTTGCTCAACCGCGAGTCGAGAGAAAGGTAGATTTAATCTCTTATGACGTTAAAAGATTAGGAATTGTAAAAATGTGAAAGGTTAAAGAGGCAACCCCTCCTCTCTTTCCCTCCGTCTTTCTCACTCTCGTCAACGAAAAGATGTACCAAATATAACCAACACCCCTTTTCACCCCTTCACAAAAACACCTCCTTACCAAAAAAAAAAAAAAAAAAAAAAAATCACTCGAATCCAATCCATTTCTAATCGAATCGGCCCCAACGTCTCATCAACGACCCTAAAGAAAGAACCAACAAACCGTCCCATCTCGATGTCCCATCTAGGGGGCAGGTTGGAAAAGCAGCTCGAGATAAGTACATTGGCGGCAGACGGAACGCGAAGTGCATTCGAGGAGAGGGAAGGAAAAAAGAGGGGGGGCGGGGGGGAAGAAACGTGGAGAGAAAGGTTGGTGGGGGCTCGACGGAGGTTGTGGGTGGAGGGTTTCCTCGCGTGCAGCCTTGACATGGGCCAGGAAATCAATGGGACCTCCAACACGAACGCAAACTCGGTCAGTCGAGCCGCGCACACGGCCCATGCCTATAATTCGCAGCCGCACGCGGGAATGTTGGGCATCGGCATCGATCCGATCGAGGGAACCTCGCCTCTTTTCTTCGCGCGATTAGAGCAAGATTGGAAGGTCGAATTTGCGCAAAGGGAGGATCCGACGGAGGATTAAAGCAGTTGGAATGGAGCTCGCTCTCGATAACTCTGGGAAAAATTCTGCGCGCCCCGTGAAAGTTTAACTTTAACTTTAACTCGAGTTGGGGGAATAGAGCGAGGAAATACGAAATCTGTAAATCGAAGTTGTAAACTTCGTAAGCGGAATTCCTCTTGTTCTCTGCAACTTGGAGAAATTTATATACTTGTGCGTTAGGGGAGATGGAATAATAATAATTGAATCGTGTTAAATTTTATTGAATAGTTATTTTTGTTGCAAAGAAATACAATCAAAATCGACATTGAACAAATAGAATAATGTACAAAACTTATTTGCAAAGTTCGATTCGAATCTGTCAATTATACTGTGAAAAAAAAAATCTGTGAGGGGGCAAGGAAGGGGGAGTATCGAAGTCGTGGTTGCTCGAGCCGTGGTTCGAGTTTCGCGAGGTGGTGATCAACGTCCATGATGAAATATAATTGGATTTGTTGGGAAAAAATGGAATCTCGAGGAGGAACGATCAGAATTTAACGAAAAGAGAGGAAGAGAGAAAATCATATACCCGACTAATAGCAGGAGGATCGAGGAAAAAGGAAACAATACGAATTAAGGGAGAAATAAATGAAACTTGTTTGTGCGCTTTTAGTTGCTGGAGCTAACTTAGATAAGATTTTGAAGAATGATGGCCAGAGAGGAGGAGGATATATTGTTTGTAATTCGATTCTATCGAATCGAGGCACGGAAGATTGAATTTCTCGTCTGTCGCGAGAGAGAGGAGGAGAAAGAAACGGTTAAAACGCGGTTATCGGAGAAAGGTAAGCTTGTAATAATAGATCGATTCGCGAGCACACCTCGCGGTCGAGATCTCGATACAATGTCCATTGCAACGTCTGTCCCGATCTGACGGCAGGCAGCGATACCGCCGATAGCTAGGAAATGAAACGACGTCTCGAAGGAAACGTCGAAACGGTTGAATAAGGACGCGGTTGATTCCCCGGAATCGAGACGGAGGCAACTTTCCTTCCCCGACTTTCTAAATCTATCTCCGGCCCCCGTTCTCTCGCGATCTTTCCCTTCCATCATTCTCATTCTCCACGAATAATTTCTTCGATTTCGTTTCCAATCGAAACCAACAATTTTTCACGTCGTGAGAAACGAGGTTGAATGTAATGTGATACACGTTTCTCTCGATCGAATTGGTTAATTAAGAATTCCACGAACGAGTGGTTGGCAAACCTGGTTACATAGAAAACGAGAGGCAATCGAAGTTTCGAGGCGAGGAAGGGTATATCTGGCGAAGGCGAAGGAACCTTGACGAGAGCTCGGCCAGGGCTGCCAATCAATGGCGAGGACATCACCCTCGTGCCGGCTAACGTCTACGTCCTTGATCGTCCGTTCGCCGCCACTGCTGAAACGACACTTGGCTCTGAACAACGATCGCAACACCGAGGACAAGCAACTTTTAAACCGTCTATTTATACCCGCCGTACCTTTCGCCTCGCCCTTTCGCGCGTATTCCCAACGAAGGAGAGGATCGCGTTCGTGCGAGTTGGTGGTAGTTCAGAACGAGAGGATGGGAATTGATCAATCGTTCAAAAATGTAAATTCATCTTAAGATACTTTGACATTTAAAGGTGGCCTGATCTATTTTTTGTGTGTACCCTCGTATCGTATCGGAGGAATTGCATCTTTGTGTATTAAAATTTTATTATTAAGAGACAGCAAAGGAGGAGGAGAGCGGCTGATTCGTTGTTGGGTAATTCGGTAATTCTATAGTTTCTCTTCTTTTTTTTTTTTTTTTTTTTTTAGAGAAGCTTTGTCCCGTTATTATCGAAATAAGATTTCAATCCGAAAGAAATAATAATAGTAATTTTCTTTGTCTTTTTATTTAGAAGGTTTCTTGGTAACGTGGGAAAGCAGCAATGTTTGGTTATGTTTGGGATAGTATGTTTAAGGCTGTAGTTCTAGTTTACCTGATTCTAATACATCTTCTTTCAAGATTTGTTTGGATCAACAATATAACGATTCTCTTTATTTCTTTTTATATCGTATATCATAAAATTTCTTTTTCCTTCGATTTTTCAATTTTTTTTTCCACGTGATAAATAAAAATTCCATGAATAAAAAAATCAATTCCTAAAAACCGCATCAAAGATGATCGACCATCGTCCATTTCTCCAACCAGAATCCAACCTTCTTCCTTCTCCCCAAAAAATAATTATTTCCGCGCAACACGCCAAAAGATCAGGAGTAAAAAAAAAAAAGAAAAAAAAAAGATTAATCACGGCGAGAGACATTAGAGTTCCAAAAAAAAAAAAAAAAAAAAAAAGCGGCGTCCACGAACTGAAAAGTAGGAGAACTATGGGCTCTCTCTCTCTCTCTCTCTCCCTCTTTTTCTCTTTTTTTTTTCTCAATCCAGCATAGCAATAGGATCAGAAGCAGCAAGCACTTACACGCGAGATGGTGCGCGCGTGTGCGTGTAGCAGCGGCATTCGGCCGTCGTAATGTGTGCGCCCGAGTACGAGTGTAATAAAAGAGCTTTCTGGGTCGCATTAAGGTAATGCTTCCATGGCGCGCGGCTAGGCGCGAGCGAGGCCCAGCTGAAAGTTAGGCGAAATGGTGGAACAACGAGAGACTTTTCGGCGGTATCAAAAGGCCAGCCAAGTCGCGCGATTTTTCTCTCCTTGCCCACCACCTCCCCTTTCACTCTTTATTCCCTTCCAGTCCGATAATACTTTGGCTAGCGTGGCTGTATCATCTTATTCTATTGGTGTCTGGTAAAAATTAGGGATGAATCGGCAGAACGAAGGTGATTCCGTCAAATGCGTCTCGTCTTTTCTGAAATAAAATTTTATAAGGGGAAGCAAATAGGGAACGAATCGTGAAAAAAAATTTTCAACGAAAATTAAACGAACAAATGAAATTTTGTAAACATTTTTACAAATATTTTACAGTATTTGAAAAAGAAATTATTCGTAAACGAATACGAATACGTTTCAATCTTTCTTGATTAATGTTTTAAGAACTCATTGCAATAAATCGTTCGATTATACTTTTCTCTACGTGTTTTTTCTTTTTTTTTTTTTTTTTTTTTGACATCACAGAGCATTCAAGACACCAGTGGAATTACCAGTTTTAAAACATCTGCTGAATATTTCACGAAACAGCAAAAAGAAGAAAAAACAAATAATAGAACAAAGTCCGATAAATTTCACCCGATAACGTCCGCCCGCCGACCGTTTGAAAGATTAAAACTTGAAATCGTTCTCCGAAATCGTTTGCACTACAAAATAGATGGGATCTGTCCAAGAAGATGGATACCCAGGGAAGAAAGAAATTCCACAAACCGATCCGTTAATTAATCGAAAGCCAATAACTCGGTTGATAAATTATGATCTACCCTATCGATCGATCGTCCACTATCTCTTTTCCTCCTCGCGATTCTCCAGACCGCCCGATTCTCCCCCTCAACCCTGAGACGATGATCACGGCTACGATAAATATAATAACGAAGCAATGCGATCGAAAACATCATTGACGAAATCGATCGCTTCTAGTGTCAGGGCCACTCGTCGTTCCATTCGCTTATAGAAACGCTCGCCTCGCCTTTCTTACCGTCTTCGTTAACGAAGTAACAATGGCACCTGGCGTTCCACCACGGTGCTCGATCGAAACACACTCGCGTTTCACACCTCCTCCATTCAACCGGACGTCTTCAACGTGTTACGTGAAATTTCATTCACACAGGCTTTCTCCTTGTACGGCCAATCGTAGTTAACAGCCCTTTTCACGCATATAAACTTCGAAATAAAATAGAATAGTGCACTGCCGTATAACACGTAAACAGGACGCCTCGAAATTCGTGACGTCCAATACAAAAATCGATTAGATCGATCGATACTTTTTACTGCTCCGTTTCAAGATGAAATACGTAATCAAACACGAGCATATATATCCCTTGCCGCGGATCTCCTCGGTAGAAAAGAAACTCGTCGTGGAAAAACCTTGATAGTCCGACCGCGATAATTAAGCGGCGGATGAAAAAAACTCGTCCACGTTTCGAGCAATTTTCAAACCCTCCCTCCCCCCCCAATAAAACCCTGGAACTCGGTTAGAGGCTAAAGAACATCCTGTCGAATAAATTGGAGGAGGAAGAAAGGGACGAAGGAGGAGGAGAGTCGTCCCTCCTTTTCGGGTATGACGAGGACGACGACGACGGTGGTGGTCGGTCGAAGCAATCCCCTAATTGGATAAAACTCAACCCGGCAACCCGGTAACTGGTAATTTCCCTGCGCCAACGTAATTACTGGCCCGTATTTACGCCAAGAGAGGGGAGGCGGCCAAGGCGGGAACGGCGTGCTCGCCGTTTCTCCGCTTGTATAAGCCAAGTGGAAAAAAAAAAAAAAAAAAAAAAAAAAAAGAAGGCAGGAGCACGCACGAGAAGGCGAAAGACACGAGAGAAGGAAGGAGAGGGGTGGCAAACCCTTGCAGAGAGGCGTGTGTATAAAAAGCCATCGCGATCCCGTGGTATACAGTGGCACGCTAATGGGGCGCTGATATAATTAACCGCCATACCTACGCTCTTATCGAGCCCTGGCAACGTTGCCGGCCAACGTTGCCGACGCCGCACACCACTCTCGCCCCACACCTTGAATAAAAATAGAACGATGGATAACGCTTCCCCCGATACGTCATTTTCTTAATCCTCCCTCCCTTTACGTCAATGCGTCTCGTTTTTCGAGGAGCAAGAGGAGAGGAGAGGAGAGAAGAAAAAGAAGAAGAGGAAAGGAGGGAGGAACCGTGGGGTTGTTCGTTTCGGCGCCCCCATCGAGGGGAGGAAAAGGAAACCTTGAAACGCGTTGGAGCACGCGAATGTCGAAGAGGTTGATCTTTGTGCACACGCACGCAACGTTGGATCGAACGTAATACGCGAGCAAAAAGAAAAAAAAAAGGAAAGAAAGAAAGAGGTATTCGCAAGGGTGTATAGAATTTCGAACGAGGGAGGATAATCTCGGGAGAGGCGAGGATTGAAAGAGGTCCGCTCCTCGATTACAGACGCGATGGAGGAACTTAAATCCGTACTGCCCTCTCGGGACCGATACGTGTAACCTTAAAGACAAACCGATCCTTGGACCGATCCTCGTTGCGAAACGGATTTTTCACGACTCTTTCACCCGTTTCTGATCCGTATCGTCGTCCAACCTTCCAAACATTTTCAATTTTCGAATCATCGAGACGAGAAACGAAGTTGAACGAAACGTTTGGAGGAATCGTCGAGAAATCGATATCTGCTCTTCGAATCGCGAAATTTAACGTCACGTTTATTTAATCCACCGATTGTCGTCACCGCCCCGCTTGCGGCTAATTTTCATCGAAACGCTGCCAACTAGCACGAAAATGTCCCCGCCGCGCCGTTTAATTGGGGCGTTTCCCGGCCGGCTGGGAGGCAATGTTCGTTATAAACGAACACACGATGACAAGGGGGGAGGGTGGATATCGTGTCTTGCAAATTACACGGATAAACACCCGTCAAAATTGATGTTTATATCGTAATGAGCAACGCGGCCATGAAGACATGAATTGCGTTCAACGATCGAGCAACGATCGCTGGACTTGGCGAGTTGGCCGTTAATTAAAACGCGCCCGCAGCTTCCAATTGTGCGCACTTTTAAACCGCGCGCCCTTCCACGCACGAGTTAATCAACGATCGGCGGCGAAGCGATCGAAACCAGCAAGCGTTATTATTTCGTATTCGTGAAACGAATCATTTCGAATCCTCGAAATTTGTTAAGAAGGTGGAAATAGTTTAGTGGCCACTTCTTCTGCGGTGATTGCAGTATACAGAACGTTTCAGAACTGCAGACTCGATTTGTGAATGATGCGTGAAGTAAAGGATTTCTTTTTTTTTTTTTATTCGTAAATCAAATAAATACTCGATGCCATTTGAAAGAGAGATGATCGAATCGAATAGTGTAATATTGTTGTGTATATATCGTGTCTCAATCTCGCGTCTTCCTCGAACGGAGTAATATATAAATAAGAATTTTCATCATTTTATGTCATTTCCTCTATGTAAATTCGATGTTAATATATTCATGGAATATCATTTGGAGAGGGATTTGACGTAAATTCAAATTGCTAAGAATTAATAATAATAAACTTCGATTGAATTCTTTTAATAAAATAGGGATTATTTAAATTGAAATTAAGGGCAATTGATTTACATTATTTAATAGCAACCAAGTTGTATAAATCGTGACAAATTTTTAACAAAAAAATATTCGATCGCCCCGTAATCTTGAAAATCTCACATCGCTTAACCCAGATCTTAAACACGAGCTAAAAACGTCTAATCTTCGAGCGAATATTTCATCTCTTTTAATTAAACGAAAAACTCTGCCCCTGCTTTTATAAACGTTTTAAAAACTACGAGTGAAAAAAACACCTTTGCGTCGAAGATAGAAAAAAAAAATTCACGCATCCGCTTATTCAATCCTGCCTAAACGCCCAACCTCACTCATTCAATCCTTCGACCGTAATTGAAATTTCTGCCAGGAATAAAAAAAAAAAACCATATTTCTTTCTTCCAGAATCGAGTCTCCGATAACTTTTTGCATTTCTATTTAACCAAATATTGTTAATAAAGAGATAAAATAAAATATTTCGTCAATACGTATCAAGATGTATCTCGTCATCACGCGTCCAAGCGAACGAGCATGCTTGCACAACCTCCCTCGACGATCGATTGCCCTTTCTCCTCTCGATTCACAATATTACGAGATTATACACATCGGATCGAGAAACGGAGAAACCCTCCATCGACGGACGACCGCCCAGATCCTAAATTTTTCCCTTCGATTTTCCTTTCGATCGTGAAAATTTTCCAGAGAAGAAAAGGAGGGCGGAATGCGTTGAATAATTCGAAAGTTTCCACCGTTAAATTAGCAACTGTGCTCGGTTGAAAATCTGGGGAAAATCTCGAGTTTTGCGTAACGCTGTTAATTCCGCGTCTGGCCGAGGCTTCGTGTTGGACACGTCCCGGATTAATCCGGGAATCGGTAGTTTTTGCACGTTGCAGAGTCGAGATAATCTCGAGGACACGTATACGAGATCTTGTATCCCCGTCGCGAATTAATTACTCGATTGTTCGCGTTTGTTTCGCAAACAAGATTTTTCTTCGATCGAACGTCGATTTCATTAATTTTGCGAAGTCAGTTGTTTGAAATTCAAAGAAAATTTTAGCTCGAAATCTCGAAAAGGAGAAATCATCAACCATTCTTTTTCTCTTTATTTATTATAAAAAATAAACGAGATATATATCCTCGTTTAATCAACTATATTTCGCGTAACATATATATTATATTTTCGAATATTCGAATAAACGTCTATAAAATATGATTTCCCCGCGTGTTTAATTTCGTGCATGGATTACATGCTGTTTATATGTAACGAAAATTCATTCGTTACGAGTTAATTAAGAGTTAACCGATGATCGGTCGACGTTCCAACTTGAAAACAGAATGACGAGAAATGGAGAGAGAGAGAGGGAGGGGGGAAATACGTACGAAAGTAATAACGTGAGAAAATTGTCATTAATCCGTGCTAATTGACAGGGATGGGTAATTCGAACGAAAATCCCGGGGAACGATGTTGAAATTTCTGAATGTGAAACTAATGGAACTAATGATCCCGGGGAGCTGTCACATTATATGCACGATATATATATATTACACATAAATAAATACAAAATAGCGGATCGATGAGATCATGGTGTGTCAACAGCAGCGTTTCCACGCTGTTGATCAACCTAAATATCGATGCCTCTAACGCGTGCCCCTGTTACAATCTTCACGAGCAATCAATTTATACAGGGGGTAACGCATTTCATACTTGTGTGTATCGCGTATAAATAAATCAAACGTTATTAAAGAATATATATAATTCAATGAAGCACAGTTATCTAAACTTTATATCGAAGTTATATTGTCTTGTTTCACTTTATTTATTCTCGCGATAGAAAGTGTAAATCGTTCCTCGATCCCATCGTCCTCCACGATTATTCGAAACGAAAATTCGAATTCCTCTACAAAAATATTTCAAATACGAATCGTCGTCATTTATAAGTGAAATCGCTTCACAACGCCTTATTAATTAATCGAAACGAAATACGAACAAATTGCAAATACTACGTAATGAAAATGTCCTACAACATAATATACATCACAAAGAATAATATCAATTTGATAATATAATTCCTGTTAATCCTCCAATTGTGAAATAAATCCTAATGAAACGGAGATATTTAATTTTTGCCCCATGATATGTTGCTACGAACAACCCTCTTCACGAAACTTATACGCGATTCATAAATATAACAAAAACCCAATTCCATCTGCATAAATATTTCTCAAGCCTGTTCCAATCGAACGAAATAGAAACGAGGAGAAGGAAAGAGAAACAGGGAAGGCACAGCGAAAAGAGAAATCCAGAGATGGTAACTAAAAGCCATTCTCATCGACTGCTCGTGTAACGCGGTTAATTCCTCATCCGCGTCAGCTAACCGGGCAACGAGTTTCCCAGCTAGGAACAGTGAAATCAAAGTAATCCGCCACCGGCTCGCTTCCGCACGTTGGAAGAGGATCCTCCCTCCGTGTGTCCCTATCTCGACACATGGACGCGCGTGTGAACAACAGCACGTACACAGATGTACAGGAAGAGAGGGGGTGGCGTTATCGGAAAGTGCATTAGCAGCGGGCGTCGATCGCTCGATTCCTATGCGCGATTTCGAGTCGGCCGCTCCTTGATCGACGGATCCTGGATTAGCCGAGGCGCCGATTATAAAGGCAGAGCCGGGGATTTCGGGTGTGTAATTACTCCACGCCATGCCAGTTTCGGGGTGGCGGCGAGATTCGAATTTTCCGGGTCAATTTCTCGATATTACGCGGTTTCTCTTCTCGATCGACAGAGTTTCCAGATGTGTTTTTATTAAACGCTGTTTCTTTCTCTCTCTCTCTCTCTCTCTCTCTCTCTCTCTCTCTCTGTTTAGATTGTGAATACTATATTGTACATTCTATTTGTTATTCTATTTTATATTAATATTATATTTTATTCTATTTTATTTTTAATCGATGAGATAAGGTTTTCAAGGTTGTCCTTGGTGACGTTTAGCAAGTTTGTTTTCTGTGAGAAAAGTAAGGGGAAATTTTGCTTTCGAGGTTTAAGAGAATTCGACATTGTATCGAGAACGTGGCATCTTGGATAGATAGAATACGTGGGGAGCGTATTGTTAATTGATGTCGATCTTTATTTGAGGAGAAGGAAGGATTCTACTTAGAGGAGGAATTATTCAGCGGAACGAGCTGCGCTGGCCCTGCAATATCCTTCTCCCGTCCGTAAAATATGATTTTACGATACTGCAGGGGCTGAATGGCTTGCATAAGTACGAAGTGGAAAGATTGTTAGAAATGCTTATCGGAATAAATTTATCATAGATCCTATTTTAGAGTAATCGATCGAGCTAATTTAATCGACGTGAGTTAGATATTGCACAAAGTATTGATTAATTTTAAATACAAATTGATATATCGAGTGGCATCTTTATGATAAAGAAAAATTTTCTCAAGTGTATACTCGGTTCGTTTTAATATGATTTCGCGCTTTAATCTTTTTCATCGATCAATCGCGTGTCAATTTATTGGATGGAAACGTTATAATCGATTATATCTTTCCTCCAACTGTATCCTATCAAACTTCGATATTAAGATCGAGCAATGCATCATCCGGAACGACATGCGTGAATTTGAAATTAATCATGAAAATGTCAATTGGAGTCTGGATAAAGATTCCCGTAGAGATAAAAGTACGATCGAGTTCAATGTTTCTGTATTGTTTTCAAGAATATATTATATAAATTCGATTTCTGCCGAATAATAATTGTTTCAAGAAAGGACTTCTTGAGAGACAAAAGTAAAATGAAATTGTTCTTTTACGATATCGAGAAAAAGAATAGAGACGATTTTTTCATTAAAAACTTCGTTAAAAGATTAATTTACACGTTGAAATTTATATCGAATTTTAACCACTGCAAACGAAATCTGTGATCGGTCAACGGTCGCATTCTACCAATTACTTGCTCGACTGCATCCCAGATAGATCTCTACTTTCGTGAAACAGTCATCCCTTAACAGTCAAAATGGTAGGAAATGATCTATCGCTCTACGAGTTTCTACAATAACTTCTTACCCTCTGCCTCGATGAAATTCGGATAAAGAACAGAAAAACAATTCCACTATGAGAGAAAATTTCAATAGGGTATCTTGAGATTAGATAAAAAGAGGTACGAAAGAACTATGATTTTATAAACGGATTAATCGATTCTTCTCCTTGATTCTCAATGATTCGACAAGATGTAATTTTTAAGAAATTTGAAAAACAAGAAGATTCCATGTTCCTTAAAATTCTTATTTCCTTCGATCGACGTGATTATTATATGTGATATCTGTTATTCGTACAACGTTCCAATTACAAAATTAAAGTGGGCGAAATTAAACAATGCGATATACGTGTAACGAATCGAGAATAGCCAAGTGTAAAAGGAATAGGGAAAAGGGAGTCTAAAGTGGCCGTTATCGCGAACGCAGATCTTCATTGCGTGTTACAACAATCGTATAGGTGAACTGGCGGCAATTTCAGGGCTATGCTTATCGGAAGTGGCCCGATACATACCGCTTTGCCTTTTCTTCCCCAGCGCTGTTTTCACACTCGACCCCGTGTCGAGGACGACGAAAATAAATTGCGAACGCTCCCAACGGAGTTACTTCGACAAATTTTTCTTATCCTTTCCACCCTCGACGTTAGATTCCTATTAAATCGATCGAACGTTTTCAAAGAAGTTTTCCAAGAAATATGGAAGAAATCCAATTAAATCGATCGAACGTTTTTCAAGAAGCTGACGGAGTTATTCCGACAAAATTATCCTGTCCTTTCTTCCTCCCTAAAGTGTGTCTGGACACGTTAGATTCCAATTAAATCGATCGAACGTTTTTAGAGAAACATCGAGATATCGATCGAAGAAATCGATCTGGGCACGTTAGATTCCAATTAAATCGATCGAACGTTTTTAAAGAAACGAAATATCGAAGAAACGAATGGCTGGAATGTTAGAATGTAGAAAAATTTGACCGAGAAAAGGAGCGAGATTATTATTTCGAATTCGTTTGATCGTTTTCGAGTCGATTCCATTCCGTGGAATCCTGGCACGATAGTTCCACGAGCCGAACTCGTGATTGGCAGATCGAAGTAAGCCGCGTTCGTGTCACGGGAAACACGATAAAGCGTAACTTTGTGACAAGGTCTCGGTGCGCGGAACTGCAGCTCGCAAATCGTACCAACTTTGTAAGACGAGCAACCGCCTATGCATCGATGCACGTTTGTCGATGAGCAAACGTTTCGTTTCGATTCGCTTGATTAAATATTCCACGATTGTTTCTTCTCTTCGAATTCGATTCATTCGATTAATGCATGGAACGAAAGTACAAATAGTTTGGCTTCTTTTTTTTTTTAAATAAATCTCATTAATTTTCACGCGAAAAAAATTTTTCTACCAAAAATTACTCGTAAAATGGAGGAAAAATCATACCTTCGAAGTCGCTTTTCGTTTCATCCGAACATCTCAATCGGTTATACAAATATAAGAATTCAAAGAGATTAAGAATAGACTCATTTTCACTCTATCACTTGTCTGCACCAGTGCGAGCGAGAGATTAACAGACGAGGACAGATCAAAAATTATCTTTACACGTCGTATCGTAATAAATGAAAGAGCGTTGAATGAAGAGCAAGATTTTCCTATCTTCGGAATTATTGCTAATTTTAAATCGAGCACTTTTCTTTACGCGACGAATCGAATCAAAAAGTTCCACGCTTCTTTGTCCATCGATTGAGATTTGTTCTAATTTCTCACAAGTTTCGAGGTCAAATCGCAGGGAACGAATCGATTAAATTCGATCTCTGTTCGATCAGCTTATTTTGTTAAATGGCCTTATACCAACTCTTACAAAACATTTTAGAAAACCTAATTTCCTATCAACGAAACACTCTACCAATTTATAATCGAAAATTTCCCGATCATCGTCCCGAAAGGAAGAAAGTTGGCGCGAAACGAGGCGCAAAAAAGAAACGAATATAACAGAGAGAAAGAGAGAGAGAGAGAGGAGGGGAAAAAATGATAGCGTGCCACAGCTGCATTTCTTCCGGGGCAAAAACCGAAGCCGAAATGAAAAATGTTATTTGCCAAGATTACAGTGGCAACGTATATATGTATATATATATATATCTATATATATATATATACACACACACACACACACACATATTGCACACACAATCCAGCGTCGGGTCGAAATCGCGCAATTTCTCCTTTCTGGGTATGCAGCCACTTATTAGAGGCCCACTCCCTCCCTCTGGATGATTTGCATGCCGCGAGGGAGAGGCGCAGCAGTCCCGATTTACTGCTTATTGCTTATCGATCCCCCGATTCCCCGTCAAAATCATCGCGTTCTCGCGTGCACGCCCCATTTTCCATTCCGTCATTATCGTCGATAACAGTTGTCCGCCTTTATCAACCGCCTCTTCCCCCGCCTTTCCCAAGCATTAAATCACTGATGGTGGTGATGGTGGTTTAATTACAAGCACTCGGATCGGATACGACGTTTATCGTTGCCCGCCACCCTGTCTCGTTCACGCCAAAAGGATTGATGAAGAAAAATAAAAAAATTTTCCTCGCCTTGTTTCAGAGACGTGTATATATACATATATATATATATCCATTCAGATGTTCCTCCATTACGGATCAACAGCCACGGATTAAGGGAAGTTTTCAAATATTCAAAACTGGGATGGGATGGGAAACGTGTTGGTGATAAGAGATAAGAGGCACGATTCTTTTATATTTTTTACCTTTTAAGAGGGAAAAGATTGATCTCTCTGAGATTAAGACTCTTTGTTTAATTTTGGTATTGATATTTTTTGATCGTAAACACGTGAGAGAATAAATTGCGAGTAGGTTTATTTTATCGTGTTTCGCATATCGTTCACGAAACCGCAGCGTGTTATGATATTATTATAATAAAAAAGGTTGTTGATTTCAACTGTATATCGCAAGGAATTGGGAAAGGATAAACTTTAACGCTTGGAATGGGCAGAGAAGCAGCCGGCCATGAAACGATAACCGTCGACATAAAGGGAAGAAAAATATCTGGAGGATCCTGAAGGGAACGACGTTTGATTTATGGGATTTCATCTAGCCCAGGTTGGTCGAAACGCGTAAACAACTGTGTAAACCCGGGCATTTCTAACGTAAAAAACGGGCGGCCAGTTAATCCGGCCGGTTATAGTCTCGGTGAAGTCGTGAACGAGGGTGAGCTTTAATAACGCAACGCTACGCCCTGGTGGAGAAGGTCGGTAAAAGTCGTAAGAATAACGGCTCGTTGCGTTCGACTGGCTGTGTCCATTAGGTAATGGCTGCCTACAAACTCGTTGCAGGCATCCGGTGATTTTTTCACGGAATTTTTAATTTCGGTTGCGAGATCTTTTCCAGGGGACGTGAAAGGGAAAATCTAAGGTCTTTACTCGATTTGAAAATAATGATTCAGCAATATAGATTTTAAAATTACCCGTCTTATTATCTGGAAAAATATATGTGCAAATCGAATATCAGCGTTGGTAGATAAATGTGTCGATAACGGTGTGTATAAAATGGCGTTTGATATAATGTAATTTAAGTCAAAGAGAAAGCCATTAAATTCGAGACGTTGAATGAACAGTAACAGAATCCAAACAATTCATCTGGAAGGAAAATAAAGGGGAGAAAGAATCTCTCGAGTCTCTCGAACGATAATTATATTTTCCACGTTACGTAAAGCGGGCAAACAATCTTCGCGGCGAGCAAAGACGGGAAAGTAAATCCGCCCGCATCCAAGCGTCAATCATCGGTTACAATCTCAACGGAGGATGGTATTAAAAGATTGTTTCATCGAGGTTATAACGAGACGATGTCGCCCGTTGTCGTTTCCCGTCTTAGGTATCATCGATCTTGGTTAATTATATGAGCCGACCTTTAATAACACGGACGACAGGGTGCAAGCGACATAACGTATTCTCCACCTAACGTTTAATTTAATCTAACATTTCATCGATCTAACATTTCGTAGACTTGATGTTTCATGCATTTAACGATTAATTCGATCTAATTTCCTTAACCTTTTCTTCATCCAAAGATTCGTCAATCTAACGTTTGGCCGATCTAACATTTGATTGACCTAACATTTCGTACACTTAATGTTTCATGGACCTAACGATTAATTCGATGATGTAACCTTTTTTTCATCTAAAGATTCGTTTAACGTTTGATCGACCTAACATTTGATTAACCTAACATTCGTACACTTAATGGACCTAACGATTAATTCGATCTTATTTGATGTAACCTTTTCTTCGTCTAAAGATTCGTCAATCTAACGTTTCGTCCATTTAACATTTGGTCGACCTAACATCTGATTGACTTAAACATTCGTCGACCTAACAATTCGTCGATCTAATGTTTCGACGATTTAAAAATTCGTCAATGTTTTGTCCATTTAACATCTGTTTAACCTAACATTCGTACACTTAATGGGCCTAACGATTAATTCGATCTAATTTGATGTAACCTTTTCTTCATCTAAAGATTCGTCAATCTAACGTTTCGTCCATTTAACATTTGGTCGACCTAACATCTGATTGACTTAAACATTCGTCGATCTAACAGTTCGTCGTCTAATGTTTCGTCGATTTAAAAATTCGTCAATGTTTTGTCCATTTAACATTTGATCGACCTAACATTTCGTACACTTAACGTTTCATGGACCTAACGATTAATTCGATCTAACTTCATCGATTTAATCTTTTTGTTAATCTAAAGATTCGTCTAAAGATTCTAACCTTTCGACCATTTAACGTTTGATCGACCTAACGATTCATTAACCCTGATGTCTCGTCGATCTAACCTTTGTTCAACCTAACATTTCACGTTTAACGCGCGGAACAACGACACGTACAACCAATCCACGAGTGGTAGGTGGATGCACTTTTAAAGTTAAGGCCGAGAAAATACTGGTCGTTCCTCGACTTGCGTCCTAATAGCCTCCTTTAAACGACTCGACCTAGCCGAGAAACGATAAAGAGAACGATCTAAAATAACGAGAGAGAGAGAGAGGGAGAGAGAGAGAGGCGATGATCGTGTATAAAGTTTCGATTGTGACACCGGGGCATGGTCCGGGCCAAGGGATGCTTATCTAAATTCCCCGGGCATATCGCGTGCCCCACGGATAAGCCGACCACCACGAATCGTAATAAGGACAGCTAAGGAGAATTTACTTGCAGCGAAATACGAGACGGCGCCGTCGTCTCGGCCGAGAAACTTTTATGAGAAAACCTACCCCAGACGCCCGTGATGGCCTCCTCCCTGCGCGCCATACTACGAACGAGTTTACTCCTTGAAATTCGTCCGCCATCCTCTTATAGTATCTCCGAAATTTCGACCTCCTCCTCCTCCAACATTTAATTCCCAGCCACATCTGTATCGATAAATAAAGGCGGAGAACTTCGCAAGGGTAAAAAAAAAGTATCGAAAATTCGATAAGGACACAGGAATCGTGTAGGGAAGATTAATAAAAAAAAGAAGAAAGAAATCTGCACGTTTTGTGGAGGAAAGTGAACAAGTTTCCCAAGAGGAACTATTTTATATATATATATATATCCACAGAAATTGGTTGGTGGCGCGAAGGAGGCGGATTTCGTAAATTTTTCTTTCTCTCGCGGACAATGCGAGTTTTTTTTAAGTGGCATTTTACCTCGTGGTAACGAGGATTACGGCAATAACGCGGGTTGAAGATGTTGCTCGCTTCGAAAAAAGGAGGAAAACCTCTTATCTGAGAGGGAGAGAGAGAGAGAGAATCGAGTCGAGAGAACATCGCGTGTCCCGCAGATAAGCTCACGGACTCGCAATAAAGACGATGAGAAGAGTTTCAGCCGAAAGGTCGACCCCTCCATCCGTGTCGTCGTCGTCGTCGTTCTTGTCCCGGTTCCTCGCGGCCATGCACGGCCAACTTGTATCTTCGATCTTGGTTAATCGCTTGGTGATCGTGAAACGCGTCACGGGTGAAAAGGGCAAACGAGTGAGGCAATAAAGACAACAAGAAGCCAGTCTTTGTTGCCTCTTTGCTGCGTATCTACGATCTCTCTTGTTCACGCGCCGTTATTTACGTCTCCATCGCAACACGGCCACGGTCAAGAGTGCGGTGAATGGCGATAAAGAGCACCCCCTCTCTCTCATCACCCATTGATGAGACGATCTCGATTTCGAGGCTAAGTATATTAATATACGAATGGGAAGAAGTTGGAAGAGAAATTTGAAGATCTGGTAATAATTGGAAATATTGAAAACGTTTTGGACGAAGTGGAGGAAACTCAGGTGACGAGACTCGTGAAATTTCGAATCGGTCTGCTCGCACGTATTGAAAACTATCGAGATTGCGAAGAAACTTGGATCGAGGCCACGTGTCGTTCATCTAAGGATCGTTCAGACTACGCGACAATTTAATATAATTTAGAATATAATGATCTTTTATATACATCGGCCGATTAAAAATAAATACAAAAACTGGTTAGTTTAACCCTTGCGGAAGAATTTTGATAGAATTCCATTGCAAGATTATTCGGATGGGTCCGTTCGCGCCAATAGGTCGTGTAAGCAGAGTCCAAATCCGAGATTTTCGATTGCTTGATCCGGGAGAGAGGACGGAGAGAGGCGCAGTGTTCTTCGTTGAATAATATATGGCGCTTGCCAAGAGGCTGCAGGATAAATGTAGTCGTATTTGCACAACAATTTCCAGCGTGTAGCTCTTGTGCCGTTGGTCCGTTTGCCGAGGGAGAGGAGGTCGACGTTTAATGAGCCGTGTCTCACCCTCGCCCTCGTTCCCGCCCTCCCGTCGACATGGCGCGGGGCTCGTTTGACGCGCGCCACCGCGCTCCTTCGCCATCCATCGGTGAAACGAAATCGGCCGAGACTCGAGGAAAGGGAGACACGCTGATGATGTTGATGATTTTTCTAACGAGGGGGTGTGACGTGACGAGCCCTCCGATTTGATCCCACCTTTTGCAAAATTCATCGATCGAGGAGAGGCGGTGGTTCGTTTGGCCGAAAGAACAAGACGACGAACTCCTCTATCGATCGGATTTTCGTTAGAATTGTGATTGAGAATCGATTTTTGAGAGAAATCGTGAATATTTCTGGAAAGATCTGTGTAGCAGAGAAAGGAAATTTTTCGTGAATGAAATGAATAAAAAAAAAGAAAAAAAAAAAAAGATAAAAGAGTATCGAGATAAGCACGTGATAAGCGATTTTCTTGTTTCCTTTTTTCAATTTTTAAACAATCTTTTAAATATATATAATTTTCTAATAACTAAAACTATTCGCAAACGAAATTGAAAAGTATCTGAAAAACGTAAAGGAACGTCGAAAATTGAAGGGTTACTTTTGCTTCCTCGAAAAGATTTAAAGAAAAAAAAATTGTTCCATTCATAATTCATTACACAGATAAGTACACATATATATGTATATATATAAAAAGGCAGAATTTTCTAGTTAAGTAAATTTCCCTTTGAAACGGTGTCCAAATAATTTCCACCGAGTATCATAAAAGAAACGTGGAATATTTGAAAAAAAAATATGATGACAGGGCGCCGGGGCTGACATTTTCAATGGTTTAACGAGTAAGCAGCCACGAGGAGGATAATCCTTCGTTAAAAACAGCCGTGGCGTGTTTCAATAATTAAAAAACTTGCTTGTTGTTAAAACGATGCTTTACTTCACTGCCGACGAGAAATCCAAAGAAAATCCTTGCCGATATTCAAATGAGATTCCTCAAACTTTCACGGGCCGGCTGTTTCCAATCGAATCTATTAGAGGTGGTGTAAACCTTTGGGCAAATAATCCTCCTCGAACTGGCCTCATCATGGATCTTAAAAACTCGTCCCCCCCCAAAAAGGATGAAATCTCGATTGTAAATTTTTCCCTCTTCGAGGAATCTATTCGCAGAAATATCAAATTTCAGTGGAGGGAAGGGAATTTTAGGTTTTTCACCTAAAGGCTTCAATTTTTGTCCCCCTCTCTTTTCGATCGCACAAGTATCGAGTTTCGATATTTCGAACGTTTTTCGTCCGAAAAACTAAAAATTTCCACACCGAGTCTCCAAGATACGAGCCTCGAGCCGGGATAAAGAATCCGAAGAGAAATATCTTCTCGTGGAGCACTATCGAACGAGTTAAAGAAACGCCACGACGGCAGAATCCGTTTTCGAAAGCTCTTTCTCACCCTTTCCCTGCCCGACGGTCCGCCCATATTTACAAACCAAACACGCCAACGCGGAGAAAGCACATCTGGAAATGTTTCCCCACGTTTCCCCCACTGAGAGATGTTGTTTTCTTTTCTTCTTCTTTTTTCTCGACTCGAGTTAATTCGCGAGTCAAACGATAAAATGGAACGGAAGGACGAAACGAGAGAGAGAGAGAGAGAGAGAGAGAGACCGATTCAAGGCTTGCCTAATACGACTTCTCCGTCTTTCTTAACCGGTCGCAACAGTGCCGCTTACCTAAATACCGGAAGTGGTTGCCTGGAAAACGGCGACGCTCTCACGATGGTCCTCTCCTTAAGCCGGCCTGAAACAAGAAACACGGATGAAAGGAGGATTACGCGAATCGCCTTTCTCTCTCTCTCTCTCTCTCTCTCTCTCTCTGTTTCGTTGTTCGTCGACAAACAATCAGGGGGAATAAAAGTGGGGATGAATTTGAAACGCGGGATCCGAGACACTAGCTGATATTCTCAATTTCTCTCTGTTGCGTGTTTTATATGGCAGAAATATTGGTATTATTTTTCGATCATTTAAAGACTCGTGGAATGGATACGCTGCTTTAATCGTTTATAACCTGTAAAACGTAAAAAAAACTTTCGTAGAACGAAGTACTCAAAGTATCAAATTGCTATTTTAATTCCCTCTTGAAAACGAGAAGGGACGAACGAATTCCTCCGATTCGCTCCACCTGTTTTGTTGCAGCGCGAGATAGCCGGCCCGTGTATACTTGCTCCTAATAAACTTTTCCATCCGGCCCCCAACTTTTTCGTTCCATTGAAACCACCGTCGCGAGACTTTCGTTGAAAATCGGTCGACCTTTCGGCGAAAAGAATATACACGAAAACGCCTATCTCGAAAGAGAAAGAACACGCAACAACGACGACAAGAACAACTACGAGAAAAGAAAGAAAGAAAGAAAGAAAGAAAGGAAGGAATAAGCAGGAGGAAAAACAACGCGCACTTTTATATTCCGGTGTGTGTGCCGTTTTACAAGCGTGAGCTGTAAAAGTTGGCCAAGGGATGGGCTCGCATCGTGCGGCTGTTTTCGCAAGCTTGAACCAAATATACGTATACACAGCCAAGGGGTTAACCGAGCGCGTATCCCCCTGCCGCTATCGTCATAACCCACATAGAGGGCGTCACACCGAGAGAGAGAGGGGGGGGAGGGGCGCGAGGGTGAGGCCGGTGACGTCAAATTCGCGCACACAGCCTCACACAGATGCGTCGATAAGCTTCGCCGCTGGATGCTGCTGCATCCCCCTCGCCCCTTCTGACCCCTATTCCTCCCACCCTCCCTTTTTCTATCCTAACTACCGAACTATGACGTAAACCGTTTTGCAAACCTCCATTTATCTCTCTTAATTTCTCTCTACGGAAAAATCGTGGAAAACCAGGTGTCGATACATTTCGAAGCGTCGACTCGATCGAAAGAAACGCGAGGAGAGGGTTGAAGAGGAGAGGGTGCGCGAAATTGTGCACGCGTTAATTTGACGAAGGCACGGGGCTTGAATTCGTAATTGCGCGGATTGTCGATCGGAACAGGGGAGGGGGGGGAAATGAGATTTATTTGCACGGAACGAGACGTCGCTTGAAAATTCGTTGTAACGTAATTGAAACGTATGCGCGTGGAGTAGGAACGAACCGTATTTTTCGAACGCGTATTTATAAATCGATCGATGGGGAATGCTTGTCGTGGGCTTCAGGTTCTCGTGTTTTCTGAATAAAAAAATTAAATAACAGAGGTTGTATAAAAGTAGTCATAAGAAATGTTGTTATCTGTCTTTCCGAAGAAGACAGTTACAATGATACGTAAAAATTTCTTTTGTCCAAATTCTGGGTAGTTTTTAGAGACGACTATTCACGTCAAAAAATCGGCCGAAAACCCTGTTCGATCGAACACGTTTATCCGTCGAACACAAAATTTTGGAAAATTTCGGTGAACTCGTCGTACGCGGTTCAAGATTATCCCGATACATTCGAGATGAGTGGCAAGAGCCAGAACGGAAGCAAGACAGTTATATTTATATCTGTACACCTTACGGATCTTACGGGTGAAGAGACAATAGGGGGAGGATAATTCATGGCCGGCCTTATTAAAACTCGCGTGACGCCTAGTGTGGAACGGGCGCGACACACAGTCTCGTCGGGGTAATCGTTTTAATTGAATTTTAAAACGGTTTCCGTTGGAAACCGGTTTGGCCATGTTCCAAACAGCTTTCTACATCTCCGACTTTCGGCCAATTGTCTTCCGTTCGATTAAAAATCAACGGAAATGGCCGAGGGTATCGTTGAACGCGTCGTTTAACGGAGGAGAGGGACAATGCTCGGCCGTCAAGACTTTTAAAAATCGGCGAGAAACGATCATCGAGGAGGAGGAGTTCAGGAGTTGTATTACGGAGTTACGTTTTTTCGTGTCCAAACTCGCGTGTGAAAAGGATTTGCTTGAGTAATTAAGTGAAAAAAGTGAACTAGGGGAGAAATTGAAATTTTAAATCTTGTTGGAAAAACATTTTTACTTCGAATAAATGTATTTTGGAAGAATTATATTACGTATAAAAAGATGTATAACGATTCGAGAGTGATTCGATCTCTCGCGTGGAAACTTTAGAAAATGAGGAGGAGAAATTGATCGTTTCGTCGTGCATGAGAATAACAACGAAATATTGCAATTCTCGAGAAGAAACGAGAGAATTCCTGAAATTCTCTCGCCTTGTTAAAATTTAACAGAGTCGGGTGTTCGAAAGTCTGCATTATTTACGTATATTTTTCACTCTTAAAATTAGCCACGATACTTTTTTTTTTACGCTACCTCGAAATCGTAGTTCCGCGAAAGAGAGAGAAATTTTTTCTACGCCGGAGCCCATAAATATATATATATATAGCAAAGACGAGGTAACACCGTATTAAATATAGTTTCATTATCATCTAACCAGTGAAAAAAAATACATCTTTGTTTTAACCATGGCTAAGACATCTTTTTAAACAAATTTAATATCCCGATCCCGCTATTCTCCATTTTCCCTTTTAAAATTGAAAGAAAGATATATCTCGTGAAAAATATTATTAAAATTGCATTTTGACTTTAAAAGAAACTTTAAAATACGTTTTAGCGTAAATTTAATACAAAGCATCGAAGAATTTATTTTGCTCTTTTTCCCTCGAACTTTATTAAAAACTTACAATGTCGTATAAATTTAGAAAAATTACATCACTGCTCGCTTCTGTTCTATCCAAACCTATACAAATATTCCAAAATATTCCAATTGAATTAAAAATATACGCACTCCCCTTCGCAAAAAGGAGAAAATCACTTCGCCGCAGAAAGAAGAAAAATTCTCAAAACCAATCGTACCGACTCTGTCTTTATCCGATGTTCCCTGCGTTCATCCCTCCGATGATCGATCCCCCGTGGATTTTCGTTACGTTACGTGGATTCGAGAGCATGGCCAAGGATGAGAAGATTCGCGAAAGACACCCCTGGACGAACAGTGACAAATGGAACGATGGATGATGGATCCAAATCGATACGAATTCCTCTGCCTCCCCTTTTCCTTTTTTTCCTTTTTTTTTTTTCCTTCGTTATTTTTCCAATCGTGAACAAGCTTTTCCGATCCCGCGTTATTTATTACCGGTGAAAATAGCATCGCGCGACGTCAATGAAGGCGTCGTCTGATAATTACGAGAGGAAGGGGTGGAGAGGGTGGAGGAGGAAGGGGAGAGAGGTTGACGAGAACGCGGAGGAACAACGAGTGTAGGGAGGATTGGTGCTCGTTCGATCGAGAATCGGCGATTTATCAGAGAGGAAAGACGATACGATACGCGGTGTGACGCGTATTTGATGAGGGAATTACGCGAAAATTAGGATTTCCCTTTCGAGATTTTATGTCACGTATGAGAGAAAGATGTAAATGTTTTAAGAGAAAGATAAAATTTAAGGGATAGGTAAGAATTTGAGAATTGTAGGTATTAGAAATGTGTGAAAGATGTGGAAATTGAGGAAAGCGAGATGAATAAATTGAATCGTAAAAGTGAATGGAAAGAAGGATAGAAAAGAAGAATTTTTAATGTATAAATCGATGGATGAACGATTTCTGATGAAACGTTACGTTTTATTTGGCAAAGTTTTTTATTATTGCGAAAATAATAAAAATTGGCACGTAAACGTACGTGAAAAATTGTAGGGGAAAAATTTGACGTTATATCGTTTTTATTATATTTGCCAAGTTTTCATTGTTTTGATAAATATTAAGGTATTTCCTTTTAATTACCGAATGCACAAAAAACAAGAACAAACGCGATTTCTGTAATCTTCACGCGGAACGCCTGATTTTGCAAATATGCAAAAAATATTCACGGTTTAAACCGGCTCACCGTTATAAATAAAATTTATTACAATTTCGAATTTTTGATCGGCCTTTTATTAATTGTTTCATCGCCGAAAAACGAATTCGGTGGGGAAGAAAAGAAAAAAAAAACGATATCGAATTTTAGTTTTCGTTATACAAGTTTAAATGATTGATTTTAATATTAATGCTCTAAAACGATTACATCGAAAGAAAAAAAAAAAATGTGAAATCTGTTATTAATGCGAAAAATTTAAATCGAAAGAATACGAAAATTGAACAAATTGAAATAAAAATAAAACCGAACTGTAATCGATAACTTCGAATAATAACTTCATTTTAAAATTAAATTTCGTTAAAGAAAAAAAAAAAAAAAGTAACTTGATTGAATTAACGATTCGATAATTCATTTACCATCTACCGCTGACAAATAATTTTACCCTCCCCCTCCCCACGATGGAAAAAAAAAACAATTCTCAACAAATAACGAAACAATACGTATCTCGCATTTATTTTTACAATTGAACCGATACTTTCACCCGCAACATTAATTCTACACAACGTTGATAAACACCGTTCGGATAAAAATTACAAATTACGAATTCATTAGCTCCACCATTAGCTCGGCGCTATCCATTTTCGAGGAAAAAAAGAAAAAAGAAGAAAAGAGAATAAGGATAAAACAGGGGATAAATTCCACCCATTTGCATCATTTAAATATGTATATCACACCCAGAACCGACACGAACTCTTACCGAAACACACCCGCAAGCGTGGGAAAAAAAGGAGGAGAAGAAGAAGAAGAAGAAGAAGAAGAAAACACGCATAAAACCGAGGAGCCGCGGCAATGAATTCGCTAAGAGCCGAATAAATAAAACACGCGGGCTTCCTCCACCACGTACACACCCTTTATTCTTCCCTTTTGCCAGGAATATTAAACGAGAAGAGATAGAGATTTAATCGGTACTCGTCCGTTGGCACCAAGTGGGGCAACTCAATTCCCCCTCGACCTCGAGAAATATGGCGGTTTTAGGGGGGATTTGTTGGCCGACAGGTAAAAAAAGGAGCGCACGCGACGCATCCTTTCCGTGTAAATCGGCGCCGAAATTAGCGTGAATCACACTGCAACCCGCTCCTCCGTTTCTGCACAGCGTCCGGTTTCTCGCTCGATCATGAATAATTCACGACCGATACGACCGTGTTTGGCAAAGGGGTAGGGCGGTGGACAAGGAAAGAATCGAAAGATGATCGATATATGTGTGTAGCGGTTTTCGATCGATTTCGAGAAGGGGACGGATGACTTCTTAATTGCGAGAGGGGGATCTTGACAAAGGCCACCACTTGGGACGACAACCGCGTTGCCGAAACGCTACTTGCAAAGCGATCGAACGGGCCGACAAACAAAGGGCGATTCGTGTTGGCGAAAATACTTGACGGGGTTGATGAGACGATGGCCTCTCTCTCTCTCTATCCACGCTTCGCTATTAGCCCTCGACTGGGCTAATTAGGAGGACAAATTTACAAATTTACGTATATTTGTATTTCGTTTCTCTTCCACCCCGAGTCTTAATATATTTAATATATATATATGTTTAAAATAAATATATATGAAAAGAATTAACATTTGATTAATAATGAAAATAGAATAGAAATGAAAATTACTTAAAGTTTTTTAAATATGAACGTGATACGGATTGTTCTGATCGAAGAAAAAGACACGTTTCTCGACTAGACTCTTGCCAATGAAATTTAATAATCTTTCCTTCCCTTCCCGTCGAAACGAGATAAAAGAAGAAGACGAAGAAATTTATCTTGTTACACGGGGTACAGAACTTATCTAAAGACTATTTTTCTATCCGTCCATCTCGGAAGCGGAAGATCGATTTAAAGAGGGGATCGTTTTATCAAGATGTGTAACCGTATTGCAGAAATTGTCCCCCTCAAAAAATATGGTATTAAATGGAAGTTGGAGGAGAGAGAGAGAGAGAGATACTCGAAGAGGAAGGAAAGAAATCGGCCACGAGGGGCTGTGCATTTTACTGTCTTGGACAGTAAAGCTGGTTTCTACCAGGCCGGGCACAAATCAAATCGAGGAGAGATATGGGGAGGAGAGGGAGGGATTTCGTGGAACGATCGAGCGGAGAGAAATTGTTGGATACACTGCTTGCTACGTGCACTATATGTTCTGCGGCGACTCTTGATCTCCATCCTTTTTCATCCCGTTTTCTTGGCAAGGGGAACGAGCGACGAATGGAAGATAAAGCTGTCGCAACATGCAAGATCTTCGGCGAGGGTGCACTCGATGAGCGAAGGAAGAGCGTGAGTTAGCTAGGAACCCGATTCGTGAAATTGACAAATGGAGGGTGGAGCGATCGAAAACAAAATAAGAGATGGTGAGAATTGGCTTGGGTTGGGAATCGAGGAGGGAACGCCAAGTTTCTCGAAGTAGTTAGTAGTAACGTTTCACGCGCATGATGAAAAATTCCAATTCATAAAAACTTTGTTAACATGGATATTATTTTGCATATGCTGAGTATTGGAACGAGACTGTCAAATTTAATATCATATAACTTGAATTATTTTATACATTTCTATATGATATAAACTAGCATCGAGGAAGAGTACTTATCGAAAAAGATGGAAAAAAAATCGTGATTGACAAATTAATTGAACAAAAACAAAGGGGTTTAATAATTAATTACGAACGATACTTCTGCATGATCAGATATAAATTTAGATTAAGAAACGTGGAAGAATTTTTATTCTTTGCTTGTAATTATAAATGTGAAATAAATCGTTCGTTTCATATTTCATATTCTCAACGAGCATTTGCCAAAATATGGGCGTAAAATTTGTCTCCAAATCTCTCTCAAAAGTTTCACGACCAAACGAAAGTTGGCCACCCCCAAACCCTGCACCGTAATTTCTTCTCTAACTTCTGCGGCATTTCTCTAACTACGCGGCAACACCAAGATGTGCACAAACACGCCATCGACGCGCAGATGCTCGAGCGTCCGTCGAGAGCCTTGCGAAATGTCAGATCATCGGCTAACCCCTCTCGTTCACGGTTCAACGCTTCCCGGATTGACGTTGACGGGGGTTAACTTTCTTATTTTCTTCTTCTCTTCTCTTCTTCGAGGCGATTATCGACACGAAAATCGCTCCCCTATCCTATATTTACATCCTGAATTTTAATAAAAAAAACGGATATGAAAATGTCGAACGTCGAATATCGTTAAGAGGAATATTCAAAAAAGGAAAAGAAGAAAATAATTTCGAAAATACATTGTACAGAGATACCTCGTGTATTTTAAATGGAAATACGTATTTTTTTTTTTTTTTTTTTTTTACATATTTGATGCATTAAACGAATATATTTAATCATCTAACTATTGATTAAACAATATCAAAAAATTTGCAAAAGAGAATTATCTATACGTTATCTAACAAATTTACATAAATTTTTATGCATTTTAAATACACCATTAAAATAAAAAACGATTGCAAAATATTTTCACAAATAAAAACGAAACGAACACCTTTCCTTTCGAATCGACAAAAAGAAGAAAAAGAAATCACTCGTCGCTGCTGCACATTTCTGAAAAACTAAAAAATACGTACAATCCGTCGATTCGTTCGACGGACACGAGTGACACGAAGATAATGTAAACGAAGATAACGATAAACGAGCCCGAACGAGTAACATTCCTCAAAGGAGAGCGTTTAGAAAAAGGAGGACATGGAGAAGGGGTGGACGTGTCGGAGCGACGTTTCTGAAGCGAGGCAGACCTACAAAAGGCCTTTAGATTTACGCGTTTCCGCCACGCTTCTTCTTCTCCCCGAATTGCTCCCGATCCCCCGAATACTCGATCGAAAATGTCATCCATCGAGGACATGCCCTGCCCTTTCCCGTTAACAACTGAACTGAAGAGAGAGGATCGCTCGACTCGAAGTTGATTAAAGGGGCCTGTAGGCGGTGTCTAGAGGCCTCTCGAGCGAGAGGCGGCGTGGAAAAAAAAGAGGGGGAGGGCGGGTGGAGAAAAAGGAAGGAAGGAAGGGGCGAAAAGCCGTCAAAGGATCGCGGCCAGGTGAAATTTGAATAACGACTCGGGGATGATATCTCTCGCGAATAAAGTAAAATTCCTGGTGTTTCTTGGCGCAAAGGAGGGGAAACTTGGAGCCGGCCGAATTAATCACGCGTGACTCCGCAAGGCGCATTTAATTCCTTTCGGAATTTACCAAGTTTCCCGGCACTTTGCCACTTCCCCCGCAATTAACGTCGCCCGCATCTCTTACCGTTTCTCCATTTCTTCTTCTTTTCTTTTCTCTTTTTCGATATTAACGAGGGAAGGTTGCGACTCCAATCGATTAATGAAGATTACGTATGTTGCGAGGCAACATATTGGAAAGGTAAAGCTTAAAAAAGTTGAGAAGATATAATCGTGCAATTAACATGGTCTGTTTTTTGATATTTCTCTTTTTTTGTTTCTTAATTTTTCCTTCCAAAGTAAATTGTGATTTCGATACTGGCCAGGAGGGGATTGGTAATTTTAAATAGCACGAATGAGAGGAATTTTTGGATTAATGCAAAGATACGAGTCGTGTGATGATCTGTTTGAGGTGATGAAAATAGCATCAAAGTTTTATCGTTCTTTCATTTTGAATGTTTAAAAGTTTTGCTCTGGAATAAATAATAAAGTTATACTTTTAAAAAAAGGCAAAAGATAGATTGAAACTACACGTTGGAACATTACTACACGTAATGCACGATAATCCGTTAACATGTTGCAACATATGTTTTGTACAAAATTAAACAAACGTTTCTAATATTCATTCCTGAATTATTATTAATGAACGTGGGTGTAAGTAGATTATAACAATCCGTAATCAGGAAATTATGTTCCCAAATGATTATAACATATTCTCTCTCTCTCTCTCTCTTTGGACGAAGCTCGTTCATTAGTAGAAACTCGAAATAACATTGCCGAAAATTAGCAAAATTATCTCTCGATAAACAATAAATAATAATCCTTTTTCTTAATTCTTGCGAAAAATAAATATCAAATGAGATGTACACATTGTGCACAAATTTTATTTCAAAATACATTTCCACGCTTCGAAGAAGATTAATATTCACAATCCGATCAAAACAAACAATTCTTCAACATTAAGATGTAAAAATTTTTCGTAAACGAATTTTCGAACAGAATGTATGTTCAATCGGTACGATCCTTTATCCTAAATCTTCGTTATCCCTGGAGGAAACCTGATGAAGCAAAACTTTCGACGCACAAACCTCGAACACTGTCTACACCCTGGCGTTCTAAGAGCGGGTATCCGCGGGTATCTAATCGATACGCCTAACCTCTGACCTATTATCGCCGGTAGAAGTTCTTCGGTAGATATCGTTGCGCAAGATTTAGTTCACAGTTGGGTTCTGGAAGTTGCTCGATAAATCGAGGCCTCGCCCACACACGCGTGGACACGGTCAAAGCCACGGTTCCGCCCCCTCTTTTTAAAAATAGTGGAACCAGGATCGACCTCTTCTTCTCGTTGTTCAGGATGATGGAGAAAAAAATAAATGACGCATCGAGGAGGACACGGATGTCCCGCCCGACTTGGGAAGAACATCCAGATAACGATTTGTCGCGAGATTTATCTCCGTATACTTTACCATCGAGAAGAAGAAAGAGGGGTTTAGGATGGATATTTATAGGGATGGTATATTATTGTGTTTGTCGGTTTTTATTTCAATTTTTATTGATAGCGAATTGTTGATCGAGACTGTCTCGTTCGAGAAAAAATATATATCGAAAAGTGAAGGCTGTGTGATCTTTCGAGCATCTTTCGATAATTTTATTTTAAAAAGAATTTTGAAAGAGAACGTAAGAGAATTCGATGTTTCGAAATGATTAATTTTGGGAGCCAAGACGAATTCATTTGGTAAACTTCTATAATTTCCAGAAAGGTAGATAAGGACAGATCGAGAGCTCGTGAAAGTATTTTGATATTTAGAGAAGGGAAGATTGGACGAATTTCTACAGGATCATTTCATTCTGCAGATATCTAAAATCTGTTAAAACTTGCAAAGGCTTCCCATCTACCTCTGAAACCGCGGGTATAATTGAACCAGCCCAGTGAGTGTCCTGAACTGTTAAAGGCGGGGAAACACAGTGATACCTTGGAAACCGCCGGAACTCCTATATTCCTCAGAGACATTCAGAATCCCTGAAACACGCCAATGCCTCGTGAAACTTCCGGAATCACCAGAGCTCTCGAAACTTCCAAAATTCCGGCAACCTTCGAATCAATCAAGAGTCCTTCAATCTAGTCTTATACCCCATTGCCACTTCAAACTTCCCGAGCATAGAATCCATTGATATCTCAGACATTGATATCTGTCGTTTATACAAAAAAAAAAAAAAAATTGAACATCAACAAATTGTATAACCCACAAAATTAAATGAATCCTACTTTACTTCTAATGAAAATCTATACGGAGTATATAATAATTTTTTTTAAAAATAAATATTGTATATTCGTGATATTTATAATTGCAAGATCCAAACTCATTCATGTGCAATTAACAAGTTCGTTAACGAGGAGAGTAAACGTTAAAAAATATACAAGATGGATCGTGGAAGTATGAGAAACGTTTCGTGTGCAATTACGCAATTGGAAGGAAAGCATCGATCAAGCGGTGAAAGGAAGGTCGCTCGAATTTCCACGATACCCGCCCAACTGATCCGTGATAATTGAAGCTCGTGCAAAGCCTCGGTACCGCCCACTATTGTCGCATCGGTAAGTTAACTTTATCACGCGTACGGTCATTTATTCGACGGTAGCGTATCTCGATCGAGCCTATCTTTCACACCGGGCCAACATCGCGGGCCTATATCGCTTCGAACACGGTTCAAACGTGAGATCATAATCTAACTATCGGGCGAAACATCTGTTTAAAGTTATCTATATATGCTCGACGTATGTACGCTTCGATCAATTTCGAATCCGATTCGATCAACGCACGGTAATCAAATTTACTTTACGGGCAAAGAAACTTTGTGCAACGTTTCAACCAAAAGCTGAGGATTTTTTTTTTTTTTCGAAACGATCTACACAAAAGCCCGTTTCCATCCATTCTACGTATAAACATCATCCGCATGTACTGTTCATTAATATTCATAACATTGTCCAACCTTGTAATTATGTAAAGAGATGGTATGCAACTAAAATGCATTCAAATATTCAACGAATATACATAAAATATGTCGACATTGTGTAAAATATATGTTAAATTATGTCCAGGTACACTTTGCATTACAATCACATTACAGAGTTTTCGCGAAATGTGTCATGGATAAAACTTCAATTTGTTCGAGGGAAAAAAAAAGAAGAAAAAAAAACTACTAAGAAAAAATTGAAATATCATCATGAAAATCCACTCGGGAAATAGGGGGAACTATGCCATTGAAGTCGCTTTTTGTTTTATCCCGATATCTCAATCGGTTGCCGAGATATAACGGTTCAAAGTTTTCATAGCGGTGCGGCGATTATGAATGACCTATATCTTTTCCTGGAAACGCGTACTATGCTTTTCCAGGAATCGCGTCTGTCGCTCGTCTGTGGTTTAGGATAGGTCAGTGAGACGACGTGCGAGCGAGAGTTTCGAATAAAAAACAGGGACCGAGGCGGTAAACGATCAAAAAATTACCCTTTCCTTTACGCGACGATATCTCGGGAACCGGAAGTCGTATCGTAATAAATGAAAAAGCGTTTTAAAGGGCAAGGTTCCCGCTTCGAATGATTTTTCATTGATTCGTCAGAGATCATTATCTTCGGAGTTATAGCGATTCAAAGTTTCCCTAATTTTAATAGAGTTCAATCCGGGTTTAAGATAAACGATTAGAAATCGTCTTTCCTTTACGCGACGATATCTCGGGAACCGGAAGTCGTATCGTAACAAATGAGAGAGCGTTTTAAAGGGCAAGGTTCCCCGCTTCGAATGATTTTTCATTGATTCGCCAGAGATCATTATCTTCGGAGTTATAGCGATTCAAAGTTTCCTTAATTTTAATAGAGTTCAATCCGGGTTTAAGGTAAACGATTAGAAATCGTCTTTCCTTTACGCGACGATATCTCGAGAACCGGAAGTCGTATCGTAATAAATGAGAGAGCGTTTTAAAGGGCAAGGTTCCCCGCTTCGAATGATTTTTCATTGATTCGCCAGGGATCATTATCTTCGGAGTTATAGCGATTCAAAGTTTCCCTAATTTTAATAAGTTTGATAAGTACATATATATGGATTAATGTGAAATTTATGAAATTTCTATTGGAACAAACGATTAATAACGCAAAATTTTCTTTCGTCAAGCATCGGATTCGTTGATTCGAAGTCGATTGATTGGCACACCGACCTCATATCTGCTGACCCGTTAAGTCAAACCCGGACAATCTGCATTTTACGTGTCTAACTTTGCATATAAGTTCCCTGGTGCACGACTACGTTACACAAACTGTTACAACAATGTCTCTCCACTCTGGGAGGAAATCTCTGGGAAACGTAAGATAAGAGGGGGGACGATAAATTGCCCGCTATTGGAGAAACCTCGGATATTAAAAAGCTATTAAGCGTTGGATATTAAAGAGAGTATCCGTTTTCTGTCTCTCCTTTTTTTTTCCCATGCCTTTGAAAAATAATTATCTCGAGGGAAATGTTCAACTACCGTGCCATGTTCAGATTTAATCGGTGGAAATTTAAATTCGATTCGCAAATTTTTGCATTGATCAGATTACTAATACATGGAAGAGTGCGATATTTTTTTTTAACAAGTGGTATGAACTTCGAAGCATTCTTTTAATCTTTTTTTCCGTGTAAACAAATTGTAACAAAAATAATTAAAAGAATCGAAAACGTTGCGTCTTCTTCCTTTTATTATTATCAAAGAAGAAAAAAAAAAGAAAGAAAGAAAACTCGATCAATATTAAAATCGATGTGTTTCTAGATTTTGAGAATAATCGAAGGAAATCTAGTACGAAAAAAAGGAAAAGGAGAAGAAGAAAGAAAAAGGGTGGAAACACACAACAGGAGCATCACAAACTCGCTTATTTACATCGTTGAATGTAAAATACAGGATAATATTTCAACGAGAAGGTTCGTCTGCAGTCGCATCGCCGCTGAAAATATAATTATCTCTTGCCTTTTCACGCCATTGACCATTTAAACGCGTTAGTCGGTTGTAAGCGTCAAAAGCATATTATTCGTTTGAACGGGTGATACGCGGTTACGAGGAGCCTCGCGCTCGTTTGCTCGATACACAATTCTGTTTAACGTTATATACACACGTACGCATACACCGATGCGGTGAACTAAAGTTCCTTAGTCGAATGCGCGAGAAAAAAATTCACGAGCGTTCGCGAAAAAAGGGAGGAGAAGAAGAAAAGAGGGTTGAAAAAAGAAGGAGGAACAAGAAGAAGAAGAAGAAGAAGAAGGAGACAGAGAGAGGAAGGCTGGAAAACGAAGAGAAAAACAAAAAAAAAAAAAAAAAATAAACACTCTCTGCTCGAGCTACTAGGGATGATGCTCGTTGCACGAAAGAGATGGATGGAAGAAGAAGTCGGTGTCCTAAATTTAGTAGTAGTCGCATCGCTCTTTCATAATTAAAACGCAGTACGCGCGGAGAGCACGCGTGCAGACGTTTCTAAAATTCTTTTTTTTAAAACTTCGTCATCGTACTACAACCACTACAGCTACTACTATTAGATGAAACTTTAATATACTCCTCGGCCCTCTCTGTTCAAACATCAGACTTCCCTCCCCTCCCTTGTTATCGTATTAAAAAAGTGTATATTCACTGTATGTGTGTGTACAGAAAAAAAAAAAAAAAAAAAAAGGAAAAGAAAAAAATCGTTATCCTTTTTATATTGCAGAACCGGCGGAGGCAGTATGCTGAATGACGTCAACATCTCGGCGATATTGGACTCGTTCTCCGTCAGTTACGATAAAAGAGTAAGGCCGAACTACGGAGGTGAGTAGGGGACACGACGTTTATAACATATATCTTTTTCTCTCTCTATCTCTATCTCTCTCTCTCTCTCTATCTATCTCTCTCTCTCTCTCTCTATCTCCTGCCTATCGATAGTCTGATCATTCGACCACACTCTATGTGGTAGTACAGAATCGATATATCGTGAGGCAAAACCGCGATCGCCAAGCGACTACTTAAACTCTATCCTCCTACATATATATATATATAAAACTGCCAATTAATTATCGTTTTGCCCCGAATGAATCTAGAATGAACAAATTCCACGAATCTAAATCCAACCTCTATATATCTCCAGGTGTATACAGAGGATCCGGTGTAACAGAGTTTTGCCCACGATGTGTTGGATCTTGACTTTTTTTTTTTTTTTTACTTCGCATATGATATACCCCTTACGCTTACTCGTCGCATTTATCGATAGTCGTTGCACGGACTGGGCGTAAAAGAAAAGGAAAAAAAAAAAAAAAAAAAGAAAAAAGAAAATCGAGAGATCCACGCGGCGAGCGAAGTGTCCACCGAATTATCCGTTCTCGTTCTCGGTTTGTCGCGTGGCGAAGAAGAAGGAAAAAATAAGAGTAAAGAGAAAGAGGATTCGGAACCGAATTCTCACGGGTCAAGAATCCGGTGGGCTTCGTTCGCTGCGTGTACGAACGCAACCGTGTACGAAAAGATTGTGCGAAACCGTGTGCTTGGGACGAAGCAAGTGGTAAATGGGATGATAAACTCGATTCGGCTCGACTCGAAGTGGCTGAACTGAACGTGCACGCGGTGCTGAAACGTTTTTGCTTTGATAATTTGAGACGAGACAAACGGATCGTTTTGGGGGGGGGAGGGGGGAACGAGCGGTGAAGGATAAAGTTGGGATCGATTCGAGGAGGAGAATCGAAGGGGGGAGAGTGTTTTTGAAACGTGGAAGGGTTGAAAACGAGCCGGATAATGAGCGAAACCGTCGGGGAAAACCGTTGTTGATCGGCTCGGTGACAAAGGAAAGGATGGAGAAGCGCGACAATGGAGCGGGGAAGGGGAACGCTTGGGGAAATATTTTTGACGCTTACTCTTTCGCCGCGGCCGATACAGAGGGGAATATTCGGTACAATCGGGGGGAGGGGTGGAAAGAGACGAAACATCCGAAAAATCCTCGAACGACGAGCGATTCGTTGTTTTTTCTTCTTTTTTTTTTTTTGTCGACGATTTTATCGTCGTTTCTATTGCGACTCGATTTTCTGACGGCAAAGTTGGACGCTGGCGGATGCTACTCCCAGGAGGAGATCGACGACAAGTTTTATCTAAGAGGGAATCGTTTTACGCAAGAGAAGAATTAGCGTTCGGGATTATTATATCGATATCGATACGCGTTCTTTTCAATTCTTTCCACCGTGTATTGTTTCGCTTTATCGGGAAGTTTGTCTATTTTTTTTTAAATATCGATTATACGATATCCGTAATATAAATTTCGAGTATCGAGAGATGGAACGATTGGAAGGGAGACAAGGGTAGAAATTTTATCGAAAAATTTATTCACACTTCTACTCTACTTTAAATCCTTTGATTATTCTACATATAAAAATATAAAAAAAAAAAAATACGTGGTTGAAAACTTTATTTTTCCATTTTGTGTGTATAAATATACGATATTTCACTCGTTACTTACGTAACAAATGTTCGAAAGGAAAGCGAGGTTCGAATCGAGGTGCGCGCCAGCTGACGTCCGAAGGCGATCACCTAAAAATTTGTTTACGGCCGCCGGATCGAAGTCGGCCGCATTTCAATTGCCGCGAGTCGAAAGTCGAATTTTCGAGCGGCCTCGCGGAGGCAGGGCGGGGCTGGGCCGCTTCGATAAAACTTGGATCGATGCTGGGACGCGGCACGGGTTGCCACGGGTTACCGTTAACGGCATCTCTCCGCTCCACGGCCACGCTCAGCCGCACAGTTCTTCACCTTCGATTACAATTTCAACATTGATTCCATCCCGGCTCGTCTCCCTGGGCCCCGTCCCGTCCCCCCAATTTCCGCGGCCCTCCTCGCGCCACGCCGCGAAAAAAGGAATTTCGTGGGTGGACGAGGATGTTGATCGGCATAATTGGCAATAAGACGGGATAATTTAACGGAATATGGTGAGTTTCGAATTGTTTCGAAACAAGGATTTCGCGATTGAAAATGCAAGCCGAAGGATGATCCATAAAGATAATTTGTATCTCGATGTTGCATCTTGCAACATTAATTGATAATCGTTAGAATAATTAATGGAAGGTTGTGCAATTTTGCTACTATTCTGATATTCTGATAAATTTTCGAAGAATATGTTTAATAAAATTCCTTCCAGTAATCTTGATTGTTAGCGTTATAACAATATAAATATGCATCGCTACGTGATAATAGTAAATATATTAATTATCGCGTGTCAGTTTTTTCTTCAATTCGAAACTTGGACGAAAAGAAAGGCGAATCGAAAAAATGGGCCGAGTTAACGTTTGATCCATCTGTGCGATGCACCGTCGCTGAACTTTGGATTTTAAAAAGCAATTAGAATCGGGGTGGAGTAGAAGAAATTGATCGATATTCCGAACTGTCGATCGGCCACTAAGAACGGTTAATCTATTTCTGATCAGTTCGATCGAAAACGACTGAAAACGAGAAGCGGTTGGCGAGTTCTTGTTAGAGGTGAGATTCTTAAGGGAGGCGTGATTCGATCGGTATTCAAATCGGCCGAACAATTAACACTCGAATTAGTCGAGCCAATCACCGGTGGTCAACCAAGATCCGAGCTTCAAGCAAGAAGTAATCAGTTCCAGAATTAAAGCCCCCTCCTCCGAACAATCGAAGGATTCATAACAAAAACGATCATCCCTTGTTAACTCTTCCCTTTTTTGCCCAGAGGAACGAAAAATATTACTATTACTCCCTGAATTTAAATGAAAGAAGAGAATTTTTACTCTTTATCGAGAAAATACTCGCCACTTTTCAATTGTTTGCTTGATATAAATAAATTTACTACTATCAAAAAAAAAAAAAAAAATAACGTGCAGAATCGAGAGATAAAGACACGTTCACAAAAATATAATAGTCGTTTTTTATAATTCCCTGTAACTTTAAATTCGAAGAGAAAGAGAGAAGAAGACGAGGAGGAAAGGAAGAAATAGTTGCACGCACAGTTGGCGACGAAGCCGCGGCTAACGAGATCGTTCGGGGGGAGGGGAATTCGAGGAGAATTTCTGGTACGATTCTGGTCGCGAACGTGCGGTGGATGAAAGGTGAACAGGTAAACAGCAACACGATTTATTTATTCGGGGACGGGACGTGCGCGTTCATTTTCATTCCCGGCCCGATCCCACGCTGGGACGGTTCCAGGGCCGACTGTTGGCGCTGGCCAACAGCCACGTTGACCCACGGAGGCGCGCCCACAATTGCGGTTTCTTGCTCCTTTCCCGCAGGGGACAATGCCGTGGGATCCCCCGCGAAAAGTGTGCGCGAATTACTCAGCCTATCCTTTCTTTCTTTCATCGATCCTCTTGCTATTCCACGCCACTTTTACGATCGCGCGCGAGAAGACAGGAATCTGTAAAATGCGTATTCTTTGGAACACTGTGCGTGTGTGATATATGGAAGAATGTCGTCTTCAACTATTATATTCTGTAGAAATGAATCTCCTCTGGTTTTCGGAATGAATATTTATATTGGAGCGAACGAATGGAATTATCAAGGATTCGATTTAAGTTCGAGTCAATTTTTATTGAATAGTCGTGGATAGTCGAAGATAATGCAGACCCTCGTTAAAATTGAATTCAACACACCATCAACGAAGCGTTAGCATCATCTTACCCCCGCATGGAAAAAATTCGATTCGTTCGTATATGAATTGATTTCGCAGGAATGCGAAATACGGCGTCGTAAATAAGGGAGCCTATCGCGGAATTTCATTCGATACCCATCGTCCGTTTTTTATCTCCCGATATTTCTCGTCCAATAGAATGCATTATAGCCCGCGTCTCGAATTTATCGCTGGCCAGGCAAAAATGCCTATAAATCCAGCAGAGAATTTTCAATGCCCCTCTTATTTTTAGCACCGCTCGGCAAAGCGACTCGAATCGTATCGGTTTCCACTCGGTCCTGCTCGAATCGTCGATTCCTCCTCCACGATGAGGGAGGGGAGATGGAGGAGGGCCTCGAGGATTCGAGACAGGTTGGATTTACTAGGATTCCAACGGACGAATTCCTACGGAGGTTTTAACATTTAAAATTTAAATGGCCACCGCTCTTTCTCGAGCGTTGCGGAAAACGGGGGATAAATAGACCTTCCTGCGGCTTCCACCCCCGCGTGCAACTCATTCGATATTCTTCTGGTACCACCGGAAGAAGGATACGTTTCCTACTCGCTTTTTAGCAAAGTGATGATTGCAAACTTCCTTTTCTCGTTTCTCTCTTTTTTTTTTTCTAAAAAAAAAAAAAAAAAACACGTCGACGTTGTCAGGGCTCGTGTACATTACGCGAGCAAACAGAATTCGATCGATGAGCGGCCACGTAATTCAATATAGTTCAAGGACTGTGGTGCAATGATGCGCCCTTGGGTGTTCGTTAAACCGGTGATCGATGGAGGGCGTAAAGATTCGTTGTTGTTAGCCTGTAACGATGTTGGGACGCCGAGTATCTTCGATGAGACTTGGGTGTATATCGGTTCCGGGATACTCCGAGGCGGTGCTTAATAAGGACGGAATATTGAGATGTCGAGAGGCTGATACTGAATACCGATCGTTCGTGCCTGCGATAAAATTAATAAAACGGAAAATGGGTAAAAGGGAATATTATCCAAGGATAATATTAATCGGATAAATAGAATATTGAATTAACGTTACGATAATAATTCGAAGCATTATTTTTAAACTTAACACGATATTTAAGAAAGGAAGAAAATTTAAACTCCCTATCTCTCTCTCTCTCTCTCTCTCTTTATCTTTCATCTAACACGAATACAAATGTACATATTCCGATTCTTATAAGATACGTGAAAAAATAATAATACTGAGTGAATGAGATCAATATTTTCCCGTAAAATTGTTCCGACCAGTGCCTGTCAGCTTGTTCCTATTTTTTTTTCTTTTTTTTTTTTCAACAACGCCTCTCCTGATGGCGATTGGCCCGGAGAGGCCAAGCCATGCCGACGCATTTCAATTAACTGCGATACCACCGTTCGACCGCCGCGTTTTGCAACGTGTACACCCGTCATTGTGAAATATGCGTCCCATATGGAACGTTCACGCGGCTATAGGGTTTTAAAAACATTCCAGAAATGGAAATGAAGATATATATATATATATATATATAAGAGGCGAACGATGCCTCTGGCAGAACCCGTTGTTTACGAGTCAACTTTATCGCTTCTTTCTTCTTTTATTTCTTCGCCCCAACTTTTCCAAGCGCTACCCCTTCCCTTTCTCGATCCCCCCAATGAAATTCCCGCGGAATTCCGAGAAGTCGAGCGAAGGTACTCGGAACAATTTCGAACAAATGTTGATAATGTTAACACTCCGGCGAATAAATTCGAAATTACGAAAATTTTAATTCTTGATCAAAGGTGAAGCGAGAAGGAGTTAAGAGATTCTTAACAGGGGAAAAAGACGCTTGTCGCTCATTGATCGACAAGCGTCTTTCTATCCGAATACGAGTTATTACGTCGGCCAGAAGATGCCAGAAAAAGGCATCGATCGAACGTTTCAGCACCGTATCGATGAAACGCCGAATATATATAAACCAAGCACACGGTTGTGTCAACGATCCTGGTGGTCCTCTAATCGAGAGCAATTACCACTTTCAGCGATCCATCCGACGTAGCGATATAATACCACTCGATACCCATGACATTCCACACTCACAGTATATATATATAATAATAATAATAATAATAATAATAATAATAATAATAATTCACGAAATGAAACGAAAAAAAAAAAAAAGAAAAAAAGAAACGAAAAAAAAAAATAATAATAATAATAATATATATATACCATACGTACATATGTATTTTAGATATACCGTAATGAGAATGATATTTAAGAATTAATAATTTAACGATCAGTGAACAAAAAAAAAAAAAAAAAAAAAAAAAAAAACAATGCCATAGTCATCCCATCGTGTAACTTGTCCGCGGCCGGAAACGGCCGACTCAGTCTGACTAACCTTCGATTTCAGGTCCTCCTGTCGAGGTGGGCGTCACCATGTACGTCTTGAGTATCAGCTCGCTATCCGAAGTGAAAATGGTACTATACCTCCTAGGTCTTACTCAGTCATATACGCTGAAAATCGACTTGCTACTAAATCCATTTTCGATCATTCGATTTAAAAAAAGAAAAAAAAGAAAAAGAAAAACATTCCCCCACCCCATTTGCCCGAGCAACCACTTCTCTCTATCTAGCGCCCGTTTTATACCGAGACAAACTGTCGATTGGCCCGTCAATCGTTTACTGCCCACGATCTTTCATGTACATATATACCGACACGATGCACATGTACACACGGAACGAATACCAACATCCACATATTTATATATATATATATATGTATGTACATATATATATATATATATATACATAAATACAATAAGGAAAACAACGAACACACGCACACGTACAACGTGAGTGCATGCACGCGCACAGGAATGCATAGATTCTCCTTATGAAGCTCCTTCGTTCCTTTTCGCTGGCATAACGTTCGAAAGAATATTCATAGCTGATAGCCTTTTCCTTCCACGCGAGCAAAAAGTAAGTTGGGAATGCTTGGTAACTGTGTTTACAATTTATATCATGATCGAGATGAGCGAGATTTTTCGATCGACGATCGATTGAGCTTTGAAAAAGAAATAACTGGTCGGGAAATCGGGCGAAATGGTAATTTCTTTTGGAAACGCGCGTAAAATAACTGGAATAAAGAAAGCATGGTTGACGGTGAGTATTAAACCCTTCTTTTTTTTTTTTTATCATCCTACCAAAGTTGAAGAATTGCATTTGTATGTATACACTATGAATGTGTACGTGTACCTTCATTCCGTTTGCATCGTAATATATATTTTAGAGAAGAGGAATGACGTATAATTACCATGCAAATCGAAGAATCGTGTGTTGTTAAAATTTAAAGAAACTTAGTCGAAGAAATATATTATTAATCATTAGCCTCCTTAGATTAGATAGAATTAGAAGTACAGCATGGATCATAGAAGAAAAAGCGTTTAACACCGATCGTCGACATCCCATGTTTGCCCAAATTCCAGTTATTTTATTCGCATGTATATAAAAGAAAAAGTTGCGGAAAAAATATTCTTCGAACATATATCGCGATTCTTTTCGAATTATCCGAAACGCAGAGAAGAATTTCTTTTGAAAACCGATGCTCGACATCGGTCATCATCTCCGGAAAGAAGAAGAACCTTCCTCCCCTCTCTCCTCGAAACATTTCAAATAACCGGAGGACAGGGAAGCGTTCGAGGTTTTAAATACAATTTTCCGGATTACTTGTCCGGATTGGATGTCGGCCGATCGCGCAATAACGTCGCCGTGATCGATCGCCTCCCCGTGAGACGTGCACGAGATAATCGATTAATTGCAGCCCGACCACAGGAAATTCGTAGGTTTAATCCGGTTCTATAGGAGGGAGGGAATAGGAGGAGAAGGGCGCTTGGTTCGCCCATTCGTTCGCCACGCGCGTTTCGAGGGCGGCCGATTGGCGTTCTCCGTCGATGAAATTAGTTCGGTTGCCGTGCACAGAATCGCATCGCCTCGGGCTGTGCGCCCCTTTGATCTACTCCTCGTTTTCGCGGCGAACACCCGCGACACAATCGCGTAACGCGATTACGGATCGGGGAGCGCGCCTCTCGTCTCGGTGTACAACATTCCTTGACGCCGATCGAATAAAATTTTTGACTCGTCCTTCGTACGTACGTATCGATAAACGAATATCGATGTGCGTACCGATGGAACGGATTGATTTTCAACGCTCTAGGGTCTTTTGAAAAGAAAAAAAAAAAAAAAAAAGTGTTTGTTTTTTTCGTGGTAAATGTTTCTCTCTCTCTTTCTCTCTCTCTCTCTCTCTCTCTCTCTCTCTCTCTCTCTCTCTCTCTCTCTCTCTCTCTCTCTATAGGTATTTTTTTTTTTTTTTCTATCAAATTTATCAAACAAGACTATCTAACGGGTGGTAATTAAGCTTCCGTTTGTTTGCCTTTTTTGTTTTTTTTTTTTTTTTTTTTTTTTTCCTATATTTGCGCACCGCCGAGATTCGGTATTGATTTTATCTTACTGAAAAAGTAAAATACATAACGGCGAAATTGTTATTTCCGTTTTCGGCTCGTAAACAATCGGATATCGTTCCCATTTCGAGTTGCAAAAATACGACGCGAATTTGACTAACCTTTGATATTTAAACAATCGGATGATATATCTCGCGATAAAATTTACACGTTCGAGCGGAAATTTTTCTTTCTTTTTTTCTTTTTCAAATTCTTCTCCGAGTCACTTGCTCACTGCTCGCTACGGCGATAAAATCGTAAGTAACGAAGGTAAATCGATTTACAACGAGACAGACCGAAACTTGAACTCGAAAGGTGCGACGATCAGCTTGATCGACATTGCATTAACTCGTGTTAACGTTAGAATTAATTGTGCGCGTGCATGTACAACAACAACAACAACAACAACAACAACAACAGACACGAAATCACACACCTCGTGGCGCGAGAAACCACGAGCGGTGTGTAACACGACATAAAAAAAAAAAAAAAGAAAACACGACATCGATACCAAAAATGGACAAAGTACTATTTCGCGTGTATGAAACGATCAAAGTGCTCGCAATCACCAAAGTAGGCTACACTCAGAAAAAAAAAAAAGGAAACGAATTCGAATTCTAATCGTAAATAGAGATCGGCTCGTGACAATAGTGATCTGGCCCCGTGATATAACGTAGTCCGATTGGATGGTTTGTATCTGTTATTACACGCATATAGTTTTTAGATGAAGCACAAACAAAAGTATCTCTTTATCGTCTTATTTTTTATTCACTATCTCTCTCTTCCTTTCTCTCTATCTCTCTATCTCTAGCTCTCTTTCTCGTCGAATCAAATGACGACGAGATTACGAGTTACCACTTACTATCAATTTCTTTTTTTTGCATTTTGTATTTACATACACACACACACACACACACACTATATATATACATATACATTCTGAATACACGGCCTGATCTTACGTTTTTCCGAGTGTAGACCAAGTTTATTATTAGACTCCACCATCTGTCTTCTGCTTGTCACTTTGTTTCTTTCTTTCTTTTTTTTAGCTCTTTTTTTTTCAAAATCTGATCTGCTCTTGCGACTCGAAACGAATATAGATTATTATCAAAATTGTGTATTACAACAAGAGGAAAAGAAATCGTGAATCACAAACTCGGATGGGATAATAATGGAACAAGCGAACGAACACCGTTGTGTTCCCTCTCTAATGTAGATGAAAATAGTATCTTGTTCAATTTTGGACTCTATATATATATATATATATAGTATATATGAATATATATTTTATATATATATATATATATTACATTTATATACGCACGAATCGTCCCGTTTAGACCATTTTTTTTTAGACGCTAGCTGCTATGCCGCGGTTGCTAAGATGGGCTGCCCGCCTGCCACCAATTATATTATATTATATTATAATTATATATATCTCTCTCTCTATATATATATATCTTTTATTCCGCCCGATTAATTAAATACCGCCCTGTCGCCCCTTTTTTTCTGCCCCCGCCGCCGCCGCCGCCGCCGCCCGCCCGCCCCCTCGCCGCCCCCCCCCCCTCAGCCCATCACCACCGTTCACCGTTCACACTTCTGTCTTCACCACCACCCCCACCCCCCCTTCTTTGTGTCTGACACCGCACCACCGTATCACACGTTCGTTCTCAAACACGAGAAAAAGAAAAAGAAAGAGAAAAAAGACCCCCACGTTTAATACTCTCAGCTGATTCTGTCCTCTGTTGATTCGTCGAAAAAAAGAAAAGAAAAGAAAATGTGAAAAGAGAGATTATAAGCGCGAGGAGATTAGAGATTAAGAATCTAATGAATGACAACGAAATCTTTCTCCTTGCTGTGAATACGTATAAATACGTATACGCTTCTCGAGGAGATGAATGGACGAGATTAAAATTGAAGAGAAAGGGAGAGAGGGAGAGGGAGGGAGGGAGAGGGAGAGGGAGAGGGAGAGGGAGAGAAGGAGAGAAAAAGGAAAGAGTTACGAATGACCGTGAGGATGGAGAAAAGAAATAGAGATGCGATGCGATGAAAGAGCGTGAAAGAATCGCTCAGGGGGGATGGATGGATGGACAGGTGGAAAGAGACAAAAGAGAAAAAAGAGACGATTATAAAAATATAGAATACTTTCGACTCGTATCGTATGATACTCGGTTAACAACGCCGCAAAGCAAGAAGAAATTGAAATCGTGTGAAGGAAAAGAGATTGAATGAGAATGAAAAAGAATGAAAACGAAAGAGTAAATAAAGAGGAAACGAAAGAAAAGAGAAAAAAGAAACGACGTAATAAGTTGAGTAAAGTAACGTCAGTAACTCGACTCAACACGTGACTGTGATGGGTGTGTATATGTATATATATATATATATATAAAAATAAGAATTATATATATATGTATACATATATGTATATATAAAAGAAGTGAAGTGTAAAGATTAATTCTTCTAGCTCGGAAAAGCAACGTGGCCGACGAGTGCTGTTGATTTGGTTCCGTGCAGGGTGCGAGCTCTCTTCGACTTGTACGCTTGCATTTTTACCCCTGATTCGTGATCGTGAATTCGAAAAATATATTTTCGAATATAACGTACTTTCTCCCCCGCCCCCTCCCCTCGACACCCCCCACCCCCCCACCCCCTATATTGAACAATTAAAATATAGAAAAAAAAAGAAAAAACGTGTTCACGTGTTTTCTCCTCCCTCTTCAACGATTCAAGGATTTCATCCCCGCTCGAATCAGGGGTAACACACGAACTTATAGAACCGTTGTTCTACAAACGTGCAAATGCACACTTTGTCACACTTGTACGGTAACTTTATAGAAACTACATAGCGGATAATCAAAGCGACCAAGGCCGGATGGTTTTGTTGATTGCAGGTCCACCAGTGGAGGTCGGCGTCACCATGTATGTCCTCAGCATCAGCTCCGTGTCCGAAGTGTTGATGGTACAGTTTGCATTCTCAAACTCATACAGAACTCACAACGACAGCCGTCCGTTCATTTCTTTGTTACTTGTTATATTTACTTATTAACCCCTCCCCCCCCCCTACTACTAGTACCCCCTCGTGCGTGTACCGTCGCGCGTGTACCCCCACCCCCCCCCGCTCCCCCCGCCCCATTTTTTTTCGTCCGTCACCGAGGAATTTTTCGCGATCGCCGTGCCAAATGGTGGATCGATCGATCGATCGATCGAACGTAGCGATCGAGCGCGCACACGTCACCCCGGGGAACGAAATCAACTTTTCGAGCGCGCCGCTCATCCCACTATGCCGCTTGTTTCCTTGATTGTTTGTCTCGCGCCATTATCCAATTGTCGCGCGCGTACAAAATATAATCCGCGTTTCCGCTCGAAAATTCAACAACGAAAGAACGATAGACGGAGACGGGAGTCGTATATCGTGTATACGATAAATAAATATTCGTGAATATTCATCGTTCGTTTCGCATCGGCGCCCATTTCCAAAAAGGGAAATGGTCACCGTTGCGATTCGAATTCGATTCACCGCGTGTAAAGATTTCGGGGCAGAAATCGTCTGAAATGTGTTATTTTCCGTATTCATGCGTCGAAATCTCGAGGAAATTCTCGGCTCTCGGTAAAAAAAACGTGCGCCAAGAGACGCATAGGCATCGCGATCCGCGATATTTATGTTGGCAGCAAGGGGCATATTGGCACGTATAAACGCACACGTTTGCATACATATACACGTATATACATGTATATACATGTGTGTGTGCGCGCGCGCGTGTGTATATATGTATATACCTGTACACGGCCCGAACAGCGACACACCGTGGGGGGGAAAATGGATACACACGTACGAAAAAAAAAGACATACACATACACACGACACACCCTACACGGATGGCCTACTAACCTACGTTTTTATAGCTCGTCACAGCTGTTTGGTTGGCTGAACTGTTACAAGGGAACCTTGCTACGTTCCACAGTCTTCGCAAGATATATTCTTGTCCACTTCGTTTATGGTTTATGGTTGACTCGTTTAATTCGATTTGCGATGTTCTTTCTTGTTGCATGGCCCTACCCGGCGGTGCTCGAATCGGCGAACGAACGAAAACGAACCGTTGTACCGTAATTGGGCGAAAGAAACGAAAAAAAGGAGGGGGGGGGGGGGGAGCAGAAAAAAAAATTCGTTCGATCATACGCGCCAACTCGCTTTCCAAGTTTTCCCTCAGCGCGATTTTATCGCTCTCCCTCGATTCGTTTTATAGAACGGATTCGACAACGAATCGAGGGATGAAAGGAAACAGCGGAACGGTGCTCCAACTTTTCTAGATTCGAAAGAGTGAAAAATATCGCGTGAAACGAATCGTTGTCCGCAATTTTGTCCAAATTTCTTTTTTTTTTTTTTTTTTTCCCCTCCCTCCAGGATCATCGCCAGTTTTTCAAGCGCGATTCCTCCGAAGCGAAGTGAAACGAGTCGCGATTCGAGCGCTGCAGGCCGCACATACGTTGAGGCACGCATATATACGCGTAGACGTACACGTATTTTCGCAATCTCTAGATGTATACGTATATAAGCGTGTATACAGCGTCACGTATGATATATATATATATATATGTCTATATATATACATATACATATATATATATACTATATAAATATATAATATATATAAATTTTCTTTCTCAATATTTAAGATACGTATATATAGCGTAATCATATATGACGTATTGTGTATTGCGTATACTCCTGTAGTATTCAAAGATGTCTGTTCCGGTGTCTGCAATCAGTCAATCAAACTGGCGCGAAAACTGGATCCATGAATAAAGATGAATTGAATGAAAATGAAGAGTGGGGAAATTCGAAAAAAAAGGAAAAAGGGGATAGAATTTCGCGATCCAGAGATGCGAGTTTGAGAGCTGAATGCACGAGGCTGGACCCCAGGTGTTGAGCCCTGTGCGGAAACCAAATCAAGTCGACACTGTCACCTGGGACGTGACTCGCGATTTTTACACCCGTTGGCGAGCCTCCATTCGTACGTTCCTCTTCCCTCACTCTTCCCCACTCTATATATATATATATATATATGTCCAACATATAATCCAGTCGTCTGATCGTCTCCGGAACGGAAGACTTGTTCCCTCTTTCCAAGAAAGTAGCCAATTTTCCTATCAATTTGTCATCCCCTTTCATCTTTCCTTTCAGAATTTTCACAACGTTCGTCGAGGTCGCATCGGCGAACGATGCTGCCAGCAACTCTTTTTCTCTTTCTCTCTCTCTCTCTCTCTCTATCTATCTATCATCTATCTATCTGTCTGTCTGTCTATCTATCTTTCTCTCTCTTTCTCTCCTATCCCTCCGTCACCTAGATTCTGGACATCGCGTTCATCAGACGGACGTTTCTCGGGTGTCGACGAACGGAAACATGCAAAAGAGGGAAACAGTGGAAACAGTGGCAAAAGAGAGAGTCCGTGAAACAATCGAACGAGATAGAATGTTCCTGTTTCCCCGAATCCCTGCTTCCTTCCGGCCAGCCGACGAACGCATAGAATATATAAATATATATATATATAAAATAAAAGGGAAAAAAAGAAAGAAAGAAAAAGGAAAAAAAGGAATAGAGAGTATATAGCTTTTGCGACGTTGCGATCACAATATTCCAGATTATATATACGAAGTAACGTGTCTATAGATATCTATATATATGTATATATATATATATATATACATACATACATACATACATATATATATATATACATATAATTTATATCATATCATGGATATAACTACCACGACACCTATTTTAATTAAGCTGTATCATTGTCAGTGTGTGCAGTACTTGCTTATATGGTCGCTATGAATCACTACGACGCCCTTACACGTTCTAATATTATTGATATATATACGTGTTGTGTGTTGGTGCGCTTGCACAAAATCGTCACATGCGCGCACGGATAATCCACGCACGCAGGTGTGCCGCGAGATTACGTGCACGCAGCAGATAATCACACATCAGATCTGGCCGCCCCGTGTCGAGAGGGGGCAGATAGCACACGTTGGGCCGAGCACTGGTACTCGTACCGAGCCTCTCTTGCCTTCCGTCATTCGTCGTATATATATATATATATACGTAAATATATATATATATGCGTACACTGCTGTTTCTGCGTTTCTCCTTGCGTTTTTTCATTTTTCTTTTCCTTTTTCTTTCTTTCCTCTTTCTTCTCCCCTCTATCTATCTATCTCTTTCTCTCTTTTCCAGTTTCGATTCGCTTGCGAGCTTCCGCTTTTGAAACCGCTTCTCTCTCTAACTCACTATCTGTGTTACAAGAGCTACTCCCGAGTTACCTGTATCACATAGCCGCTAGTAGAGTTTCGTATTCCCTCGTATTTCTCTCTTTTCTATCTCGATGTAGGCGAACGCTTGCCCGCGCGCTACTTGCCTGCGAACTCTCTTCTCTTGCCAAGGAAAAAGTTGCGAAGTGTCCTTAGATACACTCGACGTTTCCTTGCATTCGAATCACGAGAAAACGTGATTCAAACGTACGTATCGAGACGGATGTACGTACATTTCTTTGGAATCGAATCTGGACAGCGATCGACGTGAGATTATCTCGTGTCCACGAGAATCAAATGGATCAGGAGGGGATATATACGTTTGAATATATTTGACCGTGTATGGATAACGTAACGTGAAAGAGAAAAGAGGAGCGTAGAGGATTAGGCGTCCAGCGCGCATCGGCGACACGACTGCACTGCGCCTGGAGAAACGCCAAACAGCGGGCAAAGCTCGCTGCCATGACAACTTCCGCCCGAAGTGACATCAACGCCACGGAGTTACAACGGAGTTACTTTCGTGAATACATTTTAATTAAAATCGCGTTCAGAGCGCGCATTGTACAATCGCAAATATCCTCCTCGCCTCGTTTCGATTAATAATATAACAACGGCCAACTTTTTGCCTCGCGAAAGAAGCGATACAATTTTAGAGAGTGGATACTCGTTGAAAAGTGTTGTGTGCGATGTATATATATATATAGATATCGAGATATACGCGGGATAGGATCGTTCGCGAGCGAGTGCCACTTCAAGGGTGCATTTTCCACCGATGAAATACGGTGAAAAATCTCGGTTGCAAAAGTTACTCGTCATTGGGTCATACATCGGTTGGAAATTTCCCTCCCAGTTGGTGGTTTATACGCGAGATAATCTGATATCGTGTCATATCGTTCGAAAGTTGAGAATTACACTTATAACTGTACGTAAATGGTGAAACGAGATTTGGATAGATCTCGAGCGAATTTTCATTTTTACGACGAGGCATTGACGACGATTTTAGTTCTTTTTTTTTTTTTTTTTTAATTAAAACGATAGGTACTTTATCATTCTTTTAATTATATTTAAACTTGTGGAAGCTTGTGTGTTAACTCTTATCGGTTTATAGAGATTTTTATAGAAATTTTCAAAGTTTAATTTTTTTTTTCCATTTTTTCATAAATAAAGTTTGATTTTACTTAAATATAAGCGAGAATATGAGAAGAATTTTTCTTTATCGAGCAGATGCATTTATCTTCTAACTTATTTCAATTCACGGTCAATTTTTTTTTTTAAAACGACGGCTCGTTGAAAAAAGGAAGAGTCGAAATAAAAAATACGAAGGAAAAGGAAGGATTTAGTTTGTTGATTTGCCAACCAATGGAAAATAGAGAATTCTCTCTCGCTCTATTAAAATTAGAGGTCTCGTTATTCCGATACAACGAACAGGATAATTCGACCGACGCCGCACTTTTCTATTTATTCCTTCCCTTTTCTCCTCTCCTTCTTCTTCTTATTTACATTTTCCACCCTTGAAGCGGTATCCAAGCATCGCAATAGCATAAAATCCGTACATTTATCCGGCATAAAACTTTTCGCGCTTGAAAACGTCACAAAAATATCGCGGCAACGTATACAACGTCGATGACGGTGGTAAGCGTCGCCTCGGGTTGAAATCTTTCCAGCATAGCATTGGAGTGAGTGTCAGCCGTTATTGGAGCTGTAAAATGTCCAAGTTCGTTCCTAAAGTTTTCCTCAATTTCTCTCTCTCTCTCTCTCTCTCTCTCCCCCTTCTTTATATATATATATGTATATATTTTTTGTCCCCTCTCCCCCCTCTCACCCAACGAAATTTCACACCTATAACGATCGCGAAAATTCCGCTCGTACGTTTGTAACAGTCGTAAAAATCCTCGATGTAACATCGACATCGGGGATAAAGTGGAGGGAGGGGAAAAAGAGCGGAAGAATTCGCGCAGAGAATCTACGAATTTATGACGACAATTGTTATTTATCTTGTCGTAAAACCCAACAATTTTTTCCTCTCTCTCTCTCTCTCTCTCTCTCTCTCTCTCTCTCTCTCTCTTTTCTCTCCTTCCTTTTGTCGCGCGACTCGTTCCACCGAATCGAAACCTTTTTTTTTCTTCTTCTTCTTCTTCTTCTTCTTCTTTTATTTCTTCGCTCGCTGAAAAGGAAAATCATCCATCTCCACATACATGCTCGGCAAACGCGCTTCGATCACGAGATCAAAAGGTGAAAATAATGTTTTATCGCGCGTGATAAAAAGAAGAACAACACATTTTGCGAGAAATTCTGATCCGTTTAACAGGAAGGATCGAACAATGTGTGACGAATAACGTGTTGAGATATTATTATTATTGTGTCATCTCGCATGCAAAATGTGGTACGAGAACGCAGATGAATTACAAGAGTTGTGGATCGTGAGCATGGAATTTTGATCAAGCAAAATTATCAAAGACAGAGAGAAGCGAAGATCGGTTTATCATGATCCACTGTTGAAATTGTTGGCCTCTAACAATTCTTCGAGTAAGGGGATAAATGATATCGAAACTATTGGACAACGATACAACGTCCATATACAAAGAATTTCAACAACAAAAGTTCCAACAACTTTCAGATCCTGCTGCATACCTTGTGCTACACACAAGTTCGAATTAGATATAAGTATTTTATATTAAATTAGATATAACGTAAGATTGCCTCTTCGCAGCACAGAAGTAGGCAGCAGTGCATGTTGCTTCGATAGCGTCTCGTAGCATGCTTGCACGTTGTACGTTGCTCTAGTGTTGTAGCGCCCAAGTAGTGTGAGTAGTCTACGTATGGAATACATATAATCACCATATATACACGGTCCATGCACCTCAACCGCTTTCGCGTGTACACACGAATTTACCTTTCGCGTCGCGGTACTCCCCCCTCAACTGAGATCGACCACGTCGACAGAGATCCGAAGTTAGTCGAACTATCTTATCGTTCCAGGCCTCGAAATAATCGGATAAAAAGGGTATAAAAAGAAATTTGTCGTCGAATTTTAATTTTTCCTTTTTATTTTTTGGAATTTATAAATTTCATCCATATCCGTTTTATTATTATTCGAACGATATAATCAAGTTGAAAAGTATTATCGATATTGATCATCTTTCGATTTGTATAACGGAAAAATTCGTTTAAAGAAGATTCTAACTGTATTTATGCGATAGAAGAAGAATTTTCAAAATTTTTGAAACGCGTATAAAATTCATTTAAGATGTCTTGTTTCAACAATCTAAATTTCGAAATACAAATTAATTTAAAAAAAAAAACAGAAATTTATTACCGCGATTATAATAATTCTAACTTTTTATTTCTAAATTCTTCCCGCCCTTTTTCGCGCATTTAAACTCGCATCAAGATTCGAAGGAAATTGGATCTTATCTCGCCCTTTTATATCTTTTAATCTTCCGAGTGAGAATGCAAATGCGAATCGGTTTACGATCGATGCTTTCACACCGCCTTTGATAAGTGAACTTTTAATAGCGTCTTCGTTAGCCCCGCGGGCGAAACTTTAACCACGTTTCAAATGTGGCTCCCCGTGTAATTACGCCCCACTAATAACAGACTAATCAAGAAACTTTGATCTCGAATAATAAATCTAGCCCATCCGGATCGCGGATCCAACTATTCGCCCCTTCGGTCACTTAAACTTTCTTCACGGAACGGGTTACGAAGGATTGACGCGCGCAACAACGTTCACGACGAATTCGCGATTCGACTCGCGCGAGAATCGATGAATCGAACGGAGCAATCAAAGTTTAAACGACGAGCCTTGAATATTTCAAGAATCGTTCATCTTCCTCCCTTCGAATCACGCCGACGAAAACGCCCGTTAAAACGATGGCCACTTTTGAATTACATCAAACCTATTCGCATAAAATCCGGGCCCGATTTCGATCTTCTTGAAAATGAAAATTTTTCATCGTTTCCCGCTCGAATCGAATCGATTTGTTCGCGCGAAAAGTGGAAATTCGTTCGAATATATATAACGCATAAATCCACACGTCGTTGGATGGCAGGGAGAAGTTATAATTCGAATCGATCGATAAGAAGAAGTTTTGAATATTTTCATCGTGGAAACGATCGGCGAGGGAAAGAAAGGGAAAGGAATTTTTGTCAAAAGACCTCGTCACCACGTTGGTCGAAACGAGACGAAGGAGCGAAGGAGGTCTCGATAATGTTAGGCGAGTGTTCAAGTAGCCGATTTAACGCGTTACGATAACCACGACGCAAGATCGTCGAGAGTTTGTCTGTCGACGTTCACGATCTCAGTTCTGCGTTTCCCAAGCAATCGATCGCCCGAGACACACTTGTATCTTGTCACGATCGCGCCGCTTCACTTTTTTTTTTTTTTTTTTCGTTCTCTCCCTTTCGTACCCCCCGTTGTCCCCCCACCCCCACCCCTCGCGTAATCAATTCGACCAACCCAACAACAACAATTCCGCGTAACGAACATTTTTCTCTCTTTCTCTTTTTTTTTTTTTTTTTTAATCTCCTCGCGATCTTCCTCGTCTCTCTTTCTCTCTTTCTCTCTCTCACTCACTCTCTCACTCACTCTCTCTCTCTCTCTCTCTCTCTCTATTTCTCGCGATCCCTCCGATAGAACGGAAAAACACACCGAACCTTCTCCCCTCCGCCTCGCGAGACAAAGAAAAAAAAAAGAGAGACAAAAGGCGATACGCGCGAGACAAAAAAAAATAGAAGAAGAAACGTGTGGAACAACGTGTTGAAAACTGTCTAAATCTGCCTTTTACGTACTGCGTACGATTCTCTCCGCGTTGTTATCGACCGTTTATCCGACGATAACTAACTCTTGTTATTTTCTTTCTTTTTTTTTTTTTTTAACGAGAGGCGCAATGCCTTATTACACAACGCGTCACGTTGCATTGTCCATCGTTCGATTATTTAATTTTCTCGAGTTAAAAATTTTATTGTATATTCCATTGTATATTCGATGTATAATAATAATAACGCGTGGTTCAAACGTTCTTCCACCATTTTCTTCGCGCTATCGTACGTATATATATATATATGGGACACGTTGCCATCCAAGGGACTAATGAACGCGCACGTGTGCGTGTGTGTGTCTCGTACCAGGACTTCACGCTGGATTTTTACTTCCGCCAATTCTGGACGGATCCACGGCTCGCGTTCAAGAAACGAACGGGGGTCGAGACGCTGAGCGTCGGCTCCGAGTTCATCAAGAACATCTGGGTACCCGACACGTTCTTCGTCAACGAGAAGCAGTCGTACTTTCATATTGCTACCACCAGCAACGAGTTCATTCGTATTCATCACTCGGGAAGCATCACACGTAGTATACGGTGAGTGAGTCTCAGTCTACGTGTTAATCGAAATGTAAAACGAAATGATTTATTCTTTGATCGAACGGATTATTTTTAAGAAATCGTGGACCGCGTGTGTGTGTGTGTGTGTGTATCTCGAATTTATGTATGAAAATTCTTATATTTGTTGTGAAAAGATTCTAAAGAAATTCTCTGAATTGATTATTTTCATTGTTAACCCTTTCGCTACGAAAGATCGTCGAAAGTGGCCGCAATTCGAGTTGCTTTGACGGTGTTCATTGGGGAAAAAATTGGCGATAAAATATCGATGCAGACGTTTCCAGAGAAAGATATTCGATGCGCGACAACTCCGATCAATATCGTACGATACGCAGCATCTTATGCACAGCGATATTATAATAGTAGCGAAAAGGTTAATGGATCGATGAATATTTTTTTCTTTGCGTGATAATGTGATTTTTAAGCATTGACTTTAATTGTTCTATCTTCAATTTTCGTCTCGAAGATAAAAATCTTTTGAAAAGAAAAAGTATCCACTATGTAACGAAAATAATAAAAGGAAATTTTCTTTGAACATTAAAAGCATTCACGAATAAAAAAAGTCGTGACTATAACTAAGATAGTTGAACTCGAGAGCAGGACCAATAATATTTCTATAAGCGAAAAGACGGGGCGTACACGTTCGATATTTCACTACGTGAAAAGTCTTCGAACTACCGAAGGAAGAGTTTTTCGTGGTAATGGAATATATTTTCTGGCAGGCAACGCGCGCGATAAAACTGCCACGTTCAGACGCGATTTTAACCCCGTTTCGATACCACGTGCCGCTCGACCGCTAACCGTCTCTAAACAGCTCGAGCAAGCAGTTGTATACGTATATATATATATATATATATATATATACAGCAACCACGACAAATTTGTCCCGAGCATCGGTCCGACCCCTGCTTCCCTCGACGCCAGGCCTCGTATCATCCCCTTCCGAACGTAAAGTGTTCTGGTATTAACGGTGTCGCTATATCCGTGCATAATACCTAACCTTTTCCACCCTTTCGCTCTTTTGTATCTCGAGATTCGACGAGGGTGGAAAACATCGAGAGAAATTGAACGGATCGAGGAAAAAATATTTTGTTTTGTTGTTAATCCGAATTTGACGCTCTTTCCTAAGCAGATTCGTTCCAAGTTGAATGTTTCTCTTCCACCGTGTGAAATTAATTAACGAACGTTTCTAAACTAGATTTAGAATCATCGCGAATTATCGTTTGTAGGGAGTCTAGAAAGGAGTCTAGAAATCTGCCTATCAAAAATTTTATTCATACATAGTGAATAGCATTGTGAAGTTTATATCTAAGTATATATATATATATATATATATAAACCGATTCTTAAATGTGAAATCGATCCTTTAATATATCGGACGGAATTATCAATTTCTTTTCAATTTCACGAGTCGAAATTAATGTTTTGTGTTTGTTACAGTTTAACGATCACGGCATCGTGTCCAATGAATCTGCAATATTTTCCAATGGACCGACAGCTCTGCCATATCGAGATCGAGAGCTGTAAGTACGCACGTGCGCGTGTAATAAATGCATACATACCGAAACGAAGCGACGATATGAGAAAAAGTTCGACACCCTCGTCACAGAAACACATTACATACGTATATAAACACATACGATCCAAATTCAATCATTGGAAACATGAACAGTGTCGATCTTACGAACGGCAATCGATCGTCAACCATAATATTTTTCGAATATCGTTTTTCGAAATACGTTTCTCTCGATTTCATTCGTTCTATATATATTCGATAAAAGTTGGAACATTTTTAATAAAATGAAAAAGAAAAGAAAAAAGAAAAGTCGATTGCCGGTTCGTAATAAACCGCGACTCAACTGTACATCGCTTTCAACCCCTTTTTCAGATAAACTCGGAAAGACGCCTCTGTCGTGTCGACATTTGCGTTAACATAGAGGGGGAAAAAAAAAGAAAAATTAAGAAAACCTCGTATATTCTTCTTTTTTACACGCTCTCATACCAACGAAATATCGTTACCCCAACAAACCCCCTTACAACCCACCCCCTTCAAACGCGACCGACCCCCGCTCTCTCTTTCCACACGAACTCTCTTCTCCCACATCCCACGAGATACACACGATTCCTCTTCCGTATCTATTCTCTCTTCTCTGTCTACTCCTCTCTGGCTATCTATCTATCTATCTATCTATCTATCTATCTATCTACTGTCTGTCTGTCTGTCTCCATCACTCGCCACTTTACACGCTCACTAACACACCGAATCAGTCACACGATCCGCGACGTCGTCGCGGATCATTTTCATTCACTCACTCACTCACTCACTCACTCACTCGCTCACTCACTCACTCACTCACCCGCTCGCGCTCACTCTTATTGGGTTTTCTATACCGTTCACGATGACTACTTTATCTATATACGTCATAACATCGTGAACGTACGCCGAGCCGGGCGCGTACGCCTCCCTTTTCGAGGAATAAATTTCGAGCGCAATCAAACGATTCTTTCGCTGATCGGTGAACTGTATACGAATTATATCGAACGTGGGCTCATCTGAATAGAGGGGTAATTCGCAAGTGGTATCTTTGGAAAGCGGATGCGACGCGTGCGGCTCGGCTACGAGGCACCAGTGTGCGAACAACAAGAGCACCTTGACGAGAAGCGTCCGCAATAACCGAGACGATCGTCTCGATGTGTATCATGCAATCAATCCCCCCGAGACTGACTCCGTTGACTCTCTTCAGCAAACGAGAACGAGTCGACGAGACACACACGGCTCGATCAGACGTGCCGCTGCGTTCTTTTTTTCTTTTTTTTTTTTTTTTTTAGGCTGCTAATAGCGTTGTTTATCGTCATTTACCAGAGAGAGCGTAGAGAACGAAAGATCTCGTGAAGAAAGAAAGAAAAAAAGGCGAGAGACGAGCTGGTCGCCCCTGGTTAACACACCAGTGTACGGTGCGGGAAAATACCTGAACCTGACCACCTTTGCGTGTGTGTGTGCGTGTGTGTGTGCGCGCGCGTGTGTTTGAACCAAATGGCTTGGATGCGTGTGCGTTGTTGTCACGAGCTCGCGCCGTTGATTATCACTGCTGCAAATTGCACACGCGAATCGTGTGGCTGTGTGAAACCGAAAGAGGATGCTCTCCCTCTCTTTCGAGTCGAGACATTTTTCATTCTAATTTTCTTTTCTTTTTTTTTTTTTTTGCAGAGAGAGAGAGTGAAAAAAATCGTAATCGAATGACGATGACGCGGTGTTTTCGAAAAATCATTCAAATTTCGAATATATTCGAGAGGTGAAATTCTCGGATGTTACGAGGGCAATCTTTCTTGAAAGTTATTCACTCGAATAAAATCTTTCGAATCTTTTGCAAGATGTTTATCTCGGGGTATAAAAAAATATATATTCTCGACAAGTTTGGAAAGTTTCTCTTTCGAGAGTGTTATGCTTTTCTTCCGATCGACTCTTTTACCCTTTTTGACTAATTTCGTGATCGCTCCGAAATTAATCGATCCGATGAACGATTCGTAAATGAAACTCGAACGAAACAATGAAAACGAAAACGCATCTGGCAACGAACCTGGCCAGATTAAATTGCAACGATCAAACGACAGGAGGACATACGATTAAACGAGGGGGAGGGAGAGAAAAGAAAAAAGGAAAGAAAGTCGTGAAACGCATCCGGTGCCTTTGATTATACCAGAAGTCTAACGGAGATTGGTAATCTATACGGCGAACAATGGAAAAAGTTTCGGCCTAACTCGTCCACCCCAGCTAAGAGATCTATATTAAAACTCAGCCGTTTGCGGGACGATACGACGAAAGGCCGGCGGGCGGGCGGCGGAAGTCGGACGGCTCGAGATATCAAAGTAACTTGACCAAGTTCCTTGATTAGTTTCGCGGAGAGCCGTTTCGTGCCGTCGTCCTTAATTGCTCCACCCTCGTCCCCGGTTGAAATTATTACTGTCGTTAGAAGTATTTCTCCTCCGATCTGCCCCCTCCCCTGGTAATTAATAACGATTAATATCGAGGTCGATGCTACTTGCATAAATACGGGGGAGGGAGAGGGAGGAAGTATCGATCGTCGATCCTCCTTCTCCTCTTGTGGCATCGAGGGTCGAGCATCGGGCAAACATTCGAGTTGAACTTGGCGAGATGAGAAATAAAATTGCTCCGTTAAGTGGCAATATGGATAGATCGAGGGTCGATAAATGAGCCGATGATCAACGAAGAATGGCGAATAATCCAAAATTGTGCCGATCAGCGTGACTTTGTTTCGTTGCAACGATTAAAAACGTTTGTTGTTCGGCATAATTTGACGGCGCGACTCGTTAATTTCGAGAATTTAAAATGGCCCAATGGTTTGTCGCCAGATTGCAGAAACAGTCTTGCTCGTTATTTTTAATCTCGTTACGCTATCTACTCGTGTGATTGTATTTAATGTCGGGAGAGCCGGTCGCAACTTGGTCAAGCTCTCTTCGGATGGAAAAAACAAAAAAAAAAAAAAAAGAGAGAGAAGGATTCGGTATTCGCAGATCCTCGTTATCGAGCCAATTTATGACATATTGCATAACGCATTAACCGCGTTTCCCAATTTGACGTGCAATTTGCAGTAACTCCGAACGACAGGTAGTCGAGCTCGATCGCGCAGAAGTGCGGTCGGCTTGGTTGATCCACGCCTTGGAAGAAATCGAGCCGGCCGACGTTTACGCAGACGCATTTTCGTGGTGGTTTCACACCGCGTGTGAAAAGGAAGAGGAAAAAAAAAAAAAAAAAAAAAGATTGAAAATACAAAAAGAGATTATTCTCTCTGTTGTTGAGAATAATTCGAGGAAAGAGCATTTCTCTGCATCCTTGATCGTGACAATCTGCGTAACTATATCGTAACCGTAAGATGTATTATTTATTACACGAGCATCCTCCGAAGGGTCTCCACTCTACCAATTTATCTATATATATGTGAATATGTCACATATCAGTACTTAGCCAAATCTAAGTGTAATTTCTCCGCATCTGTCGCTTCGTGAACTCGATAAATATCATTGCGAAAATCGTGCATATGAAACACGTGTATACGGAAAAAGAAAAAAAGAAAAAAAAAAAAAAAAGAAATATCGAACGACGGAGAAATCGCACGTAAATTGAGAGAGAAAGGAAAAAAAAAACCGTTGAGCACACGCACACGGCTGTACATATATCGAGAGTTTTTCGAGGAAAAAAAAAAAAAAGAAAAGAAACGATGAAAAAGAAAGGAAAAAAAGAGAAAAAGAAAACGATCTTTTTTTTTTTTTTTTAACTCCGACGACGAAAAAACGTCTTTAAACGAACGTGTGCTATGAACATGAACACACTGAAAGTCACCACTTTGCCACTGTCACAATACCACCACCACCACCACCACCACCACCACCACTACCACCACCACCACCACTTGACCATCACTATCACATAAACCAAGCCCCCCGGCCCCTCTAAAAAGCCTCCGACATATAGCACTGAGCCTCGTGTCCGGGGACGTAGTAAGGGCCGACGACGGCCAGCCCCGAAGGAGGCTAAAACACAGAAAACGACGTGTCGACTACGGTGCGACCGAATTAAAACGCATTGTGCATCTAGCCCAGCGCATGTAAGAACGAAACGACTGCAAAAGCATTTTAGCCACGACGAGACGTGCCGTGGCCCCCGTTCGGTATGCCTATATATATTATTATTATTATTATTATTATTATTATTATTATTATTATTATATTATTTTTCAAAATAATCCGGTTATGAACTATCGACTTTCAAAAACCGATCTTTTACTTCTTCTTCTTTCTTGTTTTTTTTTCTCTCTGTTTTCTTTTTTTTTTTTTCAAATAATACTCCAAAAAAACTACTGATCACCCATTCCCCCTGGCCACTTTTGCGTATGCTGTATTACTATATATACATATATATATATATGTGTGTGTGCGTGCGTATATATATGTATATAGATCGTAGTTTGATGATATATCCCGCCCTAGATGAAAGTCGGCATGCCTGTGGCACGAAAATATTTTGTTCCGCTCTCTTAACCCAGGACCGAATTTTCGACTGCGCAACTTTAGTCGGCATCGGAGTTTTTGCTTCCTGTTCTACTACTTGTGCGTGCCTTTAACGACCCGTTGAATGCGCCGCTTGGGTCGTCAGTTAATCTAGCAGAAACGATGTTTTTCGTTGCCTGTTGAGGTGGGGCTATAGTATTTTATACAATTTTATACATTTATTTCGCGAAGATGTTACCCATTTATTTTCCATATAAAGGAAAAAAAATATCAAATTTCACCGTCAATCGCTTTTGAAAAAAATTTCCTTTGCGAGCAATATCTCTTTTCGCACGCGATATTAAGCGCGAAAGGGTCGAATAGATTCTTTGGATCCGACCAAATGTCCGCAACGTTTCAAAATGTATTGCTGGAAGGAAGAAGTCCGGCAAGAAAAAAATTCTCGAATCTTTTTTGCTTCGAAAAGATACATTTCGCTCGTTGTATTAACGTCCCGATATTTGAATAATTCGCCCGTTTCGAAGAAACGAAAAAAGAGAGGATTCCCTTGTATAGATGGGAACATCTATCGTTAACGTGGAAATTGATCGAGTGAAATTCGATCCCGGGCTAAATGGGATCCAATAATAGCGTACTTTGCGAGCGCGGATATTGCAAACGACCATTCGAACGGGGGGGAGGGAAGGGAGAAAAAAAAGAAGTTAAATTTCGTGTTCAGAATTCGTGTCACTGGTAAAGCACAAAGCATGCGGCATCGGGCATGACGTACAAAATTACGTGGCACGAAGCATGCGATTGTATATGCTGATGCATGTGTGTCTCTCTCTCTGTGCGTGCGTGTGTATGTGTGTGCGCTCTGTGTGTCTCTGCGTGTACAAGGGAGCGAAATCCACGCCCTAACGTTTTTTTTACCGATTTTCCAAATCCCGCACAACCGCAGCATGCAAATGGCACGAGACTGTTTTTCTTTTTTTTTTTTTTCTTCGCTTCTCCATATAAAATATCTACTTTCTACACACTCTCCACTTATCGTCTTATATGATCCAAACTTGGCCACCACCACTACCACCACCACCACCACCGCCACCATCCCATATGGTTATTACTCTTTGCTAATGTTGCCGCAATCCTCCCCTCTTCACCGGTCACCGCTCTGGCCCCTCCCTCTTTCCCTCCGCACCCCTTTGGACCTCGTAACGCTTAACGTTAACCCAATCCAGGACGTTTGTTTTTTTTTTTTTTTTGGCGGGGGAGAAAGAGAGAAAAATCCCATTTTTTGATCTGTTTTCGGTTTATGATATATTACGTGTAGCGTAACCTAATGATAACGATTAACACGATTGCGATGAACATCGGCGAAATAGAAAAGTATTTTTGAAAAAGTGGAATAATACGCGTGGATATATTAATATTTTAAAACGAATTTTGAAAACTTGATCGAACCTTCGAACGCGTTTTTTCCACGCGTTGACAATTTCGACAAAAGCGTCGGGAGGAAATCCTTTGAAGAGGAAAAGCAATTTTTTATATATTTCTTGAAAAAAAACCGAAAAGAATATGATATGATAAATGATAAAAACACGAGACTGAAAACTGGCGAAATTTCGCTCGAGGAGGAAAGGAAGAAAGGGGGATCGATAGTTTAAAATTAGCATCAATTAAATTACACGGTTTCTTCTTCGGTTTCGAAGCGGAGCCGTTGAATGTTAACGAGGCTTGTGCATGGTGGAAACATCGAGGCTGGCAATCGGCGCGCACGCCAGAGTCGCGAGCATTGCGAGCAGATAAATCTGGGAGGGGAAGCATTTCGCCGGCCGGAATTGTACGAGGGCGAGGGAATCCGGCGAGCGAAAATGAGCAAACGGAAACGGGGCGATAGTATTTCCGTGTTCCAAAAACAAAAGCAGTTAATCCCGAATGGCGGCCGGGTGGTGGATCGCTTAATCCACGTTTCGCCGATGTTCGCGCAATGTGGCCGTAGCCGCGATGGAATGCCACTTTGGTGCCTGGAATGCGGTGTAACGATCGTAATCACCTAAGATTCAGTTACGGAGGAATGTTTCTCGGCCCGGTATGCGCACGCTCGAGGCCGCGAGGCGAGGCGAGGAATCAGAGAGAACATAAATAGGCGCGAATTCCGATCGATCGTGGAAAATTCGATCCCCCTCCTCCTCGTCGGTCGGGGATCGTAACACAACGCGACTCGCAGTGATAAATTATCGTCCCGCGTCATTTGTATCACGCGGCCCGATTATTATTTCGAACGTACGCGACCTGTCCCCCTCTCCCTCCCTCCTCCTCCCCCCGTGGCCTCGATAACTGGTGCCGTGCCGTTCGTTTTTTTTTTTTTTTTTTTTTTTTTTGCGAGAAAAAATTATGGACGTATGGAAAAAAGCAAATCACTGATAGCATTGACGGGATAAACAGGAGGGGGGGAGACGGTTGCTGCGGATGAATTTAACATCCGGAAACGGAGTACTTTTCATGCGTCCATAAAAGGCTGGATATTAAATATATTATATATCGTATACGCTGCACAGCGATTCGAAGCGATCGTTCGGATCGTTTCCGCCGGCGATTATTTCAAATATTCTCGCCTAGCTCGATTATGCCAAACGATTTTTTGCAGCGCATAAACGCACCTTAAGCCGATCCAATTAGAACGGTGTGCAAGTGGAATGAAGAACGTGGTGTACGAGATTGATTAGATTTATTAATCTTTTTCGTGAGGAAAAGAAAAGGACGGAAGTAACGGTCGAACGGTTTAGGGTGCTGGATGAAATTTTTTGCTTCTATCTTTACCCTTGTTTACCCCTTCTCCCCCTACCAAACCCTCCTTGGTAACATCTATGATCCCCGATATATATATATATATATATATATATATATATATATATATATATATATATATATATATACGTCCTTTTAATATCTATCACACAAAACTTGAGTGTCTAATTATTGTATGTTAGAGCGAAGATATTTGTGTTCTTGTTCTCCCGGCAGTTGGATACACAATGCGCGATATTCGGTACAAATGGAACGCCGGCCTACAGTCGGTCGGCATCTCGAACGAGGTGGAACTACCGCAGTTTCGCGTGCTCGGTCACAGGCAACGACATTCGACCATACACCTATCTACAGGTAGATATCCCCCTCTTATTAGTTCTTCCTTCAGAACTTCGTCCAGAGGCTCGCGCAGATGAATAATTGAATAATTTATTGACTTGTTATATTGTAACACACGCGTCTATATACACACCGTCTATATACAAATTCGATATATATATATATGTGTGTGTGTGTGGAGCTGTTTTTTATTTCATTTCATTTTTGTTCTACCTTTCTTTCTTTTTTTTTTTTTTTGTACATGTATATATGATACATATTATATAAAAATACGTTATATTTTTTTTGATTTATTCGTTTCTTTTCCTCTTCTTTCATTTCTGGTTTATTCGTACCGATTCGCACCGATATGCACCGATCACCGTGTTGCCTTATACCGTGAACACTTATCGATCGTTCGGATCAAGGAAGAACTTACCCGCTAGGACGAAACCCGTCCCCGGGGCTAACTCATTCGACCAATCGACCAATCAATCAACCTCATCGACCTTTGAATCCACGGAACGAAGGACGAAGACGAACTCTCCCGATCATACGTTTATCCATCCTCGACTCGAGCTCCCCTTTTTTATCACCGGGTCCGAGGTAGACGACGTACTATTTCACGACTATCCTAACGATCTCTGTGTATATATATATATTCTTCTCTATATCTATATATATATACATAGAAGAAGATCGTTATGGAAAATAGTACCGAGTCAATCTCCGACGAAATATATCATCCACCAAATATACATCAGATCAGAAACCGACACGACGACGGGCTCTCGGAAAATCGAGTGAGAGAGAGAGAGAGAGAGAGAGAGAGGAATAAGATAAAAAAAAATAAAAAGCAACATCACTGCGATCTTCTTTCCAAAGAACTCGCACTGATCGAGATCATCATCACGACAGAACAGAAACAGCTAAGCTAAATTAAATAACGCTTGCACTCTCCTTTTCCGCTCGTGTTCGATCGTCCCCTTGAACGGGGGATTGTTATTATTATTATCTTTATTATTATTATTATTATTATTATAATTATTATTATTATTATTATAATAACTCCCCGGAACGAATGATTCTCTCATGGTTAAAAAAAAAAAAAGAAAAAGAGAGGCAAAGAACGAACGGAGAGAGGGACAGATAGATAGAGGAGGGAACGGAGAAAGAAAGAAAGAAAGAAAGGAAGGAAGGAAGGAAGGAAGGAAGGAAGGAAGGAAGAGAGAAGGATGAAAATACGGAACAGAGATACGCAAGAGCGGAGATCGAAGTATGAGATCGAGGAAGCGAAAAAAAAAAAAAAAAAAAAAAAAAGAGAGCGGACTTGTTGGGGTTTTGACGGGGGTGCGAGGTAAGTGGAGGCCCCCTCGGAGTTGAAACGCGTTTGAGGGCTTCCGCGAAGGTACGTACCAACCGCGGGGGGTCTCTCTATTTTTTCAGTCGGATACACGATGAGGGACATCCGGTACAAGTGGAACGAGGGACCGAACAGCGTCGGTGTCAGCAACGAGGTCTCCCTGCCTCAGTTCAAGGTCCTTGGTCACCGCCAACGAGCCATGGAGATTAGTCTAACTACCGGTAACGTATGAATATAGAACCCCACCCCCACCAACAACCAAAAAAAAAAAAAAATACATATACATATAAATAAATAAAATAATTCGACCCTCGCTTTTAACGGTATGGGCAAGGTGGAGAGACACGTTTCGCGCTATCCGATGTCCGCAGCTCCGATGTCGCTCGAACCAACGTGTTATTCTGCGTATTGTCGATCGATCGATCGATCGATATCTCTCTCTTTCTCGCGATCTGGCTCTCTTTACCTGATTGCTTTCGCCAACCAACTTCGATTGGAGAGGGGGGGATTTTTTTTCGATCATCAAGCGTGAATCTCCTCGAGAAATTCAATTCTTCGAAAAATCTAGTAGTACTAGTACTAGTAGTAGTAGTTGAGGAAGGGGAGAAAAAAATCTTTCTTCTAGAAAATTCTTCCCGAACGAATTTTCCCTCCCAGGGATTTTCTCGTCGAATTCTTAATAATATCCTTTCGCTCGCGAGCGGCGTGATCATCATCGAGGTTGACACGAACAACCTCCATCGTTACCTCCCCTTTCGTGCGCTTTCTTTGAATTCTCTGCCATTCGCTCTGGCAGCTAACGATTCGACGCTCGTAACCGAGGGGAGAGCAATCAGAGCAATCTCAACCCTCGATTCTTCTGCGAACGAATCCGTGGGAAATAAGAAGCTCCTTCTTATTTTCTTTCTCTTCGGCGAAACTTCTTCCTCTCGAGCGCACGCACGAGATTCTCCATCGAGGCTTTGCCTGATCGTCGCGAGAAAAAAGGACGAGAGAACCGTTTTTCCATGCGCTGGTCACGAGAAAAGGAAAAGGAAGAGCGAGAAGGGACCGGTGGAGAAAGAGAGAGATACGTATATACATATATAGAAGAGAGAAGTATGGAAGAGCGAAAGAGAGACGTGAAACAAGTAACGAAGAAACAAAGAAACGGGAAGAGACATTTCGTGGCGCCTCTCCGTCCCCCCATCCTAACTGTCGATCTTTTAATCGTAGGAAATTATTCGCGGCTGGCCTGCGAGATCCAGTTCGTACGGTCGATGGGCTACTACCTGATACAAATCTACATACCCTCGGGCTTGATCGTCATTATCTCGTGGGTGAGCTTTTGGCTGAACCGTAACGCGACCCCCGCTCGGGTCGCCCTCGGAGTGACCACCGTGCTCACCATGACCACCCTAATGTCGTCGACGAACGCGGCGTTGCCGAAGATCTCCTACGTCAAGTCGATCGACGTTTACCTGGGCACGTGTTTCGTCATGGTGTTCGCCTCGTTGCTCGGTAAGCATCATCCTTCTCTTCTAATCGACGAAAATATATCGAATCGATGTACGCAAAAACATAACAAATGTATAAAGTATAGGGTGAAATGTATACCCAATTGAGGGAAGATATATAAAATGAGGTATTTTGAGGGGGGAAAAAATTGACGAGATTCGAAATCTCGGTTTCAAGTTTCTTTCCAGCGAGACAAATGGGCTCGATCCATAATTGATGATCTCTCGTGTCTGTCTCATTGTTCGGGTTCCCCGTGTTTTCGCAGAATACGCGACGGTGGGCTACATGGCAAAGAGGATCCAAATGAGAAAGAACCGGTTCCAAAAAATCGCGGAAAGTATGAAGACGGCGAGGGAAAACCCGGGCCCACCCGGAGTGCCCGGTGACCACGGCGACCACGCGCCTAAGCAAACTGTGAGTGTAAAATCGGCCAACCTCTCCTACCCCATTCGTCTTTCTTTCCGATTAGAATTTACTTTTTTATTCGATCGACGTTGCGAGAAAACTTGCACTAGATTGATTAGAGAAAAAGAAAAAAGTCTCTTTTCTATTCGCAGTAGAATAGTAATCATTAGCGTAGATCTCGTTAGCGCTTAGAATTAGCCTTTCTTATTTTCTTTTCTTTTCTTTTCTTTTTCACATTTGCAATTTCGATCGCACAGTATCGAAAATAGAATTGTTTCGCTACGATAACGTAGAGATCGTTCGCGTTTGGTTCAACCGCGAAAAAAACAGAGGGGAAAATGGAAAAACGAAATATTCTTTTTTTTTTTTTTCTTTTTTGCTCTCGCTCAAAAAACGAGTGAACCGCGAAAGGTCAAAAGCTAAAAGGTTCTGTGAAATGAATTCGGTCGTGTTGTGCCGGTCGGCGTGGTTCTCGCATGCCCGGACACGCGATGCACTATAAATTTTCTTTTAATCTCGGGGATTGTGAAACGAGAACGAAAAATATTAAAGGGAGCGACGGAGGGGAAGAGGAGACGAGAGAGGAAGAAGGTTGTAAAGGAGGCGGTGGTGACGGATGGATGGATGGCATTGCGGTACCGCGCGCATGAAATGTCGCCAGGATAAGACGTTTTAATTAATTCTCAACCGGATTAATTACTCGTTCTTTGACACCGCGGTTGTAGAGATCGCGGTATAAACAAGAAACGAGCCGGCTCGTCGCGCGGCTCATTTCATCGGCCGGGTTTTTTATGACTTTTATGGAGGGAAGATAGAAAAAAAAGGGAGAGAGAAAGAAAGAAAGAAAAGCGTTAATATAGTATTAAGGAAGTAAAAAACGGAACAACAACAACAACGACGTCTTCCTCTCCCTTTTCTCCCTTTTCGAACGTGATCAAACCGAGGCTTGCATTAAAACCGATTGAACGTGAGAATCGGGGAAGAAAGTCGTTAAAGGTGAGTCGCTCACAGCTTGAAAATAACGGGAGATGAATCGTAGAAAAGAAAAAGTAGCAGTAGAGCACGCGTTTGCCCATCCTCGATGTCGCATGCCAATCTACCAAAGTAAGGGGTTCTCCTCGAAAAAGGACACCCCACGCCGAACTGCCGTGTCTCTTGTAAGTGGTCCCGTGTTGTCCAGGAGGTGCGGTTCAAGGTCCACGACCCGAAGGCACACAGCAAAGGTGGAACGCTCGAGAACACTATAAATGGGCGAGCTGACGAGGAGGCAGCGCCGGCGCCGCAACATCTCATTCATCCTGGAAAGGATATCAACAAGCTTTACGGTAAGGAGTTCAACCCTCGTCATATTTCTCTCCGATTATTGCAACGCGATTTTTCTTCAATCAAATCGCATCGACCATATATTCGAAGAGCTAACAAATTAGCTTCTCTTTTCTCAATCTACGATCGATAATAATTATATTATTATATTTCCGGCAAGAAGTCGATGTGTATTTATATATACAGGAAAATGTATTCGCATCGATAGTTGCTTTTAAATGACGAACTGAAATTGCTTACTCCCCGAATATATACAATACATAAAAACTGTGCTTTTTTTTTTCTTTCTCTCTTTTCACACATAGGTATGACGCCATCGGATATCGATAAATACTCCCGCATCGTGTTCCCGGTATGCTTCGTCTGTTTCAACCTGATGTACTGGATCATCTACCTGCACATCAGCGACGTTGTGGCGGACGATCTGGTGCTTCTCGAGGAGGCGAAATAAACGAAGATGGCGCGGCGATCGCGCGTACAAGGCGGACGAAACGTGCGGTCACGAAGGACAGTTACGAAAGTATTAATTAGGGACGGGGATGAGACGAAAGGTTCTACACGAAGAGGGAGGACTATATATACGAGATCGATCCAAGGATCGATGGTCCAAGCCGATGAGCGCGATGGACTGAAATACAACGCTGTGATCACTTCGTTACGAGGTTAGATAAACTGTACAACGGTGGAGCCGCGTTCCGATCGACGAATGGAACTCCGAATGAGAAAAGAGGAAGATAAGAACGGATGAAACGAAGAAAGGGGGAAGGGAATGTTAGCAGTCGATCGATCGACCGACTTGACTTGCGGGGGGGGAGGGGGAGGGGACACTGTTCCGCGACACGGTGCGAAAATGAAAAAAAAAAAAAAAAAAAAAGTGTCGGATCGGAAGAAGACGAGCGAGCAACCGGCCTCCTCCGGTAGGCTTCGAGTAGGAGTTAGAGACGGTCGCTGGTCAGACCGGTTGGACGATTAAAACACGCGCTGTGACTACTACACCTGTGACGTTCTTCAATCTCGTAAATTTCGCCTGCGATGCGATGATGCTCGATCTTACTCGTCGCTGATTCTCGTCCCCCCGTGTTTTGTTTTCCTATTTTTTTTTTCTTTCTTCAATCACGACGAACGAATACGAAATATATCATATAACGATACGCGAGAAATCGAAAGTGGGGAAACATGGTGGCAGGAAGATGGAAGGAAGAAGGAACGACGGAGATCGAGGTAGAGAAAATCGGACGAAGAAAAATAAGAAAAAGAAAAAAAAAAGAAAGAAGGAAGGAAAGAAAAAAAGTAAAGATTCGAAACGAATTCGAAAAACTAAAAGAAACCGCGAATCCACGAGCGTGCATACTTTAAACATTGCCAGTTTAGGTACCTAGGTCTTTAAAAAAAAAAAAAAAGAAAGAAGAGAATATACCTTCGATATAAACACTTGTCAATTTAGCCACCATTATATACATACATATATACATACATATAAATATAAATATAAATATAAATAAATATATATATATATATATATACATAGTAAAAAGAAAAAAAAAAGAAATTAACTAAACGTAAGAAGGAATAGAACAAAGAATAAGGAGCTCGATTACGGCGAATCGAGACGAATCGATCGATGGAAAACGATGAAATTCTAAGAGAAAAAAGTAAAACGAGTCGATCGAGATATTCAACGATCGTCGCTCGAATGGCGCTCGAGTGTACATGTGATCCGAGCAGAATAATCTTGCGTGAATCTGCGTGTGAGAATTCGCGTGATTGCGTGCGTGTGCGCGCGCGCGCGCGCGCCACTGTCCTACGTGTACAAGTGCGTGCCTTCGAGTGCACCGTGTATGTGTGTGTGTCTATATATATATATATATACATATATATATATATGCATTGCACGCGTGCTTTTAACACGCGTGTCTATTCTATATGTATGCGCGTGTGTGCCTCCACGTGTGTGTGTGTGTGTGTGTATTCAACGAGCGCCAGCGCACGTGCACGAAAAGAATAGTGGGATCGAATAAGATAAAAGGAAAATTCGATTTTTATTTCGAACGAGGACGAGGAAAGGAAAAAAAAAAAAGAGAAAAAAAAAAAGTAATAATAATAATAAAAAAGAAAAAAAAAAGAAAAAAAAACGGTTCACTACCGGAGACTGGTGCGACTTAATTCGTTAATAATACGAATAGACACGTTCTAATAAATAATTATACTACTTGCGTATGCTACGTACGAGGAGAGACTACGTGTGCATACGCGCGCGCGCGTGTAGTAGACACGGGATGCAATATTATTACAAGTAATTACGTGCAGACGCAACAACACGTACACCACGATTATCCGCGCGTCGACAATCCTCGATGTCGCGTCCACGCGATGAAAAAAAAAAAAAAAAAAAAGAGGAGGAGGAGGAGGAGGAGGAAGAACGATCGATCCTCCGCCTCCTCCATCGCGAGCCAGGAAGAGGATCGATCGGCGAAGCGGCGAGGTGGCGTATAATCAATCAAATAGGTTTCATCCGTCGTGGACTCGATCGACGAGCGGAACGCGGGCAAACTTCTATTTCGACGCGAGTCGCATCATTTCGAGGTAGAGCTGTTTTCTCGAATGTCTTTTTTATTGCCACATGAACATTATTGTGTGTCCGTTTCATTTTATACCACTTTTTTACCATTTATAGAACTCGTCGAAGCGACTTTTATATATTTCCGTCACTTCTCACCACCGCGGAATCCTCCCTCGGAATCGACTGTAACTTCCGTTCGAATCGTCGCGGCGCGCGCGCGACTCTGTACGTGTACATGGCTCAAATGTGGGGGGAAAAGGAGAGGAGGGGGAGGAGGGGGAGTAACAACTTTTCAGCAACCGAACCCATCGTCGTAGAACGTATGTAGAGTATCTACTACTCCCTGGATGGCGCACGATTTTCGATCGGAACGTAACGATTTATTCCAATTTACGCGAGTTTTTCGACCCCTCGGGGAGGGGAGAGGGGCCAAGGAGCGAATCGAAGCCGAGCGGCGCGAATTTCCATCGTTCAATCAAGTCGAAACGAACGAACAAGAAGAATTATCAAGAAAGATAAAGAAAAGAGGAGAGAGAGAAAGGGAAAAGATCCTTCGAATCGTTTCTTTTTAATGGTTCTTCTGAATCGTATGTCGTTCGCGCGACGAGTTATTTCCCCACCCGCGAACCCGCGTCTCTGTCTCTCCCCCATTCGAATTCCTCGCACGCGGCGTCCTCCTATCACAGGGACAGGAGCGAAGCGAGAAATTGTTGCGAGCGGATTGTCGTATATACGCCGCGCATAAAGCGTGGAACACGAGGGGGGGAAACGAGCCGCGATCGCATTCATCGCGTGGATTAGTTTTTTCGAAGCGCACGTACACCAGTGGCGCGGTCCTTCCGTTGGAGAGGCCCTTCGTCTTCTCCCTGTTCCGCCCGGTACAGCTTTTTGCCGAGTTAATTAACGCCAATTGTATGCCGTTCTACTTCCGTCTTTTGGATACTCCATACTCGCGTTTTTCTATCCACCTTCTCCCTCCCTCTCTCTCTCTCTCTTTTTCCGTGTGTGATGGGGTGCGCGCACACACACACACACACACACATATATATAGACACATCCGTGGAGCATACACGCATATCCCTTTCTTCCTCGATTCATTCCCTGCCTCTCCGTCTACCGCTGTCTGTCTCTCACCTCTCACCCCTCATCCCCCTTTCCCACTACTCTCTTTCGTCTCTTCCAGCGTGGTTGCTGGCTGCAGACTGGGTCGTGGAAGTTTGCCATTCAGGATATCGACCAGCTGACACGCCCAACCCACCCTCCCTCTCGCACATTCGATCCCTCCACCTCTCTCCCTCTCTCTCTCGGTCTCTCTTCCCTTCCTCTCTCTCGGCGAGCGCTCTCCGCCGCTCTTCTCTACAATCGCCAAACAATCCGTTTGCCAGACGCTCTTGCTCATTGTGCATTTAATAAGGAGCTTCTTGCTTTCGGTACTCTGCGAGAATTCTTTATAAAAGTAGGTAATCTTGCTCGAGGATCTCCTTGGTCGCCATCGCTCCTCGAATATACGGAAGAAGAAGTGGCCGAGGGATGTATTTTCGTATTTTGGCCGCCCCGTTCCACCCACCCGCCACCTGGACCGATGGCAACATGACAAATAGTCCCTTGATCGCGACGCCCGCCACGTTGTCGGCTACTTATCGACAACGCCGCGTTGTTTATTTCGATAATGATAGATGATATACTGTGTATATATATATACACGAACGAACAAGAAGAAGAGGAAAAGGCAAAGTAGCGAACTACGGCTCGCGTGCGGGGAGGACGAAGAAAAGGGACGAATCGATACCATTCGGCGTGATTGGAACGGGACGAGGCATTAACATTCTTAACCCTCGTTCGTCTCTTCGTTCTGCACGTATTTATTCTGATGATAATTGTAAGTATATCGACGATACTTCCACGTCCGCCCCACAGGAAGCAATTATTATGCAATTTATATTATAATTGATATACATCCGTTATCTCTGAGTCTCTCTGTTATTAGCGGGAAAGGAAGGGAAAGGAACTAGCGTTTTATCGTTGTGATATACTCTAATAGTGTCTATATGCATCTATTCATACGTATATATCGCGTATGCATTCATGCATACCCACGTGTTTCTACGTATGTACGTTATATATACGTGTGCCTATTGTTTACGTTTAATCTACGAGCCGTGTGCGACCGTGTGTGCACGAGGAACTGGCAGCCACGTCCATAGAGGTGGCGGAGGATAAAGGGCTCTTCCGTAGCTGGCGTTAGCTATAATATATAATAGCAAGGTAGTTAGGCTAAGCTCTAAGCGAGTTATAATAATACGAAAAGACCTTCTTTCTGTCTTTTCCTCTCGTCTCGTTTCTTCTTTTTCTTCTTCTTTTTTTTTTTTTCCTCTTTTGATTCTTCTTACGAAGGAAGATAATAACGATCAAAGTGCTACACCGAGAAACAAAATTGTCGTAACATAGAGTGGGATTTAATCTTGTGTCGTGACCGATCCCAATCGTTTTATTCGCGATATTTCTCTCTAAAAATAAATCGATTACATAAGTAAGCGATACAGAAAGCGAACGAATATATTTTCGAAAGTTCATTCTTCGTAGTGTGTTTTCTCGAACACTATTTAGGCAACGGATTATCATTCGCTCAAAATTTGTCGATCGTTGGCTAAGTTAAATATCGATTCGCGACAACGTATCGAAACGAATCTTCTTTTGGAATCTTCTTAACGTTTCTTTTTGTTGCGACGCCTCGAGGCGAAAAAAATGAGAAGATAAAATAAGTAAGAATTCCTTGACCCGCGATATAACGTTATCGACGAGCACACTTGTGATCAAGTTGAAGCACGTGTTGATATTGCCTTGAAAATCGCGCGCCAGTTCCTCCGAAACCGACCACGGTCAATTATTATTATTACTATTAATTATTATTGCTATTATTATTATTATTATTATTATTATTATTATTATTATTATTATTATTGCTGTTATTATTATTATTATTGCTATTATTATTATTATTATTATTATTATTATTGATATTATTATATATATATATATTATATATATAAACGTCTTAAAAATGAATAAGATATTTAACGACGATCTCTGTCCTCTGACAGGATGAAAGACATGCAAATAAACAAAGAAACAAAAAAAGAAAGAAAGAAAGAGAGAAAGAAAGAAAGAAAGAAAGAAAGAAAATAACAAAAAAGTGTGAACGAGAAGAAGAAGGTGAAAACGAGACTCGCGTTATCGACGGTCACCTACGTGTATATATATATATATATATATATATAGATATAAATAATTACATTATTATATTATTATATATATATTACCGAGAAATGAGACGACATCGTTTAATCACCAGTGAGCACCATCGACGCGCGCGCGGGCATCTCGGCACTCGAACTCGAGGCGAGATTAAACAAAAAAAAAAAAAAAAAAAAAGAAGAAGAAAAAAAGAAAAAAAAGAAAAAGGAAAAAAAAGAAGAAGGGAAAACCGAAATATTAAAAATAAGATAAAAAAAAAAAAAAAAAGAAAAATTAAAGAAGAAAAGGGGGGGAGAGAAAGAAAAGAAACCTATATAATTAATAATAAAAACTATACAAAATCGATCATCTTGTAAATACGAGTTTTATACAGAGCGATTGTATTCGTTAAAGTAAAAGAGGAAAAAAAAAAAAAAAAAAAAAAAAGAGAAAAAAACAGAGAGTACCTACTGCGAAGTAATATATATATACATATTATATATATATATATATACATATTATATATATATAAATATATATACGCAAATGTAGTGCACACGAGAATGTGACTGTTCGCACATTATTTAGGTAAATCACTTTTAAAAGTTTAGGGGAAAAACAAAAAAAAAAAAAGTAGAGACTGGAGGCACGTCGGAAGCGAGATTACGTACGTACGTACGTTCGTTCGGTGGTGATGAATGATTTAATTTGGAATAAAATGTAAAATCAGTGTGAAAGAGAAAGAAAAAGGTGAGAAAGAGGGAGAAAGAGAGAGAGAGAGAGAGAGAGAGAGAGAGAGTGAGAGAAAGAGAGAGAGAGAGGGAGGGAGTGAGAGAGAGTGAGAAAGAGAGAGAAAGAGAGAATATTTATAATCATACATAGAAGGAATAACGGAATAATGATTGATACGCGGGCGAGCGAGAGTATTTTCCAAAAATCGACCGAGAATCGATCGAGAATCGTGCACAAAAAGTGAAAAAAAAAAAAAAAAAAAAAAAAAAGAAAAAAAAAGAAAAAAAAAGGAAAAAAAAAGAAAAACACGAAGACGACCATCATACACATCCACGATGTACGAAATCGCGTATCGTGTACACGCGTATATCCTCACGATTTTTTTCGCGCGTCGTGAAGAAAAAAAGAGAAATTCGTCGCGGAAATTTTGCCGAACGATCGAACGCAAGATCGAGAACGATTCTAAAAATATAATTACGTAGTAATACCGAACATTGACTTCTCGTTGATCTTGGACGACCGTTCGAGCATAACCCTCGTCGCGTTACAAGTTCGGGACACGCGTAATTGCTCAAAACGAAGAAAAGCTCCTCGATCGGCGTGCACGGAATTTTTTTTCATTTCGTAACCAATCTTGTTTCTCGTATACACACACACATATATATATACAAATACAAAAAAGACGTAGATCTTGCATTGATCTTGTTTCTCATTGTTTGATCGATAATCGGGGGCGAATATGCATATATGGGGGAAGAAGAAAAAAAAAATGTTCCTATCGAGAGCGCAAAGTATTTTCTAATAGAACGACCAAGAGGAGGACAGATTTTTTAGATCGCCCGCATCGAAAGGCATCGTGACTCGGTAGTAATGGTCGTCTTCGTGGAGGGGGAAAAAAAAAAAAAAGAAGCAAAGCCACGGGCGTGCACACGACAAGACCATGTGAGTTCAAATCGCGATGTAACCGAAAACTGCCAACTTCATATTGCAATATACGTTTTAGTCAATCGTGGCGAGATGCACGGGACAAAAAAGAAAAGAGGTACCACAGTCGACGAAACGAAGGAATTAGAGGAAACAAAAGAAAAAAAGAATAATAATAATAAGAAGAAGAAGAAGAAGAGGAAAGAAATCGACTAAGGAATTGGAAAAATTCTATCCGATAAACGGGGATGTTTAAAAAAACTACCGAGATCTATATATATATATATATTTTTTTTTTTTTTTTTTTTTTTTGGTTCGACGATCGATCGATAGCAGGAGAATACTCGGAGCAACGTGTTTCTCCCATTGTATTTTCGTTGCACCCAGAGATTCGATTTCACGCGACGAACGATCCGCGCGGTTCGCTGCACGCCGCTTCTCGCTGCCTCGCGTCGACGCACGGGACGAAACGCGCGCAAGCTCAACGATCTCGCGAAACACGACGAGCAAAAAAAAAATCTCGATCAAAATCTTCGATCGTATGGCTGATCTGTATCTTTGTCGAGCGGATAAAGAAAAAGGAGAAAAAGAAAAAAAAAAGAAAGAAAGAAAGAATAACGTGTTCAAACGTGTTTTGTAACCTGTGTATCCGTTCCCCATAGCCCGTTTCTCGAAGAATAGCCGAAGATATATAAAAAAAAAAAAAAAAAAAAAAAAAAGAAAATGAACAATTTGTATCAATCCTGCTCAAAATAAAATTAACACCGCCGGGTTCACGAATATACATACATATATATATATATATATATAAACGTGTATATATATATTTATATATGTATATATATACACACACTGTTAGGTGCGTGTCTGATTACACACACACACATACACACACAAACGTTGATTGATTTAGCAGCCAACAATCTTTTTAATTTAAGAGAAGGAGGGAGGGGGGGGGGGAAGTTAGAGAAAGGGAACGCGAAACGGAGTAACTCGTTGCTCAACCCTCGGTTTTAAACCGAAACTCAACGTTATATATACTATACTATATATTATATATACTTGTTTTAATGTCGTTCATAGCACGTTGAAACAGATTTAAAAAGAAGAGAGAAAAAAGAAAAAGAAAAAAAAAAAAAAAAAAGTAAGGAACAAACAGCGCGAATTATTAATTGATGAATATTAACAAGACATCAGACTCGAACAACTATTGAATATTTACACTTTAATTTTAGCTTTCCTCCCACGTTGCTTTCGCTAACGCGAAATTATATTAGATTCTTAAGAGTTGCGCGGCCTCGCTTTTTCGCAGCTCGTATTGTTCGAGGTTGTAAATCATTTTTACGATCTAAACGGGTCCCCGCTTTAACGGCGTCGTTAAAGAAAACGGAATAGGTTCTTAGGCAAATTAACTCGCGCACGACATACGTGCGAATACAATATAAATCGAAATCGATAATATTGGAAAAAGTTCGATATCGATTTCTCTATTATTCTCCAACGACTCGCGTTTAGAAAAACCTCGAACAGTATTAGCAGCGGTAAATAGATAGGTTGGGAAGCGAGAACGGTGTATTTCTGTTCTCTGGGTGTGATCAACGAGGAAGCGTGGCTCGCTTCGCGTGTTACGCAAGTTTGCAATTTCATTCGCTGCCAGAATCTTCGACGGGAATTTGGCACGTTCGTAGAATCCGCTTGAAAAATTCGAAACCGGACCTCTCTCCTACCCGCGTTCCATTCCAGCGAGGAAAGACAAACGAGCTGCTCCCTATATGACGTGGGATAATGTATACGTGTGGGAAACGTGTTTCGATTCTTTCGAAAAAGAAACGAGAAGGGACGGCGTATCGAACTCGAGGACCGAGAGAATCGCGCGGAATTGCATATCGGACGACCGAAGGATTGAGAACGAAAGTGCGATTATGGAGAAATCGAGCGAGTCTTGAGAGGAGTATCAAATTCTAAAATGTATTCAATAACACGCATTAACTACGATCGTTAAGAAGAAGAGAATGTAGATACATTTTGCAGCACATTCACGTCTACGTATCGAGCAAACATGTACACGTACATACATACATACATACATACAAGCAGCATAACACTATACACGCACACATATATACAAACATACCCCGTAGGTTGGGCGAATTATCATCTCGAAGCGATTATACATATATATATATATATATAAAGTTAATTATAAATATATATATAAAAATATACATATACCAGCACTTGGTAGATATAGGTACACCTATACGTTTACCTATACTACCTTAAGGAAAGAGAAAGAAGAAGAAGAGAAAATGAAAAAGAATATTATTAAACAAAATCACTTTTAACTGTGGCTGTAACGCGCCGATTCTACGAAAGAAAGAGAGATATGGAGAGAAGAGAGAGGACGGTGTTACATTTTGCACACGACAGGGGCGTATATGTACTAGAAATGCGAATATACATACATATACACACAATAGGCGTAGACTTAATAGAATCTGAGAGCGTATGGCTGATTTAATAGGGAGAACGTGAATCCGTGAAAGAATGTGTATTACTGTGTTGCATACGTGGCACATGTGCGAGAGTATATCCGTGATTCTGTATTTTATTGCGGAAGTTCCTGTTCCTCGAAAGAGAATTAACGAGAAAAGAAAAAATAATTAAGACGAGGACGATGAGAGAAGAAGAGGATGAGAAAGAAACGGATGAAAAAAAAAAATCGAATCGAGAGAGTCACCGAGTTTTTGTTATGATAACGCGGGTGCCTCGATATCCACCCGATTGATCGATCTTTCTTCTTGCGATTCGACTTCGAAAAGAGTCGAGAAATCTCGTTTTGCGACCACGACCACAAAAATAATCATTTTTTTTTTTGTTCCCATTTTGAGAGGATAGAATCGTATTGGCGAACGTGAATTTCTTTCCTTTTTAAAAATTAGAGAAACCGATGAAAAATTAAATTAAATTATTATAGAGATAAATAAAGAAAGGAAAAGGAAAAAAGCGGGCGGTACGCTCTTAATTTATGATTAACCGTGCGCCATTATTAAGGAAACCGTTTTTTGTAATATCCGAATAAAATGAATAATCGACGACAACGTAACATAAATATCAGCTCAATTATCATTGATCGTTCCATAGAAAAGCAATTGTCCATTAAAGAACAGTCCACTCCCACCCTTTCAACGAATAAATATCGACAAACGCCGCGTATTATATTAGAAAAGAATTATCATGATTAAATTATACGGTACAAATGAAACTTTGTTAAAGAGAAGAGAAATTCTATCTTGATGTTCACTGAATAACGGTGGAAGGAAGGAAACGAGAGCAATTTATAATATAATACTATCAAGAGACCAAAGAATACACGAAAAGCGAAATTCAACGAAAAAAAGAAAAAAAAAAAAAGCATCGTTTAGTCTTTTGATACTTTTCAAAACCTATTTCTCTTCGTTGCTCGCATTCCATCGTATCATCGCTCTCCTTTCTATTTTTGTTCCCTTTTAACGCCATTCTAACAGTATTACTGTTGATCCTCTTTGTTGCGCAACAACATGCCGAGCAAACATTATACCGTCGTGTTACGCGAATCGCATAAATCGAATTACAATGTCTCTCGATCGGCCATACTCCTAATATTTTCACCGAACATCTTTGCCAAGGGAGACCACGATCTATTTTCATAGGTCGATGCCTTGGAATCTATTCCTTCTCCCACGCGCCGCCTACTAATAAAAGCTTATATGGGTTTCGACATATATTATCGAGAGACGATGTTCAATAAGAGAGATGGCCAATTTTCGTTCGATCATTTTGCAAGAGTTCAAAACGCTCTTCCTGCGATACGATTTATATTTATAGCCGCGAATAAATTCTCGACTGGTAGAATTAAACTGAGAAAGTCTATATTGTTATTAAATACTTATATAGTAGTAATAAAACTAACGGTACATTAACATTATTTTAAACAAATAAATCATTTCGAAGCAAACTGAATTTTCATTAGTTGTTGGAAAATATTGATTTTACACGTTATTCTTCAATTATATAGCGGATATTTCACTCTACCAGTGGAGAATTAATTTCCGTTCGTTCGCAAGCGTTTCGTCGTGCACCGTGCTTCACTTTCGTCCGCTGCAGCAATCTTTTCGTATTTTCATCGATAGATATACGTTTGTTCTCATCAATCGTAATTCACGAACGTGAAACTGACATCCAACGAGCGCGATTCGAGGCGAAACGATATATTGTAAATAAATGATAGAAAAATCGAAGAAAGAAAGAGAGAGGAGAGAGAGAGAGAGAGAGAGAGAGAGAGAGAGATGAGAGAGAGATGAGAGAGAGATGAGAAAGAATGGTAAATAAGAGAATATGAATGAGAGAGAGAGAGAATGTGAGAGAGAAAATGAAGATGCATTAGGGAAAAAAAAATTAGAGTGTAAGTGTTCGATCGTAGAACTTATAAATTATAAACACAAAATCATATTACATCAGAATTGGAGTATTACTCGTGCTAACTGCCGAGAAAGGGACATATTAAAGGGACATAAGCGTGTCCTCGCGTTTGTGTCGTTTTGTTAAAGAAGATTTAAAAAAAAAAAAAAAAAAAAAACAAGAAAAAAAGAGGGAAAAAGAGTTGGTAAAAAAAAAAAAAAAGAAAAAAGGAGTAAATAAAACAGAGGCTCTCCTAGTTACTTGCTCATTGAAATAATATTCTAAATAACGTTCGTAACGGAACAAAAGTCTAGATACGCATCAGTATAATGAGAAATAATTTTACGTATATATGTATAAGTAAGATTCACATTCACGCGCGCGCGGCTGCAGTCATGCGCGCGCACACGCGCGCCATTTTTTTTTCTTTTCAAGCTATGGATGCCCTTAATCTTATCGGTAATCCATATCAATCTCTAATCTCCGCGAGTTGTTCCGTAAAAATGTAGAATATATCGAAAGGTTGTAATATTTTAACGATATTTTCGAGTAATAGCTACTGTTAAAAAAAAAGAAAAAAGAAAAAAAAAGAAAAAAAGAAAAGAAAAAGAGAGAAAGATACAATTCTTCCCTCCCTTTATCGATACTTATTATAAGTTTACGCTTTCTAACAAAAGGATATTAATATAGCAACGGTGGAACTTCAACTTAATCGAGAAATAGAAATTGTTAAAGAAATATAAATAAATATTGAAAGTAGACATCAGAGTAGAATCACTTCGCAATATTGGTGCTTTTTAACTACGGAAAAACAAATATTTCTAGATTCCACAATAAGAGCATAACACATGTTTCTAATTATGATTACGATGACGTATGGCATGTTTTTGATTCAAATAATAAGTATTTTGAAAAATCAACTCTGTTAATTGAGGACCCACTGTATTTATGATGCAATTTATTTCTTCAAATTGCACAATTATTTGTAAATCCATTAAAGATAAAAAAAAGAAAAGATAGCTTTAATTAAAAAAATATATATATAAAATTATTCATATAATGTTTTATAAATTACGTTTTTAAACGTACCAATGAAGTATTCGATAGAAATGCGGTGGCGTGCGCGTGCCTGCTCGCCGCTATGCGTTCACGAAGGATCACGATTTCTATACATTAAGGTCGATCGCTGTACGCCGTACAATTTACAGTGAGCATGTACGGCTTGTAAACAATTACAAGCTTGTAGCGGAAAAAAATAATAAGAAAAAATATGCACTCGAAACCACCAGAAGCATAATCGTCTTCAAATGGCGGTAAATATAATTATAAATTGTTACAAATATAACGCAAGAGAAAATCGTATCGTTGCATGACCGATATACCTAAATGAAACTATTACTACGTGATACGACATTATTATGTAAAAGTTTTTATTGCGTGAGTAAAATTATGTTATGGATAAAAATGTGTACCTTATGACTAATAAATCTCGTCCTTTTCTTCGTGCATCGAACACACTACCGACCAAACAATATCCTTTCACGCATTTCAATCAGAATTTGACAATTTGATCGATCTTCTTTGATTCCCAATAACTATTCACATTTTATCTATAAAAAAAACTTTTAATTTTCAAATTTTATACACTTATTAATTAATTAGAACATTTTTTTATAAAATAATATTATTTTTTAACGGAGAAAAACAATTTCGAATACACAATTTGAACGATACATACGTTATTTTAGAAATGACGTTAAAATCTATCCTTTTTAGGTCACGTGACTTACTCCTACTATACCCGACGAAGGTAATACGAGTACCAAATGTTTATTTTTGCCAATAGATGGCAACATAATTTAAAGTCAACATAATTCTTACATCAAAAATGCTTATTATTAAAAATTAACTTTATTTCACCAATAAACCATATCTGATTTTTAAATTCATATATTTTTTTATTTCTTTTCCCAAAATATAAAAAATATAGATATTTTTAATGTTTTAGATTTTTCCACAAATTTTATTCTCATTTCAATCAATACTTTCACATACATGTTATATGTATATATATATATATATACATATAAATTTTTATACTTGTGTAAAATCAATTTAAAGTGATTCATTTAATATACTACTTAATTTAAATATTTATTATACTTCAAAGAAAATTTACTTATAGAACATAAAAATTTAAAATAATTATGAAAATATATATATATATATATCCACATTACATATTCATATACTTATGTAGATCAGAAAAAATTTAAATCAAGTATCAATTTAAAAATGATTAGTTGATAGAATATTTTAGTAATCGTTGTTTTTTTTTTTTTATTTTTCTAGATCTTTAAATATTAAAATTATTTATATCATAACCAATAGTATTGTTTTAAATTGCAAAAAAAAAGTTAAAGTCTTCCTAACCTTCTTTTTTATAGCACTTGCTACACAAAAATAAATATATGTATCACAATTATAATAACTGTTTCACTTATTTGTTCAATCTGATTTTTAAAGATGCAAAAACACAATATTGTATTCTCACTTTTATTCATTTTACATTGCTTTCATAAAATAAAATCAAGGTTAAGGACATTCACTCGAACATTCTCGTATTTCATATTCATTATTTCTATGTAAAATCATTAATACATTGTATATATATATATATATACAATATTCACGGTATAGATATAATATTTAAAAACATTGAAATATATCATATTATATATATATATATATATATATATATATATATATATATATACACAATCTAATATTTTTTATTATATTATTTCTTGTACAATTCTGATTATATTATAGAAAAATTTTCTAGTTTTCTTGTTTATTTTTTTATATTTTCTTTATTTTACAATGACTTAAATGCGAAGATTTATCAATTAAACAAAAAAACTTCTATTGAGATTACTTTTAACGAAATTAATGCAAAAATAAGAATCACAAATGAGGTATACTGTTACACGAATACAATTTCTAATACTGCTGTGCGAATACAGTATCATTGATCGTGCCTAGTTGTCTGATATTCACTTTCTTGAATTATGTAAAAATAGATAATTTCAACAAAATATATTATAAAGATTTTTAATACAAATAATAATTTATATTTATTTTTATATTGTCGTCTTTATTCTTAAACAAAATTATTAATGAATCATTTTGAATATTCGAGAATAAATCGTTTAATAAAATATTACAAAATATTAAAATATTATACAATTATAAAAATATTAATAATATTTTCTTTTTTTAAATAAAATTGATTAATTTTTTCATATTATTGTATAAAATAAAATAAGACTATAATTCATAATATAAAACATTTATAAAAATGTTATAATAAAAAACATGAGGTAACTATTCGTTTAGAAAATATGTTTAATATATAATATAAATTCAGAAACTAACACAAAAAAAAGCAATTAATATTAATTCCATAAAACAATTACTATAAAACAATTAAATAATATTCATATATAATTTCATCTTAATTTAATTTTTTCAATGTATATATCAAATCTATTTTTGCACGATGCAGATGTATCTTAACATGTATTTAATGAAAAATATAATTCAGAATCCTAAAAATAATTATATATTAAATGTTATAAAAAATATTGTAAATATAAAAAAATAATCTATATACATGACAACAATTATTATTACACTTAAGTTTCATATACATATATATATATATGTATATATATATATACATATATATTTAAATGTTAGTCCCATTTTTCATATTTGTCACATAATCATCTTTTCTCAATTCTTAGCTTGGAGGTATCGCGATGTTTCTAGACATGTGTAGCCATGTCGTCATTTCCGGTCACTACGTAAATACATTCAAAAGATACTTACTGTTATTATATTTTGTATACAAATTATTATTAATACAATATATTGAGTAAATTTTAAATTCATTTTATGAATTTTGAAAACATTTCTTTTTAAATGTTATGCTAAGAATTATTAATAAATATTGATTATAACAACATTTTTGATAGAATGTTCTAGAAATCGGGCGTGCTTCCGGCAGGTGCCTTCTAGAATTTTCAAAGCTCGATAAAAGCGGCCCCTGCGCGCCACTATTCAATACTCTGAAAAGTGACGGCGCGAGAGTCTGATCTCTGACGCGAAGCTATATTTCCTCTGCGGTTGTACGTGCGATTATACGTGCGATACATTCTCAACGTTTGTGTGAAGAAATTTATTTTAAATAAACTTCTGTGTTTTATTATCTGATTGTACGTAATTAAATACATTGTGAAAAGATGCCGGAGGACGTCACCATGGCTAATGCCGGAGAGGTTGAAACTTTCGCTTTCCAAGCTGAAATTGCACAATTAATGAGTTTAATTATTAATACATTTTATTCCAATAAAGAAATTTTTATTCGAGAATTGATTTCAAATGCATCTGATGTAAGTATAATTTATTTTAACATTTTATCATATAATTAAGTTAAGAATTTTTTTCTCGAAAATTTCAAAATAATATTTTTAGAATTTTTTTTTTTAAATATAAATTATTTAATTATTTTAATTTCCTTTGTATAGGCATTAGACAAAATTCGCTATGAATCTCTTACGGATCCATCTAAATTGGATACATGCAAGGAATTATTTATTAAAATTGTTCCTAATAAAAATGATCGTACTTTAACCATACTTGATTCGTAAGTATTATTTTATTTCCTAAATAATAATTAAATAATTATTTTTGATATATTAATATTTATTTTATTGTGTTATATTTATATTTAATTTTATTTATTTAAATTTAATTATTACATTACATTAAATATGTATAAAAAAAAAAGAAAATAAAAATTTTTAATTTATTATTATTTTCAATAATAAATCATTTTATCAGTTAAATTAATACTAAAATTTTTATAATTTATCCAAATAAAATTTTATTAAAAATGAATAATAAAATTTTCTTTGTTACAGTGGTATTGGTATGACAAAAGCTGATCTTGTGAACAATTTGGGTACCATTGCTAAATCTGGTACAAAAGCATTTATGGAAGCTCTTCAAGCTGGTGCCGATATTTCTATGATTGGCCAGTTTGGTGTAGGTTTTTATTCTGCTTACCTTGTAGCAGATAAAGTTGTTGTAATTTCAAAACACAATGATGACGAACAATATGTATGGGAGTCTTCTGCTGGTGGTTCTTTCACTGTCCGCCCTGACAATGGAGAACCAATTGGAAGAGGTACCAAAATTATTTTACATATTAAGGAAGATCAAACTGAATATTTGGAAGAATCTAAAATCAAAGAAATTGTGAAGAAGCATTCTCAATTCATTGGTTATCCAATTAAACTTGTTGTTGAGAAGGAAAGAGATAAAGAATTAAGTGAAGATGAAGAAGAGGAAGAAGAACCTGCAAAAGAAGAAGGTGAAGATACAGGTAAACCTAAGATTGAAGAAGTTGGAGAAGATGAAGATGAAGACAAACCTAAAGATGAAAAGAAGAAAAAGAAGAAAACTATTAAAGAGAAATACACTGAAGATGAGGAATTAAATAAGACAAAACCAATCTGGACAAGAAATCCAGATGATATTTCTCAAGAAGAATATGGTGAATTTTACAAGAGTTTAACAAATGATTGGGAAGATCATTTAGCTGTCAAACATTTTTCAGTTGAAGGTCAATTGGAATTCCGTGCATTGCTTTTCATTCCGCGACGTGCACCTTTTGATCTTTTTGAAAATAAAAAGAGAAAGAATAACATCAAATTATATGTACGTAGAGTCTTCATTATGGATAATTGTGAAGATCTTATTCCAGAGTATCTTAACTTTATTAAGGGTGTAGTTGATAGTGAAGATCTTCCATTGAATATTTCTCGTGAAATGTTACAACAAAATAAAATTCTTAAAGTCATCAGAAAGAATCTTGTCAAGAAATGCTTAGAATTATTTGAAGAATTATCTGAAGATAAGGAAAGTTATAAGAAATGCTATGAACAATTTAGCAAGAATATAAAATTAGGTATTCATGAAGACAGTCAAAATAGGAAAAAACTGTCAGAATTACTTAGATATCATACATCTGCATCTGGAGATGAAATGTGTTCATTAAAGGATTATGTTGGAAGAATGAAAGAAAATCAGAAACACATTTACTATATCACTGGTGAAAGCAGAGAACAAGTAGCCAATAGTTCATTTGTAGAAAGGGTTAAGAAGCGTGGTTTCGAAGTAGTATACATGACAGAACCCATTGATGAATATGTTGTACAACAATTGAAGGAGTTTGATGGCAAACAGTTGGTCTCTGTAACGAAAGAAGGTTTGGAACTTCCAGAAGATGAAGAAGAAAAGAAAAAACGTGAAGAAGACAAAGCCAAATTTGAGAATCTCTGTAAAGTTATGAAAGATATTTTAGACAAAAAAGTAGAAAAAGTTGTAGTATCTAACAGGTTAGTCGATTCTCCATGCTGTATTGTTACATCACAATATGGATGGACTGCAAATATGGAAAGAATTATGAAAGCTCAAGCTCTCCGAGATGCATCTACTATGGGATACATGGCTGCCAAAAAGCATTTAGAAATTAATCCAGATCATCCAATTATGGAAAACTTGAGGCAAAAGGCTGAAGCTGACAAGCATGATAAGTCTGTGAAAGATTTGGTCATGCTTCTTTTTGAAACAGCTTTGTTGTCTTCTGGCTTTGCCCTTGAAGATCCACAAGTACATGCTTCCAGAATATATAGAATGATTAAACTTGGTCTTGGTTTTGATGATGATGACACACCAAATGTAGAGGATGAAAAAATGGATACAGAAGTTCCTCCACTAGAAGATGACACAGAAGAAGCATCTAGGATGGAAGAAGTAGATTAAGACTTCTACTGTTTAAAATTATTTAATTAAATCCAAAGACTTCTAGGATGTAGAAAGACTGTTACAAATTAATTACTTAAGTACTGAACTTTCGTTTTTGTCTTTCTATATGTGACAGAATGAAGTGCCATGCTTCTCTTAAGTATTGCATATTGCTAATTCTGTATTTATTTGATAAATATGAGATGAAGTATAGATGTTTTGTGCATTCCTTAAGTAGTGCTATATCTTTAAATCAAGCCTGTCACTTGATTCTGTCTCTAAATTCTTTTTTATGACATCATTTTCATGTGTCTGCATTGTCATTTTAGTTTTTTTTGCACTTGTACATCATTACGATTTCATTTCGCATTTTCATCATTCCATTTTGAAATCGTCATGTAGTCCGATAAAAGATTAAAATCGTTATAAACAGTTTTGTGCGTAATAAAACAACCTTACACATAAAAAATATCTAATTCATTTCTTATGATCCTTCCCTTTATTTTATTTTAATTATAAAAAAATTTTAGTTATTAATTATAAAATTATTTAATCTCTAAAGAATAAGTTACTTATAAAGAAAGAAAATATTAAAAATATTTTATTATTTTTAGAATTTATTTTATAGTAAAATTACAATTGTCCATTTTAATTATTGAATTAAAAAAATTTGAAGAATCAACTATTATAATATTCTGTCTGTAAAAAATAAATTGCTTATAAAGAAATATATTTTGTTTTTAATAAAATTATTGTTATGATATTACATAAAATTTTAATAGTGAAAATTATAATGTATAATTTTAATATATTGACGTCATGATATGTCGACTATATTTATCGATTGTTTAGGTATATTAATGCATGGTGAACAGATAAATCAATTTTTTATTGTAATATAACAAATATAAAGAAGTTAATCTGAATAATATTAAATAAGGAAAATTTTATTTAAACATATTTTGAACAATAAAAAAATTATAATAAATATATATATAATACATGTAAAAATAAGTAATAAAATATATATATATTAATTATAAATTTTGTAATATTTATACTTTTTTCTACCGATTGAAACCATGGTAGATTGACCGATAGAGCGCGACACTGCAGATTGCCGAAGTGTTGCGTGTTGCCACATCACCACCAAATCAAACGTACTTGAACGATGTTTCTGTGTAGATTGCGCTCGTGCCGACTCCTCCACAATACGTGGAAAGCGTGAGTTTCTCCACTCCGATTCAACATGTCAAATCTTTCTTGAATTTCTAACGAATATTCACGAAAAAAGCAAAAATCAGAGTATAGATAATCTTCTGTTTACCGAATTGCTTTTCTGGCATAGTATAGACTGAGAAATTATAGATTTTTTCGTGGTGCTTAGCGTGGTAAACGAACGACACGATGAGCGCACCTCAGGGGCAAATGAAACCGAGAAACGGAGTAGTAAAACAGGTATAATATTAAAATTTTACTGCAATTTGTTCGTTAAGAATTTTTTTATTTGAATATAAACATGATTTATATGATTACTGTCATGTATAACCTCATATTTTGACATGTGTGTGCTCGCGTTCAACGTAGTACAAATAATCGGTACGGACAACATATGGTCCTTATATCAAAGTAATTTCGTTTTATCTATTATTTTCTCTCAAAAGAAAATTATTAAATACCATTTAAATGCCGCAGATATTATTAAAATATTATATATTTAACAGAAAAATATTTTTCGTCTATTTAATATGTTTTTTGTTCTATATCTATGTATTTTAAAGTTTTCAATAAAGCTTAATTTTAATTTACTAGATTTTTCTCTGAAAAATATTATGTTATTATGTAGTATTATATTATGTTATACTATAATATTATTATATCATTATATACAGCATTATGTAGAAAATTAAAAATAAAATTAATTATATCTTGTTTTAATATAAAATTTTATGTTTAAAGGTTATTTCGGGAGATACTATTGTTATTCGTGGCCAACCTATGGGTGGTCCTCCTCCAGAAGTTACTATTACCCTTTGTAATATTACTGCCCCAAAATTAGAAAGATGGAAAGGAAATGATAGGTGCATTTAATTATTTGTTATAATTTGTTAAATTAGTTTGTTATATATATTATTTATTATAATTAACATATACATTTTTTTCTTCAGTACGGATGAAAGTAGGGATGAACCTTATTCTTGGGAAGCTAGAGAATTTTTACGCAAGAAACTCATCGGACAAGATGTAGCGTTTATAACAGAAAAATCTGTTAATACAAATAGAACTTATGGTACTGTGTGGTTAGGAAAAGGTATATATTTTATACAAATTTATATATTTATTATATAACAAAATTGATTGAAAATACTTTATTAAATTTTTTTATAATAATAGATAAAAATGGAGAAAATGTAATTGAAACATTAGTATCTGAGGGTTTAGTAACTGTAAAGAAAGATACTAGAAATCCCAGTCCTGAACAAACTCGTTTAATAGAACTAGAAAATGCAGCTAAAGCAGCTAAAAAAGGAAAATGGTCAGAATCTCCAAATTCTGAACATATACGTGATGTAAAATGGACTGTGGATGATCCCCGCAAATTAGTTGAAAAATTCGGAAAGAAACCTGTGAAAGCTATTATTGAATTTGTTTTTGATGGATCCACAGTAAAAGCACTTTTATTACCTGATTTTTACAACATAGTATTAATGATATCGGGTGTTCGATGTCCTGGATGGCCAAATGGAAGACGTGAAAATTCAGTAGGTGATCCTTATGCAGATGAAGCAAGATATTTTGTAGAATCTCGTCTTTTACACAGAGATGTTGAAATAGTACTTGAATCTGTTAATAATAATAATTTCATTGGTAGCATTCTTCATCCAAAAGGTTAATATTTTAGAATAAATTAAGGAAACTAAATTGTTTATAAGTTTATATAATTAGATATAATTATTAATTTAATGGATGTTAACAGGAAATATTGCTGAAATTTTATTGAGTGAAGGGTTTGCCAAATGTCAGGATTGGTCAATTAATAATAGTAGAGCTGGTGCAGAGAAACTTTATCTTGCAGAGAAAGCTGCAAAAGAAGCGCGTTTACGTTTATGGAAAGATTACAAACCATCTGGTCCACAAATTGAGTTTACTGGTACCATTGTTGAAATTATAAATGCAGATGCACTTATAATTAGAACTCAAAATGGAGAAAACAAGAAAGTGTTTTTGAGTAGTATTCGACCACCGTCCAGAGAAAAAAAAACCAATGAAGAATCTAATAATGCAACTAGAAAAGATTTTAAACCTCTTTACGATATTCCATGGATGTTAGAAGCTCGTGAATTTTTACGTGAAAAATTTATCAGAAAAAATGTAAAAGTTGTAGTTGATTATACTCAACCTGCTAGAGACAATTTTCCAGAAAAATTATGTTGTACCGTTACATGCGGTAAAACGTATGTTATAATATAATTTGTTCATTTTCTAATATATTTATTATTTATTCTATATAATACAATTTTTCTAGGAATATTGCTGAAGCTTTGGTTGCTCGAGGTTTAGCAAGAGTCATCAAATATAGGCAAAATGATGATCAACGTTCATCTCATTATAATTTGTTGCAAGTTGCTGAGAGCAAAGCAGAAAAATCTCAACATGGTTTACATGCGAAAAAGGATATTCCAGTTCATAGACTGGTTGACCTTTCTAATGATCCATCGAAAGCTAAAGCATTTTTAACATCTCTTAAACGAGCGCAGGGGATTAAAGCTGTAGTTGAATTTGTTACCAGTGGATCGCGTTTAAAATTGTTTTTACCAAAAGAGGATCAACTTATTACGTTTGTCTTAGCTGGTATAAGAACACCACGATGTCAAAGATCATTACCAGGTGGTGGTATTGTTAAAGCAGATGAGTATGGTGAGAAAGCATTAGCTTTCACTCGAGAGCATTGCTTCCAAAGAGACGTAGAAATAAAAATTGAAAGTACAGAAACTAAAGGAAGTGGATTTATTGGATGGTTAACAGTAAATGACATTAATATGTCTGTTGCTCTTGTTGAAGAAGGTCTTGCAGAAGTAGTTACTTTTCCTGATTTTGGAGAATTAACAAGAATACTTAAAGCTGCAGAAGAGCGTGCCAAAACAAAAAAATTAAATGTAAGTATATAAGTATCATATATATATATATATATTTATATCTTTTATGTATCTATTATATTTTCTAGATGTGGAAGAATTATGTAGAAGTGCAAGTTGAAAATGATAAAAATGAAAATGACAAAGATATTGTAGAAAGAAAAATTGACTATCAAGAAGTAGTACTATCTGAAGTTACTGAAGATCTTCATTTTTATGCACAAAGTGTTGATCAACGTAGCATGTTGGAAAATTTGCTTCTACAATTACGTCAAGAATTAGCATCTAATCCCCCACTTCCGGGTGCTTATAAACCTACTAGAGGTGAATTAGCAGTTGCTAAATTTACTGGTGATGATCAGTGGTATCGTGTTAAAATAGAAAAAGTTTCTGGTTCAAATGTCAGTGTATTTTATATTGATTATGGTAATAGAGAAACAATTAATGTCACAAGAGTTGCCGATTTACCATCAAGATTTGCTAATGATAAACCCTATGCTCACGAACATATTCTCGCTTGTGTCGCACTTCCAAATGATGTAAGTAATAAATAATTAATAAATAATAATAATTCGTATAAAATTTTTTATTTGTAATTACAAATTATAAATATATTTTTATCTTATTTTTTTGAAATTATAATCGAATATAATTTTTTTCCATATATAGAACGATGACAAAAAAGCGGCAGTTGAAATTTTTAAGGAAGACGTAATGGATAAAATTTTATTGAAAAACACGGAATTTAAATTAAATAATAATGTTACCGCTGTAACATTAGTTGATTCTTCTTCTAATGAAGATATCGCGAAAGGACTTATTTCTGACGGGTTATTACTGGTTCAAAACCAACGTGATAGAAGACTTACTAAATTGGTAATTTTGTGCTATTATGTATTTTTTTATATTTACATATATTAATATTTTATTTTATTTTATATTATGATTGTTTTGTATATATAAAGTGATTTTAATATATAAATTCATTGTAGATTGAAGAATACAAAAAAGCAGAAGAAGATGCAAAACATAGTCGACGTAATATTTGGAGATATGGTGACATACGAGCAGACGATGAAAAAGAATTTGGATTGTAAGAAATAAATGCTCAAGGACTGGTTAAAAAGTGATCAATACAGGGAAAAAGACATGTTAAAACTGCATAATAATTATGTAAGAACCCATTACATAGATTACAAAAAATAATAAATGTCCATATGAGAGTTATATGTTGCATTGATTATGATGCAGTTATATTTCATTACATAAAAATATGAATTGTACATAACAATTTCATTAATTCTTGTAATTTTTGAATGAAACAGTGGCATAATATATTGCATAACATGTTGTCATCAATCATTATTTGTATTACACTGTAAAGTTTTTCTTATTAATGAACTTCAAGAATTCCATGTATAACTATTTTCAAATTTTCATAATTCATGTGCAATTTTTCATGCATTATAATTGAGACAAATTTCTTTAAAAAAAAGTACATGTTACATTTCGTCATATAAAAATTATATGAATGAATATAAAACCCATAATTGTATATTTTGTCAAACATACTCATTTAAGTATGTAAGAATTTATATTAAGAAAGTATGTTATATTTTAATTGAAAACAGTATCACAGTAGATTATTGGGCAACAATTTCAATTAAACGTAATTATTACGTATTAATATTACGTATATACATATATAAAAATTTTCATTTATTATAAATGAATATTTCTGACTTATATCTATTTTATTTCATAGTTGTATATGTGTGTAATATTTTATTTACAAAATATTTTTTTCAATATTGAAATTAAATATTTCTTTTCTTTATTTATCTATAACAAAATAATTAATTTTGCTTATATATTTTTTCATTAATGAAAAAAAATCATTCATAATATTTCAAAGTTAATTAAAAATTATCGATTTAATATTATAATATTGTAAACAAAAATAAAAAAATATATTTCTTTATCGAAATATTTATGTCCTTTATATATATAACACATATATATAACTTGAAATAATAATTCATAAATAAACTATATTATTATAAATTTGTGAACAGAGATATTGAGTGTGTATGTTCAAAGCATAAAGTTTTTAATTGATTTTTTTATATAAATATTCAATTTAAATAATTGAGTTAATGATTAGTGATTCTTAATATGTATTTGAATATGCCAGTAATTAAAATGAAAATATTATTAAAATATATGATCAGATAAAGATGCAACAATTTCTAAAAATGAAATTAAAAATGTTTAAAATATAAATGTAATACCAGTTATACAATTTAAAAATTTGACTGATTTGTAACTATTTTATGACAACATATGATATATGCTGTATACCATAAATAAACTATAAAACTTTTTTATTTACACATTTATTTTTTATTTTAAAAAATATATTAACAATGATTTTTCCAATATAATATTTTTATTCTTTAAATATGTTTATTATTATAATTTAATATCGTAATTTTACATATAGTTTTTATTTTTGAATATTTTATATTTAATATTTTGTACAAAATATATTATTTCTAAATATTCTGCTATCTTATTGCAAAAAAGTAAAAATATTATAGGATGCAGTTATACAACTAAAAATAATTTATATAAATACAAATAATAGATTATTCATTATTCACATTATGAAATAAGAAGGTGAAATAAAATAAATACACCAGTCAAAAAATCTATTTTTATGTATAGGAATACAAAAACTTATAAATGGATATATATTACAATTTTAATCATAGTTATATATTAACAAGTTATACATTAATTTCAAAGTCAATTGTATGTTTTAACACTGTATTATCCCAAGAACAAGAGTATAAATATCTGTTGAACCATGTAAGACCACGTACAAAATCAGTGTGATGATCATCTTGATACATTAGTAAAAGATCATTACTTATATCAAATACTTCTACAAAAACATCGTTGCAGCATGCAGCTAATTCTACCCTACTATGTAATAATATTGTATAATTTATTATATTGATAACACATTGATTTGTATTTATCAATTTATATTACCTTTCTGAATTTGGATTAAATGAGAGTCTATGTACTGGTCTAGAAAATGCAGATGATTTTGACAATACATTTACACCTCCCTTTCTGACATCAATTATTAAAATTTCTCCATCATCAGTACCTATTGCTAAAATATTTGATAAATTTGGACTCCAACATATTGCATTTAAACTAGCATCTTTTTTTAGAATACCTAATAAATAAATTTAAATTACATTTATAGAAAGTGAGAAGAAAGATTAATTATAAATAAATGTTTATGTGAATATTTGAATATATACTTTGAGCTGGCTTTGATTGCCTTATATCCCACATTAATGCTTCACAATCTGATGATGTTGATGCAAATTCTGTATTACTTTCAGGTTTAACATCAATACAAGTAATTGTATCTGTATGAGCAAAACCAAATGAATATGTTGCCATTAACTCTGATATGTCCCATATTTTTATACTATAAAATAGTTATAGTTATTTATTAAATATTTAAAATGTTATTTAATATAAAATATTAATTGAATTTACCAACAATCCATCCCTCCTGAAACTATATGTTCTTTATCTATAAATGTAGATAAAGTTAATAAACTGCTATCATGTAAAGTAGCATATCCTGCACATTGTAATTCTTCTGAGTCACTAGGCATTTTAGATAAATCAAAAATTTGTAAAGCTCCACTATCTTCACCAATTACAAATTTATCGCTTTGTAAAAAAACAGCATCACAAACACAACTCTCTGTTTTTATAGCAAAGAGAGCTTTATCTCTATCAAAATCTGCAATATCATTATAATACCAGACAATACCATTCCAATAGCGATCTGTCAGATTATTTCCTCCAAGAATAGCACTTTTTTCTGTGAATAAATAAATATACATATTAAACAATGTATATATAAAGAAATATAAATCTAATTATATATATATAAAATTAAAATTTTTTATGCATATATTTACATAATACATTACCATCATAAATTGTAATAAACTGTAAATGTTTATTAATAGTAGGTGGCCTATCTGTTATTGTCATATTTCTGTAGACATCAGCGTTTAAATTTGGTGGTGTTAAATAATCCATAATGCATTAATTTTAAAAATTAATAATGCTAACAACACCGATCTTATTTAGAGTATGTTACTGTAATATAAATTGTATCATGTTCATATTGAGTTAAATATATGTTATAAATTATTGCAAATCAAATAAACAAATTAAATAATATACAATAAACACAAGATAAATTAATTACCCTGTATACTTTTGTATAACAGGACTTCGCTTTGCTATCACGTGTTTTCAGATGAGAGAAACGATTATCATTTTTGTATGATTTTCAACTTTACCGATTTAGTATAGAATAAGATTACAGCACTAGTGGTGGATAAAAATAAAATTAAATATCATCACAATTACAGATGATATTCAAGATAAATCTAATATTTAATAGTGGACTTTGTATTTTACAATGAGAATTTATATCCGATGAAAATGTATTCAATTAATATCATTCGTGTTAGTCACGTGCCAAGAACAAATATAGAAGAGCAAATAGTGCAAGAAAGATAGAAAGGTAAGAATTGATTATTGGCGGTATCTCTCGAATAAACAAAAACATTTCTTCAAAGATAAGATGCGGTAAAGTAAGAGTTGAAAATTAACGCCATTAATGAATATATATATATTATATTTTTGGAGAGATATCGTTAAAGAGATAATGTTAACAATCAATTCTTACTCTATCTCTATTCTTCTTTTACTACTATTTTTTTTTTGTTATTTTTATCTTTATTTATATTTTATTTATCGTACTATAAAAATAGTGCTGATTTTCAAATTTTTACTTTATATTTCTTTCACTTCTACTCTCCTTGTTTATACTTCTTTTTAGTGTATCACAAACAAAATTATAATCTGATTTTGACTTAAATCGGTAATATTGAGAATGATACTAAAATGATAAAAGGTTCTAAAACATGAAATAAAAAAATAAATTGAAACATATAAATTGAATGTTAGATCTATTCTATATTTCATCTGTGACTATATTTTATTTATGCTATGAAATTGCATAAACGAAACAGAATATTCAATATTGTTTGAAATGTAATTATATTTTATCTATTTTGTAAATATTTAAAATTATATAAAAATATAATTGATTTTTGACGAATTTTATAAAAGTATATAAGATTAATAATGATAAATAATATTTGAAATTAATATAAATATAAATATAAATTATTATATATTTTAGTAATGATTTATTGTTAAAAAATCTTATATCTATGTAAATAGAAAATAACCATAATTATTATTAAAAATAGGGATAAACAAATAATATAATGAATTGAATAATATTTTTAACATATTTTTAACATATAAATTTGAAATACAATAAAATTCATAATTTTATTCTTTCACATTTTATTTTTACTTAATAACAATTAAATATAATTGAACGCCTCGATAATTAGGAGATAGTTCCTATCGACAAACCTCTAGAATTCATATCATGCGTTTTACCGGCATTTCAACTTTTGGGCTATGCAGAAGTAGCGAATATGATTACCGCGGTAATGTCTGCCCATGACGTAACGGCTATACTTCTGATAATTTCCGTCGTGACGCATGCGTATTCGATTCAGAGCAAAAATCAGAATTAGTTCAACGGAATCCCGGAAAGTAGCGAGTGTGAGACACGACGGTACCGCTCTATAAAATCATAAAGAGCGCTGAGTAACCTGTCAAGACGTCGTCTCGTATCGTTATTTACGTTCTCAAAGGTGTAGTGGGTAATCGTTCATAGAATTCGGTCGGCTTCCAGACAGGATGGTGAAGCCTGAGCAAATTTTAATTATCGAACCGCGAAGTGAACTGCGGTTCAGGGGTACGCTTAAACGACGAATCATTCTTTTATATACATTTTACTCGCACATTTTCTTTCTTCTTCATTCTTTCGAGTTTTGTTCGATCCGTGACTGGCAAGCGCTTTGTTGGTTAGTTAACACGAGCTGCACACGGTGCGCTACGTTGTCAAGATGACGTAAGGTTGACTCTACTAGCCAATTTTGTTGCATTTTGATTTGTAACCAAATAGGATTACGTACGACGACCCAGTAGAAATCATCGGCCTTTTCAATCGTACCTAACCCCATTCGTCGTACGTCATTCGCTGTCAAAGCTAAGTACAGTCACGATTCAATTCTCAATCTCCCCTCTCACTTCTCTTTCCCACTAACTGATATACAGCATATTCGTCCAGTTATATTGTATATATTTATTTTTTGCATCATCATATTTTCAATATTTGTATATTTTTGAAGAATTTTAAAGATTAATATTAAATTTTTGTATTAAGATTTGAATTAAATGACATATGTTAAATGTTATTTAGGATATAAATTTATTTGCATTTATTGTGAATTTAAGAATATATTCGATTTTAAAAATATCGAAAAAAGATTATTTATAAAATAATGAATGGTTTTTATTGAATGACGTTTATCAAAGATTTATAATTTTGTTATTTATGTAATAAAAACATATTATTTTATTATAAATGAAATCTAATTACACAAAACAAATATTAAATTTTATTTATAATTATATTTGTATTATTAATGATTATTATATTTTGCATTCTAGTCTATAAATTTCTATTTTACCTATAAATGCATAAAAAATGCAAGATAAATATTTATATCAATCACACATATTTTATGAAATTAATTAAAACTTTTATCACTTTTTTTTATTTAAATTTTGTAAAAAAATAAAAAATGATAAAAATAATATTTTAACCTTTTTTTAATATAATTTTCATGTTAAATTATAGGTCCATTCACAGAAAGGACAGTCACATCGTATATAAAATTAACTAATCCATCAAATCACAAAGTTTATTTTAAAATAAAAACAACTGCTCCAAAGAGGTATTGTGTACGACCAAATTGTGGATATCTCAAACCAAAGGAAATTTCACAAATAGCTGGTCAGTTTTACTTATTTAATTAAATTAAAAAATAATATAATTTTAATTTTTTAATTTAAATTAATTATAATTTTTGTAGAAATAAAAATTTTATCAATATAGATTTTTTATAAAATTCAAATTATTATCATTTATAAAATAGAAAATTTAATTCATTAAATATTATATTTTTCAGTAACTCTTCAACCATTTGATTTTGATCCAGCAGAGAAAAATAAACACAAATTTATGGTGCAAGCTTTAGTAGCTCAAGATAATGATGATGAAGAAAATCCTGACATGGTATGTAATATTATAATGATTAGTAAATTAGTGAAATTTTAATAGATATTATTTATTATTATTTTTTTTTGCGTGTTTTATTTCTATACTATGTTAATTGTAATTCTCAATTTTGTTTGAAAGTGGAAAGGCATAGATCCAGAACAATTGATGGAATCTAAATTAAAATGTGTATTTGAAAATCCTGTAATTAAAACAATGACAGCTGACACAACCAAATCAGATGTTACTACAAATAATGGCAAAAATAAAGGAGTTGGTGATTCTGTTAAGTCATTGCCAAAGGTAATAACTTTATTTTCATTAATTTTAATAATTCTTCATTATGTGAGTGAATGATATGTTTATTTTATTAGGTTCCTGGAGAAACAGAAGAAAAATTAATAAAAGCAGCACAAGAAGTCAATCAACTTAGGGAAGAAGAGAGTGCCCTTAGGCAGGAAAATCTCCAATTGAAGGTAAACAATTGAGAATTAAATTATTTTCACATAAATAAAATAAGAAAATTGACAATACTAATAAAAAAAAATTATATAATGATAAATATATAGAGTACTAACTCTTATTTGTAGGAGGATTTGTTGCACTTACGAAATGCCATGTTGGTTAATGAGGCTACATTAGCCACTAAAAATATTAACTCACAGAACAGTAGCGAATCGTCACCGCCAGTTATCAGCATCCTTATTGCTGTTCTCATGGTTATAGTGGGATATGTGCTGGGAAAAATGATCTGAGCAGCCATTACTTTACCGCATAACTTGGCACATCCCCTCTTCCCCTGTGTTTCTTAGCCTGCCCCCCTGCTACCATATACCACGTACTGATCGCAAAGGTCGAAACCAATCATCGTATTACACGATTGTTCATAATAAATACTATAAACATGAACGGGTAGTGGTTTACAATAATAGAATTAATCGCTGCAGGAGTGTGCTTCTATTTTGGTAAAGCGATTAAATTCGAAATCCTTTTTTAAGAAATAATCACTATACTCGGATGGCACATATTGACAAATAGGTGCAGCAAATCCTGTGGATAAATTTTGTTTATTACGTATCAGAAAATATTATTAAGTAATCAATTATCAACCAAAATTGAAGATTATATATCGTCATGTTTTTTAAATTATTCTATATTTCTTATATTTCTTATAAAAGGATTCTCGCTTTACAAATTTGCTTGCGGCTGTGTCTTTGAAACCATGTTGCCACTAAGTAAATTATGTATGGGATATAAAAATTTATGAAATATAATTCTTTTAAATGAATACATTTAATTAAAAAAAAAAAAGTGAATTCAATTTTTCCAGGAACAGTGATGCATTCTTACATAAAAAGGATAAATTTGAATATTCTTTTTGACATTCTAACAGTACTTAACAATCACACGATGTAAGATTGTACATAATGTATTTTAAGATAATATATTAATGTATCTAACGTATATAGTCAGGAAGGGAAGGGGGGCTGGCTGATTAGTAGTGGTTCAGTGACTCAGAATTTGGATACGCTGGCTCTATCCATCAGCAATGATATATCATTTAAGAAGTTGATGCATTAAAGTTTTTGACGCTTCAGTGTATTTTTATTTCTTTATGTTTGTCTTATAAAAATTCGAAATAAAGATATCTCGGATGTCACATGGTGAAACTTTTATATTTTAACCTTTCTGCTAATAATTGTATTTTTGAATAATTTGCAGTGGTACATGGTATACATGGATATGGTATCGCTTAAAAATTCTGTCATACAAATTCATACAAATCTATATAGATGTGTATATAATAAAATATACATACATACATACACATCTATATAACAATTCGTAAATTGTCATATCACAAATAATAATACATCATAGTTATTGCATATATACAAACTTAATATACAAACAATAAATATCCATATATCTGTGCCTTAGAGACAAAAATATGATATAATTGTGCTTTATTAAAATTCTATTCTTCTAATATTTTCAGATTCTATAAATCCTTCAGATACTTTTTAATAATAAATATTAATTTATTAACTACAGCATGCAAATTCAAACTATAACTAAACTGGTAAATACAAAGATGTAGACATTTTTTATATACAAATTATTTATTATTTCGAATACGTATATATATATATATATATATATATATATATATTTCATTGTTGAATACTTTTAACAAATATAAATTAACGTTTAATGAGTTAACATTTAATCAGTAATTTATAGAATGATGATAATAAGTTAAATATATATAATACAAATTACATTTTTCAGCAAATTTTTATATTTAAAATTATCGAAGCATTTAACATTTTTAAATTTTCTTTATTATTTATATTTTTATTATTAATTAATATTTTATTATATTTTATTATTCTATTCTTTATTATATAAATATATATTTTTTAAATAATTAAAAAATAATCGTCCAATGTATTGTCTAAGGTACAGGTATTTTTCGTGTGAATACATAGAACATATAAAAAGATGATTGAAGAATTTTTCTGTGATCAGATATGTTGCAACTTTTTGAACAAACAATTTTTTAAGTTCCTGATAAAAATGTTATTTAAATAATAAATATATAAAACCGTGATATATTATATACTAGCACAAATTTTTTTGTCCAAGGAACATTATGATCAAATATTTTGCAGACAATTATTCCATTTATCACTTGAATTCTTAATCCATTATAGTCTCGTTATTATATTATCATTATAATCATTGTTACGATGAAAATGTTACGATAAAAGGATTATATATAATAACATTAATAATACAATCGAGAATAAAAAGAAAAGAATATAATCGAAATTAGAAAAGTTATAAAAACGATGATTATATAAATAATGCGTGTACACATTCGAATGATCGATAACATTTCAGTACTAATGCAAGATAATTATTCCAAACGAATGTAGCATTCGATTTTTCTCATTATACACGTTCAATAAAATTACGTTAAACAAGTTCAAAATAATGATACTTGTATTTTAAATATCGTCAATCAATTACGACGAAGGTTATTCGATATCGCATAACGTTAGATTAGTATAAATATAGTTTCGAATCGATCGGATGAGCGAGATAATTTTATAGATGAATTTTAAACCCTTCATTCCCGAAAAATAGATACACGAACTAAAGTGGAGTAGGTCAACTTATAATCAGACTACCTTCTCGGGTGCACATGCACTCGCATACTTTCTCCTTGCGCGTCCCTCGTACGGAAAAAGAGAGATAAAATGGAGTGGGGGCAGGGAGGGGACGGGCGAAAAGAGAATGAAAGAAAATATCTCAACCGAGATATATTAAGATCGTTAATTTGCAAACTTTACTCTATTTTATCGTTATCTGGATGTTTCATCCGAAAATAGCAAAAAAAAAAAGAAATTGCAGTGTCAGCTGAATAACAATATCGTAACTATTACATATCGTAAAACTACGTTAAGATAAAAAAAAACGGAGAAATCAACATAAATGCTACATCACTCTTATTACTTATATACATTGAAATTGTCCATTTCTTGATTAGTCATCTTATTATCTTTCCGCATTATACTCTCTATTTTCTATCTTCTCGCGAAAAAACACCATCGAGGATGGAATTAATTCTCACTTTATATTTCGAAAAACGTAATGCGAGGCACGTTTCGTGTGCACCTGATCGACGTGAATAAAATATAATGTAAAAATATTCATAGGGCGGAACTTGGAAAATTCGCTCACTGGACACGTGACTTCCTTTAATGGAGCTCGTCAAATGACACTCGTAGCGAGACGTTTGACTGCGAACTAAGGTCGAATAGGAGGACTTGGTCGGCCTGAACGTGCAGATAAATCAGGATCGAGGAAGAGGGAGGTGGATGGCGGATACAGCGCAGAGCAGCCTGATCAGGGTGGCGGCGGCAGTAGCGACTGGCTATTGATTTCAAGGGCTTCCTTAACCCCCCGCTTTGCCGCTGAGTGCCCGACGGCTTCAGGTCACCCCAAAGGGCTCTTGGTGCCCGCGACTAAAACAATTCCATACGTTTACTCCCACTACTGGCCCACCTATCCAACACCTTTCGCCTGACTAGTTAACCGGCATGCAACTCGGACGACTCTTTCTTCTCCGTTTTCTTTCCTCTTCGACTTTTCTTCATTCACCTTCATCGTTTCAACCAGCATCGAGTTTTTTTTTTTTCTTTCTTCTGCGTTGAAAAGGTGGAAGAAGGTGCGCCGAGAGAACGAATCAGATCAAATTCGAGGATACCCGTGTGCAAAAGGACAGAGGAGAAAGGGAGAGGAAGCAAGATCGATTACTTGGTATCGATATAGAAGTTTGAAAAGGTACTCGATTATACTCGTTGATACCGTTGGCGTAGGAGACGAGAAGTGGAAGACAAGTTCGCGGGTCGGTCGCCGCCCAGACGGATTACGAGAGGAGGAGGAGATACGACGGAGGAGGACGACAGAGGGAAATTAAAGGCGTTCTTCAAAATTTCGCGGTTAAGTGGCCCCGTTTGGGGGTGAAACGAGGTGGACACAGGGGCGGAGAGGAGGTGAGAGGAGAGGAAGCGCATAGAATAGTAAGAGAGCGGGGAAGGGAGGGGTGGGAAAGAAGGAGTAGGGATGACGTGGGGATCCTGGACGGACGGGAACCCGTGGTGGTTACGGTACTGTGCGAGTCGGGCCGAGCGCAAACGGATCGCGGGGTGAGCCGTCGCTCGGCATACGTCGAACTGGGTGCCCCGCGTTGGGGCGTCTCCTGCCATCGAGCATCGGTGTCGTGCAGTCGATCGGGGGACGACCACCGCCTTCTTCGAAACCTCGCTCTTGGTTCCGGGCCGTGTCGGACTGGATTGCAACGGGACGGTCCCGCCTGTTCATCCGTACTTAATTCCCCATCCCGGTGTGTCAGCGCAGACACGGCGACGACGATGAGACCACGACGATGGTACTCGTGGTAGCGCGACCACAGTGCGTCGTGGCCAGTGCGGGCGTCGGCATCGTCGTCGGTTGTGCACGCGATCGGACGAGCAAGGAGATGGTGTCCCCGGATCGTTCGGAGGAAAGTGACTTGGTTGCCAACGCTATTACTGTCAGTGCCGCGTCCGCGTACAACGTCCCCGACGTCGTCGTAGCCGCTGCCTTAGCCGCCGCCGCCGCCGCCGCCGCCACCACCGCCGCCACAGCCAGCCTCGTCGTCCTCACCGTCACCGCTGCCGTTACTATCGCTGCCGTCACCACCGCTACCGCCACCGTCAACGCTCCCGTGACTGCCACCGCCAGTCCCGCCACTGCCAACACTGCCGTTTTTGACGCTACGAGCATCGTTGCTCTCTCTGCCAACCAGGCTTCCAGTGCGACTCGTCACACGGTCTAACATCCCTAATTATCCCAAACGGTGAGTGCCCGATTCGATTCTCTCTCACTTCTTTTTCTTTTTTTCTCCTTTTTTTTTTTTTTCTTTTGCGTTTCCCCTTGCTCGACCCAACCCAGCCTCGAGACTTCCTACCTTTTTCCTTCGACCTCGAGCTGCGCTTGTCCTTCTTTCCCACGGGAGAAGAACGAGTACGCGTTCCGACGATGGAACGAGGGAGAGGTAGAGGGAGGGAGAGACGGGGAATGGGAATAAAGTATGCAGACGGAAATCGAGGCAAGAGAGGAGAAAGAGAGAGTGCGAATGCTGTGTGTTGTATGTGCGAGGAGGAGAAGGAGGTGGAGTAAGTGAGAGAGAGAGAGAGAGAGAGAGGGAGAGGGTGGGAGAGAGACAGACAGAGAAAGAACGTCACACGAAAGGGTGGTTGGTGGGAGATGGATGATGATCAAGGATAAAAGGGAAGGAAGAAGCGCGAACGGCATAAAAGATTTTTATTATATCCCTCGGCATCCCGAGTGTACGCGATTAGAATAGGATTTCTCGTTCTGTGTTGTACGCGATCGTCGTGCCCCGGCGACTCGACTCCACATAACCTCCGTCAATCGATAATACAAGACGACGGCACCCGCGGCGCTCGGCAAGATCGGCCTAGGAACGAACACGGCCCGCGTTCCTGGGTCGAGCTGTGCCCTATCGATGAATGTTGTCGATACTCTATTATCTCTTTCCATCGCCCCCCTCTCTCTCTCTCTCTCTCTCTCTCTCTTCCCCGACACTCTCTTAGAATCCCCTATCCATTGTCTATTATTCGCTCGATTGAGATGTTGACGGGAAATGGAGCGTCGTCACCTCTCGGATTCTTTCTTTCCACCCGTTTGATTGGGCGGTGAACACGGGCGCGTTGCTCACCGTGTTCACCCTCGACCTCAAATGTCAAGATCCAGCAGGATATATCCTGCTCCCAGTTGGTTTATGACACGGCCTCAACCTCGCCCATGTTAATTGGCGGGGATCGATTTTCTTCGAAATACGATTACACGGCCTCGCGGCCTCACGGCCGTTCGATCGCAGGATCCCGGTTTCCCGTAAACGTCGAGGCAAACCGGTTGTTACTTGGACTTAGTTTACTTAGCTGGTGAACTGGTTTCCGTGGCGAGGCATCCCGATAACGGAGTGTGTGAAGATAAAATAGAGGAAGAAAATCTTTAAAACACCCCTCACCTTTCGAGTTCCATCGAATTCGCGTGCCGAAACGCAATAAAACGCGTTTTTGATCACCGTGCAAAATGCCCGAATGCGCCCTCAGCATATATCTCTATGCTTATATATTCACGTATACATATATGTATATATATACTTATATATATATATATATATTCGTATTATATATATATATATGTAACGCGCTGCACGAAGCGGATGAATGAATGCTGTGAATAAAAGTAAGTAGGTTAACGAGAACGAGATCGTGCGTTCCGAAAAACGCGATCTCTCCGTTTCCTTTTTTCTCGCCCACGATACTTCCGCCTCTCTTTTCTCGTCGAATCGTTCTTTTCAAATCGTCCCACGTAGAAGAGCACGGCCGCCGGAATTCGAGAAGCGGATCCGTGCTCTTCTCCTCCGGGAAGACGAAATTCTGGTGTCTGGCTCGGATTGTTAAATCGAACTCGTAAGGCTGGAATCGAAGGCTCGCCCGCTTGGGACTACTTGGTAACTTACTAAGCCACTAACTTTCCTCCGATCCTTCCGCGACCGTAAACTGCGCCCTATTGTCATATTGTTATCTACACGCGAGCTATAATACACCCGGGCCCGAGGAATAATCATACGTATCTAGTTTCTGGTTCGAATCAATGTTTGCAATTGTGGAACTACTTGGAAATGCACGGGCCTCCGTGGAAGCGTTTTATACACAGTGGCACGAAATCGGTGAAAAAAGGAACGCCTCCGCCGGTTTTAACTTTTTTTCCCATTATTAGATAACGATCGTAAGACGCATACCTTCCTTTCCTATGTTTCGAATTGGTTTTTTCGAATACGTGCTACGTGTTCGTTCATGTATGTATGCAGATCTCTCGTCGAATTCGTGGGATCGATTCGTCTTTCGAGCACACGCCGTCACGAATTTCCGTTTCTCGATTTAATGATTTTTAATCGTCATATCTGATAAAAAGCGTACGTATATTTTTTCCCCTGCTCCTTTTATATCTCGTCTGGTTAACTACATATTTGCATTTGAAAGTCAAAAGTAAGTACAAAAATGATATTTTAAATCTTGAATTACGAGATAAATTACTACTCGGTTTTTCGTTACTAAATTTGTATCTTTTTCAATGAATTCTCAATATATACGACATAAATGTAAGATTTATCGAATGAACAATTTTATCTTCCGAAAGCAATATATTTTTTTTCAAAATTAACTTGAGCCATAATATATTTTCCTTATCGTAACGTTATGAGATTGCTTTTAACAATGTCATGTTGCGACAAAACTAATGCATTCGTGCGTCATTGGTTTGGAGTTGCGCTATAGAATCGGAATTATTCTGAACAGGTTACGCAAAACAAGAATCATTATTCATGATACTAAAAATTAAACTTTTATTGAAATATAAGTGTTTCTTTTTTTCCAACAAAATGTTAAATATATACATTTATACTCGTGTAGAAATAAATATTCTAATCTTCCGTTAAATATTCCAATGCGAAAAATCAAGTACGCGACAACGATAAGTGTTTTTCAATTTTTACAAGGCTCGCGACAGAATAATTAAATATATACTATCTCTTGCTTTTTTTTTTTTTTTCACCGATAAAAGCTCGCGTAACATGCGCATATGTGCACGATCATGATACATGCACAGGTAAAGTGCATGTTCCTTACATATGCATATGCATATTCGAACACATAATATACAAGAACCGCTTTCAGTGCGCTAAGTGCACGGAGCACACATGACAAAGTGTGTGTATTTTCCTAATTAATTTAAGGTAACATCTTTCAAGAGTGGAATAATCTATATCTTATATCTGGTTTCATCGAAAAAAAAAATCACGATAAAGATGGAAAATATGATGTTCAAACAATCGACGATATATAAAATACTATAATCGATATATACACACTATAATTTTTATTGCTGTGTTTTGCAAATTTAATCGAAAAGATATTAATCATAGAATTTATTGTTAATAATATTTTATTGCTGTGTTTTTCAAAGATTGAAAAGATCTTAATCGTAAAATTAATTATTTATTAAGGAAACGGTTCTAAATTTCAAGATCCATCCTGTACCTGGTTGCATCGAATCGAAGAAAGTATCGTGGCGAGATTAGAAAGCGGATTAAAACTATCAATCGTGAAATGCAATAATCGATATTTTATTGCTGTGTTTTCTCGAGAATTCTTGAGAAAAAAATCTTAATCGTAAAGGTAATAAAGAAAGAGATAAAATTTTGAAATTTCCTATTATTGAAAACTATAATATTTACCATTTAAACAATATAATTACGATATTGGAATGTTGGAATGTTTTGAACAAACATTAATCGTATGTTTCGTTTGACAATAAATCTCGTTTTCAACGGGCTGTCTGGAAATTTAAGAAGTTGTCGGTAGATTTAAGAAGTTTAGAATTCACGGAAGAAGCGTAGCTTGACGAGCGTACGCTCATGACCTACTTCTCTTTCACGTTTACTTCATCGATTACACGTATATATATTTTTTTTTTTTTTGAAACTAAACTTTTTCGCATCCGTGGCCACGATCGTCCATCTCTAAGCTTTGGACCAATCCTTGTCCCGTCACAACCGAAATTGTAACCCGCATTTCTACGTTATGGTCACACAGTGCGACATTTTAGCAGTTTAGTAAAGCGAAATTGAATTTTGTTCAGAGGTCCAAAATTACAGTTTGTGCAAAGGGCAAAAAATTATTTCCTCCAAATGGTATCTATTGTGAATCAGATGTTGGTAGTTCCGAATTAAATTTTTTTTTTCAAATTAGAAGATTTGATATTCTAATAATAATTGTTTTTTAATTAAAAACTTAACTTTAAAAATGTTGGAAATTATAAACAAACTTTTAGCTTGCAAATTTTTCTTTGAAGGTTGGATTATTTTTAAATAAAAATAAGAGTGTGCATTTTTTTCCTTGAAAATTTATGTGTAAAATAAGTTTGTTTTTAGAATGAGATTTTTAAAACTAACGTCATAATTATTGTATATATAATTATATAAAAAATTATAGAATTCATTTAATTATTTCAAATTTTTATGATGAAAAATAGTAAATAGATAGTCATACTACTTCTTGAAATTATTCAGAATTTTATTTTTCTCTGTAGAATTGTCTTTTTCTTTTTTTTATAGTATCGTCACATCTGGCAAGTTAATATATTATTTCTGGAATATTCTAGAATATTTTTATATTTTTAATTAACTTGTACAAAAATTATATACATATCAATAATTATTTCCACTTGTGCTCCTGTGGGTTTACCTTTTATTCCTTCCAACTGTTTTTCACCAACATTCACGCGAATATTACGCGTTTTATTAATATAAAAATAATAAAAAAATAAAAACTATTATTGTCCTGTTAGATTGGTAAAATAGCATACCGTGAATACATCGTTGCACCTGGTGCATATATTTTGGCAATCAGGAGATCGGCCATTGGCAACGCGAAGCAAAAAGGATTTACATATATTGCGAAAACGACGATTACGTATAGCAATATATATGTGTATGTGTACGTATACACATACAGGTATATGAGATAATATATATTTCCCAAAGGACCTGTTGGCGACATGCCAATCCTAGATGTATCCTCGCGTCGTCGTCTTCATCGCAATGCCGACGCTTTATGGCGCAGAAATGAGAAAAGCCTGGCCTCTAGCGTTTCGCGGGAGTGCATCTCATTGATCCATTTAAATCACAAGCATCCGGAGACGTATGTATGTCATCGTGAATGTTAGATATCACTAGATATTCGATATTTTCGTAGGATCGGTCTAGTTTTTCAACAATCTCGACTTGATCTCGGCTTTAGAGCCGATATCGTTGAAAAGAACGTGGATTTCCTTTTTATTCCTCGAGATTGATACCAGAGAAGAGTTACACGAATGTAAATATTGCCTTGTACGATGAACTATTTGTCATTTTTATTGTACCGGTTCAGACAGAGATTTTCTGAAAACTATTACAAATGATGTGAATATATACGTAACTATATATGATATACGTTTATAGGTTATTATTTATCGAAAGAATTTTGTATTATTACGTGCAATTTTACTCAATACGTGTTTGTTCGCATTTATAGTTTTTTAAGTTATAGATTTTTCTTAGACTCGAGAAATACGATAACTTGTTTTAACGTTGGAATTTATTTTTGTTTAAAAAAATTATAGATTTACATATTTCTTTAATAAATATAATAATATTGAATATTTATTATTTGAATATTCTTTTTTTTTATTCCATAAATACTCAAAAATGAAAATTTCTTTAATAATTTACCTTAAAAACGTTGTTATTTTATAAAACATCAATACATTATTATTATTAAATTAAATTAAATTAAAATACAAAAAATGTAAGTATTGAATAAATAAGAGATGAATATTTTATCTAAAAAGAATCATCTAAATTAGAATTTCGAATTAAATTTAATATACGATTATAAAAAAAAAAAATACTTTACTTCTGTATGATTCATTTTTTCTTTGTTGTACTGTTCACACATTAATCGAATAAAGATAATAAAGAATAATGAGTAATTAATTAAATCATTTTTGTTACAACATTATTTTTTACATTTTTCTTTGATTCATTCCATTGTTATTTTTTAATATGGCCTTTTGAATTTAAAAAACGAATAAAGATAAAGAAATATATATATATATAAAGATATTTTTATATCATTTCCATGATTATATATAACAAAAGAAAAAAAAAAAGGAAAACGTGTTGTTATCAAATAATAAATTTATGTAATTTTATTATGTATGGTCTAGAACATGCGATATTTTACCTTTACTACCAATAAATTTCATATTTTATTTGACAATGAAAAATATTGCATAACATCATTCTCTATTTCGCATCAAACTTTTTATAACGCATATGTACATATATACAAACACGCGAAGAATAGCCATCTCGAAAGAACCAGGAAATGCGACAAAGTGTGCAAACTTCGTATTTCTTCATCAACAAGCATCTATCGATCTTTTACGGCAGACATCGAGATAGAAAAAGTATTGGAAAAAGAAAAAAGAATAAAGAAAAATTCACGCATTCCATACACTAGGTTCGCTCGGTATCGCTGTGTTCAATCTTTCACAGTAGATATGGACAGCCAAGGTAGAAAAGAAATAACACGAAGAATTCGTATATAAGACTCGTTGCAATACTGGACAGTAGAACAGACATGTAACAGGCATGTTGAGAACAATGACGGATAGATTTGCTCGACAGACGGAACAAGGACAGTGAACGAAAGCGATCAGCAGAGAAACAAGTACGAAGGGAGGGGAGAAAGTCTTTGGATTTCGTTTAATCTTCAACGAGAAATACGGAATGAGTACGCGTCAGTAGCACGACATTCGTCGAGTGAATAGTATCGTTATTTTTTGTTCGGTGTCCAATATATATTTAATGTTCATGTTCTAGTTCTTCGTAAATACATAGTTTGTGTATTAAGAATGCTATAAACTTTACCGATTGCAACTTCAATGAGAAAATAGATATAGTTCAGATTTTCGATAGAAGGTGAGCGGATGAAAGTTGTACGTTGAAAGTACGATGTTCGAGACCGTTCGTTCGAAAGGCTATCGATTTTGACACAGTAATTATCTACGATAGCACAGAAAGGGAAAGTTAAAGGATTTCAGTGACCTTTCATTCAGACTCGTTTTACCGTGCATCCGTTATTGTTGCGTTTCTACGTGCTCATATATGCATATATAGTACATAGGCATCGATCTCAAATAAGTGAAAAATCGAACATGTCTCTTCTATATCTTTTAATTATACCATCGTTAGTTTGTTTACTTTCCTCGTGCTATTTATATATCACTTGATAATTCGACCTATAATATATACGTAGATCGTGTTATTCCTAACTATAGAAATCAATACATCGATCTTGTTAAATCTGTGTTAAGGTGTGATTATAATGGTTTATAATTTTTTATATAAAATCAGTGAATCAAATAAAAATTATATCTTATTTCGTTTTTCTTTCCAAAAAGAAAATTTTGGCAATTAGCAAAATTGCTTCATTATCGCTTGGAGGCAATTTAAAGACGCGTTCGATATTGTTGTCAGTTTACAGCGCCACCAAAGAAAACAGTATTCCGTTTACCGGCTGTGAAACGTGTATCACGTGCATTAATTGTGAATTTTCATCGTTGAGTTGATTTCACGAAACGATTCGGGAAACCGTCGAGTTCTAGGACGATGTACTGTGAGAATTCTGACTCGGTGGCCCGAGAGAGTCGCCAAGCAAGGTCGTATTGGAAATTACACTTGCAGTCTGTAATTATACATTACTCGGTCGTGTTTACAACCGCCTTTGTGCAGAGACGCATTCACGGTTTCTACAGCGAGCATGCTATCCTTTCCCTGGCATTCAGGCAATTTCACCACTCGCATTCTTTTCATTCGTATATACCAGCAACAAACAGGCGTTATAAAAACCGTGGCCGATTAAAGGGAGAATAATTATCGTCAGCTGCTTCTCCTTGCTCTTTCCCTTGTTTCATTTCGTCTTCTCGATCCTACTTTGTGTTCAATCTTTCTTCTTTTCATTTCTTTTGTTGTTTTCTCATTTTTCTTCTTTTCTTTTTTAGAAATGACAAATGACGACGATTTTTCTTTCGTTCTTTCGTTAAAATTGGTCAGGTAAATGGATTGCACAATCTTATCGGAAGATAGTTTAATATCAGGGATTTAAATGTCAATTATTTCATATCAGATAGTTATAATCAATCTTGGTAACATACATTTGAGAAAAATCTGTTAGAATCAAATTTATTGCATCATATAATTTTTTTTTATGATAAATCCTTATGAATATTTTTTAGCATCTCAAAGACGTTTATTTTACATTCATTTTAAATTTAACCGCTTCACAATTCTTATCTCAATGAACAAAAAAATATATGATAAATAATAACGATTCGGTTAGATTTGATTTATTTGTCTTCTGATATTAAATTTTAAATTCAAGAAAAAAAAATACTCCTATCAGATGGGTAAAAAAATATAAGATATTCGAACAGAAATTGATATAATTATTTCTGTGATATAATTATTCTGTTAGTAAAATAAAATAAATAAATATATAAATATATATTCATAATTCAAAGAAGGATAATTTCTTCTTTAAACGTATTGATTCATAATATAAATTTAAGATGTTCAAAGAACATTTTATGTTATTCGAGTATAATACATGGATAATTTAAATTTTTTATCTGGATTTTTTTTAAACAGTAATAATTTTTCTAACGCATAATTTTTTTTTCTCTGTTCTCCACAGGTTTACCTAGTGTCACATCGCCGTCTCACAGTGAATCGGATAAAATTTACGATCAGAAAGGAGGAACGTGGCTCCTCGGAACTCGTGATACGCCAGTGATCGTATCGCGTTGGAAATCCCACTGATTCCTTCGTTTACGTCCGTGTCGTTCGCGTTTTACCTTCACTACCTTCACGGTCACGTGGTCGAGACATTAGGCAACCTGTTAGAGAAAACAGCGATTGTCTCTGCGCCAAATTGCAGGAATCCCAGAGTGGCGAGTGGTCTCGCGGCTCAAAATCGGGAAACGTCGTGGCGTGATAATATCATCGTCGAGCACGATGGCTTGCGAATTCTTTAAGGTGAGTCGAGAAACATGAACAACAAATGAAATGAAAAGAAAAATAATATAAAGAAAAAAAAAAATATCGAAACACTTATCATTATTCATAGTTCGTGCACGTAATCGCTTGCCAATTTACCGGCAGTAATATTTAACAAGCAGCTAATTGTTTTGTAATTGCCGGATTATATACCTATACCTATTCCTATTTCTCGAGATTACGAGATTACGGTGTTAATTGATCAAGATGAGAGAAGGCTCAATCATTCCGTAATCGTTGCACCAGACTAGATTATGCATAAGGATGTTGCATACTCGTTATGCATACACGGCTACGTATTATTTATTTCGCTTTTGTATCATTAAACGCTTCGAAGTGCAGTGCACGACGTTAAATCATCGATTCTGTGTTCTATTAATATTTTATTCATGTTTATAAACAACGAATTATACAGAATGATTCTCGATATTCAAACCTTTGTATGCGATATGATTAAAGGGGAAAAAAAAAAAAAAAAGAAAAATACATTTTCCCGTATTTAATCGTATTTATATCTTATCGATGTGTGATTTATCACACAAAGTATCATCGGATCGTTATTCAATCAAAGGGAAAAACTCATTTGCTCGACAAATCTATGTTATTTCAGATGTGAAATTTCGTATCGGACGCGATGCTCGAATTTACTTAATGACGACGAACGATATTAATAATACTCGTTACTGTGGTACTTTAATTGTCGTTGGGAGACGAGCTCGTGCATGTAGAAGGCCCGGCTTAATTACTGCAGCACGATCTTGCAGTAACTTGGTAACGTCGTTACCAATTTCACGTGTATCATCGGGTGGAATGGAAATTCATAAGCTTCGTTTCGCTCTATCGGTCGGAAGTTATTGAAATTTCGAAGAAATTTCTCGCTTATCTCGTTCAATACGTTTAACACCTATACCGGCGAGCAAAATTTTCATTTCGATTAAATAACAGCAGCGTTAATCGGTGTAATTTTCCTGAATTCGCACAACACATTTATCCATTTACGTTGGAACGGCTATACGCGAGCAACGTTCTCTGTCAGCGAGCAGAAAAGTTGCCCTGACTTTCGTGCACGCTCATGATACGTGAGGCGAGTTTGCGTGAATTAATTAGCGCGCTTCTGGCTACCACGTCAGACTTTCGCCGAATTGACACGAGAATCGTTCTGATTAATTTGGAATGAACCAGTTATGGATACCTATCCTATGGCGGTCTGACTGCATGTCAAACCGAATTGTCAGGGAACGCGGTAACGTGAGGCAACACGCATACACGTTCACCGTTGCTTTTCCTATACACGGTCAGACATATTTTCTTTGTTTCTTTCCTTCTTCATGTCGTTATATAATTTTAATTGAATCCCGCTTTCTGCGTGGCTGAATTACTATTTGCGCACTCGTAACCACGCGCTTGTAACGAGGCGTGCCGCATAATGATAAAAAAAAAAAAAAAAGGCAAAGAAGACAAAAAAAATCTAATCATATTGCAAAACGGTTACGTGATATATACAACGTGATCGCAAAGATATTTATTTTTCACGAATAAAAAAAAAAAAAAAAGTAGGCGCACCACGTACCGTTGCTGTGCAAATCTCTAGACGAAGCTTGCTCCAATCAATCTAGAATTATCATAAGATATCAGACGCACACGAAAAAAAAAAAAAAATAACGAAATCAATGAACGAGAAAACGACAATACAAAAAAGAAATTTTATCGCTCGTTGCTCTTAGTATTCCTCGGAAACGCAGCATCGGGTGGTGGCCTTTAGTCAACACAGCCGAGGAAGACGTTGAAGGGGACGATGATGATGATGTCGATGTTGTATAAATTCTTCTCTCTGTGTCTGTGTCCTGGCGTGTAGCTCAAACGATGGCCGATTCACGCGGCTTCAAGCCAATAAACCAGTTGTGGCAGAGCGCGGCAGTGTCGACGGACCCGGATTCGGAGTGCCTCTACGAAGAGATCTCGGGCCTTTCGGGGTCCCAGGATACGGAACCAGGGCCGGCTGGTGCCGCCGTCGGGGAGGAGGAGGAGGAGGAGGAGGAGGAGGAGGAGGAGGAAGAGGAGGGGGAGGGGGAGGGGGAGAGAAGGAGGGGCGGGGGAGGAGGAGGAGGAGGAAGGGGGAGGGGGAGGGGGAGGCTCGATTTTGGCGCACAGGTCGGCGGTAGCAGCTGGTGGAGGCAGGGGAAAGGGAGCGAGAGAATCGCCTCCAGCGGGGGGCATACCGGCACGACCGGTCGTAAAGCGAGCAAAAGTGTTGGAACTAGCGCGAGATCGCGCAGCAGATCGGCCGATCGGCCATCAAGCGGACGTCAGGACATCATCAGGGTGGAGGAGGAGCAGTATGCCTCACGAAGAAGTTACGTGGAGCCCGGTACAGGCGCCGTACTGCCGCCTCCTGTCACCGGCCTCAAGCTGACCAGGGGGCGTGCAACCAGCACCGTCGCCCGCTACTTGCACTCGGCCTCCACGAACACCGGTCACTATCACCATCATCATCACGGGCTGCACGGACAGTATCCGCCCGGCAGCACCGGTAGGCCGACCGGCAGGCATCACCAGCATCATCACCCAAGCCGCGGCTCGTTCAGTAATGAGACGCAGGAAGAGGTACAGGAGGACGATGAAGCCACTCTACGGGAGTTGCTTGTAAGGTACGTTTCCCCGACGTACCCACGATTAACGTATATATATATATATATATCTCTCTCTCTCTCTTAAATATATATAACGTTTTTTTCTGTGAAGAACACCTCCACGCGTCTTTTTTTTTTTTTTTTTTTTTTTGGAACATAATTGATGTTCGACACGCGGCTCAGTTCACACGAACTTTTTTAATATATATTATATTATCAATATTGTTGCGTACGAATTTATTCGCGATCGAAATAGAAATTCGGAACTCGAGCGACACTCTGCTATCACGGAAAGGGATACAAGTTTACGTTTTCAAAAGTAATTGATATACACGATAATACAAGTAATTTGCCGAGGGGGACGTTGTTACATTGGGCGTCGCCACCGACGTCTTTGAGAATTATCTGGATTGTTTGGATGTACCGGGCAAGATCGATCGTTTTTTTTTTTCAAATTCGTCCATTGTTCGAGCCAGATATTTATATAAATTTATATATATTTAAATATATATATATATATTTTTCTCTTCGTTTCTTAATAACGATGCGCGAACTTGAATATACATATTTGAAAAAAAAAAAACGTGGAGGATATTCGGCCGAAAAAATTCGCGAAAGAAAGTTTATCGATATCGTTAAATTCGATCGTGAACTTTTGAATCTTGGCGAATCCTGCGGGCGACGAATGTCTCGAAATCATCTTTATCGTCTAATTTTCTAGTTTAGCGCCTTTCTAGGATCCTGTATCGATATTCCGTAGTGAACTTTTTTTTAGGCTCTTGTCAATAGAATTATTATGTAATTCTACTCTATTCTATTTGTTTCTTCAGCGATTACATATATAAAACAGCAGTAGTACAATTACTCTTAGTAATCCTGCGTCTAAGCCGTTTTCCGACCGTAGTTGATCGAACTTTGACAATTTTTCAAATCTCATTTCTTTTTCTTTTCTTTCTTTTTCTTTTTTTTTTTTTTTTTTAAAAAATAAAAAATCTTTCAAAGTAATTTTTAGCTTAGTGCCACGACAGTTCAGTAGAATAACGTATATAAGCTCTTAAAACTTGCATACCAATTAAGAGAACACTTCTCGCTCTCTATTATTCGCCCTGAAGTACCCGAATCGATAGCACTTACTTATCGATCATAAACTCTCTCGTAGACAAGAATTACTATCCAACGAACCTTTTCCACAGACATTGTTCTTTTCAATGTCCAACAATCTTTTCGATATTCTCTAAACGCATCCAGGTAATTCCCGGCCTAAGTGGCGGTGCCTCGTTTCACCCTATGAGTTACCGATTTAAACGGAGAGGAAAAAAAAAAAAAAAGAAAAGAAAGTAGAAAATAGAAAAGAAAGAAAGGAAACGAAAAAAATAAATAAATAAATAAAAAAAGTAGAGAAAAAAAAAGGAGAAACGAAACAGGAAAAAAAAAAAGTAAAAGAAACAGACGTTTTCCCTGCTTATCATTTTACATAGACTCTTTATGTATCAGAGAATGCAATGCAAGGCTTTGTGCCGTGCCATTTATCATTTATACATAAATCACACTCGCTCTAGTCCTATTCTTGTACATACTACACACCCTTGGTCATAAACAGTAATATCGAGACACCGATGATACGTTGTTATACGGTTTTACATGACAACTCTTTTTTTTTTTGGCTGCGGCGCTCGCAGGCTTACCACTGATTGCTCATATTCCATTCGATGTCATGTCACTTTTCTCGGAAGTCAGGTACACAAATAAGTGCGCAAACAGCACTGCGAAACGATAACGGAGAATATCGAAACGGGACAAAGGAAAACAAGGGATAGGGATAGCGAATGCACAACGCGGCTACTTTAGTTTGTGAATCACACCGCACATGTTGTAATATTGTATTACGACCGTTTTCTCACCGATCATTGTCTGAAACCACGTTTGCCTTCTGTGTGTGAAGCACTGTGTTCATAGAATTCACGCGAAAACGTACTGGAATTGATTCGTTCGCGATCATCATCGAGACGAGAGAATAAAACCGTCGCATCACGTGTACAACATAGATATAATACACGTTATATGTTTTCCATATACAGCCACGAGGCAAGAGATACAATCATATATTTCCTTGGCATCGTTCTAATCGATACACTCATATATCGTTACCTCGATGTGCCATCTTTGTGACTTATTTGTGTGCGTGCCTCCTTGTTATTTATCACTATCATGAGATCATTGCTAATTTTTGTCAATTATTTTGCCGATCGATCGTTTCGCATTTAAAGTGATGGGCCCAATTCAAATTGCAAGCTCGCTTGTGGACGCGGGCGACTAGGCAGGGGTGAGTAAGCTGGCGGCGCGTCGCATGGCGATGCGTGAGAGAAAAAAAAAAAAATTTTAGAAACAAAAAAAAAAAAAAATGTGGAAAATAAAAATTACAAAAAAAAAAAAAAAAAAAAGAAAGACGAAATGTCTTCACACGTGACGAACCTCGTCCTCGATATGATGAATTGGACGTCACGTGGCTAATTCGAGCGAATATATCATTATATGACATAATTTTGACTGAACCACGACTGTGTTTCCAAACTAGGTAAAGTTTTACAGAGTGAGTGAGATAAGAGGCAGGGGCGGGCGTCGTCGGCCTTTAAACCCCCCGCCACACGTTACCCCTCCACCTTTGGTTGTGGACCCACTTGACAACAAGCTGTGCAATCGTTCAGAGTCAATTGATTGGATTTGGTGGATAATCCAACGTACGTACATATGTCGTGAACAAAGCAAAGAACAAATAGATCTGTGAGAATAAGACGAAATACTGAATCAAGAGGAGTGAGTGGGGAGGCATAGAGGCTACTGTAGTTTCGGAACACAGCCATGGTCTCCCTACCTCCCAGGTACATGGCAACATCATCACTGCTCTTTCTCTCTCTCTCTCTCTCTCTCTCTCTCTCTCTCTCTCTCTCTTTATCTATCTGTCTACTTATATTTTCATTTCTTTACTTATTTCCTCTTTAAACCTCTTTTTTATTATCTCCGTATACCTTTTGATCCCTCTGAATTAAAAATATTTCTTTCTCTTTCTTTCTTTCGGTTTTCACTTTGTCATCCGGGTCACATACATTCTCTTTCTCTCTTTCTCTCCTTCCACTACGGCTCATGTGTTCATTCATTTTTCACTATTCACCTGTCACTCGACATGCCTTGCGTAAATTTTCTTTCTCTTTTTCACTCTGTCACACGATCACATACACGTACAGATTATCTTCTCTCTCTCTCTCTCTCTCTCTCTCTCTCTCTCTCTCTCTCTTCTCTCTCTCTCTGTCTGTCTGTCTGTCTCTTTCTTTTTCCCCTTCTACTTCTTTAATTTCATTCCTGATTAAAACCACCTTTCTGCTTGGCTGTGCACATCGATCGATAAGTTTGCTAAATCTCCTTCGATCGAGAGATTTCTAATCGTTCATCATAATCTATTCGTTATATTATTTATTCATGTATACATGCAACATTCGAATTAAAATCGTGCATCGAATCATATTTTCTATCCATCTTGCACATTCCCGCATCGTGTCAATAGTAGAGAATCACGCTTCGCGCGTGCCGAAGCTGTCTCATATTTACGGGGAAAACGATCGTGATTTTTATTCGATATAAAGAAAAAGGAGAAAAAAGAAAGAATACGAAGACCAAAGAATGATCTTCTTTTCTTTATCGGGGGGGGAGGAGGGGGGAATTCGAAATTCACGAGGCCGTGTCTTATACACTAACTTACTTACTTACTTACTTACTTACTTACTTACTATACGGGGAAATATTCAGTTTTCATCTCTCACTTTTCACAAACTTCCATCTAATGTGCACAGCTCTGACAATTATATGTATATATATATAAAATAAAAAATATATATATATTTAAATATATATATATATATATCACAGTAGTGTTTTCTCACCTTGACACTCACCCACACACAGTTTAGACGTGCTTTTAGTGGCGTTTGTACTATTGTGCTATTTTTCAACTTAATATATATATATTTATATATATATTTCTATGTTCGTATATACATAGACAGATTATGATATATGTATATAATACATATATATGTGTCTGTATATCTCTGTTTACACGCTACTCGTATACCCAACGTTTCCTTAGCTGCCGAGCTACCGCTGGCTCGCTGAGATTTAAAGCACGAGAGAAGAAAGCATGCGGTGTATACGTTGATTATACACCCAGTGTATAAGTAGCATATCTTTTTCCCTTATGTATAATCGTAATCAGAATCACATTGTCTCCACGCGTGTAATGGAAAAAAAAAAAAAGTATATATATAACGATAATAATAACAAGTAAATAAAAACATAATGTAACATAAGTAGTAGTAAAATAGTAGTAAATAAAAAAAAAAGAAAAAAGAAATTAACAAGCGAAAGAGCGGGATAATATGACATCCCGGTGCAGTACTGAAGCGTACTGAAGGCTCGGCAGTTCTCGCGCGGAGGTAGTTGGACTTCTGTTTAGGGGACTAGGCATAGCTAGCCTTGATCGTGTCTAGTGTGTCAATGTGCTCGACAATGTCGATTTATTTTCCCGGGCGAGCCAGCGAGATTCACGTGAGGGTATGTGTGTGTGGGCAGTCTGCAGAAACAGGTCAGCGTTATGAGTATGAACTTGAGTGCCAAGCTGGACGAGCTGCAGCGGGGTGACCGCCAGCTGGAGACCACCGTCGCCCTCTGCGAGATCCGCACGCAGCTGCAGGAACTCACCAAGAGCGTAGAGTCTTGCCAGAGCGAGGTCAGCGAGGTCAAACGGGACATGGTCGCGATCAAGGTACTGTCGGTCTCCACGTTCAACGTTATCGAATCGCTTCCACGGCCCGAAATCTTGCTAATTAGAACCTCGTACGAATTGCCGCTTGACTTTTTTCTATATATCTAGCCATGAAAGAACGAAAAAACAAAGATAAGATAAGACTGTGTCGAGAGAAAATATAAATCGAGGTTGGTAACTTCCTGTTTGAAAAAAAAAAAAAAATCTGCCGTTCGTATATATGCGCTATATCTTAGTGAAAATAAATTTCTGAAAAAAATTGTCGTTTTATTATACAAGCCGTTCTAACGTATCAATCTTAATCTATTTACCGTATTAATTTATTATCTTGTTGTGTTAACCACATTTCGAAATTTGGAATAAAACTTTCACATTTCGATTGTGAAACAATTCAAATTCACGTAACTTTAATGAAATATCGGTTTACATCCTGTATCCGCCTGTAAACGAAATTTTATAGTCTCTAATAGTCTTTAAAAGCATCGATATTTATAATAAGTAAGTAAATTGATTAAGCGGGATGATATATCGGTTTCGGTATAATTTGTCCATATAATGCAGTAATATGCTATAATATAATCGGTATTAAGTTTTTGAGATTAAAATGCTAAATTTTAACATTCTAAATAGTATTTCCTAATGTGTTACGCAGCACGAACTAGATACGGTACAGCAGGTGAAAGAAGAAATAGAGGAATTACGAGAATACGTGGATCGACTAGAAGAACATTCTCATCGACGGAAACTTAGACTTTTGGAGCAGGTGATGCTTGATCTCCACGATCTTAAGAAAAGTTTTTAATTTTTTCAGCGTGCTATTTTATTTTTCGTACCGAAACAAACTCGGTGCTCGCTTTCGATGGCTATTTATTTGTACCAATTATTATCATAAATCAATATCATGATAAAATTAATATCAGATATCATCAATCAATATCATCAAGATCATCATCATCATAATTGTATTTGGTTTTTTGCGTGGTGTTAAATATTACAATTGTTCTGTTTGGTTTTTTCATATGCATCTCGTTGTACCTGTGCACGATGATTTTATAGCAGAATGATAAAAGTATTTTTTAATAAATCATTATGACATTGTTTATGGCGTAGTTTTATTTCATCCTTTATCGTTATTTCAATCCAATTTGCCTTGTATTTGATTTTATTTTCAGTAGAACATGCGTTCATTGATTATTTTATTTCAAGTATAAATTATTGTTTTGAATTTTCGTTGAATGAAATACTTTTTTTTTTTTTTGCAAATTTTCCGATATTCAATAACATACGTTCGATGATTTCAGGGGCTAACACTTTTCCTGTCGTATGCAATACTGGCAGCAGTTTTAGGAATGTTGCAGTTTGGATACAACACTGGGGTTATTAATGCGCCGGAAGTGGTACGTTCTTTTATTTTTTTTTTTAAACAAATACGTTTACAGTATATAAAAATTTCAATTATAAAACAAATTTTTAACTAGATTGTTCCATTTAGATGATTCGAAAATAACTCTCCGTCTTAAATAAATTTAAAATAAAGGAAAATTAATGCAATTGTATCTCTATCCAATACATGATTTATTCATTTCAGAACATTGAAAATTTCATGAAAGATGTGTACAAGGATAGATATGGGGAGGACATTTCAGACGATTACGTGAAGAGATTGTATTCCGTGGCCGTAAGCATATTTGCGATTGGTGGTATGCTAGGCGGTTTTAGCGGAGGGATAATTGCCAACAGATTTGGCAGGTTTGTACGAAAATGTTTCCATTCCATTTGCAAGTAATTTGGCTTCCTTGCGCGCCAGACAGACATTCATCGATATAGAGCGTATACAGTATATTTATATATCGACATTGATTAGACACGTGTGCGTATTATTTATAATTAAATATGTGTTGCGATCAGGTCGATCAGACGATTCGATCGATCGTTATATCAACTCATTCTTTCTTCTCTTTTCTTTTCATTCACCGACAGAAAGGGGGGCTTACTGCTAAACAACGTGCTGGGCATCGTGGGGGGGTGCCTGATGGGTTTTACAAAGATGGCTCACTCGTATGAAATGTTATTCTTTGGACGGTTCATCATCGGTGTCAATTGTGGCTTAAACACCTCGTTGGTTCCCATGTACATATCGGAGATAGCACCACTGAACCTGAGAGGCGGCCTAGGCACGGTGAACCAGCTCGCTGTTACGGTGGGCCTCCTGGTCTCCCAGGTGCTGGGCATCGAGCAAATCCTTGGAACAGACGAGGGTTGGCCAGTTCTCTTATTACTAGCTATCTGCCCTGCCATTCTACAGTTATTGCTGCTTCCAGTTTGCCCCGAATCTCCAAGGTAGAAGCACAAATCATATAATATGCATCAAGAAAAATATCCCAAATTACTAGGGCTTTTCATTAGAGAGTAACGTGTAAAATTTTGTAGCATGTGTGTACATATATGTTCTATTTTCACCAAGGATTACAGCTTCTCTTTTTTTCTTTATGCTTTGCTCTAGATATTTGCTCATTACTAAACAGTGGGAGGAGGAAGCCCGTAAAGCTTTGAGGAGGTTGAGAGCCAGTAACCAAGTGGAAGAAGACATCGAAGAAATGAGAGCCGAAGAACGAGCTCAACAAGCCGAGTCTAGAATATCGATGACAGAGCTCATATGTAGCCCAACTTTGAGAGCACCTCTTATCATCGGTGTGGTTATGCAACTTTCCCAACAGCTTTCAGGCATTAACGCTGTAAGTAGCGCAGTCCATAAATTCCGTGTACATTACCCACTTTATAAGGGAAGTTTGAATTGGACACGATGAACTTGCTCTCGTTTAAATTCCGAAGCGCGATTCATCCATTAAAAGGGATGTAATAGAGCGTGAAATTGGTTTCTGGTGTGTGTTTCAGGTATTTTACTATTCGACAAATTTGTATACTAGTTCTGGTTTGACAGAGGAGAGTGCCAAGTTTGCAACCATTGGCATAGGTTCCATTATGGTTGTTATGACGTTAGTATCCATCCCTCTTATGGATAGGACAGGAAGACGTACATTGCACTTATACGGTCTTGGTGGCATGTTTATCTTTTCAATATTCATCACAATTTCTTTTCTCATAAAGGTAAGTTTAAATTTTTAAGACTCCTCTACTTCAACTATGCTACGTATTGTAATATCGATGTTATACTAACTAACAAGTAAATGTAATTGTCATCTTAAGATCCTCTAATAATCACGTTAAAATAAAAAGTAATAGTATTTTAGTAGGATTATTATTAAATTATTCTCAATTAGAAAGTATTTTATGATAGTAATCATAAAAGTAGAAAGTAATCGACTCTTGTTAAGAAAAAGAGAAATAAATAATCACGAAGAAAGATTGTTTTATCGAACGTAGAAAGTTGAAAATGAAAATCAAGAATTTCTCAGGACATTAAATTACGCCACAAAAAACGTGGATTGTATATAGCTGTCTCTCTTTGTGCTTTGTCACTTCATGCACCTTGGCGAAAGGTGTATCTAACACTTTGTTCACAGCTGGAGTGCAGCACTGCACCGACGACAGTGAGAATTATCACCACTTAACGTATATAAATATGCATTCGACAACTCATTTTAATTTCTCCCAATTATTCATGTAACTTGTAAGGTCTATCCCGTCTCCTGCATGTTATTTTTCATTTGCATCTTTTAGAAAAAGATTATTAATATTCTACCGTTTGACTCGTCAATTTTCGATGAGATAAGAAGAGATAAGAAAAGAGAGGGATAATATCATTTTAATAATTCTATCGAATCGATATAATTACTTACAAAGGCAAATACATATTTTTAAAATTAAAGAATGAATATTTTTTGAAAAAAATATGTATTGATGTGTCAAAGTAACCTAAGTAAGATGCATGCAGTTTTATTTATTTGCTTAGGCTTTAATAATTGTGCTTTTTTGAAACCTTGTCACCATCCTTCTCCCATCCCCTCCCTTTTTCATTAACGACCTCTTTCGTGACTGCCTGGAGGAGACATTTACTCCCTTTTTTTATTAGTCTATATTCCGGCTCAAACCTGTCATCTTCTCGCGCATAATTGACAATCAATGACAATCGTGTACTCGCTTCAATTCAATTTACAACGATGAGAATAAATTCATTTCTGTACGTGTAGCACTATTGCTTTTTTCACAACGCTATTTTAACGTGTACTATATACAAATAATCGTAATCGTGTTCGTGTGACGCAGATGGTGCACACACACGTGTAATTCATAATTCAAAAGAGCCACAAGAGAGTCAGTGAACGCTCGCGACGACAGCGATAAATATAAGCAACGTGTTATATTGTATCTTCTTACACTCAGACATTTAATTTATCTGAGGTCTCTAAAGAAATCGTATCCTGGTTACTCCTTAGATAAAATATGGCCAGTCATATCGCTTGAACGCTTAATAACAGAAGGATGTTATTGTATATAATAAGAGAGCACGTTACGCATTGTCGCAATCGCATCATCGCCTTAAACACAGGGTTGAGCTGCACACAATTGCATGCCGTATATATATTATTCAGTTCTATTTGTTTGAGTTTCGTAGGTATTACGATTAATTTTCTCCTGAGAGAGAACTCCTCCGGCTGCTCAGGAAAGAAGAACACGATTCTACTGCCTGATAGGAGTTTTTCGGTTATGTGCAGGAAATGATTGACTGGATGTCTTATCTGTCGGTCGTGTCCACCCTCTTTTTCGTGGTATTTTTTGCCGTGGGGCCTGGCTCCATCCCGTGGATGATCACGGCCGAACTGTTCTCGCAAGGTCCTAGACCTGCGGCCATGTCTATCGCGGTCCTCGTCAATTGGATAGCTAATTTTGTGGTTGGCATCGGTTTTCCAAGTATGAAGGTAAGATATCATCCAAATTTTACTCAATATATGCTCAATAATTTCATAATTTCTTCTCAATTTATATATGATGCTTTTTAATTAGGTTAAAATTTATATAATTTGTAATTTGTAAGAATTAAACTTATTTATATTTCACGGTATCAGGTTAAAGGTTAAAGCTCGAAAGATATATATATATATATATGGAGCAGAGGCAGCGAGGAGAATTTCAAGCAGAAGGGCACGATTGATATTTGCTATATTTATACGTTGACCCCATGTTTTTATGTGTTACAGACTAGCCTTGAAAACTACACGTTCCTACCATTCAGTGCATTCCTAGCCATCTTCTGGATCTTCACGTACAAGCAGGTTCCTGAGACCAAGAATAAAACATTCGAAGAAATTCTAGCTTTATTCAGGCATGGTAACGACAGGTACGCAATAAATAAGCCACTTAACACCATTCCTAATACGTATAGCAAATCATTAGATAGATAATCTTCAGTTCTCAAGCCCCCCTTTTTCTTTTCGCTGATTTCCATCGATTTTTCTTACATATATACATATATATATATACGTATTATTCTGTATGTATAATGGCTCTATCCAAAAGACAGCTTGTTCGTTTTTCGTTATCCGTTTTGATTTGTTGTCTAAGTGCGGAAAGAGGTTCAATCAACAAGAGACTTTGTATCCATGTTTTATAACACGTGTTGTCGATTTGTTAATAATGAAACGCGAAAAGAATTATTAATTTTCGCATCCTGTGCATACTCGATGCATAATATATTGTTATCATATCCGTCCACACATCCGCCCGTCTATATTTTACAATGAACCATCAAGTGTATCACGAAACGCGTGAATTCTGAATTGTTATATTCGAATCGAAGAAAAAAAGAAATGAAAGAAGGAGAAAAAAAACTCGAATTTAATTCTTGCGAAAAAAACCGGAAGGGTTTTAGGAAATGCACGCCTCTTAATTTATTCAACAACAAATCGATATAATATTTATAGGAACGTTCATCGTGCGAAAAATCGTAGACAAATAATTGTACATATGATTAATCGAGTAGATAGCATAACGTATATCACGTATTTGTTTGACGAGAAGAAAAAAAAAAAAGAAAAAAAAAGAAAAAAAAAGAGGGGAAAAAAGGAAAACGAGCGCAGCAAATTATCTTAAAACGAATCGAATCACGATGTTGCACACATTATATATCGAACACTTAAAGAACTGTAAGAGCTTTTTTCAAGCTACAATTACACAACAGTACTGTTAACTTTACCGTTATTATTGTTATTATTATTACTATTATTATTATTATTATTATTATTATTATTATTATCATCATTATTATTAATATATGAAGCATATCAGTAGTACAATTTCTTTAATATTACTTTCTTCTGCATTATATAGTCGAGGCATGAAATGCGTTACCCTGTAATGATAAAACGGGGATCGATCAATTTGGACATTAATACCGTCACACCACGTGTGTGTATTGCCGCCTAATCGAGGCTATAATACGAATTCAACTGTGATAAAAAGTTCGTTCGATTTTTCAATAGAAATATATATATATATATATATCTCTTCGAAAGAAAATCAATCGATTCGTACGCGTATTTAATTGTATCCGGTGTAAGAGAGAACCGAATAAAACCATTTTTGAAATTTCTTCGCGTGTTACGAACCGATCGCGAAGCCCAGCGTTATCTTTTCGAGATGCTTCGAGATTAAAATGACCTGAAAGCTCAACAATTGGGAACAGTTGTATAAAAGTTTCGAGATTCGATATAAATATAAAAAAAGAGATCTTTTTATTAATTCCGTATAATATCGTAACGTAGAGAAGTATATCAGTTACAAAGTATTTGAGATTACAATATGTGTATAATAATATCACGAAAACGTTCCATGGTGATTGTCGCATGGTTGTAACAGTTTATTATTCATATCATAGTAGTATTGTCGAAAAGAAATTATCTCGGCATTAACCGAACAAAGTCTTTCTTGTAATATACAGAAGGTACAACATTGTTTTCGTAGATTCGTGTGTTCTCTTCTTTAGTAGATAATATCTTTTTTTCTTCTTCATTGATTGAACACGATCTATCTAATGATTTTTGTTATCATTGTTGTTGCTGCATATAAATATACATATATAATATAACGAATAAAATTAACAACATGGAATAAATCGAATTAATTTTTTTTTAATATGGTCGAAACTACGATCGATTTGTTTTACCTTCACCATGTTTATTTGAGATTTCCGTATATTATTATGGACATTATTCATTTGTAAAACGTGCTGAGCTTGAAGCTTTATAGTTTTATTGTTACGTATTTCCCAAGGCCAAAATGGATATTATTATATTTATTTGTTTAGCATATTGTATATGTATTATTTCAATAAATCGTTATTTAATGGTTCTGGTAAATTCTTTAAGTTCTGAAACTTCCGTATTTTTTTTTTCTTTTTTTTTTCTTTTTCTTCTTCTTTTTTTTTTTTTTTTCTACACAATGAAAATTATGTTCTACATATCGTAATTGTGCTTTCTATGTTATTTGGAGCAGGAGCAGCTTGCGGGACAGCAGACTTTATGGGTGAGTCAGACAATAAATTCCCTGTTACTGTGGTGGCTTTGTTACAATATACTATATGAATTTCTAAAGATTATTTAACTGCATGACGATCAATTACCAAAGACACCACTAGTCGTCTTTAAAGAAAGGATTATTTTTTAGCAAATCATACATCCATTCTTCTTCTTCTTCTTTCATTCTCCCGCCAAACCGTTTATAAATCTAGCCGCATTAATTATATTTATCTATATTACATTTGTTATAATATTTTTTTTCCCATTTTCCACGAAGGTGAGATTTTGATGTGTATCAAATTCGAGCTCAATTTACCCTCGATCATTGCTTCTGCAAGCGAAAAATAATCCTGCCCCTGCCTATTTTTAAGTGACCATCATTAACTTCGGTCTAACAGCCTGGCATGTTGAAACATCTTTACTTACTACTACTATCAGCTCATGTGAGTTTCCATCTCATGCGCTACCAGTCAGGCTAATTATTAATCGTAAAGACGAGAGGAACATATAGATTGCATGAATAATATCTCGTTTACGACAAATTGTAATTCTTTTTTTTTTTTTTTTTTTTTTGTTTTTCTTTTGCGAAGATACATTTCACAGTTTCTAATAGTTCTTCAGGGCTATTATGTGATTAATATTATATTATATAATGCTTTTAACGCATCTATAACGCAGAATAGAAAGATTAACAAAAAGAAAATAAATAAATAAATAAAGTGCAATACAACCTGATTAATTGTTGACAAGGTTTGTTATACATAACAGCCCCGACTACTTTACTTACTTACCGATTCCCTTCTTGGAGCCTTGTATTTTACAGCATGCTCCTTTTTTTAGTCTACCAATACCCGATAAATGTTCGACGACAGATCAGCTCTTGGAATAATTTTCATGTCGATAGTTGGCACGAGTTTATGGCGCTGTACTGTGCGATTGCATGTTAGTGCTTACATTACTGTTTGGCGTACAAATGATTTCTCAGTTGTATACAAAGTGATATATATTACATATATATATATATATAGATACATCTTTTACTTCGATAGGCAAACGCAGCAAGAGCCGCTTTGCATAATCTATTATACCATCGTTCGCGCAAAACATTAAAAAAAAAAAAAGTAACTGAAAATTAATACGTGACAAAAAAAGAAAAAGGGAAATGTTAACGTGAAGCGTGAAAGCAATTTTACGTTCACGTTCCCTTGTTTGATCAGTGCAGCTCTTGATAAACTCGCAAGCTACGCAATTATATTTTTTTTTCTTCTTTTCTCCTTTCTTTTTTTTTTTTTTTATTTCTTTACATTCATCCTCTTTGTTTTTTTTTTTTATTATTATTAAATTACGCTGAAGAAAGGTTTTGCCGAAACATTCGATGAACATTCGTTAACAGCTTTTATATACATACACATATATGAATGAACTCTGATTGATAGTCAGTCTGTGGTTGCTTATGATTTAGTGGAATTTTATTAAATTTATTCGTTTATATAACAGCCATACGCTAGTTGATAAACGACATAGAATTAGTATAAAAAGCCATTTTCTTCTTGTCTTTTATGATCGAATGAGTGCTACTTATCAATTTATGATTGTGTATGTTTGACTTTTATTGTGTCAGTAAACGCATTTATGTGATCATTATTATTATACATATACATATATACATATCTATTTATATTTATGAACTATTTAGGTAAATCATGATATGAACGGTGTAAGGCATCATGCGAATAATAATTTTTTTCATACGTAAAAAAATATGTATATATCTTTTTTACAGCTTGTATCAATATATTCATATGTATTACAACATTTTAATTACATTAATTACAAAAAGTTTCGAACAAGCTGTACATCTAAAATACGTGACAAAAAAAAAAAAGAAGTAAATACATATAGATGATTCCTATTGAGAAAAAAACCAATCTTTAATATTTCAAAATTGAGATTGGTTTTAATAACACTAGGAATTACTTATTCGTAATCCAAAATATTCATTCCTTCAAAATTTTATCATTTCATTTTTCACGTTGAAGATAGATCGAAACGACGATTTACGGTAGATCCACGGTAAATGAAACGGTAAATCACTTTGTATCAAATATTATTGTCGACAGACGACACACAGCCGACCAGATTATTACACGGCGTTTGATAAATCTCGAAACGGATGTTCCACGATAATTACGATACGATTTTGGGAATCTCCCAAACGATTCCCTTTTCTCATTTTCTCTTGATCCATAATGCGCCCATAATACGTTCTTATAATGAAAAGTTTCCTTGTACGTAGGGCGCGAAACTACGATTTCTCTTTCAAAATTGAAACAACAAAAACGATTCGAGGCTCGTTGGCCATGTAACATTATTATATTGCAGGGAAGAGGAGCTCGCCACTAACTCTAGCAAGGAGACCGTCCTATCTGACGCCACCACTGCCAACCATACCCATGCTACTGACAAACCATAAAAAAAAAAAAAAAAAAATAATAATAATAATTAAAAAAAAACTGATAATTAAGAACGATTTTAATCGAATATCGAAGACCATTATAGATTCTCGTATCTCCGGTCAATCTAATGGAATAATTGTTATCGGCAACGATTTAGCATACTCGTAGCACACAAACTGCTATAAGATATCATTATATCACTGAGTACACACAAGTTTAAAGACTAAAAGACATGAAAAAAAAAAGAGGAAAAAAAAAAAGGAAAAAAAAAAATACTTTTTGGAAACATTCGTTACTAGTATATATTATATTAATGAACGAATATTTCGGCATCACCGATAAGATCGTATACATATACATACAATATATATATATATATACACACATATATATTCTATGTTGTAAAATAAATCTGTTTGTTTATTTAATTACCGGTTTTAGTTTTTTTCTTCACTCGTACATGGACGACCTCGATGTGGAGTTTTTTTTTTCTTTTCTTTTTTTTTTTTTTTTTTTAACTTTGGTCAAGCTTTTTGACCTAATTTTCATCCATCTTGCAGGAAAAGTCAATTAAGAAATATTCAGTCACGCTGAAGAGATCGAGGTATCTCCGTGCAGCGTGTATATTCACCTTTCGTTTTTTATGGTTAACCGCGATCCCGCGAATCTCCCGTTCGATGAGAAAGCGAAGTAATCAAAGTAGTTGAAATTCGATAATTATGCAAGCGATAAGCGATACATACATACATGTTTGAAGTCTACTACACAGGCCAGTGAACCACTGAAATCCTACAAGGCTAGAAACTGTGAAATGAATTGTCATTTCTTGAGACGAGACAGAAAAAAAAAAAAAAAGAAAGAAAGAAAGAAAAAAAGAAATGCAAATCGGAGTTATCCAAGTAACGAAAGTTATTTTTACTTTAGCGAAGTGCGAAGAAAAATAGGCAAAATTAAAGTTCGACTAATGGTAGCTTTTGTTATTTTGTTATAACGTGCCACAGAACAAAACGAAATACAAGCAATCATATTATAATAGTAGTAGTGTTAATAAGCCGGGATACATGACAAACCCAAAATTTTTAAATCCAGGTCAATTAGGATAGAATAAAAAAAAATAAAAACGGATATGTATTACTTACGTTGACGAGTACTTAAGTTGATAAGCCGCGATACTGTTTCCCCATGGTCCTACGATGTCGGTGCATGTTAAATCGATGCCCTCGACGAAGATGTGGAATATAATAAGGGAAGGAAAGATTCAATAGACATGTATCAAGAAGCGGAAACTTGGACAAGTCGCGTGATGTTTTGCAGGAGCATGCTAAACTGTGTGAATGCATTAGAGGGACACATACCGCCAGCAGAGAGTGCAGCCCTGATGGTGGCCGAGGAGAAGCCACATCCTGATTCATGTAAGGCTTAAAAACCTGACCAAAATCGTCCACAAACATCTGTCATCATATAGCCATTTCCGTCTTTATACGACAAACAATTCTTTTCATTTTTTTTTATCTTTAATTTGTTTCTTCTTCAATAATTGATACTTATAAATCACGATAAAAAATGTCATCATATTATATACGTTTTAATTTAATTTAGTAATAAAGATCACATATGGAATTACATATTAATTTATTTAAATAAATTATTAATTTTTCGAAGAATTGTTTGTCACTTGTCGCTTATTCCATCTACCTGTCATTGTGCATGACATAATGCCATCTATGTATGTGTTCGTAATTTTTATTTATTTGTAGTTTCATTGTGATACATTCGTTTCAAATTTATTTGCGACTATTATTTTTCTGCTTTCAGTATGATTCAAAAGTGCAGAGGAATCAAAGTGCTGATTATATGAAATCAAAATTACATTGCTGCTTCGCTACTACAAGATATACAAGTGGTCCTAGCAGAGAACAATATCACACTATCTATATTTTCATGTTGACAATAGCAAAAATTAGAGAGGGGTGCAATCGAATATAATTCTGTAAATGATAAGAGATTATTTTAATCATATCATATCATTGATTACAAATGTATTATATATATATATATAAGATGTTAGAAGTTAAAATTTAATTACATCAATATTTTTTGTAAATGTCCATTTTCCAATTGTTCGTTTCTAATTATTCATTTTTTATTATTTCAAAGAATTCATTAGCAATTTATTCATACAAATCATAGCAATGTATCTCGTAAAAAAATTTGTTTCAAATTCAATTTATTATTACATACGATGCCCTCTTTTTTCAGGAAAAATCATTATTAAATTTTAATTATCTCAAACTCATTTTCATTATGTAACTATTTGCATTTCATTGATCATAGTTCTATTTTAGCTTTTCATGACTCTCACTGCTTCAGCCAAACACTCACACCATTTAAACTCAATTAAAAATTGAATAGTTGAAATATTTTCATTTATAGAGCTTATAAACTTGACTAAATTCACCATATATGTCAATATAAATGATTTATAAATAGGTATTATAAATATTAAGAAATATTGTGAATAGGTATAGATATGTACTTTTCTATAATTTTAATAACCTATAATTTTTTTATCTTAGATCAAGAAATTCTCAATATTATAAGCTCTATAATTTATACATATTATACAGTGTTCCATACTACTGGGTGAAATTATAGAGTATTAGAGAGAGAAGAAAATATCAGAGAACAAAATTAAATATATGTTACATGTTCTATATTATTATTATTAGTAATATTTTTACTATTTCCAAAGTAAAATAATCTTTTCTTTAAATATATACATATAAAATATTTTATATTTTATATTTTTCATTTGAGTTTATTACGTCACTTACTTTTCACTTTCGTTGTTTCTCTCACATTATTATAATTTTTTAGGCAATTTAAATATTTTAAAATTTTTTAAAGGAAAAATCTAAGAATAGTCAAATATATATTGATTTTTATTGATTCAAATGATTCAAATATTTTTCATTTTAAGTAATTCTACTATTGTGTACCGGAAAATTCTAAAAATAATTAATTTTTTATTTAAAGCTGTTATTTTGAATTATGTAAAAAAATTAAAAATCGAAAATATTGTTGAATAAATACAAAAATAAATAGAAATTTTCAATCTTGGATTGACAAATATCTGGATAAATATACGTCAGTACTACTGAAATTTTTTCACTGATTTTTTCACAAGTTTCTTAAATGAAGTATTATGAAGCATTAAATGAAGCAAATTGAATTCTAAAATATATATCAATTGAATGAAAAAAAATTAAACAGAATACGTATTCCAATAAAAACTATATTTTGCAAATATATTAATGTTAATAAGAATGAATAAGGATAGTAAATATATAGAACATATACTTTTTGTTTGATTTTATTCTCTCATTTTTTTCTGTCTTTAATAATTTTGAAAATACAGCTACATCTAGTTACATGGGAACTCTGTATGTATATATATATATTACATGTCTCTCTTCTGTCATCTGTGTGCAGTATGATAATCTGTTATCCTATATATAATATGATTCTAGTCAATTTTAATATATTCCTATAATTCTTATAAATAAAACTAGTAGATATATTGGCTTCATTTCTATTTCCATTCTAAGAGTATACATGTATTGTACGCTATTAACACTGGCCTTTGTAGTAGTTTATATGGAGGGAGGCCATTGAGGATCTTATATTAACACATATGGTCTCCATAAATCGATTTAAGAAATATAAAAACATGAAAGAGTGAGGAGTCATATGAATGTTAAACTTACAAGATTTAAAAAGAAATTACATTATCATTATTTTTTATATGAAGCTGCAAAACCAACTTTTTTCAATATTATTGCAATTGAAGCATGAATGATGTAATGGGCATGTCCGCATGAATGTAATTTACTTCATTTAGATTAAAAAACAAGAAAAAAAAAGTTATGAATAGTAAATATCAATCTTGTGCATTTTTTATTTCAAAATGTTGCCATTCTTAAGTTTACTTTTTACTTGATGAAATGCTAAAAAATAAGATATCATAGAAACTAATTCTACTTATTAAACAATTTAACCAGAATAAATAATAATCGTTCATATATCTACGTTAGAGATTCTTGAAGTTATGTATAAGTGTTTCAAACATAATCATTAGATGGATACAAATAATATTTTAAAAAAATATTATTACAATATACTTATTACAAGCAAAATAATTATTTATAAGCGCATCACACAATGCTTGTAATTATAATATTTAAAAGTTTTTATATATATGTTTTTTTTTTTTAATATTACTTGACAATATTACTTTCAGATTTAAAAATAACCGACTGAATTAAAAATAAAATTATATTTTATCATTTTTCAAATCATATTTTCAGGATGCTGACGATTAATTTAACTTTTTAATAGTAATGAAAATAATAGTAGATTTTATATAATTCAAATATAATATTAAGTAATAAAAAAAGGAAATTTCTACATTTTAAGTTTCAAAATAAGAAATATATTATGTAAAAAAAATTTTATAAAATATAGATTACAAATATAGATTTATACATTCGTCATATTTTAAACAGACACTATTTATTTATATTTAATATTATTTATCACGAACCAAATAATTTTTTATAATCGTTATATAAATATATTCATGTACTAATACATCAAAGTAATCATTTTAAAATAATTGTGAATAAAATAATATTCTATTCACAATCAGAAAAAAAATATATTGAGAGAATTTTATAATTTTAATAGTTTATTCGATTATTCAATCTTGATCTTGATATAAATCGAAAATCTCGATATTTAAACAATTTAAATTTAAATATACAATTAACTCAAAAATCACATTGCTAAAAAAGCAATTCAATTTTTTTTTAACAATTTTTCCACAAGAATCGTAGAAGCTTGTGCTATTTGTCGTCTATCTAAATTGAAACGGTTTAAGTAGATGAATGCGAAGAGTAGTGTAACAAGTATTGAAAAATACGCATTGAAAATGTGCATCTGATTAATCTGGGTGAACAGTTGTGTTTGCAGCTGGATCAGAGCGATCTTCCGACGCACCCGCTCAACCGGAGAGATCACCGCCCCCGCTTCCCCCGCCACGCTTTCCGAACAGCGGTGTCTGACAATGGGAAACAGCTCCTCTTAATATTGGTAATCTAGTGATCATGAACGCGTCAATTCCACTGCCGCTACTGCTCACCACCAACAGCCTCACATTGGAAAATCAACTGTACGAGATCATCACGGAGAGGAGCAAGGCCTGCGCGGCTTTCTTGCGGAACAGTTTACGTCGAGCAGTGAACGCAACCACTATTGGTTTGAGTGTCACGGAGAATTTTGAGAATAACGTATCGTGCAATCATGCCTAATTCAATGATTGAATGAAAAATCATCTGTTGATTGTATTTGAATACTGAATGAAGAATGAAGTCAATTGCGAACGTTTCTTAGCGCGGCCTGATTCAATTCAGTATGTTCGTAGTACGAACGTCGTATGTAAGGTTATCTTCACGAATGAAATATCTAAATACAAAGATCGAAACGTTCTTAGTTTCGCAGAACTTAGCAATTACAATTTTTCTGAACAAATAGAATAACAACGGTGTAAACGAGTGATTGCAATGGCAAAAAGACTTGTTGATGGTTTGCAGATTTTTCGATACGGTTTCGATAGATAAATCACAATTATATATAGCGTTCAATATGACACGCAAATCTTTTTCACGTCAAACCAAAAACAAAAAAAAAAACAAAAAAAAAAATGAATTAAAAGAACGAGAATCTTCGAGAAAAAAATCTAATGAAATGTTGCGAAAGTGATTGTGCCTAGACATATGTACGTTTGAAAAAGAGATAAAAAAAAAAAAAAAAAAAACAAAGAAAATGCATAAGAAGTTGAATCGTGATCATTAAAAAGTATGTGAACTTTGTGCGACATCGAAGAAAATAATAGAACATATAATTGCTAGATGCGACGAATCGTTTAACGAAACCCCAGAAGAAAAGAGGTGTATATCTATATACTTCACTTTTATATTGTTAATTTCATAGAATTTATTGAAATTATATGTCATTTTATATTATTGTTATCTTTATAAGTCGTTGCACTGTACTATGATTATGGATTATATGTTTATTGATAAATTGAATTTAATGAATTTTACGACTGAAGTTAGGAACAAATTTCGAATCTGGAATCGACCAAATTATTATTCAATCAACATTAAACTGAAAGATAGATTCAGTCTATCGTTTTAACAGTCGCAATGTTAAAGACGTTAATTACGATAACGTCATTCTTATACGGTGCCTCATAAAAACAATATTTACAACTCGTTTTATCTTATAAAAGTACGGGGACACAGTGCTACAAACGAATGGGTGTTAGTTATTACGATCAGTAAGCTTTGAATTATGCGCATGTGCAAATTTATTTCGATAGTCGATTGTTTTAGGATTTTAAATAGATAAAACTTATACAAATGTTTTACAAATTAAGATTAATATTAATGTGAAAATTAAATTGCAAATTAAACTTTAATTAAGAAATTTTAAAAATGGCAATTTTAATATTAGATATATAAATTTTGCACGAAATGTCGAACCCTTTCGTTTGAACTATAACGCTATAATACCTCGTACATCTAGAGGCATGCCTTTTCTTATTATCTTTTGTCATTAATGTTTTACACCAAAATGCACGTCATTTGATGTTATGCAAATTCTTTGAGAAAATTTTCTTTATATGTATATACATGTACATACTGTATACTTCTATGGTACTTATTACGTCGTTACATAAGAAAATGTATAATAATCCTATACTATTCGATGTAGTATATTCAATTCCCTATTCAAAATAGCGTTATATGAAAATTAATTCATCGTTCGAGCGATACCGATACTCAATACCGATACACAAACAACTGATTACTTAAGGTGAACATTAATCGAATACATTATATACCGTTATATACCAAACTCTCTCTTTCCATTGGAAAACTTCCTTCGTAATTTCATTTTTTAAAAGATATATTGGATATTAAAAAATAGATTTTATGCAATGATGCAAATTTTAATTAAAAAAGAAATTAGAATGTTATTTAAACTATTCTATTTCAGCTTTTTATGATATTTTAATGCGTATACATTACATTACAGATTAAAAAGTCTAAATGAATTTAGATTTTGAATAAATTACTTTTAGTTCTGAAAATAGGTTCAGAAATAGAATAATAAACTAACACTAAAGAATATACTGATCGCGTTAGCTTATAAATAAATTAATCTCAAATCGGTTTGCTATTTAAATATTGCGGTATAATCGCAACATGATATCTAGAGTAGAATAAACAAAAAATAAATAAATAACATCGTGTGCGATAAATCGTATATTATAATTTAATGAGAAAAAAAATGACAAGATAAAGAAAAAACTTTTAATTATAAGCTGTCCAAATCATACAGAATCAGTGAGAAAGGCAATAAAGCTATTGAACTGAAAATATGCTAAAGTAGATTTCCTTGCATTAGAGTATTATCAGAATTCCAAATATTAATTATGAATACTTAGGATAGAATTATACATTGATACATAGCTACTAGTTTATAGTAGCACAATGTTACAGACTAATGATAACGATCATAAACTTCGTTAATATCGTACTTATATGTATGTTGAACAGAAATGAACTGTTTCTCACTCGTGTTATGGTTGTACAATAATCGCGGACCGAGTGCTGGTAGCATATCCATTTTTTAAAATCCTTACAAGCTTAAACACAATAATTATATATACTGTAGTTGCAATTATTTCGATTCGAAATAACTACACATTTGAACAAGTGAAGTTGACGAGTCGAATTCGAAAAAAAAATGAATCGTATTAAAAAAGTTATTTTATGACATACCAAAGATTTACTTTTCACATCTTGAAATTTGTTAATCTATACTTAAATTAGTGACAGAAATTACCTTAAACTGTTATATATATGAATTCAGAATTAACTAAATAAGTTGTAGAATTTTGAATCATATTTCTTTATTAATTCTGTCGAGAAAAGGCATGCTGTGATACATGTTCATTGAATATTTCGAAGCAAACACAAAATTATCTACATCTAAAAATGAAATAAAAGATAATCTATGAACGATTTTTCTACTTTCGTCACAATGAAAATTATAATTAATGTCATTAGATAAATATAACAATGAAATACAGTTATGCCACATATACATATGAATATAAAATTACAAAACATGAGACATTTCTCTTGTTTTCGAAGGTCTAAAATAATGTGTACGTGTTTAAAGTGTTTTAAAAAGAAAACACTCTCTCGTACCAAAAAATCAATTTCACTATAATTCATTTACACGTAACGATATATAAATAAATAAATAACTCGTTTCTAAAGCTGTAATATTATGCATATATAAATATACATATACATATATGAACGGCAAATCTTTATGCGAGGACCTATTCCGCACTTACCATGACTTTGATAAAAAAATCAGTTATGATTACATATATAGTTTCAAGTCAATGATATGATATTAAATTCACTGAGTATTGCAACATTTATAGAGCCTTAAAGAAAGATGAGAAAAGAAAAAATTGGAACAGTCCAACAAAGTGATCAGAATAACGATTTGTAAAATAAGTTCACTGCCACTTAAACGACTTGTGCTCCATAGAGAGCACCAATATTCCAAATGTGAATGTGTACAGTTATGTGAAAAGTACTTATATAATTATATTTAAATAATAATAATTAGAGTTACGTAAAACTAATAGCATGTAATAACATTAAGAATGGTATACATATGTAGGATACAGAAAAAAACCATCGATTGCAAAACTATTATATTCCAAATAAGAAAAATTTATGTCTGTTCATTTTTATATTATATGTAAATCTTGACACAAAAAATAAGTATTTTGTCTCGTAGAAATTTTACTTTTTATTGATATAATTCTTTTTAACATTTATTTTATGAAGAAGACTGTACTTAATTTATATTATATTTTAGTTACAATATGTTACAAGTATTCAATGAAATAAAAAATTAAAATTTAATTTAAGAAAACTTTATATTTTTAAAATTTACGAACAATTTATTATCTTTCGAATTTGTTAAAATTATTTATATATTAATTTTGTTTATCAAGTTTTATTTTAATTTTTTTTTTAAAAAGAAATCATTTCATATTTTTTTCATTTTGTTTTTTAATTTATGCAATTTTAAGTTTGTATTAGTAAAAAATAAACGCAATGTATATTGCAAACATGGTTTTATTTGCAATTGTATATATGTGTAGCAATTGTCTATATTTTAATTACTTATGATTAATGTATTTAAGCTGAACAGATAAATTTAAGTGGAAGATCATACACACATCTTTTAAAATCTATAAATAAAAATATTTACTAAGTAATATCATTGTTCTTTTATTTATTTAAACAGGAAAAGGTATAAATATTTATCATATTTTTTTCATAGATTTTATGAATTTCCATTTTTATAGATTTTATATGATAGATATTTAAAATACATTTTTTAAAAAAATGAAAGTATATTATTTAATATTATTTTTACAATTTATAAAAATTTTCTATAAATACTTATGGTTTACATTCTTGATGATAGGGTTCCAAAGTTCGAAAATCTCTCCATGTTGGAGGTAAAGCACTATGCAAATGTAAACCACAACGCTTACATGGATCACTAAATAAGTTATTTAAACTATAAAACCAAGTCTATAAAATAAAAAAATATATAATCAGTTAAATCTTTAACATATGATGTATATTCTATGATGTATATTATTCAAAATGTTCATGCTTCCTTACCATAAATGATCTAACAGCTAATTCAGGTAATGTAGGAGAATAAAAATGTAACATTGCAGCATGAGCATTTTCTGTTACTTTTCGGAAAACTTTATGTCTAGATTCTGTCCATAAATCCATAGTTTCTCCATAACCTTTAACTACTACCCATTCAATCATTAAACCTTTAAATGCTATAACTCCTTTCAAAACATGTCCTAGTGTAACATGTAATACTGCATTTGATGCAAATGGTCGAGATACAGATACTGTCATATCACTAAAAAGTCTATCAAATGTGGCTATTAAAGAATCTACTTGCCTACAAAAAAAATATATATTAATAATAAGTAACTTATTATTATATTGATTCATACATATACATTTCTAATATTATAATAATATATATACAACTTACTGTTGAGGAACATTATGATTACTTGTTTGAATTCTACCTCTTTTTGCTCTGCTAGTTGTATTATATGATCTTTTTAAAGAATTTTGACTAAGTATTGATTGAGCAACATTGCTATATTCATGGACTTTATCTGTCCATTTATAACTATTAACTAATGTACTATATAATGCTTGTCTTTCTTGTGTTGTTTCTTGACTAAGATATGTAGTACTTGCTAAATGAAATGCTCCTGGTGGTGGATTTAAACTATTTACAGCTTGTTCAACATCTCTAAACATAAAAACATATTTGATATATTTTTTTAAAAATATATATATATTTTTAAAGATTTAAAATAATACCTTAAATTCACATTAACAGTTGTTAATAGTTCTTGCAATTCAAGCAAATATTTATTTTCTTTATTTTCTTCTCCATGATCAGCACGTAATCCATTTCCCAAAGAATCAAATACTTGACCAACACTTGAACGTAAAACTTTAATTGCTGTCAATGCAGTCTGTAACTGTTGTTGTTGTTGTTGTTGTTCCATTGTTTACAGTTCTTAACATTTATATAAATAAAATATTACTTTAATTATACATTTCATTATAATTATATATTTATTACAATATATTTAAATATAATTTGCTTAATATATTTAATTATAATAAAGCTTTTACATGATAAAATACATTAAAATGTAATAACAACTTAATTTTTTAAAAGTTTATTATGTCTAACTTTATATATAAATATTTTAAATATTTTAAACTTATAAATAGAATTTTATTATATATAAATTATCTTACTTTATAATAAGACATTTTTGAATTTTTATTAAATATGTACTAAATTAAAAATTATTTATAAAAATAATTTATAAAACTTACCCCGATTATTGTACGTACAATCTTATAAACAAAGGCAATAACAACAAAGTCACAAAAGCCGACATTTTTAAACGTCGTACCATAAACGATATACAATATAGATACAAATAATATTATAATAATAATAATAATAATAATATTACTATTATTATTATTAAGATTTTTCAAATAAATATTTCCTTGTAATATTTTATTGATATATATATATATATAAATAAAAATGTTGATTTTATAAATATATATATATGAAGTTATTCATAATCATTTTATAAATCATTCATACATTATTTCATAAAAAATTTTATAAATTTATTAAATTTATTTATAAATAATTTATAATATATACATTCTAATTTTAAATAATTATATAATAATAACAAGAAAAGAATATTTATTTTATAATTTCTATTATTTTCTTTCTTTTTTAAGAAAAAATAAAGATTGACATTTTATAATGCTTTAATATAATAACAAAAATTATATATATTTTACTTTAAACCATTATTTATTAATTTATTTTCACATATATTTTATTTAAAAACGCATGCGCTAATATGACAGATAAAAATTTGAGGTTGGAACAATATAGAAATAACTGTCATTTTTTGTAATTATTTTAATGTATATTTTGTAATATATAAAAATTTGATATTAAAAAATGATGTCTGAAAGAGATTATGCACCTCTTAGTCCTGCTTGTGTACGTTCTCTTAATGACAAACTTTACGAAAAACGAAAAGCAGCAGCCTTGGAAATAGAAAAGTAAGGTTATATATTTTGTTTATCCATGTTTCTACATTTATTTGTATTGTATTTTTTATTTGGGATATTTATTAATTATATTTTATTTTAGAATGGTAAAAGAATTTGCTGCACACAATAATACTGTTCAAATTAAACGATTGTTAAAAGTGTTAGGTCAAGATCTTGCTACATCACAAAATCCACATACACGAAAAGGTGGTTTGATAGGTTTAGCAGCAATAGCAGTAGGATTGGGAAAAGATACTGGTCAATATATAGAAGATTTAATTCATCCTATTCTAGCTTGTTTCTGTGATTCTGATTTACGTGTAAGATATTATGCTTGTGAAAGTTTATATAATGTAGTAAAAGTAGCAAGAGGAGCTGTATTGCCACAGTTTACAGATATTTTTGCAGCACTTAGTAAATTAGCATGTGATTCAGAACAATCAGTGAAAAATGCTACTGAGTTACTTGACAGACTAATGAAGGTAATTAAAATTTATAAGAAAGAAATATATATAATATGAAGATATTTTTATTAAAAACTATTTCAGGATATTGTAACAGAAAGTGGTTTATTTGATTTAGTTGGATTTATGCCTTTATTGCGAGAACGTATTTATACTAAAAGTCCATTTGGTAGGCAATTTGTAATAGCATGGGTATCAGTTTTAGATGCTGTTCCTAATATGGATTTTATTATATTTCTACCTGAAATTCTTGATGGTTTATTTAGAATATTAGAAGATCCAACACAAGAAATTAAAAAAGTTACAGACACAGTTCTTGGTGAATTTTTGAGAAGTATAAAAGCTAATCCTGGAAGAGTAGATTTTCCTGGAATGATAAATATTTTAATTACACATGCTCAAAGTACAGATGAATTATTACAATTAACAGCAATTACATGGATTAAGGAATTTGTACATTTATCAGGTCCTCTAATGCTTCCTTATATGTCTGGTATTCTTATAGCAGTATTACCCTGTTTAGCATATGATGGAGATACCAGAAAAAGTATTAAAGAAACTGCAACACAAGTCAATATAAATTTGATGAAATTGATAACAATGAAGAATAAAGAAATTGTAAATAGTGTTAGTGAAACTAATATTCAATCTCAAAAAGGTAAAATTATAGATTTTTAAAATTAGAATATTTAAATAATGGTAATGGTCATAAAAAGAATTGTTTTTTTTTTTTAGATTCTAGTCAATCTTGTTCCTTAGCTGAAAGTTTAGATTTATCTAGTGTTGTCGAAGTGTTAACAAAATATTTAATGTGCATGTCAGTCCAAACAAAAGTTGCTGTTTTAAAATGGATTCATCATTTATTCACCAACATTCCACATAAAATGTTTAATCATATTGAAAATTTATTTCCAATTTTAATGAAATCTTTAAGTGATAATTCAGATGAAGTAGTACAACAAACATTAGTTGTAATGGCCGAAATAATTAGTTCAAAATCACCTGAAGCAGCAATTACAGATTCAAATGCAAAAATGCAAAATAAGTATTTTACAAAATTTATTGTAAATTTATTAAGAATATTTTCAGCAGACAGACATTTATTAGAAGAAAGAGGAGCTTTTATCATTAGAGAATTATGTGTTTTATTAAGTGCTGAAGATATTTATAAAACATTAGCAAAAATATTGTTGGAGGAACCAAATTTAAGTTTTGCATGTACAATGATACAAACTTTAAATGTTATACTATTAACAAGTTCAGAATTATTTGATTTACGCAATAAACTTAAAGACTTAGATTCTTTAGTGAGTATTCTTTATATTTTTTATTTATATTTAATTATTATTTTAAATTGTGTATATTATTATAGGAAAGTTGCGAATTATTTAAATGTTTATATATATCTTGGTGTCACAATCCTGTTGCAACTGTAGCATTATGTTTTTTATCACAACATTATGAACATGCATGTAACATTATTCGATCATTGTATCCTTTATTATTGTGAATAATTAATACATATTCTTTTTTTTTTTTAATTAAATTTTTATAATCCAATATTACTTAACTAAAATCAAAAAACAGTGAAAACATAGAAGTAACCGTGGAATTTCTTACTGAAATAGACAAATTAGTACAATTAATCGAATCTCCAATTTTTACTTGTAAGTATATTAAATTCTTATTATAATTAATTATATTTACAGAAAAATAATGCATTTTAGACTTGAGGTTACAGCTTTTAGAAAGAGAAGAAAATGATGCTTTAGTATATGCACTTTATGGTCTACTCATGATTCTTCCTCAAAGTGAAGCATATGCAACTTTACAAAGACGTTTAGCAGCAATACCACCAACAACAAAATCTATACCAAGAACAGTATCGAATCCAAAATCTTTTAAAGACATATTTGATTTTTCTGAATTATTAAAACATTTTCACACTATTCAAGAACAGCATAAAGAGCAGAAACGTAAACAACGATTAACAAATTTAACAGAAAAAAATACAAATCATGCAGATATATAAATAACATTTTTATAATATTAAATTTTAGATAATTATAAATAATAATTTAAAAATTGGTGTATATATAAATATACACACATACAACATATAAACATACTTTTAAACTTTTTTATCATATTAACGTACTTATCAAAAAGAATTCATGCATTTATAATATCTTTTCTTTTATCACAAAATTATTAAATATTATAAAATCAATTATTAAATTATTTTTCCATAATATTTAATATATATTATAATTAACATTAATATATTTATTAGCTTTGTATATACAAATACATGAAGATATTAAATAGATTAAATATATCGCTATTTACAATATATTGGAATTCATATCATCTTTTTTAAAAAGAAAAGAAAAAAATATACTTTTTATATATAAAATTTTTTAAAATATTTTTTTTTATTTGATAAGTAAAACTATAATTTTAAAACGCATGAAATACGTTATTTAATAATATAATTCAAGGGGAATTTTATTTTTTTCTATATTTAATGTAAATATATTGTCAGTCTTTTTCTCATTAAAAAAATAATAAAAATTAAGAAAAATTTTGCTAGAGCGATGTATATTCTGAGTCATCTGTATCTTCTAAACTGTCGAGAGTTGATAAACGATCAAGTTGATCTATAAGTAAACCATTTTTATATAGAATCATTGCAATTTGTTCTTGCATAACACAAATATTTTTCCATTTTTTTGTACTTTCTTGAGCAGGTGAATTAGTTTTTTCAATAGTTTTTAATTTCTCTGGAAATCTGTCTATTAAATGTACAAAATTCTCATATCGTTCTTTGCTTTCGTGCGATAAACGATAAGAAAATGTCTCTAATATATGTTCATAATTATCTACATCTTTGTCTAAAATTTGAGTTTGTAAGAAAACCGTTTGTGCCATTTTGTACCAATCAGCAACACATTCAGATCGACTTATCATAGAAGGAATACAAAATGTTTCAAGAAGATTCTTTATTCTTTGACCTGTGGATGTAACCTGAGAATAAGTAAAAAATTTAAAATAAATATTATTTTGTCATTGTCTTATTTTCTTATTTATATACTTATATACTTCTTACTTATATATTTATTTTAAAAAAATACCTTTATTCGTTCTAGAACATGAAATTGTTCATCATTGTATGTAAGACCACGAGTAGCTCTATCTCTCAATAAATGTTGCCAACCATCTCGTAAACGGTCGACTAAAGTGGCAGCTTTTTGACTTGCTTTGTTAAACCATGGACACCACAATCCACGAATAATATTATCCCATTCACCACGTAAACTGCCTTCTTTTACATATCTATGTTTGAAATGATATATAAAATGAATATATTTTTATTATATGAATTAAAAGAATTAAAAGAATTAAAAGAATAGGTAATAATAAAATTTAATTACCTCTGATGAAGTTGTACTACTGCAGGAGCTAATTCAGTTAAAAGTTCTTTACTTTTTATATCTAATTCCTTTTTCCAATTTTTTATTTCTAAGGTGTTCTGCCTTCCAAGTTTTCTAGAAACTTGCCAAGCAAGATTTTCACTTCTTTCTATTGCTATAGTTGTATCTTCTACAGCTTTTGTAAATTCTTTGGAATGTTGACATTTTTCTAATAATCTTGTAAGTTCTGTTGAGACAAGTCCACTAAAAGCTTCTATTGCATCCTGTGATAATTTACTACATAATACTAATTTATCAATTCTTCTTTTACAGACATAACCAACAGAACAAGCTACTTTTGCTTGACTAGCATCATTTTCAACAGATACTAAATTTGCAAATACTGGGAATTTAGGTAATTCTGTATCCACGGGTAAATCAACATTATTATTTTCTTTGGAAAATAACATTAATGGCTTGTTTTCTGATGTATTTGGATAACCTTTTCCAGGAGTAGATTCTTCTATAATATTTGTTAAAAATGTATCTCCAAAAAGAAGTATCTGAGCATGAGGTGCAATATCAGTTTGATCTTGTATATGTACTTGTAGTGCTGTCAATTTTTCTTCAGGATGCAAGAATACTTTTATGAGACTACCTTTATGTATATTAAATATATGTATACGTTTTCTACAAAGAGTATCTGTTACTTCTGAAAAAAATCTTTCAAAACTCCATATTTTTTGAGGATCAACTTCTAATAAACCAGCTAATAATGGAGTTACAATTTTTTTTAAACCAGTACTCAGTTGACAATTTTGTGGTAATTCTCTATTCCATTCAATAGGTCCATTTTCAGAAGTTTGTACACCTGATATAACACCAGAAGCTTTTTTTGTAATAATATAAAACATTGTTTCTTTATTTCTCCGTCCACCAAATGGTCTAAATGGTAAGTTTCCTGTAGCTACATGATATAATGTTACACCTATAGACCATAAGTCTACAGTTGCTCCAAATGTTTTGCCCACAGGTTTACGTAAAACTGCTCTTTCATATATATCTGGATGTAAATATTCTTCTGTACCATACAGAGAAACAAACTGTTGATCTTCTTGTAATTCTCTAGCAGCACCAAAGTCAGTAAGTTTATAAATTGTACTACCATCATCCGCAATGAATTTCATTATATTACCTACAAGAATAATTATGATTTTATTTAAAAAGATGTATAATATGTATAATTATATATATTTTTAATTTCTTACCTGGTTTTAAATCTCTATGTACTAAATTATTATCACGTAAATGTTTCATTCCAGCAGTTAAGTGTTCTAACACTAACAAAAATTCACTTTCTGCTAATCCATAAGTATTTTCTGGATCATCTAAAATATTAAAAAGACTACCCCCAGTACATAGTTCCATAACAATCACTGTACCACGACCATCTTGTTCTTCCTCAATTGCTAACAATTGAACAATATTTTCATGATTTACTTTTTTAAGAACTTCAAATTCTCGCATTTGTACATCATGTGGTCGCATATGACTCAGCTGATTGAATGTTTTAACTGCAACTGGTTCTCCATTATTTTTATTTACTCCTTGAAAAACTGCTCCAGTTGCACCTTTACCAAGAACACTAGTCGTACACCATACAAAATTCGTTGATCCACGTAAAAAAGACATTTTCTTAAACTCTTAAAAGTTTATACAAGATTTGTAAGTTTGACAAATAGATTAACCTCTTTTCAAATTTTAAATACTATTTCTGTATATATTTATATGTTTTACATTATACATATCATGAACAATTAACTATATATATACTTCATTACTAAGAAAAAAAACGTAATATATAATACAGATAGAAGTATAGAAGTATAGAATAAAATCTAATCAATGCATTTTTTCTTCTTTGAATTCTTCGAAAACACTAGGATTCTCTTACCATTTTAATATCATTTTCAATGTTACCGACTTAGAACAAGATTATAATTTCTTTGTATTCATGCGTCAAGAATAGTATAAAGAGCAGATAAGATAGAAAAGGATAGAGATAGAATAAAAATTGTGAAATCAGCGCCATCTTCAGAGTGCCGTAAATTAAACTAATATAATAAAGACAACAAATAAAAGAAGAAGGATAGAAATAGGATAAGAATTGATCGCTATCGCCATCTCTGAATGGCAAAAGTATCTAAAAAAAATCGTTTTTCTAAAATCACTCAAGAGATGGTGCTGGTCTTCAATTTTTATTCTACTTTATCTTATTTTTCAAGAAATATCTTTGATATTCAAGAGATGGCGCTAGTTGTTAATTCTTATCGTATTCTATCCTTCTTTATTAATTTTTTTTTCTACATTAGTTTCATTTGCGGCATTCTGAAGATGGCGCTGATTCCATCTATTCCAATTTTAAATTTTTAGCAAATTTAAACATTTAATTTTATATTAGAAGAATATAATTGAATAAAAAATGATAGTGAAATTTTTCTAAAAATTCTTAAGCTAAAATTTTTGTCTAAATTCTCGATTTTCTAGAAAAATACTAGAAAACTAAGAAAAATATAAAGAAAATATGTAAAATTTGTCTAGATCTAGTTTATCGCAGCTATTTTTTGGGTTTATTTTTTTCGACATTTTTCTTAATTTTAATGATACTTACTTTTTGTATTTTTATCGCTTACAATAAAAATTGTCATATTTTTATAATATTAGATGTTTTTTGAATTTTTTCATTCTGGAGAATTCAATAATATGAAATGTCTCGCATAACTTTATATATAATATCTCATTCATGATATTAAAAAAATACTTTGAACAAAAGTTGAATAATTTCAAAAAGCCTATTCTGATATAAATTTTTGTGTAATTAAATACATAAAGAACTTGTGAACTTTTAATTTTATATTTTTAAATAGAATTATATATTTTTTAACATATGAATCAATATATCTAAATATTTTCTATAAAAAACTATTAGGTAAATCGAAAAATTATTTATTAAAATAATCAGTAATAATTAAATATTTCTTAAATTAATAAATTTTTACTATAAATGATCATGATTTTCATTAATGATAATGCATTTTTGCCAGATTTCGCAATGATTGAGCACAAAACAAATAAAAATTAATATTGATATTAAGTATTCAGAAAATTGATTGATCAAGAAATAAATACTTATGTATACTTATATAAATATACACAATTATATTTTTTATATTCATATATATATCATATAACTTAGATAACCCGAATGATAACCCATAATAAAGGGACATTGAAAAGAAGAGATAATACTAAATATTGAATCATTTAACCACTATAATTGCAGTATTAAGAGTATTATAATCAAAAACTATATATAATTTCTATATAAAATTTTAAAATAAATTACATTTCAACATAAAATGCAAATATATATATATATGTGTGTATACTATAAATATAATGTTATTATTTATATAATAAAAATAATCTTATATAAAATCTTATAATAAAAATATCATAAATATCTTTGTTTTTTTTATGTTATAAAAAGAATCATATGATATATTAACAAAAGTGTTAAAAATTATGATTATGATTATGATGGAGAAAATTCTTTAAGAATTCATTATTTATAATCTACATTGAAGAAATGAATAGCTGAAAGAATAGCAAAATTAGCAAACCATTATTTTTTAAAAAAATAATAAACTCAACGTCAAATAAATTTGAAAAAAATAATGAAATATTAATTAAGTTAAAGTTTTATCAAAATTATAAAATCTTAATATAAAATGTAATCAATAATTTCATAATTAACATTCTTATTCTTCAACAAATTATCATTCTTATATATACTTTTTATAATTTAAACTCAACATTATAAATTTTTTTTATAACATAAAATATCAAAATCTATTATTATTCTTCTGTTTTTATTAATACTTTCATTGGTTTAAAATTATTTCCATTAATTTTCCATTTATAAATTAATAATAATCTTATGATTTTTTTATTATATGTTAAAATTATTAAAATATATAGAAGAAAATTAAATACGTATATACGTGCATCGTGCTCTTCAGTGCATTCACAATCAGTAGCGAAATGATCTTTCCTCTTTAACCCTTCTCCTTAGAGATCCAAGGGGTTAATAAGAGGGACCGAACGAATATCATACTTTCAGTCTGCGTACAGCGTAGAGCTGTACATCAGTACATTACGTTAAACGTTACATCTTTGTTGCACAAGAATTTAATAATATTTGTCATTTAATCAAGAGATAAAATCCAAGTTTCGAATAAGCAAGTTAAGCATGATTGCGAATATAGTTTATCACAAATAAATGTAAAAATAGTGTAATCATACAAGATATACACGATGAATAAATTGGTGTTCTTAGTGTTGTTCATTTGTTCAGTGACTTTTTTATATTGTTGTGATGCCGCTTCGAATATAAATCGGTAATTGTTATAACCGATTAAATTCATTGAATTCAAATTACATTATGGATCAGAACAAATTATTAATGAACCGACTGATAATTTATCAATGACGTATATCTTATTACATGGAAAAAGTGGTATTTTAAAGTATTAGTTAATCGTTAAAAACAAGAGAAATTAAAATTAAAATTATTATATTATTTGATAGGATTCCTAAATTTTATTTGTGAAAAAATATCGATTCTACGTCGTGCTTTATTGATAATCTTCAATTTATCCCGCATAATAAGACATACAGTACAGTGAGATCAATTCGAATCATGCGCTCAGATCCTGCTTTATTTTTTAGGGGATACGTGTTCACAGCGCCAAAAAAATTATATGCCGGTGAAATCGAAAGTGGATGTTTATCTTTGCATAATTTAGAATTGCCTGCTCACGTTCATCTTGAATTAGTGTTCTCTTTCTTAGAAGAACAAGAAGTGCTTGCTAGTACTAGTGCTGTTATAAAAACAGGTAAATTCTGTTTAATTTAATTAACTAAAAATTGTAAACTCTGCAACACGTAAAAAATTTCATCTCGATTGGTCGATCCATTACAGAATAGTTGTGTAGCATACAGAAAAAAAATATATATGTACTCATCGAATTGAAATCTCTCCTTTTCGAAGTCGATTAAAAAAAATCTATAAATTAAAGATAAAAATGTGCAAGACTAATAACATTTATAAAGGCATCGTACGAATATAATTTATTTTTATACTTTAAAGTTCTGATACGAAATTGTGTATGCTATAATGAATATTTCATTAGATGAAATTTCGTATGTGCCAATTTATATTAATTTATATACCGCGTCTATTTACCACTAGTAGAATAATTAAAAAAATTTCGAATTGTCGAAAAGTTCTTTTCCCAAATCAATTTTCGGCTTATCACTTCCTGTTTTATTTTTGATGGTATTTTTCTACCGTATCAGACTCTTTAAACAAATGGTAAATTGAAATTGTCGTCGCTTCCTGCGGGGGAACTGAATTGGCTCCGACTCCCTCTCTGGAAAGGAAATAAGCAATCGCTAGAATATATACATGGGAAACCCATTTATATTGTTATACATGGGTTGAACAATGAATATTGGCCGTTTAACGTGATCAAAATACAACTTCGACTAACAGTTTAATAATGAAGAAGTGTCAAAATGATATAAATTTTAATCAAATTATAAATAGTGATTGACTATTCGTTCAACAATTAATGATCAATTTTAACTCTATTCGAATAATAAATTATAAATATAATAAAAGATAATATCATTAAAGAATAAAAAGAAAAAAAAACAATGTTTACTATCATATACGTAGTACGTGACTGCAGAAACAACAATTAGCTAAATCGACATAGAAGGAACAATTTAGTAGGCTTTCTTGGTATAGCAATTTATCGATTAAGAACATTCTTTTGCAGTTATGTCAGTTTACATCGCAAAATGAAAATTTCAATCCTGAATTATATGAAAACACAACGCATCAACATAACATTTTTAAATTTATAATATTGAATTACTTTAGAAATGTTCGATCTTAATCTTCCTTCTTTTTATATCATCGACGAACCTGTATTAATGATTATCTTTATTTAGGTACAGAAACATGTTTGCAATTAGCAGTACCTTCGCCGATTTACAGAACCGCAACACTTCGATTAAAAATCAAATTCGACAAATATCCTGATTACGTGATAAAATCGGAAACAGACGTGGAAATAGAACATGATTCCTTGCTCACTTTTGTGGAAACTGATAAACCAACTTATAAGCCTGGTCAAGACGTTAAGATTAGAATTCTTATGCTTATGCATGATTTAAAACCATGGCAGAAATCGGTAAGAAGTTGAAATCGTTTTTCTATCTTATAGATAGAATAATAATTGTCCTATTTTATTTATTAAGTAATATTTTAGAATTTTATTAATTCTGTTCTATTAATTTATGCTCAGATTCCAGAAGTATGGATTGAAAATCCATCGTTTGTAAAGGTAAAGCAATGGACAAATGTAAGCACGGAGAATGGAATGGCACAGTTGACCTTTCCACTGTCACCGGAACCTAGCTTGGTAAAATTGAAACTTCGTTACTTTTGTCGAGAGAATGAAAAAATATTAAATGAAAGAGGATAAAATAAAATAAAACAATTGTTTCATAGATTAAGGACAAATTGTTATTTTGTTAAATAAGAAATAGAAGTATAAATGTTGTGAAGAAAATTTGTTAATTTGTGTAACAGGGATCATGGCACATAAAAGTGATGAAGAAGAAACCATATCCTAATTTGATTCACAGTACTACGTTCAAAGTGGAGAAATATGTTTTACCGAAATTTCAAATGACGATCAATTCGCCACAATACATCCTTGCGAATGTAGAGAATGTGACTTGGAACATCTGTGTCAAGTATCATTATTATATCTTTATTATTAAGTTTTCAATTATTTAGAACATTATTGTATCTTAACATGTAAATCATTTTACGTCAAAAATTAAATAATGATTGCAATTACAGATACAGCTATGGTAAACCCGTGAAAGGTACTCTATTATTAAAATTAACTCCGCAAACACCAAGTTGGACAAGATTACCCAATCTTCCGGCAATACGTTACGAGACTAAAGTATCTAAATTTATTCTGATGTGTTTTAATTATTAATATAGAAAGATGTTTCAACGATAAAATAAATATTTTAGCTTGATAAAGGGGATGGTTGTACCGATTTTGTCCTTTCTGGTACAGTTCTTGGATTGGCCCATTGGAAAATGGATCCGAACAATATTGTTCTCATAGCTGAATTCACGGAAGCTGGGACTGGTATAGTGGAAACTACGATTAGTAGAACCGTGGTGTTACACGAAGCGTTGAAGTTAGAATACGAACATTACACACCTAAATACTTCAAGTTTGGTTTACCTTATCATGGAAAAGTGAATTTTTTCTCTCATACTTTGTTATTTTATACTATTACTTTATATTATATTATCGTAATTTTAATTCATTCCTTAATAATAATCATTGCTATTTATTAAATGAATGTTTCTGTTACGACAGTTACGAGTATTGCGATACGACGATACACCTGCTCCAAATGAAAAAATTCAAATTTGTCTAAAAGTACGTGGAAAAATCGAATGGGAGAAAGATGTCGTAGATTGCCGTGACTTTATATCATCCACCGATGGTTTCGTCGATTTTGTCGTACCACCGCAACATAAAAATATCGTTTTATTAAGTTTTGTCGCAACAGCTGTTGATTATCCAACGACGTATTATTCACCAGATCAACGTTGGAGAGTAGGTAACATTAATAATAATTTATTAATATTACTATTAATTATCACGATATCAAATACTATTAAAAATTTTTAAATCAGTTATTTTAAATCTTTAGAATTTTTTTATATTCTAATTTAAATTTAATATATAATTTTTCTTAGGTTTTTATGAATCAACCTTCAGCATCTATCACTGTAAACCCTTGGTATTCACCGTCCGATAGTTACTTAACAGTAGCTCGAGGAAATCAACCAATCGTTTGTGGCGAAAAATATTCTTTCAACGTTATGTACACGACATCCTCTAATATGAACGAAACCATTTCTTTCCATTATTCGATTAATTCCAAAGGAAGTATTCTGATATATGGACATGTAAAGCACAAACCCAATCGAGATACAATATTAAATTATTTCGAGTTTCATAATTTATTGGGCACCATCGAATCTTCTGCTAACAAGACGAACAAAGAAGCTATAGTGCACAGGCAAATTTTTTTTTTTTATTAAATGATGAATTTCATTCTTATCATGTTTTTATAACATATTTTTGTCCATAGAGTATAAGTAATTATTTTTATTATTACTATCTATGTTATGAAAAATATGTGTATGTGTATGTATGTTTCTTTTAATTAGATTCCCGTTAAGTGTTAAAGTTACACCAAGCATGGCTCCAGTTTCAGAATTGTTACTTTATTACGTACGATCAGATGGTGAAATTGTTGCAACCACTTATACAATTGAGGTTGGCCATTGCTTTGAGAATAAAGTGAAATCTACATGGCATACTGATGCTCAAATACCAGGATCACCCACTCAATATCACGTTGAAGCCGCTCCTAGATCTCTTTGTGCAATTTCTGCTGTAGATAAATCGACTCTATTCTTGAGTAAATCGGAATCCAATCTGATGAGTTCTACTCAAACATTTGATGCATTGAAAAGATTCCATCCAACTCCAAAATTTTATTTTCCATGGAAGAATTCTCGTTGTAAATGTACGTTTCTAATCTACGTAAAGCGACGTTTACATAGCGATTACGTCTAATTTAAATAAAATACAAATTACAGCAGCAATTGGTCCGGAAGAAATGAAAGAAGAGATCAATCATCTTCCACAATTTTTAAGATCGAAAAGACAAACGATAACATACAGCAAAAGAGTTAATTACGTGGATGCTGTACAAGCTTTTGTTGTAAGATATTATGAAGTTATAAACTTTGTTTATCTTTTTTATCTTTAAATAATTGTAGATAATATTTAATTTCAATTTTTGTTATTCACAGGACTTTGGAGTAATAGTAATGAGCGATCTTGTGTTGGAAACACGACCATGTCCATGGTTGTTCATGGAATACAAAGCGTTGTCCCGTCAATATATTTCAATGAATGAATATATGTCAATGAAGGATAATTCTGGTAAAATCTTTGTTCTTGTAAATAGATGTAATATCGGCTAATGAAATGCAAGCGATAAAATCATTGTTTCTTATTGATTTTTTTTACAAAAAATGAGAATGTTAAACGCTATTTTATAAATCTCACTCAATATTAAGTAATTTCATCCTTCTGATTTATTTTTTTAATGATTAATTCTTTGAAAGTAGTTATGATTAACTCTTTGAATTATTTTTATTTGATCAAATACAAAAAATATCATAAATTTAACTTCGCTATTTTGATGAAGTTAAATACAAGCATTGAATCTTTTAATCTTTTCATTAATAGAATTCGCAGTTGCTGCTGCAGCGATGGATTCAGGGATAGGATATGTTGATCAAAATCAGGCTCAAATGGCTACACTTAGATCATATTTTCCTGAAACATGGTTATGGGAATTAGTACCTATCGGGTACGATTAAATTAGTTTTTAAAATCATAATAAATACGTAAACTAAAATGTATTATTTTTAAATACATTTTACATTGATTTTTTTTTAAAAGAGATTTTCTTTTCGATTCTATTATAATTTCTATAATTATTATTATTAATATATTAATATATTAATTATTTTAAATCTTTGTTATCGATTATTTTGTAATATATTAATTTTTTAATTCTAACTACAATATATTTTTCACAGAGAAGAAGGTAAAATCACAATAGAACGTACACTTCCACACACTATCACTGATTGGGTGGGCTACACAACATGTATTTCTCCGACACACGGACTTGGAATAGCACCACCAACCGCTATAACAGCATTTCAATCATTTTTCCTCGATTATAATTTACCTTACAGTATAAAACGCGGCGAAATTATGCGTTTTAAAGTATCTCTTTTCAATTACATGCATCATAGCTTACCTGCAAGTATAAAAAACATTGTTTTGAACATTAAAATATATTTTTCACGTAAAAAATTTTTATTCTTGGAGACAAACAAATTTCATAATTGGCCATAATTTATGGACGCAGGTAAAAATCAAATTAGAAGAAATGGATAAAATAGATTTGCATTTGTCAGAGCCTACAGCCTCGTTTTGTGTAAAACCACGAGATAATATTGTTCACGAGTATATTCTGAAGCCACGAGTGATCGGAGAAGTTAACATAACGGTTACCGCTTTTGTGGACATTGATTATCCTGAACCATGCGGATCAGAGACTGTGATATTTACACAGTAATTAAAAATAAATATCTTGCATAATAAATAAAAATAATAAAAAATAAAAATTAACAAATAAATAACATATCTATTCATGTTTTAAGGGACGTAATCGTGAAACCGATTCTAATTCTACCTGAAGGTTTTCCTGTGGAAGAAACAAAATCTGCTTTGATTTGCCCTAAAGATTCTAGTGATGATTCTTCGTTCATGTGGGAATTAACGTTGCCTAAAGACGCTGTACCAGACAGCGGAAGAGCATACTTAAATTTGATAGGAGACATTTTAGGTCCAGCTCTTGAAAATTTAGATAAACTTATAAAATTACCGAAAGGTTGTGGTGAACAAAATATGATATTGTTTGTTCCAAATAATCATGTGATTAAATATCTGGATGCGATGAGAATCAATAAACCTGATCTTCGAGCGAAAGCTATTAGAAACATGGAAAAAGGTGTTGTTTTTGGATTTTACAATGGATATATTTACCTGAAATATTTTAATAAAATCAAGAATGTTCTTCTTATTTTTTTTATATTTTATTTTTTTATAATCATATTTAAACAACAGTTTAATAATTATTAATATCGTATATTAAATTTAGGATATCAGAGAGAGCTAAAATATAGATTCATGGATGGTTCTTATTCCGCATTTGAAGAAGGTGAAAGCTCCATATGGTTGACTGCATTCGTATTAAAATCATTTGCTCAAGCTGCAAGTTTAATTCATATCGACAAATATGTTCTTGAATCATCTGTTTCTTGGATCACGATGAATCAGTTGGAAGATGGTTGCTTTCCTGTAATAGGCACTGTTTTCCATAAATCGATGAAGGTTTGTGAAATACATCTGATTAAACGTTTCGTCGATAAATTGAAAGCAATTTTATTTTAGGGCGGCCTCCAAGAACATGGTTCATCGTCAGCATTAACAGCGTATATCTTAATTTCATTGCTTGAATCTGGTGTTCCTTTGTCACCATCTGTTATTAATGATGCCCAAAAATGTTTAGAAAAGGGAATGAATAATGATGATCTATATACAACTGTTCTTACCACATATGTATTAGCATTACTGGAACATCCAAAAGCTAATTCTAGCATGAAATCTCTAATGAACCGTGCTACGCGTTACAAAGTATGAATAAATAATATATATATATATATACACACAATATAATTTAAGAAAATAATAAATATAAGAATTTAAGCGAATAAAAGATTAGTAAAATTTAAAAACTATTAAAAAAACTTAATTTTTTTTTTATTTAAAATTTACAATTCAGAATATATTTAAAAAAAATGAATAAATGCATTCTCTAATATGAAAAAACTTTTTACGTTATAGAATTTAATTTGGTGGGAGGATAAATCCAAGCCTTCAATCGGTTTAAGCATCGAAATGACTGCATACGTGATTCTTACTTTATTGAAATTAGGCGAAGAAAATTTAAGTGAAGCTTTGAAAGCTGTTCGTTGGATATCAAAACAAAGGAATTCTGAAGGTGGATTTACATCCACCCAAGATACAATCCTTGGATTAGAAGCTCTTACGAAGTATGCTATGATTGTACATCGAAATAACATCACAGATTTATCTGTTCTCGTCACTGCATCCAAAGAAGTGGATTATGTCTACGAACTACAAGACGAAAATCGTGTAATTCTTAAGCAAATTCGTTTACCTATTCTACCAACTATTGTAGAAATTTTTGCTCAAGGTGAAGGATGTGTTTTAATACAGGTAAAATAAATATCTTTGCTTTTACCAAAAAATATAAAATATAGATTCCATTAATAATTCTATAAATAATTGTTATATTTAATAATTAATAATATTTTCATCTATGTCACACAAATTATATATTCATTCTGTTTTAATTTTAATTTTAGAGTAATCTTAAATACAACGTTGCATCCAGTACTGGTTCGGATGCTTTCGATCTTTCAGCAGAAGTTCGTTCTGTTAGTTATGGAAACGAATGCTCATTACAAGAAATTACAATTTGTTCACGATATAAAATGGCAGATGAGGAGAGTAACATGGCTTTACTCGAAGTTGGTATAATAAGTGGTTACGTGCCTGATCGGGCAAGTCTACATTCGTTATTGGATCCATCTTCAAGTAAATTTATTTTTTTTTTTTGTTAAAAATAAAATTAATAAATATATGTAATGTAACAATTAAAATTATGAATTATAGAGGTTAAACTATTCGAAGAAGATCAAGATATTGTGACAATTTATTTCAACAAATTGACTGGTCAAAAAACTTGTATCTCGTTTAGAATAATACAAGAATACTTTATCGATCATCTCAAACCAGCGAATATAAAACTTTACGATTACTATCAACAAGAGCTTACCGTGTCCACTGTAAGTTTTAATGATTTTTGTTTAATCTCAATCAGAATAAAAATATGTAATGATTGAATGTTTTCAGAATTACAAAATCCCTTCAATTTGTAGCAGTGCGGAGCCAGTAGATGAACAATTAGTAACGCCAAATGAGATGATTATCACGAAGCAATTATCATTTGATGAAAGCCCAATAAATTCCTCTTTTGTTGTCAATAATGCCGAGCTAGCAATTCCTGATGGAATGGAAGGACCAATTCCAGTTTATGTGAAATTGAATACTTATGATTACAAAACAGAAGCAACTACCAACGGATTGCCTGATTTAACATCGACATTCGTAACAGAAGATCAAACTGTACCAACAGTACAGACAGAGGATGAAGAACCTATAAGGGTACATTAAAATCTTTTTTCATGATTCCAAAGAATTTGCAAATAAACGGACGCAAAAAATAAAAAAAGTTTAAAGAAATAAAAACAACACTCGTCAAGCTATTGAAAGAGACCATTTCTTACAGATAGATACAGACAATCCCTCAATAACGAATCCTTTTATGGAAGAAATCTTAAGACTTATAAAAATAAACGAGACGAATGTTCCATGTAAGTAAGTAAATATATTTTACAATCTACAACAGTTACACGTACAATTATTGTTTCTCATATTATATGTTACTTTAGCGCTACTAACAAGAATAAATCAATCTTGTCCCATATGCATGGATGTATTACCGTCAAACATTAGCGATATTTATTGCTCGGCAAATAGCGCGATTAAAGTAGCAATTAGGCGATTCCGTAAAGTGAGGTTGTTATTGGATTTGCATATATCCAGAGAAGTCAAACGTCTTCGTGCCATGATAGAATTCACTTTGAGTCCAAATTGCTCCTGTTCGCCACTAGATAATCGTACGTAAACATTTCCATCATACTAAGACAGAATATATATCGATAATTTAATTCATCATTGAATATATATAACACGTACATTGTTTTTCAATATATTCACTATAAAAAAATATTTTTTGCAGCTGGAAGTTTTGCATTAATTATAAACAAGAATAATGATTTTCTTACATCTGGGGATCAAAAGCAAGCACTAAACGATTCTTTTTATATATATGGTTTACCGTTAGTAAGTGGTGTGCCATGCAAATTGGCGGAAATACGAGCATCCTGTCTTAACGAGGATAACATTCAATGCACGTATGAAGATCCCCCTGTTTATGGTTAAATTAAATTCGCATCTATTTTAATGTTTAAATTGCGTAAAATCTTTAAAATATGTAAATTTCGATTTCAAGAACGTAATATTTTGTTTTCTTTTTATTAATTTCGCGCAGGGTATATACGTATATAATTATTTTTTTTAATTTTTTTATATCTACAAGTATGTCAATTATATACTATAAACAAATATAATATAAACTACGTATAGTCTACGTAAAAATAAATATCAGATATATACCAAGAAATGAATGATTTTTTTTTTTATTAAATTGAATAAAGTTTTTAATATGATAAATTGGTAAGTTATATATTCTCTCTCTCTCTCTCTCTCTCTCTCTCTCCCTTTTTCTCCCTCTCTTCTCTCTTCCTTCTCCATCCCATTATATTATATACATATATTAACATGTAAACAAACAAAAAAATATCGATTTATTTTTTGTTATATTTTTATTTATTATCTTTGCATTTGATCTGCTACTGAAATAATTATTACAAATTAACAATCACCTCTCGAATTTTTACTACATTAAATATTATTTTATTACAGCAGATTTTATGGTTATCTATTTCATTATACGGCTTTTTTATTTATTATCTTACTAAGAATATTTGCCATTTAATGCTGATCGAAATGAAACTGAATTTTTTTTATTTTTGCATAATTATAGAACATAATTGTTATAAAGCCATATTTTTATTTATTTTTTCTTTTTCTTTTTTATTATTTATATTATTTACTAAATTCATTTTCAGCATTAAATATCAAATCGCATTATCACTGAAAATATGTTAGCTATTTATCCACATTTGTAAAATATTTGCTCGAAATAAATAAAAACTATTTGCATTGTTCACTAAAGAAACTACCCGTCGCAACGCTTCACTAAAGTAAAATGCAAAACCTAACTTGCATCAGGAATGAAAGGAACGACTTTTAACGTCTATAAATTGGCAGTAGCGTTTTCAGTTCAGTCGGCATCAGTTTCAAATATTTTAATTATATCCCATGAAATAGATATTTTCTTTTCATTTGAGATTAGTATATCACCGTCATTCATAATAAATAATACAATATATGTGTATCATAGAATTCTATTCAAAAATGGTTAACTTAAAGAAACAAGATGAATACAATTAATAATACTTTTGTTACATTGGGATCATAATTTGCATCTTTTTGTTAAATATGCATTAAAGGTACACATTCACCAAAATGTCATATTAAAAGTAGTAAATTTTTTCGCCGATCTGATACACGTATATGTTTACTTTTAATATTTATCGATAACAGCATTGCCCAGGCAGAACACAAGTACTGGGACGAAATGTTGACCCAATATTTATGGAAATATTGATCGAACTATCTGGCAGTAAATTCTCGAGCAAATAGTAAATGCATATATCTCAACAGTTCTCTTAATATCGTAAATATTGATATTATAAAACAATATTGTACAATACTTATCCTAATTCCAAAAAACACACAGACACAAAAATTTTGATATGTAGAATCAATATACAAAAAACAGATATTGCATTGAAAAATATTCTAAATATAAATTTATGATAATAGATATGTTTCCAAGATGGAAACTAAGATTACAATATATGTAAAAGAAAATTGATATAATCTAGAAGACTATACTAAGTTGATATAAAAACTTTCAAATGTAATAAAATCGATTAATTGTTCTTGAAAAAAAAACAATAACGTAATAATACTGTAGTTTAAACGATATAATTATTGTATATCGATATTGAATAAATATTATAGATAAAAATCTTGATAGAATAATCGGGCCAATATAAAAACTAATTCTAAGATTAAGTTCCACCTGGGCAGTAATACTTATATACATTTACGTTCAATTTCGTCAGACCAAATAGTATTATATTGGTTGACAAATGTTTATTATTAGAACCTGTGCTCACACGAAACACGATACTAAGTAAAAAATAAAAATATTATGAAATAAAAACGATACTTGTACTTGTGCGCTTCATAAAGAAAAATGAAAGACACATAATATACATAAAATAATAATTACATATAAAATAATGATATATTAAGACATGTGCTCTATATTAAATTATATATGCGGATATTTCTTTTAAATTAAAATATAAAGTATTTTACATCATTAAATTATTATTAAATCAGTCAGGTTTTCCATAGTGGCAAGCATCCGGCATTAATATCAAAAATCGATTTAAATTAAAAATCAAAGTTGAAATAATATATAAATATATTATTTTAGCTTATAAGTATATTATTTAAGTCTTATTGTTTTTAATTATCAAATGCGAATATGTAATCAAATTAACTTTATAATTAAATAAAATTCATTTTATCTTTGCGAATTAATGGAACAATACGCAAAATATATTTAAATTAAAAAATAAAATTGGACTTAATATAGAGCCTGCTTAATTTACTCAATTTTAATAAAACTAATCATTAACGAATTCATCTAAAGAATTTTCTTTGTTCTTTACTAAATTTGATATTAGAACACCGAAGTGCAAAAAAATCAGTCTAATTCATTATCAGTTATTGAATGTATCATAAAGGTACATATATACGATCACCAATGACAAACGCCATTTTATTTGGCGTTATAAACGCATTATTGTTCAAATTTGATAATGCGTATTGTGAATGTTCAACAATCGCAATTCAGATGCTTCAAAGATAGCAAAGGAACTTGCATAAACATCAGTATTATAATATTTAATAAATTTTAGGGGCTGAACGATCATTAATGGGACCACTGGTTTTTCTTAAAGAGGTACCTTTTCGTATTTGATCCATAAGAGAATCTCTTACTTGTAAAGGATCCATAATGGGTACACGATTACCCATTATGCGTCTCACGCTTGCAGATCTACTCGTTGTATTATTTCCTTGCAAGTTTTGTTGTTGTTGGGCTAATTTAGCATTTAAAGTTTCAAGAAAGCCAGATGGTGTTTTAGAATTTTTACTTATTTGTTGTTCAACGGAGTGTTTTCTAGTAGATTTAGGACTACTATTTGTATTGTTACCACTTGTGGCAGTATTACCTGCACTATTAATGAGTTTAGCACTAAGAACCGCCATAAAACTTTGGCCAACTCCTCCTGGACCTTGTCCTTGTACATTTACACCTGTATTAATAGCAGTTATTTGTGTGGTATTTGAACTACGTTCTTGAGAAGCTGAACGAATTGCTGCACATGAACGTTCAACAGAAGATCGAGTTACTTGCAATACAGTATTATGTGGTAATGTAGTAGACGAGTTATTATGAGATTGTGCTTGTCCTGTAACCTTTCGTAAAAGAGATGGACTAGCAGGCGTATGACGTAATTCTGTAAGAGTTCTTACTGTTTCTGACACTGAGATAGATCTATAAATTATAAAAATAGTAATAGAAATAAATATAATTTAAGTATTTCATTAAAAAAAAAAAAAAAAGAAAAAAAAAGAAAGAAATTAAAGAGAATTATTTCTTACCGCTGAGGAGTAGGACTGGCTGTAGGCGAAGAACTTTCTAATAAAAATGCTGGCGGCGGAGGAAGATTTTCGGTTTCGTCACACGTATTATCAGTGCGTTCATCATTAGAACCTGATGAAGGATTATTGAATGTGGCAGTTATAATAGTAGATGTTCGTCTTGTTGGTGGCAAAGGTTTATTTGCTTGTTGCATCGAACCTCTTCGAACAGTTAAAGTAGACGCAACACCAGATATATTCCAAGCATTTTCACTTGGATTATGGAGCGAATGAGAATGCGGTATAGTAGTTTGACTTCCATATCCACTACTAGATTCAACACTAGATTCTGATGTCTGACTTCCACAATCTTTTTCCGTAATTTCAGTCTATAAATATTTTTATATAATTTAAATCATATAACTTCATATGTTATTATTCATATATTATTGTTTTACCTTTTCAATTCCTGATGCTGATAATGATGCAGGAGGTGGTGGTAAAGGTAATTGCATCTCTTGAGCACGACTTGCAGCTAAATTTGCTAATTCGTGCATATTTACATACATAGGTTGTTGAAGTTGATGAGTTGCTAATTCTATATTATATCATAATATTAAATATCATTTAAAAATAAATAATTAATTAATAATTAATAAAATATATATAAACTTATACCCTTTGCTAAATGTGCTGGAAGTGGTAATTTAGGTTTTCCTCGAGGACTTCCAGGAGGTTCATTTTTCACTGGAACTGTTGGTCGTTCTAAACTGGAACATCTATTCGGTATTGGAGGACGATGACTACCATTATTTCTACGCAATTGTACTCTAGATGCTTGTTGATTAGAGGAAGAACATGAAGAGGAAGATGAAACAGGAGAAGCAGGTTGACTATGACAACAACCACTATTATCTGGAGCTTGGAATGTGTACACACTGAGTGCTGGTCTTTGATGGCCCTTTTCGTAAGCTATATAATAATTAATTTAATAAATATTATAAATAATGACTTATAATATACAAGCTGATTCTCTTATTACGCCACCCAAAGTCAATATCATCGATCATATGTTCTCCTTTTCACATATATTAATTATTTTAGTATTAATATTTTGAATTATAATGAATTATTATGAAATATAGCATTGTTTTTGAATGATATAGTAAGAAAACCTTGCTGTATACATTTTTTAAGTATAAATTTTAATTTATAAATAAATTTTATAAATTTTAAATAAAAAAAATAATGATCATACCAGATGAGATCGTATGCGGCCGTTCATTGATTGCGTTCTGATTTTGCCTATCATATTGAACTGATGTTTCCTGTAAGTCAGGCCAAGTAGCAGTAGTTACAGGTCTTGTTGTAGTACAACCAGTATTTTGATTAGTTTGAGAAGACACATTTGATACCTATGACAACATAATTTAATTTTAAAAACATAAAAACGACATATTTCTCGAAAAATAAATAAAAATTCTATTCAATGCCACAGATAAAAGAAAAATATGAAATGCTAGCAAGCAACTAATTTCTAACAACCTTACCTGATGTTCGGAAATTGGTTGTGTATATAATGTGTCCTGAGAAGTGAAGCCAGAATCACGGGAACTACCATTTATCAAGTGGCGTAGTGTCATCATACCGCTGATGCTGGAGGGCCTGACTCCGACAGACTATAACGAGTACAATATCGACTACCACATACACTAAGCTGATGCCAAATGGCACTCGTGCTATCATCTATAAGCAACTACGTGCTTGAAATACGGTTAGTGCATAAACAGTAACTAATATGCCATGCATTTCAAAAGATTGACATTCTTAGTACAATGACTAAGCAAAACAAAAAAAAATTTAATTGAATTTTTTATTTAATTTTTTACCTGAGAGAGTGATCTATGCCAAGGATGTCCAGATGGACTTGGATGACTTTTACAAGAACCACTACTACTACTAGTTAAAGAACTGATTGAACACATTGAACTTTTTCTTGATCCAAGTGATAAAGAAGGACTTGAAGGAGGAGTAGCAAGTGACCATTGTGTTACATCGCAACCTTTTATATCTGTTATCACTTGTTCTGATGCAGGAGGCAAATGATGTGGAGAAGCTGCATGACGTTGTAATTGATCAGAAACTTCTTGAAGATGTGTCAATTCCATTAGCATTGCGATTTCTTCATCCTGCATTTTTTTGTATATATTATTAATAGTATTATTTTTTTTAAATTAAATAATTAATTTAAATATAATAATATAATAATTATTCACTAACTATAATTATCTTTATATCTATACTAACTAATATGATTATCTATACTAACTAGTACTGGTTTCAAAAATCTGGCAAGAAGACAATATCTTCCTCTTTCTTCAAGTAAAGCCGCGCGAACGGCTTTTCTTTCTGTTTCTTCTAAACTTAATCGTTTTTCTTGAACAACAGCAGCTGAGGATTCTAACATTCGATTCAATTCAATATCTCCTGATGATGTTCCATATCCTTGTGATTGTCCTTGTAAATGTTGACCTTTACGCGCTTTTTTCTTTTGCAAGCGTAATGTATCAGTAGAACGCTTTCTTAATTCTGCTTTTGCTTTTTTATATTCTGAAAAAATAATAGAATTATAAAATAAACATTAAAATCACAAATTTTATAGTAAATATTGTTGAGATATTTTATAATGGATAAGCTATTACTAACCTTTGGCATGTTCTTTATCTAAATTTATTAAAGACTTTTTCCAATCTTCTAATTTTTCTTGAAGAGGTAATACTAAGCAATCCATAATAGCACTAATAAAAAGAGATAATTAAATTAAAATTAAAAATATGATAGATAAATACTAAAAATTATTAAAGTTTTAATGAAAAATTACCTAGTAAATGATTTCATTCGTGTTTCTACTGCTTTGTGTCTAAGACATATTCGAGTTAAAGCAGTTCCAATTTCTTTCGTTGCACCTTTTTAATTATAGATATTTATTTAATTTTATATTATTTTTAAATTATCATTATATATAAATAATAAAATTAAAAAATATAATAAATTAAATTTGAAAGTATTCCATAAAAAAATTTTTTAAATAAAAAATGATATAAATTATTTGTTTGTATAATTAAAATATATGAAAAATAATATGTTTCACCTCTTGCATTAGTTGCAGCATCAGCAATTTTTTGAAAAGTTTCAAGATATGCAGAAATGGCTAAAATAGCAGCCCTAAAAAATGAAAATAAAAGAATAGTTAGAAATATTATATTAAGTATTCTAAATTAAAATAAAATATTTTGTAATTATAATATTTATTTTACCTTCTATATATTTTAGTGACAATTAATATTATTAAATCAAAATTAAGTTTAATAAAAATATTAGATTATAAATAAAATATAAAATATAATAATTACCTTAAACATGAATGTAATTTGGTTGCTTTTGAAATTAAATCTTCCCATAAAGGTGCTCCATTCTAAAAACAAATATTTATATTTATAATTTTTTTTATTTATAAACGTAAATATAATTTTTTTTATAAATTATTATTATTATTATTATTATTATTATTATTATCATCATAATTGCTCTCAGTATTTTTATCTTTAAAACTTAACATCTATGATATAAAAATAAAACAGAATTCATTAAATACAAAATCATATATGCTTACCTAACTTCTACGATTAGATAATTTTATGAATTAGAAGATCACTTTGAAAAAAAATAAAATATAATTGCATATACAATATATATTTATATAGATTTCTAATGAAATCAAATATTTTCAAAAAACATCAAGGTTAACATAAAATAAAACATAAAATAAAAATTTGTGATATATATCATTAATTATGTTAAATATTTATTAGTATATTTAAAGAAAAAAATATACATTTTCTCTAATATCTTGTAAAAAAAAAATTTTAGAGTAATATTATAAAAGTGGAACAAATGTAAATTAGCTTTGGTTTTCATTTTATCACATTAAAATATCGCAATAATTTTAAATTTTAAAAAATAATTTTAAAGAATTAGAACAACGGAATATTAAAAAAAAAAAAATACTATAAAAAGAAATAATGGAAGAAATATATTTTTTCGATTACAATATTTAAATATATGTATTAAGGACAATCGCATCGACAACGCGCCTTGGCCTGCATCGTTACTTGTGCAAAGATAATAAAATATACAAAAAAACAATGAACAGGAAAAAACGCGGTCGTGTAACAAAATAAATATTAAATATTGACATGTCGATGTTACTTACTTTCATATCAGTTATAATCTGTTGAAAGAGGCCACCTAAAGCACTACACTCTCTCTCAATTGTTGCATCCATCTTTGACTATCCAATTTTTTTCCTTACTTGGCCCCAATAAAGTTCTTCCGCATTAGAATCGTAGAATAGTTCACTTTTTGTCATCCATATAAAAATATATAAAATTTTCGTACGTATATCGGCGATTCATAAGATTCGCCATTTTCGTAACAAGAAATGATAAGTTTGAAATAACAGAAAAATACAACTAAATGTATTTACCTATGCGTTCTCATATATATACATACATATACACATATGTATGTATATATATATATCTCACGATTGTTCTCGAATAAATTGATTCAGAAATCAATGATCACTGTAAATATTTCCTAGATATTTATAATGATTTGAAATCATAATATCAATTACTTTTGTCAAAGAAAATTGTAAACACTAGAGACTGTTTTTTCAACACAACGCACTCATTCTTCATCGAGCAAGTATGGCTCGCGTCTGCGTCGATTCTGTTTTCGTTGCAATACCAGAATATCGGTGCCCCCTACGGCGACCTCGTTTCAGAACTTCAAATTGAGGATTTGGGGTATATCTAATCGTTACTCAGGGTAACGGCTTTCTCTACCCCTTAGATGATCACTTCCGGAGTGTCGACTATTGAAAGAAGACATCTTGCATCATTGCTTACTCATTCTGATTGGTTCAGAATAATTTTGAGGAAACGTTTATCACATAGATTCTTATCTTATTTCTAAATTGTGAAATTAAAAAGATTTCATTTAAAAAAATATTCATAAAACACAAATGAAATAAAAAATAATTTAGAAAAAACAAAATCATGAGTCTTATGTTAAAATATAACGAATTATTTTATGATATATTATTTAAACATTTTGTAACATTGAGTGAAATTTCAAATATTTTTAAATTTATTATTGTCTTTGGATTTATCATTATCATTTCTTATATACTTTATTATATTCATGGTTATTATATTGTATTTTGAAATTTAAAATTTATATTTATTAATTGCATAATAAGTAAAATTTTATTAATTAAAATTTTGTTAATATTATATTTATTTTTATATTTTTTAAAGTTACGTATTATTCACATCAATTTATTATATTTTAAATTTTAAATTGTTTATTTTGCAGATAATTATAAAAAATTCATAAATAAATCTAAATATGATGATTTAGAATTATATAAATTAAAGAATTATAATCGATTAATTACGCGAAATCAAAGTATAATCAGTCATAAAGAAATGTTAAATACTTTGGAATATGCAGCTGATGTAAATTAATTTCTAACTAAATATCATATAATATTAATTATGAAATATTAAAATTCATATAAAATTTTATATAAAAAAATATTTTTAAAAATTACTGATTCAATTTTCTTAATTTATTTTATGATGATTATATATTCAAGGATTTATAAAATTTATACATTTTTTAGAATTGTTGTAAAACATTTTTTGCATTAAAATGTATTGATATAATAGTACATTGTCCACAATTAATAAATGTAAAATGTCCATCCTCTGGTTTAACACCTTTTCATCGTATCTGTTTGCAAGGTCATAAATGTTTAATTGCTTTTATGTTAGCAAAAGGTATGCATAAAATAAAATAATAACACATATCATAATTGTATATTATATATATATATAATAATTTATAATTATATTACAATACAATTTTTTACAATTACATTAAATAATTTATTAATATTAATAAATATCATATTTAAATATTTATAATATTTAAAATATATTAATAAATATTATCATAATACATAAAAATTAAGAATTAAATATATTTTCTAAAATCATATAGGTGCTGATCCTTTTCTTACTACAATAAAAGGAGAAAATGCTTTGTGTATGGCTATTTATTATATTCTTAAGAATCCAACAGAAAATGATTTTTCTTGTCTTGAAATGCTTGCAGAAACAGGTTAATCATTACAAAGATTTAATTTTTTATTAGCATCATATATATTTTTAATATAATATATTATATTTTCATAGGATGTGGATTTGGTTTTAAAGATAAATGGTACAATAATTTATTAAAAATGGCATTTAATAATAATCATATACAATTAGTACAATGGTTAATTTTACATTACAATGTTCCTTCATATAAACTTTTACGATGTTTATCTACACCACCAATGAAAAACTTATAAATTCTTAATATAAATGTTAATTAAACATTATTTTTATAAAATAAGTTATGATGTAATTATAATTATAATATAAATTATTTATTTTTATTATTTTTAATTATTATTATAATATAAATATAAGTAATAAATAAAGTTAATTTTTATATTTATATTTAAAGAAAACTACTTATTATAATTTCTATTTATGAATTAATATTATTATAGATATTTTAGATATCTAATATACAAAAATAATAAATATTATTTATTATAATATAATATATATTATTTATAATAAAATAAAATTGAATCAAAAAATTGTAGTTTAAAAGTATAGTTTAAAATTAATGTTAAAAATTAGAAATTAAATCTGTAATTATGTTGCAAACAATGATACATGTATATTTTATTTTACTTATTTTATTTAAAAAAAATTGTAATTTTTTGTTATTTTTATACTATAATATATTTTATATTATATATCCAAATATAGGCCTGTATGATTTGACAGTAGATAGTAGTACTGAATTTTTATTTCGAAATAAACATAACCTAATAAATATTCTGCAATTCTATGAAATGTTCATTTATGATAATATATTATGATAAATATAATACTAAATAATGACACTGACAATAATTATTGTGCAGTATAGTTTATGCATTATTAAAAATAAGATGTTTTTTATGTAAAATTTTTTAATACTAATTTTTGAATAAACACAAAAATATGTATATTATATAAACTTTGATTTTAATTTAATAATAAATTTTATTTGTATTATTTCTTATATATTATGTTTTTATTTAAAATAATTGAAATAAATTAAAATAAATTAAATAAATAAACAATTATTAAGTAACTAATATTTATTGAGACATATATATATATATAGAATGAATATTATATATATACGTTCATTGAAATGAATCATTAAGGCAAATCAGCAATTCGTGAATATTGTTCATAATATTTCATTGATCAATTTATTGTATTTATCGTTCACAAAAATATTGTATAATATAATTTATGAACTGTTGGAAATTATTCATTGTATAAAATAGCAATATGAAGTTTCATTTGGTTAAAATCAAATCAAATAATATAATGCTGTTATAATGACAAATGTTCCAACTTAGGCTATTAGCTAGCTATTAGACAAATTAGTGATTAATAATATTAGCAATTTTATACTGTTGTAATTTATGTTTATGAATAACTAATGTAACTTAATGTAAATAAATTAATATATAAATATCTTATTTTTAAATTTTAGAATTATGAATTTAATTCTAGTTCTCTAAAGTTTTAATCATATGATTTTGTTTGTATTCGATAACTCGATTCAGTCATTACGTTGTCAGCAAATAGAATAAGATAGTCAGCAATGACATAGAAAGTAGAAGAGTGAAAGAGCAATGTTACGTAATACGCAAATACCAAATATTTTATTGTGATGTAATTTTCATATGATTCTAGAAATAGTTTCTACTAAATATTTCAATACAGTAACGTGCAATGTCATTTTTTTAAACTCTTACGCTATTACTAACCATTTTATTCCGCTTATTAGAAAAAGTTCCAGAATTGCAATTCTAATATTTATAAAAAATATCATCATATAACATTATCATTTTTATGTTTGAAGTAATTGTGTATATAATACACAATACGAGAATTAATTTTTAAAATATTCTATTACATTAATTTTATTACATCATGGAAAAAACAGGTTTATTAGTTTTAACAAATCCTGCGAGAATAACACAATTATTACCAATTATCAAGAAACATGTATCAGAAACTTTATATATTCAATATTTGCCATGCAAGAATATTTTTAGTGAAATATTGCATATAGATTATACATGGGGAATAAATCGTTTCGCTCAAGCAATTTCCAATATTTATTTGTATACATCTTCTATATCTGATCAACTTGATATTCGTGTGTTACTTACAAGTATAAAAGAACGTCATATACGATTACATACTAAAAAACATGTGGAAATAGTTATTTTTGATCAAAATTGTAGCAAAAGTCAAGCTGATAAATTCATCGAAAGATATTTATTTTCTAGTTTTATTACTTGTGTTATTCCTACTGATGATTTGGAATTAGAAAAAACTAAAAAATATCCATTACATTTTCATGGATTATATTTTGATGTTAATGAAAAAAAAAATGATAAAAATGATGTTAATGAAAAAAAAAATGATAAAAATGATGTTAATGAAAAAAAAATTGATAAAAAAACTTATAAGAATGTAGTACTTGGTGGTACATTTGATCGAATACATAATGGTCATAAAATATTTTTAAGTGAAGCTTTATTACGTTGTACAGAAAAACTTACAATTGGTGTAACTGATCAATCTATGTTGTCTGGTAAGAAACTTTAATTATAAATTATTAAAAAGAGATATAATTTATATATTAATTGTTAAGAATGGATAAAATAAATTTTATTGATAATATTCATAGAATAATTTTTAAATATATACTTTAATTAATTTAGATAATTAAATTTATAGGAAAATTATTATGGGAATTGATAGAACCTTGCTCCTTAAGAATGTTTAATTTGGAAGAATTTTTAAAAGATATAGATAATACTATAAAATATGAAATTGTGGCTATAAATGATTTGTATGGTCCAACTAAGTATGATTCAACATTTGAAATGATAGTAGTTAGTGAAGAAACAAAAAATGGTGCAGATAAAATAAATGAATTACGAGTAAAAAAAAATTTAAACAAATTGGATATTCATGTTGTAAAAATTGTAACTGATGAACATCATAAAGAATATGAAGAAAATAAAATCAGTTCTAGTAATCAAAGAATACGATTATTAGGAACAAAACTTTATGCTCCTGTATGTATTATATTAATTTTATTATACAAATGATTTATATTAATAAAACATATATTAACATTTCAGCGAATTGAAAATAAACCTTTGAAACCTTATATTATTGGTTTGACTGGTGGTATAGCAAGTGGAAAATCATCAGTAGCTGAGAAATTAAAAAAATTAGGTGCTGCACTTGTTAATTGTGATAAAATAGCACATGATTTATATTTACCTGGTAATAAGTGTTTTAATGAAATTATTAACAATTTTGATTCTACTATTTTAAAATCTGATGGATTTATTGACCGAAAAGTACTTGGACATATAGTATTTAATGATAAAGTAGGCTTCTATTTTTATATTATTACAATATTTACTATTATTATTATTTTTGAAATTATATTTAAAAATATAAATTTATTTATAGAAACAATTAAATAAATTAAATGAAATTCTTTGGCCCATGATTTTAGAAGAAGCAAAAAAACAGATAAATGATTTTAATACAAAAGGATTTGATATAATTGTAATGGAAGCTGCTGTTTTAATTCAAGCAAAGTGGCAACACGAATGTCATGAAATCTGGACTTGCATTATTCCACAAAAAGAAGTGAACTTTTTATGAATTAAAATTATTAATATTTTATATTGGAATATTTTTAATTAATCAAATTTAAAACTTTTATAGGCTATACAACGAATAATGGAGAGAAATACATTAACAGAAACTGATGCAAAATTAAGAATTCAAGCTCAACCAAATAATAAAGATCAAGTTGATGAAGCTAATGTTGTAATATGCACTTTATGGAGTCATGAAATTACTGAAGAACAAGTACAAAAAGCTTGGAATGAAACAATGGCATTTTTAAATAATCAAAAAAAAAATTGAATTTTAATATTACAAAATTATAGTTAAAATTGTTAAAGTTTTATAGATTATTTTATATTATATATTATTATGTTATATTTTATATATTATTATTTTTATAAATATTTATAGAAATATTGTTTATTATTTTAATAGGTTGTATACAAATTATATAATATATAATTATATAATATATTTATTATATTTGAAAAAATTTTAATAGTTTTTTGTATTAATTAAAGTGATTAATATGCATTTAATCAAAAAAATATTTCTGCAAAGAAAATAAAATTGTTGGTTCATTTACAGATATGTAACATAATATTGTATAATTGTAAATTTTCTCATAAAGTACATAATAGTTATATAATAGTTATATAATACTTATACATTTGTTATAATATAATTATATCTTTTTTTTCTGTTGCAATTTAAAATTACATCAATTTTTAAATTATTAGCAATTATAAATAATTTTAAATATTAAGTTACATTTTATCATTTTAAAATGATAGCACATCCTGATTTTCAATGTTTCTTGAGATTAATGCAAGTTATTACAATTTTATATACATAATCGTATAAAATATCTTTTCCTTAATAATATAAAAAAGATTACAAGTATAATTTTTTTTACAAGTTTTCTATTTATATAAAAAATGTACAAAATAATAGCACATTTATGAAAAAACAAATCAATGTTTTATTGTTTGAGAATAGAAAAATTTCTTACATATGTTTATCACATGTTCAATCTAAATTTAGTTGTAAAAATTGTCTATTATATTAGATTTAGAAGATGAAAAGATAAAAAATATTGATTTCTATTATATTTCAAAGATAATAATTTTTTATTTTTGTCAATATAAATTGTTTAGAAATTATTTCATTTTTAATACAAATAAAAATTTATTAAAAAATATTTTGCTTTGATGTTTCAAAAACTTTAAATATTTAGATATTTTTACTGCATTAATTTTCTATATGAAGAAAATGAGTTCAAAATTTTATAATAAACTTTCATAAACTTCTTTTTATTGTTAATAGATTAAATTTTATATCTAGAAATATAGTTTGTTTTTTTAAAAATTTAAAAATGTAATTATAAAATATACAAAATATATCTATTTTGAATAAAATAAATATTTTGTAACAAAGAATTTTAAGATTTATTACATATTTAAATATCTTCATCTTTTTACAAAATATTTATATCTTTTTGATTTTTATAATTATGTATTTTGTTAAGTATTGTACTTATGAATGATGAAAAATCAGCTTTTAGTTTACTTCCACCACTTTCGATATTGCATTTAACATGAGATATTTTCATAAATGTTGAAGCTATGAAAATTAATTAAAAATGTATAAAATAATATGTTATAATTACTAATATTATTATATTAATATAAGTACTCACAAATAATTTTTGAAATTTCAGGATTTTTGTTTTCGGGATCGTAACAAAAAATTACACATCTGTCTGGATCTAATTTAGTTTGATCAATAAAATAATCGTATAATTGTTGAATTTTTTTTAAACATTCATTCGATTGTTCACTATAAATCAACATAACGCCATGTACATCCTTTCTTATAGCTGGCCAACAATATTCATATCTAAAATATATTCACACATTTTGTTATAACTTATAACTTTGAATAAATAAAATATTTATATATACTTATGATCTCCACTACAATCCCATAATTCAATATCTTTTGTAATGTGACTATTATTCACATTTATATTTTGCACTTCAAATTCTAATATTCGTACTCCTTTAGTTGGATAATAATCATAGGGTATTTCTGTAGCATCCGCAAGAAAATTAGATATTGTTGTTTTACCACTCTAAAAGATATTTTTTAAACAATTGAAATTTTAGGATTAACGCAATTTGTATTTATATGCATATTATATACATATTAATTACAAATTTTATATAACATTATTTTTACTGTACATATAATGAATACGATAAAAAATAAATTAAATTTTTACATAACAAAAGATAGATTATTATTTATAAAGTATGGATTTAAAATATTACCCTAAGAGATCCAATAACTATTATTTTTAATGATTGCATATCTTATATATATTAGTTTGATACAAGTAGTTTTTTCCTGTATTGAATGTTTGGAAAATTGTCTCTATAACAACCATTTATATCTACATACAGTAGTGTCTGTTTTAGCATTTATTGTTATCTCTGATTGATTTTTGGAAAATGGAACTATTAAGTAAATGTTAAATAAAAGATAAATTGCTAATTTGATATTGATTTGATTCATATTTATTCAATTTAAATCGAAATTCTGAAACTTATTTGAATTTATAAATCACTTCTATAAATTTAATTTTAGTAAAGTTGAATAAATGCTAAAATGAACATTATTGTATCTTACAGACTTAGCCTTTTAATAATAAATCAATATAATAGGTCAATAAATACAAAAATACATATTTCATTGAAAATAAAAAAAACTTATATTTTAGAATATAGTTAATTATTGATAAGCATAAAATTTATTTGTATATGTCCATTTATTATGATACATAAACATTTTAGTTTGAACATGATACAAGTGAAACATTAGATATAAAATAATAGATTATATATTATATATATATATATATACTATATGAAGTAATTTTTTAAAGAAAGCAGCTTTTTCTTTTTTTGGATTGGAATTGAATTTCAATTATGTATCGTTAATTAATAATGTATTTACAACTACTTTTACATTATTATCATCTGTACTATTTTAGGTAAATAGAATTCGATGATAAATAAACTATTAATATTAATATGTAATGAAATAATTATATAATAAAAAAAAGTGAAAATTAAAACGTGATAATCAATATTAAAATATTAATTTCTGTAAATATAAATTAAATATCTATATAAAGATATATAATCAATAAATTTGATAAGCATTGATATCATTTGATAAGATTATATTTATATTTCTGCTGATAAAAGAAATATATTGATTATTTTGATTTATTTATAATATATTCATTATATTATTTATTACTTATATAATAATGCAAAATTATAAGAAAGAATATTTCCATAAATTTTTCATACTGATATGATATCATAGACTGATGTATGATATTTGCAATTATTAAATTTCTTGAATTTTTTTGTAATATGCAATAATTTATATAATATATGAATAAAAATTTTCAATGTAAAGTAACACTATAATATAGTATCACAATTTACATGTATAATTATAAAAATTATAATTATATATAATATTAATTATAAAAATTAATATTATTTTTTAAACCATTGGTTGATCTTGGATTATTGGCGTGGTTTCATCTGGATAGTTTAAACCATATAAAGCAAAAAGTGCAGATTTTGCTGCTATTTTCTTCGCATCTTTCTTGTTTTTTGCTGTAATATATATCCATACATTTTTTATATAAAAAAAAAAAAAAATAAAAAAAATAAAAATAAAAAAAATAAAAAAAACAGAAAGAAAAAAAAACAAAATTAAAATAAAAAATTATGTATGTTATATATATAATTTTTAAAACGTTATAAATATTAAATATTAAATATGAATTATAAATTAATCTTTATTACTAATAATTTACTTTAATGTACAAAATATCTTTTTGTATAGAATAAACATATAAATATTTAAAGTAAAAAAGGAATCAAACTATATATACAAAATATATATATTACATTACCTGTTCCCGTATATTCAATGCCATCAATATCAACAGCAAGAGTAAACATTGTATTAGGTGGATTGCCAACACGATTGAGTTCTACATAAGTTAAACCAGGTCTCATTTGATTTAATAACATAACAGGATGTATGTTTGTTGCATTGGGCGGAAGTTCTTTTTGAACTGGAGTTTTTTGAACATGAGAAATTTCTCGTTTGTTTCCTTTAACAGGCGATGGTAATCCTGGTCTTGGAACTGGAACTGATGTTCCTTGATTATGCCATTCGAGGAAAAGTTTATACAATGCAAAGCTAGCTAAAGAACTCCATGGAATTTCATCACTTTCATCAACACTAGTATCCATTGGTGTTCCACTTTCTTCATTATTATCTTCTTTTGATGCATTAGATGATTCTATAGCTTGATTTACTTGCCCATCTGATTCAGCATCCATACGTGCTTTCATAGTTGCAGCTGTCATTTTTTCAAGTAATAAAGCCTTCAATGCATTTTCAGCAGCATTCTGACGAGCAAGTGGCTTAGATAATCCTTGTCCAACATAAGTTTTACCATCAAGCTGTTTTATTTTCATAGAAAAAAATTATTTTATTAAAAATTTTGTCATTTAAAGTACATATGTTGAATTATTTTAAATACCTCTGCATGAACAAGATATAGAGAATTTGGCATAGGTCCTTGAGTTTCAGGAAATGTAAACTGCACTCCAGGTTTCATTTCATTTAATACCATAATTGCATTTTTTGGTTGCAATGTTTTTCTTAGACGTTGATTTAAACGAAGTCGTTTTAGTCTTTTATTTACCCTAACTAAAGATATAAATTTTAATCAATTTATTAAGTAATAATATAATTTATTAATTTTTTTTCAATATTTATATCAGTATATTAATATTCACAATGATTATTAATATCTCACAATTCAACAATAAGTTACTGGAATATATAGTAATAATTCTAATCTTCAAATTTGCGCAGTGAATTATCATCATTATTTCAATAATAATTATATTCTATAAATATTTCTTTCATTTTTTAAAATAATATATATAATTAATTTAATAATTTTTCAAAACAAATTTTTGAATTAATTAAAAAAACTGAACTTAAATTTGCTATATACTTTTTGATTATTTTAGACACTTACATCCAGGTGCCTTACGCCTCCATCTTGGATGTTGTTCTTGTATTTCCATATCTGTATTTTCAGGCACTTGATTTTCATTTTTTACTTCACATATATTACTTGGCAGTGTAGGATTAGAATTAGTTGTTAAAGGAGATGTTGGAGTGGAAACTAATGATTGAGATGATGAAATAGGATTATTTTGTGCAACTGCTGCATTTTGTTGAGAAGGTTGTTTTAAAATTGGTTTTAATCGTTGAGGTTGAGGCTGAGATTGAGATTGTGACTGAGACTGTGATTGAGATTGAGATTGAGATTGGGATTGGGATTGAGATTGAGGTTGTGGCTGAGATTGAGATTGAGAAGAATTTGTAATTGATTGTTGAGGTTGCTTAATTTGTGATTGTGGCAATTGTTGTTGTTGTGGTTGAGATTTCCCTTGTTGCAAATTCCTCAATGCTGCTGGTTGCACTTGTGCCTGTTGAGATTTCCCTTGTTGTAAGTTCCTTGCTGCTACTTGTTGTATTTGTGGTTGTTGCTGCTGTTGCTGCGGTTTAAATGATTGTGAATTTTGTGCACTTCCTTGTTTGTAATTATTTTGCTGATTTGGAGAAGATTGTGTTCCTTGAAAACTGCCTTGCTGATTGTACTGCAAAACATAGGGTGGGTCGCCGCTACACAAGGAACCTGTACGGTTGTGCTATCCCACCAAGGTCTAGCATCGCATATGCATTTGAAAGCAGTCTAATGCTACCCTCATAATTCATACCAACCAAATTTCTTTTATGGCCAATATTTCTTTATATATAACTGAACTGAGTTTATGTATAATAAAAGAAAAAAGATTGTATAACATATAAAAAATAAATAAGTAAATAAATAAAGATTTTTAACTTTAACTCTTTTATTCTTTCTTTGTAATTTTATTGATATATATAGAATTATGAAATAAAATATCATTTTCAACAGAAGTATTTTATATATATTTTACACCAAAAAATTACAAATAAATTCTATTGCAGTTCTAGATAATTCTGTCTTTAATTATTTAAGAAACTTAAGAATCTTTAATTATTTACATATTCTTATATTCTTATTTTTTATGTAAAAATTTTTTTAATTATAATAAAATAATTTAAGAATGAAAGAGTTAAATTAATATGTGTTTTATAATTAATATTAATCTATATGATATGTCAAAGCAATTTACAATTTAAGAAAAACAAATATTTAAACTAATTATTTAATTAAAATTTAACAAATAATAATATTAAAAAAATATAAAACTGAATATAATTTTTTCTATTAAAATTAAACATTAATATTTGAAAAAATATGATATATATATATATATATCATATTATATATATATATATATATATATTATATAAATTAATGAGTTTATTATAAAATATTTATAAAAATGATAATCATTTCTACATCATTTAAACATCAGTTCAGTATGTTATTAAAAATATGGCCTATGGAGGCTATGCTATGTGGGTAACTGACGAACTAGTCCCTGGCTGAATAGACCTCCTCGGTATTGTTGTATAGCTACTATTTCCTGCATTGCAGGGGAGGGGAAAGTAGGGACCACTAATTAGTACATGCAAATGGATGGAATATTGGAAACAACAAATGGAAGAACAATATATTATAATTGTGATGAATCTAAGATATTTCTAATGCTTTCTCTTTTTTTTTCAATATAAAATAAATATATTCCATAATATTTTTCAATATAAAATGTAATGTTTTTAAGAAATAGTTAAGATTTTTAATTTAAAATATTTTATAATATAATTATAGAAAATATTTTGTTTTATTATTATATATTTCATATATTTCTTATTAAAAAATACTTAAAGATGAATGATTCATTTAAATTAATTAACTTTATTTTTATTCTATTAATTATTTACTTTTATTCATATTATTATTTAGAGTATAAGATTTCATTCAAAAAATAATTAAGAAAAACAGTAAAGTATTAAATACTTTGATTATAGAAAAAATATATGATTAATAATTTTGTAATATATATATTTATATACATTTATATACATATATATACATATATATACATATATATACATTTATATACATATATATATTTATATACATATGTATTTTATACATATAAGTATTTTGTGATAAAATTTCTGATACATATACAAAATGATATTATTACATACTTATAACTATATAATATATTTATACATTTATATCTTTATATTCTTAAAACTAATTTATATGTTGATACATGAATTAAAATATTATATAATATATATAAAATATTGTATTATAATAATATAAATCCAAGCAGTAAAACTATTATATTTTCATATTATTTTAAATTATGATATAAATTATTTAAATATACTAAATTATATTATAACATACAAAAAACTGTTTATTTTTTAAATATCAAGTTACAAATATAAATTTATCAAAATATTTTGTATGTAACTTACATTACTATAATTATATATTATATAATTATCAATCTGCCATATAAATATACATATATAAAATATTAAATTCAAAAAATACTTTTTCCATAAGTGTTTAGATAACATGGAAAATTTAAAAAAAGATCTTAAAAATCAAAACAAGCAAAAATTAAATTTAAAAGTTTTCTGAAGCATTTTTTAAACTTATAATAAATTTAATTATATTAAATAAAATAAGATGAAAATAGAGTATGATAAAGAAAGAGATATATTTACTTTTCTTTATTGTTATCTCATTTCATCTAATGTAAAATTAAATTGCTTACAGTTTGAAAAAAGAAACTTTAATGAATATTTTTTAAAATATTAACTTTTATATTTATTTTAATCTCTAAAATCACTCTTTAAATTTTCTATCTATGTCATTAAATATATTTATTATATTTAAATATATTTAAATATTTTGAATATGTATATTATCAAATGTAAATGTATCTTATATTGCAAAAATATGAAAAGCAGAATTTCATTTAAAAATAATATAAATTATTTCAATCTATTTTTAAAATTTCAAATATTAATACTTTACATTATAATTACATATCTTTCATATATATGTATACTAAATGTATAAACCAAATATAAAAAATTTATATTATCTTTAATATATCTATTAAAACAAATAATTAGAAAAAATAAAATAATTTTATTTTTGAACCATTCAAATTTTCATAAATGAATATTTTTATGTTTATTTCTTAAAATATATTATTTTTAATGTTTTATCATATAATGTATATTTTATTTATAAATTACAGAATTATCGAAAATAATTTTATAAATTTATATGGTTAAAATAACATTTATGTTATTATTTATTTACTATAATCATATATTAAAGTACAATATATTTTTACACATATTTTCATTTAAGTAATTTTCTTAAATAGTTTTTGAAAGATATATATATATTTCTTATAATTATTAAGAAAAAATTATATCGTTAAATTATAAGTAAAATAGTATAAAAAATAAGAAACTTACAGTGTTTTGACCTTGATATCCCACGTTCGGACTATTTTGGTTTCTCACTGTAAATATAATATAATATATAATATAAGAAAATTACTAATATTAATTATTAAAATAAATATATATATATATATATATATATATATATATATATATATATATATATATATAATTTTAAAATTATTTATGTTTAAATTGACGTAAGAAATGAAAATATATATATATATATATATACATACATATCATTCATATATACATATATATATACATATATATTTGTAAATAACATATATATTAAAAAATTATTTTTATCATTAAAAAAGTATAATATAAAAATAATTATGTTAAAATATCCATTTTAGGACGCCATTCTTTATAAGCCGGTATATAAATATCGATTTTTTTTATTAAAACTATTTACATTTTTGAGTATTAAAAATATGAAACATATATAAACATATTTATTATATTAAAATGTAAATATAAAATACATATGTATTTGAAATAATTTGATTTTTCTTTTAAAATTATTTAAAGTAACTTACTATTGGCATAGCCTTGACTCTGTCTGCTTCTTGTATACATGCTGAAGTTTCTTTAAGTTAAATTATTTTGGATATAATCAGGTTTAGAATATATAAATATTTTTTTACATTTCATTTAATTTTTAAATATAGAGTAAAATTAATTTATATAAAACACCTATAAATATTATTACTTCCAACTCATAAATTGGAAACGACTTTCTGTCTCGTTACATAGAAGTAGGAAATGACGTTTTTGCTGTTGTCGGAAATGGCAAGTCTACCATATTGATCATTAAGCGCATGCTTTAATAACGACAATTTCATAAATTTAATTAAAACATATTCTTTTGCATTATTATTTGTTTTCTTCATAATTTTTTAAAATTAAATAATAAAATTTTTCATTATATATTATTGAAAATAATAAATTTTTACGTAATTATTTTTTCTATAAATTTAAATGAGTATTATTTGTATTTTAAAATATACAGGAAGTCCTATTTTATAATTTTTTTTATAAAATTTTAGTAATACATTCTAGTAATACATTCTATGAATAAAAATAAGATAAAAATATTATATGAATATATTCATAAATACACAAAATTATAATAAAAATATGAAATGATTGAATCTTTTATTTCATCAAATATTGGTAAAATTTGTAGAAAAAAATTGTAAAAAAAAATTAAAACGTCTATATAATAAAAATAAATAAAAAAAATTTTATATGGTATTAGAAATATGTTATTACATTAAATTACATATTACATTATGTTATTAAATAAATTTGGCATTTTTTTTGTATTATAATTTTTATCAATATTTTTATGTTAAATGTAAAGTAAAAGTAAAATAATTTAGAGAAATTCTTTTATTTACTAATTGTTAAAATTATTAATATTAATTAATTATTACAAAATACTATAGAATTTTTCAATAAAAATTTTTTAATTAGTTTTACAAACAATAGTTTATGTAAATTTATATTATGTAATAAAGAAACATAAAATTTATAAATTTAGAGGATTTAAAATTAAAAAAAAAATATATATATACATCATTAGTTATTTAATTATACCAATAATATATTGTAACATATTTTACAAGATTTAACTTTTTACTATTCAGAAAAATTATGTTATAAAATATTATAAATTTAAAGTAATCCTTCCATTTCTTGCATAAATTGCATATATGCATCATCTTTTGTTTTAGGTTGAGTAGTTCGTATTGGTTGTGTTTCTGGTATCCTTTCTGAAAGTCTTGACAGAGTGCTTGGTTTTTTCTTATCATCTCTTTTTACACGAAGAGAGGTAGGTAAAAATCTTGTAACATCAGCTGCTAAATTTCTAATTTGTGGTTTTGCTTCAATAGTTGTAGTACATTTACCATCTTTATCTTTTCTATTAATTAATTGTGGTGCAGCAGAAAGTACATTAGGTGTTTTAGGTTGTGATCCTGTTCCAGATTGTGTCTGCAATTGAGGATTTCCTATGTTTGTCATATTTGATAAATTTGGCATTTGCATTTGTGGAGGAGGCATTCTAGGCATACTTGGTGGACCAGGTCTTAACATTCTTGGCATTCCTGGTGGTGGACCTATAAATAATTAAATTTTAATTAATATTTTAATATTTTGTATTATACTGTGTCAGTTTTCTTTTTTTTTTGTAACACAATTTTTATTTTTAATAATAATAATATTTAAAGAAAAGATTTTTAATTAAAATATTTATATTATTTTAATGATTTTCATATAATATGTATTGTATATTATATTACATAAAACTGATAATGATCACAAATATTTTGATAAATTATTAAATAATATAATTCATTCTTACCAGGAGGTAAACGAAGTCCAATACGAGGAGGAGGTGGTGGAGGCATTCTTAAATGTAATGGTGGTGGTGGAGGTCTATACATTAAAGGAGGAGGTGGTAATCCCATAGGGGGCATTGTATGTGGTTGTGTATGCTGAGAATGAGAATGTGACGTATGTTGATTATGGTTTGATGAATGATCTGATGCTCCTGGTGGTTCTAGATCTTCTTCTTCTGTTTTATTATTAACAGATTTGTTATTAGATTTTGAATTAGATTCATTTTCTGCTTCAAGTAACGATAATCGAGCATTTAAATCTTGAGCTCGTTCGGTTTCTCGTTTTTTATGGACAACTTCCATTTCACGCATAAATTGGTCAATATCTTGTCCTGCCATGGCTAACATTTTCTGTTGTAAAGTAGTTGGTTTTACTTTAGATATGTCTCTTTCTTTTTCTTTTTCTTTATCAGTATCTTTATCTTTATTTTCTGATTCTTGTTTGTTATCTTCTTTGTCATCCGCAAATCGAATTGTTCTCGATTTTGGTGCTGATTCTTTAGACTATATATAATTATATGATTACATTATTAATAATGTATATATATATAATATATACTATAATAAATATATTAATTGATTTTGAATAAATTTAAATACCTTTTCAGATGTGTCTTCATCATCACTTGATAAATCAGGGGGAGGAAAAGGTGGAACACCAGGTGGTTCTTTATTAGGTGCTAATGTTGGTATAGAAGATGATGTTGCATATGCACTTGTTTTTTTTAAAATGCTTGGTGGAATTGGTATATTCATAAGAGGATGATGTTGTGGTATGTAATGTGGATGAGGAGGATACATATGTGCTGGTGGTTGTGGCATATCTGGTAAAGGTATCTGAGAAGTTAAGGAACCTAAAAACATACTTTATATAAAGTATTCAAAATTTTAAATTGTAAATAATATCATAAATATTGTTAAATACCTGAATACATTCGAGATATATCATTACCAGCTGATGGTAATGGAATTTCATCAACTTGTACTTGTTGTGCATGTCTTACAGCTTCAAAATAAGAAACTAAATCTATTCTTCTACGTTCATATTGGATTAATTGTTCTTTTAATTCAGCCCATTTTTCTTGATCATCTTTTGCCTACAAAGAAACAAAAGTAAAAATGATATATATATTTTAAAATATGTAAATTATCAACATTGATTTCATCTTACCAATAATTTTTGTAGCAAATATATAGTTATTACATAGGAAGTACTTACATACATTTTTAAGACACGGTCTAAAGTCTCCTTTAATTTCTTCCGTTTATCTTTCAATACTTTTTCATTAAGAGGTGGTGGCTGCATAACATTATATTCTAAAAATTATTTAAAATTTTAATTTTTTTTATATACATGTGTATATATTATACAATTAATAATAATTAATATTTTTAGATTTATAGGATATTAAATATTTTACTAACCCATTTGATCTATTTTTTCCATTTCTTCAATAATTTGAGCAGGATCTTTGCCTTTTAAAACAGCAGCACGTACTAACTGTCTCTGTTTTTTGTTTTTCTTTAATTCCTTTTTACGTGCTTCTTTACCTATAATAAATTGGTAAATAATAAATTATAACTTAATAATTTATAATTTTAAAGAATAAATTTTTAGGTTATGTTAATTACTAACGTGCTTGATCAGTGGGATTCATGTATTTCCCACTTTTTGTGGTATTTATTGAACGACGACCCATATTTTATTATTTAATAAAATTACTTAAAACGTAAATTTATGTTGTGTTTTCACAATTTTTATATTAAATAAATTATTATTTACATTCATCATAACTATAGATTCACCATTAATACTGAGAATATACTATAGAGTGTACACTAAAAAAGTTTACTATAGTTTGAATTTATTTGTCCAGTATACATAAATTGATTGGAGAATAGAATAAATTGAGAACACAAATAGAAAAATAAAATTCTAATACTTAAATTCAATTTTCATAAAATATAGTATATACATAATGATTCAAAAAAATTCATAACCTGTTTCTGTTATAAACAGAAGCCGGTTCAATAATAGCTTTACATAGTTAAGTAAGTATGCATTTTTTATTAATTGTGTAAATAATATTTTTTGCTTTACTAATATATAAATAAAAATTATAATTTTAATTATTATTAAATATTAGTCATTACATTAATATATTATAATATTATAATGGTATTAATGAAGATTATAATAAAATATTATATTTATTAGTTTTATTATGAGTGATATATAAAGTTCTTTATATATTGATTGATTTAATACATGATTTTTTAACAAATAATATTAAAAAATATAAATTAATATAAATTAATATAAAATTAAAAATAATTTATAATTGTATAATTATAAATGACAATATATTATAAACAATATATTTAATATTATATTATTAAATTTATGTGATATTACAATATATAACTATGTAATATTACAATATATAACAAAATTTAATTTTAAAAACTATTTTCATAATTAAATTACAAGAAAGAACAGAAAAGAATGTCTCACATTATTGCACATGATATAAATAAAAAACCACGAACAAAGGATATTAAAATACAAGATGATGTTACATTTTTTCAAATGGGATTTTCTCAAAAAATTTTGGATGGATTATCTGTTTGTGGTTTTCAAAGACCTTCACCTATTCAATTAAAAGCAATTCCATTAGGAAGATGTGGTTTTGGTATATATAATTTTTGTTTATTTTATATATAATATAATCTATATTTTAATATTTTTATAAGATTTATGTTATAAATTTAAATTTTAATTGTAGACTTAATAATGCGTGCTAAATCAGGCACTGGAAAAACTTTAGTATTTTGTATAATATCACTTGAAATGATTGATATAGATATATCATCTGTACAAGTATTAATATTAGCACCTACTAGAGAAATTGCTGTTCAAATTGCACAAGTTTTTTCATCTGTTGGTTGTGAAATAAAAGGTTAAAAAAAATTTTAATCAAACTTGTTTTTTAATAAATAATAAATAATAAATAATAGATGAAAATTATAATATGAAAATTTTTTTATTTCAGATTTAAAAGTTGAAGTATTTATAGGTGGACTAGCTATAGAGAATGATAAGAAAAAAGTAAACAACTGTCAGATAGCTGTTGGTGCCCCAGGGAGGATTAGACATTTAATTGATAAAGGATTTTTAAAAGTTGAAAATGTTAGATTATTTGTTCTTGATGAAGCAGATAAATTGATGGAAACAAGTTTTCAAAAAGATATTAAGTTTGTATAATAATATTTATATTGAAGTAAATCAAAAATATCAAAATATTTAAAATATAAATGATTTTCAGCTATATCTTTTCAAAATTGCCATTGAGTAAACAAGTTATAGCATCAAGTGCTACTTATCCAGGAGATTTAGAAATATTTTTACAGACATACATGTGTTCTCCTGTTTTAGTATCTCCAAATAATAATGAACCAATCCTTATTGGACTTAGACAATTTGTAACAATTGTTCCTTCTCATCCAAATGCTATGAAACAGGTGAAATCTTTATATTTTATATAATTATATAATATCAGATTTTATAAATTCATACGTATTTTTGTATTAAACTTTATTAAACTTTATTTTTTTTTAAAGATATTAATTAAATAAATAATTAAAAAATTATTATTAAAGTAGCAAGAAATAATATAAAATAAGTGATAAATATACAATTAATTTATAGATTAATTTGATGTATTAAAATAATTATATGGATATTAAATTTTAGGTTCAAATAAAAGTAGATGAATTAATAAAAATATTTAACAAAGTTCCATTTAAACAAAGTTTAGTCTTTTCAAATTACCAATCAAGGTAAATATTTTTATTTTTCTTATTTTTTTTTTATTTATAATCTTTTATATAATAATATATCACGTTTACATTAAAAATATATAATTATTTACAGAGCTCAATCTGTATGTAACAAGATTAATTCTATAGGTTTTACAGCAACTTTTATTGCTGGAAATCAAAATATGAGTAAAAGACTTGAAGCAATTAATAAATTAAAGACTTTTAAATGCAAAATAATGTTAACAACTGATTTAACTGCAAGAGGTATAGATGCAGATAATGTAAATTTAGTTGTAAATCTTGATTTACCTATAGATGCGCCAACATATTTGCATAGAATAGGAAGAGCTGGCCGTTATGGATCTTATGGTATCTCTATAACAATAATTGCAGAAAATGAAATAGAAACATTAAAACAATTACTAACTTCTGTTGGTGGTCCAAATTTTTATCTATTGAAACTTCCATTAAATTATCCAAATAATATTTGGGCTACTTCCATTACAGAATTTGAAAAACTTTATGCAAAATCTAACATTAATGATGAAAATCATTTTGACATTAAACCTGTCATTAAAGCTATAAATGATTTATCTATAACTAGTATTAATTCATTAAATAATGTAAAATCAGAAGATAATAAGACAACTGATGATGTAAATAAAGAAGTTGTAAAAAAGATGCAATTTTCTAATGTAGAAGAAATGGAGAATAATATAATTAAAAATGTTAATAATTTATATAATCTTTCCTATTTAAAAAATATGCCTAATGTACAAAATAAAATAAAAATTAGTTCTCTATTTGTGCCAAGTACTAATTTAATAGATGAATTTCAATATATTAAAGAAGATGAAAAAGAGAATAGAACTACTGTATCATATAATTTATCTAAACCTAAGGTTATACATATTTTTACATTAAATTTTCCGATAAATAATTCCTCTAACTGGCAAAAACATAATGAAAATGTAATATTTGAAGTTGATTTATCAAATGTACAAGATGATATATCAGAATCTAATATTGATATGATTATTGAGCGTGTAAAATATAATTTTCACAACAAAAATACAGAAGAAACTTCTTTATGTTTTAATTATGTAAGTACTGATGTGTATTCAGAAAATATAATTTCTAATATTATTTATGATAAGATACATCAATTAGATTCAATACAAGAAATTCATCACATTGAAAATACTAATATAACTGAATCAAATAATGTTCAAGATAGAACAAATGCTTTTATTTTAGAAGAATTAAATCTTCGTCTTTCAAACATAAAAAGTTTTAATACATTTTATAATGAAGTAAATTTAAATGATGAAGAAATATTATTGAAACAAGCACTTAATTGGAAACAAAAGCTTGATTTTGAAATTAAATTATTAAATAATACAATGAAATTTATAAAAGAATCTATTCAAAAATTTATATATCAAAAACATATTGAAATGATTACAATATTTTACAAAATACAAAAACAAGCTCTTTTATGTATTTATCCAGAAATACGTAACGATAATGAAATTAATGATACTTATTTATATTTTACAAATTCTTTAGATGAAAATATAATAGAAATGTACAAAGAAATAGAAAATTTCAAAAGTTATAATCGAAAATCTGGAGAAAAGTTTAATGCATATTTTCCATTTCCTCTTAAATTAGATTCATATATGCCAAATCTTATGATTTCTAAAACAGATATGGAATATTATCATAATGCATTACAATATTTATATTCAAATCCTCGTGTTAGAGAAAATTTATTGCAAATATCAAGTTTAGTAGCATTCATTGATGAAACTAAAAAATTTAATTTGATACAAAAATTAGAAACTTTGAAAAACTCTTCATTTGATGAATTATTGATGGTAATACAAAATGAATTACAGGATAAAGAATCAAATAGAAATAAATGTATAGAAGAGAATGTCCAGTTATTAAGACATTACAATGACAAAACTCAAGATGAAAATATTATCAATGCACAGGATATCTTAGATAATTCATTATTTGATATTCAAAATATAAGTAATTCTACAGAAAAAGAAAACGTAATTGAATGTGATGATAAGTGGGATAAAATAAGTACTAATTATAATTCTGACAATTCTAATAATTCTAATAATTCAATATCAGTTGAATTAGCTTTGAATGATTTATTCAAAGTACAAAAATTTAAAAGTTCTGAAAGTTATAATTCTCATAGCAGTGTTTCAAGTACATTTTCTAGTGAAAATGATATTGTTAAGCAACATAGATCCAATAAAAAAATCCATGCAAAAAATAAATTTTATAAGCGAAAGAAGATTCAGAAACAAGAAAATAGTACTAAAGACAAAGAAAAATCTTTACATAAAATAACACTTTATTCAAATAATATGCAATGTAATGAAGGTAATAGATTACTTGATAATAATAACATATATGAAAAACAATTTAAACCACAGATGCAATTAGATTTATCATCCAGTTCAATGACAGATTATTTAAATTTATCTTTAATAAAAACAAATTTATGTACAAAAAATATTAAAAATACAGAATGTATATCATCTAATTGTCAAGAATTGTATGTAGATACATTACAAAGCTCTAGTTCTGTTCCTAAATTTTATGAATATCCAAACAGTTTACATAATTCTATATCTACATCTTTGATAAAAAATGTATCTCAAAGACATTCAGACAATGAAATTCCAACAATTAATATTTGTAAGATTAATCACTTAAAACAAGAAAAATTAGAAAAACCGGTAAATATACAATGTCATACTCCTTTATATAATTATATGTCTAATGTTTCCAGACATTCGTCAAATTGTATTTTTTCAGAGAATGCACTTAATTCTTGTCATTTTTTAAGTAAAAATATTAATGAAATGGAAATTGATCAATTTTTATTTTCACTAAGAACTGAAACAAATCGATTGCATTTAGAACTTTATAATTCTGAAATGCTTTGTAATTCAATGCAAAAGCATAATTGAAGATAGTAAAATAAAATAAATAAATAATATCTTTTGGTGCTTTTTGATTTTTAAAATTATATTGTATAAAAAAAAAGATTAAGAACATTATATCTTAATGTAAATATATATATATATATATATAATAATAATAATATTATCATAATAATCTAAATAAATATTATTATACAATTTATTCAGTATTTATGTTATATTATTAATTTAAAATAGAAACAATAAGAATGTGATAACTCTTATATAAAAATAATATATTTAAAATTTTTTCATTTTTGAAGAACATAATTTTTATATATATGTATTAACATATATATTTGTATATAGTTATTATATTATTTTATAATAAAATTTGTAAAATATATATTATTTGAATATTTTATTTATATATTAATTTATGCTATATTAATTTAATGTACTTTTTTATTTTGTGCAAACTTATATAATAATCTAATATTTTTAAAATATGTAATATGAGCAAAACAAATTTTATTATTCTTTATATTGAATTAAATTTAAATAAAATTTATAATTATTAATAATTATATAATTTAATATATAAAATTTATATAATTTAAATTGAAATTATACTTTTTTTTAAAAACATCAAGTATAATTATTTATCTATCATTGATTTTGATTATAGAAAAAAGTATTAATATAATGAATATATATGTCAATTAAATAAAAATTAACTAAAATTCATAAAAAATATTTAAGAATTTTATTTATTCGAGTGTCATGTACTGATTGTGAGTTAAAGGGATCAGGTTTCTAAGGCGTTTCTTTAAGGGGAATGAGAAGAAAAAAACACCTTACGAAACTCGTCTCGTGAGAATTTGGGGTACGCGCTTGTTATGTCCGTCCTTTATTCGCAAAATAATCGTTTGAGCAGCCCGCCTAGTATACTTCAGTCGGTTACCACGTGCTTTCGCGTGAAGGAGTCTTTTAATCGCGTTCGCGGATGTCGTATGGTATTAATTATTAAACCTATTATAATTGTGTTTTGTAGATTAAATTCGTCTTTTGGATAACTTTAGTTTTCGGAAAGAAACATGTCATTCTCTAGAAAATATTTCAAAAGAATCCCAATTCATATAGTAGAGGACCATGACGAGGTGAGAAACAAATGACCAACGTCTTTCTAGTTTGTTTACATCGCAACTTGTTCTGTCTAAATTTCCTTGTTAGTACACTAGAGGCGCTACCAGCGCTTCAACTACCAATGACGAATTGATCACGTGATCAAAAAGCGTTGAAAATTAAAATCGGATTGTATTAAATTCAAGTGATAATATATTAAGTGATTTTTTAAATAAAATTGTACGCTGTTTTTGTTAGGTTCTACCATTCATTTATCGATGTTTGGGATCGAAACATCTTCCGTTTGAAGGAAATGTATTCGTGCATTTAGATTCACATCCTGATATGCTTATACCGAAAACAATGTTGGCGAACACCGTATGGGATAAAAATCAATTATTTAGGTATTTAAAATTTTTTATTATTCAAATAATAATTCAAATTATTGATTAATTGAAGATTAAAAACATTATTAAGAATAATCTATTTTATTCTTAAATATTAATTACGAATTGAATTAAATATAAAATTAATTTAAATAAATATAAATTACTTGCTGAATATATTTTATTTATATATTCTCTACAATTTTGTTTGTTCCATATTTTTGCGTATTTTTTTCATACATTTAAAATATTATTTATTATAAATTACATATTAATACACAAAAAGAATATATTTTTCAGGATAATAATTTAAATATAAAGAAAAAATTAAATAAAATATTAGATCTCTATTAAGAAAAATCTGTAAGTAATGAAGATGAAAATATTTCAAAGTTAGTTATATTTAAAAAAAATGCTTTAATTTAATTTAATTATTTTTCGTTATATATAATACTATTTTGTAGAAATAGATTTGTCTAATTATTCATTTATTAATTATTCATTATTAAATTAATTAAATTATTAATTATTAATTATTATTAATTAATTAAATTCATTTATTAAATTAATTTGCATTCTAAATTATTTTTTTATATTTAAATTTCAATTATTTTTGAAATATTAAATTATATGTTTCTTTTAACAGTGAAATTAGCATCGAAAACTGGATATTACCCGCTGCGTATGCTGGTCATTTTAAACATTTGATCTGGGTCAAACCACCGTGGGCAAATCAGATAGCTGATGGCGTGACAACCTTTTTCATCGGCAAACATAAGGACAATGGATCAATAAGGTAAGTTCAGATTTTACTAATTATTTTTTTTTCATTGCATGTTAAATGGAATCATATTTATAAATGTATCAAAACTTAAGATCGTTATTACTTGTATTTATTACTCGTATTTACATTTCTTATTATATCGTGCAAACATATAAGCATAATATGCGTATAATAATTATTTATTATTAATTTTATTTTATGATTAGATTCATATAGATCAATATATATTTTTATATTATTAATCATAAATTATAATATTTATATTATTTATATAATAATCATATCTTATGATGATTATTAAATATTATAAATATTATTTTATCATACAATTATAATTAACTCACTTTTTCGTAAACTCTTAATTGTAATTGTATAGAATTAAAAGTAAAAATTTATAGAAATTTCTAAAAATAATCAAATAACAAAGCGCGATGAAAATTTCTAAAAAAAATATGAACAAAAAAAGAAAGAAATTTAAAAAAAGAAAAACGAAATCTTTAAATAATTTAACATGATATTTTCATTTTATAAAATAAGAATAATAAATAAATAAGATAGATTTGAACCATTATGCTTTTATAGTGCCAAGTTTAATACTTTTTTTATTATGATATATCACGCGAGATGTTTATAGAATACATGGAACATAATTCGTTAAGTATTAGATTAAATTTCAGATAAAATATAGTTTGCCATCGAGAATTATTTTTCACAAGATTGTGCTAGGATTGTGTCCGTTCTTGAACCGATTAGCATATATGAACACGCTATTTCGTATATATTTAGAATAGTATAATATTACATGTGTTCTTTTCTGTATTGAGACAAGCATCAGAAAATTGTCGACAGATGGTACTAGTTTTGGTAACAAAGTATTACATTTTACCATCGCCGTTAATCTTCACTTACATGATAACTCGTATTTTTTTTTAATAATAAATTATGATTAATTAATATATTACCATAAATATTGCATGTTTAAACTAAAGTATTATTGCACATTTTAAATTAAATCTTTCGATATTAAAAAATAATATTCGAAAGTTAAAAATGAGTTATTTTTCTAACATCATGTCGCAGAAAGATTATATATATAAAGTACTATAAGATTTGATTATGAAATACATATATCTAAATCAATAATTGTCAACTTCTACAAAATCTAATGAATTTTGATTTAAATTTTAATCATTGATCTTTTACGAATATTAACTTAGGAGAAAGAGATTGTGTTTAAAGTATGATTCATGAACTTAAATGATTATTCAATAAAATTATCTCATATCATTTATTTACAGTATATTTATATTTATTCACGTTTTTTGTTTAATTTTTCATTTAAATGGCTGAATATAATATATATGTATTTTTATCAATCTAGTTTTCATAATCCAATTACAGACAAATTAAATTAAAATCACTTTTAACAATCCATTATTTACGAATAAAAATATTTTTGATTATTTTTCAAATGATTAAAGTTGTGATAAAAGTATGATAAAAAATAAAGTATGATTAAAGTTAATTGATAATACTCTGTAAAGAACTAATTATGAGTATCATTATGATGACAAACGTTACATTAATAATAACTAAACTATAGAAATTCATGCAAATATGAAAAATTTAAATTTAAAACACAAATTTTTGAAATGCACAAATCTTGTACAGAGCTCGAACACTTCAAAACACAACTTTAAAAATTGAATTTTAAAATTAACATTTCATAAGCCATAGTGAATTTATTTATTTCTCAATCTCAAGAGTTTAAAAGACTTGAATTTTTCAAATCTTAAATCGCAAGATTATCTCTTACGCTTAAGCTTTGTAAGTTGTTAATCTTCGAGATTTATATTAACTCACACGATTATCGATAAAAAATTTGTTGATAAACATCAATGGATATTTTATACACATAAGAATGCTTAATTTACTTTTCAATTTCTAAATGATTAACTGTAATTTGTTAATACAAAATATTATAATACGACTCGAAGTTTGTACAATAGTTCGGAATGGTTCAGTTCTGGTGAATACCGCGAACGTCTTTGATATCGGTTTACGGGGATCAGAGGAAGGTGGGGAACATACATCGCGATGAAAAGTCATCACAGTCGGTTAATCTACCACAGAAGGGGTAGAAGTTGGTTGACAAGGCGGGTGGGAAGGGATAAAAGGAAAAAGACAGGTAAAGTAGCAAAGGGAAGCCGACACGGTGCACCGCGGCGATATCTGCCAAGAAACTGGTGGCCGTGATGTAGCGTTCCACCGGGACTTGAGTTATGTTTCTCGAATTACTGTGGATATATGTCCGTGTACCATGAGTGAAGCATGCGAATTATGCCGTTGTCGAGACCTCTCCATGCGCTCCATGTACACTTTCGTTGATTCCTTATCCGATGGATACTTTGATTACATCGATTTCCGCGATTGTTTGGAATCTTAGCTATTCTTAGCTAGATTGGAAAAGACATTCACGAACGAATTCGATAATTTCAAATATTCGTTAGAATATTCTTGGCTATTCGGAGAATTAGATATATAATTAAACTGACCATAGAAATTGGAGTGAATTTACTCCGAATGATCAACACGTACATATCCGATTAAATTTTTATTTGTATATCGAAGGAATTTTCGTTATTTTTTTATTTTTTTTATTTTTTTAACGAAATACCAAGTATTATATCTATATAACCCTTCTCTATATAAAAATTTGGATTATTTTATATAGAGTTGTTATTATTTTTTGGATTATATAATTTATTTAATAAAAATGAAATAAAATTTGTTGCAATAAAAATAACTAAAATTTCGTCGTTGATTACCTTAAACGCGTAAAAGCTTTTGATAGCATCTTGGATCATTAACTATACGTGTAGCCATTAAAGTGAATTACGACAACAATTTGCTCAAGTTACTAATAATTGCCCCTCTTCGTATGATCGGGATATCGTGGGTAGAATATTCTCTCGATAAAATCTAAAATACGATGCCAATGATTGCTTTTCGTCGAAGTTATACATATGTAATCACGTGTACCCACGCGCAGGTGCTGATCGAGAGTGGATCGATTTGCATCGTTGATCCACAGTATTCGTTACTCCTAGCTTTTTGTATATTTTGTATGAATTAACACGATTGAAATTATGCACGACGATTCTCCTTTTGCCGAGGTTACGTGATTAAACGAACATTTTTTTTTAATCTTCGACCACTTTGAGGAATTATCGTTCGTATCATTTCCATTTCAGAGTTTTTCAATGAATTCCAACGAAAACGCTCGAGCTCGGATTTGGAATCGAATATTTTTTGCGCCCGATTAATTAGTGGAATTACTGGAATTTACAATTTAATGAATTTGAGATCGTAGATTTCTAGGTAAACGCTTCCTTTCGCGTCTTTTGGTCGAGGTGTTTATCTCATTGGTGGTTACGTAATTCTCACGCATCGTTGCAAATAAAATTGTTAAAAAAAACTAAAAACACATAATATGAAAAATATATAAAGATTCTGATATATAGTGTAATAACATACGATCCGAGCAAAAATACCCATAATAATTGAATTACAATTACAATTTACCATTAAATTCTTTCATTTTCATGGCGGAAAGTTCGTTCTTTCCACGTGCTTTCCCTTCGCCTTGATTCGCCGTTGACTCTCTCTCCCTTTTTTTCCTTTTTTCTTTTCTTTTTTTCTCTTCGTCGTCAAGAAAAGAGCTCAAGAAGCTCGTGGTCGTGGGGAGGCCGCGACAATGGACAATGGCGCAATAATCTACAATAGAGATCCGCTTGGAGATTCCGTGTCGAATGAATAGGGCCCCTAGGACAATCATCTCGTAAACTCGGTCTCTTTGCACGCCCCTCCCCTATCGCCCCGCGTTCGTGTGTTCCGTATTTCACCGTTTCGTGGTTCTACGCACGCAGAAGAATCCGAATCACCTACTTATGCGGCAACCTAACGTTCTAACTAAACAAGTATCGTGCATTCGATGGCGGAGCGCAACGTGACCTAGGCTACTTTGTAACTGGCCACGGACATTTCCCGAATCGTATTCACAACCGAGTTCCTCCTCGGTCTTGTTCACCGAGATGCTGGTAAAAAGTGTTCACCGTCCAGTCGACAAATTATTTGCGAAACATTCGTAAAGAGGAAGAGGAACGTTTCTCGCTCTTTCGAAAAATTTCAATAGCTGAGCAGGCTATTACGCGTAATCCTTTTTCCTCGCGCGCAACACTTGAGATTTTTTCAGATCCATCAGAAAGAGAGAGAGAGAGAGAGAGAGAGAGAATTGTTGGCTATCTTAAACGAACGATAACGATAACTCTCGGACCTTCTCGGAGGAATGTGATTCGCACTTACGTAATTAGGACCTCTCCGCTCCTTCGGGGATCTCGAGCATTCCTCGAATTTCTAGAAAAACGACCTCGGTGTCACGGAATACGCGATCGATGTAACGCGTAGCAGTCCCCATACTAACTATACCTAAGGAGTAAATACCTTCAGCGGCTCGAGAGAGACTCGACTTCGCGTCCCGGTTCTTTGAATACCGGTATGGTAGAAGCACGTCGAGATTTTCACTCGGTGTCTTAATCGCATAACTTGTTCCCGGTAATGCAAGCGTGGCTTATATTTCCTCCTTTTTTTCCTCTCCCTCCTTCTCCAGGAACGTTTATCCCCGCTTAAGGAACGCGGCTAAGGAGAAAAGTTCACGGATTGTAGAGCACAAATTGTTCTTTTGCGCGTAAAAGTCTTTGTTTGCCGCCACCCCGGCTGACCAAGTTTATTCGCTGTTTATCCCTGTTGCGCGAATAATTGTTTGCGGAAATGTTCACATTCACCCGTGAAATTAGACGTTAATTAAATATCCATGAGATAGTTGGAATTTTTATTCCTTCGTTTCTTAAATTATTCATCGCGCGGATGTGTGTTTTTACCATTACACGTTTAAGAATATTCGCGTGGAATTTCAATTTTTTTCTTTTTCTCTCTCTATCTCTCTCTCTCTCTCTCTCTCCTTGAAACCGTTCTCATCGAAGATTTTTTTCGTATTAAACTTCGTTGCGCTTGTTCGGTACGATAGACATTCGCGTGGATTGAAAATTTTTTTACAAATTTCCAACTTTACGTTCGGGGATCGAAAAGAAGAATGAAATGGAAAATAGCATTTATTTTCATGACGTTATCCATTGATCTCGCTTAAAAAAAAAAAAAAAAGGAAATTATATTATATCACCTTTTGCAACAACGCCATTTTGCAACAACAATAATCGCAGCCGCTAATTGAAATCCCTTTCGATTCTCCTTTGTGCGCGTTCTTTGCGTCGATCTTATCAACTTTTCCCATCCGTGATCCGTTGCGAAAGCGAATGTCAAACACATTTTTACAAGCGAAACGAAGAAAGCTATCGGTTCGAAGCGAAGGTCGCGTGCAATTAACATAAACGCTTCGTGCAACTTGAAGGCGTGACGTCGCAGATTCGAATCGATAACGCATCGTGACTGCATCAGGTTGCATCTGCACGTGCATCGCGTGTGCCGCGCCGTGAATTCGTTCCGTGAGATTCCTAGGTGAACGTTAGAGAGATCTGGTATCGTCCAATTGGTAGCCTTGATTTCCATGGCATCCAATCGTTGATGATGGTACACTTTCCTCGGGAAGAGGTGGCTCAACTGCCGCCACCAGAGTAGGAGGACAGAACGCTCGCACGAGGTGGGAGAAATTCGCACAGTGGATGGTGAATGCAATCGTCAGACATCGTCTTTCCTCATTGACTACTGCAGAAACGACGAATGATTGTTTGTTTTTTCTAATTGCACGTTTATTTAAGAAAAGTGTTAATTCGTTGGACGATCAATTCGAGATTTCGCAATGATTGGAATTTTTTTTCAAATATGAATAATATTTATCTTTTCTCTATTTTTCTATGGAAGATATTGAAGATACGTAGATTTTTCACGTATATCAATTATAAGTCATACATAAGTTGTGAATGAATTATTAGTAAGTTATTATATACGGGAATTATATACAGTTTAAAAGATGATAACAAACTCCTTTTTTATATCTATTTCAAATTCTCGATCTACGAATTTTTTTAGAACAATTTTCTTTCCCAATCTTCCGAACGTACAGTTACCTTGGTCTAAAAATAAATTCCATACCAATTTTCTTCTATCATACGAAGCTATTAATCTTATCGTCATTAGGAATCCTGTTCATCCATAATATATCTTCCATAACGCATTGCTACACGTCATCGAGTTTAGAGAAAATTATCGCTCGTTTACGGATAGGAATGAATTCAATCAGTGGGCGATCGTTATATCCTATCCAGCTCGAGATCCGATCATTTCTCGTAGCGGTTACGATCCGATCTCATCTTACCGTCGATCCATCATAATTAATCCAGTTGAATGAAAACGTACGTGTATATATTCGAACGGAGCAAGCAAGAGCGATATGTCTGGGGCAATAGTAAACACCCCAGGTGCACCAGGAACCTGCGGATGTATAATCACCGTTAACGTATAAAAGGGTGTTGGTTTTAAAGAGTGTGCTCGAGGTGATGGCAGGTCATGGCCGGGAAGGTAGCACACGTCTCAAGTCGCAGGAGCGTGGGCGCCAGTTGGCATATCACGATGCCGTCGTCAGGTTGCTCTACACATATCGCCGGCTCTTGATGAAAAAGAACAAAAGGGGCCGCCACCAACGTGGACCGAAATCGCTCTCGCCACGATTCGATCTTTCTATCGATTTTTCCCCTCCTTTTCGGCCAGTTCTTCTTTACCGATTGATTCGTCATAGGTTGGTTCCATTAGTTGATTAACATCGAGAAGGGTACATAAGTATTTGAATTGTCTCGAAACCGGATCTTTTATTGGATAATTTTTGACACATTTTTTTTTTATAAAAATTATATCGAAACTTCCTCGATCGATTCGCGTATTCGAACGAGATCTTGTTATATGGATTGAGAGGAAGAGGATCATACTCTGGAATTCCAACTTCGAAACAACGCGTATGTTTTCTAGCTTGAAAATTCTAAATGCTATTTTTAAAGACCTGTCTCGAGACCGTTTCAAGTTTCAAACTGAGTTTTTTTTCCTCACCGCGTAAATAAATTCGAAGCGATTCGAAGTGTTTCAAATCCCATTGTTGCGTCGAATCTCATCGGAAGTCGACACGTTCAAGCGTTTGTAATTGATTTTACGAATCGCATACGAATGAATCGATGTCTATCGTGGTAATCCTTGTCCGGAATGGTAAAGCTTCTGACCGAGAGATCGTCCAGCACTTCTTGGAATTTAGCGGGTAGTCTTGTTGCGAGATCGCGGTTGAAAAGAAAGAAAAGAAAAAAACGTTCGCGGTAACTCGAATGATAATTAGAGCAGGATCGGATGGAATTTAGGCCGCTGGGTCCGATCAGGCACGCACGCTTAGCCGGAAGCCTATTAAGCTGGAATTTCATAATGGGGGAGTGCCTGTTGACTATAGTTTCGATGGGTTATGCAACTTTTCCTCGTTACGGCGAACAATCGAGTCCGCTTCGAACGTAGGAATTAATTATTCGTTTTTTGCGGCGATTAAAATATGTTTATTATTATTATTTTTTTTTTACAACTCAGTGTAGTAAACAATGGATAAGAAAATATAAAAATTGGATCGAAAGTTTTAGATTGGCGCGAGAAGAATTTTCAAGAAGCGTTTTATTTAGCTTTTTATTTAGTATGTGTAAGTGAAAGTAAATTTTATAGATAGAACTGATTAATTTTGTTATTTTATATTTTATAAAGTATTGATTTTTACGAATATCCATAATAATATAATCGTTTTAAAATAACTTATTGAGTAAAAATTATAAGAAATAGGGGATATCTCTAATCAAATGTTTTTGCTTCGAATTCTTTTAATAATCTTTTGTGGTTTATATAAAAGTTACATCGAATATCGAATTACATTCATAAAGATTTACACTTACAAGATTCTAATATTTTACCACCGATCTAAAAAAATAAATTTTTTCATCGACTCGAACAAGGAAATGTTCCCCTCAAGGGATTTCCTTGTACGAAAATGGACAGGAAGTTTTACGTCCGCGTTCCAAAAGTGGAGCAAATAACTATGTATGTAATTAATATTGATGGATATAGAAGGTTAAAGAAGAAAAAGGGAAACCGATTTCTTCGAGAGCAGATGTCTGTTGTAAATAAGATGGTGTACGCGATAATTTTGGTAAATGTAATTCCGAGAAATTACGGATACGTTTAATGCGAACAATAACGGATAAGGCCCTCGTTGCCATGAGCATTGCGGCCTCCCCCAATTACATTCGATTCTTGGTATTGCATACGTTCGCATGACTCGTTTCTTAGATTCTTGAACAGAGATACGCGTATTTGCCGGGAGGTCCGATCTGGATGATGATGATTATGATGATGATGAAGATGATGATGATGATGATGGAGAGATGGTGATGGAAATTGCGATCGTGTCAGTCGGACATACATCTGTCCCTTGAATCTTGAACTGTACTGCGCAGAATTAAGTTGTGTTCACGGTGTGAACGATATCTTGGGTAAGCTGGATACTTTGTACCCACGAAAAAAAAAAAGAAAAGAGAAAAATATAAGCGAAATAAGCAGCTGTTGTAACTGTAACTACAAAGGAAAGGATATATAATTGCGATGAAAAATATACCGTGCAACGCGTTACGTTATAGGCAATCTATGTACTCGAGCAATTTCTCATCTTTCTCCTCCCCAATTTCTCTCCATTTGAAGTAAGTAAATTTGAAAAAGAAATGGTAATAACCTAGAGATAGGTGATTTCGTTATTTGTCACAATCTGGCAATCTTTGCACGTAACGCGTGAAACTTATGAAATTCATAAATAAGACGCACGAGTCTACTATCGCGTTATTATTACGTCACACGAGGCAAGCGGAAATTAATTCTATTCTTTATTTTTCCATTCGAGACAATTCGAGAAACAAATACTCGTTCCAACCACGTAATAAGATCGAGTATTTTTAACACGCCGATAAAAAAATATATATATGTGATATCGTTTCTATCATTTAATTCTCTTTATTATATCCTAGAAAATCAACGGGATCTAAAAGAACGAAATTCCATCGTTTATCAATATACGTGCTCTCTCGATTATCCGGTATCGAGCCGGGCTCATTGAAAGCCGAGCTACACGCAATTGAAATATGAAGACAGCTCAATGAACTCTTTCATTTTTCTACCGCGTTTACTGTCAATAGAACCTAGCTCTGGTATTATAGCGGATCGAGATCATAGAGAGAGAGAAAGAGAGAGCGGTATTCATGTATATTCGTTCGAGCTTGCCGCGTGTTTCAAATCTCTGAATGATTGGCCGGCAATGGCCGCCCGATTAAAAATCGGAGCAAAATAACCCACGTGGCTCGCGCGGCTCTGGACACTGACTCGTTCAATGCACGAATGCCCGAGAATGTCACGTTACAGCGAGTTTTACTTATCTATCTGACTGCGAGCGAGGTCGCCCTGTCAGAAGCAGCCTTGCAAGGCTGATACCACCTCGTCAACCTCGTACCCACGGAGAGAGAACGGTTATTTCAGTTGCCCCCTGGAAAAATTGCTTCCCACTGGAGCAACATGGGGGATTCGAGAATAGAGGGAGGAGGAGGGAGGAGGGAATGCGTGGTATTCGAATTGCGGCTGCGCGCAATTGGTTCGAAAGAGGGCCGGGCAACCCCGCGTTTTCTTCTTTTTTTTTTTTTTTACGTTTTTCTTCTTTCTTTAGCGCGCATAACGTATCGACGTCGGTTCTCGCTTCACGCTCACGCGGTTTCCAATAGTCACGATCCATATTTAAATACCGGACGCCAGTATTAGGCCCTCGACTCTATTATTTCATCAACCAGATGCGTAATAAAACTCGGTGCAACAGCTCGCTGGAACTGGAATGCTGCATGTTGCGCAATGTCGCGCTGTTTCCTTTCGGTGCATCGTAAATCTATAAACCCAGCAGCTGTTCAGCCAGCCGATCGTTCGAATTTTCTAACCGTTCTTTGTTGTTAAATCGCACCGTTATTACGCACTTGTCGAACGGGTACGTACGTTTACCAGAAATCTTTATTATCTATCCATCGGGCAAGCGGGAAAAACAATCTGCCCGGATCTTGAGAATTTTTCCACAACTTTGCAAGACTTTTTTAAAAATCCCTTCTTAATTTTAACCGAGCAGATACACCGAGCATAACGGTTCGATCAATAAACAGATATTCTATCGCGTTCAACGAATATTTATAACATTTTTCTATTCACGGATCCAGAGGTTTCCAGAATCGGGTAAAGGGTTCGTGTGTGACGAAATTATACGGTGACGGATTATCCGGCCGGCCGGTCGTCGGCACGCCACTGAAAGCGAACGTACGCTGGGTTTTTGATCTTACCGCGACGATTTGTACCCGCGATCCACGTATAAGAAGAACGTGCCCCGGCGAGCCTGTAGAAGAGCATCCTCTCTCCTCCAACCTATCTCTTCTCTTTCCACCGCTTTTTCTCCGCTCTGTAGGACCAAAGGGAGATAGATACATAGAGAGAGAGAGAGAGAGAGAGAATCCGCTGCCGTCCCTCAGCCGTTGACAAATAGTCGTCGTGGTCTTTTCCACGTATAGGAGCGTACACGCGGCCTTCTGCCGTGCTCGCCTCCCTCCACGGGCTTTCGCGATTTCTTTTTCACCCTCGTCGTCGCGCGGTTTCACCGTGCGCATAATTGCCGGTGGGTGTCTCGCGTGAAATGTGCAGCTGCGCGCATGCACATTCAGACGTCCGTCAAGGTACGGGGACGTTGGCGCGTAGGCAGCCGATCCAACGACCACGAAACCACGGGGGGATAAGGATCGTGGCATCGCTTTTTCACCCATTTCTCCTCCATTTTTTATTCGTTCTCTTTTTTCCCCCCTTCCCCTCTCCTCGATCGGATCGCAGGAAGAGGAGATACCGGTCGAAAATTGCAAATTCATAATTTGCCCGGGTATCGCGTTTCTTCCGTCTTAACTCGTCCCGCGATCAAACGGCCGGGGGGACAATTTAAGTTAAGCGTGTCGCTTCGAATTATTCCCGCCTCGCGTATCATCGCCGTATTTTCGAAGCGGGCTCGTTCTTACCTCGTTTCTTTTTTCTTTTTTTTTTTTTTTTTTTTTCGAGAGAAAGGGAAGGTTCGTTGTAGATCGAAATGATTCATTTGTAAGGGAGGAAGGGGGGGGTTAACGTCGGTTACACTTTGTGATAAGCAACGCCGACGTGGATATATCGGGTTCGTCGTATGTCTGATAATATCGCTTCGTGCTCCTTGTACCTTCTATTTGTTACGCTTTACGTTACAATGTTGCGCGTTGCAAACGAATTCGTACTTGTGAATACGACGATTTCTGGTCGGAGCGGCGGATCATCGATTTTCATCGCGGTAGAGATTTAAGAACAAGATTTTTCTTTCTAAGATTGAATCGTAATTATATTTCGTGCAATTTCGTGCAATTTTTAAAAAGGTTTTTCGTCATAGAATTTTCATTTCTCATAAGAGATGCATCACTTGCAATGTTTCTATATATATATATATATAATATTCGTATAAATTTAATTGAATGACACACATCATCGTAAACATTATGTACCCGATTTCGTTTTGCACAAGATGATTGACTTAGATAAAAGATAAAATATATTTGAAATTTTTAAGCTTGTTTGAACGAAATATTATCCCATTACTTTTGTCTAATATTAGCAGCTCTTGGAGAAACAATATATAAATACTTGATTCGATCCACGTTGTATCTCACGTTCCCTTAATTCAAAAGGTCGATCCATCAACGCGCGATTTTCCATCGCGCGAGAAGTTATCGTTGATGGAGGAAAGATGTCGTAACTCATCAGATCGTATCCAAGTGTTTAGATTTGGCGCGAGGCACGCACTCGTGCTTGTAGTTGTACGTACGCACTAACTCTTTGCTCTGCGATAAATTGTGGCATGCTTTGCCAGGATGTACGATCGTCCACCTCGTTGCGAGTGTATTAGGCCACGTAGTAGTAAATCTCGAATTTTTTCCCGCGTTGAGCGCACGTGAAATGAGGAGAAAACGTTGCAACGTGTGCAGCCAAAGGAAACAATGAGAACGAGATGCATGGGAGAAAAGGCACAAGAGAAGGCACAACAAAACTCGATATATGTTGATATTGATTTCCTACGTACACCTTTCATGTCGACTCGATTTTACAGAGAAAAAAAAAACACAAAAATATCAATCTTATCTATCGAATTATTACATTAATACAAAGTTAAAATGCGACGAAGATACAGATTGCGATTGTTCAGTCGCAAATTTCAATCGGTTGTAACTAACATATGAATGAATCACAAGCGGTATAATATATTCGTATATACCAACTTTTCCAACTTTGTTGAGCAGAGTCTTGGAATCGATTTGCGCAAACTGTTCCACGAATGTATTAACATGGTGCGGAGCTTAGAGAGGCGAGGATGGAAAACAAAATTCTTCGTGGAAGTTTCGAATGATGAATTGCCGGATTATTTTTTTGATGGTGTTCGGGGTCTATAACAATCTAGCGATACTTTAGAGCGTAATTTTCCGCGACGTTACAAGTCGGCGAGACGGAGATACACGCGAGAGATTTATAGCGTTGTCGCTGCAATGATTTACCCTTTTTTTTCTCTCTCTCTCTCTCTCTCTTTCTCATCGATGCATTCCGTGAAATCTTGGCAGAAATTTGGAGCGAATCCATTAGCGGGACGACAGGGTGCGAAATTAAACGTGGTGAGAGGTAAACGCCATTAGGGGATGCGGGAAGATTTATATTTTTGTGGTTGGCTCGGTTTCTCTCGCCCTGTCCGGTGACGAGATGATCGTTTGATTTATTGAAAATAGATGAAATCCCCGCTTGGCTTATACGCCGTCTAGTTTCTTAATTGTCCAGCCAAGATTTTCTGATAATTTTAGAAATACTAATTTCCTCTCATTCATCTATATCACATCGTCCATTAGTCCGCGTGTATTTTAACTAGGAGTTAAAACTAACTGTTCAAATATATAATTTTCTAGAATTAAATTGTAGGAAATATATCACACTCGAAATAGATGCCAAGCAACTTAATATCAAACAATAGATGGAATGTTTATTTCTTGCAATATTGTAATTTCTTTATTTACATTTGTTCATTATAATATTTGCATCAATATTGTTTATCTAAATTAATTTGCAAATTGAATAGGATTGTTTTACATTATTTAAGAAACAATGAGAATGTGTTTTTCTTCAGCATCATCCTTTTTCTTTCGTATATAATTCTTTATTATTATTTAATCATCATAAAATTAATATAATTGAAAAGAAAATATAGAAATATAGAGTAGAACTTTTTAAAAAATATTCATTTTAAGATTGGAGATAATAAATTTCATTTCAAAAGTTATGAAATTCGATTCTTGGAATTAACTTTTTTTTTTTTTTTTTTTTTTTTGTATCACGAGCTATGTTTAAAATCATAAAGTTAACCGTGTGGCATTTTCTTTAATCTTTCACCGTGAGATTTATTCGAATTTGGATCCTTCTAACGCATGTTTCTTGTTAAGTGCGTAATAAATTCTGAAGTATTAATTAATTATGAAGTATGCGCGTAAATCTGTTTGTCTACGAGGATACATTGTACGAGAGTAAGTCTATAAAGTCTAAATTTAAATGCTGTTCATCAACCGGTATTATTAGAAATCTACTTTCAACGTGTCGTAATTGTTGCATTGCGAACCATCCCGGACCAGTGTGGACGCACATTTGTACTACACTGATGGAAAGCATTTATTTCTTTTAATTGCATCGCGTTATGTTTATAATAGCAACGAGAATTTGATGTAGATACCCAATATATTTTAGAAAGAAATATAACTGGAATTTTCAACGTTGCAATCTAATTAAAATGTTAAATGAATTAAGCAAACATTCAACTATTAAAACGTTGATCGAAAGGACTTGTTCTTATAAAATTACGTATAGTGGAAGGAAATATACTTTCAATATTCAATGTATAGATATTTATAATAGCATTTTAATATTCATTTTATTGTGCAAAGCTTTGAATAACAAATTGATAATAAAATTTGATAACAATAATGACTTTTATATCTTTTCACGATAGCTAATAATGTATGTCAAAACCACGCACAAATCACTCACACACTTCGATTCTGTTGTGCGAAGCTTACATCATTCTGAATGCTTATTAGTCAAAATTTATTCTCTATATAAATATCTTTTATCGCTTTTCACTGGAAAACCCCGATGCATCAATTATACTTCACGCAAAAGTCTTAAATCCATACAGTCGAAAATTTCTTGTTTATTTTATTACTTCTTGCTCAACTACAAAATTTAAAAACTTTTATCTCTTCTATCCGAGAGATTAAAATATTACACATCAAGAAAATGTTCTTCCTTCTAAAAATGCAACTTGAAAAAATTAACTCAAACCAATATCTCTCTTTAAACAACGTTCGTAAGAGACACTCTATCTATCTTCTGAACAAAAACACCTTATACACGCTTACCTTTCTCGACCTATTAAACACACACTGGGGAAAGGGATGATAATTCTTCCTCGAAATTATCCCTGCTCTCAATCGTGGATGGTATAATATTTGCCAGATGTGCCGCTCATATAGCATATCGTTTTCTAGAAACGCGCCGGCATTCCTCCATTCCATCCACTCTCTTCCAGCGAAAGGTTGCCCTCTGAATTATTGCCGGCGCATCGATCCGAGTTTTCACTTGGAAGCTGGCTCGGTTAAAGCGGTACACAGCGCCATTCCGTTGCCCGCGATCACCGTCCACGTTGTTTATTATGCGTTTGTCTTACTTACGCACCGGGCCGGGATTTATTACCCGGGTACACCTAAGTTTTCATTGAACAACCCCGAGACCTCTCGCTCGTAAATGCTGACGAGCCCGCCGGGTTCGCAGCTAAGAACTTATTTGGAGTCGGTTGCCAGCTTGCAAGAAGAGAAAATTGCTCATTGTTCCAGATTTCATCTCTTTTTCTTAGCCACTTTTAACCGACTGCCGGACTGCTTTCGACGCCAAATACGTATCCCTAGTAATGTACTAATGGAGTTTGAAACGGAGTCTAGTACGATCATCGCGAGAACTTCTTTTCGATAGTTTCTTCGTTCTCTTTGGCTTTGGGTCTCCTTCTCGACGCCGACGCAAGAACGAGTTCGATTTATTATCGGGAATACTTCTTATCTTATTATACGAGGGGTATATATATAAAGAGTTGTAAAATGGAATGATGAAAGCTTTATGAAAGGATAAGTTGAAATAAGAAGCGAGTAAGAAGGTGTTAGTTTTTTTTTTGATGATGAAGATAAAGATCGTCGTGTGGCTCAATGCAACAAGAGTCATCTTCGTATAATAGTCTGTAAAAAATTAATTATACGAGATTATAGGTACCTGTTCCATTCACTTTCGTAAAAGTTAGTTTTCCAATAATTTGTTTATAATCCCATGATTTAAGAAAAACTTCATTAAACGCGTGAACTTAGATGTACCTGAGATAGCTCAAACGATGAATTCTTAATAAAATACTCGAGTAGATTTCTCTTCTTGAATATGTAATTCTTTTTCGATAACCTCATCGATCTCTTCTTTAGATAAATCTTTTCAATGCTTCTCGCCGCGGGGTAGAAAGTGTGAATTAAATTTAGATACTTTATATCGTATCTCGCGTTCGAGAAAGAAAAATTTTACATCTTACGTGATAATAAATGAATGAACTTTTAGAAGGTATACTTTGTCGAGAATTCGATTTCGATTTTTCCAATCTCGAATCGAAGAGAAGATAGAATTATTGTCCAATTCTTATTGTTTATAATAAAAGTATCCTGTATAAATTAACATGTGATATATTTGTAATTTATTCATATGGAAATTACGAAATAATGATTATTTGATCGATTGATACGACGAGACTCTATTAAATTTTAATTTTCAATAAAATCTGACATTAAACAATGGTTTAATTTGTTGATCTCATTATTTCACAAAAAATTGGAATCAATTGTTTAAACTGTTGGAACATAGTGAAAAAATAATCGTAATCTTCGTAGGATTATTTTAAAGATTGGATTCTTTACTTTTACATTTCTCGTAGAGAGGATCTTTATAAAGAGAAGGTTTCAATTTTCATAGTGATTTTTGTTGCATAAGAAATTTTTTGAATTTTTTAAATCCTCTTGAAGAGAAGACAATCTTCGATCTTTTCAATCACTTGTTAATGTAAAATGATTTTCAAGGAAATTTAACTTAGAGACACGAATCCTCCACAGTGTATCATATTTTTATAGCAATTCAAAGATTGATAACTTGAACTTTGTCCATATAATTACAAACAACAGTATTTCTATCACGATTCAGAGGAATCTTTGTTCGTTATCTATACCGTATCGTAATTAACGATTAATTACCGACTTATTTAATAGAGTTGGAACCTTTTCTCGATAGATCCATTGGTGGATCAATTGGCTCGAGCTCTAGTTTAGTATTAATTAGCTCGCGCTTGCTTCGACCTCCTGTGTGTATGCCTTGTTAATTATCGTCCAAACGATCTTCCGGATCCATTCAACCATGGCCGATGCGCGCTTTGTAGATGTATTTATTTCACCTGGTCGAATTCTTTTCTCCCACGGTATCGAGTGTTTCTATTTTTATGGATTTAACACGCGGTGTTAATCGATAGTGCTGGCAATTAACTCTCGACGTATCTTCTATTTCATTAAGTTGAATCGATCGATTTTATTTAGTTTTTCCCGATCGAAGAAGTTTTGTAGACGATAATGCTATTCTTGCTTATATTGCATTGGATAGTTTCGAATAATTTATCAATGAATTTTTAGAATGTTTATAAAAAGTAATCGTGTCCATATCATGATATGATCATGTATACAACTATACATTGATAAACAATATAAAAATATTTAAATTATAACGAATATAATGATTCAGTTGCTATGGAAATTATCAGAAGATAAATGATCTTGATATTTCCTCAAAAGAAAAAAAAAAAAGAATAAGAAATAAATAGTATCACGTATCGTATAATACAAGGTTTATCCATCTCGAAATTTTTTCGTTTCGCTTTCCCTCCTCCTCCCAGACTAGAATAGGCAACATCGTTAAAGTTGAATGGAATGATTTTCACGTTCGAGCAAGCCAAACATCCGCGATGTCGGGGCCACGTAGAAAGACGTAGATGGAACATCGCTCGCGGAACGAGCAATATTTAATCTATCGTGTTGCGTAAACCCCTACGGGGGAACATTCGTCTTTCCATGTTGGCCAACTACGGACGATCATCCAGCCAGAGTTCGAGCACATCCGGTTGCACGGATGGAGGCCACGCGGCTTATTATTCCTTCCTTCCCCGACGACGAGCGCGGCTTTGGAGAGAAAAATCTTAGGATGAGCGTTCGCCTCTATCCAGGCGAATACGTGGGCGAATGTATACCGAAGATGGGCCGAAGAAGCGAATCGAAGCGGGGGGACTTGGGCAAACAATTCGTCTTATCTCAATGTGAATCAACGTTTGATCCTTGGGAACGAGTTGTTCATCGCGGCCGGCCATTTCTTGTACCCGGTACCCGGTAGCCGGTAGTTGTTTGAAAAAACAGGAACGTTACTTGAGAAAGTAAACGGCCCCTGTGGTTAACGAGTGGGTGCTAAACCGTCCGCGACACGGGTATTCGATTAACCTCGTAAACTCTGTCTCCAAACGTTGGGGAAAAAGCTCTATTCTCTTCCTTATTCTTCTTTTCTTTTTTGCCCTTTTGCAATAATTACGCGCGCGTTTGGTATCATGGTTAGATATAGATAAACGAGGTATATCTCATCGATTTCGAGCTTTAGATTAAAAATGAAAATGTCTACGATAACTGGTTATTCATTTTCGTATTATTCCAATTCAAGTTATATCACATAATATACGATATTAATTACAGAGAGTTGGAAAGCAAGCGTTTGGTTATTAACAAAAACAGAGATCTTAATATCATAGTCGGCCTGATTGTTTCGTATAAAAGTATACCGCTACATTTTCCAGATCCTTCACTTCTCGCGAGTTTCCCCATACGAACCATTCCGTTTCGAAACATGTCGTAAAATCGAGGCAGCTCCTTTTCGAAAAGCCGATAACATGTGCCTTCCCTTTCGCTGTGACGCACGCTCTTGTGTCATTAGCGGTTGTTTCCCCGATGAAAATTAGACGCGACTCAATCTGTATTCGAAACTTCCGTTAAAGGGGGCAAAGGAGTCGGCGTCGCATTAAACGAGAGCGACGAGAAAAACTTTGCCATCTGTCGCATCCCCGCCAACAAAAACGTATAGCCGTTCCTCCTTTGACTGCTCATCGACTTTTTCAAACGTCCCGGGGAACCTGCGTTTTTCCCCCTGCGTCGGGCCCTACTCCACCGCTGTCAAACCATATTCGATCGCGGACGAGCTCGTCCCCCGAGTTTCTTCGCCGCCATTAGCCTTTCCCGCTTGGCCCCCCGGGTTTTTCCGCCGCCGCGGAATCGCCGATTATACAAACTAGCCGTCGACCGGATCCAGAAACCCCGGTTCTCGAGAAACCGATTCGTTTGACGGAATCGGAACCCGGCCCATTTAAGGGACATCCGGTATTTGTCGCCTTCCCGCCGTCGAGGGGACGCCACCCAATTAATTGCGAAAAATCACGTTAATTGACGGCGCGCGTCGAACGCGGTGCCGGATCGTGTGTTACTTATATAATCCGATCGATCCTGCCACCGGATACGTTGCGACTACCTTTTATTCGTGTAATGGACAGAACCTATTTTTCTTTGTACAGTGTTTTTTACAGGATTGAAGATTTAACGAAACGTGGTGTTTCGTAGGAGACATCGGATCTTTTTTAATCAATAATAAAAATTGTGATGTAATATTATTAATTGGCGGTATTTTCATCACAAGTTTACATTCGGTACAAATCGATGAGTTGAATAGTCAATTCTTGCAAACAAAATCATATCTTCTTTCACAAATTTCGCAAAACTCGATAATCCTCGGGCAGAAGAAGAAAGGAGAAAAATCCGATTCGGAGTTCGAAAATTCGTAATTAATTTTCCGATTACGTTCGGATGAAATTGTAAGTCGCTGCGGGCCGGATGTCGTATTTACGTCATGTCTGCGCCGACAAGGGACACGTTTGTCCCTCGACAGCCGTGGAAGGTACCGATGCTATAAGGCTATATACGTGTCCGTGTTCGAACCGGACACGGTTGCGCGGGGACCGTGCCGCATTTTATTTCACCTCTAATGATTCCTCAAAACAAGCTTTATGTCCCCGGACGACTCGGCCGTATTTGGCGCGGCGCTTTTATCGCAATGTTTTCTGCCTGTCCTTCGTGGCTCTCGACGGAACGGCGAGAACCACCGACAGGTGGCAACTATCGGTCTCGAGACGCGAAAAAGAAGAACCGATCGTCGTTATGATATTTTTTTCATCACACCTTTTGTTCCCAACCTTCGAAGACCGCGAACGAATACCAATTTTATATATATATACCCGGCCTCGGGATTATTTGCGAGCTGCATCGGAGCTGAAAAAAACAAGGGGCCTCTTTCTTTGTCCTCCTTCGCCTTTTTTCTCGCGCTCTCGTCGAAATTCTCGTGGAAGAAACGCGGAAACGATGCTACGAATTCGTTTTATCACGTACGAAATTCGTTGACGTACGAATTTTTAGATTTGTTATAAAAAGTAGTAATAACACGTGATAAAAAAGATTTATATCGTTTCATTTCGATACAATTTTGATATAAAAAAAAAAGTCGAAACATCAAATCTGAGCTAGACAAGATTGATAAAAATTTATTCCCCGATTTAAAGATAAGAAATTATGATCGTGTCGTTTCCTATTTATCCTATTTGGCAGATGACGTTAATTAGACACAATTAGATGGTAAATGGTCGTCGAATTTGAGCGTGAATAACGGTACGTCGTGATTGTTATCGATCGAGATATTGGGATAAAACGGGTCGCACACGTGCATAGCATCGGCGATCGTCCTCGAGAGATCGTTAACGAACGGGCGAGTTTTGTCAACTGCCTTTTGCCGTGTACGAGCGTGCACGTAATATAATACGATTAATGTAAATCATTTTTTTCTTCTTCAAAGATATCCATCTCGATCCCTTGTTTATCGTTCAACTTTCAATTAAGCATAATCCCGTTTAGCATAATCTACGGACGTTCAATTTGACGTATGTCTTGCCACCATGCCGTATACATAAATAATAAACACCTCTAAAATATTAAAATATATAAAAAAGTATAATATAATAATTTCGCGGTACAAACAAAGTATTTTTATTTCATAATTATGGAATAAATATTTAATTTCATGTATAAAATATAAAACGTCGAAAGAATGCTTTTTATCCGCTTTTTATCGACTCGAATACGGAACGGAGAGGAAAGTGGATCATCGATGTCCGCACCTGTCGTTTTTTCCCCCCTCCCCCCTTTTTTTTCCCCCTCCCCACCCCGAAAAAACGAGCGAGCTGTCAAAGAGGAATTGCCGATGCGGTAAGAGGCGATGCGCTCGTCGTTGTTTTCCGAACGGCGAGGCAAAACGAAGCTCATTGTTCCACGGTGTCGTTCGTGGCAACGAAAAATCATTTGATCGTGCCATAAAATCACGTTGGCATTTATTGCCGCGCGTCTTGCCCTCGCCTTGCGCTCGGGTCCATTTGTAAAACAAATGCAAACTCGTTCCTGGGACTCGTTGCCGCCTAAGGTTGCCGTTCGTTGCCGCTCGTACGTCCCTTTCACAATCGGCAACCCGCAAAAATAGGAAGGATATATACGGTTTACGATCATCTACAAATCGTGCGGATAACGATAAAAAAAATTTTTCTTCCTTCTCCTTCGTCCATTGATCCCACGAGGGCGAGGGAGATGCTATTTCTCGCGTATATATATATATATATATATATAAAGACGTCACGTCATTTCATCGCCATTCACGCAATATACTTCATCATATTCGTATTTGATAAATATTATTGGCCCAAGATTTCCATTCTTCTTCCAAACTGTCTATCGTAGGTGTATCGCGAGAAATATATAATCTTCTCTCGTATAAATATAAAATCAACATTGCTCGTGTCACTTTTATTAACGATCGGGAAGAAAATTTCCACAAATATGATCGAAACGTTGCTTGCGCTTATTCCAACAACCTTAAGAAATTAATCGTTGTGTCCGAATCTCGCGTAATCCGATTCTTCCTTGCTCAGCGCCGAGTAATTGAATGAATCGCGCAAAAATGGGTGTCGTGATTTAATCGCGGGGGAAGGGGAGAGGGGAAACGTGTTCAGGTGAACGTGTTCATTTGCTGGCCGCGAAGTGTGTTAAACACGGATTTTCACGATCTACATTATTCAAAATCACAAACAGATTCCCGCCTCCCACCTCTCTCTCTCTCTCTCTCTCTCTCTCTCCTCGTTCGTTGAACGATGGATACCGTGGCCGACTCCGGTACCAGTTCCCAGCACGAGACGGCCATTTATTATCGGAGACAAAGGTTATGCTCGCGGGCCGACAATGGTTGTAAGTGCGCGCTTCTAATGGCCGTCGAAGACAATGCCTGAAGCCGGCTTAATGTCAGAAGGGCGAGCGATGCATAATTTATTAAGTTGGCCCTCGTTTCGCGCCGCGGCTTCCGCGCCATCCGAATGATCCTCCACCTCCTCTCCATCTTTTCCCGCGTAACGAGACGGTTTCTTATCGGGGGATATTGACACTTCTGCTTCCACTCTCTCTCTCTCTCTCTCTCTCTCTCTCTCTCTGTGTTCTCGATATAAATCGAACGAGATGAGTTAACGAAGGAATTTTAAGGAATGTTTACGGACAAGCGTTGTAGATTTTTATGCTTTCGTTAATTGATGGGGGTTGAATGATATTATTCGAGTGTGTTATTTATTTTATACAAATTTTTATAGGAAAGGATGAGTCGAAATCTAATTTCTTCCTTGAAATTTGAAGCAACGAATAGTCACTGAATAGTATTTTAAAACAAATTTTATATTTAATCGGGATCTTATTTTTACTTTAAATTAATTTTCTTCGAAGGAGAAATTCTTAAATAAAGAGTTCAATTGTACTATTTTTAACGGAGTGAAATAATGAGGTTAAAACATGCGCAGATTGTATTATACATATTCATTGAATTTTCACCGATGTCGAGAGGGAAATAATTAATAAATTGGTTGTCGATTGGCCCGTGAGATGGGGAAAAAATTACTTTTTTTCCGAAACAGACAGACAGGATCGGTTAATGCGATGAATTGTTGAAATTCGAGAACGAAAGGACACCGAAACGAACGACGGCCGAAAAACTTGAACCTCGGCCGCAAATTAATTAAGGTGGTCACAATTAACAGTAATGAAAGCGAATGTTTCAACTACTTCGTTTTTAAGAATCCGTCTTTTGCCGACCACGTTTCTTAATCACAATTAACCGACTGCGAAAGTAATTAAGACCGAGGACCGAGTGTAGAAATGAAGAAAAGGTTTAGTCGTCGAAATGAAGAAAAAAAGAAGAAGAAGAAGAAGAAAAAAAGAAAGAAAAAAGGAGGAAAGAAGGAAAAGAAAAAAGAGAAGAAAAAGTGAATAAGATGACCGTTCACGGGAACCCTGTAATTAAGGTGTCTTAATTGGACGCTTTCACCTGCCAATTAACTTTCTGATTCTTTCGTGGAAAATTTTTATTAAATCTATCACTGGAAACGGGTCGTTTCATATGCTCGATGCATATATCAAGTATCGCCTGAACATGATAGCTTGCAAGATAGCTTTTTAAATTTTGTTATAGGACATTTAAAGAAATTTTAAAAAATTAAATTTTTTAATAAATAGGATAATAATTTGGAAATACACAAATTGGAAAAGTCGAATACAAATTTTTCTCAATATAATAATTTTCCTATGTAAATTGGAAATCTGAAATGGTACTATTATATTAAGAATTATCAGATAAACCGATAATAAAATATAGATGGTATTTATCGAATATATTATAACTACCAGATAAATTTATCCTATCTGTAATTACGTCACCGATACACGATCTGCCCATCCCCGTGTTCATAAAACACGCCTGCTAATCGTTATATTCGGTCTTTTCGGGACGAGTTCCGCCTTAATTGCAAGGGGTGACCGTCAATTTACCTGTAGATGCGCGAAACCGGCCGAATCTTTCGCAATCTGCCACTAAACGTTTCTCCCACCCGAACGTATCTCTCAAGAATTATGTCCGTCCAATTGTCATTCGCAAATTTTCATTCAAAATATTTCCTCTTCGTTAAAATTTACTATCAATAATAATAACGTTCCACTCGAATGCTAATCTACAAAATCTGTTTAAAAATTTCAAAATTTTTTTTGTAGAGCTTTACTTCGTTAAACGAAATTAAATTTTGCTAAAATTGTATTCTCTTCATGAAAATCTCTTCCTACGAAATTCTTACGAACGTTTTTTTACTAGCACAGTTATCGTCGAACGTATCTCATCCTGGGAGGATCCTCTCCTCTCCCGGCTCCTATCGCATCCTACATCCGTTCCTTCTCCGAATAAAAAGAGGGCGTAGGTCACGTAGGAAGCGATATTTTTGGCGAACCAGGGCCCGTCATCGCGATCACCGAGCAGCTCGTTTCAGAGCCCTGTCTTCCGATGGAAGAAGACGAGAGCGATACGAAGCGAAAAACGAGAGATTCGCACGCCTAAACGTTCCGCACCCTAATTAAACGATAAACTATGGCACCAACTGGGCGAGCGGAAATACCGTGGATCCGGTGTCGGAGGCAGCGTCCGGATAAATCCTCTGTTCTTCAACCTGCCAAGATTTGCATTCTTCCGTTACGCGGCAGCCAAAGCATAAAACGTCGTATCGACTTTGTTCTTCGTTCTACACGTCAGAGTTATGGCTTCCGTCCTAAAAAAATCTTCGCTCCTCTTTCTGCGAATGATCTTATCCACTCTAACAGTATCTCATTTGCCTTCGCTTTTTTTTTTTTACGATATTATTATAATTAATATCTACTAGATCAATCTCCCTCCTCTCTCTCTCTCTCTCTCGTGTTCGTCTCAAAAATTCCGAAATCTAACTCTCTCTTCCTCGCTCCCTCCCTTTTTACACGCAACAACGTCGTTTCGTTACCCGCGATCTTAATTGCGTCCTCTGTTGTCTTTCACAACCGAATCTCCTCCTCCACGGACAGTCGTCTCTCCGTCCAAGCGATACCTATCTAGATTCATTACCGGTTATAAAATACGAGATTAATTGCCACGATAGTTTTTTCTTCTTCTCTCCTCTCGTTCACGAAACAGTGGACACCCTTGTCGTGTTCCATTCATCGTTCTCGCCGCGGCGAGATATCGAATCGGACGAATATGACCGTGTACATATATATATATACATACGCCAGCTTGTTCCAGTTCGACGATCGACCCGGCCTCTCTGTTTCGAGTCTACGATTCAAGATGTCCTTCGGATCGTGGTGCACACCTGCCTTTTAGGATCTTATTTCGCGATATCAGATCGTCTTGGTGCCAAGCGCCAATAATTAACTGCTAATACATTGAATAGAGGCGGTGAAGAGATGGAGATTGCAGATAGATCGGCAATATTTATCGATACGAACGATCCGTTCCAACGAATGGAAATATTTCGCAAGGATATTTGTGTACAAATGACAGTTTTCATACGTGACTGCGGATAGTGTTACATGTTATTTCGTAAGTTGGAAATTGTCCGTGTGATTAATGAAACTTTTAATTTCGGAATCTTATTTCTTTCTTTTTTTCGTCGAGATGATAAATCGTCGTTGGTAGCTTTTAAATCATACGATATCTTCATTTCAAGAGGTTTGATCAAAATTTGTAGCAAATTTTTCCTTTTCTGCAATTTAATATTTCATATTTTTACACGCATCATTATCGCTATCACGTTTTTTATATTGCTATCTTCGTATTCTTCCTCTATATAGAAAACTTGCAATCTTTCTTTTTCAATTAACCGTACATTGTATTCGAATATCAAACGTATACACCGTGAATAGGGATGAACCAGAGAATTCTTATATCACGCAAATGGCAAAAGTAGTCCAAATAAAATGTTACTGCTCTTAACCAATGAGGACGTACATAATTTTTTAAATCGTGTAAAAAGAGCTAACATTATATATAGATAATAATAACTTTTTAGATACAATATATCTACGAACATAGATAAACCCAAAAATTATACTCCCCTTCCATCTTCAAAACGAAGGAACGAAGAAGAAAAATCCATGAAATAAATACTCGATGCATACACGAAGAAATCGTAAGAAAAGAGTAACACTGGTGGAAGAAGAAAGGAAAAAAAAACCTGGTGACTCGCGGCCAAGTATCCGTAATCTTCATAGATTCTGGACAGCGGATGATAAGAAGGGGGGGGCAGGCGGGGAAGGCGGCAATTTATCGAGGAGAGGGGCCACTGGGCTCTAATATACCTTAATAGATATCCTATCGGTTGATTGGGGTGCTTCACGGTTGCTAGCGCAACCCTAAATGCCACGGTCCACCGAGCTGAACTGTCGGCATACGCTTGCTATTAGAGGGCCGGGCCCAACGTTTTACTGCGCGGTAAATGCAGGTATAAGGCGCGACTTTTAAATTCACTTACACCGCGCCGCGGCTTTCGAATTAAAACGCGAACTTTATTGCGTACCCGACCGGTTCCCCCTCTGTCTCGCCCCGCATCACCGACCGTTTACCCCGCGGCCGCCGAGGAAAAACGAGAAGGAGCGCTTCTGTATACTCGGGGGATGATTTGAACGATCGACCGTGTATAAATGCTAATGGAGAGATCGTGGACCTCGTTTTTTCGATTTAATTTATGACGACTTATTTTATGTTTCGCTGTGTGCTCTTTCGAGATCACTTTGCTCTTGCGATTTTCGAAAATTATTATAGAAGAGTTTTGAGAGTCAAGTGTACGGATTAGTGCAGTGATTAAAAAATTCTACTCTCTCAAAGATCTATCTTAATTTCTTGATTGAATGAAAAAATTAACTAAATAAATAATTGTTTAACTTTCGTAAAAAAAATTTGCATAAACAATACGTTATTATTATACTTGTATAATTATCATACATTTCCTGAGATAGAGAGGAAAAACTGTAGTCAGCTTTTCTTAATCTCAAAACTGTGTCCCTTCGAGAACGAGGCGCAGCCTCGCTTTGTCTATTATCATTCAACGCGTCCGTTCAAAAATGCAGTTCACTTACAATTAGCAAAGGAAAACGAGCTCGCCATTGAACGAGACAAGCCGACCGAGCGACGCCTTAACGAGAAGAAAAGCACGAGGAGAGGTAAACGGTAACAGGGTTATTTAAATAATACTACTGCTAGAGCGTGGTCGATCGTAAATTTTAGGATTCCATATTCTTCCGGTTTCAAAGCAAGCGGCGCAAAATGAATTTATGAATACGCGCGGGCAATACATTACGGCCACGTCTAATAAATATCGAGCCTCTTCATTTACCTGTCCGGACGATACACACTCGTACAGGACGATGTTAGAACAATGGAACGAACCGCGTATTACGCAAACGCGAATTTCGCAAGAACGTGCCACGTTCAACGTATAACGATACGTGAATTTGTGGGTGGAGTTTGTGTCTCTTGCGTTCTGGCACGAGAAAATGGCAGATCCGTATCGCGAAACGGATAGTTCAGGAACCACAGGCAGTTTTGTTCCTTACTTACGAGACACGATTTTACCAGATCGTGCAAAACACCGAAATGATACGCCGCTCCCGATCTCTCCTTCGCCCACGAGCCTTATTTTTCAACAGCGTGTTAACATCAATCTGCCTGGCGGTGGCTACGTGGGTGTAGCATCATGATCGCTGCGTCGATTTTTGGTGTTAGTTCGTTGGATGAACGATATCGACGTGAAATAATAGAAAGGGATTTTAATTTTAATTTTAATCGGTTAGTGGCGGAGAAAGATAGTAGCTTTATGAAAACTTTTCTCCAGATTTTCGCGTTATTAGAGGAAGAGTGTAGATTTGACAATATCTTTGACGAGATTTGACGCGTGAAAGACAATGGAAATGGAGGATGAACGAATAATTGAAAAAGGGATTCAAATTTTAATTGTTAGTGGCGGAGGAGGATAGAGTGGTGCAGCTTTATGAAAGCCTTTTTTGTAGATTATCGGTGGAAGAATGTAGATTTGATAATATCCTTGATATATCAAAAATGTGACGATGAGAGATGGAAAATAATCGAAGTAGGATCTAATAATTTCGTTGATAGCGGAAAGGTCAATATTCGGATTTTTAAATCTCTCGATTAATTTAAATAACGTTCACACCTGAATCGGGGAATTCATTTTTTATTCGTAAAAAAAAAAAAAAAAAAAAATGGAAGAATAAACGATAGCCAGCAGAGTTTGCTGCATATAGATAGTAAAATGAATAAAATGAAATTGTATTTTTTTTACATTTTATCTTCGTCAAACGACTTTTCCTGCACGACTCTTAAACTTATATTGCATTCCGTATATTTTTTTCAACTACTTGTTCAGATTTAGATTTAGATAGAAATAAAATGTTGTGCAGGATTATTTCTCGATACGATGTTATTAGTTCTGGTATTAAAAGAATTTTTTTCGTAAATCGGTAAATCTAATAATGATACTTAAAAGTCACGGCGTTTTTATCACCCTTCAAGATCTCGCAATCACCGTGGAAATCATTTCTTTTTTGCCGATTGAAATTGTTGAATCTTCTAAGACACTCCGGTGTTTCGAATAATCAGTATAAATTATCACTAAAATTTTATGCACATTCGTTTTTATTATCCCTCGGGATATCTTGATCAGTGTCCATTCCATAAATAATTCTTTTTCTTTATATATCATTAAACTTTGTACATCTAGAATGTTACGCGCCGAATGTTTTTATTACGCCTTAAATTCTAATATCCGTCTCTTTCCATTCTTTTTTTCTTGAAATCATTAAAGCTGCCGAGAATTTAATATAATTTGAATAATCAATGTGCCACTATGTAATATTAAAATCTTTTGGTAATTTTATTATTCCTCAAGATCTCACGATCCCTATCCACCGTTATAAATAATTCTTTTCTTCTTTTCTTTCTTGAAATCGTCATTTTAATATTCGAGATGATATTAAAGATAAGATCAATATGTATTTTATCTGAAATCATTAATTAAACTACGCAACTACGATACGCGTTGTTCCGATTCCATTTGTTGGTAGACAGAGATCTTCATTGACGATGGACGATTCGACGATACTCGTGCGGTAAAGAAGAGTGTAACAAAGACATAACGACAGCAGAAACAACAGGAAGTCGTATATAGCGTAAACGGTGGCCATAAACCCGCGAAAATCGAAACGGGTTTAAGGCAGATACCCGTTTTATTATATCGAGATAATTTGTCCGAGTTGCAAATAGATTTAACTAAATTAAATATGACGATTTTTCCATCCGGTCCAGCTTCATATAACGACGCCTTATTATTGAAACGGCCGATCTTATAGGACGTTAATTGCGCGAATTGGCTCTCAGTAGCCGGAAATCGAACGATCGAGCGTAAATTTGCGCGTTGATTGGGAAAACTTTGCAGGAAATTGCATCGAAGCTCGTTAAATTTCAATTAATTGGATAATTTTAAATGTTTCGCAAAATTTCCTGTCGATATTTCTTATAAAAACGAATAATAAAATCTTTACGGCTTCTTGATTATACGAAGTATTTTATAGAATTTTTATAGAATTGATATTTTTCAACAAATTCGTGCAACAACATAAGAATCAAATTTTCTTTATGGGCATAATATTAGAATTTGAAATGTTTAGTGAACATTATTTATTTTACGTTAAACGTATGAAATTTTACGCTTTAATTGGATGTTTCCCACAATGAAATAAATCGAAATCAAAATAAATTTAACGTATATTGCATTTTTGAACATATTTCTATTCGAAAAGATCGATAGATAGTCTCTATGATTATCTTCTCTCCTTACGTAATCAGATTTAAAAATAATCGTGTCCGTATCTGTCTAATGGTATTACGGATTGAAATAAGAATATCGTTCATATAATATAAATAACGCGAGAGAGAGAGAGAGAGAGAGAGAGAGAGAGAGAGAGAGAGAGAGAGAGAGAGAGAGAGAGAGAGAGAGAGAGAGAATATTACTCCTAGCAAGAAAATATTTTTCGAGATCGAATCTTTATTGGCCGATTTTCGTTAATGAACATGAGCAATCATTGGCGCGAATTTATCAGAAAATGAAGCAATATCGTAAAACAGTTTTTCTGGAAATTATTCGAGGATACTTTAGCCGGCGGCTGAAGCGATCCGGCCAATCGCTCGACGATCTCAAATTCACGATGCACCACCGCGCGTTTGACGTTCGAAAATAAAATAATTACTTACACGTCCACGGTGTATAATAATATAACCTTCGTTACACTTCGAGGCACGCTCGCGCTGCTGAATTTAGTAGCTAATTCCAAGTTGGCCGTGTGTACGGGATTATGGTTTCATCAAGTAAAAGGCAGAGGCGAAATAAGTTGGTAGGGGGGGATTACATGTCGAGGTTGCCGATCAATTTTTTTTTATGAAAGCGTTACCCTCCCTATCCGGTCCTTTTGCTCGATCGTGTAATCATCCCCGTACATAATCAATAACCGATGCTGGCTCGAGATCGTCGTTCCAACCTTCCCCGGTTTCGGTGATGATCGATAAAGCCGCCCACGCGGCTGAAAGAACGCCCTTCGTTGCACTTCCATGATTCCGCTGACGCGCGCTTTTCATGCGAAAAGTTTTTCATTGTGATGCCTGCGTATATCCGTGAATGCATCGTCATATCCATCAGGGACGGCTCGCCATCGGTCGCTCGTTTTATTGCGGCCGGTAGCCAATGTAGAACATTGATTTGCAAACTCGCCTCGAGATGGGCGCAGCATCTATGCCGGATATCATACCCGCGCAGGGTAGTTCGTTTATCTCTTATGCGAGTAAAATGATGCAAAGAATAGGTGTAAACGATAGTTTTATGATTTTTTACGATTCATCTCGATGGAAAATTTTTGTATTGTTTTTTATTATCGATTAAAGTTTTAATTTTGCATTTTAATTTTTTCGTTCGTGTTCGTCGATGTATATTCCTATGTGAATGTATGGAAGCGCTCGGTCTATTCAAAATTTGGAAAAATTTTTAGATTTAGATCTCGAGTAATTTTTGGAGTTTAGAAAATATAGAATTCGATTGGGCTGTGATTACGTTCGAGTCGAGGCGAAACGACGAATATTCGACGAGTTTCTTCTTTTCGTTTTTTTTTTTTTTTTTTCCAGGAAAAATAAGACCGATACGAATTTCTCGATGTCGAAACGGTCTCCTATGAATTCTACTTGTGTGGCAAGACGAGATCGTGCGCACACAGAGTACGAATTAGCTATTTGCTACGGTATCGCGTTCCTTCGGCACTTTAACCTCCTCATTCTTTTACCTGCCAGGCATACACAACTTCTTGCCCCAGAAATCACAGTGCTTTAGTCCTGCCAGGTTTATATTATCGAAATTGCTAGTGAATGTTTTACCGCAATCAGATACTGACAATTTCATACCTCGCTAAAGTTCGTATGACACAATACTCGATCCAGGGAAAGTCGATGATTACAGTCGGAATAATAATACGAACTATGATATTTAACGTTAAATCTAAAAAGCGGTTTAAGAAAGATGTTAGATATCTGTTTCTCTTCTGAAGAAATGGAAGAATTTTCATTTCAAAGAGAAAATATATCTGTTATTTCTACCGTGTAATTATCAGGATTGCAAACGTTTAATATTAATTATACAAATACTTTTAAAAAAATATGCTCGAAGAAATAGAAATTGAAACAGAAACTCGTTTCTAGTCATTATAAATTATCATGCTTAATAATTAAATAGTTTCTTCATATTCTTTGAATATCTTATATACATTTTCGCATTATAGATATCTTTCACATTTTTACTTTAAAACAAAAATTCTTCACAAAAAATATTATTTATTTGCACACGCAAATACAATTTTTCATAAGATCTTTATTCGTCTCACGTGTTCTTCATTTAAACTTTCGCCCACTCGATTACGATTAAGTGCAATCTAATCTTTTCATCTTTAATTACTTCAATATTCTTCAGCAATTTGTTTCGTGGAAAATTAATTTATCGCGTAAATTGCCACATTATTCTTACACGCAACAAAAAGATTCCATTTGCCTGGCCACAAATTCTCAGATTTTTCACTTCGAAACTACTCTGTACCGTGTATACACCGACCCGTTACCATCGGTTTTCCTAATTGGAAAACGTAATTGGCAACGTGGAAACAGGTGACGCCTCGAAAGCCTGGGCCCGTCGCAAGACTCCTACGCGCGCGAGCATCGCATTATCCCTTTTTCCATAGCTGTGACGGAGAATAGGTAGCGGGAAGAATAAGAGAAGTGGAATAAAGGAGGAAGCGCGTGGAGGGTAGCGCGAGCAAAAGGAAATGGGCATGGAACAAAGAACAAAAGTGGGCGAATTCCCGTTCGCTCGAGATAAAGAGAGGAGGACCTCTAAGAATAAGGAGAGGACGAAGAAGAAGAAGAAGAAGAACAGGAGAAGGAAGAGAAGGCCGGTACTACTCGCCTTGGTCCACGACGAGATATTCGCCGACTAATTGAATTTACGAGCTCGGCGAGCAAACCGTGGCGTGGGTCGTGCCGGTCTTTGGACCAGATTCAGTGTCGGTACACCGCCATTAGCGGCCACTCCGCCTGATTCCTCCAGTATTCCACGACGATAATCGTAAGTTCCGCGATCATACGACGAACAGCCGAAATCCTTCGCCTCCTCGCGTATATACGTGACCGTGATATTTGATACGATACCAGGTGTTCGCCATTGGTGCCATTATTATGCTTCTGTTCTTCTCTCTCGGTCGGCGTACACGATCAACGACTGATCCACGGGTTTGTATAATACCGTTTTCTTCTACCGTTTTGTTGCAAACCGAAACAGTGCGTATTTTGCATCGTGCGCAATTTTTATTCGTTCTTCAGTTTTTCTCTCGAACGCGATTATTTTGAATTCGAGCGTCGTGCGTGCCCGCACGAATTTTTTCCCCATCGTCTGTGCGTTCCTTTTTTCTCTTTTCTTCGACGATAACTTGGTCGATCCCCGGTCGCGCCGAGTAGATCGGTTCAATGGAAAGGAACCGGTCCCTGTTTGTTCGTGAACTCACCGCACCGACAACCGGTATAACTAACCTCCCTTAACGGCCAACGTGCGAGAGCGCAAAGTCGGGGAGGGGGGAGGGGAAAAAACAAGGTGGTACAGGCGACCAACACTCGCCTCCACACCTGACCATTGCTCCTCTATTTTCGTGGAAATATTTAAAATAAATTCGCCATTCATCGTAAGTTCGCGATGACGATAATAACGAAAACAAAAAAATCATCCAATTATTTTTTGCAAAAACGAAATATTCGAAAATATATCTCGAAATATTTCAACCCTTATTTAAATCCTCCGAGGATTCTTTCTTCCATCGAAAGAAGAACGTTTTTTTCTTCGTCGTTTTGCGAAAAAAAAAAACAGGAATATTTCCCAATGGAAATAAGAACAAATAACGCGCTCCATCCACGATTGAAAGAAACGCGAAATCCCGAAGTAGGGATCTCTTTTCATCCCGGTGATTCCGTAAAAAATTTACCAGGACCACGCTTTAAGGGAAAAGCGGTTTCATCCATTTTTTTTTTTTCTACTGCAACCTCCTCCTCCTCCTCCTCCTCCTCCTTTAGAAAGATGTCCAGATTGTGTCCGACTTCGTTCTTAACGAGCGTGTACAAACAAAATTGCTGTTCCGGTAATGGCCACGGTGGTTGCCGGTTTCGAGGATGGTTATACGCCGTGTACGAGACTGTAAAAGGTAAAGGAAGAAGAAAGTGGTGAAAGCTCGGTGCTGCGCGGAGGCGTTTGTCGAATAAATGCCGACGCTTTTAGCACTTTTCTCCGAGCCGTTCAAAGCCTGGATCTCTCTCTCTCTCTCTTTCCCTTCTTTCGTTTCCTTCCCTCCCCCCCTTTCTTCGTTCCCTTTTTAACCGCGCGACTCTTGGAATCGCAACCGTGGCGCGTTTCGGGGACGATGTATACACTTTTTTTTTTTTCTCTTCTTTCTTTTCTCTATACTTGTCGCTTTTTCCCCACCCTTCCTCCTCTTTCTCCTTTTGTCGAGCTTTCCCCGACATTAAAAAAAACCGCGGCGGCGCGACTTCTCCGCGCATCTCACAAAAACTGTATCCACGGTTGTTAAACGCTCGCGTTAACGTTAATAATCATAATGGACTCGCGAGATTAAGAGAGAGAGAGAGAGAGAGTCGAAACGAAGGCACACTCGCGTGTTACCAATGTGGTGTTTCATAATTAGAGGAAACGTGATTAAAGCTTACCTCGAGCTTTCTGGCCCGCCACGAAAATTAATTAACGCGGCGTGAATGCGTGAGACGGAACGGAAGCTTGTTACCTTATTTCGCGCACAAGTTTTCAGTTTTCGTGCGCGTTGCGAAAGAAGAAAGGCGAAAAAGGATGCTTGTGTATTCTTCTGTGTGTTTCATCGTTCGATTTCCATTTCTCGAGAGTGGAAAAGGGGGAGAAAGAAATTTCTTCCTCTGTAGGGTACAGAGAGTTCGATATTATTCAAGCTTTTTCTTCCTCCGAGGATTCGAATATATAATGATCTAAGGAGTTGCTGATCGAGCAAAGCCATCGAACCTCTCTTCTTCGTTACTCGTTTAATGGGTAACTGTGAATTCACGAGGGGGAGAGGGATGTAATAGCGGTAGTCCAACTGCAACGGGAGGCCTACGACAGATGCACTATTCAGAGATCTCGAGAGATCTCGAGTATTCGTACCTCTTTGTAAACAAGAGGTTTCGGAGGTAACGATCCCTTTATATATAGGATTTTCAAAAGAGTTTGACCAGATATCGGCGCGCGTTAAAGGAGAGAAAGAAAAGTATCGTTGGTAAAGGCGAGATCTTAACAAAAATCGTAATGATTAACGATTAGTACGACGAGATCATTTCAAACCGTGTTGCGAATGTTATATTTAGAAGAAAGTTGATATTTATTATAAAATATCTTGCTTTTAATCCTGTTTCGGATAGCAATATTTGTTTATCGTTGTCCTTTTGTATCGCGTTATACGTTATTCGTCGTTTCAACAATGTAAAACAAGATTAGGGAACAAATTCGACGATTAGTCAAGGAAAAAAAAAAAAAAGAAAAAGAAATTAAATTTGTTGTCATCAAGTAATTAAACAAGATTGGAAACAAGTATTTTCAAAACCCTTTTCTTCTTATCTTCGAAGCAAAATAACGTTTCCGTTGCAACACGTTGTCTCGTGTATTTTCTATCCTCCCTTAACATCTACATTGCTCGACCAACGATAGGAAAAGAAAACTACGGCGATTAGCAATAACCGAGAATTTTTCCAAAAAAAAAAAAAAAAAAAAAAAAAAGAAAAAAACACGAAACACCGAGTTCCATGTTCATTTCTTCCGTGAAGAATGCAGTTTTAGAGAGTGTGTATCTAGTGTTCGCAGCGGCGACGACTATTTTTGTGCACGCTCGTTGCGAATAAGGTTCTGGCAGGCGAGTTCTTGGCGCGCAAAACATGTTCAAGATGTACGAACGCGAAATCCAGACGTGCCGTGGATCGAGATGATATCAACACGAGTTGGCGCCAACCTTCGCTTTACGACACATCGCTTCCTGTTATTGGTGTACACACGGCCGTACCACGATGAATCATACGGAGCAGAACGACATATCGGCCGCCGTTGACAGCCGTCGCGTAATTAGAAGGATTCATCGTTCTAATTAAAATCCAAACTTGAACACAACAGATTAAGATACAGACTGTTGAAACATTGTATCGCAACAAGCGTGTATCTCGGGAACGATGATAAATAATGTTGGCTTGATAAAAAATTTCAAGCTGTAAAAATAAAACATCGATACTCGAGAGTTAAAGAAAAATACGAATTAACAAAATTGCATTCATAACAACGATCCGATTTGTCGACAATCGGGCTTGCCATGATCTTCTCGCTTTCTCTCTCACCTCTCCTCCTTCTTTTTCTCACAAACAGATACGACAATCGCGACTTTTAATTACGATTCCGTTAAGATTACAAAATAAATTTAACCCCTCTAGCATTTCTTTCGTATAAAAAGAAAAATCCTTCGTTCTCCTTAACAAATAAGAGAGAAGAAGAGAGACTCTTTCTCTCGTCACTTTAATTTTCCTCGCTGAATATTTTTCTTCCAATTTCCTTCCCCTTGAAAAAAAGAAAAACAAGGAGAGACAATTTGCAGAGGCCACAATCCTTTTCTTCCCCTCCTTTTTTTTTCCCCTCCCCCCCATCGAATCGCAGTTCTTCCACCGTCTTCCCGCGTATTCTTCCGCCGCGGAGAACCCGGAATATCCCGTTGGGAAGTCGGGAATAATTGGATCGGTACAATTAGGGAATGCACCCTTTCCTCCTTTCCATCCTGCTTTTTCTGGGATCCTGGCCAGCTTCTTTGTCTCATCGTGTTTCAGGCAGCGAATCGGGCGAAAGGGGACACCCTCCTCCTCCTAATGGAATCGGATGGCTTCTTGTCCCGAATGTGCCGGCTCAGCAATGTCAATAAAATTTAACAAGCTTCCCATTTACCATTTGCGGAATCCTTCGCAACCGCGCCTCTTCTTTCCTCCTCCTCCTCTCAAAGGATAATCACTTTTATCGCGTCCTCCTCCCCTCACAGCGTTGCTTCCTGTTTCTTTTTTCTCTAAGGAGAAGTCTCCTTCTCCTCCTTCTTATCTCGAATACCGAGGAACCACGGATACTGTTATTTCAGAAATTTTCTTCTGGCCGGATGTATATTATTCGGTCGCTGGGGAGGAACGCTGTTCAGGCGTTTAAATGATGTTTCCGTCAACTACGCGCCGCGGTTGTTGTTGTTGTTGCAGCAGCCAACCCAGGAGGAGGAACGAAGAACCGGTTAACGGGCGTTCAACAGTTTTTCTCAACGGAAATTTATTACGTTCGTATTTAATTTTCGCTTCCCTCGAATTCTTATTTCGTGGATATGCGTATATATGAAATGATTTGACCACCTGTGCATGCGTCGGTGGAATTAATTATCGTAATTAATCTGCCTGTTTTTAGAGCCAATGCGATTATCTCAGTGTCGCGATCGCGCTGTTGTTGTTTCCATTTTTGTGAAAGAAGAGTGGAGAGAGAATGGATATTATCGAACGATTAAGTAAAGATTTCTTGTAATTTCGATATCGAATCAAGTTTGGTGAAAATACTTTCGATGTTAGAGAATATCGAGAGGAGCTTTATGCAAAAATGATCGAAATATGATCTCTTCGGTGGAGTACTCGCTTCGAAGAATCTCTGTGCCTCCATGTTTCGAACGTTAGACACGTTAGGCATTGCAGGACGTGTCGTGTATCATCGGCATACCTGGCTTACTCGCTCCTCTCGCGTCGGAAGAAACGCGAGGAAACGCCGCCGATTCCCACAGATAATCAAGGGATCCTCCCCGCCCGTGAAACCAGTTTCTTCCACCAGGGATATTTTCTTACCCCTCCGCCCCAATTATTGACCCGTCAAAAGCCATCCTCCAGATGGAAGCTCGGAGGGAAGCGAGGATCCGCGATTTACTTTTACAACCGTTCGTTTCTTCGATGTTTTTCGTCCGATACCGAACGGATCGATTCGATCTGTTCGATCGAATCCGAGCGCGAGAAAGAAGAAAAAGGAAGAAATTCGAGATGTTACGTTTCGTGTGTCGGGTTCGTCATTGGGAGAAGAAGAATTTATGGTTGACGATGATGGAGACGGACGTGTTTCCTGGATGAAGTTGAATGGGACGAATTACGTTTGTTAACGCAAGAGATTCAGTTCCGCGCGACGAAAATGCGTGAAAAAGAGTTATCTGTCGTCTAGGCGGTTTAAAATTGTATTGCCAAATGTTGGATCGAAGAAGATTGTATTTGAACATCGATGATTATTTTCCACGCGAAGACTGATACAAAATAATCGAAGCAGAGAAAGGAGTCGGTAAGGCTGAGCATTCGATCTGAATTTTAAGTGCGAATATATTTTAGAATCGACACCGCGTTATAAAGTTCCACATTTCGAATTATTAAACGCGAAGAATGTACGGAAAACGCCACCAATCGCCATTTTCCTGGTTGCCAATTAGCCCCACTGTTATATTCATCGATCGCGAAAAAGAGAAAAAAAACTTTAATACGTTTATTCACGCACATAGCGTGCGCCGCAATTCCCACTTTGGCATTTTGATGAACCGCAAAGATATTTCCAGCTGATTTTTCCCTCCCGCTTGTTTCTTGCGAGTATTGATCGGAATAGACACATTAATCATTCTTGTCCCTCGGAAAGAAACCAATCAACCCGCGCTTGTTGCGCGTGGTTTCAATTAAACGTGGTAAATTACAGCGTGCTTCATTTACAATTAACCGTACTTCTTAAGGTCGGTTGTCGGCGACTGGGTTACACATACGCAATCAGCGTTCATAATCACGCCGCGCACAGTTCCCGTATCCGCCTTAATGAGCCTCGCGCACTGTTACTCCATCACAACTTCTCATCGTAATTGTAAATGGATCCTTAATTTTCTCGAACCAGCCTCCTCCTCCTCCAACGGCCGCCGCCGCCGCCGCTCGTAACCCTCCGCTTGTTACCTCCTCTGTGTTAACAAGAATTTTTTCTCTTTCGAGGCGTACCGTTTCTAGCGTCACAGTTTCGATAGATTATTTATTTATCTTCCAATCACCGCGCATGAAACGTGAAAATTGTATTTTAACAGTTTATCTACAATTGTATTTACAAATCGATTTCCATCGAATAATTCGTTTACCTATCCATAATTGGTAACGTTTAATAAAACAGGTTAAAAATTCGAAGAAATTTCTCTTCCATCCCATCCTCTCCACGATATCATCGACCTCTTCCCTTCTCGTGACAGTCGTCGACACAGGACAGAAACGGAGAAACGAAGCGGGAAACAGGAAAATCCCGGCAAAGAATCCTGGCATAGAGAAAAGAGTCGGCTCCTAGGAGACAACTCTTACCTCGCAACAGTTCGCCCCCGTGTTCCCTGCCGTGGCCGCGCCCGATAAAGGTATTATTTCCCTTTTTTATCCGCGACACGTTCCATTAAGCTGGAAACTTTCTTTCTTACCGCATCGATAAGGAGGAGGCAGAGTGCATCGGGATACCGGGGCACGTAAGTAGCCGGTGGTACTCATCGGCACGTACGTGAGCGTATGTTGGCACGTACGTGCCGTTAAGAAACTTCCTTTCCCGGATTGCCGGCCTCCTGTCACGTGCAAACCATCCGGCCAACATTGTTGCATTCTCGTTGCATTCTTTCGCCGCGGCCTTTCGCCGAATCCGCGCCTCCTCGAACTCCTCGAGTCGAAGAATATTCCCGGGGCGGAGAGAAATCGGTACGTGTCCGCGATTTTATCGGGTCAGCGCGGGGAAAAAAGACAAGGTTCGGCGTCTGGAAGGAGGAGGAGAATTCTTGGCGGAAGATGGGGCGGTTAGATCCCGTTTCCATCCCGCGGATTTATGAACGATCGCGCGGGGAAAAAGTCGAAGGAGGGGGGGATAATATCGTTAAGGGGATCCAAATTCATTCGATCCCCTTTGGAAAATGGAAAAAGTTTCGAATCGTTGTCTCTTTTCAAGGGATAGGATATCGATGGGAGCATGTCGAGACTCTTGAAACTCGTTTGCAAAAAATGCCTGGATAGGGTTCGAGGGTTCTGAAAGAGAGTTTCTCTCGTGATATGAGAGAAGAATAACGAGAAAACAATAAAGTTCGAGCGCCGATGTATCATCGATTATTACTTTGGCTTCGATGCTCAATCCCTTTCACTCGATATGCATACGAGAACTTGGAAATCGAAGAAACTCTCAAAATTGTCGAGGATTTTAAGGGTTCGAAGAAATTTTGAAAAAAAGATTCGAATTATCTTATCGTCGATCGAGGAAAACTTTATTCCACATCATTGGCGCGTTTGATCAAACCGTTCTCTATCAAAGTACACCTGCCAAGTTTAATCGTAAACGTACTTATTTGGATATGTTTGGACAGGTATGCATTTGAAATTTTATTGTTTCGTTAAGAGCAGAGATCTTTTATCTGTTTCTCAAATTGGAAAATAAATCGGTTATTCGAGTGAATTCGTTCCTGTTCTCTATTTTTTTTTTTTTTTTTTTTTTACAATGTCTTTCTCGCCCGGTTTAATTTTCCGATCGAAATTAACAGTTTGCTTTATTAACGGCGGACGGTGATAGATATCGGACGAAGGAAATCCTGAGATCCGACTATTGGCGATATTTCACCGGATAGCAATTGAAAACCATTTTTACGAATAGAAGCTAATTGAATTTTTATTGGGTTGTTGGCAAGATCGACAAGGGGGGAATTCCGCTTTCGAAACCGGATTCTAATTACCGTGTTTGAATTAATACTGTTGGTTAGACAAATGCGACTCCGATACCGGTTGATATATGTACATATACGCGTACGTACAATTTATGGCCGGAGTACGACATTTCTAATTTCGTATTTTAACTTTATTTTAAAATCGCAAATTTTTCTCCAAATTTGCTCCAAGATTGTAATTATTATTTTCGTCGATTTTAAAGTATTCGAACTTCGTTCATTTTCGTTCGTGAAATCCAAACGAGCGAATAGCAGCTTGTTTCTTAATTCTTTTTCTTATCGCCTGATATATCGCATTTAAAAAAAAAACTCCACAAAGTTTGTTTCTCGATTCCTCTCGTACTGTATCTATATCTATATTTCGTGTATCCATTTCTCAAAAACTCCGCGGGAATTGATCAATACGCGGATAAAAAATTGGCAGGATGAACGTAATCGTGAATCAGTAATTTGGAGGGATCGTGGAAGTCATTAATCTGGGGCGGTGATTAAACAAATTGGCGAGGCGTCGATGACTAGTCGCAAGGTGTATCGCGAGGTATGATTTGCCGATCGATCGGTTAGTGGTCGATTGAAAAAAAAAAAAAAAAGAGAGCTGCGTCATCGAGATAAGTGGGGCTACCTTATAATGAGAGGGCGCTACTTTAGATAGGTTACCGTTCCTTTCGAGACCGTCTATCGGCCCATTTTCGATATATATACACACATATTGCGAGCCAAACGTGTAATTTCACGATACGCATAGGATTCTAATTAATCGCATTTTGTCTCTCCGTTCGCCTGATTGATTTACTGCCCGCAATTACACAGCTGGCCGAAACCAAGGATAGACTTTCTCGATTGATTTCTATTCTTGACATTCTCGAGCGTGAAAGTTCTCTCGAGACTATTATATCGAATAAATTTGGAAAATCCAAAATGTGATTTAATGTTCGAAACGAATTCTCGACAGTATTTGCTATCTAAATTTGCCTTATTCTCGAACTTTCCGGCCGAGAATAGTTAAAAAAGAACCGATTCGAAATTCGGTCAATATTTGAGGAGAGAAGGAAATGATTCTTCGACGATCTTTCGAAATTTCGACGACACTTTCGCGCGGGATATTTCCCCGTCAGAGTGTTGAATTAATATTATCGATCAAGAGCAGTGCAAATTTTTGAAATCTCCAGAATTCATTCGGAGAATAGAAAGAATACTCCATCTTTGAAACATTTCCCTGACCTTGCATAAAAGGATAAGAAAAAAATATGTAACGAAACACGCTTGGATCCTTATCTCTGCGCGAGCAAAGATTTTCTCCCGCTAATTTCCCCGGATAATAATTTTCTCCCGACTGTCTATCCGCCGCCATTTATCCGGGACAAGCGACCATTATTCGCCATACTCGAACTCGCTAAAAGCAAATCCCTGCTGTCGAAGGCACGCGTCCTCTCTCGTCGCGAGACGGGTAAATCGTTATCGTTTCCATGGTTTCCAAGCATTTGCAAAAAGACTTGCCACATTCGGCCGGCACACTTTGTCCCTCCTTTCCACAATAATCCATGTATTGGATAATAGGTAAAGCGATTCAGGCGACCTGCCATCCGAGCAATGATACAATAGCGTAATAGATAAAGCGATAAACTAAATGATAACGCGGGACAGGCTGCAATAATTCAACCCTCCTAGAGGCGTACCGTTTTATTATACGCTATCGTCTCGTTTATCTTGGCAAACCGTGAGAGAGAGAGAGAGAAAGAGATAAGGAGAGTAAAAAAAGAAGGGAGAAGAAATCTCTTCGACTGTTCGTTCTATCGTTTGAGAAACGTGGTGGGAAAAAGATCTTGTCTGCATATTCCGGGGTTGGGGTTCAATAGGTTAGGATCATTATTCACTTTACAATATTTTTATACAAGGCTATGACTCGATATACACGTTGCTTGACTTTTATTTCTAAACGTTACGATCATAATGTGGAAGAAATATTACTCCATGTACGTAATCTGTTACGTTCGAGAAACTTTCATCATCAGAATTTTAGGCGGATATTTTGAAATAACAGTTCGAACGGGTTTTTCGAGCCACCGTGTATGCTCCGCTCGATCATCGATTCCTGACGAGCGCAACGTCTATCGTAACAGACCGCTTACAGATGACTGTTTACGAGTATAAACACGAGAAGTCGAACATCGAAATTCCATTTGAGCCTCGACTCAGAGTGCTTACAATGAAACGTAATGTTCGTCGCGTGTACGCGCGATGGAAATACCAAAGGATTGAAATATAAACGGTCTTTAAATACGTTAATGCTGGCGCGGTGAGAAATACAGAGGAAACGCGACGATACGATTAATTATATTCGTATACGGACTCAAAGATCAAACTCGAACAACGAGGGATTCAAATATCAGTCGATATTATCGATTGGATCGATATGAAGTTCGAACGCAAAATTTGGAAATTCTTTTCCCGATACTTAAACGATGCTTAATAAAGTATCGTTACCGAATTTTCAAATATTTCATTATGTTGATGAATGCTAATATTTCGTTAACAATTGATTGATGCTCGTTAAATTGATAAATTGTTCAGCTTTTTAGATTAATTTTAGATTATGCCCCATGAATGGCCTTCCTTGGTAAATTAATCGGCCGTCGGGCAGATCAGAATCATTCTTATAAAATCACTGTTTTGTATCAAACATTGTTGACACGTTTAATAAAATCCAAGAATTTAAAGAAAATTAATTAGACGAAATTCGAGAAGATTCGATTTGTTTTGCAATTTTTAAATATTATCCACGATTACGCATTCCCATTTATACTGTTTCTAGCTTTAAATATATATCCTCGAATAATATGCATACGCGTGAAATGATCAGAATTTTCACAATGTTTCGCGAAAACGCGTAAAGAAGGGGAAGAAAAACGCAAAAAGAATTTCTCCCCTAGAAACGGTAGATCGGTCAATCGAAAGCGAGCGATAAAGTGAATTTATGCCTCGTTCCATCGTTCCCAACCGGCGAGGAATTATTCGGTAATGTGCCGTGTTTTATGCAACGCGCCGAACGATAAATAAACGTATCTATGTGTCATTTACGAGCGTAGACCCTCGACGAGATTCTCTTCTCTCTTACGTGCGTTCGTAATGCGCGGCAACGTGTGTGTTTATTGAATACGAGAATAAACCGGTGAATAAACTTTATTTATTTATCGAGGGGATAAATCAAACGGGAATAAATCACGCGGGCGATATTATCCTCCCTTGTTACAATAATAATAATTGCCTCTCCTCTTTCCACTAGGATACGTAATAAAATTGCCAACTACTTATCTTTCAACCATCGCACTCGATGTGCTCGTTCGATGCTAATTATGCGGATTGAGAAGAAGTTTTTACGTCTCTATCGATATCTCGTGCGATATTGTCGTTGGGGACAGGTTTCCCTTTGAAAAATTCGAAAACGAATATTCGAATAGATATTTTCTGAAGCCGTTGCCACCGCTGTCGCGTGTCTCGTTTCGATTATAGCTCGGTGGAGGGATACGGCTGTAAAATCAGCAGGGATATTGTAAGCGCTCGCACGCACCGCAATTGTATCGCGAAAAACGATCGAGCTGACGGATTTATGGAAAAGTCTCTCTCTCTCTCGGTGTTCCCCTATTTAACTTTTTACGTATTCGCTCGTCGTCACGCTGTTATTATCATTGACACGGTTCTTCCTTATTTTTCGACCACTGTTTGTTGCAAAAGACTGTTGGTAAAAGCTTGATTTTACGATGGCAAATGGTCTCGAATAATATGAAATTGTTATTGAACAAATATCACGAGAAAGAAAAGTTGAAAGGAAAGACTTCTTACGTTATCTAAACCTCGTTATTTGCTTCTTTCCACGAAGTTGAAGAGCGTTATTAACTGGTTAATAATTAGGATTAGGGGAAAAGGCACGTTTCACGACAGTATCCAGTTGTTGGCCGCGCACCGGCTAACAAATCAACCGGGTCGAATTCATAAGACGCGTGCCTCGTTCAGGTGCACGAAATCAGGTGTTGGCGCGTCTGATCGAGAACGAGTGGATGGCGCGAGTTGTAGAAACTTACGTTTGTAGCGGATCCTTCGTATCATTACTCGTGACGGTAGGTGGGCCACGGTCGAAAGCACGGCTACCTCCATTTGCCGAGAGGAGAGCCAATCCATCACGATGAATGCAATCACCAGCTGTTCCAATCTCTGATGGAGCGCCATTACGCCGATACGCCGATTTTTTCCCTCCTCTCTCAGGTGAATACACGCGTGTCGTTATCGGTATCATTACAAGAGCCGTAGGTGGTCGATACGTCCAGATCTAGGAATCGAAACGACACAAACTCCTCGCCTCCTCCTCTTTGCGATCGCTTTTGCAACTCTTCTCGCGCAATCCATCATTTCGCCATAGATCCATCGTGCAATCATCGGTATTCTCTCTCTCTCTTCGACCGTGCATGCCGAGCCATTCTCAAGTCGCCTCATTTCCGTCCCGTAACGACATCGACCTCGTCGTATCGTAAGGATAGCGGCAGGTTCCTCTCTCTCTCTCTCTCTCTCTCTCTCTGCCTCTGTTACACCCGGAAGGTTTCGCGATTACGAAACGAACGGAACACGCGATTCGATCGTAGAATTATCGGCCGCAACTCGTGCATTTTTACGACCTTCGCTCTGTCCTGTATAATTTCGAGCTGCATGGACCTGTTCAAACACTGGCTAAGATATATATATGTACAGTGAGGATCAAAAGTTAAGCTTTGTACGTTTCGTTCGTTCTTGTAGGTTATTGCGGTAACGATTATCTCAATTTAGAAGATTTACTCTTGTTTTAATAAGGAATAAGGATTGAACATGTTGCGATAATCTCGAGAATCTTAAACGAAGCGACGATATAATATATTTTTGTGCACAACTTTAACTTCTGCGCTTCTCCTTCGATCAATCTCGTTTATCAAAACGATTCCTCTCCGTTCCACTTGGATAATTCCACCACCACCAGGCTGATAAAGCGATAAAGCGGTAGCAAATTTCATAGCCGTCCTCGATTTCATCTTTTCCTCTTCCTCTAAACACGCTTAGATAGATGGATGGACAGAGATTGTCACTGGTCGAGGAGCAGCAGGAGGCGATCCTCGGAAGAAGAGGGATAGAGGAACCAGGAACTCGTGGCACCGGTCCTCTCCCTCTCCACCCGTGCGTCGGTCGAAATGCGCGCTTACGTAATCGTTTGGGAGCGGCGGCGTGTATTATCCGATCCTGGGACGATATTATTTCACGGAATGATTGTTGGGGGGGTTGTTGGTTGTCGGTGTTGGTTGTCGCCGCGACGATGTTGTGCACGCCTCGTCGTTCCTCGTTAAAACCAGTTCGGCGAGTAACGCCGTGTGTACCGCGCGAGTCAAAAGTGAGAATGCATCGAAGATTATTCCTTCCTCCATATTGGATTCTTGTTTTAATCGATCGAGTAATCTCGTTTTACTTTTCGGTATTGTTTGATGAGAAGTGTTATTATTAAAATGAATATGAATGAAATATGAATGAAATGGTATTACACGTTTCTCGTTAAGAGACGAATTTATATATTCACGAATCGTTTGTTTAGTTTTCCATGTTGGATGAATGGAGAAGGTGCCGGTTACTTTTGATTTTGACTGTACTTATGCTGTGTTTATTATCACGCATCGGCGGCGAATCGATTCGATCGCGAATATGCAAATATTCATAAAAGTTTAGCTTAACTCGCACCAGCTCAGACGTTATTCGTCACCGGTTATTCGCGATTGAAAATATCGGTATTTATCGATGTTGTAATCGTGCGTTTATAAAGACTTTGAAAGAGAGAGATTGGTTTGAGCCACGCGTTCTGTTGATTCAAATTTTTGTAACTCGAATTTGTAGTTGAAAATCGATCTTCTGGAATAATTTAACTTAGGGAATATAAGTTTAACCTGTTCTTTAATTTGTTAATCAGAGATCGTTACTGACTCGTTGCAATGATAGTAATTACGTACGAATAATTTTGCAATTTCATCGAATAATTGTTAAAGGTTTGATCAATTTTGTATTTAAATGTTTTTATTTAGGTGTAATAAGGTCTCCTTGATTTCCTAGCTCATTCCGGATATTTATCAGGAAGCATTTTTGGGTTAAAGATTGATTATTAAAAGGTCGAGTTAGGCGTTTCACATTCAGGAATTCCTTACCCCTTATTATCGTTCTTACAGACGATTTAAATCGGCGATACGGCGTCGTTACTTTTAATAAGATTGTTTAATGTTCATAAGATAATGGCTGCAAGGCGGTGTTATGAGCGTAATTGTGCATAAGCCTGGCTACGCGTTACTGCGTTATTTCACGGAATTACGTTCAATATATCACAAGTTGGGCGAACTTATATACAGAGACCGGTTAACGGTACAGATTCTGTGCACCGCTTGATAAATGAAGAACAGAACATCTAATTATCTTAAAAGCTGACTGCTTTCACGTAGCAAGTCAGGTGTGAAGATTATTTTTTTTCCCCCTCTCCGCTCGACCGTTCGAAACCATTAATTCCAATTTTTCTTTCGTTCAGATATATTTAATTAAAGTACGCTCTTTCAATTGGTACCCACTATTCCATAGATTTCGATATTAAATCAAGTTTGGCTACTTATTATCACTCGGGATCAAAGAATTGGAATTTTATTGGTCGATCGAATAATGATTCGATAAATTTGAAACAAACGTGTTTCATTAGATGGTTATCGACTGAAGAATTTTTTTTCGTAAAATTATTAGTCTTCGATTGTATATAACCAAGTTATACCTTCTTATTTCGATCATATATTGTCGAAATCGTGTAACTCAAAAGATAATGCCCTGTCGAAGTTTTTCAGCGAAGGAAAATTTAATCTCGACATAGATTTTCCATATTATTCTTTCATTCTTTTAAAATCTTTTAAAAGAAAGGAAAAATTCTTCGAGTACCGTATTTTATCATATTCGATCACCGAGGAAATTCTAAAATCTCGTTTTCGAAGAGATTCGAAATTAATACTTCGACAAATATTATAAGAAAGTTTCAACTTTACGTTCAGTCGTTGGTGATCGATTTCCTTTTCCAAACGAAAAGAGTTTCTCGCGTGTCAAAAGGTAACTACAAGGCGCGTGGATTTATCGTTTTCCCGCACACGCGTGCCACAAAGTGGGTCGTATATATTTTTCCTACTACACTGATTCAACCCCTTCTCCCTCCCCCCTTTTTTTCATGATTTATGTCCCTCGCGAGTACGCGATACGCTAATTAACCGCCGTCTTATTCGTGTCTTTTTTGTCCCTCGATAGAAGTCGCGTGAACGTAAATACCGAGTTTTTCAGATCAGGGAAAAAGTATCGAACCAGCGACAGGTACAAATAACTTCACCGAGGTTGGAATAATATCTCTCGTATTTCCTCCCTTTTTTCCTTACATTGTCACCAAGAGTACGAAAAGAAATTTTACTCTTTTTTTTTTTTTTTTTTTTTTCAAATAATTATTCTCTTCTCAAGAAACAATCGAAGAAAAATTATAATGTACAATTTTTCCCCCCCAATAATTATTTAATTATCGCTACGAAGTCAAGTTAACACCCATTCCTGGCTCACAATCAAAATCAAATCCACCTTCTTCATCCGTTAACACGCACCACCGATTGTCGATCTCCTATCTAATACACGAAGATTCTCGATCCCGACAAGGGAGCAATTGACACTCCTGGTTTATCTCTGGTTCATGAATAAAACAGCAATATTCATATCGGGAGAAATGAAGCACAGGTGTGGGGTATCTGACCGTGTCTCCCCACTTATCTTAATTGTCAATTAACTTTCGAGCCTTGTCTACCCGCTAATGACACGCCCACTCACCCTTCTCGTCCTTGCTCTCGCTCGTATCGTCGGCTGCTTAGGCCGATGCCACGCCGATTACGCATTCCGGACGACTTAATTAGTCGGGCGTGCAATTAGCAGGCCACCGTGCATCCACCGGGCCCAATTCGATCCACCACCGGTCGCTCCCCCTCATCCCAGTCGTCGCAATTTCTTTTCGCAAGCGGCTCCTCCTTATCCTCCTGGTTACATCGTTTATCGTAACATAAATAATATACGTGTCGCGTATACTCACTCACGAGTTAGAAATGAGCAATTGTGAAATGGGAAAGCTTTTCACGCGGCTCTGAATATTCATGAGGTGGTGTCATTTGCATGTTAATGAGTTACTTTTTTTTTTAATTACGGAACTGGATACGGAACATCGGTTTTCCTCCTTTCCTCTTTTTCGACAATGGGGCATTGATTTGTGACCAGGAATGCCAGGCGGAAAATTAAAACTTTTTAAAATATGCATCTTTTTCTTCTTCTTTTTCTTCTTCTTTTTTTCTTCAACGTACTAATTTGTCAGTCATTTTAAACGAGTATTCGCGTGTAATAAATAACATATCGTTCATCGTTATTAAGTTTCCCCTGATATAATGCTGAAAATTTCTCGATTAACGGTTTGAAAGAAATAACTTTTGAAGTATTTATGTACTATATTGTAATAAATAATATACGTTTTTTTTAGGATGTATTTTTATATTCAGTTTAAGTATAATAATTGTTTAATAAATTTTTCTTTTACGCGTCAATGTTTCAAGAAGGAAAGCCGTAAAATTTTTTTTTGTCGAACGGCTCGTTTCGTATACGTATACGTCGTCATACATCAAATTAAATTCGCGATCATTAGGGAGGAAGGAATGTCGTCTCGTTCGAATATTTGTAGACGGATAGATATATATCCAGCGATATTTCTCGCGTACAAATTATCGATTGGCCGGAAGATCGTAAAAGAGATTTGAATTTTAACCGGGCTACGCGATCCTCGACGAATTAAGAACCCGTAGGATCGTGACATTCACGACTGTCTAGGTACTCCATTATTCAGGCCAGTATTATTATTATGTAGACGGCTCGTTATACGCCGCTCAAAAACTCGTGTCACCAAAGGAACTTCTCTCTTTTCCTCTCCTTTTTTTCTTTCTTTCTTTCTTTCTTTCTTTCTTTTTTTCTTCTTCTTCTTTTCTTTTTTTTTTTTTTTACCTCGACGAGCGTTCCTTTCTTTGTACTCTCTTCTCTCCCTCCGTTCCCTCTTTACCTACCGCGATTCAAAGGTGTCGTGCTTAAAAGGAAGCGAAGAGTTGTCTTGAGGATCTCCTTACAATTCCTTCTACTTCTCTTCCTCTGTTCGACTCCCTAGATTCCCCGGGCGTGTACCGAGAAATTCAATTCGAGAAAGAATGTTCATTAAATTTTACACGCGCATACAGCGGCATAAAAGTCGCGTGCCAACGTTTCCTTTTTTTTCGCCTTCCGTTTTCATCGCTCGATATTTGCATGTTTTGCCCGTTTCGCGTCCTCCAGAAGGACAACGCTCCTCTTCTCGTCCCGAGAACAACTTTCCTTCTTTTTCGCCATATTGAATAAAAAATCGAAAAAATCAAATCCGTGTCTTAAAAAAAAGCATCCCAGCAGAAAGAAGAATAAAAATTCCAACGAGAAATAAAGAGAGAGAGAGAGAGAGAGAGAGATTCGTGCTCGGCAACGAGCTCAGCCAAGTGTGGCAGCGCGTCGATACTGTATAACCCTCCGCATAATCCACCCTCGCATCTCCGCACCCTCGATGCGGCGGCCTTAAAGGAGGTGCTTTTCAAGGTTATCCAGCTGCCTCCTTCCCCTCATTCCATCCCAGCCGAAGAAGAAGAAGAAGCCGAGTGTCCTCTCCTCTCCTGCCAAGGGTTTCCAGCCTTGGCGGTAGTATTAGTAGTTGCCATGCCAACCAGACCAGCTTTTCCTATTCCTCCTTCGATCCCTCGCCCGTTTCACCCTCTTCCCTAGCGGAGGGATCGAGGGTGGCAAGTGGCCGCCCGTCGGAAGATCTTCAAAAGGAAGAGAACGCGATTTCGCGAGCGCCATTCGTTCGGGGACCCTCCTCCCCTTCCCCGAAAAACGAAAGCGCGCCACGGAAGAAGAGAGAGAGAGAGAGAGAGAGAGAGAGAGAGAGAGGGTTTGGGGCGCAACGTTGGAAGGGGTGGTGGTGGTGGCAGCAGGGGTCGAAGAAGGGTAGGGGTGGAAGAATAGGGTCGGGTAGAACGGTGACGAGGAGGGGACGGGCGTTGCCACGGCGACCAATTATCATTTTCGCCCCCGTGCACCCCAAAAAGGGAGTCGCACCCTCTCTCCACCGCTCTCCCTCCACCTGACTCCGCCCCTCGCGCGCCGGTATGGATTTTTCCCGGTCGGCGCCCACTCGAGTGCGACGCGGCGCCCGAATTTCTTTCTCTCCCTTGCCCCCTCCCCCTCGTCCCCCCGTTCCCTGTGTGTCGAGTGCGCCCAGCGACGACCTTTTGTCGCCGGTTTTTCGCCTCCCTTTTGTCGTTACGGACGGTTGGCACGGCGACGTCACTGTCGACGCCCGTCGCTACTCGTCGTCGCCGGCGTCGCGACGACGCTTGGTGGCCCCGCGTCGTGTCCCGGATCTCTCAAGGGTTCCAGCTGCTGCTCGCCTCATCTTTCCACGGCGCCAAGATTCAAGTAATTCAAGATGGATCTTAAGCGGCGAAATATCTTGGAAAAAAGGAAGGATGGGGGAGGGGAACTTGGCGTTTCTGTTATCGATGGGGTGACGGAGGCGGCAAGTGAAAGACCCGTTGGGGATCTTGAATGATCGCTGAATGTATTTAGAGACGCTTCTTTCTTTCTTTTTTCTTTTCTTTTGATTCTTCTTCTTCTTTCATTCTTCGTGTCGTCGTGAAAGAAATTTTATGCAAACTCGAGATGAGATTTTTCGAGAATATTTATAAATGGAATCTTTATATTCCTCTTGAAAATATGTTTCAAGAATTATTATTATTTTATGCGCCAACGAGAAGAATATTTCTCTTGGGATGTACGCTTCGTTGCATTCGTATTCGCAAGGAATATCGAAACGAATTGTTATTTTTATCCATTTTTATCCTTCGTCGAAAAGGAGAGGCTTGGTCGAATCGAAGTTATATCCGATGGATCATTATCAGATCAGATACGTTCAAATTTTTGTTTCGTTTCGTTCGTTCTTCTTCCCGCCCCGCAATCGAGGTTTCCGGCTGAGTCCACGGAGATAATTAAGAGTATTAATGGCTCGAAACGCGCCAATTGGAAGAATGGTTTTCACAGGAGGATGACTAAGTTTCTTTTCTCCTCCTCCTCTTCTTCTTCTTCTTCTTCTTCTTCTTCTTCTCTCTCTCCTTTTTTTTTTTTTTTTAATTTTTAGAGAGAAATCCCGGGCGAATTTCTATTCCGCGCCAGTAAAACCGGCTTCGATTACGGCTAATTAATGAATGTTCTAACGAGTGCTCGTGTCTGGAAACGGGTGGCTCGGCGAAAGGGGCAGCCGAGTGTTCTCGAGTTAATTTCTATGGGGATTTGAACGGATCGATACTACGAGCTTTCGCCTGTGTGCCTGTACGCGCGCAGCCTGATCCAGACGAGTGGTGGACCCCCGTCTGCCCCCGCGCACGGACGGAGTGTCCGTGAAGCCTTTTCCAAAAACCCTTTTTAATAAAAGCGGAGAAGAGGAGAAAGAAAGAGATCGCATTAAAATTACAAAAAAAAAAAAAAAAAAAGGGAAGAGGCAGAGAAGTTAACGCACGACGAGGAGAGAGGATAATTATACACTTTATCCTCCGAGTTATCGTAGCGAGAGAACTCTGTCTGGCTACTGAGCACGCGATTGAAACTACCAACCAACGCCCACGCCACGGATGATTTACAACGAGCCGCGTTTCGAAAATTCATTCACGGATTACAGTTTTTCCTTTCTCCTTTTTACAACAAAGTTTCGAGCGGATTACCTTACCCTCCCCCTCCTCACGATCGCGGCGTATAAATTTAATTAATTCGTTCCGCATCGCTCGTTCATCGTTCCTTACGTATACGCCGCCGTTCCCTTTCAACCGTGCCGGGAACCGTTTCGAACCTCGCAGATCTCTTTACGGCCAAACAACATAAATCATACGGAACGGTGGCGGATTCGTTTCGGTTGCGCCTATACCGAACCTATACCCGATCCAAACCATGTATATATACATATATACACACACATCAGACGCAGGATTTCATTCCTTTTCGAGCAGTATTCTTCCTTACGATCCGAAAGAGAGAGAGAGAGAGAGAGAGACGGACGATCGTTGAGCCCGGTCACCTCGGTTATGAAGAGCGACCACCGACACATCGACTCAACCGAGGAGAGGGAGAGAGCCGTATACGTAGAGAGCCGACACAGCGAAACGAGAGAGTGAGTGGCACTCGTACTCGTGGAGGGTTCTCGGGCCGGAGGTACACACGCCATGCCCCATGGGGGTTTCTGTGGGGGTATTCTCGCCTCCGCCCCCGGCGCGAAAGCAGCCCCTTGACACGGGCAGGGGAGCCGGGTGGAAGTTGGACGAGGGGTGGGCCACGCGGCGGCCATGCTGCGGAGGGGGTGTAGCCGAGAGGGCAGTCACCATGACGACGCGTTTCTACCCCGGAAGCGAGGAGGCGGCGCTGGTTCACCCGCCAACCGGAAGTCGAGGCAACCGGAAGCCGAGAAAGGGAGAAGAAGAAGAAGAAGAAGAAGCAGACGGGCTGGGGTTGGGGAGTGGGGAGACAGGGAGGAGGGGGGAGAGAGGCAGTATGGTCGACTGGCGAAAAAAATGAGGAAGAGGGACGCGATATAGCGCGTTGATATACCCATGGTCGTACGCGGCCTACCGTGACGCCGGATGATCGATGACGATGTCGGCCACGCATGCACGCTGCGGAGGACGCCGCCACTGTTTCCATGTGCCTCGTATCGAACCTGCGCCTCTACGTTACCTTACCTTACTCTACGGCCCCTCTACGCGCCTTGTATATATGCGTCGATGCTCGTGTGTGTGCGTATGTGTGTGTCTCCTTTGTCCAGGTAAACTGTGCGGCGGATCATTCGGCAGGTTCGATCGTAGGTTTCGTATTAAGTGCATTAACGTGTATCTAGCTTCGCGCGCTAGATAGGATTCCTCCTTTTTCGCTCCTTTCGTTCGAGGCTGTTTCTATTTTCTATTTTGGCATTGTTCGATAGGGCATAGGGGATCGCGACATAAGGCGTGGTCCGCGTCAAAGAAAAATCGTAATTCCTCTCGTTTCCTACCTAGGTATCTATCTATCTATCTATCTAAGGACTCGCATAATTTGAAAAGGAGAAGCACCCTAACGGTACCACCCACGAAGCGGAAGAAGAGAGATGGTAGATTAGCGGAGCACGATCGAGCGCCTAACGATGACTTACGATCGGTTTAAGCGTCAATGCCGTCCCTCTCCGCGTGGAAAAGGCGCCTGCCTCTTCCTGTCTCCCATCGATAAGCGTCGATCCGAAGGAGTGTCCTACCATTTCACGGAATTCCATCGTCTTCTTCCCTCCGCCACGCGTAAATATCCTCTCTCCTCGAGACACCGCCGTGGTATCTCTCGAATTCTAACGGTACGTTGTTGCGCGCCAAGCACGCAACGCACCGTGCACGTGCGCATTATAACCGCGGCTGAATTATTTTACAGCTCGTAAAGTTCCGGCCGCGAATATATACATCGGGCCACGGCTAACAAGAGAGTCGCATCTATCAAGATAATAACGATTACGATCGGCGGTGGCGCGCACGGTAACGCGGCCGACCTTAACTCGCGGACGGAAGATGAAACGGAGATTAAACCTTGGAGGAGGTTCCCTCGAATGCGGTCATGCGGCGGTGATTCCATGGAATTGCCAGGAATTCGTAGGATTCCGCGTGTGTAACGCAACCGAGTGAAGTTTTAAGCTTTCCTTTTTCCTCCTCCTCTCGATGGAAATTATTTCCCCCCGATATAATATAATATATATATATATATATTTTCGCGAAGCGAGCGTTGGCACGAGTATAGTTAAGATTGCAGATCCGATCTTGCGGGGTTCGCGAGAGTTTATTTTTGATGTTCTCGATTTTAATTAAGTTGCGAGAATAATGTGTATAACGTCGGCGGAGATGTAGAATGATAAAGTGATAGCGTACACAAGCGCGGGACGTACGTGTAATTTTATATACGTAAGAATCCGCGTTAAATCCTTTTAATGATAATGATGGATGGAGGAGATCGATCGTCGCTCTTTCTTTCTTCTACTTTTTCTTTCTTATCTGCATTTTTCACGAAACGATCGATCATTTTGTTTCCTCTATAAAATCTGAAATTTTATTTATCCTTTTATTTAATTCGAGAATCTTATTCTCGCGCATTGTTCTTATCTTAACAATTCTTAAGATCTCGTTTGCTTTTATTCCGTGATTATTATTTTTACACGCATTAATCGAACTGACGTTAATCTCCCTTACGTGTATTAATTTTTCTTTCTTTTTAACTCAAATTTCTTTCTCGTAATCCTCAAGCCGATTCTCATCCCGGCAGAAGCTGTAAGCGATTCGAAATACCGGCACGAGTTCACGTTCCACGCGTACGTGGAAAAAGCTCGTACGGCAAAACAACTTGGGGGCAAGAGCTCCGAAGGCAGCGGCAGCGGCAGTAGTAGTAGTAGTAGTAGTAGTAGTAGTAGTAGTAGTATTTACACGAACTATAACGCGGTGTACGGGAAACTTTAACACCGGGTAATTTCTGGTACCGTGTACGTTATTGGCAGTAACGAAGGCTACTTTCTTCCCGTCCCTTATACAACTTATAAAACCCACCACGGGGCACCCGTCCTTTTCTTAAACGGCGAGGAATCGTTTCTCTACGCTTTCGCGGCGAGCACGAGTCGTCTCCCCTGTTCCGGCAAACTTATTCTCCTCCTTTTCCCCCCTCCCCTCCTCCTCCTCCTCCTCCCTTCCCCTCCCCCCCTTTTTTCCCCTTCCTTTGCCTTTCCTTCTTTCACGCGGGGCCCGGCCTTTCGAGAAAATATCGCTTCCTCGTCGCATAATTCCAGAGACAGGCATTGTGCCGGGATGAAAGTTGCATTCATTCGGTTCCTTCTCTCGGCTGGTGGTTCCTCCTCGGTAATTAAGTCGTGGAAAAAGAGCGAGAAGCATATAATTATTAAATTAAGTAACACAAGTTGTACTCTCTCCCTCCTCCTTTTTTCCCTCCTTCGTCTCTCCCACTACCGGGCACCGCCGCATCCCGCCTCCCCAACGTTGGGTGCAACGAATGGCAAAGACCTAGGCTCACCCCCCTGGCAACTACGAAATCGCAGGACGAAGGGTGAGGTGGTGAAAAAGAGGGAGAGGGTTTTTCGAGGTGGTACACCCGATCGATCGGGCACGCCCAGTCGGCCATTTTCGTAGCAATTAACGAATTCGTAATTAATTAATGCACCCTTTGTCCTCCCCCCCCTCTATTTCTCTTTTCTCCCCTTGCCCTATGGCTGTCTGTCCATGCAGCACCCCCTTTTCATGCGTACACGAGGAAAAAAAGTTTTTTACGCGTACGCCACGGTCCTTTGCTGCGTTTCATACATACGTGCGCATTTACTCGTGTACCACACTCGTGTCTTGCTTCGTTTCGCGCTCGCCTGTGTATGGACGTGCGTGTACACTGCCGTTCAAAAGCTTGTTTTGCGCGAAATGTCTTTTTTTTTTTTTTTCGTAAATAAATATGTATTTGCAAGCTCTTTGAGTGAAAAGAAATTTTAATTTTAATTTACACACACACATACACGTATATGTATAACTAACTGATGAGAGATAAAAAAATATTTTTGCAAATATTTATTATCGTAACACGAACATTCGATTTTTTTTATCGTAAAAAGTAATTCGAGAGAAGGAAAGAGTAGCGGTTGCTCGGTTTCAATGTTATATCGAGCTATATTCAAGCGAGCATATTTTATTCGAAATATCCTCCACTTGCTGGAAACTTTTGACCGATAGTGTATATACGCGCCCGTACACGCGATCGCTGGGCTGGAAGAGTACGAGTATTTTCTTTCGTGCGATGGATCGGCGTGCGTATCGCCGAGTTAGGGGCCCGAGACCATCCACCGATCCGGCGTAAATTAAATTTTAATTAACGCTGGCCCGCGAGCCGTCGAGATCAAAACGGGAATGCGAAAATATCGTGGCCGTAAATGGAACGCGGCGGGACGTGAAACGCGTCGCGTTTTGCCGATCGGATTCTTCGAGAACTTTGATCTTGCTCGAGACGGGATAAATAATACGCGAATTCTCGTCCGACCGAATTGCTTTATTTCTGCTTATCGCTGCTTTTCCCCCCTTGAACGGTATGAAGTAGTAACGGAACAAGGTGATATTTTGACCGATCGACTCGATCTACGTACGTGTATAATATAGTGTAATGTGAATACAAGTAGAACGTATTGCGGTTAGAATTTATATGGAATATAATTTCGCTTGCGCTCGGTTTCGAATTTTATTAATAACGTATATTTCTGAAATGAAATAATTAGAGAGAGAGGAAATGTTTAAGCGCGTGGTAAGATCACGTATAAAATGTAATAGCAATTTCTTCTTATTTGAAAAATATAATATGGCGTATAGATGCATCGCTGATAATTTTGCAATCAAACTCGAATCGTTTTCCAATTTATCTCAATTTTATCAACACGGATGGATCGAAGGCTTAGCAAGCATTCATCGTCTCGTTTTTATTCCCTTCGAAATGAATAATAACAAAACATTGTTCGTCAAATCGTTTGCCCGAGAAAAAGGAAATGAATCGAATACTCGATCATCGAGTTAATATCTCTTTTGGAAAAACGCGCGCAAGTTTGAATTTCCGTCTGGAGAGGAGAAGAGGAAAGAGAGAAAGAGACTTGCAGTAGCGGTCGGTTATGCAAAAATCCTTTTTCTCATTCCGCAATAATTTCTCCCGTTTGATTCTTGTTCTGCAATTAGTCGGAACAGGCGACTTCCGTTCGATTATTTTCTTCTTTGATCTACATACACGCTTGTCCAATTATCCCGCGAGCCGGAGGGAACGGTTCCCTAACGAGCAATTCATTTATGTCTTTTGTGAGAGACCCGATTTCTGCCCGAGATTCCAACCACAATTATTCCTTTTATCATATTTTCCACGAGTTTCCTTCGTCGAAAATTCCTTCCTCGAAGGAGAAATTTAGAAATTCTCGAGAAACTTTGAGAATAAATAATTGGTTCGCGAACGATTCATTTTCAAACATTGAAAAAAAAGATTACAAATTTCGTCGCAATTCTCTTGAACTTCTCTCGAAAAGTGTCGAGTAAGAATACCGATTCTACGCATTGTTTATTATTACCATTCCGCTTGAAAATATCCATCATTCAACGCGCACGTATCTCGGTAGCGAATATCCTCGAATTAACAATGCAATTAGGCGGCCGCGTTAATCTAAGATCTTTTAATCGGGCGCCATTAGATTTGCGAGGCTGCTCGTTTCGTTTGATTTCAATTTCGAGGGATGGCAGGAGGGGTATGCCGGGATAAATCATTTGGCTTCGTTTGTTCAATTAAAATGTAAATCGAGATGTTTCCTCGGCGTGCACGCGCGTGTATCACGAATATACACGTTGCACGCTCGTGGCGTTGGCCGTGTTGTACGTCGCCACGGCTTGATCGATGATAGCCGTTGCGTTAGGGTAGAGATCTTTCTTTCTTCCTTCTTCCTCTTTCTTTTCCTTTCTTTTTCAGAACAAATCGATTTTCTCCCGCTTCTCGATCTTATCGGGCGGCCGCCGATTTTTACGGGCGCGAGTTGTTGCCCCGCCGCAACTTGTTATTAGATGTCGAACGGCAGCGACATTACTCCTTTTAATATCGGCAATTTTCTCATTAAAATTTAATCGTTCCCATTGGCTCGAGAGAGGCGCGTGTTGCAATATTTCGAGAGGTGGAACAACGCGAACAAATTTATGCTGATTGAAACAATTAAGGGAAGAATGGCAGGTGCTTAGGATCGTCTAAAGACGCGCATTCCGTTAATTTTATTACCATTTTTTATCACCATTCTTGATTCTTTCCCTCTCGAGTCGAAGCTATCGCGAGAACTTGACAAAATAAACTTTTAATATTTTTAATTTCAAGTAAAAGATTATTGAGCTTCATTTGATGGGAATATTTGTATCGTAAGCAAGTTATTTTTTCGTTGTCAACTTTTTGATTTAAGTCAAAGTAATTAAATTTTATAAGCTATCTTTTGAAAGAGGATGAAACGCATTAGAATCTACGAAAATTTATCGATAAAAATCGATGTCTCGATTGTTTAACAAGGAGATTTTATTTACGACATCGAGTTCTCAGGCGCAAATATAATTCCTGTTTGTGCACTATGTTACACGTATGCAGGGACAGTATCTGTTTGGCATCGATGAAACTGGTACGATAAGTATGCGGACATGCTGCAAGCGGCCTGAATATTTGGCGCAGCCGATAATCACGCAACTCGTAGCTCGATCGTTGTTCGTAGAGGCTGCTCGCAGGGACGTGTTTCAGATTGCACGACCTTGTAGAATTTTCATTTTTCGATCGAATCGATCGGCGGAATGCCGACAAATTTTCCTCCTTTCCTCCTTCGCCGACGATTCGAGATAACAGCGAGAAAAAATGCTCACGGCTCGTTGAGCATTTGTTGGATTTTTAATTCCTTTTCTCAAAGAAATAACGAATTTTACATCATTTTATCTCAATCACTTGGATATAATCGAAATAAGCGTTGTCGGTTCGATTTACGGCAAATTATACAGCAGGACGTGTTGCAACACGTGTTGGCTCTCGTGGAATGCGTTAATAAATTATGGGATATATATATTTTCAGATGAACAATGAAATAATTCCTTCTTAAATTCCTCTGCAACAATCGAGTCCCCTGTACACAATTAATTCGCGTTATAATAAAACTATTTTCTTTATCTTAATTTTCTTCAATCATGTTTGCACCGATTTTTTCATTTACGTAATCACGATCCAAGAAATATATATATATATGGCTTGTTCGAAAAATAGTTTCGTTTTTTCACACGAGTGTCGCTAGTTTGTTGAACGTTTATCCGGCCAACTTCATTCTAAACCGTTGTTGCGTTATTATATATTTTGAGAGTTGGAATTTCATGGTTTACTTATAAGAAAATTTCGTTCGATTCTATGTTTCTCGTGCGCGATAAAGATGCAAAAGGAATATTTTACTCTTTTATTACCGAAAAAGTAAGAATGCTGTCCAGGCAAGAAAAAAGTTACGTCCAAGTCTACGAAGGTGTATCAACAGTACGCCAAAAACTGGTTTTCAAAATACGTTAAAGACGCGCCTTGTTCTTCTGGAAGATAACGAAATGAAAGCAAACCGAATAAGAAACACCTCGACAAATTGCTACGAGATCGAATTTGTCGACTGTTTCATTGTCATGAAAAAGAACGAAATTACTTTTCGAACGAGCCAACAACAACATATAGAAAGATTGGTCGTGTTTCACGCTCGGCCTCGAGACTCGAATCGGTGGGGCAGTGATCCCCGGCCGAATAGAAGCACGGAATTACGGTGTTCCCGTGCGGACAAGTGGAAGAGTTGTACAGTTAGACCGGCTGGACGGTTAAAGGCTTAGCAGTAATTCAAATAAACGAGAGAGGGTCTAGGAGAGGATCGGGCCGTCTGCCTGCGATCCTTATGATTCCTCGCTTCCTCAAGTGACCAACCTTTCGTGGCCTCCTCTCTCTCTCTCTCTCTCTCTCGTTCAAAGGTGGTTGCCAGCCGGACCTCGACCCCAATGATTATAACTCTCGTCCACCTTGTGCAACCTCTTCCCTCCGCTTTCTGCGTTCTTCTATTCAGAGCCCACGATCCTCCCCTTCCCTCTAGTTCCCCCTTTTCCTCTTCTCTTCTTCACCGTGGTGATGCCGGTTGTATAACTCCTTGCGCGGAGAGAGAGAGAGAGAGATTCGCCAATAAATGAAGTTCCTACGGAGAACCTTTAATTAAGGCGGACTCGTCGAACACGTGGACGTTGCCTCCTCGTGTCGCGGAGGGCACGCGTTCCTAGCCTCAACCTTTCTCGCTTTCCCGCCGTTACATCCGCTTTATCCCTCGCTTCCTCGTTCAACGAGTGCAACGAGGCAATGAAATAGCCGGGCCGGGCTGGAATTCCACGCGGCGAAGATCCTCATCGTTCGGATATTGATCGCACGCCCCTCTCCTTGCGCGACCTCTATTTTTTTTTTAGGAAACACGATACGACGGACGAATATATTCGACAACGAGGGGGAGGCTGATCGATGCGTGTAAGGATATCGTGCCTGGGGGATTGGCAGAAAGTGATTAAAATACGATGAAAAAGATAGGAGAGAGAGAGAGAGAGAAGAGAGAGAGGAATGATATTGAGAGGAAAAAACAAACATGGAGGAAACGTTGGAGTCAACTGGAAAAGATCATAAATGGGGGAGGGTGAAAGGATTCTGTTTGGCAATTGTTGAACCGGGCTTAAGTCGAACTTTTGCAGGGAGAGATACGTCGATTGCATCATTCTGATAAAAATCAACGATTATTCCTCGAGTAACGATTCTACGATTGAAAACAAATCTAAGAAATTCTCTCCGCAACTTCGTAATGAACAAGAATCTTTCCAGAGGAGTTGGAGAACTCTTTTTTTCCCTCTTTGGCGAAACAGGCCTGTTAACGAGTTGCGAGAGGAGACGAGGAAGATCCTCCCCCGGAAAATTAGAGCGAAATTAACGCAGGGAGGAGGAGTGGATTCGCTGCACTAATTGATCGGCCGATTCCGCAACCGTGAGTCTTCTATTTCTGCTTTGTCGAGCGTGTGAGCCAGGCCTCTTCAACTCTTCACTCTTCGAAGAGGATTCTGATTCGCGTGGAACACGATAGTTTGGATTTACGAGAGATTGTTCGAACGGTGGTAAACACGGTGGTGGGCAATATATTATGCAAATCGTGCTTCCACGATCGTGCGCCGTATCATTATAAGAATTACGTGAAAAATGGCGCGTTTAATTGACGCGCGCTGTTATTAATATTTAATTAACGGGCACGGACGAAACCGATTTTACTTATTCCAGCCTGTTTACTTATTTATTTTAGAGGAAGATCACGAAGATAATCGGGGTTTAATGGTTTCGAGGCACGAGTCTGAACGATTATTTATGTATTTTTTTCACAATCGAGTATCAAATCGATTTCTTTTCTTCTTTTTCTCTGTTAACACGTTTAACGAGGTGACAAAATTATGAATTATTCATTGGATTTCTCCTCTGGAAATTGCACTGTTCGAAATCCTTTTCGATCGAATACTTGATTTTAGATTTCCTTCTTTTGTAAAGATATACAGATATAAACTGATCATTCAGACTTTTCTTATAATTACATTAACGCAGTAATGTTACTTAATTGATGAGGTGAAATAAGATAGATGATCCATCGATTTCGTGTAAAAATAGTTTCAGCAAATTTCTTCCGTAGCTATTCCCAAGAGCGGATATTTCATCAAGGGGCGGAATAACGTGTTATTACCCCGGCGAATTCGTATTATTTTGATATTAAAAATTTATTCTGATCGATTTCTCATTATCCATTTTCTATGCGATATCGTATTCCTGAGAGGTTGGGCGAGATTATCATAAGCTTCTGTAATGACTTTTAGGCATGCCACGTTATTATATCATATTTCGAGGCAGGTCGCCACGATCGGATCGCTCTTTCGTATCTCGTTTATGCGAAATCGGGTGGAGAGAGAAACACCCGATCAATTTATAGCCGCGAGCTTAATCGCGATTCACACGTGGCACCGGCCATTAAACTTAATAACGACTCTTGCCGTTGTTTTTCCTTTCGACTTTTTGCACTCCTTACCCCTCCCCCTTCCTCCTCCTTTCGGTAAACGACACCGATAAAAGAGACTCTTGCGAAATCTCGCAATATTTTCCCTTTCTCCATTTTCGTTCTCTTCGAGATACTCTTTTAATCCATATTCCATAATTATTTTCACGATGTTTCACTACAAAAAACTATGGTATTCGCTTGCTATGTTCAACTGTAGTATTAAATCGGCAATATTTCACTCCTTGGACGAGCAAAATCTATCCGATAACGATCCTCGATTCGGTTTTTCGGGGAATCCGACGCCATTCGACGGACATCGAGGAGGAAAAAGATCGATTTCATCCCCCCGTGTTGCTTTCTCCTTTAAGCGTCCAACATTTAATGTCAATCGTATTTTACGTGGCAATCTTTTTTACAACGATAACTCAATTAGCGCGTGGCTCAACTATCCGACGCTTATTGGATGGCATTAAACGTTCGAATAAAACTTATAGCCTGGCTCGTATATTCAAATATTTACCCCCTTCGAATATAATTCGAGAATAAATTGTGAAAGAAGTACGCGAGCAGAGATAAATAATGGCGGATGGACACGATAAATAAATTTGGCGGGAAGATTCTCCGCCGGTTAATTGGGATTGTTTCAACTATCGGTGTTTCTATAAATCACGCGATATCGCAATACACCAATATGATATTTCCAATCTCTTCCAACCTTTTTTCCCAAATAATAGAGGTAATAATGTTAATAATAACGTAGAGGCGAAGCAAGTACTCATTAATTGGATTTCTCGGGCCTGAAAGGTCGAAAGGTCGCAAAGCGGGCAATTTATTTGCGGATTTTGTTTATCGCCTATTCGCCGCTTTATTATTAATTAATTATTGACGTCTCTATCCTCTCTCCCCTTCGATTAGATATCTCTCGATCGGTGTCGCGATGACGGATCGTGGTTGTAAATCGCGCCATTACTATGCTCCTCCATAAATGGAAAGGAATAGTTGAATAAATTGTCTTGAATATTGGTGCTATTTTATCGTTATTCTCTTCACGACTAAACGTAAAGCGATGCTAATTTCTAATTATTGATTTTTCATGAGACTGTTTTACAAACCTGTAAAAAAAAAAAAAAACAAAAACAGATTTACTTAAATCTTAATATTGGTATCCATCCATCTCGTTTAAATTGTATCCACCAAGATCGAACGACAAACTTGTTTACAATACGACGGTACAAGATTACATTACGAAATGATTAAGAATATATTCCCGTACAGCCTACGCGCATAACCTCACCGTCGCGTGTTGGGAACAGTTACTAGATAGACTCCATTAACGCACGGTTCGATCGAGCACGAGCGATATTTGTGTTATTGTTTGCGGGACGGCGACACGACGGCGTTACTTGGGCGAAAATATTTCCACGATCGGTCGCAACTTTCGTCCAAATCGTGTCCAGATTCTTCTCGAAACGTCGTTACGATGTTGAAAATTCCGTGGAAAAAGGGGCTCGATCCACGGATATTTGAGGTTAGGTTATCGAACGGCGTCGAACGGTAATGGCGGCCGACTCGGATTGCGAATTATCGTAAAACACCGCGGCTGTTTACGATATTAGACCACATTGGCTGAGAAAATTGCTATCGGTTGTAAACCAGCCACGCTTTCTTACCGTCCCTTTACGATCCATGGATTTTACATTTTAAATGGAAAGCCTCGCACGGGCGTCGCTTCGGCTAACGATATCTTGACCCGCGATAGAGATAAGGGGACATTTTTTTTTTTTCCCCTCTCCCCCAATGCTGCGGCGAAAGATCGACCGCAATAATGCTCGTGGAATGTGATTTCGTCGCCACGGGCGTGGGACGAAAAAGAGGATTAGGAATTTTTAAAAATTTAAAAATTTATAAATCTACTAATTTTGCGTACTTCGTATTCTTTGTATGGATTTTAATTTCACGTTATTAGTTTTAATTATATAGGGAATTCCAATGATATTACTTGTAATTTTAGCAGAAATTTTATTACATCTATCTATTTATCTTTGACAATTTTATACGTAAATTGAAAAGTTTAAACATTCAATGTTAGTAACGAGATCGTAGTATTAATCATCGATCAATAATTTCCCTCGAATCGCGAAAAATTGAACGTATTACTCGTATCAAACCACTGCATCGAACCGCTATTCAAATATCAATCATTTCTCGGCTAGCCATAATAATTGCGTCTTATAAATCAACCGTTGTATGGAAAACTCGATCGTAATCGGTGGAATTTCTCCGGCCTACGATTTATATCTTGTCATCGTGCACCAAACTCGATTATTCAACGATAACAACCACACCTTTGACCGTAAAAAAAGAAGCCTATTGGAATTATACAAATGCTCGTGTTCACATTCCAAAAATTCTTATTTTCCAAAATAAATAATCGCATAAAATTAACTAATTTTAAATTAATTTTGTAAAATTGTAAATATTTTCTTGGAGAAAGTGACAAAACAACATCTTTGTTACAATGTTAATATTCTATTCCATTCCAGATAGTATTTACTTTTGATTAAATTGAAAAAGAATTTTAAAATCTAGAAATCTTCTTCATCCTCGAACGAATCGTTACGCATTTATCGCTCAAATCTCGCAAAAATAATCGAATAATTCGAGAAGATTGCAGATTGGCATCTTGTTATCGGTATTAACGATACCCAAGATAGCCACTTTGGTGGCTGCGCGCGTACCGATAAAATACAGGGCACAGTCGACCGCGAAATTAGTACGATCTACCATTTCCAATTTATGAACCGTGGCGTGGCTAACTTATCACTATTACCGATCCAACAATATATCAACGACACGCCGAGTACGACAGAGATCTCAGAACCGTTGTGTATCCGCGTTGTACACCGACACTGTTGTAAAATATTCTATCTGTCTGCCACAACGGATGATAAAGATATCACGAAAGATTTCAACGTATCCGCAATTTTCGAAAAACACGACACGAGGACCGACCTCGTCGCTCGAAATTATGAAATTCACGAGGGTGAATATTCCAACAAAACGACAAATGTTGTTGCAACAGTTTTGCAGGTGACCAAGAATTTCCTTGCCTCGTAATTGCTGCTCGTAAACGTCCTGGCTGATTTAACAGCTTTCGCCGCGACCACCGTCCATTTTCTCCCTAATTGCGCTCTAACTTCGCCCATCCTTTTCCTCCTTCTTTTCTCTCTCCACCGTTCTGTTTTAATTCTGCCTTAGATACGCGACAGGATTCGATATATTCGCGGAGCATTTTCACAGAAGGATAGAGTGTTTCGTTTCGCTTGATTTTCTTTTTTAAGAAATACAACTGTATTGGAAATATTAAACGAAACAATATAACGAATAGTTAAATTATAGTAAAAAGTTTCAATTATTGAGCAGATTCGTATAAACAAAGTTAAGTCGAGCAACTAATAGATCGATAGAAAATCAATCGAATTCGCTTCGGTCGCAAATCTGCATTTTATGACTCACGCCTCGATACGAGCCTATGCAAAAATCTCACGCTTTCACGCAGATACGAGCATAAAAATCGAATCAAAAAAAGAAAGAAGGAAAAGAAAAATTCTTACGCACGTATTAACGCAAACAGGTGTGACCGGTATGATTCAACACAGTTATGAATTAACACAGAGATCTGCTTTCCTTCCTCCTTGTTGAAATCGGTCAGCTTGTCGGCTGATTAATTAATTCCAACGGAGATAAAATCGAGCCGTTTCAAGGCAAAGTTTGACACGAGTGGAGTGAATGTGAAACGAAATTTGGAGAAAAATAGAGGAATCACGGATCGATTCCAGCCATTATAATAATTAATTCGGGATTGAAAATGGCCCCCCACCATTCATTAACACCTATTATTCGAACGGTTCGACCCGATTCATCCCCGTAACGAGGGTCCATTGTTTGCCGATCATTGTGCCGAGGCCGATGCCACAATTGCCACTATGCCACGAAAGTTCGGGTATCGCCTCGCCACACTGTCGCCTTTATACCTTTGTCACGAGGACGACCTTTGAACTCGAACTAGCACCAACTCGCGGATCACTTCTGTGAACCGTGTTTCGAAAATTTCTTGCTCTCGATTTTAAATGCGTGCACACCTCACTTTCACTCCTTTTTCATAATTATATTATTCGTGGTTACGTTTCTTTGAACTTGGACAGACTTTGACGATCGTTATTTTGATTCTTATCCCGTAATTTATTATTACTTTTTTTATTATTCTCGATTGGAATTGGAACCAGTGAGAAATATATATTTTCTTTTTATCTAATAATGAACTTTAAGCGACGAATTATTTCGTAGATTTTAACGTAACACAGGCATTAAGGAATATTTGTATCGATCTCGAGTCGAATATTTAGATATTGCCAATCTTCCATTTCTTTTTTGTACGGATTTATCTACTTTCCATATGAGGATCGCAGGTGTGGAAAGGAATAAAGATAAAGAAATATTCATCTCAAGTTAATACCGTCCACTAACCGAACTTGGAAACAAGCCTTTAAAACGCGAGCCGATAAACCCGATCTCGTTTGTTCCGCCTTTATTACGGTGCTGCTTAAACGTTCGTATAATGGTCTCGTAAAAGTCTGGCTTATCTGTATTTAATTGTTGTCTTATTGCTAGGTTGCTTCATTCGTAAAAAGAGAAAAAGAATCCGTTATCGCATCTGCCAACGATCATTGAATCTTAGAGTTCACACCTTTACATATCTAGCGTGAATCTTCCATAGTATTTACTACTTGCAATCTCGATACGAGTATTGCAACAGTTCGTTCTTGGAAATTTTTGATAATATTGATGAAATATTGTTCAATTAAATTAAATCTTAAGATTTATATCATAGAAAATTAATAATGCCATTATAAGTATTCTCGAGTAAATTTATTATGATTATTTATACTCGTTTATGTAAATGTGATTTAACATTATTGATTTAAAATTTTTTCGATTATTTCTTTAATTTTATAAACCGAAAAACGTCGGGTGAAAGGTGCAGTGAAAATGACAGAACGCGGTAGATATCTCGGGCAAATCCAATAAATTGTTATCATTAATTATCGTAATAAATTTCCGCGGTTTTTAATTAGCCAAGACGGCGTACCTCTAATTTTATCGTGTCGTAAATAATTAGTGAAATTCATTGACGCGTAGTTAAATCGATATTTATAGCCCTGTTATTTGAATTTCTTGCATAACGAATCAAGGGCCGCCATTTTGTGACACGCAGCGTCCAAAGTGGTTTTTATTAGCTTTTAGAATTTTACCAAGTCACGATCTCAACCGATTCATAATACGTGTACGTATTTTTTCCCGATTGAACAGCCAGTTGGAAATTTAGGAAGTTAAGGTAGCTGTTTGTTGCCTGTTGGAGGAAATTGATCCAAATGCGCTGAACGCAAACACGCCGAGCATGCCGTATATCTTAATCTTACAAATTTAGATTTCTCGAATGGATGCTGTTAATACCAAGGAAACATAATACTCGATGTATCTATAAAATTAATTTTATAGATCACTATGGATCGATAAAATGTATATTCGTATGTATGTTTCGTTTTTTCCTTTATTATTACATTTTATTCGCACGTTAAATCGCGGATTATTTCGCGAGAAATAAAATTCGACAATACTTGTTATTTAATTTATTATGTATTAAAATACCGATGAAGATTTTTTTCAACGTGCTCTCCTCTAAAATTATGAACATATGTGATTGTTCTTTATTGTGTTATCGTCGATTATTAAATCGCACGCGTTATTTATCAATTTTTCAAAATTCGCATAGATATATAAGACAGCGATTTCGCGTTTCTCAATCGTGAAAAAAATTAATATTTTTTCGATTCTGGTTTCTTCAAAATCTTCACACAATTTTATAAAGACAGAAAATGAAGAGCTAAAATGGCTGCTGATTATATCCGATGAAATTAATAGTATTGTAAAAATACTTCATAAAATATCAATCTTATGGGATAAATTCACATTTATTTGCATGTTGCATTCGCTTACACTCGCCGTAAAGTAAAATTGATTGCAAAATAGAAGAAAGAAAAAATTCTTAAATTCCGTGATAATTCCTCAAGTTTGATTCTTATAAGTGTATCACTTTATTCAACCAAGTACAATATATAATTGCACAATATTTAATGATAAACATCCAACGCTCAAAGAATTAAAATTTCTCGTTCCACTTAATCCTTCTCCGTTCCTCCCCTTCGTTTTTTACTCGAATCATTGAAAAACTGGAAAATCCAAGGCCGAGAAGAAGATGACCGTTCGCTCCGGGTTGAACGAAACGTGACGTTGCGCGGCGAGAACGAGTTGATTGTCAGAGGAAACCGCGCGTCCGTATCCGTGGAAAGACGCCGCGGAATGCAAATGCCCTGCGCTCGGTTTCGTAATGCATGCCGGCGCGACCTTTTTCTCGTGATCGTCCACTCGAAGATGAAAGTAAAAAGTGCGCGGGGCAACGAGACGATTTCTCGCATCCGCGCGTCCACTTCACGGCTCCGAGTCGAGGACTGTTATCGGATCTCTTAGAGCTCGTTTATACCGGTTCAAAGACCTATTTAGCATTTTCTTGCGAGACTTTAACGACGCTCCCGGCCACTCGAACCACGCTCCAAGAATAATTCCCTCTCCTCTGCGCTCGGCGAGGCGGTTAATATCGCGCCCGAAAGAGGGCCGGCCGCCTCGAACGCCACCTGTGCGGACGAGATGATCGAACTCGATCTCCCCCCCCCCCCCCCCCCCCGATTATCGATTATCGCGATAATCGCGTCTGTCACAAAGGGTCGGCCTCCGTTATATTTCGAGCGAAGTTGAGGTCAGAGAGATCGGCGAAGGATCGAGGCTCGTCCTTTCACTTTGTTCTCGTTCTATGCCACGTTTGATATGGTAGATTTCGTAGATGGATAGAAGAGCGTTTGTAATTTGATGACGGCGTGTTGAGAGAAGATCGAGAGCGAAGGGGAGGGATTCGGTTTCGAAGTTTTGCCAAAGATTTTACGGATTGAAAGGGTAGATTTATGGGGGAAACTTTATTTCTTGCGTCCATTGACAGTGATGAATTAAATTGGTATTATTATTATGAGATGTGATTGAAATTAATTAGGAATTGTTAGGATTTAATTTTTAAAATGGGATTAAAATTTCGCTTTTTGGATTGGAATGATTTAGAAAAATTGTGACAATTTCTACAATTCGTACAATAAAAATTACTTTATAGGATGTAATATTCTGTGTTATAGGTTAGAGAAATAGAAATAGTTGTAAAATAAATTATTGCGATCAGAGAAATTATGTAAATAGAAAGTTGACGATTACTAAAGAAAATTTGCTTTTATTGTGTTTGCGATTGAAATTTTACGTAACCGTAAAAGTGAAGAATTTCTTAAGATAGATAATATATTATGCAGCTTTCGTGTAATTTTTAGTAAAAAAAAAAAAAAAAAAAAAAAAAAAGAATTAAGATAAAATTTACTTTCAAACTAGGAAAGTCACTCGAACTAGTTCTGGTTATCTCACGGAATGGAACACGTTCATTCTTATTCATTTTAATAAATTTTCATTTCAAGTATGTGATATGTAATTGTTCAATAAATCTGTCTCGAAAGATGTACAACTTCCTAGACATTCTCGATGTATTGAGAGCTTGCTGGAAGACCGTCAACCGAGAATGTCAACGACTTTTCTCACTGTAACTGTTCCCTGAATTAATTTATCATTCTGTGACGGTCTAAATTATTACTGCTAAAGAAATCTACCAGAGACACACTGCCTGAACTGTGCAAGAAAAATATATGTATGGCATACTAAAGTAAAACAGAAAATTTATTAATTATTTTAATTTATAAAAAGTTAAAAAATACGATTGGAAAGAAATATAACGAAATATCTTTTTTTATCTCATTTTATATTCATACATTTTTGAAGTCTTTCTCTCCACGAAATTTGATATAATTGGATTTGATTAATTATAAATTCTATAATAAATAGATGTGGCCATGTATGTATTTAAATGTATTCATATTTATAATGGTAAAAATATCTTCATTCTATCGAGAGAAATTTTACAAAATAACTTTCACGTTTCTTTTTTATATTTTCTAATTTTGACAAAAGGATAAAATAATTCTAGAAGATGTTCATTTCTCTTCCCTAAAGATAGAAAGAAAAAAAAAATAAGTAAAAAAAGAAAAGTTTAAAAATGGTAAAATTAAAGAAAAGTAAAATCGATAAAATTATTCCGACGGCTAACTCGTGTTCACGTTTTCAACATACAATGAAACTCTTTATATTTTATCTTTATTTATACATTTTTTGCAGATACTTGATCTTAAAATCAACAAGCGTTCTTTTTTGGATAGTATTTTACTAAACAAAATCCTTATAATTAGTATTGTTAAAATAATGTGCTCTGTAAAAATAACAGCGTGTGATTGTTAAAACTGAAATAATATATCTTTACACAATGTTTTTGAAAAGGATGGATTCTTTAGAAGAGATAACAACGAGATTAAGAAATTATTCTATCGAAGATTATTTATTTTATTTAAATAAAAATTGTTCGAGAAATTGATACAAACTTCTTGTATCTTGTATCTAAATTTATTCTTGATTAGAAAATTAGGACATTAGATATCCTTTTAAGTATTGCAGATGTATTATTACGATAAATTGTCTATGAATTTCCAGGCTATTTGAACTTTGCTCTCTTCTTGATGATTCGAATCGTACCGAGTTTGAACTTTGCATAGTACTTCGTAGAGATTGTAACTTTGGATATTAGCTATTCACAGCAATTTGAACTTCATCCATTATTCTACCTTGTAGAAACTTGGAATAGTGTTTATTTTATGGAGATTTCAACTTTGCACGATAATTTGATGTTGAAGATTTGATGTTCAAGTATGATACTTTGTGGAGATTTTAACTTTGCACAGTACTCGAGGCAATTTGAACTTTGCATTGCACTTGGTGGAAATTTGAATTTTGCGTAGTGTTTAATTTGTGACAATTGAAACTTTAGTTAGTTATCTCGTAGAAATTTTAATTTTCCATGATAATTTATGAAGATTTTGCACTTTAACGGTATAGTATATATTTTTTTCTCTCGATCGATTATTTCAACAAGGGAGTAAATACTTTTCACGATTTTATACACGTAATAAAATTTCGTTTGCCGCATATTCACGCATGTATCTTATTTTATCTAATTGGTGCAATGATTCTCTGTTTCTGTCAACATGACGCCCCATTTTATCATTTATGATAACATTTATATCTGGTAAAATAGTTCAATGAAATTATGCGTGTCCTTTGAAAGTCATATCGTGAAACTTGTTGATAACGAGTTTATACACGTTGTAAATTTTCCATTCTTAACATTATCAAATTTTATTTTTTTTTTGTTTTTCTTCAGATAGGAGGTTGCTTATCTTATGTTCATAAAACTTGTGTGAACTATAATGATCGTTGAGTAAAGATATTCGAAAGTTTAGTCGAATAAAAATTTTATTATTGAATCGTCATGTGCGATTTTATTTATTAACCATTCATTTTTTTTTTTTTTTTTAGTACTTGAAATTATTTAGATTAAGAAATCTAATCCAAATGTTTGAATCATGAATCACAAATATTTTGAAATATCATTTCTCTTAATCATATCGCTCGTCAAATCGTTGCAAACTCGTCAAATCGAACCATCGATCAAACATTGTCAAATTACCAAAGCATAAAAAGAAGATTGACGATTCACGATGAATACTTCAATAACCCCAGGGAGTGTAAGAAATAAATCCTAATAAACCCCAAAGAAATCATCGATTTTCTTCAAATCGAATCAAACCGAGAGAAGTCTGAACATTTAAATTCCGAAGAGATCGTCATCGTCACTTTCCTTCAAACCATCTCCAATTAAACCAAACGAAGAAATAAATCTGACAAATCTGAATCCGAAGGATCATCGGTCGCCAACTTCCTTCGAACCAAACGTCGTCAAACGTCGTCAAACGTCGCCAAACGTCGCCAAACGTCGTCAAACGTCGTCAAACGTCGCCCCCCCCCCCCCCCAAAAAAAATCCAATTCCACCACGAATACGATGGAATACATAACCGGGGGAGGGAGGGAGGGAAGCGGGGAGGGAATAAATTCCCGCTAACTTGTCCATGCAAGTGGGCGCTAGGGCCGGGCATCGGTACAAAACGCGGCGCGTCTCGATGGGGGAACAATGGGGTCCTGGCTAGAAATCGCTCATTGTGCCCGCGAACCGGCAAAAATAATCACGTGAAAGACTGCGAGGACGGACGGAAGGACGGACAATGAACGGGCACGTATTGCTCGGCTGCCACTCGTGCTTCGCAAACGGTTTCCTGGACTCGAACGCTCGTTCGTTTCGCATTTGTGCTCTTACGGGCTACGCCATTCTCCCTTTCTAACTCAAGTTCCTGTCACGGTTCCTGGCCGAGTTTCTTGCGAAAAGAAAGAAATAAAAAAAAAAACCTAGAAAGAGAGAGGGAGAGAGATGTGTATGTATGTATGTATGTATGTAAAAAGAGAGAAAGAGAAGGAATGGGGGGAAGTAAAAATTGTTTCAGCGGATTATCAATAAGAGGGAGGAGGGCAGATGGTGATTTTTTGCGAGGAGGAAGTGGTCGAGAGGATTGGATTAGTAAGTAGAATGTGAAAGTCTGTATCCGACTTTTGATTGGTGGATGACGCTTCGATCGGTTTTTTTCCTTTCTTTTTTTTTTTTTTATTAGATAACTATAAGAATGTTTCGTCGTACGTTATGAAATAAGTGAAATTTGTTTAACAGTGTTCCAGATAGTTGTGAACTTGGTTGTTGGGACTTAATATTGGGGATGGTGCACAACGTTCGATTCTCTTGAGATCTTGATTGCCAAACAATAACAAGAAATCTTCTTCAAGGAAGAATAAGTTAAAACTTTATTCTAGATGGAAAAACCAGTTGAAAAAGTATCTTAAAAATTTTCCTCGTCCACAAAGAGATAATCGCGTTTCTAACGGCGTCCCGTTATCTCGTCTTCCATATTTCTCTCTCTCTCTCTCTCTCTCTCCATCAAATCGATATGAATTATCATCAACTATCGAACATTCCCTTCCTTCTAAATCGAATTCTTTTTTCTCCTCCGTGGAAAATAAAAGGACGGTGCGGGTTATAGTTGCAGCCAATCAAGTCGCGTCTCCATCGACGAGATGATCGGTTCCAGGATCGATTCGATCTCCGCACCCCCCTCCTATCCAACCACACGAGTGACGTTACGACGCGCGTAATTACTTAATGAATCCAATTAGGGATGGTAATCGGGAATCCCCTCCCTCCCTCTTCGATCGTCCATGGATTCGAGACTCGATTTCTTCGACTTTTCCTTCTCCAACCACGATCCTTCCTCTTGATTAAGGCCGTCAACCAAATTGGATTACGCGTTTTAAACGTAGCATAGCTAGTTTCAACCCTCTATGCGCGTCGATCTCTCTCTCTCTCTCTTTCTCTCTCTCTCTTTCCATCGATCCGGGATACGATGACGGGTTCAATAACTGGATGAGATATATTCCTTCCTTCGACCCTAATTGCCCCGTAAATCATCTCTCGGAAATGACTGCGTATCGAGGCGATTCAGGCAGAGTCTACAGTGATTCTGCGCGTTCCTTTATTTTGCACACTTCGGTGGCAGAGTAGTAGTAGCATTTGTCGCGAGTTACGTTAAAAACTGGATAATTAAGTTAAGGAACTAGATTTCTGCGAAGAGTGGACGTTTTAATAGTGGATGAAGAATTTTTAAATTTCTTTATCTTGTTATTCGAAATCTTATTGAATATTTATAAGATTATTAACTGCTGCTATTTAACCAAGGGGGAAGAGTGGTACGTGACTTTAATGTTGAAAGAACTGACTTATTGTATATGTAAATTTGTAATTTTAAATAGTTCTCGTTTTATGTTATTTTTATTCCTCTGCTTTTTTTTAATTTTCAATCGATATATCTGAGTACCACCCATATGATATATATATATATATTTTCATTTGAACTTATGTCTGAGTATTGAACGAACGATAATTGGAGGAATCAGGTTATAATAATTGCGATATAAAATAGTGAATTTTTATGACAGAAAGAGACAGACCGTTTATATTATCCATAATAATTCAAATAATATAAACGTACACCTTGTAAATCGTAATAAAAATCTGGTGGCGTGCAATTAATCACGCGATATAGTTCTCCCATACTCGATTAATCTCTTTTCACGAGACTCGAAACATTCGCAGTTCGATTTGTTTTCATACGATTGTCGCTCGAAACTGTCGCCTTTTCCCGTCGCAACTCGTGATAATCGAACCGCGCTCCAGTCTCCAACGAGACCGAAACTTTTTTTCCTTTTCGAAAAAACAAACGACACTTCCAATAGCGAACAGCTCTTATTAATCTTCGTCTTCGTAACTCGATGCAATGATTCATCGAGGGGGGGAAAAAAGTAAGAACGATCTTTAAAATTAAAAGAAACAGAGAACACGGGGGTAATTTGTCACGCACGTAGCATGACAACGCATTTGTCATTAGCGATGGGACGAAACGTATCGCGAGCTCGAACAAAATTCGAATTCTTAAGAAAAAGAAATGATATATTCTTTTAAATAGAAAGAAGTGGAAAAAAATATTCTTCATTCGTTTTTCAAAAGTTATTACCATTTTTATTGTTTCACATTGAACGAGCGTATTCAACACCAAGTTTTATTCGTCATTCGACTTAAAGACGTGAAAATAAAAGGATTCGACTTTTGAAATAATGAATAGCAAAGTTACATCGATTCCAAACACTTGTCAAACGAGTATTAAACTTGATCCCATCGCTATTTGTCATAACAGTTTCACGAATGCGAGAGACAAGTTGGTTCCTTCCTCGATCGACGAGATTTCGTGGCCGGCTCGTATTTCAAATTCGCGGGGGATCTACAAGAATCTAGCAGCCGTGGAAAGTCGTGAGGCTTTCGCATGCTTTTCGATAGATCGCCGCGATCGATACAGAAAATCGTGACGTTGCGAAACCGAGCGAGCGACGACGCTTGATCCGCGTCAATGCAAAATCCTTCTTTCCTTATCCTTTTTCTCCTCCCCCCCTTCTTATTCTCCTCTCTTCCTTTTATTCTCTTTCTTTTTCGCGTTGTGTTCGTTTCGCAGATCATCGATAGAGCCATTCGCGATGCACACGCGAGCGAGACGAAGAGCGAGGGAAGAGAAAGAGAGATGGTTTTAAGGTTGAAAGAGGTAGCGACGGATGTTGAAGTCACGACTTCTGTTTGCCAGAGGAGGCTGACGATTAGAATCTTTCGGTATTTCTATCGATCCAACGTGCTTTTGCGCCAGTATTGCTCCTCCTTCTTCCTTTTCTGCTTGTTTTTAAACGATCTTCCAAGATATATATACATAAGTTTTAACTCTCTTCTTGCCTTGATACGTTGTTCACGAGGGATTTCTCAAGCAGCCTCCGTGATTATGATTCGAATCCACGACTTATTATTGCTCAGACTTTGGGATAAGAAAGTAACGGATCCTTTTCGAAGGGTTTAGTGGAGTCGTGTGGACGATTTTTCTGGGAATTTTCTTGGAAGATCGGTGTAGAAATTTATGCAAAATGTGGATCAAGTGTTTGTGACATTTTTCGATAATTCCAACAAAACGATTTGGATTTGGAAATAAAATTAGAAAATTTTAAATTTCCATCTTAAATATAAAGAGAATTAGAACAAGCTTACTTTACAAAATTATCTAATTTTAGAGAGATTTCATCGTTTGCTCTGTAAATTCCTCAATATTTCTTTCCTAAAAAATTTGCGGGCAATCGATCGAAACCGACAATGCACTTATAATAACTTCGTATCGCAATAAGCCAGATTACAAATTATCAATTTCCATTTTCCCGATTCCGTTAATATATTCAATTGCACAGTCGATTCCCTTGCTAATTGATTTGATTCCCTTGGCCGGCCATGATTTATTCCGCTTTATGGCTTCCGGCAATCGGAATGGCGATCTGTTTATCTACTCGCGAGAGCAATCAACGGTAATTTCTTTCGAGATGGAGAGAGGAATTCAGCGTCGAACATCTGTTCCGTGTGTGTAAAATCGATGATTCCGATGATAGAGGAGAGAGAGAGAGAGAGAGAGAGAGAGAATAATAGGAACTGGATGACTGGAGGGAAAGTACGGATAATTTTACGAGTGGATTAATTCCGTTTGTGTTTAATTGTCTCGTTTAATTGTGGAGCAACGATTCCAATCGCCGAATTAGAAAACGAACGAGGGAGAAATTTTATATGTCCTTTGTTTTCTATTTCGCTTTATTCGTCGTCCTTTTCCTGTTTTAGATTTTTCGTAACGTCGAAAGTGATATTACAGTCTGGTCAGGAGATTGGATAAAAACGTTGTTTGAAATTATTTTTGCACCGGTTTCAAATCTTGCCGATTATTATTGGATATTTATTCAAATTCGTACTTCTGATATATAATTAAACGTTATTAAGTAGATTCTAGAGTCATTTTAAACTGTTAAAATCTGTGAAACGAACGCGTAAATTAACAGACGGCCCATTAATCATGATTAGATCGATTAGAAATTACGAATATACCATTTTATCTCGGCTCAAGTTTTTCTCCTTTTTCTCGTTTCTCATAGGATATCCATTTTTATTGAATTACAAAATTGCTACCAATAAGAAAGTTTGTAACAACTTCGAAGCGTTTAATCAATCAGGCCAAAAAGTAGATATTGTAAATTTTTGCGCCATTCCAAGATTAACTTCGACCGATGCAATTTGAAAAAATTACGGGAAAAAGAAATATTCGAAGGCTCGTTCGAAAGAGATATTGAAGATGGCACTCGATCAAATAATAAAATATCGAGATTCGCCATTCCTCTATTCGCACTGACAACCCGTCGCTGGTCACGCAATTTATTCGAGGCCTCGAGTAATCTCGAGGGGAATTTATATTAATCAATTTTTAACACGCGATTGTGTGTTTACCGTTCTCTCTGATCTCCATCGATCTTCGATAAAAATCGTATTGACGCGTTAACGCCGGTAAACGGTAGAAGGAAGGAATTCAATCCAAGTGGCCAGTGGCTCGTTAAAGTGGCCTGTCAGATCCGATCTGACGCATCGATTGGACAAACATACTAGTTACTAATCGTTGAATATCGGAGATTGTCGAGATCGAGACGACAGGCAGGAACGCGTCAGCTTGAATAACAAAATTCTTCGTGATGGATAATGGCGTCTCGTTGACAGGGGGTTGCGAGTCAAGGCGAAGTTTTTTTTTCTAATTAAAAAACGAAAAAGCAAACACATCACGCCGGCGTTAAAGCTGCCCATTCGTATTCCACGATGACTAAACGTTTCTTTCCCTCTGATTCGATCTCATTTCGCAGGGTTTACGCAACGTTTTTTTTCTTCTTCTGGAATCGATTCTTTTGTCAAAGATTGTCGAGAATAGCTTTGCAATATGGAGTTTTTAAAAATGTTGATACGTTATCCTGTTGAAAATTAATTTCATATCAAACTTTAGAATATTAATCGAAACATTAGAGAAAACATGTACAAGAATAAAATCATGCGAAGTATGAAGAGAAATTAAATTATTAGATCTAGATTCTTCTTCTTTTATCCATACATTCTTAAAGTACGACACATTATTATCAATAATAGAAAATTCCTGATTCATCAAACGTTAATATCCTCTATCGACAGAAAATTCGATTTAGAAACATCGGTATAAATACGGATAGATGATAATATTTGCAAGGAATTAATAAAGAATCGCAGGTTGAGAGAATAATTCTCTAATTAAAACCGTTGCGAAATTAGAAATCGTCGCGGCATCTTCGCCTAGAATTTCCATGCAAATTCCACTCATAATTTGCATTTCCCTCGTTTTTTTTTCCCTCTCTCGCGTTTCACCAGCGCGCATTTTTTTTCCACCGACCCCGCACATCCTACACAACCGCTGTTGCACAAGCTTTGCATAATCGCCGCTCGATGATCTACACGGCGAACATCGTACGGCCAACGATCCATTATTTACCGTTTCGTAAGGTGCAACCGTGTGTAAGTGGTTTGCCCGATCTCGATTGTTGTCGCGATAGCGGACACGCTCCACGCGAAAATCGCCACTGGATCTCCTCGAGATCTTGTTCCTCCCACAGCAAGATGCTGTGCCCCTTATCGAATAACATCCGACCGTGGACAAAGACGATTTTGCAATTAATTTTTCCGACGACTTCGTCCTGTTATCAAGGGCTCGCAATTAATCCCCTCGCGAATCTCATTGTTCTCGATCTCTCGAGGATTTTATAATGTCGATCTTCTTACGAACGAAATCGTCCATTGCTCTTGACGAGTCGTGAAAATCATTCGATTTTTTGATTTGAAGATTCGTTTCACTCTCGAAACAGGATCAATCTTAAATTTCATTATTTTTTTTTTACTAATATTTTTTTTACTAATTGCTCTCGAGTCGTGAAAATCATTCGAGGATCTCTTTGAAGATTCGTTTCACTCTCGAGACAGGATCAATCTTAAATTTCATTACTTTATACTAATATTTTTCGAATGAATCGATAACGAAATACACGAATACGGGATAAATCGTATTTGAAGGATCGAGGAAGTGGAAATTGCAAGAACAAAGAAAGTGGACAGAAAAAGGTGAGGTTCGTACGAGGGGCCAGGTGTGGGAGTGACCGAGATATCCTGTTCGATAACGCGATCGATCGGGTGGACAATACCGATCGATGAAATCGGTAAAAGAGAGGAGGGAGGCGTATCGTCCACGCGATAGATGAGCCGAATCGTTCGAAGGGCTTCTGTTTCGCACGCGCCGCGCGATCGAGCAGCGCGATTAAAGCATCGGCGACCGGTGCTCGCCGCGTAATTTTCGCCTCGAAGATACCGATTTCGCGAGATTCGATCGGCGATAGATCGGCGACATCGTGGAGGGGAAAAGGGGGGCGATAATTGAGGATGTTACACGTGTAACGATATCGTGGCACGTTATGGAATGGCAGGAAGTCGGGTGTGTTAATTTTCCTGTGTGTTTTAAAATTTTTATTCGGGCCTCGCTCGTACAAATAATATGGATCCTGCGCGTAAGGATCGAATAAAGATAGACGGTGTAAAAGAAATGAATGATTTCAGTTCACTTCGAGTAAAAATCTTTTTATTTTATCTATTATTTATAGATAAGAATATATTCTTCTTCTTCCATATTTCTAAGAGATTTAAATTTTTCATTTAATTTAATTGCAACATAGTCGAATAAATTGATAATCCAGAATTATTTATCTATTATACTCACAGTAAAAGTATATTCTTGTTCGATATTTCCACAAGAAAGGGATAACGCATTAATAAATAATTCGAGATCTAGATTTAATAATCGCAACTTGGAAAACCAATAATCCAGAATTTTTTTTGCTAGATTCTACAAGAAAGAGATAACGTATCAAAATTCGAGATCTAATAATTCTAATAATAATTGCAACATGGGAAACATAGTCCGATAAATTGTTAATCCAGAATTACCAAAATTAAAATACATATTTTACACATGTCTATAAAAATCACGTTCTCGACACGTTTCACATATTTCCACATATTTCACATCCCTTACATCCCCCCTCCCAAACACAAGAAACATACTCATTACACTCCCATAAACTTCCCATCCAACGTTCGCTGTTCGCGTTATAATAAAAACGGGTTGCAGTGGAACGTGATCCGTAGAAAGCAATGAGGGGAGGAGGGAACGCTGTGCGCGTATATAAACGCGGCGGAGACGATTAAAAGGAGGCCACGGTGTTGTACACGCGATTGCGATAACGCGTAAGGAATAAATCGAGGGGGAGGGGAGGAAGAATGAGAGGAAGGATCTCAGGAAGGATCTCAGGCAATTAAACGATTGGCTTCGATTGGCTCGACAACCGGCGATCGAGTTGGCTTGTTGTTGTCTGTTACAGGGGGAGAGGGGGAAGGAAACTTAGGAATTCCGACAACGTGGGCAACGCGGGTCGTATGCAGGCCGTATGCCAAAACGCTCGCGCACACGCTCCACCTCGCCGTGACCCGCTGAATTTATATTTTCTTTCTGGCTAACGTTCAATGAGCGTGGTGGTGGAGAGAACTTGGGGAGGGGAGGGGAATCGATGCGAAATGCCCTCCTCGTCTCGCTTGCTTAGTAGATTGTGGATGTCGAAGAAATGGTCGAAGGAAAAGTAGTGGACGGATTTTTTTAAAGTTTTTTTCAAGTTTGTTCAAATTTCAGCGAGAAGAATAATATAAGAATATATATATATATATATAATATATAAGAATAATATTTTAATTTTTCTAAATGTATATAGGATTAAGAAACGTGACTTTGAAACATGTACAATCTACCAATTATGAACGTAATTTAATTAGAAGGGATTTAAAATAGGAGAAATTCGAAATGAACGAATGGAAAGTTTTTAACAATTTTTAAATCGAATCGATTGGAAACGAAATTGAAAGGGGATGTCTTGTGTTTTCTTTATTATCGAAATTCTGCTCTTGTTGTTATCGTTAACGAGATACGTTTGCACGGTAGCACAATGTTGGCGGAATTAGTTAGTATGGGCGAACAATAAACAAGAGTTTGAATGCGAACGCATAAAGTACAAGCATGTGGATGTGGAGAGAATACGTTCGAATGCGTGGGTTTCCGTGCTTTTGATCTTGGCTGAATAGAATGTTCGTGGACGGATTACCCGTGTCAGCCTACGATCGTTACCCAGCGATCCTTTCAAACGACTTTTTGATCCTTGCCACGCTATTATACATCATTTCTCCGATATTTTGCATAACGATATCATTCACTCTGACCCTGTTCACTTTCGCAAATTAAACGAGAACAAAAAAGAACGAGGGGACGAGTTTCACGAAAATTTTAAATTTACTTAAATTCGTAGATCTTTTATTTACAATATTTACAAATAAGTTAACGGTGAAATTAATAGAAATGCAATCTAAATGAAGATTTGATGCACTAAATATTCTAAATGTCGTGTATTTTTGCACAAATAATAATTCGTGAAAATTTGTATCCTCTTGTTTTGAGAGAACGATAATGAAATTTTATTAATTTATACGTGAAAAAAACTCGAAACTTAAAATTTAAATCTAATCACATTACAATCTAAAGAACTAAAAAGAAGTAAAACTTACTTTAACATGTGTTATAGAATAGTATTATTTATTATACGAATATAATATTGAAATACACTTATGTAGGTTAATTATAAAAATTATTACATGTATATAAGGCCATGCAGGTGTCCAGTGGTTACGTTAATATCCAGTTTGGCACGATTGTTATCACACGCGTCGATATGGCAAGTTTAACTTCGACATTCCTTTCTTATTGTTAGATTCTGAATATATTTTCCATATATAAATTATCATTCCTCCAGTATCGATGAATTTTCATTTTTAATTTCAGTTACAACTTTAGAAATAATACAAAACTATCTTACTGATTCACGAGAGTGGAATAGAACGGATTAAAAAACTGGAATAATTTTAATCGATGTATCTCTGTCACATCTGTTCGACTCGTTTCATTCGTATGATTCATTTAATAAAACGCTTTCCACGCTTTCTTTTCTTTTTCCATTTCGCATGTAATAACAACTTCTGAATTCAACGTGTGACCTGACAATCCCGGCCGTTCATTGTCCAATGTCTCTAAAGATATTACAATACTTCTCCAAAACAATTTATTCACCATTTACATTTCGTTTCATAGGACCTTTCTTCCACGAACGTCCATTATTTAGTTTCCATCCTTGAAATGGAAAGAGATTAGAAATAAAACACGAGAAACTCTAGGGATCCCTAGAACGTATTCACGTTCTGAAACGTAACGAACATTCGTGAAGCCTTAGTTGAACCGCGAGCGTATTCAATTCACGTAATTTCTACCCGTTCCTCGTAACGTTCACGCACCTGTAAATGTTAAGAAACCTCCGCTTGCTTTCAACAAGGGACGCATACATGCACTTTCCCAAGAATACACCGATACACTCGTGCTCGTAGTACATCTTCGTCTTCGAGCCACGGCTTATTGCAATAAGCGCCCGCGTACATCTAGGGCCCACTTAAATCAGGCAGGTGCGTGGCGCATAATAAATTTCCAACGTCCAACGTTTTTTTTTTCCCTCCTCAAGCATTTTGTATGTTTTGTACGTTTATAATTAAAACGTGTTATCGTTATTGATACAATTCGAGTATCGCGATATGTAAAAACGTAACGAATTATATATACTATCGTTTCAACTATCGCGTATAATTCAAGTGGTTTATTAAATGCTAATATAATATTTTTAAAATTGAACGAACGAAGGAAAGAAAGAAAGGATCTGAAACGAGTGAACGTACGAGAGAAACGAATTATATAAATTATGACACGGGGCAGAAGAGAAATGCGGAATTTCTTACTTATCAGATGGAAAGTGGACATTTCTGTGATAAAAATATTTTCCCTTCCCATATCTTTCATAAGTTTAACGCCATCGATCAAATGATTCTCGAGCTTAAAAAATTGCTCAACGATTCCCCCAAACAAGAAGAAGAAAATCCTCTTATATATCGCGTCGATGTACAAGAATTGAATTGAATCGAATTTTTCAAATATTGATCAATCGAGAATACTTGCAGTACGTAAAGTACTCGAAACATCCTAAGAGATCTGAAACTCGTTCCTCCACGTCGTTCAATTTAAAATTCCACTAAAATCTGCGCGCACTCCTAGTTGACATCGTGCGCGTAAACGTTCTGAGGCGGTAAGAAAATTGCACCGTAAGCCAAGGAAATAACGAGACTGAGTAAAAATATTCCGCGAGGAAAGAGGGGGCGCCATTACGAGCATTCAAGTCAAATGTAAAACGTGTCGCTGGCAATCATCCCGTCGAATTACGGGACAGTTTCATAAGGGCATTGGCCATTCCACCTCTCGGAGACGTATGATCGACGAATGCCGTTTTGTCATCGTCGCCGCGCGCAACACAATGCCGGAAGATCGGTGAATCTCGATACGCCCCGAAGTTTTTCGTAACGTGGAACAATAGATATTCGTATCTAACGCCGCACACATAAATTCAATCGACCCCCCCGTCCGATTTCCATTCAATGAAATTGCCCCTCTCTCAACCCTGCTCTTCCGTGTATCCCCATAAATCAATCAACGATATTTCTTTTCTTCTTCTTCTTCTTCTTCTTCTTCTTCTATGTGGAACCGATATACGCGTAATTGAAAAAACTTGCAAATCGATCTCGAAGAGTTCTCTCTCGAATTCTATTCGTCATAATCGTATTATTGGACACGTTCGAAGAGCGAAGTTAAGGTAAATTTTTCTTTATTTTATTTGTATATATTTGTGCAAAAGTTATCGTCTATTTGAACTTGGAGTTTTTTGGTTAGATTTGTAATATTTTTACAGTGATTTATACAGATTGCGCGACTATGATTTTGCCTTCGTATCTGATAAGTTAGTGTAATAAGGAAGTTTTAATTACAAGAAAGGATAAAAATAGTTACGTGTTGCGGATTGGTTTAATTTAAATTATTGTTTCGAATAATTGCAATCTGGGATTCGTAATTATACAAATTTATTTTATAATTGTTATCTCTCTAACGCGTGCACAACGGTGCAGAAACCGTGTAACAATGTTCGCTGTAATAATAATAAAAAAAAGATTGCGTTACTCATTGAAGAAAAATTGTTTGAAATAATATCACAGCGATATCACTTAAGAAGAGGATATTTAATAAAATCAGGAATAGAAAACTTTTGTGAACACGACAGAATAAATACGATATTGTACAGGAATGAAATTTATATAAACAACTATAACAAATATAGTATGATCAAAAATATATTTATACAGAATAAGTAATGTTATTACGTATGGATAAAATTTATATAAATGCACCATTATCTGATGGCACAAAATTTAAACTATTCATATTAAAGAAAAGAGAAAATATTTTGTACAAATTTCAATTAATTTGTATTAACATTTTAATTAATATCGCAGATAATAAATTTATATAAATATACCATAATCTCTGACGGTTTAAATCCTGAAAAGTTAGCTTCATTTTTCAAATTATAATCAAACAATTATTTACAATTATTTAAGTAGACTTAAGGAAAAGGCGAAGAAATATTTCTTTTGTAATGCGTGTGTTACGATTAATTATTATCTCTGCAATAATAAATCTGCATCGTATAATACAAATTTTCCCATAATCTTTCTCGAGCAATCTACATAATTGCTCATTATTCATTCGACGTTAATCAGATCCGACAATTTTTGAAGCGAAATTTTCACGAACTGAATTTATCAACGAAAAAGAAAAAAAAAACGAGTTTTTTTACTTCCCTGTGTAACAACACCGGTCGTTTTACCGATCTGGCCGATCTGTAGCGCTGGAAGGCAGTCGCTGCAACATGTTAGATAAGCCTAGTTAACTTAGTCCAGAAATGCGATTTCGCGCCAAGTCACACCATCAGATAAACGCGTTACAACCCTTAATTAGGAAAAAAGTAGATATAACCAACAACTTTCTTTCTTCTTCTTTTTTTTTTTTTTTTTATCTCTTCTCTCCTTCCATTCGCGATTGCGGACCGCGCCTAAAGGCGGTTGGTTACGCAATGGCGCGCAATTCGAAACGTAGGCATGGCCGCTAAAAAAAAACGAGATTATTACATGTAATTGGATCGGTTTATCGTTTGACTGTGCAACACTGTGCAACACCGATTGCATCGTGAAGTTCCGCTTTTTGCCTTTCTATCTCTCTTATCCCGACACTTTGCGGCCCGACATTTCCCTCGAGGACTTAATTCCGCCATGATGGATGCGCCTCATTATAAATGATATTCGGCTGTCATAACGTTATAATTTTTAAAACGAGCGTCTTTTTTTTTTATTTAAGGATTCAGGATTTTTTTTTATAATTAAGACACGCACATTTTTTCCTTAGGTGTGAGTATTGTGTGTAAGTGAAATAATTACACGCATGTGTACGAGATGTAATGCATGAAATGTATACAAGTCATTGTTGGGAACAAAAGTAAATTTTCTTGGAAGCGGATCTTTTTTTTCCCTTTTTTTTTTTTCTTTCTGTAGAGACGTGTGCACACGGTAAAATAGGGAGAATAGAGTTTCGCCGGTACAGTGCTCACGAGTGCTCGTAAAAATTAATAACCGAAACATCGGCGTTATAGACGGTCTGTGAACAGCGTGAACTGGCTGTTATCGTTTTCCGCGATCTTCTCTATCGTCCTGTTGGTTTTTACTTGGAAATGAACTGAAGATAAGTCGCGTTGCGGGGCACTTTGCATGAGGCTTCAACCGAAAAGGAAGGGTTAGAGTTCGTTGATATTTTCTGAGAATTAAACGAAGATCATTTTTTAGAGGAAGGAAAATGGAAAAATAATTTTTTTTTCTCCCTTCCTTTTTAATAATTCTTTTTAATTTAAAGCACGGATCGGAGAGTACATTTTTTTTTGTACGAGAAATAAAAAGTTCATGGCAAATAAATAAAGTTCGTCGCACGAGTGATTTGAAAGAAAGAAGGAGACGAAGAAAATTAAATTTTCTTTTTTCACGTTTTTGAGAAGCGTTAATTTGATTGGAGGATCAGATAGTTTGTCGAGAAGATGGCCAAGATTATAGGGCGAGACGCGTGAGAGGATAATTAATTGAAAAAGAAAAAAAAATCGGTACCTAATTCGAAACAATTATGGTTTCGTGATGTGATTTAGAGATGTGTATACATAGATATTAATTACATTTTGCAATGTTAAATCGAGCGAAATATAAAACACAGATATGTTTGTTTAAATTAAATCGTTTGTTCCTCGATTAATTCAATTATATTTTAATAATTCTTAATTGATATCGAGTTTGAGATATCCGTTCGTTGATTCGTAATGGAGAATATCACGGAAAATTAACTTCAACTCGCGGAATATTTAACTCACGATGTGTTGTACCGTTTAATGAAACTGTGCACCGCACCGTATCGAGGACGCACGATCAATTAATTCGATTTTATACGAGGATACAATGTGTCAAATGGAACATTTCAGTAAACACCGGATTCTCCGTTTCTCTAAATGCGTCTCTCTTGAAAATTTAGCTTTGTCAAATCTTGAACTTTTGCAGAACTTGATTTATCTATCTCGACGAACTACAAAGAATTATATTACACTTGCTTCGTCATTCAAAGAAATAATTCACTTCAATTTTCTGAACGTGTAATATCTTAAGAATAACATTCCACTCCAAAAAAGAAAAAACACATTCTCTCGCTATTTTACAAATTATATAGTTCTACCTACTTCATCACGTTCCAAAAAATAATAACGCTATTCTAAGAAACACGTTCACCTAGCCACACATCATTTCGCAGATAAATGTTAAACGATTATTACTTTATAAATCGCAACAGGATTCGTACATTTCCGTGAAGATAATTTGCCTCAAATTAATCACGTCATAATCTCCTCTTCGATTCGACAGATTCCAAACTCGCTTTATCGCAAAAACCGAAAAGCAACACGATCTCCCGATAAAAGTAAACAGCCCTAATCGTCAAATTATTCCATCGCGCCAACGAATAATCGTATAGATTTCCAAGAGATGTGGAAACAGGAACAGAAGTCTTCTCTCGTAATCCGCAAGGACGAAACGTGGTTGTCGCGTTTCACAGATTTTCGAGAGCAATTAAAGTTTCTTCATCGCCCCGGGCGTTCATGGACGCCGTAAAAATTAATAACTGAAACATCACCGGGCCGGCACACGTGCACACCGCTCGTGATGATCTCGAGGCTGCCGGTTTTCGCGGCACGTTCGAGAGAAGATAAACTGCTCCGCCATTATGGGCGACGAGGCGTTTATCGCGTGGATGCGCTACTTTGTAAGGGAGGGGTCTCTGGATATTGGAACTTATATATTTATACGGCTGAACAGATCGTACGGTCGGCTCTGAATATCGTATTAATGACTCGAGATGTGTGATGATATAGGTGTGTATAGGTATAATTATAAATGGAGATTTGTCGTGAAAAGTATTAAAGTATTTGATATTTTTGGGAGAAGTAATCTTTAAGTAATTTTAATAGCCAAAGGAAAAAGCGTTTTGCGCTACTATTTTGTAGTAATTGTAATATCTTAAAAATCGTTATATCAATTTTTTTCTTCTTTCTTCAAATATAAATTCGTATTCATACTTTTGCCATAATTAAAAAAAGGGCGTAATTTTCATGTTGTACAAGATAAGATAAAATTTTACGATACGAGTTTATTATTCTACTTGTAGTTCTCTTTGTGTCCGAACTTCAATCACCATTACAGAGGAGGAACGGTGTTATAACGAAAATTAATTTAAGTTAAGGGGAAAGGGGCTGAAATTCATTAAGGTTGTTCGATTCTTATCCAAAAATTAATCGACGTCGTAAAAATTTGTGTATAATCACTTGGGAACCTTAATTATTATTCTCTCCCTGTGTAATCAGTTTTTCGTAAAATAAATCCCTCGATTCGTGTATTGTCGGCCGATTTTTTTTCGCCGAAATTAAATTATCACCGCACATCTTCGCCGGAGTGAGAGATCGTGCATTTGGTGTGCTTGAAGGTAACGATTGCCTACTCAATCTTTAATCAAGTATTGTAATTTATTACTGTGAATTACAGTTAGTTACGGTTCCGTTCAAGTGTTGCGCATGACGAAGCATGAAGCACGTATTCCGATATCGTGAATATGATTTCGTTTAATTTTCGATCCTCGAACATTTTGCAACGAAATGTAAAATAAGAGCATTAATTTTGCGGTGTTTTTTCCCTCCTGAAAGAGTATCTTTTGCGAGAATTATAGAGGATTACAGAAGAGGATTATGTCGGGTATTCAGAAAAGATTTGTTGGTTTTTGCTGGCTAAAAGTTAATCTGTTAATTAGATTCTTCCTTAACAAAATCGTTTCAAAGTAGGTTTAAATACGTTATTCGAAATTTTATTGCCGAAAACATTCGAGAAACTCGTAATTGTAATATTTTAAAGAAGAATAGTTTTCTTTTTCTTCAATTTATTTTTTCATTAATTTTAAATTGTATTTAAATATATTTCTTGGGCGTATATATATTTATATATATACGAAAGAATTATTCGATGAAGCATCTGGTAGATACTTTACGTAATAAATATGCGTGTATCATATGTCAGCCATGTCGTTCTGCCAACTATTTTATACTCCACTTAACAATACCAAATCATTCGAGTGCAAAGGATTTTTCTTAGGTTGTTTTATCCTCAAAACTATCTGCGGTATACCAAAGCAATAGGTACCTACCAACATTGAAACTGTTCCTTTTTTGCAAAAATTTGCAACAAAGTCGTGTCTCGAGAAGGCCGCAGGAAGTTCTGTAACTTAATCCTCTTTGTGTTCTCTGTACTTCGTCAGTTGTATCGAATGGACGGGGGTCTTCGAATGTCGTGTAAAACCGCTGAACTCCAATGAAGTTGCAGTAAGTAGAAACGACTTCATCGTCTACCTATTGTATCCAATTTTTAATGCATTTCACAGTTGGTGAACACCGGTATACGAACGATTTTTAGATAGAACGACCACTACCGTGCCAAATGTAGGATTATTATCAGTGATTTATAAATTTAATAATATCACTGTAATACTCTATTAATATCGTGTTATTGTCAATTTTTATTACAAAGAAATAACGAATATCCAATTCGATTTATCGAGTTTTTAATTAACTCTGCATATTTTCATTTCTCTATTCTCATTTACACTTCTTCACGCTCTATTTATATGTAAATATAAATGTATAATAACAGCTTTTCGAATTACGTTATATCTAAATTCTAATTTAAAACAATTAAATTATCCAATATAATACCATTAGATATTGTTGCATTTATGGTATAATTTAATAACACACATTATAAAAAAATTTTCATTATGCATCAATTGCTTATTAAAAAAAGCTCACTTCCTTAGGAACGAGAATCTACGTATAGTGTAACGCATTAAGCGTATATTCACCTCCTAAATAACACATAATTAGACATAATTTACAACAAAAGATGAAAGGTATCATTTCGCTTTTCCTTATCGACTAAACCCAGTAGCTTCTCCTAACGATTCCCTCCATTGTGCCCGTATAATTAACGGTAAAGAGATACTCGAAACGCAGCGACGAAAAGAAAGAAAGAAAGAGGGAGAGAAAGAGAGGAAGAAAAATGTTTCCCATGTCCCATGAAGTTAGTTTTTTTTTTTTTTCAACGGTTGGCCAGATAGTCAGGAATACTTCCACTTCCTTCGGCTGACAATGGAACGCTTTCAACATTGCGGATAATTCAAGCAATTAAGGCTAACCCATGCTCACCTCTCAAGCCTCCTAATTACCCGCCGCATCGCGTAAACCTTCGCTCCTTTACACTTTAGGTATGTCAACTCGACACCGTTTTATCGCGGTGGATAAGGAAGGGATCGCGAGATCCTTGGAAGATTGCGTTTCGTTTCGTTTCGAGGTATCGGATTTCAAGGCTGTATCGCGAATTCCATTATCCCGGTAATTGCTCCACTCAAAGCTGGGATATAATGGAATAATTCTTGGTTGGCGTAATCTTGATAACGGCTGGGAAGAAAAATGAAAAACTCCCCAGGGATTGATATAATAAAATACATTGTAACAAGAGTGTGTGTTTCGTTGGTTTCTTTATGCGCATGCGTGAATTCTAGATCGATGGTTCCCAACATTTTTTTCTGTTACTTCTCGTGTATTTTCGTTTATTCTTCCGTATCGAGCGATCTGTGAATCCTTTCTCGTTGTTTAATAAAAAAAAAAAGATATTTTTAATGGGGTAGAGAAAATGCATGTATTATTCTTCGAAATGTAATTGATTTTAGAGGCTAAAACAAATATACGAGATCAAGGTTATTACAAGTAATTGAAGCTTGTATTAGCGAAACGGAAGTGGAATAAGACTATTCCGTCTTTGTGGTATTACGCTGTCGTGCTCGACTTTATTATCTTTTTATACATATCCTTAATAATTGTGTAAAACTATTAAACTATTTCTATTATTAAATATAATTTTGGTAGTTCTGGATTATTTTTGTGTGTTCCAAAAACATGAAAAATGTCCAAATCAACGCGAGACATAACCTTATTATTTTTCATTTAAAGTAAAACTTCTTCTTCTTCATCATTTTCGAAGAATTTCAACGAATCATCACCATCACCATCATCATCATCATCATCTCTCGTCAATACAAAAATAACAAGTTCGTTATCTTCGCTCATTAAACACCATATTTATACGATATGGCACGATTTTACAACAACGTTCCACAGGGATTAATCACGGAATTAGTTAGTTACTAAAACGTTTCTCGATCTCGTTAACGATCGTGGAATAGTCCGGTGCAACGCTGTGGCGAATTTAATATCCGTTTTCTCCTCCTTTGTTTCCTCTCCCTTCCCGTTATACGGGAAGATTTTAGGTAAAAGATCGACGCGTTTCATCGATTTACAAATTACCAGCAAAATTACACGTCTCGAGCTTGTGCACAGAGATAGAATAAACTGGGCAACGTTTCTAACGAGGGAAAAAGCTTGGCCGCGTCGAATCATCAAACCCGATCTAAGCGAATAATGTTGACGTATTTTAATGGATCGTGGACGAGAGATATCGACTTTTATATCGTGCGCCTGTAATTACGAGCCATTGCATCGCGGTGAAATGAATTATTATAGCGTTACGTATGGAAAAAGTCGATACAACGTTGCACCTCGATCGTGCAAGTATGTAACTTGAAATTGTCCTTTCTTTTTTCTTAATGTATCGCGATGATCCTGGAAAAAGAAACAATAGATTTTTTTGTCCTCTTCGATTTTTATTTCTTAAGTAATAGGATCAATAATTCTTTTGAAATCAATGAGTTGAATAGTAAGAAACACAATTCACAATAAGTTGGTTTAGTTCAATTATTACGTAGAAAGTATTTTATTATGTTATTATATACGATATGAAGAGAGGAAAATTTATCTATGTTAATTTGGATAATTATTTATATTTGAATTTTTCCTCGAAGAAACAAAGAAATCATAAATTAAGATTATAAAATACACACATCTTCAAATTTTTAAGCTTTTTAATAATCTCGTAAATTAACGAGAGAAATGAGATAGATGTAGAATAAGACCTTCTACTTCTTCGTAATTGTATCGTTTCATTGTATCGTTCACTGAGATTTTTAATTATCCTGATTTTCATCTATCCTTCGCAAAAACTTCGTTTTAAGGATTCGACAAATATAATTAACGACGCTTAAATCGTCAATACATTCTACACGCTACTATAAAGGATTATATGTGCTTCGAGATGATCAAACTATCATCTTTCCATGAAAAATTAATCAAACTTATTAGCGCGTATCCTCGTATCGAATCATAAGCGTAATCATCGGGCTTAAATGATCGTAAAAGGTGTTTAGAGAGCGGTAAAACCCGGGGGCCAAGAACCGGAATCGCGCGGCGACCATTCCTTCAACCGTGTGTGCAGGTAGGCAGGCCGTGTTTTATTGTTATTTTATTAATCGATGTTGCCCGGTTATTGAGTAGGCAGTTGGATACATACACGGTCGTCCGTAGGTAGCGAATAAAACACGGCAAGCATGATCGGATGCCTACGTGTACGCCTTTTGTCAGCGCGTCAAGCCAAACCAGTATTGCAAACCCGGCTCCATGATTTCTCTTCTCTAACTCGATTCCTCCAAGCCTGTTTAGTTTCCATCCTCCATTATTATCGATTATTTTCTTATCATCGCAGTTTAATTTTTTTTCTTCCCTTCTTCTTTTTCTTTTTCATTCAGTGGAAAATATTGGGTAGAATTCTTTCCTTTTGGAGAAACGATTTAGTTTCTAGTTTGCTGTTTTTACGAGACATATACTTTTTCCATTTTACATTGAATTTATTATATTTAAATGGTTCGTATCGTAACATTTATTTTATAAATTGTGTTTATGGTTGAAATGGTATTAGGGAAACGTTTGATTATCTCGATAATCTTCCATAGGAGAAATATGGCGTGAAAACAATGCCACGAGTTTATTTTTTCCTTTTTCTTTTTTTAAACAATGTAACGATAACACAAACAGGGAAGCAATAAATGTCTTGGAAACATAGTAATCATACGTTATTAGTCATTATAATATATAGGTTTTCGAAAGAGTGTGTTTCGAAAGATCTCATAATTAGTTTCGATAAAACATAAAGTTTATGGGAAACTTGTTTGAATATACTGTAATTAGTTGGAGAGTTGATAGTGATTTACTGTTGCTATTCTTTGCACGTTGTTATGGAATGAAGTACCGTTAACGATGGGAAATTTTCTTCCTCCGTTCACTGTTATAAATTTGTCGAACACCTCGATCCACTTGATATGCGTGCATCTGATTAAGATTCGATTTCTCTCTGGATTAATGCCCCTACTTGGATGAATCTCGATAATACGCCGATGCTAACTATGTATCCTGGAAAACGTAGTTTAAATTTTTAATATACTATTCATTTATTCCTTCTTTTTTTTTTTTTTTTTAATATCGTGGAACACGTATATTATTTCTTTTTTTTTTCCCATAAATAAGATTTATAATACACGATTAAAGATTCGATTATTTAAACGAAAATATTTGTGTCAAATACGATTTTAATATATTATTATTTAATTAAGATCTTTTTCTACAAGGGTCGTAATTCATTCAGAGGAGCTTATTTCAAGGGAAAAAGAAAAAGGAACTTCAATTATTATAACAATATTTTACAATAATATTTGCAAATTCTTCTATCTGTGATTCGAAATACTTCATACTATTTCTATTAATATTTATTGCTGTTCGACGTAAAAACAAAACATTAACAACTATCTTTACAAAAACTTGCCTTACATTTTTCCACAGTTATTTTCTCCATGCTGTTGAGCAAGAAGAAATACAATATACTTTCACATTTTTATTCTTAACAATTTTATTTAATTACATAAGATACATACTTTTTCCTATCTATATAAAATCGTATGCAAATTCGAATCAATAGTAACGAGAGAAACGAGAGAAATTAATTTCACACGATACAAGCTATCTTCTGCAGAAAATTTCAGGTCGTGATCAATTATTTCACCACTGCACAGATTTAAAAAAGACACCCTGTATATCGTGTTGAAACACGACCGTTCCTGAATGTCGCTCCGGTTTTTCGACCTTTCTTCTATTCCATTTCGCAAACTCTCCAGAAGTAAGATCTTTTTCGTCCCATTCACCGGAGGGCGATCGATAATGTTCGTAAAACGGGAAACGAGCGCCTTTCACAGAGGAAACACAGCCCGGGCAAATAAAATGGATTTCAGGTAATTCATGTTTCCGCTGTTACCTCGAGCGGACGAGGTGAATTGCGACAGGTAAACGAAAGTGAACGCGGTAAAAATCTCGATCGCCGCTTGTTGTAGCCGCGAAGTGTCGTGCCACGATTAATCATCCCGACGGAGGTGGTCTGAAATTTTATTCGAAAGTGATATGAATCGATTAGACGACTCGTTGTTCCATAGAACGCGTCGTTTAGAATATTCACAAAACTGTAGATTTATAATAACGCTCAACATCTCTTTCTTTCTCTCGATGCATCTCTCCACAATCCTGTTCTCAAACTCTTCGATCGTCGATCTCGTCACCACGATACGCGTGTTCGCGAGAAGAACACAACAATATTGTCGAATGACGGATATGCATATGTATTTTGAATCTTTCGCGGCGCCCGCCATTATGCGTCACTCCTCGAGGAGAATGGATTATGTAAATAGCGGATTTTGAAGGATTGTAGGCAGAGGCCGATCGATAAATCACAAGGCAAATCACAAAGCGTGCGCGGGTTTGCATGGAAATCCGGGAGGAGGTGGTATCCCTCTTTTGTCTACTTGCGCGTCGTTTGAGGTAAGTTTGAATGGGCGGGATAATGAGAAACGATTCATCATAATTTTATAACGGCGGAGAAAGTTGTATTGGATGGGTGGCGTGTGTCGATTTCGATCGATCGTGGGGGAATCAGCATCCCTCGAGCGATCCTTCCTTTCGATCCTTTCGAGCCTTCGGGCCCAAGTTTAAATAAACGAGCTTTTTTATATTTCGAATTGGAATTTTGGTGAATATATAATATTTAACGAAATATATAATATTTCGTTTCGATATTTCCAAGTGTTGGAATTTTCGTGAAACGTTCAGACACGAATTTATAAATGTTCTGTTGAAGTTGATATCTCTTCAGAGTGCGTGGATACTTCGAATGTTTTCTCTCATTTCGCGATATTATACACGCAAGGCGTATACACACAGTTTTGCGAAAATGTTTCACGCAAGATCCGTTATGTTAACATTCTCTATTAACCTAACGAAACTTAATCACCCTGTTTACGCGAACAAATATACCGATATGTACGAAAAATTATCGCAGGTATGAAGGAAAAAGAGAAAAGAGGCGGAAAAAAGCCGTATCGAAACCTGCGCGTAATAAAATTCCAATCCTACGTGATTCATAGCGAATACATATTCATTGGCACGTTCGAAACCCTCCGAGGCAATAGTTCACTCGGTATTTCTCACAATCGGCACGCATATATCAACCGTGCACACATATCTCACTTAACAATATCCACGCAGCAAGAGAAAGAGAGAGAGAGAGAGAGACCTGCCCACTTTCAATTACTCGAGATTTCATTACGATTTGCAATCGAACTTCTCCTAAGTTCTCTGTTAATCGTACTTTACACGACGGAACGAGGACCATAAATCTTTCGCGGAGGTTTCTCTCCGCAACAGATTGCAGAAACTGTTCCTCCGTAAAAATGACTCTGCACGGGTGAACAGTAGAAGAAAGGAGAGAAAGAAAGAAAGGAAGGAAGGAAGGAAGGGAAAAAAAGCAAGGAAGAAAAGAATAAAATTTTCTTCGTTCGAGGCGCTTTAACTTAAACGTGGCAATTACGGTTAGCAATGGCGGTTGGACAGTGACATAAATACAAATACGCCGGTATCACCGGTGGGATCGATAAATTACACGCGGACGCGAAATCGAATAATACGAAAGGAGTCGTGAAATCGCGTTTCTGCCTCCTCGATCTCTCGATACGTATATATGTGTGTGTGTGTGTATATATATATATCGCTTCGAGACTTTCGAAGAGTTTTAGCGTCGAGGCCGCGTTACAATCGTTAACTCCAATTTCCTCCGGCAGTGATACGAACAGTGAATAGCCCCGGCTGCCTGCCATTTACCCGCAATGAATTAGAAACACCGGCTTTTCAGACTGCGCCCATTCAACCTGCTCGGCTCGCGTACGCGATATGTTGAAATTCTTTGCCGACTTATTTGCGGATTCCTTTTAACCGGTGATCACTCGATACGGTAGATAAGAATTGGCTGGATAATCCGCCGTATTCGAATCGAATATACATATATATATACGGGCGTATCTTTAATACGATAATTTAATACGCGGTAACGCAAAATGGGAAAAATGGTATTCGATAAATCAACTTTCATATCCATTCAGGAAATAACGCGTCATTAGGTTGCATTTTTATAAAATATCGCCGATCGAGTGTTCGAACGAATATGCAGAAATTAATTGAATAGAGATACAAAGTTTAATTTTAATACATTTTACTCGCGTGAATTTTTACTTGATGATCGTTCGTTTGTTTAAACTCTTCCTCCAATTCGAGAAGACGAATTTTATCACCTTCTAACTTCCTCCAAAGCGTATACGAGAAAAATCCTTCCAAAATTCTTAATTTCTCCCCCCCCTTAGATAGATATATCACTCACTTAAATATATCTACTCCTGCTGAAAAAAAAAAAAAAAAAAAAAAAGAAAAAAACCACCACGGATTTCGTTAAGACACGAGAATTGAAATTTACGCACGTTTCCTTATTCGCGTGGAGGAAGGGGAGGGAGCGAGAAAGGCGTGGGCCTTGGATGAAATGCCGCGATCGAACAATAAACAAATTATTTTACAGCCCGACGATTTCATTATTTAGCGATATCTGGGGACCGGTTAATAACCGACCAACGTTCCGCTTGAAACCGGCAAACCAGCTCTCCATGGAATTTCGCATCTACGGTCGACGACCCCATCATATATATACGATCAATTCTACCCTCCATTACGATTTTTCTTTTCTTCCTTCCTTTTCATTTTTTTCTTCTTCTTCTTCTTCTCGAAAATTTTCCCCTTATCGTGTTTCTCGTATCATCATCATCATTATCATCATTATTATTATTATTATTATTATTATTATTATTATTATTTTTTACGTCACGAGTTTACAGTCCGGGGAGGAAAATTTTCAACGGGCAATTTAATTTCTAATGATGCGCGAACAACGAATGTACACGATGCGCGCGCGCGATAGAGGCTTATTAAATTCGATGAGAGATCGAACGGTTAGATCGTTGTTCGAATCGTGCATGCGCGGATAGAAAAATATGCATCTGTTATTGCGTGACGAAAGGTTAGAGGCTGCTTCGAGGCTTATCTTTCGAGTCGCTTCCAACCGCTGCCTGCGCCGTTACGATCCTCCGTTACGATTGTTCGCGGTTTAACGAAAAGGAATGGCTGATCAGGTTGTATTGCGTTGTAGAGGGATAATTCGCGTGGACATACTTTGTGTGTTAAAAGGATAATCGATGAGGCTTAAGTGAATGTTAAGAGGAGGAGAAATATTCAGTAAGTTTATATCGTGTAGATCGTAGTAAAAGAATATATATGTAATATATATTTGAAATTTTTGAATACACGTTTTTGCGATTCCACGAAACCGCGTGCAATTCTAATTGTAATAAATAAAATCCCAATTCTGCGTCCTTTCTCCTTCATCTTCGTCTCGTTACGAGCGTGTTCTTCTAACGAAATCGGCCGGTTTTACGGTTTATCTTACGGATAATAAAAAATCGATTTGGTTATTGCGCACGGTTGCTCGAAATAGTTGAGGAAACGATGCGTTTCGAAGAGATATCCCCCCCCGATAAATGGGCATTCGCTTTTCTGTACAGTGATCACTATTACGCACTTATTCCACGCACGCATTGAAAAACTTGCCTCGACCATTTTGCCACCCTGGTCGCCGATTTTTTGACACCTGCGCGTCCAATCGGATAGAAATCGATCCGGTTTTCTCCTCGTTGAAAAATCGTTTATCCGACACGTTCTGGAACGCGAGAAATGGAAATCATTGGCATTCACTAGGATTATTGTCGAACGGGGGAATAAATATTATTGGAACGTTTTATCGGCTACGATAAACGTTCGATTTATCGATATCGAGATTTGTGTATAGGGTGTTCCTGAAATTTAGGAACCCAGCCCAGAGGAACAGCTCGAGATAGTTTTGAAAATTGGAGGTTTTTTGAAAAAAGAGATCAATTTCAAGGGAAATTCAAGTAACGAATTTTTGAAATTTATCTTTTTATTTCTCGTCGCATTAATGACGATTAACAAACGATATTCGATATCTAAATTGGATAATAATGATAAAGCGAAATGAGTCTGGTTGAATAAAAGATAACACGGTTAATGATGATCAGTTATGAAAGAATTCCTTTGGATAAAGATGGACGCGTCTTTCTCGTCGTTTCAAATGTGAAATCTAGAATTTAATAACAAGTTATAAATAGCTGGACGCAATATTGTCTACGAACGTAGATAGAAGTATTAAAATTCTAAAAATATTTATCAGGTATGCATCTTTCGGAATCGGATAATAATATTCTAAAGATTTAATTAAGTCGATACGTTGAATAATATATTTATAAGGACAATAGTAGACGGAGGGAGAGAGGTAAATTGAATTTAATTTACTTCCACTTTGATGGGAAATTAATGCTCTGTAACCGAGTTTTTGAATGCACAGTCTGAGGTATTAATTTCTGCAATTTATTAAATGGATTTTCCCATTAAAACGGTAAGATAAAAATCGTCCAATTATCCCTTTCTCTTTATTATTAAGAAAATAATAATTCTCCTCGAGATTCTCTCTCGCAGCTTAATTTCACGTAATAAGTTTTAAATCGATAAAACGCGCAAATTATTTTTCTTTTTTAAAAAAAAAAAAAAAGTACCTTAAATTCAATCCAATCAATCATCAAATTAAACTCGTTCAAATCTTCAAGTTGAACATCTTCTCGATCTCTATTTCACATACAAGTTCAGGTAATAAATTATTATCAAAACCAGCAATAATTTCGTTTCATATAATGCAAGTATGCAGATCATGGTTAATTTTTAATGTTCAGCAAGTAATTTTCAAATTTCTTTTTTCAAATAAGAATATCGCCTAACGATACTAACAAACGGAAAAAATTTTAAATTATAAAGTAACACGTTCCCTCCCTACTTTCGTAACCCACTTTTCTACATCTCAGCCAGCAAGAAATTATTCCAAAACATTCTTCTTCCAAACTTAAAACGATCGAACGCCGCGAGATATTTTCGATGGATCGAACGAATCGAAGAACAAGACGGCGAATTAGGAATAAAATTCGTTTCCACGCGAGCGCCATTACAATGATTACGTAATTCGCGCGCCAGTGTCCACACAGGTGGCGGCTGGCCATTTACCCGCCGCCTCTCTCCCCGCAAAATCCTCCCCGCCACGATCGTAAAAACTTAACCGGCGCTTATATTTTACGTTTTACGAGCTGAAATTGCGCCAGCCCCGCGCATATTAAACTGGTTCGACGCCCCGGCCTGCGATTATAACCACCGAAATAGTCGATCCGCTAATGAGTTACGAGGCCCCCGAGGAATCTCGTGCAAAGGATAAGTCCAAGTTTTTCCTTTCGCTCCTTCTTTTATTATCTCTCTCGGTTTGTTTCCAATTACAGCGAGGAGCTATATATTCACATGGAAAGAAGAAATGTTGTTGTAGACTCAGTTGTTTCGGATTTTTGAAGGAGAAGATTGAAAGGAGATAGGAGATTCGTCTTTTTCAGTTATTAATTTTTTTCCACCCCTCTCCCGTTCTTTGTACAAACGGATGAAGAAATTGGCGTTGCAGATTTGTTTTCGGAAAGGGAAGAGGGGGAATTAGTTTTTCCAAGTTGTATAAATTTCTCGGTTGGTGACGAGTGGGTTTGAATCCATTGGGATGGTAACTTTTTTATCATCTCGTTGGAACAGGGATTTTAAAGAGTGATTGAACGAGTTTCTGCCAAGGGGTTATAAATCGTATTGTACTTGGGTAGAATCGGATTCCTTCTGATTTACGAGACGCGCAACTAGTCGCAGCTAGAACTATCCTCCTTAATTAACATCGTACTAATAAATTCTTCCTCCTTACCCCATAATATATTCATACGTATCTTTGAAATAAAGAAAGAGAATAAAAGAAAAAGGAGGCTTGATTGATCGCGTTAAAACGAATTTGCAAACGTATCTTTTTCCTTTTTTCTGCTCAAGCGGCTCGATTTACATAGCTAACTATCACGAGATCTTTTAAAAATAATCGAAACGAATCAATTCTGGTAGGGAAGGATTTCTCGTTTTCTCGTTCGCGCCGATTAAACATGGCGAAAATACATTATAAACCGGGCTTAATAATAAACGAGCACCGGAAACAAGTGTCACAATGATGGGTACAACATACTTCACAGTCATTAACGACCGCCGCTGTACACAGCCGATCCCTCAAAGAAATCGATTTCCTCCGAAGAAACGACGACCGTCCGACGAGAAGAAGAAGAAAAAAAGAAACCGTAATAAAAAGAATATTCATTATAAATTCGAATCAATTAACGCGATCGAAGTTGAGAGAATTACTATAAAACTACTATACTTTTTTTTGCGCATCGATGAATGAGCCAACGCACGCGCTCGCCAACAACGTGTTTCTTTTTAAATATTCGAAGGAAAACGATGGAAAAATCCAACGATTCCAACTTTTACTTCTTACTTCGCTTCGTTCTTTTTTACATTAAACCACGCGCGTTTTTATTTCGACTCGCGATTTTTTCCCGATTCATCCGATTTAAGACAGGAAATCAATTAATTATATTCGCGGATTATTAATTCCCCCGCGAACACGCTGCTTTTTGTGTCGCAGCGGGATATCGATTTCGATGAATATACGTTTCCTTAATCCGACGAGAGGAATTATGGACGAGGGTTCGAGCATCGAGGCGAGAGAAATCGCTCGTCCCTGTTCGCTTGTCAGCTAGAAAAACTTGGCATAAAATCTGGGAAATATCTTATTTCGCACACACACACACACGCAGGGGGCACAGAGATTTTAACGATCGGTCAGAGATCGTATCTCTTCGGCTTCCACATTTAACAACACACGTTTGGATTAAACCGGCGTTAATAAGTGTGACGAACGCAACTGTTCGAGTTGCGAGATACGATACGATATTTCAATTAATAACCGTTTCTCCGTTTCTTTTTACACGCGCGTTAAATTTCCACGAGTTCGTATTTTCTCCTCTTTTTTTCTCTTTTGCGAGGATTATTTATAAGCTTTAGAAATAATCGATTTTCCTTTCTCACTTTTGTAGAAATTAAAATCGAGATATCACGAGTCGGAAAAACTTTAGGGATAGTTAGAAAAGTTTCAACAGATGCGCTAAGCGAACTTTGAACAAAAGTGTGTACACTAAACTGTCCGACTAAAAAAAAATTCCCTACTCCTCTTCCATTCTAACTCTCTCGAGCGGCAGTAGAAAGTGACTTCGATGATCGGACACATTTTCATCTTCCTCATTTTTCCACCGTCCTCTTCGAACGATACCATCTCACCACGACAATGTAACGCGAAATATCAAACGTTCAAACCCGGACGAAAGTCCGTTTGATTTACGATATTATCTCTCCTTTCTCGGCTTTCTCGAGTCGATTCCTCGCTATTTTTTTTTTTCCTTTCTTTCTTTCTTTCTTTCTTTTTTCGTTTTCTTCTCTTTTTGTTTTAGGTAAGCGCAAGGTGAAACGCACGCACAATGCGAAGTGCTCGCTTCTCCCTCCACGACGATTCCATGGAACACCATTTATGGGATTGTCCATTACTGGTAGCAGGTGACTGCCATACACACGGTTTTACCACCGATGACTATCCATCAACCGGTTGGAAATATGTGGGTCAACCGTGAAGTTAATCCTCGATGATCGCGGAGAGGAGTGATAAATTAAGCGCAAAGTTATGGCGCCCACCTTTGACACCTCAGCCACCATTCATTGTTCCATTAACGTAAACGTCGGCCATCGGAAATCGCGTTTTCAATCGCCCTATATTAAATTAACCTTCCTTCGTCAAACTTTCTCGCGCGATCCATCGCGAACTCGGCTCGTTCTGGAATTCTAACAGAGGGGAGGGGGGAGGGGGACTTGTTGCGATTATTATTCACCGCCGTGATTCATCGATTCGTTCGATTCGCCGACGATTTTAACGATTAATATCATCGTGTTAATTCTTCAAATTTATCGGCCCCGCCGTTTATTGGCAATTTAACACCGGAGTTGGGCCGTGATAATTATTTTCGCGGCCTCTTTGCCCGAGTAATTTAATTATCGAGGGATATCGCTTTTCTAGATTTTTTTTTTTTCGTTTCGTTCGAACGACTTTTTTTTTTTTTTTTTTTTTGCAAAATGAGATTTTTCTTTTCGATCGTCGAGAGGCGTGGATAATGCGACAAATTATCGCGGTTAATTTTTGTAATTCTTTTACGTTCGAAATTAACGATTGTTATTGGAAACTTTTTTTAAACGGTTGAATTTTCTATTTTAATTTTTAAAACCGTAAAAGAAAGATGAAGGATAAAATATATGGTAAGTAAACAGAATTGGAAAAGATATATATTTTTATATTTTTCTATTATGTAGAATAGTTTAAAAAAGATTTAGAAGGAGGCTGAACGAAAGGTAAGTTGTTGATGATGTGTGTGCAATCACGGAAAGAGAAAAATAATTTTGTCGATGAGAATGAGAATTTTTTTACGCAAGAAACAATATTTTAGAAAGAGGTCTATACGTAATGAACGTATTACTTGTAAATCACTAGTAAAAATAACAGAGTTACATCGGTCAAATAATTATGCGCGTTTTTATAAGTCGTGTTGCGCATTGCGAATGAAAAATCGATTCAGTCGTACCCTTCGCGGTTAATTTCATTTCTCAACTGTGGGGCAATTTGCATGGTGCGGCAATATTTCACAAATTTTCATAAGTCCCGCGTTTCATTAACCCTCCGGCCTGGATTTAAATGACTCTTAAACGATGCAACGTACAAACACTCATAAATCACCTCGTGCACTTCCAGTTCCACTCGAGAAAAGAAGAAGAAGAAGAAGAAGAAAAGAATTTCACAATGCGACCAAGTCTAAAAATAACATTCGTATTTGCTCGAGACGATACTAATTTACAAATTTTCAAAAATATTTTCAATTTATGAGTGACACTCACGAGAGTTCGAATCTCTTGCATTTTAACGGAAACTAAAGTAATAGAAATTAATTGAAACACGAGAAAATGTGTATAATTATCGTCGATGCTAAACGCAATAACATCTTCTCGATCGAAACCAGTTTTCCTTGCGTTTTCATGCGTTAACTCGAAATTATTTATTGCATTTCCTCGTTAAGTACACAAGCGTCGTATTCACGAGGTGGTATTCACTTTTTTCAAATTTTTCTCTTTTCTCTACAATTTAAAATATATATTTAGATAATCGTTAGTTGTAGCAATTTCATATCTTTAATCGTAAGTACATTTTGATACTTTTTGAAATTGATAAGACACTTGAAATTTATTTTTAAAACAATATGAACGGGAATATCTTACGAATGCGAATATCGTAATTAATATTTTTGATTCCTTGCATCCAAGGAAACATTTCATGAATTTTTCCAGCTCGATGGATAAACATCTGATTGATAATATATTATTTATCAGAATATTTATTTTTGTATCTCGTTTATTTACAATTACGAAGCATTCAAAACTTAATTCCACACTCAAATTTAATTACACCAATAATTCTACTTAATAAAAAAAAATGTAGGCCATACTAAAATTATACATATATTAATAGATCGATACACGATTTCCAATTCTTTTTAACCAAAATTTTAAATTACAACATATTCACGTAAAAAGAAAAGAAAAAAATTCTAAAAATTTGTTAAATCAAATTTATATTCCTCTACAACAGATAACTACGTATCGATCATACTTTTATTTCCCTATACTACTTTTCCACCCCCTTCTTATCTTTATCCTAAGAAATTCCCCAACGTCCTTCTCCCAACATCTTCATCCGAGATCCTACGCGATCTCGAGGCAAGATCTCGGGGATAAGGCGTTGGAGATCGGTATCACGAGGGGGAGGGTTGCCGCGCATTCCAGCGAGCTGTAACAAGCGCGTTGGGACATTGGAAATGCCGCGTTTAACCTCTCCCCGCTGGAATCCGTCCAGGGCTTGGGACGTCGCGGGCAAGGAATCCGTCCCGCGTGTTGGAACCGCGGTGTCGTTCCGTAATGGCGGCGCAAGAGGATCGTCGTGGCCCTCTCTGGCTTTCCAGACACGGATCGTCGAATTAGGAGGTGGAATGCCGGTTAACGAGCGCAAAAAGGGGCGCACGGCCTCTTTGAAGCCCGCCTGTTACTCTTTGTACTCCCGTGCCGCTACTTTCGTTCGTCTATTTAAACCGTTGTTATTTATCTTAACCACCGCCTGTCTCCCCGCCTGGCCTCAATGAGGCGTGCGCGCGGAATTGGGCGTATCCGGGGGGCAGAGAGGGAGAGTCAGATGCGATTTTCAAAACTCGATACGCGTGATAAGGTGGATACTTGTACTTGGATGAATATCACCTGAAGCCGAGAAACACAGAATATAAAATTTCAATGATAGGTACAGTTAGTGTCATTGAATTTGATTATTTAACGTATAAAACGATATTTTTCTACATTTCGCAATTAATTCGATGTTAAACATGCAACTATATGCAATACAAATTTAAGTGTGATATAAATTTCCAATCCATAGGGGATCCATACAAGTGTATAAAATCTCTAAAAGAGTGTGGCGGGAGATTCAAACCAGTCGGTGATATATCCATCTCTCGACGATATTTTTTTACATTTCGCAATTAATTCGATATTAAACATGAAATTCAACTGTATCCAATATAAATCCAAGCGTGATATAAATTTCTAAATTTCGACGGTATACGATTATCTCGAACGAAGAATTTCTAATCCACGAGGAATCCATAAAAGTAGAATCTCGAGTATGGCGGGAGATTCAAACGAGTCGATGATATATCCATCTCTCGTGTTAATATATTTCGAGCAGACTGGGCGCGATAAATATCACCGGATCGGATGTATAATAGGGCTCCTCTGGCATTTGTAAGTTTCGTCCAGGAACGGGGGAGATGTTTTGAAATAACAACCAGCCAGATTTCATTTTCAACGATGCGCGATAAACTGCGTGATTGGCGTGCTAGCAGCTTTCAGATATGGTGGCCCATACGGTGCGGAAAATAGGCGTGAGTTGACAGGTCAGGATGGAAGATTTAAGCCTCGTTCCTCCGGAGAGGAACACTTTAAATCCCTTCTTGAACGTCATCTCTCACGGCCTCTTTTCCTTTCTTCTCCTCCCCTCGAATTTGCGTATCCCGCAACCGCGTGATTTACCGCGCTCCCTCGATCCTTCCCACTTTCTGAATTCTCTGCTCGAACTCTAGAGAACCGCATCCGTGTTACGGGAGAAACGGTAATCATTTTCCTTTTTTTTTTTTTACTCGTTTTATGACGTTTCGAACACGTAAATGGATGGCCCCTTTGATGGATTCATGGAGAAGTAAGCGGAATAAGTCCAGATGAGGATTTATTATTAGACGTAAAGAGAGTTGGGGAAAAATTTTTAGATGTAGCTAATTTCATTGTGTGGACTTTTTTTGTGGATTATTGCATTCAGAAAATTGTACAGTTTTGATAAACAATGAACGATGGTTAGAATTTTTTGAGAGTTAATTAATGATATTAGCACAGATGTCATTTTGATCTTTTTAAATTGTAAAAGTTTTTGCTGATATTTCAAAATTCGAGCAGTTAGAGTACATATGGGGAAAAGTTTAGAATGCAAGATTATTTTTATCATTTTCTTGTCATCGAGAAAATTAAAGAATGATTTCACAAATTTCTAAATTACGTAATGAATACAAAAGATAATTTTGAAATACGAAACATTCTGAACGAATATACACATAACCATTGCTCTTAATTTAAGTTTGACCGTGTAATATACATTCCATTCGATATTTTAAATATCTCAAATATCCCAAAAATATTCCAAATCTCTTAAAACACGCTACATCAATACTGCCACATAAACATACTAGCAACATCCATGCGTTCAGGTTTCGAATTCTTCTTTCTTCTTCTAGCACCATCATCCTCCGTCATCCGTTATTCTTTTTCTCAGCCTAAAAAAAACTTGCAGTTTCCCAACCCGAGAATAAGTCACACGAAAGGTTAAACGGTCGAGGAAAGATGATATTCGTGTTTTCGAAGCTCCCCAGTTAGAATTTCGGAAAAAATGTCGTAACATCGTGTGAGAGACGATCGATCGTAACTCGCTTGTCCGGCAAAGGCATCGAGATTTGCGAGGGTAAGCAAAAATATTCGAGCGTGGGGCCTTGGACAGTGTCAAATAACTTCTCACTTGGATATAACCTTGCTTCCTCCCCTATAAATTGACTTTCTCGTTATGGGTGGGGATGTTCGAAAGGGAGAGAGGGAAGGAGAGGCTTCATATATATTTTCGCAAATATAAATACGCGGTGTTGGTGCGCGGTAAATAAGCCGGGGAGCGAGATGAAAGATGCTCGCTAGGAACGAGGGATCGAGTTGAAGGATATAGCGCTCGTTTTGCTAGGACTGAGATCGAGGATCCTCGACGATGGAGCTCATCGATTGTAGTGGTATTACTCGTCGACTACATGGAAACGTACGCGTTTGTTACTTATGAAATGGATTGCACGGATTTTATGCTCGATTTTGAATCTTGCTTTATGAATTTATTTATTTACCAAGTCATTCACTCATCACGGTGCGAATTGTTTAAAATATATTTGTTGTTTTGAAAAGGAAAACGCGTTTTATTTTTCAACGCTTGACGGTAATGTATTTTGAATTGTAAATGTAATATTTCCTGGACGAATTAATAGTAAATTTATCGACACGCTCGCTATTATCGTGAGTAAATGAGATGTATTTATGACTATACTATTTTCGTATCCGATAAAGTATTAAGCATGCACGAAAAGTATAAGATATGATTTATGAGGTTATTTAATAAAGTAATTCTAATGTATGAATTTATCGAAGAAACGTTCTTGAAGTAGTTTTTTTTTTTTAAAGATATATATCTTACATACCAAGGATGAACCAATATGAGGAGACCGGTCAAAATAATTCCTTACTTATTCATTTTATTGAAAAAATGTTTCGAATAAAATTTGTTGCGTCTGATGAATATAATTTAATTTTTTAATATTTTGAGAGTCAATTCGAAGATCGTTATAAGAAGAAGATCGAAAGTCGTTGAATTAAAAAGATACAAGATATTAAAAAGTCAAATTTTATTCATTAGACAAGCCTCTTTGTATAAACAGTTAGTTGAATGATCATTTTTTTATCGACTCATTCGAGGAATAATTTCGTTTGAATGATAATCGAACGTTAAGCGAGAAAAATTTAGGAAAGATTATTTACAAAATTATCTACATATTATAATTCAACAAAATTATATCTGTCGCAATATCTACGTAACAATTATAATAATATTATTTATCTGTCCATGATAAATTCTTCTTTGATATTTTGATATCAATAGATATATAGATATATATATACAGATATATTATAAGATGTATAGATATATTAAAAAACTCGCATTATTTATTCTTTTTTAAACATGTTTTACACAAATTAATAATGTATACAACTTGGAGAGATTAGATTAGATTATGTAAATATAAATATGTAATATTTGTCTAAGGGAAAGATAAAGCAAAGTAAAATGGAAGAGGGGAAACAGGGGAAACGGGTCTCCGTTTGTTCCACCTGAGTACACTAGCGTATTGACACAGTAATAGGATTTTTAGTAAACTTATGAAAACGCATGATTTGTAAATAGTTGATATAACACTGCTTTACGCCAATGCTTTAAAAATTATCACTTTGTTTTAATTACACTCGATATATCCATTTACATTTTTATCAGCCGATTCGATTATAGATGCGAATGTTTCGGCCAATTATAAAAATATGCCAAGTAGGAAGGACATTGGACAGTGAGGCGATATTTTTTTTTTTTCTTCCACTTCTGCCATCTTTTTATGGACGTACAATACCTATATATAAGGATGTCAACGGATCGGATACACGTTCAGGTGTGCAGTTTATAAATACAACGTACGTCATAGTGTGATCGATCATTTAGGTGAGAATTGTTGATTTCTCGTTCAAATTTTACTTATTTAATTTTCCTATTGCACCATCTCAAATATATATTTCGAAATTCTTTTTCTAAAATATTTTAACAAATTTTTCGCACGAATAATCATCGTGATGAAAATACACGTGAACATTTTTTTTTTTATTAATTCATTTAATCTGTTCCTCAAATTATACGAGGAAAAATTGTTTAGATTGTTCTTTTTATTGACGTTGTATTTTAAGATTCAAAGAAAATGCCATACACCAATATTCACGATAATTATCATCCGTTAGTTAATTCCGTTTGAACAAAATACAGAACGACATGGAGTCCTGTATGGCGCCAGCTTGCGCCTTGGTGCAATCGACGCCAGGCTCCACTTTCACTACGTTGATACAAACGATAATGGCATCCTATTGTGCATTAAATGTGGATGAATATCCCACGAATCGAGCAGAGGAGATCTTCGCTTCGAAGAAGGAGGAATTCGATTTTATAATAGTTGGCTCTGGATCGGCAGGATCTATTCTGGCGAGCAGGTTGACGGAAATAGAGGATTGGGATGTACTGTTGATCGAAAGAGGGGAGGATCCTTTACCGGAAACCTATTCGCCTGCTCTTTTCATCAAAAACATAAATGGGCCGCAAAATTATCATTACTTGGTAAACGAAATTAAATTTTAGCGATTATTCTTCGAAAAGAGAGAATCGTATTTAACATTAACTTGCTTAAGAAATATAGAACACGATAACACGATTGTTATTATTTTTTTGTTTCGCAATTTACAGATAGATTACACATTTTCCCTTAAGCATATACGTTAATATCATTTTGATTTATTTTCTATTAAAATTAGGATAAATTTGAACCGCTATAACTTCGAAAACAATGACTTGTGTTCAACGAACGAACGAAATCTTGCTCTTTAAAACGCTTTTTCCTTCATTTCGATACGACTTCCAATTTTCGAGATATGTGAAGAAAAAGGATAATTTTTAATCGTTCACCATCTCCATCCTGTCGCTCATTCTCTTTCTCAATGATCCATTCCAAACGACGATTGCTGGAAAAACGCATTTCTAAGAAAAAAACATAAGTCACTAGGATCACGAGCCCTTTGTCTCTCATCTTAAGCATTATGGAAATATTTCCATGTATGAACACATTTCAAATTCCAATTATCTTTCACAAATTATTTCTTGCTGCTACGAAAAGAAAATCTATAATTTTCTCGTAAAAATACGAAACTTTTATTATCCTCCCCAAGGCCGAGTACCAAAACGGTTCCTGCTTGGGCATCGTTCACCAACGGTGCAAATGGGAGAAGGGGAAGGCGCTCGGCGGAAGTTCGGTGACGGCCGGTATGCTGTACGTGATCGGGAACGAAAAGACGTACAACGATTGGCAGGTTCTGGGTAACGAGGGATGGAACTTCGAGAACGTGCTCCCCTACTTCACCAAGTCCACGAGTTGCTCGCCGGAATACGTGTCCAAACACGGGACCAAGTATTGCGGGGAGGACGGGCCCATGAGAATCAGACACTTCCACCCTTCCCCGACAGACACGCAGAGGATCTTGATGGACGGGCTGCGCGAGGCCGGCCATCGAGTTCTCGAGGAAGTGAACGGTGATCGTTTCATAGGTTTCGGAAGGGCGATGGCCACCGTGTACCAGGGGCGGCGAGAAAACGCCGCGTTGACGTTTCTCTCCCCCGCCAAGGGAAGGAAGAATTTACGCGTGATGAAGTCGAGCATGGTGGAGAAGGTATTGTTGGAAGACGGGCGAGCGATCGGCGTCCGTGTTCGGTCGGAGGGCGATCGAGGCACGGTCGTCGACGTGAGAGCGAGAAAGGAGGTGATCCTTTCGGCTGGAAGCCTGGCCACTCCTCAGGTACTGATGCTTTCGGGGATCGGGCCCAGGGAGCAGCTCGAGCGGATGGGGATACCCGTCGTGGCCGATCGTCCCGTGGGCACGAATCTTCAGGACCACCTCGTATGGGGCGGCATATTCGTAACTTTCGAGTCGAAGGAAATATCGAACGACTCGTTGATCGCGTACGATCTGCTCGTCACGATGAACGTGAACGATCCGGATTCCAAATATCCGGACGTTCAGTTAATGTTCATCCACTTCGAGCGTTACCAGACAATCGAGTTGTCGGTTTTACTGGACACGATCGGGTTCCAGGAGGAGATGGTGGAAAAAATGAGAAAGGAGGTGGAGAGGACGAGCGTGATATTGGTTTTCTCGATCCTGCTCGAGCCGAAGAGTCGAGGTGTGCTCGAGTTGAACAGCACGGATCCGGCCGTTCCCGTGAGGATATACACGAATTACCTCGTGGAGAGGGAGGATACGAGGACGTTGGTGAAGACGGTGGGCAAGATCAAGGATATTTTGAACACCGAAACGTTGAGGAAGCACGGGATGCGTTTCAATTACGTGGACGTCCCCGGATGCCGACATTTGAACCCCGACACGGACGAGTATTGGGAGTGCAGCGTGAGACACGTGTCGGTCTCGTATTATCACCCGTGTGGAACGACCAGGATGGGGCCGGCCAACGACTCCAGGACCGTGGTCGATTCGAGGCTGAGGGTGCACGGCGTTCGTGGTTTGCGGGTGATCGATGGATCGATCATCCCGCGAATCCCTGCCGCCAACGTTATCGCGGCGGTTATGATGATCGCGGAGAAGGGGGCGGATATCGTTAAACAGGATTGGGACGCGAAGAAACGTTGATTATGTCGGTGTGCAAGGAAACGAGAGGGAGGTAGATTAAAAATTGAAAAACGATTAAGAGAGAATTAAAAATTTTGGAAATTGGCAATCCCGTTTTTTATTTACTTTACAATACTTTCGTATTTGATAATACGAATTTTAAGAAATTGAAACTCTTTGTTATAAACTTTCTTCGAATTTTTTTAATAATCGGCATGGAAATTATATTTTGTATTTGGTAATTGTTGGTTCAATTTTTAATTGAAACTGGTTTTTACAAATTTTAATCAAATTTTGATGGACATTCCGGATTCAGTAACGTTTTCAGACACGCTCGCTTCGAGAAATCATGATAGTCTGTTCAGCCTATTTTTATTTTTCCCTGTTTTTCTGTTTTTCTTCCGAGAATCGAGCTCGATATAATTTAAATACGAATACAGAAGACTTGTGGGTATATATTTTTCGCGATGCGTAAGAAAAGGAAGAGGAAAATATATAAAACGGTCGTGTAAAAAAAATAATATCTCCACGTGATATTAGCATAATAATTCATACGAGGAATCATTTATAACACTTTATTAATCGCGTATATTACAAAAATCGAAACGAATATTCACGAGCCGGAGAAAAATAAATAAACTTGTTCCGAAACGTTCGTGTGATCGTCGTCCTCCTCATAATTCCGCCAATTACATCTCGTTCTGTACACAACCTACTTACATTCTGATTAATGGAAACAACACCAGAACCAGGTTATCCTGTGCTACCTCATCAATAAGCGCTTTTATTTTTTACGATCCCGGGTCCAATTCGAAATTAACTTCCTCATATCCCTTCAAAACCCGTAATCATTTTATTTTAATTCCCTTGCTGAGGTGCGATAAGTCAACGCATCGAGGTCGACTCGAGATTTCCATGTTTCTCGCTTTACGAATTTGTTCTCGTAATAAATAAATAAATTCACCGATAGAAATAAATTTATCCTCTTATATTTCTGGGCTGACCAGAGTTATGAGTGATGACCCTCTTATTATTGTTGTGTATTTAATTGAAGATAGTTAAATCCTAACTAAAACGTGAATAAATTTTTTTTTTAAATGAGATTTATATTAAATGATCGTGTTGATCTATATTTCTAATAAATTCAAAACAGAAGCTGCGAAAAGTATTTTTGAACACGAATAATTGTAACGGTTTAGGAAGGTTAAATAAATTGGAATTGTTCTAAATCTTTTAGAACTATCTTAAATTCTCAAATCAAATTGTCGATCAATAAATTTCTTTCATTTTATATCATGGCAATCCAACTTTCACTAGAAACATAATCTGTTCAATCTATTTCTTTATTTGTTACGTATATATATATATATAAAACATATTCAGGTGTAGAATTAATTATTCCAGTATAACTGTATTCAAAAATTTCGATCGAAAATTCGATTTGTAATTCAGGAAATTAAATTGGGGTAAAAATTCTCGATTCACGCGTTTAGAAAATTTGTAACGCGTCAACCAATCGGAAAAATATTCGTGGTGGTAAACGGTAGTTACCAGGACGGATGTATATATATATATATATATATTTTTGCACGCGGATAAATAATTCTCGTGGTATCTGTTGCGTGTAATTTCCTCTGAAACTTCACGCGCCAAAGGCAGGAGAGAGATCTTGTGGCCGCTGCATAAATCTTCATATCGATGTTATACGCGTATAGCGTATGGCCATTGTGAGGCGGATAGGCGACAAGTAATAAGTTATTTTCACGAGCGTGTTTGTAATTGTAAATAGGGGATAGAAATTTATGCCTCTCGAGCCGAACAAAAGTTTCCTCCGGACATTTGATTGGAATGTCTTGTCCCCCTCCCCTCCCCCCTCCCCTCTACACCGTTGAATCGCAATTTTATTGGCCGCGATAAATTTTATTGGCTCGCCTCGATTTCTCTGGGGACATTTAGCAAGAATGCGGGCTTTCCACGTGAAATTCGTGTTAAGGAGTGGCTCGCTATATTATTTATGGCTCATAACACGATATCCATTATGTGTTAAATTCGTGCGCGTGTCATTTTTAGAGTGGAGAAATTTGTTTAATTATTAAATAATGAACATCCCTCGTTGACGACCAAACTATCGTTAAATGATTATTAAGCGGTGATCGACAGATTTAAACGAGATTTAACTTTGTTGGTAAAGTTTCTGAATAACTAATTATGCTCGAATATATATAACACTTTCACGTTTCTTTTCTTTTTCAATTTCAATTGTAAGAAAATGATCTGATTTCTTACGATAATTGATCTTTCAAAAGGGTGTAAATTTGCAATATTTGAGATGATGAGAAGTAGAGTGAAGTGTCGACACTTGGATTATCCCTTTCTAAAGATATATTTTCCCGAACTGAATAAAATTAAAAAAAAAAAAAAAAAAAAGAAATATCGTAAGAATTTCGAAGAAAAATCATTGAAATCATTGAATTGTTAACATAATCGGTATAAATACTCTTTTATAATTCATCGACATAAATAATATTGGCGATAAACCGCGCGCGCATTTTATCATTTCGTTTTTTCAAAATCGGCACAGCATTTGCATATTTTATCGCGGGGACGAGCGAAACAAAAGGAATAAAACTACTGCATCACTTATCGTTCAACCATGCAAAACTATCCCAGTTAAAAAGATTAAATATAAAACTCCGTGGCGAGAAATTTTTCTTCCCCCCCCCCCCCCCCTCCGGTTCTTTATTGCCAAATAAGAGTAACAACACCGTCTATCCGAATGGCATGAAATGGTTCCGTTCCAGGCGCTGTCAGTGCGCAAGAAATATAATCGCACGCATAAGAGCGTAATGGTTACACGTGAAAACCGGGTATCACCGCGGGTAGGTACACCATCCGGTTAATTACACGTAATTATCGTTGCAAGGAGCAGCAAGCGCGAGAAAGAGGTGGAAACGGAGAGAAGAGATATAAAAGTGTCCAAGAAAAATGCTTCTTCGTGCTTCGCCGTGATTCGATCGATTCTCATTTCTGGCGTATAAAATCGGCGCATAAAAGAATCGTGGCATAAATGATATATATATATATATATATACACGAGTAAAAAATAACTGTTAAACGCAATATAATTTTTCTTTATCTTATCTGAACAGCGAAGGTATCTTGCAAATTTATTATTTTCCAGATATATTCATTCTATTCCCATTTCCTTGTTACGTGTAATCGAGTATTACGAAATTCGATTCCTGTATATTTACCAACCGTTCCAATAATACTTTTAAATATTTGTCGCGTGTATATAGTTTGTATCACGTTTATCGACTATTAACATGCGATATATATTTATTATTTTTGACACATCATGAGCGTTCAAACAAGCGTGCATAATAATATATTCGAGACCCAATGCACGTCTTTTCTTGCTTAATACATTCGATAGAATTCCTTTCGAGATCTCGCGAAATGCGTGGAACGTAAAATTGTTTGAGAACCGAGAAGCAAGGATCATACCCATCGCTGCCAAACACCGAAATGATCTGAGGGACAGCTTGTTGTTTATTGAATTATTATCGCTTTTTTTCCGAGCAGCACGGAGAGATTCGATAGAAATGGCAAGAATTCGAGGATTAGAGATAATTAGGGATGACGAATGGAGGGATGTTAAATGGATGTTTAGTCGAGGCGGGTTGCCTGTCGTTGCAGCATACGCAGGAGCCGATGAGAAATCGCTGCAAATTACGAGGAGCGATCGGTATTCGCCCTCCATTCCTGGCTTCCGCTTCGCGTTGCTACGCTTCAAAGTGTTCATCTTCCTGTAACGAGGCTTGCCTCATTTCCAGCCTATTATCGCTTGTCTTCCTTATTTTATGTTATTCCACGCGTTTCAATTGCGATCGATTCGATCCTTTTCACGAGTCGATCTTCCAACCATTTTGAGGCCGAGTAAAAATTTATGGCGGAGAGAGAGGTAATAATTTTGTCGAGCTTTTGCTTTGTTCGAGAAGGGATAAATGTTTCGATACAACTTTTTATTTTACGATGAAAGATATTAACAGTTTTCTTTCGTCATAATGCGTTGAAATAATAGAAATACTTTTCTATTCCAGTGTAACGATTGTATTTAATTAAAAAAATAACTGTTGAGTTATGCAATCAATCCATGAATCGTGAGCTTTTTTCATAAAGATTCTCCAATTATTCGGCTAATGTGTTAATTTTTCTCATTTTGCACAGAGTGTTAACATATTTCTGGGATACTTTTGAGGCGGGCCAAGCGAACAAGAAAAAGTTGCTTTACGTAAATTATAATTTCTCCTAAAAGTGTACAAGGAAAGGAGACGTTGCAGATTGTTGGAAACTTAAAACTCACGAATGATTGGAGAGGAACGGCGAACGTATCGAAGCTTCGCACGTAACAATCCTTGAAAATCTATCGCTCTGTCGTTGGAAAAAGCACGCATACAATATGATCGAAGGGGGAGGGCGCAGCCTTGAGAAGAGGCAGCCTTAATGATCGAGGCATCGCGTTTGATTTACGCACTGTGGCGCAGAGTGTCGAAGCAGCTTTGTCTTCCGGGATCGGCTCGTTAATAAAATTTTCTATAATGGAAGGCTTCGTCACGGCGGAACTCGGTTGTTTTATTATTGAAAACCGCCATAAACTCGTGGCCACGATAACATTCCGTGCGCGTTATAGCTCTCGGGGACGAGAGGAGTTTATCGAGATCATTATATGCTCCGTCTACACTTGTCACAAAAGTATCCAAGACACGATTAAATTAAATCGAGACTGTTGAGACGCTGCGTTTACATAAAAAATTAATCGATCATGAAATAGCAAAGAAAATTGCAAATAAATTCTGACCAGTGAGAACGCAGTCTATCGTAGTTCTTTTGAGGAAAAATTGATTCGCGATTAAATAGAGACCATTATGCTGCGTTTACATTGATCGAAAATTAATCGAAAATATTGTTGGTTTTATCAAATATCGATCAGAAATTGTTGAAATAAATTCTGGCATTATACGTTCTTTGACAAACGAAAATAATGTTCATAAACTGTCTGGACGAGGAAACGAACAGAAGGTTCAACAATTGTTCGCTCGTGTTAGCAGCAGTGTGGACGCGGCATAAGGACGAGGGAGGGGGAAAGGATGGGCAGAAGAAGCGCGGGGTCATCGGCGAGGAGCAGATAAGACAAAGTATGCGCCTGCGGCGACAACGATGCCGCGGCAAGAATTTTAAATTTGTCGCGCGTCGACGTGGAAGCGTCGATCGGTTAATCGATCGAAATCGGTCGAGGATCGATCGATCGATCCAAAAGTTCTCGTGGAATTCTTGGGATTCTTGGTGGATTGGATCGAACGAATATTCGTTTCGTGATTTTCTCGTAATTTTTTTTCCTCCCCTTGATTCCTTCTTCCACTTGTTCCATCCACTCGATTTCTTTTTTCTTTTTTTTTTTTTGTTCTTTTATTTTATTGTTTTGTTTTTATTAGAGCTTAGATTGTCTTGCCGTTTCGCAAGGTAATATACGGTTAACGGGAGGATATATATGGATAAACTGTGAGAAAATTCTTGCGATAGACGTCCCGATAGACGTTTATGGGATATTTATCGTGTGTTTATGCGCGTTTCGCTTGACAGTAATGTATTTGCAAATTTACCGGTATGCCGAGTGTTTTTTAGGTGAACATTGTGAGAAATTTTATATGTTGAATTATGGTTTAATGGGCGGTAAAGTTTAAAAACCTTTAGGAGGGGGGATGTTCGTTAATGAATGCGCATAGTCATCGTCATCGTTTCGTCCTCTTATTCTCATTGTATATACACTTCTGTCGTCACGGGTGACGTGACATTTAATTTTGTTTGACCAGAGAATTATTTTAAATCGTAATTTGACTCGAGAACGTAAAGAAAGGCACGAGAGATTCTCGCGTCGAGAATCAAACGCACGAATAAAGAAATTATACGCACAAAACACGTAATCGTAATCTGGATAAGAATAAATCCCTTTTAACCCTTAATTAAAACAAATATATACTTAAAAAGTGTACACGAAACGAAGCGGTGGATCAAAATCGTCGAGAAAAGAGAAGAAAAGAGAAAAAGCAAAGATTCTTCCGATGCTTTCTCTTGAATAAAAGAGAAGAAAGCGTGCGTCAACCCTATTAAAAACCCTATAAAAATCCCAGGAAGGTGGGAAAATGGGAGAGCGTCTGTCTCTCATTTTTTCCACGATTCGTACGGGCGCCTCGTTAAAGGGTTAATCTACGACGCGCTACCGCGTAGAAGCGTGGAATGCGGATCGTCCACGGCAGCTGCGACACCACTTCACGAGGAAGAAGATAAAGGGACACTTTTTTTTCTCCCCTTTCCTTCCCTTTTCTTTTCTTTTCTTCTTCTTCTTTTTTCTCTTCCCCTCCTCCCCTCTTCTGCGAGAAACCGGCACAACTTTTTCACGCGTTAACACCGAAATCAAACCGACTCGGCTCACGAACAACGGTCTCTCGACGTTATCGTGCCGTAATATCGAATGCTAATTCACCCCGTGTTACATATGCGGGCGACTCCTGCATCCTCTCCAGGTGCACCCTCTCCGTTAATGGGCCGAATAACTGTCGATGGAAAGTGGAAGACAAATATAGAGCAGTTGGAAATGGCGTGGAACACGGCCCCTTTGCGTGCGTTTACCCAGTTCCGACCGAAGTTAATTACTTTATAACCGTTTTTAACTTTATAACCTCGGCCAATCGCAGAAGATGTTCTGGAAGAAAAAGTTTTTGATCGATTGAGGTAGGAGATATATTTCATTATTTCGACATTATTTACTTTTCGAAAATTCATTCGACCTCACTTTCAAAATATCAGGTATAATCGAATCGAAGAAATAATCGTATTGGCTTGATAAAAAATTCCCAAATGCAATTTCAGGAACAACTGTCCCTTATATAAATAATTTCACATAATATATACACGAGTATATACACGGATAAAGAAAAAGTCCAAGACTGCTTATCATAATCATCTCTCGGTGAAACGACGGCATAGTCGGGCACGGCTACCCCGAGGATCCCAATCTCGATCGATGATCAACACCTGCACGGCCAAATTCCTGTCCATATACGTACGACATCGATACCTACCGTCGAACTATTTCCAACTTCCGGTTGACACGGGTTACACAACCTGCGACTAGGATCACCTTAATAACAGCCGCGTATCAACCGAGCCGTGCGAACAATCGAGCGTTATCTCTCGTTGGATCGTTGCCGTTCAGACACCCGGCCGATCAAATATTTATAGTGTCGCCCGTCCTCCTCGTGCACAGGAGGCAGCACTTTTCCTTTTTCCCTTCATTCGTGTCATTCGTCCGAGATCCGTGAGTCGGGGAAGAGGAGGGCAGGTGAAAAGTGGTCACCAAGGTGGAGTATCTTTAAAATCTTGCTCGAACGATCGTAAATTTGGGATTGATTAATCAATATTAGTCAGTGATTAGTCAAATGGGATTGATTGATTTATCAATATGCGAGAGAACAAGAAAAATTAAAAGAAATCTTTCGAGATTAGAGATTTATTTCTTTTCAAGAAGATGAATTTTGGTACAATCTGTTAACTCCTTTCTATACATTGTTCCAATTTCGATTGAATTGTGCGTGAGTGTAGATTATTTTTCAACCGACCCGTATACAGTCACCGTCAGCCGCGACGGTAATTAAAGCAACAAATTCATACGACGTCCGTATGCGTTTCGTATCGCGCGGTGATCGGTGGCTGATGAATCGCCACAGGTGCGTGTCTCTCCTCTCGATACGATGTCGCTATGGGTGTCACAGGTATCACTCGAAGGTAGGGCAAGCTATCGGTCTTGCCGATATTAATTATTCGATAAACGGCCACGGCCCAATTAACGCCGACGCTCCATCATCCTCTCCGCTTCCGGCGGAAGCGGAGAATCTAACGAACGATCGATCGCTATTTCTATAACCGTGCTCTTTTCTAATATTTTTCTTAAGTCTTAAGCAAACAGAGAACTTGGCTTAAGAAAATATTTATCGAACGATTTTTATCCGATATTCATTCATAAATTGGAATATATTCAAAGAATTACGAATGAATCGTTTTATTTATCGTGAAAATGGAAATGGATCAAATGATTAAGAGACTTAGATCCTTCAATCTGTCAAGGAAATTCATTTTTACAATTATTTATAGGTGCATTAAAGAACTATCTGCTCATTCACTGAGAATTGAAGTATCGTTGCGAGATCTACGAAAAGCGCAAAGAAAATTCGAGTGGTCCGGGAAGAGATCGATTCGAGAGACGAAAAACAATTCTCGTCGTTTACACGGACGATTGATCAGCGATCATCCCAGATGAAATTTGCCCGCTTCCTTCTCTGTTATCAAAGGATCGTTTCCTCCCAAGAAGGCTGTTAACGTGGCGGTTTCAATCGATCGACGTAATCGCTTCGAAGGAAGGAAGCGAGATCTCGAGGATTCGCAGGGCAATTTGACGGATCGGGGGGCCCCCTGTATTAACAGAGCGGACGGTGTCGACGGTTGTCCGTGCGAAAGATCGATGGGGGATTTTTATCGAGGAAAATTTGTCTCCACGCCCATTCCGTTTTTGGGCGCAGATGTTGGCCGCAATGTTGTGTGCCGCGTGGTCGGAACGGCGTTGACAGAGTTACACGATAACCGAGCACGGGGACACGGTTAAAAATTGATCGATCTCGGCCTAATGTCGATCGTCGGCCGATTACGGTTTTCATCCGTGTGCAACGATGATTATGCTAATAATTTTTGGCACAAAATACGAGGCGGCGATGGGAAATTAAAATTCGTGAATTTTCGTTTCAACGTGTTAAAAATGATTAATTCGCGAGTTAATGTATGTATGCAGATGAAAGTAGAAGTCGAGATCATTCAAAGAAACAATTACGATAAATAAGAGCGTAGATGTTCGCGATAGATAAAATGTTAATTTTGCCGGAAAATATAATTCGTGTATAATCGTCGCGAACAGATGCGAAATCAACCAGCTTGATTTATTGTTAAGTAATTTTTTCTTTGCATCTCTTATTTTTAAATTTTTAAACAGGACGAGTACCTAAAATTTTAAAAGAATGAACTTGTAATATGTAATTTTCTAAATTCAAAGAATCAAGATTCTCATCTACAGAATTCATTTTCGAAATATTATTTACGCAAAAATTTTAAACGTTAAAACTATCTAAAAAAGAAGATAGATTTTTCCAAAACCTAGTAATTTTTAACACGTTTCATCGACAAGTGCAAAACTTATCTGTTTCAATTTGATTCCATTCGTGTATCCAATGAATCCACGCCAACGTCGAGAATTTATTAACCATTATTTACCTTTCCTTCTCCCGGAAATGCGGATTTAATAATGCGAGCTACACCTGTGAACGACGATCCGAAATATGCGTGCCCGTTGACGCGAGCCGACTCGTGGACAGGAAGGAGGAGGAGGATATAATAACAGTGGTGAAACCGTTCGTTGGAGCGGTCACGGTTTTTGAAAAAAACATTTCGTTGGCGGAGGAATAAGCGAAAAGGCCTCGAAAGGGCCTCAGGTGGCCCTGTAACGAGTGGTCCTCGGCGACACGCCGTAAATTTCCACTGTCAATACACGGTGTGCACCTGGTAGGTAGCCTGGTAGGTTAATCTTAACGAGATCGTTTCGACGTTTCTCTCCATTCCGCCCTTTCAATCCCTTGTTATTATTGGCTCGCTCGCGGAGCAAATTTCACGACGTGGCTTTCATTCGTATCGCGATCCTCGAGTCAGCCATTATCCCGCACGAATTATCGCGAACAAAGTTTGCCTCGACGTCTGTCGCGTACGTTGATGTGAATTTTCGCGTGGAATAAAATTTTGGGTGAATAATTGATCGGCGTGTATTGTCAAATTGGCGTATGTTAAATTTTGTGGATTAAAATAGTTTTCGAATAAATAATTATTGTGGATAATGAAATGTTATATACATGTATCGTTTGAGCGTGGTATTTTATTCTCTTCCATTTCATTTGGAATTGTTTCAGTTTTCTTTTAATGTCAGGTTTATAAGAAGTTGAAATGTTAATTAAAATAACCGTTGTGAAAAATTCTATTTATATAAATTCTTTTCTTAAACTTTCCGCTTTTTATGTGCAAAATTGTCAGAAGATACAAATTTCCTTTCAAATCTTTCTTTCAATACAGATTATAATAAATCAAAGGTAGACGACGAGTAATTTTTTAGAACAAGATGTGTGGTATCATCAATTCTCATAAAAAACTTTATTCCAACTCGTATTCTTTCTACGTTATTCTCGAAAAGATTAAAAGGCACGATTCATCCTACGTCAAAATTCCAACGAACGATATTCGGAGCAAGTATCCATTTCCAAGCCCTCCTCCCATTAAGCCAGGAACTCGTCAGAAATTCGCAGTCCCCATATAAAGGAAGGATATATTCGTCGTATCTGTCGTTACGAATAAAGCCATTAGCCAAAATCAAACCGGTCAAAAATTGGGGCAAACTTAAAATTCACCGTCGTTTCCTTTATCAAAGGAATGCTTCTAGATTTCGCGTCGAACGAAAATTACTCTCTGGTCCATTGGATCGGTCATTAAATTGTTAATCCTCCGTTTAAACGTCGAAATTACGGTGTATATTCACGATGCACGATCGAATATAACTGATAACAATTTTAACGTCATAATTCAAGGAACACGTAGCAAAAGAGAGAAAGAGAATATGTTATTAAGAAAGGTAGCAGCGTAATTACCCTTAATTGGACTGATTTTTTCTTCCTCTGCTTTTATGAAATCTGATTCACTAAATTATTTATTTATTTTAAGCGTGGACGAGATATTCCTCATCTGTGACGTTGTATAAATTACTATATGTTATATATTGTAGAGAATATCTTATCCCTAATTGGGACATCAAAAGTCGAGAAGGATTTCCTGTGAGTGGGATATCAACTTTTTTTGATAAATAAAAGATATATTTGCCATCCATCTTACTACTAACTTCTAATAAAAATATTCGTGGCGCGAGCATGTACGTCAACTGTTACGTTATGAATATCCGCAATTGAAAAGCAAAACGAAAGGAGAACATTTTTTTAGAGGATCCTCCGTGACGGAGCGCTCGTCATTTCCGGTTGCCAAGAATTACCCGCCCTTTACTTTCCGCCGTGGTGTGGCCGGCCCTCGATTCTGTCCCACGTGAAGTGATGTACCCTTGATTATAAGCCGGTGTGACCAGCGCGAAAGATAAATCGTTTGCAATCGAAACTCCACGAGGCCCAGGGCGATCGTGATCATCGCCCTGAAATATCCAAGTCCCTGATTGCGATTCTCATTACACCGCCTGACAACTCGTGTTGCGCCACTTTTTACTTCCTTCTCGGACGGCTAATAATTCCGTCCGATTGGCCGAAACGGCAATTAGTCCTCTTCTCTTTTCGCGATTTGCCAAATGTCGAGCGAGTGTAAATGATTGGTATCGATTTTTCGTGGAAAAAGTGTTAAAAGGAGGGTTGGGTTAGGATCGCAGAAAGGAATAGATTTTTGCAAATATTCAAGTATAATTTTAGTGAGACTTTAATACTGGCGATCATTCTCGATAAAATGTATCTTAACATCATGCTGTTTAGATATAGAATAATTATGAGTCGCGATATTTTCACGATTTTTGTTCAAAATTGTCGTTGAAAATTAATTATACATTACACGTATTTGGATCTGTTATAAATAGATGTTTAGGATTAAATTGGTATCGTAGAAATAATTAATTATATATAATTATCGGTTATATAGTTGATTCGTTCGAGCATAATTGAAATTTCTCTCGGCTATTAGATCGTCAAGAATATTGCTGCGGGATGGAGATAGCAGATTTCATGGCGCGATGAACCGTGCTTTTTTCTCGATTTCCAAATGAAACGTAAGTAGTATATTACCCGATGATATCTTCGCGTTTCGAAGGATCAGCTCGGGTTTCATCGCTCGTACGCTGGTGGTGCAACAAACTCGAAGGAATGAAACTTCATCGCCGCACGTTATTTCCGCTAATTTATCAGCGGCGACCATCTTATGGTAAAACGTACGTAAACCAAGAAAATATTAATCATAAACCGCGATCAGATATACATAAGACTGGTGGCTCCGCCAAGTGTTGACACCCTTTCAACGTATTAGCTCATTAGGGATATTATGAGTTGGAACTATTTCGATTGACTTTTCGTGAAAATTATTATAATTATTAAATTTCGTATCAAAATAAGTTCAAAAACGATTCTTCGAGACTGTTTGGGCTATATTATATTAGATTAGGTTAGGCCAATTAATGATTAATCGTAGCAAGAAAGTTGACCGAAATTAAAAGTTAATCGAATCTAACTTACGTTTGTGTCAATAATTTTTTACAATAAACAACGTCCATCGGGTAAAAAAACTTTCGTAACATTACGATTTTGAAGATCTCGTAAATAATTATGAAAAATAAAAATTCTTTGAAATAATAATTCGATAAATTAATCTTCGATAAACACAATATTATATGATTTTCGATTCTTTGCAAACTTTTAAGACAACGTTATTAACGGGACAATCTAATATTCACTTTTCAAATCATCAATAAATATTTGTCCAACCGAGTTAATACATTAAATATTTTAAGATACACTAACGTGTTCGTTTCGCAATTTCTCGCGTCCAAGGTAAAGCGTGGGAGTACAAAGAGAAATACGTATTTCCTCTGCGTGTTCCATTTGCGTATCCTCTCGTAAAACCAAACGCTTATTAACTCAATAGACGTGTGCCTCTAATGGTCCATGGACGAGCAAATAGGAGGCACACTCCTTTAGTCTCTCACCACTTCCCACGATTTTCCTTCGCTTTTACAAACGATTCAACCTTGCCCTCCTCCTGTCCTACACTCGTGACCAAGCGTGGGTTTCACCGCCTTTTTTTTCTTTTTTTCCTTTTTTTTTTTTTTCCTTTTCTTTCCCCTCCCATTGAAGACCGATCTTATCTCGTTGGAGCCATTTTCGTTCGTTGCAAACTGCGTTTGGGAGTGGTCGTGCTGTTGGCAGCGTTAAATCTTGTTAAGATTTCAGTTGAAGATCTCTAATTCGATTAAACTTCTTCCTCAAGTTGTTCGAGGAAATTGAGAATTACACCGAAGGAGTGGCACGCAAGGCTTTTCCTTTTTCAGGATATGGGAATTGGGTTTTGCCTCTGTTTAATAGTTTGGGAAACGTTCGAGTTTCTTGAAGTATGCGTATCGAAGTTGTTTGCGCGATAGATGTAAAAGGTGATGCAAAAGCTAGACGGCTGGCTTAATTAGTGATTTAGTCGAGGTTAATCGATTTGAGAAAATTGTACGTACGTAGAGGAACTGTTTCAAGGAGGAAGAGTTTAAAAGTAGTCGTAGTTTAATTTCAAGAAATGGGGATCGCAATTCAACTTTTCCATTAAAATCGTATTATCAGAGAATCAATTCATAGAATCTAAACCGATCTCAGTATAATTTTAAAGTATATTCTTTCTCGAAGAAGAAAAAAAAAAACATGAAAATTGAAATTTTATTAAATCGTAGAAAATATTAATATCCCAATCCCTCGAACGATCACGCGATTAACGAACTTCTACGTTTCCTTTTAAATTTCGAACACGAGGATTTCCTCTCCACTAGCAACGAATCTCGAAACTTTATTACTCCGTATGGAGTACAGTGGAGCTCGAAGGATGTAAAAAGACCGTTCGAATCCGTTTGATGAATCTGCCATTTCCCTTCGAGATGACGAGGCGGCAGGTTGGAAGGGCGGTAAAGGAGTAAACGAGGCATTTGTAATCCGAATATAACGTGGACGTAAAGTCCCGGTTTGGTCGAGGCCGCGGCCAATAGCGTAATAGCGAGACAGTAGTCATCCCCCTTAACTTAAATCACGTCCTCGAATGCACGCGACTCAACGCGAGTCCCCGCCGTCGTTCGCAACAAGGAGCTCCTTAGCCGAGCATAATGGCGCAATAAATTACGCCACTTTGTGAGCGCAGTTAAAGCCACTATTATACGCCAGTGCCATAACTAGCCGGAAGAGGGAAAAATGATCGTGTATCGGCCGCGAGTTTGGTAAAAATGGCGGCCCCGATCGCGCCGATTCACCGGCCGTCCGTTGGGGGGCCTCCTCCGCGGAGGACGTTGTCAACGGCGTCACGTTTCCACGAACTGTGTGTACTTTTATTGTACAGCCTTGTAGAAGTTGTGCACCAACTTTGTTGTTTGTTTTTATTTCTTTATTGGAGAAGTTGTGCTAAAGTTTTATTGGTTTTTGTCGTGGATGTCGTTCGAGGCAAGTGTACACACCGCTTTTATTAGACGGTTCTTGTAGACGGTTAGTTTTATTGGATTTTTAGTCGAAGTTGATCGTTCGTTCTCGGCCACGGTGCTTGGGATTTATCGCATAATTATTTCTAATTTTAAAAGTAGCGAAGTAAAATTTCCTTTTGATCCCGAAGACCACACTGGACGTATCTTGGATATGTTTGAAGGAGAAGTTGTTGAATAGAGAATGATGTTTACAGTAGTTTCTAAACTAGCTTGGAATTACTACTAATTTTAAATTTAATCTGTAATTAATTAAGTTGAGCGAAACAAGACGAAAATCTTCTCGATCGAGAGCTAATGCAGTTATATAGTATCGATCAAAATCACTATAAGAAAACAGATGAATGAAAAAAAGGAACCACAAATATCCAATCTCTTATCTCCATATTCACCAAAACCACTCCAATTCTGTTCCACTCTCTTATTTCAGCCAGCAGCTCGAAAAAAGAAAATTGGTCACGGTTCGTTTAAACTATCTCCCTCTCCCCCCCCTCACTCCTGCCAAGAACAATCAAAAGAGGAGAGATCTTTGGATGGGTGCAAATAATGGCGCGACGTATTACGCCATTTTGTAAACGGGGGGAGGGGGGAGAGGGCCTTGAAGAGAGCGAACTTACAATGCAATTCTCTCGCCTCTCTCTCTCTCTCTCTCTCTCTCTCTTTCTGGTCACCACATCGTTGCCATGTGGGTGCGCCAGGTAATGTCGTAAATGGGTTGAGTCGGGCTTGAAGTAGCCGCGGTGAGCATCGATGCATTAGAGAAGATGACTTCATTCGCGCCCCTACACTGGCTGTGGCTTTCCCCGAGTTTTCTTGACGAGTGGCCGCAAGAATAATAATGATAATGAGAATGACGATGGCGAAGATGATGACGAGGATGATACCGATTATGGTTTCGCCATTCTATTATTTCATCGTCTCTAATGCGAGCCTTGTTGCGTTATTCCGTGGATATCTTGATTTGATGGATTCTCTCACTTGGGACCAGATGTTCGCTGGTTTTATCATTGTTATAGGAAGTGAAAGTGGAAGTAGGTTAGATGAAATTGTTCGTAGATGGAGGAAACGAGGAAGAATAATGAGAATAGTTGGGTTTCTTTCGTTGAGATTTGAGAAATTATTTGGATTTCTTTTGGATTGGTATTTGATGGAGTATTATGCTTAATTTTGATTATTTATTTTGATCCTCGATGTTCTGGGAATTTTTTTTATATATTTTACGTTTTACCTTAGATATTAGAATATTACCTTAGATTTACGAATATTAGAATATTTATTTCAGATATTTTGTTATTATTTGATTCAAATAACAATATTGAGAAGAATTTTTTTTTATTGTATTTTCGATTCGATTAATCCTTATTACTTCTAATCCTAGATATATATTTGATCGCCTTATTATTTATATATAATTTCATTTATAATTTTATTAAAAATACTGGATATTTTATTGCATATAGAATTTCAAAACGACGGTGAATGTTACGTAAATAATAGCCAGGAGGCTAGAGTTGAAACAACGAGAATATCAGTGCTCCCTTAGCAAATTATAGTTGTATTCTTTCCAGGGTCCGTATCAATAGGCCATTGTTTTAGGTTCTCTAGATAATAGTGCCTCTATTGTTGATAAATTGCTCTATTGCTTACAATACTGCTTGCATATCGTGGTATAACGTAGCGTAGCTACACTATCGTTACACGATTTTTAACTTTTTCGCTCCATATATTTTTCTAAAATTGACTTCCAACCATTCGAATTCAATTACCTTGTACAAAACGTGCATGTCCACCTTGCTCCACAATTACTCAACGATACCATTTCATATTGTTTGCCAACATTCCACAAAAAATAGTTTTAAACATGGCAGTCGATATCAGATATCCGATTACATGGTAATAAGATTCATTCAATCATTGCTCTCAAAAGTAACTACAGACTGCAGCTATAAGATCGAAGATTGAATTATGTGAGATAATTCGCTTTTCAGTTATTTAGAACGAAAATATACCTAAAATAAATTATTAATTTGTATTTTTCCTATATCATAAAATTCCAAAGTGGTTTTTTCCCGTAATTATTCTCTAATTATTTTTGTAAGATAACATTTATAATGAAAATTTTTATTCCCCTTGTTTATTTTGGCAAACAGTAATGTCTTACCTTCTCTGTTGAGAGAAATATTAAAAATATTAGAATCATATCTCGAAAAAGATCAGAGATCTAATTTTTTAAACATACCTTTATAAAAATCACGCTCTTCAAAAATTTTCTCAAATTCAAAATGAATCAATAACTTTCCTCGTCTCAAAATTTCCTCGTTGTTGAACACCCTCGTTCGTAATTCTCTCCTCCCTTCTCAATTCAATCTTCCCACCTTAATTTAACCGCGAAACACCTTTTCGTCCCCGTAATTATGGGCGGACAATGGAAACGGGCCGCGAGGAAAGGACGTCGTCGTGAGATCGTGGACAAAAGGTAGACCCCCATGCCATAATTAACCATTCACCGTGTACACCGGGGCGGAAACAATAAGCCTGCGAACGTCGTTCGGAAGTTGCCGCGTTTTGCACGAGTTCTTCGCCCGTTTCCGGCCGCGCATCCATCGTCGATATCGAAAGGTGTCGCCTCTTCCTCCGGATGCTCCTCCATTCACCTTCGCCTCGCCCGAGATACACGCATTACCGTGATTACAATTACCGCGATGTCGGCGATGTTCTCCCAAACGGGGGATCCGCCGAAGGGGTGAACCGAATGAGCATTCATATTCTTGCCATCGAGAGGATTACGTATTCTCTCCTTCTCGAAAAAAGAGGGAGAAAGAGAGATTGAACATAGCGATCGAGAGAGAAATAGAAATGGTGGTAAGCGCATGGAGAAAAGGGGGAGTACAAAGGGGTGAACGAGGCAAGCAGCGGAGGAAGCAGTTTTTGTGTGTGTGTGTGTGCGTGGAGAGGAGGAGGAATGGAGACAAAGTGAGGCTGGTGTGTAGGGAGGGAGAGAGGTGTCGATGAGAGAAGAGGTAATTAGAAAGGCGCGGAAACGAGGCGGGAGTGTATATTGTTTTTTCGACAAAACTGGCTCGCGACGCGTGACACGGTCGTCGAATAAGGGAAGGAGCGACGGCCCGTTGATAATTCCGGTGACAATCGATGCTCGTTCGCGCGTCACGAGCTTCATGGTCGGCGAGCAGCGGACAAAGCCTGTACGAAAACAAGCGAGTTTCGAGTTTTGCTGCGTCGCAGAATTGCCGCCATTTTGGGCCACGAGCCGTGAAAAACGTGCAAATGGCCGAATTGGGGCGGTCGACAGGACGAAGTGGAAGAGAATCGTTTCGTTTCGTTCGATTTCGTGAAACGGAATGAAAACAGATATCGTGGAATTTATATTATTTATATTATTTTGTGTCGTTTCTGTTTCTTTCTAATTTTAACAATATCCTTTTGCAACTAATTGTACAGTAGTTTAAATAAAATTGGTATTTTTTATATTTTGCGAAAGTGTAGCGATAAATTTTTTCCAAGACAAGAAAGTTATGTTATTCGGTGAATGGAACCATTGCCAGAGTTTTTGTCTGTTAAAGCATTCCCTCTTCTTCTAGAAAGGATACTTTCCATTTCCGCTAGTTAGTTTTTTTGCAAAATTTATTTGCAATAGAATTCTTATTCCTTGGATCATTGAATCGGGATCTGTTCAAGCTCGAGTAACTCGAATCAATTTGACGATCTAATCTCGATCCGATATCCAAGAAGAGAAGCTTCATATTCGAGAAATCGTAGGAGGAAAAATATATAATCAATAGAGATAGCAAAAAGAACGTGAACACGGAAATATATTTTACAAAATATATCCATATTCCGCTTTAACATTTTAACGATCGAGTATATCGAACGTTGGTTGAAGGGCCAACGTTTTACAAAATATTCTATTTCAACGATCCACGATGGTGAAAGACACTGCTCGAACTTTCGAATTAATTACCTTGCATCTGCGTCGCGAGTTTTCCTCTTCCCCCCCTCCCCCCCACCCCCTTTTTTTTAATGGAGACACGTTGTACCGGGTTTTAATTGCTCGGTACGCGAACGCGACGATTTTTCGTCTCGTTAAACCTGTTGCGATTCACGCGACATGTTAAATAGCTGTAACCGAGTGTATATTTACATGGCGCGCGTTTAATTACCGCCACTGATAAATTCGTTCACTCTCGCGCAATTCGGTAGAAAGTAATGACCATTAACCCGTGCCTCGTGCACCCGGGTGCGTTGTACGCCATCTTGCGCTTCAATCTTTTTTTCTTTTTTTCCCTCCCTTTTTCTTTTTTTCTTCCTTCCTTTTCTTATCCTTCCCCGCGCGTTTATGACGGATACACGATGGGGAATTCGCCACGTGGAGAGGGGTAATAGATATTTATCGATTTCCGTCTCCACAAATAATTTTCCGCCTCCGAATAAATAATGATTCTTTGACGCTGTTTGGAGAGTTTCTACGACGACGAGGACGACAGTTGAATACAAAGTATTGGAATATTACTCGGCTTTGGGTAATTTCGTTTTGGCTCTCGGTCGATCAATTAACAATCAACGTTGTAATTATTTCTCTATATTATTATTATTATTATATATATTGGAGGTAGAAATGTAATTATTTTGAAATTAAGTTTATCTAAGTGTTTAAGCGTTTTGTGATTCATAGTCGATTGTGTATGCGCAGTTTTAGAATCGTATTTTGTATTATTTTTACATTTATGCTGTCGGGCAATTTATTATTATTAAGCGGTTAAACGTGTGTGAATAAGTAATGAGAGACAGTAAAATTAAATTAAATTTTTAAGTAAGAACGCGATATTTGTTGTCGGATAAATTGGATGGTAATAATTAAATTTCGATGAACGAAACTTTACAAATGAATACAATTTCTATGTTTTTTTTTTTTTTTTTTTTTTTTTTAATTATATCATTCCTTTAATCTTCATCGATGAAATGATTCGATCCAATTGATCCAATTTTACGGACTCTTGAAAATTTGTAAAAAATATTTTCCACGAGCATCATTCCTTCCTTCAAAGATGATAAGTATATAATCGAATTTTGATTAAAAGTAACGCTGTCCAAGTTTCTATTTTTGTCGTAAATAACGGAAGGGAAAAAAAGAAAAAAATTTAATCCCGATCCTGGATGACGTTGAAGATAAACCACAGGAAATAGGATCGTGGTTGGCCACGTGATCCTCTTATTGCTTTACTCCTCGTTTTTCCCAGCGATGCGATTGCTACAAATTGTTTCACGCCCCTATTACTATTTCAAGATACGTCTCGACGATAAAGAGAGAGACACTGTATGGATAAAGGCCTGCTTTATAATTCAAAGCGATCCCGTCTCTCTATGGCTTGGCTATGCGCGACGCGTTTTTAAACGATCTCTCGCGAGTTTACGCGCCCCTAAACGCTCATTAAACTCATTCGTGACCGATGAGTTGTTCTCTCTCGAGTATTATTTTTACCATTTCTTTCTTTCCTGAAATTTTAACAGGGATTTATTAACGAAATTAAAATTCAAAAATTAATTACAAATTTCTTTTTTTTCTTATCGCGTACGAATCTTCGATCGAGAATACAGCCACGTTTCAATTAGTTTCAAGGTTAACGATTAAGTCATTCTATTAAAAAATTAAAGTAAATCACACAGATTTAATTGAGTTTCGAAATGAAAATGAATTATCTTGTTAAACCATTTCGAAGAGATCATCGAAATCTCGTAATTCTCGATAATTACGATTTTTCAAAACATTTTCGAAGCAAATGCACTTAACATTGTTTGCATTATCAATCAATTTCAACGTCAGTACTCGCCAACACCGAATATATCAATAAAACGCGATAATTACCAATTCCCTTATTTAAAAAAAAAAAAAAAAAAAAAAAAAAGAATTTAAGTAAACGGAATGACGCTTGGCAATATTTGCAATTGTGAATCAATTCTATTCATAATTTTAAATGACACTTTATAACATACGTGAGAACTTCTAGTACAATATTGTTTGGATTCGATTGCTCGGCGCAAATTACTATTTCCCAAAGGCAAACGCCAAATCATTTATTTAAGCAAATACAACTGCTATTTCTTTTCATTTCTTTCGTTCTTTCATTCTCGCTTCTTAATTATTATTATTATTATTATTATTATTATTATTTTATATATATATATATACATATTTTCTAAACCCTGCCTCAATTCCAGTTGAAATTTCTCCTCTGTTGCCATTCTGTTGTATTAATAAAAGAGAGACGCGTAACAACTCCTCGACTCCTACATTATACCCAAAAGGTTAATCAGTTTTCTTCCACGGTACCAGGCCATAATTTCTTTCAATTATACGGACAATGGTCGGTTACTGTATTTCTTTATAACTTGTTCTCAACTCCATCCGTCCATCTTTCTCCTCCTCGCGTATCTCGCGCAATTAAGCTCGTTGTCTTGCCACGGCCATTTCCATATTTTCTTTCCCATTGCGTGCCTCAGTTCTAAGAAAAGGGCGTCGCGCCGCCGATCCATGGGACCGCCTCGCGGATCGTTTCTTGTTTCCGCGTTTAATGAGCTATCACGATGGCCGCGGGGACTCGCGGAATAAATTAATCCGCGCTGAACGGGTCCACGAACGGGCTCTCTCCAACCGCTTTTAGATCACCTTTCAGATAGCCAACGTCCCGCTGGTCACGCGCTTTCGCGCCTTCGAAAAAGAACCGCGGATTTCGAGCCGATTTTCTTCCCGAATTTCGCTCGAATTCTCTTTCGATTATTTGGCATTGCGATGTGATCCATCAGGGATTTTACCAAGGAAATTTAGAAAGAGGAATACAATCTCAATTTATGTATAAAGGTTGTTCGATATAATATCGAGGAAAGTAACATTTTAATTATTCTTATATCGTGTACAACACATGAAAAGGAATTAAATGTGTAACGTTGTTTTATTATGTTAGTCTGAATAATCAACATGTTGCAGAATATTATTTAAAAATTGTTTGCTCGAATCGTAATCCCGACGAATTCGAGCCACGATTGTCATCATTGTACAATTCCTCATTTTCAAGATGGCGGCTCTCGTTAAACGTAACGAGTAAACGTTTGCAAAAAAAATGGCGCGAAAGAGATTAAGGGAGAAGGAGATTAAGAGGCAGGATCGTTGAGTGGGTATAACGATAGTGTTAAGGCCTTTCATTAAAAGGAATAGTTTCGAGTATTATGCGCACGGGCAATTAACGTTCATTAGACACGGAGTATCTAGGAGGGTCGAGGGAATGCGTGGAATTAACGTTAACGAAGAAGAAAACGAGGAATCATGGAAACTGTAAATAAAATATATAAGGAGGAATCGAGTAAATTGTTCGCTGGAACGTATCCTCGGAATGCAGAAATCTTTTCCCTTCCTCCATCGTTTGCCAGGAAACCCCTAACTGTATGGAGGATTATCACGCGCTCGAGCGCGCACACCTTCGATCATTCTCCTCCTCCTCCTCCTCCTTCGAACGGTGTGCAGACCCTTTAATCGCCGGCCGTACATTGTCGCTTTCTTTTTTTCTCTCTTTCTTCTTTTCTTTTCTATCTCTTCCTCTCCCACTACGAGAACCTTCCCCGAGGATCTTCCTCGAATCGCGCGCGGATAACAGATATTCTTGGAAAGGGAAGGAAACGAGACGATCTTGTTTACCTTGTTTACCTGTTCCTTTATTTTATTTAGCTTTTTGATTTGATTTTTGAAGATTTTATTCTTAATAATAACGAGGCAACGTGTGCTGTTTTAATATAATTTTGGATAATATTGGTTAATTTGTAAAATGGTAGAAGAAGGATTAATTTATTCGAACCGAGCGTGTGCGTGAGAATTAAATGAAAATCGAATATACTTGAATTTTGTATAAATGGATAGCTTTATTAATAGAAAAATATTTTAATTATTAAGATTATTAATATAATTGGAAGTGGAATCGATTTAATTTAGTTTGTATTACCAGAGTAAATAATAATTGTTGCTCATTCCTACAAGATAATTTCTCAAAAAATAATAGGGTAAGAAAACATCGATCAAATTTATAACATAATATATACGCGGTTACATTCACTTTTTATTCAATGAACAAAGCCTATTATTATTATTCTTCGTCCCTATTGGTTTTCATTAAATTTAACCTTTATCAAAGGTCACGAGCAAGATTCTTCTCCGAGCGCAACCTTTCGATCGTCGATCATCTCGGAAAGGAAAGATCCGCGTGGAGACCTTGTTGAAAGCGATGGGGATTCAACGGCAAGAGAGGGAGGAGGGATGGATAAAAATGGATGGAGAATCCCCCTTCTCGCGGCATTTCTGCATTATCACACTCCATTAAGGCCATTTCGTAGCGACCACTCGTTTCGCACGGCCACGACCACGCACGAAAGTAATATCTCATTTTACTTCCTTGTACACCGTGGCTCAGATATGCGCGCAATTCCCTGCCCATGTGAAACTTCCTTCTCCCTGCTTCTTGATAATTCAGTTGTTTTTTCTTCTTCTTCTTTTCTTTTCTTTTTTTTTTTTATCATACGCAATGATAAATTAATTCAACGTACAGAACGATGACATTATCTCTATCTCGATGAATAATTTTTGAGACAATATTCTATGTGCACCGTGGAATACATGAATTTAGAGTTAATTTTTTTTTTTTTCTTTTTTCAACTCGAGTCGGATGAAATTGATAAGATTGCACCCGTGAATTTAAAGTAAAATTTATGAAAGATGAATTTTAATAAGTTGTTGCACGATGTATCAAGATTGAACGCTTTGTTCCTTCTTTCTTTATTTCGAAAATAAATGATTCTACCACGCGTGATACATTCCACTCGTAACTTTTTCGATGATAAACGAAATAAAATCGTGAGTATTTGGCCGGATTAAATACCGATTTCATCAGTGTTTGTTTTTCATTCGACACGAAAAGCCACCTGAACGTTTACCGAGCGTTTTACTCGGTTGTATTATTATTTCGCGTAATAACATTGACTCAAGATAATAACGCAAAATCACAGAACACAATATGATAAATCTCACGATGCATCAGAAGCATTATTCCAAGCGAAACGAGTTAAAGAAGAAGAAGAAGAAGAAGAAGAAGGAGGCTTCCATCAATCGCTATCACGATCTCTGATTATAAATTCTTCGTCATAATTCTCGCCATCTAGCGGATAGAAAATTACTAAGCGGAAGCAAGATGGATCGAGGGACACCATGATGGCCGAAAGGCGAACACTTTCGAGAAACACTATCCTGTGCCTATTCGTTCCATTAATATTTTTACAATCCGATGACAAGATGACATCATGATGATGACATATGGGCAAATGGAAACGTGCAAATAAAACATGAATCACGAATATACCGTTGTCAGAAATGTTGCATAATGAAACAACTATTGTAAAATGTGAGCGAGGATTTTTACCTGGGTATTTTGTAAAATTTAATTTTCGAAGATTAGTTTAATTTTCAAAAATTAAATTCAACTTTTTTTTTTTCGTTCGACTATGATTTTTGAATGTTTTCTTTTCTTAAAAAAGGATTAATAATCAACTACTCGGACGATTTATGCTGAATTATGAATCTCGATTTTAAATGTGTCGCACAAGAAATTGGATACATATATATATATAATTTAAGAAAATAATTTGAGAAAAGGGAGAGGGAGGGAGCAATTTACGATGTTTTACTTAAATTACTTTCTGTTCAATTAAAATTAAACTACTCGCATATCCTTGAAAATAAAGGTTTATTTTTTTTTATTTTTTTTTTTTATTTTTTTTACGTAATATAAATTATGCACGTATCATCCAGCTGTCCTTCGTGTATTACAAATGGCACGAGTACCATCACTTGACAACCTTTGTGTTAGGTAACCTTTAAATCAACTAACCATTCAAAATCAATTAATGTTTTAATAGAATTTTAATTAACTATTAAATTCTCAATTCACTTCATTCGTATATCGCGTAACAAATCGAAATTGTTATCTTCATTAAGATTTTTCAATCCTTTTTCGTCATGGTTTCCTATATCAAACCCACGTTCCTTCAACAACGAAACGACATTATATTATAAAAATGCACGATCTCGATTTCCAAATTTCTACATTAAATTACATCTCACTTCGCACAATCGTACTATGTTCAATCTTCATCTCACGAAACATCCTATTTTGAAGATCTCACTTCAATCAACCTTGCCAATCGATCTGTTCAGGATCTTTCCACGAGTATTGTATACCAATCCTTCCATCCAACATCTTGGAAGAAGATGTCACGACTTGGAATTTAAGGTTCAAGCGTGAACGTCTTGTAACAGATTCCATCGTTTGTTCGTTGCGCAGGAATGATGTAAACCAGGATTCCAGCGCGTGTACACTTTATAACTTGGTAACAACATCTACGACACGGTATTAGCATGACACGAGAGAAAAACATGTCGATGGAGGGGAAGGAATAAAAAAAGAAAGAAAGAAAGAAAGAAAGAAAAAGAAATTGTCGAGTGGATATAGCTAATTGGCATTTCTTAGACGTGGAAACGTGAGATACGATCCTCCGTCGTGGATCGAGGAAATGACACCGGTATTGGAATAATGTAATCGGAGAAGGTGGAAAATTGGCGACCACTGACATTTGAAAAATGTGTCGAATAAGATTGATCAATTGTGGTATCGAATAAATATTCAGAGAAATTGTATATACAGCCTGGTCGAGGAAGATTAATTAGTTGGATATTGACGCTTGGAGAAAATGAATGAGGAAATGGATTTATGGAGAAATTGTGGATTGGACGAGTAAGAAGGATGTGAACTTGTATCATTTGGATATTAATTATCATGTGGTTTATTGATGTCGATGGTGTATATATTCGTGAAAAGTAATTTAAATTTTAAATATTGAAATTGAAATCTGAAATTTCAATTAATCTAAATTTAATATTCAATATGGGTAATTCGAAGAATTCATACAAAAATATGAATATCGATATGAGATTATCTTTAAAGTGTATTTTTATCGAATATCAAATTTCAAATTTCAAAATTTAAATTAATGCATACTCTTTTGTATTCTCGAATCTGTTTGTTACATATATTTGTATTTATTCTAAGTGGGACAATTTTAGAAACTGTTCGAAAATATTTGCGTGCATTCACAGGCTGAAATCAAGGCTGAAATCCACTCGCTTCAACAATGACTGCCTCACGATTTGACTTGCTAATACGCTTCTAGTTCAAAACTGTAATACGTTTACGCCACGATAAACTGACGTGCTATTATCTTAAATCATAATCGTTGGTGGGGCATTTTGTAAATTGCATATTCGTTTTAACACTCTCTTCGTGTTAATATCAAGAAATCAATGCTTGTGATAACGCGATTCCACGAATGTGCTTTGACACTTTTTATCGTTGATTCTATTTTTGATTACGAATCTTTAATAATTTAAAAATCGTTTCAGATGGTATCTGAATTTTGAACTATTTTATCATCATCGAGTTAAGATTCAGTAAAACAAGAAGAAAGAGAATAAATACAGGATTAAAAGAATATAGATATCTTCAGACAATTTTTGTTTCTCAAATTTCTCAAATAGCATCGATTTCTAATAATCTAATATGCTTATGCAGAATAAAACTTTTATGAACGCGATCAAAGAAATACAAGTTGAACAGAAATTCGTCTTATTCCTTTGAATATCATAATTCACATACTTTAAATATTTCCTGCTTTTTTGCACGTGCACATTCCATACATCTTTCAACATTCAAATTTTTCATAAATGCACGAACATTCTCAGTTTTATTAACAATAATGCTTACCATAACATATATCCTTGCTCCATGTACAATTAGAAGAATAAATATTCTTTCTTTTCAAACTTTTTCAAACTGAGAAAAAAAGGAGGGAATCATCCTCGATTGTTGTGATCTCTGAGCGACGAACATTTCCAAACATCCCAATTCGACGTGTTCCTCCAGTTCACCAGTTACACCGGGGCGGCTTCTAATTACGCTCTTCTTCCCATTTGGGATGCTGGCAGCCTCGGCAGCCAACGCTTTACGCGCCGTAAAACCGAACCAACCTTTCTTCCCGCCTTTACGATCCTAATTTTGATCACGGGATCATTCCGCTCGCCTCCCCCTTTCTCTCCCCCTCCCTGGCCACGTTTACAAACTTATATACGCTCGCCACGGTTCTGCGGAGCGGCGCGATTAAATTGCCCGTGAAATTTCGCGGCTGTTTCGAGGTTGTGTCGTGATTTCCGTGAAACGCTTGTGAAAAATAGATCATTGTTTTTAGCGCGGCGGAGGAGTTACGATGTTTCGTGGAGGGAATCTCGAATCCATCCGTGGAGAGGAGATGGATTCTTATTGCGTAGAGTGGAATAATATGGATACGATCGTAGGAAACGTTGCTAGGAATTGTTCTTTTCTTTTTTTTTTTTATTATTGGCGCGAAATTTCAGTTTTGAATCTTATCGAATCTTTTTCTATTCTTGGAACAGATCAGTCTCTTTGTATTGATATATTTAACACGTCGTTTTTAGGGATTTATTAAGTAAGATTTTATAGAGAAGTGTGAAAAAGAGTGCGTTTTTCTCCTTCTCCGTTTAGAATGCACGGCCATTTTGAATTTCGTCGCGTTTTTCGCCATTTTGCGGCTGTTTTTTGTACTCGCCAAAAATCAATATTCGTCCTTTTCAGGATATAGGGAGAAGAAATAGGGACTCTTAACGTAAATATCTGATATCTGGAAATAAAGATTGTTAGAATTTTTTTTTTTAGAAAGTCTAAAACGATGAGAGGGAGAAAAATAACGGTGGGTATAAACGACGCAGAAAGTGCGAAGAATTGTTATTCTCTAGCGATTTTTAACTCTGACGGACCGTATTCTTTTTTCTCTTCTTCTTTTTTTTTTTTTTTTCGGAATGAGGTTTTCAACCCGACCGATCATCCGGCGTAATATGTTCGCTCGTAAACTTTTGAACAGGCGCAATTACACTTGGACTTCTTGCCTTGGTCGATAGGTATAAACATTTGAATATATTCGAAGGTAGAATAACACGTTTGTGCCTCGAAATTGGGACTCGTTATGTATATTATGCTGATTCGTGCGAATTTCTTTGAATTTCAGCAGGAAGATATTTTTGTTAACGGGTTTTACATTTTTCTTTCTTCGATCGATATTTTGTTTTGTAATTTATTAATTGTTATAAATTTATATGTCCATATTTTTATTAAAATGATTTAATATTATTGAGAATAACGATTCGTTTATAAAAAAAATTTCTGCAAGATTAGATTTGAACGTAGTCGGTGATTCATGTTAGTTTTAACTTTTTAATAAAAATTCAATTTCTGATTGATTTTAACAATTATACTTTGTAATTCGTACTTGTAATTTCTCTTTGTTTTCTCAATTTATTAGTATTGTTTATGCTTAATATCTGTCCATTGAAATTTGTGATATCATCTATCAAACATATAAAAATTAAATTTCAGATTTTTTATTCTTACAATTAAAAAAGATATAAATATTTCTGTCAAAATGAGTGATGATTTCCCGTCAGATAAAAAGATGGTTGGTATATATCACTTTTTTTTTATATCATCTTACGTTTTAATAATTCATATTGTAGATCAATCGTGTTACTATCATAAGAGTTTTCATACGGTGGCAAGTGTGCGTTGATGATAGTCGTCGCTTATCAGGTTTATCAAGGAAACCACTACCTTATCGTCAGAGGACGAAAAGGGAAGGAATTCGAGCTTTCGCTGTTTCCCTCCCTTCTTATTTGGCGCTGGGCTCGTTGCATATCGCTTAGCAAGTGGTTCCCTCTGTGGCAAAATATCGTACTTGCGTTCGTCCTAGCTGCATATCCTGGAATGTCCTTCTATCCTTTTCTTTCCTGCAAAAATGATCAATTTTTGTATGAATAAAAACGATGTAATTACATTCGTAAAATATTCAAATAATAAATTAAAAGACACGTAAAAGAATTTTTCCTCGAAGAGAGAGTGAAAAAAGAAAGAAAAAAATTTTAAGATTCAAATTTTAAGGTCCTTGCTCGAAGGATATCTGAAATAGAAACCTTCTTTTCCATCGGATATTCTCGTGCCGGTTAATTCGTATGAAAATCGAAAGAATTCTCTGCGATACTAATTTTCCGTTTTACGTTTTCATTTATGTATTCGTTCTCTTTGATAAAGAACAAACTAATCGATGATAGAATTCAACCACAAACTATACAATAGATATACACGCTAAAATCATACCAATCTTATACAAACATATATACATTTGTTTTTTAGTAAAATTTAAAATTATCCGATTGCACATTTCGTACGAATTCATTTAGAAAGAAGAAGAAAAAGTGAAATAAATGATTTCAAAAGCCACATATTAAATCATCATTCTAACATAACAGGTGTCGAATGGAGAAATTCAACCTTTCGACTTCTACCTCTTCTTTTTCAATTCGCCGACATTCTGACAACGCTCTGTCACGACACATCTAGCATTTTCTGTGAGAAACGAGGCTTCTCGAAGAGGTTGACCATATCGACAACGGTTACACTCCAACGACCCTCCTTTGTTTAATTACAATACGCCATCTTACGTAGCGCGTAGACAGAGTAATTATTGGTTACAATGAACGGGACCGGGGTTGTATTTTCTCCATTTTTTTTTTCCTTTCTCCTTCTTCTTTTTGTTCTAGTCGCCAGCAACATTTGGTGGACGTCGGTTGGTGGCGCGTGTACACACTCTCGTGCACGCGACAACGGTTCACGTATCGTTATGTGCCAGCTATTGTGGCTATTACATCGCCATTAATGGCACTTCACAATGTAATTTGCAGACCCGCACCTTTCCTCTCCGACCTTTTCGCTCCTATCGTTATTCCTCTCCTTCCTTCTCCTCTTTTCACCTTTCTCTCTCGTCCTCTCTTTCGCTTTTCCCCGATGCCTGATTTTCAACCATCAATCCCGTCATTTCCTACCGCGAGAGGGGAAATAGAGTGTCTTCGATTAAACGTCCTTCGGTCGATATTTGGTATTTCGAGATGTGTGCGGAGTGGATCGTGAGATGAAAGATGAAATTTTAAAATTTGACGAATATATATTGTATTGATTGTTGATTGACAATGAAGATAAGTGTTTATTACGATACTTAATAAATTCAAGCTCCATCTAAGCTTTTTTAATTTGTTCGAAAATTCGTGCAAATTCTTATCTTCGATGATTTTAAAAACTTCCTTGTTCTTTCTATTTTCTTTCGATTCGAATGAAATTAGCGAGTCCAAAGTTAGAAAAGAGGGGAAAAAAAAAAAGAAAAAACGTAGCAAAAGAAATATATATCGTGCTCGTAATACGATAATCTATTTACGCAGAAGTGTTGCTTACACGGTGAATATTTTAAGAATTATAAATACCGAAGCGGCTAAGTTACGCCGGTGTACTTTAGCACACACGTATCTGGCTCTCGTATGTGCACGTTTCGTGCGACCAAGCGTGTCGTTATCATTGTCTTCGCAACGCAAACTGCGGCTGCGGAACCATTAACGCGCATATGCTTATCATGCGTTTCCGCTCGTACGTTCACGTATGAGCCACTCCGTGTTGACTGGAATACAGAATAACCTTGTATATTTTTCAATTTCGTTAAATCTTGCAGCACCGCTCTCTCGTTTCTCTTACCTTTCGCGTATCTTTTTTTTTTTTTTTTTTTTTTTCGGTAAGTAATTATCGGATTTCGCGGCACGAAAAATTTTTTTATACGAGTTTAGAGAGATTAGAATAGAATTTTTCTCGAGAAAAAAGTAATCTCCAAATTTTCAATGTCCTGATGATGAATGATGGTTTGATAGTAATAATTTTAACAAGTAGTTAGAGATTATAAAAGCGATTTTTCTTTTTAAAATTTTTTTAAGAACCATGAATCGTCTCTGGCATTTATTTATACTACGTACGTAACGTAAAAATTTGCAGGGAAGAACGTACGATTTATCGTAATATATGCGAAGAAAATTCCACAAAATTCCCCTCTCTTTACCCATCGATTGTCCCCTCGATATACCACCGTTTATTTTCACCGAAACGTTATAATTCTCCCGTATACGTAGAAACCGATTTCTCTGAAGGGCTCTCGTAACCTTCATTTCGAAGCCTTTTTCGTTCCTCAAATTGTCGGTTGCATCGATCCGATGCATCGAGGTATGGAGTGACACACGAATCACGGACCGCCGCCACCCTCGAGAAAAGGAGAGGGGAGGGGGAAAAAAATAAAACAGGCAATTTCAATCCGTGGAATTCGTACCTTTTGCCTTCAAGTGCGAGCTTCGACATAAAATTTGCACGACACGCGAATAAACTCGGCGCGTGTAACGAAAGGCGAGCGCGCGCGGAGCCGCCACTTAAGCGGATACTGAAACGGTGGCCGTAGGCCCTGGCTTCCGCCTAACGATGGCCTTTCGACTCGTTCAATTGGCAATCGTCGTCGATTCGACGGAACAAAAAGAATTTTCATCCGCCATTGTCAATTCATGCGATCTCCCACGGTGCTCTCGAATTTTTCTTCTACTCCATTTTTGGATCCCAGCAATGCCTGTGTTTCAGTTTAGTTTTAGAATTATCCCCTGTGCATGTGAAACAGAATTCTGTGACGGCATTTTGTTTGGAGGCTTGTTTTTTTTTGTGGAGATTGATGTTCAAGCAGAGAAAGGAGTATTTTCTCGGAGTGGTGATTAATTGAATTATTGGAGAGAGTTATTCTTTTAAATTTCGTCTGAATCATCTTAAATTCTTATCTGAAATTCACCCAAGTGAAATTTATTAAATTATTCTAACTTTATAATCTTCATTCTAACTTTAAAAAAAATCTAAATTTTCCAACCAAAGGAAAATCAAAAATGAATCACATCTAAATTTCCATTTCAACCCTTCCAAAAATCCACCGTACCAAACTCATCCAAACTTTCGATTCAATTCCTACCCTTCCAAAAATCTTCGATCCAAAAATCCATTATCCCATCCAACCTCGTTCAAACTTTTATTTCTAATCCTCCCTCGAAACTGACTGCCTTCTCCAAATCCAAAATTCTCCAAAAAAAAAAAAAAAAAAAAAGAGACACGCTCGAACATACGAAGAAACGTGGCACGAGAAAAAACTTTGCCAAAAGTGGATCAACAATCGTGCAAAAAAAAGAGAGAGAGAAAGAGAGAGAGAGAAATTAAAAAAAAAAAAAAAAAGAACGGTTGCAAAGGCAGTAACAATCCAGTGACAGGGTCAAAGAGCGTAAAAAGGGAGTCGTGAGTGGAAGAGGGAGGGGAAGGAGGAGGTGGAGGGGTGGAGGGAGGGGAGGGGAGCAGATGCGGAGAGGACTGTTTATCTTGCTACCGGCGGTACGTATCGGTCAATATGTGCCCAGCCTCTGAGCACACAGACTGCATACGTAGGTACATAGGTTCCTACCTCTTCCTCCGGGCGTGATAGCGATGCTGGTTGAGGAAGGGGTGGGGGAGAGGGCCAGAGAGGATGGTTGCTCGTGGACTGTACATTACGTGGCGCATTATGCGCGTACACAGGCAGCCTTATCTGCGCGGCCACGTCCGGGTAATTTAGTCCGCCACTCCTCACGACGATGCCTCTTCTTCTTCTTCTTCTTCTTCTTCTTCTTCTTTTTCTTCTTTTTCTTCTTCCTCGGTCGTCCAGCCGCGGCTTGTCGTCCACCCTCTTTCCATCCCCGGTTTTTCGATGCCTCTTCTTCCTTGGACAGGGAAAAGATTCGAAGGATTCGAAGTTTGGACCGGTTGGTTTTGAGATTTCAAGTTTCATGTTTCTTATTATTACGTTCGAGATCGATTTCAAATCTATCTCGTGCATATTATTTGGTGAATTTATTTTAAGGGATTTCATATTCGGGATACGTTTCGTTCTTGCAAGTGTTACATGAATTCACGAGGAATGGAATTTAGGATTCTGTTTGTATACGAATCCTGGAGAATGATACGTAGAGATTCTTGTAACGAGATTATTCTGCTTTTAGATTTCTCTAGACTCGGATTTAATTTCGATCAATTATATCTATTTGTGTTAACTCATTGTTACGCTATGTGTTTGTTTTCGTTTGTTTAATAAACATTGATATATATATATATAGACGTTAGTTCGGATAACAGAGAATTTAATTGCAACAGATTTCGACAGTAGTTCGTTAAGGATGAATAAAGAAAAACATAATACAATTTCTATAAAATCTTATGCATTTCGAAATTCAAAGAAATTTTACATACGTTTCATTCGATTCTCTTGACGCCGTAATCACAATATCGGTTGGTCAATCCGCCGATTTCTCATCTTCCACGTTCTTTCCAAATTTAAAGAAACAACGTACGGGGATCGTCCATGATCCACGGAACACGGGGAATAAATTGCGCGCAATCGACATCTTAATCAGGCATCGGCCTAATTACAAACCCATCTTGGGTTGGCAACGATGCGGGTAATTTTCCATCCAGCGCGAATGATAAGTACGGGCGACGATTCGCGATTCCTCCATGCGAAAATGCAAATGATTAACATGCTACAGGCAGCAGTTACAGCAGCGGGGGCCTCTCTCCGCCCGGTGGCTTTTCTAAAGATAGCGCGGCTCGATTAAATTGCCATTGTACCCGTAATCGATATCTCGATCGGAAATCGTAATTACAGTGCCACCCCGCCGCTTACTTGCGCCTCGTTCGACGACTCGTGCATACACGGCTCGTCGTCGAACATGCAAATCCAGCGTCCTCGTTTTTTTTTTTTTTTTTTGTAAACTTTGATAACCCTGGAAGATTAGACTTAATTTTAGTTTTTTTCGATTCGTTGGAAATTTGGCGTGCTCTCTGAAAGAATAATTTTTTGAGAGGAAAAGAAGGAAATAGAAAATTGTAGAAGATTAGACGTTCGAATAATTAACGTTCATATTGAATTTTTATTGATTACGTTGCGAAATATGTGAAAATACGGGAAGCAATTATTGTGAAAAATTTTATCCGTGTAACAAATAGACAACGTTCCAAGTAGGTGGTTGTATCTTAACAGAAAATTACTCAGGCTTATCCTTTTCGATTCAATTTCGAAATGATCTGATTACGACTTAAATATTAAGCCTAACCCATTCACGTGTCCCATTGATTGCTCGTCTTGCCACACAAGTAGTCGAAAGGACAATGACGCAATTCCGTCCACCTTTGTCCGATTCGGAGAAGGATAATCGAGGCTCGTAATGACTTGCATTGAGCAGTTGGAAACGTGCATTGTACACATGATTGTGTAACAAAGGTATCGAGGGAGACACGTCGCGATTCGATTGATTTTTGGACGAGGCCGCAGTTGCATTGTCACGCCATTATTTTAATCAATCGTTTCTGATTCGATATGATTTTCGTGGACGATCTTGAAAAAAAATGTTAACCGATTCCAATGATGGAAAAATTAAAGAAGATCAAGTGATCAAGCTTTCCATTAATTTTTCTATCTCTCACTTTTTCGATATGATGATTGTGTATAAAAGCACAGTAATCCAAGTGATCAAATTTTTTCTTTAATCTCAATTTTTATCAAAAGAGCGAGATAAACGAAGCACGCTGGCAAGTTCTAAGCGAATTTATTATATTTACTTTTATTATAGTAAAGTCAAAACTGCTTTTGAAACGCACCGAGAACCGGCTCAATAAATTTCCTTTTTATCTAATAATTAATTAAATTGCATCCATCCCATATGATAATTTATTCGTTTCTCTCGTATCGAGATCGAAAAAAACCCTGAAATTAGAATGGAAATCCTTCCGTGAGATGATTCGATCGGGCGGAAGAAAGCGCGTCCCATGGCCGCATCTGCGTGCATTTAGAACCGGGAATCTTCGAAACGAATTTCTATAATTCGACGTCACCTGCACACCCATGCCTATACAGGGACAAATTATTGCAGGGAGCAGGTGTCCCCGTTTCGTTTTGTTGGTGTGTATGGGAATTAATACGTTTGCCGCACGCAAACAAAACTGATTGCATTGTAAGTAATGCCTCGTTCGAACAATGTAATTAAGTCAACCGGAAAGAAGGGGGGGAGGGGGATGTGAAGGAAAAGGAAAAAGAGAGGGGAGATAAAGTAACAACCAGAAAAAGAGGACGAGCGAAGAGGAAGACGCTACACTTGTTTGGAATATCTTCATGCATCTGATATGTTGCGGTCAGAATAATTTTCTCGAATAATTAATGAAATTTTGTAATGAAAATTTATAAATTTCAATTGTGCGAAATATTTTGGAAAAATTATAAAAGAGAAAAGAAGAAAAGGCAAATTGAATAATTTAAAATGATATGGAGTTATATATATCGATGCATCGAGAATATAGGGATGAAAATTTCAATTAATAGAATTCGAAATTAAAAAGATCAGCTTTCTGCTTTTTGATCAATTTCAGTATTCATATCATTGAATACGAATCAGCCTCTCGCTCTCCATAATATTTGATTAATTCCGATAACCGTGATTCTAATTCGAAAAGAATTAAAAAACCCATGTTATACCTGTAAAATAAAATATTTGAAAATACCTGAAAAAATTTCTATTGTACAAAATAAAAACCGGGGAACGAAATAAAAAAAATTCGAAAAATACGAATCCTTTCAAAAATATCAATTCTACGAGTAATAATAAAATAAAAAAAAAATCATACGTTTCATTATCCCGTTAAATTGAGATTGTGTTATCTATCCGATAACTAATATATCGAATCATTGTTATCATTGTCAATTACCATTCAGCAACAGAGAATTTATTAACAGGGATTCAAGTTGCAACAGGTTTCCGAAAGTTCTTCTCACCTTCCATGGCAATAAAAAAACTTTCATTCGCGTATATAGTAACAACAGTGAAAAAACTTTTTCGAATATTTTACGATGCTCGCGCTATGCTATTCCCAAAGCTCGTTCTCGTTCCTCGCACCTGTTATAATTTAAGTTACGAGAATAATAATCGACAATGACGATAGTTATCTTTTTACGAATAAAGTTGCTCACAAGAGCACTTTTTTTTTCTTTTTTTTTTTTTTTATAATTCCTTAATTCGTTCACCTTGTTGTAGCGTATGCAAAAAAGAAAAAAAAACTCGAACTTCGAGTCTGAAACAGTAACTGTAAATTTCATTTCTTAATAATTGTACGATACACATAATCATTCAAATTTATCTGATAAAGGTGGATATAAAGGTGGATAAAATTGCGTGTATTTAGTGTGGCTGGCACACCAGACGGGAAATTTTTTTTTTTACTATAAAAAGAAAAGAATCGTTAATAAGATGATCCTTCTGTATCCTTCGTCGTTACGCTCTGAAAGGGTTCATAAAAGCATTTTTGTAGACTCTTGTGTAGTCCGTGTTTTTTCTCGTTTCCTGAACGCAACGTATTATTAATTTCCCATTAATAATTTTGCACAGATTGTACAGAAAACAAACGTTTGATAAATTGTTGATAGATAGACCTTTTCTTTCTTATTATTATCTAATTAACAAATTACCTAACCTCGAAAAATGAAACGATTAATTAAATCAAGTCCAATGTAAAGTCAAAAACTATTAATCAACAATTTCCTCTAGATTTAGATACTCTAAATTTATACACGATACATTCTTTGTTAGAGAAAAAATATCAAACATATTATCATTTGAAAAAAAAAAAGAGAAACATATCCTCAATCTCAAACATTCTCTGCACTCGTTTCACGATTAATTAATCTCCTGATAGAAATCAAATCTTTACAAAATCATTTATATCTGTGAAATATATTTCACGAAATGATACACTCTCGTCGTTATTTCTCAATCAAAACTTGATTGACTTGTACAAAAAAAAAAAAAAAAAAAAAAAGAAAAGAAAAGGAAGGGGGAAAAAAAAAAAAGAAAGGATCGTCAACGATCATGAAAACACGCGAAAATGCCCTTGTCAAAGTATCGGCTCTGTTAATTGGAAACCTTCCGTGATCATTATTGCGAATAGTATTCACCGGTACTCGTGAATCCGTACGCGCCGCAAACAATGAGCTTTTTAAATGAAATTTCAGTCACACGCGTGAGCGAATCGCGAATTAATGCACGGAAAGAAACGTAATTATCGTGTATCCGCGTGTGTGCACCTGTGTGTGGACACGTATAACACACCGGTATTACCATCGTCGAGCATTATAAGGGAGCGTCATTATAATTACTCTTCATTACCGTTTTATCTTTTTTTTTCCTTCTTCTTCTTTTTTCTCTCTCTCTCTCTCTCTCTTTTTTTGTTTTTTTCCCTTTTTTTTCGTTCATTTTACCTCCGCAGTAGCCCAACAGAGAGGCGTTTTACAGTGAAAATTCATTAAACGCGATCGTGATATAAGCGAACATTTATCGTCCGGATCGATAATTAACCGGCCGCGAGGTGTTTTCGTAAAAAACCCTTCCTGTACCCGTGTGTAACCGTCTCTATTTAGTTTAACACGCGAGATATTTTTATTTTTCTTTTTTTTTTTTTTTATCACATGGTCGTTATATTTTTCCTTCTGCGTCAATAATTTTGATAAGTTGCTCTTCTTAATTTATTTGCGACTGTGTTTGACATTCAATTCTAACGTTGCTATGTAAGAATTTGTAAGAAACTTGAATTTTTTTCAAAACTTTTTGCATCGATGTTGTAACCAAAAAATTGTTATTTTATTAATGAACAATCTATCGATGTAAATAAAATTTACGATAATATTTATATTTATACGTAGATACCAATGAATCCAAAGAAATAATTGATAAAATTCGAAAGTATAATCTGTATAATTAATTCACGATATTAACGAAAGATTTAAAGATATTTATGTAGATACATAAATGGAGAAAAGGGTTTCAAATTTTCAAATTATCAAACGAGAAACTCTAATATTGCGTACGATATATATTTCGTATGAAAAAAAAAAAAAAAAGAAAGAAATTATTCACCTTTCGTTTCCACGGTTAATAATCTGTTGCCCAGGTTAGCAACCCCTTTTCGGCCGACAATGAGCACCGCACTTCAGATTTATTCCTTCGAGTTGTATTCGTGCGTGCCATGGTGAACGGCGTGGTTTTTAACCGACAGTGTCATGCAAATGTTGGCTAGCCTACGTACGCAGCCGCGTCCCGATTTAAATCTGAAAAGTCCTTCTTTCCGTGCCTCCGCTCGAACCATCGAGAGAGTTAGCATGAGAAATGGGGCGTGCTTCTTTCGGCAAGGGCCAAATAGAAAAAGAAAGCTCTGCTCGCCAGAAGGTGCTCGAGAACGTGGCTCTGAAATTCTTCAGTCAAAATTATATGCAACTTTCCCTTCTAGCTTAGATCATCGGATGAGGTGTTTAAAGATTTCTTAAGTGAATTTAAAGAAGATTTGGAAGATTTTTCTTTTCTCTTTTTAACAAATCGAACAACGATTTGTTCTTGTTTCGTGATGAATATTCACACGTTAAATTATTTTCTAATAATTCTGAAAGTATAAAATTCATATACATTTTATATTATCTCGCGTGACTAAAAACTAAACTCCAACGTTTCGAACCTCACCAATTATTCTCTTCATCCGAAACCAGATATTGCGACAATTTTTTACTTAAACTTAACATCTGGAAACCGGTTCCCTCTTCTTTCTTCGCGGCTCGAACTCGGCGATAATCGAGAGTGTCGCATATTGATTTACAAAAGATCGTGGAAAGGATCGTGGCTGACTGAAATGGCCGGCATGACTGAGGCCGGTGGAATGACAGGTGGACGCCACGACTTCATTATTGCCACGTTTATTCGTACACTCGTTTCAAAAATTCCTCCAATTACACGAAACAATCCCTCTTAACGATCTCTCCAAAATAAGGTCACAACGAGAAAGAAACTAACAAATATTCAACGCAACCGATAACAAAAAAAAAAAAAAAAAAAAAAAAGAAAAGGAAAAATTCTACACAACCTTTCAAGACGAAAAGGGAGAAGACCGGGTCCAGTTCAAAGTTTCACCGATTCAAACCAGTCCGGAACGGTTCGGTTTCGTCCCGTGATTAATATAAATGTAGCAACTAACGAACCGTGACGACGTTGATGGGTGACAGGCGGAAACAGAATTTTCTGCGTGTATTCTAACGTGACGCCATTGTCTGTGACGCTCAGGTATAAGCGCGCGTTTCGCGCATAATGCCGCAACTTTAGCATTAATGTCCTCACCGACCGGGGCCAGGTATATACGTATACGTTCTCGCATAATTAGCGACGGTTTATTCTTTTTTTTTTCTTTTTTTTTTTATGCAACGCCGTACGGAGAAATAGGCGCGCTCCTCCTCGGGGGTTGCTCGACGGCTTCTCCCTTTCTCCACGCGACGAATCGTTCGAAAGAGCGAGTTTCTCTCACCCCTTCGCTTCTAATTTGCATGTCGTCGAGGGAGAACGTGGACTGGAGAGAGAGAGAGAGAAAGAGAGAGAGTGTATATTTTTGGGTGGAGACTTTCTCAGGCTCTCCTGAGGAACAGACGTTGTTTTTTTCTTTTTTTGTACAGAGGGGTTAGTTAGAGGGAAAAAAGAACGAAGGGTGTTTGATTTTTGGATGGTGAGATGTGGGAAGTGGGAAGGATTGGAGGGATTTGTTTCGAGGTTTAGGAATAGGAGTGATTGTGGAAGAGAGAAGGTGTATTACTGATTGTGAGGGATTGTAAATGTGATAAATAATTTATAATAAAGTTTAATATTTTGTAGTTATCTTTTTATTATAAAATAATAATCGAATACTAATTATTTTGTAAACAACTATGTGGAATATTAGATAGTAAATAATATTGAAATATACATTTAATCTTACACGTGGAGTGGAATTTTCCATCACCATAAAAGATGACTTTATTAACACAGTTTCAATTATATTGAATTTTTATGTCAAATGAAATAATTCAATCCTTAAGGGATGTTGTCAAAAGGAAATTCAAAATAGTAATATCTAGATATAAATGTAAGAATATTCTTTATAATTGTTATATATTTCTTTAAACACTTTTATTAATTATACTGAATTTATTTTATCACAATCTACAATTATTAATATTGTCAAAATAATAGTATTAATTTCAATTATTGTGAAAGACACAGGTCTGAAACAATGGTCAGTTGAATAAAGCTTTTGTCCCAAGAAACCACGTATTTGCGAAGAGAATTTTAAAAGATATCCAGCTTGGTGTTCATCGATTACTATCGTTGCACCGTAATATCGCTCTCTCATTATACCCATTATCATCGATGCGCGGCAATCGATCATGGATCATTAGATCGCGCCTCGTCGACCAAGCCTACAAATCCATTCTTGAACTTACTTCGTTTACTTTCGAAAGGGTAGACGAAGAGAAATAGTTGTATCAAGATTAGACTTTTAGAATATTACACGTAGTAAATTTTCCAGTTTGATACCTTCTTGTTGAAATTTAATTATTTTTTTGATTAATTTTATATCTCTTTTTTCGAAACTTTGACTCGAAATAAATGAAATTGAATTAATTATCAATTTTTAGAATTTATATTTAATGTAATATAATCATTAAATCTTTAAACATACTTGTGGCAATAAAAATTTGATCAAGAACCAATGTTATAATAATATATAAAGTTACACGAAAAATCTTAGGTAATGTAAATTTTCATTCGTTGCAACAAACGTTTATATCGTTCTCACGTACCTGTTTATATCGTCACCACCTACATACATGGTCCACCAACCGCAGATTTTAACAGGGCACGATTAAGGGCACGTTAACTTCTGAAAAATCTCTTTCATTCCACTCCAGCGTGAAGTCGTTGTACAACAATGAGACTCGCGACACTACAATCGGCCCTTGGAGGGAAACGGAAGGAACGTAGCCGGGTTCCTTTCAATTCGTCCAATGAAATATACGATTACGACGCGAAGGTCGAGTGGGGATCAATAGATCACGAGGATCGAGGGTGAACGATCGTTTCGATTTAGAAAAAGGGGGGAACCGGCGCAGGTTCTACTGGCGTGTATGGGGCACGTTAAACCCCAAGGGCGGGTTGCTTGCAACCCCTTCTCAGGTTGTCCAGGTGGAAGCCACGCTCGAAGATTGGCCACTCGATCAGTTTTCTGCCGCTTTTCTGACGCGAATCTTCGTCCTTCTTCGCGTGTGATGTTTTTCTTTTTTCTTTTTTTTAATCTTTTAATTTTTCTCGCGAAAATGAAGAAGAAACACACCCTTGATAAGAAGTTTAATAAGTTGGAATGTTGTTTAAGTTGTTAATAGTATTTTTTTTTTTAATTATTTATCGTGTAATTACGGTGTAAAGGAAGCAATTAGTAATTTATAATAATAAACGAGGAATAACAGAAGTAGTTTATTTAAGTATAAATATTGTATTACTGTGTATCTGTTGCACGATGGTGTGAAAGAGATAATTTTATTTGTGTCCGTCGTAACACTTCTCTGTATTTTCTTTCATAATATACTGCAAATATTGTGTGCACAGAATCAGAACGAATCGGAATTTTTTTTCAACGAAATTACAGTGTTTGAAATACTTCTGAACATATAATTTACGACAATATTATCAAATTTACCCAAGACTTTTTCAAACTTTAATCACATTTTTAACAATATGAAATAACCGGACAACAAGAAAAATTGAATGAGAATATTAAAAAGTGCAAGCGGCACAAGTCTAGTCTCAAGGAAACTGTATAGAAAATTGCGCAGAAGAATAATATTCTCGGAGGAATATAGCCGCGTTACAGGAAGAAAAACAATCGATGAAACGCATCGACTGAAAATCGAATCAAGTTCCAACGGTAACCGTTTACAATGAAACCGATGGAATTCAATCGAATTGGAAGGAAAGAAAGAAAGAAAGGAAGGAAAAAAAGGATTCAATCCCTATTCAATCCCATTCCGTGATCTCTGTTCGCGGAAGGTGTTCGAGGTATTGCCGACACCGGTAGTTACCGTTCGATCGCTTATCGATCGGCGTAAATAGACGTGGATTAGCCTTAACGAGCTCCTAAGCAAATAAACCGACGCTGCACCGGTCAGCACCGGAAAAGCCTTACTCGGTGTGGATTGAGTTACTAACTGAACGCCGTGATCAAGCTTGCTTGGCCATTGGCGAACAGTGGACGAGGAATAGGGACGAAACTTTCTTGACTCTCGAACGCGGAAATGGCATCTCTCTCTCTCTCTCTCTCTCTCTCTCTCTCTCTCTCTCTCTCTCTCTCTCTCTCTCTCTTGTAAATCTTGTATGATCTGGTTGGGGAAGGATGGAGAGTATAAAATGATGCAATTTGCAATTGATATTGATCAAGTTGCTTTTCTTTGATTTCATTTTTTTTTTTTCTTTGGAAAATTACATCAACTTGTATGAAAGTATTTTTATGTACTTTCTAGAACCTATGAAAATAAATACACATTGAAAGATTTAGTAAAATTTAGTGTAATTATATACTTGTAATTATTTGAGTAATTGGTGAGCATTAATACTTAATAGATTCATTTGCTAGTAACGATTGGAGATATAGGTTATAAATGAATTGAAGAAATGAATTGAAAGAATGTTGTGTTAAAATTTAATATGTCTAAAATTCTAAAAGATTAATTTATCAAGTATACACGATCGTCAACTGTTTAAACTAACGCAATTACAAAAATTCAATTCGAACAACCAATCCATACAACCGGCATGAAAACGCATTAAACCTCGTCGAGAAAAAAAAAAGAAAACGAAGAGAGAAAAAAAATTGGAAGAAGAAAGATTTGCAGAAAGCCATGAAAACTGATGGCGTGATCATGGTAACTGGTCGAAATTAAATCCCCATTAAGCAGCCTGCATGGATTATGTAGATTCGAGAAGGAATCGAGCGGAAAGGAGGAAGTTGGTCTTCTGGCTGGGTAGAAGATAACGATACACGTTCCACGAAGGAGGAGCACGAAGTCATAAATATAATCGTGGAGTTTCGAATCCTCGAAAATCAGGAATCTTCGAAACTGTGTTTTCAAAGCGGTGAGTAGAAGAGTAATAATGTACGAGAATAGTTCTGTGATCGGTTGAAAAGAAGGAAAAAAAAAAAAAAACAAAAACAAAAATTAACGTATGATGGATGAGATGCAAAAAAGGTTAGGCTGGGCGATTGTTGCAAAAAACATGGTGGAACGTATAGGTGGTGCATAGCTCGCATAGAACTAAATGCATATCCTAAATGACAGGCGTTTATTTCTGCCTGGGTTATTGACTGCAACTTGTGGCGAAATGCAATACACGTAGGTCAAATAGGTTGTGGCATGCTGTTATTTTGCTACTTCGTTTTCCTTTCCAACGGTGTAGCCAGTTTCACAATCGAGCTTTGAAGCCGGTTTACACGTCGTGCATCTCTATACACTTCCCGGATGCTTTTCGTGGTAATGAGTAACCGTTGAAGATGAAGGCGGGATGATAGGTAGACGATGCGTTTCATTTTTCTCGGGAGGTGGTTAATTGAAGCTTCGTAGTGACGAGTCCTTTGATAAATGATGCTTTAATTGGAAAGAGGAAAGAATGTACATATACGTCGAGTTGTATGAAAAGCAGTCGGATTTAATTATGCGAAATGGACTTCTGTAGTCGCGAGAAATTGAATAGATACCCCTTTTAAAATTGTGATAGTATCGTAAATACGTAATATTTCCTAATTTAATTAACTCGTTTTGCTATTTTATACATACATATAAAATATTTTTAAGATTAGTAAAAGTATTCGTAGTTATAATTAGTAATAATAAATCTTTAATTTATTATTAGGATAATTTTTAATCATTTAAACGCGATTCAATCGTATTAAAATTAAGAAAACTTTGAACCGCTATAACTCCGAAGATAGTGACTTCTTATCAATGAGTGAACGATCGTTGGAAGCGCGGAATCTTACCCTTTAAAACGCTCTTTCATTTATCCTGATACGACTTCCGGTTCCCGAGATATCGTCGTGTAAAGAAAAGGGTGATTTTTAATCGTTTATCTTAAACGCGATTCAATCCTATTAAAATTAGAAAAACTTTGAACCGCTATAATTCCGAAGATCGTGACTTCCGGTCAACGAAAAAAAGATCGTTAGAAGCGCGGAACCTTACCCTTCAAAACGCTTTTTCATTTTTCCCGATACGACTTCCGGTTCTCGAGATATCGTCGTGTAAAGAAAAGGGTAATTTTTAATCGTTTACTATTTCCGTCCTTATCGGTTATTCGGACCTCTCGCTTGCACTTCCATCCAATGACCTATCCCAAATTCCAGACAAGCGGCAGACGCGATTCCTAGAAAAGCGTAGTACGCATTTCCAAGAAAAATATATGGGTCACTAGATCCATTCATAATTTCGGTGTTAAGCGCTATGGAAACTTTGAGCGTTCACATCTCGGCAACCGATTGAGATATCGGAATAATTCAAAAAGGGATTTCAATGGCATGGTTTCCCCTATTTCTCAAATGGATTTTGACGATAAAATTTTTAATTTTTTCTCATGTTGTTTATATAAAAATTCCAAGTTTCATTCGTGATTCTGTGAGAATGTAAATGATCTGCTGTTGCGTATAAATAAAATATAGGAGAATATAATTTAAATAATAATTTAACGTATGTTTATTATGACATTAGTTGTAGTTTAATAATTAACAACGTCGAAAATATATTTACAAATTATAGCAGATTCGTTCTGCTATCAATCCACGATCGAATGATTCGGAAGAATCGTACAATCGTATTCATATCGCTCCATTTACTTAAATCATGATTTCACGTTATGATTCACAATAAGGATCGTATGAACGCAATTCTCGAGGTCTTTGTAATCCATCATGGCGTCGACCCACGCATGTCTCGGCGCGGCTAGACCGGTCGAAAATTGCGAATTTCGCTTTTATTCCCCCGTGTCCCGTTGTACATATATCGAGCCATAGTTTTCAATCTTGAACCGTGCTGCCTACGTATGCCCGTACGTGTCAACTCGAGCGAACGAGCTTTCAACCTTTTGCACACGTGACGGCAAAGCGTGCCGCAAAATGCGCGCGTGGGCGTAAGTTTGCAATTTGATCCCGTCTTGCGATTTGTTGTTACGTTCTACGTGGAAGTAAGTCGCAAAGCTGTTTCTTCGTTCTTGCACAACAACGTTGTTGCGACAGTCGATCCAATGAAAAATCGTCGGATCAATTTGGCACGCGTTCCTCTCGAACGAAACATCGATATTACATAAAATATTTTAAATCCACTTTCTTATTTAATTCCCACTCGTTCTTCGCAAATTATTAATACTTTTCCCAATTTTTCTTAATTTATTAAAATCTCTACTTAAATTATATCACACATGTAAAAAATTCCCTTTCTATTCCTTTATATTCTCTGCTCAAAGAGAACAATCTGCTCGATCACTTTCGATAACCTTAACCCGATCACTGGTTAAATCGCAATAATTTGGATGTCTAACCAAATCGTTCTGCAACAGTCAATACTCTCGTTTCGAAATTCTTTCCTCCACTCTCCCTCCCCTTATCTCCTCCCCGCGTTGCGCGCGTGGGCACACGTGGAATGCGCTTCGCTACACGCACGTGCGTTCGCGCGCAATTTATCACGCGAGATCGAGAGATGGCCCGAGGCTGGTGCCTCTTCGTCGACGAGATAACGAGGAGGATTCCTCGTTTCATGGAAATCTTAGGTACACCTTTATGGTGGCCGTTCGCCTCTATGCCACGTCTCCCGGATCAGAGGCGCAACGAGAAATATCATTTCAACCGTGCTTCCTCGCCGCTACACGCTCCGATGAGTCAGTTTTCCCGCCGAGATACCGGGGGAATTTTGCAATCCATGGTTGGAAGAAAGTTAAGCCTGTTAACGTTGTACAAACACCGGATTTCTCCATTTTCTTTCTTTGGTCGAGAAGATTTCGAGTGGACGTTTCCATTGGCAATTCTTATTTTTGAAAGTAGTGCTCGTTTAAATGTTAAAATATAAATATTGGAACATGTCGTAGATTTGAAATGTTCAAAATTTTTTAAAGTAGTAAAGGGAGTAACAATGAATTCTACAAGAAAGCATTTTTTGCTTGTAACACATATATATATATATATTTGGAGATCACAACGGTTAAAGTTTTAAAGAGAAAGTAAAATTTGGTTGTTGTTTCATAATTGTGCAAAAAATAAGTAGATACAAGAAGATTTATCTCCATTTGTTTCTACCTCGTTTCTGAAAATGAAAATACTTTTTTATAAGCTCACTAAGTTTTTTCCACGTTATGCAATACTTTTAAAAAATTCGTCCATGTTTATTCGTTCATACGAGACAAACGGAAAAAAAAAAAAAAAAGAATGATTGAAATGATACAGAAAAAGGAGGAAATATCGAAAAGTATTAAATTAACGATATCAAGAAATTTGATCTTACACAAGATTCGCATCCCACATGTTAATTTCGAGAATGGAATATCTCCTACGCGTTTGAAGCGTGTAGCAATGCATAAATTCGGTTGCTACTTGATTTATCATGTGGGCGATAACCAGTTTGCCGTATAATGTTTAAGAGCTGCAAATTTGTCAGTGCCTTGAATTATTTAAATAATTCATGAATCACGATCTAGACCTTGATTACACGACACAAATAAATTATCGTTGTTTTTTTTATACGCCATAAATAAGCGACAGTCTCATTTTTTTTTTTTTTTTTCATTCGAGGCAAGTAAAGCGATAGATATGTAAAGTATCGACTGGTACCCGTTTTTTTCTTTTAACTCGCTCGAATTAATTACTCGCTTCGTCGTTATTAATGAATCGTTTGCACCGAGATAAAATCGTATTTAACAACGATTTAAGAAGAAAAAAAAAAAAAAAGAAAAATGATACAAGTTACATCCACGATAGTTACCTGTGATATCGTGAGATTCATCAAGAAAGAATGATATATTTTTTAACTTACCCTTCAATCTAGATGAGCACAAGACATTATCGAAACATCATGAAAAAGATTCCAGTCGATTGCTACCCTCTTCTAATTATACATTTTAATGTATCCCGGAAGATAGGAAACATTCTTTTACTCGTCAACGCGAACACGTAAATCATATACGCTTGATTTCAAAATCAATCATCATGTTATGCTTCATTTTATATAATTATCACGTAGTACTTCTCAATCGAACTATATCTAACGAAAAATAAGAAACAAAGACACAATAAACAAATCTTTCAAAATCTAAACTTCTCCAACCAATCGTACCACGTGTCGATCGTGTCGATCCGTATCCCTTCGAGAATCCTTTTCCTTTTTCTTAAAAAAAAAAAAAAAAAAAAAAAAAAGGAAAGAAAGGAAAGGAATACTGCGAAGAGGCCGAAAAGAACGGAGGTAACAAGCGAAACAGCGAAACGGGGGAAGCGCTTAGCAGAACAAGCACTCTGGTGCGTCTTTAGAAACATGCCAGTACGACGTATCAAGCACACGGAGGGGCACTCGTTAGGCATTGTGATACGTTCTCTCGCGTGTCCGTCGTTGCGTCGAGTGCAACGTGAAAGAGGGGGTGCGCGCGTATATGTGTGGAACACGAGGCAGGAGAGGTACAACGCGGAGATTTGTTTTTAAGCTTGGTTAAATGGCCGCCGGTTTTTGCAGCCGTGCTCGAGAAAGATTACCAAGCATGCAACTCGCGACTGGCGGACTCGGTAACAAGGACTTCCCTTGTATGCGCCACACGAGTCGCCGTGGTGAACGTCTCAATCGTTCGTTCACGAGGACCACGCGGAGGAATGTCTAACGATTTGATTCTAGCTACGAGGCAGGAGGAGGTGGGGGAGGAGGAAGGAGAATCGGCAGAGGCACGTCCGACGATACGGTTTCTTCTGCGATTCGTTTATCGAACCAACTCCTCTGTAATGATACTCCTCTCTTACCAGCTTCTTTCGAGAGAACAATGAGCCGCGTTCTTGGCATTCTGTGATACGGTGTCCTTTGATTTTTAAATCTCCTTTCTTTCCCCCCCCCCCCTTTTCTTCTTCCAGCCTCGAAAATTTGACGGATAAGTACGCTTCGCGTGTGCTCTCTTTCCTTTTTTATAGCGAGGAAGAATTTTGAAGTTAGATGGAATTTGTTAGATGATTAGATATATGTACAATTCTGAAGAATTTGGACATTTGGAATCAAAGAGTTCTTACAAACTCGATGAAAAATGTTGCATACAATGCCAAGATTAACGAAAGTCGTTAAATTACCGAATCTGTCCACGAATAAATATTTTACTCCTCTTTCCAATATTACAATCCCTGCATCACGTTCCAATCGCACCACCAAATGGTTATAATTTCAAAAACCTGTGCAAAGTTATTACCAAGAATGTTCGAGGAATTAAAAAATTTTCCACAAAAACTGTTCAAAGCAAAAACAGCAGCCTATCTATTTAAAGTGACCATAACCTCTCTTTCTCGATCGTCTTTTTTAAACGCTACGCCTTTATCGAACGAACGTTTCTCCGAACGATTGATCCAGGCCTCGGCCAATTTTCTGCAATTGTGCTACGTATCAATCGCAACCTTGTTCGTCGTGATCATCGAGCGTATCCACGGAACCCGTTTATTCGATCTAATTTATCCGACACGTGGAAAAGGGTAGAGGCGATTTACCAAACGAATCATCGATCTCGCTGAATAATTCATGCACGCCTTCGTCGCGATCCAACGTCTTGATCCACGGATAAATGAACTTTTTTTTCCTCTTTTCTTTTCCTTTCTTTTTTCTTTTTTTTTTTTTTTTCGTTCGGCTCGGCTCGCACAACGATAATGATCCGTAATCTCGATAATAACGGCGGACAGTGGCGGGAATGGTAATTTTACGTGGCATTGACAGAAGGCAATCTTAAAAACTCAAACACGGGAGGAGAGGATCGAGCGAGCGAGTCGTTGACCGTGGATCGTTGCATGAAAGTGAGGGGAAAGAAGAGAGATCTCTTAGGATTTCTTCCTTTTTCACGATTTTTTCTTTCATTTTTCCTTTCGTTTTATCTTTGTTTTAGTTTAGTTTAGCATTTTTATTTGTCAGCTTGCGTTCGAGAGAATTATTCAAGTATTTTTTTTTTTATGCTTCTTTTTTCTTTTTATTTCTTCTTCATTTTTATTTTATTGGATGCAATAAAATACGTATATCCAATTTTTCAATGATTCGAGGCTCGTGTAAATATTGCGAAACTATTATGGAGCGTACCGGTAAATGGTTTTTTTTTTTTATATTTTTCGAGAGAGATATACCAGTGGCGTTATTTCATCAAATGGTGGTGTTATATATCAGTTTTATATTTCTAAAATCTTCCATAATCTATAAGGTATATCGTTAATGAAGTTAAAAATAATATAATAGATAATTTTTCTATCGATCTAATATACTTTTGTCTTTTTATTTATCGCTAAACGATTATTCTCTTCACAAATCGATCCTCGAATTTGAAACAATTTGAAATATTTTTTCCACAAACAATGTATCACGATATCTTTCGAAGCACAAAGCACATTTGAGAATGTAAAAAGAAGGAAAAAGTGTATATCGTTCTCTACACTCGGTTTCAACGTATTCCAATTATTAATTTCCAATTATCACGCACATTCGCGTACCCTCTAGTGCAATCAACATACCTCTTGATTTATGTTCGTCGTGTATAATTTCTCACAATTGAACGCGAATCGCACCGATTATTATAAAGTTCCTGTGTAACCAGTCGAAACTTCCATTACGCAGCTCTCTCATTTCCTCAAATACTTTTTGCCACTTCTTATCTTCCATTTATATCTATTTTTCCTTCCTTCTTCTCTTTCTTCTCAAATTATATAGCATACATAGCGTACATTCGTCTCGAAAATTTAGAAATCTAGAAGGGTCGACCCACGTTTCAGTTTCAACCTACGAGTGGGTTGTTGCAATTTGACGAAAAAGGGAGCGCACACGAGGACACGCGGCAATTTGCTTTCTTCTGGTTGTGGCCGGTCAGTGTGTCGTTGCAAGACCGTATGGAAATTGAGAATTTCCTGTGTAATCAACTGCTACATTAAATCATTCCGATCCTACTTGTTGCACTGTTACGTTAACGATCACGGCCAATTCTTTCCTCCGTTCCCATGTCGCCGGCCAAGCCTGAAATTTCGACGAAATCCATCTCAGAATGTATAATTCTGTTTGTTCTTTTAGCTCTAACTGTCGAAGCAATAATTTCCCGAATTATTATTTTAAACTTCGCACGAACACGCTGCTTCCCCCGAATTTTCTCTCGTATCTCGTTATTCTTTATTGTAAATCAAATGTGAAAGCCAATCGAGACTATGACAAATTTATCGAAGCATATTTTTCTATATTCTATATTTTCTCTACATAAAAATTTCTATTATCCGAACAATCGAATTGCGCGATAATATTAGAATTTTAAATTAAATAGAGTTTAATTTAAAATTGATTGTCGCGACGTTAATTCTTTCAAAAAAAGGAAGAAGGGAATAATCCGACGCGATAATTTATTACCTCGATCTTCGTCTTACTTTGATCCACGGAATAATCCTTGTAGCCATTCGTATGGATTACAAGATACACTTTATACCGATAGAGATTTATCTATCGAGATCGTAATAAACGGTGATTCAACATCCTGCACGTGATAACTGGAATCTTTTTAATCCATCGATAGGGCAAATACCTCTCCTCCTCGCCTCGATCCTGCTCGCGCGAACAACCCGGTTACATTGCACGCGACACGAGCGTGATTCACGTAACCCACTCCTTTGTAACCTGTTTGGTACAGGCCTCGCATCCTTTCGTGCTCATTGTGCCCTGGTAAACTTATCGTCGCGCCATGTACATAACTACGCCACACACGAAGAGGCGAGCGTTTATTTTTATTTTTCTCCTTACGTCCCGGCATATATATATGTAAATAATATCGTGTATAGACTCGTGACGAATAAGTTTTCACTGCGAATTTCATTCCTCGTGTATCCTTTGTTGCGTATCGTCGTGTACGGGAACGGTACGTAACGTTTCTTCGTAATTTGGAATTTTTTGACGGGCAGGTGCTTCGAAGGAAACGTTGAATAAATTTTTGAGAAAAGCGTTTCTTTGTCTTCCTTCGAAGTGGAATGATAAGATGATTCGATTAAAGTGAAAGAAATAATCGTGTTTTAGTGGTGATTTGATTTTATCTTGTCAATAACTGTTGTATGTTGTAATATTTTATATTAAGTTGTTTAATTCAGAAGTATTTTTATTCTTTAGTTATACTTATGTCATGAAAATAGTCGTAATTTTTATTTACATTTATTTACACGGTATTTATCGTATAATGGAAGTACTATTAAATAACAAATAATATACTTGGGTCTGATTAAGTGGTGCCTTTAAAAATTGTACAACTGTTAATCCATGAGAAATCAAATCAAAATTAATTTGTATCGATAAAAAGCTCGAGTAAATGGAAGTAAGGAATATTATTTCGAGATTTAAATATCTCCATCTCCATAATTAATTATACAACAACAAAGATATTACGGCATCGATCGCGATTCGTTCGTTCCTTTTGGATTCTTGAAATATTCGACGTCCTCGCGAAGCAGTCCATGCCTCGATTCCTCCCGAGTTGAAGGGTCGAAGCCACCACGGTGATTCAGTTGTTTCTTGCCTCCGTGATCGGTTGATTCTTACCAAACCGGTCCTGCAACGGGTCCTGGACCCATCGGTGAGGATGTAAAGGAGTGAGTTACGGCAAGAAAATAAGTATCCACCAAGTTCGTTTGACGTCACGCTTCGAGGTCATCGAATCGGAACCGGGTGCATTTCGTCATCGTTCTTGGTTAAACTAATCTTTGAACAGGAGATATTTTTAAAATAAATATATTATCGTTTTCCAATGTTTCCTTTCGCGCGATACTTGTGTATCTTTACGTTCCCAAAATTCTGTTCAATAGAATGTATATTGAAATGTCTCATAAAAGATTGTTTCAACCATAGTCGATTCCTGATTAAACCCATAATTCCAAGAATAATTCAAAATCATATTCGTCTGACAGATGCATACATTGTCACTCCAATAATCATCCTCGTATCGCCTTCAAATTTCGATAATAATGATTTCAAATCATTCTGTAAAATACTTCTTCCCAAAATTCCAATCTCGATTCTCAAGAATATTAACTCCAACTTCAATAACTTCAGATTTATTCCATCGTTTCTATATCAATCCAAATGATCGCACATTACTTCCTTGTTCATTCATCGATACAAAAATACCTCTTCTCACTTTTCCTCCGCCCCCAAAAAAAGAAAGAAACTAATTAACTGCACGCTCGATTTCTCAATCCAGGCTAAATAATCCCGAAAATCATTTCCTGCCTCTATACACGGCGCGGCGGGATGCGTCATCACGGAGGGCGCAGTCCGGAATCATCGCGTACCTAGGTAACGAAAGCGATCGATAACATCGGTGTGATGGCGCGCGATCCCAAATTATCGGTATCGTTCCACGCGCACCCTTTGACATCCGATTAGGACTCGTCGCAAGTTCGTTGCCCTACTTTCAACCCTCTCCTCTTCTCCTAGCCCTTTCGTCCTCGAGGAGCGTGAGGGGGATGGGACGGGAGATGAACGGAAAAGAGGGACAGGGTGAGAGGGGAGGGGTGAGAGTGGAACCACCCCCGCGATCAATACGGTAATGACGCCTCCTCCCTCTCCTCCCGCGATGTTACTATGCTAAGCGTTTCGCTGTTTTATGCCCCGCGAATATGCCGGAATTCTCGAGCCCTCTTTGAACCCGATTCCATCCCGTCCGCCTTTATCGAGCCGCCTCCTCCTCCGTCGCTGCTCCTTCTTTTCGAGGCGAATCTCTTTGTTATTATTATATCATCTCGATCGAGGAAAGATACTTCGATCTTGGGATCTTCGTTGATTTAATTAACTCGTCCCGAGAGATTTCGAATTGGGTTGCGAAACGAGTCGATTTTCGAAGTGTAAAACTTTTATCCCAATCGTATTCACGGAATTTTTTAACGATTAAGGTTAAGATTGGGTTGTTTTGCGAAGATGTAGCAGTGTGTCGGAATGTTGAACGTTTTGAATTTTGTTGACGGTATATTTTCTTCTAGAGCAATTGATGGCAGAATTTTAATGCGAATTGTTTGTTAATGTGCCGGAGACACTGCTAGCTTGGCTCTTCTCTTGTTCCTGCTTGCATTATTTATGGCGAGAGCTGCTTGTGACGAGAATCATCGATTCGAGAGATTGTAATCGTTTATTGTTCATCGTTATTCCCGGAGCTCGCTAATACAGTGAATAGTTAACGAATACACGTTTTCATAAAATCCTTATATTACATTGCCACGATCTTTCAACAAAAATTCCTATTCTATTCAATCCCAAGCTCTATCTATATAATTTTACAATAACTTTATTTTCAATTCTTTTAGGAACAATCGACGAATTTTAAAACACAAAAACTTAGCGTAACGTAGAATTTTTTAACAAACAACTTTTGCATTGCGTTTAATAATTCTTCAACGAATTCCAAACACCATTTACTTATATATACACACATAGAAGCGTAGCAACCAATTAAAACATGACAGTGAGAGCAACGTAACACGCGCATACACGCGTGTCTAATGATGGATCGAAGGGATCGATGACGTGACGAGACTTTGGAGCCGAAACGGTTGGGTCAAGAGGGTGGTGGCGCTGGTAAACGAGTTATTGGAAAATCGGGAGGGGGCCGGCAATTTTTCGCCTCATTGGCCGTAAAAAGGAGACGCTTTATCGTTCTCGGCGTCGTCGGTGGCCACGTAACCGAACGACGGCCCGGTTCATCGTAGCGGGAAGGTGGGCCGGGGGCATTAACACCGGCTCGTTGTAGATGTTGATCAGGCAGCAGCGCATTTTTACCGGGGCCAATTTGCCGGGGATGAAGCTCGCGTGACGTTCTTCCCCGCCGTTCTTCCATCCACGTAACCGCAGATAAAATATCACCTGCCCCGCCGAAAGCTATGAAAATTACGCTGGAATTCGTTGGGTGTGCTTGGACGGAGCGCATTTGCCCGCTGTGTGTGGGTTGTTGGAGGAGAAACGAGCGATATGTCCTCTCGAGGCGGAGCGCAATTTCGAGAGCAGATAGAGAGAGAGAGAGAGAGAGAGAGAGAGAGAGAGAGAGAGAGAGAGAGAGAGAGAGAGATTCCATCGAAGTTCTTGACGCGGGCTTCCACGTGTGCTTTAAGCGTCACGAGTTTCGTGTAACGTCCAATTCCTCGGCGATGGAACCTTTTTTCCTTTTCTTTTTCACAGTTTATCTTTATATCAGGTTGCTTGTCAACCCGGAGTTTTAGAGAATATTTTCTATATTAATTATTGTAAATTGCTATTAATGAGAATTTGTGTAATTCATGATCGAAAACAAAATAACAATTGACAATTCGTTCAAGAACACGCTTAATCGGGCTTAATGATTCAATCAATTTAATCGAACGAATTTTATAAACGAACTAACTCTTTCTCTCTAAGAGAGAGAGAAGAAAAAGAACCAACTGCTCGAACGTATACCCTCGCGTACACCCCCCTCCCCGTGCCCCTCCACCATTCTCCACCAGCTTTAATTTCCATCGAACCGGAAGGTCACGGCCGCGACTAACTACCTCGAACTAGGTCTCGAGCACGTCCCTTCGTTGAACAGAGACCGGAGCCAACTTCCGGCCAATCTCTCCGCCATTCATCCGAGCCGTGGCCAGACAGAGACCGGTGCCTCGCTAGCTTTCCGGTTAATTTTCCGCCGCCTCACCTTCCTCGGCTTCCCCTCCTCCACCTCCATCTCGCCTCTGCCTCCGCGCCGCGCGCGGAAAGCGCATCGGAGAGGGTGCAGGACGAGGGGGTGGAGGACGAAGGGTGATTAGCGGAGGCCGCATGCGCACAGCGTTGGCCACCGTTGGAACTAAGACCGGGAGGGCGACCTCGAGCCCCCCTTTTCGTTTCGAGGGGAGGGTGGCCGCGACGGGGGAGGAGGGGGCGGCGGTGTCGGTAAGGGCGGGGGGGGGTAAGGGGAGGAGGAAGCAAATTAATACGGGCGAGCAAGAGGGTCCAGCTAACGAACGAACCGACGCCAAGTCTAGTGCCGACCAGCGCCGCGACGCCTTGCAATCCTCTCTTCTCCACTGTGTTCTCTCTGTCGTGTCGTCGTCTCTCGTGGACGATTTAACTTGCTGAGGGAAAAAGCGTTGAGGGAGAGAGAGTTTATACCTCTTCGTTGTCTAATCGTAATCGCCGGTCTGTCGTTATTGGATCTTTGCGTTGGGATGATCGAATCGGGCTTCGTTTTTCCTTTTTCTTTTCTTTTCTTTCTTTTTTTTTCCTTTCTTCCTTTTTTTCCTTTCTTCCTTTTTTTCTTTTCCCCTCCCCAAGGTTTGGAATATCGGGAGGATAGGAGGATGGCGTGAACCGTCAAGAGTGAGAGGAGAACAGTGTGCACGGGCCATAATAGATCAATCGTTTAGGATGGCGGGGGAGAGGAGTTTCTATGGGGGTGAAGTGTGAACGCAGCTTTAAGCTTGGACCGACGGTGATACTCGTGACAGTGATGGATGACGATGGTTCTTTTTCTTTTTTTTTTTTTTTTGGTTTTTGTTCGTTTCTTTCTTTTCGTTTTCTTTCCGTTTTTCTTTCCTTTCTTTTTCGATGATAGATTTTCTCGAATGTTGGTTCCTCGGTTTGTGGAGATGTTGTTGTGAAGCTTTCTGTTGTTGAAATTTGTTGCCTGTGAGAAATATTCTTCTGAATGATTGAAACGATAGATGGAAAGATGAATTTGTGCGAATTTGGATATTTTTTTTGGAGTGTGCGTTATTCCGAGGCAACAAGATTGGTGGTTGTTCGGATTATATTGATTCGGAATATTTTTGTTGCATCATAATCGACGACGACATTGCACGATGTCGATTATCTCGTTCGATCGTGAAAAGTTCGTGGAACACGTCCCGAATGGCGGCGACTGATTCGAGTTTGAACGGTTAACTCGGTGTTAATTAGTCGATCTCTCACCTCGATAGCGTGATTAACACCGGTCTGCCCTTTCCAGTGGCTTGGCTCCGCCCTGAACAATGTATTTCCTTCTTCGAATACCGCCATTTTGCCGGTTTACACCTCCCAAGATCGCAATCGAGGCTAATTTCCGCGTGGTCGCACGAGAACGCTACGTCCAACGAAAGAGCGAGAGGAAGAACGATGGTCGTATGATTATTTTTCCATTGTTATCCGCTCGTCCCTTGCTAAATTTGCATATTCTGATCAATGCTGTTGCTATAAAAAATAATTATAAAGATAAAGTAGAAAATTTTTCAAATTCACATTATATTTTAAACCGTGCAGATTTCTTCTTCTTAATTCTTTTTATACGCATTTTAAACTGTCAAGCATAGAGATTCTCGTAATTCATTTCCTTATTATTATTTCGTAAATATAAAAGAATCGCACAAATTAAACCTTGATTCAATCCCCGAAAACAAAGCAATCTTCCTGCTGTTTTACACATCTATCTCCGTTAAATCCACGATCCGCCAAACCACCTCGATCTTATCATGAGATTATCAACCAACATTCTAAGCAATCCTTCCAGAGCGAACGGAAGCAAATCGAGAATAGATTTTTATAGGAGCAAAGCGCGAAGCTTTGAAAAAGCAGAAAAAAAACCCGTATATACTTCTCTCTCCTTCTCTCTCTCTTCTCACCTGACACAATCGAAGACGAAGAAGCGAGGCTTCCTCTCACGAGGAAGCCAGTCGGTCCTTACTAGTCTCATTTTAATTAAACGAAATTCCTCGTGCAACAAAGGGCGGCAAGCCAGCCGGATAATTCGAAAGGGCAGATACGTGCTTCCTGGTTGGTCGGGTTTACAGAGGCTGCTTCGATGGTGGTGGCGTCTGCGAAGGAGGAGGATGGAACCGGTTCTCTAGCTTTTCCCCGGGGTAACTGGGTGGTGAAGCGGGATGGAGGCTTGGTTGGCGGGGAGGGGGAGCGAGATGGATAGAGGCGACAGGAAGCGAAAGAGGGCGAAAAAGAGAGGGGCGGAAAGAAAAGGAGGAAAGAGAGCTCGAGAGAGAGAGAAAGAGAGAGAGAGAGAGGGTGGAGAGATCGATAAAGGGAGTGTCGGTATGAGAATGGGGCAGAAGGAACACACGGAAGGGTGGCTCTAAACGAGCGTCTTAAACGAGCGACGCAAGAAATTCGACTAGGAAACAATTGATCAACGCGAGGAAAGTTCGATTGGGAAAGTTTGTTTAATTGGAGGGAATGGTTCGGTATTTTGGAATGGTCCAGGATGGGAGGGGATACGTGGAGATAAGTTTGAAAAATTGTATATAATTTGGAAGAGGGTCGAGTTCGTTACAATTGAAATTTTGTTCGAATATTATTTTTGTGTTCGAGGAAAGGGATGTAATTTTAGAGATATATTTCTCGAGAGTTCATTACGAAAGATGGAAAACTTCTCCCGTGGAGTAGTTCTTTAGGATTAATAAAAGGTAGATTCTAATCTTCAAGTATTGTGTTTAAAGATTTTTATATTTTTAGGTCGTGTCTGTTATTAGAATGTACAAGCTTTTACATCTTAGTATCAAATGATCAGCTCAACGATTTAAGATTATTCGTTTTTCCTCGACTTTTGTATTTTATTACTCCATTCAATTATATCTCTATCATTTTCACTTAAGACACAAGACACGTTTTTTAATAACGTAATGAAACATGATAATTAATGATCCAGCTACTTTGCCATGTGAAACCAATCGACAATAAAATGTTGCAACTTCTCGCGATTTCTCAAATTTATATTTTACTACATCACATTTATTGTTTTAAAAAACTAATATACAGAATCTCGATGAATATATACTGACAATTTTACTCATCGTATAACAAATGATATCATGTATACCTTTTTCCTTACATTATTATATTCATCTGACATATTTCTCTTCATTATTAAACAATAATATCTGTTATAACTTTTCCTATTTTAAATATATTCAATAATCAATAATAATAATAAATGCAGAAAAATTTATTTCTAATTTTTAAACCGAGAAAACTTTCCTCTTCTAACCACAAATTTAAAACGCAAGGTATAAAATAGAAAAATCTTAATTGAAGCGATATTTTCACTCGTTTCGCAAACAGAAGATCCATTCGAGTTGTCACCGTTTTAAATTTTACAATCGGGATTCCTCCGGTGTTTCGCAACCACGGTTTCGATCCCACGTCCAGCGTTTGCAGCGACGCACGCGTTTTATTGCGTTTCGTGAATATGATTGCACCGAGCGTCGCGATTGCGAATCTAAACTTTGTTGTCCGCGCGAGCCGGCCGATTAGAGATACCCCTCTCTCGCCTGTTTCAACGCCGCCCGATCTCGGCGGCGAATGGCGCGCGCAATTTTCATACCTGTTCCATCGCGATCACCGCCACGATTACGCTTACATAATCGCGGATCCCTCGCGCGGCCATTAAGCGGGGCTGCCATTCATTAATGTCTTTTAAATAAATTTATTACACCATAAAACGCGACCGGCCGACCGCTTTCCACGCGTAAATACATTCGTTCCGGCCCATGTTTCCCAGACTGAGATGTATTTATGTAACTCTGAGGGATCTTGACATGCATTTGCGCTTTTGCGCATTCTTAGAAGTGAGTGTTGTTCGATCGAGCCGCGTTTAGAGTAGCAGTTGTTCTGAGCCGCTTTGTTGCGAGTTATGAGGGTTGCGGAGGTCGGACGGGTAGAAAATATCGCATAGGAAATCGCGTGGGAAATGTTTCGTGTTGGTTTCAACTAATTTGAACGGTTTGACGAGAAGAGATAAAAGAATTGTTGAAAGAAGCGAGTTTAAACGGAGTTGCATTCGGAAGATGATGAAACCACAATTAACGGATTAAATTTTTCTGATAACGTATGAAGATTTCTTTTTTTTGATTCATTATTTTAAAAATAAGCTAGCACGAAAAGAAACAATTTTCTTTCGAAGGAAGAAAACTATTTTTTCAAAATTGACTCACCAAAGGAGTTGAATTAAAGTGGGTGAGCCTGCGGCATAAGAGCCACGATATTCGTCGAGTTATATGAAACAAGGGAAGATCGGCGAGAGGCAGGATAATCCTTGCAACCGGATTATTCGGGATTTTTCTTGACTGTAGGATAAAAAGAAACGAAGAGGACGCGAGTTCCTCGGAGAAGACTCCGTCTTCCTGCCAACTCCCGTTGATATATTGTTCATATCTTTCCTATCCTTTATTCTTTCCGTCTTCCATTTGTGTCTTCCATTATCTGTCTAACGTACAGAACGCTCGGTTCAGGGAGCACGAACGTTCATACTTCAAAGCAAAACATTTCTCTTTGTTCGAAATGAAAATATAGACGTTTTTAACTTTGTAAAGATGTTGTAATTTGGTTGTCGAGTGTGTGGTAATAACGATTTCTTTGTTATTCTTAATGTTCTTTGTTTAAGTTTAATTTTGTCATTTTGAACACTTAGTGTAATTCATCTTAAAATTCGATTGAAATTAGAAAAACTTTGAACCGCTGTAACTCCGAAGATAGTGACTTCTTATCAATGAGTGAACGATCGTTGGAAGCGCGGAATCTTACCCTTTAAAACGCTCTTTCATTTATCCTGATACGACTTCCGGTTCCCGAGATATCGTCGTGTAAAGAAAAGGGTGATTTTTAATCGTTTATCTTAAACGCGATTCAATCCTATTAAAATTAGAAAAACTTTGAACCGCTATAATTCCGAAGATCGTGACTTCCGGTCAACGAAAAGAAGATCGTTAGAAGCGCGGAACCTTACCCTTCAAAACGCTTTTTAATTTTTCCCGATACGACTTCCGGTTCCCGAGATATCGTCGTGTAAAGAAAAGGGTAATTTTTAATCGTTTACTATTTCCGTCCTTATCGGTTATTCGGACCTCTCGCTTGCACTTCCATCCAATGACCTATCCCAAATTCCAGACAAGCGGCAGACGCGATTCCTAGAAAAGCGTAGTACGCATTTCCAAGAAAAATATATGGGTCACTAGATCCATTCATAATTTCGGTGTTAAGCGCTATGGAAACTTTGAGCGTTCACATCTCGGCAACCGATTGAGATATCGGAATAATTCAAAAAGTGAGTTCAATGGCACATTATCCTCTATTTCCTGACTAGATTTTGATGAAAAATTTTTGACACTTCTTTTCACACTTTTTACACGAAAATTTGAAATGTATTTCATTTAACACACAATATGTTTCCTCCATATTTCCTATGCATAAAATTCTGCAAATCTATTCACCAATAATTCAACAATTCTTTGTATTGTCGTCAATTATTCTTATCATAATTATATTTGTTTTCAATTCTGCCAGTCCGCAAGTATTCTACCTTTCGCAATAATCTTCGACAAACACACAGTTTCTTCCACGAGATACGCAACGTACACAAAGAAGAAAGATTCTCTTCAGACTTATCCCCCTCTCGGTTTATAATATCATACACCGTCTCCGAAATAATGCTTCCAACAGCTCGTGCTCCCGGCGTTGCGACCTCCTCCCCGTCGTCTTCCTCATCTATCAACAGTTTTCTTTTCCATCCGCCCCCTTCTGAAACGGCGCGCGCTTTTCCGGCCAAGATTTATGAAATGGTACTTTGTACAGTTCCAGTTTAGCGTACGTCTCGATTTACTTGCCCCAGGCTGAACCTGTGAGCGCCTTCTTATTCCGAAAGTTTCCGCGAGAGAGGATCCTGTCACGGTTCTACGACTACGTTCAATGCGCGATGATTTTATGCGAAATATCCTCGCGTTGCTTGTTTCGTTTTAATGTCGATCAATGCAATTGCAATCGCGAAAGATTTAAATTATTCCAGATGCAATTGTACGATCGATATTTTATATTTATATTATTACTACTTTTTTAATTGTTGAACTATTTCTTCGTAAACGATAAAATTTCATTTGGTTGCGTTATGAAATGATAAAAATGAAAAATAATAAAGTAAATTAAAATCTTTAATATAAATACAGATTGATTATAATTATTCTGTTAGGTTAATTATTCTGTACTTTTTTTAAATTTTTTATACAATAATTTGGGCACGATTTCTTGAATTATTTCTAAATTCAATAATTTTGAATAAATAATACAAGGAGATCAGAAACAATTCATGAAATCCCCAATATAATTTTCGAATTATAATTCTTGAAAATCTCTCGGTTTCGATTGAGAGATCAAACTCGACGAAGGAAAAAAAACCTACCTCGAGATGGTGCGTGCGCACAGCATGCGTGGCACGCATGTCACAGGAGGAACGGTTGGGGGTTGGTCGAGAAAGAAAAAGGGATCTCGCGTGAAACTTACGTGTGGATACGTGTGGAAAGAGATTCATTCTTCGGGGCGACAGCGATTTCAGCGCACCCTCTTCGCCACACCCAGACCCACCCCCGCCGCGTCCATCAAGGCGGAATCTCGATTTCCAAATCCACCCCGGCCACGACCACTTTGCCTCTCTCCTCTCTTCCATCTTCCTTCTTCAAGAATTCAACACACACACACACATGATCTGTCGTTTAAACGTTCTGCACGAACTCCATGATTTGCAACGATCGAGATTTCTCGTTTAAAATTTTCAGATTAAAAATGCGTTCAGATTGATTCTTAAACAATTAACAGAGGCTAAAAACAGAGGATAAATATTCCATGTAACAATATTTTCAAAGCTCCAATTCCTTAATTCTTACCATTTTTCCAAACCGATACCAAGATAAAATATAAAATATTTTCGAAATAATTCTCAAACGGAGCCATTCCTTCCTCGATATTCGCCGTTTATTCGAGGCGAACGAAGAAAACAGAGAGAGAGAGAGAGAGAGAGGGGCCATCGGTAAATCACTCGAGCGAAATTTCGCCGACACGCACCGTCTCGAGCGTAGATTGGGCCGAATGCTCGCCGTCGTCGAAACGGCGGCGCCGCGCCATTAATTCACGCTTGCGCGCGGTGGAAAAAGTTAGGCAACGCTTAAAAAAGTTATGCGCTCGGTTTCTCTCGGTTGCGGTGGCGCGAAGTATTCGGCGAGTATTCGGGCAGGTGCGTGATCACCGGCTAACACTTTATCAAACCCACTCTTTTCCCGCCCGGTCGTCGACTCGCGTCCAGACATATTTTTACATAAAATTAATTAAGTCGACTCGGTTGCCCCCCGGCCTCGTAAATAATCGGCGGTGGCCCCGCCACGCTCAATTTATTTACCGAACGTTCTTTCTCGTGGTACCGTTTCGCGTGAAACAGCACGCGACACCGGGGATAAAATATGAATTCTCTCGTCGTCTTGATCGCATCTTCGCGGGAGGAGAAGCGTGGCGGTGGGTGGATAGGTCGTGGCGAAAGGGAGGGGCGGATATTGTCGAATCGTGAAAGGGGGAAGGGAGGGGGAGGAAGGATTAAGCGAGCGGTAATTCCTGAATTTATTATATCCCCCCGCGAAATTTAAAATAGATCGCCGGCCGGTGGTACACCCGACCGAAATACTTTTCCCCGTACCCAGCTTCATTTATTTCCATCCAGCTGGTGACCGGTGTTGTCGGATAAGTGGCTCACCGTTTTGGGGAACGAGGCTGTTAATTTGCTAAACTTTTCTCGCTCTTTGATGCTTTTTTCTCTATCCGAGTTTGAAAGTTTGTCGAATTGTATTAATAACGGTGATCTTGGACGGAGGTGAATATTTGTGTATCGTGACAAGTCAATTTTTTTATGAGAATTGTATTTTTGCTTAGTATTATTTTTAAGAATTTGGAAGCAGAATAAATACGAGTTTTCTTGTTTCTGAACGACAAAATTATGTTATGCTTATGATTAATTGCAAAATTTTATCGATTTCTTTCTTTTTTCTATTTTTTTTTTCTATTTTCCATCTTTTAACGATTCCTCTCGTCGATCGATCTATGAAATTTTACAGGTTTAACAATATTCTTCTTAAGTTGGCAATAACAGTATTCCGTCACGCGGGCAATTTTATCACTGTAAGATCACGACGAATGTGGAAACCTCCTTTCGCTCGTTCGTTCACCTATGAATCCGCGAAGAACAATCGAGTCGATCTACGTTGGTAATTTATTGCTCCTGATACGTACAAATTGCGCCTGTCCATCTCGTGAAGATGAAATATCGACGGGATGGTGATTAATTGAATTTTTCGTCGGAACAGTTGTTTTGCCCGCGCGTAAAAATGTGTACGCACCGCGGTATCAACCGATTGCGCCTCAATTTTCTTTTTTTCCCCTTCTTTCTCTTTTTTTCCCTTTTTTTTTTCCTTTTTTTTTTTTTACGTGGAAATCGATCCAATCCCGTTTGTTTACATCATGTTTTTTACGCGTTGCAACTAGTCATGATTAACCGGTTGTTTCGTAATTATTATTCGTTTACATAATTATTGTTAATATTTCAATTTTCATTTTTGCAACGTTTTATTTGTATATATTTCTTATTGTTTTTAGAGATTATCAATTTATTATTAAATTGCGTATATAATAAATTACGTAGATTAATTTATTATAAGATAAATTTTGTACGTAAAGTAACGCAACGTAATATATTGTATATAATATATTAAATGAAATATTACAGGTAAATGTAAATATTATGTAAAATATCGAATGATATCTCGTTAATTTTATTATTTACAAATATCTTTTCTAACTTGTTTTTAAAAATATTCATTCGAAGAAAATTTCGGATAAAAGTCAAATGATTTCCAAGAGGAATGCAATACGATGCAATTACTTTTTTTATAAATGGATGCAGACAGGTCAATTACGTATTTCGATAGAATATCGAATTTTTAACAAATAGATGCATACGTTATTATTTATAAAAAAAAAAGAACTATTAATTTTAAACCATTTACAGCCAAGATTACTTTATTTCTAATGCATATTTAAATTATACTCATCATTATTTTATCAAATCTTGAATAGAAAGAATATTTTCTTCGGAAGAACGATACCTAAATCATTCTCATTTTTAATTTACAATTAACATCATTAAACATCATCTTGATAGAAGGAGATATGGAGATGGTCGATTTTCAATTTGGATGGGATAATGATAGAGAATAATGATTCACGATCGTCTAAAATCTAACAGCGAGGAAAACAGGACGTGGTTTCGCAAAAATATTCGCAGGTGGATAAAGTGGCACGTTTCGAGAATAGATCAAAGCATCCACGATTGGTCCACGCACGATAGTCGTCCTCATTCGTATATATTTATTGCGGTCGTGGTAGACTAGCTGTCGCCTGGGTTTAATGACGGGAAGACTGTGAGACTGAAACGTTTGTCACATCGACCACGCTCGTAGATTTAGAAATTCAGAAACCATGCCAGTTCCAATGGGGACAGCTTCTTGAAACGTATTTCCATTCTCAACAGGGACGAGCTGATACTCGTGGTTGTATTTGGCACTCGTACTCACTTGTCTTCGAGGTGACATTAGAGTGAGTAATGATTAGCAGAAGATAGGCTAGGAAAAGTAGGCTATTCTCACTATTTCTCTTATTTTTAGATTATTGAATGATTTTTCGTTCGAATTGATCGATATCTATAATTCGGTTAACTCGGTGTAAAATGCCCGATTTTTAACAAAACTTGAAGCAAAATTGAATTTCTCTTTTTTCTTTAATTAAGCAGTACGAAAAACAATTTAAATTTTTATCCGAATCGTTTATATAAACATTTTTCTACATTTAATGCTCGATGTTATTCAATCAAGTATAATTACAATGCCATATAATAAAAGGCATTTTCTACGTAATCTTTAACGATTTTCGAAATTCATATTTCGCTATAATTCTACACAGCAAAAAGAGAAAAGAAAAAAAGACATTTTTCTACCAAGATCTTGATTACCAAGATCTCCTAATCAAGCGAATACCGCGGTTTACAACGTCCATAACGAAGTGCATTAAACACCTTGTAATTTCACTTTTCATGCCTGCCACGATTTCACAACGAAACTTCTCTTGCACGCTCGATCATATTAATTCCTCGAGCAACGTTCAACGACTTCCGTCGTTTAAACGTCCTTTTTCCCCCGATCGATTTCACTGAGCGCGTATTTATCTCTCCATTTTTTCCCTCTTCCCTTTTTTACCGTCCTAATCGCTGGAAAAAGTGACGTAATAACAGCCTGTTGGTTAACATGTCGATCACTTAAGTTCGGAACGATCTATCTTTCGAATATTAACCATTCGCGATATTTTTTTTCTTTTTTTTTTTTTTCCAGCAATTCAGATTGATTTATTAATTATCGTTGTTACTTTATGGACTGGCTATTTTTTTTTCTTTTTAATTAATACATATCAATTTTTACCAGATTTGTAGCCTCGTGCAAAGTTTTATGTATCTGAAATGCGATAAATTGCAGAATAATGTCGCTTCATAAATATCCATAAAATTAAAAATAATTATCACGATGTATACTTTTTTTTATCTTCTATTCGACTATTTTAATAATTATCAACTTTTCATCAAGCGTTAAATCTTAAAAATTTAATAATTCGTGTTACTCGTGTTATTTATATTTTCCGAAACGAGTTATTCCGAAAACCAGTTCTTCAAGATCAAACGCGATGCATAATTCATTAAAAAGTAGTGTAAATTCTTGAAATACACGCTGCCGTGATAAAATTCAAAAAATAAACACACAAAAGAGAGAAATAATTCCAATTTTCACATATCATTTACAAATATATCTTCCGGTATTGATCTGTTTCAATTTTCAAAATACCATTTTCAACTTTCACTTCCAATCTCTTTCTTCAACTACAATTTTTACCAAGAAATATAGCTTAATTACTCGAACAATTTTCCCTTCCTGTCATCCATCACTCGTCGCAATTAATTACCAAAGAAATAAAAAGAAAAAAAGTAACAAAGAAAATCGATTTTATCTGCCAGTTCCATTCTCTTGAAATTTCAAGAGAAAGACACACACGTACGCACACACAAAAATTGGAGACGCGTGCATTCGTAAAGGCGGGTCTATCCTTTGCACAGGATAGTTCGTCAAGGAGACCGGAAGCGGCCTACTTCCGAAACGGCGTATAATTTTTTATGCAAAGCCGGGCCTCGATCGTTCCACCTCGAAAACTGTAATTTGTTGGGGCGGTCGTTGGAAGTGTACGGCGCGAGGATACGCGCGGATTCGAGCGCGTGCTCGAAACGCAAACGATCGCAACCTGCCCCCGGAGACGGACTCGATAATTACCTCGTCAGAGGTAAGGCCTTCTTTTCTTTTCTCCTCGGTTCACAGGCTGCTATCCCCATGGACAAGACCCGAGTCCTGGACGCTAACGAGTCCCTTATCTTGGTGTGGAAATCGAGGAAAGGTTGGTAAGGAAGTTGGTGCGCAAGGCTTTTCTCGTTTGTTACCCCTTTTGGTGGCTCAGAATCGTAACGATGATGCAAATCGTGTGTGTGAAATGCTTTGAGATAATCTATATTCGGATCTAGATTCACTCGAATAACGAATTTTGTGGAATAGAGATATAGATTATTATCTTCTTAGAGTTATTGCTTTGTATAATAATGATTGTTACTTGAGTTGTGATATTTGTACATGTATTTCGAGAAAAATTATTCACACGTGTCACAGGTAATTGAAATTATGCTGGTATAAGTTAAATTGCTAATTTTGCAAGCTTGGTGGAAAATTCATCGATGATGATTATTGGTAGATAAGAAGATAAGAATGTGATTTTAAAATTAATGTAAAATTAATTATATTCGTCGTATTTATAAGATGAATGTAATAGATCTCGCGTTTTGACGAAAATTAATTAATACGAGGCGTTCTCCAGTTTCCCTTTCCTGTTCGCGAAAGTAAGAATGTCGGTCGAATATAATTCTTTTTGAATGAACCACGTATAATTTTTAATCTGATCGAAAGAATGGAAGTATGGAAACAAATTTGTCACGAATTGCAAATTGTTTAATTAGAAAACGGTATATTCGATACGAGGATTGCGCGGATCGCAATCGAAACCAAAAAAAAAAAAAAAAGAAAGAAAGAAAAGAAAAATGTAAAATGGAAGGAAAATCGTTTCCTCCTCGAATATTCCGCGATACTTATACGTTATTTCGATGGCCGTATTAAAGCACGTAACGTACGATGTTACAGCGAAACTTGTTTCGTTTCAAATGATCAAACAAGTTACATCTTCTCCAACACGATCATCTTTAAACCACACCCCTCTCCTCTTTTACACTTGATATTCCAACCGCGAGTTCGGGGACATATAACGATAAATTGTTGAAGCCTGAAAATTGTTACGTGTAATTAGAGGGTATGAAGAGCGATATTCTTAAAATATTATCCCTCATTTCACGTCCTCTCGAGCGTTATTTATTAAGATTTCATTTTCTTCCACGTATCTCTGTTCTACGTATATACGTGATTACGTGGAAACAATCAATTCGGTAGAATGTAGATCAGAATCAACGATTGGCAATCTTGAAGTTGTGGACAAAAATTTTTTTATCGAAGATTATCTTGCAAAAAATATTTTAAATAATGAAAAGAGTTTAAGAAAAGAAATTTATCCAAATTCATCTAAAATTCTTTCGATTATTTTTAGTTTTTTAATTGAAAATTACCGATTTTTTTTTCGTTCATTTCATTTTTTAAGTTAAGATGAACATCCTAAGTTTAATATAGCACGACGATCCATCAGAAAAGTATTCTTCCTCGCACGATGATTATCGCTATTTATAACTTAGAAAAGTTTCTTTAATAACGAATCTGAACCGGTATATTATCATACCAACTTGTAACACGTGAACGCATACGGAAAAATCTCTTTCTTCTTTCCATATTTAAATTTCCGATACAGGCTCTGCTTGTCTCTAAGGAAGCTTACATTCTGCGACAAAATGGTGCACGCACACTTTTCATGATTTTCAGCATTTTTTCCATACCGTGCGATATATCCAGATGGAACAATTTCCTTAACAATATAGAAGAAAAATTGAACTAGAGTTTACATTTTTTTCAACGAATTTTACCTGTTCAAAAAGAAAAAAAAATCATTGCCGAACTATCGAAATAATCGTTACACGAGTCATTTTCAAAAAAAAAAAGTGACTTGCATCATTGATCACCTAGCGAATCCTTCGTACGATCTTCGTTTTAAACTCGTTTCGAAAATTCACACCGCCATCATTTTGTCACAAACTGTACCTGGATCGCGCTCGACGAAAATTACACGCACACACCGGGGCAACAAGACCAAAAGAAAGGGGAAGACAAGGTTGAAAAACGAGAGGCTAAAAGTGATAGAAGATATTACACGATTTTCTAATGGTATCATTAAAAGCGATTTTATCGATTAAACGGCGAATTAAATGGAGGACCGCCGTGCCTCAAATAACACGGTGCACGGGCATCATTTCTCTTATCCTGTCGCATTTCTAATAAGAGGAGCTCGGATAGATATACACCTCGTGTTCGATCGTTCCCAACCCGATTTCCCTCTGCCTCTGTATTTACAGCGTCGGCATAAATCTGCGGACCAAGATTCGCGCCGTTGCCCGTATCGCGCTTCTTCTATTTCTGCATCGTCGTGGAAACGACACTTTACGACTGCCGGTCCAATTTGTTTTCCGCCCATCCGAGTGGCGACAAAGAAACGGCTCGGGACGATATTCATTAACGTCGTCGAACGTCTTCCTTTTAAACACGGCCGCCTTTATTAACGACGATTTCTCCTTTCGATTAATCCTATCCGCGTTGTAAATTCACATCCGGCTGATACAGGCCCCATTTCGAGCGATGATTACGATCGAAACGAATGGATAATCGTTTCCACGATGAATTTCAAACGAATGATTTCAATTTTCAATTATTATTTTTATAATATTAAGATTCTCTTCAATGAAAAGTGTATAAATAATAAGTAACAAATAATGTTTTTCTTTCTTGTATTTATGATTCAAAAATTGTTGCAAATGTTTAACTTACAATATTCATTTGCATGTATATCTAACAATAAGAATTGGTTAAGATTAGGTTGATCAGATTAAATGAGGTTAGATCAAGCAATCATCTCCAAATAATTAATTTTGGACAATAATTAATCCATTATCTCAGATCAATAACATCATTACGAATCATCAACTTTAAAATTCCGTTTCTTCCATCTACTCGCATCATAACCTAACCTAACTGAAAATTCAAACGTTACCACACTTTCGTCTCGATCGTGTACGAGCATGGTCGATAAATTGCAAGTCGTCTCCGTCGATAACGTCACCGTTACCGCTCGAACTTTAAACGGTGTTAACCTTTGCCTCGTCCAAGTTAACGATGACAGCCAGATACGTGGACGACCGATGGTTGACAGTGATCGAGGCACCGTGCAGGAAACATCTTTCGATAGGTATCGAGTGTTAACGAAGTCAATAGGGTAATGCGTGTCCTGGTCGAGGACAGGACAATAACCGATTCGTTCGACCGGTTCCATCCTCCACTCTGGATGTCAGTGGTGAGAGGCAGGTGCGACCGTGACTTGCCTTCCTCCCTTCGGTTCACGTAATTACGCTTGCGCGTATCTCTCTTGCGCCCTGTGCGTAAGCACGAGACCCCGTTCTACACGAATGCACGTGCTCGTCTAGCTCGCCATCCACCCGCCTGTATTACCTGACGAGACCGCGTTACGATACGTGTGTACATAACGGGGCCATGTAAGCAACGTGGTGTGATATACGGGGTGGCTTAGCCTACGTGCATCGTGGTTGGATGATTTCTGTGTGACGAGGCTTTGGGAGTGTAAGCGTGAGTTTTTTAGGGAGAGAGAGAAATTCGTGAGAAATATGCTTTGTAAATACGTACGTGCATATAAACGGAGGTTTAAAAATGTGTGAATGTAGTTTTTAACGTATAATTCTAATTTGGGTCGTGAAAGCGATGTTTTGTGTACAATTCACGTATACGTAGAATTGTTTAATTTGAGAATTGTGGATGTAATGTGATTTTTAAAATGTAATTTTAGATTTTCGTGTTTTAATTTTTTTATTTATTTATTTATTTTTTTTTTCCATTTCAGTTTTGACGGAAAATTTTGTATGATTTATATACGCGTGCTCTTTAAAATTGCGTGATTATAATTTTCGAAATTAATTATAAATGATCTAATGACTACTTTTTTTTAATTCTGATTTCAGGTAAGCCTAAGAGAATGTAACTCAACTGGTTTCTCAGAACTGATGGAAATGTTCAAACCGCAGAATGTAATTATCTTTTTATACTTCTTTTTTTTTCTTCTTCTTCTTTAGTAATAATTAAGTTCTTCATAATATTCTTTTAATCTTTACGCATAATATGCACTTTTTCATCACACATAATATTATTTTCATTTAACAATTCACTTAACAATTTTTATTCCATTTATATTTTTTTGTACGACTCGTTAATAAACTCTTATTAATTTTAATTCTACTTACAGCATCTATTCGATTTCAATTTATATATAAAATTATGAAACAGAGTTAAATAGAGAAAACTATATAGTAATTTTATGTAAAGAAAATATTCACTTAAGAACGATGATTTCGTAAGTAGAATTTAATGGAACTGCATCACTCGGAACAACAAGTGATCGTTTCAAAAATATTTCCACCGCGCAACTTATACGCGTTTAATTCAACAATTAACGAACAGTTACGTGTGGAAACCACTTATTGACCCATATGCTCAGACGTTACGTTATCATTTTACGTTCAAAGTTAACTATACCTTCAATAGACATGGAGAATTTCCGCATGAAGTACTTTATATAACGTTTCCATTTTATTTATCCTCTTTGGGAAATAACTTTGGGATATGTTTCTAGAAATTGTTCAACTATCTATATTTCATATAAATGTAATGTTTCCTATTCCTAATGTTTCCTATCATTAATTTAAGTTTCACATTACTTCGTGCCTAATTCACTAATATATTCATTTGAAATTCCACATAATAAATTTCTCTGCACTATTAACCACACAAATGTGTGTGTATATAAAATCATTTCCTCGATTAATAGAATTAATTCTTATTTATTTTCTATCTTTTTTATCTCGATATAACTTATCCAATAAAAGGAAAGAGATAGACGTTGCTTCGTAGAGGTAGCAGATTGCTTTATTTTTTCAATCAATCTAATTTATGAATATGCGTACACAGTGGACGCGTCTGCATATTGAATATATCTTAGGTCACTGCTTCACAACCACCATTGCTTTTCCTTTCATTTTGTTCTCGTTCCATATATTTTCGCCTTACTTTACATATTAAACAAGTCTGTCTATTAAATATGTTAAAACGGCGAACAAAGTGTATATCGAGCGCAACCGATTTACAAGAACACCGTTAACGGCGTGCGAACGATTTTATCGGGGATTGATCCTGTAAAAGTAAAATAATCCTTGTTATAGTGATTAAATTAATAGCAGCAGACGAACAAAGAGGCACGAATAAAGTGGAAGTCGTGGAAAAAATTTACGACCAAGGAGCAAATACAGCTGATAAAAATATTCTTATTAAAAATATTAAATCACGAACGTCGATCAAATCAAATCCGTTATACGATGATCCATAAATCGATAAGATTATTAGAATTTTATTAGAAACATTTCCGATTATATATCTCCAACAACATAAAAAAAAAGAATTGTTCAAAATTACAAACGATGGAAACTCAATCTCGAGCAAGGCATTTCGAAAAATCGGTTGGAATCGGTGCGTGATTTACACACCTTTCGGTGGCGAAATACGTTATATGATCGAAACGGCTTATGCATCACGAACGCGTTAAAATCGAAGCGGAAAGACGAAAGTCAGAGGCGGCGTCCATGAATTTCGCCCACGACAGCCGCGATCGATTCGAAGGGGGTTCATCCCGAACGACACCTCGAAACGAATCGATGGATTTACACGCGACGTGGAAACACTCGCATGCCCCTTTATCTTCTTTAATTCATTAACCCGCGCATATACGGCATATACTCTCCATCACGAACTCCCGCAACGCCTCCATTAGTGCGTATATTCACGTCAGTCTTTACACCGCATTTACAAGTCACGACACGCGGGGTTAACGTTATGCAACGACCCGTCCGATCTCTCTCTCTCTCTCTCTCCCCCTCCTCTCTCTTCTCTCCCTCCTCTCTAACCGCACGCGCATATACGTCGGTGCGCGTACCGCACTAATTCTCACACTAATTCTCGCACTAATTTACCCATGATCCGGATACGCATTCGCATGCATCAAACCGTACACCATGCGCTTGTACCAACACGGACGAGGCGTTGTATCCCCCGCTCTCTGTGCACTCTATGAATACAATACCAAGAGTGTCCGTATACAGGGTGGGCTCGAAACGCGTCTTCATTTTGATTTCATATCTGGAATTTCGCGATTCCGTGTCGTCAAAGTTTGTGCGATGTTTTGGAAAATTTCGTTTCAGAAGAAACGATGATGTGAAGGGAAATATTAATCAAATATTCGAATATTTCATATTCGAATTATAATGTCAAAGTGTATGCTTTTATGGTACATGTTTGACGAAGTTGGACAACGTGTGAGAGTAGAAGGGAAAATTTAATTAGTATTTTGTTTGAATTGACCGGGTTCGTATAAAAATAATATCAGCATTTATCCAGACAGAAATCGTCAATGATTCGATTTTTAAATTTGTTATCGTTCGAACATCCATGGAATTTAGATTTGTTTAAGAACGAAGCGGGAAATTTAATCGCATTATCAAACGATTTACGTGTATTTTACTATTCACCAACACTTTTATATTTCCTTCCATTTAATGAAATAAAATTGTTGCACCACGGATTAAAAATTCTATCTTGTATCGTATTATCGGTTCACCCAGTATACGAGATGTATATATATATATGTACACGTATGGGCCGCCATAGAGATGATTTCGATCCTCTTGGAAACGATCGTGCTCGCCTCCATTTCTCTCCTCCACCATGTATCCGCCACGAACATCTTTTCGTCACTTTCATTCGTATTTGCATTATGCTAGTACACGGGTATCACGGATCGTAAAAAGATACATCGCGTGTCCCGCTCGTAGCGGATGGTAATCGATGCCCATGGAATTTACGAGCTCTAATAACGTCGCTTTGCCCAGGTGGTCGAGCAACCATTATGGCCAGATTATCAGGATCGTCGACCAACAGGATCGGATGAAAGTGGATTCGAAGGATGTTCTTTTTTTTGAGGAGAGGGGGGGCAAGGAGAGGGATTTGACCGGTTTTCTTCTTTTTCGCATCCTCGATAACAATTCCTCGTGGAGGAAAATCTTTTCTCTCCTTTTCTTTTCTTTTCGATTTGCGTGATTTTTGACTCGCGTATCGTAATAGATCGAACTGGTGGAGATACGCGGGCAAATTGAAAGGTTCGCGAGCCATAAGCAATTTAGGAAGTCATTTAGTTTCATGAGATTTTGTAATAATTGATTTACACCACCTTATGCATTCATGGAGATTGAATTTTTTGCTCGCCTAAAATTATGCGTTTAAAATATATTCTCTGCGATCGAGAATCTATTTTTACGTTTTTTTTTTTTATTAAATTTTGTAATTTATTCTCAATTGTGCTTATTCGTTTTTGAAAAATTTCTAAACTAATAATATATTTCAGCAAAGTATAATTCGCGTGCAGATATGATAAATTATTTTATTTTGAAAAAGAGAAAAGAAGGATAAGTTATAATAATAATAATAATAATAATAAAAAAAAGAGAACATATTATAATTACATTTAACTATAACAAAGTAATTAAATTCAAATAATTAAATAATTTAATTAAACGCAGCTAAAGAAAGAATGAACGATGTTGTTCGTTATATTTTATTTAATTAAATCACGCGCATAATTGCCCCAAAAAATTAGCCACGCAACAAGGAGGCACGTGTTATTACCGCGTAATAATAAAATAATTACAATTACGATTAATTAAACGCAGTTACAGAAAAAATTCCAATACTTATTACATTCATCATCGCCATCTTTCGTCACGAATTATTACCAATTAATATTCATAAAATTTTTTCTTTTATTCAACAAAGATGATCACGAATATTATATAATTAACTACGCCTTAAATTCTTTTCTATTATAATCGATTCAATCGATAAACAGCGATAACAGCGAATGATGCGATAATATTCTACGACATGTTGCAAAAATTCCTGTTCGTTCGACATTCATTCAAACTCCTTCCTCGGCTCACCATTTCGCCTCCAAGTCGCGTGGAAATTATTCATCGATGGTCTCGCCCTCTATATCGCGTGTCATCCCCTGCGCATACGTGCGCTTGTGCCTGCGGATTCGTGGCGCGATACAGCAGAGTAGAGAGAGAGAGAGAGAGAGATGGCAAGATACTCATCGTCCACGATATTGTTGTCTTCCGATTACATCGGACAATGGGTCCATTTCCGGAAGTGGAGCGGAAATTGTGCCTCCCAGCGTGACAGGGATGGCGCACGCAGCCACGTTCGGCGACGTCTTCGAGAGAAATGCAATTTCGGCCATCACCAAGGTGGAAGCCGGAAATTGAAGGGATCCATTGTCCGTGATCTGTACGCGATACAACGGTTTTCGTGTTTTTCTTGTTGAAAATTTAGAAAATTTTCTGGACTGGGTGTAGAGAGAAGGAGGTAATTTATTTGATAAGGAAGTGGTGGATTTAGATAGATTTCTAGAGGAGAAGAAAACGATTTATTTCGTGAAGAATAATGAAAGTGGATGGACTGAGATTGTTTATTTAAAACATCGATGTAACGGAATGATTATAACAAAATAGTAATTATTATAAAGAGAAGAGGAATATGAGATCGATCAGTCGTTTTTTTCCTGTGCAAGTTACTGCGCAATAATCATGCTTTCAGAAATTGGTACTTGAAATACTATTTGAAACAAGCCACCAATCATATTGCTAACCAATAAATAACATTTCAAAAGCACATGGGAACATTTAGGGCGATCGAAATTTGATTAAAAATTTTCAAATTCAATCCCGTCCTCGTGGAGAGAATGTTTTTTAAAACTCGACAAAAAGAAAAAACTCTTCGTAAACAAACGATTCTTCCCCAACAATGCATCCCAGAGATTAGAGAGATCTTCCTCGTACCGAAAAGGGTACAGTAGCTGCCGGCAATATTCTAAACTAAATAGCGAAACGTTTAACAACTTTTCGAAGTTTACCCGTCCACTTTATCCAACGCGACTCAAGACAAACACCCGACCCGATGTTTCATCATTATCGCGACGCTCTTAACGAACCAGCAAGAGGAGGAGGAGGAAGAAGAAGAAGAATAAGAAGAAGAAGAAGAATAAGAGGAGGACTCTTGCTGAAAGGGCGAATCTTGTTCGAGGTCTCTGTTCGACATTAAGCCGCCGACACGAGCATGGAATGTGACGAACTGTTGAACAGCGAGGGCCTTTATTCTCTACGGTGTCGCGACACGCGCGGAATGCCGGTTCTTCTCCCCCTCCCCCCCCCCTCCTGCGAAACTGCGAAGAGAGACAAAAGGTCTTGGTCGGCTTGGTCACGGCCCTTCGAATGTGTGCATAATTTATTCTCATAAACTCGGAAGCTCGCGTGGCCTTTAAACGAAATAAAGACATCGGCTGTGCGTCTTTTCACCGGTGCATGCATGCGCTTACGAGCGTGTAAGCGCATAAACTCGCACGACCATCGCCGCGTGCCATTTATTAGCAATTGTAATGAAACGCCTGTTGCAACGATAATTTAGAGTTTCTCTCGCAACAGTGCGAGCCATTAAGCCTCTCTCCTTCCTCCTCTCTCTCTCTCTCTCTCTCTCCTTCCTTTCTTCTTCTTCTTCTTCTTTTTTTTCTTCCTTTCCCCGAGTTTATCCTTCCCTCCCCCTTCTCCTTCTCTCGCTCAGCTTCGATTCTCGCAGCGTATTTACAGGCCACGGCGCCAACCGAGGCGAGCGTACCGTCTAATGGCAGTGCAAATAGTTTCTATTGAATCAGTGGGATCCCCTTAGTCGCAGCCATCTTGCTTAGAATTTCCTGCGTGCCCTCTCGCGGTGCTATCTCGCGCGCGCGCCTCGAAAAAACGCAAATTTCCTGCCCGCCTATTTGCCATCCCATTAAAGCCAATGAAGGCGCGTCCTCTTATTTTGCCATGAAACTGTCTGACCGGTTATCCTGTCTTGGGATCCTGCGCGGAGGAGCAAAGACCTTTCCTCTTACACCCGTTAACGGGACGATTTTTCGAACGAATGGACGACGCGAAACACTGACTATTTCTCCTCGAACGAGTTTTGAAAATTATTTCTTCGTGGCGGGTGAAGAAAATACGATTTGTGATATTTGAAATTTTTTCTTTTTTTTTTCAACGTTTAAAGGCATTGATCTCTTTTTTTTTTTTCTTTGGTGTTAATTATTCGTGAGGATAGTATTCTGGATTCGAAGGTGAGATATTTCATAAGCAGATTTTTCTTTGCAGAGAAATAGTACTCGATCGAGAATTTTCATTTCTTTTTGGAAATAATTTTTATCATGGATAAAAATATGTGTATAGCGTTAAACGAATTTATTGTTGATGAACTGAAAAGAATGAATAATTTTAATGTAACGATATAGATAGCAGTGTAGTGTAGATCAAAGATATTTACTTGTTAAAAAATTGTAATCAATCAGAAAAGATCAAGAAGTCATGGTTATTATTTTAGAATACGACATGTGTCGTTTAGAAAATTCAATAAAGTTTACACATTTTTGAATTCATTTTATAAAAATCAATGAACCATCCATCATAAAAATTAAGCGTTATTGTATATGCTGAGATGTTAAGTGATATCAGTCCGTTTCTGTTCAGACAAAAATACCACTTTACATCGCAGACTTTAATTCCACTTATTTTTCGATTATTCTGTATTTTATATTCAGTGTACAGAAATTCTTTCGAAAAATTTGTATACTCGATTTGTATACTTCGATTTCAATCTACGTACATTTAATACACAATTTAATTGCTTGACATCCGATATTGATGATACGATTATTTATAATTTATTGTCTCGATTTAAATAGAGAAATAAAGAAGTTTTTAGTTATAATCGTATCGAATAATTAAAAGTTCACAAGAAAAATACGATGAAGTTATAAATTAGCATGGAATTTCATACGGTAAATTGAATTGGTAATCACTGTTTCGCAGCCAGGTAAGGTATTAATTGCTCGAGCTGATTACTAAAATGAAACATGGTTCGATATTGTCAACGGAGAAGGAATATTGGACCGATCGATAAATAAACTGAGTAATTATTATCGATAAATAAACCCGGGGATGATAGTGAAACGAGTCAAGGAAATACGACGAGCACAAATTGCCCTACGATAAAACTTTTTTGTTTGTTATTCGAAGTTTAAAAAGGGAATTTAAATTGAAATAATAAATTGTAAACTTGCGTCGTAAATATCTCGGACCACGAGCGGTTGAATTGTTTATTAAATATTCGTAGATTAAAAATTGTTAAGATATTTACTTAACAGATTATAAGAGAGTAAAATCTACTACGAGTATCGTTTAATTAACGCATCGATCTTCGTTCGTGAAAATACTGTCACAAGAACAAAAAATGGATATGGAAAGAAAATACAAAGATCCGTACAATTGAATCCATATCCTGTTTAAAGTTGGATCTCGATTAATCAAGAGATGCTTATTTATCCAAGATAAATCGATATTCGATAATAAGCTGTTGCAAAACAGGTTACGAATGTGAATTGATGAACAAGTTATAAATTGAAAATACTTTTACATAAGGTAGGAGGATAATCATATATGACTTGTCACTTGATTAATAAATGATAAAATTCACTTGTGAAATCCCGTTTATTTTATTATTAAATTTATAGTTGTTTATAAAGAAAATTTATCAATATTAATAGCGTTTAACTTACGCCTTTTTATTCATTTTATTATCCAATTTTTCATATCTATTATTCTTATTATATATCGCAAGATAACTGAAATTAAACTGCTCCAATACAAAATGATTAAATATTATTATTAAAATTGATTCGATCGCAAAAACCATTCGCACATTTCTAACGAATACTAAAGTTTGATAATTGACAATGTTAATCCTGTTTAATTATTCGCCATCTTACATCTTTCTTCGCTTCTGAACAAAAGCCAAGATAATCCAGATCCCGAGTTGAACGAGTTAATCGGATAATCTCGAGTTTCTTCTACTCTGCACGATAATTAAACACGGAAGAAAATTGTAGATCGGTTTAATCCGCCATCTCGATGACGACTCATTATCATCAGGCGTGTCGCGAGAAGATCTTACAGAGAACGCGAGGGTGGCCTGTTCCCGTTCGTTTTCACTTGCGAGCAAATCGAGTATAATTCGAAACGCCACGCCTTCGAGTGTACAGTTTTAATAACGCTGCGATATATAGCCGTATTATTATAATTTAACCGTGATCGAATCGTTTTTGTTCTTCTTCCACTGCGACTTCCATTTCCGGGATCTCGATCGAGCCAAGAGAAACTTTTTCTTTGGAGTATGATCGTGAGAATACTTTTTCGTTCTATTAATTTTATTAACGAATTTCTTTTCTTCGTTTTATAGAATTTTTCTTTTTTTCATCGTACGAGGATGATAAAGAATATCGATCGAGGTGTATTTCGGAAGGAAGATTATTATTATTATACTGTCACAAGAGACGACATGGTGTTGTTCGCCGTGATGCTGAACTGGCCATTGTAATTGTAGTTGTCGTGTTACACAGACAAATATATTAGGCCATTAATTAACCGTATGTTGGTTAGAACGTAGTTAAATTGGCACTAGAATGTTAATTATTGCATCCCAATGGCCTCATCTGTTGCACAGCTTGCAATAACTTGTACGTCACACGGTAACTTAATCTCGCGAGATTAGCGTGTAAGCTGTGCGGTCGAAACATGTTGCAAACTGAAGACCTTAATCAATTTTACTCGTATGCTGCCTTCACAGATCTCGAAGCCCGATTTCCCACATATTTCTAATATTTTTACGTGTTTATTATTAACCGGTCTCTCGATAATGGAAACTACGCCACTCAAAGAACGAAAACAGAGATATTCATTTATATCCGAACGAATGAAATGTATCCAGATAATATATCGATATTATCGAGAAATAGAGAAAGATAAAGATAACACCGTATCCGATCATCAATGACCGTTTACCTTACGAATCTATATCTATGTCTAGCAAAAAAACCACTAATTAACACGTCACGTGTGACATGACATCGTAGACGATGAAGCTGTCCAGCTTCATCGAGATTGGTGGGCCAGTTAGTATTTCATTGCCGTCTGTTCAGTGACCTTCGAGGACTTGGGGAGGGGATTGGAGGCGAGCCCCCATGGCGCATATCCGGTCGTGTCTTTGGTCTCTCCGCTGTCAAAGCTATCTTCCCTCCGCTGTCTGCCGATTAGCGTTCCGTGCTAGCAATAAATTGTCTCGAACAGGGCCGTGCGCCAGCCGACGCCATTATGCGTGCGTGTACCCGCGTGGACCCGCGTAGGATCGCGTCAAATGTAAACAAGCCGCGTGTACGCACGCTCGCGTGGTATCGCCGATAATTGGCGTAATCACCTGTAAACAGCTAGTTTATCCTGTCATTATGGATTTACCAGCGCGCGCACGGTTAATGAATAGCTATGCGCGGCTCGGAACATCGTGGATTCATCCTTGTCTCATCCTCTTACAGGGCTCCTCTTTATTTTTATCTTCTTATCCCTTTTCCTCTCTTCTGGGTCGAACTGTCTTGCTTTCACGCGTGGACGATTCGTTTCGCGATCGCCTATCTTGTCTGCTGTTCGACTGGAAATTTATTGGCATCGCTTATTGAATCGATATACGTATATGCCGATGCTTGCGAGGTGTTATTGAAAATGTAAATTTTGTAGAAATTTTTCAAATGGTAGCCATTGATTACACTTCTCTGTATTTATAATCCAGTTAATTTTTTATTAAAATTTAGGAAAGAAACGTTTTTAAGATTCCTTCTGTACGAATCATTGCAATAATTGTTACTTTTTTTAAATACGAAACACGTGGAAAATGTTATTATTTCGTGAAAGCAGATAAATAATAAATTTTTTTTCGCGTTAGAAAAGAGAAAAATATCTTCAATATTTCATCGTATCCTTCTGTTCTCGAACTTCAACGGAAAAAAAAAAAAAAAAAAATATATCACCAGATCAATTGGAATAATATTACAACGGCAACTGCTTCGTACGCGGTGGCCGAAAGTAAAACAAACGAGTCGGCGCGCAATCTGTCGGCCAATCTGAAATTGGAATGACATCGGTAAACGGATACAGTGAATTTTAATCGGAAATTCCATGTGAAACCGTAGATTTCGGAGAAGGGCCGCCCTTTTAAGATGATCGTAGGTAACCTCAGCCCAGCCGAGTTGGCTCGCACGGGAGGGAAGGGGGCGGCCCAACCCCCTCCGGTTTCATTGCGCCGCACCAGTTCTGAATCGAAACCTGCGCAAGATTAAATTTAATCGAAATTGCCGTCTTGAATTTCTTTCGCAGACCACACGGGTGTAATGTAATCTCATACTTGGGTCGAATCCTTCTCCTCCCTCTCTACGCGCTATCCTTCCATCTTCCTTCCATTCCTGCTCTATATTCGCCCGCCTTTATAGCTCGGCCTTCTTTCATCCCTTTCTTGCTCTCCGTCTCGGCCGAGAGCACCGGTGTATCGCGCGTGATCCTAATCAAATTCGTGTTGTGCGTACGTGGTCGACAGAATTATTTTCCGACAACGTGGGAAAAAGATTATTGTGATTTTGTGTTGCTACCGATTTACGTGTACAATTTATTTTTTAAGCGTCGGTAAAAATTTCTTATGGAATCACATCATTATTGTTGGAGACCTTCTCCAGTGATTTTTCACAGTGGTGATCAAAAGTGGTGAAGAAAGAAGAATTTACAAAATTTTTCGATCCGAAAGATTTGTCGAGCTGGACGAATTTAAATCGTATATATTGCGAGCACGCTTTCGTCCGAGGCTGTACATTAATCCAGCTTCGCGTAATTATTGATTGCATAGTGGCATACGGGGGTTCGATAAATGTTGGCGTGGACACACGCGCGCCGGCTGTGTTCGTGTGAGAGATGGGCTCATCCCGCGCGAGCTCACGCACACACCCTCTCCACCGTCTATTGTACACACGGACGTGGAAACGAAGCTGGCTGTTATCCGGGGTTGATTGGCCGCGGTGGACCCTTGCGGTGGAATATATATATACGTTCGATGAAACGGAGAGGAAGTAAAGGGCAAAAGTCGGAAGAAAAATTGTAGAGAAGTGGTTGTCGAGTAAGTTGGTAAATTTGAAACGTTCCTTTCTTTCAGGATTGAAAAAGGGTTAAAGGGTTATTTATTAATTATTCATGCAACAATATTTTTCCACAATATTTTCACTTTATCAAGGATATGTTTTAAAGATAAAAATTAATCAAATTGCAAGGATTAAAATTCCATAGTTATTTTCTTGTAAGAAGAATTATATAATGGAAAATAATATCTCAAGGACTCAGAAATTATGAATGGGATCGAGATTTTCTTGAAAATGCGTGCTATGCCCTTATATCCAGCTCACGTAAGAACGAAGATAGATAACCGATCAAAAATTACTCTTTTCTTCACACGACGATATCTCGGGAACCGAAAGTCGTATCGGGATAAATGAAGGAGAGTTTCAAAGGATAATGCTCTTCTCTTCTAATAATCCTCCATTCTTTATCCAAAACTCGCTATCTCCGGAATTATAACGATTCAAAGTTTTTTTTAATTTTAATCGAGCATTTGTCAGTGCTTTGGTATAATTGTCAATAGCAAAAAAAAAAAAAAAAAACAATGTTAAAAGCGTTTTACTTTCGTTTCGAAAAATCATCAACGAGTGGTTGTATCGAGTATAAAGAGCCCGTGCGATTAAATGAACGCGTCACGTTCAAGTATCAAAGTGGAATTGCTCGTTCCGACAACTGGAAATTCGATCACACCTTGTCGTGTTGCGTAGGGGCTGCCGGTTAAGGAAAGTGTACACGATCGGTGAAACGAGGAACGGTGGACAAAATTCTCTGGTGAATCGAGGATTCTTCGGGGTTCCTCGCTGTCCACTGACCTCGTTGCACCATTCTGCATCGAGAACTCGATGCGTCGATACAACGATCGCGCGCTAATGTCAGCCTTAGTGTGTTTACGTTTTATTTTCGTCAAGTTTTCCGCATTGGTATAAACCGGTCCCCGTCCCTCGAATCGGAAGTATCAATGGTCTCTCTGCTTGTACGTGTTTGTTGCCTACTTTCACTTTCTTTTGAGAAAGAAAAAATTATCGGCTGGTCTCGTTCGTTGTTTATTTTATTATACGCGTTTATTTATTATTTTAAGTATTAATTTTAAGTATTAATTTAATCGGACGATGAATCGAATATTTAGAAATTGGAATATCTCTACGACAATGGATAGTTGACAGTGGATCGCGCGAAGAAATTTATTCAATTTATTCTCCATTCGTCTCGCGATAAAAAGAAAGAAAAGTCTCTTTAATCGATTCTTTCCATCAATCAACACAACGTACCAAACACGATAAATATAAATGCAAGAAGAACAACCGCTCGTCGAATTTCGAATTATAAATATTCCGATCCACACAGTTTTCTGCAGACATTTTCCTCTGGACGCGTTAATCCAACACGATCGATCAATAAACGTCGCGAAATAATTACCACGATATCCGATGGCGAACGATGGTTGAAACAATGAAGGGAGAAAAGAGGGGGAGAGAGAGAGAGAGAGAGAGAGAGAGGGGGAAAAAGAAAGAAGAAGAAGAAGAAGAAGAAGAAGAAGAGGGACAGTGGTGAAACAGCAATTTCCATCCGGTGTAAAACAGAGTGGTTAGTCCGGAATACGGATTGCACGCGATGACGAGGTGGAAGTGGCAGTGTTGTTTTATGCAGATGAAGCGTGCACTTCATCTTCGTCAGAAAGTTGGAGGAGTTTTGTCGTACGACAAAACAGGGGGCGCACCTGTGCGCCGATAGAATCTTCCCGGCCGATTAACTTTATCTAAAAATCATTAAACTCGCGTGGAAACAAGAGCGAGGCAAAAGGGATCGTGCACGCCCCCCCGTTCCATCCGAGATCGAAATCTTAATACCGATTCGTACGTGAAACTTTGAATCGAAACTTTGTTTTACGCGCTCAGCAATTTATCTGATCTGTTCATGCTTCTGCATAGAAGAATATGTCCCCCCACAAGCAGTGGTATTTGTTTAACTAGATTTAGAGGGGGGGAGGGGGAAGGGAGAGAGGGTTGGAATATTTTCCCTTTCGATTGTGAATGTAATAAAAAAAATTTCGAACGATTCGATATTTTTCTTCGATTGAATTGAAGTAATTCAAAATTGAGATTTTGAAGTAATTTTTTTTCTTTCTTTCTTTCTTTCCAAAAGAATATTTTCCTTCGATTTGAAAATATTTTCGGAAATTACAGAGTAATTTCGCAACGCGAGTTTTGCAACAAGATATTGGATGGAAATACAATTCGGCAGGAAATGTAAAATTAAAAAAAAAGTAGTTATTCGTTTTCGTATTGCTTCAATTTTATTTCTATAAGATTTACTTCAAGCTTGGTGTACGAATGACTACGTTACATTGTGCAATCCTGTATCTTGTTTTCCTGCGATAAAAAAATTAGTATTACATATAATTATATATTGTAATCATTAAAAGAATCATTAAAAGAAATCGAAAATCCTTGGTCTTTTCTCAGACATTTATTATAATCTAATTATGAAAGTCTAATTACGAGTGAACAGATTAATAGATTAGTATATATCAACATCTTACTTATTACACTGTACTTACACAATATCGCCTCTTATGTGCTGATACTTGAAAACATAAAGTATGATAAGTCGATTATCGAGATCAACTTTTTTTCAGATGTCAGTTCAAAATTCAATTTCATTATACAACCTTGTTGTTTGCAGCTTGTGCGAGATTAAAGATAAAAAACAAGCCAACTTACGCTTATCAAACACAATTTGCACATTCATGCTTTTGACACGAGGGGAATATAATCTCATATTTTCATCGACGGAACAAACGTGAAATATATACATCATTTTTTAAAGAGAAAAGAAAAAGAAATTATCTAATCAATAAACTAATCATAAACAAGCTTCCCTTTTTCTTTCCCTTTTCACAATCTCCAATTTAGAGAAAAAGGCCAAGCATTCACTGCACACGAAATACTGGCACTTAATCAAAAGAAAATTGATCGAACCTAGATTCCAACAATTTCCACTCTCCGGAGAACGAAGACAATACACGCTTACAATTCTACATTTTAACAACCCCGTCTTCCTTTTCTCCAAATAAAAGCAAAAAAATAGAGAAAACAAAAGAGAAAAAGAGTCAAAGAAAAATGCAAAAGGAGATTTCGATTTTAAAAGTTGGCCCCGGTGAATGAATCCTCCTCCTCCTCCTCCTCCTCCTCCTCCTCGACGAAGGCGAGGACGAGGCTCTTGAAATCGCGAATGGAAACGCGAGCCAGGATCTATATTGAGGATCTACAGCGGGTTGCATAACAATGCCGGGCAATGTTACCTTCATGCATAAGTATCTATGCAAACCCAATAGCGATCCTGAAGAGGCAGGACGCGCTGCGAGATAATATTTTCATATGAATACAAATGGCCCTCTATCCTCTATCTCTCTCTCTCTCTCTCTCTCTCTCTCCCTGCGCGATATCCCCGTCCTTTTCCAACCCACGGCCAACAGTATCCGCAGGGTCGCGGAATGCTTTTCGTCGTAACGGCTGCCTCGACTATTTCCTCCGCCAAGAAGTTGCGGAATCGTTTTACTTTCTAAAGGGGAGGGGGGAGGGAGGCTCTCCCCTCCTCTCCGTTAAAAGGAAGTTTCTGCCGCGGGAATAACGCGTTCCCTTCGTCTCTCGGCGTTTAGGCGCGAGCGTAAATCTTGGACGAGCGAGCCGCTCCCGGAAACGGGCTCGGCGAGGAGCGTGTTCCAGACGCTCCTCTCGTGATTTTTCATTGTTACGCTCTTTCTTGGCTTCTCTTTTTTCTTTCTCTCTCTTTTTGGAGGAAGGAAGGAAGGAAGTGGTGGCGGTCGATCGTCGAGGAAATATTCGAATCGCGCGCTCGTTTCCTTTCCCCGCAAACGTCATTTCGTTTGAATGAAATGATCGTGGTTGAATCGGTAGATAAAGAGGGTTTGGAAGTAGGATTAGGTGGATAATATTTAATATTGCTTCGATTATATTATTTTTTCGCGTTATTATTATATATATATATAATTAATAACAATCTTGTGCGTCAGTTAATTTCTAATTAAGAAGCGATTGAATAAGAATGGAATTGTTCGATATTCGACTAGGCTCTTCCCGAGAATTCGAGGGAATTATTCCCTCGAGCGATAGAGAATGGACGTGTGCAGGGGAATGGATAGGTCAAAGTTTAAATCCTGAATTAAATATATCAGGTTTAACGGTTCAATTTAATTTATTATGCTTAATACGTTTATCGATTTAATAATAACTCAATTCGTGTATAACTCGTGAGATATACTTTTACAAGCTAACGTATACGATTATTCGTAAAAGCATTAATATTTCCAGGAAAACAATCGTCGCACGTGGAGAAATCACGTTTACGTCGTAATCAAAAGGAGAAAAGAAAAGAAAAGAAAAGAAAAAAAGAAATTAATCTCTCGATATTATTTCTCTGAAACTCCTTGAGGAAAATAAGAAAAACGAAAATTCGCGATAACAGCGATAACGCGATAAACGATATAATGAAAGGAAACAAGGATCTCAATTGAATATCAAGTTAATTACCGTGAATCGTGCCACACCTCCGTTCGATTCATACATCGATACACCTGTAAACATATTAAACATATCGGCATAAATAAGACGATTGTACACGGTGAACCCTGAACGATCCTGCCAACGGCCAACCATTTCACCACCATTCATAATTCACCGTCGAAATTGCTATATCGAGGCGGAATTGGTTTTCTCGAGTCGATGCATTAATTCCCGCGTAATCGAGCCTCGTTGTTCCTCGAATCTAAATTGATCTCGATAAGGCTGCCATTCAGACGCGACAACCGCTTTTATACGCAACGAGGCACCGACACCCGTAAATCATACATCGACTCGCGGACAGTTAGCACAACGCAAGGGGGAAATTCTTACGAGTTTTTCCTCTTTGCGCTTTTTTCTCTTCTTCTTCTTCTTTTTCGTCACGAAAAACACACATCTGATCACACGTGGAAGGACGAGGATCGATGCAAAAGCGATAAGTGTGCAATAAATTGTTCGCTCTTTTGTTCGTACGCATTACGCCGCGACAGGGACCGTAATTATCTCACTGTCAATTATTTGCATCAGCGGCGATGTGGAAATTCTAATGATCAACCGGACTGGTTTGTGTCGTTTAATGCCCGGTCTTGTGAAACCCGCGATGCAGATTAATGTTTCCTTCTCGTGCCCGTTTCTCTGCACGCCCTCGCTGCCCGTCAGCTCTTAATAATTACCAGTTGTCAATTACCCGGTCCCCGTGTCTCCTCGCGTAATCTTGCTTATCGGGGGAGATTGAACGAGGCAACTTGTTCGCGATTCGTTGAACCGAAATTGATGATTTTAATCTGGGATAAAAATATTTGATGGTTTGTAGAATCGTATCAGTGTCACGGGTAGCAGTCTTATTATTATCCTTCGATCTTCGAAACCTTCGAATTCGAATTCGAATTTGTTGATAGGTCTGTTCTGAATTTTCAACTTTCGTAATAATGATTGAGAGCAAACGTTTCCAAATTTTTAAATGGATCGAAATCTTTTAACGATTTATCTTAGTTTTTTTCCAAAATTATTTCTATTAATTTAAAGATAGTAGATGGAATTAATCAATTTAATCATTTTCTCCAATATGAGCAATAATTTCCAATTTCCAAAATTTTTGTATTTCGAACACCGTACGATTCCAAGTTTCCCCGACCAAACTTCGTCATGAAACAAAATCATTAAACGAAATTTCTGCAAAATCGTACAAAATGATAAAACGTGATCCATTTGAATATTTTCACGTTAATTAAATGAAGAAAACGTTTACACGCCCTGTATATCCTAATTTCTTAAAATCTCCTCTTGAAATCTCACGTGTATCCCTGAAATCTCTGTAACATCTCCATTTCCAAGAGCTCGTCGTTTTCAACATCGTATTACGCAGTTCTCCGAAGCCTCGTCGAAAAATCCGTGGATAGCCCATCGAGCCGGTGGGAAAGGTCATGGATATGGACGTTTCGTGCGCGGGAGAGGCCGCGAAAAGTTGTTTCGGTGTTTTCTGCGGTCTCGCAGTAATGAAGGTGGGAAGAAGGCAGTTCGAGGCTTCTTCGTGTCGGTCGGTGGCGGGTTTTCCAAGAAACGTCGAGAAGAGAAGCAAATAAATATATTCCCCGAGTGTGCATAGCGTAGATGTAAACGAAGGTATCGAGATAAATCTGGCTAGCAACGTTTTTTAATTAACGACAATAAGACGTCTGTGATTTTTCAAAAACTATACGTATCTCGAGAGAAAAGAAAGATGATGAATTATTCAACAGTTTTCGAACATAGCCATAGTTTTCTAATGTGGTTTAAAAATTTTGAAGAAAATCGAAGAGCTTAAAGAATCTGATAGTAACATTTGGATGGAAGAGGATGGAATTTTGGAAAATTATTATTTTGTAAATATAAGATAAATATATTCTTTGTCCATTCGCTTTCTAACAAGCAATTTTTATTTTGTTATCTCTGTGTTATAAACTTGCTCAAAAAAAAAAAAAAAGAATCTTTCCGTCGACAAATTAGAAAATCGAATTACAAGGTAATCACGGAAGAACGGAAATCGTTTAATCGTTTCTCACGAAACGAATTAAATTTTGCGCCGAATCGATCGGTCGTGGCGGAATTTTTACAAGGTGAGGGCCCCTCTTGAAACGCGATCGTGAGAATGCTACGCGTACGAAGGGGACGAATTTTATTCCCTCGAAGAGGTACACGGTTAGTGACAAGGCGAAACCCATTAAAACGGGTGGCTCCTCGTTCTTTTCCTACTACTTCCTCGACAACGTGGCCCCGCGTCCAGCCAACGCTCGATTTCTTGCCGCCTTCGGATTAACTAGAAGGCATTTAGCGCTCCTGCTAATTGCTAGCAAGTATTCCCTTCACGGTGCACCGAACGTTTAATCGATTCGTAGGAATCGCGCGCTCGATCGCGAGTCCGCTCATTGTCCGCGCGTCTTTTCGCTCCGTTTTCGAATCGCTGCTAAATTGGATTTAATTGATTTCGCCGGCTCGATTCCAGCTGTTCCCTTCCTAACCTCTTGTAACTCTCTCTCCTCGTCGGAAAAAAAATGTTCGATTTCGTTTTTGTTTGTTTTTTCGTTTTTCTTCTTTCTCGCGGATGAAATATCGGATGTGGATAAAAATAATCGAAAATTTTATGTATGTCGTATATATGTAACGCATAAATTTGATTTTGCAAGTTACGTGAAAAATTCCTTAAAACGATGTATATCCAATAATATAACTGATTTTATAAGACTCTGTTTCAAGAAAATCAATGCCCGTGTATAATTTTTTTATACGCATATATATATATTTGATAACGCGATATTCTTTCAACTTTTCCCCGAATGAAAATAATTGTTTCTAAAGTAAAACTTTCGGCCGCCGAGTTATTCGAAAATGAAGAAAAGGAAGGGCAACAGTAGACTCTCATAATTAAAAGTTGCCCTTGGAATCTTTTATTATCGGAAATACATTTAAATTCCTCGCTCAACCTCTCCAATATCCGCGGCTAATATCGCTTTAATAATGTAACTTTCGGCTTTGTACAGGCCGAGGAGGACAGCCACCAAGGTCTTGTAAACACGTCCTCAAATGCGGCAATGTTACTAATATTGACGGATAAAGGAAGAAGGTCGAGGGGGGCAGGTGAAAGCAATCCTCCCCCTTCTTTCTTTCTTCGTTTCACTTTCCCCTTCTCTTTTTTTTTTCTCTCGAGGCCCAAGAAAGCCGAAGTAATAAGAGCGGCCTAAACTCCGTGAATCCTTTTATTAATCCGCGTGGCGGGATTGGATTTAAAACCATCCCCGTTTCCAACCCTCGTTCCTTCGAAGGAGATCCGACGAGACTGGGACTTACCGACTCGACGTAAATAAAACGGTTCATATCGCTTATTTTTCTTCTCCGTTTTCCTCTCTTATTTTTCTTTCTTTCTTTTTTCTTTCTTCTTTTTTTTTCTATCGGTCGAACTTATTCTGCTGTACTTTTTGAATTGTTTAATTATTAAATCTCGTTGATTTAAAATTATTAGCACATATTATTAGAATTTGTCATTGTTACATGTTTCATGCGGAAATTTTGATTAATTTTCAATATTTGACGATATCTGAGCAGTTTCTCAAAATTTACATAATTTAATTGTTATCAATGTAAAATATCAATGGATAAAACGAGTATGGATAAAAAAAAATTCGTGAGTACAGAATTTCAAAATATAATTGATATAATTATTCTTGTTGATTTTATATTTATGCCTAACAAAAAAATATATTTACAACAAATATTATTGTTAACGAAGCAATAATTTTCGTCGAAACGTATAAATTTGAAAACCATTATAATACACGAATAGTATTACGAGGAATAAAATTGTAATTGGATAAATATTTGTAATTAATTTCGAAAATTATTCAAAATCAATATCATTTATCGATATACAATAGTATATAGATGTGAGTGGTGGATAATATACATACAAATGAGACAAACAAAAACGCGATATTAATCCTTAATATTTCATCGAAGATCAAAGGGTGTGCATCTTTCGGCATACATATCTCGCTCGAACGCACGACCATTCCATTTTATGGAATGGAAGAAGATTCAGACGATAATATAAGAAATTTCTCGTTCAAAGAGCGGAAGAGAACAGTACATTCTTGTCATTTCTTTGATCTTTCGATGCAATGACTCACGTTGATAAAAGAATACGATCTACCCTCTCGAAGATGTTGCTAGATGCAAGACAAAATTGCAGATTGAATAGCCTTTCGACTATTATTATTATGGAAAAATTTAATTTCTAATTCCAATTCTGCAACAAGAATCTTAATGATAGGTTAATCAGTTATTTATTAATAGTTATTTATAAGGATTGCGGCTTGTTCTAGTCTTTCATTTATACAGAGAGTCCATAACTTTAATTATAGATCTAAATACAACGTTTTTATAAAAAGTGCAACGAGATTGATATATATTCTATGAGTTATGAGAGTAGAGGAGGGAAAAAGTGACTTTTCTAGTTGGTTCTTTTTCTTCTTTGTTGTTTAGGTTAAATTTATATTTTTAAGAGAAAATTCAAACGAGTGGAAATAATTTAAAGAAAAATTTTATTCATTTGGTATTATTTAAAGACAGAAAATATATTTCTTTTTCTCTCATTTTTTAATTAAGTTTTGAATTATTTCACAATCGTTAATACAATTACATTAATCGCTTTAATTAATCTTAGTTGCTTATTCATTTTGCAACCCCCGTTTATTTTCATTCTTGTTCCATAAGATCATTGAAATTCACATTTTTTTTTTTTTTTTTTTTATAAATTCCTCAATGATCGATACTTGCTGGGTCTACTTCAAAACAAGTTTCAAGATAAATTATCTTGTACTACATATATAAACGAAGTCATTAAGATACAGTCAATCCATTTCGATTGAGAATATAAAATATCGAATTTCTCTCTCATAAATAATTGGAAACTCGATATCTAATCCTATCCAAGCAAACTTTCCAAAAAATATTTTCCAAAAATATCAAACACATCGCACCCTCGCATCTCGAACGTCCAAACAACTAACCCTTTCCAATTGAATTCTCAACTCGCGATCGTATCCACCGAAGCGGAACGGAAAGAAATTCGGCAACCCAGAAGAAGAAGCAAAAGGAGATCATGGTTGGCCAACGTGACTCACGACGCGACTTCCCTCCAAGGAAACGATAAACGGTCGTGTCCTGGCTCTCTCTCTCTGCCAAACTTTCCCGGAGGAAGCTCCGCTCATTCTTATTCTACCTCCTTCTTCCGCCTCCGCTCGCACAAAAACCATACGGTCTGGCGAGCATGTCTGATGGGCAGCGAGTAGGCGCCAGGGTCCACCCCTTTCCACAGCCCCGGTGCAGTCTTGGCCCGTTTCACCCCCTCCGCACCCCTTTCTCCATGCTCGTTAGAGCGAAAACGTTCTCCATTAACGCCTCCTCTTTCCTTTTTTCCTTTTTTTTTTTTTTTTTCCCTCCTTTTGTCAGTTGGCAGACGCGGCCGCGCCAAAGCGATATTAAAAACTGCCGCGTGCGTTCCCGCCAGCTCGAAATACAAAGCTAACTGCTCTCCTCGCGCGAGCTGTCGATAATGCGCCGATTGAAGATGATCGATTTGTTTTCTTTTGATGTTTCTTTTTATATATATATTTTCTTCTCTCGGTAGTTTCGATGTGTTTGGGGTAGTTTTTGTTTTTGTATGGTGTGTGTATGGAGAGAGGTAAGTTAGGTATTGTTTTGGAATTCTTTTTTTCTTCTTATTGCACGAAGTTTCTTCTTTAATTGAATTGAAAAGAAATTTGTGTGTTTAGTTCGTGTTTTCTTGAAGATACGAAGAAAAATGAATATGAATATGAAGATGTTTTGTTACACTTTTGAAGAAAGGATTGTGGAGGAGTTTAAGAACGAGGGATGATTTGAAATTTTGTATTTTTCAATTTGATCACGGTATTATTTTTTCAGAGATTATGCGTTCTCTATCTACTTTCCTTAAGTAGAGTTTCAAGCTCGTCCTGGTGGAAAAGATTTTAAAAATCTTCGGATCCTGTTATTTTTCACTCTCGCACAACGGATTAAGAAAATCTACTTTCAGTTTCTACTTCTTTCAATTTCAAGTATATCCCGGAATATTTCTAGATACTTTATTCCTCCTATCCGCATTTTTATCACGCCACAAAGAATTTCTTCCAAAACTCACATCTTCTATTAAATATTTCGCTTGATAATAAACTACTCGATACATTTCTAATTAAGAAACGACCCGAAAAAAGAGAGAATAAAAAAATAAGAATCTCCACCTTCCTTCTTCCTCCACACTGTATTTCCTAAGCAAACGAATTAACATATAATTCATTTCGAAATTTCAATCGAAAGGAATCAGAGACAAAAGAATATTCACAAAATACCCCTGTTCCAACCACATTCTTCATCTCGTTGCTTCCTAACCTAAGAAATCTCGTTCCCCAGCGCAAAGAAAACTTACTCGCGTCACAAAGAGAACGGTTAGCTTGCGAGCAATTTATTGTGTACGCAGGCATGGTGTCCCAACGAAACGGTGGATCGAAGAGAGGAGCGCCTCGGAGAAATTGTCTCTTCTCCCTTGTTCCATCCTCCCTTATCCACGGACGAGCCGGTCGAACCGAGAGACGGGAGGAAGAAAGGATATGGGGGTGGAGGAGGAGGAGGAGGCGGCTACTTTCAGACGGCGGAAGAACCGCGTCGCGAGCACAGTTGGCGGATATAGAATGGCGGAAAGGCGAGGACTCTTCTCTATTGCTTCGTCATATATAAGAGGGGGAGGGAAAAAGCGTATCGCGCTTTGATATCCAATCTGGCACAAAGAGTTGTCGCTGCGCGTAATGTAATTGCGTGGATAAGGTAGCTGCGTTCCGTTTCGAGGAGAGGTTGGAGAGATGATAGGTTGGCTGATGTTCTCGAACGTAGATTCGTTTCTTTTTTTTCAATTTACCAATTTTCTTTAATTAATCATCGTCTCATGGCTTACGTTTATATACACTTTTTCTGATCGATGAAGTTTCAACGTCATTACACTTTCGTAAAACGCTCACAATTACGCGAAAATACACAAAGCATCGAGCAACTCTTGCACTTGCCTTCGACCAACTTTTCGAAAAAAGAGCTGAAGATGGGAAGAAAATTTCAGACAGCGTTGAGATCGACGTGACGGGGATGGAAACGTTTCGTCCACGTGTCCCTTTGTCGACCGAATAAAACTGGCCGGGTGTCGTTATCGTCGTCGCGCTTTTAATGAAAGTGCTCGCTTGAAAATTCCGCGCGCAAGCATCGGGAAACGTTTTAATCGGCCGCCGCTCGAAGAAACGCGGGACCGTTTAAAGTGATTGTCGCTACGGTCCAGGATCCTCCTCCTCCTCCTCGTCCTTCTTCTTCTCCTCTTTTTGCCAGGCGCCACTACGCTATGAAATGAGTTTCTTGAGCGTCGCTTGAAATCGGTGCCGGCGCTCCCCGGGAATTCTGTTCGACAGAATTTTTGCTGTAATTGAGATGGAAGTCGTTGACTCTTTCTCTTTCGTCCTCGATTCGAGGTTCCGAATCGAAGTTACGAAAGGAGAGGGAGAGGGGAGCTCGTACGCGAGCTTATCGTTTTTACGCCCATCTTTTGAACTTTGGATATTTCACTCGAACTTTGGGTTTTTTCAAGGTTGCTCGTTCGAACGAGATAGATTAGTTTGGCTGCGTTTGAAGGAAGGATGTGGTTGGAGAAAGATTGTGAAAGTGAAGGAAGAATGGATGGGTTTTTATTTTATTTTTTTTAATTGGAATGGAGAAAGTTTACGTTAAAGCAATTAACAATGATCCTTTATATCGATAAAAGAGTTAATTTAAAAATATATCAATCGAGTAAGAAGGAAAGTACAATTTTACAAAGCGATGTATCAATGCTCAACTTATTAACCCTTCGAATATTAATTAGTTTGTTATGGGCCAATCTTAATTATTATTTCTTCTAAAATATCGGAGATGACTAAAAAATGCTACGGAAAACCGACGCCCAAATAATCAATTTAATTATTTTTTAATATCCCTTGTCAAAATTTATGATAATCGACGAATGTAAACTCGGGTTAAACGTCGAATCATATTTTCCAATCCAACTTAGGGATTAAATTCACTTAGGGATCGAGACGTCAAACGTCAAAAACCACTGCTCTCTCCCCCCTCCCCGCCCTTCGTTCCCTATTAACAGAAAAGAATCACAATATTACTTCCACCTATTAAAGTAAATATTCCCTGTTTTGGGGGAAATCGATGATCCACGGTATTTCCTCGATTCGTTTCGTAGCGTGTCAGTCGCGAAATAATTTCGCTTCGACAGGGCGCCAGGGGTTTAAGGTGGTAGGGGGGCGAGTATTCACGGGGACGTGGTTCCACAGCCCCGTGTATTTAAATACATCGGGAAAGATGGAAATGTATTTAGACGACAGCTCCTCTGAAAGGAAAATAATTTGACATATTTTAAAAGTTGGAATACCGCTCGAACTTCTAAAGCCGCCCCCGGCTTCCTCGCTTCCCGGGGCTCGACCGAGGGATGGTCGCACGGCGAGGTCGCGGCAGGGGGTGGCTCGAGCACCATGGTGCCAAGTAAAGCGATTTTTATTGGAAAGAAGGACCGGATTAATTGAAGATTTGCCGAAATCTATCCCTATGTTTGATTTTTTTTTTTTTTGTGGATCAAGGAATTTTATGCGTCGAATTTTTGAAAATATCAATCTGTTTCTTGACTGGCTACGATGAAAATAGAAAAATGCATCTTGAAGGTGGATTTGTATTGTAAAAATTCGATTATCAATATCACATGTTTTATATTTTTGTAATTTATATCTACAGCTTTTTATATAATTCTTTAATCATCTCTAAATGATATAATATTCCTAAAATTGCAATAAAGATGTACAAATATATATAATTCTATTGTTTAATAATAAAAAAAATTACTTATACGGAATTAAATGTGAAAAATCTAATGTAATATTATTACATTATATAATATAGAAGAATCAGAAGAAATGATCTAATCACTGATCGTCTATGATCATGCAAAGATTAAAAAAACTGTGAACGATTCTCGAAAAAAGGAAAAGATACAATTTACGTACCGTGTCTACCACATTATGAAAAAGAACAAACGTATATTGCTTTAAATTCAAACTCTTCCTCCAAACTCGCATCCCTCGTTCAGCGCCAGCCCGATAAACACTCCCATCGTCACCTTTCATCGAGACAAACGGCCGCCTAACTGCACAACAAAGGCACGCAGCAGCCTCGAGAGCGTCTGAAAGAAGCCGGTCGGGACACCGCGACCGTTGAAAAAAAAGAAGAAAAAGTGGAGAGGGAAGAAGGGAGGGGGAAGAAAAGAAAAACGAAAGAGAAAACCAATCGTCGTCGCGATAAAAAAAAGAGAACGCGAAAAAGAGAGAGAGAGAGAGAGAAGAATTTCCATCGGCGGCGGTGGACGAGCAACAGCCGCGTTTAGAGGGAGAAGGAACCGTCGAGATGGGGAGGAGAGGGTGGAAGCGCGGTTACCGTGGCTTTATCCTCATTCCGGCAGGGGCGTAAAAATAACGAACGAACTGTCTAGGTGAGCGCTTTCGCGGGTGCGGCCCCGGGGCTATGGGAATCGGTTGTGCAGCCCAACCACCCCCTTCTACGAGTCAGCCTACCCACCCACCCCTCCCGAAGCCGTGTACGCGGCCCGGCATGAATATTGCCAATTTACGTGGTGGAGGAACGTACGGTTCTCACCTAACCTGGCTAGCCTCCATTCCTCCTTTCCTCCTCGTGCTACCTCCCATGTCCTCCTCCTCCCCTTTTCTCTTTCTCTTTCTCCCAGTCCCATCGCAGATCCCAGGGTTACCACCATCGACACCCCTCTCTCTCTCTCTCTCTCTCTCTCTCTCTCTCTCTCTCCCCTTTTTCTCGTTTCGTGCCGCGTGGCGAGAGATTCTCTCTTCCACCAGGAGCGGAGGAAGCGAGAGAAAAGAGGCGGAAGGGAGGAAAAAGCGAGAGGAGGCCAGGCAGAGGAGAAGGAGAAGCGAGGCAACGCTTGACGCGATATTGGAAAATGGCGTCGATGTGTGCGCGCGGAGGGTTACGCGGTGGAAAGAGGGTGGAGGGAGGGATGGGGTGGAGGGTAGCTCTCCCAACGCGTTCTTCCACTTCTTTCTCTCCCTCTCCCTCTCTCACTCTCTCTCTTGTCTGTCTCTCCGTGTTCGCGACTCGGCGTGTCGCTGCTCTTTCTCCATCCACCACCGAAGGGGTGGTGGGTGGTGGGGAAAAATAAAATAAATTGCTCAACATATCCAATAAGGTGGCAGAGCCGTTGCCCGGGCGACGCCGACTCACTACTCTCCTCTATGCTTTCCCAGAGAGAACCGAGAGATGTTCTTTCCCTATCCCATCCACCCCTGTCCTCCTTCTACTCTTCGCCCTCTTCCTTTTTCCTTCGACCGCTCCCTCCCCTCTCTCTCTTTTATCCTTCGTTTCCATTTCCATACTCCGCCCGATGTTCCGCTCTTCCCGGTACACGCGCACACTTTCTTCCACTTCTTCCACTCCTCTCGATTGTGCCCGTCTTCCTCTGTCCCGTGTCGTGTGCCATAACTCGTTCCTCGAGTTCGAATCTAGGAACGAAGGAATTGGAAAAGAAAACGAATCATATTCGAATCTATATATATATATATATGTATACGCGTCTCTTTTCTCTTCCCACTGCGATCCATCGTTTCTCTCTCTCTCTCTCTCTCTCTCCTTCCGGATCTTATTTCTTACTTCCACTTCCACTTTCTATCCGTTCTGTCCTATCCGGTTCCCTATCGGGACGAGAACCACCGAAACTCCACCACCGTCTTCCACCCTCTCTTCCTTCCGTCCCTGTGCTCGTTTTTTCGGCGCCACCGCATAATACGCGCGCGATAGCTCGCTATCGGATCGCCGGGACCTCCCTGTCGATATTACCATACATATAGGACGGCCTCTCTCCGCTCCACACCGCTCCCCCTCTCGCATTCGGCCCGAGATTTATCTGGCTTACGTGCACGTACAGGTGGCTCCGCTCTTCCAAACGGTTCTTCTTCCCGAAGGAGAGGAAGAACGCCCTTTTCGAATAATCGATGCCCGCTATCCGCACGAGCCTTCGAGCGAATCAGGTATCGGGAAATCCAGTTACCAGAGACCATGCTGGGAAGCTCTTTCGAGTATAGCCGCGAGAACGCGAGCTCTACTCCTCCTTCCTTCATTTTGTTTCGTGTTTTTTCTCTTCCTCTTCTTTTTCTTCTTCTTCTTCTTCTTCTTTCCTTTCCCTTCTATTGCATCGTGGAATCTTGGGGGGAACGATGAGGGTGGGAGGGATGCGCAAAGGAATTTCAAGATGAGGAAAAGACTCGATTTGGAGTTTCGAATTTTGCATAAGTTTGGTATAATAAAATAGAGATGTAATTTGTATAATTATATTTGAAAATCACAAAGTATCAGACAGAGGGAAATGAACGTTCTTTTTACAAGATCTTTAAGATTATTTATTCTGCCTGAGAAAAAAAAGGAAAGAGAGAACTTAAAGAAGAATTAATTACACACCTTTCTCGCAATGAATCTCGAAAGAGAGAAGAAACATGCCAATCAAGCTCATACTTTTTAATCTTTCTGATTAAAAAAAAAAAAAAGAGAAGAAGAGGAAGAAACAAAGAGGAAAAAAAATCTAGATATCATGTACAAACATAAACGAAGAGTCACGCTTGAAACGATAAAATGCTACCGTCTAACAAGGTGCACGCCTATCTGGCTCGGATCACCTTCTCATTCCGAGGTAATTAAAAACAATGAATACGAGTCGAGCAAACGGTGGAAATAATTACACGTGGCGCGGCAGAAACTGCAACGACGACGACGACGACGACGACGATGAACGACGAGGACCATAATTCCCGGCTCGTCCAATACTCGGACAGCTTAACGATCTTGTCGTTCCTTCGACATCCTATCATTTGCTTCGTCTGCCGGTTAATTATCAATCAAGGTGTCATTCTCTCTCTCTCTCTCTCTCTCTCTCTCTCTCTCTCTCTCTCTCTCTCTCTCTCTCATTTCGCGTTGCCGCATGCTGTGCTGTACGAAAACGTTGCGTCACGGAGGGACGGAAGGGATCCTTTTGTACGCGAGCAACTTCGATCGAAACTTTATGATTGTATTTCGAATTACGATTAATCACGAAACTGTGTGTCGGTGTCAAAATTTTATTGAAGACGATCGTTCGCAGCGAAATTGAAATTTAAAAATGGAAGAGTAGTTATATATAGGCGATTCGTAAGTAAGAGATTGCATTTTTCTGCAGTTGAGGAATTTGATAAATTTTAGAAACACGAGATCCAAAGATCTTTCCTTTCCCTCGGTTTCGATTATTTCATAAATTATCTATAACGTGATAATTATTTAATATACTCATAACATTGCTGTGCGATGTTCAATCGATCCGTATACTTTTGATATATCGATTCCATCTCTTAATTATTTAAAACGCAACGAACGTAACTCCATCTTCGAAGAAAAGAAGCGACGGAGAAGGAGGAGGAAGGCGATAAGACGAGCGATGCGAGGCCGATTACGAAATTTCCATGGAATTCGTGGACGGTAGCCGGGCGCGTGTTCGCGGTGTAACGATAATGCATGGGCCGTGAGCTGATAGACACGTGGGTGGGTGGGTGGCGGCGCGCGGGGGGAGGGGCGGCGGAGGCGCCTCGGTGCACGGAGTCGAGAGATATCTCTCATTATGCATTCCTTTCAGGCGGCCGTCATTATTTTACATATTGCAGGAGGAGGCGTACCGACTGCCTTTGCCAATTTTTCCACCCAGCCAAAAAGGAACGGCCGGCAATTTGGTCGCGCAGCACACGCATCGCTGTGCGCACGCCTCCCCAACGCTGGAATTTAACCGAATTCGATAACCGCCTTCCGCGATTAAAAAAGAGAATCTCTTCGAGGAAGTCAAAGAGGATACTCGAATTGTGTGTGTGTGTGTGTGTGTGTGTGGAGGAGGATGGACTTGTTGAACATAATGGGGGAAATTGGGTGTTTGGAAAAATTTTGATTCTTCAAGTGTAAGAATTTTTCGTTAACGAATTGAAGAATTATTTGTTTTTTTAAATGTAATATTTATTGTTACTGAAAATTTACGTTCCAATTCGATTTTGAAGCGTAGCTTTAGCTTCAAGTTTTAATTCTGAATGAATGGTGAACTACGCATTGGTGAAATCAGCCATTTCATATTCAAAAGTCTAATATCAGGATAATAAATTCTATGAGCTAATTTGTTCACTTGAGCACAGTTTGTAGTGATTTCAATGATATGATGAGCTTATCTCCATTGGCGAGTCCTCTTTAAATATCTCGTATAAGTATTTCTCCAATCTTCTTTTGTCCTCTGGTTCAATAATGATTGAGATATTTTTGTATTTTTATAGAGATTATCGTGTAATATTTAGTTTGTAATACAAAAGTAATAAAAATATAGCGCTTTTTAATTTTTCATTAAATATTTGTTTTGAATCGTCCCACAAATTCGAAAAACAGTAACAAGATTTTTAATTATCTTTTTAATTTTAGATTCGAAGATAGTTGTGTTTTTTTTTTTTTAAATAAATGTAGATTCAACTTCGTATTTCTCTCTGTTCAAATTTTGAAATATAATGTAAAATATTATGAAAAATATATAATTTCTCTTCACTCTTCTCGCAATAAAATAATAAAATATATACGCATAAAGTATAAAATGCATACATCTTGAAATAAAATATTATTTCATTTAATTTTCGCATTCTCAATAATAATAATTATTTCAATTTACACGAAATTATTAACGTATTCGAAAAGTTGGAACGTAATTTTAAAGTCTGAAGCATAATTGATAGCGCATATTCCGAGGCCTCATAAAACATCCGAAGGCAGGAGTCAGCTAGAAAGAGCGCTTGTTGCACCGCTCGAACACCTGTGTAAACAACGCGTAATAGTGTGAAATGTACAGCCAAGTGTCATAACCGTGAGCAGGCCGATAAGTGAAAATCTTAGTTCCTCTACCTGTTTCGTATTTATAGAATCGTCAACGATCCGGCAAATCTAAATATCCTCTGTAAAAATAAACGAATTATAAAAATCAACATTTCCATCAAGAATTCATCCAGAGAATCAAAAAAAAGATAATAAATCGATTCCAACACTTTTCGTGAATAACGTATAAACCGAAGTTAATTTGATACTAATCAAGTAATGAAATAAATTATTTAATATGAATTTTAATAAAACGTTACTAAAACTTCAGACTTATTACTTCTATTAATTTTTCCAATCTGAAAAATATCAAACCATAGGAAATATTAAATTCACAGAATTATAGATACTTTTATACAACACACGGATGCAAATCCACGAATCCTGTCTTCCCCTTCGCGATATACATCGATTCGCTTAAAGAATAAATAAATTTTCACACGAAAGAAGAAAAAGACTCGCGAAATCTTAAAAATTAAAGATAAAATGTAAAAGAGGCACAACTTGCTCGACACCTCGACCCGGGGTATACCCGGTGCACGTCGTCGTCGTAGCATGGAACGCGAATTCGAGGCAGATTAGTATGGCGTAGCAGTAGTAGTAGTAGTAGTAGTAGTAATAGGGACGGTAGAATGCAACGGCCGTGAAAAAAAAAGGGAAAAAAGGGGGGGAAAAGAGAAAGAAAGAAAGAAAGCTCGGAGCGTTCGAGCAAGGGTAGCCCCAAACCACGCCTCGTACGTGAGGCATGCGTTCAAGATACTCGCTCGGATAAAGAATGCTTGCTTCCGATTGGTCTCTGCCCACCCACCCCCTCGAGCACCCCCGATACACGCGTGTACCCGCACACACGCGCAACCCTCCATGAAACGATACGTGTGTGCCGTAAAACTTGTACGGTTTCTCTCCACTCCTTGCTTTCCTCCGCGCTGAATTCCCGGTAGCTGAAGCTACCGATTCATATTCGTATTTCCAACAACTTAGCTCGATATATATTTTACATTAAATCGTTCACAACTCTGATTCTTATAACATTTTGATGAGATACTTGTGTGATCATATACATATATATATATATATAATTTGTTTCTTCAAATTATTTTTATCGATGAATTTGGAGAGAAAAGACAGATTATTGATTCTCATGCTTTTCCCTTGGATTAGAAGAAATCGTTCCAGATCGCTCTGTTAACTCGGCTCGAATTTAGATAAACGTTGGAAGGGGTGCACGTCCCATCCCTCGATTATCAGGAATCAAATTCAATCTATCCCTACCATCTCTGCAAACACTTTTAAAAAAAAAGGAAAATGGAGGAGGTTCGAGCAAGATCCGCAGAATTTGGCCTGCGTTCGATCCGAAAATTTCTTTCTTAGAGCCACCCACCAGTCGGATTGCCTCCGTCAGAGGTTTATCTTTGGCCGATAGAAGTTCGCCTCTCGGTTGGCTGTTCTCGAGGCGGTGCACGGGGCACGGGGTGTGTTTGATTGATTGCCAGGGTGGAGTCTAACACACGAGAGGGTGGTTGACTTGCGCAGATTACACACGTACGACTTCCCCGTGGCGCGTATACACGAGGATTCCTCGTAAGAAAAAGGAGGTCGCGGTTGGCCGGCTTCGCCGCTGGAATGGTTTCTCCTCGCCATTATCGAAAGAACGACCATGTTACGGAAACGCAGATGTTCGGCAATTCGAGATAGTGTTCGAAGATGAAAGCATTCGATTCTTAAGATCTGCTTTCGAATGCTTTCGCGTTATTTCGTGAAGAGGGATGAATTCAAAATTTTTGGAAAAACACGTTACGTACGTTGTCAGAGGTATAATTTGTCAAGTCCAATCTTTCATCTTTCAACGCGTTAGATCAACAAATCATGATTTTCCAAATCACAAACACTTGTTCATATACCGATAAACATGAATGCGGTTCGAGAAATACCCAAATTCGTCACCTGACAAATCCTTCACCCTCTCAGAATCGTTTCCAATTTAATCGATACGGTAATATTTCCAAATTACCAACGTTTCCCTCCTCCGTTCTCAAAAGAAAAAGGAGAAGAAAGGAGCACAAACGATCGAAAGAAAACCGAATCGTCATCGAGTGTCATCCGCTTCCTCCTTCCCTCGTGATTTAGGACTCTCCGCTTGGAGATCCGCTTGGGCAAGCGTTTCCACGAGTGGGCCAATCGAAGACGATCGTTCTCGCCCCGTCTCCGGGTACAAAGTCGGCGCGTCTCACCTGGGGTTTCGAGCCACTCGAAAAACCTTCTGCGAGAAGAAGGGCGAAGAGAAAGCCGTGTGAGGGAGAGGAGGAGGAGGACAAGTGGCCAGGTAGAGTCTCGCCGTTGAAGCGGTCGAGTGGCGTGTCGAGTGTGGAAGCGGAGTGGCCCAAGGCGCACAGCCCCCCTCTGGCCCTTCTCTCCTCTCATGCTCGTCTCGAGCTGAAAATCGATAGCTGGAAAAAGGGTTAAAATCCACCCCTGCCTGCGAGAAAGAACCTGACTCAGGGGTGGACTGGCTCGGCTGGAGGCGGTTTAAAGAGCGAAAAAGAGGGAGAGGCGAGGAGAGAAGGAGAGGGAGAGCGAGAGTGGAGGAGGTTGAGGTGGCGCGACCTCGGTGAAACGAGATTTACATACCTAGGCGTGGTGCTGCCTACTCTTTCAGGGAGCCCCTTGTTAGCCGAAACTTGCCTCGTCTGCGCGATCCTCGCTTTTACCGCGCTCAAACATCGCCGGTCGTTAGCGGGCGAAAAACTCTCGACTGGAAATGGAACTTCCTCGAATCGGTCCAAGTTGGATAGGTTGGAATTTTGGCGGGTTTAATCTTGGGACGATTTGTGTATTTTTGTTCGCGGACAATACATCGAGTACGTGCATTTACACGAGCGTTGGTTATATATATATATATATATATTTATAAAGTTGATTTTCTTTAATTTGGCATAAATGATTTTCGTGCAATTTGAAATATTTATAAAATTCTGCTACGATTAATCGCCATTTTTTAAAATTCTTTTTATTATAAGTAATGAAATAACATCGATCGACAATTTTACGGTAATTGTAATTACGGTTTCGAAGAAATAAGGTTACTTTATAAATTCCAACGAGACGCTTTATATCATTGCAAATATCGTGAATGATTTAATAAACTACGTTTATTGTCTTGGTAACAAGTTTGGAAGATAGATTGGAGGATTTCGAGGAATTCGCGGCAGATTTTCTATCCCGGCACAGGAAAATAGAAGAGCGGAATAGAATAAAGGCGGCGGGCACGAAGACAGCGTGCACGGGCCGCAAGTTCGCGGAAAATTGGAAAATAATAAATTGCCAAACTACTTTAAAGAAATTAGCGTGGTCCGCGCCCGGATGTTCCCTCGCTGGAATTTTTTTTCCACCAGAGCCCGCGTAAACTTCCGTTCTCGTTGATATTGATTAATTTGCTTAAAAAGTTCCCGGCCGCCGTTCTTCGCTCCTACTTCCGCCCACCTCTTCTTCGTCCCTTTCTTCCTTCCTTCCGCTCTCTCTTTCCCCATTTTTTCCCCCTTTTTTCAAGTAAAAATTGCGATTTGAAGAAGAAGAAAAAAAAAGAAAGAAAATTATTAGCAATGGAAAATATAATTTTATATTAAAATATTTCGAGCAAACGAGTAAATTTTCAACGAAAAAATGCTCGAGCATCGAATTAAATTAGCCGTTAGTACTCGTTAATTGGATTAATTGGAACTCGAGTCGTGTTTTTGCGATCTCGCGGAAATTAAATTGTACGAATTTTTTTCAGAATCGTATTCTTTTTCTTTTTCTAAATAGAAAAAAATGAAATATGGAATAATAAAGTGTCCAGAAAAATTTTCTAATAATCAACACATACGTTTCAGAGGAGAGGGACAAAAGTATTCGATTAAATGTAAATTTAAACTTTCGAGTTTCGGTTTCGAATAATAGACAGTGCAATTTCCGTCTCATTCCTCGCCTCTCTTCTCGTCGAACGACGAACGGTTTCTCATCTGAGAAAGAAGAGAGACGAGACTCAACTTATGGTAATGTTCGAGCAAAAATACACCTACTATCCATTGTTCCAAGCTCGCTAGGATTTATTCGCGCGTGTAAAGGTAAACCAAAGAATAAGGAAGAAAGCGATAGTTTCCTGCCAGGTTCTTTCTCTCTTCTAATTTATGTTACCATAAATAATTACTCGATATCGATTTTAATTAATCGAATCCTTTCTTTCATCCTCAACCAATACTATTTTAATTCCTTTTTTTTTTCTATACAGAATATCAATTCGACAATAGTCGTCATTTTCACTTAAAGGAGTTAATATTTAACGAGCCTCGCTCGCTTAATATTTAATGAGTCGCACTTGTTGCTAATTCTAATTCTAATTTCAAAATTAGTGGAATACGCACAGAGTAAACCGATTCTTTATTGTACGTGCTATTTCGTTTCTATTAGTCAAATTGAATGTATCGATATCGAAATATTAGTACTATTCTATTCTTACAATCCTAAATATATAATCTTATATCTAGATAGATCTATTCTTTGCTCACTGAAATTACCGATTTTGAATTAAAATTGAATAAGGAACGTGATTTTTGACATTGAAAATATTTGTTAAGGATATCATTTAGAAAAATATTTGCATACGTATATCCGAATATACTTTTACTTTATACAATATACGTTTTATACATTCCACTGTATATTTACACGATTAATCAGACTTGAAATAATCCAAGCGACAATCCTCGTGGAGCGAGATAAATCCCTCGAACGAAATCCTTGGAAAACGAAGAAGGAGGGACATCCCGAAGGAAGGAATTAATCGTCAAGCCGGTGCTAATTGTTTTCTGGGGCAATTATCGCGCTCGACCGTTCGAACCGTTTTCGTTTCTTGTTGCTCTTGTTGTCGCCTCGTTAAAGGGACACGTCCGGTTCTGCTCGCACTCGACGTGTTTTCACGCTCGGCGAGCATATGTCACGCGGATCCAACGAGAAAGGTTCCGTTTCATCGAGCAGCACCGAGCGGTTTCCTCGCGCTGATCGCTTTAACCGTTTTGCGCCAGGGTCGGGCGCAAATCGGTTGAGGGGTTGAGGTTAAGCGATGAAGCGTGGCATTTAAAATGGCCACGAAATGAAAGGGTTCGGGCAGGAACGACGTAGGCTCCTCGCCTCTCACGCGACGTGACATCATTACTACTTTTAACGATACGTTGATTCGTGACTTATCGAGATCCATGTTGTTTAATGGGTCTGAAAATGCGTATTAAATTACGGCCATCGAAGACGTTCCGCCCGGGAATAGTAGCGTGTGTAAATTATATTCCTGTCTTCCCTCTTCTCTTTGCAGAGTATTTTTACCGCGATATGGAACGAGAGGAGGAACGTTAACGGTGAAACGTATTACGATTCCTAGTAAATTCTCGTTACAGGTTTCTCTCAGAAATTTTTCTGCTCGAGTGTGCACGAGAATTCTAACGGAATTTTGCTCAACGTGCTCAATGTACATACGAATCCAAATGAATATTTGTCATCGAACAAACAGGTGATTAAGTTCGATTAAGAAAGATGTGTTTAACAAATTAGAGTGATACTGGTAAAAAATGAAAAGATGATAATTTTTTTTTTCGTACAATCGTTTCGAATTTCCTTCCATTTCCCCCTCTAATTACGATTCATCTTCGTGCTTTTGGCAAAAGAATCGAGATCCTCCTCGATTTTCAACCAATTTTGACTTTCTCAAGGAAAGAGTAAAAGGTCGAATGAAGGAATACTCGATTGATAAATCGAAACAATTCGACGCACGTGTTGAAACGTGTTGCAAGCAGCTGCGAAATTCTGGCGTACGAGAGGAAATTCGTTCGATCCGCGTCGACCTTGGCCATGGAGGAGCGAGTCAGGAGCCGAACAATTCACCGAGCCACAAACTCGTTACTCCGTTCCGCGGAATGGCTCGAATTACCTGGCAAGTTGGACCGGTGGTAAATGACCGTGGCTGGTTGGACTCGACCGAGGGCCCCGTGAGAGAGTGTTGGTGACAACGGATCCCGCGCTCACCTCTCTCTCTCTCTCTCTCTCTCCTTATGCAAAGTTAACGAGGCAAACTTTCGCATGAATACGAAAGTGGGCCGACCCGTGGATCGTCCGTTTATATTTAAGGAGCGGTCACCGGTTGCTGCGGATCGTGCGATTATGGATTTAACACACGCGTTAACCCTCTCCCCGCATGGATGATGGCCGTGGTTAAGACTAAGATTATCTCGGGGATGAAAAATTATTTCTCCGTCCTAGTGTCCTCGATCACTTTAATGGGAATTTAATTGATTTGTGCGGATCGTATCCGCGATTTGTAACAAAATTCTTTCAAGAAATAGCCGGAACGTGAATTAATCTTATTACGAATCACACGTTCGAGTCGAGCAAATGTGTGCATTTGAGCGATGTTTATTAAATTGAAATATATGTAGAATAAAACGTATTTCTTCTCCTCAAGAAGTAATGGAATAATCCTAATACGAAATAAAACACGTGTATTCTCTCCAAGAAATATTATCATTTATTTAACATTCGAGATACAATTCTAAAATCGTGCAACCACACCTTAAAAAGAAAAATCACGAAAAACAAATTGACAATCGACCAAGTGGTTACCTTACAATTCGTAAAGCGTACATTCTCCCCAACAAATGTTATTATTTATTTAACTCTCGAGATCCAATTGCAAAATCGTGCAATAATACATATATATATATCCTTCCAAGGAGCGAAAGATTCGTAAACAGAGGAGATCCGACGCAGAGCGTCACCGTGACGCGAGTATTCTCGCGATCGACTGGGAGGCGCAGCGCCGTGAAACGTAATATTAAAACGAAGTGTCATTAATTATCATCGCGAAACGATCGCGGCGCGCGCATTAACGAGCTCAATTCGCGATACACATCTTAATTGCGCCGCTCGATCCTCTTTCTCTTTCTCTCCTCCCGAGCCGGCCGTGATCAAACAATTTAATTAGAAAATCACCGGCGAGACTCTCCCCCTCTCTTTCTTTCTCTAAGCAACGTTTAATTAATCATCGAAGCGAGAGTTGGAGAGAGGCGGCGAATTTGCTCGAACCGCTATTTATTCGAGCAGTAAAACCGCTCGTCTTGGCCGGCGCGCAACGTAAAAGCGCGTATTTTTCTTCCCGTGAACACGTGCGCGCGCCAACATCACCCCGGCACACCTGCGCGTGTGTGGGTGCACGTGGACCGAGCCGAGGAACGCGTGCGTGTGACAAAAGGACAGGGAAAGGGTAGCTAGCGTGTGCGGCCCGTATTGACGCCCACGTACGCGCATGCGCGCACCCCCTCGCGAGACGCCGCACACACGATCCGCTCGCGTACACACGCGACCGTGTGCACCTTCGTTCACCGTTTCTTCCGCGGCGCGGGCATCACCCCGCCCACCCAACCTTTTCCAAGTTTCTCATTTCGTGCTTTTTCCTCCTCTTCCCTCTGTGCGCTTGCTGTGCGGAGAGGAGGCTGGTGGAAGGAAATTTCAGCCTTTCGGTTTCGTGGAATATTGGATTCGAACGATGCTCGCTCCTTAGGATTATTATATGGGGATTTATGGATACGGTGGAATCTTTGAAGCGAGAAGTTGGACCGGTTGGTTGGAACGATGAAGAAGGATCGATTGATTCGTTTCGAATTCTCGATTTCTTCGTAGATGATTGGTTTTGCTCGCTCTAACAATTATTAATATCGATCAATTTTTATTTGTTGTTTCTCTGCAACTCCTCCCCCTCGACCTACACACACTTATCTTCGCTATTATTCCATCTTAAAATTATCCTCGAATGCGTCTCGCTTCGAAAAGACGCGGCCCATTTAAAGGATATCCGCTACAGAAGGAAGAGAAAAAGAAGAAAAGGAAGGAAGAGGAGAAATAAGGGTAGCGGAGTGAAAAGTGAACAGAATCTCTCGAGCCGTCCCGATTCGAGGGATCTCTCTCTGGAACCACGATAACCGCGACTCCGTCCTCATTTAGACGACGAATTAAGATAAAAGAGGAGCAAAGTCGGTCCGGATCCGCCGTCAAATAGTCGGATGCGATCCCTGGTATGGAAGCTTCTGAAAGGCGCGGGAGCTCGAAGGTAGACGCTTCCCCTAACGAGATTAATTTGTTTTATATGCGACCGCGCCACCGCACCACTCTGTAGAAACATGAAAGTAACTCCTGGCAGATTGCGAGAGGCGTTTCATCCCTCCCTTCCTTCCCTCCTTCCCTCTCGCAGCCCCCCTCTCCCTCGACGATAGTTCATCCTCTCCGCGGAAAGATCACCTCGTCGTCGAGGCGGAGGAAATTGACGTTCCCTGTTACGATTGTTCCGCAACTTTTGGGCCCTTTTTTTGGGGTCGAGAAAAGGAGAGAGATCTTTGAGAGACCTTTTTCGGAGAATTTTTTTCTTAAGTGGTCGAACTCGAAATTCTCTAGATTCTTTCATTGTTCAATTTTTTAGGAGATTTGTATATCGTATGAAATTTTTAACAAGTATCTTTTAATCGATACTTAAGTTATTGTTCTAGAATTATGCATAAAGGAATAATTGTAAATAAAGAATTAAGTTAGAAATCTCTCGTTCAAGAAATCTTCGTTAGCATAAAGAATACATCGTATCTTTATTGAAATTCCGTCCAATGATTTCAAGCATCGAATCGACGCTACATGACGTTGCACGTCCCCTCCAAAAAAAGAAAAAGAATCTTCCACTAGACAAGAAATCGAAAGTAACTCGTCGAAGCACACACAGCATTCGAGGCGTCAAAGGGAAGGTGCTCGTTTTGCACGGTAATTCCGGCCTCGAGTGCGTTTACTCCCTGTCTCTCTCCTCCCCATCTCCTTGCCTATTATTCCTCATCGGTGTTGGTCCCTGTCCAAGCGTATATCGCGTAGATACGAAGCGAAAACGATAGCGAAAAAGTACTACTACTACCACTACTACTACTACTACTACTACGAGGAAAGAAGGAGAAAAAGTGCACGAGAGGAGGGAGAAGGAAGATGCGGGGGGATGAACGAGAGGCAAAGACGAACGCGAGAGGGAGGGGAAAGGATAGGCGGGGGTGGCTCGTGGAGCCGTTCGTGTTTTATCTCCGGGTGAGTCCGCCGAAGTCGGGGTGGAAAAAAGGGGGTAAAGGGTTAGGGAACTGAAGAGCAGTAGACTCGGAAGGGTTGGGTCGGTCGGTCGGCTGGCTGGCTGGCTGGCTGGCTGGCATTGATCTGCACCGCTCCCAGCCGCCCCGCGTGTCGGCTTTTCTTAGTACAGTCTCTCCCCCTCGCTTCCTCCTTCACCTCCGCCCTTGCTTCCTCCAACCTCCGCTTCTTTTCCCTCTTCTTCTTTTTCCCTCCGCGAGCCACCACCACCACCATCAGTGTCGTGCACATGCCACGGAGGAGATAGAGGGAGAGGGAGAAGGAGAGGCAGTCAAGCCAGCCGGAGCCAGCCAGCCAGCCAGCCAGCCACCAGCTTCTCTCTACTCTACAATCTACCATCGCTCTTTTCATCATGCCCTCTTCTCTACACCGGCTCCTTTCTTCTTTCACGCTTGGCCCGCGCGCACAACCGACCCCGAGACTCCTCTCAAGGGCGCCTCTCTATCCGTCCTCTTCTCCGTTTTTGCGATTCCACTCTCGCCTGTTTTGTTTCTCGTTCCACCAAACCAGGAGAATATCTATTCCCCCCCCCCCCCGCCTCTCCTTTTCTTCTCCCTCGAGCTGTATAACTGTTCTTGTTTCCCGCTTCTCTTTTCTTCTTCGCCGGGATCTTTTATTCGGATGTAATCGCGAACGAGGCGCTGTCCCGCTTTCGTTAACGAGAAAGCCCAGTTTTTAGTTCGAGCACGATTCGATCGACACAGAAACGTTGGGCTATATGGGTTGACCGAGCCGAGCAATTCCGTTGGCGAATCTAAAGATTTTACTTTCGATTCGAGGGATTGGTGTCGTTCTTAAAAGAAGAAAGGAAGAAAAAGTTTTAAATTCGACGCGTTGATTCGGGATTTAAAAGAGTATTATATATAAGAGAGAATGAGAGAGAGAGAGAGAGAGAGAGAGAGAGAAATTGAGGAGGAGGGAAAGTTCTGGAAACCGCTTTGAATCTTCCTCTCCCTTGTCGGGACAAGAGTCGAACAACGATCCGGAATTAACTTAACGATCTTTTATCAGCCCGTGGCCATAATTCCTCCCGCTCAGACTGCTCCGTTAACTCGTCTGAAATTGATCACTGAACTCGAAAACCAGTGTCTGAAGTTTCTCTTTAATACCCGATGCGCCGGTCGAACAGGTGTAGGTGGATCCTCCCTTTCTCCATCTTCTCTCCTTCTTCTTCCTTCTTTCTCGTCTCGAATCAGAATTCAATTTGAAATCAATTTTCTCTCTTCCGTCAGAATTCTTCCATCAAATCATCGCTTCGATCCTCTCATCTATCGCATTTTTTAATGAATCACGGACAAGTGAACGCAGCATTTAGCATTCGAAAATCGGTGCAACGAATAGAAGAGAAGCAGAAGTGGAGGGCAGAGAGAAGGGTTTCGATCGAGGATTATCGCCGAAAACGGCGTATTTCAACGTTATCGCGATCTCGCAGGTCCGACCTCGACATCATCGATATCAACAAGATGTACGAAGACGTGTGAAACTTACGACAGCACACGTTAATGAGCACCGTTGAACGGTTTATCGTCAGCTCGGTGGCTCGTTAAGGGCCTCTTATCGTCGAGGCCTAATCGTCGAGCGGGGAGAAAAGTTGGACGAGGAATGCGCGCGGCCTTGTCTCGATCCTCAGATACGGAAACGTTCCTCTACCTAAACACGATTCTGACGCAACGCCATGGCGCAGGTCGGGTGACGACGAGATTAGCGGAAGTTGTGATACGTTGCTCTAACGCTTCACGGTTAAGCAACATCCTCTTCTGCTCTGACCGATAGTAAACTTTGGATCAGATTCGATTGGATAATGGATAAAGGTGTCGTCACTTTTCTAAGCGATAGCAATGGTTCAAGATAATTTATTCTTTCAAAAATAAATCGTAATCTGTGTGATTCGATTCTGTTAAAAATTAGGGAAAATTTAAACCGCTGTAATTTCGAAGATAATGATTTTCAAACAACGAGAATAAACGATCATTAGAAACGTTGAACTTTACTCTCTGAAATGCTTTTCGATTCGTTTCGATACAACTTCCAGTTCCTGAGATATTATCGTGCAAATAAAAGTGTAATTTTTAATCTCGTTTACTTTTTTTCTTTTTTATTTATTTGAACGCAACTGTTTCACTGACCTATCCCAAATACATATTTCCAGGAAAAAATGTTCCATTCATAATCCTTTGTTGGACGCTTTCAGTTCTTGTGTCTCGATGATGATTCAGATAAAACAAAAAAAGATTTCAATACCTTTTCTCTATTTCTTCAATGGATTTTGATGATTAAAATTTTTCATTTCTCTTTATTTTCTCTGAATTAATACCAAAAATATCACAAGAGATAAGACAAGAAATATACATTTTCTTTCCAATACTTAATCTTAAAAATAATATATATATATATATAAACATATTCAGGTTAAAGTACAGAAAACATTTGTTCCCAGTTTACACGTCAACACGTATCTCCTTCGAGAGGGCGAGAAACTCCGGCTCATTAATTTTCCACGAAACTTGGCCCTCTCTCGTTCGCGCCATTCCACTTTAATCTTCGCGAACAACGCGTTCTTCCCTCCCTCTTCTCTCTCTCTCTCTCGCTCTCTCCCTCCCCGCTCTGTTCTCTGTTTACGAGGCCATCCTCCATTCAGTCGTTCCCAAGGGCTGAGGGAGTCGGTCTCAATAAGGCTTTGTAGACTGGAAGATTGGAACAATTTCAATATTCAAGGGTCAAGTGACCGGGAGAAATAGCGATTGCAGCGAAGGCTGACTGACCTCTGTGACGCGAAACGGAGAGAGAGGAGGGTTGTGAGAGGTGAGTTGGGGGAGCGGCGTTTGAGTAATCTCTCGCTATTACGTTACATCACGGATTTATCGAACGAAGACGAAGGGGTCAGGAGCAAGCTCCTTAAGGGATGACGGCTTACCTCGATCCCGAGATAAGAAAGGGGGGGTCGAAAATTTATCAGATCGAATTTTTATCGTCCGATATTCTCGTGTTCGTCGCGCAGAGATAAGATAAGATGGGTTTTTGACGCTCGATTTTTGTTGAGGATTTTTGAGGGAGAACTAGTTTCGCCCATTTATCCATGAACGACCTCGATTATTCTTATCGCGTCGAATGTGTATGTAGGGTAGAACATTTTTCTTCTTTTTTCTCGCTATTTGTAAGTTGGAATAGATTGCACTCTATAGTAGTATTTGTTGGGAGTATCGCAAAATATTTATAGAAATTAATAATTTCATTGATTTTGTAAATTTTATGCGTCGTTCGGTAATTTAGAGTAATTCAATTTGGAAAGTAATTTTCATTTTTTTTTTTATTTTCATCAGGATATATGTTCTTTTATATTGCAGATGAGATTAACAATAATAAGCTATCTTTTCCTTTTTGTCTTTCAACATTGAAGAAAAAACAAGAGTATATATATTTATTATTTTATACTTTGAAATTGAATAAAAATTTAATAAAAAGAGATTATAGAGCGATTGGATAAATTATAGCCAGATAAGGATGTTAGACGAAATAATTTTGCCTTCGTGAAGAATGAAATTTTAAAGATCCTACTTATTCAACGTAATAAATGCCTTTCGATGATAACGATTTAATAATGGATAGACATTTGCGACGTTCCCTTGCGTTTCTTTAGGTAGCTTGTACGAGAAATTGCTTCTCGTTTATCTGTTACATGGAACGTCGATGTAGGCTATTATGGTCGAATCTCATCGACCATATCAAATACCTCCTACGATGTTACATGAAACGTACTAAACTACATGCTGTTCTCAAAATGGATAGTAACGTATTTATATATAATATGAATCTTGAACGTGAATCTTACGATTATTGTTTACATAAGTGATTCTTATTTATGCGAGGTTGCAAATTTTTTAAGTTCTAATCTACTTGGAGAAATATTTTCTCCAAATTATTCTCAAAAGGAAAGTTATCCAGTTGATGGAAATTAATTTAATAAAAAATACTATAACACTAGTCTATTTCCTAATAATTGAAACGAGAGCCGTTCCATATTGATCGAAAAAATTATCAAATCCTTTATTGGCTAACTTTCAATCATAAATAAATAGACTTAATTTTAAAAAATTTTTCCAACAAAAACAAAGTTAACGAATAAAAATAGTCTTCAAACATTCAAAATACTTCAAAAATTCTACTAGCACGTTTTGTTCGTGATATTTTCCCTTCACGGATCGAAAAAATTAAATGGAATTGAATATGTAAATAAATGTAAATAACAAGAAATTAAAATGACAAGAAACGAGAAAAAAGAACCACTTTAAAAATACGCATTTACACGTGTAAACATCCAGTCCATCCACGCCGCCCATCCATGACCGAAAGATACACATTCGAGGGTTGATTTACGATCACCCTATATCGTGTGCCATACCCTCAAGTGGATTCGAGTGCCTTCGAGTGGCGTGGATTATTGGAAGCCGATCCTAAATCCCGTAATTGCCGACAATACTTGGCCGTAATGCCCAACCGCTACTCGCGGTAATTTGTTCGCCGGTTTGAACTCTGACACGGTGAAACCACCGCAAACTGTGACCAGGAAGCGGCCGCCACGTATGGGAAACTATTCCCCGTAGGAAATCCAATGATCAAGCGGTGGCCGTTCGCAATTTGCAAACTGCCGGCCCTGTAGGATCGTAAAACGATCCAGGCGCCCTTTCGTTCAAGGTTAAGTGGAGGGAAGGTTTATCGATCGTTATGACGCGTTTTTTTGCTTCCCTCATTTTTTTATCCTATCTTCTTTTCTTTTTAATTAGAACCAAAGAAGAATGATTATTATGATTATTTTGATAATTGGAGAGATGATAGGAATATCGCGGTTATCGTAAAGGTTCGAGCAATGTAAAGGTTTGAGAATCGAGGATTGAGAAAACGATTGAATTCTCGGTTGATTATATTACGCGTATCTATTTTTGTTGCCTCGTGTGCTTCTGTTTTTAAATCGTAGAAATTTAAGATGAATAAAAAGGAAAAGAGTGCTAAGGAGTGCTTGTATGAAGAATAATTGGTATCGAGTAGCTTGGGTTCTCTTATTTGATTAAAAATATCCTCTATGCTGTGAGAGATATAAATTTAATTTCATAGATAGAATAATGGAGAATGATATAAGTAAATAAGGGGTGGTAGTTGAAGTTGATATCCGAATTAAACAAATTGAGCTGAATATTTCCTGGCATACGGTCTAAACGGTAAAAGTACTCAGCTGTGAATGTCCCGACCTCTGACCGCGAAGGGTTAAGCCTAATTTCCACTGGCCGAGAACACGAGTGGGTTAATTCCCATTTGAACTGTATTGAGTCATCAAGTTTAATTCCCGCGTATCCTGTCTGCACTTTCGTGTTTGGGGTCGTGTTTTGTTGAACTGTTTCGACTTTTCTTCAAGGTCAAGGACCAAACACGCCTTCAACATTCGAGTATTCGAGTATCGAAATTGAATTTCAATTCTTGAGAAATTTTGACGAAACGTAGAAATAACAATTTAAATATCAATTCCAAAGTTTAAAATAACCAATATTAAATTATTAGAAAAGAATCTCGATGAAATTTGTACCATCAAAGTTGATGCTAGATCAAGTTAAGTATCGTCTTGAATTTCTTGGTTTTTTTTTTAATCTTCAATTAAATACGTAATAATTTGAAAAGTTATTTCGAATTTCGAGGGAAAGGCGGGAAAATATTTGTAGAAGTTTGACACCTGGAAAGACACGGCAATACCACATCCCTCCCTCGATTTTATTTCGTGTTTTCGCCCCAAGTTTTAAGTACCCGTGTAAATTTGCCCCGAAAGAGGAAGGGAGCCGGCACGTGTGTATACATACCTTGTCACATTTTCTAACGACGTTAGCTCGCGTGTAAACGGGCCTTGAGCAAACACGACCGTCAAACAGTCGCAGCCAGCCACGAAATTGTACGATCGGCCAAACACAGTATTTGTTCCTTTACGTTTCGTCTCCTATCGAATTATTAATTTTGTCCAGTTATCCCGGAAGAAACGATCTTCTCGTAATCAATTATCTTCTTCTTCTGGTAATAATAATTATGGAAATTCCGTGTTCGTTGGAAAATTCAATTTTTCCACTTTCTTTTTGTTTCATATAACAAATTTTATTATAATTCAAATTAAAATTAATGGTTTTTTGTTTGTTTGTTTGGAATGATTAATTGCGTCGATTTTTAAAATAACATATCATCTTCGTACGTCGTTTATAGTTCGACGTAATTTAAAAGCCAATTATATAATTGATCCTGGAACGAAACGTACAAGATTCAATTAATTGAAAAATGAACGAGATGAAAGGGAAAAAAAAGGAAAAGTCATTTTCCTGATTAATTCGAAGAAACACGTGGCATGACTCGAAAATTCCAGACGACTGTCTTCCCACGCGTATATCTTAACCCTTATCCGTATCGAACCTCTTTGCCTTCAACCCTTTGCGTCCCGAGATCCCTCGGGCATCCCGTAAAATCTACATACGAAAAGGAGGAGTGCTTTCCCATGTCCCTATCTCGCGGACACCAGCCGGCCTATCCATCCGAAGAAACCTAATCTCTTCACCCTGCGTGTGCAAAGGGAAATTCCATAGGTGAACGGTTAGTCAATACGGATATTCAAATCCTTACATTCGAAACTTACGAAAGAACGTTGACATTTTCTGTTCTGTTCAATTTCACTTTATTTTCCTGTATGTTTTCGAATGGAGAAAAATAGAGAGGAATATATAATTTTTAGAAAAATTTACATTTATCGATGAGACACATGACATCTCGATGATATCTTATTTATATGAAGTTTCTTTCTCTTTCGATCCATCATCTCTCTTTACTTTATCCAAATTATCTTCTAACCTCACTTTCTTCTTCTTATAGTTACAATTATCCATTGCGACTAAAGCGTAGTTTAATTTTCTTGAACCATTCGCCTCGTGGTTCGAATCATACGTTCGAACGAGAAGAGAGAGAAGAGAAGAAAAGAAAATTAGAACGAAATGGACAAAGTTTGGGCGCGTTACATCTGGATGCAGATGCGTCTCGATCGGTTCTCACGTTACTCAGGTGGCGAGTGACTTCCCGAATAAATTACCACCGCGAGAATCGAGAGTCCCTGAAACATTTATAGACACCCTGTTGTGTATACACGGGCACACACCGGGTATAATGGGCCTACCTGGTCCTCCAACCCCTTTTCCGCCTCTCTGCTCCGCCGGCTGCGGACCCCACTTTATGCTCGTTACGCCATTATTTCCCGAGTCAGTTTATTACCATCGACCTGTGTCATCCTTTATGCAGAATAATTTGATATCCCGTGCTTCAAAGAGTAGGTAGTATAACGCCGCCCTTTATAACGTGTTTTGCTCTTTGCTTCTTGTCCCGCGCCGACAACTTTCCCCTTCCCCGTTTCCTTCCGTTTTTGAAATCGATGCGCGCGAGGAAATTATTATAATTTACAACACCTTGTTACGTCGTGCTGTTGTCTGCAATATATATTTTTATCACACGTTATCAATTAATCAAAAGTTTTTATAGTTACGTAATTCATTTCGATCTTATTATCATTGAAGGATGAATTTAGAAATGTTACGTGAATGTTTTCATTGTTTCCATATCTAATAAGAATCGATAATTCGTTTATGTGATTCATAAGAAACAAGCGTGGCTCGTGAAATTCGATTATATCCTCGGAGGAGAAACATTTATAATCATCCATTTCGTGAATATAAACTGTATATTCGAAAGAGAAGATCGAAAAAAAAAAAAAAGTGCCACACCTCCTATGTTACATCTTATTGTAATCTACTCTCGAACCAAACCATCGAATGGCCGGTTGAACAGAGAGATCAAGGAGAAGAGGAAATTAAGGGTACAAGTCGTGTATCTGAATGGCTGCCCTGGGTACAAACGACTTCTCGTTGTTCGGCAAAACAGAAATTACCACGGGTGGCGAGGAAGGACAGTGGGAAGATGAGGACACGAAGATTCCATTAAGGGGTAACCGGCGGTAATGAATGGAAGACACCCCCTCGTGCCACCTCTGAGACCTCCAACCCCTGGATTTCTCGTTCAGTTCTCTTTCTCTCTTTCTCCCCACTCCAGATATCTTCGTTCGAATTTCTTCGTCCCTCTCATCTCTCTCTCTCTCTCTCTCTCTCTCTCGGTCGTGGCCACGTGGTCTCGTGCTTGGACTTGTGCCCCCTTTCCTCGTCTCGCCGCTTTTACTACGCGAGCGGGGCGTAATTTTCCTCTCGGTAAAAAATACTCTCGTTTAACTTTTCCCCGCTCATTATTCCTTGCCGCCCTGACCTAACCCGACCTGACGCCGAAGGCGGTTTTCTTTAATAACCGAGAAGAAGAGAGCACGAGCGCTCGGCGCGACGAGGATGGAGGAACAAGAAGGAGATCGGGAGTTGAATGGGTTCGAGAGAGAGGGAGAGATAGGGAGGGTAGAGAGCGACGCCAAGGGCAATCCTTGGATGCTAATTTGTAACTGGGCTACTTCCGGGACAGTGGTTCCCCGTCACGCGAAACTTTATCTCCAACCACTTAGACTTTTGGTCTTGGACTTCTCTGGGGCTGGGGAGGGGATTTCCTCGATGCCACTTGTTTCGAAGCAAGAACGAAGAAAGTTCTTTTGAAAGCTTTTGCGATCGATGAGATTGAGAAATTTTGGGCGGGGGGGGGAGAGGGGGGGGAAGGTTTGAAGGTGAACGACACTGATTGCGACACTGAAATTATCAAACTGAATCGGATTGGACAAATTTATTCTTGCGCTTTGTCAAAAGTGGGCGATTAATATTATTTATTTATGGGATGTAATTATACGTATCCAATTATTTTTAAATTTTCGCAATGCTTCGAAAACGATTCGACGTTTTTCAAGGAACGAGAATTCGAGAACGTTGAACTTTGCAGCGGGGAATGTTGTGAATGGGATTTAGTTGGCGAGGAAGAGGACATTTCTCGTCGACAGAGCTGTGTAAGAGGATCGTTAATAAGATGGCGGTATAATCCGAAGGATGAGCACCTTGAAAGATCCTGGCGTGGCGTGGAGAGGGGGATGGTTTTCCTTGCATCGGCAATTAGCCTCATCCCCCTGGATACCCCTCGTTCTATCCTGCCGGTTATAGCGACCAACCCCGTCCATAGCATTTAATTACCTTGCCAGCCCCAGGCTAACAGCCTCGGGGCCAAGGTCACGAGCCATTCAACTCTCCGTATTCCTCAGCCCACGGGGCACACTGACCGAATTTACCCTTAAGCCCCGCTTCCGAGTTTCGATTATTTCTCGGCTCCTTTATTACCGAACTCCTTCGTTATCCTCTGACCGTGTTCCCAACTCGCTCCCAATTCTCTGAAAAGCTTATCTACGTGAACAAGTGGGATATTATTTTTCAATGTTTCTCTTTTTGCTATTTTATTTATATCTGTATTTTCTATACAGAAGTTAGTGCAACTTTTTCTTTTTTTTGTTTTTTAATAGCAAACGATAACTTCCTCATCTCTTTTATCATTCGATAAATTCCAAGTTAAGCCTCGTTCCTTGCTTCACGTCAATCCATGCGAGAAACAGGATCGATCGATCGATGGATCATAAACGAGAGACGGATTTTCCTTCTCCAATAAAATTGGCAACGATCAGCACGATGAAAAGACGCGTACACCGTTCGTCTCTTTTTCGCCATTGTTGCACGAAGGATCGCGTGCAACGCCGCCATAATCTATAAAATAAATCACCGTAGGCCTCGATCCTTTATGGGTTATGGAGGATAGCGCTTTCTCCTCCTCCTTCTCCTCCTCCTCCTCCTCTGCCACCCGATAACCAGCGCAACCCCGTGAACGTCTCGAATCGATTCCTCCCCCTCCACCCTGTTTTTTTTATTTATTCCCTAGTTCCAAGGCTCTAACGAACGAGATGCTGGCCATTGTACGGCCACGCGACATCCTTTTTTACGATCGATTTGCAGAGACGCCATTTTCGCTTATACAGCCAACCTGGCAATCCCATAAATCAGCCTCCCTCTTTCTCCGCCTCCCTTCCGCCCCCGTAACCCCGTCGATTCTTCGCGTACGATCACATCAGTCTATATCTAACCTTCCCCTCTCTCTTTCTCGCTCTTCTTTTTCATTCGCCTCTTTTTCGCTCGTTTTACAGAAATAACGCTGTAGACAGCGATATTTCTTAGGTTCGAGAGGAACCTTTTTAGAGTGAGCACCCCACGAGGGGTAATTTATTCGTCGGGTATTGTTTCCGCCGGTGGACCTATTTAAGACGATCCGATTTCCGTTGAATATTCTCGTTAAAGGCGAACACGTCTTACTTCTTGGTGTCTTTGAAGTTTTTCTCCAAAAGGTAACGTGTAGATAATAGTTCTTTTTTTCACGTGGTTACAAATATTTATCAATAATCGAACAGCATAACTATAAACATTATCCACGTACGTAAATTATCATCAACTTTTTCTTCACCAATCCAAATTTCTTCGAATATGCAATCAAAACTTCCAATCTTGAATAAAACGCAAAGAGCAAAGATCGCAAAGAAGCTAAAATAAAACCATTTTTAATTACAAAGAACGATTAACGGTAATTTTTCCGCGGTGAAGAAAGAAGAAGAAGAAGAGGAGGAGGAGGAAGAAATCCAGAATCGACGTACGTACCCTGCTACGCACGCTGCTTACGTGGGTGAGACGGGGGGTGGTACGGCGAGAGTAGGTGGTGGAATATGTGCGTGGAGGCGCGCACACACGCAGAGGAGGGGATCGGGTGCACCCCGGGCGCCCCCGAGCTGCGCAGAAGTTCCTTCCTTCCGCTTGATCGACATCGATTCCAAGATGGCGGCGGAGTGGCAGCGGTGCGCCCACGGCATACATATCGGCCCATTCTAGCAGCCACCCCGCCCTTACAGGGGGGGTAGCCCTGTTCGCTTTCACGGCCCACCCCCTTTTCCGCCACCCTTCTCCTCTCCCCTTTCTCTTTTCCTCTTCTCCTCTCATTCCTTCCTTTCTTCCTTTCTTTCTACCTTTCTATCTTTCTTTCCTTCTTTCTTTCTTTCTTCCTCTTTCGCCCGTCCATCGAACCGATGCGATGGGGTGAGTTCGCTCCTGGGGACGGCGCGAGGGGGTGAGAGGCGGAGAAACAGGAGCCGTAGTCGGCTCACGAGATGTCCGGGCCGATATCGGAATCGCATTAGGACGCCGCGCCACTTTCGCCCCCGGGAACGCCGAACCACCCCCTCCACCCCTATCGCTCCCCGTCTCTCGCCTCCTCTCCTTCTTTTCTTCGCTCGCTCGCTCGCTCGCTCTTTCCCTACGCTTCCTTCGTTTTCTACCTCTTTTTGTTATTTTCTTTTTTTTTTCATTTTTCTCTCTCTTTCTCCCTCTTTCAATGTTTCTGCTCTTTTCACGGCCTCCGTTCCAGGAGATCCTGAAATATTCGAAGAGGAGATTTCGCGACCACGCCTGTGTCGATGATTTTTCAGTGGTTTCGATCTCGTGGAAATTTTGGAAGCAAGTTTTTCATTTTCGTTTTCATCTTGTTTTGCTCTCCCGAGTTTTTTTAAAGAAGGGGTGGCTTTTGAATTTGAGGATTGACGAAATTTTTGTGTACTTGGAAGAGAAGTTTTTGATTATTTACATTATTTAGATGTTCTATGAGAGATGTGAATATACAATTTGAAGAATAATTATGATATTTAGAAAATGAATGATATTTTTATTCAATTTCCTATAATAATGAGAAATATGAATTTGCATAAATATTCGCAATCCTCTTATAATCCGTATATTCGATAACCAATCTTTACTCGAACACGCACCGCGTATCCTCGATATAGTTTTTATAAGATCTATAAAGGAGATTTTTATTCCCAACGTTAATTTCTCAAAAATTAGTAAAAAGAGGAAAACAATGAAAAAGTGTCTACCCTGTCTCGATCCAACGTCCTGACCCAGACCCAGCTCGAAAACTATTACGTTTACCTTGCGTATCGAGCACGTAGCGGCGCTTGATAAGAGTTCCACTTGCACCGAATAATTAGGAAATCCGGTGTATTCGCGCTCTGAAATAAACGTCCGTTCCGCAAACAATCTTATCGACACGGTCCACGCGGCTCGTTAAAGAGTCTCGCCGTACAATTTCGTATGCTCACGCTCCAAGGACTATTACCAAGTCCTATTAAGACGAGCACAAAATTTCTTAACCAAATCTCGATAGAAAGAATAGGAAAAGAGAATAAGTGCGCACGATAAACTGAACGCGACGAAATTTCCTCGAATTTTCCCAAAAATTAACGAGACGAAATAAATCATGTAAGATTTTTTGAATGAAATCTATCTTTTGAAAATAATATAATTTACACTTATTCAAACACGTGAACGAAATAACTTTTCCCATTTACATTCTCTCCGCTTTCCATTTCGCTAGATTCCAACGAGAAAAGGGAAGAGCAACGAGTCATCGAAGAAGAAGAGAAATAAGGAAAAAGATTAGATTGACTCCGAAATCCGAATATTTATGGCGTCGAGAAACCACGAACTCGAAAATATCTCCGCCGAAACGAAGCCAAGGGTTCCTCCTCGCCCCCATTTATTTTTTTCCAACGAAATTCGGCGTCGAAGAAGGATGTACGAGCCGGTGAAAAATTCGCCCGTGCCCCGCCGCGCCGTTAATCCCTGAAATAATGGCACGGGGGCCACGCTCGATAAATCCGGAAACGTGGTACACTCGCGGCCGTCCCGTAGGAGGGACCTCGCCGGTTATATTTTTCCTAGGGACGTTGGTGCACGCGTGCGTGTTCCGTACGTGTGCCGCGTCTACGGGAAGAGAAGAAGCTGGATGGTCGGGGGGGATATACGAGGGGAGGGTTGGAGAGGAGGAGGGCGGCCGCGCCACCCATACAACGAAGAACGTGGACGTGGAAAGAAGCGAAGATTGATTTGCCGGCCGCGTACCTCGCCGATACGCGTTTTATTCGTTCCTCCCGCTATTTTCCTCTACCCCCTCCTCTTGGGGTGTACACCTGAACTGTGCGTTTTTCCATGGGTGGAGAGCGAAGGGATGGAAGTTTCTTGGAAAAAGGGAGCCGGGATAATCGTGTAAAGCTACACCTGAGGGTACTTTGAAACGGAAACAAATTTCCGCGTGCGGTGGTCGCTCTTTTGGAATATTTTTGTTTCGATGTTTGCTTTTTTTATTCTTCATTGGGGGAAAGGGTAAGATCGGCGAGAAAGGTAAAGAGGGATTTTTGGTATCTTCAAGAGTTGAGTTTTGGAATATTTGTTTTGAGGGATGTTACATTGATTTGAAATTTTATTCATTGTTTAATGCTTTTGCAATTCTTTTCGTTGTAATTAAACTTATTAAAAGTTAATCGATTGATCAGTTGCATTTACTCTTGAGATCAAGAAATTGGCTTAACGATTTGAAGCATTCGTTGTTTCGATTTACGAAATTATTACAATTAATGATTCGCAAGATATACAGGAAAATCGAGTAAACCATTTGATTTCGAACGATTCGTTACTTTTTCGTATAAAACTCGACACGTAACACGATTACAAAATTAATTCGCAAAATATCGGATCCGTTACGATGGAGAAAAATTCGTAAATCGTGGATTTGAAGAATGACGATATTCCTTGTTCGAGAATATTATTAACGCGGAATTGGATTGGTCGATAATGAGAGGAGGAACACGCGGGATGCTTACAAGAAATCGACCCTCGAAATTATTGTTGGATAGATGGGAAGATGGAGGGCGGTGGGCCGAATTTCCACGCGTCATTACACGATGATCGAGTCATGAAAATCGCCGGCTCGAGCGGCGATTATTCAAACGAAACCTCTAACAAGATTCCCGCCAATCAGCCCCCGTAATGATCCTCGACCGTCAAAGAAGAGATCCTCCCTCCTCTTCCTTCCTTCCTCCCCGCTCGAAACGATCCACCGGGAATAAAGGGAGGGAAAGGGTTCTTTCGTCTTTTCGTCCTACGAGTGGAAAATCACGTTCTCCTCCTTCGAATGTTCGAGCTTTAACAGCCCTCTTTCGGAAAGACTTTTAACGAAACGTAACGTCACGGAAATATTCGATCATCGTTCTTTTACGGGAAATCAATTTTGGGATATCGATTCGAGGAATTTTACTCTCTTTAGAATCGCGTTAGAAATAAATTAATCGCGGTTGATTCGAGGGGAAATTAATTCGTACATTGTTCACGAAAGTGAAGAGAAGAAGAGAGTGGAATACAAAATATAAATTTTCAACGGCCTCGAGTGTTATCGGGCATAAATTATTATCTCGTATAACGAGCAAGATACATACATAAGAGAGAAAACCTTTTATTTAACGCTTAAACAAAACTTTTCTTATTAATCGGAGATCGACCCCACAGTTCCTCGATTATCCAATATTTTCATTAACAATCCGAACGCTACTTCGAGGTAAAAATTTCCACTCTCCAAACACGAAACCTAACCTAAAAATTTCCATTACCAAGAATCATCCATGATTCGATCGATCGAAAAACTCCAAAACGCAACCACTGTCTTCCCCTCTTCTATTTCCTCCTCCTCCCCCTCCCTCCTTTCCTCCTCGATTTCTCCCCCTTCCCCACGGCCCGCGACTCTCACCCCTTTCCACCCGGCCGATCGCAAATTTATTCCGTCGAGTAGGCGACGGCGTCGGGCGGAATCGCAGTACTTTATACTCGTCGAGAATCGATAGACAGCCGCGCACGGATATGGAAGCACTATATTTTCCCTCGTCGCACCTCCGCCCGCCCCTCCAGGGCCCTCTTGTCAATAAAGCGAGCACTTTCCTGGCGAGCACGGAGTTTCATTATTTCTTTGCTCGCGCGGCCACGACTTTCCAACCCCCTCTTCCTCCTCTCCCATTCCTCTTCACGTGGCGCGCCACCTCGCCCCCCTCGTGACCTTTTCGAGAGATATATAACGGAGGGAAGTTGGTTAGTAGTATTTCGTTGACCTACTGGCAACGAGGGGGTGGAGAGGAGAGGGGCACAAGGAGGAGGAAAATAATGAGGCAAACACGCCGATCTTGTGCGCGTCTGTGTGCGCGAGGGATGGATGCGCTTTTGTGAAATGATTGCCCGAGTTGAAGTTGGCGCGGATGGGGATGTTTTCCTTTGATGCAGATTGAGAGGCGGCTCTTGAGAGGAAACGGCGCTCGATAAAGGGTACTGTTTTGCGAAAGGTGATGGGAGGAGAGGGGAGGGCTTTGTTGCTCACGGATCGGGCACGAAATGATCGGTGTATCGGCTCTCGTATCGAAACTATCCGTGTATTGATATATTTCTATGAGCTTGTGCCATAAATTCATTTGTTCCAAATGATTCTCATGTATACAGAGTTCAACGACGAAAAATCTAACTTCGTACAGGAAAGATTCCATCGGCTAGATTTTAAGTAACAATCTCTCGATGGTTCTCGCGCTCTGGCTTTCTTCTTCTCGAACGAGAGAGAGCTCGCCCGGACGAGCGGAGAAAACCGCTGTTCCGACCAAAATACTCTCGCCATCCATTACCCTGAACCGTGAAAACGCTGCTCGAAAAGATCCTCCGCCGGTTGTTCCCTCCCCAACCCCCGTTTGAAAAACCGCAAATCCTCAAGATCCTCCTGCCTCGCCCGCTCTGCGCCACCACTTGCGGAACAAAAAGTCGAATCTTCCAAGCCGGGGAGGGTAAGATTTTTCGAGACTGGCCCAGACGAGGTATCAAGGCCTGAGGGTGGAAACCGAGACCAACCTCCTCTCGTTGCAACCTCTTGCCATCTTTCAGCCCCAGTTCGTCCGTCCGAGGGGGGAGGGTTTGAAACTGGTTGGATCGGTGGTTGTCGCCCCCGATGGAGGAGGAGGAGAAAGTTGGAGAAAGATTCGGAAGAGGGTGAGGGAAAGGGGGAGGCTGAGTCGGAATCAAAGGAGTCAAAAGAGCTTTTCCAGCGAGCTTCTCCCTCGGCCGGCTAGATTGAACTTCTTTTCCGCTCAGGAGTTTTCCTATTACTCCGAATTTCAAGCCGCGTATCGCGCACACATTCACGCACAACGCAAGACGGGTGTGTTGTGGACGCGTGCGGCTAAAAGTTCGCCAAGCCGTGTTACCCGGGGTTGGGGCGGGTGGTGGTTTACCGGGTGCAGGGCGGAGGAAATTTCTTTTCATCGACGAACGCTCATGGCGCGGGGCGGGGGATTGAATTTATTAGAAATACCTCGCATCGCGGGCGGAGAAAGAGATTCCTCGAAAAGGAGAAACGATTGTTCCATTTGGTTGGGAAAAAAAAAAAAAGAAAATTGTTCGCTATTGCCATGTAGCAAGCCGTTTAAAGAGGATTTGTCTTGATCGCATCGAATTTCTACGGGTTAGATGAGTAATTTGATGAGTTAGAATTTTTTCAGATTTTTTTTTTAAAAATAATAAGAAATCTGAAAAGAATACTCGGTTGCGGTTAATTAATAAAATTACAGTAATTTGTATTCGCTTGTTATTGGATTAATTTTACATTAATTTTACACTTATGCACTATCTATGTGTGTGCGTCTATGATTTTCAATGTTTCTTGAGAATAAATCAAAGTACAAGAAATCGTGTGAATCGTGTGAATAGATCGATTTTTGGACGAAATAAAAATTTCACTCGGGTGTAGGAATAGCGAAGCTTATTGTTTCTAACGCGAGAGAAAAAAGTTATGTATCTCTCTGAATTGAAACTATTCATCGGTACATTTCATGCGAAATTCTTTATTAAAAGAAATGCCAGCGGAGCTTATCAAACTTGAATCAATTTAAACTTTTTAAAGAGCTAAGTAAAAACTTCCGGAAATGTATTTTCCAAGTCGAGGCAACCTTTATGCAACTATTTTTTTTTTTTTTTTAATCCATATGAAAGTTCTCACTTTTGTAAAATTTGAAAAAGAAAGTTTAATCAATAGATATTTTTTGAGACAATTTTTTGATAAATCCCCATCCTATATAGAGAATTTACGAATCAACGAACGAAATGTCCAAATAACATCAATTATTCGATTGTGAAATTTCTCACGTTTATTATAAAATTGGACGTTTAGTCGAATGATCCTCGCGTTTAAAGAATTATAAGGGAGAATAAGATGGGTGAACGAAGGAAGTTGAACGTCGCGTTGAGAGCGTCTCATTAGTACCTCCACTTTAAAGCGACGTTTCATCGCCCCTCCGACCTCTCTCACCCTTGACTGAGCCGCCTAAGTAAAAATCAATAATTCCTTTATCGTACAAATTAACGTTAAGCATATTCCACCCTCGTATACCAGGCTCTACCGACCAACGTTACACCGTTTCCTGCCTTCGTATCCTGCATAACATCATCGGCTGAGTCCCTGCAGTCTTGACAGTCCCTTCCTCTTCTCGATTCTTCGAATTACGTGAACAGACATATATATATATATATATAGAGAGAGAGAGAGAGAGAGAGAGAAATAAAAATCTCTTAACGAGATGTCGAAGAAAAATTAAGAAATTTTTTGTTGTACTCGATCAATAAGTTTTCATCAATAAAGATTACAACATCAGATTTTTTACGACATCAAAGAGGAAAGGAGTACAATTTTAAAATTTTATCACCACCTTATCACCCGATTAACAAACAAAACCGTAACGATAAAGGATCGTCGAGAAAATTTATCGATCCAATTAATTTTTTTAAAATAGTAAAATAACAATGGAGAAATGTTCGTTCACTTCACAATCATCGTTGCATCATATTTCCTATTTCAAATTAATTTACGACGCATGCACGAAACGTTAACTCTCCTTTCTAAATAGGAGCGGCGCTGTTCAAACGGCTTGGAAACTATTCAATTTCACCGGAAGAGGGAGGGGGGGGGAGGAGGAGGAGGAGGGGATATCTTAATCTCGGAACGCACGAAATCGTATTTCTTTCCTTGGTTAAAAAATTACGCGGCTCGCGTTATCGGCTTGTTAATTCCGATAAGCGTTACTCTTCTTTATCGTCCGCCATTATGGCGAACGATAGCGGCGCGGAGGTGGTCTCTCGGGCCGCGAACCGGCCAAGGGGGTGAAAGATTAACGAAATAAATATGACATCGCCTTGAGGCCGCGCATCACAACTCCCCCTCTTGTTCTTTCAATCGCTCGACGCGATAACAAAGCGTTCGCCATTAATTACCCTGCTCTGAAATTATTTAACGACCTTGGCTCAACCGCACGCAACCCAACCGACACCAACTGATCGGCCTAATTTCCGCACATGTGTATCAGTTTATGAAATTTCCTTCAACTGGCTCGAATGAAACGTGTACCCTCGTGTTATTTCGCTTGCAAATTTTTAATTTCGTTACGCGAATAAGCGGATTCGAAGATTAGAAAGATAGACTCGTCGTTCGCCGGAGATTTCACTTCGTTTTAATTATTTTCATAGATTCGAAATCGAATGTAAATCGATGTTTCGAATCGATCGCGTTTACAAATCAAACTCGAATCTAAATCTCTAAACGAAAAACTGTTTCACCTGTTTCTAAAACTCTTTCGCTTTTAATTCATTAATTAACCTCCGTCGAATTCCTATTTCGAGCGGAAAAAAAAAAAAAAAAAAAAAAAAGAAACGTACACGCGTCATTTTTGGATCTCGTGCAACGATGTTGTAACCCTCTCGTACCCCTGTTGTACTCGGTTATCGCGCGATCACCGAGCCGGGCAAATTAATTTGTCCGTGTCGGACGTATAATTAGATGGTCGAACGAAAACCGGGACACGCGTTCGATTCATTAAGTCGATCGTAATGTTGATCGACGAGGAGCGGATATCCAGCATTATGCCCGTATTATCGAGCTTATTTCACCGTGGACAGTGCGGGAGGGGGGACGGCCGGACGTAAAATTCCACCCACTCGTCACGGGCTGACGAATAACACGAGATGCAGAGACGATAACTGTTTTAACTGCCGGCTAACACACTACGCGAGCGAGTGGATTATCGGGGCCTTATCGGCCGACATTACGGGCCTGGACGTGGAGAAAACGAATTGCCCACCCTGCCATAATGCGATCCTGTTAAGCGTGCCGTGTACACACAGGGATATGGATGTTGGCGCGTGTAGTAGATTAGGATAACGAACCCTTGCAAGGCACAGGTCGTGCACAGGTTCTTCAACCCCCGAATAACGTGTTCTTTTTCTTTTTCTTTTCCTCTTTTTACACGTGCACAGATAACGCGAATTAATTTTCGTTTCGAATCGATGAATTTGTAATTGGCAGATTGAATGAATTTTTATAATATTGAGTTTATTCGAACTCGTCGATTCGTTAAAAATGAACATTGCATCGTAACTTCTTTACGAATAATTTATCGTACGATATTTTCCAGATAAATTTCATTTTTAAAGATCACAGTCTCAACGATCGTAATCAAATTATTAATATTCTTTCTATATTGATTAACGAAACAAATAAAATTTATACTCCAACTAAAATAAGAATACGAATCTTCTGTTCCAGGTAAGACGACCCGCCTCGATCGAAACGGCGACGAGATCATCGGCCAACGAGATCTGACGGAGTGTTTGCAGGGTCGATATCTGTTCCTCCGTGACCTTGACTTGGCGGCTAAGAGGTTTACCCTGGTAAACCCCGGTATCTCGGGATACCACTCGGGATGGTCGGAGGGATTAAGACAGGGTTGTTCGACGGGACGACAGAGGGCTGCCGGGATCGGCTCTGGGAGGGGCGGGTGGCCGCCGAGAGAAAGGGAAAAGAGAGACTGTAACCGTGCGCCCGTATAATTGATTGAGTCTAATGAGTTAAAGGGGATACGACGGGGTGGTGGTGGAATTAAAGAGTTCTGGGTCATGGAGGCGACCGGGGGAAACTTAGATACTCCCTGCTTCCTCCGCCACGAGGGCGCTGATTGTAAATTAGTTAAAGGAGATGCTTCATTAGAATCAGCTGATCCCTGCCTTTTAACAGATTCTTGAAGGGGGGGATGATGAGGATTTCTTGAATCGTTTCCAAGGTCATACATTCATCATCTTCTTTAATCACTGCTCGCTCTAACTTTTTATGAAAGATTTGATCACCGTAAAGATCAGATTTGCAATGCTCCAAAACTCGCCCTTGGAAATTCAAAAGACGCAATCGTTGGACGGATCATCTGTCACGCGCCATCTTTCTAATCAACGAGATTACGATAATCCCACCTCGCCACGCGGTGGGACAAATTATCAAAAATGTACACTCGGATCCGACGCAATCTCATTTCATCCCCGCGATATTACTTTTCGGTCGCCGCGAAACAGTATCTCGAGGACGTCTCGGCGTCGGTGGCTTTTCAATTTGCTTGCTTGTGGGAAAAAAGGAGGGGGGGGGAGGGAGTGGGAGGAAGGAGGAGGGAGGAACGCGTGGAAGGAAGGAAGTGTTCTCCTCCCTAGGAGGAGGGGCAAGAAAGGAGAGGCGCACACGAGGAACGGTTTCTTCTCTCCACATCCCCCAAGGGAAATTATTGACAGTCAGCGAGGAAATGACGTCGTAAATACCACGTCGGTGGCGCACCCCCTCGAACCCGCTCGTTTCTTTTCGCCGACCTTACCCCCCTTCTGTTACCAGGCGCCACCTTCTTGCGCCGCTTCTTCTTCGCGTAATCCTCCTTTGTTTCCTCCTTCGCGCCTCCGTCTTTGCCTCTCCTGCGTGTACAATCCACGTTCTGCAATTAATTCGACGCATCCCCTTTTCTTTTTTTGTGCGAATTCTTTTCTTTATTTCATTTATTTTTCGAGATGATTTGTTTTAGTTGTGAAAGTTGTGAGCGGTTGTTGGGAAAGTAGGGATTTATTAATGTAGATCGATTTGGTGAGAAATAACGATGAGTGGAGATTTTTTATTCTGTTCGGTGTGTTCGTGCGATGAAGGATTGCGATGTAGAATGTTTATGATGGTACAAATTAAAAAATTTTTTTAATAAATTGCATTTGGAAAGTTTCCAAGTACAAACATGTGTATTTATAATTGTATGTCAAGTAATTTGAATGGAGAAAAAATTTTAAAACTAAACTTGGTACAAAAGTTAATCGAATTAAATTAAATCCTTTGATGAAAAATCTTTTTGCTAGCCCCTTTTTTTAACGACAAATAATTTTGGATACAACAAACAAATACGATGAATAAACAAATAATTGCTAACAAGGGGTTGACAAAAATTTTGAAGCTTAGAGAAGATTAATCAAAGATAAGAATAATAGTATCTCGAATTGCATAGTGATGTACATTAGTCAAAAGAATTGCGACAAACGTCGCAATTCACAAGAAAAACAGCAAGAAGAATAGGTTCTCTAAAACACCACCACCTATGAAGTTTCACGAGTACACTCACGTAACGTACTCATTATTCGAGCATTCCTCGCAATGTTTCTCCAACTCTCTCGTCTTTTTCCCAAGGTACTCCAAAAATTCTTGCAAAAAACAAAAAAACAGGGGGGGGGGAAGGAAGAGAAAGAGATTCTTAACTACATTCATTTAACCGAGCGAAAGACCGTTTCAAAGGAGCAATGTCGCCCTACTTAAAACGCCCATTATTCCCGTTGAAAATGAATATGTGCCTGTGCCTGTACTGTTTCCGGTTTCGTTTACGGAAACGACATGCACGACAGGGACAGGTCGGGATGAGGGGAGAAAAGAAAAAAAGAAAAAAAAAAAGAATCCTTTCGTTTGTCGCAACGTCGGCGAAAATGAAAGAGCAACATGTTATTTTTCGAACGATCCAACGGTGAAAGTGAATTAAACGGCATTTATTCGTTTCGAAAGTCGAATAATCTTTTTTTGCGGTCTCCAGGTTATATGCACGTTTTTCGGATATTGCGTATAAATGAAAACGAAATGTGGTTTCGTTCCTCCATTTTTGTTCGTGCGAACGTCCTTGAAGGGCAGCAAGATATTATACAATCTTCTTATTATTTTTCAACGAAACAATTCGACACAATGAATTTGAAAATGTGATTGTTAATACGGGTTAATTTTATAATTTGAATTTAATTTAATTCAACGCGAATTAAATCTTTTTATAATAACTTAAATTTGTTTCTGAAGATTGTAGGAATGTGAAAGTTAAAAAAAATTTATCATTATTATTAAAATATCAATAGAAAGTCGTTTAAACGTCGTTCGTAAAAACGTGAAAATTTGAAATAATTTTGATGACAAAATTTGACGAAAAAAAAAAAGAGAAAAGGAAAGATCTCCTCTCGCCAAAAAGTATTTTAAAACTCTATCGCAAGGTTGATTATTCGGTAAAAGCCTTTCTGCCTAAAAACCGGGACAAAACTTGGAAAATTCTTCTTTTCTTTTCGACGAAAAAACCCGATATGATTTAACGATGGCGCATGGCCAAAGAAGAAAGGCATTTTAACAGCTGAGATGTTGCGTTCGTCCGTGTTTTGCCGCGTTTCGTTTAAAACGTGGATCCGGCTGAAGGAACAAACAATAAAGAGTCCTTTCGTTGTTTTCAGCGTAGCCGTTCATCGTTACGCCCGTTTTAACGCTTTTTATCCTTTCCATCCCCTCTCGCGCTTTCGTGAAAACTTTTAACGCCTCTCTCGCGAAACGATTTCGTGAAAGTGCAGTTATCGATGCAATTAATGATGATGCACCGTGCTTGAAGCGAGAAGAGGGGACAGGTTTGAGACGAGCCGCTTTTCTTTTTTTTTTTTTTAATCTTCGAAGAAATATTTTGTCGTTAATTTGGAATTATTTTCAAAGATATCTTCTTGTTGGGGATTAATTTTTTGAAAGTAATTTGGAGTTGTGTCACTTAATGGAAATAATTATTTTCAATGGGGAAATATTTTTAAATATAAATATTTTTAAAATGAAACGATTAAGAAAAAATTCGTAATTTTTAAATCGATATTTGTCAATTGTTTTAATGAAATTTACTAGATCAATTATTTTTAAATAGTGATACGTTTATTCTAGAATCTTTCGTTAACGTCAAAGAGCAATTGTTTATTTTATAAATGCACTCCATCGTGCTGCTACAAATAGTATCAAGCGAAGCTATTATTCTCTAAGTAAACTGTGAACAGTTGCAATGTAAACAAGCGCATGAGCTATTAGCATTAACATTTAATATTTCCACGAATCATATTTCACTTTATCAAAACCTTGATTGCTTCGGAATTTACGTTTTGTTTTCCAAAGAACATTTATCTCATACGCTTACGAAAGCAATTACGTACCTTCATCTATTCCTGGACCTCGTCTTCCTTCCCCTTCGATTCTTCTTTTACATTTGTAAGAATTGCGTGTCGCACTGTTGAATTTTTTCTATCGTCTTAATGAAAATAGGAATTTCTGAAAATTCTCCTTGATTCAAAAATATAATTTATATCACGTACTTTACATATCGAAAGAATTCCTCTATGATTTTTATTACCATCCATTTCAATCACGAATCATTATCATCATATTTTAATTATCAATCTTCATCGTGATTTCTAAAACACAAAATATTTACGTTGAAGTGTTTGAACAATGATCGAATCCGTGCGAGGTATCCATCACATAATAATTCTAAAATTCAATTTAAATAAATATTATTCGTAAACTATCTTCTACAGTATAAAAAAAAAAAATGGACAAGAATCGAAGTAATTCCCTTCCCTTAATATTTAAATTTGTATATACCATTAACATTTCCTCGCTCCACGTTTCTTCTTTCTTTCAACAAAACGAATCCTTCACGCAATAACAATTCTCCTCTTCAAATTCTCCCCCGAAAGAACGGAACCCCGCCCTTAAAATTTCCTTATCTAAAAAAAAAAAAAAAAAAAAAAAAGAAAAAAAAAGAAAAGAAAAGAAAAATTGCGAAACTCGTTCCCGTAATGTTTTCATCGGGATATTGCGACCGATGCCACCCCCGATGCGGAGAGGGAACGCATTATTCGCGGAAACGATCCTTCCTTTCGCCTCGCGGCCACGAAGAAAAGGGGCGAGAAGGGTGCGCGGCGCGAGGAAAAACGGCGGCCAAGAGAGGATTACGCGGGATGCCGTTGGCGGGACGAGGACGGGAGAGACTGTTCTCCTCAACCTCGAGAAGAGAGAGAGAGAGGGGGAGGGGGGGGGAGGATCCGCCGGCTAAGGGTAGTTATTATAATAAATTTGTCGGGGATTTAAGAAGCGGAAACAATTCAGAACTGCGAGTGACTCTAAGGATGTGCTTATCGTTGCTTTTATTCAAATGGGAGTGGAAGGCGACGAGCTGCGCCGGATGCGACCTGCATCTCTGCGACTCGCTTTTTCCGCCGCTTTCTTCTCCCGTATTTTCTCTGCTAGACGTGGGTGGCTCGGGAAAAAGCGTTTCGAACGGACCAGCATTTCTGGAAAGGTGGAGAGAGGTTGATCAGGGTGTGAGAATGATTTTGCTCCTCGTTGGATGGAATAGTTGGAGAAACGTTCCATTTGAGGGAACCGCGTCATTGTTGATCGAAATGATGGATTCGAAATGCTTCAACTCGTTTAACTTTTCATTCACTAATCTTTTTCTCGTGCATTCTTGAATAGACAGAGGCGATTCACTTTAAACCCTTATAAATCTATACACAACGTACATGGATCACATGGATTAATTTCAAAAAGTATTTTCTTCCATAATTGAATTAACCTCTATTCCTAACCATCTATCCTTTCCATCAAATCCACCCATCCTCTGAAAATTCTTAATCTTGAAAGGGTCTAAACGGCTGGACTCATCGCGCCGATGAACGTATAATTAACACCGGACTTAAAACCGATAAACTTTACCGCTTACCGGCTATTATCCGCGCGTGCGTCCCGTCGATAAGCCGAGGATAACACGGGGGAGGAAGGCGGCCCCTAACCTTGTTTTTGATCGTCGCATTTAACCACGGCCTCACGTGAGAATAAGGGCCAATGAAAACGCTTAAAGTTTGAGCACCGGAGGCAAGGTTGGGGGGAGGGTGGGTCACAGGAGGAGGATCCCCGAGGACCACCGCGATCAACGCGCAACCCTGTTTACGAGCTTCTTCGGTCATTAACAACCACGGCGACGTGAAGGGGGTTGGGAGGGGTTGGAAAGTGGTTGTCAGAGATAAAAACGTGAGTCCTTCTTCCATTGAGAGACAGAGAGAGAGAGAGAGAGAGAGAGAGAGGAGCAAAAATCGTAACGAGGAAACTGTTTCGAAATTTCTCCCCCCTCTTTTATTTTTTTCTTCATCGCGGCTGATATAGTTTAGGGCCGCAATAAACGTAGCCGGGGCCCCATCGATTTATAGCTTAATTAAACGCGCTGGGTCCACCCGAACAAGGGTCGAACGAGAAATCGTCGAAACGGTGCTTGCTTCCTTAAACTTCTTTAAATACGAGCCACCGCCCGGCCCCGGCTACGTTTACGGCCGGATTCCTTTCTTTTTCTTTCTCGTTTTCCTTCTTCTTTCTCTTTTTTTTCTCCCTCTCTCTCTATCCTCGAAGAATGCGTGTTCACGTTTCGGTTCGGTAGCGTGATCGCTGTGAGGAAGAGACTTTTTTCTTTTCCTTTTTACAAGTTTTAAAGAAATTGAAGTTATTGTATTCAAAATTAATAACTCCTCGTGCAAGCAATGATTATTTTATAAAATACATGGTCGAAATATATATTTATTGAAGAAACGGTAATTATAATTATCATTTGTAAGCGAGTTAATTTTAATATCGTTGCATTGAAAGATGTACAATTTCATCTGAGAAAGATCTATATTTCCAAAATATTGTATATAACATCGTTCTATTTTCTATCTAAAATTCAACTTCATCGAACGTTTTGTTTTTTCGGAATCGCAAGGATGAGGAAAGAATCCAAGGATCCATCGAATGCCGTAACGATTTATAAATTACGATGATCAGATGAGCAATCCTCTCGTGGATCCACATACGCTTTTGTTGCGTTCGATTTCTATCGCTGTCGTTGGCCCCTTTTGGATCTTCTCGAACAGTTGTAAAATAAATTATTAATTCGACGAAATTGCAATGGGAAATTATTCTCCGATTAACGCAACTCGTGCGAATCGTCCGTTCCTCGAAATTGATTAACTTAAATTCTATCAGATCCCCAACGATCGCGTTTTTATCCTCCGAAATTTTGGAATATTTTCTTCTTTGTTTTTTGTATATTTTTTTTTAATCTTTCTCTTTTTTTTTTACGTTGGTTTTATATCTCGGTGAGAGAATCTCTTTCGGTTTTTTCTCCGCTCGTTTTCGAAATCAATTTAAAAAAGACACGCATAGTTATGTTCGTTATTTTCGGGATACTGAAGAAGGTCCTTTTCTTTCCGCCAAGCTTCGTCCTGGCCACTGTCGATCGTAAAAATTTTTACGCGCGTGTATACCGGAGAGGCTGAATTTTATTATTTTTTGGCGAGATGAAATTCCGAATGAAAACTTCTTGTCGTTAAATTAATAAAAACGATAATCGTTCCGAGTGTGAATCGCAATCATTTGATTTCAGTATAATTACGTATTATCATTATATCGATGTGAAAGATTAAAATTTTCTTTCCATTTGTATATAAAATATACGTACGAATATACGTACGAATTTAAAAAAAACTAAACATAACAATTTAATCCTTTCAGACTAACACAAAATTCTTACGATTCTTCTAACTTATAATTGATATCCCAAAAAAACGAAACGAGATCATCAATCCCATAATTCTCTGGAAATTGCCAGAGAATCTGTTCTCAATTAAATTCCTCCCTCCTTCCCCTTTTTCTTATCGGCGCAATATTCATCGCGTCGTAAAAAAAAAAAAAAAAAAAAAAAAGATCCATCTTGAAAGGGTTAATAAAATGTCCATAAACCAGCTCCAGTGTATTCCTTCGTCCGCCTGTGTGTACACAACCGCTTCGATACACACCGAGCCGCCGACTCGCGGTGGGTTTTTCGTATTATCCCGGGCGACATAATATGGGGGGGAGGAGGGGGGAATTTATCTCGAGGAATCATGGTGGCTTAGCGGGGGTGGTTTCTTCCCTCGAAGGCAAATCCTCGTTGCGGAAGACAACGTCGGGCTGCGACCCCCTTGGACCTTCGGGCCATGTATATACATATATATATATATTTTTTTTTCTTCCCCGCGTCTCCAATTTCTCGTTTCCATCCACCCTCGCGAGGATGCCGCCGGATTTCGCCGTGTCCTTCCAACAACTTGACAAGAGTTGCCGGCTCCTCAGGGTCATACCGAAAAAAATATCACCGCGAAACCGACGAAAGAATGTATATATATATACACGGGATGAACGAACGTTGCTCCCGGTTCTTTCCTCTCCAACAGAGAAGAATAATGGAGAGGTTTTCGAGAGATGGAAAGGGTGTATTGCTGCTACTCTTAGCCTTGCATTTTCGTTAATGGAAAAACGTATTCGTGTTGATTAATTGTGGGATGGAATATTTCTTTTTTCTTTTCTTTCTTTTCCATGTAAATTTTGCGTCTTTTCTTCTGTGTTTTGTTTCTTTTCCATGAATTCGTAATTAAATTTTAATGCTAAGAGATATTATTTTATTATAGCAATCGTTAAAAGAATTTGGTTACGAAAGGATCAAGGGATCGTTCTCAATTTGGAAGATTTTTATTTGAAAATATAATTTGTATAAATATCGAAATATCGTATTTGGAAGTGAGGAATGTTTAAATAACCGTAGAATTGCGAATAACAGGGAGTTTCTAAAATTGTTTGAAGTATCGTGTCTTTCTTTTTCGCTGTAAAGGGACGAATGATCGAAAGAGGACACGGGAAAGTTTCGTGGGATACAATGCCATGCCGAGTGACAGCATCGTCGTGGAAATTGTACGAAGGGAAATATTAGGGTGCGGAATCGCGAGTAAACGTAAACTAAGAGGGATGATCCTGGAGGGGAGTGGGCTAGTCGGTGTTATATCGATTCTAATGATATTTTCGCGCCAAAGGCTATAAAAGAGCCGTGCAACAAGGGTGTAATTGATATCCTGTAAGAAGAATATATTTAATATACGTGTCCTTTCACGGTATACATATATTATAAATTTTCACGATAAATTTTAGCCCGAATTAATTTCTCGAATGTTCAATGCATAAATGTTTGAAAAATGTACTTATTTTCATATGAATACAGGGGATTAATATCTTTATGACGTTTTAATAAATGTAATAATCAACAGTTTACGTTAATAAATTATAAATTGTTCCAGGTAGAAGCTTTCCTTGTTTTGGATATTATTATTATTTGAATTTTTAAAGGATGGATATTCGATCGAAAAACTAAATCAGAAATTGATATTAATATTAAAAGCAAAAATTTATTACATACATTAATCTTCAATTAGATTAAAACGCTCAATTCAATTTTATTATTCTTCAACATATCGCCTATCTATTCTCGCCACTATATAAATACTATCTACTTATAATTTCATTATTATCAATGAATTATTTTGATGTAAAAATATCCCTTCAAATACATATTGAATTCCTTATAATATATTTCATTTTGACATTTCGAACTTCTTTTCTAATTAATTCATTCTTACTTTCGCACTGCTACATATCGTATTCATCGAAATAAATAACTTCTTTTTTAAACGCTTATCGTTAAAAAAATTCTTTTTTCTAAAAACGCCATTCGTTTCCAAAAACATACCTCGAATTCGACACGCATCGCCAAAACTCTTTCTCGACCCGACACCCATTCCTCCCGATGGTCCTCCAATTTTGGCAAATCGTTGCACGCAGCTTCCAATAATCCATGCCTTCCCTCCCCCCTCCTTCCCTCGATAGTAAATCGGCAACGCGCCTCGGATATAATAACTTTCTTTGACAGGGCAAATTGTACCTTCAGTTTCAGCCTGGAAAATAGAGCCATACGTCTTCATAGCCCATGGTAATGGGGTAATGGTACACGCGGAGAACGAGGCGGCATTCCCTCAGCGGAAGAAAATACAGAGCCGGCGTAACCGTCCAGATTATCTGCTCCTGTAAAATATTGAATTTTCACGGTGGATGGTATATATATATATATATATATATATATATATATATATATATATATATATATATATATATATATATATATATATATATATATATATATATATATATATATATATATAATATACATATATACGCGCGAATAAGCGGCGAGAAACAAGCGTGTGCACGGCGCGGAAAGGAGCCCTGTCCCTCGGCCGATTTAATGGGCGCAATTCAATTGTGCGCCACGGATCGGGTAAACATAGGGCAACGAGCATTAAATAACCGGTCCTATTTGGCGTTGCGAATTGTCGCTGCCAAGTTGGGAACGATACGTAAGGCACGGAACGGATAACTAACAGGATACGCGTTTATATACACCGATTGAACCGTTTATATCCCGTGTTTCCGTGGCTGTTTATCCGCGATTTGATTCGAGTGATGAAATCGAGGAACGTCGAGATATCGTGTTGACACTTTGACACGTGTGTGTGTGTGTGTATACACGAAGGAAATTTATTATTATTCCCGAAATTCCATCCTGTTCTTTCCACACGTTTCACACGTCTGCTATCCACGAGATGCCGCGTATCGTACGACACGGATCGGAGTTGTTGCAGGGATCGAGTACCTTTCTCTGGAAGCGTATCGTCGATATCTTGTTTTTATCGTCAATTTTTTTGTTTCCATAAAACACCAGCAACGATCTTTCTCGAGCACTGTGCACATTTTTGGAAAGTTAAAATTTATTTTCGCGCGAAATAAAGGGAGAGAGTCGATTCTCGAAATTTGAGTTTTTGGATTTTAAGTTTGACCAGTGAATGATATATTCATTTTTACACAGGCATTGCTTTCATCTGGCGGTGGTTCGCATATATAAACGCAAGCCTGAAAACAAGTGAATAGACGCCAGAAGAATAAGCAACTTACCGTGCTCGCCCATCGTATAGACGAAAAAGTGGGTTCAACTATTATTTTCTTTTCCAAGGAATTCGAAACTCGGCGAAAATCCCTTCCTTCATTCCTTTCCGCAAACTATCCGATCATCAGGCTCGCCGAAGGCAAATAAATCGGCCGGTTAAATGAGCCACCCTATTTGGCCTTGCAAATTGTCAGCGTCCGCTCGCGTAACGGGGAACAAGGTGCAAGGAACGAATATCCATGCGCTGGAGCAGTATGCACGGGGGCTATTAATCCGGTCCTCGAGGCGGCTACATAAATGGGCCGCCGTTCCGTAAGACGTTTCTATGGACGTGAGCGTTGGTAACCGGTGCCGGCGTCATAGCCGTCTTTGCCGCTTTTATTTTTCTCGAATCGATGGCACCGGCATTGTCGCCTGCTCGAACCGCCGCGGCTTTGTATGCATATGTAAAACGCGGTTTACCCGCGGCAGAAATTGCTCCCCATTGTACCGCGTGGACCGAAACGCCGCATTCTTTCTTTCTTTTCCTTTTCCTTTTTTTCTTTTTTTTTTCTTTTTTAGAAAATCTGCGTTCCACGTGCGCACGCTACTCGTTTCGCCTGATCGAGCTTCCATGGAAACTGGATATACTCTATTAAGAGGGGAATGGAATCGTTGACGATCCAAGTGGGGAGGAGTACTCGTTCTATCCTCCTCGAGTTCGTGAACAAGGGCAAGAAATTGCGAGATTATTGAAATAGGAATGCAGGTGGAATTAATGTGGAATATATCCTGTTTTAATTTAACTCGGTTGAAACTGGAAAATAACTTTCAACCGTTTTAACTTCCATGGTATTCCCAATCGAAAGAAGCATGGAATCTTGTCCTTTAAAACGCTCTTTCGTTTATTCTGATACGAGTTTCGGGATATCGTTGTACAAAGAAGAGAATAATTTTTAATCGTTTCTGCTACCTTTGTCCTTCTCGCTTACTCTCGTTCGCGCTTATCTATACCTAACTCTTAGAAAGTACTAGTATTCTAGGGAAAAATGTTCTAAATCACTAGATGACTCGTTCGAAAGGAAACTTCGAGCCCTTATATCTCGGCAACCGATCGAGATATCGAGGTAAAACAAAAAGGGATTTCACTGGCGAATATTTATCATCGAAAACTCGCGAAGATCGGGTTGATCCAATACCTCGATCGCTTCCGTTCCGAAAATGAGATCGCAAAGTTTCATCTGGATCGACAATCGAAGGTGTTGAAACGGGTTATGACGAATCGAGCCATTAAGGGCAACGGTCGTAAGCGGCACAGGGAGCCGCCAGATGACGATGATGATGACGATGGTGAAAGCTACGGATGATAGCGGCACCATGCCGTGCCCCGTTGGATACCGGCTCGATATCCCGTTGCGAGCAAACGGTTCTCAATAACTCGTCCACTTTTTCCATTCTTTGCCTCTCTTATTGCGAGGGCGTAGTACCAACACCTTCCTCCTACCTCCGTGATTCCTCGGCGAGTGAAAAATCCTTAATCCTTTCACCCTTTCATTCGTATGAAAACGGCAACACGATAGTTCCTAGATGCGCCTTCCACAAACCGTTTTATCCTCGTGTCCCTGATAGCTGCGCTGTCTTGTACGAGCAGTATAAGGGAAGTTATAAACTTCTATCATCGGAGAAGGAATGGAATACATTTTAATTCGACCATTGTAATTTCTATTTCCTCCCCTGTGTATATAAAAAATTAAAATTTCCGCAACGCGTAAATATTCGTCGCTGTGTTTCCACATGATGATTACATCTACGCAGACGACGAGCGCAATTACATCGAAGAACGAAGACTGTCCATTGGATAATGCAACGCGAAGGGAGAACGACTTTAATTTTTGATCGCGCACGTTGTAATTTTCCTCCCTTCGCATCCTGGTAACAAATTCCTCCTCTCTCCCCGTGGCACTTTTCTTAATGATATCCTTAATTGACGATACGATATGTCATCTGTTTGTTAATATCGTTCCATCATCTGTCGTATGTATATATATATATATTTTTTGCCTTTCTTTCCTTTCCTTTTTCCTCTTCCCCCACCCCTTCTCTTTTTTGTCATTTCGAATCGCCGTTTTCCTTTGTCGCCGTTTGACAGCGTAATTACGGTAACGATGATGATGTCGAGGATGATGACATCGTACAACGTGACGTAACGTTATCAACAAACAAACGTTGCTGAAATAATTATATTATCGTGAAAGGTGCCTTCGAACGACAATCCAGTACGTTGACTCGATGGACCAACCGGATATATACCTCTACTCACGATGATTCCAAACCTGTACGATCTTATGTCTTCCATGTCTTGTTTCACCTTCTTTTATCAAGCTTGTCAAATGTTGGCCGCCAACAACGAGCCAAGATCGCGCGTACGCAAACTCGGAAGCGACGCCAATCGCTGAATCCATTGAAACGCCTCTCGGGAAGCGAAGCAAGCGTTTCGCGTCCCGTCTCGGCGACAGTTTCCGACGGGACGCGTATTTACGACGCGTGGTGGCAGCAGCATCGGTCACGTGGCCCATCCCGCGCTTTCTCCTCTCCGCGTGGCGATCAGGCGCGTCAGGTGGTTCCGTTTCTCCCGTTTCCCACGGGCTTCGCTCGGCCTTTTATTATATCACTCGATCACAATGCACGCCGCCGAAACGCTCGTCTCCTCTCCGCTCGGATCGGAGAGGTAATGCAAGGTGCACCTGCAGCCGGCTGCAGCCACGGCTTGCGCCACGCAATAACACACCAGTGAAACACGGCAGCCGTGCACGGCGGATACGATAACCTGCGTGTGCGATCGGGACGTGTACGTGTCGTCCCTCGTCGATCCTTCCTCGTGATGGATGCGCCGCGATTCGGCTCGCTCTCTTTCGAAAGGGAAAAAGGGAAAAAGGGGAAAGAAGGTGTTTCGAGAGAGGAGGAGGCGGAGGAGGAAACGGTAATAACACGGGTGGAACACGGTGATCCTGTTATCGGTGTGACGGAGGGATTTGGACCAGGTTGACGGCCAGGTTCTCAGGCAACTGGGTCGAAAGTTTCGCCGATCGGGGGAGGAATATGGCGGGAAAAGTCGTTATCTTGCCGATTTTGATACATTTTTGGGGGGAAAGTCTAGATGAAACTTAGAGATATATTCTTTTACGATGAGTTTTGAATAAATCTTGGACTATTAGAGAAGGAAATCTTTTCAATTGTTCAAGGAAATTCCAAAATCCCCGATTTTCCACAATTCGAATTTGCATCCCAGTCACCCTCGACTGTCGCCCAATTCCGAGCCGTGGATCGAAATAGGCAGATAGGTAGAGCAACGATCGCGATGTAACCAATCATTCTCATCGATACCCAAGGATCGCAGTTTCGCGGGCGGCCGAATCGGCGGCGGTGACAAATGGCCGGTTGATCGTGATCGCGCGTGATAAATACCAACCGCCCTCCCGTCGTATCGTTGGCTCGGGCCTGGGCCCAACAGCCAACCGGTTCCTGGATCGCGATGGATATAGGTTCACCCGGTCGCGGAGGATCGATCGATATCGGCCCCGATAAATCCCATTATTAATGCGATTCGAAGGCAAGAAGTTGATAAATTGCCGACAAAGGGCGAACACGCCGATGCCCTGTGTCCGTCTCGCGTTACAAAACGATCCCCTAAGGCGGGGGGAGGGGGATTTATCCGGGAACTTCCTATTTTTCATGCTCGTCGTGCAATAAGCGAAGTACGATTCGAAGTGCGAGATGCAAAATAAATTCGAAGAAATTTCGAATCGCGCGTGTAATAAGGACAATGTGATTCGATAATTTTAATCGATGGAAGCGTACTCGAGGTATTTTTTCTTGATGGAAAATCGAGGGGAATTAGAAAATAGTTTTAGTTTTCAATCAAAGCACGAAGGGGATACGTAAACATCTATTGTTCCACGCTCGTGGAAGGAAAGCGCGTGGATCGAAATTATTTGAAGATGTAAAATACTGTAAATTCGAAGAAATTGATCGCGCAGAATAATGTGATTTTTCTTGCTGAAAAATGGAGAGGGGGATTTTATTAGAGCACGAAAGTAAATATCTATTGTTCCAGGTTCGTGGATGGAAATTACTTGGTGTAAAGGTTGGTAAAAATCGGAGTTAAAAAAAAAAAAAAAGGAAAAGAGAAGGGAAGGTAAAGAATTACCATGGTACACGCAATTAGAATGGGCAACAAGACGAATGGGCTTACAAATTAATGGCTAAAACCGACTTCGCGTTTCATTACGCTCGTATCAATTATATTTCCTCATCTACGTCTCCATTTGCGATCTCCGCTCGTAAAGATCGGCGGAGGGAAAGTAACATTAGTTTCCGCGATGCTTATCCTCTGTCTGTCAATAATCATCGATCAAAATCCCCGCGGAACGCGTGACTTGGCCCATCAAACGTTAAAGTATAAATATCCTACCGGAATTCTCATCGAGCAAAGGTCGAGCGACGCGTTCATAATTAGAAACGAAACGAGGGAAAGAGAGAGTTATTATTACAATCGGCCACAAAAATATTACGTATAACAATCTTTTTTGCTCATTGTTGTTCCTCGAATAAATGTACGAGTTAAGTACGATGAAAATTCGTTTGGGCACGTCATATTACAAGTATATATCGTGTACGGATTTCAAGAATAAAAAGGATGATCGAAAGACGATTGTAAGCTTGTGTAATAGTGCAAGGAAAATCGAGATGAAAGATAATTGATTTTATCCAATGTGATAAGCAGTTATTACATATTTTTTTATTAATACACCTGTATTTGTATGATAGAAAATTTTTACTTTTACGAATATGAAAGTATATTTTAATTTGTAGAAATATGAAACGAGTCTTATTGTCGTTTCTTATTGATTTTATTCACTTTGATTCTCATTCAATAAGAATGATCTTTAATATAAAAAGAAAAAAACTCTTTATTTCAATTTTATAAACTTTAAATCTTTTTTTTTTTTTTTAATTTCATACTCGTGATTGGCTACATTGGTTCATTCGAAATACGAGGCCCAGAAATTAAGATTACACCGAATTTTTACTACCGACTGTACGTTCGGTTACCAGTCGAGTCTCGAACGGTATAATAACGAGGCGAGATTTCGTAATCCGCGGAATTAATTGAAACGTCAATTTCGCGATTACTATGCGGGAGCTGTGATAATTATGAACGCTCGAGAGCCGCGATGGACGCAACAGATGAGATGGAAGAGTCAATTAATGGCAACGTGCCGTTGAGAAAACGCAATTTGTCTCATCGAGGCAACGCTGTTCTCCTTTCTCCTCGTCTCTTCGTCGCCCGTATCCGTCGGTATTCATCATAAAACTGTTGCTGCCATTAGTTATACGTTTGGATACGTTTCGACGCGTTTCGCGTTACGTAAACGTTAAAAGAATGACTCCTCGCTCGCTCGTAAACTGGAAGGTTTCGTCGGGATGTTTAGAAATTGGATTGCAACCTCTTGGCTGCAAGTCCTCGATGCTTGCAATTTTATCGCTTCGAACGTAGTAGTTTTTCTTAGAGAACGAAATTTTTTTATACTTTTCGATTAATTTTTTAATCAATTGTACTTACAATAATTTTAATCGTCACTTGTTTTAATCGAAACGAGAAATTTGTAGAGCCACGTTTATTCAATATCTTTTAATTTATCTACCTTAGAAATATAATATTCTTCAGAAATAAACATCAATCTCCTTCGAGTTAAATTTCACTATTTAAAATATTATATTCGTTATTCGTCATGAAAAGTCATCAAACCAATTATCAACATTCTCAAACTTCCTCAAACATCGCCATCCCATCTTGCCATCTTACAAATACTCTCTTATAAAAATATTATATTCGTTATTCGTCATCAAAAGTCATCAAACCAATTATCAACATTCTCAAACTTCCTCAAACATCGTCATCTCATCTTGCCATCTTACAAATATTATCTTATAAAATTATTATATTCGTTATTCGTTCAAAAATCATCAGAACAATTGTCTCAAACTTCCTCAAACAACACCATCCCATCTTGTTATCTTATATAAATACTTATCGTTAATTCTCATGATCTTTCGCAGTCGAAAAAAGAAAAAAAAGACGAACACTTTGGAAACGTTTGGAAAGGCGATCGACGCGGATCGATCGAAACATTCTCCACACGTTTCATTAATCAAAGCGTGGAAACCGCTTGGCCGACAAACGGCGGGCGCGAAATCCACCGCATCCAGCCTTTCGATAGCCCGGCCGTGCGTTAACAGGGCCGTTGATCGAGGTGAAATCGGCGTTCGAAGACGACGATCCATTGATCCCATTGCGCCCTCCGCGCGCCGTTCTCATTCTCGCCTGTAAACCGCGCGCCGGAACAGGGTCGTGTCCGTGCGACCGCGAGAAATTTCAATAATAACCGTGCGTGGCCATTTTCGATGGCAATTTCGATGGCGTTATGCAAACGGCAGAGAGAGAGAGAGAGAGAGAGAGAGAGAGAGAGAGAGAGAGAGAAAGATCCCACAAAGGTGGGACGGATGCTTAAGAACCGATTTACGCGGATGAAACGTAACTCGGTCACGAATGCGTTCTCTTCGTTGCAAATGGTCGGCTGGTGGCATCCGTGCCAAATTTCCCTCGTAAATTTTCAATTGCGATTTTTTCATCCTTTTCACGATACGTTAGAATCTTTTTAAATTTGATTTATTTAATCAATATAATAAATTACCTTCGATGAAAATCAATGTGTGAATAATACGTAGTAAAAGGAATGATATATGATAATTTTAACAGTTTATGAATTATAACTCGTGTTCAAAAGATAAAACAATCCAATTACTATTATATTAACCATTTTGAAATTATGTCTAAAACAGAATATTGAAATCACAATTCCACAAAGCGAATAATTATAGAAATTATAGAAATCGAAGGGAAGCAGAAACACTGTCTGCATCTTCTTTTTCTTTTTTTCTTAATCTTTTACCCGTAATCCATAATATCAAGATATAAAAATTCTGAACAATATTTCTCGACGAAATATTCTCAAAAAAAAAAAAAAAAGAATCGGCTCGCATTCAAGCGGATCACGAAGGCTACTTTTCTCGCGTCATGTGGGCCAGCTTCGCCTTTCCCACACTCACCGTCCTCCTGCTCCTCCTGCTACCCTACAATCTTTCCTCCAAGTTAATTCCAGGGCGGGCGAAACGTATCCTCGAATCGTACGCAGCCCCCCCCCCTCCCTCCCTCTCTCTCTCTTGGCCCGCTTTAAACAATTAAATTGCACCAACTCCTCTTCTGTTTTCTCTCCTCGAAGATGAAGTTGCATTGCCGATGGAAATAACTGTACCGCGACGTGTTGCGCGCGCGAAAAATGCCCGCGTTGAACAAGCAAACGGAGGAAGGAGGAGGGAATTGTTGCCTCGTAAATTGTCCAGAGGGAGAGTTTTACGAGCCGGTCTAATACTCCAGCTGGGAAGAACGATTCCGTTTTTCAATTGCTCTTGACGTCTTCACGGGATTGGCGGTGATGAGAGCCGGTGCCTCGGAGGGAATTAATGGCTCGTCTAGTTCGTTTCGACGGTGTCTATTCTTGAAATTGAGCGATGGTTGTTGCCGAGTAATATCGAGATTGGTTTTGAGAATTTTTTCTCGTTTTTTTTTTTTTTTTTCCCCTTCTTTTCCTGCTGTAGATTTTCTGTAGATTAGTTCGCGCGAGATATTCGGTGTTGAGAAATACGTGTTTGGTTGGCAAGTGGTTATTCAATGATTGGAAGTCTTCTTTTCACGGCGATGAAATTATTATATTTGCAATAATTTATGCAAGATGGTGGAATGATAAAACGGCTAGATGTTAAAATGTGTTTCGTAAGTGAATACTTATCGTAGAAAAGTTTTTGTATTTAAATGTAATGTACAATTTTTGGAAACATTTCCAGAAAAAAAAAAATAAAATTTTTCCTCGACACTTTTACTTACTTTTGATCCTCGAGATGGAAGAGATCGTAATCAAAGATCATAATCGAAATATCGTGGATTTTACCGGAGGCGAATGGATATCCTCGAATAGAAATGAGTCGAGGGATCGTCACGGATATCTGTTAAGCATGAAACCGATTCATACGCCTTGAAAAACGCAAATTGGCGAAGTTTGAAAAAGGGCGAGGAGAAAGGCTCGGCATACGTGTAGATTTTATCGATAAATCGAAGTCTTTGTTGAGACTGATAGAATATACCCGCGTGAAACTTACACGATAATGGAAGATATTGAGCAATTGCAAATGTTCGATGGAGTTTTTGCTTCGATGAAAAATTAGATCTTTGACACGTGAAGATTGATGTAAGCGCATTTATATACAAAATGCATATAAAGTCGTGCATAATAAGATTCGATATATAATTGCAAAAGTACATTTCATTGGCTCTTCTCATTGCAAGTATAATATAAATTATTCCTTCCTCCTTTTTTTACTATTTCAAATTAGTAAAATTCGAAGATTAAAATCAAACCTTTCGTTCGTTTAGTCTTTAATTAAAAAAATTTGACACAGAATAAAATGGGTATGGCGAAAGACGAAATTTTAACATACGCCCAATCCTATTGTACTCACTTTCAAGTATCAATCACTTTCTCTCTTATACACCTTTATACAATGCTATTTACGAGATCCTTGGTCCCATTCTTAACACCTTATGCCCGAAACGATCTTTAACATCATACGCATCAAAGTATGTTCCATTCACGGTGAATGGGCACGGTACGGTATCCTTCTCGAAAGGAGGCGAAAGAATGGAGGAGGGTGGTGGGTCATTGTGGGAAGGAGGCGATGCGTGGAGGTCGGAGCGAGCCGAGTAAATGGATCCCTGGAGGTGGACAGTTTCGTGGGCCTCTCATTTCGGGGCCCGTTCGTGCGGAACAGCTAACATAAATGGAGTTGCGGCTCCGTTAGCCACCTTTTTAAACGCGGCGATGAAAGGAGTGAAAGCGAGACCCTAATCCGACAACTTCCTGCCCAAATATCGCGCTTCGTTCTTCCTTCGACTTTTCGTCGATTATTTCTATATTTGTCTCGCACTGGATGAACTCAAACGTGTCGATTTTTCGTCGATTTTTCGACGAGTTATTCCAAAATATCTTGTATTTTGGAAGCTGTGCTTCCATTAATCATGTCACGTGATGTTTAAGCAATACCTCGATTAATGGGTCGATTAAATTGTGTGAAAAGATTCGAAAGTCTTTTTTTCTTTTTTTTTTTCGTTATTTATTTTTTAATTCTTCGCAAAAATCCTATGTGGAATAAAAGGGTTAATAAGAGAAGTTACGATAACAGGACAATACGAAAATGGCCTTACATCACGAAAGAGTGACGATGTAATTGATGACGTACAATGATGCGACGAGAAATACTCTTCGTATGTATCCTTGTCGATTCTTGTTTTAGATAAAAAAAAAAAAAAGGACGGGTATATAATTCGGTTATTCGGGCATACAGCTCAATTATTCGAAGCCTCGATCGTGAGAAGGAGGGTTCGATCGTTACAGGATTATTATCGATCGATCGACTACCGTGAGTCGGTATAAATCGTTCTCTCGATTTTCGTTCCAAGCCCTTTCTCCCTATCTCGCCTTCCTTATCTCTCGGTCTGACCAGCTTCGAGCAGTAGCTTCGTCTTAATGATCGTCGATCATAATCTATTCGGATGTAAATGATCGGGACCCTCGAGGGCAAATGAATGAAAATGCGCATTAAATGTGTATTGTATCACGTTGGCCTTCTTTTTTCTTTTTTCTTTTCTTTTCGTTTATCTGTTTGAATTTTGCAATAAAAATATGATTGCAGAATTTAAAGTTAATTATTGAGTAATACTCGATTTAATATTTATAATTTTCTTATATTTAAAATTTTATGTTTTTTATGGAGTGTAATAAAAAAATTCTGCTCCAACATTGCATTTATCGTAAATTACACGATAAATAAATCTTAATCCATATTCGTTATATCACGCGTCTTTTATATTTAACCTCTGTGAAAATTGATCCTTTAAACGCATCTCATGTGTAATGTGTAACTCTGTGACACGTATATTAAAAAAATAATCTAAAAAATATGCGCAGATTAAACAATGGCCTTAACCTCTTTCTTCATCTTTATTTCGTCTCCACTTAAATAAATATCCATTGCACAAAGTTGATTGAGAGTTATTTGTTTCATCGTGTCGCCGAATAGAAAATTTGTCTCTGACACATGCGCTCGATAATAAAGGGACCTTGTATCTACGATACCAATGTTTTATTAACTCCCGGACAACCTTAGGAGGTCCATGTGTAACCAGAAACCAACCGCTGCCCGCCCCAGGACATCTAATTCGTTCCCCTCCTGCGCCCAGGTAAAATAATATTCGGCCGCACGTGTTACGTGAACACGAACTCTTTCGTGTCCTCGATGAAAATCTAGGAGCCGGTGTTAGATTCCTTCGTGGGGCTAGTTTCTGATGAAATTACAAAAAAGTTATAGCAACTTGTACATTGAAAGAAAGAAAGAAAAAGAGCAAAGAAAGAAGAACTGCAAAGGGAGGGAGACGAGAAAAATGGAGAGGACAAGGAAAGGATAAATAAGGTGAGCAAGTGAGTGTTCGTGTTCCAAAGGAGAAGCTGATCTTATGCAGATCCTATTACTAGGTCGTTCCTAACGATCCTGTTACCAGTTCGAGTGACGTCTTCCTTGTAGATAGGTCATCCACTTCCGCCTCTTCGTTATTGAACCAATTTGCTTGAAAAAAAAAAAGAAGAAGAAGAAGAAAGAGAAAAGAGAAAAAGGAAAAAATTACACGACGGGAGGAGACATCGATTGGACGACGATGGTCGTTCGACGATTTTTCGAGGTCCACGATGGAATTTTAATTGCAGTCATTCCACGGAACGATGTCGTGTCATCGTCGTTGTATAATGACGCTGATAAAAATACGAATTACGTCCGCGCGAGGATCGTCTCTCAGAAGGCTTCAAACCTGGACAGGAGGATGGAAGGAGGAGGATCCTTCCTTGGTGATTTCCTTGGCCGTGAATTCGACGTGAGAGGGGGGGGAGGGGAGGGAGGAAGGCAGGATATAAAGGTGGACGATAAAGAGATGGAACGTCGTTCCATGGAAGAAATGTGTCGTCGTTTCGAGGCAGCAGGATATATCACGTGATTCGCGAATCCTGCGACAGGAATGTAAAAGAGTTCGGTTAAGACGATTTTGAATTTTGAATTGTAAATTAAGTGATGGATATTATTATGGAGTGGATTTATTTTAATGGTTCTGTTTTATTCGAACTCTCTCATTCTCGAAAATAGCAATTTCTTAACGATACGAATCTCGTCGAAAACTGTGACGAAAAACGTAGATATAAAAGACGTAAGAAAAGAAATTTGAAAGAGGAGAGAGAGTGTTAAAGTATTTAATATTTCGCGAAATTTATATGTTTGAAGTTCAAGTTGAAAGAACTCAAGCTTCATTTAAAATTCGAAATTATTTTATGAATTAATTTCACATCGCGATGAAATAAATTTCCTCACTTCGAATCGATCAATTTTGGAACAAGGCTTAAGAAGAGAGTCCCGTTCCCCACAATCTTGCAAGTGTTTCTCATTTTTCAACGAATAACAAGAAATCGGATCATATTTTCTCGCGAATTCATCAAGAAACAAATCATTTACCAAAAAAAAAAAAAAAAATTAAACTCGAAAGTCACCACGTATCAATGATCATTTCCAGGGACACGCACGTCCATCGATTTTCCACCCCCGGGGTGAATTAAAATTCCAAAATTTCGGCCGAATCGCGCTCGAATTTCGGCTGGTATTTCACAATGGGGACGACGCAGAGAGAGAGAGAGAGAGAGAGAGAGAGAGAGCGGCCACCGCGTTGCCAAGCTTTCATCCCGTGGCGCCCGTGTGATTGATAGCAACCCTCCGTCCAAACTTTCATCCCGCCCCTCCAACCGCTCTCCAACCCCTTGTCATACAGCTCCTCATCCTTGGCGATGCTCCTTGCCAGTAATCAGCGACAGTCCGACAGTCAGACTCTCTCCATTGCGGATCGCACAAAGACACTGGCGGATCATTGTCCTTTGAAATGGATACCGAGCAGGAATTCTAGGTTTCCGCTCGAACCAACGGAATGCCCTCCCCCTCTCTCCTCTTGTTCCGCCAGATACCATCTTTCCTCGTCTCTTATTGGGACGATAAACGTGGGTGAGGTTGTATTGTCGATCGGTGCAAACGATTGTTGTGCGGCGAGATTCTGGAGGACGAAAATATTCGAAATGGATGTGTTGGAAAAGTGTAGGTTCGGATCTTTCGTTTCTCTTTCGTTCGTTTTTAAACGAATTTTTCCTTTCTGGCGAAAAGGAATACGAATATCAAGTTTTTTTTCGTTCAACTTGGTTTAGATTTATTCGATTTTGCACACACGCAGCATGGGATGGAAAATGGCAAATGATTTTTGTGTTATAAATTTACTATAAACAGTGGTCGGTATTAATTATTATCGTTTAGCAGCGAAATAATTAATCTTTCCAACTGAAGAAATACAAACATTTCTCAAACACTTTCGACGAACTGGTTCGATCCGGTTTGAGACAAGTACTCGTTCCATGCGAATCTATCATTCTTCGTTCAAACAAACATCATCTTACGTCACGAAGCATTGATCAGAACGCGTTTCCATTCACCTTTCTCCGTCGTAATTTCTCGCGGTTCCATCCGTGGATAAAGCGATGGATTCGTCGATTAAAAATTCCGACGAAACGTAGAAGATTATCTCGAAGGCGAGGAACATCGGCGCTGCATTAGCGCTTAAACTGTTTTATCGGCATCGGTGATCGAGATCCACCGATAGAGTATGAATATGTAAATGACAGGGGTGGCTGTGAGTGAGCCACGTATATATATATATATATACGGGAATGCTTTCTTAAATCGCTCCACGATTCTCACCGATCTCTCCTTCTCAACGTTTTCTGATCTCCTGCCACCGCGAAATTGCGCGAAGATTATCAACGCAAGGAGTATTATTCAGCCTCTCGATCTACAGTTTCTCGTTCTCGTGACCGAGGAATGGTAATGATAGTGACCGGTTTTGATGCTGATTTTTAGCGACTGTTACGTCGTGTTCAAATGAGAAATTGGAAAATTATCGGGAGACTCGGTTTGATATTACATCGATCGAGTCTGTGGAAAGATTTTTTTTTTTATACCGGCGATAAATTTTGCATATTTTTAACCATTACTTGCGATTACTTTAATGTACACGAAATGGATATCGATATCAAATTAAATAAGTAACATAGAAATATATATATATATTCATGTGTATAATTTAAATTTCACAATTTTGATTGAAAATATATAAGAGAAGGAGAAGGATACGATAACAGAAGCCTGGGATTATTGCGTCATGCATTAATAGCTTCTAACAATCTTAAATTACATAAAAATTTGTAATATTACTTCAGCTTCGCGTTAAAATGAAATATTCAAAAATATTCACAAATGCCATCAATCAATCAAATCGCATTTATTTATCCATCTCTTCCAAAACCAAGCTACACTTAATCCAAACCGATTTTTGATGAAATATATCATATCGATGAATCTCCTCTGCCCAAGAAGGGCCCAGGAATGAACGTTGGGCTACCGATTCAATGATCGAATAATGAACGAAATGGAAATATGAGGAAACCTTATCCGCGAGGACGAGGACCCCCCGATAAATCAAAAAAGCAGCGGGGGCGAAACGTTATCGGGCCGAGATCAAAGAGCTCGAACGATTCGATCGAAGGAGGGGCCCGGCCAATTATCACTGCCAGGGAAGAAGAAACGCAATGGCGGCCGAGAAGGCGACCACGGGTTGGGGATGTTCAATTAATTAAGCCTGCGGTTAAACAACTGCGGGAGGTCAAATATTTTTCCCGTTTTACGATTTTGCATGGACCGTAGGGGGGAAGGTTATTCGACTTTTTGGGACAAGGAAAGGAAGAGAAGGAATTTTTGAATCACTATTTATTAGAGTTAATTTTAAAAAAAGAAATATATACGCGATACGTTTTTTTTTTTTTAATTAGTGAGTCGAATTAACGAGTTAACGATTTTAAAATCGATCATTTTTATCTTCCAAATAAAGAGTTAATCTTTCGTTCGAATTAAAATAATTTTAAATAGGGGATGATAATAATGAATTATCCGTTTGTATATAAGAAAATATTTTAATTATTTGAAGTTACATTTAGCGTGTCTTTTTTACGTTTCGGCAAGAGATAGCAAGGAAGGTAAAGAAAGATCGGGAAGATTGAATAGAAAAAAGGAAGGAAGAGAAAGGAAGGATGTCACTCCAGTTTGGTGTTGGATTACCACGAGCCTACGGGTAGCGGTTCCTCGAAACGTGCAATCGAGGCCCGCGGGATTCTCCCTGGGAAGAATTTTGGGGATGCAACCCCCTCGGAAACTCGAGCATCTTCGATCTTTGCTACGCGCTAAATAAATCGCGTAATAAAAAAACACATTTCCAATCTCAAACGTTACTTTTACAAACATGCTTTTGAATCTGGAAAAACCACCGGAAAAACATCAACCAACCGACGACGATCCAATCACGCGAATGGAAAGGCCACGCGAAATTATATTAAAAATCGGACAATTAAAGCGTCATCACGAAGCATCATCCTCGAGAAGTAATAAAAAAAAAAAAAAGAAGAAAAACAGAGAGAAAGACAAAGCAGATGGACGGACAGAGAGAGGGAGGAGGACGGAGAAAGGTATGGCGAGGCACGTACCGCTCGCGTGTGGTCCATCAATCACGGCGTGTTCCCGGCGACAGGTGGACACCGGGGTCGATGGAGAGGCCACATAATTGGGAGAATAGTGCCGGTTTGCTGGTCGGCCGGACGCACGGTCATTTATCTTGTCGCGATCGACCGGGCATCGACGGCTCGCCTCGATTCGAGTTAACGCCCGTGAAATCGTGCGTCGACCGCCGCCACGGAAAATCCGACCCGATCCCTCACCGATCGATACCGGATACTATTTTCCTCTTGTTACGCGGACGTTTTACCAGCTGGCTCGAGAATCGATGAGACCGTGACGGTGTATAGGTGTATAACGCGTCCACCACCGGCCCGTTCCAGCCTTTCTCGATCTTTTAATGCTCGCCAATTGGGGATGATGGGGGTTGGAAACGAGTCGTTGATTAATCCTTGGATGGATATCGTTGGTGGTTACGAAGTAGTTGGATGGTGGGTAATGTTATTCGGTTGCAAAGATCGGATGACCGAATGATAGCAGCGAGGCTATGTAAATGGGTATCTGAGATTGGATATTGGAGACTGAATTTTGAAATCGTGGAAAATTATATGTGTATGTAATCAAGATGGATGATGTTTATCGAGGATGAGGTTGATCGTCGATTCGAAAACATTTCGAAGACGCTATTAGGCGTCGAACGGTGCATAACGAAGGCTCATTAACTTGGGGGAAAGACTTGGACAGACCTTCTCTCTGACGAACGCTGAATAGCGTTTATAAGTAGTACGTAATTACAGTGATTGAAGTGGAAAGGCCTCGTTGGCACGTTTCAATTAACGACCAGGTGTTTATAATTATTATTTACGAGACGTTCCCTATTCATCGTTTGACCTTGTACTCGAAACATTCTAAATTCATTTCCAATTATCTAATTTTTCGTGAATACAATTTTTCTTCTTTTCTTGTATTTTTTTTTTTTTTTTAATCAAGTCTGTAGGTTGTCGAATAAATTGCAAGAAATTTAATACAAGTAATTTCCGTTGTAACTATTTCTTGAGATGCCATTACAAATTAACATTTTTAAATCTAATGCATCAAGATCTTTCATTAATCCAATAAAATACTTACTTACACATATAATAATATAATTATTTTAAATCGATCTGTGCGATTTCAAAATTTTTGACGTCATTTTTTAATCAACTTTCCATAGTTTAATTTGTATACGCCGTCAACACTTTTCCCCGCATTCTCAATCTCGGTCCCCACTCGAAAAACCTCTCTGTCGAAAGGTACAAGGTTTTTTGAAAAAAAGAATTGTAAAACTGACCTACCTAACTAATCTAAACTATTCCCCCACATCGTTCGACTACATTTGTCGAGGCTCTATCTCTATCCAAAGATACCACTCCGGCTATCGAAAAACACGAACGGCGAACCGAGCCGATAAAACGGTAATATAACTATTTTCCAGATAACGTCGCATTAACGACGTTTATTCGGAACGCGCACGCACCGCTATTAGCACTATCTAGAAGCCCAGTTGCAGCCATGGATAAGCAGGCTACTTGATGCACTCTCCTCGAGTTGCATCTGCGATTCCCGATCCGCTCGCCGGTTAATTGCACGCGTATAAATAAACCTCTTTATTTACACCGCTCCTCTCGCTGTATTCCCCTTCCCCCCCCCGGCTCGTTTATCTCGAGCCCGCATGCTCTCCGTCCTCGTCCGATTTTCGTTCTTCTTTCGTCGCGCGTGTGCCGCCATCTCGAGCTGGTGGGGGATAATTAAAGGCGGTCGCATTAATTGCGTCGATCGGACGGCGTTGGAGGATGTTGAGAGGGGTTTGGTGTTCGATAGTGCAAGCGCCCGTTGCAAAGTGCTTGGACGAGGCCTCGGCTCGTTTTAATTGATAAACGATCACGATTGGGAATGGTGGAAACGCGTGTGTGCACGTTGTTTGCCGTTCGAGGCTGGATGTTACCCGTCGATTTCCTGCCAAGCAGATGGACGATCTTATTTATGCCGCCTCGTGTCCCGATCTCAACGGATAATTTTAAAAGGGATCCACGAATCGTTACGTGGAGTCAGTTATAAGAACGTTATAGAGTGGAAAAGATTTTGGGAAATGTGAAAATGTCGGTTTGAATTTTTCGTGCAGTGTATACATTTGCACAAATATATTTTGTATTTATATAAAAATTTGTATTTTTACACATGAGATAAATTTGAGCAGGATCGATGGAAGGAAAATCGAATATCTTGGAAAAAATTTTCGCAGTGGAGGGAAATCGTTGCTCTGGAAAACCTGTGAAAAATTTCCGTGGCACGGTGTGTGTGTGTGTGGATATTTAATCGGCGTTGTCACGTTAATTCGATCACCTTTAATCGAATTCCTCGGATGCCTGTCTGGCTGATCGGCCGTGCTTTGATCGAATATAAAATTTCCTCCGGCAAATACAGAGCTTTTTCAATCACTGGCCACGGGCGGGCGTCGATCCGTCATACGATACGCGGTGCTCCGCTTCCGTCGAATTCTCTAACAAACTTTGTCAATTACGCCCGACTGTAAACTGTCACTCGCGTGTACCCATCTTAATTGAACGGCCACGGCCGGCCAACCGCGGCCAAATTTATGCCGTAAATAACGGCAGTCCGGTAAAATTCGAATGCTGTATTACGCGGCTTGCGTAATTTATTTTTTTTTCTTGTACGAAATTTTTATTATTTTTTTTTTTTTTTCGTTCGTTCGTTCCCCTGCGACTCTGTGATATTTCGTGTATACGATTAAGTTATTTGTAAGTTTCGAGAAATTCGAAATTTTGGAATTCTTGATTGATTTTCGATTGGATCGCGTTTCGTAAAATTTGGTTAAAATGAAGGTAAGATAAGTGTATTGACGTTTGCTCTTGTTGAAATTTTTCTCTTTTTGAAATATGAATCTCGTTTGCGGAATAAATAAACGTCTCATTGGGAGGAAAAGAAGAATCTTAATTTCTAGAATGTGAAATTTTCGCAGATACCTTTCTATTTTTATAATTGTAGTTGAGCAGTTCGCTGAATCGAAGGTTTTGTTTATATATTATAATTGATACACTTTTAATATTAATTGAAAGTAACAAAGTAATCTAGTGGATATTTAAATTATGAAAGATTAGTAAAATATCGTTTCAAATATTGAATGCGTTGTTTCGATGAGCGAAATGGTTTGATGGGTTCGATCAGGAAAATCGAACTCATCTATCAACGGTTAACAAAAATCCTACCCAGTATTCCCAACAGTGAAATAAAATTATCGGCGAGCGGTACAAAAATTGAAACATGGTTCCAATTTGCCCGCCATAGCACCGTCGAGTATAGTTCATTTTAACGGCGAACGTTCTCGCCCTGTTCAAAATTCATCGGATCCAATCAACACGTTACAATCGAATGGAATTCGCTACGAAATTAAAATCTACTCTGAATTCGAATTTTCTCTCCCCCCTATTTGTTAAACAAATTTCGTATTCGTTTAATTAATTTCTTATTATTATATTTATCTCTAATCCTTTCTTGAACCGAGAAATTGCAAATTTTTGTCGAGAATCAATTTTCCCTTGTTTCAGAGACTACGAAGAAAATTCTTTTTATTTGTAAAACAAAACGCAAAATATATCAATTTTAATAACAACTAATCATTAATGATAAGTTGTATCGTTCTAATGTCTTCCAATCTATTTCCCTATTAAAATTATTCAAATTGGGCATAAAGGAGTCGAACCTTAAAATCTTCCTTAAAAAAGAACATCGTGCCAATTCGAAAGCAGACTACTTGTCAAAATCTATTGAACAATTTTACCGACCAATATACTCAATATAGAACTCTGAATCTAAAATTCAAAATAACGATACTTCCAAATCCAATTAAGTATTAAAACAAAAAATCAATCCTATCACTCTGTTCACACAAAAGCACAAAACAGGCGATCCATTTTCCCATTGCTTGCTCCATTTCCCCGAAGGGAATCAAACTTTTTCAACCTCTCTCTCCCCCTCAAGAGACACGCGTAAGTCGACGCGACAATGGCGGCGCGAGATTTCACTTGGAAATCGTATCAATCGAGAGATCACCGCAATCATTACCTGCTCCACGTTCGAGATCCCCGTTCCTTCTATTGTCGAGGAGGAGGAGAGGGGTCCACAATGGGCGCCCATCGATACGTCATCGATACCTGTGGAGTCATAGAGCGCCGATGTCGTATTCATCGAACTCGTGATCCCGTGCATCGTTTACGCGCCTCCTGTATTTCTATACCAGTCTCTCGAAGGGGGTAACTCCCGACGACGAGAGAATGGGATCGGGGTGACATCGATCCCTGTTAACCACTTATTCGCATATTGTTGTGAACGACGAACGCTTTTCGTATTGGGTATTTTAGGGGATGCGTGTGTGAATGGGGGGAGGGAGAGGGGGTTTATGGCGATTAATGCGCTTGCTTGTGACGTGGTAAATTGTATGGTATGGTATGAAGGATGCTTTGGATGTGGAAAATAGAGAAATTGATGGATAAACCCTTTGCAGTTGGATTTTCGATTCTGTACTCTGAATTGTATATTTCTTCGTAAACGTACGTAGATGAGGGATTGAGGGATTTCTTGGACGCAGAGAATAAAGAGATCGATGGATAAATGTATTTAGCTCTTTGTTTTTTTTTTTTTTTCAATTAACGCGTTTGCCTATGACGAAGTAAATTGTGTGGTGGTTAATACGTTCGCTTGTGATGTATTAAAATTGTGAATGAAGATAAAAGAAGAAAAACGCAGAAAATAAAGAAGTAGATAAATGTATTTAGTCCTTTTGTATTTTAGGCGTTTTTTTTTTAGCAATTAATTGCTTGTATCGATAAGTAAACACATTTAAACCGTTTGGATTTGAATTTTCCGCCAATTAATTTCACTATTTATTTATCTACTCCAAAAATCTTATTCATCAATAATTCATCGAACAAAATCACATTTCGCTCCAATTCGAATCGTAATTCCTTTGACTTCGCCGTCATTTCCGTATTACTTTAATTTATGAAAATGGTCAGAATCGATCCTTTATCAAGATGAATATTTCACCCCTTGCAATTACGTTTGAACGTATTGTAACGGATTGTACAAGTGTCTCGCGCATTAAAAAGAAAAGAAAAAAGAAGAAAAACGCGATTTCCTATTGCGAGAAACATCCATTAAATCTGGCCCATTGTATCAAACAGTGTGCCGTTTATACCGCAAGTAAACAACTACGAAATGGCCGCAAACATCCCCCCCCCCTGCGCTTCGAGCAGGTAGTGTCTCGACAGAGGTCGAGGATGGAGCGAATGGGGGAGGGGGAAGAGAGGTGAGACCGATACACAGAACCCTTCTTCCTAATCGATTAATATCGATGCAATAAACGTCAGTGAAAATGGGGTTGGATTTGCGATCGAGCGGAGAAAAATATATACATCTTCTTATTCGAAAACAAATCCATGCGAGTAAGTTTCTTGTTTGATGGAATTGATTTGAAACGAAGTGGCGGAAAATTATTATTATTTATTTTCCGAAACGGCAGGATTCGTTTTTAAGTCACTTTTCTACGATAATTTTTCCTTATCCCGAGTCACGATCTCTCGTATATAAAATATAATTTAAAAACGAGGGAAAAATCTTATTTTGCATAATAACGGGGAGATGGGATTGACGGGCGGCCGCATTCGTCATAATAATACGAACGATCGAAACGTTTAGGAAACGGGGGAGGAGCGCTTTTATCGTGAATTAATACCGTGGCAATAGTCCGCTTGAAACGTAAGGGTTCAATATCTTTATTGTCAGCTCGAAAGCTTCTCGAGCGGATGTATTAAGCGAGACTCTACGGAATGAAGTACGATAAAAGAGGCATAAAAAGCCGAAGGACATGGAAGCCTTGATACATTTGAGAGGCATTAAAACGTTCGACGCTACCTTCGCCATATAATGTATTCTTAAACGTGTCCGGATAAAATAGATTTTTGCGTTACGCATTATATTAAATTCTTGTGTATCGCCGATGATTAATGCTCGACGCATAAGAGATCTCGTTCGAATGGACGATGGCAATCCATCCATTGGCAATATTTTTTAGGAATATAAATGGAAAATATTTCACGGTATCATTTTTAATAATATTGTTGCAGTCTTTTATCAACGTTGCTCAGAAGATAATGGCCAGTTTTAATCTTAGATGATAGTAATTTTGTAAGAAATGGACGAAAAATATTTTATTTTTTTAGAAAATGGAAAATCATTTATTGATACCATTCTTTTAATTTCAGATAATTGTTTTTGGAATTTTGGTATTTTATGTAGAAGTGAAGAATTATACAAATTGAGTAATCTTTTCTTAATAATTCTGTAATGAAATCTTCTGACTGTTATTTTGTTCATTCGTTTTTCTTTCTACACTTGCAATGTAGACTCTATAAAATCGAAGTTTATAAATCAAACTTTTGTTGCCATCATTGTTTTTACGACTTGACTTGTAATAATAATTGTATCTCACAATTTTTCAATAACAATCTATATTCTTTTTCAATTAGAATTTAAAAGAATAACAAGAAAGAAATAAATTTTTATTTTCTTTCAGCTTTTACGTTTGAAAAAAAAATATTAATCTTTGTAATCAATTTTTATTTATTCATTAAACTTCGATAACTCAAATATTGCAATTCTTCCTTGAAGATTTCAATCATCGAGATTCGATTATAAACTTGAAATACCCGATAGATTAATTTTCATAAATATATTTGTTTAATATTTCCAACCTAGAGTGGATGATTAAATATCCCTAACTCTTCCTTTGCACGTGCATCATAATTACATTTTATCTATTTACCTATCTCCATTCATTTAATATTCGAATATTTCATAATCATTACCTGTAACGGACTAATCGGAGACAAGTATTCGAACAAAAAACTCGAGAAACCATCTTTCTGCTTCTTAATAATTCACACACGTTACGATAATTCTTTCTCACGCTAGTTATTCCCTCAAAAAGCAAAAACACTGCTCGTGCATAATTTTTTTTCATCTCTCGAATCGAATCGAATTGCTCGAATTGCTTCACCCAGAATCGCGAAAAATAAAAGGATAAAGGGAAATCCACGGATTATAGAACCATTTCCAACCTGACTTATTATCAGGTGTGAAAGAAAATTGCTTTTACTTACCTTACTTATTGCGCAAATTATGTTTAATCTGCAATTACGAAGGCATCCTCGTGTACAAACTCGAATAAGAAGATGCACTCTCACGATCTAACGTTACGCTTGTGGAAAACAAATTTTTTTCATCTTCCTTTCATAACAATCCTTCGATCCAAAATTTTCAAAAAGATAGATTTCACGAGTTTCATAGTTTTTCTTCAACTTATCCCTTCTCTGAAAATTATGTATTTTGATATATTTTCAAGAATAGGAAAAAGTAATTGTTTCGAAATGACTTTGAAAACAAAAAAAAAAGGAAACAAAATTAAAGAGAATTGGTATCGCCATTGTCGAGTGATAAACCAATATTACATGGCGATGCTGTTGAAAAAGAAAGGAGAGAAGAAAGCAAGAAGTTTGCCGTGATACGTTGAGGCAAGTTGACACGCGCATCCGCCTCTTACACGGGCAGGATCACGGTCGTTTTGTCACACCGGTTAAATTATAGACATGAACTTCAGAAAATGATGGCCTCTCCTCCTGCGAAGTTTGCACACGGGCTTGCACACGGGCTCGCCGTCTTGATGGCCCTGCGTGCCGTTATTCAACCGTATTATACGCGCGGTTAAACGCCTCCCTTCGACTCGTGTTCCTCGAATAACGATTGTTAATTAACGTAATATCGCGCTTGACAGTTTGCTGGATATTAATGCTCCTCTCGGAATCGCAGCATATGCGCGCGGCATTCGAGATGCCTGCTGTCTAAACTGATAAGGAAGCGCTTTGTTGTTGTTCGAAACGAGAGAATGTTTGAATCGTACAAGGTTTACACGATTTTTCTAATATTTTTTTTTAATTCTAATTCTAGGGAATTTCATTCGTTGTAATTAATTTGTGAAATTAATTATTATAATTAAATGAATTAGAAGAAACAGTAATTTGAATACTACCGTGTAGCTTATCAAATTTTTGAGGTATTAAAATTAGATTGTTGAAATTATAGGATTATATTAACTTATAAAATTATATCCAGATTGTGCATCACTTATCATAACATTCAATTTTGCTTTATTGCATCTCTGTATATCTTCAATCATTTTTTAAAAATAATATAACTTATTTCCAATTTCATGGCAGGTAGTATTATTTCCATTTATTACAACTTTCAAAATAACACTTTATTCGAGATAAAGTATACTCGTATTCGTACACCAACGTGTTTTATTTAATAGAAATATTTAGTCGAAGTTATCTCTCGTCAGGTCGGAAGGAAAGTGAAAAGTGAGAATGGATTTCTTTTCGTTCGTTCAAATTGACAAGGGGGGAGGGGGGGGGGGGGGAAAGGCACGTCGAGCATAAGTATTCAAACTGAAGTCAGGTAAGACTTAAAGCGGAATCGCGTAAGAATAGTGAAGAACCTTTTTAACTTGAATGGGCTCTATTATATCTATTGTGGAGGGGCTCGAAAGTACCGATGAGGTGGTGCTTCTCGATGGATTCTCGATCAGACGTCGAGAGTTTCATTTCAACACTCGAACCTCCGGCGTAGGATCGATTCGAAACAATCGTTTCTTCAAACATCTTACAACCGATTTGCGGAATAATACCTGCCAGGCTTTGGCTTCTCTGATACTTGTATCCATTCCACTCTATACTGGGTGTCTCATCGTGAAACGCTTCATTATTTCGTCGTTCGTTCAATTATTGAAATTACATTATTATAATTGTCTGTAAAACGCGAATCATATACTTTTTGCTTTACAATTTTTGCATCAAGAAAGGATAATCCTCGGGTGACCGTTAATTGAAAAAGATTTACTTGTTGATGTTTATTTATCTTGCTACTAAATTAATCTATCACATATCTTATAATAAATATATTTTTATTAATAATAGTTTAATCCGTTCAAAATATTTCCATGTTATCCACTATTTCTAAAGTTTCATCGCTTTCTTTGTATCATCCTTATTAGGATATATACAAATTAGACTGTTTCTAGATCTTCGTAAAAAGGAATAGGAAATTAAAAAGGATACAAACTAGGATATAATCTAAAAAATTTTTAACGATACACTTCAAAGTACTTCAATGGCTTATGAAAAGATATATCACATTTAAAATTTTTATCTGATTAAAATGACACGTTTAACGGAACACCCGGTACATTGACGTAGACATATCTAACCACACAGAAACCGTTCTCGATATCGGTCGCATTGTCAGTCGGAATGGACGAAGCATTCGAGGACCTCTTCATCCCCCACCCCTGATCCACCGGCCAGGATCCTTTCCCCAAGTGGAGAACCGTCTTTTCTTTTCCCTCGTCCCATCCATTTCTCTTCTGGCCACCTGCACGCCAGTCACTCCACATCCTGGCCCATTAATCCACCCTATTAAAGGGACCAAATATCGGTCAGTTTCACAGACAGAGAGAGGGGGGAACGTTTATCCGAACGACCGATTTTCTCCAAACCAAACCTTTTGACCGCCTTCTTTCTCCATTTCACCAACGCGTGTCTCTCGTTCGTGTGAGAAAAACCTTTGAGGATTCATATATTTCTTTTTGCGTGTTTCTTATGTTAGTCGATGGGGTCGAAAGGGGATTAGCTTTTGGGGATGGATCATCTGGAAGGATTATTCTTTGCTTTGTAGATGAAAAAAGATTCCTTTTTTTTTTGACTCTTGAAGTTAGCCGATCAGATTAAATGGATTTTTAATTTTAATTTTTGTAATTTTTGTACGAGTGAAAGATATACTTGTAATTACGTGATACAGGGTTTATGTTTCTTTTTGCATGGTTTTCTGATGCCTCGAAGGCTATTCTTGAGGTTAAAATTGAGGCTTTCGTATGAAAAGAGGATATACTTATAATTATGTGATATAGCTTTTTTCTCTGGATAATTTTTATACCACAAACGTGAGATAATGAATTTTTATAACATTGCACTTTAACTTTTAACGAGCGACTTCCAACATCAAAACTGTATCAATTTCATAATCTCTGTAATCATCTTAAAGTGAAATTTCAAAATTTCATTTACTTACAAATGAAATCATCAAAAATTCATCGCGGACGCGACTCTTCCTCCCGTGGCACAGAGGAGAGAATCCGATTTTTCAAAGAAATTTTGTTTCAATTCGATTTTGCAATTTTATAAATCCTACATTTTAATCTTAAATTCCAATAGAAGGGAGAAAAATCGGGAAGAGGTGTCGTCGAATGGCGTTAAAAAAGAAAGAAAGAAAAAAAAAGGAATTTTTAATTCGATATCGATGAGACTTCGTCTTTCCGAGAACAACGAGTTGGGGGCCCAGTTTGGCGCCGGTTTAGTCCAGGACGGTCAGCCGGCCGGTTTTTAACCCGTTTGGCCAGTTTTCATGACATTAGTCTGTTACCGGTTTCGTAATATATGCCGCCCCTTCCCATCCGAGTTCCGTATACGATGATAATGTTTAACAGATCATGGTTAAAGAAAAAGATAAAGAGAGAGAGGGGGGGGAGGGAGAGGGAAAAAGAAGAGAACAGACTGATAGGAGAGAGAAAAAAAAAAAAAAGAAGGGAAAGATTGGAAGAGGAAGAGGCGACAATTTTACATCGAAGAAAGTACACGTTGTCGTTGGGATTATCTTCAATCTCTCGACCAATATCTTCGACTAGAGGAGGATCTACTTGAATATACGATCCTTCGATGGTGTAACTATTCTTAGTGCGCCGTATTTCGTTCGTAGATTCCCTCCGTTTGAAACGAAGTTTCCATTTGCAATGGCTTCGTTCGTTTACAGTTCCATTCCCCGAGATTTCATTTCAGATCTCTTCTTCTCGCCATTTGCAATAATTTCGCCTTATCTCGTTGGATATACTCGTTTTTATTTGCTCTCTAATTGTTTGCTTAATGTTCCCTTTCCCAAAGTTTGAAAGTATGATATACTTTACTTGATTTAATTTTGATCGATTCGATTCGATTATGAACAATGTGGTCAAAGTAATTTTCATCTTTTTTTTTTTTTGTTATTTTCAATCCAAAAAATGGAAACCAATCTTACGATTTAACGTCTAGATCAATTCTGTTATTGAGAAATGAAAGGACACGAAACTTTTGGAACTTTTTGCTCTGTTAATTATTATATTGTCGATTAATACGAGTAAATTCTAAAATCTTTTCGAATAGATAATAAATAAATAATAAAACAAAGAACGATTTCCGATATGTTGGAAAATTTAAATTTTTCAAACGCTTCTTAATCTGTTCACAATATAAAATATTTTGGACGATGTTGTACAACAGCGTTACAATTTATTTAATTTACATGTTAAATATAAATGATCGTCTAAATGATACCAGTGCAGATTATACGATCACCATGACAAATAACGCGCAGACCAAGAAAAAAGGAAGAGAAGGATCTTTCGTACTATAGTCACGCAATTTACATCTCTTCAATTTGTCAAGAACGATCTCTGTATCTCGATACTACTTCATTTACGATTACTTGATTCATGGTCGATTCGTTTGGAACATTTCGATCGTTACTCGATTATTTATTTATTTATTTTTTTTATAATTCGTTTCATTTATCAGAATTTCGTTTTCGATCGTTTTGCAAACTGCGGTGCAAGTTCTACGTGTAGTTGTTAATAATCAAGTTGCTTCTAATTTGTTCCTTAATTCATTCTTTACTTCTATGTCTTCCATTATGCTTCGGTTTACTTCATCCGTGACGGATGAATTCATGGTGGATATTTATCAATTATGCGATAATTCGAGTTGCAATTCCGACTCTTTATCTCATCAAACGTTTCAACTTGCTATAATTAAATAAAACGAATGCATATTTCTGTCTTTGTGATATCATTTTCATCGATCAACTATTGCAACAATATTACAGACGCATTATAATAATTCTACCAAAGACTTTCGTTCTTATCTATTTCATTACTGATAATTTCGTGTGTATTATTGCAGAACTTCGTTATGTTTCTACAAAAAATAATTTAAATAATTCGTCTTCAAAGCTAGTTTTATTTTTTAATTTCTTCAATTGTTTAGTTTGAAGGTAACGTACATTACAAATTATATTCATAAATTTTATTCATATTTTAATATTAATAACTGCTGCATAATAAACAGTTTCAATAATAAATATTAAAGAAGTTAAATATTCAAATAAAACAACATAATTTTCACAATAATTTTATATTTTTAATAACATTACTTGTTACTTACGACTCTTGTGTTAATTTCCCCTATTAATCATCCGCACGTTTACACATCTCTTAACCCAAAAACCGAAAGATAAAAGAGGTCCATTTGCTACCGTGTACGCAAAATTACAGACCAGTCATTCCAACTCTTTCAAAAATCTACTCGGTTCGAGCCACCGATATTTATCGAATGTCTTTTCTCGTGCTTGTTAATTCTTCCACTCGAGGAAGATTAATCATCGAGGGGGGGAGAGACTTACACGCGTTAATACCAAACCTCGAACGACACGGGCCATGGATTCTATTAAAATTCTTTTTATACGCCGAATCGGCCGATCTAATTACCAGCCTCCGATCGAATCGCGCTTAATTAAGAGATTCCACTCCGGAATCGAGCACCGAAACGGAAGAGACTCTTTAATTTCGCCGCGGCCTCGAGTCTTTCGTTTATCAACCACGATATTGCCCTCGTTATTCCATTCGTTATCGCGATCCGACGACACGGTTTATCTTTTTATCGCTTCACTTTGTTTTGCATTGCATCCATGATAATTTCTCAAATTAATGCTTAAGACTTTTTAGCGTTTCAATTTTTCTATTACGTTTTATTTAAATCGCGTATGGTATTTCTTTTTTTTTTTTTTTTTTTTTGACATTTGGGAGTTGCGATTTTTCTTCATAACTATAAACCGAGGGAAATTTAAGAAATTTATTCTTAAATTATATATTATTATACATATAAATTTTAATTGCTGTTGTAATTTAACTAATTGGAAGATTTTTGCCGATCTATATGACAAGATATTTAACATGTTACTCGTTTCTCTCTTCTGATTAACGGTACCGTGAATCGCGTGATCGGAAGTCGTCTTTCAATTCTCTTTACACAGGATGCCAGATATATTGTCATTGAAATTTAATTGACAGTTGTTTGTGGACACACTCTACGCTACAGTAACTATTCTCTATTAAATAAACCTATGCATTCTCGCCGATCATCGAAATTTTTTTTATCGATCCTTTAATAATCGTAACGAATCGTTTTCAACTCGAAATTTCCCAAATATAACTCGAATAAATTTTATCGTCCTTTCTTAATTAAAAAAAAAATTCAACTCGAACACACTCCAATCTTAATCCAATCTAAACAATTAATCGAAACAAGTCTCATTTTCGCCTAATACCATCGAATTTAATTCCCATTCGTTTCGTCCTTCTTTTTTTCTTTTTCTTGTCAAAAATTAATCAATTAATATCTCGATCGGGGAGAACGATGCTCGTTTAAAACAATTTGAGACAAGTTTCAATTTTAAAAACCCTTCCCTCATCCGGCTCTCCTCTCGTCGTTTCGTTGGACTAAGCGACGACCGGACGGCCGCCGGAAGTCGATATCGAGTCGCTGATGGCCGCAATCAGCCGAAAGCTACCAGCACCGGGGGCCCGGTGATAATTAAATTGATCACGTGATTGCAGCCGGCAAAAGGGGTTGGACACCGGTTTTCTCGATCGTTGTAAATCTACTCGGGTCGAGTAAGTGCGAACACGCTTCCTCTTTTCTCTCCCCCCTCTTTATTCTCTATACGTCTACCACGTGTACCGTTTTAAACAGACTGGCGCGAGGATGTGGTTTATTTTTCACGAAAGAGGATCGCGATTCGTGCGGCTGTAAAAATCACCTCGTAACTCGTTAACCGATTAACAGGGAATTCGATTTTTCTCGTTTCGTTGTTGGCAGCAATTTCCTTCGCTGAGATGGCGTTGCGCCTCGATTTAGATTTCGTGTTTTCTTTCTTTTTAAACGGATGTTTATTCTTCTATTCTTCTCGTACGCTCGCTTCGAATGCTTAGAGCGATTAGTCATAAAAGAGAATGGAATAAAACTTGGTGGAACAAAATTAAACGGTTCTGAGGAATGATGATGATTTATACATGGTTCGTGCGTGTGTGTACGCTTGATCAGGAAATGATGGATATTTCAAAGATTGCAACGTCATTTTTATCTTTTTTGACGGAGTCGTATGTTTTCTCTTTTTTTTTCTTTCTTTCTTTTTCCATCAGCATTCGTTCCTGGTTTCATTTTATTTTTACTGTAAAAGCGCGTACTTGGTGCATGCTTATGCGGAGAATCGATTAATATTTTTGACTCTGCGAATTTTAATCTGTGTATGTTTGTGATCTATTAAGTTTCTTCTAATACGTTGAAGAACAGTTTCCATTTTTCGTGACTTGCAAGACTTAATATTATTAATATTGTTTGGACCGTTTGAATGTGCCGAGAAGCATGGTTGCGCGATGAATTGATTTTAATTTTTAGAACGAAACTAGAATTTTTACGTGTAATAATTGGATATTTCTTATTACATGGTTAAAGAGATTATCTCGCGGTAAAAAATCTTCTATTCCAAAGCAGCTGCAGTTTTTCTTCTTTGAAACTAATTAAGATAATGACTGTTATTACCAAGCAGTAGCTGAATCAGTCAATCATTAAAAAAAAAAAAAAAATGAAGATTACTGTACAAATACACGAAATACACGAAGCATGATGCCATCGATGAAAACTGCTCAAACCTTCCAAAAAAAAGAAAAACGCGTAACGTAAAATATAATTACAGATAATCACACTTAAAACACACACACACACAAAAGAGAAAGAGTACGATAACTCTACACCTTTCACCAAAGGTTATCAATGAAAATTCCTCGATGAAGGGAATTGGAAGGAAGCTTTGATGACCTTTTCCCCCATCACCGTTATCCACAGAATGTAACCGCTGCTAGAGGGAGCGTTTCGTATGGGCGTGGGACCTCTTCGTGGTTCGTGGCGAGGTCGTTAATTATGGAACGCCATGGGTTACGTTTCAATGGATGATTGATGAACGCCCGCCGATCCTCATCTAACCTCCTCCTCCTCCTCCAAGGAGTGTAACAAGAGAGAAAGAAAGAGAGAGAGAGAGGGAGAGGGAGAGAGGGAGAGGGGTTTGAAAAGAAGACGGAGCGAAACGGAAAGGGATGGAGGGAGAGAAAGAGGATCCAGCCCGAGGTACCACTCTGGAAACAGGTTTCTGATTGTTCAGAGAAGCCCGGCATCCTCGATTTCACCGCTCCCGGAACACGATCACGGCTGAGAAGTGGTGGCTACTCTTCCGAGCTGTTACTAGTTACCTGCTCGGTTGTTCCTTGTCGATTTGACGAAGTGTTACGGTTTAATCGATTTACAATCCGCATGAAAACGATCCTCGCATTCGTGTTTGAAGAGCTTGTCGGATTTTATCTCGGATTTTAAGAGATGTCGGTCGCTTCCTGTCCATTATTGAATCGATTGCTTCTCTTCTCTTGAAATTATTCTTTATTTATTTATTTATTTTTTTTCTTATTTATTATTATTGATATTATTTTTAAACGGCGATACGATGGAATTCGTAACATATTTATTAAGTGTATTAAATTATTATAATTTCAATAGTCTATGAAATAAATACATGTGCAAAATTTATGATTGACATCTTCTGACAAATACGTTAATTAAGATATTTAAGATATGGATAAAAATGAAACGATGGATTAAGCAGAGATATCAATTTTTTTCGAATTTTTCGAACCAACAATATCACACATTTTAATTTTCTCAAGAATGAAAATGTAAAAAAATGATTCAACAATGATTCAACTAATAAAATAATAATATAATTTATTTGAACAATACAGTTATATATCTATCTTTCCTAAAATCACGTGCATTTTCGAAATATTGAGGTATTCTTTGTTTGCCCGACTATCATTCGGTTTTTTTTTTTTTAATTAATTACTAAAAAGCAAAATGCATGAATAATTTTCTTCTGTCGATTGTACGAATCACGATAATTCTTCTCGTTCCAAGTAATTTTTACGAAAGAAAATAAATGCGTGCGTCGAACGAAAGAATTCTTCGATAATAACGATCGTAATAACGATGATGATGATGATGATGATGATGATGATGATGATGATGGCGATCGTAATAATATCGATGGTGTCGGTGATGTGACGAAGATATCGATCGCAAATAAAACGTCGGATCACTTTACCGCTTTATTCCGACGAACTTATTTTGATGGCCGGTTATTAGAACCGATTAAAAGTCAATTACCGGTGGCGTATTGGTGTCGATTTCGTGGTCCATCGATATTTAAAAAAAAGAAAAAAAAAGAGGGAGAGGGGACCAACACTCTTGTATCCTGTTAACCTTTCGGATATTGGTTTTCGATCGAAAAACCGATCGGAGGAAATCGGTGTAATTTTTTGTAATTTTAAAAAATATTGTCGATCGGTGGCGGCCGAGCGAAAATAATATCGTGGAATTATTTCGAAACTGGGTGCGCAACAATTTGACGAGATTCGAGATAATTTTTGTACGTGAGAATTTTTAAACCCGATTGCATTATTTAAGGCAATTGTTTCTCACGTTGATCCACGAGAATGAATTTTACGCTAATTTTGAATTGCATTGAATTGTAAAATTCACCAGCGAGAAAACGATCTTTATAAATGTTTATCTTTCAATCGCAACGAATAATATATTTTAAAATATTCGAGCTGCAGATCGAGTAAAAATTGATAAAAAGCAATTTCCTATAGAAAATTAATAATTAATATGCAGATATATCCAATCTATCTCCCTCGTGTGATAAAAACATATTCGATCAATGAAAAACGGCTAATTTTCAATTAATCGCACGTTTCACCGTTAACAAAAAAAAAAAAATTAATTATTTTCCTGAAAATAATTCAAACCAATTGCCAAAAAATAAGCGAACTTTAATCCGTCCAGACAACACTGATTACAAAAATTTGTCTTTTCTCTTATATACCTCACAATTGCATCTTCAATTTACAAATTTTTACAAATTGATCCTCCTCCGATCTGCCGCCAGTTCCGATCGAAAATCCAAAAATCGGCGGCGGATACGGAAGGAGGGATCGCGGAGGGCAAGGAGAAATGTGGTCGGCCGTACGTGTCGGCACGCACGCCCCGATCACCTCGAAGATAACGCCGCGGCGCTTTTCTTGCCCGTCCGTGGGATCGTGCAAAACTTGCACGTGTGCCTGTCTCCGCCGCTTCGAAACGGAACACCGCGCGGAACAAGAAAGCGGGGGACGCGAGAAAAGCATCCGAATGAATTACAGGGGACGTGAGACGTCTCTGAGAGGGACAACAAACGCGGCTGGACGCTCTTCCATGACGTTTCCACGAGGCTCGCTTGGAGGATTGGACTAGGATCGATCGAGAATCGTGGAAGAAAGAAAAATCGTTGAATGTATGCATGTCTCTTGATAGAAATTGCCAAATGTTGCCAACTATGGAACGAAGCTGAACGTTTTTTTTTTTTTTTTGAGAATCGTGACGGAATGAAAAATTCGGAGGGTGGAGAAATTTATTCCATTTCGATTGAACGGAAAGATTTAATAATAGATTATTTTGCATCCATGATCGAGGGATTTTTTGAGAATTTTTTGAGAAAGGGAAAAGATTAAGAATTATTGGAAAGGAATGGGAAAGTATTTGTATCGATGAAAAGACTTGATGAAACTTGTTATCAATGATGGAAGATGGAAAGTTTATTTTATTTCGATCGAATCTGTATGTTAACCGTGATCTCAATTTGAATTTGGAAAGATGAATTTTCCAAAAATTGAATCGAATGCAAAGCTATTATTTCCACGTATTAAGGTATGAAACAAGCAACGCGGAGTTCCGCGTGATCATAATTTCTAAGTTACAAGTGCATGAATTATGCATCGGGCGGAATTTGCAGGAAGATGATTTATCGCGGAGATAACTCCATTAACTCATCGAGCAATGGAGCGTGACGAAAGTGGTATAAGCGTACGATATTAATTCCTAAGCGTGATATTAATTAAACATTTGCGCATCGAAAATAGAATAGTTCTGCGTTCTACGTTCGAGCAACAGGTAAAATTAGAGATAAAATGTGAATCAAAATTACAAAACTATTGTATACTTGGAGAAAAGTCTTATTTCAATATGAAAACAGAACATATGACTTATCGATCTCTTCCCTGTACCCTCCATCGAATTTTTCTATCAAGTTCGATTGGATCGATAAAGAATAAAATAATATTTTGATCACTATTAATAAGATTTTTCCATCTGCATTTGTCGTCTCCTTTTTAAACAACGGAACAAAGTATCGTGAGAAACTCATTAACGTCAAAAATCAAAGTTAATCAAATCCTAGCTCCAACTCCAAACTCGACAAAAGCCGAACTTTCAAGTCCATCCCGCGGAATTGAAGATGGCGACATTCTTTCCTCCTTCTGCTCGCCCTCTAAACGAGCCGAGTTCGAGCTTCTATTTCACGAGGCAACGTCCAGTCGGCGCGTCCTCGACAAAAGCGAATTAATGAAAGCGGTGCGCATCCGATTCAACGCCGATGGACTTAACAATGGGAAGAATCCGGCGTTGAACGCGGAAGTCCATTAATTACGCGATGAAAACCGCGTGATTATTGTTGCATCGGCGGGATTATTTTTTTCTAACAGGGAAGATTACGTCTCTTTACGAGTTACGAGTTTAATGATATAATACGATTCCTGTGAAATTAAACGAGCTTTCATCTTCTTCCTAGAACCAAAGTCAAGTTTCGAGAAATTTCTATTTTTAACCAATTCTAGATTTTTCTGCTAGGAAGTTTAACGGTAACACAATAAAAGAGGATGGAAGAATTGTAACGTCAATTATTTGTTGTACAAGTGGTAACAAAAAAAAAGACTCATATTATACTTTATTTAAAAGACATTAATTTAAAATCATCGTATTGTTTCGAACATATGAGAATAACTTTCAACCGGTTAGAAATCGAAAATTGTTGAGATCGATCGAAGATTTCGTTCGCTGTCGAAGAGAAATCGTAAGAAATTTCGGGGACACGAGGGATCCCCGTCCCTCGAAACGTTCGCCAGAGGGCGATGGCGCGGGCTAAAATACTCGTGCGAAGTTTCTAAGAAGCTCGAAATCCGATCAGAAGCGGTGCAACGGACAAGAAACGAGGCCTGTGGTCGATGATCGCTCCTCCCTCGATGGAATTCGATCTCTCGATCGAGGATTTTCGTGAACCCAACAACCCTTCGATCGATCGCCGATTCCTTCGTCCTTCGTCCTCTCCTTTTTTGTCCTTTCCCCTCACTCTCCTTCCGTTTCATAGGTATCCGTCGTTTAAACGACACCTCCTCTCTCATCCCGTTGTCGTGCCTCTTCTTCTTCTTCCCCTGTTTCTTCCTTACGATTCGATGTTCGCGCTTCTTTGCCGTGTCTCGCCTCGATATTCGAACCTGGCTCGTCACCTTCTGTATTTCTTCCTTTTTTTTTTCTCTTCCTTTCTCTTTGGTTGACAATACGGTTTTCGCTCCACTCCGCCATCATCGTGGCAAATAGAAGAAGTTTGAAATTTTTATTTTTTCGCCGCGAACCTTGTTTTCCGTTTGTTGGCGAAATGATGAAAAGAAAAACGTTGAAAATATTCGATTTGTGGAATATATATCGACTGGGATAAAAGTTTGAAGGATATGAAAATTGGTATTCGAGGAGCAATAGAGAATATCGTTCACTTTTCTTTTTCACGTTCGGTGTTTAATTATTATCTTCGAATATTGGCAACAATTTGAAAAGAGGAGTTAACGCTCGTTTCGCATTATTATTGTTATTATTTTTCTCCACTCCTTCCCCCCTCTCATAATCTCGGATTCCATAAAAAAAAAAAAAAGAAAAAACCCGCGAAACAATTTCTAAACCGAGGAGAGACCGAGGGGAATATCAAGCGGTGGAAGGAACGTTCACCCTTTCGCTTTCCATCCACGATCCTTTTTTTTTTTTTTTTTTCCTCAAGGTCGTCGTTTTTCTCCCCGTCCGTTTCGGAGTCTAAACGTCGACCGTGCAAATGGCAGAAACGTGGGCAGCCGGCACGGCCTCTCTCGGGCCCGTTGCTTCACGTGCACTCTATTACTCAACGTCGCCGTCGTAATTAGCATAATAATATCTGTAACTCGCGGTTGCAGCGCTAACTAATTACCGGTATATTAATCAAGGTATTCGAAGCTGGAGCCAGGCCAATCCCGCCTATCCGAGATGTCAATCCAATTTATCTGGGCTGCGTTAGAATGTCAACCGCGAGGCGGGACAACGTCCGACGTTATAGATCTCTTCATAGATCCGCCAGAATCGACGATTTCCCACTGTCAACGGGGACAAATGAAACCTTGGGGGATCGCTCAGCTTGGCTGGACGAGGCGTGAGGGGGATGAAAAGACGGGGTTGTTGATTATCGAGTGTTTTTTTCTGTTTTGTTGAAAAATGCCCAGGCGTTTTAGATCTTCATTCAGAGGCGTTCGAAGAAGCTGTTTGGATTTATAGTAATTACGAGATACGTCTCGAGTGTTTTTGGTGATGGAAAAAAATGTATTTTAGATTAGAGACGTTGGATCGAGGCGTAATTCGATATATAATGGTCTTTTGATGCGCGGAAAAAATAGGGTGTCATCGTGTGAAAGTCGACTTTGTTTTTTGACGACCTTGAATTAAATTATTTTATTAAAATAGTTTGGTCTATCTTTGGTATATCTTTTTCTATGACTATCGAGATGCAAACTATGGAAAGTTTGAAGCTATGGAAAGAAAGAAATTTCAAGTAAAATTTATGAAAGCTTGCTTTGATGCGATAAAACGAAAACGAAAAAGGGGGGACGAAATGTTGAATGGAATACAAATTAAAATGGAATTGGATTAAATTTTGTTAATGTTCCGCTCCACGCACCCGCTCTCCACTTTATCCTACTTTCCTTTAATTCGTCACAAGTCGATGTGTCAGTGATTAGGCAGCACGCCAGACATTCTCGACCGCGTTGTTCGCAACATTTCTAGGAACGTCACGGAGTTTCTCGTGGTTGACGTTGAAAGGTGTAAATATAGGATAATTTTGATGCTTTGGTATGCAAATATATTTCTAAAGGAAATGAGATGAAGATGAAATTCCGAATAACTTTCTGTCTCTTTCCTTTTTCTCAATGGAAACGCGTAGCTTGAAATAACACGGGTGTGGAATGTAACGTAGCTGCCAGAAAGTAAATTTTCTCGCTATTTACAATCAAACAAGATAAAAATTTGTTTACGATTATCAGGAAATTATGAAAAATTATGATATGTGCCAATCATTTTTAAAATTCGCAATTGCAATTTTGTTTATCTCTTTAAAATGTTGTACAAACAAATAAGAGAAGAACATACATTTGATATTTTATTTTTATTTGTTTGTTTGTTTCTTAAGACGATAAAATTTCCATTTCAAAATTACCACTTCTCATCCTCTCGATAACATTCAAATCATTTCAAATCTCGATCTTTGTCGCAAGAAACCTCCATTCGTTTTATTTCAATCAATGTGATAAATACGTTATCAAACACGATGTGTGGGGCATGTTAATTGGTGAAACGCGTTAAATGGGAATATAATTACTTCCCGTGAGAATGGGAAATGCGTGGGAGTACATATATTTAACCGAGAAATTACAGAATCGAACAGTACACATTTCGACATCAAAGCAAGGCAATCCTTTGTTTCCACGGTTAAACACGATTCTGCGCTCTTGAACGTGGCTTACTTGACATACTTGAGGGAACGTTGTTGCCACTCCTGCGAAACGCTTCTACGAACAACTCGGATCCCTGTTCTGCGAGTGATTAGCATCTCATGGACTCGCGGACTGATTGGTACGAATGGAGATGCAATTTCGATGGGAGAGGAAAGGAGGCAAAAGTCACGAAGCGAGCCATCGACGATGATGCAGACGTATGAAAACTTTGAACGAATGAAAAAAAAAAAAAAAAAAAAAAAATAGAGAGAAGCGAACGATCGTTTCTGTGATTGCGTCGTGTAAAAAATTTTTATTCAGAAGAATTAATCTTTCGAAGATTTTGCACGTTTACTGATGTATTACGAAAAAAAAAAAAAAAAAAAAAAAAAGAATAAACGAGTGATTCGTTTATTTGACGAGCCTCGTTTCGATATTTCCGATGAAAAATTGGATCCCTCGCGTGAAATTAATAAACTTAATTTAAAAGATGGAGAATGATCTCGATCTAGGATATGGATATGGTTGGATCGATGTTTTTCTCGAACGAATTGACGATGATTTTTAAGTAGTGGATATAAATATAAAACGGCTCGCCAACTTATGGAATTCGATATTAACGATCCGGAGTCGTGAAATTCGAGACTTAATAACCATAGTGATCATGAAATTTGACGTCAATGATTTCATAGTAATCAAACGTGGTACACCAACGATCTCTGGAAACGTGAAATTCGATATCCATTGCCTCGGAATTGTAAAGGTTCTATTTGAACCACTATTAATTTCTGAGATTTGATATTGATAACCAATGAGATACACGCAATTCGACACCGATTACCGATAAAATCTATAGAAACTATAGTTCTATTCGAGATCAATTATGGACTAATTATCGTTATATCTAACTAACTATAACTTATTAGACGATTCTTAATGATTCCTTATTGAGCCTTTTATCGGGTCAACGATTTCCCGATCAATCTCTCCTCTTACAGACACTCGTTCCGATAATGATTCCATTTCTAATTTGATTTACACTCTATAATTCTAACGTTCCTTCGTGCGTGAAAATTTTCAATAAGCTTTATTCCATTTGTAATATTATATTGTAAACAAAACTTGTTGCAAAATTCTAATCAAACTTCGTAAGCAAACATTTTTTACGAAGGATAAAAAGAAAGATGCAACACGGTTAAAACCTCGGCTCATAATTTAATTAATAATTATTCAATTAATTAATAACAGGGAAGACGATCAACAAATTTCTCTTATCCATTTTGCACAAATATAGTTTCACTTTTGATCACTGAAATATATTCCACGAACGACGAGACAAGTTAACACGTTACACGCTTCCTCAAACCTGCCATCGATTTTCTTCTCACGCGTGCTCGACTGAAAACAGGAAAATCAAAAGGGTCGAGAAACTGGATGATTGATTTAAAAATACATCGTGGACAGCGATTACCACGAAAAATCGTAGTTTTCAACTAGGGAGGGGAAAAAATGAGATCGCAAAGAGTGATTAGTCCCCGAGCTTCCTGCCGTGTTTACATTTCTCTCGCACGATGAAGATCTCGCGAAGGAAATCCGTTATCCAAGACGAAACTTCCAGTCGTTGACAAGTTTTCGTTTCTTTGGTCCTATCTCGCTTCGATGGCGAGGAGAACCACGTTGCAATCATTGCATAACTCGTCCGTGGCGTCATCTATTTTGTCGTTTCGTTTAGTTGGTAAGTGATCTAGAAATTCTATCGTCGATCGTACGAGTCTTTCCTCTGTCGATATCGATCCTCTTCAGTCGCACGCTGGAAGACTGGTTGACGATCGTTGCAAAGGGATTTTGAAAAAGCAACGTCGATTCGTTGAGTCAAAGATTTCAATTTTATAGATGTATAATTAATAAAGAAAATATTGTTAATTTGTTAATTTACGATTTATGATATTTGAAGTTGATTGGAAATGATGATTTGCACTTGCGCTTTTATTTTAGATGTGATTTAAAAAAAAACTTTTAAACTTGTTATTTCGAAATTACACGTTATTTTAACATACAGAATAAAATAATACATGATAAATTTTCTACGATTTTGTAATGACAGACCAAAACTTGAAAAATATATATTCGAAACTTTGAGAATCGATTTCTCTTAAAAACATTAAAAAAAAAAAAAAGAAAGAAAATACTATCTACAAATCAGATAGAAATTTCCTTTAATTTTATCCATTCATGGATTATTATTTTCACCAATGATTTCGTTCGCATTATTATAATTAATCCGCATCCACCATCGATTCAACTCTCTCTCTCTCTCCCTCTCTCTCTCTCTCTCTCTCTCTGCGAAGCATGAAAGCATGAAGCCCAGAGTTCAACTCGGCGAAGCGGAGAACGTTCACGCGAGTCAATGTACCATGAAGATGTTCGCACCCCGAATTCGTCATTGGCCGTGTAACGATAGTTTTTCCAGGATGGAGTCGGTGGTTACGGGCGAAGGCATCGGTCGGATGTTGGCCAGTTTTGTCACGGTAATACGGCGTATTAGTCACAGCCTAATGACGAAAATAAGAGGCGACTCGGCAGCCGCTGGCGCGATTTGCCCGCGACGGCTAAACGATAATCACTGCCATAAAGTATCGAGATTCTTCACGCGCGTACACACGCTACACCATTAGGGCTATTCCTAGAGACGTTTGCTGAAACGAGTAATAAGCGTTCCGCCGCCAGGCGTGCCAACGTGCGTGGCAGCCTTGGGTCGGTGAAGGCCCGCGGAAAGCAGTCACGAGCAATTTTATCCACGATTGTAAATTTTCTACAAAGTTATTAATGCGTCGAGGCGAAGATTGAGAAAAGCAAATTTCTTGTTTATCGGTGTATTCCCGGGTACGATTGATTGGCGAAACTTTGAGGCAGAGTGAACGTTGTGAACTTGACGTTGGAAAAATTTATGCCCAATCAACGTCTCGATCTCTGGCTTGCCTTGTTTCAAACGACACATAGTTTTAAATTATTTTACAGATTTACGAGACGTCTCGCTAAAAGCGTTCGTCGAAGGTTTGAAGAAAATTCGAAAATGTCAAGGCTCGTTTAACTATTAAATTAATCGCAAAAATTGTCGGTCGGGGAAATCGATTATCATTTACAAGTTAAACACGACGATAAAGTTGATTTATCAACTAAAAAAGAAAAAAAACGAAGTTCGAGAGAAATTTTCACATTTCACAATGTTCTTTGTCAACCGAAAATTGTTCTACGTTCAAAAATTACACTTACTCCTTTAAAGAAAAAAAAAAATCTCTACTCGTCATTATTATTTTCTCCCTTTATCGCAACGATCCTTCCATCTTTCCACGCCTCGAAAGCTAAAAAAAAACCTCCGACTTGGCGTTCCTCGAAAGGAATCGTTCGCCCCTGGGGTGCAAGGGGGTGCAATCAAAGGAACAAAAGTTGGAAGGCGCGTTCCACAGTGGCGCCGCGTGTAGGCAGAGGCTGGTCAATTAATTCCGCTCGTGCAAGTAGTTCATCAAGTTCGCCGGTCGAACGTTTATACGAGCCGACAGCGGCGGCTAACGAAGACGCCGCGCTTATCCTTTTTATCTCCTCGCATACCCAGGGGTGTGTCCTCTGACCCGAACCCCGTGCTCTGACTTGCCCGTATGCATAAATATAGAACAAGCCGAGAATAAACGCGAGTCTCGTTCTGCGAAGAGAGAGAGAGAGAGAGAGAGAGAGAGAGAGTTGCAGAATCCAAATGCGAGTGAGAGGGAGGAGGAGGGACGAGACAATGCGCACGATTATACGCGGCGAATGCGTGTGACATTGTGCGAAATAAGAAGAAGGGGATGTCGAAAGATGGCAGAGGACCAGCAGCTACGGAAAAGAACGCTGGCGCAAAGGGGATGAGCTTGGCGCCAGCATCCTCAGACGAACGTCTCTGGTTCGAGGCTTTGTAGATTCCTTTTTTTGCCAGAATTGAAGATTCGAAAGAGGGAATATTGTGTATATATCTATGAAATGAAAATTTTCAACCCACTTCAACCAACTTCCATCTGATCTGAAGTTCGTCCGCGTCCCTTTCGATGTTTGCAGTCACGCAAGTTGTTTCCACAAGTCTCGTGAAACAACAATTTCCGTTTCTATCGATCTGGCTGGGGATCGTGATGATTCATCGCGAACACTTCCGTGTTTCATCTTTCATGCTTCAAGGTCGCACGAATCCGTTGCGCGAAAAAAAGGACGGATAAGAGTATGCAGGTATCCTACACGAGCGTGAATCACGCGATACCACGTTGATATCGTTGAGAATTATCCGAGCTATCTGGGGAGCTATAACGAATGCGGTATTACAGGTGTTGCCGGTAATCATTAGCAGTTTCGTACTTTTCTGACCTCGTGCATGCACCATTACAGGCTTGTGTTGCGTTTATTGGAATTGTTGCGTAGTTGATGTGAAGAGAAAAATAAACTGGCCTGCTCGTTTTATTCGATCGTTTATTAAATTACAAGCCTGATTCTGGTAGCTCGTTAGAGAGAGGGAGAGAGAGAGAGAGAGAGTGAGAGAGAGATTTTTTTGCCACGTTTATGGATAAGATAAGAAGATCTGGACTGCAACAGGTAATTCGTAAGCGGAATCGAGTGCAAAGTATCACGATCCATGTATATTAATAGATTATGGAATATTATATCTTTATTAAATTTTCGGTAAATTAAATTATTTTTATAATAAACTAAGAATTGCATATTTTGATTATTAATTTTTTTCATATTGAAAATTTAAACGATTAATGACAAATGTATTACGGAAAAGGAAATATTGTCATTGATAAATCTTGAAAATTGAAGAAGCAGTTGATACAACATATTTTTGAAAAATTTTTTCAAAAGCGATATACACCTGCTTCTCTAATTGCTAAAATAAATTAATTTAACAAATTCTTATACTTATTCAGATTAAGATCAATTTTTTGAGAAGATACTTCAGAATTCAATTTCACTACAAAACACCTTTTCTATCATTCCAATAACCCATCAAAGTTGTGAAAATAAAAATAAAAATTCACACACTGCAAACAATAATCCAAACTCTTCGTCTTCATCCTCCAAATTTCCCAATCTATCCATCAATTCCAAGACCAAACTCATGTGACCTCGTTGCTTCGAGAGAAACGAAATTAGCTCCGTTCCAATTAATCCATTTTGACCCGTACTCAGAATCCTTTTTCCTCGCCTTCGTTATTTGCACTCTTGTTCGCATCAATGATCAATATTTACGCATTTATTTTCAATTTGACGCTACTTGTAAATACTTTCTTGCGATTCTTTCGCAATTAAATCGCTCGTTGGAAGGCAAAGAATCGTTTGTCTATCTTCAAGTATGCGTTTCATCGATGTATGATGCAACTCTGTGAGATTCATGTTCTTCGAAATGGATAATAATGTGTCGATATTATTGTACGATAAATTTGAAAATAATTTTGCAAGTATATAATAATTGTTTGTAAAACACGCATGACGAATTAATCTTTTTTATTTATTTTATGTCAATGATATTGTTACGAGCATCGACAACCACGATATGGAACTTTACAATCGATATAAACTGCGCCACAGAAAAATGAAAACATCGCTCGACATTGATATCGATTAAATCGTAGTCGTTTTTCGAACGCCGAGTAGGACGGACGTGTTTTCTCTTCGCTCCTCGCGAGAACGTAGTATTGTTGAATAAATTGATCGATTTTGTTTAAATAATAATTAATTGATTAATTATTGTGATTATTAATAAAAATTGTAAATAGAAATACTATTATGAAAAAACGGATGCAATAACGTATTTCTTTAGTTTTTAATATTTTTTTTGATTGCACAGTGATGGTTGAATATTGCGATAACGATTCATTCGGAGTAAATAAAATAATTTGACGATGCAGATTCATCAATTAGAATTGTAAATAATATTAATCGTAATAATAATAAAATTCATCGAGATGATATATAAATATAAATTAAATTTTGAAAGATTCGATGAAATAACGTAAAAAAAAAAAAATGTTTAAAAAAGATCGAAAAGAAGATATGAAATATTACAATCCATGAATATATCTATAATCATTTCTTTTGAAAAATAAGAGAAATATTTTTAAGAAAATTTTGATTTTAAAAAAAATTATTATTTATTACACCAGAATTATTTTAGATCGATGAAAAGAAATAATCGCGATGGCGGAAGTGGAAGACGTGGACAAATGGACATTCTGATCTTAATTTGCACACACTCCGCTCTGACTAGCGCTCCAACGCTTGTCCGGAATATCTTTTCGTGTTCTCAACCCATTTTCTATATTGCTTGCTAATATCTTAATTAACACAAGTAATCACACACTCTTCCACCGTAACAACGACGTTTGCTTTTTCTTTTCTTTTCTTCTTTTCCTTTTTTTTTTTTTTTTTTTTTCGTTTCTCACGCGAACCATGAATTTCCCACTCGATCATCGCTGATTACCATGCGTCCAAGAACGTACGGGCAGCGTAAGTCGGTAACATTCTGTCGCTATTAATTACCGCTACTTCTGCTACCGTCCTTTATCTTGCACCAGGAAATTACAGTTTTATCTCGTCCTTTTGTTTGCTTTGCACGCGGAGGATAGGTAATATTTGCCGTATGATTTATAAGATACGAATATAAGATACTGATAATATTAATTGCACGTACGTTGTACGCGCAGATATTTAAAAAAAGAAGGATATTTACTTTCATCGTACATTGCCATCTTTATTATATATATATATACTTTTTAATTATACCAATTCCACTTTGAAACTGATAAATTTGTAAATATCACGTAAGGGATGGGAAATGGAAATACAAGCTCATTTCGGCTAAATTATAAATTCCTATAAATTTTAATTTTTGAGAATTTAATTAACTTAAGATACTCTCTTTCTACGTGGACATCACAAAAAAAAAATTATAAAGTGTTGAAAACAATTTGAAAGATATTTAAATCTTGCAAAGAATATACTTTCGATTCACTTAGCAACTGTTAGTGTCACGACGAAGATTAATTTTCATAAAATTTTCCGATCTTCGTTTCCACGTATTCTATCGTTATCGTGGAGGAGGAAAAAAAAAAAAGGTAGGGGCATTGTGAGCCGTGTATACGTAACACGGGCCTAAAATTTCTCGGCGCAACGAGACCGAGTAATGGAAGGGACGAGCGGTTCAACTCGTCCCATTGTGCGCTAAATTACGGCCAATTTACAGGAATTTTTGTACCTCGTCGTAAATGAGGCCAAATCAGACGGGTGCAGGCGGCGCGATGGCTGTTGAACCCGTCCCAATAGCGGCTACTTGGCAGCCGACCAGCCTGTCGGACGGGCAAAACGACCATTTCAAAAATTCAGATCACGTGGCCGATTGGACGTGTACAAATAATCGCGGGACGAGACGAATCGCGAACTCTCCCCCTCTCCGTCTGGAAATTAATTCACGCGCACTCGCGCCGCCATTAATTCGTGGCCCTCTGCCACTCTGTTGGATATCGAATCTGAATGATTGTTGGCTGCTAAATTTTAAAATTATCGAAACTTTTCTTAAATCGTTTCTCCAAATTATTCTTATCTAAATCTGGACAAAGAGTTTCTCAAAAAAGAAAAAATTATCATACGCAAACAGATGGAAAAAAGAATGGATTCGAATCGAATGATTGCTAAATTTTAAAATTATCGAAACTTTTCTTAAATCGTTTCTCCGAATTATTCTTATAAATCTGGACAAAGAGTTTCTCAAAAGAAAAAATTATCATATGCAAACAGATGGAAAAAAGAATGGATTCGAATCGAATGATTGCTAAATTTTAAAATTATCGAAACTTTTCTTAAATCGTTTCTCCGAATTATTCTTATAAATCTGGACAAAGAGTTTCTCAAAAGAAAAAATTATCATATGCAAACAGATGGAAAAAAGAATGGATTCGAATCGAATGATTGCTGGCTGCTAAATTTTAAAATTATCGAAACTTTTCTTAAATCGTTTCTCCGAATTATTCTTATCTAAATCTGGATAAAGAGTTTCTCAAAAGAAAAAATTATTACATGCAAACGGATGGAAAAAAAGAATGGATATTGGAATAATGGAGCAATCGTCGTTGAAATAATATATAAGAAAAGGAAAGGAAAATGCGATAATTCGGTAGAATCAATATCCAATATTTCCTTGTAATCTGAAATCTGTTCCCGCGCATATTTCAACTACCTTCGTTTCCTCACCTCGTCCGGCGAGCAAAAAGACGAGGCGGACGACAAAAGATAACAGGGAACAAATGGCTACATACATTATACATCCCAACAATTTACATCGTATTAAAATAATATCCACGATAATAAACCAACACGTCCAAACCACCACGAAAACACGCACGCGATACGAGCAATGCGGTAACAAGTAGGTGTATCGCTCGCGCGAAGGGGTGTGACGCGAATAATACGATATACAAAAATAGAAGAAGAATTTGATGTAAGGAAAAGAAAAAAAAAATGATAATAAGCGAATCGTATACACGTAGTAGTATAATCGAGAAAGAAGTTTCGAGTTTTCATTCGAGATGAAGGGTCAACAACCGTTGATTATTCCCTCGTCATCGAGGCTTTGGGCCCTGAATACTTTCGAGATATCATCAATTTCCCGTGCTGCGTTATCCGGCCAAGGATTGAGGAGCGCGCGTATCTCTGGCGACGAGAGACGATAAGCACGAGGAACATCCTGCGGCCTGAATAATTTTGCCCTGCGCCACTCCACTCGGTGACGGGGCGCGCGAAATGGCTCGCGTCGAAGCGAGCCGAATAGTTTCTTCATAATAAGCCGGCTCGTAATTTCCCCTCAATTAGCGGCTGGCGACGAGTCACGCAGTCAACGCCATTTCCCTTCGTTCCCTCTCTCTCTCTCTCTCTTTCTCTGTTCGCACGATTTAATATCACCGACGACGTCGTATTAAATCTAAGTATGTGTCACGGACGGAGCGGAGAGAATATACGACGGTAACGTGTTTGGTTTAATATGTCCGGCTGATTATTGCTATGATGTACGCCTTCGCTCGAAAATCTTTGGAATATTATATATATATATATATATATATTGTGTGTGTGTGAATTGTATTCGTGGAAAACGTTGAGAGAGAGCAAGGTTTCTCTCTGGATTTAATATCACTTTTCCGCGTTGCATGGAAGAATTAAGTGGGGAGATTTTTGATCGAAATTGTTGTTGAATTAAATTCGGGAAGAGAAAGAACAGGTGGATAGAAAAAAAAAAAAACTCGATCGAGTCGATCGACACCGAAAGAATGCCCTCGAGTTGTTCTTCTTGTAACTCACTGTCACGAAGATTTAGGTAAAGCCAGTCTGCCTCGGTTGAGGAAGTCTCCCCTTGAGACATTGATGGAAATGATGACGCTGAATGAATATCGTCGTTTCGCCGCTTTAATTTACGGGGGCACGGTGAATTTTGGTTTGTAAATCAGAGGTTAACGGGGAGACGCGGCCGCTTTGAGGGCCGTGAGATTTGTCGAATGCCACCGGATGTGGGACCAGCGGGGCTTTATCGGCCATTTTGGTCTCGGGCGAAATCCTCGATGCTAATTGAATTGCAAACCACGTCAGGGAAACGTTTCGCGATTTATTTTTCGGTGCGCACGTTTTTCACGTTCCCCTTTGATGCCAACGGTTCTCCAACGGCCATTTCCGTGCCAACTCTCAACTGCTCGAAGATTTTTCACTCGAGTAATCGAGTGAAAATATTGTTGCAAAATTATAGAATCGTTTTCATTCGTGGAATTCATTTTTTCGAATAATTTTCTTCTTTTTATAAAAAACTTTATACTGTAGTGAATTTCAAGTTATTGTTCTTTAATTATTGGCAATTGAAAATCGATTTAGAGCAATTCGTCTCGTAATTTGCCTTACAATTCGATTAAAAGCGTATTAAAATTTGAGGAAATTTAAACAGTTGTATATCCGAAGATAATAACGCTAAGTCGATGGATGAAAGATCGTTAGAAGCGCAGAACCTCGCCCTTTGAAACGCTCTTTGATTTTTCTCGATACGACTTCCGGTTCCCGAGATATCGTCGTGTAAAGAAAAGGATAATTTTTAACCTTTTCCTATCCCCATCCTTGTTGCTTACTCGGATCTTTCGCTCGCGCCTACTCCAAACTTCGAATTCCTGGAAAAACTGATAAGCAATTCTTAGAAGGACGTGGTACGCGTTTCCAGGAAAAAATGTGGGTCACGGTTCCATTCATAATTTCTATCTTTAAGCAAACTTTGAATCCTTGTATCTCGCCAACCGATCGAGATATCGGGATAAAACAAAAAGGGTTCTCAATCGTGAGATATTCTTTATTGCCAGAGCAGATTTTGACGACGAAATTTTTTTTCACGCAGCTTTTGTAATAATTTGTCGATTTGATATAAAATATACAGATAGTTTTAGTAATTTAATACGATATATATTTTCTCCATACCAGTCGAATACAGTTTTAGCTGCAGAAAAAAAATTCTGCTAATTATATCTACGCCGTTTCCGTGATCCAATTCAACAAGCTTTCATCTTCTTCTTCGTCATTTAGCTCAATTTTATTAGTCCAACGAGCGAGCAACACTTGTTTAAATTACACGTTTCCCGTGAACGAGTTACGCCCCGACACTTGTTACTTATTCGAGGAAATCGAATCGGCCGTGACCGAGGAAAATGTGTTGCTGCGAACGAATTTGCATTTAAACAGGACTCCATAAATCGTGGCCGTGCCTACCTTGATAAGTAATAATTAATGATTCAAAGAGATTACACGGAATAATTAAAAAATTCCGTCCGTATAATATCCCTCCCCCCCCACGATAAATCACAATTTACCGTTCCCATGAAATATCATTTGTACCGTTACTGACCGGCCGACCGACCGGCCACGTCGGTCTCGCGTCCGCGATCATTATGATCTATCGGCGATACAACGTGAAATTTTGTTTCTTTGTCACGAAATTCTGTCTTGATAGTGTCACAGGGATAATGAATTGAGCCACTCTCTCTCCTCTATCAAGAGGTAATATTTAACTTTGATTCAAGATTATGAATAATATACCGCATACATTTCAGATTTCCACGCCGACGTGCAGATTATATTAATAGATTATCCCCATCGAATTCTTCCTCCACTTTTTTCCACGCGTTCCACATATTTCACTCGCTCGAGTTTTCGATCGATATTATACACAATGTAATAATATCAGTCCGGTTGTCGCGTCTGTCGCAAAATTTATACGCTCTTACAATGTGTATACGAAATGATATATCGTTCATCGAGCCGCGTCTAAATCATTCAACTTTCATTCCGATATCCATCCGTGTTAAAATGTTAGAATTAAAAAATTATTTTCAAAGAGGGAACTATAAAATGAAATTATTTATTTTCGAGAAAGAAAAATTGAAACGAATCGATGGTCTCAACTTCGAAATTCTTCGAAGCGAAGAATATGTTTAATTGCTAAAGCAGAATTTAAATTTGCATCCGTGGCGCTAATTTTCGAAAATATAAATCGGTGTCACGGCGCGATTGGTTTGAAACGAAGCGCTATCTCGAACTGGTAGCTCGGCTAATGCCCCGTGAAACGCGCCGCATGCTGACACTCGTGGTCAGTGAATTAAAGAATGAAATATGTTAATGGAGTTCTCGAACAGAGGAGGGGGGAGGGGGGCATCGACCGGATGGTATCTTGATTAAGGTGTCTGCCAGACGTTAGTCACCCGGCTGGCAACACCCGCGAAAATCTAATTTTCTTCAAGCCACCAGTGTCCAGAAGAAAACGTTTCAATCTCTCCCGTCTCACGATATCGCGAGGATTGCCTTGCCCCTTTTCACGTGAGATGCCTGCTTGGAGATGATATTTTGAGCAAAATTCTATATATAAATTGCTTGTTAACTTTGGGAGAGTCGATAGATATTGCATCGATTTTGACAGTGTCGTTTAATTTCAGAGAAATTCAGCTTGGATTAGTATTTCTTTTTTTTTTTCCTCAGCGAAGATCAATAGTAGGATTTTTGACAATTTTTATCGATCCATTGATTCCACCTTTACGTAATTATTCTCGTTTCAATATCTTTAAAACTTTAAAAAAAAAAAAAATTGAAAACCAATCAGAAATATCAATTTTAAGTTTAATTATTTTCAAGGAAACACTTGGCGCTTTCGCTATGCGAAATCAACCATCTCGTTGTGTGTATATATATATATATTCTTATCTCACATACGTTCATATCGACGGGATACAATTTTTCTACAGACACGGATGTAAAAATCGATGGTATTTTAATTGAACCGTAAATGGCTGACGTTTCTTTGACATATACCATTACACGTGGGGATGGGAATATCGCATTGATGACAATTTGTCCTTCGAAGCGATGCCTGCCTGCTAATTGGCATTGCATTAGAGATATTCTTCGTTATCGCTCGCTAATTGAAAATGCTTCGGCACGTAGCGCGCGTGTTGTTTGCTCGAAACAACGGAACAATGTCGAAGATCGATGAATATGAACGAACCAGGCCAGGATAAAAATGGCGAAAAAGGGATGAATCCTCATCATCGATTCCACGGATCGTTGCTCTTGAATACGTTATGTTTTTGAGACTTTTTTTGATTTTTGAAATGATTGCAATAAATTCTGTTTTGTTTATTTTCGGTTTTATTGCGTCTGGCTTTTTTTTTCCTATAAAAAGGAAATCGATTGTTTTAATTTGAAATTTGATGAAATATCTAGTTGAAAAGTTTAGTAGGAAATTGAGAGGAGTATTTTCTTTGAAAGAATAATTAGGTATGATTAATAGTTGATAGTATAAGTATTACGTATAAGTGTATTATTGCAATATAATATTTTCGTAATTAAATAAAATTTAAATTAAAAAAAAGTTCATATTCTCTCTTACGGATTTTTCAATTTGTTTCGTCACAATTAAAACGCGCATAAATTTCTATCGAGTTGTAAATATGAAAAAATTTTTTAAATAAAACTGTAAACACAAAGGGTACAATTAACATTACAATTTGAAACGCAGATGAAAAGAGAATTATCGATTTTATTTATTTTATATCTTACGACTCAAAATTTCTATGAAATTTGTTTTAATTTGTTCAAGAATTATATGGAATGTAGAAACAATTACAAAAAGAAAAAAATTTTTATGTAATTGCTATCACTAAAAGAGAACGAATCTTTTGTTTTCGTTATTATATAAAAACAAATAATAACCTATAATGGATCAAAGTAAATTTGTCCCATTACGATACCTGTGATCTCACGACAGTCTGCAACTACATATATCTCGTAAGATATCTGTAACTATCGAGCTTCGAGTAATTGGGATACAATATCGACGATCCCAAGTTCATACTGCCGGCTCTGAAATCACGGGATCCACTGGCGACGCTCTCGTGTAATTGGTGTTCGATAATTGACGACTTTCAAGTGACTAGAACTCGATAACGAGCCTCAGAGTCATGGAGCTCGATATTGACGATTCTCGAGATCAACGGAACTCTGGCATTCCCATGCAGTTAAGATTCTTTTCGTTCGAACTAACTTTTTTTTTCTTTTTTTTTTTTTTTAAATCGATCTATCGATCTATCATCAAAGATCTATGGAGAAAGAGAGAGAGAGAGAGAGAGAGAGAGAGAGAGAGAGAGAGAGAGAGAGAAGAGATTGTTCGTGAATCTGTTCTTTAAAAACGAACTCGAGGATATCCTCGAAGAACGGTTCGTGCTTCTGTGAGAAGAAACCAAGACACTAAAATTCCACATTTAACATACAGGTTTTCTATTTTCTCTAAATTAGAATCCTATCAATCCAAATGTCGTATATTTTCTTTTTTTTTCTTTACTCGCCATACTCTAATCGAAGTTTTCACTTCACTAGCCACTTCACGAGTATAAATCATTAATCCAAACCATTTTATACAACTGTTATCTGCTAATGTTTCCCAACTAATTTCTCGTTGGCGAAAACATGCAAAATCACTCAAGAGTATCGATCATTTCCCGATATCGACAGATTTTAATTAAAATGAATAAGATAGACAGTTCGCAGCGTCTCGTTAATCGTACAGTTTCATTTTTCATATCGAGTTATCTCAAAAATAATCATCGTGTGAAAACGATTGACTGGAAGAATTTCGCAAATCTTAAGTAAAAATTATTATTCACACGTTTGAAATCTTATGAAATTATCGTTATTCGTGCGTTATTTGAAAAATTCGAAGCATAATTTATCTCGTTCTTCGAAAATGTGTAAATTTACGAAAAATTAAAAAGAAAAAAAGTGTAATTTAATATATCTTGAAATATCTTTAAATACATCCAAAATTTCAATTATCATTTTATTTCTATTATTTGCAACGAGGCATTGAGAATCACACCTCTCACGTATCATATATGAGGTGTACTTGAAAAGTTCCACTTATGACATTTGTCATAAATAATTTATTTCCAATTTACGAAAGCTGATTTTATAAGCCGATTTCAGGGTTCGTTTTCGACACTTTTTCATCGATTCGACGATTATTTCCTCGTCTCGAAATGTTCGTCTTTCTTAAAGATTCTCCTCGAATAATTATCTTTTTCATTGATATTGCAGTTGTGGCGAGAGCACGCATCGTCACACATGCGCAATTCCGAGACTACCCGCAACGTTTACGACGTTCTTTGCCCATTTCTTTTTCCAAACTCGAGACTTCGAGTTCCGTCGAATTCGCGATGTCTCGAAGACAGCCCGTTTTTTTTATTGGTCGTTAAATTTATCCGTGATGGATATTTAATGATTTGAATTGGCCAGTAAAAAAAAAAAAAAAAAAAAAAAGGCAAAGGTATCGCGAATTCGAAAAGCACGCTCGTCGATAAGAATCTGCCATTCAAAATCTTCTATTTTCTTTCATTTGTCATAAAGGAATGTATTTGAAATTCATCGATGGATAGATATAATTTGTATGGAAAAATCTCGTTTACGATGTAAATCTGTTTGCAAATAATTTTCTTCTTTTTCATCACCGATTTTGTTTTTTTATTTAAAAAATACTTACCCAAATAATAAAAATTTATACTTGAAAATTGTTTTACTTTTAGTTTCTTCATGGGAATATTATCAAACTTAATCCATTATTCGATTTTCTTTATTAACGAATTTATTCAATAATCGACATTCTAACCATATATTTGCTCGTCCGTTTATCGTCATTTTTATCGGAGCAAAATTACTTATCTGTTACTTTATAATACTGCCTGAAAATTCAGATTAATTAATATACAGTTACAGGACTAAGAATAAAAAAAAGAGGAAAAAAGGTATTAAAATAGATTTCTTAAAATTAATTGAATCGGCACAATTTCAGTTTTAATTTCCCTCGCAGCGAGCAACAAGTTTAGTTCAACTTGAAAGCCACGATAAAATCCAAATACGGATCGCAATCACGTTGTGGGTTGTCATTGATATTTATATTCGCGAGTCATAAAATCGGCCGCTTATATCCGCGGCATCCTCGGCATTCGGATCTCATTAAAACCTTCAGCCGCACAATGACATTTAAATAAAACGGTTTTCCTTTCACCGGGGGAAAAACACGATTGCCTTGGAAAGGAAAGTTCAACGTGAAAAGGGTTAATTCGCTCGTTAGCATCGCGTCCTTTTTCTCGCCGTCGATGCCACTTTAATTAATCGCGCTCTTCACATTTCAAAGAGAGAAAAATCCTAATATTCTCCTGTGGACGATCTTATCTTTTTTTTTTTTTTTTCTTTTTCTAATTTTTAATTTCACACGTACGGTTAACCGTGATTCTGCTTAGATGTACTACTTTTTCTATTTTAATTTCTTTAATTCGTTAATTCTCTGAGAGCGTACGACGAATGATATTATTTTTAATGCGTTATCAATAGTGATAAAATTATCAATCGTGTGTATCCTGTTGTTAATTTTTTAATTTTTAATGGAATGGCAACTTTTATTTTCTTAAATTCAATTTTCTCATATTGTTCAAATTCTAATGTAACATTTGCGATATTTCTTTATCATATTTTATTAAATCTTCGATCGAAGAATTTTTAACCAATCCAAGTTAACAATCTTATACTTATATAATATTCTATTCCCTTCGATACTCGATGATGATTTATGCAATCGTCGGTCGTGTGTGTCGCAACGAAAATACCTGGCGGATACTATATAAAACGGCCAGCTTAATCGTTCGACTTAAATCAAATTAAATCAGTTTCATAAACGCGCGAGTTTCAAACGTATACTCGCGGCTTATTACCGCGATTTCTTTCTTTCTTTTTTTTTTTTTTTTTTCTTTTTTCGTGTAGGCCGATGATTAAAGATGTGCGTAATCCTCGAGGAGAACTCGCAAATCATGTAAATTAGCTACGAAGCCATTGCCTTCTGCGGCTGTTTCTAATTAACATAGTAGCAACTGGTGCACGTTGGCGGTTGAGTTATAAGGGAAATATTAATATTCAAACGATTAAAAACATGTTTTGTCCGTGGACTTTCGATGAACGTGTGGTTCTGAACAGTGAAAGGGAAAAAATATATTTTCTAGTCTTACGTTATCTTGCAAGGAAATTTATCTGATTCAAAAGTTTTAATTCACTTTCGATTCTTCTCCCACCTATATTTAATTCTTCAAGAATTATTAGAAATTTTAAGGGTCGATCTCATTCTTCGTAACGATATTCCGCGTGCGCACAAATCATCCATCAATTTTAAGTATAATATTTTAAAAGATTTTTTTACAATACAGATAGATTAATATTATTGTAATAGAAATTTTTCTCTATTTTGCATCGCATAGTTAAATTTTTAATAATAATAAAGAAGCAACGAAACTGTAGGAATTGATTTCATCGTCTGTGAAAAATTGATCTATTAATATTTATTAATTTTTAATAAATTTAATTTAAACATTGCCATTAATTATTAATATCAACAGTATTATTGCACAAGCAATCATAAAAATTATTTTAAAACGTTCTTACACATTCATCCTTTTTCCAAATACCTTCTGCTCTTCGGAAAAGTTTGTACAACTCGAGCTCCATAAATCATTTTCACAAAACACTTGGACAATGTTCCATTGCGGAAAATAATGCGCAAAGTACACGGTGTTGATGCATGGTCCCTTTAACGTAAAGATTCTTCACGCAACAATTAAGCAAGATCCGTGGACGAACACAGATTCTTTATCACCAAGTTTCTCGAATATGAGGAAAGTTTCTTGGTCTGAGCACACGGGAAACTTTTAAGCTTCCATCGTCCATTTAGGGATGAGATTTTTGGATTATAACTTTTGCCCAACGCGGCTATTAATTCCGTAATTAATAAAACTGGCGTGGAGCCAGATCAAACCGTCGGGAGTCTGGATTTAATTTGTCAATAATTGTCATCATGCTATCTTATTATTAATTTAATTTTACTTGCGTAAATATCAAAATGCAATATAATTTTATATTCCTCGACTTTAATTGAATTTTTTAATATCATATGATCCCTCAAAATTTCTCTTCTTCTTTGATTGACATCAGACCGATACAATTAAAGCAGATCGAGATTAAAATTAATCAGTGAGATTTGAAAAATGTTGCAAATTTTCCTCGAATCGATGTTAATGATCGATGATTTCTCGAAATTATTATTTTCTCTTTCTTAATAAAGCAGAGAAAAAAGGCGCAGTATACTTCAACAACTATCAATCTTCGATTAATATCTAAAAATTTTAAATTAAATTTAGTTATTCAAAACTTTCATTCCCTAAGCTCGAACATTTGTTCCAACTGCGACAAAATTATCAATTCTCATCTCTCTAAAACAACTTTCTAAATCTTTTAAACCAATCCAATCTATTTTACCAAGTCCAAGAGCTATTACAAAGCGCTTCGACTTCACGCCAAACGCCCATCCTTCACGCCTCGCTTTTCGCGCTTCTTCCATCCGCGATACCCCTTTTGCCCGCATTAAGTGACAAAACGTCCTGTCAAGACTTCTAATACGCTGCGCGTATCCATCACCACGAACAGGCGAACCGGTTGATTTGCTCGCACGACACGTGCTGGTGGAAACGATCCCGAAAGATTTGGAACCCGAGAATCCTGCGTTAGACGGCGGTTTAAATGGCGGGCGGGATCGTTAATGTTAATTGTTGGAGTTTGCATTCGTGATCAGGAAACGGTTGTCGGCACAGGCAAGAAAATAATCGTCACGTATTCTCAGATATGTCCGCCGTGGCAACAGGTACGACGCGTGCCGGAAGTCGAGGGATCCCGTTCTGAATCCCGATTATTCCGTTTTATTTTCGCGCGCCGATTGTCAAGGCCTTCGATTGGAAAATCTGCTTTCTCAGAATTCGCGTGAAGATCCGTGGATTGTCGATTGAACGATTAATATTGCTCTTTGATCTCATGTCACACCTTGCGAAGAAATACGTACACGCGTTTTGTGAAACAGTTTTGCAGATGGACAGAATCGAGAGATGTCATTTCAACATAGAGTGTGAGAGTTTGTTTCTGACGTAATTATTAAACGATACGATTTGATCGATCCATCCGGCATAGGATAGATCCGACGAATGCATTGTTGCACCGCGGATGATGCGATCACGGTGAGAGGCGTGTTACCTGTTGCCGCGCATTACCATATAGTGTACGTCGCGAGCTGAGCCTCTGAGACGTATAGTAATCGAGAATTTCGAGCGGTACAATTATGTTTCCTCGATCTCTTCGATCGAGGAAAATGAAGCGGCAAGGAATGTTTCCCAGTGCGGTCTTACGGAGGGAATGTAGGGAATTTTAGAATTTTGCCTCGTGGCATGAATTTTGTCGAAGCCTGAAATTTTAGATATAATATAATTTTTATAATGCATCGTTTAATGGTTTAATAAAGACAAGCACGGAGAATGTTAGAATGTTATATTTTTAATTTTGTCGAAGCTTGTTGACAGATCGTGATAAAATGAGGAAGTTTTAGAAAGTTAGGAGAATAATGGAAAGATTTTTCTGAAATTTATTTCTTCTAAATTAAGATCTTTGAAATTCGTTCGAATATACACACACAAATATATATAAATATAACTTTTTATAACGCATATCGTTCGGTTCGTGCGATCGCTTAATGGTTTAATAAAGTCGGCAGACAAGCACAGGATAGAACGTTCTATTCTGAATGTTCGTGCGCAGCATGAGTAGCACTCAACGGATCCACAGTGTTGCAAGATTCATTATTATTTCTAGAACACGGACTGGTCGGCTGGTTTGGTCAAAGAGTTGGCCTGCTCGGCAACTCGGCTTCTTGTTTCTATAAATTACGGCTTCTCATACACCGATGTATCGCCTTAATAGATATAATACACGCATTTAACAAGCGGGCCGGCCAACCATGTGGGAAAGATTTCCATGCGGTTCTGTTGCACTGAATAAGCTCGTTTGTTCGATAAACTGCGCGAGTAGCTTGAAAACGTTCGATCACCGGCCTGCTTGGCTATTAATTAAAAGCGGCCGGGGTCTCACTTCGTTAAGAGCGGGCGATGCGTCATAAAGACGCGCGTACACGCGGAGCAGGAGGAGGAGGAGGAGGAGGAGAGGGGAAAAAAGGAAAATCGAGGGATAAGAGAGAAGGGGAGGGGACGACAAGGATGCAAATAAGTGCGGAAACCGGTGGCCGAGGAATCGTCTTGTTAACGATTTGAATTATGACGTGCGATTTTGGCGCCAACTCTCAAGAGAGGGAGAGAGTTGCTCGAGAGATCTGATCTAATCGAGAATCTTGATTTGAAAATCTTATGTTGAGAGTCTGATTGAATGTTCGATCGATTTTGAGATTGTTATAAAATTTCTTGATTATTTCGTTCGAAATTTTTTTTAAATTAAGAGAAAAATCTCTTCTAGAAATTAGAATAATTATATTTCAAAATGAAAATTATTATACAGGTTTATATAAATAAAATTACGAATTATTAATTGTGGAGATATGAAAATCAATTTGGATATACTTTCTTAAATATTTTTCATAAACTTGTTCTACTTAATTTTCCATATTTAATTTTTATTTTTTTTTTTTTGTTTTCTACTTGATCTTATATGATAATCCAAAAATATAATAATCGTGATTGGATTGAAACGAATCCTGGAAAAAAATGAATCGATATCCCATCGTATCCCATAATAACTATCATAAAATAAACTCTGCGTTAAAATCCATTTGATCACGCGTTGCAATCAATTTGAACGATGCTATATTTAACCGACATCCTCGATTTCAACATGAATCACATTTCCAGAGCAGCATGCTGAACTCGTAACCTCGCTTCGCACTTCGTTCCGTATCTAAAATATCAACGGATCGATTTTCCTGTGCTCCTCCGTTTCCTTTTAATCGTCAATTATTCCAGACGTTCCAAATCAACGTTGCAAATCACCTAAAAACAGGATTCACTAGGAGAGGGCGCAACGCTCGCTGTCACGCGTGTACGCACTAAACACGTGATAGACGTCACGGAGGAATAACAGGAGACAGTTGCTCGGTTCCGGCCTGATCGAAACTTCAAAGCGGGGACGATCCAAGAATCCGCATCGCGATCGTCGTCATTCGCGATTATTCGTGGAATTCTCGAGCGTTGCAAAGAGTATAAGCTTTGATACGATTTGGATCACTTATTTGGTACGAAAAATTAGAAATTAATTATAATTATGTAACGTGTGAATTGATTGTTGAAAGAATTTTTCTTAGGATTGTTATCCTGATTAGAGCAAGTTTCTTTATGGAATTTCGAATAAAACGATACACAATTGATAATATTTTATTTACGTTACTATTGAATTTTTTCGAAACTTGACTAATTGTGGATACTTAAAAGTGATAGTGAGAATCTTGAATATATATAAATGTATACATTGTTCATTTTCAGATACATTAGACAGATTTTATTTATTATTATTAAAATTAACTTATAAAAAAATTTGAATAGCATTTTCTAAAATACGATTAAAACAAATAATTATAGTACTTTTATCGATAGATCGAAATGTGATCACGAACGTATATAAATTTTTAAAAACAATGCTTACCTAAACTGACGAGTGAAATTTTAAATTAACGCCACTCGTAATACGCGCAATCGAAATATAACTTTTTGTCTACGTCCGTTTTCAACATTTCCCGTTTCGTCTCGCGTTTCGACATATCCACGACCTTATAACGATCGTGCTAATGAAGTTCGATCGTAAAAGCAACACTTACGATAAAAACAACAGTGGAATAAAATATGTGTGTGTGTGTGTGTGTGTGGTGATCCAAGCGTTACGCGGTTCGGTTTGTCGAACACGAGCCGTATCACGTGGATTGAACGCGTTTAAGAGTTGAGGCTTGAAGTGTCGGTGGATGTTGAGTGTTTGAAGAAGGTTCTTCTAGAAATAGAGTTCAGCTGTTCAAATTGAGCGAAGAAATGACTATTTCATGGTCCAGATGCTTGGTTAAAGACCCCCCCTACTTTTTCTCGATCGAACAACCTGCACGTTTCAGAGGTCCTCGAACGAGCAATTTCGAACGAGCTCTCCTCTTCCCTTATTTAAATTGTGATTAATGCATCGGTATCGATGTATCTTTGGAATACCACGCGGTTCCGGATCATTTTTCACGATTTGTGCAACTGCGCTCGAAGCAACAATTTTCAGCTTGTCACTCGGTTCTTAAACACGTTTGACGTCCCTGTTGCGACATGGTTTCTGATTGGGATCGCGTCGCAAGAAAAAAAAAATATATATATATATATATTAACCGACGTCTTGAGCCTCTGCTACAAAATGTAGCACCGCGAGAATGCAATTATCAGTTGAAAAAAACGTGCCCCCTATACATATTCATGAGGTTATTATACGTTTCGCTTCTCCTTTTTCTTTTTTACTTATTCAAATTTCTTTCTCGCGATTCTTTTTCAACGAACGATCTCGTTTTCCTTATCGTTTAACCAAAGTAAGCGATTCCTGGAAATATATATATCGAATTATCGTTTTCCAAATCGTGGAATAATTTCTATCTTTAATTTTGGAATAGATTGTTAAATATGATGAGAAGATATAGAAATATGATACATTATTAGGAATTTATTTAGAATTCGATGCTCTCATTGCTAGTTATTGCTAATTTATATTATTATATTATATTATAAGTTGTATTTGAAGTTAAAGAGAAAAGAGCAAAGAAAAACACGACGAGATAATTATTTTAAATTTGTACATTAATAACAATGTAGAAATATCAGTAAATGATGATTCTCAATTTTTTTTCTTTTTTTTTTTTTGTTAATCAAAACCCGAGAATATTGAAAGTTATATTTAAAATAATAATAAAAACAAGGATCGTGTAAAGGAAAAATAAATAAATGAGAGTTAAAAATCTATCTTTTTTTTTTTTTTGAAATATCCAATATTCTTATTGCAACGTCCCAACCACAAGCAGGTACGCAGGTAGCAAATCAGGATCATTGCGAAATGCTACCAAGCGTATCGTTGGTGCAGCATTGTGATCCAACTTGTCGAAAACAATTTTTTGTATCGATATCAGCCGTAATGCACTTGAGTGAAACCTTAATCTTCCTCGATCCGTAATTATTTTTATACTTGCAAAAAAAAAAAAGAAAATAATAATAATACGAAGTTTTGAAGTTAATAACTGGCCCTTCGTGATTCTAATTTATTTGTAATTTAAATTGAACAGACTTTCTATTGAATCAAAAATTAAATTACTTTCTGTGTATAAATTTATTCCTCTATAACATTGTCACGATAAATTTCTTATCAGATAATTAAAATGAAATCTTCGCTGAATCGTAGCACGGATCACAAAGGTAATCCGCTTGAACAAGTTCAATGTGAGAATCGCGAGGGCGTGGGCAGGTACACCCTCGATTTCTTCCGTGAAACGCATTGGCTACGTGTTCCGGGAAGGCAGAGAGGTGAGAAAAACTCGCCAGGAACGTTCCTGGAGGAAGTTCGAGGAAACGAGCTGGCTGCGTGTACGGTTGGAGGGGGGAAAGGGAGAGAATAATCGACATCCTCGATGTGTTTCGAGTTGTTACCCGATGGAGGAAGCGAACGTGATCGCATGGGTTCGATGGAACAACGGATTCCATCTTGATCTTTACGGACGTGTTTGCGAATCGGATAAATTTTAGGTTTGGAAATTTATCATTTTAAGTTTCTCGAAAAATACTCTTCTTTCGCTACAAGTTTCTACTATTTTTTCTTCCAACTTATATAAATACACGCACACGAAAAATTGTTTCAATTTACAGCCGTTCTTCGTAGAAAAAGTTCACTTAGACACTCCACAGATTCCATCACTTTGCAAAGAAATTCGTGAATTCCACCGTTGTTCGAGAACATATACTAGAACTGTTAACAACAAATAACTAGAAAGACATCGTGTCCATAAATAAAATTCTCGATCGAAATACTGTTCCCGCAAATTACCTTATCATTCACCTGAAGCCTTTCTATCGTGGACGACGAGATTCTAAACACGAGTGGAGTGGTATATTCGTGTGTGGAAAGAAAGAAGAGGAGAAATCCTCGCTCGAGCACGGGATTCTAACCATTAACATTCCTCGAGAGAGCCATTATGCCGCATCAACGCTAATCAGAGTCCTGTTCGCAAATTTATCCACACCTCGGCGCGAGGGAGAGATCCTGAAGGTGGATCCGTGGAAGGAGCAGCATTTTTCCTCTGCTCCAGCAAAGGACGGCGTTGAACGGAGATGGCGAAGGTGGAAAAACTCGTAGGTGTGTTCCCTTCCTCGCAGCCACCCCGCGAGGAAGGGAAGGCTGCCTGCACGATGCCCGCTGGTCGAACAAGGAGGTTGAGGGAAGAGAGAGGGAGCCGTAATCACGAGCAGGTACAAGGTACACGGCACCACGTAGCGAGGATTAATGATTCGCGTCCGCGACGTCGTTACGAAGCGAGAAAGCATTTTCCATTTTTTTCTCGACCCCCCTCTCGGCGTGGCACTTCCGATTACGATTCCTCCTCGAGGAGGAGGAGGATCGCAGGATCCATGCTCGTTCCGTGGTAAATCGCTTCCAGATTTTAATTCTATCGAGGGTTAATTTGTCGAGTTCGAATCGAGGGCTTCTCGTGAGATTCTTAGAAAGAATTTGTTCGGTGAAATATAATAAACGTTATTATTATAAAATGAGCATCCGTGTATCCATATGTTCTATTTTATATATTATAATTTATTATATATACGAGTGGGTGAGATTCTTGATCAGATATGTTCAAGGAATTGTAGATATAGGGAAGAATTTCTTATAGAATTTTCTTGTAGAAAATTTCACGTGTGACGCTGTGTATTGTAAAATGTATCCATATGTTCATATTTGGATCGGTATTATTGACATGTAATTATAAAATCTTAAGATTCTTGATCAGGTGTGTGCAAGAAATTATAGAATAGAACTGACTCTTAAGTCTATCTATTTTATACAATATATAAATGATGTAATTGAAGTTATAAAATTTTGGTTGCTCAAGTGTCGTATGTAATCGTTTACTCGTTAAATATTCCATTTGAAGAATAGATATACTTTCTTAACTTCTTGTCCCGCGACAAAAATTGGGATCATCGTGTACACGGAAAATAATTGAATTGAACGAAAATTGGAATTTTCTTCTTCTGGAAAGCGGCGATATAAATATATTCCTTTCGAGATAATTTTATACGTGCGCGTTGACAGCTGTATCCACGACGATCATAATATAACGCGACGGGCAGACTATAAACTCGGCGACCGCGTAATTTCGCGGCGATATTTACTCGACCGAAATTGCACGCGGTCCACGGCCACGTGGCCAACGTATCCAAAACTGTGTGGACAAACTGTAATATTCCGTATCACGGTGCACGCAGTCGCGCAATTACGACCGCAACGGCAAGCTGGTTACGACTGATTGCCTCTACGCCGCGTTTCGTATATGCCGCCCCGTTCACTCCCGATAAAGTGGCTCGAATCGTTCGAAAATTAGCGGATCTCTGCCCGGTTGACCGATTCCGTAAATACCGGCTTTTGCGTGGACAGGTGCCACGATATTCATTAATATTCATCGACCATCCCCCGCACGATCGTTCGAATAAACTCCGAGATTCCGTCACAGTTTCTACACCCCCTTACGAGGAGGAAATTGATTTGATCCGAGAATTCTGATTTTGAATTCTGATTTTGAGTTGAATCTTTGAAATCGAACGGTCGAATAATGTTTGAAAATTTACACGAGGCGATCTGTTTCTTTGGATTTATTGTCGCTTAAATTGAGCCGATACAGAAAATGTTGAGGTTCTTGGATATATATAACTTGAAATAGAGAAAGATTTTAGATTAAAAAATATTCGAATATTTCACTGCTCTGTCTTTCTATTTATTCAACAGAGTGTTATATTTGAAATATAATCAAAGTGGCGTTCCATTAAAAGAAAATTCTATAATCTATTGTTTTTTATGTATATGTAGTAAATTTTATCGTAAGATTTCATTACGATTCATTGTCGCAGGAAAGAAACGCAGAAAGAATCAAACGTCGATCGTGAATCTAATTCTATGGTTTCTTCTTTTCATTCACTTACTTTTTTCCTGCATGGGCACGTTGAAAATGATATAACCGATTTTAGTGTTCTAATCTAACGACTCGCAACAAGATGTTCTACCGAATGGGTTTTCAACGTGTGTTTCATGTTGAATCTTTGTTACGTTTTGGTGTCAAGAGAAATTGAATGATTTTCTATTACCAATATTATAATTCGTGAAATTAAAATAGAATAAATTATATATATATATATTTGATATTATATTCTTGGAATACTTTTGGAGAATTTAAGCATCACCTCAGTCTCGTTTCATCCAATGCAAATTGAAATTTCTTACTCTATTTAACCCTTACGTACTTAAAACTAAAAATTTGTCTCCTCACCTTCGAAAAATTTTCGAATCTATTAGAATAAGTTGCCATTATTATATAAGCTTATAATTCCATCGTTAGAAAATTACATTGAAATAAATTAATAACGCCTGCCACGAATGCCTATCCACCCTCTGAACAATATATTACATTTCAACGAGAATTGGAATCCGAAAAAAAGCGAATCGAAAACCTCTCGATCTGAAAACATCGAGTCAGATTTTTCCCCTCGTCTTTGACAACCTGAATCCCTCTGTATAGGGTTGCCTATATCCTTTCTCTAGGGTCTTCTCGCGCACCGCAGGCCGCTCCACGAGGAACGTGATTAGCCGTTGCGTTTTGCAGAAACACGGACACGAGTTCACTCGAACAAACTATTTCTCACGGGTCTCTTCTCCTCCGCGTTTTCTCGAAAAGACGAGGGAAGGAGGAAAGGAGAGATCTTTCGCGATCCTCCCGAAAGAACGACCTATTACTGGCAGGAAATGAAACTTCGGGATATTTATCATCTAGCGAGTGCTCCGCGTTCACTTTGCTGTCCCCTTTCTCCTTCCCTTTCTCTTTTTCTTCGCCCCTTTTTCCCTTCTCCCCTCCCCTCTTTCTCTTTCTCTCCGTAAACTTTTCCTCGGAAAAGCGGGGAAAGCGAGGCAGGGAAATAAAGTTCGGATTATCCGGGGAAGAGACGGTTCGAATGGAATTTATCGATGACACGCGCGCGGAATTTTACTCGGCGACGCGGAAATCGGGATCCCGCGCGGAATGCGAACGACGACGAGCGAGTTTGGTGTCGTTTCGAGGTTTGGAAATGTAGATTGTCCTCTTCCAGGGTAACGACGAGTTCGAGCAAGGATTGTTTTTTCCAAGTAATCCCGATAGCGAACTTAGAGATCGGCCTCTAAAGTGGTTCCATTTTTCGTTGAATATTTTTGTTTTTTTTTTCTTTTTTTAGAAAAGAAACAGAATGCTTTGGATATCTGAATGAATCTTTGAAAAGATCTCGTGTCTTTGGAATTTAATGTTGATGCCTTTGAAATAGCAGCTGTATCGATGTTTTTTTTTTTATCATCATTTGTGTGCAGCAAGAGGATTAAAAAAAGAGAATATCGTTCGAAGAAAAAGATTATTGACGCATTGAATATCAATGTATCATATAATAAAAAAAAAAAGAAAATCGAAACGAAATTTGCTTGTCAACATCGTACGATTTTTTAATTACAATATAAAACGAGATGTGTAAAAGTAAAAATAAAAATCTGAAAATTGCTTTGCAAAAATATAAAGCAACATCAACATTTTTCAAACTTGACCAACGATTAAAAAGAATTAAAAAGAATTTAATCTCGCATCCTCCTTCTCAAAGAACCGCATCTCAGAAAAAAGAACCGCGTACAAATTCGCAGAAATCGAAGAACCTGAAAGAACCAACTACCTCCTGCACCGTTAATATTCTCGAAACCGGAAGATCGAGCCTCGATTTTTCTCCCGTTTCACATTATCCCCCTTGCATCCTACCAATTATTTTCAATATAATCGTTTCCCGCGAAGGAGGATCGTGGAATGATCTATTTTGATGGACGCGAGGCGAGGAGGAGACGACTTTGGATGGAAAGAAGGGGAAGAGGTTGTAACAGGTGCCAGAACCGGAGGAGATTCTTATTGGCGTCCGATCGGTATTAATCAATGATCCAACGAGACGCAGCTGGCTTATAACCGTAAACGTCGCTCGTTCCAGTTGTAAAATCGAGAATTTATAACTTTTAACCGTAAGGACTTTGTACCCCTTCCTCCCTCGTCTTCCCTCGGCTACCGAATCTGGAGGATGTTGGGGGCCGCCGACTTCTGCTTCTTCTCCTTCGTTTATATTATTTCGTTTATAGCGCGCCGCCGCTTTTTCTCCCCGGCAACGATTGACGTGAAATATTTTACACGCGTAACGGGAACCAAGTATGCGAGTACTGTTACACACACTCCGTGGCGTCCTACGATTTTCGGCTCCTTTCTTTCGAATGATATTCTGGAATCGAGCGTTTAAATTAGATCAAATTTTACGGAGGAAGGAATTTAAAAAATTCTTAGGAAAGAATTATTAAAACTGTCTTTGAAATATCTCGGTAAACATTGATGTTTCTTTTTCACTTGTGGCCAAGGAAAAAAGGATGAAGGTATGGTTTTTTTTTTTTTTTCAATTCTTTAAAATATCTTTTAAGAAACTTTTCAATATTTCTTTAAAATCCATGCTCAAAATACCGATACGTCAAAAAATAATTTCGATATTTATCAAATAGATTCAAACACGCCACGAAATTCATGTAAAGTTCAATGTTAACTCATTAACACTTTTTTAAAGCTTTAAGTTTTTCAGAAAACGCGTAAACGAATATTTCGTCGAGTATTTTTGCCAAAAGGTGAACGACTCACCTGAAAGTATTGACAAAATTGGAATTTAAAGAAAGAGGAGAAAAAAGCGATCAAAAAAAAAAAAATCTTCATTTCGCAATCGTCGAGTGGTAATCGATGATGGAGGCAGTATAAATACGATCGTTGGATCTGAAACGAAAACCCTGTCTTCGGCGGCGATCCGTCACGTGATCTCGATGTCACACGGTCCGATGATTTCTTATCGATTCACACCCGGGAAAACTCGTTCCTGTCTCGTATCCGTGGTGCTGTGCCGTGAATAATAACAACTGGCGAACACCGAGAAGTTTTTCCGCTCGTGTCGCCTACGAAGAGCACTGTTTGCCGCTCTGGAACACATTCGTGTCAAGGAAGGGGGAATTGCGACATGTCGTTGCCGTTTGTGTTGTGCACATCGACGCAAACCCGATGGAGGAGAGATTGTCTTCTTAGGGTATGAATTCGATTCATATCCGCCGTGACTCGATGGAATTTAATTTCTCGCTGATATCGTTTTATTATCATAATTGGGATGACGCTCGATTAATTCAGAGTCGTGTAAAAGGGAATTCTTAATTAAGAATCGAGAGATAAAGAGTCGTGTAGAAAAAGCATTTGTGAAAATTTAAATTGCGTATATGTGTATGTATCATGTCGCTAGATTGAGAATACTTAATTATTAGACATGGGTGGGTATTAGATATGAATTTTTTATCAGATTCGATTTAAAATTATTACAATTTCAAATTATTGGATTAAATAAAGAATTTTTCTCAATTGAAACTCGTTCTCAATCCATATATAATAATTCTTGCACTGCTCTTAGATTCTTAAAATTCTCTCAAAATAATCTTTTAAAAACCCGTAAATATAAAATTCACGTTAAATTACATTATATATTCACACGTATCCTTTCTCCAAACTTTTCATTTCTTCGAAACGAAATACGTGACCTTCATCATCCTCCTCATCTTTCGAAATCTAGGCATAGATGGCGTCAGCATCGCGACCGCCATTGAAGACACCTCGCCTCCTCCTAACCTCAATTGTCCAAACGAGGGATTCCAGGGATCCAACGTCGAACGTGTAAATCGTCGTTTCTCTCGTCTCGCCAGGAGTACTAGGAGATGCTATCCCCCTCTCATAAACGCGCGCCATAAAAATCGGCGACGCGCGAGAGTTATCTTCCCCCTCTCGGCCGTGGCCGAGCGTCTAGGCGGACAATAAATGTCTGGTCGGTCGGTATCTCGAATTATTAAGGAATAATGACGCCATTTGTAACCGGCGTGAGGATCGGCTCGGATCCCTTGGACCGAAGGAGGAAGGGGCGAAGGGATGAGGGATAGAGGGAGATGCAAACACGGGTCGGTGTTGGAAAGATGCGAGGAGGAGGGAGGGAAGAGATGGAAAGCACAGCGATATTATTACTGATTGAAATTCTTCGTGGCCAGAGTTGACTCGCCGCGCGCACCGGCAGATTGCGCGATCAGTTTACGTTCCTCTCGTGGCAGTGCGCCAAGCGATTCTTTTCTCTCTCTTTTTTTTTCTTTCTTCCTCCTTTTGCGCTTGCGCCTCGTTCTCTCCTGCGCTTCAGATCCGATCTCTCCACCAACGAGCAGCCATCTAAGTTTGCGAGCATTCGGCACCTGTTGTTTAGAAAAATCCTGTTATCGATTTCTTTACTTTCAAGGAAATTTAAATCTTTGGTAACCTCGTTTGCTTTTCTCTGAATCGGTTGATTCGTCAATGGCAGTTTTTAATTAAGAGAAAAGTAAAAATCGTGTAGGGATACATCACATTCAAAAACAGAAGAAAGAATTGGCACAAATATAATTCACTCTCGATGCATTCGACGATCGTCCAATTTCCGCCACATCGTTCTTGCTAAAACGCCACTTGTATATACATACATGTATTTCCTCCCATAAACGGTGACATTTGAAGAACGGTGGAGGGGAAGAGCCATCGTGTCACGTCTCGATGCGGTTTTTCTTTTCCACGCGCACGTCAATGATTCGTCGATCGCGAATAAATTGCCGTGTGCCATCGATGACTGTAATTACGCCATGCTCGACGGCCACGTTATGTCGGCCACTGTTACGTCACCGTACTTTCCAGAAGGACGGTGGCTTCCTGTTAATTGCAGTTCCTCGCGACCACTTCCGTCGTTCCTCCCGGCGACGCGTCCTCAACTTCTATTCTCGATCTTGAACGAGAGAGATGAGACTCGTAACCATTCAATTCTGGTGGATCTTCGTCACTGCGATCGACGTGTGGCATCGAATGACGCAGTTGTGGCGCGAAGGTTGCATTTTTATGCGACTCCGTCATCCTGTTGACGTTGCACGCCACATATCGGAGTGTATGTATAACAATAATTGTTGAAAAAATGAGGAATTCCAAGGAAGGGATGTTTCTTGGTCGATCGATGACGGCGTATGCATTAGCAGGAAGATAAAGTGTTAAAATTTTTAGATATCATGAATTAAAAACTTTATTTGTTGAAGCGGTATTCAACAACATTGAAAGTGTGCTTCTAATTTGATTTGTTGGAATAGTATATAATATAAATATAAATAGATAAATAAATAATTATTGAACTTTGTAATATTGTTTTATTTTATTTATTTATTTATTTTTATTTATTTAACATTTCATTTAATCTGTGTATTTTTTGGATTCATTAAATTTCTTCTATTTGAGATTTTTATCTATATTTTTTTAATTCCTTTTTAATTTCTTTATACTTCATCTCGTTTATTTATCATTTATATTTGCTGATTTTCGTTTCATTTTTATTGTTTAGTTTTTAAACTTTTTAATTATTTTCTTCAACAGACAAATTCCTGACAATCGTATATATTCTTCACACCTCGTGAATTTTCTCGTAAATAGCAATTTCAAAATTAATTATACGTTTAAACGGTTTAAAATAGCCAATTTTCTTGCTCATATCGTAAAATTGCTACTTTATTATCTTCTCGACAATTAGTTTTGGAAGAAAAAATATATTTTTCCCGATAGCTAGTTAAATTTAAAACAACCAGTAAGTGGTTGTCATTAATGAAAATATGTACAATGTGTATAAAAATGTTTAATTCCAGGAAATTCAGATATTTCAATAATCATAGTCATTTCAAAAATTGGAAACAAGTATTTACGTACGTAATAAGTACCAATTATAATGACCGATTTCCGCTTCACTTGTTCCACCATATCACATATAAAACCATATAAAATTCCTTCGAATATTTTTTTCCAACTCGTTACAATTTTTCTTTCTTTCAAATTTTAACACATTTCTAAATCGGTTCAACCTCCATTCTATAATTATTATGAATCGTATATTAATAACATTTAACTATTCGCCGTTAGTTTCGAATCCATTTCGAAGTCACGTATGATATTATAATTGTACAATTACTGTTCTTCTCTTGATTTTTCTGCACCGTTATTCACGCTCACTCTTATTACGCAAATTACACAAATATTATTAAACACCGTTCAAAAAATCATAATATTAAACGGTTGGATTCCGATGCGGAGGAACGAATGAGAAATAAAAAGAAATAAGAGAGAAAGAAAGAAAGAAATCTCGATCGCGTCCATTTGCTCCATCGTGTCTGGCACAGCTTCGAACGTTTATAAATTCGTTCGTGGTAAGTACTCGAGGATAGATATCCTCTTCCTCCTCGTGCAAGTGTATACACAAAGTGTTTATACATTCGTGGAACACCTTGAAAGAGATTCTAGAGAGACAAAGGCAAAAGTTGTTAGAAATTTCGATAGAATATTTTAATAGATGTTTATTAATCCTTGGTCAGACAAAAGTGTTCTTCTTCGTTTTATTATCATTGATTCGAGGATTAATTTAGGTTTAGAGAGCGAAATAGAGCTATTTCACAAACTTTAATTGCTCGCAACTTAATGAATCTCAATCGAAATTTCAAAATATTGTATTTCGCTTAGTATATGAAATATCAGAGAAGCAAATTGATGAGACACAATTTCAACTTGGGTGTATCGTGATATTAATCCGTAGCATTCGTGGTTAAATTAAATTGGTGAAAAACGAGGCGAACGGCCACACACGAGTCATAATCGGTTCAACTCGAAGATTACACACTCGAATGGGCGCCACCCACTTACTTCTCACGATTGTACTCTGCAAGCCTTATTCGTGGCATCGAGTGTTTACACCGTTGCTTCCTTCTTGTCGCGGTAATTCATGAGAAAGTAACTTTGCAAAAATAAATCGATTCAACGTAACGTATACATATTCGATCCATAACTAAGTAAGATGGAATATTTAGAATTTGTTTCGAGTTAAAATTAATTGCCTCGTAATATTATTAAAAAACGAATTTATATACACAACTTCTTTTCCAATATCAGGACAAACCTCTCAATTGGACAAAGTGGCTCGAATATGTTCATTGAACGAGACCGAGAAACGATCAAAGAAAGAAAAAAAAAAAAAAAAACAAAACAATTCTCTCGTGGCAAAATAAGCAAAACGGTGGACACGATCGGTAAGTTATCCGCGATAACGAGAGGAAATCGGGAGAGCAGGAAACGGTCGGCGATTGTTCAAGCGGTCAGCTTGGAGGGTACACGGAGAAAGGTGTTTGCGGACAACCTTGGTGGGCCCCGAAGAACGGGGGCCCCGCATTGTTGGTAGGTGTACCGCCTGTCGCTGGCCTCTGATTCATTGCCGCGCCTTGCAATTCATCATTCTACTTCTCGTGTCCCAAGCGTTTCTACCCTTTCTTCATCCCTTTCCTTCCTCCGTATTTTCTCGCTCTTCTTTCGCTCCTTCTTGCCGGGCAATCCATAACTCGGAACCATGATAATCACCGGTTGCTCTTTCCTCGCGAAACGTTTATTTTTCTTCATTATATCCGAACGTTGGATGCACACGGTCCAACCGTAAAAATTATAAACGGCCAGTTTTAAAGAGTCAAATTTAACCCATGCATGGATGAGCGTATTAATAATAATGATATTGTTTCACGGAATTTTGTGGAATTCTTAGTTTTTGTGATTAATAATTTCTTCTTATAACAATTGTACACTCGTTCCTCGAGTATGCGTATATCGTAATATATTATTTTATTTGCTTATAACCGACCGTTATATTTGTCTGTCACTTTCATTTCTTGGACCATTTTCTTGTTAAAATTTAATAATCTATTGAGAACAGAAAAAAGAAGCATACTTTTCTCTTATTCGAGCGTTTCTCTCGAGCTCTATCTGATCTAAAAGAAAAAAAAAAGGAAATCGAAGGATAACGAACACCGATCTAAATACCTATAATCTGACGCATCTATATACTCTCCGATCGAATCTCCAAACCCATCGAAGTATCGGACTCAAGATGGGAAAATTTCTTCATTAACGCCCACGCGAGCCAGGCCCTCTCATTAACGACACTTCCTCCCTCTTTCTCCTCCCTCCAAGGCCCATCCAGGAAGAATTCCTCGCGCGAACGCACGCGATGTCCGCGAGAGAAAGATCGCTCGCCACGATACCACCGGGAGACTAATACCCACGTGAGAGCCGTGAGGATCGTAAAATCGACCGTGACGGCTGGGATCGTGCGTCGATCCTCCTCGGATATAAGCCGGATCGTAGCTCGACTCTCTCTCTCTCTCTCTCTCTCTCCTCCTCCTCCTGTTTGACAACAAAAAAAAGAAGGAGGGGAGGGAAAAATCGGGAAATTAACGAGGAGGCCGTATTACGTTCGGTAACAGGCGGCAATTAGAATGTGATTAAATGGTGGTGAGATAACAGCGGCAAGAGAGAGGTAACCTTAACGGTACTCTCTCTTTCTCTCTCTCTCTCTCTCTCGTTCAGAATTTCTTGGATTCACGGATCGAGATAGCGGCGAAGAGACTTCCCCTCGCTGGAAGTTTGCCCTTGCCTTCCTTCTTTTCGTGGATCCATCCATATCGCGATAACGATCCATCCGTGAGAGGATAGAAGAGGAGGAGGAAGAGTTGGCCTATACCTGCGTTGGGATCCTTTGTATCTTTGAAATCGCGAGAGCCGCGATTCGTTACGATTGCTGAACTACCGTCCGGCTAAATGCTGTAATTACCGTCGTTTAACGGCCCATCGAGGTAAATATACGTCTCACGGAGCGCGGGGAAAGGTCATACATATCTCATAGCGCGATTAACCGTGGCGTTGGTGAATAAATCCGTGAAGAGAGGGAGAGAGAGAGAGAGAGAGAGATCGGCGTCAAGGAGAGATTGGAATGCGTGTTTCGAATATGTACGTGCGAACCATTAAGGAGTCGTATATATACGCGGCTATAGATCATATCTGGCAGCCATTTAGGATTTGGTTACGCTCGAAGACAATTTTTGTGAAGATAAGAGATAGGATTTGTCGAAAATTGTTACTAATTGAGCGATGAGGTTTTGGTGACGTTGAATGGGTTCAGCTTGATTCTTTGGTATAAATGTGGCAAAGTTTGCGAGATTGATCGATATTCTTGAATAGAATAGAAGTTGGGCCGAGTTTTAGAATTTTAAATTTGAAGAAATTGTTTTCGTAACACGAGTGCAATAAGAGAGTAATAGCTATAAAAAAAATAAATAACTATTTATCTTTATGGAGAACAATATTTTGTTCGAATAAAGGTACTTTTCAATTTCTGATAATTGTACTCGATAAGAAAAATTATTTCGTGAAATTCACTCAAGGAAGAAGTTAAGGAGAAAATTGCAAACGACTTCGACACTTTCGCTCTCACTCGTTCCCTCAATTATCCTCTCCTCGGTCTTTCCCGTTATTTTCTCCGTAGACACAAAAACTTGGAGAGAACTTTTACTTAGAGAAGTCATGCTTCACACGGAACGGGGCAGAACCGAGGATTAAGCAGCGGAAACTTGGTCTGCACGGATTAAAACTGCTAAAATTAATTCGCGTAATTGCGACGGAAAGTGATGTCGCTTGGCTGGACCTTTCTTCCGGAATCGAAGGGATTTCCTTTTGGCTAGCTGTAAGATCGTTCAGCGAGAGGAAACGTTCCTCCATGTGGATTTAGCCTGCTTAAGAGTTTGGAACTGCTAGTAACTTGGGACTAATGATATCCTTTAATATTTCTTCCGACTGGTTAATTCATTGTGTTATCGTGTTTTTGAAAGAATTTGAAAAATTTTCCTTTGAATGAATCTTGAATGAAAACGAAGAAGTTTGGAATTACCGAAATACATTCCATGAAAAATTAATAATCTAAGAAATAATCGTATATTTAGTGATTTTCGTTATTTTGATCTTTTTAATAAAGAATATATAATTTTTATCAATCTCAGAAAGATCTCCATCTTCCATTCAAACTTCTGCACAAGGAAAATTGAAATTGAAAAGTTTGCACATTTGCTTAATTAATTAATCAAGATGAAATACTTACAAAGAGAATTATTTTCCTTGAAAAGTTGACACGATATACACTTCCAAGGACGATAAACGTTGAGAAATTATATATTTCACGCAGGTTCCTCGTTTCATTTATTCGTCGCTCTTCAACTCTTTGCTACGTTAAACCAAGCGAGCGTGTTTCTCCTTTTCCCCCTCCTCAGCCCTGCTCCAGAAGTCTAGGGCTTGGGTAAATTTCTGTTCGCCTCCTCCTCGCATTAATTAATTAACGGTCTCTTAATTGAATCACTCCGCGAAACAACGCCGCATTAACTCCATCGTCCTTTGCGGATACTCTCAAGCGAGCCGACGACGTTTCATTTGCTTTTCACTCGTGCTTACCAGCTGCCTCCATCCCGAGACGCGAAGCTAATTTTCATCAGAGTGTGGGCTATCGCCTCGTACACCGAGATTTGGTAAAACTAAACAGAGATCTTCGTTTTAAGGATCATATTTCTCTCTACACGATTAAAATCGATCGCTTTTGGACGAATTATATATTACGCACCACTTATGAATAATATTTTTCCACGTCAACTCTAAGATTAAATTCATTCTCGTAAGGAAATTTCTGCCAAATTCCTCTCCATTAGACGATACCATCCTCAGTCAACATCTGCTTATCAATCTCTGCAACGCGTGTCATCTCGCATCGTGTACAAAATATCACGAGGAACAATTTCTCTTTCCTCTCCTGAGAAAATTTCCGCCTCAGCGCCCGAAGGGGGAAGGGGAACGAGCAAACAAACATTACGCGGAAGCGAGGCCACGAAGGAAGTGTTCGTTTCCAAGAATGAACGGCGACGACAACGGGGGCGAGGAAAAACCGCCGCCGTCTCGACGAGTCGGTGGGTAAAACAGTCCCCGACAGCGTTTTGCAATTTGTATCTATCCGCCCGCGGAAGAATTCGCGAAAGAAAGCGCGAGAGGAGGGAAGGGAGAAACGAAAGCAAAATGCTGGAAGGCGAGGAGGAATATATATGTGTTTGTCGTGCTCGGCTCGATCGACGAAGGGAAGGGAGAGGTGGTTGGGCAGAGAAGACGCGCGAAACATGAATTATTCCCGGCGTCGGTTGTCCAGAAACCGCGGCCAATCCTGTTTCCCACGATTCATAACGCGTTATCAATAATTAATCGTGTTAGAAATCGCGAGGGAGAGGAGTCGATCTTATTCTTGGAAGATCCGCTTCCCCGGGGGAAAGCGCTCCTATAAATCTACACCCGATGACAGTGGATCAGTATGCGATCCTCGTTACAGATGCGCGGTCCGATTTTGCCGGTGCCGGTGCTTGACTTTCGATCCATTCGAGAGATTCCGTGTGCACCCCGTTGCGGTGGTCACGGAACGTGGAATAATGCGAAGATGCTTCGATAATTCGAATTCGTTTCGAACGGATTCGTGTGTTCGAGAAGGTGTCGAGGTTGGACAGATCCTTGGAGGAGAATATAGAACGCGTTTGGTGTAAAAAAAGGTGGAATGATTTTGACGAATATAACAGAATATTGGTATTGGATTTATTTTTTCTTTTCTGCTGCGGGATAGAAAAATAAAATTGGAATACGGATTTATATATATATATTTTTCGATTATTTGTAAAAAAGATTTATCGGGAGTTTTCGGTTGAAAAATAAAATTCGGCGTTAAACGGGGAGAGAGTATCATAATACGCGTTTCCACCGCGTATTTATCGCGTAGCGGAATTGTTAACACCGATGCTGACTCGGCGGGAGAATCGGGCGTCGATTGGCCGACGCGTTTTTCACGCATAAATTACCGGTTGCCGTACGCCTCGGATAACAAATTTTCAGCGCGATGCACGCGCGCTCGAAATTTTTCCAACCGCGTTTATCTCGCCGCGAACGATCTCGTGATATATTTATGTACCCTGGCCGATGTGTATTTATACGCGGTTCCAGGGGAGCCGCGTGGAGGTTCCCAGGAAAGCAGCTTCACAGAAGCCCGAGCTGTTGAACGAAAGGTTATAACTAGACTGTGGATTTCCATGCGAATATATATTTTTCGCGTTACTTGTGTTTTGGATACTTTAATGCGCGTGAAATAAAAGTTCGGCTGCGGATGCTTAAAAAACTTATGGAATAATGAAATACGAACAGTCAAATTGGATAAAGATTTAATTTCAATTTAATAAGTGATTTTTTTTAAATCAATTTAGAATTTGTAGAATCGTTGATAAAATTCTTGTACAAGCGATATTCTTTCAGAAATAAATGTGTTTGTCGTGTCGAGATCCTGTATTGAAAGTAGAAAAACTTTAAACTGCTATTACTCCAAAGATAATGATTCTTGGTTGATGGTTGAAAGTTCGTAAGAAGCGCAAAACATTACTCTTTAAAACGCTCTTTCGTTTATCGCGATACGACTTCCGGTTCGTGAGATATCGTCTTATAAAGAAAAGGGTATTTTTAATCCTATATATTTTATATCTGATTAAAGCGTATTAAAATTAGGAAAACTTTGACCCGCTACAACTCCGAAGATAATGACTTCCGGTCAACGAGTGAGAAACTGTTGAAAGCGCGGATTCTTACCCTTTAAAACGCTCTTTCGTTTTTCCCGATACGACTTCCGGTTCCCGAGATATCGTCGTGTAAAGGAAAGGGTAATTTTTTGATCGTTTACTATTTCCATCCTTACCGCTTACTCGGACCTCTCGCTCGCACCTGTCTCGCCGACCTATCCCAAACTCCAGACAAACGACAGACGCGATTCCTGGAAAAACGTGGTGGCCAAATTCTTGGAAGGTCGTAGTAAGCATTTCCAGGAAAAAAATGTAGGTCGCGGTCCCATTCATAATCCCTTGAACGCTTCCCACACTTTGAACCCTCGTATCTCGGCAACCGTTCGAGATATCCAGATAAAACAAAAACGATTTTCAATGGCACGGTTTCCTCTACGCCTCGAATGAGTTTTCGTGACGAAATATTCGATTCCTTCGTATCGAAATTCCACGTTTCCATTTCCATTGATTTCTCGTCGATGCTGCGTTTTTCGTTAGACGGCATACACGTCACAAGGATATAATTTACCATCTCGCAAAAGCCCGCCAGGCGGGCCAAAATTACAATTACACCGACGATCCTCCCCCTCCCCATCCTTCGATAAATAACTCGACCCGCGCTCCGACGTAAATCTCGCCGATCGTTAAATCACGCGCGCCGGGATTACGATTTTCGCGACTATCCTCCCGCGTAATGATCTCTCATTGCTGATATTTCATCCGGCTAAGTACGGGCGGACGTTTATCGGCACGGTGGGGCCGGGCCATTCGCGCGATGGCCCGTTAATTTCGTTACGAAAATATCCGCCAGGCCGTAAGATCGCCCCGTCCCGCGAATAGAAACGGACGATATACAGAGAGAGAGAGAGGGGGGGCCGTTCCACGCCCGATTATTGGCGACGAGTATTGCAGAGACGAGGCCCGTTCTGTTTACGAAAATGTCCCTTCTCGCGGTTGTTTGACTTCCGGCTGATCGATGGCCGCGCGTGCTCCACTCGCGGTTCCCCCGTGCACTTAGAGATGCGTGTATTTATGGCGAGACCACGGGGAAAATATGATCGGGCCGAGTGTTGTTGTTGTTGAATCGTGGCTTCGTTTATTGATGTACGCGCGTCCCGTGTATACCCGGGGCGTAAAATTCGCGTAACCACCCGATGCTTACAAGATGTCGCGCGTCTGTTACGTGTCAGCGTAATTCCTTCTCGTAACTGCTCGCTCGTCCACGTTTTTTTCTTTTTTTTTTTTTTTTTTTTTTTTTCGTTCCAATGATGAAGGTGCAGGGTCGATTTTTATCGTAAATTCTGCTCGTAAATTCGATCCTTCCTCGGCAGGATTACATACAGGAATGCGTTGTGATATATTTCGATCGATCGTGTTGATACGAATGATGCTTTCTTCGACGCTATTCCTCTCTAAATATATCTCGAGTCCCTTTTTTTTCTAATTCTTGAGAATCGAAAGATGCAGTATCTCGATTCATTACCTTCTCTCGTGAAAATCAACAATTTAAATCGGGAATTTCGTCAAGAATTACCTTCGTGCTCAGGTCGTGTCTACGTTAACGGAAGCGACCGGTTCGACGACGAGGCGGTTTAATAACGGTCGATATCGTCCTGGCTAGGAAGATACGAGACGCGTCAGCACCTGGCCGGATCGTAATAACTGGAAAACGGTATCGCGGCCCACCGATTACGCTGAAATTGCCTGCAAACATTTAATATCGGCGCACACCGTTTGCAAAAGATCTGCCCGACTGAGAGACCGCGACAGGATCGACAGACTGGCAGGATCTGATGCATACGCGTCGTCTCTCTCTCTCTCTCTCTCTTTGTGTTTCTGTCTCTGCGGCTCGTCGAAAATCGTGTCTGCGCGCGTCGTGTCTATGTGCGTATACGTGTGTGTACACGACGGTAATAATTAACGATTCGTGCATTTTATTCCCCTAATTACGAGTACATAGAGCGCACACGAAATGTTTACATTCGTCTGGTATTACGTTATTCGGGGTAATTACAGGGCGCACGCGATTCCCGGTGCATAAATGATGCGGCAAACCCGAGGATAGATGAAAGCGACCGCTTGCTCGGGGGATGAAGGATACGATTGTTTAGGTTTGAATAGAATTAATTTGGGACATTGATTTCACCGGGGTGATCTCGCTTTCGTTTGGATGAAAAGAAGAGGGATTTTCGAAGGATTTTTTCGAACGAGGAATCGATCGATCGGATGATTATTTTACAAGATTGAAAAGTATGGTGGCAATTCTAAAACAAATATTCCATTCTCGACGCGTTCAAAAATCTTCTTCTTCTTTTTAAACGAATATCGAGAACACTTTCCCTGCGCAACAAGCAAAATCCTCGAATACCGCAAATTTATCGACCGCGGAGAAGAGGTGGTCGTCATGATGATCCCATCACGAAAAACACACACAGCGTCAACTACTGCTGAAGCCATCGAGAAATGGTAAAAAAAAAAAAAGAACGCTCTGTCAGGAGGGCAAATGCATTTTGGAGGCCGACTGACAAAACGCAAAAATCATCGCGGAATACACGGAACACAATTACACAGTGCAGGCGTTCCACGGGGATGGACACGCGCGCGAGCGTGTCCAGTCGGCGAGCGGTCCAAGTAATGGCCGATGATTGCCCTTTATTACGGCAACGGTCAAAGCACGGGCCGGAATCCGGTCCACACGGATTCCGCTGCGCGGATCCGCCGCTCCACGAGGACGTGCCTCTGCCGGTTCTCCTCTCCACGGCTGCGAAAGGAGGCGTGTGTGCGTGCGGACCGCGTGGATTTCGGCGAAATCGGTCGAAACGACACGCGAACCACTCGTTGGCCAACGATCGTTTCGAGGAAAAGGCGTTGGTCAACGACGTGGATTTCTGGATGGATGCTTTGATTAATTGGTTCTCTAGCGAACGAGCGACCAATGTGAATTTGCGATCGATGAAAATCATTGATTTGCTTTGGTTGACAGGTTTGAGCGCGTTTGAAGATGATTGTGGGGATGTGTTCTCTTTGGAATTAGTTATTTAAGAATAAGTTTGATTGTGATTAATGTGGATCGAGGAGGAGAAAGTCGAGGTTGATCGATATGGTTAAGTTTGATCGTGTTTGGAAGGGATTTTAAGGGGTAAAGGATTCTTTTTGAACATTATTTATTGTTAAATGTCATAAGTTATGGTCGAGATTAAAATTGATAGAGTTCTGTTTGATTGTGTTTGAAGCTGAATAAAATTTTATGTTATAAGGAATGGTTCCATTTTAGAATTGTTTATTTTCAAACACTGTAAATTTGGCCGTGATTGACGCGAACGAAAATAAATTTGATCCGGATGAAATTATATATTTGAAAAAGGATATTTTAATTTCATTTCTTATTTTTTTTAAATTACCATCTCAAATTCAATTTCAATATATGATTAAACACAAAGATTGAATTCAGTATGATAATCGACGCGATCGAGTTCAAGTTTAATGATCTTTTTATACACGTTTTAATGTTTATTTTATTAAAAAAAAATCAGGTCTTGCATATCGGCCGAAAGAAGCGAGATGAGCCCACGACTCGGCGCATTTTTCTTCGAAGAATGATCGCGTGGTATCGTCAGTTGCCGAAGGATTGATCATCCTCAATCCTCTCCACTATAATTTCGCGGGGCATCGATTGATTCGTGTCAATACCGATTTCAATCATCCTCAAATTTGTAACAAGAATTTTTTAATCAACTGAGAACACGCGACGAACCGGGTTCTGCGGATCGGTTATTCCATGTTACAAGACTCGAAAGAGTAGTAGTTTTAAAAAAGGGAAGAAATTTCAATGTAGAATGTGGCGAAATAAGATAAGAACTGTTTATAATTAATTTAATTTTGAAAAAGAAAATAATAAATCAGGAAAATTTAATTCAAGCATGCAAAAATAGAGATTTTAAAATATAAAATGAACAAAACAATGAATTTACTATCGTTTAAAGACCAACAATTTTTAATTTCAGTGTTATATTATCAGAATTTCAATTTAATCCAAGTCGTTATACCGTTTATAAATTTCCAATCGTTTTCAATCTGGTTTCGCAAGAAATCGTTCTCTTTCGTGTTTCGTCACAAAAATCTTTTCCTTCTTTTTTTTATATTTTACAAAAGTTGGCCAGTGATGATAAATTAAAGAGAATGGAGCGCGTTCGAAAGAAACGCACGGAACTCGGAAAGAACGAGCGGATAGCCACGGAGGATGGCCAAAATTATGGGAACGATATCACGGTCGTTGCACGAAAACGGCCTGGAAACTTGCCAGTCGGTCCATCTGCGTGTACATTGCACTTGTTGCGACGGAGACGTGCTACCCTTCCCCCTTGATTCGCGTTCAATTTTTCACCAAAGATTAAAATCCTTTTTCATCGAACACGTGTCGCGTTTAATCCCCTCTGATCGTATTTAATTGAAAAAAAAAAAAAAAAAGTGCTTTACTCTCTTATCTTCTCTTTGAGGAATTAACCTCGTTTCACAAACCACAAGTCCAATTTTTAATCTATCAATTAAATGCACGTTAGATGCAAAAATATTGAGAATTATCTTGTTTGTAATGATAGACGTATGTTAAATTTATTAATTTATTATTACAAAAATAAATTGACACTACCAATATTAATATTTTAATAATTTTAATCGTCTTCCACATTTTAGCTATTATTACCTTATATACATATTATTATAACCAAGCAATATTATCATTTCATCGTTTACTATCATCGTAACACTTTTCATATTGAATAAAATAATATGATGTAAAAATAATTTAATATAAAATTATAAATTTATCGATATAAGAACTTTCGTAACGCGCATAGTTATTTCGTTTAAATTTTTCAATCTAAAATCAAAATTCTGATTTAATTCCTCTTATCGAATTCCATGCAACGCGTTACCAAATAATACATCAAAATATCAGGATCCATATCGTTTCTATACAAATAAATCCAAAGAAAGAGAAAAGAAGAAAACAATCACTCGCTCCCCCACGTCCGTTCGTAGGTTAATCCTAAAAAAAACATCTTTATATTTTCGCATCGTCATCGATATATATCTTGATCCAGAATCGTGTAATCGAGCTTTATTGTTCGATCGATATTAACAAGCGTGGAGTCTGAGCAACAGCAGCAGCAGCTTTGGCAATGAAAGAGCCAGAAACGGGGCTTTCTGGTGGCCGAGGAGGCAAGAAAGAGGGCAGTGTCGGTAAGAGGGAAAAGAAGCGAGGAACGTATGAAGTTGAAAGCGAGCGAGAAGAGGCTGAAGACGAGGAGAAGAGGCATGGCCTGGCCCGCCTCGCGCTTGCTACTCTCCGCAGCCAGGTTCAACGACACGCCTTGCCTTCTTTGTAGTAAACAACCTGGCGTAGACTCGCTCGTTGCCTTCTAGCGCGAGTATAGTGGTTCTCAGTCGATCTTCTCTCCGCCTTGGTTAATTAGCGGCCACGCCGCGCCGGCCGAGAGTGTGACGTCCTCGCTTGTCCCTCGTTCCTGGAGAACTCTCTCTCTCTCTACGAGGAGAGACGACGCTTCTGGAATTAGATGGCTCGTCTCCTAGATATGCTTCCTGTTATCGGTGTAGTTTTTCGTGTCGTCAAATTTTATTGGTATTGTAATGTTTGGTACGACAGGTTTGGTATGAAGGATAGATTTAGCGAAACAAAAATTGTACGTTGATTGTTAAGTTACAATTTAATTCTATCGAGGCAAGGTAGAGATATAGATAAGTAATTTTGTCTTTGCCAAGATTGCAATATCTTGAAATATATTATATGTAACTAGATTATTCCAACCGAAACGACCCATCATCGATCCACGTCAATTTTATTTATCTCCATTCGAAATTTCTCAACGATGAAAAGATACACGCGTAAATTAAAAAAGCCATCGATCTTTTCCTCCTTTTTTGACAACTATTTTACCACGTCGTGTTTATGTTTACCATGAACGAGGATGGTCAAAGTCCGTTTTTCGCAAATTGCAAAAGGGGGAGGGGGAGAGGGTGCTCCGTGGCTCGATGATTTCACCAGTTACATGGACGAGGCGTGTTGTTTAAATCGGTCCTCGCCCCGTGGGAATTGCGGTGTACGCGACACTTTTTCCCTCTTCCTCCTAACCTCTTCCCCATCTTCCCCTCTCTGCCCTCCCCTCCCCTCTCCCCATTATTTTTCTCAGCATTGTGACTCGGTCGCCGACGCAATCCGCAGCGACTCTCAAATTCGTCCTCCGTAGAACCACGGGAATGATATTTTACGTTTTGCGTTTAATTAATTAATCAATTCGATTTGCTCGTCCATTTCTATGAACTCTCGTTTTGTCCGAGCGATGTTGAAAATAAGTTTGTAAATTCACGTTCGACGTATCATTATGGATTACATTTTGGAGAAAATTTTTGAAATTATTGCTTATTGGATCGTGAAAAAAACACTGTCTGCCAAGATTCTTCTGTATTTTCGAGCTTCCACTTTAATTAATCGTTCAACTCGATAAGATAAAACATAAGAATTTTTTCTTTTTGGAAATTGATAATATTATAATTTCAGGATGTCGATAAGTGCTTTTCACAATTGTTGGAAAAAAAAAAAAATTCAAACTGATCAATTCTGCGATTTCTTAACCCTAAAATTATCGATTCGAGATTAGCAATGAACAGATTCAATTAACGTTCGATCCCCAATTCTTTAATATCTTTCGAAATGATGACGCAAAGAACGAAGCGTCCGATTATTCTGTAAATTTTTCAGTCTTCAATTCCAACAGCACCTCCCTTAAACTTGCCCCCCTCGCCACCCAACACGCTCTCTCGAGAGGAGTTCGGTAACATAATTCGATATATAACTACTTGGTTGAAAGGTATACGGATTGAATATACGATTCGAAGTATAGTTTGCCGCTAATCGCGAATGCTACCGGCTCTTTTATGGAGGCCGACGTCCAGTATCCGTAACATCTGTTACTCAAGTGTCGAGTTAATGTGGTCTTGTGTTACAAGAGCAAGGGACATTGTGTTCAAGCAAGATCGGGCTCAATGCGCGCCGCTCGAAGTAGACGCTGACGGCACTTATGATATTTCATCTTCGCAATGAATCGCGGATATTGTTCTTCCGCCATGCGCGCAACGCGATATCGAGACAACCGAGGGAGGAGAAAAGAAAAAAAGGAAGGAGGGAGGGAAAAAAAAAAAATCGGGCCACTTTTACGATTTAAAATCGTAAAATTACCTCGAACGAGCGGATGAAATTATGGTTGGACTGAATGGAATGACGTGTTGAGCTTCTTTTAGAGGATTTTTCGATGTACGACATCTTGTTTCTTTTTTGATAAAAAAAATCGTTCTCTTTGAAATTACGTCGACGGATAATTTTTTGGCATTTTTCCATTGTAAATTGGGCGAACGAAATGATTCCTTTTTTTTTTAAATGATAGAATTGTAACGAATATTCTGTATTGGAGAATTATATTTATAATTGAAATGATTCGTCGTGTTCTTTCTTCGTTTTAATGTTAAATTTGAATTGTTAAATCAAGAAATAGCATTCATAAAAGAGGTTATTTGTTACATATGAAGGAGGAATAATATTATAGAGAGGAACAGGAAAATATTTACACGCGTAATCATAAATAATTATCTCGTGGGCGGAATGGTTAGTGCTTACAATTAATTTTTTAAACGAGGGTCTACAACTCTCTATTCATAATACGATTTCATATTCAACGGTCACATAGTTTAGTGAGTGGTATTCATAAATCAGTGAGTCACAAATTAATGAAACATTTTGTGTTACCCCACCGTATCATAATCCATTTACCATAATCATAATGAGTTCTGTGTTTACTAATATTTTATAATAACAGGAATATAAATGCTATTCCATCCTTTTACACGCTTAATAATTAATCACTCATTCGTTTCAGAATTGTCTTGTATAACATAAATCTGTTTAATGGAATAATCTCTTGTTCTCATTTCACAGAAAGGGAAAAGCAACGCGTTTAATTAAATATTCGAAACTTTACGATTAATTATAATTTCACAATCCTCCATTTATAAGCATCAGTTAAACATCCACATGTTTAACGACGTTCCAAAGTGTCATTAATTGCAATTAACACGTTTGTTACATTTATTTCATCGAATCACCATTGTTATTCATCGTAAAACGTATCTAGATAGTTATCGCTCATGATTTACTGTCGTTGATCCAGCTTCGTCCAATTAATTGCCAAGTACAATTGGTTTAAACAGTCTGTGTCTCTCTCAATCATCTATCTGGAAGTGTTTCTATTAGAAACACGGACACATACAATTTGCTCAGGAGGAAGCATCGAATTGTATCAAGAAACACGAAAATCATGGTTGACAAGGCTTCACGAATCATCGATATCTTCTGTTGCTCAAACATTCAACCACGATTATTCTTAAGACAATGATGAATCTATATATCTATAAGTATTCGAACGAAATAAGAAAATTTGAGTATTCCTTAAAATTTATCTTTTTATATATGAATACGCATTATATTTAAATTTCTCCGTTCAAAGTAGAATTCAAAGAGTAGAAATAGCATAATTGCAAAAGTCTGCAACAAAGTTACGATTCTTCATCCATTTTAATAAATTGTTGCTTAATCCTTTCTCTAATTTCTACTTTTCTTTATTTCTTCTTTGTTTTAAACACCTTATAGATATATCAAGTTTCAGTTCTCTCAAATCAAAATAAAATTCAAACGATCTATATAATTACGATTCTCCTTTTCGATTTGACCTTTGAAAATTTTCATTTTCATTCGAACACTCTATATATATAAATACACAGTTAATTTCACTCAGAGTCGAAATAGAATTCGAACAACTGGCACGCAGAACATCAAGCTCCGCACCAAAGTTACGTTTCTCGGTCCATTTGTCTTTACCCATCATTATCCAACCATCGTTTGTCCATTAAAACGGTGAAACGAAACGGCTGTACAAGCTTCAACAAAATTACGATCCTGCATTCATTTGTCCCTGTACATCGTTATCCGAGAGCATCGTTTATCGGCGACTACGAATCCTCCTCCTCCTCCTCCTCCTCCGTCCAAGTGTGCGAAATCGAAGAGAAAGAGAGAGAGAGAGAGAGAGAGATGGCGGGTACGGTTTATTATCGTAATTAAACGACGTTCTCTTTATTAAGCTGATATAGAAGCTGATAAGGCGAATCACGGATAGGAGGGGCCCGTTTAGAACCTGCATAGGTGGAAGGGAAGCAATACATCACACTGAAGGCATCGGGAACAGTAATGACTAAATTGCGAACTTCCAGTGCGGTTGCACTTTCGTGCCTCGCGTTTGGCCTGGCATTTTTGCGTGGAAGGGACTTGGATGGATATAGACTCGAGACCTTCGCTCATTTTTATCCGTGATCGCGATAATTTATCGATCGATCGATTATTTACATCGAATCGCGTTGAAAATCATGGAGAACGTAGATTGTTATAGGAGTGACGAAACATGGAGATGTTAAAGAAAGTAGCGAACGTATCGAGCCAAGTATTGAGGAAATGGATTATGAAATAATTATTTAGGTTTTTGTTTGAATAGATTTAGCATCTGTTTTTTATTGTGTTAAATTTTGTATTGTAGGTATTTTAATATATTTTGTGAATGATTATTTAAAATATTAGAATTTAAGATTAATTTCAATATTACTAAATAGAATCTCGATTATTTCTTTCGAGAAGAAATTCTTTTATCCAAATTTTAATAATAATAATCAAAAAGATTAATTTCTCAAAATTCTCGAAATACTATTCCTCTAAAAATCACCCCTTCTCCCTTCCATCCATACTATACCAACAATCCAATCTAATTTTCAACGATCCACTTGCGTCCAAATTTTATCAATGTCAAGAAAGAAAAAAAATTCTCGACTTTTTCTAACAATAATCATGCAATCTTCCATTCGAACGTTTCTCGAACGCGAGCAAATAAGTCGGGGCGTGTTCGTGAAGCGGGGACAAGCGCGATTTCCGTCATTCGATCGCGCGAACTTAATTAGAATTTATGAAGAGAGCAGGCCGCGGCCGTGCAAACGCAACGATATCATTTATGCAGAGACGCGACGTACCGCGGGGCGCAATTAATATAAATGATGGATTATTGCTCGACTCACTCGACAATGCCGGATGCGTGTCGCCTGGGAGACGCGTAATGCACACGTCTGTTTACCCATCACGTATGTATGCGCGTATACATATGCACGTGGCAAGATCTGTACGTAAAAATTTCAGGGAAACATGGATGTATGCCGCTTTATATATATGTGAAACAATTCTTATCAAGTTTCTCTTGAAATAAGTTTCTCTACCGCGACTTCTTCGATTCGATTAAATGCATAACTAACGAATATCTCGAAGAGAAGATTTAAACGCAATCGTGGAATAATCATAACCGCGACTTCACGGTCTGATTACGGTACATGGAAAATTGACAAGTTTTTTTTTCTTTCTTTTTTTTATGCTATTACTCTTACTCGTTCGTTTAAAAATTAATTTACTTCTCTCCTTTGTTCTAATATGTTAATTAAGCATGGATCCATCGTGCTGTAAAAAGTTAATGGTATACCACATGCGAGGGCATAAAATAGAGCATTTTTTTTTTTTTTTTATCTTTCCATTCGAATTGGTAATAGGCAGAGAATTCGCGTTTTCTTATTTTAACAAGTTTAATTGCTATACATTATCCCCGTAACGAGGATCCACGTTGAAAATGATTTGAGCCGGTGATATCGTCCCCGTCACGGATTGATAAAGATAAAGAGGAGAACGACCCCGCGTGTTCCTTTATCGGCAGTCTATTTTTTGCCGATTTAGAGAATGAAAAATGGCCGCAACGCACGAAATGTGTTGTGCAGGTGGTTTCGTGAGAATTGTACCGGGAGGATGCTTCGAAAATTTTTGCTTCTCCCTCACGCGTGTTTACTTATTCATCAATACGCGGGGAGGAGGGGAGGGGAGGGGTGTGTGTGGAGAAAAAAAAAATTTCCTCGCCCTCCCCTGAAATATAAGATTCCAGCTGCGACAGTGTGCAGTATGTTGGCGCCGATTTACGACCAATTTCGTGTTTTCGTGTGAAATTAAAAAGATGAAATGAAGGTAGATTGAAAAAGGTAAAATTTTAAAATGGTAGATTTACGGCTATAAATTTCTCGATGGCGAATGTTTAAGCAGAAACGTTAGATTTATTCGTCTGTAATGCAATGTATCCCCTCCCTCCCCCCTTTCCGTCTCTTTTGCTTTCTTAACAAAAAAAAAAAGAAGGTAGAACATCTATTTTCACAATCAGCCTTTCTTAACAAGATAAATTCATCCAAAAGAAGAAGAAGAAGAAGAAGAAGAGATAAGATCTTTTCCTAATTCTATTAAAAATTATAAAAATTTCTTTTTGTTAGAACGCTAACAAAAGTAAGAGACAATTCACCTAGATTTCCCATATACTTTATAGTAAATCTAAGCAAAATAACGAAAACCGAAAGTTCACCGATCATTCACCTAATTTCATTCATCCCCTGTCACAATCCCTACCACCACCGAAGAATATTCATACAATCCCCACGATTCTCACCTCCACGCATTAGTTAATCCCTTCGACCGCGAATCGAACCGCATTTCACTTACGTCCTCTGAAAGCCTCCTCTCCCTATACAAGAGAGAGAATAGATGGAATCGGCCAATATCTGGCCAACCAACGTAAAATTCATCGTTGTCGTCGTCGAAAGCAACGCGACGATTGTTCCCTTTTTTTCTCTTCTTTGCCTACGTCACGCCATCGTCGCATCCACTCATTTTCTCTCTCTCTCTCTCTCTCTCTCTTTTTTTTTTAATACCGCACAATGCGATATTGAAAGGTCGCGCGAGCGCGAAAACAAAGCGGCGCGGTTTAAAAAAGGGGGAGGGAGGAGGAGAAGGAGAGGGGAGAAAAGCAAAAAAAAAAAAAAAAAGAAAGAGGAGGAGAAGGGGGAAGAGAATAAAAAAAAAGAAAAAAAAGAAAAAATCGTCTCTCGTGTACACTCGTCGGTTGCGCTCGGCTCCTTTTCATTCGCCACATGTCGAGGCGGGACATCGAGCGGCCAAGAGCGCGAAAGAGGGAGAGAGGAGGAAGGCTCCGCAGCCGGCGTCCGTCTCGTTTCACAGAGATACAGAACAATGGGTTTCGGCCCATTTCGACAATCCCCCGTCACGCGGTCGCGAGATAGAATCGCGACCGAGGGGAGGGGAGAATTTTTTAGCGTCAACCCCTTGGAGGAGGAGGAGAGGGTGGAGAGAAGTTCGTTGATGGTGGGACGACAACGTCGAGAGGGTAAGGAAACGTGTCCACGATGTTGACGATGTCAGGACACCGATGTTGGTGGACCGTGTCGAGTTCTTGTTCTTCGTGTCGGGCGAGCGAGCCACCCCTTTTGTGCGGCCAGAAAGAGGGTGTGTCGCGTGGATGGAGTGTATAGCTTGATATAGATTGAAAATAACAATAAGAATGTGAAAAGGAATTCGTTCGTGATGAATCGTTGAAGAAAGAACGTGTTTCATAAAAATTTACAGGGAATTGTTCGTTTGGATAAGATTGAATTTTTACGTGGTATCAATCCTGATATTGATAAGAGAGTGTAGAAGAATAAGGTATAAAATCAAGCAAATATAACACAAATAAATGTACAAAATTTAGCTCAATATTATAATTCGAAGCTTATTATTTATTTTATCATATACACCATTACGTAATAAAGGCTAAGAACGATATACCTCCCCTCATCCTTTCCCTTCGTCGTCCTTTTCCATTTATACATTCCCCTCCTCTTTCCTTTTCTCTCTTTTTCCATCCAATCTTTTTTTTTCCTTTTTTTCTTTTTTTTTTCACGAACTTTCCCACCCTCCGTTTCATCCCCCGTTTCACGATCGCACTTTTGGCTCCGACACTAAATCAATCGACCGTTATCCGGGACAGTGAAATGGTAATATCGGTGAATAATCTCGGGATCGCGCCTCGCCAATTCGTACCGCGTGGAGCAATCCAATGGATGTGGAAGTGACTTTCGCCAGAGGATGTTGTCGATTGATTCGCGCTTTCGATCCGTGAATATGGAGCACGATATGATGACGGGTGTTTTTCGCCAGGTGGAAAGAGAGAGAAAGGGAGAGGGGCCACGTTTGAATTCAGGATCGAAACGGGTGTTTCGGTGTTGGCCCGTGTGATTGTCCCGCGTACGGTTTGTTTGTTTTATAACGAATGTATGGTGCGGGGAGGATGATTGTAGCCGGAATCAAAAATGGATCACGACGATATTCCGAGCGAGAAAAGAGTTTTAATTGAAAAAAGTTTCCGAGGATTATAGCTGGACGGATAGTAATCACGTAATAGCGATGAGTTTGAGAATTTAACCGAATTTAAGATCGATCTGGTGATCTTTTTATCGATTTTCTCTCTTCTTTGTAATTTAAACTCGAACAAGAGGTGTTGAATCGAGGTGTTTAATTGTCGAAACTGGAACGAGGAACAATATTCCGAGGGGGTGTGTTAAGTAAAAATATTCAAAATAGTTTAAGTGTACAATAAAATTTATTGAAACATCGTTACAAGGGATTAAGATTTAATAGTGAGATAATATTGCGCCAAGCAAGTAATACGATATAAAGTTTCAGAATGGAATTATAATTTCATAGAAAGAAAAATAATTTCGTAATAACATTCATTTTCATTAAAATTTAATAGGAATAATGTAACCGTGATATTAAAATTTTAACAGTGCGAAGTTAAATTCGAGATAAAATTTATAATTTTATTAGAAAATTACCTTCTCCTTTTATAAAAATTTAACCCTATCTTTAACCTGTTGTCCTCCAATATAATATAACATAAACATAAGATCGATACAAATTATGTTACAAAAATACAATAATAATAAACAAATAAGAAAAGAAATTGAATCAATCAATTAATTAGAAAAAGGAATTTCTTTGTATTATTATCTATGTTATACACGCAATCATTTCCAAAATCATTCTGTAATTTAAACAGAATTTGACGTGTACAGATCGTTCATAATTTACAAATATCGTGCATCGATCGTCTTCGAATGACTGGTGAATCCGCTTCCCTCGTTTTTCCGCATAATCTTCACGCGATGCAGGATTCCACGTCGATGGAGGAAGTTCTTTGGCGTTACCGTTAAATATTTTCGACTGGAGCGAAGGTATCGAGAAACATTCTCGCCCGAGGTAATCCCAGGAACCGGTATTTCGTCCGAGGAACGAGTACGTACACACACACACACACACACACATACACACACCTCGGATTTAATAACGAGTCATGGATCGTCGGTGTTAAAACACATCATTTGCGCTTCCTTTCCCTTCCATTTTTCATCGATCCCTTCGATTATTGTTGTCCTCTGTAAATTCGCGGGCGAGATTGCGCGAACAACAGGTTGTTTCTCGACGACGTGGAAAGGCAGCGCTTTGGAGCTGCCTTTTTACTCGAATCACGCCGAATGTTTTTTCGGATTTCATTACGAGCCGAGTACGAGTCGGCCGAAACGAGTTTGCACCTTTGGATTTTATACACGTACGCTTTAAAGAATATTGTATAAATTCGCCAATCTCTCCACGTGTTTCCTTCTTTAAATACAAAACGAGGAGAAAATTGTAACATTTCGTATCGAATTTTAATAATGTAATTTGCACATTTGTTGTCGGTAAATTAATTCCTTATATTTTTTTTTCACGAAAGAATTCTAATTTTATTTATTTATCGTAATTTAAAAATTTTTTTATTCATCTTGATAATAATGTGATATTGCGTAGATGGCGTTTCGTTCAAATTCTCATAAATTAATTTATTTTGTTATTCTTTTGCAAAGAATATATGAAATACCAAGAATCTAGTTCGCTTAAAAAATTGTATTACCAGCTTCAAAAGAGTTAACAGGATTATTTAAAATTATGTGCATACATCACAATTTCTTTATCCTGTATATATATACATATCGTATATTTCATAACAGCAATAACAATTAAAATTCACAATCACAGCGATCCACTTTCAACGAACGATGAATCGTAACGTTTAAAAAATTTAAAAAATCGAACGATCTTCTTCTCCCCATCGCTTAATAATCCTTCAAATCACACGTTTATATCTCTTTTGCGGAGAAAAATCGAAGCTGAATGCACGTTGAAAAAAAAAAAAAAAAGAAAAAGAAAATTCGAAGGAAGGCTCGATATCGATCGAAACAACTGGAAGATTTTCAATTGAAATTTCGGGCTCGAAAACTCGTAAAGCGTTTCGGCAAAGCGTATTACGTTGCGTTCCATTAATAAATATGATATATCGCCGGCGTGCCCTCGGGCATCAACGATGAATCGCTCATTCGTATTTATCGCGGGAACGCGTAACACCTTGAATCCCAATAAGATTGAGCGTCGTGGAAACAATATAACGCGATTTTTCTTTTTTTCATCGTTCGTTACAGATTTTCGTTCAGATCGTTCCACGCGGATCGCGTCCGATTTCGATAAATCGTGCGTGTTCAACCGTCTTCCGTCTGCAACGGAAAAATGGAGAAACAATCGAACAAGCGTGGAATTTAAACAAATGGATAAATAAGTGGAGTAGGGAATATCCGGTTTTTTTTTTTTTTTTTTGAAGATCGTTGTCACGAAATATATAATTTTTCGAGAATTCGCTCGAGTAACCATGAAAGCGGTCAGCAAGCGTGCAACGAGGAACCTTGTTCGGGACAAAAACGGTGCAGCAGCATTCATTAGAGAGCACTCGTTATGTAGGGTCCCTCCTCCTTCATCCCCACCCCTTCCATCGCGTAACTCGAAATTTTTGCGCGCGGGACAAATTACGTCAGCCCGGGCCATGTGCATCGACGCTCGAATCCGCTCGAAAACCGACCATGAATCTTCGCGCACCGAGCCGAGCCGGGTCTGTGAACTGCCATTAAGCGATCGGGATCGCGAATGTGTGGTGGCAAGAAAGCTCGTTGTAACGAACGTTGTAATCAACAGTTAGAAGATGTACGGTTGGCCCCCAAATTATAGGGGACTATTGCTAAGGATATTTAGGGCATATTTTTATGAAAAATTGTAGATCCGGTGGAAATGGAGAATATGTGATATTCCTTTGACGCGTAGCAAGTTTATTGTTCCGTTCGAAAAATTAATATAATTAGTATTGAAAAGAATTAAACAACTACGAAATACTCGCGTTGAACTTGAATCGAATTGATGTATAAACGAAAAGAGATTTTGTAAATTTATTTTTTGTCATCGTTCGTTTTTATCTGTTTATAAAAGAAGAAATTGTGAGCTTTCTTTTATATACCAATTTTTATTTCAAGGATTTGTAAAGAAGAAAAAAAAAAGGGCACGTGGTTTAAATGGTTAATCGGTAGAATAACGGCTGGAGGAGTAATTGGAAGATCGATGACCTGGGGTGGTTAAGAGGCTTACAATAATTAGTTCATCTGCTTAAAGTGGCGGTCGTTGTTGGATCCGTAGCAATTGCCATTTTTTTTTTTTTTTTAAATGGAATAACACGATTCGTAAATTGGGATAAAAGCTGTCGTGACCATACATGTATACAGTGAATTGGGAGATGTCACGTTAAATTCGAGGCTTGGACAATGATACTTTATTCTTTATTACTACTTGACATGTTTTTATTATTATTATTTTAATCGAAATTTTGTAGAAATTTCAAGATGAAAAAGTATTCCGTTTTTTTGACAAATTTAACGAATATTATACATTCGTTATTTATTTATTATCGATACTGCTTTCTTTAACTTTCATAACAGTTCGTTTTAAGTAACGATCGTCCATTTTTTATTACCGAGCGAAAGAAGAAGATTTGTTGAAGTTTTGAGATGTTTCATATATAAACCATTAATAATAATTAGAACGCGTGAAATTGCGAAGCAACCCCGATTTCTTTCGTGGGACCGAATTCGCGTATTCGAGGAGCCTGTGTTTTGCGATACGTGCAATGAGACGATGTTTATTAAGACAAACGATCCACGATGTGATAAAAAAATGAGTCGTAGGGGGTCGAAGGGGAGAGGGAGGGTGTTCTGGCAATATTTCGAACGAACTAGCGCCATCCGGTTATTAATCCACTCGCTGGAAACCCGATGTTTTCGTCGCGTTCGTTGCTCGTTTCACCAGTGATTCTCATTTCGCAAGCATTTAGCAAACACGTTCTTCGCTGCAAGTGAAAAGCATTTTGCAAATCTTAAATTTTCGATTTTCCTTTCTGTATCTTTCCTTTTGTATCGATGAATACGCGTATATTCACACGAATTATATTTTCCTTTTTCTCAAAACGTTCCTTACGTGTTCTTTAAGATTTTTAATGAATATACTTTTCAAAATTTCTCATCCTAGAATAAGAATGTTTAACATTCCTCCTGTAAGCTCCTAAATTTTAAAAAATCTCGACCATAGATTAAAATTAATTTTAATAAAAGAATATTGGAGAGAAAGAATTACTATTTTTTTCTTTCTCTCTCAAAGGTACGTAAATCACAATAAATCTTCCACAATTATTAAGAAAGAAATATCGTTCTTCTCTTTTCATTTTTAAAAATTGCCACGCACCAAAAACGCACGAAAGCGCTAGAACAACGTATTCAAAACTCTGGAAACTCTTCAATCCCCACTTTTCGATCCTCTTCGCGAGCGAGGGGCGCGGAGGGAGGGAACGAATTTAATTCGAGACGTTGGCCCAGGGGTTATATAAGCAAACAGATAATGGTTGTTATTGTTTGAGCGGGATGAAAAGGACGGGCGGGACAGCTGTGAGCGTGGATATACACGGCCGTGACTGACTGCAGGGACCGTATTTCTCGGGCAAAAAATCGCGCTGTGTGCATTCGCCGGTCCAAGAAGCTGGCCGGGGCATGTGCATTCGCATGCACACGAGCCCGCATATATCCAGGATGAGCCGGCACAATGACAGCTTTCACGATGCTCACCGATGCAATGGAAGCGACAGCGCGAAGGGCCCCGCTTATATCCCCGCCATCGGCCCCCCCTTTACTTGTTAGAACTGATGTTTTACTTAGCCACCGACTGCAACGCGTGTACAACAACCGGCCAAGTTGATTTTCTTCCCACCACATTCGATGCTTCGACCGTGTTTTGAGAGGTTGGTTTGCCCGGTGATTGGTGGGTGTGCGTATTGTTGGGAGGATATTTCGAATGGATCGAAAGCAAAGAGTTGCTTGTTGCAATATTGAACATCGTTTATATCGAACGTAAAATATTTCTGCAAGATTATTTTTCATTTTCTTTCATTATTTTAGGATGGTTGTTCATTATAAATTATATATTTCAAAAGTTTGAGCATCGTTCGACTTTTAGTGATAAAATTATAATCATAAATATATAGTAGTCAAGTGATCATTTAAAAATATTAAGTTCGGTCTCGAACGATTTGATTTGCATAAAACATTCAAAGTATTTGGATACTTGGGATCCATCGATGTCGGTCCCGTTGTTTCGTGGACCACGAGAGATTTGTAAAAAAAACTTTGCAAATTCACCCCGACGTCGTAATTTCGAATCCGTGTCACGACGAAACACCCGATCGTGCCTATATATCGATCGGTCGAGGATGTCCCTTGAATCGTTGATAGCGTCGAGGATCGATTCGGTTGAATTTCGATGCAAGTTTGCTTAGTTGGAATGGGATTGGAAATTCGATCGTAATCTTTTCGGTTTACTCGTGGTGGTAAAAGATGTAATAAATAATGAAAAGATTATTAAACATTTTCTGAAGAAAGCCAGTAAATTAATATCGATATAACATAAAAAAGTAAGATTCTAAAAAGTTAATCCTTTGTGCGATGTAATAGAAAACTAATGACACGTTTATCAGAGCAAAAACTATGTTAACAAGTACATAAGTCCTGAAATAGAGCGTGATACACACTAGTCGTAACTCATCTCGTTATATAAATCGTTTCTGAACTCTCGCCGAATTGTTGCATCGTGAACTCGCGCAACAATAAGAAGCACGTTGAATCGGTCATAAACGGGTTGGGCTCGGTCGATGGCGAACGACAGACGACAGACGACAGGACCCCAGGCGGCAGCAACAGCAGCAATTCTCCTTTGGTGAAGGGTCCTCGTCCGCGGATCTCGTAGCCCGAGCCACCCTTGAGCACGACTCGCTCCTCTCTTCGTAGACCCCTTGTCTCATGGCGTCTACGTTTCACGTAGGCAGCCCAGGCCCCTTTAAGCATATAAATTATTAGAGCCGTTTCAAGGGCCACTTGGAAATCCGCCATTGTTGCCAGCCAGTATATACTTGTATGCCCGTAGGAGAAACGTCCGTATCCCACACCTAAGACGGAGAGGACTAATTCCAGGAAACCCACTCGAAAATGCACTCGACGGCTATGCACCTCCGGAACCGCGTCCATCTTGGATCCCCTCCGCGACCTTTCGTCGCTTGCTAATTGTTCCCATCTTGCCAACACGATTGTTCAATTTCTAATCTAGCATCTTTCTACGCAAAATTTCTTTCTTTATTTATTCCTCTCTTTTCTTCCATCAAAGTATGATGGAAGATTTGCTGGAATAATTTCAAAAATTGTTGTATACTCGAAAAAGTATTGAATTTGATTTTAAAGGAAGACGAGAATTGTGTGTTGCATAACGTGATTACATGATTTGGTTCTTAAAGAGTGTATTAAAGTTTACAATGGTAACATTTTAATAAAGAAAAACGATTAAAATATAATCGAAAGAAATATAATTTAATTTCGAATTTGATCAAAGAGAAATTTTCTAACGGAATATACTATTCAAATTTATATAATATTACAAAATTGTGGAATAAAACAATACATATACTTGTCATATTTTTCATATTCTTCTTCTCAAGAAACACGGTCGATTTCATTCGAGCAATGTCTCGCGATAAGAAGCTTGACCAGGAACTCGTAACGCAAATTTGTTCGAGAAGGCCGCATTAAGGGGGCCTCTTCTCTCGTTTTTTCGCGTCTCTGAAAGTGGCTGCAACGGTATTGTCGAGGACGCGATGTCAAGTATGCCCCTAATTATGCGAGCGAATATTAAGCGGTGTAGGAGAACAAGCAGAGGTTGCAGCGGAAAATTATATCTGTTCTGAATTTATTCTTGTAATTACATCGTTCTCTGCGGGGACAGCTTTCGAATTTTTTTACGAGAATTTTTTTTTTCATCATCTACGTATACACACACACGTACGTACGTGCACGTATTCGCCATATTAATTTCTCGAGTCGGTGTTCTAAAACAGTTTCTCATATGGCTATAATATCACGGTCTCTTAGTCTCGATATTTTTCAAACATCGATATTCTCCGCCTCTCGTTCGTATTCAATTTCTCTCTCTCGTTTATTAACTCGATGCAGACCAGATGCATATTCGATTATATATGTATACATATTCGAAGGATTCGTTTACGGATACGATTGGAAGGGTGAAAACCGATGCAAATGAAAAATATATGCACGATATTCTTCCAATTGAATTAATAATAGAGAGCGATTGACAAGATGAAAGTATCGAAGGAACTTTTCGTTTAATATTCAAATTTCGTGTAACGAAAGCGAAAATGAGAAAGAAAATATGGTAACATTCGAATAAATAGTTCGAATATAATAGTTAAATTTTTGTCCTTATAAAATTAAACAAATTTCAAGAATTTCCTTCTCTCTGAAAAAACACTACAACCATTGTATCAATTTTTCGTTATAATTGGATAAGAATTTATAAAATTTTAATTCACAATCTCTTCTATACCAATATCATACCAATACAATAATAATAATTATTATTAAATATCCTGATCCACGATCATTCGAAAGAAGAACGAACATAAGTTCGTAAAATTTGATCATGAAACAACAGGAGGGTCGAGTAAGAGGAGCCATGGCGTCAATGAAAATCTCCTCAGAATCTTTGGAAACTCGCCCATATAGGATCGAAGATGGAGTTCAAGTCGTTCAATGGCCCCCACGCATCTCCCCCATAAATTCTTTTTTCGAGACATTAATATTATTAATATTAGGGCTTAAATGTTATGCTTGTAATCATTTTATGAACCGGTTCTCGCGGTTGAATTCGTTATTTCTATCGAATTGACGATTAAAAAAGGTGAATAGATATTGCGACAAGTAATGAGAAGTAATTTTTTTTTTTTTTTAAATGATTCTTATACAGATGGACGTTAAAATCAAGTTAGAGAGAAATTATCATTATCGTGTGATCTTTGTGATCGTAATTGAGACGCATAAGCAACTTTGGAGACTCGTCGTGTAAAAAATTAAATCTCCCCAAAATAAATTCTTCTGATATTTAAAGGGAAATTTTAATTTTTCCAATTATCTTGTGCAGACGTTGGATACAATATACGGAAATAGATAAGCGAAAATTGCATTATTTATATGCCGATATACGTATCCCGCCGACCGATATGCATATTTCGTGTTTAGGGAGGGAGGAAGGAGGATCCAAAAGCAATTCCATATTTTTCCAAGTTGGCCGATTTGCCCGGTTATCGTAGCACGGCCGTTGCACCCGCAACACTTCCGCAAGTTTTAAAAATATAGCCAAGGGGAGGCATAAAGTACAAGGGTTTAGGGCCCGCGAGAGTATCGGTTAATAGCTGACCAGAGCCATGAATTAATTTATGAACACCGACCGTGGCTTTCCTCGCGATTTTACGACGAGTCGCTAAGTGGTTTAATTAACTTGGAATGAGGTGAACGTACTTGAGAATCTTGATCATCTCCGCGTGATTTAAGTTCATAGCCGCGCGGCGCTAAACAACGTCGTGTAATGCAAATTGGATACTTACGAGGACTTGAAGAAAACTTTCGAAAATTTTCAACGCTTTCGTTGTAAAAAATTACTTACTCGATGAAATTCCTATGCTTATAACACATTTTTTTTTCTATATATTTTTAAAGAAAGGATAATTTTTCACGTTTCTCTTCTCGAAGAGAACCATCGAACAATTATTCGTGCACATCACGTGCTTTCCAATCATTTTTCCCCCCATATATTTCCTTTCGCATTTCCACAAATACTCGAATCTTCGTTTCTTTCACGCGGCAAAAGACTACTACCTGATTATCGATCACCACCCATTAATCACACCCGAATCTCCTCCAATTTTGAAAAAAAAAACCGCCTAATTACAACATACATACACCATTCAGGGGCAGGGATAATTTTTCACTTATCACTTACCGAGTCCGCCGTATTTCTCTTTTCCCCTCCTCCTCCTCCGTAATTGCCCGTCGTTTCCTCGTGGATCCATCGCACGTCTCACGATTTCACGTCACGGTAAAGGATCGGTGGCAACCGATCGAAGGCCCCAACCTTCGGAGAGGAGTCCGGCCGATGGCCAATTTACATTTCGTCAAACGCCGGCTGTCGTCGGGCAGATGCGAGCGCAAATTGGACGCTCCTCCGTGTCGCGTCCCCCATTTTTCCCTCTTCTCGAAGGGATCACCTGCCTTCGTACGTGCAATTACGGCCGATCTCATCGAGAAGTGTCGCGCGATCACGGAACGCGATCCTCGTTCGCGTGTTACGAAGTGTGGCAACGATCGATTATTAAGGGCGTTCGATAAATCGCTCGTACGTGATTCTCCGGTAAGAAAGAAAGTTCGTCGAGAGCGATTTATCGATCGTAGGACGAATACGTGTATCCTCGTGAATCGGAAAATTTGAAACGTGGCGTTCGATATTTGGTATTTGGAATAAAAAGATTTAGGAACTTTAGAAAATTTCGATTTTAGGAAAAGTAACTTAAGTGGCTTTGTAAAAGGTTATGGAACTATGTTGAAAATTTCGATAAACGAGTTTTAAAAATTGGTCGCAAAATCGTGTATGCACAAATCTGACAAGCGTGAGAAATTCAAAGTTCAATCTTTTCTAATATATTCCATTATTATGGATATATCATCATAATATTCCATTATAATTTTCTTTATTTCTTTATCTTGGTGAAATATAATTCTATCGATTGGATAGCTTGTCTCGAGGTTGTACATCTACTCACCATCGTTCTATAATCTTCTACGTCATAGAACGAGCAACAACATGACATTTTTTAATCGGTTCGAAAGTGGCCGCTAGCCCGGGGAAGCCTGGTCGAACAGAGAATGTTCTTGTTAGCGGTGCAATCGTTTATTGAATCATTGTAATTAGAGGTCATTGAATTTCATGAGAAGGCTGCGCCGACATTTCGTCGAGGGTAGGCAAGTTGACAACGGTTCATGATCCGACAGGATTGACGACAGGAAACTTTGAAATTATCGTGGATCGCAGGCAGTTTCGTATTATGAACAACGTGCTGGTTATAATAATTACGGCTCCTAGTTTCGTACGTGTTTAATGATGCAGAAAGGAACAGCAGGCGAACGAAGGTGTGACGATTATTAAGCATTTCCTTCTCTTTCTTCTTTTTAATATCGATGCTGTCATCTACGATGATACGCGATTCTATTCAATGCTTCTTCTTCATTTCTCACGTGATAAGTGAATTTTTATTTTTATTCTTCTTCTGTATATACACGAATTTAAAATTTTAACCGTCTTTCTCGTGCTTCAATTTTTTTTTCAATAATTAGAGACTATCTGATTGCAATTCAATATTTTTCTTCACAATTTGTCCATTATTATACAACTTTCGTCTCTTCTACGAAGAAGAATCTAAGATTATCTTCCCAAGAAAAATATTTTCGAAGGAAATACGATCGAATAATTAATACCACGTCGTTTCAGTAACCATTCTCGAATGCCATTTTTCACATTTGATTTAACCTCAAAATAATATCTTCCTTTCGAGAGTTGGACGCGTCGCGACACCCACAATTTCTCAGCGTACTGTCGACGAGTTGCGACAGTAAAACATATTTTAGTGTTCGCCACAGACTCTTCATCGTAAATAATCCCTGGTCGACAGTTTACGGGTACATATAAATATCAATAATTGCTGTCAGAAGGCGTGTTGCTCGTGCACCCCCGGTCCATTTCTGACCGACGCTTTTTGCGCGGAGGGCAGCTCGTGAATGCCACTCGTTCGAGAAATTGAATTGTCATGCGAGCCACAACAAACGAATTCAGATGAGTTATCCCCAATTGGAAATAAATTCAAATCAACCACGTCCACCACTTCCTCCACGCTTATACATCCGTATATCATATGGATTTCCTGAAATATTTAGAAATTTTATTATTTCATGTATAATAATAACAAATTCCGCAAGATCGAATTAAATTTCCTGAACAAGCTTAACTCAACTTCTCGTTACAAAATTCCAAGAGACCAGACTCGACTTTCCTCTCACTCTCCAAGAAGACGAGCGAGTTTAAATTATTGAATTAGACGAGATTAGGCTAAATCCTCAAATTCAAACAATTCTTCTCTCGTGGAAATCGATTCTCTAAACAACAACGGTTTTTCGAACTTCGCGTTCCACGAATTCCAACGTCTCGCGATTCGGTCGTTGCATCATCCTGTTACCGATCAGCGCCCCTGCCTTTTTCTCAAATCCCCCCCGCTCGAGGCCACCGTTTTCGAGGAACGTCGCATCGGCGTTAGCATTGTAAGGGCGTACGCGCGATAAATCACGCCCGCGTTTAAAGTTTGCTCGCGCCGGGACGCGATTAAGTTTTTGCGAGCGTTGGTGGTCCGATCGGAGGGGGCCCGCGCGAACTCGCGCCCCGGAGGGGGCCCACGGAGACAGTTTAGCCGCGGATATTTACGGCCGCTTAGGGGGGAGATGTGGTTTCGTAAACGTACAGAATTGTTATGCGCTCCAATTCTGCCTGTTTACGTTCGAGAGTCTACGGGAGAGGGGAATCTCTTCGAATCGACCTGCTTGCGTTGTTTGAATTAGCGTCGGCCGAGGATAATACGCGATAGAATTCTGTATTTACGCCGTTTCGAATCGATTGGGACGTGTGTGAAATATCCAACGAGGTATTGTTTGAATCGAGCGTTCGAAGCGTCGATGGATAAGCACGTGTTAATTTCTGAAATATATATATATGGAATGTAAAATTATTACATACTTTTTTTTTTTAGAAATTCTGAAATACATTAATTATCGAAGAGGTGTTTTAAGAAGAAAAAACTCTCGATTAAGTTGTGAAGGAAGGATATGTTGTTACGAGTGGCGTCGTTCACCTTTTGTATCTTTGATTTACGAATCTTCTTTCTACGAGAGGAATCCATTTCGCGAGATTCGATGAAATACGAGCTTCATAAAAAGCGGAATTGCGTTGCGAGCATGATTTATGCGATGGACAGTTCACAATAGAAAGGGACCATTTGCAATTACGGTGTCTGAGCCGCGTATTTTCGTTAATGTATCGTAACACGGAAAAATAATCGGCCCCCTCCTCGCGTTGAATTAATCCACCGGCGAGAACGGGATTCAAAAAAGTATTATTCCCTGAAAATGGCCCCGCTCCGCGAGATTAAACACGCACCGTTAATAATAAATTACTAATTGATAACAGAGAATCGATCGAATTTACATTATTAAACCGGTTGTAGTATCGCCTCGTGTTACACATTTCTTTTATTCTTTATGCGCAATTTAAAAATTTATCCAACTTTTAAATTTACTTTACTCTCCGATCCATAATTAAATCGTACGAACGTTGTGTGGAGTATAATCATCTTATTTTCGAATAAATTATAATCATAAGTGTGGAGGAGAAAATATTATAAATTTGTGATATATCTGAACACCATCGACGAGTTATTAAAATTTTGTAAGAGAATCGGTGGATCAACAATTTATTCGGCAACAATGTGAAATAATAACCGGATGTCATTCGATCCCCCCTAAAATTTTCCAAAATCGAATTCTAGAATTTAAAAGGAAAAGAAAAGAGAGGAAAGGAAAGTAAAATGATCCTTCGTTCCAATAAATTTAATCTAAGACGTCGAGGCAATATAAGATCGACAGGGAAGCTTTTACATGCACGCGACCGGGATCATCGTCCGAGCATAAGTCAGCTCGCGCTCCAGAGGCCTCCTCCTCCTTGGCGCTGGTCGTTCACCGTGCCGCAAAAAACTGAGGCCATCCATCTCGAGTCCGGACAGCGCCCTTACGAATTCCAGGGGCGTACGTGCCGTATAATTAGAACGTAAAAATTTACATTGCTCGCGAGAAATCGCGACCGGATTCTCATCTTTCGATTGTCCAGTTTGCGAACGGGAAAAAAAGAAGGAAAAAATAATATTGAAAGATAATAGTCGATTCAGAGAGAAAGAGAGAGGGGGAATAAAGCCGCGTTTACGTTAGGCAACTTTTTTTGAGTGAACTGGAAAAATAGATGAACGGATTACTTTTGAACTGAATGTCGTTCCACGTGAAGCTTTTATCCAAATTTTCTCTGTTGAATGGAAACGTGTTAAATTATGTTAATTCGATAATTTAAAATAGAAATTGTCGCTTTCTCCTGTACTGAATTCTTTATCCCGTTAATTATGATTTTTACAAGAAAATCAAATTTTTCTGAACTTAAAGAAACGAATTTATTCTTCGAAAAATCTTTTTGCGTTAAATTTTAAATTAACAAATTCCTGATAACGAAAAGCGCAATTAACTTAAATAACCTTAATACAACTTGAAAATCAGCGAAAAGAATATTCGATTCGAAGAGCGTTGATCGATACGCTCGATTATACCGTTCGAGTTGCCTAATGTAAACGGAGCTTAAAAACAGGCGTCGAACAAGCGAAGAGGAAGAGGAAGAGGACGAGAGAAACGTTGTTCTTAAGCGACTCAACGGGGGACCCGTCTCGGGTAACTTAAAAATGCCCAGTTAACAGCCACGTAAGTTACGTTTCTAATTGAAACGTAAAAATTTAACACGCGTACGTGACGCCATCGTTCCGATGCTGTTTTGGCTTCGTGTAATCCGCACGTATGGTTATAAAACAACAACGACCGAAATGGCGATCGTAAAATCGTCGAGGTTCCCGGTTATGAGATGCATTCCGTCTGAGAATTAACTATAGGTGAACGGTATATATTCATTGGCTAAAGAGTTTGAAAAAGATCGTGACAGATTTCTGTTCTTCAGGACAAGCTTTTCGAATGTTTATAATGTTTATAATAATAATGCATATTGTATTTCTAAGTTAGTTGCGTTTGATGCATGTATAATATATGTGGTTGAATGACGTGAATTTTTTCTTGCAGCAACGAAAAACAGATTAACATCGAGAATTATTCCTAGTTTTTTGCGGATATTTGTCTGAAAATTGTCAACGATAAGGTTTCTTTCCTTTTTCGTTATTGTTGTGATAAATAAATATATTATATAACGGTACTAAAAGTAAAGAAGCAAAAGGACAAGATAGGACCAATATTCGTGTGAATCATTTCTGATAAAAAAAGAAAAAAATTTACAAAATTCTTTAAAAGGGAAGGAAAACTTTAATCACAGTTCGCACCGTGTTCGATTAAATTTTGATCGATACAAAGTCATGATCACGAGGTGCGTTAAAGGCTAAGGAAAACGCGTGGAGCGTGATCGCAATGAGCGCCATCTTCACGGTTTGTTGAATTTCGGAAGCATCCATAAAGTGTCTGCCGTTAATTTAAGCAAGGGAGAGGAGAAAATAGTGTGCCGGAGCCAAGTCTGGATGATACAACTCTGTGACCCCCTTTTTTGCTACAAGAATCGTTGGCCAACGGCTGCATTGTAAGGCTTGCCCATTCTCGTGTCGCGAGATGGCGAGAAAAACGCGTTCACAGTCGCTAAGCGCTACGCTGCAGTTAAAAATGAAAATGATCGCCGGGTATTTTAGCTTTTATAAGGAAAAACGTTGTACCGTTGGGGAAAAAATTGGAAAATCAATCGTTGAAACGTATAACTTATTCGTGTAAAAAGTACGTGATAATTGAGATTGAGCAGTTTCAAGGTTACTGTTATGTTTCGAAAATTTTTAATCCTTTTTATACATGATAATTGTTTTGTATAAATTGGTTAAAAATTTTTTTACCAGTAGCTACGTATTATATAGGATGATGTTTTATGAAGATATGTAAATTTCGTCTAATTGCGAGTAAAAAAATTTCAAAACTAGTGATTTTACAAACCAAATTTTAAATTATAATTAATAAATATATATTATAATTAAATTGTGTGAATTTTAAATATTTAAATTATCCTAAGTCTATTGTATGTAAATATCTATTTTTGAAATTTTAAATTCTCAAGTCTTCGAAGCTTAAAATGATTTGAAGAAGTCCCTAATTAAAGCCAGCTTGAAAATATAATTAGCATTTTAACATTTTAGATTAATTAACAAGAACTAAAATTCGAAATCATGAATAATAAGTTTTAGGGAAGAGTAGATCCTAATTATGTACCATACAAAGTAACAAAGAAGTTTTCTTTAATTTTCATCGCTATAAACTTCCAATATAAAATATATTAACAATATGTATTCAAATAAATTTGGAATCACGTAAAGATCCAAATTCAAAAAATCCTATCTGAAAAATCGCCATCAAAATCCGCATCCACTATCATCGAAAGGATGTTAGTTATTGGAAACGGATCAGGAGGAAGATCGCGCAAAAACTCCCCCTTCGAGCGATTTTTCGTTAACGGTTAACTGGAAGCCAATCTTATTGGATGGAAGAAAGAAGAGGGAAAGGAGTTGGTGGAATCGGTTTTACGAGCGCACGATAAATTATGAACTGTCAAAACAGGACTACCAACCACTCGCCACGTCGACCGTTTTCGCCTTGTACACGAGTTCGTCGATGCAGGTGCAATACACACGCTTTGCTTTTTTTCTTTTTTTTTTTCTTTTCTTTTCTTTTCTTAATCTTGACGACGTTAATCGTTTCTATACCGTTTCGATATTATTTCTCGATCGCGATCGTGCATTAAACGTGTAATAAAAATATCTAGACGACAGTAAAATTTAATTGCGAACAAGCGATTAGCTCGGAGCCAAATAGTGAAAAGTAAGAGCTCGCCTCTTACCATGCTCTTTTTATGTTATGTGATTTAACGAGAAGTTTAATTTATACGTTTTTATGTCTATTTTTCTTTCTTTTTTTTTTTTTTTTTTTTTCATACGTATATATAAACCAGTTAGAATGGATTGATCAGTAGCTTACGAACCTGCAAGGAGACAAGCACAAGTTCTTGTATAATTACGTTATTTATATTATAATTGAAATCCATTTATATCTGTGTATATACCGTGTGATTTTTTTCATCCATTTGACAGGAGTTCACGAATTTCAATTTTCTCTCTAAAACGTGTAATAACATTCCTATGTATATGAACATTCCTATGAAACAATTTTGCAAACGTAATAATTGTTCAATGAAGTATTTTATACTTCTTTATGAATCAGTTTATGCAACATTTTGAACTGACTAATGAACAAGAATTAAAATTTTAAATTGGCAATGAATGAGTAAATTTTAAGATTTGGAGTAATACTTATTACAAAAAATTTTAAATAAATCTTATATACGTGTATATCTACAATTATAAAATAAGAAAATTTTGAAACGCGCGAAAAGAAATTTTGTATTTATTCGTTGTACAACCATTGATCTTTCGTTTATAAAACTTTGTTCTCCACGATGATCAATCGATTCTTCGTGAAAGCGCATCAATTACCGCGGAACAGATTAAACTCGAAGATTCCTGGCCACGATCATTCCACATCCGAAAGTACATCCGCTCGAGACGATTCCATAGGCCCGCTATCGAGGCAGATTGAAAACGCGGAATCCGTCAATAATTACGGTTCATCATCCTATCGTATAATTCATAATCGGTATTCAATTAACGTTGATGCTTGATTATAGGCCACCGATCGCTGGGTAAATCCTCGATATCTGGCCTCTCAGTGGCTGGTGCACGTGTTGAGAGATTTTCGTCTCTCTGATTTCACCCATAAAACGGCGAAACCTGCTTATTTGCGGCATCCTCGAGAAATTTGTCCAAGATTTTTCAACGGATTAACCACTGCGATTAATTAGCTATTTATACTCCGACACGTTTGGCTAATTTATCTTTACTGCTTTCTCTTCGTTTAACGAATAAGAAAGAATGATATATTCAAGTTTTAATTGGAGAAGGTATTATTATTTTTAATAATGGTTGAAAAGATTTGCAACTCTCTTTAAGATTATTGATAATTGATTAATTGGTAGGTTTTAGAAGACGAGAAATCGTTGTGTCTAATCTTTTTTGAACAATATTTGAACAATACTAAAGAAACATTGTAAATCATACGTTATCACAATATAAGCGAGAGGCGCAATAATTGTCACCAAAAATCGATCATTTTCTATTCAAGATGATATACGAGTTTTCGACAAGACTTTTTCACAAAAAAAAAAAAAAAAAAAAAGAAATCATCAAATCGAGTATACTCTTCAAAATTGAAAACAAGTAAATATCTTGGCGATCAACGAATCACTCCTTAAAATTCAAAATTACTTATCTTCAATTTTCAATCCTCTTGATCAATCACAATATAAACTTCTTACTTCTCCACGAAACGACATACTGCAACAGGAACAAAGAAAAAAACCGCGTGGAAACACGAAAACGCATATCGGCGCCCATCGACGTTCTAATCACCATGCGCTGATTCTCGGTTTAATTCGCGGGTGACGCGTAGTAGGCGTAACGCGAGTGAGCAACCGCCAGTCCGGAATCCTGGTCATGGTTAATCGTTAATTAGCGCGACGTGTTTTATGGCGTCGCGCGTTCTGCCCGGCTTTCGCCTCGTCATTTGATTCCCGGCGAAGATTGGCCGATCGAACGGCCGGCCGGATGCCGATCAACAGGATATCCTGGCTCGGTAAATTAGCCAGGTTCCCGTGGACACACCGATTATACATGTACGCGAAAATCGAAGTTATTGGCAAACAGGCCGGTTCCGTGTTCTAATTGCCGTTACAACGTGGATCGTTGATCTAATTATCGGTGTAAATATATATATATATATATATATATACATATCTAGTCCCGATGGATTTATTTTAATGGTCTTGTTCGTTCGATGCGTGGATTTTCATCGCGCGTATCGATCGACGTTTCGACGTTTCGACGACGGTGATGGATATTGTTTCGCGTGCAGTAACATTTGCATTCAGATTTGAAGGAGGGTGATTGGGTGGAAGATTGATTTTATTGTTTCATCCTCTTTCGATCGGAGGATTTCGATTAATGAAATTATTAAATTCTTAAAATTTCGATAATTATTATTCTTACTGTGTTTTTCATACTGTGTTAATCGTCGAAGGAAAATTTTAACGAAATACTGTGTTTGCACGAAATTGCATAATGGATTGCACGGCGAAGTGGAGTTTTCCCTTTTTTCTTTTTTTAAATTTTGAATTCAGAAGATTTTCGACTAAACATCGCAAGTTTAAATACAATTTATAGAAATTGACAGGTCTATCTATCGCGCTCTTATCACCTCTCGCAAACTATCAATCCACGAATCTCAAATTCACGTTTCAATACGAGCAATACATCTACGCGATACGATACCAACCGACCAAACGCATTCCACTAAATTATTACGAAGTTAATCAAGCCGGTCCAGCCTGCATGCGCCCAGTCCGATCAATTTAGCTGAGCCGCTTAACAACAGCCGAGAGTAATATTAACTCTCTCTAAATCACGCTCTCCCCCGATTACTCACTTTCGATCGCAATCGAAGAATTCTATTTAATCTGTTATCTAATCACGAATCATTAACGAATATCTCGATCTTTGTTCCAACGAAGACCACACAGATACACACACACGCACACATCTACCCATACATATACAGGCGATAATTCTGTTTCTCGTCAGATTGGACGATAAATTTCGTCGAGGAGTAAATAATAAAAGGAGGGGGGAAAGAAAGAAAGAAAAAAAGGAAAAAGTAACAGGGATCGAAATGGTGTCTATTGGCGTTGATCCGCGCGCGGATTTTATTGAGTATCGCCACGCAGCTTTTGCACGATCGTAAATTGCTGGAAAAAACGATCGTGAGCCGAGAGTTATCTGCGTGAAACGCAGCTAGCAAATAGCGTAGCAGAACTCGAAGTACTCGAAGAGAGCGAAAGCAAAAGTGAGAGAGAGAGAGAGAGAGGTGTTGTGGAATATCAGATAAGTCGAAATGAATTGCCTAGCGCGAAGTCACCGATTGTCAGAGATCTCATTGCCGATTGCGACGAGCTTTCGGTGTTTCGAGCTCGCACACATTCGATACCTGCACGCAACGTTTTACGAGTCTCTGTGTGCGTTTTACGTTTGCTTGCCCTATGAACGTTACTAAAATAATCGACGAACGATAGACGCCTCTGGATTGCGACACGCTCGACGAGGCGCGATTATTTTATTTTGCCAGCCTCGATGATTTACCTTCAGTTGTTGATTATGCGAGATCCGGTGAAAAAGAGTTTTGAGAGAGGTATCTATGTGTTTTGTTAGATGACGATACGTGAAGAAGGAATTTGAAGTTGATTAATTCGCTAGATCGTTCTTTTTAATAAATTGTTGTCCAATTGAACGTGAGATTGTATAATCTTTACTTTTATGATAGAGTTTCTTATCAATATCAAGTATCGGAAAAATTGTAAAATATACACGTAAGAAAAGTAATTAATTTGCATCAGTTAAATTGGGACAAAAGAATCTTCGATCTGATCAAATATCATACGCGTAAAAATATGGAAATGTCGTCTGGATGAAACTGATGCCATTAATTAACAAATAATAAATAATTATACGCGTAAAAATTGCGTTATTTCACCGCTTAATTGGTTGGCCAACGGTATACACACACACACGCGCACACACATTTCTCCATCTGGTAATCGATCCAATTCTTGCATCCGGAAGCTTCGATTATCTTTAACTGCCATCGGCACTTGTAATGACGCCGACGACGCCGATTAACGAGTTCAAGTGCCAAGCAGCTTTGCAACAGTTTAACTTCGTGGTAAATATCGCGAGTGCGGCAATTACCACGTATCGTTCCTCGTAATTATAGTCTACCTACAATCGGTTCACTGACTTTTTTTTTTCAGAACGTGTTTCCCTTCACGAAAGATTATGCGAACAAGATTCGAATCGATCGATATTTAAGAAAAAAAAAAAATGGCGTGAAAAACTGACATAATTGGAAATAACTGTGTCGCTATAAAAAATGGATAAATAAGAATCGAGAATGGACTCGTATCGAAATTTAATTAGAAAATGAAAAATATTGGATAACAGCAGTATTAAAATTTAATTCTGCTCGATGAAAGTTGATTATACTGATTGTATACATATACTGATTATACATATAAATATCCAAAAAAGATAGATCCAAATTTTGCATTCACGGAATAACGGTATCGAAACACTTAATTTTACAATTGGCTCGCCTCAAAAAACTCAAAAAACGATTGTAAGAAGGAACAGTTTAATGAAATAGTAAACTCGAAAGATGAAACACAAATTCTGCATTCATGGAACGGTATTGAAATTCTTTTTGAAGAGCAAAATCGTTTACACGATCGGGAAGAATCCTTACGCCATATATCAGTTGTTCAACTTTTACCGCACAGTTTCGTTTGGGTGAAACTCGAACAATGAAACGAACGCCGCGACAACGACATTGGCTATCAGATAAGGAGCAAAGAACTTTATTACACCGCGTTATGAATCGGCCCCCCCGCGAAAAATAAACAATAGACACGCGTTGTTCGAGAAAGGTTATCGCCGCTGTAAGAACACAATACGAGACATCAGATAAGATGCACGGCTGCATAGACGCTGCCGTATGATCCCTGATTATCATACATCTCGGGGAAGATTTGCCATCTTCATCGAGGATCAGCCTACGAATCCCTCTCTATCGTTCTTGGAACGATATTTTGCTCTCGGTTGATCGATCGAAACGCGTGGAAATCGTTCGATTCTTTGTCTCAAACGTTACTATAAAATTAAAATGCATAGAATTTTATTTCGCGTATTAACAATTGTTCCTCGAATACCGATTTAATTCGAAGAAATATTTTACGAGTGCATGAATTTGGAAAACGAGAATTCAGATTTTAATTAGGGAAAACGATTCTGATTTAATCAGCGTGCCAAATTTCAACGGAGTCATCAATCTGGAAGAAGATTGAATTCGATAGTCAATGAGTGAATCAAACCAAAATCGATCGAATCAAAATAATTTCGTAACAAGGGATACAGTGCGCCATTAATTCGAAATCAAACAGCGGATCTAACTCCATTCCCAGCGGAAATGAATAATGAATGCATGCAACATTTCGATGTATCTTCTGTCTATGATTATTATCGTTACGAGAATACAATACACGGGTATCTGATAAAGTTCTCGTTACCTCGTGGGCGAGGTTCGTGATATTTGATTATTATACACCTTATCGAAGATTTAATATCTTCTGTCCGTTTATCGTCGATCAATCGATCAATCACGATTCATTTATTCATAAAGGGATTTATTTATCGAGAAATTTTCTCTTCTCGCAAAATTCCTCCATTTTTATGATATTTGTATATTTAGAATCGAGGACAATCTTGCGACAAGCAACATCTGATATATCTTTATGATTATTTCAAACTAAGTAAAAAGAATTGCCTGTAAAATTAAATATTTCCACGTAATAAATTTTAATTTCATTTCTTTGCTAAATGAACAATAAAGCATACAATTTATTTATTTATTATATATATATAAAATGATCTTGTTCCTTTTTTATGAATCATGTACACTTAACTCTGTTATATAGAATTTTTTTCTCAACTTAATATCTTACGTCGCTATATCGTATTAATCTCATGGTTCACGTTCCTCAATTATAATCATTTACACGGAAAGGATCAATTTCATCGAATCCTTCCTTCCACGTCCCACGTGCTTACGATTTCCGCGAAATATACACGATTAATTATTTCAGAGAAGGGCACGGATCGTTTGAACGAAACGGAATCGCATATTCGAAAAATGATAATCATATGACGAAACGGTATCGCAAAATGCATCTGTACGCGGTTGCCATTCCCATCGCCATTGAATTTTTTATGGGATATGAAATAATTCTTCAAAATGATGCAATGAAAATAACGCCGTAGGCGAGTATGCCTCGGTAGCCATTCGCTTTCAAACCGTCGATGAAAAATTTTAATTGAAATTTGCCCGAGGATAATTTGCAAATGGCCGAATAATGAGCTTGTCAATCGGGACTTGATGTTGCTTCTTTGAGCAGACGAACAGAATTCATAATAAAATATGTCATTTATATGTAATTTTACAGTAACAGTAATGTCCATTTATATGTATATATATATATATTTTTTTTTTTACTGCAATTTTTTTTGTTTTAACGTTGTTCGATGACATTTCGTTTAAATGATATTGTCGTTGTGTTAATAAATATTTATACTTATTAAAATTTAATTATTTCTTCGTTTCATCGTGAATCACAATTTATTTTAAATTACTAACCATCGAAATTGAAATAAGATAAGGTATAGAAAAATTTTTATAATTCTCTCGTTTCATTTTTATTAAAAATTTATCAACCATATTAAAAATTAAAGATAAAAGAGAACATATCTGTAAAGTTTTCGAATTTCTTTTTTATCAATTAAAATGATTAAATGGATTCACGCTTATCATAGTATTCCAACACTTTGCACGTTTTGCATCTTCCAGCAACGTCTGGGATCTCTTTTTCAGGTGACGAAATCACGGTTTTCGATAAAGAAGAGATCCATAACCAAGGTTTCCCCCATCTAATTACAAGAACGTTTCCACGAACAATCGTGTGAAACGAATGCATTGGAAAACAACAAACAGGGGGTTTACGTCACGATGACATTAAGGAGATGTATGCTTACACGTGGCACACAATTAAGAGAGCGAATGCGATCGAATCGTTGGTTGTGCATCGAATAATTCGAATCTTCTCTCCCCCCCCCCCCCATACACATAATTATATTTTCTGCCTTCGAGTTGACCCTTCAAAATACCGCGAGAAATCGTAACGAACCGTGACCCACGTCCACGTGCATCTCTAGTGATCCATCACTATCCACGATGATCACGGAGTTATGCGAAGGACGTTGATTCGCCATTAGACGGGCGATATCGTGCGCTTTCCGTTATTCTATCTCGCCTGGTCATCGAGATTTAACCGGACTTGGATTACGAGGATGCGCTTTTGCAATCGTATCGTATCGCATGCTATGTAAAATGATTTTTTTTTTTTTTGATTTTATTTTTCTTTAAAGCGTGTGAATACGCGTACTGTCGAGATTATTTTTTGAAAGTACTGAGAATAATTCTTGTGTATCTATTATTTATTCGTATCCTTAGGATTAGCTTTGAGATAATCAAGATTAATTTTGAATATGAAGATATCATGAGAACAGAAAAATTTGACAAATTTTTCATTGAAATGACTTTTTAGAAATTAATCTTTTATTATGAGAGAATCCAAGAATTCGTTGAAGAATAAAAAAAGAAGCTTAGACTCTGTTTTCGATCAATTTTAATGAATTTTGTATATGTTCGATCAAAAATAATTCGTAGAATTATGTAAAAATTTTTTTACAATGGATGAATTATAAAATATTTGGATTTTATGACAATGTATCTGTTGCGTAGATATTTTGGTTGGCAGAATTAAGATGTAAACAGGACACCGTTGAAATAATAGCGTTAAATGCGCAATTCAGCCACGGGGAAAATAAAATTCCGATGTCACTGACTTTTCCTTCTTTTTCTTCCTATTTTTCTTTACTCTTATATTTTCCTCTTTTGCTCTCCCCCGTCTCTGTGTCATTTTTCTGCTTGTCCCATTTTCTTTCTCGTTTATTCCTTCTATAATTTCTACCTCGAATTCCCCTCCCCTCCCCCCTTTTTCTTTTATACTATTTATCCAATTAATTGAAATTACGTTCAACGCATTTATTTCGTACGCAATTACATACTTTCATAGCTGAAATATAATAATTTAATTTTAAATAATAAATAAAGTTAAAGTCTAAAATAATAACGATATACAATATATTTTCGTTTTTAGAAAGAATTTTTATTGTTCTCTATCTGGAAAATCGTATTTCCATAAACGAATAAATATATTAAGCAACTGTTGAGTTAATGGCGTCACGTGGCGCTAGTGTCGCCACACGTATTAAAACCAGGATCATTAAATGAATTTCCTTTTTATACAAAATATCTTTTTCTCTCTATTATCTCATTTCGTTAAATCGATATCGATCGACTCCAAATAACGACTCTCTCGAACCGTGAAAAAGGTGACAATTCTCGATGCGTCCTCAGGTCCAACGCCGAAATGGAAGAGCCTTGGGGCGGGATCCTCTCGCAGCGGTGTTCCGTGATACCTTAACGTTTGATTTATGCCACGTTCGCTTAACTCCGAACGACAGGATAAAGGGGCGAGGAAAAGGGATACCTGCTGCCTACTCTGCCATTGTCCGATGATTTACGCCCGTCCTATTATCGTGCCAAGATTTCTGGCAACGTTGTTGTCTCCGCTCCTCGTCCTCGTCGAGGTACGAAACCACGAGACCATAACGGCGAAGGACGAAGAGAAGGTTGGGGAGGGGGTGGGAAGGGTTTATGGGTGAAATCGCCGCGAGAAAGCAAACCGCTTGTTGAGTGATTATGACTTTAAATGGACTCTAAAGAGGTCCTAATGGCGTAATTATACCGGGCAGGCTTCATGGAAATTACGTTTAAATACGTATGCGGAACGCCTTCTGGTTTTCACGACGTTTTCACTCGGTTTGCAGCTGTCCTTTTCACTTGTCCGTTCCTTACGTTCCTTGTGCTTTCTTTTTGTTTTCTTTTTTTGTTTATTCTATTGTTTTTATAAATTATCGTGTCGATAAGATTAACCAACAATTGAGTCGGATCGATGTTTTATAAGTTTTGTATTTTTTAGGGGATGAGATATTCGAAACTGCTCGAAATTGAAGAGAGAAAGTTACGAAATTTTAGATTTTTAGAAAATTTAATTTTCTGAGAATAAAATATCTTTATTTTTTCTTTCTTTCTACAAAATTTAGATTTCGACCTATCCTAGTATTTCTCGTTGGTTTTTGTTCTACATTAAATAGCAAATCGATTAATTTCAATCATTTTCAAGCGGAGCTCTGTTGTTGTCAACGTAAGCAGTGTATTGATTGCGAGTTTAGCTTAATTACACTCATATCCATACAATACACTATTGGATAGTGTCAAGTCGCTTTGATCCTCCATAATTATGCGACGCAAATCCGCTACATCAATTAAGGATTAAACCAGTCACGACATGATTTAGATGTTGAGCTGATATCTCAATTCAGTCGCCACGTTTCTTAGTTGGATTAATTTCATTTAATCTTTATTCCATTTATATTATTCCATTTCATTTTTGGCTTTTTTCGGGGATAAATTTTAAGTGTATTCGTGTGTTGAATATTCGGTTCGTTGTTTCGCGATAGATGGGAGGGGGGTTTCGGGATTAGAAAGATGGGCGATGCTCGTCGAAGGGAATCAAAAAAAAAAAAAAAAAAAAATGGTGATTTCTCATTCTGACAGAGTTGATTTGTGGAGATTGAAGAGTATTATGCAGTTTTATGCCCTGCAACTTTTCCTCGATGCCCCGTATGTTCCTATCCTAGTGTTTTCCATTTATTTATGTCGTCCTTTATGCGACGGACGATCTGTTTCTATTATTGAATATTATATCTGCATGCAACGTTAACTCAGGGAAGTGTATTTGTGCCATTCAAAAGCCAAATTGATCGACTCCATCAATACTAATCATTCGATTTCTAAAAACCAATACATATATATATATATTGATATTAAAAAGTTCAAACGTTTTCAAAATATTCAGAGGTGCATTAAAATTACATTGATTAAAAAGATAATAATCGATATAAAATTGCAATTTCGAAGTTGTTTCATCGTACTCTCGCCACGATTAAAAGCATTAACTTTGTTCAAATTTCGTAAAATGAATCCTTTCCAATACATCTATCGAAAGGACATAAATAGATAAATGTGTAATAACGTAGCCATTAATTTGTTTGCTATGTTTTATTAAGAATCTCTCAACCAAAAAAAAAAAAAAACGATATTTCCTCGTTGCTTTCACTCGCAAATCCGAAATTTGTCCCTTTTATGGACGAAGAACAAGACGATCGAATGGAAAATGACGAATGCGGCGACGAGAATGGAAAGAGAAAAAAGAAAAAAAAGAAAAGAGGAAAAAAATCTCTTGACCAAAGGGGTACATTCGAAACGGATTACCAGGATGCTGATGGGGGCGTCCCGCAGTCGAGCAGGGTGCAAAGAAACAGAGAGGACGAGCGCGAAAATATAGCGCGATCCCTTTCATTTCGGTTTTAATGGAAAAAGGTGAAAATTAAAATCCGCAAAATGAAAATGGCCGGGATGGAAGACGAGGAGAGGAGGGAGAGGATCGAAAAACGCGTGGCCACGGCGAGGGGGTGGAGGGATCGATGGATAAAACGGGTGGAAAAGCTCGTGGACGAGGCCGAACCGAATTATTCGAGGAGTGACGTAGCCTGGAACGAGATGGAAATGGCAAGGAAACAAGATGGAAATGGAGAAGGGTGGAGAGGGATGGAGAGAAAGAGAGAGAGGGAGAGAAAGAGCTCGTTCGTTAATTGGCGGCGCTAATTAGTGGCGAGGCGTCGTCTCGAAAGCCCATTCTCGTACACCTGTATTACGGTTTATACGGTGCAACAAACGAACGAAATTTCGCGTGCGTGTACAGGGTGTCCCGTTATTCGTGAAACAGCACCTGGCCGAGAAAGGCGAAAAAGGATAAATGAATTTTTCGGTTCGATACGAATTAATTAATTATAAGTCAGGTCAGTGAATAAGCTTTACAATCGAGGAATCGTATATAATATTCTTGAAAATTATATTTTTAAACAAAATATATGTAATCCATCTTATCTGTAATTGCATGTTTTACAAGTTCGATTTGCTCGAAAACGAAAAATGCCTCGAATGGAAAAATTCTTTTTCTCTTTCGTCGTTTGTTTCTAACTGAACCATGAATAATAAGACACCCTATAGAATTGTATCTTATCCATAATTACATTGCTTTCCAAGTTTGATTTACTCGAAATCGAATGGAAAAATTTTTTGTTTGTTTCCACGAGGAATCCTTCTCCTGTCTAACTGAACCACACTGAATAACAGGACACCCTATAGAATTATATCTTATTTTACATTGCTTTCCAAGTTTGATTTCCACGAAATCGAATGGAAAAATATTTCGTTCGTTTTCACGAGGAATCCAATTTCATCCACGAATAACAGGACACCCTGTATATTCACGCCGTGTAATCCCAAGGCAGGCAGCGATAACAGTGCAATGGAATATTACCGCATTCGTAAACGAGCATTCAAAAACGTTGTTGCGCGTGGATCCAAGCACGGATAATTAGTCGTTCGAACGTTTCTCGTCTTTCACCTCGTTTCTCGTTTCCTGTTCCCCGCGACGAGACGATGACGCTCGAGTAATTAGTTTCGCGCGGTCCAACGGCGAGAAGAAAGGGAAAGAAGAACGAAAAGGAATCATAGAAGGCGAGAGAGAGAGAGAGAGAGAGAGAGAGATCGGTACCTCGCGACACCCAATGCTCGAACGACCGTAGGCTTTATCGTCGACCCATCGTCATCCATGATTAATTAGTATTAATTAATTAACGGAGCGGCTTCGATCGGGCCCTCGGTGTATGCAAATGACTATGCCACGATCTCTGCCACGGTCTGGTTCAATTATTTAAAAATGCTGATGGAACGAAACGTGGTGGGAAAACAGTGCGCCAGATTCCGTCATTTTCATTTTCTCTCTCTCTTTTTCCCTCTCTGTCTCTCTCGGTTCTTTTGATTTATTCTTGGTTCGTTTTCAAGGATAATTGATGATTTTGTCGAGGGTTGTTTTAGTTATTTAGACGAGTGGAATTTGATTTTGGAGGAATTGGGAGGTGATTAGGGATGATTAATTGCGTTTGGTTTAATGGATCCGGGATTGGGGTTACGACTGATTCGATCCGAGATTGTAAGATTAAGATTGTAAGTGGTGGATTGTTGCAACTGGTAATGTTCGAACGTAATTTTCGATTAAAGAATTTAGAATCGTCGAAAGTTGGAGAGTTTTGACAACATTTTAATTAAAATAAATCTGATATTGATATTACGAAAATTATAAAAATATATACGAAGTTAATTAAAATATGGAATTATTAGGAAGAAATTCGGTGTAAAGATTCCTTCCATTTATAAGTATGTACGAATAAATATTTTAAATGTGTTTGTTTTTCATTTCTGAAAAACAATTTCACATTGAAACTTCATTATGCAGCTATTCCAAATTATATTGATTTAGTAAATACATATTTGCATGTCTAAAATTTGATGTTTAAATTAATGATATACGTATGCCGTTAAGTGATGAAGGTATGATAAATTGACTTTGATTTGATGGGTCTAAATGAGGCTCAGGTTTATTTGCAGAAGTAATGTTTAACTTGAGATTTAATTGACAGACTTCATATATACATTGAAAGGTATATATACCGGGTCCGTACCTGTTTTAGACGTGTTCTTAATGACGTATGAGTATACATTCCAAGTGTGTCTACTCGTATTCTCTCGGTACTTCTAACTGCTACTATTTTAAAAATTACACTCGACGAAGTGATAATGATATCCGAAATAAGATAGATTTTCCGTCTATTTATATACGTATTTCTTTTAAAAAATAAAACGGATTAAATAATCTTCTTTTCTCGTACAAAAATATATATTGAAATTTTTCAATCGATCGTAAATAATAATCTTCATTTGTTAAAAAATATTTTAATCTCTTTCTGTTCCAGGTAAAGTAATTCCAGACGAACCGGTATACGCGATCTGATCAATCTGTTCAAGACTAAGATCCTTCTTCGTTTGAAAAAGAGTAAATTATTATAAAGTTTGTTATCGTTCTTTCTTTTCGATTTACAGATTCATTTTACTTTTCAATTCGTGCCTGTACCTTCTTATTCGATAAATTTTTCGTTCAATTAGAATCAGAAGAAAATTTACAGAAGAATCGTCCCCAATGTTCCCCAATCGAGAATAATTGAAAAAAAACGAAACGAATAAACACGTGAAACAGGACTCGTTCTCGAGTGGACAAAGCGGCCTTTTCCGCTCGCTCGGCGAGATACTAGCGTGCAGCGGCGTGTGTCGGTCAGGTATTGGCCAATTGCGCGGCTGAATCGCGAACAGAGGGACGTGTTTGATTTAACGGAAGTCGATTAGCGGCGACCAGATGAATCACGATCGGCGGCCAGAAACAACACGTGTTGCTTGAAAGCAAATGTATGTTAGCGGCCGATCGGTCGCCGTGCTTTTTCCTCGCGAGCGGCGAAAGAAGGTAGAAAGAGAAAAGTAATCACGGGGGCCGCGAACCAACTGAGTCATCGTCGCTCACGAACTCGCCTCCGGTTTTAATATATTTATCACGATGTCGAGCAAAGGTCGCCTCGCCGACAAAGTATGCGGGTGACAAGGCGATCGAGATCGAGGAGCGTGTTTCGATCGTGCTCGCTTTGTGGAAGATTCGTGCATTTTGAAATGGATTCGAATGGAGGATGAATTTGATGAATAGAATTGTTGTTAATTATCGTAATACGCGTAAAAATAATGATTGTATTTTTTCAAAGATCAATCGATAGGATTGTAAAAGAAAAAAGAAGGATTTTATTTTATTTTCTTTTTTTAAAAAATCGATAGAAGAAATGCAATTTTATATATACGTGGATTTGCAAAAGAAATTGATTGAACAGAACGAAGATATCAAAAGGAATGGTATTTGTTTCGTTTACAATTGAAATTTAAGTTCGCTAAGATTGCTTATTAATTTCCCAGACAGGGAAATATGCATTAGGAAAGACGATTCTATTCAAATGGATCGACGATTAGCCATGGAACTCGCGGGAAACAGCGATTTCGTAATAACGATTGAAACCCTTTAATAGCAACAGCAGCCGCAGAATTAGCGATAATATGCAGATGGCCTAGCATCCGGATTAGTAGAATAGTCGAAGGGAAGGTGCATGTACAGAAACTGATAATAACGCCGAATTCTAAATCCTATGTACACATAGCCACCATGTTCATCCAAACACATTTATAACAATTGCTTTAATAGTTTCAAATAATTTTTAAAAAATTCAAAAATGATTTCTTAATAACGTTTGAGGAGTGAACAGATAGAGATGATAAAAATGGAGAAATGCGTAGATAGATAAATATAATATATTTGTTACAACTAGTTATGATCACGTGGCGCTAGTGTCGCCTCACCGATCGCCATATCACTTTGTTCAATTCTTGATACCTCGATGTTTCTTTTTTCATCATCTCGAACCACAAACACACGAACGACATTTAAACACAATTGACAAAGCGTATAAGAGAACGAAGAATATTGAAAAAATAAAATAAAATTAAAATTCTCTTTATTCTCACGGTTAATTGGACGTCTCGGGACCGTATCTCAAGGCCAGGCGATAAGGTTCTCGGAAAGCTGCCACGTGGCAATCCGCTGTAAGGCAAGAATTCCTTCTTTTATTTTCTTCGTCTTCTTCTTCTTCTTCTTCCTCTTCTTCCCAGCAAAAACGATGCGATATCGGGAGAGAGAGAGAGAGAGAGAGAGAGAGAGAGAGAGAGAGAGAATACTCGAGGTATTATTAAATATGCTGTAACGACTCGTTTGAATTATGAGGTACAAGCCGCGAATTGGAAGCGTGTGATCTATCGACGGTAAATAAAGAAGTAAATACGAAGGAGGCTGAACAACGATATCGCGATCGATGATCTGCTATATATGTATATATCCAGGTGCCTCGGTTAAACCAGAACGGGTCCGTTTCTTTTAAATATCGAGTAAACGGCTATCTCTCTCTCTCTCTTTTTTCTCTCTTTTTCTGCGATCGCCCGCGTTTCCAGCGTTGTTACCTGCCTCCTGGGCTTGCGTTCGGTTGTTCCCTATTGTGATCCTGGCCCCACTCCCGCGATAACTGGACGTTTAATGAACATTAAGATAACGATTGAAAATAAAGATACCGCGAGTGCAAGAGTACGATACGATACACCGAGTATACTATCGAGCAAAAGTATGGTCGTTCAATTTGAGATTGGCAAAAATCGATATTTCGAAATTTTATTACAGTAAAAATCAATTTGTACGAATATTCTGTTAAAAGTAGTTCGTGTATTTTATAAATTATTAATATATCAGTCTCTGATTGTAGCAGAGATTCTTACAGATAATTGAAATAACAATTCAAACGAACGAGGATCCACTACTAGCATCTGATTGTTTGCATTTAAGTTTCTATTACCTCAACTGCAATAAATTGGAAATATATTTTGCACATTCGATTTAAAATAAACTAAAGAATCGAGCATTAATTGTCCCTAAATTTGTATTATTCTCTGATAGAACGACTTCGTAACGCATTTTTTTTTTCATCTTGTAGAATTCTAATCCGACTTTCTCTGATATTAAATATTACGGAACAAGTTATTCCAAACTTTTGATCGGCAGTGTACGTTGTACGTAACGTACATACACACGGGATTGTTCGTTTCGAAGATACAACTCTAGATTTTTAGAGCGGGGAATAGCACGAGTAATGATGTTAACGAGTCACGGTTCTTTTTTTTCCACGACCAGCTTGGGAAGCTGGGCTTTGGGAATTGGTGAGAGGAATATATGACATTTCGAAGCTGATGTTGCCGCGAACGAACAGGTGGAATAAGGTTAGCGGAATCGTATATTCGTTTTTAAAATATTTTCCTACTTTCTTTTTACTTTATTTTTCTTTTAAGAGGAAAAATCATTAATTTTTTCCTTTCTTATTCAACAAATAAATATAAAATAAATAAAATAGAATAACATGAAATAGAATACTGTGATATTGTCAATCGAAATACTGGAAAATAATTGCATTAATCCTTACTCATTGAACGCAAATAAATAATTTTGCACTCGAAATAAAGTGATACCAAATAATTAAGCCACGAATCACGTTTCTCCGTCTTATTGACACAACGAACTCCTTATTAACACCTCGTCTATCGATTCGCAAAATCGAATTCACAAATCCGATCAATATTATCACGATCAATCCGGCGACTTCATTTCGATCTCTCGAATAGAGAGAGAAAGAGAGAGAGCCACGCACGCGCGACAGGAAGAGAGAGAGGCGCGTGGCGAACGCGGTTGGAAGAGGCACGCGAGGAAAATAACGGCGGGCCCGGGTTCGGAATAGAGATCTTCGGATCGGAAACAGAAGTGGACGGCGAGTTGGACGGATCGCGATCGATGATCTCTCCTTTCCCGGTGCCGGCCTCTCGGGGCAACACGTGTTGCTCTCGGGTGTTGTTGCTCGGCTCGGCTCGCCCCACGTGTGCGTGCACCATTTGCATATTATAACGATATCGATATGGCGGCACGTTAATACCGGTGTCGTGGCGCTCGCCGTATAAGCGGTGGCACACCTGCGCGGCATCCGGTGATTGTCCTCCTTCTCTCTCTCTCTCTCTCTCTCGCCTCCCTCTTTTTTTCCATCCGCGCGTCTCCTCGACGAGGGAGGCGATCTCTGGCCGTCAGAGATTTCGACCGCGTGGAGAAGTTTGTTGAGAATCGTTTGGGGTTGAGTATATTGTGTTGTTGTTGTTGGGGAGAAATTGGTGGAAGATGATGTGAGAGGGGTTGTTGGTGGATGATCAGTATCTTCGGGATAGATAGATTGTTTTTTAATGTGTAACATGTAATGTGCGTGAAATTTATCTTCTCTGTATCATAGAATGTTTATTATGGAATGGTGTAACGGAATATTTGAGTATAATAATTTTCGCTCTTATGGAATATTGGGGAAGTTGAAGAAGTATGTGTGATGATTTCTTGAGAATTGTAATTTTATCTGTATCTTGACAATAATCTTCATAGGAAAATTGACAAAAGATTTTATCGTGTTTACTTGTAATTTGTAAAATTTATTAGTTGAATTTGTATATTTATTCGTTTTGAAATTTTATAGCCGAATATCTATCTTAGAACATTTGATTATTAAATTAGGAATTAAATTATATAATAGATTTTATGTTTATTAATAATCATAGAGAAATAAATATATAGGATGTAATTTAGTTAGCACAAGTCTATGGATTAGATCTTGGAGGATATGTAACGAGACATAGTGATTATCTGTTGCAATAGATCGAATCCTTGGAATATATATAGGGGCGGATGTGTAACTTGACAAATACGTATTGGAATCTCTTCGATTTGATTTGCTCAAATATATAGCAGGAGATTCAATTACAAAATCAATCACGAATGCCATTTAAGTAATCGTCTTAACTCTGTGTTCATTGCCTTGACTTACGTGTATAGATTTGTTCTCCTATGGATATCATATATATATATATAAATTAAAACACGATTTCTAGTCACACAATTTTTTTTCAATATTTTGCAATATTGCATTCAACATTCTCTTGAAATTGAAACTTCAAATCTTTCACAAAACCGAAAAAATTAATTTTACGAAACATTTTTCATTTCGACGTGAGGGGGAATTAAAATCAGAATTTCTTCGAAAGATATGACGGTAAAGAAAAAAGAACTCTCGTAGCATCGTTCAAACGCAAACTCGTAACCGATTTTACATCTTTCGAGTCGACGATTACGCGTAAAAAATCGTATACCCCATAACATGATCGACGCTTCCTAAACATCGTTCCCAGCGGGTCGTCGATCAGGGTGGCTCTTCCCAAGAGCGAAGGGTTGGGTTAACCAAGCCTCTTTCGTATTTGGCCGAGCTCAGCGGGCGACCCGTTCACCGACAAAAGCCAAAATTGCGGAGCATTAGTCAAACATCGCCACGCCGTAAACCAAAACCAGCCGCCCGATTTCCCCTCCCCAAACTTTCGCCCCCTCTCTCTCTCTCTCTCTTGTTTTCGGTCGACTCGAATCGTTCTCTTTCGCTCTCGTCCGTTGGAATATCTGACCACCTGGTGGCAGAAAGAGACTGCGGATGAAGCTATCAATAATCGATCGAATACCCTTTTGTACATCTTGTATATTAGGGTGAAGGAAGAATCGAAGTTTTTTTTTCAATAGAGGAGAGAAATTATTCAAATAATTATTTAAAATTTAGCTTAAAACGCTCTGTCCTAATTTCCACTAACAAATGTTCGAAATACTATTCTATAAAAAAGAAAGAAAAAAAAAAAAGAACTCGTCGAAAGTGGAATCGTGATGTGGAATTTCTTCTCATCGATCTCGGCTCCTTCCCTCGATTGGCCACGTGCTGGTCATCGTTTCACGAGCGATATTACCCGGCCAATTTGCGCCTTACATTGTTCACGAGCGTCACGAGCGTGTAATTAACGCGCGTGTCGAGGCGTGGGCCGGAATATCATTAGCGGCCACGGGCTATCTCTACGAATTGGAATAAATCCGATTACAACTGCTGTCTGTCCACAACTCCGGCTGTTTTATCGGCGAGAAAAAAGATTTATTTCGAATTCCAATTGGAATGGAGGCCAGATATAAGCCCCCCTCCGCCTCCAAGATTTATCCTCAAACGCGTCAAACGTTCCTGCTTCTTTTATCGTAAAACACGGTTTCCTTAAGCATTAGCTATTGTCATGCTAATTACACGTTCGAGCCACGTCCGATAAAATACACCGCTCGACCAATCGGAATGGATCAGAAAATGGATGGAGAAAAATCATGGTTCGTGTTAAACGGAGAAACACGAGTGTCGTTCCGTTGTTGAGTTTTTTTTCCTTTTCCTTTTTTCTTTTCTTTTCTTTTTTTTTTTTTCGCCTCCCTTCCCTTTCTCTTTAAAATGGAGAACGCGGATAGATCTGGTCGTAAATTACGTTTTAATAGCTGTTGCAGAGCTGTTGAATGTTAACGGATAACGGTAGGTGTTTGAGGTGTGCAAGGACGGTGTTCTTATTAATTGTACGACGCGAGGTGTTTACGCGGACCGTTAATTTATTAGATTGTTGCCGGTGATTAATGCGTCATTCCTGTTCGACCGAGTCATCGCTGATAAGGCGAGCGTGATAAGGCGAACGTTACAATGCGTTACAGCAGCGTTGCGTCCCGAGAGTGTTTGATTTTTGATCGAGGAGCGGTGATTTAGACGGTGTTCAACGGAGGAACTGGTTAGATTTATCGGAAGATACTCCGCTCGTGTCCATTAGCTTGCGCTCGTTAATGGCTCGAAAGGGTTGGTTACTTATGAGATATCGATTATGCTTGAATTGTCGAATATATCATTATAAATGGAATCGAAGACGTTTTACGTTCCCTCGCCAGAAGATCCCTTTATCCCGTGTCAAGTTTCCATGCGTGTAATAATTTTCTGTAACACTGCTAACGAATATCAGAGAAAGCGTGCAATAATTTATTATATCACGAATTATGCAATGCGCTTTGGTGATGATCGATGGTTATGATTTCGTTCGTTCAATTTGGCAAGAATATTTAAATTTTCCGTGAAAATATACCGTGAATCAAGTATACGTTTGCTTGCTATGATATGATGAAATAAAAGGTAACAATCTATGAAATATACTCAATCGCTACGATTGTGAAACAATTTAACGTATTAGCAACAATATTTCCTATTCGATAATTCTCTTTGAATAAAAATCATCCGTCTCATCTTCACGTGAAAATGTACCACCAATTATCATCGATCACTAATCACCACCTTTAGCCACAGAAGAAACATTCTCTCCCTTCCTGCAACCGAATCGATCATCTCTTCATTATTGAAAAAAAAACCACCGTACCCTTCAACTCCGATTATTCAAGAATTTAAGAACGACACGCGTCTGGTTCGAGCGATCATCGAATTAAGTCGAAAATTCGAACGCGCGAAGAATTGTGGCGGGCGTGGTCGCGCTCGAACTCGAAATCCATGCACGTATGCACCCGAGTCGCATTACCATACTTGTCACCAGGCCCCGCTCGCATTATATTCGGCCGAGCGCGCCGAGTTTTCCCTACTTGGCGACTTCCGGTGTGCCAGCCTCGCTCCCCTCCCTTATTCACCGGTGGTGCATTCGAGATTGGAGGCGATAAGGATTCTCGCGAATAATGGAGATATCGCCAATTCCGTTCGTATCCAGCTGGATGATTTGGAATTGCCTGGACGATGGTGCGCTCTGTGCATCACGAGTGCTTTCGAGAATGGATGATATTCGAATATCGAGGTATGGTGGGAAAGAAATTGTACGACGATTATTTTGTTGTTTAAATTTTAAGTTTAACTTCGTTTAATCGCAGGTGTATGAAAATTGTTGAAAATATAAGATTTGTTGCTATTTTTCTTTTCAGATGAAAAATGAAATGATACAATGTGTGTTTTGATGGACCGAATAACGCGTCAAGGATTAATTTTTCTATCGAAAGAATTGAGGTTAAGTAGCTCGGTTCTTGATGATTCAATGATAGTTCTTTTAGTCAAAGTGTGGGCTGCGTTAATAAATATTGTAATCATCGGCAGAGATAGAAAACGAACTTGTTTTTCGCATATATTTCACAACGTGCCTCATTCGATAAATTTGTACATTCGAGTGTACTCGTGATGAAATATTGAATTAATTAGAAAACGGGAATTTCTTCACGTTTCAATTCACGCTTTTGCACGAAAAGCGAATTTTAATTGCAGATTGGATATTTCAGTGGGAATTTCATTATGGAAGTACTACTGGTTGTTCTTAGGAAAATGCGACGATCGATCGTAGTGTTTCTTGGTTAAAAACCCTGTTGATGCGATTCCATGAACAGCTAATGCTCGAACTTTCCTTCTTCGTTTCACGTCAACGAAGCCTTTTACTTATAACTCCTGACCTCCGGCGACGTGGCCGCCCTAACACATCCGGTAATCCGATTTACGCTTCACTTCCTATTTTATTTTCGTCCTCTCTCTTATTCTTCTTGCGTATTCTTTGGCGATATCATCGTCGAGATCAGTATTTAACGTCAATACTGCCAGATGTATTATCATTACTGAACGACATTGGATCGTGCCGTTTATAATTTTTCTGAATTCTAATCAAAGGTTAGCTACACTTTATCGTTGGCAAATTCGTCGCCACTCAGACACGGAGCATTAGTCATCTGAATCATTTTTTTTCTATAAAATTGTCGTTAATATTTATCAAGACATATCCAAAATTGCTTATATTTCGATCTTCCAAGATTACACAAGCCATTTCTTAAATAGATATTCCTAAAATCAATCGATACCGTTTATAATATTATTCGACTCACAAAATCATTAATCAAATCATCGATCCAATATTTCCAAAATTATTCATATACTGTCTCTCGTCACCATTATCGATAAATCGTCGAAAAAGATATCTGTACAAAAATAATTCCTATCAAGATTACTTAAATTTCAATGTTCCAAGACCACAATTTACCATTCCTTCCATATTCCTAAAATTTTCATTCCAAAATTAAAATATTTCCAATTATTCATATCCACTGTCTCTCGTCACCATCATAAATAATCCGTCACCAAATCGTCGAAAAATTATTCCTAGTATCCATCAAGATTAAAGATTAAATTTTAATATTCCAAGATCACACTTTACCATTCCTTCGATATTCCTAAAAATCATTCACGTTATTAATCTATACCACTTACAACATTATTCGCCAAATCATTGATCAAATCATCGATCCAATATTTCCAAAATTATTCCTACACTAATACCAGTGTCTCTCGTCATCACGCAGTCAAAGGGGCGCCGTTTCGTCAAAACGTCTACGCGGCTATTAGCCTTAGAGGATCCCAGCTCGGCGGCAATGTTTTATCCTAATGAGAACAACAGTCGCGTCCGATACGAGGCTCCTGGGAATCGGCCGGCTAGCGCTGATGAAGATGGTTGCGGAAAGGAGGCGAGAAGGGGTCGTTAAACTCTGGAGAGGCAAAGACAGATGGAAAGACGGAGGGGAGGAGAGAGGTTGGACGAGCACGACACCGGACAGTGGCCGATACACTAATTTAATTAGCAGGAAATGGACGAGCCGCCTGGCAGGATCTGTGCATAGATCCATCCAGTGCGTGTGCAACGGCATTAAATGCGTGGACACGTTTCACGGGAGGTGGCTCTTCGAAAGGGAGAGGCCGTGGAAAGGCATTGCACGATCTTACTCCGTTTGCATAAGCCGCCTATCCAACCCTCTCTCTCCCTCTCTCGTTTTCCCTCTTTGCGATAGCATCTGTGGAATCAACGATAATGAGATACGAGCGAAATTGGAATAGGATACGCGCCACGTCACGTTGCCACCTCCCTTCTTGTTACGTAGGAATGAGACGCGATGGATAGGTAAACGTTGTTCGAGAAATTTGTGAATTCTTGAAATAACACAGGATTCCAAGGTATCGTATACGAAATGAGGAGATTTGTAAAGATGTGTGTGAACGAGGATTAAATGTAATCCATAAGCGTAATTATTTGGGTAAGAAATTATTTATTTAGATATTTGCCGATTATTCTATTCGGAGAATTAATTAATCAACGTGCGTAATGCATGGATGATTCCTCGGGCTAAGGAAGGATCAAATGTCCATCCAGGATAAATTTATATATATGTGTGTGTGTGTGTGTGTGTGTACCTTCTCTATACGGGGGATATAAATATTAATGGGATACCTTTGATAAGTAAATAAGATCGAGGTTTATGTATTATGGATTAAATTAAGTTAGAGTAATTGAAGTTTATATTATATTCACGCGCTGAAACGAGATAAAGATAGGTATATATTTAAGCGAGATGTAAATAGAAGCATTTCGTTCAAAAGAGAATGGACAGAGAGAGTTTCGTTTTAAAAAATATTCGATTTTAAGTTCTATTAAAATTTCGAATCTTTCTTCTCCCGATTCACCTCTCAAAAATATTACACTTTAAATATTCATTTTCTCCAATTATGGGACTACTTGACTATAATAAAAGTCTAGTCACGTTTTGAAAAAGATTTCTTCCATGCGTGTCCACAATAACGCTCTCGCGTGAAAATAAAATAAATAAATCGCGTTAAATATTCATCGTAAACTGAAATGAAATGTACGTACTCGATCACAGGATACGAATTCACCGTTATGAATAAATAGGGAGAAGAAGAAAAAAAGAGAAAAAAAAAAAAAAATCACGAAACGATTCATTTCGACGTAGTTGATCGGTAGCTATCGGCTATTGGTCAAAACATGGCAGTCAGACTCGGGCAGTCAGAGGTCGTTCTGCAAAACGATGATATCTGTTATCTAAGATCGACAGGAAGAAATTACTCAAGAGGATGACAGTGCGAGGAGTTCACTATTATATTTTATTAAAGGCGAATCGGGATCGAAGATCGTAGATAAAAGGATGAAATGCCGTGTTCGAGACAATGATAGAGAAAGAGAAACAAAGAGAAGGCGGAATATGGTGCTCATATATCGCGTCTTATGATCACGAAACCTCCTCGATCACGTTTCCTTTCCCGTACCTCGATCTTTTCCCGATACCACCTATCGATCGTACCTCGATTTTTCTTCCCTCGCGCGGACACCTGCATTTCTGACGGGATGAAGGCCAATGGTAATCCCACACCGAATCGTATTATATCGATATTAAGTAATTCTATCCTCGACGAGTAATTGTTTAAAATCTATCTACATTAACTTCTTTAAATTACACGAAATTAATTTTAAAAGATGTAATTCAACTCTCTTCGTGGGACGAGAATTTGTCGTTAACATTCGGAACGAGAAATATAATTTTTCGGAATATAATTTTTAAAACTTAAAATGTAAACAGACTCGTGTTGTACGACGTAATAAACGAGTATATCAGAAAGGGTACACGATGAAAGTTGTTAAATATCAATTTTTTAAGATATTAAAAAATTAAGTATCCAATAAAACGGGCATGCGTTTCGTCGCCATTTTCAGGCAAGGCGCGAGCGGATATATATAAAAGCAGCGTATAAGGAGCATACGCGAGACAAAACGGAAGCCATAAAGAGGCGTTGGTTTCCCATTAAGGGGAGGCGAAACACGCCGGTCGCGTTCGCGGAAAAAGCATAAAGACGATAACCAATGGTAATTGAATGAACGATTACGCGCGATAGTTAGGACGAATAAATTGGCGGGATAATCATCAGCATAAGAAGCCGCAACTAAGTGAAATACGCGTGGCGGTGATGGCGATAAAAGGGTAAAATCCTCCGAGGAGGGAAGAGAGAAGGCGACAGCCGTATATGGCGTGTTCCTCGAAAAACATGAGCGTGTATTAACGCGCCAACGGAAGAAATGCTTTATGAATACTTAGAATTGATTCGTGAGAAGTCGTAAAATTATGGCCGGTTATCTGACTTCCCGCAATTGAATAATGTAATGATTCGAATGTCTATGGAATATATAATTTCAGTACAGCAAAGTGATACATTATCAAGATTTTGTCTCAATTTTTCTCTTTGATCATTTTAAATTTATGACACTACTAGTGTTGTACTCTCTGTATAGTTTTTTATTATAACAGAATTATATTTTCAAAAGGAAAATTTTGACGCAAACAGAGGGAATAATTTTTTATCTCGAAATTAAGAAAGTTTCCATAAGGCTTTTACGGAAATTATCAACTTACATTGTATTCATTGATCTATATTTTTCCTGGAAATGCGCACTATGCGTTTCCTCTAGGCGAACGATTAAATGTTGTCTTTTTAGAGACGATACATCTGGAATGAAAAGTCGTAAAACGGATTTTAAAGGATAAGATTCCACTCTTCCAATGATCTTTCGCTCGTTGATCGAGAATTATTATTCTCGGTATTACAGCTTCTTTCAAATTCTTCCTAGCTTCAAATAAGATTTATATTTCAGCGTATCGTGCGCATTTCTATAGAAAAATTTGACAGAATAGAATATAATATAAATAATCTTCTTTCTCCGTAAATTTGATTTAAAACTCTGCAATTTTCGAATCCTCCCCCTCTCGAAATATTAATCACGGCAAGGAAGTCAATTTCATCGATCTCCCGTCTCGACCGACTGATTTTTCTCAATTTAAATTCCCCCTCCTCCCCTCTCCGACCATATAAATCTCTCATCACGAGGGTACAACGTCGAGAGAGAGAGAGAGAGAGAGAGAGAGAGAGAGAGAGAGAGAGGAAAGGAGAAAAAGGAAAAGAAAACGCGAAACGAAACTACCGTCTCATCGTTACGTTCTCTGCCCATCCTCGCCACCATCAATTTCCCATTAAAAACACAACAACAAACACACCTATCTATCTACCCACTTATCCACCATTACAAGTTCCATCGCGCTTGTTACATCGCGATACGAGATATTGTTCGAATAATATAATTCCAACCGTTTCAAAATGAAAAGGATAAATAAATAAAGAGTAGAAAGTAAAACGAGGGAATATCGAGACGTCTATCGTTGCGTGTCCTAAACGCAATTTTTTTCGAAAGGGAAAACAAAGAGAGAGAAAGGTGATGGCCACCGATATCGAGTTTAAGAAGGACGCGAATATTGAAACTTCTAAACGCGGTTTAGAATCGTTTATATTCGTGTTACAGGGAGGCTTGATGCAGGTAGTCATTAGGCCTCGCTATTCGCATGGATCCCGTGCCTCGGTGTTTTCGTGTTTTTGCACGAGCGATAAGCATGCAGACAGAGAGAGAGAGAGAAGAAAAAAAAAGAGGAGGAACTCGATTGCCGTTGCACGTATATGGAATCTGTAATTCGTCCGGTACTCTGTGATTCGAAAGGCGCGTTTCACCGGTGCTAAGAAGCGGCGATCCCGAAGTGGCGCGTTAACCCCTCGTGAGCTATTACGGCGCGGGTAAGGAGGAGTTTCGATTCGAGACAGTGGCCTGGTGCCTGGTTTTACTTCGATTCTCGAGATTCGTGCGCGTTCGCGGAGAATGCATCTCTGAGAAATTGCGCGTGATTCGCTTTCTTTCAGGGATTGATTTGATTCCCTTATGGGAGAACGGGAATTGACCAAGTGGAAACTTGGTCTTTCTCAGCAGGTTTTTTAATACACAGGGTGAATAGATCTTACGGGCGAGATGAAATTATTTGAATTGAATTTTGTGTATTATTACATTTATGGATAGACGTAATTTTTTACGTAGTAGTAAAAAATGCGATGAACGGTTTGGAATTATTAAACTTATTTCGATCACGTATGAGCTTATGCAATGCTCGAGTTTTCTATTCGAGTTTGATCGTAGAAAGTTATTAGTTAGAATTTCATTTTTGTCAATTGTAAGAGGTGGATGTATATATTTTTTATTCATTTTTTAGTATATGTTAATTCTTAATCAACATTTGTTGATTATTTTATTGCAACTTCAGATTGGACTAATTCTTAGAAATGGAATAGTTAGATCGATTTAGGAATCAGTTAAAAATCACTATTGTTGAACGAAAATTTTGTTAAATTTTTAAAATTTCTAAATTTATAAAAGTTCACGCGTACTTTAATTATTCATTGCCCCAATATATCCGTCTCACTTTACTAAGTCACAAAAATTTTCTTTTGAATCACGGTATACTCCAAAATAAAGACTACCGATTTCTTTCAAAATTTTCACGAAACTGAAAGAAGATATCGTTCAACGGGAAGGAAAACTTAACGACCCGTGTAATCCGAAAAACGGAAAAGCGAGGACGAAACGAAAGGGTCGGTGTCGCTTCTTCCACTCCGTGGAACAATTCTCCTTCTCCTGTTCGATCAACAACAGTCGGCACGCAGAAGAAGCGAGAAACGCACAACACGGCTGAAAGTGCATTCCGGTGTTTCGGAGCGACAAAGCGGAATTATGCTTTTCGTCCCTGCTTCCGGTGTTTCTCCGTGGCCGCGATCCCATTCGAGAAAATAATTAAGGCGCAGCCAGATGTCGAGGATGATAACGGGCAAGCTTTTTCACGCGAACCCGTTCCTCCCATTTTCGTCGTCTTGTTTGTCGTTATCTAGATCCGAGTGCCGGGACAGGGATAAACTTCCCGGGCAGAGTGAAAGAGAACGGATTAGGGCCGTGGAGAAAGAGGAGAAAGATGGAGGGAGGGAATGATCTTGGGTTCGCGAGTCGTTGAACCGCTTGTCGTTGTGCAATCCTCGCAGAAACTCTCGCCATTCCGATTTATTGCCGGTATTTCGGCCGATTTCGAAATCGTAACGCCGTTATTTCTTTCCTATTCTTTTTCGATTTTTGTTAAATTTTTTCCTTTTTTTATGATTATTGGTTCTTAGTAATCAAAAGTAATTTTGCCATTCCGATTTGTTGGCGGTATTTCGGCCGATTTCGAAATCGTAACGCCGTTATTTCTTTCCTATTCTTTTTCGATTTTTGTTAAATTTTTTCCTTTTTTTATGACTATTGGTTCTTAGTAATCAAAAGTAATTTTGCCATTCCGATTTGTTGGCGGTATTTCGGCCGATTTCGAAATCGTAACGCCGTTATTTCTTTCCTATTCTTTTTCGGATTTCTGTTAAATTTTTTCCTTTTTTTATGAATATTGGTTCTTAGTAATCAAAAGTAATTTTGCCATTCCGATTTATTGCCGGTATTTCGGCCGATTTCGAAATCGTAACGCCGTTATTTCTTTCCTATTCTTTTTCGATTTCTGTTAAATTTTGTCCTTTTTTTATGAATATTGGTTCTTAGTAATCAAAAGTAATCTCGCCATTCTGATTTATTGCCGGTATTCCAATCGATTTCAAGATAATTAAAGAATTTTTATTTTTTAATCTTTCTATGATTGAATTCATTCCTTTTTTCTCGAGATAATGAAAATATTGGGTAGTTGTCGATGATCGATGTGCGAAAGTTCATTGCGAATGTGTAATTGATAATTTGTTACAATTTTTATTTTGTAATCTAGGTAGTCTTGCTACTGCATGAGTTTACTGAACCGTGAAGTTTTGATAAGCGAGTACTTGGCACTTCACGATTGTGATAAATAAGTTGTGATTGTACGTTTATTGAAGTTGATAAGGCATTCTGAATAAAAATTTCTTCAGTTTCAGAAATGTTTGAGTAATGTCTTGGTAAGATCCGGTTTCGTTTTTAATCGGTCACATTTTTAACGAGATGAAAATCATCGATAAAACATTGTTCACGTTTATTTAACTAACTGTAAAATATGCTCCTGTAAAATTTCTCAAAATCATCGATCAAAGTTCCTTTCAACAAAAGTAATTGTATTCTTTATTAATTCACGTTATTAATTACGTTTTCTTTGTCAGATACCGATTTAATATAAAAAGGCAGAATTTCCACGTCATTTTTGTCATACAAATTCTAATCAATCAACATTGCGAATAAAAAATTAATTTACCTATCTTTACACTTTGCGAATATTCTTCAAATCATTCGAACAATTGTTCTTATCTGTAGACACCTGAGTTAGTCTTCTCGCTATTGCGACGCAGATCGAACATTTCAACCAGTTTCGAAATCCAATCTGCGAAAGAAAGTGAGGAGTTTCGGCTAAATAAGATCGTCCGTTTTTCGAGTGAAATCGAATAGAACAAAGGAAGGAGGAACAGGGGGAGAAAGGAAGGAGACAGGTGAACATTCGTGGAACCGACACGCGTTTTACGCGTTTCCCGCAGTGTAACAGGTATAGCGCATAGCGGCATAGAATAAAAAAAGAAGCGGCTGCATCCGCTGCGGGAATCCGCATCAACCGAACAATAGGTTTCCTCGGTGGACGAAATTAATGTTATTATTGGACCAAATGTCTGGGGGCCACGTCGTGGGAAGAAACGTTTTCTCGACAGAAAAACCCTTCTCTTACGATGCTTGTGCTCGTGCCTTTCCCCCTTCCTCGCGCGACTCCTCTCCTCCCCCTCCCCTCCTGTTTAACACGAGAAGAAAGTGTTTGGAACCGTATTTTTGCCTCGGCCTCGGCAATTATCGATCCACGATCGAGGACAAAGTGCACGGGTATGGAAATGCCGTTGCACGTTGCACGTTCAATTGTTTAACGAGCTTCATTGTTGTTGATTTAATCACCTCCCCGCCAGCGTTCTCTGTTACGCGCGCCTGTAATTTTCGGATGGGAAACGGTTGTATCACCTCCGTTTCGAGGAATTGCTCGAATATATCAATTTGTCTATAATTTTTTCTATCTTATGACTTTTTCTTTTTCTCTAACTTCTAGTTAATTCGGCATTTAATATTTTTCAAACATTTTTATAATTCCACGAATTCATTTGTACGCTTGATCGAAACTTTCTTTGAGAAGCAACAACGGTTCCCTTAATTTCTCGAAAATTTTCTTTGCAAAATTAGATTTTTCAAAAATGCAAAAGGAAGGATAGAAATAAATAGAAAAATCGTGTGCGACGGACGACACGCGTGAGAGGTTCTACCGTGCGAGGGAGAGAGACGGCCGATAACGAAGTAACGTCGAGTCGGAGCGAGAGAAAAGAAAACACGGCGCGCGCAAACGCGATAGATCGTGTTCAGAGGCTCGACAGGAAGTAGGCGTTCGATGGAATTCGGCCAAGGTAGGAGAGCCGGGCAAAGGTGGAAGTCGCCCATTACGATTACGTGGTTCCATTTGTAAAAAAGAAGAAGAAAAAAAAAGACATCGTCGTCGTTTTCACGATAATTATGATCGGCCATTACGAGCCGAAGCGAAGACTCGAGAATTCGAGCGATTGTTAACGCGGGGCGAAAATTATATTTCTCCAACGAATTCTTTCTTTTTCTTTTCACGATTGACGATTTGATCGTGATCGATGTAGTTCGTTGAAAATTATGCAATGTGTGAAATTGTGAAACACTATTCTTTTGGAAAATTGTGATTGTTGAGAGAGAATAGTGTTTTCCGCGATAGTTGTATTGATTTGTTCGTAAAAATTGGATTTTTCGATTTTCTTCTGGAATGTATTTATTGAGAAAGAAGATACTTATTTTTTAATGCGTAACAGTAATTCTTGAATTAAAGAAAAATTTACACGTACAGTAATTGTAAAAGATATTTGTACATACATTTATTTCTTTTTGTTTTCATATTGTTATAGAAATTTTTCAGTAAATAACGTAAAAATATAATAAATATTTTGAATACTTTTTGTCACCACTAGTAGTTACTAATTAATTCTTGAACGAATTATAACAATAGCACACGTTATTATAAGAATTTTATGAAACAAAGATAAGAAACTGGAATGGAATTATCTATCTTTCTTTCACTTATACTTAAAATTTTCACACGCTCAATTTAAAATACATAGATTTTATAAATTATAAAAAACATTGTCATAGCTTCTCTCCTCTTCACACGCTATTCGAGGAAATTAATAACGCCAAGTTATTAAAACATCTTTGACTGTAATTACTTTTTTTGCCGAAAAACTACGATCATATTTTCCTCACATTCTACGCTACATTTATATTTATATCCATAACATCACGTAAGGCAAATAAATTCACGATAATTCAAGTCTCTCTACACGTTGCTGCACCTTTTTCCCGGGATCAAGGAGCGAAGGGAAGAAGAGACGTTCACTGACAAGGCCTCGTACGTTCGTTTCTTGTGATCATAGAATCATCTCTCGGATCTGGTCCATTCTCTCTTTCTACTATTATTTCATCATCGAACTTGAGTTTCTTAAGAAGCGACCCGCTCGATTCCAGACCGACAGCCTTCAAATCGGCGAGAGTTGTTGATCGATCGTTCTCACGTCACGTCACCCACCATCCAACTTCTTCGACCCTTTTGCATTCCATTGTGTGCACCCTTCCCTTTTTCACGGCTCGTCGTCGTGACGGCCCTTCGTCTATCGATTCCTTCTTAATAATTAACAGCTTGTCGCGCCCACTCTGCTCGCTCGTCTTCGCGCTCGACGACGATTTTACCAGGAGGTAAACACGCTTGTCGCGATGACGTGGTCATGTTAGCTCGGCAAGACGAGCAAGTTGGTTTCGCCCAAGTGTTAAATCGTGATTGAAATTGAAACAAGCGGAGTCAAACGAAATTATGGACAATTGTCTCGTGAATTTGAATTTTATTCTGGATTTATAAATTCATTTAAATCAATCAACGATCCAAACGTGTTCGTTCCAAAAATAAATCTTGGAAAAAAATTAAACAAAGATATTCGTTTTAAAAAGATCCAAAACATTTGATCTCCTCTAGTAAAAAAACGAGAACAATAATTCTAAATATAAAATTCGTTTCTCTATCTTGTAAATACATAATTCAGAAAACTATATCTATTCATTAAAAAAAAAAAAAAGAAGAATTGAACATTCAACTATCAACTTCTCAAACACTTCAAAAACAAAAAAGGAAACTTCGAACCCACCTAGACACGCTTCGCACTTCCAGTAGCCGCATTACGCCCCCTCCTACCCCCACCCCTCTGCCCACGAGCAACAGCAACAACAATACCCTGTAGGCTATCATAAATTGCAAACGATTTTCTCTCATTCCGCCTCTTCCATATCATTCCGCCTCTCGCCCCCACCATTCGATCCCCCTCGTCGCACCTGCTTCCTTCCCCCGCGTTATCCATGATAATTCCCTCTTCTCCGCATCGGAGAAGAAGAAGAAGAAGAAGAAAAAGAAGAAGCGATCACAGAGAGAGAGAGTATCAACCGCGGACCAACGTGATGTGCTCTTCCATCCGTCGTGTGTTGCACGTTCAACGGCGAGGACAGGCTGACGGAGAGAAAGAGAGAGAGAGAGAGAGAGAGAGAGAGAGAGAGAGAGAGGGAGGGAGCGTTCTATCGTGTGGAACACACGGCCTCGCAGCCTCTGTATCTCCCTGTATCGCAATGTGACGGGTGTGTCGGCGGTATATCAGTCCAGGCCCGCCAGCCAGTCATCGTTGACAACGAGATATTAATACAATGCACACGAGTGAGGAGAGAACGTACGACCGACTCGCGCGCCGCTCTCTTTCTAAGCCAGGGCAAGGCTTGGAAATTATGATGGGCGATAGCGTGATTGAACGGGATGGAAGGGAAAGGATATCGGGTGGGCGAGGATGAGGCTGATGCGATTCTTTCCTTTTTTTTTTCGATATTTCATTTCAACGTTGTTTGTTCTTGAGATTTAATTGTTTCGTATGCGAAGGATAAGATAATGGAGGATCTAAGAAGGTTTGTGCGTCTCTATTCGTAATAATTATGGAGTTATGGAGGACAGTGAGAAAATTACGACAGACTTTTTGGTATTTTCTATTTTTGTAATACGATTTGATGGAATTAGATTTGTAGTGAGATTCGTATGGAAATTGTGAAAGTTTATACGGGAGATTTAGAATGTGGAAAGATCTTGGAAAACAATTTTGTTCAATAATAATTCGATATTGCGTAATAATACATTTTATCTGATATTTTGATATTCGATTTCGAAAGACAGATTTTAGATTGGAAATTCACTCAAATTATATTCTTTTGTAATTTCGAAATTTCTATTATCGTAATTATCGGGGTCAACGAATTATTCGGTTGGCAAATCGTGTCTAGACGGTTGTATATTAATAAATTTTATACGATTCAATAAAATACGTGTGATGATTCGAAGAGCGTGTAATAAAAGTGTGCAAACAAAGAGATTAGACGGTATACAGGCCGATAAGTAAATGACTTTATTCGAGAGTAATGTTGTAAGCCAATTGCAACAATTTGCTAAAATTGATAGTTGCAATGAGCGACAAACTGTGATCGCGTGGCGAACGATCGTGCAAATACCGGTCGACAAACTGTACGCAGTGATCTGAGTAAAATTAACCTTATATATACTTATTTTCTACTTTACAATTGCGAAAGAAATATGCGTGAAAAAACGCAACTTGATTTATGAAATGTTAGCGTGGATACGATCTTTTACTTAATCAGTATATGTGCAAAGATTTTTATTATACTCACTTTTCCTTTATTTTTAATAATACTTTTGCATTGAATTGTTCGTGGATCATTAAAAAGAAAGCGTTTCTAAAAAAAAAAAAATTGTCCAAAAGAGAAAGAAAATTCGAGCTTTTTCAATTTTATCAAACGATCGTTTATCTTTTATATATATATATAAATCGAATATCTATATAAAATGAAAAGTAAAATTAAAGCAAATTTTTGCTTCGAGCGAACATGCTGCGCTGCTACTCGACCCATTCCTCGATCGTGGCCACCGATTTTTCCTTTCGGTCACCCAGTAGATGTAACGAGCGGAATATTCGCTCAATTCGAAAGTGATTGTGTGTTCCCTCCGCTGTAAATAGCGACCTTGGTTCTCCATGCTGCAAACTTCAAGGCTATTGCAATCGGGTTGCACGAGTGGGTGGCTGTAAACGATGTCGCAGGAGGGGAGATAAGGGTGCATTCACATCGTCTGCCGGAGATCCACGCGTCCCGCTTTATCTGCCATCTGTCGGTATCAACTGTTTATCGCTAGATAACGGCGTAACACCGCGTATTCCCGCGTGGCGCGGTTATGGCCCCTTTGGTGCAAATTTCAAAAGTTTTTTTTCTCGCTCCGAAACAAAATCGAGTAATGGGTTCTCGATTCTCTCGTCGAGAAGGAGGAGGAGGAGGAGGAGATTTCATCCGGTGAAACGGGGAATATTCGTGCGTGGGCTTGGATCGAGGGGATGATAATAACGAGAGAAAATTTATTGGAACGTTGCACGTTGATAACTTTTACAGCTACATTGTGTTATCAGCAGCTCTCGTTTCTCGTTTTACGATCTATATATTATTAAATGATCGTACGAATATATTCACGGTTGAAGACCGTTTATTCCGGCCCCTGATATCGCGCGGCCTAAGTTTGATTAAGTGGATGCTCGTGGTTTTCTCGCAGTGGGGAAGAGGGAAATGGGGGAAAAGGGTTCTCGTACGCGAGCGTATTTGAATTTACCGCCAATTTCTCACCGGCCAATCGCGTTTTTACGGTAGATAAGGTAAAAATTTGACGAGCGGAACGGATGCCTTATTTAAATTTACGATGACGTAAAGTTTTTTATTTCGCAAGAATCTGTTATAGTTTTCTGTCTAAATTATACTCGTATCTAAATATGTATATATATATGTGTATTTTTTTTCGTGAATTATTTAAATTCAAACGATGATGGAAATTTAGTATTTTTTATTGTGCAAGAATTTGTTGCAAATTACATACGATATCCTTATATATCAAATGTATATTTTCTTTCTTTATTTTAACTTGGTGTAATGTATACTGGACAAAGGAAGAAGGAATACACGTACTGTACTTTGTAACGCGTACGAAATAACTGCAGTTTAAACGTGTACAGCGAGCATTTTTGCGGTCTCGGCTCACGTCAATCAGTAGACGATCCACGCGAAACCGCACGCAATCTCCATCCGTGTAGGGCCAGCCAGCAATCTGGCCAACGCACACGGCCGTGACGCGTGTGGATACATGGCTGTATACGGAACGTAAAACGGATCGTATGCGAACACACTTTGGTGTCAAGTGAACATGACGATCGTCGTGTTTTTTAACCTTTGGTGGTATGGAGTCCTTGAGTCCGTTCGGACACGAGCGAAATTTCACTCTCAACTGACGTCATTCTTACGTACTTTGATCGTTATCGAAGAAACATTTCGATGGAAAAATTTCAATTTGAGAAATTGTTCGAGATGTTAGTGAACTTTTCGATGATTAATTTGGAAAAAATTAACAGACAATGAAATAGAAATAGCGACGAATTGGATTATCAATGATAGATTCCAACGATTAATTTGGATTAATTATTAAATGTTAGGTAAAAAAAATCTTTCGAATTAACTTAAATAAATTATTGGATAATTGGAGTTGGAAATTGAGATTTATGAGAAATAAGAATCGGTGCGGTGTATTTCGCTTGTTCCGCACCACTGTGGAATTATTATTTAGTCTTGGATATAAAGTGCTCCACGGCGGAAGTCAAGGGAACGGCCATCCGTGAAAGGGGTCGCCTGTGGAGAACACTTGTTCGCTCCTGAGATCGCTCTTGTAACTCGTAAAGGTTAAGCCTCTCCGTTCCCTTATAATATAATTCCTTTTTCACTTTTCGAATACTCCAAATATTGAACCGACGTGTTCATTGACCGCATCAACGACAATCCAACAATATTAATCCTCTTAACTTGTTTTATTCCTAAACAATTTCAACCTATGTCGCACAATTTCTAATATTATTCTGAATAATCTCTTAAAATTTCGATATCGAAAAGTGCGATCGTACAAAATTCGTAACAAAGTAATCTAACTTAAATATATCTCCCCTCCTCCCAAACAACATCGAAAAGAACTCGTCGAATCATCTTCCTCGCCTCCCCCTCTTCTTGTTTCTCCACACATTCCTCGAATCATACAATCTTCCGAGTACACGGAACCTTTCGAAGCCAGAGCCGAGCGCGCACTGTAATTTCTCCGATTCCCAGTAATCTGAGTGACACCACCATAGGCGATAACAATTACCGCCTCCTATCTTGCCCGATGCTTTAATCTTCTCGCGAGGCGTGTATACTCGCGCACATCCTGCGCTCCCAGCTGCCGATTTCAGCCGTATCGAGGGACGATCGGCGCATCCGGTGACTCGAGGCGAGAATTCGTGGAGCAACGACACCGGAAACGCGGCCGCAGGAAATCGGTGATACGTACGTTGTGGAGGAGAAGGAACACGGCTAGAACTAGTTTTCGCTTCCTCCATAAAAGCGCCGCGGATAATCGTAATTAATCATTTTAATTGGATCGGATGAAACACAATTTTAAGCGCAGTCTTAACGAAAATACCCTGATCAATATTAATTAACATATATATATATGTTATATATGAAAGAAAGTATATAATAATAATTTTATGAATTCGTATTTAGTAGTTAAAAAATGTACAAACATTTTTATTAATACCATGATCAATATTAATTAATTAATTAATATATATATTAAGAAAAGGGAAAGAAAGTGTAATAATAATTTTATGAATTCGTATTCAGTAGTTAAGAAACGTACAAACAAGTTGTAAGAAGAACATTTTTATTAATATTATGATCAATATTAATTAATATTAAGAAAAGGGAAGGAAAGTAAATAATAATAATTTTATGAATTCGTATTCAGTAGTAAAAAATGTACAAACAAGATGTAAGAAGAACATTTTTATTAATGCCATGGTCAATATTAATTAATTAATATATATATATATTAAGAAAAGGGAAGGAAAATGTGATAACAATTTTATGTATTCAGTGGTTAAAAGATGTACAAGCAAGATATAATTAGATACTTAAGGAGAAAATTCTTTTATTTTCCACGACAAAATATTACAAGAACGTTTCATCAATCATATTTATTGGTTTTTCTCGTATACCCTCTTATCCTCATATCTTAGCGGACACAATTTACATTCCTCGGCAGAATTCCTACTACGTTGTATTGACTATAAATCTGAAAAACAATAAGGAAGAGAGTGGAGCGCTTAAATATTTTTGAACAAATGGCTAAACCTCTTCGAGGCGTATCTTCAGAAACGGAAGGTTGAACAACAAACATCGTGTTTGACGATGAAGTATCTCGTGATCGGATCATGTAACCGGCCGAGTATCGGTATTTGGATGGTTTATTAACGCGGCCTGGCCGACGGTTTTCTCGCGTCCGTAAATCGTTGCCAGCGAATAAGGTATCGGGCGAGGCGGGAAGTAATCGAGCAGCCACCCTGTACACCCATCCTCTCCCCCCTTTGAACGGCCACTGCCCGATATTCCATTCCGTTTCGTTTCACCGCGGCTTCCTTCTATCAATTATTTCGAATCTGAGATCGTGACTATAAATCCACGGAATGAGGATACGCCGCGTTATTATCCCATCTCCTGAAAGGCTGATGACCGGCGTTAATCTCGTTTGCCGAGAAAATACAAACCGAACACTGCTACCTACCGTCCTCTCAAGATGACGGTTAATTATAATTATAAATAATTTTATTGGTTTCGTTTCTTAATTTTATATTATTATTATTAATATATTGTTTATATTTATCAATATTTATATAAAACCGCGAACTCTTTTTTCGAGTAGCATAATATTAGAGGAATATTAGAAGAAGGAATATTACGTAATAAGTGTTCTCTTTTAATTTGTCGGATATTCTTGAAGGTTCGTTACGTAACGTAAATGTAATTATGAGACTTTCGTAATTCTGAAGAAAAGAAAAATTGCTAAACATATGGTCTATCGTTTCTCTCGAATCAGGAGGAGTCACGATCAGGATTGTTGCATTATAATCGCGTTGCAGCTGGACAGACGTCATGGCGTCAGAGACGAGTCTCGAGGTCGTTCGCACTCGCGAGCAGAACCGCAGACTTTGCGTACTCCAATTATAATGGAATTAAGGCCGCGCGATGTGTCGTAATTATTCGTCTGAATAACGCGCAACAGGATTTCGTTGCGGTCGTAACGAGCGTATCGGCTTGTGCAACCGGTATTAGTTTACTCTCCTCCAAAGGAGTTTTATTTTCTATCGGAGAACGTGCCCCCGATCTTCAACGTATGGATCGAAAACAAACTCTCGAGAATTCAACTCCTCGAAATTCTACAAATTTAGAAATTTTCTATCAGAAAATTATTCGATCGAGAGTTTGAAGAAAAAGTACCATAAAGTTGATCGATATTGCGTGTGCAAGGAATACGAGGGAACAAGAAAAATGAGATATCTAATTCCTTAATAACTATATCAAGTGTAAGTATTACAAAGAAAAGAGTTACTTTTTCGAAAACATAATTCATCATTCGATATCATGCGAGGAACGAAGAAAGTGTATTCAACCTTAAAAATGAAATATTTAATTCGTATCGTAGCAGTATAATATATAATTTTATACGCAATATTCGTAAGTATTACGAAGAACGGAAAAACAACTTACTTTTTGGAAAAGGAATTTCATAATTCATTCATTACGACAAGTCATTTCGAACGAGTCGTCGTCTCGCGTCAGCAGAACCCATTCGGATGCAGCTCGAAGCTTTCGCCTAATTTCCTCGTGGCACCGATGTATAATAATATATTCCTCCTTTGTCTCCTGTCTTCTCGAGAGATCCTTTCCTCGGTCCCCGTAGGACGTTACTCTTTGTCCGTGTTGCCTCTCTTTGTTCTTGCGGGACAATATAAGTCCGAGCACAATAAATTTGCTTCGCCTCGCCTCGCCCCGCCTCGCCCCGCCCCGCCTCTCGCGAGTCTTCTCTGCGAGGATACTCCTCGCGAGTGTCAGGGGTGCAGCTATAATAAGGCGGCTTTTTATTAAGCCGGAAAAGCGCGCCTTTTTCTAATAATAACGGATGGAAAAAGGACCACGCTAACTTGGCTGCGATACACACGCAATTAATTCGACGGGCAAACTCGACCGGCAACTCGGCGTATACCTGTTACCTACCTGCTTATGAATATTCAATCGTGTCAAGGTAATCACACGGTGTCCGCGGTAATTTTGAAAGACTTGGATGGCTTGTTGCGCTCCTCGTGGTTTTCGTTTCTTTTTTTCCCTCCTCCAGAATTATCTGGAATAGGAGAGGTTGTGCCGGTGATGAGTTAGATGTTCTCTTGAAATTGATTAAGATTTATAATTAATAATAATGCGGCAACCGGTTAGGTTTGAAGCGTGTCAAGAATTAATAAAATACGTTTTTGCCGTGTTTGTGAAATGAATGATGATAAATCAAGTATTCGAAATTAGTATGGGAAAGTAGGAACAGCGAGTAATTAAAGAAACGCATAAGTGAATTTATTAATAGGTGCTAATTTAATATGCTCGTGTCACGTGTTGAAGTATGTCGAGGATGTTAATAATCTGGGAGTTAATAATCACGTGGCGCTAGTGTCGCGCAACGATCGATGTAGCAAAGAGTTAAGAAGATGGCAGGAGAGAAGTGACGAAATCTTTAAATTTTATTAGAAAATTGTTATATAGACAGGTGTGACGATAGACTGATTTTTATGCAATCGAAATATGTTTAAATATTCATCATGATATGTTATTCAAAGAAACTGTATAGTAATTGTTTGCAAGATAATATTATACATCCGCAACAATTGGACTGAAAAGAAAAGAAAAAACATTCTACACCAAGCAAGATTTGCTTTCTCTATTATTTTCTACGATAAAACGATTACACTTTTAAAAAGATAAGCTAGTCGTATTTACGGAACACCCTATACGCGTACTTAGATATTTTCTCCTCTTCTGTCTGGCCGTTGTCATCCACGCGGCCTCCTGATAAGACTTATCACTGTAACGTAGACGAAGATAAAAAGTTTGTTTGGTACAATCGCTGGTACACCACCTTTCCTCGTAATCTCCTTGTCGTGGAAAATGTAAAATTAACGTTAACTTTCATTTACAAAGCGCCCAAACATTTGGTCACCAATATTTCCCCGTCTCCTTATTTTCATTTCTCTTTCTCGTTTTTTTTAATATTTTCAACTTGGCCATTGAACAGCGGCCACACGGAAAATGAATTTATTAGCAGGCAGTCACGTGCTCCGAATGCGCCTATTTATCACACCGCGTTATCAGCGCAGCTGCCGCGCTCCGCTATCAACAGAATGCCGAAACGCCACGCCATTCGCAGACTTTTTGGGCGTGACCTCCTGAATTCCATGAATTTCATTGCGACGAACTTCGTACTTTGCCGATAAACTGCGTCACCTCGCTCGTTAAACTTTTTACTCTCGCTTTTTTTTTTTTTTTTACTTCTCTCTTGGTTAATTATCGGGATGCTCATCCTCGTTACCATTTTATGGCGCAATTCATCCTCGACGATGGTGTAAAATACCGTGTGCGAATTTTCTACCAAAAACGTAGATGCAGATGTTCTTGAAAATTTTTTTGTACGAAATTTTTCACGTACCTGCAATTTTTTTCATTTTTCGATAGGATGATGTTTTGAAGCAACGTATATATAAATATATGCTTAACGGATAAATTTGTAATTGAAATAATATTTTATGATTTCCTTCGGAATATACGTGTAGTCATTTCGTATAGGCTAATATATAAGCGTATAATTTATAATTAATTATTGTTATTTCATATAATGTTTTATGATTCTCTTGGAAATACACGTGATTAATTGAAAATTATAGTATATATCGGTATAGTATTATTTCATGTATTAATATCAATGTAATATTTAATATTTAATAATTAATAATTTTATGTATTGACTTTAGCGCACGCATTTGCCCCCAAAATTTTGCTCGATATCCAATTAATGCTCAATAAATGATGCAATATCTTAGAAAACTATGCAAATTCCGAGTAAAACAAAAGCCTAACATTTCAAAAACCAAAGATGACCGATATACCAAACAATAAATTCCGCCGATACGCAAATATTAATTTTGCCTGCCCCTCCCCCCCTCCCCCCCCAAAAAAAAGAAACGACTCATTCTCAAATTTAACAAGCCGCACGGGATCGACCCAATAAAACAAATTTTTCCGCGCAATTAGTAAAACAGGATCAGGAAAAAATGCACGCGTCGAAGAACCACCTGCTGCCCGTCCGAAGAAACAGGTCCTCGAACAACGAGCCAACAACAAGCTGCACGGACCTGCTTCTTTTATTTTCGAATCGAATCCAACCCCAGACCCGTCTCCGTTTCTCGCGAAAACCGGTACGGATTTACGGATGGCCGAACGAGTGGCGGTGCAATTGGGAACCGGCGTGGCTCGACGATCGGCCGCGCCACACGAATAATAATCGGAAATCGGCGGTAACCGACGGCGGATAACCGTGGTATATTCTGACACGGGGTCGTATCGTGTCGGTGGTGGGTATTACGACTGATTGTGAGCACAATGCCGGTAATATCTCGTGATTTAGTGGCGGGTGCGGCTAGATAGCCAACACCGGCCTGTTCCATTACTCGCCTCGAACCAACCTCTTTCTTTTCCTTCTCCTCCTCCTCCTCATCGGACTTATTCTTCCCCCTTCTATCTCTTCCTTCTAAATCTTTTGAATGGAGGTGAGAGAGAGAAAGAGAGAGGATACTCGTCGTAGAATCGAACGCGGGTGTCGCGTAAATACGAGATTCAACGCGACGAGAAGCCCTTTGACCTTTCGAGGTATCGATGACTGGTGATTCCTTTGCGCCGTACGACGAGATTCTCCGGTGGTTTCAGATAATTCCACTGGTTTTTCGTGGATTTTTTTCGGCTACGAAGTGATTGAGTTTCGATCGAGTCGTTTCGAGAAAGGCTGATAGGGAGATCGTTTTTGAAGAGGAATGTTGAAGGTATAGGTAACTTGATTGGGTAGAATTTTTTTTGTTTGATTGAAGCAATGCTTTTCGAAAATGGTTTCTAGTAGTTGTTGTTATCGTCAGGCAAGAAATCTGGTCCCCTGTCAGATTCTTGATTATTACTTTTGTTATTTATTTCTCCTGATACGAAATTTTATCGATTCCTTTAAATTCTAATGTTTATTATCGAAGAAAAATGAATCGATATTACATAGTACTTGTGGTCAGTCAAAAGTAATTATTCAAACATTATTAAATCATTGTCAATGTAGATCTATTAACACGTTCATCCTTCATCGAAAAATCGAGGCAAATAAATTCGCAACATACTCTCTCGACTCTGTATAAAATCCCATTTCAAGATTCCTTTGCAACTAAAAATGGAAAAAGTGCACGATACCTTCTCGTCTTTCTTTCATCTTTTTTTTTTTTGCAAAATACACGAGAGATGGAAAAATTAAATCGGATAGACTAAAATTGCTCGTCCGACGAGACAACAAAGTTTTCGCGAGCTTGTTCTCTGCAGATTTATCAGAGAGTGGCCGCGATGTCTGCGGGTTTATCAAGATCCGGCCACTCGCTCTCTTTCCTCGCTGTGTTTTTATCGCGTCGGCCAGGTGCTTCTGGGCCGCGCGTGGGTGTTGACGGAATTTTCGGTAGCACGTGCAGTCTGCCGCGTGCACACGCGGAGTTAGCTACTGTACGCGACATAAATAACTTTCGATAAGCCCCCACAGGACAGGCTCTCGCTACCAATCTTGCCCACGTTCGGTAACGGCGAAATATTTCGCCGATATCTGCCCGCCTTTCAACCATTCGAAAATCAATCTACCTTCCTTCTACGTTTCGTCAACGATTTCTTCGTCTAACATCTAAAAATTGTAATTCAAATTCCTGTAATAATCGCGTGTTGATTTCGTTCGTCAATTTACGTCCACGACACTTAACCTCGTTAATTTATTTATTCTTCTCTCAAAGAGGAAATGTGTATTCGATTATAAAAAATTCTTAATTACCTTAAAGATTCGATATCTTTATCCGTGCACGTAGAAGATCTAGAAGGCCGACGACGACTTCGCGTTTCACGTTCATTGCATCAACCCGTTGTTCCGCCTACGCGGCCAGGAGTAATTTGCACGTACGCTCGCCGACACGAGCGGTGAATACAACCGATCCCCTATTTGCAAATGTCAAATTGTCCATACGCATTACCGCCCCGTATAACCTACGTGTCTCGAGGTGTCTCCGCGTGGTAGCCGAGGCCTCTTTCGCGTCCAATTATCGGCCGAGCGTCGAATTCTCTGCCCGATGTTTCGCAACGAATCTGAGAAGGCGGTTCCATGTTTACTGCGAACAACGATGTCCACACATCGCTTAGAAAAATTGCGAAGGATTCGTCGTTCAATTTCCCTCGAAATTGGGGGAGTGGTGGAATTTTCTTGCCGAATATTATATTAATCTCTCTGAGTTAGAAATTTTTATTACTCGGTTTAAAGTAGAGTTCGTTTTAATTTTTTCGACAAGTTTACTTGTCCGATCGGCGGATAATAATACGTTTGTTCGAACGGAATGAATGAAATGAAATCTGTTCTCCTTTTCAAGCAGGGATCAACGGATCGTTAATGATGACGTATTAATGGCTCGTTAACGCCACGTCGTATCGATGTCTGTGATTTCGTAGCGGCAAATGTCAGGTTATTGCGCGGATTCCAAAGCTTTCTTAACGAGAGTCTCATTAGCGGCTGTCCTCCGGGATAATTCATTTCGCGGGTTTGTAAACGTTGTCACGTGTCGTTCGATACAGGCGATCCAGGGATCGTATAATCGAGGGGACGAGTGTAGTAACGAGTGGCTCGTTAACGGGGAAATGTTAATTCACTCGTTAATTCGAATCTCTCCTCGAACTAAGTGCGATTGATTCTATCGCTGTGCATCGATTGGATCGATAGTCGTTTCCTCGTCGATTTTCAATCTTGAATTATGGAGCAACTCATTATGGAGAAAGATTTTTATTTTTCAGAGAAACTTTTACATGGTGTACGAAGATTTCTGTTTGTATAAAATAAGAAAATTCTTTTTCCTTAAATTCAACCGATTGATCTAAAATTAGCAATAATATTCTCATCTCACATTTACAATTATTATTATTAGATGACAATTCCAACTCAGCCTGTAAAATATCCATATAAATTGAAACGATCCGAATATTGTTCCCTACATCGTCGCGATCAACGACGACGGCGAATTAAGCACAAATTAAGAACCGCACAAGATTCCGCGATAAATTCATTCCCATAGAGACGGACGTACGAAAGTTGAAGTTGCCAGCTCCCCCTCTAGCTAGCTCCGTCTTCCACTAATTGACCATATTATGGAAAACAGGAAGGGTCAAGTAGCCGCGTGACCCCTGATGTCATCGCCGCGAGTTGCAAGCCGAGCCCCTCTCGTTTTAGAGCTCCTCATGAAAGTATTGCGCCGTCGTTCGAGCCCGTTCCAACGTTTGTTTACACGTGGCGAGGAAAGCTCGAGAAGTGACGCATAGACGATCGTAAAAGTTGAATTTAACGCGCTTGCTCGCTCGAGACGTCCAACGTTTGCATTGTCAATGGAGGCGCTGGAAGGAGGAGGAGGAAGAAAAATACGCGCGCCTGGACGATAGATCAACCTGGACAGCGGCGTGGAAATTTATTCTACGACCTTTTGCGGAAAACCTAGAACCTACGAAGAATCGCGATATAAGATCCGCGTTCCCTGAATTTTCCACGACGGCCTGGAACGACGTTCGAGGCGACGTTCGAGGAGGAGGAGGAGGAGGCCGGTCACGGGGGTTGCGAACGTGAGTGGCGGCGATGGTCGGTTCACGTCGGGTGGAGAGTGGTTTCGAGCCAGGCCGGCGATTTATCATCGTTGACACGCGTGTCAGACAAGTCTTTGGTGGCTGGTGGCCTCGAGCCGGCTTTGATGTCACGACAGACAGTCGTGACGCTGCCGAATCGCTTGTTCCTCTTGCTGCTCGCCTCGTACGACCGAACTCTTCCGATAACAGCACGGAGAGGGTGTATATATATATATATATATATATATATATATATATATATTACTCCGTGTGATTTATTATGATCACGCCCGGCCGGTTGTTCACGGGCCAGCCTACCGGTTTTTGGATGGGTCACCCCATCTCCTCCGATGGAGGTAACTTTTCGATCATCGACCAGTCATCTTCCACGCATCTCTGTACGAGATAAATTTGGACTATGTCTTAACTCGTCTTGGAGCATTCTTCGAGTGGAGTTTTCTCTCTCTTTCTCTCTCTCTCTCTCTCTTTTTGCTCGTCATCGTCCTCTTGCAGCGGAGAGCCATGTGTACACGGTATCATTCGATACTTTTTCACGCAAGTTCCAAGAATGTTGGTATAATTACGTTGGTATTGCGCTTTTTTTTACGCTATCTTCCGATTTTCAATATACATTATGCGGGTCGATAGAGTCGAGTAGTTGAAAGTATGTATTTAGGTTGGTTTGATAATGGCTCTTGTGCAGCAAGAGTTAAAGAGGTTCGAATTGCTAATAAATGTTTTCTTTTTGTTCTAAATCGTACAATGATATCAATGAAATTTTGTAAACGAATAATCAATATTAATAAAAATAACTTTTGCGAGGACACATTAATATGATAGATATATTCAATTTACCTTTATACGTTGCTCGTTAGATCACATCATCATTCCATTCTATTCTCTATCATCTAACGTGCAATTTTTTACTTCTTTCAATTATCCATATTAATCTCGTCCACTTATCCATCCTCGATCACATGCACCCGCGAAAACAACAAATTGAGCTCGAAAAATGGCGCGGCGAAAAATGGAGAGTCTATTTCGTGTCCTAGTAAGGGCAGGCCGATTAGCAAGGGCGATAAGAGGGAGGAGGGGGGCCTTATTAGGAGAAACTCATCCCTCTGCCTCCTCCTCCTCGTCCTCCTTCCCGTTGGCGAGCGCTAAGACCGAATGAAAATGTATGAGGGCGATATCTATGGGACGGAGAGGGCCAGAAGGGAAGCAGATGAGATACGATCCCTTCCCTCTCCCTTTCTCTCCGCCTTCTCGCGGTGCATCACGCGTATAATGCACACGTGTAGCAACTGCAGATGGCAACACGGAGGAAAAAGGAGAGAAGGAGTGGAGAAAGGGACGAGGAGGGGGACGAAGATCGCGAAAAGAGGGAGGAAACGAGGCAGTTCGTTTTGTTTTCAAACGTTGCGGAAGCTTCCTACGCTCCTCGTTTCCGCACCTGACCGTCTCTGCTCACTAACCGCCGATAAATTTTCGCCCCCCGAGAAAAAGACTATCTTTATGTATAACCTTTCTGAAAATGTTCCAAGAACATTGGGGGTTTGAGTATGTTTTGAATGTGGAACGAATTAAAAGTTTACGTGTGAAATTGATAAGCGAAATTTGTAAAACTGTCGAGTGTTATTTAGTTATATATAGAAAATAATCGTTATTCAAGAGTAATTTTAATTCACGAAAATTTGAATTTTCCCGTCAATATATTTTCCAAAATTTTCAAAATAATTAATAATTTGAACCGCGCTAAATTGAGCGTGATTTACAATACAATTTTCGAGATTTACGTTCTCGGAAGAATATTTTCAGCGAATGTGCATCGCGTTGGAAGTAAATGTCACTTTGCACAAGAAACGACTCTTGAATCATTCTCAAATGGACTCTTACTCTTGCAACAAGAAGAGGAAGAGGAAGAAGAAGAGGAGGAGGAGGAGGAGGAGGAAGGAAATTCTCGAAGAAAAAGAAAAAGATTCGATCGATTTAGTTGCGAGACACGATAATGGTGATAATGCGTGGTGGATAAGGACAGGCGCGAAAGATCCATTACGGATTTTTCGGCACCGCCGCTATTCTGGAAACGCGAAATCACAGCTTGTGGCGCGGTAACGCGACGGAATTATTAATCGCGCAATAAGTGGTGTAATCTAAACCATTACTGTGCCGTAATTATGCGCATAAATTGCAGCCCAGTGGTAACGCCGCTAGTAGGAAGCTAGCCAGCATGGACACATCGGTGGGCGCCCATCTAACGCGTCGTAATAGCTTCCGAAGGTGTTGCCCACCCCGGTTGGTTATTTATTTGGTGTTATTCGGTCGTAAAGGTAATTGGACTTGATGATCACGGCGGATAAAATATCGCGGGGATTTATTAAAATTCTGTAATGTCGAAGTGATAAAAGTGGCTTGGCAAATGGCCAAAGAAAGAAATTGACGCGAGCATTACCATAATAATAATAATAATAGTAATAATAACAACAACAACAACAATAATAATAATAATAGTAAAAATAATGTTATTGCGTGGAACATTAACGAGAGGTCGTTAAATGTAATGTGACTATCCTTTATAAATTGAAACGTACAAGAATGGAAACTTGGAGACGTGAAATTCCAACAAATTTGCTCGCGACGCTCTTCGAGATTAATCTTTCTGGATTTTCCCATTTTTTTTTTTCTCTTTGATATTTATGCCATCTCTTTGTCCGATTTTATTCTCCTCTCTTTATTCTTCTCCGTTTACAACCGTTCTTAATTATCCAATCATCAAACTAACTATGTATTTTCTCCTATTCAAGCCAACACGCACGATACTCAAAATCATTTTCTTCACAATCCAATGAATTTAATGATACAGTAATTTCTAATCTTTACATCCGATTCGTCTAAAAAAGAAACACCGTCCAATTTACGAAGATATTCTTCCAGCCTTGTAAATTCATCCCGTGTGTTACGCCTATTTATTATAACCAATAGCTCTAACGACTCTATCCATAAGTGAAAAGTGTCGTAGGCCATTCGGCGAAGGGAGATCGAGATAATGGGAAGAGCAGAGAGAAAGACAGAGAGAGAGAAGAGGCAAGTTATACACACGAAAGATCGTATCTGTACGAGATTCGTATACACACGAGCCTATTATACATTAGTCAGTGTATAGTTACTTGTAACAGCTATTAATGGGAATTCGATTTATCGGATCGAAGATTAATCCGCTCCTGTTTCGTTGAAATATTCGCTACGCAGACGACTCATCAATAACACCTCTCGATCGTTTTTCGGAATTTTACTCCACGAAAATTTTACTTGGGCAACGCAAACGTGATAGAACAAGTATGAATAAAGACACGAGTTGAACGTTCATCGTAGAAATGGCCAATTCGAGTTGCCATTTCATTTATTTTCTTCTTCGATCTTGCACGATCCTTAAATTTGTGGAGAAATAGAGAGAGGAGGAAAAGGAAAAGGTATGTAGATCGGTCGTGTCAGATGAGAATTTGTTGTTGAAGAAAAAAAACTTCAACTTCAACGTTCCTTGTACCGTGGAACGGTACACGTTCACCGGTTCGATCGCTGCCTCGCATTTGGTACACGATTTCCTTGTTGAACGGAATTTTCATCTCCGCCTGTTTCGGTGTTAGTGTAAATGTCCGTGGAACAGGAAAAACATGATTGCAAGCGGTTCCATCGATGAAACGTTTTCAGCCAAATATATATAATGGCTCGATGTTGAATTTCTGGCGTGTGTGTCGCAATTGTTTGTAATGTTTCTCCCTAGGCTAATGGCACCCTATCTTGTTTGCATTGCATTACATTATCGTACGTTCGGGAGGAATTGCGGCGCACGTCAATCATCGTTCACCGGTGCCCCGTATTAATTTCTCAACTTAACTGCATGATAGGTTAACTGCTAGCGACACATCGCGCTCGAACGTTTATTCCCTGGCCAGGATCCACTTCTCGCTCTTCTTCTATCCTTGAAATTTTTCTCTACCATTATTGCAAAATAAAAGCGACGATTTCAAGCAGCTTTATTTGGTGGATGGGTTAGTTACAACTTTCGTGTCGTAATTATCTCGTGATGGATGAGTAACCGAAGAAGATTTTACGCTTTAATAGAGGAACGGGTTTGTATTGCTTGAATTGTCAGTGAAAAATTATGAAACCAAGCCAAAATTATTATTCTGTCGATTTATTACAGTTAAATTTAATTCTCGATTAAACAATTACGATCACTTTCTCAACATCGATAACAACTTTTCATCGTCTCCTTCGCTATTTACCATTCTCATTTCATCTACTTTTGCGAGTAACAAAAGAATCCGACATCCGAGCAATACGTGATAAATCAACGTGAGCGACAAGAAGGATTAATTAAAAGAAAAAAAAAAATATTATAAGCCCAAGGTTTCGACTAGAGATCCAGAATGGCCAGGTGACGTTCTTACGCGCGTGTTTACACGGCCCCTGAATGCGGTTTTAGACACCCCGATAAGAAGGCGGACGGCGGCGTATCGACTATCGAGCCGCGCGTTGCAAAACACACCTGGATGTTGCAATGCACCTTGGCTCGTAATGCCGTTGGCTGGCCTCAACTCTCCGTGCTTCTCGGGACAAACACGAGCGTGAACTCGCGTGCTGCGCCATGCCTGTGCGACGCGTGTGACTGCATCGTGTGGTTGCATCGTTGTAGCATGCGGGCTCGCAAACAGCCGTGGATAAATAGACAAACACCAGCGCGGCCTTTGTTGTTCCGAGAAAAGTTGCCGCGTACCGCGAAATATTTACGAAATTCCGGCCTCTGTTTAGCCGATACGAATCCGATAAGGATAACGAGGGGGGAGGATTATCGTCGGCGCTGTTTACGCGCTGGACTCGCGCGCGTGGGTGGGAAAAAGAGAGAGAGAGAGAGAGAAAGAATAAGTGGTTGCTTTGGCGAACGATGCAATTCGATACGTGTGCAAATCGACAACGAGTGGATTTTGTAATTGTCTCATTCTTGCAATTGGAATGATTTTTATCGATCATATCGATCGTAATGGAATATAAAAATATAATGAAATTTTTAATTGTTCACGATGTTGCTCTTTTTAATTAGAAGATGGAGAAAAGAGTTTAATCTGTTCTTCTCTGTTTTCTAGGATACGTAACGTTGAATTTGTAATTTATTAATGATTAAAAGTTTATTATTTTTACTTTTAACAACAGTTTGAAGATTTTTTACCAAAAATATTTGACATTTATTTATTCCTCCATAGAGGATCGAAGTATCGATAAGAATAATTATTCGACGGCAAGTTCAAAAAGTATTTAACTTGACATTTAGACAATGCTTATTAAGTAAATAAATGTTAGGTGTATCCAACATTCGTGAACGAAATTCGTAGTTGTAACGTAACATCAAGCATCGCGGATGGTTCAGAAAGCCGATCGCGAAACCCTGTTATTCCCGCTTTGCAATGGCTCGAACGAGTTTATCTCGATACACGATGCTCGTTTGGTTACCAGGGTATCTCGTTGTATCGATAGATCTCGATAGAGAAAGGAGGATCAGGAATTGGTTACTGCAACAACCATTGTTGATTTCGGTAAACGGATTGACGTATCAACATCGTTTATCGTTGGCTTGCCCTAATCCCACGTTGCGCCTGCTTGAACACGTGAAATGCCATTTTCGAAAAAACTGTGTTATTTCAAACCGTGTATATCCGTTCTTCGAATATTTCTGATACTGAACCATATACATGTACATCATCTCCTGTCATATGTAAAAATCGTATTTCAACGAATTTTTCTTTAAATTGATTCAATTCAATTACCAAAATTCCTTCTCCCATTATCGTTGCAACTTCTCGCCAAATTCCACTCCAACTCAAAAACTTATCCTTTCGAAAAGTTTCGCTGTTATTACACACACACACATACACACGTTCGATTCGTTCAAGGTATAATACACTCCTGTTGTTCACGACTTTTCGACAACTCTCGTAGGCAGCTCGCTAATATCAGCAAATTACCGCTTGTCAACAGGCGTGACGCGGATCTTCCAATTTTCACGCTGCAACTCGACACCAGCTCTTCCCTCCCGAATCCTCTTCCCGTACGTAAGATCTCGGCCACGCAACCGTGCCTCCTCCCTTTTTCCTCCATGGAAACACACGCTGCCAGGTCCAAGGGAGATTGTTCGTCCCGTTAGGTCTCGTCCGCGAGGCAAAAGCAATCAGTTATCTCTGCCTGCGAACCCTTCCACCTCTCTCCTTGCAGGAAGCGTATCCAGGTTGATCGTTACGGTCGTCGTCGAGGTACCCAAGGGGTCATCTCGATTGCAGGGATAATCGAGCCTTGGGGAGCCTTGAATGAAGCTTCTTCTTCTTCTTCTTTCTCTTCATCCTTCTTCTCTTCTTCTTCTTCTTCTTCTCTTTGTTTTTTTTTTTTTTTGATATTCCGTTGTTGGTCGAAGCACACTCCAACTGCGGAAATTATCGCCGCTTCATAGAGACGTAAAATCAGTGTCCGCTTTAATCTCGACTCGCGAAGCCGATCCGCGATTATTGAATAGTGGTGGCCGGTTATCGTCGGTTGGGATCATGCTTTATGACTCGCGATACAGAAATCCAGGTATCCAACGTTCGCGGAAACTTGAGAGGCTGCGAGAATGGATGCAATTAGGGAGATTATTGCATAGGTAGCCGATGTTTAACCGGATTCTGATTCTGTGAAGGGGTTATCGAGATTGGAAACTCGTTGGTTGATTTCGCTGCTTCTGCGTTTAGAAGAAAAATATGTCGATTACTACTACTGTTCTCTCTCCTATCCTATTCTTCATTTCTTCACAAATTCAAAATCGTTACTATACTTTGTATTCAACTTTGCGTTTGCACACAGTTTAATTTCTTAATTTTATCGATCCTCTAAATTTATTCACCTCGATTCGACAATGTCTCTGATATCAAATCAATCCACGATTCCTTGACAAATATTTCTTCTCCACGGTTACAGATTTATTTTTTAAAAAGTAAGAAAAAGTAAGAAAGAGCAGAGGGAATGGACAAATCGTACGCGGCTGATGTGTCGAGAAATCCAAATCGTCCAGAATGACGAACGGTAAATGACTTGTGTCAGCCACTTATTACGTTTCGCTGTCTCTTCGTGTTCCTTCGAAGACGAGGCATTCGATGACCCGGAAGACTTTAGCAAGCATACATATGGAACTTGGTGCGTGTCCACGCGCAAAAGCTATTTTATTGCGCGCACGACTCTATAATCTTCCTCTGACCGATGCGCTCACGACAACTTATTCCCAATGCCTATACTTACTGTTTAATGTCTATATCTGCACTGTGGTGGAGCGGTAGCTTGACGTTATGTATATGTATTTTCTTTTTTTTTTTTTTTCCACTTCTTCTTTATTATCTTAACGTGGAATCTGTGCGAGTTAAATGGCTTTTGAAGATTGGTTTCGAATTTATCTCTTGAGAAGAAGTTTAAACGAAATGTTATATATTTTTGTTATTTTTGTTATATTCGATTCGAGATGTTGGATAGATTTTTAAATAGTTAGCGATTTATCTTCGAATTGATTCTGTACACGTTTTTGCGTGTGTGTACGTACGTATTGAAAATTTAAATTGAGATCCATAAATTTCTATTAATTTCGCAGAATCTTTGAGAAAAAAAAAAGATAGTAATTATGAACGAAGAATATAATTACTTTAGTATACAATAAAGTTCTACGGATTCCTAGTAAACAACTCGGATACTTATTTCTTAAATATATGTATGCTGGGAATCAGGAAAGTAACAGTGACAATACAGTTACATCGATTACACTATCCGAACTAATAGAGATAAAAAGTCCATTTAGGTAAACGACTTTTCGAATAATCAGGAAGAACTTTTAATTATCATAACATAGAGGAGAACCGTCTTCACCTATATTTTTTATTAGAATTTTATAAATACTTACCTTCCGTTCTTATGCGTTCTTATAATTGGAAATATTCATAAATCGAAATTACAATTTATTATGCCGTCAATGCACAAGAGTCTGTCTATACTCGTTCCAAATTCGGTTGAATCGAAAAAAAAAAAAAAAAAAAAAAAAAGGAAAAAATACACGCCTGCGAAAAACGAATAATGAAAGCATCTCATCGGTATTTCTGTTCTTTTTTTCTCTTCTTTGGCAAAAAAAAAAAAAAAAAAGAAAGGCTCGCCATAAACCATTTAAAGCCCGCTTATGTCCGTAGCTCGCTCGTAGGCGATTCCCTCGGTATATTTCTCCCGCGAACGCTTTTACGTTTGCCACGGCTTGAAAATTTATCGCATGACTGAGCACCATCGGGGCTACAGTGGTTGATATTTCTTGCATTCGTATGCATTGTGCTTAACGAAGCTGCCTCCGCGATATGTCCGCCGATACCAGCTGATTGAAGTGACTTACGAACTTCCAGATGACCGGCTGCGCTTGGGATATGCGCGGGCTACTCTATTCTTTGGATTTACGACGTGTGAATATAAGAGCCGCGGCCGCGTCGAATCGTTGCGACATTTGTGCGGTCGCGCATTCTAGATCCTAGATCCTTGCGGTGTATCGTACCATTTGAATAACACGTTTATGCTCGCTTTCTCCCCTCCCCTTTTTTCCTTCCACGCTTAGAAAAGAGATGATGGCTTTCCTCTCGGATGTGACAAAATGTTAAAAAGGTGCAAGTTTTGTAAAAACAGAAAATTTCGATCGTTGTATGTTGTGCTGGATATATTTTTAAGCGGAGGGATAATTGGGATAATTTTGTTGCAGAAGAGTATTTGAAAATTTGTTTCGTCGTATAAAATGGAAAATATTTGTTTAAGATGTAACAAGTGAATTTTATGAAATAATAATTCTTTAGGATGTATACAAATTTTATTTTAATAGTGGAAATATATATATATATCGTGTTTAAGAAAATATTCGGATATTTTTATTCATAATTTCAAATAAGAAATACTAAAGAAACTTACTTATAATTAGGACAAGATAAAGAGATACTACTAAATACGAAGGGAAATAAGAAGGAACGACACGTATTCCTTCGAGAAATTATTGCTCAACCCGATATATTTATCGAGACGAATAGGGAATTTGAAAGGTAGCCAAGAGAAGAGGAGGTCGAGATTAAACATTGTGTATAGCAATTCTCCACGTGCTTCCGTGGATCGTACGCTAAATTCGTGTGGGTCGAAGGCTCGGTGTGCGAGGCCTGACCGCGGAGTATCAAAGGTATGGGCCACTCCACCAGGTGTGGAGAATGGCGCGCCTCGATGGCAATTACATCGGCAAATAAACCAGGAGGTGAATATACTGTGAAGTTGGCTGCGGGTTGCACCATGAATAGACCACTGCACGTAGATAATTCTAATCCTCCGAGCGGCAATTAAAGGCAAGAATGCTCTTTCAAAATACAATCATTACTTTTTTCCCTCTTTTTCGAGAGGCCTCGCAATTATCCCTTTTTAATTTAATTCCCTCCGAACGAATTATAAACGAGATATACATCTCTGCAAAATTTTCATTTATCTAGTTAAAAATCGAAACGAAGCCAAAGTTGGCCTGTTTGTCTCACATTTATTGCGAAATTAATTCAAAAAACTTTCTAAAAATATTCAAATATTCAACGAAACAAATAAATCCATACGGCGATATATTTGCAACTCCTCCTCCTCCTCCTCCGCTCTTCTCATCAGACTGCTCGATTAAAGCGCACACGCTTGTCCGAAACCTCTCCTCGTCGTCGACTTCCCACGGTTGTTGACATGTTTTGTATTCATTAGTCGCCACTCTCGAGATAGTTCGCGCACAGGCGGTGAACAGAGTGGTGGAGCGGCGTGAGAATAGCCGGTTCTGAACGATTGTCGTCCGCTGGCGAGACCTCTTCCTCTCTGCGATCGCAGAAATTTTATGGTGGTGAGTATCGTGTCAGAGAGAGAAAGAGAGGAGAATCTAGAGAGCGTGAATTTCACGGTTCCTGAGACGGTATGAACAGCGCGGACACCCGCTTACGAGAGAATAAAATTAGCCGTGGAATGCGGATGGAAGGAGTTAAATGTTCGCGTTTCGGGCCTCCAATTCGTTTCGATCTGGTTTATAAAGGGTGTTGAGCAGAGAGTTTCAGAGTTGCAAGAGATTGTGACTGTGTCGCAAGGGAATATTTTTATCGAAAGTTTCTTTTTGAACGTTTATCTTTCGATAATTCTTCTTCTTGTTTTGTTGTCGAAATACTCGTATCGTCGCTCGTGATGGAATAATCATTTTTTCACGATCGTTCCAATCGAACTTAATAATATAGAAATCATTGTCATTTCGTCAAATCGACGGGAATTACATTTAACGCTCGACTCATTGGAAAATTTCCTATTACGAAATTCCATCTCAAGCAGTAATGAAAAAAAAAAAAAAAAAAAAAGAAAAATGACAATAATATCGCAATAATATTGTCGATGCAAAGATTTCCCCTTTCAATCTCTCTTGTCCTTTGAATACACACTTCTCTTTCACTGGAGGAGAGGAGGAGTGTTTGAAGAATATGAATTACCTTAATTCGTTTCGTTTGCTTTTCTCTTCCTTTCTCTCGAACTACGAAAGATAATTCCTACCAGTTTTCATCGAATAAAACAGAAGGTAGTTTCGTATCGAAATTCATTACAAAATTATCTGATGCAAATCTCCATCGGATACAAACTACTTTAGAACGAGGAATCTAAATCGTGAGGGAGGATTGATCGATCGAAACGAGCAATCTTAAGAGATATTCCAGTCAGAACGAAATAAAGCAATCATAGCTACTCACTTGGATAGCCTGAGATTAACCAACGAATAGGCCAACGAGGTACACGTTGATTTATTCCCAATGATATAGTTGGGACGCACCTATGCTAAACCTTTAACCCTTTTCGATCTGTGTCTAGGTTTAACTCGATACTGTTGTATATTCGTTTCATCAATAAGATAAAGGAAATACAAATTCTTTTGCATTTTTCGTTATATATAATAAAAATATGTATATACAGGTCATTAGAATGTTGTGAAAAAATTATAAAGTTATAAAAAGTTGAAGGCGACTTTGGAAACTTACTTACTGAGAGAAAAGTATAGAAAAAAAAATTAAATGTCATTACTTTTGAAGGTTATGAAAAGATTGAAGGTGACTTTGGAAACTTGCTCGAGAGAAAGATGTAGAGAGAAAAAAAAAAAGAAGAGAGAAAGAAAAAATAAATGTCATTACTTTTGGAGGTCACGAAAGGATTATAGAATTATAGATGTATAAAAGGAAGGTGACTGGAAACTTACTTGAAAGAATTAAATGTCATTACTTTGGAGGTCATGAAAAGATTATAGAATTATACTTTTGCATAAAAGATTGAAGGTAAGTTTGAAAACTGATTTGAGAGTGATATCAAGATCAATATGGAAAGAAAATTAAATAAAATTATTTTTGAATATTTTTTTAAAAATCGTTCACAAAATTCTTTTCTCTGTTATTAAAATTATTCAAAATTAATGATATTAACGCGATTAATCTCTCTAAATTCTAAATTTTATTTTAATTACATCGATATATCAAGTTTTAATTTTTTAATTTTTTTTTCTTTTCGAATTTCACAATTATCTTTTATTTTTCAAATACATAAATTTAATAAGTAAAACTTAGTGCAGTAAGATCGTAATGTTTATGCAATTTAAGGAAAAAATAATCATCTCTCAGAAAGAAACAATAATCATAAAATTAATATCTTACCAATATTACCTTAACAACTAGATACTTCAATAAAAAATCCTGTGTTGAATATTCCTGACTAACCTTAAATCTTTATTATATTTATATAGAAGTTTGAGATCCTAAGACTTAATTAAAGAATCTCGAGGAGTGTTAAAACTGAATAGACCATCTTATAATTTAACTAAACATCGTAAAATTTACATATCATTTTTTAATCTCCAACATAACAAGTCCTAAGCTCGACATAACGTTTCCTTGTGAGTCAAATTGCAAATGTTTAACATCCCAAGACGTTTATTCGTCCATTCGTCGATATTTTACTAACTTTGGACGCAGGAGGCGAGGAAGGAGAACTCGAAGGAGTGAAGGAGTTTTACGAAACTTGCTCGTAGATTCAACGGAAACGATGTCTCGAGTCGGTTCACTGACAGACGCGAATAAAGGGCCGATGATAACGAGCGGTACGATTACCGCGAAATGAACGGTGACATCTCGTCGGATATCGTCGGATTATGACGATAGGAACGGTTATGAATTTTCATGATTTCGCCCGTTTGAATGAGACCCCGACAGAAACTAACTCCTCGGATAAATTACGATTATTTCGTTGGACAGTTGTTGTAAGATCTTTTCTTTTTTCATTATTTTTGTTTTTTTTTTTTTTTTTTCCCCTCTTCTTTTCTTCTTTTCTTCCATTTCTGGGTTCACTTGGGCTAAATTTAGCCCGCGAGTGGGCGAGCATTCGAGTGAAACTTGAATTTTGCTTGTAAATTTTTGCCGATTTCTCGTAGGGATTGATTTGTTAACGATAAGATGGTTGGGTATGGATCGACGAGAGAAAAATAAATATATTTCAGCATTTAGGTATTTTACAAAATAATGGAAATAGTTGGAAGAATTGATCTTTTATAAAGCTTGTACTCGAATTTTGTATTAGAATTTTTTTTTTTAGAAAGATTTTAAATTAGTATTTCTATTTTTCTTTTCTTTCTTCTTTCAACGAACAATATATTTGTACGTTAAATTAAGTATAATTTCTTTGATTTAATTTATACTGTTCTCGTTCTTATCTGACGATTATAATTATATCGTTTCGTTTGATATATTAAAATAAACCAACAATTCGCCAATTGATATCAAATCAATTTTAGATAATAATTAATACATAATCAAATTCGAAAAAATAAAAACACAATCGAACATCTTTCCTCTCCTGTTAAAAACCCTCGATATCAAGATGCGAGGTATCAAATATTTGTCTTTTTTTATTGCTGCAATAAAAAAAATGCTTGGCTCGATTTGTTTTGTAATTACAAAACAATTTGTATAAATAAAGTAACGAGAGAATAACGAGAGAATAAATGATTCGTCAAATGGTTGATTAATCGTGAAATCGTTATTTCTCATCGTGGAGGACGAGGATTAATCGGCTTCTGATTAATGCGCAAAGAACATTGCGATGACCGCGATAACCTGTTGGGTAAAAAGGAGGGAACCGGTCATTATTTAAGAATAGAAAAGTGCAAAAGATGGTTCGAACGATCGATCCATCCACCTCTCCTATCGTGGAACGGATATCACGATTTCTAGTATGATCCTTGTGATCCGTGGATTGCGAAATCCGTTTCGTATCTCGTGAAAAGGCTTTAACGAAATTATTTAAGCTGATTATGATCGCTGATCACTCGGCTCTTCTTTATTCGATCGGCTTTCAATGTGATTCGACTTCTTTTTTCTTAGAATTAAGAAAAGGAGAATGGTATAGAAACATAATTTAAAAATTTAAACAGAAATTGTAATAAAAATATCATACTTTACCTTGAAATCAAAGACACCTCGTAGAAAGAAAAATCATCTCAAAAGAATATTTAGATTAAATCTGTATCGAATAATTTTACAAAATTATTAAATTTCACTTAAACTTGATCAAAATTAGCAACACAACTTTCCTCGCAATTCCAATATCTCAAAATAGAAGACACCCTGTAGAAAACTCATCGATACCCGACGAGAAGAAACAGGATCCAGGATCTTCGCTCCTTTTTCGCCGTTTACTTCGCTCGCTTCGTCCAAGTACTTCACATTTCGCCGCTAGAGGAGAAGAGTATCGCGATAACTTGGCGTAAACTTGGGCTATTAGAGTATATACGCGGGCAAAGCGTCGAGTGTCGTTTTCGAAAAACCGTTCTCCCGCTTAGTTCGAATCGGTGGAATCGTCCTTTCAGAAACACCCGCGGCCCTATTAATCAAACGTGGAAATTTCGCAGAAACAAACCAACACCTTGGCGCGGAGGGGCCATTCTTCAAGCTCGCCTGCAACGGGCCAAGTTGGCTGGCATGTAAAAGGCCGCGCGGCTCACGCTACATTACACGCTCCTACGTTTCGCTCGATCCATCACGCCTTCGTGTCCTGCCGCAATTATATACGTATATATAGAAGCGCGAGAGCTACGCCCCTTCGAAAATCGAATCCACACGGGTCTGCGAGAGGAAAGGAGAGAGAGAGAGAGAGAGAGAGAGCTTCGATTTTGCCACTCCAGTTTTTCGTAAATTCGTTATGATTTCCCCTTCCCCTCTTCTCTCTTTTATCGATTATTTTAATTTCGTGAAATTTTTGTCAACACGTTGAAATTTGTTAAAAATTTATTTGTGATTGTGATTGGGTATTTTCAGGTTGATACATATTTTGTAAATTCGTAATGATTTCCCCCTCCCTTTTTTCTTTTTTAGCGATTATTTTAATTTCGCAATTTTCTCGAAAAATTTTTGTCAACACGTTGAAATTTGTTTGTGATTATTATTGGGTATTTTCAAGTTGATACATAATAGCAATGCATCGATTAAATTGGTATAGTAGGTACAAATTTTTCTTCGAGGTCATTTCTTGGATTGATCATTGGATTAACGTCCAATATAATGTCATTTTTGAAAATACTTGGAGAAAAACTTAACATTCCTGTACGAAAGATTCCTATTAATATCATCTCTAACCCCTGGTGCAATTAATAATCTTTCTTTACCAACGAGGTGCAGGGATCAGTCACGATCTTTGCATTGGAAAAAACAGGATCATAATAATCCGCGCAAAAAGCTGATAAATATCCAATCCATCATATATACTTATGATCACTCATGTGAACAGGTTTCTCGTTAACCCTTTTGACACTAAAGACCGTAATTATATTACACCACATTACTAAGTTCCAGGTAATTAAAATCATTAACCATATCTAATTCTCTAAATTATTTTTGAAATGTCAAAAATTAAACGTGGAATAAATCGTGGAACGGAAATTTATAAAATCGAAAATAATGATTTTTAAGTTGCATGCGCCATTTTAAAACATTTATAGATCAAATTCACTTTACGATAACTCAATTGCTTTGTATAAATGATTAAACATCAGCAAAAAATCCAATCACAAGTGTTTTCAGCCAATGCTGAGAACAATGAGAATGAAGCGAAAATAAAGAAACGGAATTTTTTTAATTTAAAGCATTGATGAAAACTAAAATTGGACAAGTGAAACTAATGAAATTAGGATTCGAAACTAAAGAATGAAATTAAGGAAATAACAAAGTTTGAAATTTTTAATTTAGACTCAGAGAACAAAGCCACGAGACCAGTGAAGTTGAAATTTGAGGATCAGTGCTGCGGCTAACGTTCACCTACAAACAACGCTGAGGATAAAACGAATGAAACTAACAGAATTGCAGAACAACTTGAAACCTTGAATCATTGGTGCATAGCAATTGTCCACTTGTCGATGTCGAAGACGATATCGTAATCAATAAACTAGCAGAATAAAAGCTTGAAATTTTAGACTCTGCTGGATCTATCTGTTATTCACATCTGTTCAAACAATAATTGGACAGCATAGATGGCCCAGAGTTGCAATAAGTTAAAAGGAACAAACACGAATCATCGTCGTGCATTCCGAGGAACGATTCCTCCGCTTTCAATACTTGCTACTCGTTCGAACGAGTCATTATAAATTCATCTTCGATCGCGGACCCTCGACGACGATGCAACGGTTGGATGGCTCTCGCGCGATTCGATCGTCCACGAATCCTTTCTTTTTTTCTTTTTTCTTTCTTTCTCGTTTTCTTCTTCTTCTTCTTCTTCTTCTTCTTCAAGAGATATTCCCTACTTCCGCGATCATGTTCAAGAGAGAAAGAATCGGATGTATATACGATTTCAACCTGGTTGGCCGATGTTTGATCTTGTTGCATTCGGGGAGAGGAGTTGGATAATCTCTCTTGGCGAATTTCTGCGGAAGCGATGCCTCTTGTTGCATGTCACAAGGTCATTATAAATTCATCTCCAGTCACGCTCCCCTAAGTGCTTCTGACCCTTGTGCTCTGTTATTCTAACTACGCTTCAAGGACATACGCGCTGCAAACGGGACTCCTCCGCTTCGTGTGTGTGTGTCTTCCTCTGGACGACATCATTGCTGTTATCTGCGGAATTTCGTCGATTCGTTGAAAGAATCGCCTCTCTTCGTTTCACGTTTCTCGTTTAGATTTATCGTTTATGTATCGTTTGTGGAGAAATCGATAGATTTATCCTCGAGGATGTATTGATCGTGATGCGAAAACGTACAATAGAAACAATGATCGTACGAGAAGTAAATATGCGTGTTAATTAATCGATAATTTATCAATTGGAATGTTTCTTTTCCAAAGATTAATAGAAAATGTTATCTTTGATAAATTTAAATTTTCATTCCATTGCTATATGCAAATGTTCATTACTGTATGCTGCAGGAGTATTACAAGTGTTATTTGTAACGCTATATTCAATCAAGTTGTAAAGTTGTGACGAATCTTATGAAACTTGTCAAGAATATTACACGTGGATGATGATAATTGAATAAAATAATTGGAAGGTGGATATATTGTTGGATATTTTAGGAAGGAAAATAAGAACAAGATAAAATAATTAACATTGCTTAATAAGATAAACATATTTCCAAATGTTATTCCATTATTGAAAAATACTCTTCGATTCGATCACAATGGATGGATCGTAAACGGATAGTCCGACTAATAGAGTGATTATTCGACAAACTCTGAGGAGATCAGAGATCAACTCTTAACCCATTAATCCCATCCCCCTCTTTTTTTTTTTCCTCGTTCAAAGACAATAAAGCAATTCTACACCTATAATGACAATCATTTGTTTTCGTATAATGTACAATGAACAGAAGCGAATAAATTCACGCACGTGGCCGAATGTGACAGACTCTCGAAAGACCATTATGAAACGCGGAATAATTGCACCCTTCTTGTTCAAGAATTATCGACTCGTGTATAATATATCGTAGTTGAAAAATAATTTTAATATTTAATGTGTTTAATAATAAAGCAATGATAATATAGAATAACAAATACGCATTTCTTCTATTAATTTAATTATTAAGGTTAGTCGTGGATGGTTGAAAATTGTACGTGTCGTTTCACGAATTTTTTTTCTACGAGATAGTAAATGTAATTCTTTTGAAAAGTATTTATTGTATCGAGAGTAAGACACAATTTTCTTTCTTTATATTTCTATTACGATATGGCTATATATATTATTGCAAGTTTGTCAAACGCTGTATTTTACATTCGAATTTTATGACGAATTAAAAATTCTTTTTTTTTTTCCTTTTTAACAATCATTTTCGTTAAACACTTTTCGATGGAAAAGGAAACTTTTCTTCCCAAATGTTCATCATTTTTTACAAAAATTCGTATTTTACAAATACTCTTTCTATTTTCATGTAAATAATTATGTATGATTACAATAATGATCGATTAAATTTAATCGCATCCACGCTTAGACGAGGTAGTCACTTGATCATCGTCCAACAATTAAGTAATCACGCAACATACTCGATCGAATATCGTTCGTTCGACAAACACTCGTGAAAGGCTAGTTCCTCCTTGCGATCGATTTCGCAAAAACTGTTTTTCTTTATGGACACCTTTTGCGTTCGTTTCGATCGTGGGCGAACAAAATCGAAGACATGGATAATAATAGTGATTACTCACCGATAATAAGTCGAATTAATCTTTCAGAGACGAGATCATTCGATGGACTTTCGATCTAAATGTCGTGCCGGTGGATGAGGCAAATCCGCCATTGCGCCATCCGCCAACATCTTAGGAAACGATTCATCGCGTGATATTCCGAACAATTGCAAGTTGAAATTGGAGTTATTTTTTTTTTCTTCCTTTCTTCTTGCAGATTTGTAACAGATCGTTCTGTTACAAAGAGTTTTTAGCGAGTTATAAACTATATCATTTATAAATGACGCATTAAAGGATTTGCAGTTCTTTCATTTCACTAGTTGATCTATTTATGATGGTGATTTTCTGAAGTATCGTAAATCGTATTAAATTATAAATATTAAGTGTAAAGAAATATAACCTTGCAATTAATAGAAACGAAACTTTAAAGCTAGAAAAAAAAAAGAAAAAATAATGAAAAGAAACAAACGTAACGCATCGATCTTTTTTAATACCAAAGATAAAGAAATATGCAAATTTCCTTACATAATAAACTCAGTCAAAGTGAAATAAGAACGTAACATTTCGAAAATATTAGTATCCATAGTCGTCTTATTGTTACATATTTCGCACACAAGATACAAACTCCTTTAAATCATCGAAATTATATCCGTTATTTCCAAAAGAAAAAAAAAAAAAAATAACGCCATCATACAAGAATAATATCGATCAAAATACCCACATTCCAAGATTCTCCCTCATTGTCTCCTGTGACACGTTGGCGGGTACAAATGTCCCGTGATTCACGCGCCACGTGTATCCACCAACGTACCAGCGTGTACTCTCCTTACACCGTGTGTGTGTGTCGCGTGCTTGCTTTCCACGGGTTTCCAGGAACGCCTTCCCATTGTCGTCCCTTAGCGGCGTTACCGGATACGCGATTGTTTGTTCTGCCTTGGCGTCCCCGCGAAAAATTGCGGTACACGGATTAAGAGGCTTCCTTTCAATTTCCGCGCCCGATTGTGCTGTAAAAGGACTAATGGCGGCCGATATCGCCTACCTCCTTTGCGGTCTGCGAATACGCACAAAGGAACGTGCGGCTCGGCCTTTCGAACGAGGCCGATCAATGCTTGGTCGCGTGCAACCCGTGCCCCACCGTGCAGCCACCGTAATACGGGAAATTTACATGCTAGGCCCATTCGCCTTCCATTTCCGTGGCAAATAGAAATTTCGTATTAGGAAAGCTGCAGACGCCTCGATCCTGTCAACGTTTCTTTTTTTCTTTTTGTCCTAGATTGTGAAACAAGTATGTATGCACACGATCGCGTATGACTATACGCTACCAAAAATTTTCTTCCTCAAATCCATCCTCGAATCGAATCCAAAGCAACTTCTCCAGTCTTTTCGAAAGGAAAGTAATTTGCCTTCGCGAAAAAATGCTATCAAAAATTTTCTTTACGTCTCTATTTCACAAATCTATCCTGGAATCGGGTCCAAAGCTATTTCTTCATGTTCATTCGGATTCGAAACCCTCTAAAGGAAAGCAATTCTCCTTCGCGAAAAAATGCTATCAAAGATTCTCTTCAGCTATTTCGCAAATCCATTTTTGAATAGGATCCAAAGCAACTTCTCTTTTTCCACATCCATTCGAATTCGAACTCTATCAAAAATTCTCTTCACCTAATTCGCAAATTCACTCTCAGATCCAAAGCAACTTTTCCTTTTCTACGTCCATTCGAATCCTATCAAAAATTCTCTTCGCCTATTTCGCAAATCCCAGATAGGATCCAAAGCAACTTCTCCTTTTCCATGTCCACTCAAATTCGAATCCTAAAATTGTCTTCACCTATTTCACAAATCTCGGATCCGAGGTAACTTCTTCTTTTCCACGTCCCTTTCGAAACGAAGTCCCCTCCCCCGAATAGCGAAGGAAAGCAATTCGCGAAAAAAATGCGCAGTGATTCATGCGCCGCGCGCGCCACGCGTGGAGGGGGATGTATGTCGTTGGCCTGTCGTACTTCCTTTCCCGTGAGCCCCGGGAAGTCTATTCAGAGGCCGCGCCACGGCGTCCAGCATCCACACAGGGCCCCGAAGCGTTCCACGGTGATTACCATATTGCATGTCACATTGTCGGCGCACCCCACGGGACGGAGGGAGGAGGAGGAGGAGGAGGAGGACGAAAGAGGTGGATGGAAGGAGGGAGGATGAGGAGGACGCTAACCACATTGCAATATACCGGAGGGCACGGCGTCTATAAACCACCGCAATTCTATCTACGTCCCTTCTAAGCGTACATAACTCCTGCCGCCAGGATTAAGCCTTTTATAGTCCTTTGAAGCGGCGGGCTCTCGCTTCTTTCCGCCCCCCTAACCTTCCTCTCTCTCTCTCTCTCTCTCTCTTTCTCTCTAACATCGGCCTCTTTCTTCCCGGCGTCTAGTCTTCCAGAGGTTTGTTGTTCGCCTCTTTCTTCTTATTTCCCCCCTTTTTTGCGAACGTGTTGTTCTTTGCGTCCACGGTTGGCGTGTCGGAAAAGGGGGAAGGAGGGGGGTAGTCTTCTTCGAATTGCGATTTTCTGTTCTGTTGCGATTAACGATTGTTGATACAGGCCAACTGCTGCGATGGTGATTGGAACGTGGTATTGGAGAGTGTTATTTTTGCACGATGAACAAATAAATGGATTATTTTGCACAATCGGGTAATTTATTGTTTCTCGAATTTTTGATACATAATAAAAGTAAGTTTGTGGTTTGAAATTTAATTCGTTCGATAATGATAGCTTAGAAAAATCTATTTGATACTTTAAAAAAAGGGAACTTTTCAATTAGTGGTTTCACTTTTTGTTTTTTCCATTTCCAATCTTTCTCCATTAAATTGATTTCTTTCTAAAAATTGGCGTTAATCTCGACTTCCATAAATAAGCAAGAATAATCAGAATCGTTAATTGATAACACCATCTGAATTTTCTTCTTCGAAACGAATGAAAGGAAGAAAAGAAGAAAAAAAAAAAGAAAAAGGAAAGCAACGGTCGAAGAGAGAGAACATTCTTTGAAGCAGTTTCCGGAGACGTAGGCATCCGACAGACAGAAAAGACAGCCTCAGGATTCGGTTTAATATCACGAGTTTTCTTTCACACTCGTCAAGCGAGACTCTTCTCACACTCGCGGGGAGTGAAGAACGAGTAATTCTTTTATCGCAATATCCTGCCAGAGAACGCGTGGAAACAGGGGCGAGGGGGTGTGGAAGCATAAAAAGACGGGGAAAGGAGGAGGGTGGATACGTCGGCTATCAAGTTCGCCAACTTTAATACCTCAAGTTTTCTCGTACATATCTCCTTCTCTCCTTCGTTTTCTTCTCTTAGCTTTCGCGTGCCGCTGCTGTAGATAGAATCGTGATAACCACGTTGGTTGATATTTGTGAACGTTTTGGCGCGTAAATGAAGCTTTATCGATTGGATTAGAGTGGAATGGAGATGTTTGAAGGAGAAGTAATTATTTTGATCGATTATATATATATATTGATTGTGTTTGTTATATGTAAAATTGATCTTTCATTGTGTTTTTTTCTACGTATAATTTCAATTTTGTTACAAATTAAATTCCATTCAATTGAAAAATTAAAACTTGCATTGAATATTTTACACTATTTTAATTTATACTTCGTTCTTGATTAAAATTATGTGACGAATAATTCTACAATTCATTTCGAAAAATAATTCCACAGCAGGAACAAAGAGGTATAAAAGGGCACGATTCATCGCCAAACAATGTTTTCGTTCACCATGTATCCGATTCTATAATACTTTTGGTATTGATCTCTGTTCGCGGCAAATCGATCATCGTGCAGCCTCGTTTTATCTGAGATTTCGCATCGTTCCACTCGTGAAAAAAGGAGGAAATCCGCGTCTCTCCTCTTCTTATTATCATTCATCGGTTGCCGTTAGGACAAGTTAACAAATAAAACGATCGTTTTTTTTTTTTTTTTTTTGGATCGATCGAACGGTAAGTCGACCGGATAAAAACGAAAAAAAAGGTGAAATTACAGTGCAGCTCGATCGATAAAGAGGAGATCGGTTAAAAATTTTAATGCGATATTAAAATATATTATTAAACTGGGACGATCGGATCGGGTCGGGATCGGACAGGTGGTTGATTAGTTGCGACCGATAAATCGGTGCAATTTACTTGCATGCATGGCACAGTGTATACTGGATAAATTTCCAATTTATGCTCTTAACGTCTCAATTTATATCGATAAAAAATGCTTTTGCATCGTCTAATACGGATTAATTGGATAAGATAGAGGTGATGCGATTAATTTGAATGATTATTGCCCGACGTTGATTATTTTTGGAAAAGAATATTTAAGGAATCCTGCGTAATTTGCATCATAATGGTATTGGGACCAGGTTGATGGATGGATTTTTGGAGATTTAAACACGCAAGTATTCAGAAAATTCACAAAGTGTTCAATGGATGGAAAATATTTTTGTTAAGAATATTTATTTGTGTAATTAATGCAATGAAAATTACAAATATTAAGAATAATCTTATGACTGACATAATTAAAATCATGTTACATATAACATAGATTCTTTATACAAGTTGTAAATCAAATATTTTTTTATTGATTGATATTTTCGACTTATAAATTCTAATTAGAATCTTTAACCTTAAGTTTCATAAAATCAAAACCATCTTCACATTAGATATGAATTTCTATTTAATTTAATCTAAGAAATAATACAATATCAACGTTAAATTAATAAAGATATCTAACAAGTATTCTTAATAATAAGCCACAATACCATCTTTTGTTATAATTCAACTAGAATAATTTCTTATTTAAAACATAAAAATATAAAGAAAACCAAGGAGCAGCATTTGCATCAAAATACGATCAAGTGACTCTCGTCTCATCATTCCAGGACAAAAATTTAATGCGACAAACTCGATTTCTCGAATTCAACCGAACTGGCTTAAAACTGACTGGAAACCAAATTCCTGGGAAAACAGAATTAACATCGTTTAAATGCTGTAGCTCGGCACATACCGATCTTCTTTTTATGCTCGTATCACGACATCGTTTACCAGTGGTGGAAATGCTCGCTATTAGCCCGAGATTGCCCATTCGCTAATTCCTGTGATTTCTCCTCGCCTCACGGCTTTGTCCATTCATTCACGGACCCGTCTCCGTGTGCTTTCCCGCTGCTTCCCTTCGAGGGCCCTCTTTTCCTCCTCTAGGCCTCCTCTAGCGTTTCCTCTTCTTACCGCTTCTCTGCACTTCCAAGTATCCAGCCGCGCGATTACCGCTATTTACGCGCGCGTTTCCTTGCCTTTCGGCCGAGGCTGACAGTCGCTCGTAGCGACTTTTTAGGCGAACGATGATCCTTCGCTACGAGGATGATTTTCTTCCGATGAGAACGATCGTGCCGGGTGTAAATTGAGTTATTAAAGTTGTCCGTTTCCCCCCCCCCCCCCCCCCTGTTCTTTTTTAACGGTATCGGGAGAGGAATAATTTCTAGTTCCTCTTATATTATATAAGTTTTGAACAAGTAGATTGATAATTTTTATTTTCTTATTCTTTGCTTGTACATCGGATATATGTTTCAAATTATATGTATATCTGTTTAGGTATCCAGGTGTTTCCAAGCAGTTCTATTAAAATAGATACTACTAGTTTCATGTGTCACTTAAATAACAGAAGATCTCCTATCCAATATTATAAAAGAGATAGAACGTTATATTGCAGATATTTAGAATCTTTGATGAATAAAGCAAATTTGATTCCGCATAAAAATTCATACTTCAATCTATCCAATGTAAAATTCATCTGAAATGTATCCATATCATAACTATATATATTCGTCCATCTTTCACGAAAAAATGTCCAAATGGCAGTACACAATTTTTGAAGCGATTTCTCTGTTTTGAATTATTCGTAAAAATCCTCATTATTTTAACTTTAGAAAAATCATTGCCGCTAATGCAAAATGCATCGTCTCCGCCATCGCGTTACACGTGGGATCACGGTGGCTCCTCTTGCGACCCTGCGAGCATCGGTAATGTAACGACTGTCATTAAGCGACGTTCGCTTAATTCAATTATTATCATACCGCGTTTTTCCACGCCTCTTCTCCTCCTTCGCTCCCTATCTCTCTCTCTCTCCCTCTCCTCGCTTCTTTTTTCATCCCGTGGCCTGCACCGCAATCGTGATTAGAGCCGCGGCCTGACTAATGCGCCACGAGAATTATTCTATTAGAGCGGAGGCGCATTAGGAGGGACGCCGGAGGACTTTTCTAGGCTCACCGGCGACTAATAGGATGCCCATTAGCCACGGCCGGCCGTAAACAAGCCTACGAGGAGGCGATAATGTTCGCGAGGGTGTTGCGCGGCACCAAGGTTAATTCGCGTTTCGCCCGGCTTGCAAAGTGTGACCAAACGTTTATTAGCCCTTTCGTTGATTAGATTAGGTTAGGCTAGGTTAGGCTGGCGTGCAGGGCGTGTCCTTGTTACGGGTTGGTCCTGGGCCGGGTTGCAACCCACGCTTGCATCATCCGACTTTTTTTACTTTTCATTCTTTATTTTTGTGATAGTTTTTTCTTTTTTTAAGGATAGGTTATATATAGATGACGTATAATTAATGATGTATCATATTGAGTAAATTGAAGATTTTATTATGGAAAAATATGTATACTTGTATATTTGCTTTTGAGAGAGAGAGAGAGAGAGAGAGTATTAAAAATTTTGTAGATATAATATTCCTCGTCTTTATTAAAATTTCAATATTCAATGGATATACTTTATATCTGTATACACTTTTTCAAATTTATTTTCTCTTTCGCAAGAAACAAGCATCGTTTGTAATGTAAAAAATTTCCATGCTGTAACACTTAATTAATCTTTCGTACGATATGTATTTTATAATACGAACCGATGGTGAGCATCAATAAAGTATGTCGTAAAATTTTACCCTTTCCTGATGCAAATTTATATCATTAATAATTTCCATTCACGCGTCCGTTCGATACATAGAAAATGATAGCCAATTTCGTTACACCCACAAGTCAACGGAAAGAATCTTTATTGGTATTTGCCAACTCGGCGTAATTAATGTTGGCGCTCGATTCGATTCCAAGATATGCACACAGCTACGAACCGCCAATTATTAAATAACTATAATGAACGATCGTATAAATTGTACTCGTTAAGAACGAGCGGGCGAGCGGGGAAAAGAGTGCGCGTGCAACAATAATCCGCTCTAGCTAATCCGCTTCGATCGACTTTGACATTAGCCCGCTATAACGAGTGCCTGTAGGCTAATGGTAACCTTTGCTCTACACCGTTTTTCAGGAAATGTCGCCCCGTTGACACAGATACCTGGATATTTTTGCACAACCCTTTCCCTCGAGAAGAAATTTCACGCCGTTCGAGCTTTTACAGTAAACACGGTGATTGAAGCATTGGATTGAGAGTGGACAGCGATGAGTAGACAATTTATAACACGAGCGATTGTTCCGTCTCAATGAAAAACGTATTAAAATTAGGCAAACTTTGAATCGCTGTAATTCCGAAGATAATGACTTTTGGTCGACGAGTGAAAGATCATTGGAAGCGCGAAATCTTATCCTTTAAAACGCTTTTTGATTTATCCTGATACGACTTCCGGTTCCTGAAATATCATCGTTTAAAGAAAAGGATGATTTTCAATCGTATATCTTAAATCCGACTAAACCTTATTAAAATTATGAAAACTTTGAACCGCTATAGCTCCGAAGATAATGGGTTTTAATCAACGAATGAAAGAGCATTAGAAGCGCGGAATCTTACCCTTCAAAATGCTTTTTCATTTATCACGATACGATTTCTGGTTCCCGAGATATCGTCGTGTAAAGGAAAGGGTAATTTTTGATCGTTTACTATTTCCATCCTTGTCGCTTACTCGGATCTCTCGTTCGCACCTGTCTCACTGACCTATCCCAAATTACAGACAAGTAGCAGACATAATTCCTGGAAAAACGTAGTAGCCAATTCTTAGAAGGACGTAATAAGCAATTTCAGGAAAAAATATAGGTCGCGGTCCTATTCATAATCCTTTAAGCGTTACGTATACTTTGAACCCTTATATCTCGGCAACCGATTGAGATATTGGGATAAAACAAAAAGGAATTTTAATGGCATAGTTTTCTCTGTTCCCTGTATAGATTAAATGACAAAATTTGTAGTTTCTTCTTTTTATTTTTTATATGAAATTTCGAAATTTTATTCATGTTTTTTTGTGAATACAATGATTTATTCTAGCGCTATGAAAATATATAATTTAACAAATGTTTTACATATGTTTACATAGTGACGAATAAAGAATTGGAATACCGTTTGTGGAATCATCGTGTAGGAGATCTGACGACGAAATCTGTGAATTTTTCGTAATAAAATTATGGATATATTTTAAAGGTAAGCAACATTCGACGATAAAGTAGATAATAATTTCACTGTAAAAAATTTGCAAAATTCACCATCGTAATATAATGTCATAAATTTTTAGCGTCTCGTATATTGGAATCTTGTAAGAATTAATCGTTATCGTTAAATTTCATCGTAGGCATAAATTATTTTTAACTGATTAATCAAATTGAAGTCTTTCATAAAAAAAAAAAACTCTATTGCTCGATATCATAAACGCTCCAAGTCAATATTATAATTCACTCGTAACGTTTAATTAAAATTAAAATGAACAAAGATGCATGCGATGATTGCGTTGATCCATTCAGGAAAATCATTGCGGCTAATGCGTTTATTAATTATAACTACTATATTCGTCGTGATTCTATCTCGTCGATAATAATACAAAACCCTTCAGGCTAAAATATAGTTTCCAATCTCGTTTAAATTTACGCAACTGTGTAAATGTCAAAATCTATGCGATAAATTATCTCGTATAATCATTTTCAATTCCACTATCCCTTCATTTCATTTACACGTATTTAAACTACCTTTTCCTTTTTCATGCTATAATCATGAAAGAATAGAAAAATAAACAGAATCAGTAAAATGATGGAAGAATAAAGCTTGTAACAAGAATTTTCTATTTATCGTGAACTTTTTCGTTTGCTAAGTATTGTTAGAATATTTTTTTCTAAGTAAAGTATACCATGATGATGAAAAATTTTTCTCTTATGACGAGTATTTCGATCATTTAATGGTAATAACGATTTCGAGATTGAAAGATAGAGAATCCAAATATTATATTATATTCGATAAAGATAAGAAAATCAGATGGGCAATTAAAAAGTATTTATGAAAAATTGATTTTTTTTTAAGGCATTGACAATTATTACTTGTTGAATTTGAATTTAAAAATATTAATTGTTCCTTACTTTTTCAAATAAAATAATTAAATATATTCATTCTGAAATAATGATATATGAAACGTTAAATTTATTGTGCACTATGATTTAATGTACAAGAATTGTCTACGATTAAGTTGTCTCGTTGAAGATAATCGATAAAGATCTTAAAATTCTTAATTAAATTGTAGATATATTTAAATTAACATAATAATTATGATTACACGACAATGATGAATAATACAATTTAACGATATAATAATGCAATTAAACGATTTCTTCTCGATAACTTTCTGTCGATAATCAATTTTTATTATTCCCTTAGGCTTTCTCTTGAATTTTCCTTTTTACATATTTCCCTTTCTTTATTCAATAGTATTTATCTTGTTTCTCTTTGTTGTGTTATTATTATCATTCCTTGTATCTCGTGTTCAAGTATGATACTACGATCACGATACTACTTCGAAATTATCGCTTATTAAAATTTTAATCTTGTTAATAAAATTTGAATAACAGTAAATGTTTCCTTGTTATTCCTATTAATACACACTTATTATAAAGTTATGTTAAGGTTATTTGTAATTTTAAGCCTAATTATTTCCCAGTACAAATTTTAATAATTTCGCAGTTTCGAATAAAATATACATATCCACGTAATCTTTTCCTTTGCTTGAAAAAGAAAGAATTTATTATCAAGGATATTATATCAAAGAAAGATATTAAATCAGTATACGATTTTATAAATAAATTTTTATAAATAAAATCGATATATATTTTCTTTAAATTCAGAATATCTGATTAAGTTTACGCATACTGAAAACGATCCCGCTTCGTGTTATACATTTTTGTTTCTCTTCCGTGTCGTATGCTTCTTTTGCTTTTCTCGAAAACTAAATTTTACTCAAGGATAACTACTTGGATGAGGAGCAATAAAGGCCAATGGGAGGCCGCGAGGCATAATAAAAATGCTAATTCACAGCTTAACGCGCGTCATGTTTGTTTAACGAGAACGTTAAAAGTTTCAGGTTGCGCGAACGAACAAAATGGCCGAGGAAACGTGTCACGGAAATGGCGGCTGGCCAAGAAGATCGACGTGGCGCCAAAGCATTATCATCGATCGATTGCCATCGAAACTGACGTGAATCGATAATACGTGTTATCAGGCAATTTGTATTCGATTCATAATAATCATTGCGAGTTGAATTTATGATACGATTTTTTACTGTCATCTATAGGGTGACATAAAAAATAATATGATTCTTAAATAACTCGTCGAATATTCGCAAATCCATTCGTGTTTGATTAAATGAAGAAAAAATTGTTGTATCTGTTATATATTTTCTTTCGTTATACAGATTTTTCTAAAATTATTCTTCAAATAAAAATAGAAAGAATAAGGAAATTGAAACTCGATATTTCCAAACATAACACCTTTTTTTATTATATTTAGATAGGAAAATTTGAACGAATATTAACAATATTAAAAAAAGAATATAATATCTTTTCCAATATGGAAGAATTTATGAATGAACAAAAGTTTACGTTTATTCTCCACATCTAGCGCGTTCCAAGTGTACATATTTCATCTTTCAACCAACGATTAAAACTAATCGACTATCAATTATATATCAGTTGACTCGAGAAAAAGAAATCTGTTGCAACGATCGAAATTATCCACAAGTCGATTGTACTTACATGAGTGTCGTTCCACGGGTTACGGGTTGCATCACATTGCCGGTATCGGGCCGCCGATGATGCAACCTAAAATGATCGATTGTCCAAGAAGATCGAGGGCTTGACATTTCGCTTCACGAGATCCGTCTCACGGACCACCCGGTAGACGACCCCGGGGCGTTCGTGCCTAATATCGCCGAGCTTCTTGGCCGACACGCGTGTGTGCACGCGTGATTCTGCGCGTGGAACAACGTACGTGGACAATTAGCGGGCGTACGAACACGGGGAGAGCCACGCGGGGAGGAAACGAATTGGTTACACGGTTGTCTGGGTGGGAATAATGGAGTCTTAAGCTTTGCTTGGAAGACGATCGAGATAACTAATTGGGTTACCGCCGCTCTATCCTTCTCTCCCAATCTTAATATTGAAATAATTGTATACAACGAAATCGCCTCTTGTTGAATGGAAAAATTAAAATATCTTCGTTCCATATGTAATTCTTCAAAATTTCCCAATAATTTCACAATATTTGTCGTATTTAACATTTTTATACACTCTCGTTTATAAAATTATGCTTCTTGCAAGTTTCAACGAAGTCCTCTTATAGTCCTTCGAATATGTAACTTCTTTTTTTTATTCCAAATTTCCAAACAATTGCAACTGATTTTTATCCATCATTCTTTTTTTTTTTTTTTTTTCGTTTAAAATTCACAACGCGCGATTTCTTTCCAAGCTTCGTTCGATTTCTCTTCTTTCCTTTCCCTTTTCGAAACAACAAGTCGTAACCTCGATTTAAGGGCTCATCGTCGCGTTAATAAAACGAGGCACGAGAAGCTTTAGGGTGACGCGAGAGAGGAGAGCCTATGAATCAGTCCCCTGACCGCATAGCCGCAGCGTTTCACGTGCGCGCGTGGTCAGGCAAGGCAGCAAACTCCACACGTTCGGTTTCCTCCTCTGCACGAGTCGTCGCATGCATGAAATCAGGGTGCGGCCACGTGTTGCCTTCCTCCTCCTCCTCCTCCTCCTCCCCTCCCCCCCGTCCTTCCTATTTCGCGTTTCTTCGCGTCTTTCCCTCCGCCTCCGCCCGCCCGACATTTTTCTCCTCGCTTCCGCCGCCCTCGTGTGTCCATTTGGCAAATTGATCTCGTAATTTAACCCGCATCATGACTTCGCGATGATTTAAATGCCCCGTCGGATGGAATAAAAATTGGACGGTTAATTATAACATCGAGACGAATTTGCTGACGAAATTATTATCCGATCTTCGAGAGTTTTCTTGTGAATGAATGTGTTTAACGGTATATATAATTTGCATAACGAACGATTATTCTTAATAATAATATAAATGTAATAATTGTTGAATAACATCATTATGGAATTACAATCAAAAGTCAATAGACGATAAATTGTGACACCACTCGTGACGAACGCTTATTTTTTTCCTATGTTATATATATACGTATATGTAACAACAATTGCTTCTTCTTATGTGTAATAATTATGGATATGGATCAATCTTTATCGCTTATTGGCGCAACAAAATAATTGGCAAGAAAAAGTTTCGTATAGATAATCGTGAGAAATATGATCGAAAAATATGAAACTGATTTTTTGAAAGTGTTCATTAATCACGCTTATCGATCTTCTTCCTCATCTGGATCGTGCGCGATGTTCAACACGTGTCGGAGAAGGAAAGATGGAAATCGAGGAGGAGGGAGAGGAAAGATTGATAAAGAGGTGGACGCGGAACGATTTTGTAATTAGCCGGCGATTCGAAAGAGGCCCGCCAGAGCCAGGCGCACGCGCGAATCGTTAACCGGCCGACGATCGAAGGCGTAATTAAGTGACGATTAACGAATTATCGGGAACCACAACCACCCCGCTCCTTCACCGCCGCGGCCACGAAGATTAATGGTAACGCGGCGGGCAAAAGTTCGTTTAATTCGAAACGTGCGCGCGCATCGGGCCCGCGGTCTTCTCGGGGCCCAGTCACGTGCGCCCGACGAAAGATTTGATATCTGTGTTTCGCGGATCTTGATTTTCGGAGAACGTTTATTTTGGAAATTAATTTGGCTTATTTCTTTGCTGGACGGTGAGGAATTTTCAAGTGGAAAATTGAATGATCGGCAAAGAACTTTTATTTTTATTTTGCAGGATTATTTCGCAAGAATTTTTGTAAATTTTTGTAAATTTTTCTGAATTTTTTATTTTGATTATAACGATAGGTTCAAATTATTGTAATTTTTGTGTAGGCAGTTATAACGTGATACATAGGATTTTATCTGGAAAAGAATGTTTCAAGTTTCGTAATATAATAATAGCTTCGATAAGTACGATCAAATTTTAGGATAAGAAGCTGGAATAATTTTGCTGGTAAGTAATTTGAAAGATAGCCGCGATTAAAGTGATGAAGCACCAACATCGAAAAGATTTACGACACCGATCTTACATTAACTCACCGCGCAAACACATTTATTTCCAAATTAGCGGCGTATCATATCCGAAACGAAGTGCACACTTTCTCCAAACGTCCGCGTTTCTTCAAAACAAATCGTTATGTTAATCGCTTCTCCGTTATATTTAGATCCAATCTGAATAACCGAACTTTCTATTCTCCAATTCCCTGAATAACCATTACTATTAATATTCTTGCTTAAAATATATAATTAAAACAATTTATAGGAAGATGATAAATTGAAATTTTGATTTATACCGAAAATTCGTTGGGAATACTTTCAATTAATAATAATTTGTTAAATAATATTATTTGTTATTATGAATATTAGCTTAATTTTGACTTTGATATTTTTTGGTGTTTAAAATAAATGAAAAAATCTAAATATTGAAAACATTAATATGTTAATAGAATGTTTCTCAATGTATAAAAGCAATATATATATATATAGATATCAAAGAATAAAAAATTTTTTAGTGGGAACGATTGTCTAAAAAGAAATAAAAAATCGAGTAAAATTAAATTTTTATATCAAATTTTTTATATAAAAAAAAAAAAACTATTTATCATAACAGCTTTTTATAAAAGTATATTTGACTCGATATTCTTTTATTTTTTTTTTTTTTTTGATCGATAATAAATTTTAAGTGATTTCTTTTTTTTTAAATATCAAAAATTATTTTTTGTCAATTTCGTAATTTTTTTCCCAGCTTTTATCGTCATTTTCAACCAATTTTACGATCCGTTTCAATCCACGTAAATTTGTAGAAAAAAAAAGAAAAAAAATTCTTTATTTCAACTCGATAGAATAAATTTGTAACGAAACATTCTTGCAGAATGAATTTTTTTCTACTTTGTATCGTAAATTATACGAAGTGTCCGAATATTTTTAGAAATAACTGTACTTACACATGTCTCCACTGAGAATACGAAATTTCGAAACAAGTATTCATCCTCTCCAACACAGTTCGCATTATTTATCACGCGTACAGCGTATTAGAATCTACATTTCTATAATGTCCCCGTCGAAATTTTTCTAATTAGCAAACGTCTCGAAAATATATTCCTCGTAGAAGAAGGAATATGTTTGGCGAGAAATAAATAGGCCACCATTCACAAAAGTCACGAAATTTTACGTTATGTCATCGAGGAAACCAGTTCGTTCCATGCATATGTATGCTCGATAGAGGCGCCCACATGCTTTCCCTCGTGATCTCGTGTTGTTGATACTCGTGCGTGCAAATCGGTTTCGCTTGAAATTTATTACGAATCGAACGATTAGAATTTTTGCGTCCAACGAGATTTTTCGATATTTTTTTAATAGAGATGTTTCGTTCCAATACTGAAAAAAAAAAAAAAAAAAAAAAAAAAGAAAAATGCGTAAAAATTCGAAAATATTGGATCAAGTTGGATCGAGTTCTCGAAGGTATCCTACGACACGTAAATATCCGAGAAATCGTATTTCGGTTGAACACTCGTTAAATGTATAAAACTATCAAATTTTTGGATTCTCGCATATTTTTCTCAAGATATAAAAAGGTTTCTAAGAAATTGGGAATATTCGTATGACAATATTTGTATTATTTCGTATTTTCGTACTTTCTCATTGAGAATTAGTAGACACCAATTCCTTAATTGCTTCACGTAATATTTTACTGCGTCGTTTTGTTGTCTTTAAGCTCAATAACCGAAGAGCAATTAAATTGCACGAGAGGCAATTACTCATACCTGCGTTGAAATTTAATATTTTGTTATTCAACCTGTATTATTAAATTATTGTTGGCAGCCATCGGTTGTTTATCACGTTGTAAAGTGTAGATGCACTGCGTGTACTAATCTTGTTCCACTTTCAATTTTATGGAGGATTTTTGCAAGAGAAAAAATATTTTCAAGAAATTAGAAATCGTGATAACAATCCGTTGTAAAATGATATTTTGAAATATTAATGTCATCCATTGATGGTAATAAAATGTTTTAACGACGAAATTATTCCAAAACTTGTTTTCATAAAATTAGAGAATTCAATCGTTGTCAAAGAAAAAATTTTAAACATTTTAATAATATCTTAAAAATTTTAATTTTGATCATTTCACTTGTCGAAATTATCTTGATATTAATATTTTATTGATTACAACGGATTTTAATCATTGATGCTATTCTTTAATATTTAATATCATATATATTTTATACATTATACTCGTTTTAATATTAAATTGTATTAATTGTAATGTTACATATTCCACTCGTTGAAACTATTATAATACCAATAATTTATTGATTTTAATATCTCATATTCCATTTGATATATTATTATATGGCTCGAATATTCTGATTAATTTTAATAGTACCTATTTTATTTATTTATTTATCGAACAATATAATTTGTTCAATATAATATTATTTCACTTATTGTTGAATTATTATTGAAATTATTTTATTAAGCATATTTTTCTTTTTAAAAAGAAATATTTTGAAGAATTAAATGTACTCGATGAAATGGAACATTATATACGTATAAACCATTGCAAAGTATACTATATCCATATTTTATTAGTACCAGTATATATAAAGCACGGACCCAGTGCTTTTTCAACGTATGGTTACGCATATGTTGTTTCACAATATTGCAATATGCCTAACCTTTTATCTCGGTAAATAAATTACAGATTTGTGGCCATTTGTACGTTCTTGCCTGGATTTCAAGTATCATGATTATTATCACTCTGTAGAAATGGGAGTTCCTTAACTCGGCAATACGACTGAGAAATATTTAATAAACAAGGACTGGAAGAATTCCGCGTGATCTCTGGATTAACCGCCATATGCAAATAGATATATGTAATTGGGTGTGTACGATGGAATAAGCGTCTTGGAAGAGACACTTCATCAAAGAGATTTCGAAAAAGGATTTTTGGAAAGATAATCGAAATACTTTATTCAATTGCAATTCTTCTGGTTAAAAATTATGAAGTAATTTTAGCATATTATTCTAATATTCTATTGTAAACACTTTTTTGTTTAAAGAATGATCGATGATTTCTTAGAAATAATGAATTTTCGGATTTCAATTTCTTCTTTTCGCCGAAGAAATGAGACCATCCATCATTTTATTCTAATTCGAATTAAATTTACAAATGATATTAAAATTGAAATTTAAAATAAATCACATAATATAGAGATTTTCATTGAAAAATTTTCCACAAAATCATCTTAATCCACGTCCAATTCAATTACCGCGGAAAAATGATTGCAAAATATTTTTCATAGGATCGATATTAGTAAGCGACGATCGAGCACCGGGCAAGGTGATGATTCATGGAAACGCAGCGAATAAATTAATGAGCCATCGGGATGCGATCGTTGGTAAAATACGCGTTTTCCGTAGTCGCGATGAATGTGAACAGTCTCGAAACTCATTCGTAAATTAATCTCTCGGGCTATAAATGTTTACCGTAGACTGAGAAATATAACGTGAGTTAAACGATATTTATTAGACGCTTTATCACGGAGATAGTTTTCTTTTTCTAATCGAAATTACGTGTGGAGCGGATACAAATTGTGTCTCGAAACAATTGATGTGCTTCCTCTCTCTTAAATTAAGTAATACGTAGAAGTCGATTATTTAAACATTCAAACATTCTTAGAGATAAGTTTCGGCAAGGATATCGAACTTTTTCTTTAAACGGAATTTAATAACATCAAAATATTTTCCTTCTACTTTATACAGTTAAAATTTATTAGAGAATAAAAGAATAAAAGAATATAGAGAAAAAGAGTTTATATCGTTGAAGAAATATTAGATAAATTCCATATCCTCTGAAGTATAAGTTTATTTATTAATGTACTATTTAATAGAAAAATGTTTCAAATTAATTAATTTCAATAGCAGTAATCTTGGTCGTAAAAATTGATAATCATTATATATCTCGTTCTCATTTAAGAAATTTTATACCTACGTAATTAATTTTTATATATCGTTTATTTAAAGAAAAAATCTTATTAATATCTGCAATAGTTTTAAGAAAAAACACTTAATATTTGACATTTTTTTGCCCCTTGCGCGTGCAAACAAGTCAGCCTCGATTAACGAAGAAGGGTTTGTTAAAATTTGAAAAAAAAAAAAAAAAAGAAAGAAACGATTGCGGTTTACATGTACGATTAATAATTTTCAACCGATGAAATTAATTTCAGTGGCACGAATATCATGAGGGTTTGAGAAAGATTATCATTCCCCGGAATCATTTTATTCCTCAGACTCGTTTTACGATCGGCATATTACTCTTGTAATTAATTCCACCAGTTTTTTAATTAATGACCGCGTAAAAATCGTGATATCAATTTCTAATTTAATTATAGATACATCGACTATAAAATCGATCGAATAACAGGATAACCGGAATGTTAACGAATTTCAATTATGAAAATTACAGGCGTATCACCGGAAAGATTGAATCCAATAAACCAAAGAATTCTTGGGATGATAATTATTGTTCAATCGAATCCGTAAGATTATTCTTATTATATATATATTTATCCTTAATTTTATGTTTATATTTAAAATTTATAACATCATTCAATTATTGATCACAATAATTCTTCATTAATTAAGTTGTAATTTTGAAATCTGAATCAATAACAGATCTAAATTAAAGGATATAAGGTGAGACGAATTCTAAGTTCAAATTCCAAGTTCAATCTTACATAAGTGAAAGGACAGGCTGACTATTAAAAGTGTAATAGTTATAAAATATAAAATATTTATATTTGAATACATCTATAATTTAAAGCTACAAAATTACACGTTCGAAAGAATATATATTACACAAATTTTAGATTCGCAAATGGAGACGTGTGAAATAATCACACGTTACAGTATAGAATTAATTTTAATTCAACGTATCAATTTTCTTCTCGACAAAATATCCCGTTACTCGTTATTATCGATCGCTTATTCTATTCATTTTAATTACATTTTTCTTTTTTTCACAATTTCAAAAGCAATCCACATCAAAAAGTCCAATCTCGGTCCTACCTTCTTTCGTCGTTCTAAAAAAAAAAAAAAAAAAGCGTCTGATCGCATTAACTTTACATAAATATTACAAACGAGATAATCAAAACACATCGTCCAAGAGCGCGAAACAAACAACATCTCGAACTTATCTCGAAAAAAAAGAAAAAGAAAAAGAAGAAAAAAAAAGAAAACACACAGTTGTAAAAAAAATCCTATCCGTGGGTCTTGATATTTAAAAGCGGTCTCGATTTCACCGCGAGAGAGCCACGTGGGCGATTGATCGATCCTCGGGATCGAGGGGATCTATTCGTTACGTGGCCTGGCACGCGAAAGGCCACCGTCGTATAAATTGTTAATTATACGGAACCGTGCGGCTTGTAAAGATCGCGTGGGAGCATTTCGTGGCTGGACCGGTTTTCGGCCCGAATGGTAATTAATTTTCACACCCCGTTTCTAATTGAAAAGGATCGTGGCGGCCGCCTAGGAGAGACGGTGCGTTTGTTTGCTCGCCACCGTAACACCCAGTGGCCGTTAATTGAAAAACGGGTGATCGCGTTTTAAAAAATCCTCCCAGCAAAAACGTTCGCCCTCCTCCTCCTCCTCCTCCTCCCCCTCCCTCCACCCCGGTTTTGGCATTATTGGCCTCGCCTTTTGTTGATTTATCGCTTTAACGGCCAATCTTGAACGACTTAACGACCTAACCGCTTGTTAATGCCGTTCGATTTGTGGGCCTTTGTTAACAGCCGTAAATTTTCCAATGGGATCGTATTAAGAACACTCGAAGGGTTAATTGTCGGTGTAAATGGCGCTCGTTCGGTGTTTAAGGATTACTTATTAGCGGGATTATAGTGCCAGTATCGAACGATGTTTTAGCCGGTTATTGTGGAAAATTTAATTGTTTCGACTATTGTTTAGTTACGATTCCGCGAATTGTGATGCGTCTCTAACGTTGAAGAAATTGGATGGAAGCAGTGTAGATTAGAATTTCTGTTTTCATGGATTTTGAGATATAAGCGTAACAATTCTGAGAAAAAAAAACGGTTCATATCATTCAGTAAATTTAATTTAATTTAATTTAATTTTGAGCCATCATCTATGACAATATTGCTTTGAATTTTAATATCTCGCAACGAACAGAAGATAAACGTTTTCAATATCGGCAATAAATTCCATCCACCAGCATCGAAAACAAGCATTTCGAGAATCGATCTTAACCATACGTACCCGACAACTCTTCCACGAGGGGTCTATTACATAAAAGTCCATACTTCTCTCCCCCTTTTTTCCCCCTCGACATTCTTGCAAAGGTACACGAGGGGGCCATCAATATTATCGAAAGAGCCGTGTGGGTATCATTAATCGGTGGAAGCAAGAAAAATAAGAAGACAGAGAGAGATGGTGGGGAAAGGGGAGGTAAAGGCATCTTCCTCCTCCTCCTCCTCCTCCCTCGTAACCAAGAGGTTCCCCGATTACGCGGCCATTCGAAATTTTCGAGGCCCTTCCGACAGCGGCTGGAATCACTTTCAAAATTGATGTTGACCGGCCACGCGATCTCCCCGGGCCACTCGAGAGCTCCTGCTCTCGATATTTCTCGCCATCCCCCTTTTCCGACACTCGAACGCCGCGTGAACGTATTTATTATACGGCTGCCCGTGACCCCCGCAGCATACTTTATTGGTTATGGCCTCGTAAATAGGATGTTTTGTCGAGATTCATCTCGCTTCATCCTCGTTACTCCTCGCGATGACTTAATACTCCCGGACGATTGATTACGCGTGTCGTCGAGGATGATGATCGTTGAGATTGGAAATTTCAACGCCTCCTCCTTTTTGAACGTAATTTTATATAATACGATATTATTCTTTTCTAATAGGAGATCCGTGTTCGTAGAGCAATAAGATGAATATTTTTATTTTTTGATTTTTTATTTTTTTTTTTTTTTTGTAAAAATGACAAATAAATTTTTACGTGCGATGAACTCTGGAGTCGTTCCATTTCTTGGTATGTAGATAGAGTTGCGAAAGTTTTTTGAGAAGCGTATTTTATCCAAAAAAACACTGATGATTCGATTTTAATGATTTTAATGACATTGTCAATGGTTGAATTTGCTCATACAAAAATAGCGAGAACGGCGTCCATCTACCGATATTAATATCTTGGTTTATGATTTTGAATCGTTCTCTTCTGGAATATAATATGTTACATTTAATGTTACGTTTATTCTCGTTGTATTTTTTCCGTATAGAGGTAAGCAAGTAAGTAAGTTATGCTCTAGTTATTTTAGAGGTACTCTGTCAAATTGGATTACGTGTGTCGTCCGTGGGGTAAATAGAGTTTCTTACTGTTCAAACGTAAAACTGTTAGAGGCTTTAACGTGTAAGCCGTATTGCTAGGAATTTGAATGGCTAGAGGCCGTGTACTAGACGTGTAAAGAGACACAGCGATACTTATCCCTATAGAAAGCCCTCTATTGTCACTTCACATGTTGTCGAACTGTTCTGAATTCTAAGAATATGTACGACCTACCTGCCTGGGAATATTAATTCGTCTTAAAATTAGATAAAATACGTTTTCATTATCTAATACTTAAATCGAATTACACGAACGATTTTACAATTGTTCCACGAGCCATTCGTTTTAAATTTATATACTTATATTTCTTTTTCTTATTTACTTATATTTACTTATATTTTACAAATATTTACAAATTTACTTATATTTCTCCACAGAGTTAGTTCTTCGAGAGCGATTCCTTCTATTCTTCGCCATGACGGAACTACTTTGTCTTTTACAAATTTTTATAAATAAAATTACTATTAAAAATTCAACGAGTATTAAACTCATCGTGGTGATTAACAATCACATTGCACAACATTGCCAGGTTACGTTAACTCAAACTTTGAATTCCAAAGGACGTATTTACGAACATTCCGGCTTCTAGAGAGAAGAGTTTAGCCGTAGTTTCATCATCGACACATGCAACTCGCATTCCTGTTCATTATCTAATTTGCTAATCGCTTACAGACTCACGTGCCCCGAGCCTTATTTCGTCAGCGAGGGTCTCTACGCCGCTCTCGAGGAATTGGAGAACACACGTGAGATCACCCTACACGTGATGACCATTGGCAGTTTCATCGAGGATCCAACCAAGGTAAACGCACCATCTTGCATAAAAATTCTCGAATCGCGAACAAATCGTTCCATTATTTATATTGTTTTCACGCACAAATGATATGAAAATCTTTTGGAACGATAAATCGATAAATTACAATCAATCACAAGATTCCTATTATCTTATTAAGGAAATTCACATAAGCTAGAACTTACTGATTTTTGTATTTACGCAAAGCGTTAAAGTTTATACAGCGATTTCCTTTTTGGTAGAAAATCTCTTTGCGTGAAATCAATCCAAGATGACGATTCTTCTAGTTTCGAATTAAACTATTATATTTTACGTATTATATTCATAATATCTCATATAACGTAACTTCTTATTTATAACTATATGATTGACTATAGAACACTTTATCATGAGTTTTTTTTCTTCCTTAAATCTCGAAAGAACCGATTATCCCAATATTTTATTTTCGATTAACACTACCGAGCAATTATTTATCCCCTCAAAGTAGACAAAGCAATGGAAGAACTTATCCCGAGATAAAAAGAAGAATGAAAAAAAAAAAAAAAAATTCTCGAGCGTGCAGGTTCTCGCGTTCCTTTGAAAAATGAAAGAGGAGAGGCCTCTCCTCCCCTCCCTCCCTCCCTCCTCGTGTCCGATTCTCCTTCTGGAGGTCGGTGGCGCGCGGCGCAATAAGAAACAGATACTACAGAATAAATAAAAACACGGCTAATTGCAAGCGCTGCGGATGCCGGTTCATCCGTCGACCCTTCGTTATCTGACGTGAGCACCGATTAAAATTACCATCGTGCAGAGAACCGTACGTCGGTCTCGCGCCCTATCTGCGCTCTCTCCTCCGGGTCGCTAATTAAATGCAACGGCTAATTAGATAACTGATAAAAGGTTATGGCGATCCGCGAGAGCCGCACGATGTACTTTTTGGCCCCACTCGCGTTCTCTCTAGCTATCCGATCCTCTTTTTCCTCGCTGTTTTTTTTTTTTTTTTTTTTTTTTTTTTACTTTCTTCGCTGTACAGGGTGTTAATATATTCGTGGAACACCTCGATTATAAAATAAATGTTCGTGTATGAAAATGTTCATGAAGTTTTTATCTTTATCGCTTTGTTTCATTTTTCTTCTTTCCAAAAAACGTTCTTTAAAAAACATTTGTCTCTTTCTATGTAAAATGTTTGGAATTGAAGGTCCTTCGAAAGTGTTCCATATCAATATTCTGTACTACGTGTAATTCCTAATTTTATATTATTTTATATTTTAGATAATTGTTTTTTTTTTCGCGTGTCTTTTTCATTTTGTATTATCTTGTGTTTTCACTTCTTGTACTTCCATTTGATCGAAGTTATTTATTTCTTACCTTCGTCTTTGTTTTGCCGTGTTTTTTTTTTTCACTTCTTCTTCTTGTTCTTGTCCTTGTTCTTCTTCTCCTTCTTATCGTTTTGAACTCTCGTGCTTCCTCTACCGTGCTTCATTCTTGTAGTTTCTTTCCCGTGAATTTAAGTTTTTTGCTTTTGTTTCGTTCCTTTCCCTCTGCATCGTTCGTTTCTTGCCACGCTTTCGCTTCCTTCCTTCTTTCTTTCCCATGTATCTTCGTATCTCTTTCGATCCTTTCTTTTTTTTTTCAGATTCTCTCAGGATTTCTTTCCGTGTTTTTGCCCCTTTTATCTGGGATTCCTGGCACTTCTCCGCTTCTTCGTTTCCCTCTCTCTCTCTCTCTCTCTCTCTTCCTCTTTCTCTCGTTTACCTCGCGGTCTCGTATCTTTGGCTTTAATATTTCTTCACTCGCTACTTTGTATTCGCGGAGCATCGTTTTATACCCTTAATTGACCACTTCTCTTCTCCTTCGCTTTTTTTTTAAACTCCTTTTTAAACCGTCTTCTTGGAAACGGATATAAAATCTATCCAATTACTTCTGTCTCTCTCTTTGATTCCGTTACTTCTGCTGTTTCTTTGCTTCTCCATTCTTTTATTGTCTTTTCACCTTTCATATAATACATTATTTTTTTTTTTTTTTGGTAAAATTCTTTTTTTCTCCTTTCCAATGATATATCATCTTTCGTTTATTATCTCTTTCCAGTGTACTCTTTAGTTTCTCACTTTTCTCCACTGCTAATCATCCACCACTTGTTCCAATCATCTTTCCACGTTATCTCCACTGTCGCATTTCACTCTTGTTCACTCCTCCTCCCCTTCTTCCTTTTCCTCTTTCCCCTTTCTTTCACTTCTTTCCTTGAACGAGGTGCTCGCATTCATTCCGCTTCGAAATACGAAACTCGTCTCGAATTCCAGCGTCGATGAGGTATCCGCGACCTTGAGGCTTTAGAGGCTTCGCTTTGGATAGCTGCGTAGGAAGGACAGCTTAAGTGGAAATCTAATTAATGCGTTTTTACCTGGAACGAAGTACTACATGGGGCAACGTTCCGGGAACTCGGCCGGTCTTTGCGCTCTAGGTGGCAGAACGTAGTCACGTTATCGTTAATCTCGTGCCATATAACAAGGGCTGACAGGGCGACGATCCTTGCCTCGCGATGGCTCCCTGGCAAACATTCGATGACACGTGTTCCTGCCTAGTAATCGTGTTATTCTCGAGATCGATCGGTGCCAATTTGTGCCCGGTCGATCGATAAGAGTATCGTTTCTTGGATTCTTCCAACTCGAAAACCATGATTTCTTTTTTTTCTTTCTTTCTTTCTTTCGTTGCGTGGATTATCAACGTGTAAAACTCGTGTAATCTGGAAAACTGGTTACCTTTGAATTTTACTCGGGTAATTGTCGTAATTTTATTGTCGTACGATTTTTTGGGCGATTGGAAGTGTTGATACTCTGATGGAAGTTAATCGGAGATGTAAAATGTTTCGAATGTTATTTGTTGCAAGTTTTATCATATTCTGGATTTTTATTTAGAACTTTATTTTCGATTGATTCATTTATGCGAATTTTCAGCGAAATTAAATAATAGTTTTTCGATTCACACACAGATACAACGTTTTCCGATTTAAATTACGAGGTTAAGAATTAATTTGTTTAAAAGTGACTTGTTTAAAAGTATCAGAATGTTTTTGAAAATCAATAGAGTCGAGTAAATTTTTCTTTTAAATAAATAAGAGAAATAAATGATTCCATTCCGGTTTTGATTCGAAATGATTTATAAAGCATGCTGGTGTTTTTAAGTTGTTTGGGTACATCTTGAGATACGAAATATTTTTTATACTGATTGGTAAACGGATTTTTCATTATTCACTTCGTCTGAATAAATCATAAGTGATAAAGAATAAATTGTAATAAATCATAAATAATTTTGATAATTGTATAATGTTATCTGGGCCACTTTAACAGAAAGATTCATGATTTATCGATGCGAATTCGAATCATTTACGAGCATGATGAAACGAGTGTATTTATATCTTTATTGATACAAGCAAGATCGTATTGTGTGAACTTTCATTTGTGTAAAGGTTTCACTTGTTATCTTAATATTTCAATATTCAAATGTTTTGCTATTACTGGATATAGTATTCTATTTGATTTCAATCGAAATGAAAAATTTGATCGTGACGTACATTCTATGGTAACTCTCGAAAATTAAATATTAACATAAATTACAAATTTCTCCTGCAAATAACAATAATATATTTAATAAAATATCTCCATCTTTTTATAAATAAAAATTTGAAAATTCCAATATAATCATTCATTATAAATATATTTAAATTTAAAATATAATGGACCAAACTCTTAAAAAACTTGTTGCACACAAAAGATTCTTTCTATATAATTGAAAAAAAAAAAAAAAAACGAAGTCATCTCCAACAAGATATCTTCTTTCAGAAAAAGATCCTCTTCTTTTTTTTTAAACGTTTCTATTTCGTATTTATTTAAAATTGAAACAAACTCATAAGGATTAAAAATAAATTGCACGAATTACAAATTATCCACTTACTGTCATTCAATCTCTACTCCGTGCTATAATCTTTTTACAAACGCACAAGATGAATCGAATTTTTGTCAGGCCATGTACATTATAAAGCTTGATACGTAATTGGCATTTATATGATCTGTAAATAACATTGCACTTCCAATGTTATTTATGATTATGGGAACGGGTTTAAAGATCAAGAATCATCGTTTATGAAGCAATAACGTATCTTTAAGAGAAAGAGAAAGAGAAACGGAGTTCCAATAAAATATTGTCTTTAATTTCATATGAATCGATCTGCCAATCACCACCACGCAACATTCGTGTTAAAAACTAAAGGCGTCCTTTCACGAATGACGACACAACTGTACCGTAAAAACTATTATGCACGGAGAGCGATTATCATTATGCATTTCAAAATGAATTCATCGAAATAGTTTCCTTCGAGACGTGGTGCACGATTGAATATAAATCTCCAGATAAAAAAGTAACGGTACAAAATAGTCTAATAAATTTTTTTTTTTACAGTAAACGATTAATGGTAGCTTTGAATTAAATTGATAATCGAATTATCAAATAACATTTTCTAATATACAATATTTCAAAAATTTATTTTACCAGATCCAAGTGAAACGTTATTATGCTGTCTTTTAAATGCGTATAAAATATTTAAACAATTTGACATCAAAAGAAATGTATTGAAAAATACTTAATTTTTCTCGTTAACGTAGAAAATTTATTCAGTTATTTCTGTCTACACTTCAATTTTTTCGATGAAGACATTCCCTTTGTCTTCTCCTCGTAAATCAATGCTATTCAATTTACCATTTTCGTGATAATGGCAACGAGAAAACCGTGAGCAACAGAAGTAACAGAGTGTAGTGTAGATTTGAAACTTCAGTCTAGAACAAAACTACGAAAAGCAAAACAGGAAATTTAGAGCAGTTGGACTTGAGACTTTAAGCTAGCGGTGCTTAACAGTTGCTCAGCTAGCAATGCTCGGGACAAACTTGAATGAGAAATTAGCGGAATTGGAGCTTGAGGCTTTGGGCTAATGCCCACCACTGAAAACTAAATTATACAGAGAAAATATATTAAAGTCGAGACTTTGAACCTAAGCCGTGCCACTTAACAGTTGTCCACAAAGTCGAGGAATCATCCACAATGAAACTGAACTTATGGAATGGAGACTTGACGTTTCAATGGACCCAGTACAAGTCGTCGTACTGTTCAAAAACCCCGTGGAAAAATAATCATTCGTTCGTTGCGACCACCTTTTTCCATGAAAGCTAGCTTTCTCTGTTTGCCCGTGTCGCGATTAACGAGTCGAGAAACTGGTTCGCATCCCTCGCCTCATACGCCTCATTACCTGGCCCAGGGGTTCTACTATTTTATTTATGCGTCTATAGCCAACGATAGTTATTATAATTGCTTGTCGCTCCCAAGTGATTTATGAATGCGCCGCCTCTTTAACCGCTAATCCTGCTCGTAATGGCTACCGTAGGCACAGGGTTACACTCTCGAAAACCCTCAGCTTCCACCACCCCGTAAGTAATGATGGGCTATATTGGAAAAAATTGGAAATTCGAACCCACTCATCAGCTATTTTTCATTGTTATTAATATAAATCGTGGTATCATCGTGATTTAACAATCTTCTTTAAGTTGCTTCGTTCTTTTCATTGAAAGGTTCACAGGTGAAAATTTGAGAATATTTTAAATTAATTTTGATCTATTAACATGTAATTGTGCAACGAGGCGAACGTAGCAATTTCTCTAATTAAATGTTGCAACGAAATATATCGATAGAATTATACCTAAAACGAGAAGTAGAATAATCAAAATCAATCTTCTTGTTTATATATTTTTTTATAAATAAAAGATAACATATTAGATGTTGATCGATAAAATTTTCGTCATAGAAATATACATAAGAAAATGTAAACCTCATGTAACGATCTATAAGATTAATCGGATAGGATGATTCAACGAACAAAAATCCTTTTTTCCCTTTATCCTTTCCCAGCCACAAGAGACCAACAAAATTTTCTAAAAAAAAAGAAAAAGAAAATCGTTAGGAGAGTAATTAAGGGGGAAAATTTCACGATCGAGATTCGTGAAGAAATAATGAAGACATTGGTACGCTGGCGCAGCCTCCTGTAAAACACGATCCTCTCCTCGCATTCGAACGAGCTACCACGCGTCAAACTGGTGTGTATAAACCCGCGAAAGGTTAACCGGGTAAACACGCGTCAAGTCTGTATCAAAGCGCGACGGCCTTCTAACAACCGGCCACTACCTCGATCCCCGTCTAAATCCCCCGGCTAATGTTATAATTACCACCACCGATGCGATAATTCATCCGACTTCGTGCCCGATCGCAACTTCGTGACGCGAACTTCGTGTGTGAAATAATGGGGAAACCGGTTTTCTTCTCTTCGCGCTTCAACCGCGAAACGCTTGTTCCGACGATGATGACGTTGAAACGGACCACTGGATCGCACTGGGATGAGGCCACTTTCAAGCAATTCCTTCTTTTTTTATTTTTTCCTTCCAATCGAGTTTATTCAGAGGAGGGGAGGGGATGAAAGTGATATTTTGAGCTTGGAATTGAGACTACGAAGAGAGGATAAATTAAAAATTTTTGCAGGGAAATGTTATGTATCAGAGAAGGAGATTTGATTCTGGTTTAAAAATTGTGATTTTAAAGGGAGGTGTTCGATGGGAAATCGAACAACAGTTATTTTATTAAATAAATTTTTGAAACTATCGTTATATCGATCTAAATGTTAAAATTAACTTTGTGCTCAAATTTTTTCGATATAGAGTCGAAAATAGAGTCATCCGATTCAAAGATTTTGATTATATATAAGGGAAGAAGGCGGAAGATGAACAACTAGTTATTATTTCAAGACAAAATTTTGAAATTGCTCAAATTAATTTCGTATTAAAATTTTTTCTATCAAAAATTGTTAGATCCATAATCCTTAAGCTTAATTTTTGTCGATTTCTCATTTATCTTCTCGATCAGTCGGAATGAAGCGCGCGCTTGCCAATCACATGCCACGATCCTTTGTCATCGATAATCGATATTGAGAAGCATCGCTGAGTGAATCATGCCAGGTGTTTGTAATACTCGACCGATTCGAAATACGGCTCGATCCGATCCAGAGAACCGGATAGAGTAAGAAAAGATATTGGATAGACCGTAGGTGTAAAAGGGTTTGGAACAAAAGGAGGGACGCCCGTGAAATTACACGCTTGCACCCGTGTTAATTGAATTTTATACTTTGAACGGCCTACGTCGATGATCCTCGACCGTTATGCTTCGAGATGGTTCAACGGTGTGTTTCCACGGGATTATTTATGAGCCCTTGATGATCCAAGTGGATACGCGACGTAAATATCTTCGTAACGATCGAGATTTGCAATCATAGCGAGAACCTTAAATCTTTAAGGTTTGCGTTAATTTTTTTCTCTAATTTTGAAATGTTGTTGAAACGTTGGAGGGTTGAGTTTTTGGATAAATGAGTTTTTAGATAATTTTAAAAGTTTTACTTTTTTTTTGTTAATTAAAAACTAGAATGTGTTGCAAAGAAGATGGCAAGAATTCTAGTAATTTTATTTGCTCATCAAGATCTACACGCTCGTAAAATTATAAAATGTTTGAAAAATTAGAAAAAAATTTTATAAGCTTCGATAAAACTTTATTATACGTGAGAAAAATCATCAAGTATTTAGAATTATTAATTTTTGTGTAATAAATTGTACAACAAATAATAAAATAACAATAAAAATAGATTTTATACACATGTGTATGAGGATAAGAATCATGATTGAAGGAAATAGAAAGTTGTTCAAGTTGATTTAAAAATATTTATTATTACATATATATTTGTTATTGCTTGATGAAACGGAGGATGTTATGGTTGGCGTTACACTGACGATACACTGAATATTACAAATTTATTCTTATTGAGAATAGAATGCACGGAAATTATTTCTGATTTTATCGTATTCCAGGTTTGTAATCTTCCAGGAATTCATATGTATAATGATTTTTACAGTTTTAAAGTTATTTCTTCGATAGTGTACCTATACTATATTCCGTACAAAAGAATTTAAATCGAAGATATTTAAAATTGGGAAACGATGAAAACTAAAACTAAAAATAATAAATATAAGAATAAAATTTAAAGTCGTAAATTCCTTAAATTTATAACTGATTCTCTGAATCTCCATTTACCTATGGAATTATATTCAAATAAATAACTTTCAAATATTTTATATTTATTTTTATATTATCTACGAAACGTAAAATTTGCATATGACAAATTTCATTCTTTTTCCGAAAGTAATAGTGTGGTAATCGCAATAACTCTATATCTATATTCTTCTTTTTTTCTCTCTCTTCCACAATTTTATTTTAATTCATTTCGACGATAAAAATCTTCACTCGCTACAAAGAGCAATGTTTCCAGAACAGTTTCTTTCTCCAAACGAAACGAGCCATGCCATTTTCTCTCTCTCTCTCTCTCTTTTTTTTCTATCCTCGATCGAATAAGTTTAGCAAAGAAAAAAACTAGAGACGATCGAACGAAGGAAGAAGAGCGAATCTCTTCAAATCCAGAAGCAGTTTTCCGGATGCGTTGAATAATGCATACCACGGACGAAGGAAGCATTGTTGTCCGAAGAACGAAGACGCTAAACGGAAGCATCTTCCAATTGGCACGTAGACAGCTTTCACGAGCCAACGACACGCAGATATTTTCAGTGGTGGAAAAGACAGCTCGGCTCAAAGTGATTGATCTGTGGAAATGGCAATGGATCTTCGCGGCCTCTTCGGAAATTCTGAGAACTTTTGCGCAATAGACAAGAGCGAAGTGTTATTTGGTTAAACACGCCAACAGCTTGAAATTTAACCTAACGCTTCTGATTTATTTCTGTGATCGTCCATCATTCTTTATCCTTTCCTATATTAAGGATTCTCAAATCGTCGACTGACCGAATCGTCATTACGAATATATTATTTTTTTCTTTTTCTTCGTATATTTATTTATTTTTCTTTTTTCTAAAAGAATACGTGAACACTCGACATTCTCAAGTAATCACTCGCGCTTATACCCCCACCCACTCTCAAAATCATCGTGAAAAAATGCGGGATCGAACCGATCGTTAGTCGATTTTTCGAGGCGAATACGAAACGATGCCTTTCGAACGGGAAGAAGCGTGTAAACCACGAAGCAACACGGCCTCGAGCTATGATCAAGCAATTCCTAAAACACGGCGTAGCAGGCATAAATTATTCAAGCAATGTAGCAAAAGCGATTAATTTTATTGGCCGACGTCCCGGATATGGCTCGTCCGTAACCGTCGCTGCTGCTTTGTTGCAACCTGTGTCGTATCTTATGCCTCGTGGGCTCGGCCGCCTAACACCTTATTAACGTGGCCGTTTGCACGGCAACGGGGAAAATTGCGCAAAAGCGGCCGTGTTCTTGCTCTTTTCACTCATTCGGGTCCGATCGGGTAGAAAACAGAACCTTTCGCGGTTGATCACGATCGGATCAACCGGCCGGTTGGCAAGTTGCCTCGAATATTGTCTAATTGGATTCGAATCTGCAAGTGTACGGTTGCGTAAAAATAGAAATACCACTTTCGAGAACACTCGAAACGATGATTGGATCTAGATTTTGACGTACGACGAATAGTACGCTCTTTTTATCAACTTTATTTTCGTATTTTCTATTGCTACACGTTTGTACTTTTCGAAGACAAGAGCAAGTACACGTTTGATCCAGAATAGATTTGAAAGGATTTATAAAAATTATTAGAAATTCTCCTAACTCCTATGTTGGATGTCGTCAAGAAGAAAAAGAAATTGGATCAACATTTGCAAAAATTCGATTTTTTTCTATAACACGAAATGAAAAAAGAAAGAGATTGTTAAAAGGACTTCTTAAATTACTACTAATTTCCCGAAATCAATCGCACCTCGACCGAGCGTCAAGTCGTTCCCCCATAATGCTTCAAATTCATTTTCGAAATACCCTTTGTTGGTGTGTTGGAGGATGGGGGAGGGGAAAAAGCAGTCGTGGTTTCGCCGGTGTATCGCACGGCTATGGCCGTGGGCATCGACAAAAAAGCGAATTACATTAGTGTAGTACACGCGAGAGTCCACTATGTTTTCTGCCTGCCCGATGACGACCACTCAACTTTCCCAACCTGGGTTAAGCGTCAATTCTTCCCGTGCCTAAAAACCGTCCGGCAACACCATAGATAGATGTCTAGCGACGTCCACGTTCGTATCTCGATGGGTTCCCAGTAACCGCGAGGTCAACACTCACATCGGGACATGTTTGGTCGATGAGAAAACCGGGCATGTCGGAAAAGAAACATAATGACGGAAGGATCTTGGCCGAACGCATTTACGTCCGCCACGTACACCTGCGCATACCTCTGCTTTTCTTCTCCCTCACGAATTCCCCGCACGAGCGAGCACAGCCTTCGAGGAGTGTGCTATGCTCGCCTGTGTATGTAGATTCGTCTCCACGCGAATTTTCTTCCATTTTTTTCCTTCTAATCGTTGTGAACTGGGTAGATTTGATTCCTTCCTTAAGAAATCGAACAAGTGATCGAAACATCCTTTCGATTTTACCTTCCTTCACCTTCCGTGCTTTTTCACGAATGATCGAGAATTTATTATATAAAATCAAACGATTTTCTTTCGTAGAGCAAGGAAAAAGGAAAGAAACTGTGGAATCTTTACGGAAGATTGATCCGTCTTTTTATTTATCGTCTGGTGTGAGTCTGGCATCGAGCAGTGTCACGCGATTACGCGAGAGCTGTTATGGAATTAAGTGCACGGGATAATGAGCACGAATGACCGGGCGGCAGTTACCCAGGTATTTGGTTACCCCGGGGAGCACGGGTCAGCATAGTCGTCAGCGATTTTAGGCCGAGCTGCGCAAGATGTTGCTGAATCACGCGAGAACGTACGCGATGTTCGTAAATCAATTTGCTCCCCGGTGTTTTGCTCCACGATTCCGCTCCACGATTGCGCTTGCTTTCATCGCGGTGAAAGATGGAATGTACATACGTAAATATATACTGTACTTTGAATACGAGAGGAGATGGTAAATCGAGAAATGTAATATCGTGCGTGTGTACTTAGACCTGTTATTTTTTTCGAAAGAAAAATTATGCAATATTCGTACCGTTTCGAATGAGATAAGTGTGATTACCGAAAGAAAAATTGAAATTTATAAGTGATATAGATTTATAAATGACACAACAATTTGTTTGAAGATTTTTTTCATTGTATGCAATGGAAGTATGCGGTTTGACAGGTGAGAAGAGTAGCTGATAACTCGAGTATTTGGTTTAATCTAGTAGGATTTGATGTTTTCTCGTGGAGACAATAAGTCTTCCATAAATCGTGGACACTTTCGAAAAGTTTTGTGTCGCACAGTTGGAAAAGTAATTACCATTCTCTTTCCATTTTCCCTTTCATTTCCCTTTCACCTTCTTCAATGGTTAAGAATAGGTCAAAAGATTGGCCAATCAGACTAATAAACTGATTGACGACATCGAATAAATAAACTGTGACAAAATACCTTATAAGAAGATTCTTCTTTCGCATCAGATTATTGGCAATTCTCTTAAGCCAGAGAAAACAAATTTTTTTTTCACGATTTAAATTATATTCTTAGTTTTATTAGTTTCGTTTTAAAATCTAATTCGTATATTAAATTGTAATGTAAATGATATTAAATACAAAGGAGTAGAAGCGAAAGAAAAGTAATTAAACAATTGTTGATTCGATAAGAAAAATGTCATATCACGTTTGAAAAAATCTCCTTTTCACAATATGCATTTGTTATGCGATCATAATTGAGATAGAAATATTCTTTACGTTGCATCAACAATATCAACGATTATATTCCATTGAATGTATTTCTCTTTAACGAAATATTTATATTTCTCTAATTAACGAACATATGTCAGTTTATTACTGGATATCTTTCTTACGTGTAAACGAAGAACGAAGTAAAAAAAAAAAAAAAAATCAACTTATCTTAAGCCCCATAATATCACATTTTTCTCTCTTATTTTTATTCCGTTCCATACAACTTCAAACGCTAAGTTTTTATCTTATTGCACCAGAGATTTCCCCATTGCTAACGTAGATTAATTCACAAAGAGAGAAAAAAAGAAAAAGAAAAAAAAAAAAGAAACCTACGCTCCAAGATATTCCACAGAAATGAAATAAACCAAGAAAATATTGCCAAGAAGAAACTAAAAAAAGAAAATAAAAGAAAGAAAGAAAGAAAAAATAAATAAATAAATAAATAAGAACGTTCAAGAGTCAGTTTAATTTATAGGAAGTTAGTTATCTTAATCATACGCGGAGGTAGAAAAGTGGAACGAGCCTCGTTATAATCTCGCGGTCAGCTCCTGTTTATCTGTAAGTGCATGACGCCATGCCAATTTAGATACCGGTTGACAGTAATCGATGCCGTAACTTAGCCTCCCCGCTCGAAGAAGTTTCAAAATATGTAGCCACCGATGCAATATTTTCCTTATTTTATAATGATAATTTCATCCACGAATGTGAATCCCAAACAACTTCTCTCCCCGTCCAAGGGTAGGATACCAAGTGGAAGTAGAAAAATCAGAATGTTGGCTCCCGTTGATTTCTCTTTCATCTCTTTCATTTTCTTAATCTTTGAAATTACGGTCGAAGAATCGAGAGAAAAACGATTTTGCTTCTCGTTAATTGATCCGATCGACTCGATATTTTGCCGGTTACGTATCCCGCACAAATGATGGAAATTCCTTTGGCTTCGAGCCAGATCCGTGCGATTTTACCGAGATGAATTCAAAGATCGGGAGAACATATGTACGGTTGATACATTACACGAGTATATTTACCGCGAATGTTATGAAGAGATTAGAGAATTGGACAATAACACGTGTAAATTAATAAAGAAGATAAAAGTGTTCGTTTTGGGTTTCGGATTGGATTTCTTTCGTTCGATAGATTTGAGAGATTCGGGAGAGAGAAACCTGTTTCTGCGAAGAATATCTCTTGTTTTAAATGTCAAGATGAAATTCGAGCATATCCTCGATTGTTCCGAATTCCACTCGAAAACGAAAGTGAAGTAAAAATAATCAGATATCACGTTTCTTTTTTCGATTTCTATCTCTTAAAGGTTTCATTGTTCGATTATTAACAATATCTTCACGAATCTATTGAACTCTTTACATTCGAATAATTTTAATTTTACGATTTTAAATTTCAACACGAAATTAAAGTTAAAATATCTTCGAAAGTAACCGTAACCGCTGTTAAAATAAACATATATCAGTATTTAAAATATTTAAAAAAAAAATGATTTTGAACATTTTCATTCGCAATAGATAGACTTTGCAAAGTTGACAAGCATCTAATTAATTAATTATTATTAATTCTCGCCACTAATTCAGATAATCCGAAACTCCATGCTTAATCCAAAATTACATTTCATTCGTGGGAACGCAAACATACAAACTCTTCTCGCAAATCGGTTACTTCTTCTTTCCCACTCAATTTTTAGAAATCGTTTTCTTCCTCCGCGTTTCGAATCGAATTTTTATCCCACAATATATCTCCTCAAACGAATTCTTCGCCTCAGAGGCGGACATTTCCGCAATTGTCTCGAGGAAGCAATCTTCGTGTCTCACCGATCGAAAGCGTGAACGTTCGAGATTATTTGTCAGCGGCATCTCCGAGCCGGATTCTTCTCTCCTCTGCAATCCGAGGAGGAAACGTTCGACGAACGAGTGACGAACGTTCAGGCGATGGCGATAATCGGCGGCGGAAGTCGAGGAACGATCTCTTGACAGTGAACGAGGCCGGCACTTAACGTTGATGGGGAATTGATTGAAATTCTATTTCGCTTGGACGCCTGTAATGGATGTTTCGTTTCGAACGTTTGTTTTCTACGATTGCGGGAGAGAGAGACAGAGGAAGAGAGGGAGAGAAGCGTTCGATGATTTATGCCGCGATTAACGCGATTTCGAGAGGAGGAAGAAAAAAAAAAAAAAAAATAAGAGGAACGAGTCCGCCGAGTTACGCTCTACGCTGAGAAATTGCTGAGTAACAGTGATGCCAGTGAGATGATTTTAGCGTGTGTATATGTTTATATGTATATATATATTTAAATTTACTTACCACTTATTTCTGCGATACATTGTGAAATCGGTAGTCAAAGATGATCAATTTCGCTATCAATCATAATTATAGAAGTGTTTTTAATGGGGAAGTGAAAGGTGATTATTTGGAAAAATGTTTCGATATGATTGGTGTTTGAATTTTTTCTTGGCTTTGTTGTTTTGACAGCAACATTTTCTTAATTTATTCGCGATGAATGATGTATTAATGTTTTCGTCGTTGAAGTGTTTGGCATCCTTCGCGAATCGCTATTCGAAAAATGTTTGATTCTTTGTAGAGGCACGTGCAGATTAAATACAGAAATCGTATTTGCTTGCACGTATAAATCATGTTAGGGAACATGAAAATCCAATAGACGAGAACCGCATAAAATTGCAAATTACAAATCAAAGGAGTGAGAAAAATTTGCAATTTAATTTGTAATTTTAAATTTAATTGACTAAATAACATGTGTACGCGATAAATAAAAATTATCATACGTTCTTCTGTTAACAACAAGAAAACCAGTATAATAATATCATGCATAGAGGTTGTGATATATTCGAAGCGAATAAAATGTAAGCATAATTTTTATTTTGAACTTGGTAATCGCATGATAACCTAAAATTAATTCACGATTACGTAGAGTAAACATTATTTTTTAAATGTATAGTTTATTGAAATTGAAACAGATTATAATATTTCGATCGCTTTTCTTTTTTGCTGGTAGTATTGCAAAACCATCGATTATATTTATCTACTACTCACCATCAACGTTAAACTATATAAGTTATTATTTAAACGATTATCTGTTATCAAAAAAAAAAAAACTTTTTCAAGCAAATTGTGAAAATTAGCTAATCGAATATTGTCTCTAAATTAGCAGTTTTAATATTTCCAATAATATACGTATCGTAGAGGGCGCTCTCAAGTAACGTCTCGAAGCCTTTGCTAGCCATGGAAACTTAACCTCTTAAGGGATGAATTTATTGTTATAAAAGGAATGAATATTCTTTAATTTTAAATTGCGTGAAATATATATTCGTGAACATGAAGAAGAAAGACAAGTAAATATAATTAAAGGAATATGTTTTGAAATTTTATATCATTTATTTAATACGATAATTCTATTTCTTAAAATCTGCTTGGATCGAAGAAAGATTAAACTACATACGTGCCAATGTTATTATAATATTTCTGCGAAGTTAGACGTGTAATGACCGGGATTTTTCCAATGGAAGAACAACGCATTTGGCCGCATAATATTTCCTAACTACGTCGAAGGACTTCGTTTCAACGATACCTAAGCGAAATTAGACTCATCCAATGACACTGACCGGGATTTTTCCAACGAAAGAACGACGCACTTGCTCGATCATCTCTCTTAATGTTTTCAAGTTACGAAATTGCCCGTCAACAATACCTAAGCGAAATTAGATTCACATTTGTTAAAAGATTAAGAGCGCTTCGGTTAATTTTATGGAGAAATTGTGAAATTGGAGGAATTCTTATTTGCAAGATCTGTTGCACAATGTTACGAGGCAACGGGCGTTTCTCGAATTCCTGGTAACGTGCGTGGAATTTCGATACCCGTAAAAATATTCTGCGGTTGCATGCTTGCACAACACACTTCCCGATATTCGTGAGGGGTCAATGCTTGATAAATCATGCGCGGTTTGACGCACTTGCAACAACAATATATATTCATCACCGTTGAAAGAGAAGTAACGTGCCAATGAATATTAAAAGCCCATCCGAAAGGATTGCCTTTTGTTCTCATTGTAACACTTCATCAGAACAAAAAATTGCAAACAATTCGAAACCATTTGCAGCATTGTAATATTATTCTTTTAACAAGGTAATGAGGTGCCAGCTATGTTATTTGAAGTTTAACCATTGTATTCTTAGAGAAGACACTAGTCACATATTTTTCATAAGCGATTACCAGAAACGAATTTTTTTTTTTTTTGTCTTTTCTCCTTTTTTTTCCCCCAGATTCTACATATTTGTAGAGTACACTAATGGGTCATCGACTTCTCACGTTATTTCTTTCGCCAACCAAGATTCCTTGAAAATAATATTAGATATATTAATAGTATTTTAATATCGAGATTCGAGTTTATTTATTTAGAATTATGTTTGGGATAAGTTGCATTGATCTAAGTTAAATTTATATTTCTTAGCTTAGCTTCGAATCTTAATATCCTCTCAACAAAGTATTAACATTAATAATATTAATAATATTAGATGTAAATCAGATTTAAGTTAGATTTGAATAGATTTTTTTAGCGTTTACTTCTCAAAACTTCTAGATCCACCTATCGATCCGTTTTCTTCTTTCGATCCGGCCAATAGGAATAACAAAAATAATTCCGCCGTTTCAACAGGCGCACTCGCGTGCGTTGGTCAGAGTTCAAATCAAGCCGGACGAGATAGGAATGGCGACACCGATAAATCGTCGCGGTGAACCGCGATAAACGTTCGCTGCCTTCGTCTTTCTCTCCTCTTTTTTTCCAGCGGGGTATCGCTCACGTACACAGACCACAGATTTGGTAAACAAATTATTCTCCGGAGCGGAGTGGCCGAACACTTCGACCTTCTCTCTCTCTTTCTCTCTCTCTCCTTTCGTGCTCTCCTCGCGAGAAACGAGGAGATTACGCCGAGGCAGGCTGCGGTTTCGACGGATAATGATTCCGCTAGATAGCGCGCGGAACGTACGACGACATCGCGAACGTTTGAAATTTTAATAAGCCGCGCGTTTTTGCGCGGCCAGGAATCGAAGACTATGCTCGTCCAGGGCTGAGGAGAATTTTAAATAAGTTGGGTGCACGGTGGCTCGCGAAAGTATTCGAATACAACTGTTGACGATGAAAGTATGCGTGTTGGCCTGAAAGTACTGTTGTTAATTAACGTAACGCACGAGAGGCCGATGCATTAGATGTTTTTTTGAGAGAGTATCCCCGATAGGAAGGATGAAATGAATTCTCGACGTTTCGTTTGATGAAAATTTTTAATGATAATTCGTGTGCAATCTATGCTAATTGTGAAGCCATTTATTGGATATTTTGTACGTTTCTTTTCTAAGAAAAAGTCGATGTAAATTTCTATAACGTATATGTTGTATACTTGTTATTTTATTTTGAAGAATGATGATCGTATATTAAATATTTGTAATAATTACGAAACATTGAAAGTATTCGAAGGTATGTGAAGTTGTAATTAAATTTTTCAAATTTAGAAAATTCATAGATATATAAATATTCCTCTTGCATTAATTTTTTTTTTAAAGAGCAAAAAGTATTCTCAATATATATATATATGATATTCGTTGTAAAATTTGTGAAAGAGGAAATGGAAAAGGAAGTGAACGTAGAACGTTATTATTTTCTTCATTCACGATATTTTTCACGTTGCTTCCTATAGTTCACGTCGTAGAAATTTTTACCTAAGTTTAAAACGCGAAAAGTGATATATGATGCCCGCATAGAGTGCAAAGATCGACGCTCTGACAACACATTCTACGTTTTTCTGACATACACATCGACGATTTATTTTCTCTTTCGGAGTACGATGACTCGACGATGACAAAAGACATTTTTTTTTTTTCTTTTTACGATTTCTTGTCGTTTCTTTTTTATTTTCGTCTAAAATATATCGTATTTCATTATTTTTATTACTAACTTTTTTTGTTCATAACGTATTTTTTTTTTTTGCAAAATTTTAAATTCTAATTTTAATAAAAACGAAATAAAATTCACATCGAAATTTTTATTCTAATATATATTTTTTTGTGATATTAATTATTACACTTAAACGGATAATGAATTTAATTATACCTATACATGTGATATTTGGTTTTTATATCATTTCCAATTTTCTTTTTGTTTTTTTCCATATATTTTACATATGTATGCAATGTTTTTCACTGTAAATCTCATTTGAAATGTTTATTTTCTCGCGACTCCCTTTTTAACGGAAATTAATATTATTTCCATTCATTGACACGGTAACATTTGCACTTTGAGCAATAATTATTTAATCAAAAGAAATATTCGAGGAAACTATTCTTAGTACTTGTGATAATTGAATATGGATATGGATATGAATATCCATATATATCCACGTTTCCATAAACTCATTCTCGAAACAAAACAAATCGAACGAACTTAAAAGAGAAAAAAATAATCTATTTTTTTCTTTTTTAATCGTACCATTAGCAAAAAATTGTTCAATTTTAAAACTTAAATATATAGCACATAATTTTAGATTCGTAGTTGAACGACAAAATAACAAAATATTCCGAATAACCAAGAATTTTATTTTTACATTATCCCATGATATAATTTCCTCTGTTTCACGAGCGATTCGTGAAGTACATCGGGTGTGCTTCGAAGTTCTCTCGACCAGCGAAAAAAAAAAAAAAAAAAAAGAAAGAAAAACAAAGTAAAAATCGACGATGATCCGAGGGAACGAGCTCGAATTCCAAGTCGCGCATAACAGACTCGCGTGTGCGTCTTGAACAGTGGCCATCGTGTCGAATAAATTCGCGTGTTACACGGTGGCCAAGACTGTGCACGAGTGGGTGAACACGCGCGCGCTAACGAGTTATGTCTGTCGCCGGTGATATAAACGATACTGCACGAGCAATAAAGTGCATCGATAAAAACGTGGACCGATTAATGTGCAAAATAGAAGTTGTCTCGATAACGATTAGTGGTTCAGTGGATACCAGTTCGAAGCGAAATGTCCCCTCTCTCTTTCTTTCTTTCTTTCTCTCTTTCTTTCTCTCCGATTAAAAAATTGAATATTAGTCGCGCGTGACTCTGGTAAACTCTGGAATTATGCATCAACCGATTATGGTATAAGGCGATGAATTTATTTCAATCGTTGTATTGGATTTATTTATTTATTTATTTTTTTTTTTTTTTTGGTTAAAAATCTTTGAGATCGATTTGAAGAATTTGGAAAGATAATTTTTTAATTCTCGTGATATGGAAGATTTGGATTTTATTCGTCTTATTTAATTTTTATAATCTTTTGTAAGTGTTAATAATTATATAAATTATTTGTGTTATCGTAAATATTGAATCTAATAACGATTTAGATGAAGTAATTTGATTTTATTTTATTTTAACCGAGATTATCGACGAGTTAAAGAAATTCTAATAGAATTCTAGAAGTTTTACAAGACGAGATAAGTGCTAGATAAGTGTCTCTGTTCTTCGATTTATCGAATCAATATCCCTGCATGTTCGATTTCAGTGTAATACGCAATTCGGTGAATGAACATATTTCTTCATATTTTTTTATTTCACGAATGAATTTAACACGCAATGTCAATCGAGAGAATAATGCTATTTGTCATTCATGAGATGCAAACGGCGTTAAGAAGCCCGGAAAAACATCGAGCAATTAGCCGTAAATCAAAATGGCGCGAGTTGGCGACTGCGTGCGTTTAATGTCGATGCTGGTAATTTACACTCTGACTCGCGCTTTCCACCGATTTTACACCCTTCGATATCGGCGAGCAATGTCGTAATATTGCCAGTATATTGGGGAAATAGATTTGGAAATTTGATTAAAATGTTCTAGTTCAAAGGTTTACTGAAATTTTCTTTTTCTTTTTTTTTTTTTTTTTTGCTGGAATACGTGTTTTTTGAATACACGCGGAATTGGAGAAAACAATATGAAAAACAAAAATTTGTCTACAATCTAAATTTAACGTGTAATCATTGCAAGATTAATTGCAACAAACGGTTTTGAAATTTTATAATTAATCTTGAATTTATTTTATTAAGAAATAAAAATATGGAAAAATTATTTTTCAATTTTCGAAACTATTTCGATTCTTATTATCACGGAAAAAATTTTCGGTTTAAAGAAATAGCCATAAAACACCCGGCACCGTAATAAAATCGAATAGAATCATCGCTAAGTAGCCTATAACCAAATAACCCAATTCAACTTCATAATCTACTTACCAACTTCCTCTAAGAGCTTTCAACTTCGAATACCCGCTAAGTACACCTGAACCTCTACCATTTGAATTTTCAATACGTACTTACAAACACAAGTCTCCACGCTTTTCGCCTACATCATTTTTCTAATTACAAACAATCCTATAAATAACTGAATTGAAATCAAAGTTACATTTCCTTTCGTATCTATCGTCGTCATACTCGAGGAAACGAACAAGATGTGATTTAATTTATTGAATTTTCAATTTCCATCAATTTTAAATCATCCTTTTTATTAGACTGATTGACGTTTATAATTCTACATGTCGTTGATCGAAAAACACTTATTATAAATTATATCTGTCCTCCAACTTCTATTTTAACAACAATTTGTTTTATATTCTAAGCTCCCGTTAAAAACACTCGAATTTGAAGTACAATTTATTGCAATAAATGAGATGACATATGAAAAATATTGTAATAAAACGTTAATAGAACTTTCAAAGAGAAGAAATATAATTATGAAAAAAGAATAATTAATCGAATTCACTTGTGAAACAATTTTTCACTTTGATTTGTTAAAAAGAAAAATTAACAACTTGATTCCTACAAACAACTCGAAAACGCTACATCTCCCTTCCCAAATTTTCTTCTCGTCGTCATAGATCATCGAGGGCTACTTTCATCGTGGAAAATAAACGACACGTAATTTTCCGGCTCGACAATCGGCGGCCATAAACTCGCATAAATATATACGGGGAAATTACACGTAATTAGCACACCGGTATACAAATTTCCGATTAAGCGCGTGTAAACAGGGATTGTAATAAGCGGTGGACAGCCCGTTATACGACGCGTAAATACGAAAGTGTTTCCACAGGTAGGACCGATACGCGTTTTAATGAACTCGAATTCTTTCAGGGCCGTTTCACCGTTAGCCTGGCATCGAGTCAACCGGTTCCCTTATCACCGACTCGAAACCGAGAGACACTTATCTTAAACGTCGTTATCGTCCAGCGGTTCGTCAGCAATTTATTCGGTTTTCGCGAAAAGAAAAAGAAAAGGAAAAAGAGAAATAACGTGTCACGTGAGCCATGTCTCCTCTGTGTGCGCGTCATCTGTTGATTATAATATAACGTTGCAAAAGTTGTGAAATTAGCCGTATCGACGAGAATAAGAAATCGGAGAGATTTGTGCAGGGATGGAAATTTTGTCGAAAGATGGCATTGATGGATTCGTGTTTTTTTTTTTTTTTTTATTCTGAATTTTGATAAATTGTATGTCTGTATTGTTGTGAGATGTATATTTAAATAAGTAACATATTATGATATTATTCTCGTGCTGTGCAAAATTTTATTCCGTCTTTTTCCTCCGTGTTTTTGTCCAATTTTTATCGTTTCCTTAAATTAGTTCAATTAACGTTTTACTTAAATGTACCAGCAAGTTCTTAGATAACACGCGAACTTATAACGAAGGTCTTTATATTTTTTTTTTTTTTTTTTTATTACCGGAGAAAATTCGAAGGGCTTAACTTGATATTTCATCACATCGAGTACAAAATTAATATATTCTCCTCAATCATCACAAGTGTGTTATTAATACTTCGATCGAATCAATCAAACTATACCTGAACGAATATCCCCAAAAAATTAACAAGAAATTAATACACCAACCTCTTCCAATCGAATCCATTAATATTTCTTAAATTTCCTGATATAATAAACAATCTCTCCCTTCAGAAATAAAAAAGAAAGCGAAAAATTTTAATACGCTTAACAAAAAGAAAAAAGGGTCAACGCCTCCTCGAACACGGGCCACATCTCGTCGTTAATTCGTCGATCGATTCCTCTCCTCCGATCGCTCGAAACCATATTTTCCACGATTTAATAACCACGATCGCCAACACTTACGACTTCAGATACGGGAAGTTTCTGCGTTGAGCAAGATCTACAGCGTTTAGCAGCCGGTGCACCGGTCCCCGATAACCGTAAATATCATCCTTAGTGGCGCGATAAGTTCAGATTTCGCATTAACGTCGCGCGACGCGAGCAAACGGAGAGAAAGATCCTCTCTCGCTGCATAATGAGGGAGAAAGAGAGAGTGAGGGAGTTTTAGATCGTCGTCGCACGCGAAACACGCTTACGATTAATTCGATAATCCCGATTTTAAGAAGGATTCTATGGAGAACTTGATGGATTATATTGCGTAATTGCTTCAACATTCCTTCGTATTTTGAATGTAATTTCGATATTTTCCATAAGAGCGGTTTTGTAAAACGTTTTGTGGAAATTTTTTCGAAAGATGGATTCGTGTTTTTTTTCCGAGAAATTATATTACCATGCAATATTTCGTTCCATAAAGTTTGGAATTATATTTAAAAAGACATTCGAGAGACGTAAGGAAACTTCAAGCATCCGTTTCACCCCACGAAATTACATATAAGATTAGCTCTTATATTATAATCTCGATATCCTTTCGTTAATTATATTAATTCGATATTTGTAGGATATAATTCTAACTATAATACGATTCTTTATTTCATTATTTAAGCGTTATTAATATTTTCCATATATACAATACGTTTGTTCAAAAGCAAATTTATCGATGATTTTTCTTTTTTCTTTCTCGTGATATGAGATACCGTTGGCAACCGTTGATTGGAAGGTGCGTGATGATCGGGGGACGCGATTGTGCGAGTTGGTTTAATTGCCGGCTTTATCGAGTACGGATGACTAATGGGGTGTTAAATTGATCCTTGGAAGGTAGTAATTAAGGGAACATTTTTCACGCGCCCTCGATACCTGCGTTGTGTAATTTAAGTGTAATCGCCGATTCAGGATGGCGGAATCGCGGTTGTATTTCTTTGTATCGGTGGATAATTAATACGAGGATGCACGACAACGCGCATCCTCTTCTTATTCATATTCGTACAGTGGGTGGTAGAGAGTTATTGCGATGCATTGTGCGCTTTTTGTCCTCGATATTGCGGACATTAACGATTAATGATTCGCTGTTAAATTGGGAAGGAAAAAAATTGGACGACGAGAGATAGCATTTGCTTACGAAATTTTATTTCGTTCGTGGAAATCATCGAATGAAGAAAAATGATATTTTCCTCAAAATATTTTTCCACGTAAAATTTATCCGAAAATGTTCCGATTCATTTTTACAGAAATTTTTCGGTCAACCTTTCCGTCACTCGCGCGTTTTAAACTATACAGTTTTTCCAATTTTTAAATTCAAGCAAAGTTTTTTTTTAAAAAAGAAAAAAAAGATTTTTCACCATTTCTCTGCACTCTAAAATTAAAAAAAAAAGCTGTGAAAAAATTTGTATAAATACATTTAATATTTCATAGGTATAAAATCGTGAAAATTATTTAAAATTATTTCCAATACTTGTATAACATCTAAAAAAATTCGAACAAATCTTATACAGCATACGATACAATGCATTTTCGAATCGACTATACTGATTCACTTCTTCTTTCGGTCGATTCCTCCTCTTCTTCCCTTCGATCTCATTTAACAACAGTTCAGCCGCGCCACCATTCCACATTTTATTCTCTTATCCCATTCAAATAAACTCAATCCTTCCTCCACGAATGTGCTGAATAATAATATCCGGGCAACCAGCACGGGAACATTTTAAAATTTATCCGCAAAATCCAGTTCGACAACATTGTATTTCGCGATTACGCGGATACGGTTTTCGATCGGGGAGACGATATATTAATGAATACTTTTTCGTTTCCGCGTGTAATATCGCGGAACATTGTTGAAAAACCAGTTCCCCGCTCGGCGACCAGAGGTTTGTTAAGTATAACCGGATACAAACCGGCATCGTTTATACACAGATACACATGTTTGCTTCTGCTTCAAATTCCAAGTTGTCGGACGAACCAAGTCGAAGGAAATTGGTTGTTTGTCTCGGTGTATAATCGACGTTCAAAGTGTAATTTTGTCGGTTGGAGAGCGAGAGAATCGCACGAAACTTGATCCGATTCTTTCAATTTACCCGACATATCAACTTGGAATGAATAAATGAATCGACGATGCTTTACAGAATTTTAGAATTAGAGAGAGGGTTCGCGTGTGTATATGTGAACAGAGTGAGAAACTTTTTTTACAAGTTTTGTCCTTTAAAGATAAGACACAAAAAAAAAAAAAAAGAAAATACGAATATCATCGCTAAAATAAAATGCCACTTCGCAGCCAGCCAATAAAAACACTTGTTGTTCTCGAAGTGGGAAGAGAATTATCGCAAAGAGGTATGCATGAGTTGGCCACAGCCAACTGCAAAACATTCATTATACGAAGCAACAATGTACGAAACCGCACGCGCGAAGAACGCGTCGAAGATTGCGTATGCAAATGCGTTTGAGCCGCGGTGTTAATGTTATGCGCCATGAGTATCATACGCGAGCCCTGAACCGTTATCGTCGCCAATGCACACGTTGCTCACTGACAAAGGAATTATGTGTAAATCTGATTGGCCACGGAATGTCGTTAAATTCGTCACGTTGCGCCGGCCGGCACACGAGAATTAATGAAGGATTCGATCGCGCAACGATCGGCCTTTTAAGCTTCGCAGCTTTTATTTACGAGAGTCGGTAGCCTTATGGCAGCTATATCTCCGGGTTATAGTAAATAAAGCGTAAAGCCCGACTCGTTGTGCAACCACCGCTTGTACCGACAGGTACAGCGTAAATTTCACCGCTCCCTTTTACAATGAGTATTGTATATTTAGCATTCGAGATTAATGTCTTCTTCGAATAATAATTTAAATAGAAATGAACACGGTTTTTCTTCACGGGGACATTTTTACGCAAACACGTTCCTTTCCACACTGTTTGCGAATGTTAAGCCTGATAAATGAAATGTTATCGGGAAACGTGTGTTATATTTCTTTCTTTTTTTTTCTTTTTTTTTTTTTGTTTTTTTTCTAGAGAAAAGTATCAAATTTAGGTAAGAGATTCCTTTGATACCGGTTTAGGAAACATTTTACATATTGTTTGTACAAGTTTAATTCGTTTATATAAAATAGAATTGTTAGGCGAGTTGAAAGAAGCAGGTTCCGTGTGAGATGAGAAATTTGAATTAGAAATTTATATCTTTTCAGTTATTTAGACCATTGAATCACGATGATCCGTCTTGTACAGGATATAATTAGGCCAATTAAGAAAATATGCGAATATTTCCAATTAAGAAAAGAAAAAAAAAGAAACAAATATATTTATTCGCATTCATTCCTTTTTATCTGTCTCTTTTAATTAAATAAAATAGTTTATCATATTCATCTGAATTAATATTTAATATAACGTATGAATAATTCAAATAACGAAATCCTTTCCCCCCCCCCCCCCCGGTTCAACCATTAAATAACGAAATAATTATAAAACTAAATTTAATTACATTGGATAATTAATTATAATTATAATTTCTGATCTGTCGTTTATTAATTTTTATCCTTATCTATGAAACGTGCAACCGTTATTCCTTTTTGCGGTAATTTAGATTTATCTCGATAATATATTACTTTTATATAAAATATCTACAAAATGTATCAGGCTCGTTCAACGACACCGTATACTTATAATGAGAAAAAAAAAAAAAAAAAAGAAGAAGAAACTAAGCGATCACGTTATAATCACGTGTTAACTCGATATTTTATACTTTATTAGAAAATATTAACACCTATTTAACCAACTTCACTACCAACGAAAGAAGAAATGTTCTCCGTTCCGCTACTTTGGAGGAACGAAAAGAAAAAATTAACAAATAAGCTTTAATACCATTTCCAAACCATTTCCAAAGTGAAACAAACAGGATATATCGGAGAGAATTTCCATCCGTCTACCCAACCCCCCTTCTCGAACGGGCCGCCGTGGCGAAGAAACAAAATTATCCCCGAAGAAGCGCACAAACCTCTCATTAAAGAGAGTAGAAGCTGCCTCTCGAAAATGATATCGTAACATCTGTGCGTGGCCGAGTTCGCGCGGTGGCCGAAATTAAACCGGGGCCAAAAACCCGGAGGGCCCCCGGGGAATTTAACGTGTGGTGCACGAAAACAAAAGTCCGCGACCAACTTTTTTACGCCCCGTGGCCATTAGGCGCTGGCTTAATTTCCAGCCCTCGAGATGCACCCGTTTACCACGCAGGGGGAGAGGGAGGGGGAGGAGCAGTAGCACGGGGGAGGGAAAAGGAGGCGAGGTCGCCTCGTCCACGTTGTAATTACGGGCAAACGTCGCGTTTACCGTGCCGCGAATCGCGAGATTATTAAATGTCATTAAACACCGGGGCGTCGACAGGGAGGAGGAGGAGGGTTAGGTCGTTGGGCTGCAATTACTCGCTCGGACGCCGATATTATCCTAATTGTCCGAATTCTTACGGTGTATTAATATCGGTAGGCTTGGATTATTATTTTTTTTTTTTTTTTTTTTGATTACACCGTCATTTGATTACACCGATCGCGGAACGAGTTACCTCTCATTAACCTCGAGTCGGATGGAAAAACGGGCGGGTTGGATCGGGACAGGAGGGAGAGGACAGTTCTGGTAATTGAATTTTGAATTACGATGGCCCCGTGCGGAGGGGGGGGGGGTATGAAAATTTAATATCTCGAGCGGAGCGAGAAGAGGAGGAAAAAGAGGAGAGGGGGCTCGAGGTTGGCTCTGTTTTTATCTTGTTTGTTTTTGAGGAGAATAAGAGCGAAAGGTGTAATTATCGAAAGTAAAATGTAACGTAAATTGTTCCACGTGTGGAATTTTGTAAATGGAGGTTTGGATACGCATGTTGGATAGGGATTGAACACGACCTCGAATTGTGATCCGTAAAATTTTGTAATGTTTACGCGGAACAAAATTATTGTTGATTTTTATAACACAATTTAGTGAGTTGAGCCAACAGAGCTAACGAGACTTGTAAGATTTAGAATAAATTTTATGGCTGATTGTAAACTGGAAAGATAGTCGAATGTTATGGTTGTTTTCACGAGACTTGGAACCTTTGGTAAGTAAGGTTATATTATAGTTGACTGGAGAAAGGTGTGTTCGAACTGGCGGGTTTACAATTGATGGCTGTTATTTCAAACCAGGAACGCGTATTGTTTACACGAAGGTAAAGTCAGAAGAACAAATAATCAATGCGCAATCGTGCTCTTTACGCGAAAACAATTATTGTTTTCTATTAGAAACGAGTCGTAATATTTTACGATTATGGTTTAAAGTTGGAAGAAAATTTTTCTTTCGTATAAATAATTGGTAACTAGGTAGGTTATTCCTTTTTTTTTTTTTCTTTATTTCAAAATCCTTTTCACCAATCGACGTAATTAAATCTAAAACAATCGATCAAACAAGTTCATTCAACTTACTTCGAATTCACAAAACTTTTTAAGTCAATGAAAAATCTGCAATTCAGTATTAGCAAGATCGTTATAAGCGACGTTATTGCTTCAGAAATAAATACATTTATCACGTAATTTACTTCGAAAACTTTGAATCCTAACTCTGAAGATAATGACTTTCGATCAACGAATTAACGATTCCTTTAAAATAAAACTTCTTGATTTATTCCGACACGATTTCTTATTCTCGAAATATAATCGTATAAACAAAAGGATAATCATATAAACCCTGATTAAAATTAGGAAATCTTCGAACCGCTATAATTCCGAAGTTAATGACTTTTAGTGAACAGATGAGTGATCATTGGAAGCGCAGAACCTTGCTCTTTGAAACACTTTCCAATTCATCCCGATACGATTTTCGATTCTCGAAATATCGTCGTGTAAACAGAAGGATGATTTTTATTCGGCCATCATCCCTCTCCTTGTCTCTTACTCGGACCTCTCGCTCGCTACGTCGAATTCCAAGTAATCCTTGAAAAAGAACCCAGTACAATTCCTAGAAAGACGTAGTACTCATTTCCAGCTCATTTACTATATTCGTTTGATTGAAATATCAAGAGATGGATCAGAAACTTTCTTTTTTTTATTCACGACAATTCCAATTTGCGAATGAATTCAAATCAATCGTTTTGTTCCAATATTTGAAGTATTTACTTTCTATATCTCGCACAGTTTTCTTACTGAAGCTAATATAAATAACACACTGGGAAGAAAACTTGTCCTTCTCGCCCCCTTTCGTCGAACATCAAATATCTCCGAGTGATAAAAGAGAACGGCCGGGCCCCACTGCTCTCCTTTAAAAGGCAATTACGCAATTAAGCAGGCGAAACGGCCTCCCGTTGCGGTGAAACGTACAAAAATCGTAACGGCATCCGAGCCATTGGCCATTAACGAGCAAGCCCGATTACTCCGCTCGAGCACGCTCGTTAAAGAAGTGAAACTCGTTAAAATTAGACTCGCGGCTAGATTTCGCGCTTTACCCACTTTAGAAACACCTATTTCGGTTTATCGGCGAACCCTGCTGGCAACTTGACTCCCCCCCCCTATCTCTAATCCGCGATGCGTTAGGCGGACACGGAGTTTCCATTAGTAGCTCTCCAGCTCGTAAGTACAATAACACTTGGGATGGCTGTAAATTATCGATAAAAATGAGCATTTTTTTTTTTTTTTTTTACCCGCGACACGCTGTCCACTGTTTGAAGAATCCACTCCAATGGATCTACGACGCGTCCTTTCGATCCTATCTTCGCAGTTTCCTATGGAATTTTTCACGAACGCGCGTCGCATTACGGAGATAAGGATTCTTGGAAAGGATTTGATCATCCCTTTCTTCTGTCCCAGCGTACAAACGTGACAAAAGAAAGTATAATAATAGGAAAGATGTCTTTTTAATTTCTTTTTTCTAGACAGAAACATATATACTTCAAATCGTGGTAAATATAAGAAGGATCGAAGGGGGAGGGGGAAATTCTCTGGAAAGAGATGATCGGAGGACGAGTTAACAAAGAGGGTTCCCGCAGGCGAGAGTTATTATTCGCGTATCGCGGAAATCGTTTCATTATCCGCTCGCGAAGCGATAATCGCGTATTGTGTGCTAAATGGCCGGAGAGCCCCCTGCTGAGAGAGAGAGAGAGAGAGTCGATTCCGTTTGTCTCGAGATTGGTCGACGGAATGGCGCCAACCGGTTGCCTTCCTTCCATCGATCCGAGAGAAACGGGAAGAGTGAACTGGATCGTGTTCGGGCGAAGGCTGAAGAACATTGATGATGTTGATCGATAAACGCGTGTTGGGGCGCGCGGCTTCTCGAGAAGCACGAAACGTTTTCGGATCCTTCCTTCTTTTCTTTTCTCTCTTTCTTCCGGTTGTTTCTTCAGCTTGTTGCTGCCCTCGTGGATGGTGTATTAAGATTGATTTATGTCGGTACATCTGGTGGGCGGTCATCGACAAAATGTTGTGGGATGTATCGTCGATCCTTGTATGATTTGTTAACGGAGAGATCGATCGTTGAGTTTATATCTCTCGGTGAAACGGTTTCATACGGTTCGAAGAGTGTGGGAAGAGTGTTGGTGGAGGAGATAATCTTGTTCGTAGATGATCGAAGTTTTTCGGCGAGGATCGTTTTTTCTTTCCTTCTTTCTTTTTTTTTTTTTTTTTCACGATTCTTGTTAAACTTGTTTGGTAAGAAGTCGTGTCGCGTGCGATTCGCTTATTTGTTCTCACGTCTTTATGACAAATTTACGCATTGTGTTACGGGATATTTATGAATCTGTTTTGAAAACTGCTTAAATAACTTCCGTTAAATTTTACACGCACAATATTTATTTTGCGCGCATCTTTAAGAGAAAGTGTTAATTATCGCCAAATATGCAAGCCTCTTTTCCCTTCTCATTAAAATACGATAAAATTTTATAGCGACAGCGTAAAAGAGAGAAAAAAAAATAAAATGTAGAATCTTAATTTTAACGAAAGAAATTTGTCTCTCCAAACACTAAAATACATACGAGATGTTGTTATTACGATATTTCCGTATCCAATTGTATCGATTAATATTAATATTTATATATCACGTGCAATATACACGCTCAACGCTCCACGTTCCATTTCCCATCCAATTGCCTGTACAAGTAACGAAACGATATACACTTGATTAAAAAATTAATAGCCAGAATTCTTAGAAAGAGCACTCGATACATTTACAAAGAGGAAAATTTGAAATTTTGATTTATAAATGACTTCATTCACGAGGATCGTCACGATCGAATACGTACGAACATCCATATCCATCCCATCACCAGAAACAAAAATCAAGTTTGTGCGTGTCAAACTCTCAAATTCGAACGAATCGGACGTAAAATCAACCGCCTGTTGATTGCGTCATTCCGCCTCCGCTGCTGGTGCATCTCGAGGAAAAAAATTCTTTGGAAACTAGTCACGGCTTGGCACACGCACACATACACACACATGCACGCTCGTATCCCGCGGAAACGATCGACGTGTAGAAGATATCGATGATGCAACGATGCGTTGCCAAGGTATCTCAGCCGAGGACGCCATTACGGTGAAATCGAAAATACCCCGGTACGTCGTAAAAATTCAAATAAGCGTTGCACGAAAGTGGTTCGGCCGCGCCGCTGAAACGTAACATTTATTTCGATAATATCGACGGAACGATCGACCGGAAATCGTCCGGGTGTTGATAACCCCGCCCCGTGAAATCGAGACGTGGAAACGTCCCCTGAAACGTGTGCTCGCCACGAGGATGGTTTAACGCCTCCTATAGCGGCTAGAAATAAACTGGAAAACCGGATTTCAGAGATACGCGTTTCAATATCTGGAATCTATTCTTGATACTTTTCGGTGCTTTGCTACATTCTGATGTTAAATCCCGTTTATTTTAAATTCAATGATTTTTCCTTTCCGTTGAAAATGAGCGAAGGTGTGCGCGAAATTGTAGCAAACGAACGTTGCGACGAAAAGGGTGGTACGTGATAAAAAAGTAGTGTCGCGTTTGTGTTATTCGCAGACTTGATTCACATTTGAGTTTATAATTTTTATTTTTCTTTTCTTTTTTTTTTTTTTCGTTATAGGAATAAAATTGCGCACTCATCGTGACTCGTAAAAATTATAATAACGTTGTAGCAAAGTATGAAAACAGTACGTCGTACGATGTGTTTCATACGTTGCGTTGATTTATATGCGGTAAGCTTGTTTTAAATTTACCTATGATATTTTCGTTATTAATGAAAATACGTGCCCTCGTGAAGGTGTACGATCGTGGTAAAAATCGGTGGTAATATCGTAAAACGGGTATGAGAGATATTAGAAATGAGAAATAATAACAGTAGTTAAGTAATATTAGATATTACAATAAATGTGAGTAGTTTCGTATCAAAAATATGAAAAATAGCATCGTAAAATATAATATTTGATGTCTTGTTTTTGTCGCTATTAGTTTGACGTTGAGTGATCAATATTTATCTCTTTTAAACGTTTTGAAAGTGAATAATTGATCAACGTGGTAATAAATCAAGTAAGGTTTGTCGTTTCACGTACATAGAAGAAGTTATATTTAGATAATTTATAGGTAGGTATTAAATTTAATTTACTGCGTTTAGTCGGTAATTCCTCTTATACGTTTGTTCTTGGTACAAACGTTAGAATTCATACTGGCACTTTACATATTCTTATCGCCGTCGAATGACGTATACAATTAATTTAAAACACGAAAATAATAACATACACAAACTAATATTTAAGTCCAATCAATTCGACTATTTTTTTTTTTCTTTTATTATCTACTGTCTAATGTCAAAAATCTAAAAATTTAACGTCATCATAATTCTTTCATCTCTCCTGTGTCTAAAAATCTGAAACATTACTCGTTTATAAAATATTATTAATAAACAATCTATGCTCACATTTCAAAAATCGTGTTGTAAGAAATTCCTATAATACTTTATGTCTAGATAGCTAAGGAGGTTCACGAGATTTCGATTACCTTTAATCATACCTTTCAAGAGATCATTGAAAAAATTATCACTCGATCAAAAATTAAAATTTTAATCTATCCTCTTCCTTTCATCCCCAAAAATAAAAGTTAATAATCTTAACTAATATCATCGAACGATATCTGCTATTTTGTGATACGAAATATTTCTAAACACTGTGATCACGACCGACAATGGACATTTTCCAATAAGTTAATACCATACCATTCACGACGAAACGAATGGATTAGTATATCCATATTATACCATACAATAGCCGTCAATATAATCCTCTTCACTTCGAAATCGTTCGATTCCACGCCTTTCGTTCAACCAAGAACGTTATCCGGCCCTATTTCGAAGCTGTAAAGCCCAGTTAACGACGATACGCGTGATTCACGTAATGATAAGTGAAGTACGAGAACATCTCGTCCCTTTTGATCATCGACAATCACACTTGCATAACATTTACGTCTCGATTCGACACGTGGACCGAGAGAGAACGATGATAAGGACTCGTGATTAAGAATTCATGAGAAACGGAGGATTTCAAAGAGCATTGGATAATTTTAATTATCCCAATTCATCCTCTTCTGAGAAGTAAGAAATGATAAACAAGAATGATGAATTATTATCTCCTTTTAAAACGAATAAACAATAATGAATTACATATATGTTTCATCACATGTTGCAGTTATCGAATAATTTGATAATATAACTCTTTATTGTGCAACATTATTGTCCTCTTTAATTCCAACTATCATTTCGAAGCATATGTAAAATGTTGAGAAGGAATGGAATGAAAAGATCCTTGAAATTCGCTCGAAACTTACATTGTTAGGAAAAATATTTTTAACGCGCGTTCTCGAGAAATAAAAAAATTCTGAATAAAACATCGAAACTAGAAGAAGCAGAATCACGACGCGATACACATATCCTCCTCCCTTCTTACGCGATTCATCTCGCAAAAGGACGTCCATCGATACACCAGATAATCCATCTCGGCGGTGATCGAGTTTAAGAACAGTTTGCTCGATAACCGTTTACACACTGAATTATTACCCATCGCTCCCTCAACTTCTTGTCGACTGGCCGTCGATGTAAACACTCCTCGAAGACTTCGAAGACTCGCGAGACATAAGAAATCGAGGAAAAAAAAAAGAGAAAGAGGAAAAGAAAAGAAAGAAAGAAAAGTAGATTCTCGTAGCGGATCAGCTATGCGATCGTAAATCGATTCGATCGTTGAATTAATCGATTGGTAAATAGCAGTTTGATTGCATGACACGTTTGTTAATGAATTCGCATAATATCCTCCGACCGCGATCCTCTCAACTTTCGTCCCGGCCATCTTTTTCCATCCGCCCCGAAGTGACGTACGAGGGGACGCGGTTTTCTTTCTTACTCGTGTTCCATCCACGAGCGTCTAAACGATATCCGGTGACCCGGCGTTCGGTTTCTTGCGGTGGAGAACCGAACGTTCTTCAAGATTTATGGAACGATCGGTGAGCGATCGGTGACGGATGTTTTGCCGGACGAAAATGTCCCGCGAGACGATTCCTCGAGTTGGCTCGCGGGATAACAGAGACGAGGAACTTTCACGAGATGCATGCTTAATCGACGCGTGTTTTGTTCCTCTCTATTTTGTGAAATTGTTTTCATGGAATGGATATTATTTTATTTTATTTTTTTTTTCATTCATTTCATTGCAGTATTGCAATTTTTGTCAATGGTGATGAGAAGAAGTGGAAAGAAGATGTATCTAGTTTTTTTAAATTGTTGGTATTCGAGGAAGATAGAAAATTAAAATTAAATGATCATGAGAATAAAATGAATGACTATTGCACGGCAAACATAATCTTGAATATTTTAAATAATTTATTATTTATTAAAAAAAAAAGCAATTATTAGTAAAAATTAAAAAATTAGAATTGAACAAAGAGAGCAACTACGCAACTCTTGAATGAAAATTAGAAAATTAAAAATAAATAAACACAGCGCAGCGCAAACAAAATGCAAAAGGATCGAAAAATATTAAATATTAATTCCTTACATTCATTTTCAGCCCAAATTGAATAACAGTCGCGTATACGTTCATATTAAGAGAACAATCGAATACAGGCTCTAATTGAAGACCATCCTTCACCGGCCCCTTCCGTATACTCAACCCTTTCACCGTGTCATTAAACCTTGGAAACCGAGTCTCTCGGAGATCTCCGAAAATCCGAAACAATCAAGACTTTTCGGTCCAACGGGAAGGATTCCATTTCCAATCGTTCCTACGGGGATTGCGCAATCTTCACGAATCCGTGCCTCCCCTCTCCCTCCCTCCCCCCCGCCTGTCCACGAGTCGGCTGGAAACGAAGGGACACAAAGAGCTCCCTTTCACGTTTTTCGCGTTGGCGACTCGCGCTAATTGGCTTCCACGGAACACGTAATGAAACGTAAATATTTTCCGTCCGTCTGCCCTGTCTGTTCTCCTGTCCCCTCCGATTTCCTCCTCCCTCCTTCACCCTCTTTGTCTCTTTATCCACCGGCGTTTATCCCAGACTGGAGAGGGCTTAGGTCGTATTGACGTATTTTTTTCGAAATTATTTGATCGATCTCGACTTGAAAGGGGCACAAGTCTTTAAGTAATTGTGAAAAAGAGTTAAATAGCGGAAAGTGGGGAGTATGGTTTCTTTTTGATGATCACAATCGATCCTTGGATAGCTCGGAAGATTAAATAGCAGAATCGGCTATATCGTTGAGGAAAGCGAAGAATTTTATTGGAGAAATTTTTCTCGGTTATGAACGAAGAAGAAAATTGTAATTGATCGATAGAGTATTGGATATTTTTTTACGCGTTTTTATAGAAAATTTGAACAGACACAAAATATAATTCGCAATATTATGATACATGAGGAATTTGATTTCGCGATTAAAGATCCGCCATTTTTTTATTAACTCTTTCAAATTGCATCTAAGAAAATAACAATAAATTAAAAATCGATACGAGTAATGGTAAGATTGATAAAATAGTAAAATTTAACATAAGAAATCGTGTAAAAATTTCAACAAACGAAATTCCACTCGTGGTGTTCTCATAATAATTTGTTCTCCATCCTCCTTCGCCCTCTTCTCTTTCCCATTCACGTTTTCATTTAGACGATGAATGGCGACGATATTTTTTTTCAAAAATGACGAATAATCTCGGCGTGACCTTTAAACAATTCCCAAAGGGAGGAGGTTAAGCACTAATGGGAAACCGCTAATGGTGGACCGGACGGCGACCTTTCGAAAACAATCGATCGCCTTGGTCCCAACTTGGCTCACGAGCCTTCCGAGTGAAAGTCCCCGTAGCATTGGTAGCATTCCGCCTTGTTTCTTCGCCGATATAGAAGCTGTTTAAGTGGGTCGGCTGTAGCCGTGTTGCACCACCTTCCTTCTGGCGTATCAATTTCTGTTTCTTGCCCGCGATAAAGGAAATATATCAGAAAGTAGAAGGACTGGTTGAACGGTTGCACGTTTCAAGGGTTATTTTGGAAAAATTGTACCATGCTCGCTCGATAAACGAGGTAGATAGGCACGCATTCGATGGAAGAATGGTATTGTGAATGGTAAAGGGAATTGAAAGATTAATTGATATACGCGCACGTACGTATGAATTTCAATCGTGGGGAAGAAATTAAAGAATTAACGAATCAAGATTTTATATATACGAATTAATTTTTCGTCTTAATTCGATACCAATTGATCGAAAAATCGTCTCTTTGATATGTATCCAGTATTCTTTTTATCTTAGTTTCTTTAAAGACAAAGACAATTATTTCATGTGCGTTATACTATAAAATATAAAAGAAAGACTAATATCAATACAATTTTTCATCGTCACTAAGCGCACTACATCCTTAACAATTTTTCACTCTCAATTCAGCAACGTTAAAAATTTGGATGTTTGAATAGCTAATAAAAGAAAGAGAAGGTAATAATAATATTTTTATAATATTCCAAGAACGTGATCTCAAAACAACGATCACTGTTAAACATAACCAACAGCATCATTAAAGTATTCGCGCCCCGCGTTCCTCCATCGTGGAAACCAACTCGGTGTGTCTCGAGAATGTCTCCGTTCACCGTCCAGATACCGGAAGCGAGACCGCAGCCATCGATGCGCGATGACGCGAGGTCGCTGGTGATCGATGGCTTGGACGATCGACCATCGATCATCCGATTCGCGCAGACATCACGTCTCTTTCTGGTTGCTTCCTCCTCCCTGAGAAATACCTCGTCTCTATCCTTCCTCCTCTTTTTCTTCTTCTTTTTTCTTCTCTTATTTTCTTTTTTCTTCTTTTTTTTTGTTTTTTTTTTCTTTTTTTCTTCTTTTTTTCCTCCTCTTCGAACGATGTCGCTCGATGGTATTCGATGGCAAGTACGTCGATTGCCAGACGTATCTCAAGTAGCTTCCTCGAGCGGTCGAGGAAGTGTTTGTAATGGTAATAGAGGAAAGGAAAGTTTGGTTCGAGAAAACTCGAGAGGTGTATCTCGATGGGAATTTTCATTGGACGGTGGATGGTACGTGCGAGGATTTCGTTATTTAATTTTATGGCCAGCTTCGAGTGGTTTTAGCACCTGCTTCTTTTTCTTTTCTTTCTTTTTTTTTTTTATTTCGAAAGGATTTATGGATGGGTTTGTAACTTGTGAGATTTTGGGGGGAGAATATTGCAATACGCTTATTATTATGTATCGAGAAGTATTTATAATTTTCTAGAAGAAAATAGAAGAACACGAGATAATCTTTTTGCGCTTTTTTCGACCAATAAGAGTTTCTTAGAATACTTATCAGATAAAAAAAAGTCGAATGAATAATATAATTTTTAAGTAACTAATTAATTATATAGTCATTTTACAAGGATATTTTATCACAACAACAACTATTTAAGTTTAAAAATAGTGGCACTGGTCATTCCACTGTAATAAAATTGTAATTAATTTTTTTAATTTTACTTATTATAAAAGATTTTTATCACGAATAAGGATATAAAATTAAAAAAAGATTAGAGAAAATTGATTCATATTTTTTTCGTAGAATTTATAAAAATTTTTTTCATAAATTTTATAATCGATCCTTTGCGCTGTAATTATTTTTCCCAAAAAAAATCTTCACAGAAAAAAAAAAAAAAAGAAATAAAATTGTTACATCCCGCATATAGCGCAAAAACTTATATCATGAAAATATTATGAAAATTATATCATTCTTTTATTCGCGTACAGTAATTTTTATAAACAGTATCTTTCCCTCGATTCTCTTATTTTTATTTTTCTTTGACAGGCTACAAACAGACGACAAATGCAACGAAGAATACATATCACATAAATAGCAGACTCGTTCAATCATTAACCTCACTCGTCGAGGCACTTCGAGACAAACGAAACATTGCCTTATTTACTTACTAATAATGTCTATAGTCAAGTGTCATTCAGCCGATTCTAAATGCCTCGAATCGACATCTTCTCACTTACTTACGAAATATCGGTGCCGATCTATCGCCGGGAAAGAAGTGCAATGCAAATTTGCATTGGCCATTCAACATCGATTTCCTTTTTCGCGCATTTTGCGCGAACGTGTCTCGCATTTCGACGATTCCCTTGTTCACGAGGGAGGAGGAGGAGGAGGAGGAGGAGGAGGGGACGTGGTATTTCTATCACGGCGAATTTATTAACGAACTTTCCACTCGTCGTGTTACGAGAAACACAAGGGTACTTCGGTATCCATCTATCATAAGCAAGCGTTAACCTCTCGCTTTATGCAAATATCGCTATTTGTGGAACAAGTAGCCAGAAGAGGAAACGTTGCTTCGGTGAAACGTGATGCAATTTCGTTCCGTTCTTTTTAAATATTATCGTTTGATTGTATTGCGGAGGAACAGGCGAGTTGTTATACGTATTCAGATTCGAAAGAAGAAGAAAATTTATTCTTGATATCTTGATATTTTACAGAGAAATTCGTCTAATTCTGAAAATGAAAATTTCTGTCTGGAGGAAATTTCTTTCAGACAAATTTCTTGCGAAGGTGTGAAATTAATAAAAGTTTCAAAAAAGCATCATCCATTTTACTGCACTCCATTCTAAAACGCAGAATAACGGAGCCTAAGAATGATCCAAGAGAGGAAACGTCATCGTACGCACAAGAATCCCAAAGCAAATCCCAGGAAAAAATCGTGAGCAGACCGGAAGAAGCGTCGCGTCGGCGTTCTCGAAGAGGGCGCCATAAAACCGTCCAATCTCTCTCTCTCTCTCTCTCTTTCTTTCTATCCGATTTAATTTTCACGAAAGACAGAGAGAGAGAGAGAAAGAGACCAATACAGTCTTCACCGTCCCATAAATCTCGCCTCTAAGAATGTCACATAAATGTCGAGCTAGGTCGACCTTCCGCGATCCGTTCCACGTTTCTAGTGATTACAATTTATTCCCCGGCATCCAAATATAGTTTCCATCGATTCCACACAGAGACTTCGACTGGAGAGAAGTTCCTTCGTATTGCTTCGTGCTTGCTTATATACATATATATATATTTAATAGCAATGATAATTCTCAAACATTATCAGTTTTAGGAAGTAAGTGATTCCAGATGATCGATTAATTTTAAAGAAATAAAATTGGAAGTTATTTAACAGTATTTTAATAATTGAAATGAGTGGAATTATATTAAGAATAGTAACAATTGAAAGTATAGATCACATTTTTTTTCATAATTTTTTATTACTTTTTAAATTTCCTCCAAGTAAATGCAAGTAAACCAAGTGAAATAAAAAAGCCAATTTTGGACAATCTCGAACTTGGTTCGATTCGAAAGTTTTCTATAAAATTGAGAACGAGATGTACGAGCCGAAGAAACATAGAATAATAATCGATAGGGTTATAACAATATATCGAAAATTTTAGAAATTAATAATTAAAAAGAAAAGAAAAAAGTCACGAATCTTCAAACAAGTGCTCGACTGCGGAATCGCTGTGGAAAATAATAAGAAATACCGGCCGAATGTTCATGCAAATCTTGACTTTCTGAACGATCTTGGAATGTTCCTCGTCCTCTTGATCGGTGTGGCGCGTATAGAGCTGAAAACTTATGGACTTCGTTACTGTCCACGGACATGGTTATCTACGAGCAACGGAGAACTCTTCCTGAATAAACACCAGTGGCCATAGAGGCTGTTCGACTTCTATATTACACGAGTGATCTCGGCCACGCCATCAGGATCCTCCTGGACAAAGAGACCTGGTGGCTACGGGTCATCGAACGAGAAAGACTTTCTACTTTTGTGTCGTACACAAGTATGGGAACTCGTACCACTTCGTGTCCTTCCTGGACCATGTAGATTGCTCCATGGAGCATCTCTTCGTACAACGAGATACCAAACGTGAGATAAGCTGTTACCATGCTGCAACCTGCTCCTTGATACGCTCTCGTTTCTGCTTCTGATGTCGTTGTATCGCTTCGCCTGGTCGTGATTGGGTTTCGAAGAGAAAAAGAGAAAGAGAGAGAGAGAGAGAGGGAGAGAGAGAGAGAAGGATGGAATTTGAATTGTAGATTTTTTCTTTTTTCTTTCTTTTAAGACAGATATTTATGCAAATTCACATTTATCGAATTCACAATTAAAAAAATGGGAATAAAGATTTCTTTCTTGAACGTTATATAAAGTATACTTTATTCTATATATACGTTTTATATCTTTATACACGTGTATTCTACAGATTTTCAGAAATTTAAATTTTCCAGAAATGCACGAACATCCATAATCTTTTTTGAAATATATAATAAGATTTCACGTGTATCGGAGAGAAGTTGACTTCCGTAATATTTAAAATTTTTTTCATAGAAGATCTTTGACATTTTTGAAATCCGAAGTTGTACATTTTTCTGATTTTGCTTCGAAGCTTTAAACGTCTCATAAATATCTCGAATAACGAAGAAAATTTTCAAATCAAAGACAGGTTTTAAAAGAATAATTCCACTTTATATCTATATCCTTTATCTATAAAATTATTTCTCTAGCAGAATAAAAAAAAGCTTTCAAGCTTTCGTTCGAAATAGATAATCTTTCTCAAAAAATCACACTCATCCAATCATCCAATCGTTCAACGGTCCTGGTGTTCGAGCACCTCCAAACTTCTCCATTTCCCGATCGCAATCGTTATCCGAGGTAAACAGTTTCACGATCCATAAAGTCAATCGTGCCAGTTACGAGCCAGTTACGTTTAGCCGAGACATCGTGGGCCTGCCTGCTCGGCATGATACATATCGCGTATTATTATTCCTCGAAGCTGTCCAATTACCTTAGCCGGCAGCGCAATTCGTGCTAATGGATCGAGAAGCATGGCACGTCGTCGTGGCGAGCCGCGAGGGAAATCGCCACGACGCCGAGCGCCGTTCCTGGATTTCTTTGGCGGATTTCCAAACGCGCCGAATCAGCCGAACCCCCTCGCTCTCGCCCCTCCCTCCAACACCCCTTCCCGCAGGAAAAGTTACGTTTACCTAAGGTTTTGATCCTATTTCCGTGCGGGTCGCCGACCTCCTCTCTCTCTGCTCATCATTCACTCTCCCTCTCTCGTTCTCCGCTTTTCTTCGTCGCGCATCCGCCCCTCCCTTTCTTCTTCCTCGATGCTACTTTCACGCCCTTTCCCTCGATGCGTGAATCCCCGTCTATCGGCCTTGTTCCTCATCCTTCGAACATTATTTTATAACCCGTGTTTTTGCGATCCCGAAGAAAGTTTCGATGTGGTATCCATTAAGAGATATTTATAATGGCTCTCGTATGGATTATTTAAAACGAGGGATAATCGAAGAGAGAAATTGCCAGAGATCTTTTATATTCGTGTATTGGGATTAGAAACGCGGGTCTATAATTAAATAAACACGTATAAACGTGATAAAATTAAGAGAAGAATCCCAAGTTTCAGCTTATTACCCAACCAAAAATAATTCAGAAAGTGCGCAAACACCGAATGCTACACCATCCACTCATAAATAAACAAGACACTCCAAAGCACAAGATCCAAAAATATGTGCACATCATCCGCGACCATCTTCGCAACCTCCGGATCCTCCTCCATCGTGGCACAAAAGCCACGATAATTTCTGATCGAGCATTGCTCCGTTGCAACATCATCAAGCTCGCACGATTTCCTTTCCATTTCCAAGATGATTTTGAAGCGGAGATCATCTCGTGTTTCCACATCGGGCGGCCCTACATCAACCATTTTTCTTTTTTCCTTCCTCCTGCTCTCTCTGCCCTCTTGTTCCACGACCAGCCGAACCTCTTAACGTTTCTCCTCGCGCTATACACCTGTCAGACGCCTCGTAATTGTGAGACGACTTTATAGCACGAACTTGATATCCGCGAAGATAGCACGGGTGTCCACGCGAGGATCCACGTCTCTCTCTGGAGGACTCGTGGTGGAAATAAACGATGCCGATCGTAAAATATCTTTAGAAGCGGTGATCGGCCAAGGAGCTGTGCTATCGATCTGTGATATAGTAGATAGAGAGGTAGGCGAAGAATCGTGTTGGGTGAAAGATGAGGAGAGGAACGGTGAATTGTGGATTTTTTCAGAGATTGGGAAAAATTGGGAAAGGTTGAGATGTTTGATCGTTAGGAGAATGATTCTTGATAGTTTCTATAAATTTGTTGAACGAGCGTCATTACAAATTTTATTTATTTTTTTTTTTTTTTTTAGAAAAGAATGAACAAATAGCAAAGGTAGCAATAGATTAATTAATGTAGATATACGTATATGATCATCCAAGTCAAAACAGACAAAGACAATTATTTTATTTAAAATGTAATGATACTTAAAAACTGTTTACAGTATAATTTATATATATATATATACTTGATAATATATTTATAATAATACTTCTAATAATTTAACGTCCTCCAAAAAATACGCAAATTCGTGCTCAGCAACAAATATCCCACATCAGTTCCACATCAAATCGGTGTCGATCTTCTCACGAGCAAATAGACTCGGCAAATAACGAGCAATGAAATAGATCCCCGGGATCTGGTTACGCGAAACCATCGATCTCCAGTTAACGATGGCGTTCCTACACGAGCACCACGAGCAAGATCCGTGTTTCGTCGATCTTCATTGAGCCGGGTCGGGCTGAAAAACAGGGACGATCGAACGACCGATGTCACCGACACGAAAAATTAATCGAACCTTTACAGGGTGGCTGCTCCTCGACATTCCACCTCGTTCACCACGCTCGCGTGTCCTTGTCTCCCCTCACCGTTCCCTCCCTCCATAACCGCTTGTCTTGTCCCCAGGAGCAAGAACCGTCGAAAGGGGCAAGGAGGCGATCCCTCGTCGAAGAAACAGCTAATTAATGATTAGCGCGCTGCATCGAAAATAGCGATGGCTTTTTTCCGTTCCGTTCGCCGCCGTGAGGCTAGCATCGCCGAACAGGAAGACGGTGGAAAAAGTCCAAGGAATTGTGAACCGGTGTTTTACGACGAAACGGGCCCCTTCGAGAGGGATCGTTGCTCGAGGTGCAACGAAAATTGAGAGATGGATGAGGAGGGTTCGCTGGAAATTTCGAGGAATTTTTTTTTAGCGGAGAGACGGAGATAAAATTCGATTATTCAATTTCGAAATAGAATAGACTATGTCTGCTATTGATTCTCGAACTCGTCTTAAATTATTGGTGACTGATTAATGGATAAATTTAAAAAAGAAAGTGTAAATTAACTTCTTGCTAGTTTACAAATTTGAAAAGAACGATAATCATTTAATTATCTTCGATTAACTTGCTAATTATTCTTAAACTGTTAATTTTAATATCCTTCGCATAACCCATAAAATTCTGTACAGTATTTCCATTTCCACTTTAGTAGCTTTCTTTTCTTCAACAACCCTGACAAGGAATCACACAAGACTTTCATCTAAAACACGTATCTCGATGCTCTCGAAAGTTTCGTCAAGGTTGGCAATGCATTCGAATACGCTGTAATTGCATATCTTACGAGGCATATATAAATATATATATGTGAAAAAGATCCACGCCCGGATTTTCTGCTCGAAACGGGCGTATATATATAATCTTATAATGCCGAGGCGCAGGCCACCCAGCGTTCGAGTGGAACGTTTGGAGAATAAGCCGGCCGTGGCATTAATTATCCAGTGATCACGTGTAATTAATTGACCGATCGACCTCCTTCGGCGCGAGAGATAAGAAAAATTAATGCGGCGGTGTATGCGAGGAAAGAATAACCGCGATACGCTGGAGGAGAGGCTGGGATCCATGCACATCGATGTATGTAATTCCTTGCTGTTGAACGAGACCTGAACGTAGAACAGCCCTACCCGTTCCAATGGTAGAATCGTATGTAGAGGAATGTGATGTTGGTACGAAGAAGCTTATGTCGCTATTTGTAGATGTATTTAATAATTCATGCAAGCTTCTTTTGCCCCTTGTGCGCTCGATTATCATCGATCGATGACGGAGCACTTGAGGGTTTCTGGCTTCCTCTCTTTTCTTTCCTTTTTTTCTAGGGAATATTAGCGGTAGTAATTGTGTTCAGCAGTTGTTTTACGAGCAAAGTAATTCGCATCGATTGATCGGGAGAAGAGAAATTTGCTCAATGTTATAATTTATAATAAATATAGAAAATTGAATGTGATAAAAATGTGATAAATCGTTGGAGCAAGATGATCGCTTAATCTTTATTTTTCGTATTTATTGACATTACGTAAATTATATTCGAGAAAGAACCATCGCTGGCTACTTGTTTTACACATAGAACAAAGATTCAATAACAATCTTGACAAATCATTACCAAATAAAATAGATCATATTCTATTTTTATATTGAATAGATACAATTGTAACATAAGATTGCAATATTATGATCAATAATCCAATCGAAAAGTACAAAAAACTCAAAAATTAATCTACTAAAAACCATTTATTGTAGACTCGAGTTATCTCCACTACCAAAAAAGAAAAAAAAGAAAAAGGAAAAGCAAGCGTACAATTTCAATTTTTCCATTTTCCCTCAGCCATCAGCGTAAACGGTTCCCCTGCAGGGAAATCTCGATTCGAAGAATGGGCAGAACGTCCCCACCGCGTTCGTCATTTCAATTCAGATTCGCCGCGGTGTCTTTGCCCCCGCGGTCCCATGGGGTGAGGAAAAAACGAAGTGGGAAAGGAAGGAAGGAAGGACGGTTGCAAGCGCACCGTTAGAAGCGTCTTTGGGGGAGATTAGGTTCTCCGGGGCACCGCATCGCGATAAACATCGATATTTTCTCTTCCGCATACCGATTTCGCGGCTGGACGTGACCCGGTGGGCAGAAATTGCGGCGTGCGGTCGATACTCGATACGATAATGGGCAACGACGCAGAGAAATTTCTCCTCCGTAGATCCCTGTACGTGTTCCTCCATCTCTCCCGTTCCTCTCTCTCTCTCTCTCTCTCTCTCTTTCTCGCGCGTCCCCCCCTTTTTTCGAATTTTTTCCCCCCGCGGATTCGGGAAGAAAGGGAATTGGAAAAATCGAAGATTTATTCGGGGGAAGGTGTTAACCCTAGGAAGAGGCTCGAGGCTATTGTAGCGGTAGAAAGTGGAGAAATAGAGGGAGATATTTCAACGAGAATTGTGAAATTAAAAGGGGCGATAACTTTTCGAGGAATTTTTGGAATGAGAAGAATTACTAGGTGTTATAGGGTATAAAGTTCACTGAAATTTTATTTATAATTTTATTATTGAACAGTGTTCTGTAGTTGGCATACTGTTCTGTAGCCCGACACGTGCGCTCACGTATAACCAAAATATATCCATTCAGCTAAATCAGTATATTTCTTATTTATTGTTCACCACTGCATAACCAACCAACACTAGGTTTTTTAATCTAAATTTCTTAAATGGGAAAATATCTTAAAAGTGAACTGGAGAAGCCTTTCCCTTTGACATTTTCTCAGAATATTCGTTATAATTATCAAAAAATGTGATGTATTTAAATATCGATCATATCTTATATCATACTCGAACAGAAAATTTGTAGAATCGTGTATGTAACGTAAGAAACGATTTACGTTACGTATTCACGCGTGATATAAATCATTAATATATCTCGTCGTATGTTCGCACAGATTTCGTTCGCAACGTGATTTTGTATTACACTCGAATAATATTTTGCACGAAAAATCAACTACTGTTCTCTTACGGGAATAAATAAATCTTCGTAATAACCGAATATATTGGAGGAAATCGTGTAGGGATTTGAATCGTGGACGGAGAGAGAAAGTCACACGTGTGCTCGAAGATTTCGAGCCTTTCCCTTATTTGCCAGCAGAAAATTTCAATTCTCGAACCGACGGTAACTGCTATGCATACGCCACGCATGATAACCCATTACTCGTGATAAGTATCGGATAAATGCGCAACGCCATTTACCATTCTATTATTGGCTCGAACGAAAATTGTATAATCCCGAGAATAGAGAATATCTTTCAAACCGTATTCGTATCGTTCACCGTGTCGTTTCGTATAAATAATAATACGATTTACAACGACAAGGAATTTTTCGATGTTACCATCCCGAACGTAAACTCGAAACTGTAAAGTACGTGATATATGAGAAACGCGAACAACGGGCAACGAGGTTCTGGTGTAATTTCGAAAGATCGTTGCAAATAATAATAACAATATTTTTTATACACGCGCAAATTGCAACGTATTACATGGTATGAACGTAAAATAATCTTGCGCGATCTTATGATAAACTAAGAGTTAAGTGTGATTGTGATACAAGAAAGTGTAACCGAAAATGGTTTACAAGAGAATGGTAATGGTATATTGAAATATCGGCGAGAAGTTGAAGGAGGGAAAAATTAGAAAGATTTACGTACGAGCGGAATGAAAATTGCACGAAGCTAAATAAGAGAAAGTCGAGTGCGAATTGAATCGAGTAATTTTCTCTATTTTCTAAAAAAAAAAAAAAAAATTACTATTTCTATTTTTCTATAACAAAACAAAAGACAACATATTACTAATACTTGTGGTTAAAATTATATTTTATGGATTTTCGAATTCTGTTCTTGAATTTTCCATACACATTCATGTGAAACGAAAAATCGTAATAATTCTTGGATAAAGATAATACTTGCAATATTTATTAAATCCACGCGTAAGAAAAGAAAGAATCCTACCTTCGATACGAGGAACACTTTACACGATTAAATAGTTCGATCCGATTGCCTGGAATCACATCGATCGATCCGAAAATTAAACGGCCTGCCTCTTCTCTAAACACGTCATCTAATCGAGCAACGATCGATTCAAGTATTCACCTTAAAATTACGCATTAGCGTGGACGACAATTACTCCCAGTTTCGCGAGGCGATTCTCGGCTCGCGCGGAATACGCATCGTCGAGAGACGGGCAGAGAAAGCTCGTCGAAGCCAAGTAGGAATACGTTAAGCCGGCCAACCAGACTTTACTCGAAGCTGTAACACCAGCTTTGGCGCAAACGATCGTGAATCGGCGCAAAGCTGATGACACGGTCCAAGAGATCACGTATTCTCAAAGCTGCCCTTTCGTCGCGTGTCCTCCACCACCGGTTCAACACCACCCTCGAGAAATCACCCCTTCTGTCCTCGCCTGTTTGCTCACCACTTGATCCCGCCATTCCCACTCCGGCTACTGTTCGTTTCGTCTCTTTCCCCGGATCCGTAGGTTCGCCTCGTGGCGAACATCTTCTGGGAGTGAAGAAGAAGCATCGGTGAAGTACGTGTTTCCCGAGAGCTGCGTCAATATTGACGCATCCTCGGTGCGAGTCGGCAAACGCGCTTCTGAAATCCGCGACGACGTACTTCAGTGACACCTGTCACGGTTTGAGGAAGGGGTTCGTGAAGTTTTAGGTTCGAAGATTTTTGGTAATTACAGCGTGATAAAATAGGCATATGCAAAGGTCTTTTGATTATATATTTTTTTTGGTGCTCAGAAGAAATAAGAAAATTGAATTTTAAGATTTTAAAAATCCTAAAATAATCCTTAAAATTAAATTTCACAAAATCGAATTCCTTTCCTGTTGCCTTCATTAAACTAAAAATTAAACTTCTCTGTTGCGCACCAAATCACTTTAGACGCACGGTAAAGGAAAAGAAGAGACTCGCTCGGGCCGAAATAATATTTATTTCGATATTCTTCGTCGAAATCGGATCGATGATATAGCTCGTTAAACCGCGCGCCGTCGTCGGATGCATCGGTTTCCAGGAAACGGTGGGCACGGCGCAAGCGCGCAGGCGCAAGAAAACGAGCACGGTTGCGCGCACGCGCATTTTTACGGTTGCTCGGGAGGCGAGAGCGCATGCGCGCCGCAGCGAAACGCGCACAGAATGGGACGGAGCGCGGTAATTAAAATGCTGCGTACGAAGCGCGCGGTACGGCTCTCGAAGCTCCCTTTCTTTCTCCGGCAAATAAATTCAACGGCGGCCGCTCGTTCCTCTTCGTTCCACGGGCGGTTTCGCTGGAAATCGTCGCCGGGGCTGCTACGACGTTGAAAAAGAAATAAAGGCAAGAAAAGGAGCTGGCGAGAGAAAGAGAGAGAGAGAGAGGCGGAAGAAGAAGAAGAGGAGGAGGAAAAAAAAGAAGAATTGCAGCTCGTAACTGGCGAGAGAGCGCTTGTGGCGACAGCGATACTAATTTCACCTCTGTATTCCATCGCCCCGTTGGCCTGTTGCCTTAAGGCACGCCTCGTTCACGCTCGTCGCTGCCGCGCGGACTAAAAGGCGGATTTTTCGCGGGGGAACCGCGAAACGGGAGTTTGTTACGAATGCCGGTGTGGACGTGCTTGTCCTCTGTCTTTGTATAGAGACGTGTCTTTAACGCTGGCACTCTTAGCAGACAGTTATGGATTTGTTTGTGGTAGGAATCGTTGTTCAATTGCCTAAACAGCGCAGATATATTTTATGAATATCTTGAAAACTTTTACGAATATTATAAGGAGAGAATATTTCACAAATTAATATATTTTACAAGAGGAATTGTATTATACGGCGAACTTTTTTGACATACGTACGCTTTCCTAATTTATCTTAATATCGTTTAAAGGAAAAATATTTTTTTATTTATATAAATTTATGAATTATTTCGCCATAATACAATATATGAACCTTTATTGTAATTTTTATGATATAAGTTGGGACGAAGAAAGGAAGATGTAATGAGTAACAGTATTTTTTATTTGTTACTATTCCACATATATCTTTCTTTTAAATAATAATGGATTATGTGATTTTTTCATTAAAAATTCTTTACAATAGAAACTATATAATTTTTTCATAACGTTTTAACTCTTTCTCTTATATGTAAACATATGCTCGATCATAATTTATTGCACAATTCCTTTGTGAAAATTTTTTTAAATATTGCTCTTGAAACGTTGCGCATATTGAAAAAAACATTTTATCATAAGAGAATACTTTTTCAACATCTAACGTTTTAAATTATATTCATTTAAGGTATTATTTTCTATAAAATTCCATATATTTATTTTTTAAACTTCCATATTTCGACATTAATAATTTAAAGTCTTATTAATTCTCGACAAGTAATTATATTACAAGTAATAAATTATATTACAACTAATTCGTACATTCAATCTTGTATTGTAAAACATTTACCAATTTTCATTTTTACTTTAATTACAATCATTTAGCTACACGTACATTTAGATACGCATTACATGTCGTCAAACATATTTCATACGTTTCACATTATTACCTCGAATAAAATTTATTTTGTCATTATTTACACAGTAATAATCGTAATTTGCATTATCCGTGCGATTAATAAACGAACGTGCGTGGCCAATTCGATTAGCTCGCGCGATCCAATCGGGAGAATCTTTTAGGAGATCGGAACAAAAGGATCGAGGAGTTGGAGTTGGCGTTTCATTTGAAGAACCGATTAATTTGCATTGAAACAGTTTGATTGCAATTTGTCTGTCCACGAGAGAGCAAATGGTGCGTGAAAAGGTTGAAATGTCATAGTAAGAGCCGGGTAAAAGTGTACGACAAAAACTATCTGCCGGAGCGGATTGGATACATGAAAGGACTTATCAAACGCGGCTGAATAATTAAGATAAATCTTAATAGAAGAACACGGGAAAATTTCACTTTGTTGTTTGCTCGAGATAAGGGACCTATTAAATACGGTGATAAAAATTATTACGGGGACGTATGCCGCGAAATTATAGTTATTATGTTATAACTTCTGGCTGATTGATTATTTATAGTGAATTATATCTTAATTCAACGATATATATTATTTTACATATTCATTCAGGATATGATTACTCGTGATATTTATGGCGGGACAGTATTATGTGAATTCTACGATCTAGAGAGAAATTTATGAACTTGTCATCATTGAGAACCAAGATCAATGTAAAATACCAATAAAAACTCCGTAAAATTTCCACGAAATGAAATTCGTTCGATCCACACTTTCGATATCCTGTTCACACGATTCTCAACAATATTAATTTTTGAAATGCAAATATCTTCGTATCAAATATCTTTTCTCCGCCACACATTAGATTCATCATCCCCGTGTTTCATTCGCGCTTTACACGTGAAACAGCCCATATAGATCGAAAAGCAACGTTTAACAAATCCCTCTTCATCGGCGACCAATTTCGCGCAAAGCCTCGCGCACTACGAAATACATCGGTCCTCCCTCCCTCCCCCTCCCAGCACACAGGCAAACCGCACACTCGAAACAGCCGCCTTGTCGCCCCGATAGTTCGTTGTATCACCGATTTATACCGCCACTATCACGCAATCGTGGCACGAAATTCTTCATCGTCGCTGGTAAAACCGTGACAGCCGTGAAGCGACGGTATCCGCCGTTCGATCGCGTTGCACAATTAGATCCTTCTCACTCTCTCTCTCTCTCTCTCTCTCTATCTCCAGGCTCCACAGGGAGCACAACGTCGATGCTCGATCGTCCAATCGAACGCGGTGGTCGGCGTATAATTACTGGGATGACCTTAAAGTCGGCCGTGTGCAGGCGTCGAACGGTTTTGAAAGTTGGAAAAAAATCTCAACCGCGTAATTTCGTCGTGGAACGTGGCTGACATTTAGAACACCCGTTACAGCGACATTCACCGGCTCAACGGAGCACGCGTGTTTGCCCACGCGTGATCAAGCCGCGTTATTAACGCGACTAATTATCGATAACCGCGGCTGTTTGCGGAATAATTAATCGATCGATTATATGGTTGGATCGGCCGTGGAGGAGAAGGATTTGGATCTTAAAGTTTGGTCTTAGAAGTTTTGTTACTGTTATTGGAGAAAATGGGATTTGGGTGAAATTATGTCGGTTTTTCTTTTTCGTTTTATCGTTCGATGAATTTCGTCGAGGTGCAAGTTAAATGTTAAATTGTCAAACGCTTTAAGGAAATAATCTCAATTGAAAGTTTTCTAAAATTTTAGTGGAATTTAGAGTAGGAATTTTCAGAAAATCTTAATTCGTCGTATCTCCATAAAAATCTCACGTTCCAATAATCGTTGAAAACTATTTTAAACTGGTGTCTGTACTATGTTAACTTATAGTTAAAAAACTATCAATCTATAATATGTATTTAAATGTGCACGTGTAAAATTAACATAGCATGAAGAAAATAATTGTGAGAATAATTAGATATGCAGATGTATGTATATTATGTTTATCTCGAATAAAAATCAATATTAATTTTTTATAATTGCGAAAACAAAAAAAAAAAGAATAATCTAACCGGTCAATCTCACTCGATTATAAAGTTTATTACTTTATCTTTCGATTTCTTCATCGACCAAAACAAACATATTCGTTCCATTTTGCATCCCACATCTTCTCCTATTTATCAGAAAAGAACGAAAGGAAAAGAAGAAAAAAACGTTGATTTTCTCCGCGTTCTCTCCATCGCTTCCTCCTCCCCCTCCTCCTCCTTTTTCTCCAGGAAGGTCGTGGCTGTAATGTCGTGAGAAATAGGAGGCGTGGACGGGTAAGAAAAACGAGAGGCAAGAGGGAAAGTTGGGATGACATAACGGGTCTCGGTAATTTGGGGATATCGTGGACCCGGATCGGTTAGGGTGCCCCTCTCGTAGCGCCTCTCGTTGCCCGCTCTCGGTGTTAGAGACAAAATGAAGGCGCTCGAAGGCGCTGCCAGGTTAAAAGGCCGAGGCGGTAAATTATGTGGCGCATACCGCGTGGCCGAGTGAAATTAAAGCGTGAGCGGGTAATGAATCAGCGCCGGTGAAATGGATTTTGATGCGAATTTAATTGAGGCGATTCGCATAGCAATCGTGAGAATGGCGGCGGAAGGAAGGAGAAAGTGTGTTCGATTCAACGGATTTTTAGGGGCGCGCCATGAAAACGGCGACAAGATAGATTATTTGAATTTGACTAATGGAGACAATACGAAAGATGTATCTTACTTAAATTAAATTGTTCGTTTGATGACGAAGAATATTATAAAATGTTTGCACACAGTTGGAATAATTTTTATGTTATTAATTTTATGATTTATTAATTTGTTCTGGTATCTTTTCAAAATGATAAATTCATTTTATATTTATATTTATTTATGTAGCAATGTATCGATAAAAATAGATGCTTTATTTAATTATATATTGAATTTATACATTAAATCAAGTAGTATCTTTAAATAATATTTGCTCAAATATTAATTTTCCTCTCCACTCTCCATTCATATCCGAAACATTATCCAAACACGATCAACCTCTCTCAAGTTATTTCCATTAACCCATCCATTCTGCTGATATGAAGTCATTTTTAACACGATCGAAAATGGGATGCCCCCGACTCGGAAGGACGAGAAACGTCTTTTTCTCGTGGCCCGCGTGATTCAGGCCGAAACCATTGAATGAAGCTTGTCGACGCTTGTAAGAAAGGATATAAAGAAGCGGGGACCGCGGTGGCCGTTGCCCGGTTACCGGTTGCGACGTGGTCACACGTACTTCCAAGTAAGAGCCGCGGACGAAGTTGCATGCGAATGAAGCTCCGCTGACCAAAACGGGCATCCGAGACGGCTGCACGGCCGATGCCTCCCCTTTTCTTAGGGATCACTCGTCTTGGAATACCGTACGGTTCCTTCTTGCTGCCCGCTTCCGAGGAAGCCACTTTCTTTGGACTCCTCCTCTTCAGCGTCTTCACACGATGCCCACACTCCTTTCCTTCCTTCCTCGGGAAGCTAGTTTCTGGTTAGAGGCGGAGTTCGAGGAAGAACAATGTTGTGGGTAACGGGTTCTCTCGGCGAGCAGGAAGAAGTTTCTTCTTCTAAATTTTTCGAAGGATATCACGATTTCGTATTCTTTCCTATCCTTCTTTTATTTTCTCACGAAATAGCTATGGATCGGTCGTCTCTTTCTTTCTAAACGAAGACACATTTCACAAAAGTCTAGCTAATTCAGTAAAATCCATTACTTCTCTATCTCTCTAAAATATATATCTATCCTACGAATCCTTTCAAAAATTCACCACTCCTCTATCTTTCTCCAATAGATAGATTTTTCCCAAGATCATCAACCTTTCGAAAAGCTTCACGCACATTTCGCAAAAATAGAAAAATCACTTTTCCATCTCGATTGAAAACAACGTCGAGTTCGTTCCCTCAATTCAATCTTTCGCGAGAAAGGAAAGAGGCCTGCACACTCTTCATCCGAAACGGTGCCAACGGTGCCGAGTTGTCCGCCTCTCCCCCACCTTCATCAAAGAGGACACAGTTCGCAAAAGTGTAACGCGAGAACAAGGTCAATGTTGCGGTCAGAAACGCGGTTACGTAAAGAGGGGAGCGGGAGGAAGAGGGCGCGCACGAGGTTTCGACCGTGGTTTTTCGACTCGTTGCCTCGGGGGAGGAAGGGAGGTTCTCGTCACGGTTCCCGGGAACCGTGGAGGAGAAGAAGAAGAAGAAGAAGAAGAAGAAGAAGAAGAAGCATCGTGGCCGGCGTCGAAGGTGGGAACCTTCGAGGAATCTCTAATAAACACCACCATTGTATGCTAATCCATAAATATGCCCTGACTACGGTGCAAGCTCGCGTACAAACCAGCTGCGCCGTACGTGCGTGCGTACGCGCGTTTTCTCCCGGCCAATCGGCTTCCCCATGCATACCAACGCACCACGGGGGATACCCGTCGTTGTACATAATAATATGATCTTCGAACGACGACGTTGTCTACGATCACCCACCTTTCTCTCTCTCTCTCTCTCTCTCTCTCTCTCTCTTCGTTTTTTCTTTTTTTTTTTTTAACCGTGGACCTACACGTCGTTCGTGCCTGGTCGTTTCCCTTTGAACAAGTTACAAGTTACAAGGTCGGTAGCCTAGTTGAAATCACGTATCTTTGATGGATGATGGATCTTTGTGGGAAAAAAAAAAAAGAAGAAGGTGTGTACATCGAAAGTAACTATTATATAGTTATTTTTGGAAGATGTGGAGACATGATGTGTGTACGGGATAAATGTACATTTTGTCGAACTTAGTCGATTCGTATCTTTTTGAAAGGAAGGTGTGTGTATTAGTCAGGAATTTATATTAGTCGGTTGGGAGAGGATGAGGAGCGAGTTTTACGATATTTAATTCTAGATTAATCGTTGACGAATCGTATTTTTGATAATTCTTACGATAACTTTTATTATGAGATGAAAAGTGAAGTGGAATCGAATTGTAAATCTATCTGTTCGTTGAAAATTGGAGGAATATTAAAATATTAAAATAGATCGTATTGGATAATATCGAACAATTCTCGATCGTCTATATTTTATGCGAATATTTATTATATCTTTCGTTACAAGATTGTATTACGCCGGTATATTTGTATCTTGTTGTATACGATCCGATATCGAACGGTAATCTAAAAATCGACACAACTTGTGACGATCGTATTAAAATGTTGGAAGAAAGGAGCGAATAATAAACTCTTCACGATTGGTTAACGAATATGTCGTGGCACGACACGTATGGAGGTACGCGACGGCTCGATCTCGACAGTCGTTCGACAATCGATCGGCCAATAAATTAGCAAGAAACCGTTTCACAAGGCACCGAAACTAGGGGGCACAGTAGTATTTCCAGCCGCAATTTACATTCCGGTCCGCGGACACGTACGATCCGATCGATTTGCATAATTTAATCAAGTGCGAACACAAGTTCGATGTTTGACTGACCCAGTATACCCGTACACCTGTTTACGTAAGTTTCAGCAACCGGGAACAATCCAGTTATCGCGAGGTATTAAGTTCTCGTCACACTTTTTTTTTTTTTTTTCTTTACTTCTTTTAAACGCGGCGCTCACACACGCGCTCCTCTGCGATTAATCGTTCTTTTATTTTCTATTATTTTCCAAACGGAGCGAGGCAGAGTTGTTAAAAAAAGAAAAGAAGTCGTTCGAAATTATGAATTCCTCTCCAATTTTCTTTTTTATACTCGATTCTTTGTTCTGAGGATGACTTTGATTCGTAATATTTTTTTATATTATTATAAGATTACAAATCGAAGAGAATATCGAATATTAGAAATAAGGGGAGATTGTTTTTTCGTGAAAAATTTTATTATTAGAACATTTTGTTTAACTTCGATTATTTGATTCGATTAAATTTTTATTCAATCGTAACTTTGATGCCTGATTGCAACGCCCGTAGAATGAAACGAGAATTAAGTTGAATTCAGGAATAGAATTTATTCGAATTTAAAAATATCCGAATAGTTCGTATCATCGGTTGGAATCAATTCGCTACGATTTCCTTTCTTTCAAAATATCAAACCTGATATTTCGTATCTCCAATTTAAACTTCAATTTTCTTTCTTGGAAAATAGAGCATTTATATTACGAATTAAAATATCTCTCGCGTTTAAATGTCCGGAATATGAAAGGGAAGGCATTAATTTAGGCATTAATTTCACTCAAATTCGAATGGCAGATCATTAAGGTGTTTTATGGGAATTGAGATATACGCGGGAAGCATGAAACAAATCTGAATATAGTATCAAAGACGTAGTCTTTGTACCACTTTGACTCGACAATAGGCTAATTAATAAAGTTTCTCCGCGAAAACATAAATATTAGCAAGATGAATGTTCCCGTGTAACTAAGAGCCATTATATAGTTGACGTACTACATCACTTTCATTTGAAGCAGTAAATATACTTTACTCAGGTTTCTGCACAATGCTGCTTTGTGCGAGATTGGTAAGCAACTAGGTACTGATTTATTTCACCCATTCTAAATACATTTTCTAATAATAAACTTTCGAATGTATTACAATCCATCCTCCCATTTCGCGCTATTTCTATCTTAATTTCGAATGGCCATCTTTTATTCGATTCCAAATCACGAATCTTTTAATTTTTTTTTTTTTTTTTCCTTTTGCGCAATCCTGAAGAGTAATGACTTTTACTTGTTAAATAATAAATTAATTGAAATCTAATCGATTTTATTATCGGCAATTACGATTCATTTTTGTTAAATTTCCAAAATTCAATTCTCCTTTATTAATGGACTACGATAAGTAAGTTTCGTGATATATTCTCTTTTCCATTTTTAATTTCATCCAATACTATAATAAATTAAATCTGGTTTTCGATTCCATCTTTCACGATTTCCTAATTTTACAGGCCCTCGTACGTGAACGTTGCTCGAACGTTTTACGAGGGCCCTGAAACGAGGAACTTTCTTCTTGCTTTGATTCTCTGAAAAGGTGTTACGAGTTGAGTTAGAAGAGATTTATGTCGTTTCCAAAGCGGAGTACGCCTACGAGATTTCGAGTAATCGATGTTTAAGAGAGCTAAGCCGATCATGAGAACGAGAAGGCTGTACGTATTCACAATCATCGACGTGTTTGTCACCTACGCTCTTCCTTCTTAATTTTACGCTGCGAGATCTCACGTTGACGTTTATAGAAATCTTCACGCGAGATTTATAGACGTACGTTTGATAAAGATGTGTCTCTTTTACTTTGGAATTATGCTTATCCGTATACTTTATTATATATATATATATATAAACCCGACAAATTTTGAAACGATGTACTCTTCCATGAGTTGAAATGGAATAAAAATTGAGGTTATGTAAAGCGATATCTTTTTTTTCTTGAAAGAACGAATCTTGATAATGAAGTGAAGATTACACTCTTATTCATTGTAAATTGGAATACACGAATGTTAATTTCATTTAATAATTGAATAAACAATTGAATTTTGCATTAAATGAAACGAGACGAAGTGAAGTGAAATACTTTTATCTCTGTCACATCTCAATCTGTCTCCATCTACGTTTCAAACATGAATTGCTAATTCAATAATATAATAATATAATGTAAATAAGCTTCGACTCATATTTTTGAATCTGTAGAAAAATATTCTATGAATATCTTAATACTTTGTATAATCTCGTATATTCATATCTTTTTTATTTACCAATTAATTGAATATGTAAAACAACTTATTTAATATGGAAAAGAAAAAATGTCTGTTTCCAACGAACCAGTTTTATATGGTGCACAAATATATAACTTAATAATACAATTTTTGCAACTAGATTGTATATAAAACTCGTGTATAAAATTCGAAACACATTGGATTTCGTAAAACCATAAAAATAGACGCGAGGCAGAGGAGGAGTCACTTTTGGTAATCAAGATCTCTGCGTTTTTTCTTCTCTTCTTACCTTCTACCGTTCCCTTTTCTTCCTTTCTTCTTAAGAAACAAAAACGACGAGGTTTCACGTTAATAAGTTCCAAGTTGAAAAATACCACATTAAGGATAGAGCAGACCATTAGAAAGGGACAAAAGGGACCTCGCCTTAAATACCTCTAACCATGACAACGATTTATGCGCAGCCGCAACGTTAAGCCGCATTTACACCAAACCAGTTGAACCACAGACTTCCATAATTCTCAAAAAAAAAAAAAAAAAAAAAGAAAAAAAATTCGAAAAAGTTTTACGTCGTGTTTGTTTCGATACAAGTGAATATATGGTTTGTGTATTCATGTGTTTTGATGATCGTCGATAAATCTGATGGATAAGATACGAATGAGATTTTTTTATTGAGCAAAGTCCAATATTTGTAATTTTTTTATTTTTCGATTGATAAATTAAAAATAATAATTGTAAAGTAAATTGTTAAACGAATGACGAAACTGTATCTACGTGTTTTATAGTTTTAATCCTCAATTGCTGTAGTGAAATTGAATTATGTTAATACATTAAATTTGTGATGAGATGCCACTCGATTGAGTAAAATAAAAATGTAAAGTTGGTGGATTGAAAATAACTATTAATTGAGAGAAGAAAAATTATTGAAATTATTGAAACTTTTCGAATGAAACTCAAAGATTTCGCAATAACAGCTAATTGCAATTGAAGATTAATATTTTTTATTCCCTGTTTGATATTTTAGATTAGGTTTGCTGAACTTGTGCAAACTCCGCGAAAAAATGAAATACAAATGCATTTACAAACATGATAAGTGCAAGAAACGATACAGATAATCTATACTTAGAAATCTCTTCAATTAATTTTGATAAGAATTTCCAAAGCCTTTACGGGTGTACACAATAAAACACGTCTCATCAATCACGAGTGAATTTTCGTTCGTACAATTTTTCCCCTGAATATGTAAATAAGAACGAATCGACAAGGTTAGAGAAATATTTGATCGCATTGTGTGTATCACAACGTTTCAAGATATAATAATGTATCATTAACGATATTTCACCAAAACCGGAAATATCGTGTTTCCTATCTTTATTACAAAATTAACGCGATAAGTGGCGAGTTACGATTCGAGATACGATTGCACACCATTGTGTGTAACTATCTTGAAAAAGCTTGAAAGCGTCACGCTCGCTGGCTCCTACGTACCTGATCATTTTTGCATTACTTCTTTTCTCCCCGTGACGTTCGTTGCACATAAATTCGAGCCTCCTGGCCGCTCAAACGATCTCTTAATCACAATGCTCTCAGTATTCTTCTTGAATTACAAATGACAAATTCCGAGAATAAACCATAAGCCGTAACTCGCCTCGTAAGTGCAATAACCTACAAGTGCACGACTAAAACAATTTTTCACCCGTGCGTTTGTGTTTTAACGAATTTCGATCCATTTTTTTTTTTTTCTTTTGAAAATTAAAAACTTGCCAATCCCCTCAATATTTTTCCACCAATTTCCCTGCTATTTCCTCCCGTGAGATACGTTCCATCGTTCGAAATGAACCATCCCTGCACCGAATTCTTAATTCCTCGAGAGATCGAGAATTTTACTTTTAATTCTCGATCATCATTCTCTAAATTCCCAATATCACGAAACTTTTACAAAAATAGTAACGCCTGTCAAATTTTCTACATCCCTCTCCCCTCAAAAAAACTATCTATCATTCCACAAAATTCCTCAGCGAAATAATACAATTCTCGTTTAATTTCTCGCTTAATAAAAAAACCAACGAAAAAAAAAAAAAAAAACAATTCGAGGAAGAAAGGAAGAAAGGAAATCACCGTACCTATTCGGAGCACGTGTCGCAATCCCTCGTGATCGAGCATTTATGACAGGAGGCGTTGTCGCGGTGGGTCGAGTCTTAAATGCGGCTTAAGCCTCGGCCGGGCACGTTGTCGTGGCTGTCGTCGAGCCTCTTTGCACCTTGAGGAAATCACGATGCGGATCGGTTGCGAAAAACGACGGCGGCCGCGTCGGCGTAATGGCCGCGCGTCTATTGCCGCTGCCGCAACAAACGAACAGAGCCAGGCGAAAGGAAATCCAAAAGGAAAGGGTAGCCGAGAGAGAGCGCGCACGCCAGGCCTATTTACTCTCGTCGCGCACAAAGAGCCGAACATAATGCGCGATTTATGTGCCACGTGTTTCTATGCTTCCACGTCCATTGTGCGTTTGTACTTTATCGAGCGGTGTTTAAGCATTTAGTGGCTTTCGTTCGAGAAACGTGAAGGAGGAGGAGGAGGAGGAGGAGGAAGGGATTGATATCGTTGATTGACTGGAAAATTTTGAAAATCTGGGATGAGACTTTGATTTTTCTTCAAAGTTTGGGTAAAGGATGAGGGAAGGATTTTATTGTTGGATGAAAGAGAGAGAGAGAGGGGGGGGGGATTATTGTTATTATTGGTATATACGAGTGAAATTGATATTGTAATTTTTGAGATTCGACGAATGAACGTCATTATATAAATTTCGCTTGTAGAGGTAAAGTTCAAGCTTTGCAAGAGATGAAATAACATGGCCGAATACGGAACAAGTAATTCGTTTGAAAAAATTTCGAGTAGAGATTTAAAGATCGCATTTGATGAGTATCGAACATTATTTTTGAACAAATTAGTTTTATTTTGTCTTATTGACAATTTTCAGTTAATGTCTCTGAAAGAAGGAGAAGTAATTTTTATATAATCCGATAATATCGTGCATTATTCTCTTCGTTCAAATCGAATTTGTAACAAGGAATAAAATTCAAAATATGGGGATGAAATATTACGAAAGATGGCATTACGATTTCTTCATCCTGTTGGTTGAAAAAATTCGATGATGATTCTCATCGTTCGAGGATGTTGTTCAACCATGCCGAACGAACAAAACGCTATTGCGCCACGTATTAATCTGCCGTACAACGCGCGATGCATTAGGCCTTTGTTGTAAGAAGAGATAGGCTACACGTTCCATCCGGTTGAACAGGGTTAAGCGGTGGCCAATGGATATTTAATCGAGCATCGTTTAAATAGATTTCGCGGCATTGTTTATTCCGACCTGGGATATTTGATATTTCATTAATCCCTGTGCGGATCTATTCAATTATCATAATGCAAAATTGCCCTCGTTCTCTCTATTATCGGACACCACCTGTGAATTTCACTCGAGCATGGACGCGATGAACGAAAGCAACAAAAGTCAATCTTCTTGAAATCGATCTCAACTCGAGGAAATAGAAAAAAGAAATCACTTAGAATCATTTAAAAACAATTTCACACACCCATTTTTTCCAAAATCACACACACCTGTATCATCTCTCACGCATTATCAGAACAACTGATAAAGAACAACGTTCGTGTTTTACGATTTTACTCGTTACGTAAAAGCAAAAACTCATCGATAAAAACAAATCCACTATCTCGCTAGTATCGTTGACGACTGGAAAAAAAAAAAGAAAAAAGGAAAAAACCTCGTTCGTTTCGCTCGAGTTGCTTCTCCTCCCAGAAACGTAACCTCTCCTTCCTTCTCTCTCTCCCGAAACAAAGAGAACGAAAAGAAAGAAGGAAAGAAAGAATCGAAAGCGAATAAATATCTGGTCCGTGACGAGGCGGAACGGCGGCAAATTCGAAATCAGGGACGGAATGAAAAATCACTTAAGGACGAGCCCCTCGCCGCGCGAGCCGTGTCCCACGGCATGTTTATCATGCAGAGTGCGTCGATGGGCGAGCAAGAACGAGTCCGCGTTTCACAGCCGTCGATCGCAGCGGGGACGCGAATCGCGGCGCCGATTCCGACAAAAGCCGGCCTCGTAAAGCCGATTCGCGTGGACAAGCAGGTGAAACGTTTGCGACGTTGGAAAGGAACGGGCGCCAACGACAACGCCAACAATAACAGCCGCGTGAACCGCGGTGGCTCTCCTCTCGAAACGCTTTAACGCAACCACGGCCGCCCGCGGTGCGTGCCCCTTTGTCGCGGTGCACCGGCCACCACCACCAATCGGGCATAAATCGCAATTAGTATCGGCGTATCTGCAACGCGTCCACGGTCTGCCCAGCCTTCCCCTCTTGCACGCGCATCCATCCACCGATTTTTGCCCCACTTTTCGGCAGAGCTCTCGCGTGCAATTTTCTGGAAGGAAAAGGGAAATTGGGAAATTTTGAAACAGAAATTGAAACTTTGAATCCGACAATATTTATAGTGCAACTTGGAATTTTACGTACGCTTATTATTCCTTCGTAAATTTAAGAAGCAAAGAAACGAATAAATCATACTTCGTTCTCTAAAGTGACATTTAAAATTCGAATTTGCACAAAATCTCTTGATCATTCGATACAACAACGATGCCTCCAAAATTCACGGTGGTGACGTAATAAAAATTCGTATCAGAATATAAACCAACTCCAAACGATGTAGAACGATACACGAGCGATCTGGAATAATGGCGAGATCTATGGGTGAAATTCGCATAGATCGGGTCGCGGTGTTATTACGATGCTCCATCACGACGAGGTGTGGGAACAGGGGGGGAGGCAGGGACGTGTCGCATCACGGAAAGACAATGAAAAGAAAATGCCGCGGAGTTCTTGTTAAGCCGGGCTATTATCGTTAATTAAATAGCGCCTTCGCTATCTCGGCTCACGTCCCGTCGCCGTGCCCGTGGCATTAAGCCCGTATGACACCGTAAAGACTTTAAGTCGGTGCTCGTTATCGGTGGAATGACGGACGCGCTTAGGAAAGGACAGGGCTCCGTTCCATCCGGAGAGATCGCTGGACCGAAATAAAACGGTGTACAAAGGTTTGAATCTTTGATCGATCTTTCTTTTCTTTTTTTCCTTCTCTTCGATCGTTTCAATGGGAGAATTTAATTTGGAAAAAGTGGTGAAGGAATAGAGAGGTGATTGAAGTTGTGCGTTCTTACTTTTTGGAGGAGAAGAATTTTGTAAAATTTTGTAATTAAATTGATGCTTTCTCGAACGACAATTTTATTTTAAGCTTTTTAGAAATAAACGTATTCTTATCTCTGTGAAATAGAACCTTATCTTACGTAAGCGAGCGTGTAGATGTTTTAAACAATGAATTCTGATTCAAAAAGTCAGTTATATATTAAACTCGAGATTACAAGATTTCAAAGTTGAAAAAAGAGAGAGAGAGAGAGAATGAATGATCGACTTAAGAAAAATTATATATTATTAAAGAAATTGGAAGAGGAAGATTAGAAACACGGAATGCGGGAATCTTGATTCCGCGATTATGTCGCAAGATAGGCAGATTTGGAATACCCGGCACGTCCATTCGTGTGCCTCCACGAATGACATTTAAATCGGTACTTGTCATCGATAGAATGATCACGATCGAACGCGCACGCGTAGAGAGCTACCGATTTCCATGGGAGATGTCTCCGTTTACAAATGAGGATCATTAAAATCCAAGTAACCAGCGAAGTACGTCGCGTGGAATGGTAAATTCGTCGTACCATCGTCAACTATCGTAACCAAGATTTCGTTGCCGAGCTCTTCATGCCAAAGAATTACACTCGTCAATTTTCTCTTCGATCGCTCCGTCCGTTTGTTTTGTCCCGACCGATCAGACGTCTGTTTTATTGGCGACTAATCTTTTAAACTGTTAATCTCTCGAACACGAGAGATTAAGTCGTAATTAAACGCGAAGAATTTTTTCATCTTCGTTTTTACAAGATAATTATCTGCGATAGATAATCTAAGATCGATTCTTAGATTACGGTTTGGCTCGAATATGGATCGAATAAAATTTTAAATCTTCGTAGTGACTTTAGAAATATATAAAGTGAAGGGGTTAAAATATGAAAAAGAAAGTATTTTCAGAATTTTTTTTTGTTCGAATAAATTAAATTATTCCACGCGAAATAATAATTTAAAGTAAATATTTATAAATGTTGTATCTATATACCATTTATAATTTATGTATAAGATGATTCTATTTCAATAATCATTTTCAACAATTTCTTTTTGAAAATACATCGAGTACTATGATTTTAGAACGAATAATAATAATTTTAAACGTAATTATAAGGGAATTCTAAATATTCCAAAAATACATAATTACCTATGAAAGTCAATCCCAGATGTTAAAAAAATAAAATTACACCTCGATCAAAGACGGACACTTTATCGAAATATATTTTCTAGAGAGTGATAACACCGAAAACAACGTTCCAAAAGATATTCGATGCGAAGGAAAAAAGAAAAAAAAAGAACAAAAATAACTCGTTTCGATCGAAACGTCGCTGCCTCTGAACATAATAATTCGTCTCGTCGTGACGTGTCGTTTTCAAACCTCCTGCTCTATCTACGATCGCAGAAAGTGAAGGTTTCGAGCTGGTATTCTGCGAATATACCGAGGGAACCGAGATAAAGTGGCTTCGAGAAAGGCAAACAATTTCCTCCGCGGTTGCCTTAAATCCCGAATGAATTTTATTCCACCTTATCGTGATTCGTTGCCAGAACAAATCCAGATCGGTCAGATTGGAATGGGTTGGCGAACGTGTTCTTGATTCGCATGAACGCGAATCGAAATGCGGATTCGATAATTCAAAATATCGACGTTTGATCGATATACCGATGAGATTGCTATAATTACGGTATCTCTAAAAGAAGAAGAAGAAGAAATTTTTTTGAAAGAATGCTTAATAACAGTTCTGCATTGCATTTTAAACTTTTGCTTTTTTTTAAAAAATGAAAGAATAAAAATGTTGAATAAATTATGCATATTCGGGCGTTCGTTATGCGTGCTTCTCCCATTGATGAATATCGATCAATTTGTAATCGATGCTATTTGCATTTTATATCGTTTCTTATAAATTAAGAGGAGAAAAATTGGAAAAGTTGGTAAATTTTGTGCGGAATTCGGTTTGAGAATTGTAATTCGTTGAAAAGATTTCTTCTTCGTTGGTATTAGGATCGAATAACTTTTGATACAAACTGTGACTCGAAACGATTTAAGCGAGATATCTCGATGACTCGTCAATATCGTTACAACATTTCCATATTATACGGAGAAAAGATTTTGACACGGTTGATAGGAATACGCGATTATAGAACCGTCAATGATACATTAACTTACAGTCACAGCTTTCAGATCGGAAGATTTATAAACGTCGAGTGACATTTAAGCGTCGGAACGTGTATCGATTTTTATAAATTATGTAAAGTGGAAAGCATCAATTGCCGTTTAAATATATTTTTTTTCTTTCTTCATTTCGACGCTACGATTCGTTATGCTGTCGATGAATTCGTATAATGAATTTTCTTATCAGATCGAACGTATATTTTCTTCAATGGACAGAGATATAGAAACACGCGTGACGCCACTTTAATTCGCAAGAAAGTATACCTCGTTCTGAATGAATTGGAAAGAAAATGTTTTTCCTCTTAAAAATTATACAAAAATCAACCGCGTATCCCACACCAACTTCTTCCCTCGATCGATCGATCCATCCACTTCTATCAAACGAGGAAGCTCAACTTCCATTCCCACAAGAAATAAAACAGCCTCCTCCTCTTAACCAATCCTCTTTGGCCCAGACAACAGTTCGCTCGTTCTTCCCTTGCAAAAACGATGCAAGATTTCGCGGAACGGTTGCTGGCTACGAGCACGGCTCGCGTTTATTTATCACAGATTCACGGGCCACGAAGCAAGCAGCTTTTCGATCCGTTTTCCAGTTCCGGCCGATCCTATGGGACTACTCCAGAACTACTAGGAAACGGTGTGCGGCCCTCGTGAACGTGGTCTCCCTCTTGGTCGCCAACTTTACGTTTATATGCGCCCGTACACGACGGCATCCCGATAGCGGGCCGGCCACACGTCACCGAATCGTGATCCTCGAGGAGGCCGTGGACGATGTTGTTGTCCCCCATCAAAGCTAGGAGCGGTGTCCACGTTCGTGAGCCTGCCCTCCTTCCTTGCACGGCTCGATCGTAAAATATGAAATACCGTTCCTCTCCGCGCGGTGTGATCGCTCGCCATCGCACATTGCCGCGCGCAACCGCGCCTTTTTCCCAGCGGTTTTAGCCGAGCGAAGCACGGAACGAAATACTTGAGATCTATCAAGTTTATATATCGTACGAATTGAGAATTTGTGTTTGGAAAATGTAGATTTCGATTTGATTAAGCGCTGTGTGTGATTTTTTTTTTTTTTATATCGATAAAAAGAAATCTCTTTGATTTTTTCGAATTGATCGATCGTATATTTTTGAAAAAAATGAAGATAGAAAAAGAGTTATATCTGCACGATATTTTGTTATTAACTTAATTTATGTAGATTTTGATTGTTCGATATATATGATAATAAATATATTTTTTTCAATAAAAAGAAACTTCTTTCTGCATGATATTTCGTATTAACTTAATTTATGTAAATTTTGATTGTTTGATTTAATTAAGTGATATGTAATCTCGTACTTTTGAAAAAAAATGAAAAAGGTAGAAAAAGAGTGTTATATCTGCGCGATATCTTGTTATTAACTTAACTTATGGGAACTTAACTTATGGGAGGAGCCTGGCTGGGGAGGACTCCGGTTCGAGGCTAGGAAACGTGTTACGGTACTCTGTGTAGCCACGGTACACGATGGAAAAATCGAAATGTCCACGACACGAGAAACCGTTTCCGACCTCCCGCGAGATCTAATCGCCCGATCTCTGTTTTGCTCCCTCGTTCTCGCTGATAATCCGATTACGAAGATCCTCGCGAGATTAGACTCGGGGAACGTGACTGACTCTCACACGTATTTCCGTTTGAATTGGCCCATCTTTTTTTTTTCGAACGTGTTTCTCAGGATACCTCGATTATTCGAGCTCGTGTTTCGAATACATCTCATCGTATAACATCGTTCCTCGTTGTGCCTCGGCCAATGACCAACCGTTTATTCCTTTTTTCCTTTCTATTATTTTTACTTATCTATTTATTTCATTTATTATACATTTCGTCATTATTTATTCTTCAAATAAATATATAAAATGGAACGACTGCTTCTCAATGATTATATTCTTCCTTCGACTTCCAAACGTTTCATCTCCATCCATCTTTTATAAACGGTCAAAGAGATTATTCTCAGGTCGCGGAGGATTCGACACCTCGGCTCGCGATTTCCGATGGAACTTTCTTTTCGAGCGTTGCCGCGAGATCCGCTAATTAAACCGTCGAAGAATCCGTCGCGTTCCGCAAGCTCGAACGTTCCAATTAAACGGGCGAAATTACGGTGTTTGCGTAATTAAGGTGGCGGTGTCTTTCCCCGCCGATCGAGGATCGGCGTTCCGGCTGGAAATAAACCAGATACCAACACTGGGACCATCGGACGTCCCAATTAAGAGCGGTTTGTAAAGTGGACGCCGCCGTAGGCGTCCAAGTAGAATTCCACCGTTTTTCGAATTCACATCTGTTTTGAACATCCATGATCAATCTGTTCTGCTTGTGGAAAATCAGATTCGATGTTTTCCTTCGCTTTTAATCCCTCCCTCCCTGCGTATCGTGTAGACGAGATTGTGAATTGTCTCTTCGTTTTTGAAGTTGTTTTGTAAAAGATTTCCTTCTACAAGAATGGGATAAAATGTAAATAAAATGCATTTTACTGTTTTCTTTCTCTCTTTTCAAATTTTATTTTCTCTATCCTTTTACGATTGACAAAAGTTCGAAAGAAAATTTATAGTGGAATTATGATTTATATAAGAGGAACGATTTTGTTCGAGGAAGAAGAAGAAGAAGAAGAAGAAGAAGAAAAGATTCGCTAAAGAGAGGTGTGGATGTGACGGCGTATAAGGGACGTATTTATGGTTTTAGTTCGGATAGCAAGCTTTATTCGGGCGGCAAGCGTTTAACAAGTGTTTTCCGTCGATTTAAAAGGCGCTAAGCTGCATTCGAGCAAGGCAACCGGTCCAGGGAACCGGCCTCTATCGGTGACTCATTGGGAACGCGAGCTGGTCTTCGTTCTTGCCAAACAAACGTCCGATTCGACGATTTCGTTTAGTTGAGACATTCGATTCGAATCGACTCTTCCGCCTCACCATTGTTTTTTTTTTTCTTTTGTTCATTTGGTTAGTAATGACCATTGCGTTTGGTCACTGTTCAGATCGAAGAATGAGATGTTTTTTAAATAATTGTTACATTTCGTTTCTTTTATTCTTAGTCACGTGGTAAAATCTCTTATTAAAATAAAAAAGAAAAAAAAAATTGATTTCGACGAGGAATAAAATTTTCTTGAAACATATGTTTCTCGTTTTGTGATTTTCAGTCACGTGAGTACATTCAGTTCGTTTTTAGAATATTTGTTTCATTTATTTGTAAAAAAGAAATCGCATTCTATTTAAAAAAGATTTAAATATATCGATCACGGTTGGAAAATATCTTATTTTATAATCAATGTTCTATAATTATAAAATGTCTTAAAAACTTTTGTGCAAAAGTGCAAATATAAGTATATTTCATCGATATGTGCATGTAAATGAAGTCTTGCAATGAAAAGTAAATTTTATGTAAGTACTTCGGTAAGATTTATAGACTATAAAAGTCTAAGGCAATTTCAATAAAGAAAAATCTATTTCAGTATGTTTATAATGAGATATTGCTATATCTGTACTTTATTTTTTTTCTTTTTTTCTTTTTTTTTTTTTTTAGTTAAATTCACGAGCTAAGAATTCTTTGTTAATCGCTATCGAAGGTCGTGCAACGAGAACAAAGGCTGTGATCAACTTGGAATGAAGTTATCTCTGTTTTGGTCAACATGAGACAATGAAAGAAACAATCAGCAATTACTCATTAATACCTCGGCAGTTACTCATCGTTTAAAACAAAGCGCTGCTATCTTAAATCCTGATCGTGTACACGATTAGTAACAAAGGCAAATAATAAAATCCAAAAGAGTCAAAGAACCTTGCGCACAAATGACTCTGTGCGATTTCTCTCCATTCTCTGTAAAAAAAAAGAAAAAAAATTGCAAACTCTTTCTTCACAAAGAATCGCGAAATAAAAATCCACAATTGTCTTCGTCAACCTATTTATTCAAAGATGCATCATGTTGAACGTGATTCTGAAATTGATTCATCTATCTAAATTTTTCGAACATATATTTAAATAATACGAAGTATTCAACATCCAAGATTCCCACCATTATTTTTCCTTTCGTATAATCAAACTTTATAACGATATCATGTGTGATCACTTTTAAAAATACCTATCTAGAATAAAAATCGTAATAAAAAAAAAAAAGAACTCAACACTTAAGATACTTATAGAGATAAGTAAAAGAATCAATATAATGGTTTTTCATATCTAACATTATTAACAAACGGCCACTATAATATTACACAGATTACTCACTTACATTATAAAAAGAATCTATTCATATTTTGAAATGAACAATTTTTAAAACACTATTTATATCTATTTATATGTCAGAAAACTCTTTATCAAATACAAGAGCAATAAATTGCATCCTGGAATATATATATATATATACGTTTCTTAAAAACGATACAACGATCCATAAAGATTTATCGCAAATTAATTTTGCCGTGATACAGTTCAGTTTTTTCATTAAATACCACTTTCCTCTGATCGGCCGCCACGGCGATCGTTCGACCACACGAAACGATTAAAGAAACCGCCGTCCGTCGATCACCAAGAAGAGTGGAAGGCAAGGGAGCGCGGCAACAGCTGCGAAGGGGGGGCCATCGACAATTTTCTCCGCGAGCATTACGCGTAATTACGAGGCGAGGCAAACAAACAATGGGCGAGCTCTCTTCTCGCATGCGAGTAAATACGTCAGCGCCACGCACGTAATTGTCCGGTAATTACCGGTCGCGCGATCCAAAGGCACCGGTCCTTCGCCTTTTCTATCGATTTCTCGTTAATTGGACGTGGTAGGGGGAGGAGAGGGCACGATCAGGCTTTTTGCCCAATCGTCATCCGATGACGAGCGGGGGGGATTATTTTACGGCGAGGATTCGCGATGCACGATCATGCTCGGTTTCACGGTACGGTGATTACGATAGGGAATGAATTGTAGGAGTGGGAATATGTAGGGTATCACGAGTTCAGTGTATTTTCGCTTGTGAGCGACGGAGCGAAGGAATTTTTTGAAATTGGAAATATTCGTCATTTCGAAATCCGTGCAATTTAATTTTTCAAACTAAATGTGGATATCATGCGAATAACAATATCCTTTCTTAGTTACCAGTTTGTGGATAAAATATTGGATTGAATTTTGAAATATTGATTCCAATTTGACCTAGCACTTTAAATTTTCGGTCGGATTTATTGGAATTAATCGATCTTAAGAAACAATTTTTCGATGTTTATTATTTCTAAATATCATCTAAGAATTGTATCAACTCATCCTATATATTCGGATAACCAATACATTCTACAACAAACGCTGTTGTAATTCCTAAAAAAAAATATTCAAGAAGAACGATCGAACGAGATATCACCTACTTGCATACATACTGACTCGTTATATCCTTCAAACGCATCCTCTGACGTTGCACGCAGCGAAGATACCTCAGACCCCACAAATAGAGAGGATAAAAAGAAAACACGCGTACGAGGTAACGCGTTATCAATTTTCCAACGCATCGATACACGCAAATAAATCGAAGATGATAAAAAAAGAAAGAAAAGGAAACGTGTGCAAGGAACGAATTCAAACGTCAGCCTGGCGACAAATTGACACAGTGAGAAACACCAGCGGATCGGCTGCTACGATTATCTCTCGCTCCCCTGCGTTCCCCTCGACGAGATCGCGCCGCGAGGGAAGAAGCATCGCGACACGTCCTGCCGTTTTATCGGCGGCGAGGATTTCGAGCGGCGAGTTTGAGAGGCAAAGAAAAAGAAAGAAAGAAAGAAAAAAGACGAGTACCGAGGTTGAGTCCGAGGTTGAAAGATCCACAGGAAAGATATACGCGAAACGCAGGAGGACACGTAGCGGATTGTCGTCGATCATCAGACCGGAAAAGGCCCCGCGCGCATTTTCTTCGTTTCGCGCACGTCGACCCCTCCCCCTCCCCCTTCGCCCCCCTCCCCCTCCAGGCAGGCCACGTCGTCACGGGCTCATAGAAAATTCTATTATTCTATTCTTATCAACGGGATGACGCGTGCTGCCTCGTATCGACAGCCGGATATATAATGCAACGTGAGTTTCTGAGCTTACGGCGTCCACCGGATGCGCCCACACCGAGCTTGCATACTGAACAGCCTTCTGAGGTCCAGCTAGGAAACGTGCCGGCTCGCCACGGCCATTCGAGAGCGTATAAATAGAGGATGGAATAGCGCCCGCTTCTGATTCGAATAATTGAAATCTAATCGTTCCAGCAAAGTTTCCATTTTCTCGATTTCGTGAAGAAATTGTGGTATTAACATTTTTTACGACGGGCTTCTCGTCGAACTTGTGAAACAGTAGATAACGAGGTGTATCGAGATTATGAAATTATGGAAATTCGATTGGAAAAATATGTGATTACGTGATATGTGCATCGTTGCATACATTCGATATATTTGTTGTCCTCATTTTTGCAATTGAACTCCAAATAAAATTACGTTCAATGTTCAAGTTGACACGGATTTTCCGAATGTGATGGAAAAATTAAGAAACTATTTATTTATGTTCGTTATCTTTTAAGATTAATAGGTTGGAACTGAAAGTAATAGATAGGATGATTACATATTGAAATTCATGCGTTCATCAATATTTTTGCGCTCGCGTAATAAGTACCAGGTAAAAATAAAAATAATAATAAAGAAATTTGTGAGTTAAATTAATTCCTTTCTTAATTTCTATCAGTAAACGTACATATTATTTTATATATTTCTTACTTCATTCTAATGACGACGTATATATTGTTTAAAAAGAAAATAGATCGCACGATCATTCGAAAAATCATTCGTTCATTCAGAAGGCCAATCGCTTTTAGAATTGAGTTTCTTCTCCCTTTCATAAATTTTTATTCTTACACTTTGTATAACCCATTCAACGCGAATCTTGACTTTAAAATAATAAAATACACAGAGAACAAAGAAAAAAAAAAAAAAAGAAGAAGCGCTTAAAGCTGCCCATATCCACGAAAAATGATGTAAATTAGAGACGCTCGACAAACGAAGCCGGGATCGATCTCGCCTCGAGGCGAGAACAAAGGCGAGACGGGAGAAAAGGCGCGACATGTGCGCGCGAAATTTGAATTCCCGCGCGCACGCCTCCTCCCAATATCCGAGCGTATTGTTTTAATTAACAAACCGTGAATTCTCGCCGGGTATACGTAGAACTAATTCGCCTTGTGCGAGAACAATACGTCACGATCGACATTGCATCTGGCACGCGATAGGTCGCACGCACACACGACCTCCACAACCGGCCGCGGCACGTTGATTGCAAAAATGGAATGTCGAATAGGCTGCGCGCGCGAAAACTGTGCCCGAGAAATATTAAAAAGGGTGTTGAAATACAGCGTACGACGAATCTGTCGACGAGTCTCGAGGAACAAAAACCCCTTCGTCCTGTGAATTAAAATTCGAATGGGGGGAGGGGTTGATATTCGAGATGCTGCTTTCTCGAAACGACGATAATTATTTTCGCTGATCTTTTGGGAGTAATGATAATATCATTATGGATTTTCCATCTTATCCTTTGAAGGAAATTATTCATTGAAAATAATCGTGATACGATGACAATAATAAGAGTTGGTTTAAACGTGTGTTATTTATATATTTCTTTACTTGGTAATACTTGTTCTACTAAAAGTAAACGTAAAATAATAATTTTCATTCCAAAATTATTTGTTTGAAAAATATTATTTCTAAAGTTTAAATAACTAATTATTACGTAACCTCGACTTCTATACGATTTTTGCAATCGAATAATATTTAAAATTATTAAATTATCGATATATTCGTATTTTTACACAAATGTTAATACGCTTCATATTGAAATAAACAAATACTCTTCGTCTCTTTAAGTAAATTTATTTCGAATACATATTTATCTATCGAGGATTTTTAATTTCATAGAAATGGATAGCCATCTTCCAAGAATTGTCTCTTTTAATCAAAGATTCATTCAAACACCGCTCCATCATCGATGCTTTCTCGAATTGAATACGTCGGCGTGTATCGCGAACGCCGCCATGAGCTGTTCTTTGAAGCGCCGTGATTAATTTTCCTCCTCTTTTTCCTGCCCCAGTTTAATAGCGATAAAAGCTCTTCGCGCCTTGCGCAATCTTCGAATTCTACTGTTGCAGATGTTCGTCGGTCTCCTCTGTGATTTAAGACAAACGAGTGATCTTTGAACTAAATCGCGAGACCGCGATCTAGATCACTCCCATCTTTCCTCTCAATAAGTATCTGTTTGTTTTCGAGTTTGTTCGCTTCCTTCGACGCAAAATTACGTCGTCGAAAGTTATTTCGATTTTAGAAATTGTAATGCATTCTCCGATTCGTTACATTTAAATTTTACCTTTCTTTTTCTCTTTTTATTATTTTACGAATAAGAATATTTATTATATAACAATTTTATCAATTTTTGCGAAACAATAGTTGTAATGGAATTAAATTTCAATAATTCCATGCAAAGTTTTTACGATAGATTTGAAACTGTTTGTGTTATTGTTATTGTTATTATTGAAATAATAACTTGTCAAAAGAGAAATCAGCACCATAAACTTTACCCAGTAAGTTTACTCGCTTTTACTTACGCCACAGGCGAGAATTTCGTTATCTCGAATTATTTTTTTAAAACCACTTTTCATCGTGTCATAATATTTTTCTATTGTGCAATATTTTATTCACCTGCAATAACATTAGAGGATAAAGTCGTATCATCGTATCGCTTCTCATTAAATTACATTCTATTTTACTTGAAGTTTACCGTTCAGATATCTTCCAATCGATAGCATAAATTTTCATTTTCGTGACACGTAGTATTCTACAAATTAAATAAAATTCTACAAAACGATTATAAATATTCATGGACAAGCACGCCATCGTCGTCATATATTATTATTTCGAATCATCGCCGATTATTCATTCAAGCGTTACGTTTGTTACAATATTAAGAATGGATAAAATTGATAATTTTTAATGAAATTCATGATTTGCCATTATCACGTAACAATTACCCCTATCTTACACGCACATATAATATCGTAATCAAAAGATAAACAACCGTTTTCTATCAATTGAAATGAAATTCAAAATTATTCGAGAACTCGTATATTCGTATTTCGAAAGGTATGATAAAAATTTTTTTCCCACGACGTCCATTGTTCCACGCAAAATTCCGCGAAATAACAACTACACTATGACTCATACGATTGCCTTAACGATTGCCAGCCGTCGATTGTCGCGCATCTTTATTCCGAATTACCGCCGATTGTTGGTGAAAACGTGCGGCCACTCGCGGGCAAATTGTTATCGAGCAGCCGCTCGCTTTTCCTTTGTTCCACCCTGCGGATGATGCATCGCGGCCGGAATTGCTCAACGCTGTCCGAGTGAGTCATTAGGATCGGGCATACTACGTATTTGCACGAGCAACGATCCTCGCCACGCTCGCTGCGTGGCGGCGAGATAACAGCGGCGAATGAAAAATCGCGCGACAAAGATAGCCGATTACAGCTGTTGCGCAATCGCGCGCTTAATGATTTCGACGTATAAAACGTCGTGGGGTGATACGCCTCGTTTCCCGGGTATTCGATAATGTTAATACACGTGCATGTTTCAACCCTTTCGAAACCAATGCAATCGATCCTTCGAGACGATTTGGGAAGAGCGATTTTTTAGAATTGATGCGATTTCCCCGTGAATTGGAAGAGACGTTGGAATGTAGAACGTGAATATCGATGAGTTGATTATAATCTAGTTAACAAGCACGAATCGAAAATTTGAAAATGGAAGATTGGTTTTTCTCCTTCTTTTTGTCTTTTGTCTAGTACTCGAACGTGCAAGAAAGAGTTTAACAATCGAATTGAAAAATAGAAAATATTCTTCTCTTTTTTCCTTTATTTACTACTCAAACATTTTGTCAAATGAAACAGAATTAAATTGTTTATAGCCATCAATCAGAGATTCAGAATCAACTAAAATCGAACTAAAAAATTAAAAATAATATATACTCTTTCTCCATCTTCAAAAGATCCAAAAGACAAACCTTGGAAAATTCTTCCATCTCCATTTCCAGCCCTCCTACGTCTCGCATAAACCACGTGAAATCATCTTCAACGGGAAGAGAAGATACATGTAAGACAATCTACACTCAAGAAAAATCAAGAAAAAGTAAAAAAAAGAAGACGTAAAAATAAAAACAGAGAGACATTCCTTCAATTCGCTGTCACTGTCGTGCGAAGAGCGAGTCGTTAAAAGGAATTAGGCAGAGCGTCCTCTTGAAAGAGCAACCACCAAAGACAATGCTTCGATTTGCATACATACTCCTTGCGATACTTAATTGCTGAGACCTTTTTCTTTTTTTTCTTCTTTTTTCTTTCTTCTCCACACTGCTCCGCTGTTCGATTGCACATGGCTGAAAAAATCTGCCGAAATCGAAGCGATTATCGCGTTATTGCGCATCCAGAAGAGTGCAACGGCCTTCTTCGTGGATTCTGCGTGGCGTAGATCACGTAAAATTAGAATTTGCCCCGGTGGACTTCTTCAAATCGTTTCGTCGAAGAAATTTTGCTACTGGATTCGTACCAAATACAACGCGAACAATTCCAATTTCCATCTTTTCGTTTCGTTTCAATCTTCTCGAAACTGCTCATCAACGATATTATTAATAATCATCGAAGACATGCTTTTCAAGATTTCTCGCTTCGTTGAAGAAGTTCTGCTGCTGAATTCGTACCAAATACAACAATTCCAATTTTCATCTTTTCGTTTCATTTCAATCTTCTCGAAACTGCTCACCATATTATTAATTAATTATATTATTAACAATATCATGGTATCACATCGTGTAACTATAATCGAAGAAAATGATATGCTCTTCAAGATTTCTCGATCGTTTCATTGAAGGAGTTCTGGTATAGCATTCGTACCAAAATACAACAATAAGAAAATTCCAATTTCCATCTTTTCGTTCACGTGATCGATCGATCGATCACGTTTTACCTTATTATGACAATATTATTAACAATATCACATAATCGAGGATATCGATATGCTCAAGATTTCGTCCAAGGATTAGGACGAAGAAAAAAAATATTTAAAAATCACGCATTCTCTCTCTCTCTCTCTCTCTGAGCGAAGTTGACAGAGACGTTTGCCTATATGTGTTGTGCCATAGCTGTTGGTTTAAGCGCAACGGGGATTCCGTAAGAGTCCTTTGTCCTTTCTCGATCCCAGTCAGGAACACCCTGGCCGGTTCGGTTCGCATAAACGGGAAACGGGTTTCAGTCAGAAAAGAGCTTTGGTAGTTCGGCGCAAAAGAACGGTGTGCTTTGTCACGGTGGCAAGCGGAGCAAAAAAGAGAAAGAAGAAAAAGAGGGAGAGAGAAGAAGGAAGAAGAAGAAGAAGAAGAAGAAGAAGAAACGAGTGCACCTTTTTCGATCGATCTCTCTTCAACCAACCACTTCCAACGTTCCTTTTCTCCTCTCTCTCTCTCTTTCTCTCTCTCTTTACTCGTGCATCGCAAGGAGAAGGAACGAGGGGATACGAAAAAGCTGATGTTAGGCGAATGCAAATGAATACCGTACGAGGGAACGACCAACTATTCTACAGCATGCTTCTAATGTTTGCTCGATGCGGTTTCGCTGTGCATGCTTTTTGGATTTTTGCAGGATGGAATGGTTTAGAAGGGGCTCTTTTTTGGGAAAAAATTTGGCCGAGAATGGAGTCAGTCGCTCACGCTCGCTGGTCGAGTGAGTTCTTCTTTTTTTTTTTTTCGAAAAGACTGGAAAGAATTGTTTCTTTTTTCTTATTTTCCTCATCTTTTGTCCTTTGGTTTGTGAGAATACAAATGTGGAATTTGTTAAATTGGCGGTAGAGTATGGTAATTGTGTTTTGTATCATTGGAAATGTCGAATTAATTTGTTTGTTATCCGTGGTGGTTTATTTTGCTGTCGTATAAATTATAATTCGATCGATACTAATTTCTCTATGTGATGCGAACGATATTATCAACAATGTGTTTTGTATTCGTGTTAATTAGCAAAGCCCACGAGACGATACAATTGTAATTAAATATCACCTAATATTATGATGTGTGGTTACACGTCTTTACATTAACTTGTCAATTTCCTGCCTATTTTCTCACAATTTTGATGGTAAAATTCAATAACAACATGCATCATTATATAAATTAATATATAATTAATATAATTAATATATATTATATAAATTAATAAATAGAATTTTTACAAATTTGGATCGTTGTGTTATAATGATCGTGACACGCTCTGGAGAATTAAATTTTCGAAAATTTATCATGCAAAATACATGAATAGAAGTATATTTTTACTTACGTACGAGAATCGATAAATCTAGAACTTATATAATCACGCACGCAACTCGATTATTCTTTATTCCAAAATAGCAGCAGAGTACAAAATCAATATTTCAAAAATTCTTTTTGAATATTAACAATAATCCTGCCATCGAAATTTCATCGTTCGAATTCTCATCCGCGAGGATCAAAAGCAAAAAAAAAAAAAAAAATTGGAGACGTTAATTAAATTTCATTACGCGAACACTCGAGACACGAGGATGGAAAAAGGAAAAAAAAAAAAAAAGAAAAAAAACACGACAGCCGGCCCATCGAAGGTCCCGTATTAAACATTTGAGAGCCGCTGACCATAGTGATCGTTGTTGGCTTTGCTTTCGAGGCCTCCACCCCCTCGACAATCGCGACTACCCTCCGTGGTGCGCGGCAGCGAGCCGCCGATCGCGTTTCATTGTTGTGAACGCATGCAAATTGCGATCCCAGTCCTGGGACGAGTATCAATTCTAACAGGATTAATTCGAGTGCAGTCATTGTTTTTTGCGCGTCACAAAAAGCCCACCCCTCCCCTCCGCAACGTTTAGCCTCGTTTCGAACAATATCCGACCGGGTTTCGAGTTTCCCTTCGCCCCCTCTGCGGGAAAGGAACGACGGATTTGTAAATTGCGACCAATGAGTTGCGAAAAAAAAAAAAAGAAAGGTCGTGAAATGGGTGTTGGGCAAGTTGGGTTAGGTTTCTGATCGATTCGAATGCTATTGGTCTTTAATTTTTTATCGAAAAATAAAATGGAGGATATAAATTGCGATCAATGACTCGCAAAATAAGATATTGGGTTTACTGAACTCTTGATCTGGAAATTCATTCTTTGAATTTATGATACGATGACTTTTATTTGATCTTTAATTTTGTCATCTTTGAGCATCGTGTTTAAAATAATTCATAATTTCCTTTTTGATTCACTATTTTTAAGTAACTAAAAATTTCGATTATCTTTAGTTAGATTTATAATCGCAATTTAAAATATTTACCTTCGATAAAAGTTAACGTTAACGAAGGTGAAATCTGTATGTTCCAGAAAGATGATTTTCTCGCGGTTAGCTCTGTTCTACGTCAATATCTGCCTGAGAAAGATACACCGTACATTTTAGACATCGATCTGGATTTCTTCAGCACCAAGAATCCTTTCAAAAACCTGTACGATCGCGTAAATCTCTACGATAAACTTGCAACTCTCTACGCTTTTCGTCGGCCCGATTCAACGGATCACGAGGTAAGTACACGAAAATAAATTTCAAATGAAAAATATTGTCTTAACTGTTCCTTGAACGATCTGGAAATACCTTCGAAGGAATTTTTATTTTTATTGATGAACATTTTACTAAATTGAAGAATCGTGCAACGATTCGAGATAGAAACGTATATTCCAAAATATAATATGAACACAAATAATCCAGATTTGCCCGTGGAAAATGCAAGGAAGTAGTGCTTGCTCGAGAAAAGTTTTTCCAGACAGAGCCAAGAACTTCTTACCCACGAATGTTACACTTTTTCGTACGAAATTTTTTTTCCAATTTTCTATACTTCTATAATTCTACAAATTTCAATTTTACCCTCGTACAACTCAATTTTACCACACTTTCTTCTCTCAAGAAAGTTTTTGATCTCACCTCAATTATTTTCGTGAACCGATCTTGCCACCCTCTTCTTATCCACCTGCCTAAATCAATTCACCTCGTAACCCTCGTAAAAATATTTCCAACGTGTAACTCCGCATTGTGCGCGCTCGCACAAATTGACCTTGCAACTTCGAAGCCGAACCAAAAAAGATGAGAAACAAAAAAAAAAAAAAAAGGAGAAAGAAAAAAACGCATTAAACGCTGCTGCCATCTCGCAGTATCAGATTAGGCGGAACAGGATTCAAAGAATTAAGGAGGGGGTCCCACGATTTAATTGCGGCCGCAAGTTTTGCGAGGCAAGAGGCGAAATCTCGACTCTTCCCGGAGTCTACCAACTCCCTCCCTCTTTACCTAAACAATCGCTGGTAAGCCAGAGAGGCAGTTCGAATTAGGGCTGAATTACACGTTGAACAGGCGAGCCCTTGGGCCAAAGACGGAATTTCGCGAGAGAGGAAGCGTGGAGGGCACGAAACTGGACGGAGAGAGAGAGAGATAGGGAAAGGGAGTGGAGAGAGTGGAAAGAGTGACAGAGGAGGTGGGAGGGGTGTGTACTGGCAACGAGCGGAAGATTTGCGAATAATTAGGTGGGCCGACAATAGCCGGGGTCCCGTGGCAGACCGGATACACAATGTGGCCTGCCACCAGCGGGATAATAGACAGAGAAGAACGACTCTATGGGGTTTTAGGATTCGACGGACATAATGGCAACTGGCCCATTGTCTACGTAGCCTGCAGACTGCCAACATCCGCTTTCGAGGGCGGCCACGCCGGCTCATCTGCATCCCAGCCTTCAACCCCTTCGAGTGTTTGGTTTCCAGCATCGTGGATGCAAATTTCCATCCCCGCGGATCCTCCCCGACCCGTTCGATTGCCATCGATCATCGGTGCACAATCAACAGCCGGAGGTTGTATCGACCGCCATTGTTCTTAGGAAAGAGGAAACTATTGTGGGTGGTGATTCGTCGGTAGGCATCGTCTGGGAGAAGGATTTTAAAAAGGATGCCTCGTAGTGTTCTTCTCAGATTTTTTTCTTTCTTTGGGCCTCTTTGGTGCGCGTTGTAAGTCGAAATATTTGGGAATAACTAAGCGAGAGAAAATGAATTTAAAAATTCTTTTTTAAAGGAAGGATGTAGATTTAATTAATCATGCAATTAGGCAGATATATTTTATTCTTCTCTGAGAAAAATTCAAGAAGAAAAATATTTACAATACTTGCCTCTACCAAATTATATACAATCATTCGTTGAACCAAATACTTCCATCAAGAAAATTCGATTCATCTCTTTTACGAAATCATACATTTCATTTCAAACGAAACGTCTCCGATCCTCCAATCGAATCCGAGAAACCGTTCTTCCGTTAAACTTCTTCAAACGTATCTATACCCATCTCGAAACATCTCGTAGCATCGCGTCCCCGTGCAACAACACGATCCTCCAATTAATAATTCACGAAGTAAATCAGCGAGACCGTGACTGGCCCCATTCATCCAGCCGTATCGCTCCACTCTCCTCCGTACTTCTCACGAATCCTCTCTCCATGCGAATCCCTTCGAGAGAGGCAACCGCGACCCAGTTTCGCCGATCCTCGACTTCTTACGAATCCCCATACGACCGTTTTCCGACTTATTACAATTCGCTTCGATCGTACGGAAGAAGATGCGATGATCCGTGGTGCTCACCGTGGGATTTTCAGTCACCGAAAAATAAATCGCCCGGCATCGTTATGCTAATTCGCCGGGTCCGGTTGAACGCGCGCTCCACAGAGAGCTGGAAAAAGATGTCGTCCCTTTCTCGCCCTCGGTTCTCCTGCATAAAATCACCCGTGTGTGTGTGTGTGTACACACAGGCTGCCCCCTCTGCGCGAACGCCTCGATCTAATGTATGCGGCCACGCCGTGGCTGCTACCTGTCTTACCCTGAGAACTCGAGAACCGCATTGTGATTTTAATCGCCGGTCGGCTCTCCAGGTCAGCCTAACCGGGGTCAGGGTCACTGCTGAATTATTTAAATTACGCAACCCGCCCCCCTTCCGCCGAGAGGACGAGTCTGCGCCTGTGCGTATGCAACCCGGCGATACTTGGCCGAGCTGAACTTGCGGCAAGGAAGGGTAAGGGATGGAAAAGAAGGTAAAGGGGTGAAGTTTATTAGGAAGACTAGTGACGAGATATATCTCGTCGTTTCGATTCGTTCGTTGATCGATGACGGATGTCGATGAGATTTCGTTCGGTTTCGATGTTCGTGTGTGGGAAAAAGATGTGGCGGATCTTTTTTCGATTATGATAATTTTTGTTGAATGAGAGGAAGAAAGGGCTAGGAATGTGATTGTTCGGAGGGGGACAAGATTTTTGGCGAGCTAGGTGGATGGAGAGCGATCGGGTTTCTGGGTCAACATGTTGGTTCGATTAAACGTTTGTCGAAGCTGAATTTTTATCGTGGCTGCAGAATTTATGATTTAGAGCGATGACTTGTGTGAAACGGTTCACGCGTGGATGAATCCGTGTATAGGAAATTACCGTTACTCGATACTCTTTAAGCGCAAATATTTATTCCCGAATGTTTTGCAGACGACTGAGAATTAATGAGAAGTATTTATTTTCGAGAAATAAATCGTACTTATGACAATATATTTTAAAAAGGGACAAAGATTTTCCCAATTTTTCAATTCTTTCTGTTAGACCATCTATATTTGACACACGAATTTCAATTTTTACCGGAGAAATTAGCAGATAAATTCAAAAATTCAAACTTTACAACTTTATCTAGATTAAATCGTTCCTTTTCCGCATCTTAAAAAAAAAATTATTCTTTTTTCTTTTCCCACGAAATATCCTTCCAATTGAATTATATATCATCCACGGTTCATCGATGAATTTGAATATATCGATCGATTTATTTTATCCAATCCTTTGGTGCTCGGATTCTTTTTCTCAGGATCGAAGTCGCGATGCCCCACCGGGATCCGGACGAGAGAAGGAATGACACGAGCGGGGGGTCCAGTATGCAAAACGGGCCCGTTTTCCGGCCTCCCTGAATATTGATGTGTAGCCGGGTATGCAAATGAGCGTGAGAATGCAGCTCGTGCCGGATGGTGACGCGAATAGACGAGCCGGAAGTAAGCCAATACCCCGCCTTCTCCCTCCTTGCAACGTGCCCTTTCTTTTCGCCGAGGTCGAATTATAGTCGTTGACTTTTTCTTGCACGACCTTTCGGGAGCGGCGAGGGACCCGATTTATCAATTCTCCCTCTCTCTTTCCTCTACTCGATGCATCTAAGCGCGATTTAATCTTTTTTTTTTTTTTTTTAAATGATTTTTTTTTTCAATCGTAAGAAGATTCTTGTTGGATAAAATTTTAAATAAGAATTGAATTTCGAGGGTCATTGATATTCGATTAAATTCGTTCTTTTTCTTTTTTATTCGATGCATTGGACGCAGGGTTGGAATCTCGATGATTCGAATTTTGAAAAGTGTAATTAAATGATTCAAATAACTTCAATTGTTAACTTCGTTAAAATAACAGACGAATCATTTCAGTAAATTTAACTTGGAAAAAGTACTTAATCTTTTTTGATCCGTTCTTTTTACTCCTCGTTTCTACAATGTATTATTATAAAATCAAACTCTAAAGTGAATCACCAATTATTTTACCATCACACTTGATTGGAGATTGGAGATCATAAATTTCCAATTTTAAAATTACAATTTTAAAAAACCGGCCCAAACGTTTCCTTCAAGATCCACAACGAAAACAATCGAAATAGTTGGAATTCGGATCGTTGCAATAAACTTCCCGACCAAGATTTCACCATTTCCAGCCCCTCGTAACGTTCACCCCGTTGAAATATCTGGCTGGAAGTTGGTGCGCGACCGAACGTTGGAACGGGACGTGGATAAACAACGTGGAATTAAATATACAATAAAAGCGGCCGGTTCCGGACACCGAAAGGGCGTGGTGGGGGTGGAAAAGAAGCAAAACTGCTTTACCGGCTGCGCGACATTTCAACCTCCCCCGTAGGCCACCACGGATGCGGCAGCCGGCCGCATAAATAAATCCAATTGGCTCGAATAAAATGTACGAAACGAAGTCGCGCCAATGGCCGGGTATGTATTTTATTTTCTCTCGTTTTACTTTCCACCCCCGGTGTCAGGCCAGCCAGCCAGCCAGCCAGCCAGCCAACCACCCACCCTGCCGCCTTTCCTTTCCCTATTCCACCCTACTCCCTTTCTCCTTCGTGCTCTCCTTCACGTACTCAGGCTGCCTCTGTCGCCGTCGTCGATGGGATAATTCAATCGTGACTTTTCACGGATTTCCCATCGAAGGAAACACGCTGGTCACCCGATGGGTGGAAAGCTTTCGTTTTTTCGCCCTAGACGGCGCTTCGTTCCTTTACAATTCGTTTCGAGTACTCCTCTTCCTCGACGATGGCCTTCCAAGTGTCTGGTGAAGATTTTGAGGATGAGTTGGTGTTTGCAAATCGAAAGTACGTATCATCATATTGTCGAATCATAATTTTAAGTTTTAATACTTTTTCCAATATTATTTGAAGGAAGTGTATTTTTTTACAAAGAACAAACTTTTGTACTAATTTATCTTTTTTTTATCCGTTTTCCTTATTTCTTTTTTTATCTAGAAATCTATGTTTAATTCCTAGTTGCTTCGCAAGAAATTTAATTCTATAATTCGAAAAAATCACTTATCCAAATCAATCAATAGTCTGTAAACCTAACGATAAACGTTTGAAACAAAGCATGATCTTATTATCTGAAAAATCTTTTATCCAAATGGACTTCTCTTCCGATTAATTCCGATAATCGACGGTTATCCATTATACGCCAACACTTATACGCGACAACAAATTATCTTTACGATTATGATTACAACTGTATAAACATTTGCTTCGTAAATATTCAGCATCGATAACGAAACAATTATCGTTAAATGCCTCGATATTCGAACGAAACCAAAGAAAGAAAGAAAGAACAGAGAACTTTTCCCCCGCACGCAATTTTTCCCGATAAAGAGAGACACGAGCCTCTTTAAAAGCAGGCGTACGAAAACTGGATCAAGCTGGAGGGAAGATTTCTTCATTGGCAAGGGGAATCTCGTTGAGGTAGGTCACTCCTCGTAATTACCTTCTCTCACGGAAGTGGCGCGCTTCAACGTGGCTTGGTCGGCCCTTCTCAAGCTCGCCCCTTCATCCCCTACAATTAAACCCACCGACAATTAAATCGATAAAGCCCGCCCCTTTATGCCGATGCCCCTTACGCGCTTATGCGAGTATAACTCCTCGTCCCAATTTTACAGAGGAGGAACCGTCGTTAAGATCGATCCCCGTTTAATAAAGCGGCCCGATCTCTCCTCGTGTAATTTTCGATCGAGCCAAGCTTCTGTAATCGAGCTCTACTTAATTTATTATGGTAAAAAATTGGGCAATTTTTTGGAAAAATAATTGGATGGATTGGAGTATTTTGGTGGATACGTGATTTTTACGTAGTGGCATCGCAACCAGAACGAAGCGAAGAGATTTTGAACGGAATTTGTTGGTTGTTTATTGAAACAGTTTGGTATATAAATAATGGTAACGATAGATAATCTCTCGTGTATCGTAAAGGGGAAAATGGAACGACAGTTGAAAGGAAATGTTTGGAAAGGAAGATTGGAATAATTGGTTATTGTGAACTCTGAAAGAAATGAATATTTTTTTTTTTTTATTTTTCTTCTAAACACTTCCTATTTAACATTTCGTAATTCCTATTTAAAATTTCCACGTTCGTAATTACATTTATGCGTTGGCATTGAAATTATTAATTATATTATCCAACTAAAATTGGTTGCTTTACGTTTACTTTCCTTATATAATAAAAAAAATTTATATTATTATTATTATTATTATTTGTATTTACTTCGCATTACACCCTATGAATATTCATCGCGTGGCAATTTACATTTTTGAAAACTGCAATTACTTTTAAGGAACGCAGTGTGTTGTTGCAATAATTATTGTCATAAAAGAAATTACGAAAGAATGGGATAAAGAAATCGGCGAAGGGCGACCTTGCGGCTGCAATGTTGGAATGTTAGAACGAATTTATCTTGAACCGTGGCCCCGGGGCGGCTCTATAATTTATGTGTTGCGGGTGTAAGGTGATGAAACAAATGAAATTAAATGTATACTGTATATGGAAGGTAAACAATACGCGTTGCGTTTCATCATTGGGAAGTCCATGTTAACATTAAGCAATTAGATAGCACTTGGTTTCACCGTGAAATTAAACGACATTGCTGGAAAACACGTAAACGCGTATTTCTCGAAACATGTGACGTGACTGATGTTCCATGAAATTTAGAATGTCGTAACCTTAGTCATTTTGCAAGCTTCTTTTCCTAAATGGAAACACGAGATTGAAAATCTTTTGACAAAAAACGAGTTGAAAAAATTCTAGTCGTGAAAGTTAAGTTCTTAAGCTGATAACTAAAAGTCTATTATCTCTGAGAGAAAGTTATTCCATGAAAATTGTCCATCAAACGTAAGATTGTTAAACGTCGTTTAAAAGTTAATTTTCAAAGCCATTAAATTTTATCTAATATAACCCCCATAAAGATTATTGCTAATTACTACTTAGATGCTATTATACATTCATAGAAAATTTAAAGGTGTACACAGTATACACGGGACAAATCTCCATTTATATAGTTTCGTTCATAAAAATACGTATTTGCATAAATATATGTATTATTACGCGTTATTAATATAATTAAAAATCTTTCCGAAATTTCGTCCAACGACTATCCACAAATTTCACTTTCATTATTTGTCAAATTTTTCGAAATCCCTTTCGATAATCGTGATACCTTCAAAATTCATCCTGCCAACAATGAACCCTCGTTTTTTTTCAATGCAACTGCTTCAAACTGGAAACAACAACGTTCAAACAAAATGAATGCTAACTTACGATCGTCTTTCTTCGAAAAAAAGTTTTTAAAATCCACAGAAAATTCCCCGATTAAAAGTTGAACACGCGATCCAAACAATTTTCATCGCGTCATCAAACGCGAGATTGTCGAAGAGGACAATCGATTTTTTTTTTTTTTTTCGAACAACAAGAGGACGATAACGGTGCGCGAATATTTGGGGGAAAATCGGATAAGAACCAACACCGCCATCTGTTATGGGTGATAAGAACGAGGGGTTCCTTCGCAGTTTCCGGATAAGCCGCACAGGCTGGGGGTGACGTGACGAGCGACGCCGACGCCATGTGCCCAAAATGGCCGCGGATCGTTAAACGGTCACGCGCAAGCTCCTCAGGGGGTGGTGGGATGGGGAGGGTTGGTTTTAGGGGTGTTCTCGCTTCTTAATAGGATCGAAGAATAGTTACGCCGTCAGATCCACGCAGTTACGTGGGCCACCACCATTTCGACGAGTACGGTACGAATGAATAGAGAAATGATCCACAACGTTTTCGAACCTTATTTTTTATTATTTATTATTCGATCGTGCGAATAACGTTTGCGAGAGTAACAGTTGCGCGTTGTCGACTTTCCTTATTTTTCTTTCTTATTTTATCTCAGTTTGTTTAGATTACGTGTTTGGTTAGAGTGATTTTTGGATAGAGAAGGGTTGAGGGTTTACGATATTTTTTTAAGACACAAGGTGTAAGAAGTTCGTTTCGTTTATTAATTCTCCTTTGATGCGAGAATGAAGTTTATCCATGTATATGATAAATTTGTGTAATACTAATATTATTCATTTGTATAAATAATTTTAATCGGATACACCTTGTAATGTTCATAAAATTATTATATTCATCGAAGGAATACGAACGAGCGAGGAAGACAGAATTAAATCGATTTTTGAATTTATAAATTTTCTATTTAAAGATTAAGAAACTATTAAATTATTCATTTAGAAAAGTAACGAAAACTTGAACTTGAGAATACAAATCATTTGTAATATATATATATATATATAAGAATATTCGTTATTAAAAATATCAATTTTCACAAATATATACAACGAATGAAGAAATCCGAATTTCTTCGACAATTAAAGACAGACTTTTAATTAGCCGGCTCGTTTTAGGAAATGAGGAAAAACCCGATCGGTTTTTATCTCTTACCATGTTTACCCGACGTGGCGCGAATTTTTTTCTTTCTCTCTCTCTCTTTTTTTTGCATTATTTTAATACTCCACGAGATTCGAGGCAGACGGCAATTCATTACGCGGCAGTCGGCAAATGGAGAGAGAGAACTTTCATTTCGAGGATAATAGAATACATACATATATATATATATATATATAGATCCGAATATTAATCGGCTCGTACGCGCAAATACCTATTAGCAAACATCGCGGATATATCGTTTATTGAAGGTTGGACAGGGCTCTCTCTCTCAGGGCTTACACATTGTTTAATCGTGGAAATATAATACGAACGTATCCATAAAGCCAAAGGGCGAAGCTTCGCTTCATTGTCCCTTGTTGAACACCTAAAAATCGAATCGTGCGTCCCTCGGCGCATTGAAAACGAGCCTTGGACAAACGGTCTGGCTTTTAAAGTAAACGATACGACACCGTCACGTCAATTATTTCATCGTGAAATAAAATCGCGTACTTCTTTCCGTTCAGGATTTTTGTTTAAACGACGACGATGAAATATTTTAATAAAAGATCCATTTGTAACTGGATGATGTTGTATCGGATATTTTTCTTTTTTACAAAGAAAACAAGGCATATTTCTATAATAAATATCTATTTTTACGAAAAAAAATCTTTCTTTTATGGATTTGACGAGAAATTTCAAAAATATGATACCTTTTAATTAATTTTTTTAATCGTCCATGTATCTTTCAAATCTCTAAAACTATTTCATCTATCTCCATCCGTCGACAATTAGAAAAATATACAAATATATTCGATCAATCCTTCTTACTCGATAAACTTCTTACAACAAGAATAAAATCCAAGCAAAAAATTTTCAACGCGTCAAAAAATCCAAAATAACTGGAAGCCAATCGATCCAATGAATTTGTTCGAAATTCACGGTGATGAGTGGCGTCCAAGGGCCATCGAAACGGAAGGGAAGGATCGGCAGGGAGAAAGGCGGCTTCCTAGTGGTCGTCGTCGTCGGGGTTCGTCGACCTTGTTGCGAGGCGCCTGTTACGCTTTCCCTGTCAACTTGACAGGGGTCATCGAACCGGTCGTACACTTTTTCTCTCTCTCTTTTTTCGCCGGTGGACGAAAGGCAAAGGTGGACATTAATCTGAGAAAGGGGTAAGCGCATCCGGCGATGGCGTGTTCGCGCTTTCCGCGTTTGCCGCGCACGTTCCTTTTCAGAGCGGCGCGTGCGCTCGCATGCGAGTAATTGCAAGTGGTGCACTTGCAGCTCGCACATGTCAAAAACGAATTGCAGTTGGCCCATTCGGTTGGGCCATCTGATGCCATCCGAGTTTCTTGCCCCGGGAAAGGGTTTCTTCTCGCACGAACCGAATCTAGGGACTGCCCTGCCTCCGGTGTCATTCACCTTTCCACGTTGGGATAATGCATGCATGCATGCGTCGAACGAACTTCGTAACTTTCGAATTAGATTTTTCTAAATTTTGATCCCTCGATCCGTTTTTTTTTTCTCAATATTATTTCTGTAAAATAGCTGGATATTGTGGAAATTTGTTCTTCCCTTTGTTCTTTATTTTATTGTTATTTGAAGGAATCTTTTAATGGAATGTTATAGGAATATTAATTTAACTTTTAATTTTTATCAATAAATTCATAATACGAGAGGAAAAAGTAATATAATTGATTAATGAAGATTTGAACGTTTTGTATACTTGCTATATGCAAAATCTCTAATAAATACACGAAACATCAACGATATATCTAAATTCTCGAAGAATTTATAAAAAGAAAAAAAAGTAGCCAAACTCTTCTTACGTAATTTGTCTCTTCTTTTACAAACAGTTTTCAAATACTTGCTTGCAACAATTATCTCTTCGCGAAAGCGTGAATTTTAAAATTGGCAATAACGCCAGTTTTAAAATTAAATTGGCAAACAATTCAATTCGCATGCCGTTTATAAAGCCGCGAACGGGGCTGAACGAATCTTCCCGATTCGTTGAATAGATAACACGATGCCACGTAGAGGATACGCTAATAAACGAATACGAATATTTGCTCGATAAACCGATTCGTTTCTGATATATTCGTGAAACATTTGTCATCGATTGTTAAATATAAGGATTCGTAATCTCCGAGGAATTCTCATTATACGGTAACTAAAGATTGCCTCGGCAATCAAACATTTTCAAACAGATAGCCATCGTCGGTCTTTAAAAGCTCGAGACGGACGGAACGATACTTTTCTATTCTTATACGTGACGTGATCCGTCATTCATTAGGGGGAGAGAGAGTTTAACGAAATGTCAAACATTCTGCATCGTTCTAATTGGTTTAATGACATAATAACAGGCAATGAGCAGCGCATCGATTACTTCGATGGGTTGCTTGTATGATTATTTATAATCATGGGAATCTTTTCAATGGGAAATCGCTACGACTTCTTTTCGAGCTGAGATCCAGCGTTTCCAAGAAATTGATCTGAATGAATTTCGTTTGTTACAATTATTGAAAGTAATTAACGAATATTATTACTCGTGATAATAAGTTGAAATTACTTTCTACTAAGAGAAATATGATTTATTTATGAGAACAAAATTTAAAACGAAATAACAACGTTTCAAAGGATTTTTTCATCAAATTCAAATTTCAATTTCAGCTTAAAACGTAATGATTTATTCAAAATAAATTTTAACTTAATCCACAGAAAATTTAAGTAACTTTTGTCCACGCATCGGAAAATATTTTACACTACTCATTACGCGCGTTCTTTCATCACAACTCAATTGCGGATCAAAATAAATTTCTAGAATCGCATACGAAAGGAAAAATCTCTATCTATCTCATCTCTTTCAATTCTCGAATTTCTTCTCTCATTTTGAACCGGCACAAATCGAATAGAATTCCACGAGTAAACGAGCCAGATTCGTCTCGATAAAAAGCGTAATAGCCCGATGAAGCGATATCGCGGATGCACAATAACGCATGAATAACGCATGCATCAACGGCCAATAAGAGCGAGCTGCGTTTCAACCTCGTCGAGATCGGTCCGCGTGATAATTCGTTAATCATCGAACCACCCTTATTAACGACGGCCTGTGTTCCCGTTTTCTTAATCGTCCCGTGGTGGTATTTAATGGTATTTGAAACAATATCGCCGCTATTATAAGACGTGTAATTAATTCTCCGTTTGAGAATCTTATGAAAAGATTCAGCTTTCGTCTGGAACTTGAAGAGAGTCGTAAAGAAAATCGGCGAAAAGATTGTTTCTTTCTTGTAATCGATGAAGTTATTAGTTATTCTTTCTTTTCTTTTTCTTTTCGTCTTTTCATTTTCAAGAAGAACGTTGTTTCTTTGAGGATGCAAAGAAAAGTAAGACGAATTTTCTTATCATTTTGAAACGGGTGTGAAAGATGACACGGGTATCCTTTTAATAGAATATTGATTGTATTAATGTTGATTTTTTTTTTCTTTTTTTAATTTAATGAATTTGAAAGATTGAAGTTAAGTTTGTGTTTTTCTAGCTGTCTTTCAGTAGTTAATTTTGTAACTGTTATTTATTGATTCGTGAAATTTGAAATTTTATGATTTATTTTTCATTGATGCCTTTCAAATATCGCTTCGTCCGAATTTTTAATCTCGTTTTGAAGAAACGAAATCTGTTACTTTTATTTCTGTTTTTTTAAAATAAAAATATCTTCGTGTGTGCACGTAGTTAATTGATTGATATTCGCATACAAATATTCATACAAATCATATCTATTATCTTAAGAATGGAAGGCAAACAAAATTATAACACTTGAAATTTCTATTTTTCCCTTCGAATTTCTCAACTCCAAATATTTTTCTTCCATGGCTTAGAAACGTTCGATAAAAACGATGGTGCATACGTGACGTCTAACTAATTACGCTATTCGATTCATGAACACACATGCAAAAAGAAAAGTGGCATAATTCAGAACTCGTAATGATCCCATGTTGCAAAATGGGCCTGACGAAAGACTCTATTGATAGACTTTCGCGTGGGTGAACGATCTCTCTCGTTCCTGCCATTTTCAATTGTGTACCCGGCTAATGCCTCTTTGGGCCCATTACTTCCTTCGTTTAAATATCTTCCAGTTTATTGCACAATCGATTCAAAACGGGAACCTAGCTTATTATTAGACTGAAAAGAAGGCATTATGAAAACGATGTATCGTTAAATATCTGTATTGCTATTAAAAGTAATGATTTTTAAATCTTTTATGTCTCTTGTATCTAATTGAACAACATATGAATTTTTCTCTTCGCAAGATATATTAAATAATAGATAAAATTCGTATAAAAATGGCAGAAATTCTTTCGAAGAAGTGTTCTCTGATTTTAATTTTAAAAATAATTTCTGACATCTTCTTTTACTCGAATAATTTATACCTCTACGTTCCGATTTGTGGAAAAATTAATGCTACTAGCGCATAGTAGAATATTGCAATGTAATTGAAATTCTCTCGAAGAAATTGTCTAAAAGTAATTTTGATTAAAAGTAGTTTGCGACTCCCTTTTAGCCAAATGAGCTTTATTAAAAATTGCATACAAATCATGCTAATCGATCTTTGCTTTAGAAATAATTTGTCATAAAAATAAACTAGCAAAATTAAAAATAATTTGCATTTCGTTAAGAATATTTAAAATTAACGTTTAAGGTCATCTCAGAATTAAAATTTATTTTTCACGTTAAAGTACTTAGATACGCTTTAAAAAAGTATTCGATAAAATTATCGAAATATCGATCTCAATTTAGTTCTTAAAATATTTTAAGAATATGCCTAAATCCTTGAGACTGCTAAAAATCATCAATAATTAATCTCTAATTATTAATGAATTTTTTCAATTATTAATAGATTTAATTACGATTTCTGCAATTTTCGCGATTCGTGCTGCGAAACGAATTAATCGTGGCAGAGAAAGCGTCGTAACTCTTAATGTACTTACTCGACGGATATACGTATGCAGAAGCATCGAGTGGAGTCATTCGTATTCTTAGACGGTTAATATTGCTCGGTTTTTCGATGATTCACGCGGTTGTCGATCGCCTTAAAGATGTGCTAAACGAGTGCATCGATGGCCATGCGAAATAATTTATGCGCGGCATGAAGTAACGTTTATTAATAAGCGTACTTGACGGTGCACGGAGAAATTTTTTAATTGTCGCTCGGCCAATGTCGAACCATTTACGTCCACGTAATATATTCGATGTTGTGAAGCATCAACGTATGCACGAATGATTATAATAAACGATATAAGTTAAATTTGTTCGTTTATCAAATATATTTGGAAAAAATATCCCTTAGAATGACGTTGTTTCAGATTTTTTTTTTTTTTTTTTTTCTAATTTTCATATTCAAATCTTTTTTTAACGGTATATTTATATATTTTGGATAAAAAATTATTAAAGAGTTTATTAGAGAATAACAAATTAGATTTATCCAATTATTACTTCTTAATGATTTCGTGTCATTTTTTTATATACGATTTGTATTGTACGGATTTATTGAAGTTATAATTACGAAAAAAAAAAGATCTTTCGATTACAAATTATTCAACCAAAACCTTGAAATTATTCAAGCAAAAGTGAATGGAATTTTTTTTATTTATTTTTTTTATTTTATGACTCTTTCAAATTTAGAATGTCTGTACATTTAATTTTGCCATTTTCGTGTTGTAATAAAAAGGAAATTTTGAAAAATATTTTCTCGCTTTCACATTAAATCTACATCTCTTATATTATATTATAGAGAAAATGATTAAACCATCTGATTTAAATATAGAAGACACGAAGACACGACCTCAAACTGACCTCGTTATCAGATTTAAATGGACCAATCGTTCAAAATTTTATCGTTCTCATAAATTAATCAATTGCCAGGTCGCGATCAAAAATTTGTTACCTATCAAATGGGGCACTATCTCGTAATCAATCTTCGAAATAACTTTCCATCTCTCGTCGTTTCCAGATTGGAAACATTCATTTTTGTAACGGGCACAATTTAATCTTCCATCATCAAATTTTTCTTCCTTCGCAGAAAATTATATTTAAGATATATTTTTGATACTTTGAACTTTTTGTTCAAAAATTTTTTCGTAAAATATAAATTTTAGAATTTTTCTATCCAAGTTTCAAAATTTTCAAATATCTCAAGATTCGTACACTATCCCTCTCTATACCAAATAAACATTGTTCATCAATAATAACAAATAATAAGAAAATGCGAATTAAATAACAAAACTTCGAACAACATTTTCTGAATGTCGGAACTTAAAGAAAAAAATCGAACGCTCAATTTCTCGAGGAAAGGGTTTGTCAGTCCGTGGTTTTGAATGTCGTGATGTGTACGCGTGCGAGCCGCGTCAGCCGGGCGGTTTCTTCTCTCCTTTGCCTCCTCTGCCCGATTAAAATTGAGAACTACGCGGAGCAAACGCTGCGACACCTGCACAAATCTACATACTGGATCGACGGGTGTGCGTCTAACCCGTCCTCGCGGGCAGATATACGCGAGGCGTTGCCTCGACGCGTGTCCACGTGTGCACGCGCGCCGCCACTTTCAAATCGCTCGACCTTGCCGCTCGATCGGCGAGTTTCTCGAACGATCCCGCACGAGCTCCAGCCGAGGGTTGGCCAATCAACGTAGAAAATCGCGTATAACAAGAATGAAATTAAAATATGTCGAGATAAAGATATGACAAGAAAATTTAACATTTATCATCGTTGATCTTTGAAAAATCTATGAAAGGAGTCTTCAATATCATTAAGATTCCGTGGATTTTTCTAAAATTTATTATTCCAAAAAGTTGTGTTTTTAAACAAGTATCGAAAGTAATGGTATTTCGTGGTATTCCTTGTTCGAAAGAAAGAAAGGAAAAAATGGTTTTTAGAACGTATGCAATTTGCGAACGTGACAATCTGTCTCAAGTCAACGAACTCCATACACCGTGCGCACACGTTTGATGCGCGCGAAGAATACAATACGCCAGTCGAACGAGAGTGTGCACGGTAAATCAAGCGACGAGTAGTTTTCATGGCTCGTTGTTCCATCGATTTTCCCTCTCGCGGCCTGTTTTTGGAAAAACCGTCCAATCCGGATTTCTCCGCAAAACATTCGCGCATGACACGGCCGCAATTCACACAATCCATCATCCACACCGCGAAGAATCCGTTTCCGGGACGTAGTCTTTTTAATTACACACCGCGCGATCAATCGACTGCCTATCGAAACTGAAGTTTGCGCCAGCCGGATATTTCGCTCGATTTTTAAAATAAAATTATTACTCGGTTCGGAAAGAGACCGCATTCGGCTCTTTCCAATATTCGAATATCATTTTTCGACGGCGAGTTTGTTCTATTCTTTAGAGTCCTTTGATAAAGAAAAAAAAAAAAGAAAGAAAAAAAGAAAAAAAGGAAAGACGAGAGAATGATGAGAATGAAGTCATCACGATTTTTGTATGGCTTCTTCGATGTTTGAAAATGTCAGTATCTGTCAGACGAAACGTTGAAACAAATGATATCTTTCATCTTTTCGAAGTGTGAAAATTATCGGTAAATTGTTTTTTTTTTATTTTTTTTTTTATTTTTTTTTTTTTTTTTTTTTTTACTTTTAAATTTACTCGCTTTTATGAGTCATCCGATAACGATTCGTATTTCAAACTAGATGTTAGAAATATTTAAATCGAAGTTTATTACAGATCATTCTAATATTAAAAGCAATGAATTAATTATCTGAATTAAATTTTAAATATGACGTATATAAGATATATATTTTCTGAACAAACATGAAACACGTTATTAAAAAACAATGTTATTAATAGTATCATAATACCTATTAATACGAAAACTAGGAAAGCAATTAATGTTTTATGAATTATAAAATTGAATTCGAAATAACTCGTTCCAGGAAAAAGCAGTTAAAAACGAGTTCTTTTTAAACAAATTACCCTACCTTTGTTCGAACAACAAATCCGACTTGAAAGAATCTTTTGATCGTCGAACAAACGTGTACACACAGCCGGTCGAACAGCGAGGAAAAATGGAAAAACCCGATAAGAAAGAGAAGGAAATCGCATTCATATTAATGAAACAAATATGCATATAAGCCCGACGCGGCGCATGCGCGTTAATTTTTGTTTGAACGGTATTCAGAGGCTCGGACTATTCATTATTTCCGTTTGTTATCGCCGAAAAACGCGGCGTGAGGTTGAAATCATTTTAATTTCGGCCGCGGGTGATTCTGTTCGTTCCGTGTAAACGCGTAATTAGCTATCGATCGGCGTCGATGAAAAGAGAGTGGATGGAAGAGGGAGGGGTAAAAAAAAAAAAAGAAAAAAAAGAGGGAGAGAAAGAGAGAGATGAAACAACCGATAGCCGGTGTGGTAGCCATCGTGGTTTTCTATCGAATAATATCCAAAAACGGTGCACGCGTGTGTTTACGGTTTTCCCCAAATTAATGCTCGCCACCAAAGCATCGCGACTCGCGCCAATTAGCTACACTCGTGTACGTAGCTGCACGCGCCTCCATGCCCATTAATCGTAGAAGAAAATGCATGATTTTTCAATTAATCCCTGCGCCACGATCGTTGGATTGCTTTTTTTCTCCCCTTTCCTCGTTTTTTGAAAATGGAACGATCGCCGAACCGAGTTTCTAGATCGTGGATAGAACAGAATAATTTTGATTATCACGTTCGATATATTGCAATCGTACAAACGTGTAATTATTCTAACAAATGACTAAAGAAAAACTACGAAACATGAAACGATCCTTTCGAAAACATTACTTCTAAATCTGTATCTACTAATCTATGAACAATCCATTTCTTAAAATGTAAAGATAAATCACAATCTTAATAAGAATCCTCGCCATATATATATATATATATATACGAAACTTAAAGAGAAACGGGGTTCTCATATTTAAAATCAAGGAACACCGTCATACATGAAACTTAACGAGAAACGGGGTTCTCACACTTAAAATCAGGGAAACATCTTCGAAAGTTTTCCTTCTTTATTGAAAATCAAATAGAAAACACAATTTTTCAAATATTTTTTATTTAACCATACCCTCTTTCCACAAACGAATCTTAATAGAAGACGGGGTCCTCACACTTAAGATCACGGAAATCGTCCTCGAACGGATTCCTCTTTCGAGATACGCCCGAAACGAAGGGACAAAGAGCGGCGGTCTCGCGCTGGATCGATTTAACCGGAGTCGATTACGATTCAACGGCACGTCCTGGCACGCGGGGCCCTCCCACGCGTTCCATCCAACCCGAATCCGACTCGCGTTCGGCGCATCTGACGATCCGCGCTGGTGATCGTGGGTGCAGGTGCAGAGCTCGGCCGCGTAGCTCACCGGCGGAAAGAAGATCGAGAACGATCGAAAGCGAGCGGAACATGGCCTCTCCCTACCGATCCACCGATCCATGAAGAGCCATGGACGCGAGAAGCGTTGTAAATCTCCGTCATGCCCCATAAATCCCACCCCCGATATTGCTGTCCTCGGTTACGTGCGCCTGCACATACGCGCGCCGATCCTTTTGTTACCACTGTAGTTGGAATCCCTGTTGAGGAGGAGAGGACGGGAATAAAGAGGAAATGGTTAGGAACAGGACGGGGCAGATAAACAGCCTCTCGATCTCTTGATGGACACGCTCTGGAAATTTACTTACCGTCTTCCAGGGATCGGTCGAGTGTTTTTTTTTTTCTTTTCTTTTTTTTTTTTTTTTGGAGTGTAAGACCTTTCGCAGAAGAAATATTCCGATGTTTTCTATTCCAGTTCGTTTCTTCAGAGATCAGTATCTTCGGTGTGTTTCGATTTTTGATTTTTAATTTTTTCGTCGAAAAGAATAGGAGATTAAATAAATATGTTGATACATTGAATTTTTGATTGAAATGGCTCGCAATGCTTGGAAATTTTCGATGTTTCTCTGTTTTAAGAGGACACCACTTACAACCGAAAGCGTCAATGATGGAAGATTGGATGTAGGTGTAACAGTGACACGGGCAGTATAATTTTGTCATTTTGGAATCATCTGGGATAAGCGTCTATTGTAAATTATCGAATATAATATTCTGTTATTAAACTTGTTATCGTTTTGCAAAGTGTAATAAGAATCTATTTCGGATTAAACGTTATTTTATATTATTATGAAAGTTTAATGAATCGTAAGTTTCGAAATAAAATTTCGATTATAATTATAATTAAAATTTAATTTGAAGTTAAAGTCTTATTTTTCAAAGAGAGAGAGAGAGAGAGAGAGAGAGAGAGAGAGAGAGAGAACAATTCTTGAAAGACAAAGAACGAAATATTTTCAGACAGAGTTTATACTAAATTAGCTATGCTATGATCTCGTTTGCCACTTCCTGTCCAAATTGTTTTGAACTCTCCAAGCTTCATCTCGAGTTCATCCCATTATTCCATTTTATTAAATTTCCTGTTGTTTCGTTTCATATTGCTTTACCGCTTATTTTAGAAACAGAAATCTCGGATTTCATTAAAAGAAACATATATCTGTCAAAATTATAATACCCTAGAGAAATTTCATTCTATTCACGATCTATTTCCAATTTAATTTACAAAAATATTCATTGCTCACATATTTCAAACGAAAACACATATCCATTAAACCCATCCATCATTCCATAATACCCGAAAAAATCTTTTACGGAAGAAACGAATCGAACCCTGAAGAAATAACGACGAATTAATTCCACGATACATAATATCCCAGATTTATAAACTCTATTACGAAAAAAAATTCAATTCCATAATACCCAAGAAAAACCATTTTTTTTTTTTTTTGAACGAATCCCAAAGTAAAGGGGAGGGAAAAAAAAAACGAAACAACGAGGAGTTAATTTCGAAAAAAGTTGGGAGCAGAATTATTCTTAGAGAAGTTTTAAGCGAGTTAGATATCCGGGCCGGCGAAAAACCGTTCCTTCCTGCGGTTTAACGCGTCCGTCCGCTTCGTGAATCCTTGGAACTCCCGCGGGAGATCCGGCTTTCGAGCGGTTTGGGCGGACCGTGTGCAGGAAAGTAATTATCTCGTGATTATTCGAGCGGACGTCGCCGCATTCTGGCTTGGTTGGCGGGCATCGGCAGTTCATTTATCATGACGTAGATTTTAACGAGAGGGAATTGTCGGCCGAGAAACAACGAAATTAAACGAATCGAACGATACTCCTTGAAAATCTTGCGTATTTATTCCACCAGTGTTCAAGAGCGCACCAACAGTCTTGCTTATCTTTGACAGGATGTAATTTACTCTGGAAATTACAGATAAACGAATATGCATTCATTTGCTTTTAATCTGTTTTTAACCATACGTGTATATCATTTTCTTTCTTCCTTTTTTTTTTTTTGGTAATGTAATTGTAATATCCTTTTGGGTATTAGACTACGTTAATATTGGCGTTGGGCAAAAAATATATGCAATGAAGAAATTTGTATTTATGACTGCGGTACGCTTGGATCCATTTTCTCCACTTTAAAGAAAAATTATGAAAAGATTATGTTTTGCTGGTATATTTATAGCACTTTATTATTCAATAGTTTTATTTTAAATTAATTGTCGATAGTAATTTAATTAAAGATGTTTAAATTCGATTCAAGCAGATAAGTTTTTTAAATATCCGTACGTGGAGAGATATAAAATATTATATTTTAAACCGAAAGTATTGATTTTAGAACCTGTATCGATTAAATATTTTTATTCCCCTTCGCAAACAGTGGTAAATATTCTTAAAGTTTTAAACTCGTGTTGTTTTTAAACACCGTGTTATAAGCGAGTGTATGTTCATTAAAAACTAACTGAAATTAAGTCTTTTTAATGTAATACTATAAAAATGACAAAAATAATTCATCAATTTTTGTAAAAGAAAAATAAAAAAAAAAATAATAATAAATTGCAGAAATAGAAAGATATGAAATTTAATAATGAACAATCGGAAACTCGGGAAAATAGCATTTATGCGTGTTCTAATAACATTATGTAACTTTATATTTAGTAATAGGAAATAAAATACATATTAGAAAAAAAATATATTTCTTAAATGAAATAAAATTGCAGAAACGAATCTACTTAAAGTATATATTAAAAAAGGAATATAAATCAATACGAAGTTTTATTTTTTTTAAATAAAATTTCTTGAATCACGAAGATAAAAAAATACCATAAATAAATAAGACTTTAAATAAAGTCACATAAAACTGACATTAAAAGAAAAGATGTAAGCATCGATATAAATAAGATTGAGAATTAATTTTCAAGCTCTTGAATCGTCTCCGCTTAAGACCTTTCAGGAATAAAAAGAATACAATTATGAGAGGAATGGTCCGCCAAGAGATAGAGATCTTCTTCCATAGATATCGAGGAATGAACCATCCTCTTTTAATATCTACGTTTGATGATCATCGACCACACAGAAAGACGGATTACAACGGAAACAAACGAGTAGCCAGAGGCATCGATGAAATCATTGGCTCTCCACTGAAAATAATATACCTATGGAAAAATGTCCATTTCGTTAGAAATAAAAATACATTTTGAAATTTTTTTTTCCCATCGCTATTCGCTCGTTTCTAAAATCATTTATATGTCGAGATTTGAAATTTTCGTGATCGTCATAAGTGTTATAATATTGCCGGGATTTTTGGATGTTAATCTTGTTATTTTGAAATGAAAATTTTAATCTTTCGCGAGTATCGTAGCTCATTTCACCAGAAATCAAAATGAGATAATAACTCTATTTGAAATAATTCTATTCCCTCGATTGGCGATCGATATCTGGCCAACTAATTTTAACCGAATCGCATCTAATATTTCTAGCAAAATTTGAAATAACTTAATTTTCAATAACTCGCAACAGTAAATATTCGAAAACACAGAATAATATTGAAATAAAAATTGAAACATCGTGCGTGGAATATTAACTTTTTGCGACTAATTAAAGTAAATGTGGAATACATCTGAGAACACTAGCGCCACTTTATAATCCCTCAGAGACCTAACCTAATACTTGGCACATTTAATTCGTTTAACAGGAAAAAAACACACGTTTCGACATATAAATGCCGCGTCAAAATATCGTCGCGGGTTAAAAAACAAAGATGTAATTCCTTTTGCGCGATTTTGGCCAAAGTTTAAATTATAATCGTTAATTAGAAACATTTCGTCGGAGCGGGAGAAATTACCGAAAATTTCTGCTCGCGTAATATCGGCTCGGGCCGAGCACTCGTTTTAAAACCACGGCCCGCTAATTAAGCAATTTAACGAAATCATTTCATAACGGTGTATAAATTTTCATAATGATACGGCCTCCACGCGAATAAATACACAGCCGTCGAAACAATTTACGCGCCTCGAAAATGCCGTTACAGAAATTTGTTCGTTCACCGTGGAAGATGTTTAATTGAATTTATTAAAACGGCAGCCGGCGAACCGGAAATAAATATTCGTTTGTTCTGAAGGTTTGCCGCGATCGTGTTCCTCCCTCCCCCTCCTCGTTGTAACCAGTTTCATTTGAAAAATTTCCCCCTCCCCTCCCCCATCGTTTTTCAATTTTAATAATTCACGATCGACCATATTCTATGGATTTAATTGCGATGCTGTGCGTTTTACTTTCCTCCCCCTCTATTTCTCTCTTTCTCTCTCTCTCTCTCTCTTTTTTATTTTTAATTTTTATTTTCCTCTTCGAATATATGTTCGAACCAGGATGAATTAAATCATAACGAATGGATTTAATTAAACGATTAATTTTTAACCTTTATAACCGAATATGAGGATATTTTTTTTCTTGAAATATATATATTTTTATTCATTCGGATTGTAATTTTTAAAATTTGTTTTTTTTTTCCCTCTTTTTTTTTTTTTTTTTTTAGAAAGCTTCTCCCTTTGATGATTTATTAAAATTGTTTCTTTGGAGAAATATTTGATCCTTCCAATACACTTGTATTGCTTATATTGAGATTACATTGCAAGATGCCGGTTATTACGTTATAAAAAGAAGAAAGGGGGGGGGGAGGGAAGATTAATATTCAAGTATCCGTTTAAAAAAATCGATACCGAGACACTTTATCGTATAATTTTCTTTAAACATGGATAAAGATGTATATGGAAAAATTAAGCGTCTCCTCGTTATCGTAAATATTTTATAATATTTTTTTTTTTAAGCAGAATTATATATTTCAGATATTTTTTTTTTTCTTAACAATCTCGCCTTACATTATTATCATGCTTCAGTATTTTGCATTTTTGAAATTCGTATGAAGCTTATAATATCATTTTATGCATCACAAAGAGATGAAAGAAAATATTTATTAACCATTCAAGAAACTATTAAAGCTCGTTTTACTTCTTCCCCTGTAAAAGAAAAAGGACGCGTTATCTTTCAACAAAATTTCTAAAGATATGATATCTTGATTTATGAACAAAATTTTCCAGAAATTCTTCGCTCAGTATCGAGTTTATTTCTCTTCTTTCTAAAAAAGAAGAAAAAAATATTTTCTTTTTTCAAGAAAATTCCTAAAAGAATTAAAAATCTTTGCAAAATATTTCCGAATATATTTTTTTCTCCTGCATAATATCTTCCTTGTTCATCTCACAAATTCTAATTCGTAATTTTTACATTCGACGATAGCCATTTTTCTATTCGAGCCTTCGTTTCACGGGAAGTTACGATAGGGCGTCAACGATAGGTTTATCGTAACATTATCGTGAGAGCAACAGCCAAAAAAAAAAAAAAAAAAGAAAGAAAAAATAAATAAATAAATAGAAATAAAAAAGAAAAACGAAAAAAGGAAGAAAAAGTAACGAAACGAAAGCGAAAGAGAGAAAAAGAATAACGAAATGGACAAACGTGCGCGACAGATAGCATTCTCTCCGGGAAATACGACGCGTCGACTGACGAAACGCTTAGCCGTTGTCGCGAAACTCGTGGAGTCGACGAACCACGAGTCGTGAGAAGAACACCAGACGTCAAAACATTTGCACAGTTTAAATCGGAGTCGATTAAATGCGGCTCGAGTCGAAAACAACGAAACCGAAAAAAATAATAATATTTACCTCGTTCCAATCCTACGACATCCCTCCGTGTCGTATTCAACGATAAATCGTCGAATTGATGAGTTATGCTCGAGTTTTTCTTCTATTTTCTTTTTTTCCTTGTTTATAAATTATTCAATGTTGAAAAAAGAGAGAAGAAAAAGAACGACAAATAGAAACAGGCGAGAAATTTTTTTCTATTCGTCTGTCGTAGCTTTTTTATCGTAGCGTAAGCTTTATGACACTTTGCGTAAACAGAATTTTGAGTGTGATGTATCGGATTACGCGCTATTTACATTAAAAACGACAAAATTGTCAAAATTGCATTTTTTTTTCCTTTCTTTTCTTTTTATAGAAAATTTCATGCCATGGGGAAATAAGAGAACAGGAAACGGATATTTTTGTATTTCGCTTATCTTTCGAGTGATCATTTTTGCAAGATCGAAGGTGAAATATTGTGCCATACTATTAAGAAATAAAGTTTTGAACTTTGGCTGAAGTATCTTTCAAGATATTCCATTTGATTGATTTATTACACTCTTCGTGAATCTTTTCAATGCAAATTAATACGTTCACTGCTGCAATTCGATTCATCTTCTAAAAAAACAAAAGCAATATATTTCACCAAATTTCTCTCTTTCTTTCTTTTTTTTTTTTTTTTATTATCTCTAAACAAACTTTCAATATCCCAACTATTAATCTATTTCTCTTTGCGTAAAGTTTTTAATACGTACGAAACGATTAGTTTCGTAATTATTCATAAAAGACTCGCGATTTCGTGCAAAAATACGATTGTATTCAAATTGTGTTTTCGCAGATTTCCGTATATTTAAATTTTTCACAAACCGTCCACAAACATCCGCAATCCAATCATAACTCATCGCTCTGAAAAAAAAGAAAAAAAGAAAAACAACGCAGTCAATAACAAAACTAAAAAAAAAAAAAAAAAAAAAACACCTCTTTTACAAATCAACAATCACTTTCTTCCTGATTGTACAACGATTTGGTGAACACGGTGTGCACAGTACAGATCTACGTGACACCTATCGACCTGTGTGTATGACACACGTCACGTAGTTTTATACGCCCTTTTTTTTTTTCTTTTTTTTTTTCCCTCCCCCGTTCCGTTTTTCCGTCTCTCCTTCCCTCTCTTTCTCCCCTTCCCTGCCCCCTCCCATATTTTTTTCTCCTTTTTTCTTCCGTCCTTCCTTTTTTTTTTTTTTTTTTTTTTTTCCAAATGAACGCGACAGGTAGTTGAATTTTATAGGCGATTTTATCGCGGCGATCTGCGGAGAGTTAAACGAAACGTAGCGAGTTATTTTCGCGGTATTTCACCGGGATGGAGCAGTCGTCTGTTTTATGGCGAATCGATATATAACCATATTGCGCGATTATACAAGTTTATTGAGACGAAGAGGGATCGTCGGTTATAAATTCTGCCTCGGTTTCGTCCGCTATCGATTATTCGGAGATGACCCTATGCTGCACCCGCCTGCATGCGGCTAAAATACTTTTATTCCTCGTTTAATCGGGATTAAAATTGGTTTTTAAGTTAACCAATGGAGGAAGTGGAGTCTCGTGTTTGGATTGAACCGGCGCCCAGACGTGGATAATTTTGATTGATTTGAAATTTCTTTGAAAAATTTTGAATCGGTGTTCAATTTTGTTGGGAATTAAATAATTCGATGTTAATTATTATGGAATATCAGTCGTCTCGAAAATATTCTTGTGAGTAATAGAAATGTAAATATAATTATTGGAAAAAGTTGGATTTTTCAAGTTCAATTAATTTGTTTGTATAAAGATCCGAATTGATGATAAGAAAATCGTAAAACTTTCAAAGAATATCAAAATTCGTTTTGTTTTTTAATTCATTTTAAACTCGGACGAAATTCTTAATGAAAAAAAAGAACTAAAAAATTCAAATTTAATTTTTTCTTAAATGTGATTGTAGTTAATTCCATGTGTACTAACTACTAACGTTCCGTAATCGATAAAGACATGTAGCACACAGTTCAGAAATCCATTCCTCGCTCAAGAACCACAGCCATTCCGCTAATTAATGTTTATGATTTCCATTAGCGCGACACGACTGTTGCACCTTTGACTTCCTGCGAAGGAAAACGTACTTTCTCGTAAGTGTCGCTCGTTTCGTATCGCTCATATCTAAAAGAACGGAATAAAAAAGAATTTCCGCTTGAAGAAATATGAAATAAGAAGCCTTTAAAGATTGATTGAGAAAAAATACATATGATCTGTTTCAAAAAAAAAAAAAAAGATTATTGAAAAATGTTCAAAAATTAAGATTAAGAGATTATGCCTAATTTTATTATTAATTGAATCTTTTCAATTTTGCAACGAATTAACACACGCATACAAAAAGAGATCGAGTTAAAATCGGTTTATACACATTGAATGAAATAATGAAATTTAAAAAATTAATATGTATATATTTTTTAATATTATTAACTTGCAATATGGCAAGAAATGAGATGTACAATAAATATTGTGGTATTTCTTAATCGACGATCAATTAACAATTTTCTAAAGAGGCGATGGAATTTTTTTTGAAACCGGAAGATCATCGACCTGTTGAAACGATTTCGAATACGTGCACGCGACGTCGGCGGACGCGACTTGATTTGCTTGTGCTGGCAATTACGTCAATTGCGGCATAGGGTGTTGTAAAATCGTTTGGGGTCCATGGAGATACTCCACGGTTACACGCTCGTTTCTTTCATACGAATAAACGAAACGATTTTTGCGATTTGTATCAACCTTGTTTGTTGCTTCAACGACACGTTACCAAAACGAGAACAGAATATAAGTTAAAATAAAGAAATTTTTGTTCAATAATGAATTAAACTTTTAATTCTAAAGAGAATATTTCTTTCTTTCTTTCTATTTTTTTTTCAATTTTTCAAACGATTAATCAAACAAAAAATCCTATTCTTATAGATTCTTTCGTCAAAAGATTCCACTGACGACGAATAATATTTCCTCCGACAATTTTTCAATAAATAATGAAAAAATCAAATTCTTATAGATCTTTTCACAGAGAGAAATCTTTCCAATAAAAAACTTTTCACCAAACTTTTTCCAATGATCTCTCCCCTTCCTCCAAAATACATCCCACCAACAATCTTATCAATTTTCCAACGAATTAAAAAAAAAAAATATTCCTCGCTATCGAGAATCCTGTTTCCATAAATTCTCCTCTCCGCTGTCCACTCTCACATAGAGAAAAAGGAAGAAACGTCATTATAAAAAAAAAAAAAAGGAAAAGAAAAACACATCGATCCAATTCAACTACACTTCTTTCCACTCCTCTCGCTACACTCTTCTTCAACCCACCCATATATCCTCTCACCATCACCACGATGATCCGACACAACGTATCACCACTTATGGCCGTTTAGCGAGACCTTCGCCATGCCAGAGAGACGAAAAAGGAAGAGGAGGAGGAGGAGGAGGAGGAGAGGGGAAAAAATAACAAGCTATATAGAGTGGAGAAGAAAGTAAGGAAGAAAAAATGAGAGGAGAGGGGAGGAAGGAAGAAGGAGAATCGAACGATATCCCGAACGACGACGGTACGCCGCGACGATAGTTATGAATCGGCGCACAATGCGAGCGGGTTATCGGGTACGCGAAATTATCGCTTCGGGGACGCGAACAAATTGGCCGGCCGATATTTATAAATTACACTTCGCGCTGGCCCGGCCTTTTGTATTTTCAGACGGCCGCGCTCGCTCGACGATTTTGTTATTTATTAACGGCGATGGCGCCGTAAATCGTCGAGTTTATCGCGCCCCCATAAATTTCGCCCCTTATTACGATCGATCGGAGGCTTTTAAGTACGCGAGGAATTCGAACGGGTTTTAACATAGGTGGTCGTCTCCTTCCCGACCTTTTCATTTTCACCTGTCCTCCACCGTGTTGGCCTTTCCTCTCTCTCTCTCTCTCTCTCTCTGTCTTTTCGTTTCGAATTGAAATCCTGTCTATGGTTGTTTTTATATTTTAATCACGATCATTTACGTGCAAAATAAAATAGATTGTTAATTCGATTTATGTTTTAGGGAAAAGTAAGTTTTACATCGTGTGAAATAATAATTGTGATACGATAATTGATTAAAATTAATTGATTTAGATAAGTATTTATATAACAACAGTTTACGTGTGACAATTTTTCACGATTTATATCAATAATAGACGTTCATACTGCAAAAATATCTGGACTTTCGTTTATTCAGCCCAAAAATCGTACAAATGAAAATGAAACGGAGAATAGGATAATAATAATGTGAACAATGGTGGTCACTAGTGGATATTATTACGAAATGAGATGTTTAAAGGATGTAATTTATTCTATTTACGTATCGTGATACGTGCCCACCTCGTGCGGCACCCCTAAAATTAAGTCAACTCGTTGCTACTCGGGAATAACAAATTTTTTCGTTTTTGAAAATTCTCTTTTCAAAAATTCCAACCAACCAAAAATAAATATCCTCGTTTTGGAAAAAGGAAAATTGGAAAATCGGCAAGGGCCTCGTTTCTCACGAATCGAACCCTTCGAATAAATCTCCCGTCGAATTTTTCATAAAGAAAAAAAAATTCCACCCAACGTTTCCTTCACGCTTCCATCGACGTCCGTTCAATCTCGCCGACGTAATAGTCAACTGCATCCCCCTTTCGCGCGCCTTATGTGCAAGCATCCTGAGTTTCTGGACACCTTGTGCACGCGAGGCTCGGGCCACATGTCTAACGAAGTTCAATGACCAAAGTTACTACTGCACGCCGTTGCGTAGCGGCGTCATGAAGCACAATGCAGCGCAATTTTCGCCGAATGTGCAATTGCGCCAGGTGCATACGGTCGCAGAAAGCATCCTGGAACGTGGCGATTTGGCCGCAGGAGAGGAAATTCATTACGCGGCGGAAAGGGGTGGGAAACGACGCCTCGAGTTCCGAGTCGATAAACGAAAAAAAAAAAAAAAGAGAGAGAAATGGAGAGCAGTTGCGTAAATAAACTTGGATTGGATGATTTTTATGACGAAGATTCATCGATGCGCTGCGAAAATTCTATTATTGAGTTGGTTATTTATTTTACGTGCCAAATATATTTTTTTCTTCTTTTTTTCTTAACGAACGCATGCACGACTTTGAAGCATTTTGACGTGGTAATATATACGTAATGGATATCGAGATTAACGAATCATTACTATGAGGATCTAAAATGGAAGATGAAGATAAATTTTTGGTGATGTTATATCGTTAAAGAAAAGAATAGGCGAGATGTATATGAGGAAGATGTATCACGGTGTGTAAAATCAAACGTGTATTAATAATAAATTAATAATAAAATTATCCATGGATATTTTGCGAAAATCGTATGTGATAAAATGATAATTATTTGTTTCTGAGTCGCGTATCTCTCTGTATTTTGTAAAAATCAATTGATGAAACTCACTTATGGAAATAAATTTACACGAACAAAATTTAGCTTTATGAAATGAATATATCGAAGGAACGTGCAGCATTCATTAATTTATCAAAGCTTCAAATAATATTGAAAGCTTTTTTTTTTTATAACGCAACACTCTTAAAAATACAAATAAATCGAAATAAATTTATCCGGTCTAAAGGATATTAAAAATATTCATATTTGCTCATATTCACTCTATCTGTATCATGATACAAATGTACATTGAATTTTTATAATAAAAAAAAAATATATATATATATATTGCTCTATAGCTAGCCTTTTATTTTTATTCAAAAAAAGGTTATCTACAATTTATACAAATAACCGGTTTTTCCTTATCTTTGTTTTTAATTCTTCGAAACGAATAGTCACGAAGAACCGTTTTTCAATAATGGCGGTTCAACGTTGTAAAAACTTATACACGGACACGATAAAGTGCATAAAACTTTAATCCTGTTTCCGAGCTAACAAGTAGATCGTTTCGCACAAATGCGACGAAATATGTTTCGTTTCTTTTGTCACGATGAAATTTCTTTCGAGAGATAGTTTCTCGGACTAGTCTCTTCTTTTATATCAATGGGACGACAATTTTCGCAGAAAAGATCGTCGAATTAATTGTCAGCCGTTAAAATTTTCTCCTTATAATTTTCCACGTATCATCTTTATCACGTCTCGTGAAAAATTTAAGAATAATCAATGGTCCCATTTCTTACTTTATTGCTGTGCAGTTATCAGTTAAGTAGAAATTGATAGAAACGAATATCAATTATAACGAAATTAAGATAAACGTTGACCCATCAATTCTGCGATGAATAATAAATAAGCTATGATTTGAGAAGATCGGTCAGAGTAAATAGGAGAAAAAGAGGCTATTGAAAATTAATTATTAATCCTATTTGAGCACGCGAGCGGATAAACAGTGATAAATATCTAAACATTCAGATAATACAAATAAATGAATAATTTAATAACGATAAAACCCTTAATTATTCCCTTAGTTATGTGAAATTTCTTTTTACGAGCGAATAAAAATCATATCGATCGTAAATCATCTCTAACCGAAGAATAATACAAATTAAATATAATACAAGAGAACTTATCATCGAAAGATAATCGTATTATAACACTGGAAAAGAAAAAAAAGAATTTTCACAGAAACATCAGAATAATATATCAAAAAAGAATAACAATTCTCACAAAAATATTTACAAAAATTACCTGAAACAATGATTAATTCTTGTACATTGCATTACAGCAAAATAATTCAACGAAAATAATTCAGAACACTATGAGATAAGGAATTTTTCTTTAAATCTTTCAAAAATGTTAATTTCTTCATAATTCGGGGCAATCGATTGATTCGATGGATATGTTTTTCTCGAGTTAATGGAGCGCGCCCGGAAATCGGGGGTGGAAATCCCGCGAAGGAAAATGGCGCGCGCGATCCAGGGTGTTTCGCGTATTCGGGGTGAGAATAGTGGGCCGTGTGTAGGAGCACTTGGGCCGAGGGATGGATATTTTTTTCATTCGTCGTCCAATCGGCACGCCATGGGAGAAAGATGGCGTTCGGCTATAATTTATGCACCCCACCTTCACGTGCGTGATTTTTGCTGGGGCTGTACGCGTCGCATGGAAAAACGGGCAGATGCTGTGTGCCATCGAAACTTTTCGAAATGCCGAACCGTTTCGAATGTCACATCGAATTGAAATTAAAAAAAAAAAAAAAAAAAAAAAAAACAAAGAAAAGAGAGAGAAAGAGAAAGAAGAGAAGAAAGAAAATAAATAGAAAGGAGAGATGAAAAGAGAATGGATGGGTCACGTGTGGAAATGTGGAGAAAAAAGTGTCGGGAAAAAAAAGAGGTTCCAAATAAAGGTTCCGATTGAAAGGATTTCATAGTTGAAAAACATTTATTTTGATTAAATTTTTTTAAAGAATTGGTTTCAAAAAAAAAAAATGCATTAAATTTAATGAGAGTTTGAAAATAAAATTTGTATTATTTCATCGTGGTAAAATTGTTTTTAATATATAACGAAAACACAATATTTAATTTTAACATATAATGATTCTTTTTAAACATTAAATCCAACGATACAAATATTGTGATCGAAATTTCAATACGAACTTCATTAGATAAATTATATTCTTCGCTCTCTGCTTGTTTAATAAAAATACAAGTGACCTATCGGATGATTCAGAACCACTTCGGATAACGAAAACATATCAATACATTACGATAGAGGAAAAAGTGGTTTGAATTGGGTTAGTACTCGAGTTTATCAATTCTTCAGCGTATCCAAGCCTAACGAAAAATTGTCAAGATGTCTAGGTCATCATCCGCAATCTCTTCGCAAATAATACTCTTATCTCGCTTTCGAGAACTGCTTCAGTTTCGATCTTCCAAAAAAAAAAAAATCTTTATCTTAACGAAATTTAAAAAAAATCCATCATCAAAATGCATTTTCATTTAAATCATATATATAATAAAACTTTAATTATATTTTATTATTACCACTTTTAATATCGATATTGTTAACATAATACAAATAATAAATGAAAATTGATCCAACCAGCAATATAATAATCTCGAATAATAAACAAGAGTTACCGAGAAAAATTCCAACGTCCCCCAAAATAAACCTAACCGCATAAGATAAACTTTGAATAGGTGACTCCGATCGAACAAGAACAAGCGGAGGGAAGGGGGGCAAAAAAAAAACTCCCGGAACCTCCTTCCCGCGCCCCCCAAATGCAAATATCCATCTGGAGCCCATTGGCGACAATTTGTCGAGGAAACCGTACGTGTCTCGCCGTGAAAAATATCATCGCGACCGACGCATGCTAATTCAACGACCAGGGACCAGAATCCTCTCTCTCTCTCTCTCTCTCTGGGAGATGTCTTATCTCTCGATGGGGGTTGTAACGCAGTTAACCAGCGTTAAGAGGAAGAAGAAACGAAAAAAAAGGAGGAAGGAGGGAAAGAGGAAGAAAGAAATAAGAGCGAACGTGGGGATGAGCCAGAGGCAGAGATGCCTAATAATCACCCTTGTACCGTGCCCCATTCGCCGCCTCCTCCAAGACAGTTGGGCTCTCTATTTAATCTCGAAGTGACAAATGGCCGTGGCACTGATTCGCTGAGTCAAAGATAATCCTGTCACCGCATGCAAACATCGATCCGGGATCCAATATCGGTTCGAGACGTTCTTCCACCCCCTGTTGATTGTACGTATACGTGTAAAACGGGCGGAACCAATTTAAAAAGCTGTGGGGAAAAGGTTTCTTTATTTTTTTTCTCTCTCTTTTTTTTCTTTTTTTTTTTTTTTTTAATATATATATATATATATAGGTATGTGTGTATAACGTTTTTTTACTGGTCGATTTTTCCGATCGATGAAGGAGATTTTTGTTGTTACAGCGGATACTCGAAATCGTGAGATAGAGCCTCTATCTGACGTTCGTCAATATTGATCGACCCGACCAGTGATAAGTGTATACGCCGGCCATGGGGGGATGGATAGATCGTTGCTGTTATCGTTAATCGGAGAAAAATATCGGCTTATCGACTAAGCGCGAATCGTCAATACGTTTATCTGTTGCCCGCCTCTTCGCGCGGAAATATTGATTTCGCGGCAATTTATTCGGTCTCTTCTCTTGCGAATTTTTTCTTCGATTCTTTTTTTCCTGAAGAAAAAATCGATCGGTTGAAATTTTCTTTTTTTTTTTTTTTTTTTAATAAGATAGGATTTTGAATCTTTTTCTCAGCTTTTAAATTCTTAAATCTTTTAACTCGATTCAATGCAATCTTCTGATTCTTATTTTTGATTAATTTTTTTTTTAATTCTTTTAAATTACACGTCTGCGTAAGATATGGATCTTCGTTTGGATAGCATCGATTTTTATGTTTCGAATCGAATGTTGATTAATAATTTCAAGGATTGGGGAAAAGAAAAATCAATTTGGAGTAAAATTTCAAAAATTGTACGGCATATCGATGTTACGCTCTCTCAGCCTCTTCTTAGAAATCTGTCTCGTAAATATTTACATTTCGTATTATTTACTTCAATAACCACACACGCAGCTCCAAAATATTTTCGTTTTAAATTTCTTCTCATAAAAACAGTTCCTTCGACGGACTAGAAATAGCCGGTATAACCATGCATTTTTATTACACTTTTCAAAATATTTATATAATCCGTCATACACCATTCAAAATATTTTCAGTTAAATCCATACTACCTACTTATGTTTCAAAAAAAAAAAAAAAAAAAAAACAGAAAGAAAAGAGAAAAAATAGTTCCGATATTTTTTTTTATCCGCAATACTACGTTTATACGATCAATTCCCGAATAAATGACCGAGAATCGTTGACTAATATAAATATAAATATATTTTGCAAAACGTATATAATTTAGACGATTCGTTCTTTTTATTCCTGCGTTAAATAAATCGGTTAATGAAACGATCGGCTCGATGCGCAAAATGCTTCGATTTCGTGGTGCTCGCGTAAAAGTGGTGGGTCATATGGTGCACAGTCAGGTGACGCGACGAATCGATAATTAATCGGTAATTATTAATCGTGACGGTTTCATCTTTGAATTTCTCACACCTTCGAAGCACTATCGAACGACTCGACGAAAATAATCCGAGTCTACTTTCGGATCGTATTCATATTCATCCGATCAATCCAATGATTCTTATTCGTTTTCGATGAAGAAGAACGAAAAAAAAAAAATTGCGTTATTATTATTTGAAAAATTGGGAAATAAAAAAAAAGAAAGAAAAAAGGTTCGTTATCCTCTCGTTGGAACGAAACTCGGATTCGCGTATGCGGTTGCTAACCGAGAAACTTCAGCATCACTATTTTTAGACATACATATTCCACCGATACCGATTCCAATTTTTTTTCTCCTTCTCTTTTCTTCAAATCGTATTTGCACGAGTCTTTCTCTCGAGACGCTTTATTTTTAATGCAAATCTCTTCGAGATATCCGTTTTCAAAACAAGATTTTAGATTATTCGATTAGCGCGAAGACTAAGCGAGTTCTCTAGATTATCGAACTGTCGAGTACTGTACCAAGACTTTCAAAAAAAAATCAACGATCAGTGTCACTTCGATCTCTCTAAATTTTTCTTTCTGTCAATTTTATCAATCACGTATCAACGTTCACGGGTTAGTTTCATTTTTTAAACCGATCGTTTCGCTCATTTAAAAATAATAAATCAAATTGAGATGGTCGAATTCTTATTATATCTCTCAATTTAAATTTTTCACATTTATTTCATCGATTTCGAAACTTCTTTTACCACCGATATTAAACACAGCACAGCTCAATCATTTTACTCAACTATATTCAACCAGACACGTATATACAACAAATATTAAATTCACGTAATCGTTTCAACGTAAATCTCCAATCAACTATCCATCAACTATCCTCTTTTTACTACGCTTCAATTCTCATTAAGAGCAAAAAAGAAGAAAAATAATAAATTCAACGAACATCGATTCTTCAGAACTCGGTTCCAAGAACTGTTCGGGAGGATTAATTGGAAGGAAATCGCAACGCGACTTCCAATCAAGGTGAGCCGATTCGTTCGCGGGAAAAGTCGAGGTTTTTCGAAAACGTGACTTACTTCGACAAAATCAGCATCCTGGAGTTGGTCGTCTGGCCGAGCGATCGCTGATAAATCCCCGGTGCTTATCGGTGCCTTCTCTGACTGCGTCCGCTGGTACTTTTCCATCATCGATCCCCAACATCAAGCATCGCCTCGTCTCGATCACTTCCCGCACCACGTACAGTTACATTTATACGTATAATATATATCTATATATGTAAATATATATATATATGTATATATATATATATATATATATTTTATATATATACACACACAAAATTCGACGATCTTTCGGCAAGTCCAAGAGCACGGTATGAAGTTCCTACTTTCTGAACACTACGTAGGAACTCTATACCTCGCTGCTGGATCTCTACCATATATGAGTACGTGCATGCATCGTACCGTTTCGAAGGATTCGTATTTTTCTCCCCTGTCGACACCCCTAACCTCCATTCCCCCGTGTTCCTCCACTTCTTCGACGCACTGTAGATCTCTTCTCACTTCGATTCACTTAATTTTCTCTCTCTTCTTTTTCTTCTTCTTCTTCTTCTTTTTGAACACATTGAACATTTTTCAGATCACACGTCTTTCTTCTTTTTTTTCACTTCAGAGAAATTCGATCGTGCTCCCGATTATCACAGTGAACCGTCGCGAACCACCGAACAACTTTCGTTCAACACTCGTTCTTTTTTGTTTTTTTTTTTTTTACTATTAATAATTATTTATTTTTATCCGCACTTCTTTCTTTATACAAATAATAATCGAAACGAGAACTTTTATTAACACTTCTTTTTATTAAAATTTAAATTAAAATTAAAACAGTTAGCAAGAGTTTCTTCCCATCTTCGACGATGCTATCGTACTACACGATACCGTATCCAATCGAGGACCGATAATAAACCGATTTTTTTCTTTTACTCGATCGTTCGACACGTGTTCCACGAATCACGACCCGCAATAACGATGGATAATAATTTTCAATAACGAACGGCCGGAAAACGAATTCGATCGATCGTGATTGAGGGGGGATTTTGAGGAATCTGGAAATGGAGAAAAGAAAAAAGAGAGAGAGAGGTGGAATGTACGAGGGAATCGAGTCGAAACCGAAATTATCGAAACCCGCTCGCCACGAAGGCCCGCGAAGCACTGAAGAGTCTCGAGGGGCACCGGATAGAAACACACACGGCGAAGACACACACGGCCCTCTGATTTCCCCTCCTTCTTCCGAGTCCACCGGCGACACTGACGCCCCTGGCGGTGAAGAATGACACGATGTCCGAGAGGAAGAAGACGAAGAAGACGTCGAGGAAAGGGAGACGGGACAGGAAGGAGAGACGGCGTGGATCGGCGGTGATCGGGATCGAGCGTGATCGAGATCGTGCTGCTACCTATAGTAGAGACACGTCTTTTCTCTCTCTCTCTCTCTTTCTTTTCATTTTTTATTTTCACTTCGAACGAATTGGTAGCGTGCGGAAAGAACAGTTTTTGGGAATAGTTTTGCAATCGAATGATATTGGTGCATAAGCTTTTCTTTCGTAGTTTTTGTAACAGTGAAATTGAAATGTCGATGAATATTTTTGATTTGTTTTTGGATACGTTAAACGAAAGTAGATTTTCTTTTTCTTTTTAGTTATTTGGAAAATCAGTATAAAAATTGGGAAATTGATAAAGAAAATGATATTTTTACTCACAATAATTATTGACGTTTCACAGTGAAGAATTCTTCGTTTCGAAGAATCATCGAAATTTGCCTTCGTTGTTTCTCTTTCAAAATAATAAGAATCACAGAACCGTTTCATTTCCATTTTACATTCTATATCACTGATTTAATCGGTGTATAACTTCGAGCGAAACGATAAAATATAAAACTTAAAAGAGACATTTGAAAAAAAAGGAACGCGTTTCTTAAATGTCGGAATAACGATACACGTGTCGCTCGGTTAATCCTTTCATGACCATTTCAAGGAAACAAGGAACAATATAACGCTTTTAATGTACGAGAAGAATTAAAAAAAAGAAAAAAAAGAAAGAGAAACGAAGAAATGCACGGATCCTCGAAAATCGAAGTAATAATACGGTTATTATATCATCGTGACGGGATAAATCGCGTGGCGCACCTTCGATGAACCCGAGGAAGAGGAGGCGGTGCACAATAGACGATCCGGCGTTCAAAGGAAAATCGAGTCAATTGAGCGATTCGATTACCGGACGATTAATAGTACAGGCCGTCGGTTGCCTCGCACTTAAATGCATTAGCCCGATCAACGTGATCACCAGTGAATCAGTCGAATGATATCACTGTTGTTGGACGATTAGAATTTACATAAAATCGTTTCATTTATCGCCGTGCGAGGCGCGCCGTCGCGTCGCACGTGTCCGTCACGGTCTTTTCTTTGTCTTCTTTTTTTTTTTTTTTCTTTTTACTTTGCATTAAAAATGATATCAATACGTGAAAAATGAAAAAAAAAAATAGAGGATATCGAGAAAATTATTATTATTACGGATCAAACTCGTCGTTGCTATTTTTAACCAGATTTTTCATAGATACGATCCAACGAGTGAATTATCGACATTGATTTTTGTCCATTGACGCATGCTGTTCCATGCTATGCTTCTTGAAAAAATTATTTCAAGGCTGTGGATTTTAATCTCTTTTGAAACAAAGGTTTTTTTCTCTCCTCCTTATTTTCGAGAATTCGTAGAATGGATAAGGAATTATTCATTTTCTTCTTTTTATTGTTTTCTCGAGTGAGGCCAATAGGAGAATCGACGGTGTTCGGTTAATTATTCAAAGCAGTTGGCGGCAATGGACTCCCGCTGAACCAATCGAGTCAAACAGAATGCAGATTGACTGCATTCCTTCTAGCGAGGAAAGATTAACGTTTTCTTCACCTTCGACAAGTATTATTACCGAAAATATATGGAACGAGTTTCTATTTTGTTTCTTGAAACTGTTCATTGTAAAAAACATTGACTATTCCATTACCTAGAAAATTATTTCAATTATAATTACTCTCCATGTATCAACATTCTTTTTTTTTTTTTTTTTGGATATCTCTATCTCAAAATAACCTCAACAAAAAGACCTCAAAATCTTTTCCCGAAAAATTATCTTTCCTCGGAAACAACACCAATTTCATGAGATATTCACGATCAAAGTCTTCGTCTCGTCTTCGAAGGCTGCCCTCCCCTCCAAAATGCAGCGGCCTAACAAACACGTCAAACAGATGTCTAACAGTCGCGCTTGCATAAGGAACACGCATCTGAAAACGGAGGAACCACGAAACGCCTCGGCCATGTGTGGAATCGGCTTTAACTCGAAGCTTGCACGTGCTCTCGAAAGTGCTGCACCGTCCCTCTTCCGCAGTTCTCCGCGATCCGTGGGAACTTTTTCTTTTTCCTTCCTTCGAGAAAACTCGACTCATTACCAGAAACCCCTCCTCCTCTCATTCTTCACGAATCGCTCGCAGTTAGAATCGACTCGATCATGACGAAAGATCATCGAACCGAGCGCCATCTATCGGTCTCGCTTAACTACCTACCACTGATAAAGAAGTCGAGGATCCTTAAAAAAAAAAAAAAAAAAAAAAAAAAATAGTCGTAAAATGCTCGAGAAGAAGAGCTAGAGAAATTGTTCGTCTCTATTGTCGTTCAGATAACGTTAACGGGATGTTACACCAATAATGTTAGTTTAAAAGGTCATTCAATGGGAATAACAAGTCTGTTGGGTAAGCGCGAGGAATTCAAAATCGTGATTGGACGGACGTGTTTCTCTCTGGCCTTATACGGATTCACGCCTACGCGTGACTAGAGAGACTAGAGAGAGGTCCTAGCGAGAAATTTTGTAACCTCGATCGCACTAACGCAAAAACCAACCTGTTGTACCCGAATTAAGAATTATTATCAATTGGCCTAAAAATCTTTGACGAAGCTAACTGATCTCGATCCGTTTTCTTCGAATCTTTGAAATATTTTTCTTTTTCTCCACTTGTTCTTCTGAAATTTAACACGGCGGCCAATCTTTTCGACCAAATTTGTCAGAGAAAAAAATATATATCTCGTCGAGAGACATTTTACATAAGCTATATGATAGAAATTCGATTGGAATACATCGAATGAATCTTGTACGGAGTTTTGCAAGAAGTGGGTGCAAAGTTCTCTCCTCGCTGCGAGAGAGGAGAAAAATCGACACACAGTTCGTGTCTCCCGATATAGACGAGGATGCGGATAATCTAGTCATCCCAGTGGGCGTTCCTTCCTCTTTTTCCCCCGAGCGGGCAAGAAAATCTCCAAGGATAAACACACGAGGCCTGGAAGGATAATTAACCTGGACGAAGGCACGGTTTAACGAGTCCCACGATTCAGCCGGGAGAATCACGACACACACGAGGATCGAGCCGGAGGGCAAAAAGCGGGCCGATTCGTTCGTTTGGTCGCACGTTTTTGCCTTTGTTTCCTTGCTCGGTTGGAAAATCGAGAAGAAAGAAAGAGCTGGGCGAGGCGGGTCTGAAGGCGTCGGCGATATCTCGCGAGGATCACACCTATCTCGAGCGTTAGATGCGTTATGATAGGAAGGTGTTTAACGACCGTTCGCGTAATAGGCGTCTGAATTATACGAAGTGGATGGCCGCTTCCGGGTCACGCCACCGGGCTCCCAGATTTACGAGTTAATTCTATTTTACGCGCCAAGTTTCCGACAGACACGCGCAACTGCCCAAGAAAATGAACAACCTATTGTTTGGGATGGCGAATTTTGGCGACTCGAACACGTTGTTTGATTTCGCTTGATAAAGAATGGACGACTTTTCCCCCTCTTTGTTTCCCTTATTTTTCTTTCTCGTTTCATTTCTTGCTCGTTGAAATTATGACGAATACCTCGGAAGAAAGTGATAATATGACTTATCTATTTTGTAATTAATTATTTAATTTTTCGCGATTAAAAATTACGAAAGTACGAGCAGTCGTGTAATAATGTAAGATGTATATAAATTAAACATTTGGAAAATTTTGTGATGTATTCAATTATTCTTGCTCGAAGAAAAGATAAGGAAAAAAAGAAAAGAAAGAAAAAAGAGGAAGAAAAAACGGACCGACCATTAAATTCTATCAACCAGTCATCACCCTCTTTCTTCTTCCATCTCATCCAATTTCCTCTCTATTAAAAAAAAAGTAGTAAAACACGAGGAAAACATCATCCACGAGACTGTAACGAACATCAAAAATAAAATAAGGAAGAAGAAGAAGAAGAAGATATTTATTATCAGCGAGAAAATTTTTTATCATTACTTGGATTCTAAATATTCTAAAACTAGATACTGAACATAGCAACTAATTATTCCTTCGCATTAATTATCTCCCACCCGAGGATCCAACTCGTAACCACGGAGAGGAGAAGCAACAAATTTAAAAAACAAACAAACAAACAAACAAACTTAACTTATAATCGTTAAATTCCATCGACCAATCATCACTCTCTTCCTACTTCTGTCAACCGTCGTATCTAAAACGAGAAAACGCGAGAAACGTCATCGAAGGGGCCAGTGTAAGTGTAATAATAATAATAATAAAAAAGAAGAAGAAGAAGAAGAAAAAGAAGTTGATGATGATGATGAAGAAGAACAGGAAGAATAAGAAGGAGGCGGTTGGGACCGGCAGAGGAAGGCTTGTTGGTGGGGAGGGGACAGGGAAACGGAGACCCCTCCGGAGAGATCAAGGTTGCAAAGTAACTCTGATGACGCAATCGCCTGCAGCTGCATCCGGCGACATCTAATTGCTCTCGCCTTGTCATGCCAGCGGCATTATGTATCGCGACCGGCCGATCTCTCCCTCTCTTGCGGACGAGAGAGGGCCCTCGCTTCTCCGTTACTTCTCTTCTCGCTTTGGACCAACTTTTCGCCCAATCCAACTACGATGCACGTATATTGAGAACGTATCGCGTTTTATCGCGACAATATCACGAATAAGATTACGGTAAGATGGAGTTCAATTTGTTATTGAATTTTTACGATAAAGATTCGTCGAACGATACTTACTGTAATCTTTCAGAAAAAAAAATAACGTGATTTTGTTCTATCGTTGTAATTTACGATCGGAAGATGGGGAAAGAAATATTCGAAATATCGAATCGACTGTTAATTAGAAATCTTTTAAACAAATATATCGTCCAAGAAACAAACAATTCAATTACTTATTATATCCACCTCTTCAAATATTTCGTAGCCAGAGTATCTTTCAAATTTCAATGCTTGTCCAACCACCGAACGACCACCATCCAAACAACGGATCTCTCTAAAAAATTTCTTCGTTTCGAAGAGGCGAACGTCTCCTCCCTTCCCTTAATATCTTCATCAAAGTCACGGTTAATTAGAAATCCAATTTACCGATCCAATTACACACAGGTATTGGTATTGGAAATATCTCTCTCGTGATATTTCCGCGCAGCGACGCGAATGAAAAGGAGCGAATGAAGGGGGCGGGGTGGCGGAGGGAAGAATAGGAGAGATATCGGGTCCGCTCGCGGCTACTTGAACGCGCCGCCGGCCAATAATGTTCCCCCCTCGCCTTTTTATCGCAATATCGATCCGAGATCGACACGCGGCCCCGTAACACGCTACAATTTAGAAGATGACTCGGCAAGTAAACACGGGTACTCGCGAATCATTCTCGCGTATACAGGGGGGGGGGGGCTCGTTTGCGGGTGAACGAGAGATCGGACACGAAGATTCGATCCGATCCGGCCGAGGCGGGGATCCGGAGCCGGTTTCAAGGTGAATAGCAAGGTGCTCGGCCCCCTCCCTCCCTCCCAACGAAATTGCTCCCTGTTACGAGAGGTATCGCGCCCTCGTACCTACCGACGAGGAAACGTCGGATAAGGGAAGAGGGGCCCGTGGGCAATCGCGAAATGGGACGGGATGGAATGGTAGCCGGGGGAATGTTTTCGATCATATCACCCTCGAATCGGTCCAGTTCGGCTCCTCATCGTCATTCTCGCGGAATTCGAAGTTTAACAGGTTTCGTCACTATTTCGTCACTTGAGTTGACTTATACTGTCGGATTTTATAGATTTTTTTTTACTTTTTCAAATCGTCACATGATTGGAATAATATTAGAAAAAGTAGTAAGTTTAGATAGTGTTTATTATTATTTCGAAACGTATTAAAAATTAAGCTGGGATTATTAATCAACGAGAAAGAAGCAAATTGCCCGAGTCAGTGACCTTGGAAAAAAGAAAAAAAGAAGAAATGATTCCCAATTTATTGGCAAGGCCACTCGAGCGCCCTATCAAAACGAACGACCCCCTCGAGTCTCCCACTCTTCCAAAGGCGAGAAAAGGAGGGAGGAGTGAAGCAGGAACGAGATGTACACGGGATGCACGAAACGAGCGCCCCTTGTTCGAATCGTTTTTCAACCGTGGCTCGTTCATCTCTTACGAACCAAACGCTGACATCCGCCGACGCTTCGCGGCAATCAAACTTGTCGAGGAAAACTCCTCGACAGGATGACGAGTGGTCCGAGCTTCCACGTGTCTTCCTCGAAAAATTACCAAACTTTGTATTCTATCGCACGAAATCTTTCATCGATCTTCTCGACCAGAGTAGGATCGTCTTTGAAACCAAATGTAAATCTGTATCTATATAGATACCTTTGATTAAATTCATACTTACATATCAATCTACTTACTCTTGGACTACTATTTGAAAATTTTTAACCGATTCTTCACTTTTAATTCTTTCTTCCATCTTTTTTCTCATCCGGTAAATAATTTTCTAATCCTTTCGAAGAAACCTCTTTTTATTCCAAAGAGTTATTCCATTATTCACGAAACGATCGAATTCCTTTTATACGTGCAATGTCCACGTCGACAGTAAGAGAGAATTTTAATACGAGATCGAGGACGGGCGCGTAAAAACGCCTACGTGGTCGTAAAGAGGCGTCGTTCGAAGGGAGGAAACCCTCGGCGCGGATTCCTCCGCGTTTCCTCCGCACCCTCGCGGAAATCCCGACCCCTCGCTCCCTCCCTCCCCCTGCAACTCGTCCACCACCCCCACGAAATATGGATAAGATTTCGTTTCGAGTGGCAGGCCGGTATTAGAGGCGGCCACGCTCTGCCGATGGAAACGAGCGAGCGCGACCGTGTAATCCGGAGGAGGGAAACTCTTGGGACGAGATATTATTCCGGGCTAATAAGGTGGATATTGAAAATTACTCCGTGAACTCTCTGCCTGCAACATCGTCCGTGCCCTTTCGTTTCTTTCCCTTTTTCTTCTTCTTCCTGGATTGGAAGGATGGTTCTTAAGGGGTGGATCATACCTTTCTCCTCTTTGTTCCTTGTATAAAGAGTTACAAGGGAATTTGTCGAGAATATTGAGAGATTTCGGCGGGCACGAGGTGTTGGAAGGGATGAAAAATTGGCCGAGAGTGAAGTTAATAGTGGAATGCGTAAATTGGATTTTAGAATTGGATTTCTTGTGCATACTTATGAAAATTTCGAATAAGATATGTATATTTATTCCTAAATGAACGAGTAATTTGTGATTAATTATTAATAAAATCTATGAAAGAATTAAAATCGTAATATCTGTCGATCAATTTTTTCCAACTATTGGTCAAAACTCATTCTATTAAATAATTGTAATTCTTGTCTCAAAAGAAAGAAAATAACGATTTCCAATTAATCACGCTCTTTCTCGTTGCTCAATTATTGCTCAAAAAATTCAAGGAGAAGTTTCTCCAGCTCTTTACAAACGATCTACAACTAACCCATTATTGCCTCAATTTTCTTATTGTTCTTCAACGAAAAAATTCGAATTAATCCGCAATTGATTAAATATTTTCATCAAATAAGTTACTTAAAAATCATTCTAACCAAAGATTCTCTTCTAACGTTACAACGAAACAATACGAAATAATTCCACTCTAGAAAGAATTCGAAAGTTCAATCTTGGCAAAAAAGAAAAAAAAAAATGAATAGTCTCTGCCCAAAAATAAAGACACATATCAAAACAAGCTAATCCCTCGCGAGAGAAGGCAATTTAGAACGTTACCGCAAATTGTTGCAGGGATAGACAGAAGACGAATAATATCGTAGAAAATGGAGCGCGAGCTTATCCAATTTTCCCCGCTTATAAATAGAAATGATTTGCATGGTAAAATCGGTTACGGAAGACTGGTGCTCTGTCGCAACGAGGAATTGCGAGGAATGGCAAGTTTAAACCGCGGCTCGATATCGGCCCGTTGGGAAATGGATGTTTCATTTCGCGTATTTCGGTTGTGCAACTTGGTTGCGCAACGCAGTCACTCCTCTGGCAAAATTTCGCGGCTGCGGTTGTTGCGCCGTCGCGGTTTCCATTCAACCATCGGGCCCGGAATCAGGCGAGAAAGGGCCGCGAATGAAATTACGAATGCGCGATGATGTCACGCGAATATATTTTCACCGAGATATAATTTTGCCCGGTCAGCCGCCGGAAGAAAAATCGCTTTCGCGCCGATTTTGCAACCAGACGGAATCCATGAATCATACTTCCGCCCGTCTGAGTCACACTTTCGAAGGATTACCACGATGAACCACTAACGAGAAACATTTAATAAAGAATATACACGAGAGAAGATACCACGAAGAAGACCTAATGAGCTTCTTCCGCTACGTGGTTTCCTTTATTTCTTGAAACGCTGCAGGAAACTTTAGATCTTTTTTCCTCTTTTTCTCCCTTTTTTTGAAATCGCGCGATAACGTGCGCTCGTGCATTTAAATGAATCCGCGATTCGATCGGGAGTTCGAGTTCGTGTTAATACGTGCGAATACGCGTGAATCGATATTAAAAAAAAAAAAAAAAAAATTCTTATTTTTGAAAAAACTATTCCTCGAAAATAAATAAACCCAGACTTTATTTTACAATTGTAATTCTAATGTTGTTGTCGTCTCGGACGTTGTGTAATAATACTTTACAATTTTTATGCGAATCGAGAACAAATAGCGCAAGGGTCAATTATTCGTATCGATGCTTTAATTCTGAGAATTCTTCACGCTCACACATGCAGACACAAGATAAAGGAAACATGGCGCGGGTTAAAAATAGCAGACACGCGCATTATCGGCAAACCAGAAACGGATAACGCGAAACTCATTATCGTGCAATCGTATTGAAAAAAGAGGGAGGGGAGAGGAGGAAAGAAGAAGGAGGAGATCATCGATATAAAAATATTTCGGGCGAATAACAAGCCAAAATCGATACATCGTGTTTTCGATATGTTGCAATTTTTTAATTCTTCTTAATTCGCGGAGAGAGGTTATCCGGAACCAGAGGCCACGAGGCATATAATCGAACGTAACGAAAAAATGACGTAACGGCGAAACGATATCCGCGTCCGTAAACGCGACTCGATGATTATCGTTATCGGATGACAGTGTATCTCGTATGACGGCATCGAATCCTTCGAATTGCATCTTCGACGCAAAAGAAAGAAAGAACGTCGATCGAAAGAATCGGCAAGATGGAGGCCGCCGCCCGTGACCCGTTAAACTTCGAACCCTTCGATCCGACCTTTTCGAAAACCGTAGGGGAAGGCTACGTGGTGGAGGGAGGGAAAGGGCGCGTTGATACAGGGATGCGGGGTCGTACGAAGCGAAAAGTGGGATGAAAACCCCTCGAAATCGAATCAATTAAGCCACGTGCAACCCCACCCTCTCCTTCGTTGCATCGGTGATTGGATCGGTGGAAAGATTCTCCTCCAAAATGGAGGAAATCAACGTTCAATCGTTTTCGATCCGGATTGATTTTCGATAAGATAAGATATGCACGATTTGAAGAATTTGAACTGAGAATTATTTACTCACGATCGAAACGATCGGTTACTCGGTTTTCAGAGAGAATTGAAATTAACTTTCCGTGAATTTAAGTTCACCGTGCTACGTAATTAGTTTATCCCTGTTCGGATAATAATTTCGTTATACAAATTATATCATCAACGTTTATATTTTATTATTCTTTCTTTGTTATCCGGATGAATTGTCGGCGGTGATATATTATTAGGTTTTTTTTTTTTTTAATTATAAAAATGACCACTGGACATCACGGTTCACGTCACTATTATTATTATCAATTGAAATAGACAGAAGAAAACCTCCCTGACCTTTCTCTCCAAACTATAAATACCACTTACGTCAGCACGTGTCGTTAATATGTTAATTACCAACTAATTTGCACGTATCTTCCACGGGGAATATACTCGTATTTTACTTATCGAATTAGAGATACTCGATACAAGATCGATCGCAGATTAAATTAATCTTAATATTATCGTATTGAAAATACAATTCTCTATTCAAAACTAACTTCCAAAAAAAGAAAAAAAAAAGAGAGAGATTCGTCCAATTTCAAACAACAAATTAACCAAACAAAAAAAAAAAAAAAAAAAAAAAAGAAATTCACGGGGAACTCGTCAAAGACATCCCTCCACCCGAATCCATCATCCGAAAATATCGAAAAAAATAACTTGCCGGACGAGCAATCTAACTTCGTTCCAATTCGCGCCTATGCACCACCCCCTGCCTTCCTTCCCTTTGGAACGAAATCAAAAGGACGGTCGCAATCGGGCAGGATTGGATCGAGAAAAAGGAAAGCGAGGCGAGAGAGCGAGGGGGTGAGGCGGAAGGGGTGAAATCGCACGCGTGACGGCTCGCCCGTTATATTTGCGGGCGGGAAATCGGGAGAAGTGGGGCGCGGGAAATTTCCAATAAAGGGAAATCCAACATTGGGTGCCGGCCGGGTGCGCGTCAGGCGGCCCAATAACAAAGCAATAACTATCGACGATGCGCGCACTGCCATTATACGTGTCTACCGGCATCCACGTAAACGTGGCTACGTGACGGTGTGGCCGATGCAATTGCATCCTCCACCCTTCCCCCCCTCGTCGAATGGTCCGTGCGACACATCGTGCCCGCACGGTGCGCCCATCTCTTTTCTTCCATCCGCTATCATCCGCTCTCTCTCTCTCTCTCTCTCTATCTATCTATCTATCTATCTATCTATCTCTGTCTATCTTGTCGGTGTTGGTCGCGCGACGACACATACATACATATTCTATTATGAATATTTAAGTTGGAATCGGTTACGCGAGTATTCCTCATTTAACGTGTTATTAACGAATATTTTTTTTTAATGGTAATTTGTTCAGAGGAGAGGAAAAATTATTTAAAATTGTCTGATCCTTTAGATTTAATAAGATCGGTATATTAAAATATAACATCAATTTCGTTCGGAAAATTTCATAATTATAGATAATTTCGTCTTTGAAATGGAAGAGGTGATCGATATGAGAATCATGAAATGATTCAGAAAAATGCAGCGGATAGTCGAAAACACGGGCACGTAGAAATGTGGATCGGTTTCGAGGACACGCGTAAAAACCGACGTCCAAATTTCAATGCGAGATCGCCAAAGCTGGAACATCCGGCTCGATAGGTTTACAGCGTTGGCCGCGATCGTACGGTTTATCGCGTGCGGAAATGGAATTGTTACAGGGCGCTTTACACGCCCACCCATCGACTGCCTAACCCCAATTTTTTTTTCTCTCTCCCCCTCTTTTTTTTTTTTTTTTTTCATCTCGGCACTCGTTTTTTCCCGTGAATTGACCGCACGAGGTGTCTCACGCCGATGAATGGCGCGTACGCGAGGCAATGAGCGGAATTGTAATCCGTCGAGAGGGTGAGAGTGACACTGTTTTCGGGGATTTTTTTCCCGCGAAGAGAAATTTGTTTCTTTGAGTGGAACGATTCGAAGTATTTGATTCAATGAGTCAATATTTCTCGTACAGAAATATTCCAGTTAATGAACGAAGAGAAAAAATTTGCAGATAAAACAAGCAATTTCCGATAAGTTTTTTAAAGAAAAATCGATCTATTGTAGGCTGTTGTTTTATTCTGTAGATAATTGAGAGGTCAGTGAAAAATAGACACGTGTCATATATATCAAACTTCGAATCTCTCAAATTTAATCTTTCACGAAATTCTTTCGATCCTTTAATTTCAATTAAATAAAAATTTACACATTGGAAATTTTTCTCAAATCTCAATCATTAATGTGTCTTCTAGAAGATAACGAATGACCATGGAATCTTATACATGAAATAAAGAGTGTCGCGAAAGAAGGGACAACGATGGGTAGTTTCGTCAGAGGCGAAGAAGAAACAAATAATTTCCGGTCCCTCTGGCGTCGAAACCCCATAACGCCCGCCCATTAGGCCCATCACGCGAACAATCGTCGGGGCTTCGAAGCGACCTTCGTCGTTTATTTAATTATTGATTGCACCTTCCTACGCATCCCCTATTCGGCTTGTTGTTATGACAGCCTCAAGAGTGGTCTTTGAAAAGCGAGATTAAACCGCGTCACTGGCACGACCGACTCTCTTCGATAGAGATCGTTACTTGTCCAATCGACAATACTTGAAGATTAGTGTCAACGAAAAATTCACGGACAAGTCGGCGGCAACAATAGAAATATAGCGGGAATAATTATCGTACCATAGCGACGATGAAAAAATTCTTTGAAATCGTCTTAAATTAATTTAATAATCGGATAAATGATTATTTTATTTGGAGCAATTACTGTTCTGTGAATTAATTAAAAGTAGACTGTAGACTTTTTTGTCGGAATTACGCGATAAGAAAATGTTCTTATCAGAAAAAGAACGTAGAAAAAAGTTGAGGAAAAAAATGTAGATAACAATATACTTTTTATTGTAGAATTTTTAAAATTGCTATTCTAAATTATCACATCTTCCGGTATTCCTTGAAATTCCTTGAAATCAACCACTTCGCGATTTCATCTATTAATACGCGTTATAATTAGGCAAATGCTCTCTGAATCTTCTCTCCCTTTATCCATTTGCGTATACGTACAAATGTCGGTTCTCGTGATATTGAATATTTCAAACGATCGCTGCCATTCACACCGTCGAAAGACGTCACGTTTAACGTAAAACCTTCCACGAAGCGTCTGTCAATCTCTTCACGAGTCCTTACCAACGAGCAACCCTCGTTGCCAAGTGAAAGGTGCTTCGAGATGAAATAAGGGATCCCATCGAGACAAATTTCTGTCCACGATTGATCCGATGATATTTCCCAAAAGGATATTTTCCTTTCATTTAATTTTGAGTTTACAGTACATGATAATTGTAGTATTAAAAATTAGTAATTAAAAATTAGGAATTATTGAGTTCTAATTAACTTCGAATTTCGATACGATCATCGTCCCAAATAACCTTCCCCAAAATTAATTATTTCATTGGAAACACATCTACCGCAAAAATAAGTCAAAATTCTAATCTCACTGTTCATCTCACATCCGTGAAAAATTCCTCGAGCACGGCGAGTCCAAAATCATCCGCAATCCGAGCGAACCAAGTCCTTGGATGTCACGCCACGAGCCGAAACCCTCGAAAATCTTTCGATCTGTCGTCGACGTGCCCTCTGACAATCCCGAAACCATCCCCGTGCCATCCATCTATCCGTCGCATAATAACCCCCCGACCGGGGGTTAAACCGGGAAATTCGTGCCTCCCAATCACGAAAAAGGGTCGAGGGTGAGGCCGCGAGGAAGAATGGCACACGCGAAGGAGGTGGGGTGAGGTGAACGGTGTTTTTCGGCAGAGTAAACCGGGGCGGTCTGTTGGGGGTGCATCGGCACACGCGGCATTTATGCGAGAATAAAAGAGGCCACCCTCGCCGCCGCCTCGTAGCGCCATTTTTATCGTGTGCACCACGCCCGTAACCAAGCCCAACCCTCGGTCAATCGTCCTGCTTGGATGATCGTGCGCGAGACTGATCCTCGTTTAACCTGGATGCGTACAAACAGCGGAACGCTGCTTTTGATTTTATCCTCCCTATTTTTTTCCAACCTCTCTCTCTCTCTCTCTCTCTCTCTTTTGCTCGATTCGTTTGTTCGCCGTGTTTTCTCCTTTTTTGGGAACAGTATTAAGGTTTTGTTTCCTAGAGAAGGAAATTGGACTGAAATTTTCCGGAACAACGAGGCTGCCTCCTTTGTTTCCGATACGGTCGATCGCCGCTATAGCTCGACGATTAAACGCGATGGATCCTTGACTTTGATAGAGTTAGAGGGGCGATACAGATGAGAATTCTTTTTTTTTTTTTCTTTTTTTCTTTTATCTTTAGACATTTTTTATTCTTTTCGAGTCGGGGAAGGGTTTTATTTTCTTTACTTTGGTGATTGTAAGAAGAAGAAGAAGGATTTCTTCTCTTTTGTTTTTGATAAATTTTGATTAAGTTGATTGAATTTTTATGTAATTTTTATGTAAAAAAAAATTAAGTAGAAAGAACGAGGATGATACGAGGTTCTTTGGATTTACATATCCTCGATTTGGTTCGATGTTTGTAATCGATGTTTCGCGCTAAACACTTTTGATACGAATCTTACTGAAATCTTCGTTCTCGCGAACACGAGGGGTACATATGGGATGGGTTCCCGTAACAGGATCCAGGTCGTTACGAAAGGGGGCTGGCATCCCTCTATTAGCATATTATAGTGGTAGCGCGGCAGCACAGTAGGCAATAAAGTATACAAGTAACAGTCAGCACCCGTAATCCCTTCGATAGGGTATGACAGAACGATAATTTGAACGTGCAAATCGTTTGTTTCCCTCGTGGAAGGTTCTAAGCTTAAATTCCAAGCTAATACTCTTTCTCTCTTTTTCTTTTTTTTCATTTTTTATTTTTAAAACGAGTAAAGATTTGATACTTTGATTATTCTTCCTTGAGATTGAAATTAATTATATTAATTTGAAATATTTCATTAGGATTAGGATCATAAATTATTCGGATCGAATCGAATTGGAAATTGGAGAAAGTATAATATATAAAGAAAATTCGAATATTGTATAAATAAAATTTTCTCCAAGTATTCGATATATCAATTGTTCAATGATCAATTTAAATCGAAATAAATTTAAAATTTTCATTCAAATTTTATAGAAACACGACACTTTCCTTCTCTCAATAACTTAATACCATTATCTAAAAAAAAGAGAAAAACCAGACATCGATAATCTTAATTATCAGGTGTCGTTAAATCGTTTCAAGCTTTCCAAGTTGATACCAGATGTTCGAGAAGCGAGTAAAAATACAGATTCTGTTGGTTCAACATCGATTCACTATTCTCGTATAATCGGTGTATTCGATCGAGGTGGTTCGACGATGAAAAAAATTAATATTCACCTGGACACGGACGCAGCAACAGTTTCAGAACAGTTTACTCGTTCGATTTCGCGCGTTAACCATCCGTTCGCAGGTTCGTACGAAAAAAAAAAAATCAAAAAAAAACAAAAAAAAACAAAAAAGAAAAAAAGGAAAAAAGGAAAAAAAAGGAAAGGAAAAAAAGAAAACGAAACACGAGCTCGGTTCGGATTAGCGAGATGTGGCCGGCTATCGATCTCGTTTTTCATCCGCTTTTTGCCGGAGCAGGTTTTCGATCGGTGACGAGCAGTAGGCGCCGCAATAAATCGTAATGGTTTCGCAAAGAGGAGGGAAAAAAAAAAAAAAAAAAAGAAAGAAAAAAAAGAAAAAAAAGGTAAATTTTTATCGGACCCAACGAGAGCGCGCGCTCGTTCTTTTGCATTCTCTCTTTTCTCTTTGCACCCTCTCTCACCCTTGCTTCTTCTTCTTCTTCTTCTTCTTCTTCTTTTTCTTCTTCTTCTTCTTTTGAAAACTGGTTCTTCGCGATACGAATCGAGGGATCGTCGAACGATACAAAGTTCATTGAATCTATAAAGATTTTTTTTTCTTTTTTTCTCTTCTTTTTTTTTGATTTTCTATTCTCGAGGGACGATTAATGATAAAATAAGATTCGATATTATCTTGATAATGAGAAGATGATATAGGCTCGATGTTAAGAATTGTTAGTTTTAATCCGAGGGTAATGGATTCTCATCTCGTTTTTTTTTTTTTAAATGATATCGTATAATTTGCGGGAATGTAAAAGTAAAATACGACGATTGAAAGAATATTCGTTCTGAAAATTGTATCTTTCGAGGTTATTTATTTCTTCTACTCGTTCGAAAGAATGAAAATCTTTACAACGAAACTTAAGCGATATTAACGAAATGTTTAGAGAATAATCGATAAAGCATTTAAAATTACGACTTAAATTAAACGATAACGAAGTGCGAAATCTACATTTTCAATATCAACCGATAGCTATTCAATTTTAACGATCGAAATTGAATATCGAAAGAACTCGATGTCTGATATATAAGTACATGTTTGAGGAACGTGTCTACGAAGACAATTTCCAGATTCTACTGTGCTTCTATATGTATATACCTGGATCATTTCTTAGTTAGTACGAAGTAACAAACAACTGCCCGACGAATCGTAAACATATCTAGCTTGCAATTCTCGAACAAAGTCGAGACAAACTAAACTCTTACGAAATTTCTTCAACATCGTTAGAATATATCGTTATATTTATTTTATTCCAAGTTTAAGGGGAAAAAAGCAAAGAAAGAAAAACGAAACTTATTATCTATGAAAAAAACTGCACGTTCTTTCCTGATATCGCAATTCTACGACGAATCGGAGTCATTTTTAGATAATCGTAAATTTCAACGATTCGTATTCGTCAAAACTTATTATTATGACGAATTGAGCAGAATATTTTTATATTTATATGATATTGCTGAGCTGATGTTAAAATGTCGATCAGATATAGAAATGATGTAAAAGTACGCCGAATTAATAAAATTATAACGTTGAAGCCTATGGTAAACTTCGCGCGCAACTGTTTATTCAGTAGATACCGAGCGTGCAAGAGATTTAGACCGTTCCTGGTCAGACATCTCAGAACTTCAGTAGAAACTGATCGCTCTTGACCCATTCCTGGCGATTCTAATCGTCTCGAAATTTACCTTTCAATTCTATTTTACGTAACAGAGATTATTGAACCACCACTTATTCCATAAAAATTGAGATTCAACTTCAAAATTTAACACATACAATAAGTGACACTACTTTCTGCCATTTTCTCATTCTTGAGAAATTTGAATCGCTTACTTTTCCCCATCCCCATAGATTTAAACTATTTATAATTCCTCTTTGCTCCCTCTTTCTTCCCATACCCAGCCTATATACCACTACAAACTGCTCGAAGAGTGATCCAAAATCCGAGGAAAGAATCGTTTCCTCTCCCTTCCATTTACCATCGTCGCGGTATCCACGTCAATACCGCTCGAATATCCTTCCTCTCTCGCAACCGAGGAGAGAAACAAACGGTTGTGATTCTCTCGCCGTTTCCACGCGGTGGAAATTGAATGCACGCCGATAAGAATCACCGCCACCGCCTACCTTAATTTTCATAGCGAGCGGCGAATAGCGGCCGAGCGTTTGTCCATTAAATTCCGCCATTTTAGATATCGCGGGAGGGGTGTCTCGGTTCGTTTCGCGGCCTAAACGCGTGTATCACACGCGCGTACGTGCACGTATGCACGGGATCGCGCACGATCGAGCGTGGTGAGGCAAGAGGAGCGTGTGTGTGCACATGTGTGTGTGTGTGTGTGTGTGTGTGTGTGGAGGAAGAGAGCGGAGGGGACGCGAAAGAAGCGGCTGAACAACACACGAGGCGAGGGTCGGGCAGAGGAGGGAATGAGAGGGAGTAATAAAAAAGTAAGGCGGCTATCGCAACGAGGAAGTCGGCGTTTCGCGGTTGCGTGCTCGGCATGAGCTGACGTCAGCCAAGATGGCTGCCGGCCGGCCCTCTCCTTCATCATCGCGGCGGAACACGCACGCACGCAGACACACGCACACACGCCATCGTACGCGCAATGATACTGGGGGAGGTTCCGGGCCAGATTAAGTGATTAGTCGGAAACGGGAGAGGGAAAGCGGGGAGAGAAAATGAAAAATCGAAAATCCGGAGGATTTTTCTAGCGATTTTTTCGATCGAGTGTTTTCTTCTTTTTCCTTTCTTACAGGTTTCGTCGAGAAATTATTACGGCTGGGCTATTCTTGATCAATTTTTGATCGGTGTTTTCGTAATTTTAGAAAGAAGAATACGAATGAAATCGAGTACGAAACTTTCGAAGAGGATGCGGAAGATGATTATTTCGAAAAACGAGTACCGATGTTTGATTTAAATTAATAAGTTTGATCTTGGAAAATGATAATGGAAAAGTGAAGAGAATATCGAGATTGCGAAAAAAAGAAAACGAAGTGCAGTTTGCATCTGCATGTTTCAAGGCGATCTTGTTTCGCTGAGGAACATGTTTCTTTAGCCGATGATGGATTATCGGGAGAGTTGATATAAGAGTATCCTGCGTTGAGACCTTTGATTTAGAGTTCTTGTTTCGATCTTTGATCTCGTTGGATTGGAATGATGAAACATACTCGTAAAATATAATAATCATGCAAGGGATATCATAAATCGGACGAAGCCAAGAAGACTCTTTTATTTCTCGCGATACTGGAGGAATAACACGTTGTTGTTATCGATGTGGCAATATTCTCGAGCCAGTGGATACCTCCTTTATGCGATCAGACACCGTAATATCGCGACAAGTAGAAATAGCCGCAACAAATTTCAGGGGAATAAAAGGCAGAAGTAGTGGAACTCAACGTTAAATCAGGCTTAACGGCGAATAAAATTTTTTTCACCTTTATACCACTTTGCCTTGCTAATAATACACCATTTTGAAACTCGAGATGATGAATTTTCGATTAAAATTAATCCTCATACGTAATTTTTTCTCGATGCGTCGAATAATTGTGTTGTACACGGAAAAAAAGAAAAAAGGAAAAAGTAAATGCAATCGGAGCAGAGATTAATGCGCACGTACGCGGGAATAGCTCTCATTGTCGGTTGAAAAGAAAACGATATTCTCGAAGAAAAATTAACCAGCCGTCTCGTGACAACACTGTCATTATTTGTGACACCGTGCAATCGGATTTGCGACAGGAAAAATTGCAATCCGATATTCCAAGAAACGGACGCTTCGATGAAGAAATAAGCAGATGGTAAACAAGTAAATCAACGTCGCCTCTATCATTACGACTATCACGTCATACACTCGAATTCCGAATCGGTATAATTAGTTGAAAAATAATGCAATTCCCTCGTAGAAAGACAGATATATATAAGTTCTCTGTTTCGAAGAATTTTAGAACAGAAATCTCGCTATTCCTATTTCATTCTGAATACGCTATATCATTTTTTTTCTTTTTTCGGTGGAATTATATACATCTTTAAGAGAGAACATCCGCGACATAAGCACAATTTAAAGCAAGGAATAATAAAAATTTTACATTGGGATCAATTTGGAACGAATTAAAAAAAGCAACACGGTGGAATTTGCCACTCGCGCACACATTTTTACAATATAATCGTTAAGTGCCTTTATCACGGTTCGTTCCACGTGTTCGCCAATTAAAATTCCTCAAAGCCGGGTTCTTTTCCTCTTAAATGTTTGTCGTTCGAGCAAAACAGCGACGTTCGTCGCGAAATATTCAGATTAGCCAGAAACCGTTCCCGTCACGACGCCAGATGGATAATCTCGCGGCGATAAACAGCCCGAGCCGGGCTCACGTCCCGCGATAAATAAATCAATGGCTCGCGTGGAAACGCTCGTTACGTGCCACGCGAGCGATTACTCGCGTCGGCCTCGATCATGCCCGATACAGGCCCGTAATCAGAAATAATTGCACGGCACTCTTTTCAGCTTGCTCGTTTCTGGCCCACCGTGCGCGTGATTGAATTTATAATCGGGGCTTTCATTCGTCCGATCGTCGTTCCGCTCGCGAGCCGTTTCGCGGAATTCGCCGCCCCCGCGTTTCCCTCCAACAGTCGCGAAGGAAGAAATTTCTTTTCCCCCACGACGATTCGATTTTTTAGAATGGGAATAACCAGTCTAGGTATGCTTGTGACGAAAATGTTATTAAGCTCTTGTCGCGTGTACGATTTCACTTTAAAAATTCGCGAATTGAAAATTGGAGAGAGAGAGAGAGAGAACAATGGAATTTATTTATTTTTCCGAAGCAATGCTTGCCAGGAAATCAAGATAGATTATTGCGTTTCTTTTTGTTCATTTTTTTTTTTTTTTTGTTTTTACAGAGATAGTATTGTATTGTGCAAGAATATTGATATTAAAATAAATCGTAGAAAACAACGAATTTTCACACGAACAGGATTTAATAATTTCAGATTCAGGAATTATTAAATTATTACATTGTTTTCGTAATAGAATTCAATAGAATTATCATGTTCTTCCAACGAATTGAAAATGAATCTGAAATGAATATTAATTTTCAGTAAATGATAATTCCGTTCGAAATGATTAGGAACGATCCTATAAGTACAACAAGATTAAAATCGTATTAACGGGAAACATATTGCAAAACATCTCGAGATTTTGAACAAATATTATCCCTGTACGTAACAACCTTTGAGCGTCTGTAAATTTAAAACGAGCAATTCTTCTTCTCCGAACTCTTCGTTTCGTTTCGCCCCGATCGATTCTCGAATCGAAATGAATTATCTTCTCGTGAACGAGGATTCAATCAGATTCAATCGGCGATCAGATATCGCCGTCGTGCCCCTACTCGGCCGTAACTTTCGTTCAAACTCTGCCTGCCGATTAAAGAGCGACGTTAACGAAAATTTAACGGCGAGTTAACGACGCGACACGCTGAGCCAGTAACCCATAAATGCGTGCACCGGGGGTTGAACAGAGAACAGCCGGGGAGAAGAACGAAAGCGGAAGACAGAAGGGAAACGAGGCAGAGAGAGAAAGAGGGATACAGAGACGCGGAAACGCAGAGAGAGAGAGAGAGAGAAGGGGAGGAGAGAGAAATCTGTGAGCGCCACCCTTTCGTATGCAAATTCAGGAACACCTGGAGGCAAAGGTCGCATGCAAATCAGCCCTGTGTAGCCATCTGATCGGGGCCCGAGCCGCGGCTCCCCGTGCAAACACGTGTTTTTTACAGCCTCTAAAAATCGTGTCGCTGTCCGCATATTTTTCCTCCTCTTCTTCCTCTCCCTCCCCTCTTTTTGTTTTCCCCTCTCGTGACCGTTTGCTATTGCTCTTTATCGGCTCACGATTTCGGGAAACACCGATCGACCGGAATATATTTTCACGCGATTCGCGCGACGGCGTTGGGAGGCGCGCCGTGTTTGCCGACAAGCGGAACGATTTTCATGGCAAATATCAAAACCGGTCCGGTTCACAGAGGGTGGAAACAAGAGAGAGAGAGAGAAAAAAGCCACCGCAGAGGCGCAGTTTATCAAATTTTTTCCCCTCGCTTGATTCGAAACTCCCCGCTCGAGCACCGCCACCACACCGCCATCACCATTAATTCGCGAACGTGTCTCTCCGGTGAGGGAGGGTGGGGGAGGAAAAAATCTGCGTCAACGGTGAAAACAACAAATCCGATCCCCGGCCCGCGAATCGACCATCGAGACGATTAATTCACCGTGCGTACGCGTGTTTTTTTTTTCTCCTCTTTTTTTTCCCCTATTTTTTTTTTTTTTTTTTTCCCTTTCTGTTTTTTCGAGCGTGTGTAAAAAAGTCGCGTCCATTCACGCGTCCACTCGATCCGATCGAGTGTCGTTTCGTTCCGATTTGCCGAGAATGGAATAATAAGAATTATTTTTTTCGATCGATCTGATATCGTAATGTTACGCGTGATCGTCATCTCTTTGGTGCGATTTACTTTTTCGCGCAATGCAAGCTCGTTAATCGCGCCCGTTGTTTCCTACATCCTTCGTTGTTAATTGCATTTCGAAGGGTGAATCTTTGAATACTTAATAAATTCCTTGGATGTTATAAAGTAAAATTAGGATCGGCATAGAAGATGGATAGAGGTGATAACGGAAGGAAGCAGCAACATGTTATATGCCGCAAGATGGGTACAACATTGGGGCGATAAAATGTTGGATAAATTAAATTCTGATCAGACTCGAACTAACTGGATACTCGTGCTAACTGGTCCGTAATTAATCCTTGAAGGTAGTAATTAAGCGAGTATCAATCAGAATTAAAATCTGCAAAGGAGCAAGGGAACTGTAATGCTAATTTCCTTCTTCTTTCTACATCCTCGCTGACTTTTATTCCCTGATAATATTTCGATGATAAATCCATTTAATTGGATCCTTTGATGCAATTTCAGTGAATATTTCGCAACGAGAAAAATTACGCGATATTAAACCGATCCCTTTTTGGACAAACTATCGGACAAAATGGCCTTCGAGTCTTACATTTTTTTTTTTACCAATTTTCAATAACGTTCGAGCGAATCTGAATATTTCAAGAAACAACAAAGAAACAAGTACAAATTCCTAGACAATATTATTTCAATCTCAAACGACAATAATACACACGCGTGGTCTGGGTGGTCGCGCGAAAAGGAATCTACCCAATTACCCCCTTTTAATTGCCCGTTTCTCGGTTATTCCGGGCCCGCCTCGAGGCCGAACATCCCCATTTCATATGCAGGCATTCCGAATGCAAATATGCCCGGCTAAAACATATTAATTCCCCGCGTTTATGGAACGTGGCGCGAATCTTTTTCGTTTCCTTCTCTATTTTTTTATTTTTCATTTTCTTTTTTCCCCTTTCTCTCGTGGCCATATCACAGCGGTGTATCCTGCTGTATAAAGCATAAAGAAAAAAAGAAAAAAGAGTACGTGCACACCAGGTCGTCCACACCGGCCGGCTTGCCAACGTGCTTTCTAATTATTCTCTTCGTTAACGACCCCGGCCCCTTAATTGGCCAACGTGACGATACAAATCGTAGTTTCTTCCATACATATGTATGCGCGATGTAAATCCGAGTAAACACCCGCGATATGAGCGAGCCGCACGGGATAGAGACGTCACCTCGGCCCTAAAATACTACGGCCAACAACTGCTTAATTATGCGCGAAACGTCGTCGATTTTGCTACTCCTGTTGCCACGGCACGATCGTAGAAATACGTGATGCCGTTTCTTTCGAACCCTTTTAACGCGCGGGGGGTCGCTTTTTCCTGCCGTGTAGACACACCGCCGCCTCGCTTGTTGCACGTGTAATACCTTCTTCTTCGAGGCAAGGATTATACTTTCATGTTAGTTCGATGCGTACGTTTAAAGTTTTTGTTGTTCTCGGTTGAGTCGAAAAAAAAAGAAAAAGAAGAAAGGAAGGAAGGAAGGAAGGAAGGAAGAAACTTGGGGAGATGGTTCAAATGGTGGACTGTAATTTAGTTTCTCGATGAATTTTTTTCTTTTTCTTTCTTTCTTTCTTAGTTTCTTTCTTTCTTTCTTCTTTTTAAAGGTAATTGGTCTTGGACTTGAAGTCATAATTTTGTTTGTAAAACATTGGGTGCGCTCGAAATAAGCACCGTTTCTTTGGATCTGAGGGAGAGTAAATGCAAGTATAATGATAGTGTTTGTGGTATTTAAAATTCAGTGGAGTTTGATTGGTAGTTTTCAAATTTGAAATACTAGTTTCCTTTTTCTTTTTCTTTTTTTTTTTTCTTTAGAAGGTATGGCGTAATGAAATATCTAAGAGTATTTAAAAAGATTTTCTAATAGCTCGATATTTTCGAGAATGATGTGAAATGTTCAACGTAAGAGGAGATTGTTCCTAATTCTGGTTCCAATGTCTTTCGTTCGAGTTTGAATCTTTGATATATTTTTTTTTTTTTTTTGTAATCTCGATCACAGCTTCGTCTACCCCGATTTCAAATTATCTTCTCGATCCTTGATATTTTTTGACGCAGTTTCAGTTGCACGGCAACTACATTTCTCCCGTGACAAGCGATGAGACTCGTTGTTTCCCCCCCTCGAACAAGCCACGAGTGACAGACACGAGGCTTGATAGACGGGAATTAACCCGAAACGGGGCTCGAAGTTCGGCAAGTTCGGCCCTCCTTCGCCAATTATTGATCTGATAATAGTCGCAGTCCAACCCGTGCACACGATCCGTCTATTTAAGTTTGTTACGTGCACGAAATGCACTTTCGAGTTTCCAAACTCTTTCGGCCGAGTGCGCTCGTTGTCAGCTTAAATAATTGAAACGTCCGTCCGTACGTGCCCGAAGAGATGGCCAAAACGTTAATTTTTCATCGATACTTTAAAAGAAACGATATCACATTTTATTTTATTTTATCTTCTCTGGTCGATATTCATCTTCAACGTTTCTTTGAGGGATTTAAAACAGTCACGATTCTATCGACGTGTCCAATGCAGTTGGACTAATCCTCTCCAAAACCTTTAAACGAACGGCTTGAAAACGGAATCGAGACGGTTGAATGTCTCCCCAATAATAATTGACCGAAAACTTAAAAAGAAGAAACAAGAAACAAAAATCACCAGAAATTCCTCGATGAAAATTCAGCAAGATAGAATTTCTTGCAATAGAAACTCTCGTAGTCTGGGACCAACGTTCCATCGAACGTTGGTAACACGGCTCGTAAATCGGCTTCGCGCGCAATTAAGCCCGCCTCCGATAAATCAGTGTTTTTCTCGCCGATCCCGACTTCTGCACGGGATATTTCCGCGCGAAACGTCTCGTAATATCATCATTCCTCGCGTTTACGCCGCCGTTTATCGGCCGGTTGCGCGCCACCACGCCACATGACGGCCCAGGAATTTTTTAATGGTGTCCCATCGCGGCCGAGGTTCGTTAAATTTCACGGAGAAATATGGCCGGGTTTCCGCTCGTAAAGCGGACGAAAAGGATCGAGCCTTGCATTTTTCCTAATAAGGCCCATCCTATCTGGCCCATTATCAGATGGGGGGGGAGGGAGGGGGGAAGAGGGCATCGTTGTCCCGTTAAGGGATAATCGGGGCCTGTTCCGGATAACGCGTAATTAATTATGGGGCGCGAGAAGATTAGCCACCGGGCGCGCTTTTTTTCAAGGGACTTGTTAGGTTGATTGATTTTCCTCCTCTTTTTGTTGCTCACTTTTCTTGGAGATTATTTTTCGCGGGGAATTTGAAATATTCGAATAATATTTTAACGATCGAACTTCACGAAAAATTTGAATTGATATTTGTAATTGGACATTTTGGATTCTTAATGAAGAATTGTTTCATTTAGTGTATAAAAACATCCGATAAAATTGTTTAATAAATATTTTGGGCATGTCTGGAACGTTAAATAAAATTAGATTTTTAGAAAAATCTTGTTTTTTTTTTATCTAGGAGATAAAGTGAACTATTCAAGGGTAATTTGTCGTTAAAACGAAGTAAACGATAATCGAAAAGTTGGATTAAAGTTGTTGCAATAGGTAAATATAGACAATAATATTCCTTCCATATTCTTTGAAAAGTAAATTGATAGTTTACTCTAGGATTGGAGCGGAGGTTAAAGACTATACACGAGCATAATAGGATATCCAAGTCTATTTATTATAGACTATAAACGATGATAAATAATGAGATATTATCGAAGAAGAAAACTTCGTCTAACTACTTGTTTCGAAATTTTCATTCCTGTGATTATTCCTTAATAACTCGAGATGAGTCTATTACGTATTTACACCCTCATTTTTGCAATCGTTTTGATACTAAAAATATAGAAGAACAGTTACACAATTGATTCGTACCGTGTCCTAAAATTGAAACGTAACAAACACTGTCCAAACTAAAATTAGCATCTCAGGGAGACGAAGAAATCTAAAAAAAAAAGGAAAAAACTACACAAAACTTTTCCCAACGTTGAAGAAGCGTTTTTCAGAATCGTACAAAATGAACCAATGAACGCACAATTTATTTCGATATCGAGACAAAGCCTGTAATAAAGAGTTAATAGAGTTCCATGATTCGGGATCCAAAGAGAATTGGGGCGCGTAGATCAAAGAAAGACAGAAGGGATGGGTGGTTCATCCATTGGAGTCATTGACCCCCGGTTTTATAACGATGACGTCGAGCGTAAATCGTCATTTTTATTGCGCCGCGATCCTCTTTACGCTTGTTCGCCGACGCTTTCGAAATTCTCGTCCCACGTAAAAACAGGCCAAAGCCAGTCGTTGCGTCTCCCGTTTCTCGACCCCAACAACCCCGAAGAATTTTAAACGCCTCTGAACAATCGTCGAATTCCTCGAGATGCTCCTCCATCCTCCTCCTTTCACTCCCCAACCGCCGAATCTTTGTTTTACACCTCCGAAAGAAGGAAATCCGAAAGAGGAAAGTTTCTCTTATTTCCTTTTCGTACACGAGCCGAATAGAAAGTTATTTTTTTCTCCAAGATCAACTCGATTAATCCGATGATTCGATGATCGAATTCGAGTTATGAAAAAAGAGGTAAAACTTTCATTATTCGAATCAATGGGGAGATAAAATTATTCTTGAACGATAGAATTTTTTAAATTTTACGAAAGAGATTTACACATCTTGCAAATTATTTTCAATTTTACTTTTTTTTTTTTTTAGTTAATGATTTAATAGAATTTTCTTTCATTACTTTCTAATTTCTAAGTATTTTTGATTTGGTTTCGATAGAACAATAGGTACACGTTATTACGTGTTCAACATTAATATTAAATGAAATTCTATTTCCACTGCTGCGATAAGGAAAAACATCTGCGTACAATATTTATATGTAGAGATAGTGTACAATAATTCGATTTTAATTAATTCGGTAACTAGAAAGTTCCATGATGAAAAATGGAAAAAGAAGAGTAAGTGACATCGAGAAGGAATGATCCTTATAATTTATATTTCTTTCTCATTCTCGATTTCGATACTTTTCTTTGTTTTCTTCTTCTCTTCTCCCTCCTTCTCCTTCTCACTAACTCACTTCCCTCACCCTTCCCTTTCAAATTGACGACGTGCACGCGAACGAAGCTGAACCATTGCTCTCTAAACAGCCACGACGACGACGACGACGACGACGACGACGACGACGACGACGACGACGACAACGACGACGACGATGGCTCGTGTGAGCGGCCAACCAACGTCCATAATTAATGATAATTGTTCAACTAGCTTGATGGCTTTAATTAAAGGCAGTTCTGCAATTCTCCACGCTGCGATCTTACTTCTATTTTCCCGTCTCCTCCTCCTCCTCTTTTTTTCTCTTTCTCTCTTCATCCTCCTCTATTTTTCATCTCCCCTAATTCCTCCTAAATTCCATCTATCTATCCATCCATCTCCTTCTTATCCGCGCAATTTCTGATTCTTTTTTTTTTTTCCTCTTCTATCTAAGGTTCTCGACCGATTAACGATTTCAACGAGACACCCCTCTCCGCGCTATCTTCGAGCGGAATCGAAATCCCCCTGGTTTTAAACTTGACGAATCGAAAACAAAAGACGATCCATTATTGTCTGTTCGTGTCAGCATAATGAATCAAGGAACGGTGGAATTTCATGGTTTCGACGTGTAATTAGCTGTGGAACGCGAGAATTACCCCGTTAACGATTTCTTTGGAAACCCTCGTTAAAAGGAACACTCGTTATCCGAATACCCTGTTATTTCGTTGGATCTCTCTCTCCCTCTCTCTCTTACTCTCTCTTTTTTTTTATATTCTTCCTGTTGCTTTCCCTTCCTCCCCCTTTTTTCTCGATTTTCGAACCGATAATTTCGTTCTTTTATTATTATTATTATTGTTATTATTCTCATCCAATATACCGATTTCAAATCTGATAATCATCATTCCATCCGATTCTTCTGTAAGTAATATTATTTTGAAAATCTAATTTCGAGAAAATAATAGAAAATGATATTATCTATTTGTATTATTATTACAAATTATTTTTAATTTCATTTGTCCAAAAAATATTTTATCTTTTCAATGATAATGTAACGTTGATTTGATCTTCTTTTTCTTTTGTTGTTTAAATAATTATTGAATGAAATACGTGATAATTTATTATGTTGGGTTAAAAAGAAAATTTATATTATTCATATTTAATCCCTTGAATTTATATTCCATATTATATAATGATATTGTAATAAAATAATATATAAAAATTTTCATATTTGCACATATTGTCAAGATTTACACAACAATACTTATTTTACCTTCAATAATTTAATGACCTAATATCACCTAATAATCAGCCAACTTTCAACCCTCCCTATTATTAACTCTCAAATTTCTCTTATTCCGTCAATTGCTTTTAAAAATATCGCATGCCAAATCTTGACCAATCCCCCAAAACGACAACCTTTTCAACCGAGTTGGCAAAACAAATTGCCAACTGCATTGGACACGTCGAAAATCCGAGGATCGTCGAGGCGATTAAATGAAAAGAGGGGGTAACGGGGAGGGGGATGACCGATTCGAGCGAGGTGGTCCCCCGTACAGAGGTCGAAGAAGGAAGAAGGAGGTAAAGGAGCACGTCCTATCCTCGTCTAAAAGTCGAAGTTATCGTCTGTTTTTTTTCTTCTTCTTCTTTCTTTCTTTCTTTCTTTTTTTTTTTATACCCAACATCCCCCTTGCCCCTCTCCAGATTCCGGCTCGGTGGTGGAGAAGGAACCCTTTCGGAGAGGAGAAACGAGAAGGAACCGCCGGCTCGGCCCTGCCATGTGTTTCGAATGAATTTACATGACGTCCCGGCGTGTAGCTATGTCACTTTTTGCCGGTGTGCGTGCGTACGTACGCGCACTAAGGCCAGCATGTGGGCAGAGATTCCCTGCAGCGGCAGATGTTGGACCATCTTCGCTGTGTGTGCCCCTTCGAGATACGAAACTCGCCATGATTATACCCTATCTGGCCGGCAGGGCCGTATCGTCTTGCCGGATTCTTCGGCGCCTTGCCAACCTTGATGACGTAACGGGACCCTCCCAACCACCCCTCCATCGCGCGAAAACATCTTCCTTTTCTTTTCATCTCTCGTTTTTTCCACTCGCCATTCTTTTCATTCATCGATGATCCTTCGATTGAATCTTTGAATTTGAAAAATGTGGGTATAACAATTATGTTTCTATTCATTATCGAGATTTTTGGAGGCAGAATTTTCGGATTGAAAGTCTGGAATTCGATTTTTGAAATGTTACGAGATTTTGGAACGAAAGATCGATCGATAATATGTTATTTATGACTTATTGTTTCGAAAATCTTAATCGAATCTCGGAAATGTCTCGTTAGAGATCTCTTATGATGATTTCGAACGAGACTTTTTCGTAAATTTCGTGTTGTAAATTTTTCCTCGACGTATCCCGTTTCGGTCAGATTGTTCAAAGGGGAGATTTTTTTAGAAGTGGGGGCGTGGCCGTTTGTTTGGAAGTATTCCCTGATAAGTGGAACGAGATAATTCGACGAGATTTCGAAGCTGGCGGGGCGTATATCATTTGTGTGACAGTGACAAATTTATGGGGAAACTTTTTAACAAGGAAAAGGTTCGAAGATACCCAGGTATTTTGTAAAGTTTTTACGTAATCCCTATCATTAGATTTATACACGTTAATTTATAATACTATCCTTTACGTATAATATCATCTCTCGAGGAATTCTATCGAATCCGATGTAAAAATAAAGGTTAAATATAGGGTTCGATTATTATCGAAGAAACGATCGTCTCACTTTGACTAGAGATCATTTTTTTTTTCTTTTAAAAAATATTCGTTACCGATTCCATCCTCGTGATTTCGCCCGTGCACTCGAAATTCCGACACTTCCAAATTTTTCCGCCATTTCCCGCGAGTTCATCCTTCTTACCGAATAATACCGCCACTAAGCAACATGCACACTTCCAACCGAGCGTAGCACACCTGGAACAAACAGGGAGAAAATCATCGATCAATTTGATTGCAAGATTGCAAGCTTCTCTCTGTCGAAAAAAAAAAAAAAAAAAAAAGGAAGGAAGAGAATTTGCCGAACGATCTCCATTTTCGTGTGAAACGATATTCGGACGAGAATGCATAGAGTTTCTCGGATTACAAGTGTTCTCGATAGCGGGCCAAAAAATGGCAAGGACGGAAAGAGAGGGGGGAAAAAAAAGAACGGTTCGTAAATACGCGAAAAGTTGGTCGCACGAATATCGGTGAAACTATATCGCTGCGATTTTTCGACATTTTTCGACCGTTCGCTTTTCACCGAATGCTTTATTTCCTTTTTTTTATCCTCTCTTATTCTCTGTATTTTTTTTTTTTTTTTTTTTTACTATCGCTGACCGTTTGACCCACATGGGATAAAATATAATTCGAGCTCTCCTTTTTTTTTTTTTCGAGAAACAGGAAACGAGCGTGCGGTTTCACCGATTCGCTCCTGCTTAATAATAATAATAACGATAATAATAATAATCGTTGTTACTCCGATCCAATCGTATCAATCATACGAATTTCACGACGCGGAGGATCGTGAATCACGGGTTATAATACGTCGAGTGAAAACGAATTCGAAAGGTGGGAGGGAGGAAGAGAGAGGTAGGACGTCACGTCTCTTGACGTAAATGCACATAGAGGAGAAACGATAATGTCGCGGAGAAATTATATGCTCGAAACGCTCTCTCGCCCTGTTATCGAACAAATCGCTATTGTGTAAAATTCGATGCGCGCAAAAATTGGCAAGCGAGTCGTTTTTGCGTTTACATTCGAACACGCGTGATGTTCTCTTGAACGTAATACGCTGTTGCACGCTGAAAGTCGTACGATTTTTTTCTTCTTTAAATCTAAACTCTCTGTTGGGAAATATTTCTGTCGCAAAATATTTTTTTCAATGTCGAAAAGTATATCGCGTAATCGCTTTATTAAGATATTAAAGCGAGCCAACTTGAGATGGATTTTAAATTCGTTACCTCACCTACATATCGTGATATTCATCAATGAAATTCACCCAACTTCTAACGACCCCTCTTCCCTCATAAACTCTCAAAACAAGATCTCGAGTCTTCTCGTCGCTACCGTAACTATCATAACTACCATAACTACCGTAAACAAGTATCAGAATTCCATGTATCACGTCAAGATGCTTATCGTGTCCTAAATACTATCTACCAAATCAATTATCGTGCTCTCCTATCGAATGTATATATATATATATGTATATCGTAGATTATTAGACACAGACTCATCGATAGTGATTATAAAATAATTAATTCAAATTCAAAATTCTCACTATCCGATACATCGACTTTCCAATCTTATCAAGAGGCGAGAATTCCTTGTCGAGAATTAAAATTAGAAGAAGAAAAAAAAAAGAAGAAGAAGAAGAAGAAAATACGAAGAGGGAGCACAACGTGTGCCCCTCTCGTGTTCACGCTCGCAAGATGCAACCGGCGATCGAACGGGTGCACGAAATGAATTCAAATTAGCAACAGCGAGCGCGTCGAGTCCGGCAGGCACGATTGTATCTTTTGCATCTCGGCGGCAACAACCAGCAACAACAACTTTTTTGTCGCAAATCGATCCCGCCCGAAAAGCCAATTTCATGCTCCGTTCAAGACGCGCTTCGGCTTCACTCTTAGCGCATTACGTATTCCGGCCTGCCCCGCCTTCTCATATTATTGCTCCACTCTCTCTCCCTCTCTCTTTCTCTCTCTCTTTGCTTTTTCTTCCTCTTCTTCTTCTTCTTCTTTTTTTTCTCTCCGTTCCTTATTTTTTTCTTCTCTCCTCCTTCTTCCTCCTTCTCTCTGTACTTTCATCTTCCTTCCTCTTTCTTCTTCTTGTTTCCTCGTCCCTTTTTTTTTTCCTTCTTGTTTTCTTCCCTTCTCCTCGTTCGAGGTTAGGTTATCAGGCTCCACGGTAAACCGAGCGTTCATTATAATCGCATCAAGACGAGGAGGATGATGTCGACGGGGGAGTGCAACGGGCCCCGGGAAAGGGCACTGGCCAAAGGATTCTTCCACGTAATTTTCGTTCTACGACGACGTGCAACGACCCGGCTAATTTCGATCTCCAGATCTCGAGAATCGCGAAGATTTGTGGCCACGTTGATCGACCCGATCGCCGTTGGAATCGGCGTGCAACGAATCGGGGCCCGACTCGGTTGGGAACGCGTTGTGTCATTCTTGGTTTCGGATTTTATTTTACTTTAATAGTATTTTCAGGGACCAGTTTGGATCTTTATTATTTTTTTTTTTTTTCATTTGTATTCTTGGTAATATTTATAAAAAGCGTTGGATCTTTTACTCTTGAAATTGGAGGATTTTTCATCCTGTATATTTTCTAATTTAACAGCATCTTTTACATGCGTATGTAAATTCAATATTTTTTTGATATCTTTTGTTGTTTTATTTATTATTTTAATTATTTGTGAATCTAAAATCTTTTGTAAATTTTTAACAACACAACCGATAATTAATTTCGTGTTTAATTATATTTGCGAGGTGCGAGTAGTAGCCTTTCCGGTCTTTTGATTTTGTAACGCTATTTCTTTCATGTCATAATTATTCATCGATGCAGTTTTTGATCTCGAAAGTTCGATAAATTTATTCAAACTTGTAATGAATTTATATGGTCGCTTTGATATCTTTTCCATAGGTAATTACAAATCCTTTTTCGCTTTTAATTTTACGCCCGTGATATTAATCCATTTTGAAACACATTTTAATGAAATTAATGATATTCCGTTGTTGCAAGCCTTGTAAAATTTCTCCAAAAATGGGAAAAGTTTCTACCGGTCGTAATTGTTAAACATCGACACGGTTAAATTACCAAATAACTAAAACATTAATCAATTACGATTACAATTAACAATTTTTTTTTTTTAAATTTAATTCTAAACTCCCGAAAGAAGAAACTTCATTTATCAATTCCAAATATTAATATAAATTCCATCCAAAATTTTTTTTCCAGAAGAAATACAATCTTCTCATCGAAACATCGAAAAAACGATTGCAAAATAAACTTTTTAAGAATCTTCAATAAGTATCTTAGCTTCGAGTATCGAAAAATTTCGATCACAGTAATTTTCGATTCAATTTAATTCTTCCTCCACCATTGTTCCTCCACCTCTGTTGTTATTATTTCCATTTTTCAAACAATAAATAGTGATACGTCGAGACTAAGGGATCCGTGTGTGTTTTCATCGGGCAGTTTTTCTAAATTCCTGCCGCGTCAACCCTTTACCTGCTCCCCTGCTAGAATAAATATTTCCACGATGGATCGGCCGTGTGTATTATGTCGTAATGGCGCGGGCATACTAATGGAAACGCGTCAGGAAAACGAAGGTTTCGAAGTAGGTACACAGATGGTCCATCGGCCCTTAACCCTTCCACGCGGAAATTTCCCGCGTGTCGAAGAATGATGGGTCGAAGGGAGTGTGGTGGGGCGCCTATTAATATTCCTTAGACTGCGAGCATCCCGTGAGAAAACTCCCCAAGGGTGTTTTTCCTCCGTCTATTAGCATAAGGCGATGATCCTTTCGTTTCTCACGGATCCTCGCCCATTTATCGACTCGATTAATGAATTTTTATCCTCTACCTCCGTTTCCTTCCATTCTCTTCCATCGATATTCGAACGCGATACCGCTTTTCTTTTCTTTTTGTTTTCGTATGCTGTATCCTTGTATAAATATTGTGCGAAGCTTTCTTTTTTTATATTTTACGTAAAAAAAAAAAAAAAAACGATACTTGTTGCGATAATTATTCACGAAATATATATTTGTGAGAATCGTATTTTTTATCGAGTTCTACGTTTCATTTTGATGAAATTAATTTGTTTTGTAAAGTTATGTAAAAATATCGTTAAACGATATAAAATGTAATATAATTGGATGGCTTTTTGCAGCCATTGTATCTGAATGTTTGTGAGAAATTTGAATCAAAGACAAATCTTGCGATTTATTAAAAATAAACTGTCTGCACGTTATTCAAAGAAGGATATTTAAATTAATTCCAAATTCAAAATTTTGTTTGAATTACTCCTTTGTAGTTTCTTACATCAAAAATATGTTCATCAAAGAAGAACTGTTTTGTTGCCCTCTTCTTCCTTCTTTTTCTTATTCCAGCATTCAATTTATTAATTATTTCCACATAATCACTTTTATACATTAAAAATCAATTAAATCAGATTTAACTCGTATTAACAATAATTACGCCTGTACGAGTTTCCAGTTCTAATGAGCAAATATCAAAGATTACATATCATAATAATTATCAACATGAGATTTTTTTTTTAAATCTTCTTACATCATTATATCATTTTTTTAATATTTTTATAATTAATATATCAATCAATTATTAATTCTAATGAGTTTATAACGAATAAGCATAATATTAAAAATTAATGAACAATTTTACATGCATGAATTTTTTCTATCTCTCATTATTATATTTTTATTCTTATTTGCGTGTATGTGTGTTAAAATGATAGAATTGACGGTGATCCAAACTGGAAAATTTACAATCCAGTAGTCGGATAGTTAACGGTTCTCCTCTCTCCCTAACCCCAAAGATCCTTAACCCTTCGTGCACGAGAAATTTTCATAAAATTCCCATAAATAAGCATCCTTATTTATGCACAATATTTATACGCCACGCATGACCTGAAACGCTGAGCCCTACTGAAATTTTAAATATAGGTATCGACCTAGGATGAATCGAACGGGGTGGTGGATAGGAAGAATAGACGCGACACACCTGTAAACGATCGTATTCTTTTCACCTTTGGGATTCCCGTACGTGAAGAAGAAGAAGAGAGAGAGAGAGAGAAAAAGGTTACACTTCAAGTGTCGTAATTATATTCCATTTCAAAAAAAAAACGGTCGATGCAAATTTTGACATTTCGGATCGAAGATAACGAGAGATCGTAATCGATACTTTCGCCATGATGGACGTGTCATTAAAAGGTTTTATAGAGTTGAATTTTTCGCATTACGAGATGTTTGAAAAATTTATATCCGATATTTGTCAAATTATAATAAAAAATAAAATATTGATAATCTTCTCGATCGTTAAAAAATTGTAGAACGATTTATAATTTTCTTCGGAGTTGAAAAGTGTGAAGAATTTATTCGAAGGAAAAATATAAAAGAATATTTAAAAAAAAAAAAAACTGTTTTATTGAAAAATGCATTTTCTCTCATCAAAATGTGGCGGAAAGTGTATAGAAAAATTTTCAAAAACTCGAAAACAAACGATCATATAATACGACGATATACGAGAGAACCAGATTCGAAAATACGAAGGAGTCTCGAGGACAATCTAGCACACGAACAATCAACGAAAAATCAGGGGGCCCACGCACACGTTCTCAAAACGTCGAAAGGAAGAGGATCAACGATTAAATAGTGGAACGATTTCGAGTCGTTCATCCCCCGAACGCAGTCCAGTCTCTTTATCCACTTCATAACGCAAAAATCACTTTTCAGCCGGCCTACCCACGCAATAAAGATCCCATTAGCCCCCCAAATCGTTCTCTAGATCGCCACTAAATTATCCAATAAAGTGCAGCGCCGTTACTCTCGTCCAATACCCATCACCGGTCATGCACGACGCAACGTTCTGTCTTTTCGCTCGTGGCACGGAACGAAAACGACCATTATCCCTCTCCGTGTCCATCCCGTCTTCCTTCTCGCAAAAAAAAAAAAAAAAAAGAAAAAATCATCTTCCGACTCTTTACTCTTTTGCAACGCGTATAGATTCGAGAAGCGAAATTTTCATCGTCGAACGAGCTGGAAAAAAAAATCAAACGTATCGTAAGAGTATGAATAAATTCGTCGAGAGCATGTACCAGCGATTATCCTTGAATAACTTTCACTTCGAACGCCAATATTCATTGATAAAAAAAATAAGCAACTTTCGAGAGATTTGCTCTCGAATTTTTTCCTACATTCGCACCCTTACTCAAGAATAAGAGAAGGTTAAAAGGGACGAGGGGGGAGAATGGAAAGTTAACGTGGAAATTCGTCGAGATGAAAAGAAGCAAGAGAGAGAACGCAGAGAGGAAAAGTCACGTAGAACTTTCTTTCTTTCTTTCTTTTTTCCGGATGGTGAATTTTTCGTGGCCCTCGAAGGCTCTCTTTTGGAGCGAGAAGGAGGGGAGAAAGGAAGGAGGAGAGGGAGCCGGTTCCCCATCGTCGCGAAATCGACGAGCAAATACTTAAGGCGTAACCTCGTTACGACGGCAGCCAGTGGAAAAGCGAGAAAAATCCACTCGACGGCGACGCTGGTGGCGGCGGCGACGGCGCGGAAAACTCGCTTCCGGCCGTTCGACGTCCCTTGGACCGGTTGAAATGCCAACACGGGGGAGGAGTGGAAAGGCCGACAGTGAAAAATGGCCCCGATATGGTCGCCTCGAAAATTTCGCGCGCGGAAAATTTCCTTCTCCGCGAGGAGACGAACTCTTTGACGAGTTCTCGAACGAACGAGCCAGCTCCTCGATTCGTATGGTTTGACAGGGGGGGTTCGAGAATTGATCGGACGAATGGGTTGGAATTTTCGCAAGTGTAAATTTTTAAAGGCAAATACGCGTTTGTCCAATTAGGGAAGTTTATTCGAACGATAGGATGCTTAAGTGATTAATTCGTGAATAATTCGAATTGGATTCAAAAGCGAGATTGTTTAATTATAATTGAAAAGTTTTTTTTTTTTTATAGGTGGAAAACTTTATTTGTTACTTTACTTACTTTTGTTTGATGAATTGCGTTTATGAGCTATGAGCAAAAATTTACACGAAACATTCGGAATATATATTATAAATATATTTATAAAAATGTATAAAAATTCGATAAACTTTCGAGAACTGTTCATAAATGTCAATTATTATTAAGGAAATTAAACGACTCTCGACAGCGAAATGCTCGAGACTGGGATGGTATAAAATGTATTCCAATTTCGTAATAATTAGCTAGCAGAAAATGAGCAAATGAAGGTAAACGAACGTCGAGCGCGACAAAAGATGACATCAAAGAAACTGAAAGGGACATGGAAACACCAATAGAGTGACGGACAAGAAAAATGTGAAAGGGTGATGATACCAGGGACACCGGCGATAAAGAGAATTATATAAAGAGTGGGGTTGAATCCTCTGTTGGAGGAAAGGACACGAGTTTCTACTGCGTTATATCCTCGCGCTAATTATACCAATTTTGTGCTAAAATGGGGTAAAAGTAAAAAGATGAATGGACGTTCCTGCGCCTCGAGTAATTACCTAATTCGGCCATGCGTAAATTATCCATGATTAGGGGTGTCACTTTCGAGATGTTTCTTAGACAGCTGCAAGTGACACGTGTATACCGTCGAAGATGCCTAACTCACGAAATTTCATGGAAGATTCTTCCGAATAGTTTCGAAAAAGGAGAACTTTTATCTATCGATAATAAAAGAATATTTGAGAATTGAAGATAACTTTCCCTCTCAACCAAGTGTCCATTAACGAAAACTCTTTGGAAGTTTTTACTCTTAACTATACATTCGCATCCCAGAATTGTGGAGAACAGTGGAAAGTAAATTATAAATTAACTTATAAATAAAATAGAAAATTTGACTTGTTATTAAATTAATTATACGCACTTTTATCAATTCGTATCACATGGACAAATTTAATTATCTCAAAGAAAGGTGAAAAATCTGATCTTTGTAAATTCAGGAAAAACAACAAGCTCACTACAACAGCTATAAATATCTCCAAGTTTTCGTAGTTTCACCCAAAATCCCCGACTTCGAGACAATCTTCGTCTCGCCTTCTATTCAAATTTCGAGATGGAACAACCATTCGAAAACTTGTCTCTCCCGAGCTACGTCGAAACTCTAAAAGAACTCTAAACACTATTCTCCCACCGCACAATTTCCACGCAACGTCATCTTCGTCTGATCGAAACGACACCCTCCACGGATAAAACCATAACAATCGAAAAAGTTTCGCGACTTGGATTTCTTCTCTGGAAGGAGGAAAGGCAGAAGTTTAGAACGAATCAAGGTGGAAAGGTTGCGTGGGTCCACGAGATATTCGCTTTGTGCGAATGCCGCTGCACGAGGGCCAGGCCTAAAAAGAAGAAGAGAAAGAAGAAGAAGAAGAAGAAAAAAGAAGCAAGAGAAGAAACCGAAACGACTCGATCGAACGAGAGAAAGGAGGATGGAGAAAGGGGGAGCGAGAAGGAGGAGGATGGAAAAGGAGGCGAAGGAAGGAACGAACGTGGCCGGGCCACGTTACGGCAGCTACGACTGAAGATATCAATCAACGGGCGCATTGTGCTCGGGGATAATTTGACGCGCGGTTGAAAGGGCCAGATCTCAAATTCCACGATCGGATAATGGCCCCTGTAGTAAGGCCCCGCGTATACCGGACCGCAGCTTGTACACAGGGTTAGCGAGCAAAGTTGCTCCACCGATTGTCTTCTTCTTGTCGGGGGTCTCTCTAACCTCTCTTTATATTTTCTGCCCCGGGACACATTGTCCCCGACATTCTTCCAACGCATTACTCGCGAGCTGTTCATTCATCGCCGATACCCGATACTACCGCGTTGCGATACTTGCACGATTCGAGCGAATAATACCTTAAACCCGCCGAGACTTTTAAATCAAACGGGACCGGTTGTTTTTCACCTCCACCGGTGAGGTGGAATCTGCGATGGATTTCGATGGGAGGGGATGGGAGGGTGAATTTTGTTACGTTTAAATGGAAACGAACAGCGATATTCCTTTCGACGAACGTTGAATTTTTATTGATGGGCGAGCTTGAAGGGGAACGTAACACTTTTACCGACGGTTTTTCGAGTTTCGCGTAAACCGTGAATGTAAATTTTCATCCATCGAAGCTGGAACTTTGTTCCAAATAAGTGTCAATAACAAATCTGTAAGCTTGGTAAATTGACAGGATAGATAAGGAGAATCGTAAAAATCGTTATCGATCGATACTTCATTCCTTATCACCGATAAAATAATATACTTCGCATTCTCGAATTATTTTACGTAGCATTCTCCAAATCTTTCGTAATGAACGCCTTCCTCCCCTCCTCCTGGAAAAATTCCGAAAGTACATAATTCAAAGCGAAACCCAACGAAATAATATTGGAACGAACGATATCTCAACACCTGGTACAAGTCCAGGTCCCCAGCATCGAGAACACAAAAGATTACGAAATTACATTTGGAGGCTCGTTCGCCATCCGTATCGGCCGTGCACGTCCACATTTTAACACACATTCCCACTCACCGGTCATAAATCAAGCGGTGTTCGACCAGCTCACTTCGAGCGAGGCTATTCAACACTTGTGGTATCCGACGGGCACAGGCACGGAGAGAGGATCAAATGTGCACACCTCTAAACTCGTCGACGTTTCTCAACGGAACGTCGCCATTCCCCTCGAGAACTATCTATCCGCGCGAAAATCAACCGACGAGTTATCGACCAAGATTTATACCCGTATATATATATACATATACTCGAGAGATGAGGAGATTTCGAAACGATCCCTCCAACGCGATGAATTATTAGAAGCCGGTTCGTCTTGCGGTACAACCGGCGACAACGACGATGGCGAAGAAAAAGAAAAAAAGAAAGAAAAAGAGAAAAAAAGAAGCGAGAGAGAGAGAGAGAAAAATCGCACTTGGAAGGCTGTTGTGCCAATGACGGCGTGAAATATCGCCGCGATATCCGTGTCTAACGACTTGATCGCGTGTGATTAATACTCTTCTTGATAGTTTCCTCCACGCTCGGATTCCAAGTCCTTCCTACGATGCCTCTGGCCTCGCCCGGCCTTCGACGTCGAAACGTGGAAAATTGGATTCGAATTTTGTTGCAAGGACGAAGAGATTGAAGGTTTAGGGTAAAAATCATCGAAATTTGCGAGAAAAATTTGTTACACGATTTTTTACATTTGTGGGGATAGTTTGTTAGCGCTGGAGTGAAAGTTTGCAAAGTTGTGAAATTGGATTTGAATTTTGTCGAACGAGAACGTTTTTAAGTAATTTTGTAGGAATAAAGAAGATTTGGAAGAAAATTATTGAAATTTGCCAGGAAGCTGTCGTTCGAGAAAATTTTTTACTCATGCGTTGAGATATAGTTTAAAGAAAATCGTCAACGTTTAACGATCGTTCGCAAAGTTGGAAGCTATTGAAACACTGATAAGTTGCTACCGTTTGCCCGAAGTTTCTGTAACCGTAACGCGAACCGCGACGCAAGTCAGAATTGGAAATCGTCCTGAAATTTAAACATCGAGATAATCATAATCATTCCTGCATAAAATCACACTTGGGTCATTTGAAGCTAACTTTTCTTCCTATAATATATATTTGCTCGTCTAGTCACAACGATACGTCACGACGAACAGGAAGAAGAACAACTGCCAAGTTTAGTAAATATTTTTAACAACAAAGATCGATCCCTGATTATCCTACTACAAAAATTCGTTCGAAATTCTAAACAAATAGGCTTCCAATACTTCACAAATATTTCTTCTTCTTCTTCTTCTTCTTCACATCGAAATCGACACCTCTCTCGACCTCGTCAAAGCTCACAGTTTCGTTTCGAAAAGTAGATCTCGATTCTGAACCAAAAAAAAAAAATCACTCCAACTTCCCTTTCGAACACGAAAACACCATCGAACAAAACTTCGGGAAGCGGCGACAATACCACGATCGAAACCACGGGGATTGAAACTTTCGAAAAATCTTCAGGTAGCCGCACGCACGCGTCACGAGATTTCCCTTCCTTGAGGTGGCCTCGACTCGAGGAAGAAGCTGAATGGGCCACTTGACTTCCCAATTCTGTCGAACGCGGGATTAAAGAGGCGGCGCGAGCGAGAAGAGAAGAGAAGAGAAGAGAAGAGGACCTCTCTCGCTATTTTCTCGTTCGGATACAATGCGACCCCGGGGGCGCGGTTACCTGAACACGTGCTCTCCTCTTTTCGAATACGGAGGAAATTTTTTCGACACGCGAGACGGGCACACACCGCCGCTCCACAGGTGGACCACACCGCGCATCTCACTCTCCTCGAGCTGCAGATTTGCGGTCACCCTGTTTGCCTAACAGGTGGATCTGTCTCGATCGGGTCGGGAAACTGTTTGTTTGTCCGCTGTGTTACAACTTCTTCCTCCGAGGGGAGGGGAGGAGAGGGTAAGGGGGGGGGGAGGGAAGTTCGAAGTTCCGAATCCTTCGAACGAAATTTAACTTGGGCGAGTCGAGTCCACGACTGCGAGAATCGGAAACTCCCTGTGGAAGATGTCACTCGCGGTTGCTCGATCACCACCATCACCACTTTGGACGATAGCACCCTTGGATGAAGCTTTCGAAGATTAATTTCGTATCGAAGAGGTATCGTGGGGTTTGTTGTTTTATTTTTTTTTTTTTTTTTTTTTGGAATATCGGATGGAATAACGAAGTTGGCGGATAGAGTCGAACTGATATGTATCGAGAGAGATCGTGAGATCTTTTTTTTTTGTCGAGGCTCACTTTACGAATTTCTCACTTGCGAAAGATCATTCGTCACCATGTCGAGAAAATATTGGGAAAATATATATACATTTATTCGCGTGAAAAAATTATTATCGCGTGTTCCAATTTTCGCGTTTCGAATATCTACACTTCACTATCGTGGAGAGATATGGACGAGAAGGAGGAAGGTGGAACAGATGGAGATTTATCGAGGGTTTTGATTTGCGAGTTTCGGTAAAATCACGCTTTTGATCGATTTTATTTTTTGGCTCTTACCTCTCACTTGTTCATCGTTGATTCGTGACGATCTCGTTGGCAAAGAGCCGTCGGCTGGTAACGCGTCCGTAAAGCGTAACGTTCTCTTCGTCGTTCTCTTCAATCGTCTCATTAATCGACGACAAGAATAAAATCGACGTGCAGCTATATTCCTCCCACTTTTCCCCCAATTAATAATACCTTTCTTTTATTCGATTTTAAATTTTAAATTTAACCACACCATTATTATTATTATTATTATTATTATTATTATTATTATTATTATTCAATTTTTCATTTTCTTGTTTCTTCTTTTTTATTTTTTATTTTCTTCCGGATCCATCGTCCGGATCCTTTCATTACTGATCCGTTCACACTGTCTCACTATCCCCGAGTGCAAAAATCTCCACGTCTTCGGCTCGTCGAGGCGTGAACAGTTTTTTCGTTTCTCCGTTGCGTAAATACGATTCGAACGTAGGCACCACATAGCTCGACGATGCAACGAAGAAAAATTAATTAATAATTTCGATTCACCCGTTTCATCGTGATTCGTCGCCGCCTCGCCGGATTCTCTCGCCGTTTCTCGAGACGCGGTTTCGCAAAGAGAGAAGGTTGCATATACGTGCGAGGATTATGAAGCGCAGATTCGTTCGCGCGATTCGGAGCACCACGTGGCTCGACGCAAGCCCGAACGAGCGCACAAACGAACGAGACTTGTAGCCTCCCAACCAACGATCCTCACTATGACCATCGAACATCGTTGCGTTGCGTATTCACTGTTCGAGAATATCGATCGAAATTTCGAAGAACGAAAAATTCGAAACTCTCGATTCTCGAATTAATTTTTTCCCGGAATCTTCGACGCGAGCGAGTTCTTCGTATCTTCGGGTGTCGTTAAACCAACTTCTCGATATCCAACGATTTCTGGAATTCTCTGAGATTTTCGATGCTCCCGCGATGATCGTCTCGGCTAGTTTGAACCGCGACAATCGGCTCGCACGGCAAGATCTTTTCCAACATCTGTTAGCCTCGGTTCTGCTTATCGAACGACTCGCGAGCGTCCTTGAAGGCTCTCCTCGGTTCTGTCACAATGTTCTGGCGAATCTCAATAGCCAAGGCTCGAACGCGTCTTCCTTCAAAATTGTTGCAATTGTACCCACAACGAGTATTCTCTCTGTCTCTCCTAAAATTCACTCGATGCGATTTCTTTTCTCTCTCTCTCTCTCTCTCTTGCAAATTTTTCTCCTCGTTCCTCTACTCCGCTTCGAAGAACTCCTCCATCGAAGCCGCGATGATCCATCAGGGGTCCATCATCAGCCACGATCGAGGCAAATCCATCTCGGAAACTGTACTCCAACTTTTCCCAGATGCCGATCGCCGCGTCGTGTCCATGAAGGGACGACAGCAGAGGAAGAGTGGTTATGAAGATGAAGAGACTGCCCAGGAAGGTTCACACTGCCCGGCGGTCTGATCGCTGACGACTGAACGCCGTGGTAGCGTTTCGCCGCGTAGTAAGCCGGCTCTCACCCCGCCATCGGCCTCTCTTTCTCTGCCTCTCCACGAGGAGCGAGCGAGAGGGACGAATGATCGAAAGAAACGAAGAAAGAAAGAGAGACGGAGAGAAAGCGAGAGAGAGAGAGAGAGAGAGAGAGAGAGAAACAGGGAAAGAGAGAGCGAGAACGAGAGATACACCCGTCCTTTTCGACCCACTCTGACGTTCTGCGCGTCCTGAGAGCAGCATGCCCCCGTCCTCGTACTCGCTCCGTTCTCCGCATTCATCCCCACCATTCGTCCCTCTACGCTCTACCCCCACCACCGCGCCGCGGTTCCCCCACCAGCTGCCCACCTCGCCCCCACCACCGAGAGACGAAAGTTCCCGCGATCACCGCTGGGCGGCACCAGCGTCCAAACTCTCGAGCGGGACACTCGTTCGAGCGTGGCGGGCAACAAAGGTCCCGTCGGTTAGCGCCGTTACGTGGGAGAGAACGCGCTCCGCTGGTTGGTGGAAGGGGAGTGGTAACTTCCCCTCTCGTCGTGCCTCCGCCACGCTTCCCCTCCAATTTTATCGCTCCTCCTCCACCCCCACCGGCGGCCCACGTGCTCCGTTACACTCGACCTCGTGCGTACGCCGATCGCCCCGTCCTTGTCGCCGCTGTCCGCGTACCGGAGTTCCTGGTAGGGGTGATGAAATATCGTCGGTGGAGGGGGGTAGGTGCGCGAGAAATACGGCGCGGTGGTGGGGGGCAGAAGGACTTGGCGATGTAGCCAGCACGCGTTACGCGCTCTCCACGCTGCGATTATATTATGCTGGTGACGCGAGGAAAAGCGGTGTGATACTTATTTTTTTTTTCTCCTTTTCTTTTTTTTTTTTTTTCTCCTTGGAGGAAGTCGTATCGTATGTGACGATATATGTTATATAATATCGGAAGATCGTAGTTGTGTCGTAGATCGTTGGTACGTTTCGATTGATCGGATCCCGATTTTCAGATCGTACGAGAAATGTTCGTTGGGCTGTCGAAAGGAGCGTTCGTTCACTTTGCTAGTGGGAAAATTTCGATGAAATGAAGAACGCGGAGAGAACGATGGATGAAGTGGAGAGTTTGGAATTGATGTGTTCGAAGATATCGAAAACCTTCTGGTTCTCTCGTTATCGTGGCCGACTCGTGGGGTCAGTTTATCAAGGTTATCGTGGAAACTATCGTATATATACCAACGTAGAGTGAAACTCGTTGATCTTTTTGGAGAAACGTTTTCTTATCGTTATTATATCACGCTATCGTTGAGGCCGCGTGTGTTTGTCACGGGGCTTATTTCGCAGCTAACAACGCGGTTATCACTTCTCGCTGCCAAGGTACACACGACCACTTTCAACTGTACGACGATAACGTGCGTCGTTAGTTTCGCTCTGACGAGAAAGTAAACTGGCTTCGAAGGGAGTGGAAACATATTTACACACTCGTAATCGTTTCGTCGGGACGTCCCTGATCGGTGGTGCAATTCGTTCTATTCCCTTTAAAAGTCGTTGCCGCCTTGACTAAGTACGCCCTTCCCGGGTGTGCGTGTTGCGTACGTGTCTCTGCGCCCCGCAGTACCGTCGTAAATTTGAGGGGACAGTAGAAGGCGGCCCTAACCACGCGGTTACAAGACGAACGGAAATAGAAGCCTACGTCAAAGATACGGTGGTGTACACTCGATGAACATTTACAGCCGAACGTTCACCATCGAATCTAAACTTCAAAAGATCGCGAGTCGTTAGTCGACCATTACTCCCGTCACTCGGCCACGTGATTCCGGGTATATACGGGTTCCAAATAAACCTAATCGCGCCGCTACCACTCCCCGTAAAAGTTCATTCTCCCTAAACGTATATCCTTCCACAGCACTTTGAAGGTACATGACAGATATAATTATACGAACCAAGCAACTTTGAACGATCTTCAGCTCAATGAGCCATCCACCGCGTATGAACTCTTCCTCCTCTCTACACAGCCTGCCGTCCCAGACCTGACCACGATAACCACGTTCCCATCAAACTGCCTATATATCATATCAAACTTGGCATAACGAAACTCCACTGATCACTGCAAACGTCACGTTCTTGTTATTATTATTGTTATTATTGTTATTATTATTATTATCAGTGTTATTATTAATATTACATTCTAAGCACACTTTTATTTATCGCGATAAAGAAAATTCATCCCTTCTGAAATCCGCGTCACGAATGAGGAATTCGAGTCGACGAATGGGAAAACAAGGATAAACCGACGCGGCAGTTTACTCGTCACGATAGAAGACAGTATCTCGAAAGAGGGTTGGCACGCGTTGAACTGGCTGTTGTCGAGCTCGATCGGTCTGCCCGGAGCAGGCGAGTTTCCCCTTCGCCACTTTCCCTGCGCGTTACCCTCTCTCTCTTTCTCTCTCTCTCTTTCTCTGTCTCACTCGCGCCTGCCATCGCGCGAAACTCGCACCGACTCGATATATGCGATATTTTCCCCTTCATCCCTTCTCGAGGGCCGCCGTCACCGTCTCCAGCCTTCCTCCCCCGCCGTGGGGACTCGTGAAATTCCGGAATTCCGCGCGTCCGTGGCTCCACCTCCCCCCTCACGACGCGCGAAATCTTTTTTTAAACTCCGCCTAGACGGGAGCGAGAGCGAGACAGGGCGACAGAGAGGAAAAAAGCTGAGCAGGCGCGAGCCACTCGGCCTTTTTCCCACTTCTTCCGCGGTGCAAACACGCTGCACGACCAATGCCCCGCCTACTTTCGACGGGTTCCCCATCAGCGCTTTTCCAACGGTGCAGATTTTCCGGGGAATATGGCTCTCTCCCCTCGAGGCTCTCCCCGATAGGCGGGAGAAACAGTCGCCGCGATTCCCACTAGTTAGCGCTGTTGGGACATTCTGCTGACATCTAGCGGCGGATATTTTTCCGTACGGGGGGTTGTTTCGAGGAATTCTGCGCTTTGCGCGAATTACACTTTTGTGTGTTCTTTTTTTTTTGTATCATTAAGCTGATACAGATTCAGAAATGACGATTGATAACGAGAAAGGTTATATGTGTTAAATAATTTCGAAATATTTAGAAGAGGAATAAATTTTCAGAATGTAATCGATAGAGGAGATGTTATTTTGTTAATTTCAGATTTAGTTCGATTTAGTTGGCATTCAATTCAATTAACACGAGAATTGGACGAGTATTGTGGATAAAAATAATATTGTAATATTGAAAATATTTGAGAGAACGTAAAAATTCCTTCAAAGTTCTTTTACTGTATCTTACATCGATAAGGAAGTAAACTTTTCCGTTTCGCTTATCGATCGTGTCCTATAAAGTTACTAGACTGAACCTTGGCGACATCTGTTGGCGAATTTGTCAGGATGAAATCTATCCCTAGCGTGACATTGACATTTTAAACGTAAACTTTGGACTGATATACAAATAATATAGATTCAAGAAACAATTTTATAATGACGATTAAGATAGAATGTAGTTCCTAGTGATTTCGATATTCGGGGCTTAAAATTATTGATACTTGTAATTTCAATGTATAATTATAAGTATAAAAACAATATTTTTTATTGATATCTTAAATTTTAATACGAAATGTCGATTTCTTGAAAATGTATGGAATGCCAAAAAAATGAAAATATAATATATATTATTGGAACAATCTTCTTGAAGGGGTTGCTTTGCTACGTCGATATGAAATCCCTACTTTCCCGTGAGGTCGATAAAGCAGGCGTCTATTTCACGAAATTTTCAACCGATTAACTCGTAATTTAGTGCAAACGAGATCCCTGATGGCGCACATGGGTATAATTGTCACCGATTTGTACAATTGAGCGCCCTGCAAACCAATTCGCTTTCGTCGCACAAAATAGATTTACATCGTGCAAAACGATGTTTATGTAAGAGAAAATAGCAAGTGTTTTGAACAATGAAAATTATCTTTTATGATAAAAAAATTACTTACACAAAAATTTTTTAAAAAAGAAATATTCGTTATCAGTTCATTATTAACAAATCATCTACACAAAATTTTCTCTTACACCAATAAAAATAAAAATTTCTAATATGACTATACGTCATATTCCACTCATTTTCAATGTCAATCTTCAAATTTTCCACTATATCAAAGATATTTCGAAAAATTACCTGTTCGTATCCAGCAAACATCATACCATCAAATTTATCAACAACCAGTTTATCAATCAATCACTTATACACTCAATATTCCCGACTCTCGATTAATTCCCAACTAATTCCCCATTCCATTTAGTCAATCATATTTCCCTATTCCCATCGGTCTTATCGATCTATCGGAATGCAGTAGCAACGATTCGCAACCAAGTATCGATAGCCGCGAAACTATTTACACCGCAAAAGAAGAAAAAAAAAAAAAAAAAAGAAAGAAAAAAAGAAAGGAAGAAAGAAAGGGAAAAACGGTAAAAAGTCGAAAGAAATTCAAGCAGTCATGCGTTGAGCGAGCGCGTCAAGTAGATTAAGACGATTATGGTCAGACCGCGCGGCCGTCGCCATTTATCTCTCTGGACCGAAATGCCGCGCGCGATTTTTGTCCCCGTGGTATCGATTTCGATCGCGTGACAGCAGTGCACGATAGCTGCTACAACCAACCCACTCTCCCTCTTACTCTAGGGCCCGCTTCACGAGTTACGCGCATCTGTCGGTGCCGCTCGGAATTCGAGCGAAACAATGCGCGGTATGTGCGTGGCCGTGTAACGCGTAAGCGACCACCGGCACGGTGATAATTATGACGCTGGACTCGATAAGGATCTGTTGGTTTGTCGGCGATAATTATGCGTGTGGGACCAAGCCGGCTATTACCGGTTATCTCTCTTTTCCTTTTTTTGTTCTCTTTTTCTTTTTCTTTTTCTTTCCTTTTTTCCCCCTTCTTTCTTTCTTTCTTTCTTTTTGTCCCCGTTGGAAGAAAAAGGGAAAAGGGGCCAGGGCGACGCGTTTCCGGTTAGTCCGGAGGAATGCAACCGCGCCACGATTAACGAATCGGCCGACAAAGGAGTCGGTCGAGTGACACACGAGTTTCGAGTCAGCATTTTCTTGCGCGTGCTCCCTTTGAAACGTGGGAATTGACGATTCATCTTGCGTGTCGCACGATTTTTTTTATTTTTCTTTTCTTTTCTTTTCTTTTTTTTTTTTTTTTCGTTCGTTCGAGCAATTTCGATTAGAAGAATTTGTAGTTCTTTTTTGTCTTGTACGTTGAAAGAAATAGTTCAATATATAGCGTTGTTGTTTATGATGAATCCATCCAGGAAACAAACATTGAGTATCTATGATAGAAATCCATTTTGATTTTTTAATTGTAAAAATTGTTCCAATTTAGCGGATGTTAATAATGTATAATTAAAGCGACATTAATTTTCAGAAAATTTAATTGTAATAATATTTTGATATGATAAGATGGTCGAATAAAATGAATTTGTAATACATATTCGATTTCTCGATATAACGTTGATTTCAATAATGATCGAAGAGATTTAAAGGTATTCGCATTTTGATCAACTGGTGCATTCGCCAGTCTGCTCGGTTACCACGTAACGAGGTGTCTTTTTTTTTTTTTTTTTTGCAAACACTCCTCGTTTTCGAGCGTGAAATTAGTAGCAATTTACCGTTTCAGAGAACTGCTCGTTGCGCTCTTGCTTACTCTGCCCTGCTGACGTTCTTGAATTGTAATTATGCTCGCAATGTAGGCGATCTAGGAGTGAATCGTCTCTTTTGTTCTTGCAACATTTACAGAGGAGCGTTGACAAAGCGAGAAACAAGGATTTAATCGAGAACATGTGTCATTGCATATTAAATAAGCAATGTGAATAGATAAAAGGAAATAACGTATTCATCAATAAGATGTTTTCGTACGCAATCGATCAAGATTAGATTTCATGCAAAATCGGTGTAATTGCTTTACAAATTGGTTTATTATTTAAAAATTAAAATAATCCTTTTATTTTAAAACGTTAACATTTTTTTCTCGCAAAAAAAAAAAAGAAACAGACGATAAATTGAATTTTAAATTGTAAAAAAATTCAAAAAGAATTTTTCTAAATATTTTAACAGGTCTAACATTCCACTTATTAAAAATCATGCATACACGAAAGTGTACCGAAAAAGAGGATGATTTTTCGTACAAAAATAAATCGAATAATATAGAATGACATGAATTTTCGATACGACGTTTCGTTTCCAAGAAAATCGATCTAAGATACAAAGCCTCGTGTCAAAAATCTATCGTTCCACACACTTTTGCACGAACGTTATCGAACCCCCTTCGATCAATACCGCGATATTTAAATTATCATAACAAAATATCACGATATTAAATTATTGATCACAAAATCACCGATCGAATGAAATGATCGAGAGGAATACCTCTATATACATCTCGAACAGCTTTGTCAAACATCAATCGCAATCCATTCCAATGGCAAACACGGTCGAAATCAATGCGTTTAATCAAAATCGCCGTGTTTCATCATCCGACAGATTTTAAACGCGTCCCCGAGCACGGCGTATAATAATATCGAGCGATGACGTTGCCATTCGATGCAACACGCGGCTACGGATTACGGGTAGCCGGGTCCACGAAAGCCCGGAAGACTAATTCGACGTAATGACGGGCTTAAAGGTACGATCCGCCGACATGATTGGATGCCCACGGCGTTTCGCAATACCCGCGAGCCTATTGGACACTGGACACCCCGCCGTGGCCGACGTCGCGTGGAATCGGCTGTGTAACAACCGGCGGATTACGCCGCCAGCCCTGTCGCCGGCCTTAATTGATTCCGTTTAAACGACGAACGAACGACGCTGACCGGCCGACACTCGCTGCGTCACCGTCAGCTAAAAGTCGAAATCGAAACGATCCCTTCGTTTTCATCCCAGTCATCCTTCCTTTCTTCCTCGAGGAGGAGCGCCTTAATGCGAATTAATTTCTTCGCGAGTTCGATCTCGTTCTCGAGGAAGATTGCGATTGGCTTGAGATTCGGCGGGACTGGATAGGAAAGGATAGAATAAAAGTCGAGATTTTTGAGTTTTGATCGAAATTGTTTTTTTCCTTTTCTTTTTTTATTATGTCGGGCACGATCGATCTGGATTGATTTTTTTTGCCGATTGGTTAATAATAACTAAGTAAGAGAAGCTTTTTTTTTTAGTTAAGTCTTCTGAAAAAATTGTAATTGTAATTTTGATGTGGTCAATTTATTTGTCGACGAGTTACTCTTCACACTTCTTAAAGGAAATGAAGGATTAATTTTTTTTTGGAAATCCAAAGTTGAATAAAAAATGAAGGAAATTAGAGAAATATTTTTCTCAAAGGATGCGAAATAGTTTGTGCTCCATTCTTGGAAGATTATGATAATTTTCCTAATTACACTTTCCTAATGTTGCGTAGGAGGATGTTACATATCGTTTATTAAACAACATTGTTTACTGTCCTTCGAAGCGATAAATAATCCAACGCATGATTATTCCCAGTTATCTCTTGTAACAGTTTAGTTATGGCACAGGTTTTTCTTTTTTCTTTTTTCTTTTCCCCCTCCTCGATCGTTGCATCTGCCGCGATATGTAAACTGCGAAGTAATATAGCCGCGGAAGTACTTTACGACACTTTTTACACCGACGATTGTAAAATACGCGACTTTTGTATCGTCAAATTTGAGAGAGAGTCGATTTCGCGTACAATGTTTTTACGAAATCGATCGAACACGCTCTTTCGTCGAAAGAAAACGGAAAAATTATCCTTTCTATCTATCCTCGATATTTACACCACGGAATTTCAGAATGATATTTTTCTCGATCGAAAAAAAGAAAGAGGGATGATTAACTCGAGCAAAGGTAATAAAAAATTCGAGCGAAATCGAAAGCCCATCGAGTGAAAAGTTACAAGTCGTGGTCCCATTCTATCCCATCGTTCCCAGACGATCGCTCCTTTTTTTTTTTTTACAAGGGCTGTATCCCTAATCAGCCCTTAATACGAAAAATCAACCTGCTGAAAGGATCGGTCACGCCTCGCGGCATTTTTTTGTGGCCATCTTTCAGGAAGATGGGGAAAAAAGGAGAAAGAGAGAGAGAGCAAGAGAGAGAGACGGAACGGTATTCTCTCGGATTACGGGATTTCGAGTGCTTTTTTCCCGCGCACCTGTATCGCATTGGTTCAACAAGATCTCCACAAACTTTCCACGGCTCGATTGCACAGTGTGTGTGTGTGTGTGTGTGTGTGTTCAGGAAGACGTTATGTTTTCCAGATACCTGGACCCTCGAGGGGTCTCTACCTGGCGAGAGAGAGAGAGAGAGACCTGCCTCTCGACTGGTCGAGAAGTCGAACCAGTAGTTTGCTCTCGGATCTATTGTGCTTCTAACGATCCCGTTTATGGGGTAATTTCGAAGAAGCAGAAGTCGAGGCGGAGTGCTCGTAGATTTCGCGGGTAAAATCGAAATTGAGAAGTCGGTCGTACATCCGTAATAACGGATACTCGGCGTTTTTGTGATATTTAAGATGAAAAAATTCGTAAAAATTTTCTTGAATGAAACTTATATCTCGTTAATAAAAAGTATTATCTCGTAAAACAATATATCATAATACTAAATATATTTTCTCACCTATTTTCAATAATTCGCGTTCGTGCACATTTTAATCTCCAATTTGAATTTGTTAATTTACAAGCAAGGATAGGATCACATTTAAATAGATTCTCGTTCTCGAAAGCCAAGATGTTTAACGCGTCAAATCAATTATCCTTTCTATTCAAATCTATTTCCCGTTTCAAAGAAACTGCTGTAATATAAATGTTAGACGTACAGAGAAACATAAAACGTTTTATTCTAATCGAAATCAATTTCCATATCTGACAATTTTCACGTGCGATCACGATCGCACATGGATACCGCCCGTCGAAAGATAAATCTTCCCAGACTGAATTGAAATTCCTATCGATTAAACTCGCCTCGAGATAGAGATAAAGAGAGATAGGAAGATAGATAGATAGATAGAGAGAGAGAGAGAGAGAGAGAGGAAAAGAAAAGGAGAAAGAAAAAATCTGTTTATCCATCGAAATCCTGTTCGCGAAAAGGCTATCGCGGCCTTTTGACGAGGAACGACGACGATAATGAATATATGTACGCCATTCGTCACGTGTTGCCGTGGCACGGAGGGAGCATAAAGCAACGTAACGGGCGTCCATTTGTCTCTTGCCATCCGAGCACGGCCAACCATCCTGCCTAATTACACTGGTTATTGGTTAATAATAGCGATGATTACCACACAAATTACATCAGAAAGAGGGATAATGTGAGCAACTCCGCTAGAAACGTGTAGCACGGCCACGCTCTAACAGAGACTTTAATTGTATCCACTGTGCGCGAGAATACACGGTGTATCTGTTCATCTTCAGCGGCCGATATATCCGAGGATCAACCATTAACGTTTCCTAGCTACTTTTATAAGGATAATACACACTGAGAGCCGTTGAATAATAATGCCTCCCGGCTGATCCTTATCGTTCACCTATCAACCACGCACGCGAAACGTTTCTAAATTATTCCCAACCGACGATTCTCCTCTTCTGCTTCTCCCTTTTTTCATTTTTTTGTTATTTGTATTAATTTAATTTGGATTCCTTCGAGAATTAACGATTGTATTTATGTTAGAGAATTGTCACAATTATTAAAACGATCGTTTTTAGATTCTACACTTTTTGACACGATTATTAAAAACGTGGAAATATCTGTTATTGCTGTTTATATTATCCGTGTATTATTAATTTTTATTATATACGGAATTTATTTGTAGATTATTATAGATCTAACAATTGTAGTATTAAGATCGTTAGTATAATTTTTTAAAATGCACAATAAAATTTTTGTGTCGATCTACGTATTTCTACGTGTAGAATATTAACGACTACCGATTTTCATCCAGTAAAAGAGTAAACTTCCAATGATCGGAAAGAATAAAACAAAAATTGAGTTTAGAGAGACGGAAAGAAAGAAATACTCGAAAGATCAATCTTTCTAACATAGTTACATAATTAAATTAAAAAAAAAAATCCTTCACCTCTTCTCTCATCGAAACACAAATTTTCGAAATCGCTCGAATTTCGAAACACCTTCCGACAACTTCCCCCTCTTCGTCGAGAAAAAGAGAAGAGAAAAGAAAGAAAGAAAGAGAGAGAGAGAGAGAAAAAGAAAAGAAATGTCCTTTCCTACCTTTCCAAATTCCAACTCCTCCAACGTCCCGAACCCGCGCGTCCACGCACGGGGAAACAGAGACCGGAAGAGGTGTTGCAGGCATCGCGCGGAGGTGGATGACGCGTGGTGTGCATGCACCAACATCGTAACGCAGCTGACACGAAACTGACCTGCACCCCGTGGCTATACGAGGTTGCCTCGTGCTTTTTTCTACGCGCGCACACGGCACACCTACTCGCCTCGGAGTAGGAGAGGATCCCCGGCCTATCTTTCCCTCCCCCCCCCCTCCCCCGTGCTCGTCGCGTCCCTCTTCCCATTTTTTTTCTCTTTTTTTTTTTTCGGTCACGAGGTTGGGTCCACCGCTCGGTGAGACTCCACGGGCCCTTGAAAACTTATCTACAGAGGTTACCTACGAGGTAGAGCCTCGACGGAGGAGCCGGCTTCCAGTCGCGGTATAAGGCAACGCGGTGCATTCTAGGCCGACAGATAGAGAAGCTGCTCGAGAGGGGGGAGGAGGGGCTTGGGCAGGGGAGGGGGAGAGAGGGAACTCGATAGCGTTAAATAGCGTATACGAAAGGCTTCAGGGTATTTCAAGTCACGGCTGTGTAAATATCTGCCTCTCTTTTTCGTCCTCCGCGCGTCTGGTATACTTTCCTTCGTTTTCCTTTTTTTCTTCTTCTCTCTCTCTCTCTCTCTTCCACTTCTCTTTTACTTTTTTCCCTCCCTCTCTCCTTTTTTTTTCCCCTCCTCCGTTCCCTCTCCTCTTTCGTAGCTTGATACCGAAGAGAATGATTCTGAATTGTTGGGTAAATAACGGAATCGATATTGTTTACCGTGGAATATCGTCGATGGAGGAGACTCGAAATGGGAATTAAAAAAAGAGAAAAAGGGGTGAAGTGGGTTTGGGAGCGGTGCGCGCGGTCGCCACGCTTCTGATGTGGATCAGAATCGATACAACGCTCGATCGTTTTCGGGAATAACGTTCGAAATGTATTTTTCGCCTCGCCGTATTTTCATCCGTGTCGATAAAAATACCAATGTTCCTTCTTTCTTTTTTCGTGGAATGGATCGTAGAAATGGGATCGTCCACTTAAACTTTCTAGTTAATGTTTGATTTATTAATTAAAGTGCAAAGAAAGGAATAAAACGATATGGCAGATATGTATTTGTTTAGAAATGTTTATTAATAGCGATCGTATTTTAGGAAAAAATTAAAAAGCAATATCTTGACTATTTTTGATGAACGATATTCGTGATAAACTTTGGAACTGGAATGGTTTTTATCTATGAATTACGATTCTTTTGGAATTTTATTTTAGGATATCGTTTAATTCCATTACTTTTTGTCCTTGGTTTTATACGATTCCAGGCATAGAAATTTCCTTCTCACATATCAATCTCTTTGATCCCCCGACATACATCCTTTTCATTCGTTTGTGAGAATATTCGAACATGCATGCAACTTCGGTAAATGATTTAGCAAAACATCTAGCATGCGGAGAATGACTGTCAGCCGATGCAAATGATGCCAGGAATTCTTGGGAAAAAATACCACGATTTATTGGCTACGTGAAAGCCCTGCCGAGGTAATAGAGCACCGGGAAACGGCTTTCGCTAAAGACGAAATGAAAGAAAAAGGTGAAAGCTTTGTTTTCGTGCTGTGCGAAAATAAACGGAAGTTGAAAAAATGTTTGAGCAGTTTTCACAACGCATATGCATGCGTTTTCTATGATAATTAGCACTGTACGGAAATAAAGTAAAATATTGTTATGAATAAATACCTTGAAATAAACATACCATTGAAATAATTGTTATAAAAAACAGAAAAAACTCGTGTTGTTGTAATTGTAATAATTTTATTTAGATAGAAATTTTAATTCAAAGCATTGTATCCATTAGCATATCCTTCCATTAGAATTTTATTATCAAATTGTATTAAATTTTCACGACAAACAGAAAGATATATTGTGTAATAAAATAGAAAGAGTTAATATGCTAAAAAAATCGACATACTAACATACAAAGAGTCTCGTTATACACATCGACATATGATTTAAATAAAAAATTAAACTTGCACACAACACATTAGTACAAATTTAATCAACAAAGACACTTAGCTAATTAATTACAACTAACCAGAGATAACGTAAACGATCTGTTAGAATGTTGCTTGAATTGCATATTTCAAATAATTGCTCATAGCGCGCCGTATGAATTAATATCAATATCTAAATGTCCGTGAGCTTATCCATGGCCAACAACTCTCTACTGTCTATCGTTTATCACGATTAATTAAACTTCGTGTTTTTTTTAAAATTTCAATTCTAATTAATTCTCATTAAAAAGAGGAGGAAACTACTCGTGATCCTTCATCCATTTCATCCGAGTTATTAAATTATATCAAACATTCTAAAAACGAATTACGAAATTTCCTTTTCAATCGTAAATTTCTCTTCTCTTTGTTCAACGAACAGAACGAACGCCATCTGCGTGTCACGGAGGCCATTTTGATTTTTCCGATACGAGTCGAATCTTTGACGATTGCCACGTGTCCACTTTGGTTCGTCGATATTTAATTACCATCTCTTTCCAAGTATGCTTAGATTACATCAAGAATGTATCATTACCATTTACGAACATTTCTCTCTTCTCTCTCTCTTTTCTTCTTCTTCTTCTTTTTTTTTTTTTTTTTTTAAGAGGAAAGATCAAGAGGTCTATGTACTTGATAGATCTTTTATTATGCATCGATCGACGAGAGCCTCGTTGGCGGAATGCAATTAAAAGGGAATGTCTAGTGATTTTAAATTAACTAGACAATTATCGTAGATTTGATTATACGAGTGGTTGAAATTAGATGGAAATCGAAGATATTTTTGTACTACAAGTGAAATTTTTTTTTTTACATGATTTATACAATTAATAAAAAGTGACAGACAAATGTAAATAATAAATAACAGTAAATAGACTGGTTTTAATTTTTATTAAATTCTAATTTTTACTTATTTAGATTTTCCATTCGACGTATCATTGTGTATCAAATATTTCTAATTTATTAAATCTCTGTCAGCGTTTCTATTAAATTCCAATAATTACTCATTGCAATTATATCAATCATTCTCTATAAAAATTATATAAAGTATACCTTTAATTCGCAATATTATTCACGAAATGAATATTTACTCACCAAATTCGAAAAAATAATAAATACCAATACCATCAGTTTCAACTCCGTATATTCCTAATATAAAATTTCTCATAATCGTTTAAATTAGAAAAAAAAAAAAAAAAAAAAGAAAAAAAGAAAAAAAAAGAAATCAGGAATCAGCTTCCTCCGCAAAGAACAAGTAAAATACTCTTGACATTCGCGTGTTAAGAATACGAGTAAACGAATCTCGAATAAATTTACAACTTATTAATGTTGCGTCAGGTTTCAAATAGCACAATTATAAAAATAATTGTTGAATAAATGCGGAGAAAAAAAAAAGAATATCACTACTTTATTACATCGTTTTCAATAAAAAGAAAGAACAAACGCAATATTATCAATTATATATAAATAATAAATTTACCAATTTAAACGAAAATTTATCGATTTTAATTGTGTTTTCTATAAAAAACTTTCAATCGAAATATTTAACTCATAAGCTTACTTTTGACACTTATTTTATCTTCTAAGACGACGTTGAAGGTATCACGAGGATACCATCTTTTGGTATTGTCATACTATTACAAAAAAAAAAAGAGTAATAGTTGATACTAAAATATTAGAAGTAAAACCATGTTTTCCAATAATTTTGCCTCGCTTACAATGTTTTCCACAAAACGTTTTCAATCCCAGGCTTAAAACAGGCGTTAATGGATTAAGCAAAGGTATCGTGTTCAGTTGTTTTTTAGCCAAAGTGGGACGAAGATGGCGGGGCACGCGTACCGGAAACGCGAAGGAGTCGTGTACGAGCCCGATATCGCGAACAGCATACAAACAACGCCACGGAAATGTCTCCTTCGTTCTCCCTTTCCTGTTTCGCTCGTTTACCCGTGTTTGTTGCGCCTTTTCCAGCCTTTAACTTAGGCGGAGCGGTTCGAATCGTAAAAGTCCAGGTTAACAGCGGTGTTTCGAGGACGATCGACCATTTCTGAGTGGCGGAAGAAAGAACCGGAAAACGATTCTTATTGGCGCCGATCGTGCACATGATGCTTCTTAATTTTTTTTGGAGAGGAGGGACGAGGAATCCAAATTTTATTTTTCCAAAGAATACTTTTACTATTTTTATTATTCCTTTTCTTTCATTGTTAAAGATTTATTTAATTTTACGTTTAATAAATTTTCTTTCTCGATTGTAGATTCGGGAGGATATATTTTGGTTTTTTTTTTAAATAAAATTTGACAATTGATAAATTTCATATTGCAATTCGACTTTTGAAAATTTAGAAGATTCGATCTTGTGTCTATTTTATTATAATAACTATCTATTAATTAAACTTATTCTTTATTATATTTGTATACTATTATTTCTGTAGGACCTAATATTTTTATAATATATAACTATAGTAGAATCTCGATTATTCGAACTTCAGTTTATTAAAATTGGCAGATAAAATCACGTGAAAATTTATTAAATTTTCCATATATTTTATCCATTTCTCTTATTATATATATACGTGTACAACAACCATTCATATTTGAAAACTAAATAATTATTTTACTCACAAATCTCTCAATTAATTAAAATAAATTTTCATTTCATTATACATGTTTTAACGATTAATACATACAACCTAACAAAAAAAAAAAAAAAGAAAAGAAAAGAAAAAATACAAGAGATAACAAAAAATTTTCTCAAATAGAAAAGCATTCAATGTAAGAGACGTTTTCTACACCTCGAAAAAACCTGCATACTAATCGGCTGACTTACGTTTTCTCGTGTCAGTATTCTTTATTCCATGCACTTTTAGTGATCCCGGGGGTAAAGTGAAAGATAGGAGGAGTAGGGAACAACGAAATCTCGGGGAAGATCTTTTGGTAGGCAGATGAAAGGAGCTGGATAGACAGACGTGGCTCGAGATTTAAGAGGCTTAGCTTAGCTCGTGGTGGACCACGTAGGCCGGGCCGAGAATGCAACGAGTTCGTTTTATGGGGGCCCCTTCTTCTTCTAGGGGTCGGGCCCCCGAAATTGGAGAGTGCTCGCCCGTCTAGAGAGGCTTCTAGATTCCAGATACCGAAGGAATAGGGTTACTGGCTTGGAACTAGCAGGTGGATACCGTCCACAGCATGTGAATACCCTTTTCACGTAACGGGTGTCGAAAACATAATACGGAAGGAATTCCGTGTGGAGCAAAGAAAATTTGATACGATCGAGAAATGTATTCGATACATATAGTAATCTAATATGTGTATTTTATATAAAATTATTGCTCGTGTTTGTGTAGATATATTTTTTATTCAGGCGTTTGGAACGAGAAAGACAAAACAAGAGCAATAGTATTAATTTTTAATTATAGATAAGTCTAAAGTTTAGTTAAGTTCTCTCTTAAGCTTGTGCTTAATAAAGTTTAATGGCATAACATGGTTGATGTTAGAGTTGTTAAATTTAGAAAAAAATGACAGGTTTTTGCAATAATATCGTAAAAGATTAATGTTGATTCTTGCTTAAATGAAAATATGGTTATTTATTTATTATAAATATAATAGAATATTAATTATGAGTGTATTTTATATGCACTTTATATTTTTAAACAAACTGTCTATTATCTACTGATTCTTAGAATATATTTCACATGCTTAATTTATCAATTTCCTCGGGGAAAATTGTCTTTTTGAATAGATAATAATCTACGAGGAAGAGATGCAGGGAACTAGATAAGAGAAGAACTATGAAACCCTATTGTTGCTGAAGATCTTTCACATTTGCACCTGCTAGCTTCGTAGCTTCGTTTAATTTCATTAAAATCATCAAATTTCCAAATTTAACGTATAAACATCTCTTCGAATTAACAAAATAAAAATTTAATTCGAACAAGTATGTATATATTATCTCAATAAATTCTCAATAAAGTCACGAAACAGTTCTTTACTCTTCCGTTCAAATATCTTTCGAAATTCAAAATATTTCATTTTAAATCCAAAAAAAAAAAAAAAAGAAATATTTCGATACTGAACCGACTAATGTTCTGTAAACGTCACGAGACTTCATAATCTCAAGAGGAATGTCATATGGACAGAGCGATGGTTGGCTCGCAGAGGACTTGTAATTCTGATAAATACCCCGACAACCTCTCACGGTTATCTTCTCGAACGAAACCGATAAAGGGATACCACGCGCGATACCAGGATCGAAATTCCAGAAATCCTGCTGCGAGCACACCCGCGTTCCAGGACGCCATAAAACCGCCCCGGTTTTCCCTTTTTCGATAATTTATTTGTCTCTCTCTCTCTCTCTCCTTTTCCACAAGATCGAACAACGGAAAAGTCGAAGAGAAAGAGAAAGAATAAGAAGAAAAAATAGAGTAGGATCTAACGTGTTCTGTCGTTTTCACGTGTTTATTTCGTGCCATGTGTTCCGCACAATTTCGAAAAGCAATGTCGAGGGTGGAACGTTTGTTTTACACGGTGTAAGGGTTGCTCCTCGTTTGTTTGCTTTTGTTTCGTCGTTTCTTGTGTAAACACCGAACATGTGGGTTATAGGACGCGCGTTGCATTCATCACACGTGTTTCAAGGAATCGTTATTTTTGACTTTTGTCAAGCTTTTTGTTGGTTTTCGATCGAGGAAAGTAGTGGATTCTGAAAGAATTAAAGGATTTATTGTGCAATAATCATAATTCCAAAATATTAATAGATATTTATTTAGAAGTAAAAGAATTAAATACGAAATTTTCTGAAGTTATTCATTTAAATTTTCATATTCATAGCTATTCTGAAACTTCCTAGATCCAGAAACCAAAAGAAAATATCTTATATGTCATACTTTTTCTTTTAGCAGTCGTTTAAAATAGATTTACCAAATGATGAATGATCTATTCTTCTGATGATTTTTCTTCAATCAAGAAAAAAGCAATCGATTCAACAGAGGAAAAATGATCATTGAAAATAACATGCAACGTGTTGGAGAGCGAAAAAAAAAAGAGGGGGATACAAATATCCGTATATTTTTCAAGCGTATTAAGGTCGTAACGATTTTTCCAGCTTCGAACCACAACGATTACGCTCTACGTCGAGGAACGTTGCAACGCGAAATTAAATTCCTAACGAATTCCATTACATCTCGCGCGATGCACGCCGCAACAGAAACTTTTCAGCCAAGAGAGAAAAGAATCTTTTTTCTTTTTTTTTTTTTTTTTTTTTTCGCTGGTCACAATTTCACGAAACGCGCCGGAAGCACGAGTTGCCATCGTGGATTAAACGTTGCGAAATTTATTATAGTTTTGAGAGAGGAATTTTTTGTAATTACGTTTGAGAAAAATTGGATAATTTAAAAAAATTTTTTTTTATATTTTTTCTAACTTTAAGATTAAAATAATATTTAAAATATTTGCAATTATAATGGAAACAGAGTATATTATTGTTACTTTTCTTAACGATGTCCTTGAATCTGTTGAAGGACAAATTTCATCTTGTAAAAAATTATAAAGAAAGTAATTTTGTTAAAAAATTCAGAAAGAAAAGTTTGGAATATTGAGAAAATTTTGAGAAGGATAAAAGACTCAAAAGTAAGTATTAGATATATTATAAAAAGGAAAATGCATATAGTTATCCAAAAATAATTTTATACAGTTATATACTTATTACATTATTCATTCTTCATTCAATCAAGGATGTTAACTCATAAATTTTAAAATATACATTTAATTATGAAATTTTTTTACGTTTAGGAAAATAGAATTTGATATTATAAAAGAATAATAAATCTATTTCATTAAAACACTTCTTTGAAATCATTATTCGAAATTATTGAGGATTAAAAGTAGAAAGAACCGACGAAATTTGCACATTGAAGGCGATTAAGATAAAATTGCCCATTGAATACAATGAGATATAATTGCACATGCGGAAAGTTACGCTGTTTCTTTTATCAATTTTTATTACTTCCAATTATTCGAAACCTTCGCTTGCGTTTAATATAAACAGAGACTGCTAAAATAAACTTTTTATCTTGATCGTTGCATTTCCATAATTACTTGATTAAAACTCGTTGAATTTCTTTCATTTTACTCCCGAGCATAACAATTCTCAATCATCATAAAAATTAACTCTCACCTTTTATTTTCCAAAATATTTCACTCGGACCAAACTAACATATTTTAAAATAAATTACTTTAAAATACTATCAATTAAATATAAGAAATATTCAAAATATAGAAATATTCTTCTTCAATTTATCGGTCGATTTATTTGTAAAATCCAAATAATTCCAAAATTATTAACACGTGTCCAATAATTTTCACATCTTTTAAAAAGAATCGCATGAAAACACACGCGTACGGTCATCGTAGCATTATTCCCAACGAAGACCTTTCCAACCGCTTCATTAATTCAACACGTACGATCATTAAAATAAAAGGAAAATAAAAAGAAAATAAAAAAAATACAGAACAAAAAGAGGAAAACAAGAACGTTAATCAAACGCATGCCAAGAAGCCAAGAAGAAAGACAGAAAAATCGAGGAAACGAGGAGAAACAGATAGAAGAAAGGAGCGCTCGAGCCATTCTTCTCTGGAGTTAGAAGTTCTCGTTAAAAATAAACTCGCGTGTGAATAAAGATGCCACCTGACGCAATCGCGGGACGAGCGTGCAGTACCCACGGGATGTAACACGCGGCGTGGAATTAATTAAACAATCGGCTAAACGCAGCCAGCCACCCTCGATCGAGCACGTTAGGTGCCTGGTTAAACGTTAACGAGATGCCATAACATTAACACGCGTCGACTCGACGCTTTGTACTTAGCGGAACGCCATGAGATCGTGGCTGTGTGTAACGACCGGTTTTATCACGATAGATACAATTCCGTTAATTAAGAGAGCACTTGAACGTTACCCTTTACACGGTTTCCTTCATTTTCCAGTTTCTCGATTTAACCGTGTGGCTACTTGTGAATTTTAGATTTTGAGGTTATGCGCATAATCATTGTGGAATAGCTTTGCATATATATAAAGTTTTTAAAGAAAATTTTGAATCATTGTTTTTATTCACGTGATTACGACGTGTATTATTTCAAGCGTAACTCATTCAAGTTTATTAATTTTGTTATTGGACATTCTGTGATTTTTTGATTTTAAGGTTATGCGTATAATCGATCGTTTTGAACATCGTATCTTTAAAAGAAATTTCAAATTTATTATTTTCTTTTTTCGTGATTATGATAGTTGGATAATTAATTTAAGCGTAATTATTTAGATTTTAATTCTTGATAATTAACTCGTAATTATCGATAGTAACGAGGATTGAATAACTCATTTTATGTTATAAGTTTTATAAGAATAATAATAAGATGGAGCCACACCTTGATCGTTATCCGTTTTCGATCGTTAAGACATTGAAATTACAGTAAATCTTCCTTCTTGAATTTTTCTCCTTCTTCTTCTTCTTCTTCTTCTTCTTCTTCTTCTTCTTCTTAGATACACACTTTAAGTGTACAAAATTTAATTATTCAACTTAGAAAATCATTAACTACTCCATGCTTAATTTAATAAATGGTTAATCAGAATAATTTATCGAACCACAATATATACTGAAATACTAACGAGTTGCATTTATGGTTAATGACTAATAAAGCTATTCTTCCTCGGTATTTCACTTAGTTAGGCTAGCTAGCTTCGTGTCGACAAACTGTACATGGGCGTTCCGTTAGCCACTTGGATTTACTGTTAAACGGTTGGACGAAAGTGCAAATACTGTCCTAGGAGTCTGAATTCTTGTGTTGCGTGGGTGTTGAAAGATTGCTACGCGTGGATATTTAAAGATTTAATGAATTGTTATTTTAACTTCGACGGGTGTAAAGAAGATATATCGTTATTATCCATTCGTGTAGTTATACGTGTAGTGTTGATATATTTCTCGTTATGTGTGTGAAAAACAACAATGGAGACGGAAACAGATAGCTACAACGAGGAAGAAATATCGATCATTTGAATATATAACTTGAAAATTAGTTTTACATTAAAAATAGATATTCATAAACGTATGTGTATTATAACAATATCAAGAAATAATATTAAAATCATGAATTTTATTTTCTATACAAATCGAAATGAATTCATGATCTTGAAATTATCATTTCTTCTTTCACTTATATTTCTTAGAAAATAATTAATCCACGTTATAAATCTTAATAAGATTAATTTTACTAATAAAATTATAATTTCGTAAAATAATATTTCCTGCACAAATTGAACACTCAAAATTATTCTTCATTCTTCTCAGCTTCTTCCATTACATTCTCTCCAACAATCCACATTTTATTTCCTCTCTCTACTTACTTTCCAATTTGCAATCACGCTTACCTAAATCGCATTTTCTCATTTTCCACCCAATATTCCCTTCGCAACAACAATCTGTTCATGCTCGCGCATTACCATACAGCGAATTATAAATTAGCCTCGTCATCGAGCGTGCTCATCGTTGATTATCCTGCCGCGTTTGCCAGGACCGTTCACACGGTCGATGATAAACGTGCCTCACCGGAAGAGAGGTCGACACAGGCTGGACGTTCGGCCAGGAAGAAACGAAGACCGTCGTTAGGTGAATTTACGAGGCCACGTCGGCGAAATTTCGCGGCCGACCCGATAGACAATGAGGACGATCGTGGCAACGCCAGGGATCGACGCGTCTCCAGACCTCTCTAACCTCAAACCATAAAATCTCATGGTGAGAGCTCGCTACAACGACGATATCCTAGTCTTACGACTCTATAAATCATGGAACCGCTAACTTCGCTCGCCAACTTGGCCGCTACTGGAACTTCGTGGCCTCGACGTGTGGTATTGGGTTGTACACAACACGTGGGGATGTCCGCTTTCTTCGAAGAAAGAACGTGTTTACTTTTCGTTGTAGAATATATATGTTTGTTGTCGTAGAGATGGATCGAAATTTAATTTTGAATTCGCGAAAATGAAGTTTTATGGAGATATTTTGAAAGTGTCTTTTTTTGATTGAAAGGTATTTATCTCGTTGAGAATGAAAATTTTAAGAAAATTATATTTGAAGTCTTTTTAATTTAATTTAAGTCATAAGTAATTTATAATGTTAGAAATTTGAATATTAATAACGAGAGATGTGTGAATAGAATTCTATTTAGAAATTATAGCAATGTATAGATTGCTACTATGCGATCTTGTATGATAAATGAAATTACTATGATTGTACTATTGTACTCTATCAGAAATAATTATATCCAAATTATTTTTACTAGAATTTTTTTTTGTTTATTTCTTGCAATTTGAAAAATTTAAGATTTGTGAAATATTGGATATTTTTTTGTTTTCTTAAATTTGGAAAATAATTTATTCGCATGGTATTGTTAAAAATTCCTTTTCACAATTTCTTTTCTTTTTATTTTTATTGTATAGCAAAGATTGTTAATATTTTTCTGAGAAAATTATGTTTTTTAATTGATGATAATTTATGTAACTTTTTTTATTTATTAATAAATATAAAAATAGATTTGTATATATATGAGGAGATGTTTAATGTTTATTGATATTGCTGTGTAAATGTTACGGCATATTAATTTATTACGTGTAATACTAGTGGAACTTTCGAATTAAGAGAGAAGAATTAATTATTTGATTGAAAATCTTAATGTTTTATATAATTAATGTCTTCTATTCTATAATGAAGTGTGATATTGGTTTCTTATTTTATGATGTTACAATCGTTATTTCTTATTTATAACTAATGATATTTATTCTTTTAAACTACTTGAATCAGAGAAAATATTATTAAAGAGATTTGCATGTTCCTATAAAACAGTTTATTAGTATAAAGCATATTTATTTTGCAAATATTTCTGCAATAAATTCTGCTAAATTTTATGATTTTAACGCATTTTTTATCGCTATTGATATAAAACTTTTATATATTTTACGCATTAGATTTTTATTTTAATTAATACAAAAAGAATAATATCAAAGCAATAATTTTAAAACATTATTGTATTAAGGCAATAAACGCACCCGCAGGATTATATTACTTAAAAAAACTTACGAATTCCACTGACAATATCTATCAGATTAGCCTTACATTTAATCCTATCTTAACATTTAAACCATTTAAATACATGTTCCATTCGGTTCTTAATCAGGATCAAATTGTCACCATTGCGTCGTGAATCAGATATTTCCACCCTCTTAGTCGAGGATTAAAAAAATCTAGTGTTATTATCCACATTTGTATTTGCGAACCGTGAATATTTGTGATATATTTTCACGAATAATAATGGATACTTTTGTACATTTCATTAAGAAATAAAAAATTGATAACTAATCTAATAGATTTTCATAATATATCGTCAGAACATTTCAAAATTAATATCATTTAATGACTTTTGGAAAAGTGTTGACTATCTTTCGTTTAAACAATTATTAAATTCTTTTTTAATTCTATTGTAAAAATTTGTCAAATATTCAAGTGTTATTCTCTAACATTTTAAGATTATCTTTGTGACTTCTAAATTTAAAAAAAAAAAATTTGGAAAAGTTTCAACGTTCTTTATATCCAGCAATACATTTTTCAAATTTAGAATACAAAAACGTCACGAACATTTTTTAAATTGATTAAATTTCCTTACTTTTATTTCCTTAAACGAATTCAATTATCTTCCAAAAATAATTCTCGCCGATATCCATGTATTATAAACACAAAACGGCTTGAACTTCGATCGATATCGAAAAAACAACAAAAAACAATCGAGATTGTTCTTTTCTTTTTTTTTTTTTAAACCACGAGCCTATCTCCGGTTCTAACGAATTTATCAAGCGTCACTGTTGCAATCGGTCGGAATTTTATTAACCGTGAGCGACGCGTACAAATCGCCGATATTATTAACTTGTTCGTACAACGAGCGGGACCGTCGGCGAAAAATATTCTATTGCTTTATCGTTATGGTTAATTTATGGTCGAGCCGGCAAGTGGCTGAGAACGAAGCCGCGCCCTCGCCGCCTCGGCTGCACCTTTCATGGAGTTTCATCGAGTCACGCGAGTCCTCCAACTCGTTAATTAATCGCTTTTCTAGGCCGCGATCATAATTTCAAACTGAAACGATCGGAAACGATACAATATCTTTTAACGGTACTTGGAATTGTGCGTGGAAATATACTGATCGCGACTCGCTTCTTTTTTTTTATATTTTAACATTTTTGGAATGTCCAATGTACAGGAATAGAATATCCAGATATTGAGAGTAGAATGGATTTGTCGAGAGAAGATATCGTGTACATATAAGCGTGATAGGTGTGCAACAAAAATCGTAATTATAATTCGTTTCTTTTTTTTAAATTATTAATTAATTGGAGTAATGTAGGAATTGTAAAGTTTAATAAATATAATTAGACTATATTCCTTTTTTTGTTTGAGATATAGTATCTGATATCTTTTTTTTTTTTTTGAATTAGAAGAAGAATAACGTACGATTAATTAGATAAATAATTATAAAAATACGCGAGTAATAAATAATTCGAATTTGAATAAATGAATTTGTGAAGAAGAAGTATATAGTGGTTTAAATTGGACAGAATTCAAATAATAGCAACTTAAAAAATGTATCGAAATCGTGGGAAAATTAATTAAATTAAATTGGAATATTTCTCAATTACGAAAAAAGAGAAAAAGACAAAATTCCTATATCCCACGATTTATTCGAAAATTTGTGTATATATTAAATTCATAATATTTAAAACAGATCGATATAAAATATATATTGAACCCACGTAAAATCGATACGAGTTATTGGACACGAATATTTAATTTCCAAATAAATTTCTTGGCCGTTTTCACTTATAAATTTCGCGAAATACGAAGTCACGTCAAATATTCATAGCGTGCGCGGATAATTATACGTAATTAAGTTCGATTGGATACATTATGTATATCTCACGTTTTATGCTACTCGACGCAATTATCTTTTATCATCGGCGAGCAATAATCATTGAATGCTAATACAACCACAATAAATCCCGCTTGTTTCTGCCTCCATTTTTTTTTCCTCGCCTTCTGGCTTAATGGAATCATCGATATCCACTATCGCTTTTTCCTCCAGAGAATATTTTATGCTAATTTCGAATATAATCCCACGAATTATATTCACGGTGTAAGAGCAAGCATGCCTGTTATATGTGTCCTAGGTTTTTTTTTTTTTTTTTTTTTTGCGTCACGATTATATAACGTTCGATTATTATCTCTCTGTTTCACCGTGGACGGGAGGCGTGTAATTAAATTCCTCGATGGATCGACTGGAAAAATTGTGGAACGAGCTAGTGGATTAAACTAGATTAGAAATGTTAGAAAATGTGGACGTCACGGTAATATTCTCGTTGCGGTCGAACGATACAGTCTCGCGATGTCTTTTTTTTTTTTTTATCGTGTGAAGCATCGTATGAAGGAAGAAAAGAATTGCAAAAAATAAAAAAGAAGGGGAAAATGGAAATGAAAAAAAGATTTTATGAAATTCATTGGGATTATTTCTTAATTTTATTACCTTCGATTCTTCTATTTTTAAATTATATATCTTTTATCTGATAAAATTTTGCAAGATTCCCATGTATTCTTAACAACGTTGCTTGAATCGATAGAACAAGACCTGATCCTGTCGAATAAAAAGAGCAATGCTCCAAACGGAGATCGGGATCAAGATGAAGAGGGTATTGTGAGAAGAGGAGGGAAGGGTGAAGAAGGGATCGTAAAACGTAAACGCCGGATGTAACCACGTTACATCGGTTCTAACGACCGATCGTAAAGAAGCCGTTGGCGTATCCAGAAGGTATTGACATTTAAATATCTCCATCTGTTCCTGGACAAAACATTGAGCCCGACCTGGCTCGATGTATTAATAAGCGATGCCTCTTCGTACATTTACACGCATGCCCTTCTTCATCCTGCTTCTTCAACGAACAGGATGCGGCAATGATTACTCGATTCCAGTAATATCTTTATTTTTTTATCAAATGTTTTATACACCATCGAACGTTGTCTCCATTTATTTATTTTTAATATCCTTCGCGAAAGAAGAATTATTATTCGTAACAAGTTTACGAGTTTGAATTAAGATTGATCGAAAATTCTAAGAAAAAGATGTAAAACAAGATAAAAAAATGAATACCATCGAATTTTTCCCCAAAAATGGAACAAAAGTAAGATCCACTTAAGAGATTATCGTTGCGAACGATTTATGCAACGATACTTTCCCATTTAAAACCAAGAATTTTTTTATCAATTATCTCAATATACCTCAAACCCCTTTCCTCGATCGAATACTCTTTACGCGTCCCAGGAAACCATTTCGAGCCTCATTATCTCCATCGGTGGAAGGTACACAAGTAACACTGGTAGAAAATACCGGATAGATTTATATTATCGTGCACGAGGAATCGACATCCGAGCGTATCGAGCCGAGGAGGGGCATTAAATCGTTCGTCAAAACTTATTGCCCACATTATTGGACATTTTATAACGAGCATCAGTCTAACAGGCATCGGCGTAAATATTTTTCCAGCCCGTTCGATAATTTATCAGGACGAGTAACAGCGTCGGATGGACGGCCGAATGGATTTCTTTCCCCCGTACGATCCGTTATTCAAAATGGTGGCACGGGATCGTATTTATGGGAATGTTATTTGCTCGTTCGCCATTATAGAATTGTTTGCAGGAAAACGTTTGTTATCAACAAGTGGTACACGTGCATACGTGATTACGGAAGATATATACCGCGTCATATGTCTTCCTGCTCTTCCTCCTCGCTCTTCAAGTCGTATGGCAATCACGCCGATTCACTCTCACGCGCGCGCGCATACACGGCCAACCATGCGCTACGTGTCTCGCATAGTTTCGATCGCGAAGGGACACACCACGTTCCACTTCCGTGCCACTAAACTATTTTATGCGAGAATTCGGTATAAATTGCTTCGGCCACTCGTTTCTTCGACGCGAGTTTCTCATACGTTGATCTTTCGGCTCTGATTCGTTGGAGTCTGATCGGTATTGCAAATAAATTTTTTCGAGTAGAAATGTTCGTTAAAAACTGTATCTGATTTACAGTTTGTCGCTTATGAATTTATTAATGTTATCGATCAATTATACGTGAAAATAAAAACTTTTCAATGTTTCAATCGTTAATTGTTAAAATTCTAATAAAAAGGAAATCGTTTTGCATACATATTGTATTTGTATCTGTTTTAAACTCTGTTTAACGTCTGTTGAATTTTTATTTAATTTTTGAAAGCCAACGACTTTCTATAATTGTCCCTGCATTCTGCGCCATGTACGCTCGTAACGGTGTCCATCCTGTACAGGGTTGCTATTTGCATTGACCCCAATCTTGCCCGCTATCCTGATTGTGCATAAATAATCACGGGATCGTTAGCAGGGGGACAAGCGATGCACGTCGTGTCACGCGGGTCAAAAGCATAGAAATTCACGGGTGTCGATCCACCGCGGTGAACGATGTTTGAGGAATCCTCGCGTCTCGCGTGTGGCACCGCGATAATCAATCAGCCGTGGCAAAATTGATTCCGTCAAACGTTGCACTACTGTGATTATTAATTGGCAATGATTCTCTTTTTTGATCCAAGTATATCCCTTTATCATTTATCATAAATCGCGAATAATATTACAAATATTATTCTCTTCGAATCATTATGTTATAGTTTTTCTTTAACGTTTCGTTAAAAAGATCGAAGAAGTTTGAAGAAGTTGCGAATATTGAAAACACGAGGAAAAGAGATTATTTTGATTCGAAACTTCTTTTTTTTTTTTTTTTGCGAAAATATCTCGAGCGTGTAATTGAAACGCGTGTAATTACGAGCATTAATATCTATCGATATAAGAAAATCGATTGCTTGATACTACGAATTACGCTCACGTCATTTATGGATTTTTTCCATAATGCTCACGCGATTCGTCTAATAATCCGTCGTAATAATCGGCCGTTTCCGGTGGAATTATGGATTTTCATCGTGTCGATCGATCACGCGTAAAACACTGTCGAAGGAATTTTAAATTGGTCAACATCTATCGCGTACGTTTGTATATACACGAGGACGATAAAGATTATAGATATTCATCTCGATAAAAAAAATCAATAATCGCAAGCATTATTTATCCTACTGAAATAAAATATCTTACCAATTTTTTGCTTAAAATCTTTTGCTCAACCGTAATTATTAATTGATATCCAATCATTCTTAACCCCTTATATATATATATATATATATAAAAATCGAATATCGTGTGTTGGATTATTAGAGAAATTTTTGAAACAAGATTTCCACGCGTGTCTCGTTCGTGTAAAAATACTTCTTCCTGTTCTTTCGAGAAACTCGCATTACTGGGCTCGATTCCCACCACCGATAATCACGGGATATTACGCGAACGCGTAAATGAACGGGAAGGTTATTCGTTGAAAATCTTGAAAAAGCTGTAGGCGGAACGATCGATCATCGCGAGCGCGAACCATTACGAACGACAACATCGATCATTTGTCAGCCTTATTGTAGACGGTTAATTGCCCAACGCCGGCCTAATGCTTGTTACCGGGATGTAATTGAAGATGGCTGACTAATCGCACGCTTTACATCTTCGTGAAAAGCGGCACGCAGCTTCTTTCCTAATTAACATCCAGACTAATTGAGACGTTCGACTTCCAGCTCGGCCGGTGCTCGCCGCAAATCATCCTCGACGGTGGTGCGCGCCGATGATTATTGGACGCGATCGTTAAACGCGAGTCACTCCCGTTGAGCCACGATTGGAAAATCATCCTCGAACAGGTTCTCGAAAGAATCTCTTTCGATTTGTTAGATCGAGAAAGAAAAAGAAAGAAACTTTCATGGATTAAATTTATTCCAGAGTGTATTTTATCGAGAATTCTTTAACAAGAGTTGTTCTTTTTTAATCTCATCGGTTAAACGGATATTTATTAAGAACCTAAGCTACGACTTCGAGGATAGCGATTTCTAATTAATGAATGAAAGTTCGTTAGAAGCGGAGAACTTTGCCCTTTGAAACTTGTCTCTTCGAAACTTATCTCGATTTCGCTTCCTGAGATATCGTCGCGTAGAAGAAAAGGCAATTTTTAATCGTTGAACTCGATTATTAAAATTAGGAAAAATTTGAACCGTTACAACTCCGAAGATAATCATTTTCAATCAGCGAACGAACGATGGTTAAAAACGTGGAACTTTGCCTTTGAAAACCCTCTTTCGTTTATCCCGATACAACTTCCGGTTCCCGAGATATCCTCGTGTAAACGAAAGGCTAATTTTTCATCGATCATCTCCGTTCTTCTTACTTAATCGAATTCCACTCTATTCCAAACTTTAGACAAGTATGATTCTTTTAGGAAAAACTTAGGGTTTCATAATTTCATTCATAATTTCATCGAGACAGGTGAAAAAAATAACACGTGAATGAATTCAATGGCATCGTTTCTTCTTTCTCTATTTTCTGAGCGTGTTTTGATGAGTATATACGATTTCGATACATGATATAACATACTCTCCTCTACATACAGTTGAATGAATTTGATCACGTGTTTTGGCTATATGATAATCCTCTTTTAAATTAGTTGCATTGAATTTTTTTCTCTTTTTTGCCAGGCATTAACGATTAATTTATCTGTGAATGAAAAAAAAAACGCGTTCAAAGCATATTGAAATGAATCGGTTGAAACGTAATGCGCGTCGCCCGAGGCTCTCAAAAAATAATAGAAACGACGATTAAGTTGTTATCCACGAGTTTCGCAGAGCGAAGGACGCAAGGATTGCAAGAGAATCGGTGATCGTTCAGGATAATTTGAACGTGTCGTAACTTTCTGATCAACGTCGAGCGATGCTCGTGGAAAAAAAAAAAAAAGAAAAAAAGAAAATCGTTACAAAGATCATTATCGCGGATACGTGTATCGCGGCGAGGATGGATAATAATGCGCTTAATGGCACGATGATTTAAAGCTGGGAATGCGTTCAAGCTGAGTGATGGTCGGCCGAGGAAAAAGGAATTTCGGCCGGAAAGGATGGAAGGCTTAACTCCGTGTAATGAAGTGGACCCTCGAGAGGGGGTGACTTTTAAAAAAATGACAAATCCTTTTTTGCGTTTGCCGAGAAGTGTTGTAAAAATTTTATAATTTTCTTTTTCTCACGCGATAAATATATGTAATTTTTTAAATCGTTTACTTTGATTAAGAAGATCATAAGACGAGGGAAATTTCGTTCTTTGAATTTATCGATTTGCGAAAATTTTCAGTATATGGTGTATTTTTAATAAGTTGAAATTAATAAAATTTGCTCGAACGATGTTAAAAATAATTCGAATAATAATTAAAAATTGTTATAATTCAAAATCTTCAGTCGGTTCCCGTTTATTCCACTAAAATAAATTCCCCCCTTTTTGCGCTCGTATATTTCCTTACGATGCATACGCTTTCAAATCGTATTATCGAAATTACAGCAATTCCTTCTCGACTCCGTATAATTTAAATCCTTTCGAACGTGACGTTCTCCCGGCCAATTTTCTCGAGTTTCCCGAAGTTAGTATTACAAATTAGTGTTACGAAGCAACGATAAATTCCGCCACGCGCGCGGCAAACACGGAAACTTAATACACCGGCGAATTAAGGGTGCACTAATCGCGTAATAAAATAATACCGAAAGATCGGTATCGGGATCAGGATCTATTTGTGAAATTCTAATCGGCCTGTGTGTAATTTATTGCTCCGGTAATGAGAGCGCGATTATTTGAATTCGTTCACGTAACGCGCGCCAATTCACTATTCATCAATAACTTCGTTTTACAGTTCGTTGGATGTTTGTTGATAGGAGGGATAAGAATGAAACGAAATGATATAACACGAGTAAAAGTAAGGGAAATGGAAACGAACAAAATATTAATTGAACGTGTAATTTTATTTTTCTGTGTGTATATTTACCAGCGAAGTTTTAAATTATTTAGTTAAAAATTATTTAGTTGATGTTTAGGAGATAGATTTATCACGAAGGAATCTCGAAATATGATAGATAATATTTTAAATTTTAATTTATGTATATAAAAAGATCGTATCTATATTTGGAAATTAATTAATCCTTTTATTTCTTAATTTGAAACTTGATTTACGATTTCTGATAAAATTTTTGCGATTACAATCTTTTTTCTCCAAGTGTGTTGTAATTTAAATGAAATTATATCTCGTAGAATTATGTAAAATTACGATGTATTCGTATATCTATCATCTCTAGGAAATTAGAAAAGATTAGAATGATCAAAGACGTTGGAATTTTTGCAACGAGTTTCATCGTTGTTATAACTCGAGAAATATTAATAATTGGAAATAAGGAAGATCGAAAGTGTAGCGGAACTAAAAAGTGTAATTATGGAATGAAATGGAAGAATTGATGGAAGAATGCCGAAATTTCGATTCAAATAATCAAGATGTTAATCAACGGTTGAACTAATTGATAGTTGAGAATTTTTTTCTATTTATCTTCGAATCTATCTATCCTATCTCCTCGCTTCTATAACAAAGAAAAAGAATATTTCTGCATCCATTTTCTTCTCTAACAATATCTTACTTTCTATCAAACTCAGCTATAACATATATATATATATATAAAACAGAATATTTAACACAATTCACAATGATAATAAAACGTATACTATATTCAAGAACTATAATTAAATAACTAACCCAATAATAATTCATTTCTATTTCCTCAAATTCCTCGAACTCTGTTCCTTTCTCCATCTTCTAGATTTAATTCTATCTACACATTTACTCGTGATTCAAATTCGAGTCATCGACTGGATCAAATTATCCAACAGAGTCGTTCGTTTCGTTCCACAGAAGAAATGCATTCCGGCAAACGATCTCGAGCACAAAGAATCATTAATTACAATTGATATTTAACGACTAATTACACACACGGTGAGAGACAGTCGACCGAACAATGCCCGATTGTCTCCGATTCTCTCTCATAACGTCGGCCATTAGTTACATTCAATTACCACCGTGTCTAAAAATTCCTCTTGTCTTCCAATCGTCTCATCACGATGGTAAACAGTACAGACCGGTGGCTTTTCCCTCTCCCTCCACCCCCTTCCCCTTCTCCCATATGATGAAACAAGGCGTGCCTACATAAAAGATTAATATCGCCCGAGGTACGATCGTGTCTCCACGACTAATCGAGCTTTGATCTACGATTTCTGCAAACTCGTAGCTATGCCAGTCGTTCGGCACACCCGGCATTCTCGCTCGTACCGCCGCCGGCTGTCACACGATCTCCTCCCAATACACCGCTCTTGTCCCTTAACGCCAACCTTTAACCACATTTACATCGATCTTCCAAAACCGAAACGTTCTACGGACTTTGTTTCATCTCTTGTTTGTCGAGACGAATGAAAAGATTGTTTCTTTACAAGATTAATATCTATATATATATATAGATATTGCGAATATTGGAACTCGCCAATTAATACTCGCCTCTATTAAGTCAATCACCGTGAAACGCGATTCTTTACAGGCAGTGAATCTTTTATATCAAACGATTTCGTGCGGCTAAGTGGTTTAATATAAACGAGGATTTCATCAATTCGAGTTCCAATTTAATTAATCCCAAAATTCCCCCGTTCACAATTAATCGAAGATTATCGTATAGTACTCGGTTGATATTTAAATATCTCTCGAGAGATATCTTCCAGGCAGGAAAGAATGTTTCCTTTTTACAATCGATCGCCATAAGGAAACGCAGCGTCCCCTATACATTTGCCCCTTATCCGCCACGATCGTTGTACCTACGCGCGGAAAATACCTTCTCGGCTCGAGGAGAGATAACAGGCTCGCTCGTTTCCCAAACCCGTTTCCTACACACTGTGGCGCGCCTATTTAAAGAGGCCGGCTCGCGGATACGAGCCCCCTTTCCTCCTCCTCCTCCTCCTCCTCCTCCCCCCCCCTCGATAACGTACGTGTGTATGTATCACTCGAATTTGCTCGACGCTGATACATCGGTCAGATACCGATAATTCGTTCCGGATTGAATAATCCGCCCGAGCTTCTCATCCGCCGCTTCATACCCTCGCGCCCGATCGCGTGGAATTAATTAGGCAACCACCTGTTTTCGATACAGCCGATGCATAAATCGTACGTGGACCGTGGCTCGTACGCCATTATCGGTACGCGAGATCCCAGGCTGAATAATAGGCGTTTGTTTTGTTCCCGGGAACATCGCGCGTTTCCTTTCTTTTCGAACGGATCGATCGAGGTGGTGATAGGTGGTGATTCGTGGTGATAATATCTAGGTGATACGATAATAATAATGTCGGGTGATAATCGTTGTTAATCGATCGAAGAATGGAGTGGTAAAGGATAAGCAATGACGAAGGGATTTTTTTTTTATTCGTTTACGATTCGTTTGTGACTTGTGATTTTTCTAAATAACGTGGCTCAATAGGCTCTTTCTGTTCGCAATTGAAAATTGTATGATTCTGACACATGTCTAGAACGAATGTATAGAACGATTATTGTAATACATTTTTCTCTTAAAGATATTTCACTACGTTCGAACGTATTGTATTTACAAAACAAAATTGTCATTGATTGGGGAAAATTTAAGAATGCGAAACGAATTATAAAATTATAAAAAGAGAAGAAACTAAATATAAAAATGTAACAACAGCATATTCTACTTTCAATAATAATTCTTATCTTCAACTTTGAGAAAGAAATTTATGAACAGATTGGATCAAAGTCGACCAAATGTGTTCTCGACATACATGGTCCGGCTCGAAGATATCGTCGAGTGAAAAATCTCGCGACGTCATTGTCGTAGACTTTATTATTAAGGACGAATATCGATACACGATATCGATCACTCTCAACGCTGAGCGAAAGATTGGTCCACGTTTATTAATAGAACCGCTAATTGCGTGATGGAGACACTTTAGAATTTGCAACGGTCGTGTCGACACGATTCGTGATGGATGGTGAGCTCGTTGCGCCAGTTGTTCCGCTGCCTTTCTTTTTTTTTTTTTTTTCTCAGGGGAAGCTGTTGAATCGCTGAGATTGGAACGAAAGCTAATGCTCGAGCTACTTTTCGCGTAATGCGTACGCTCGTTTGTTTCGTTTTTGTCAACGTTCACGCTTTGTCCGTTTTGAACGCGAGAAGAGGATATATCGGGGTTGAGAAATTGGTATTAATATATTTCCAGAGGATATCGTATAAATCACTCGGTTAATCCCGAAACTTTTCGAGAAAAAGTTGTGTTAATATAAAAAAAAAAAAACACGGAAGATTTATCTTGAAAGGATCAATCAAAGACCATCGTGATCTTTTTAAACGACACCATTCTTTCGTATTGCAGAACGAATGATGATAAGGTGAGACTTTGAAACGAATCACCTTTCGCATAATAATTTTTGATTAAACGTGCAATCATTTCTAATAACAAAATTTATAACTTTATTCAGAGAGAGAGAGAGACACGTACATAATCACACGTACCTAAAATTATATTCATCTGTCTGTAATATTCTGCATATTTTTAAAAATTATAAAAAAAGAAATTTCCAATCAACAATCTCACCCAAGAATTCGAGTTCATCCCCTCTGTCATCAACTCAATGGCCACCACACGATAAACGAATCTTGCCTTGGCGGAAGTCAGACGTCAAAGCAACGTCACATACACACACACACACACATTAAGATACGACTCTCCGCATCGCGATTCGCAGAGTTCCTCGACGAGTCATCGAACAGCAGATGCATGACGTCGAGGCTAGCGCGTCGGAGGACGCGTTTCCTCGTCCTTTCTCGAGCTTTCCGCTTCATCCAGGATGAAAAGATCGCGGAACGAAGAAGAAGAAGAAGAGGAGGAGGAGGAATAGGGCGAAGCGGTGGGCGGCGAAGGGCAGGGCCCACCGACTTTATCGCTTATTAATCGTACGACTCTGCGCGATTATCTCGAGTGAGAATGGCCATTTCCACGCGGAGGGTAGCAATTATCCTCCCCTGGCTCGCAAGGTATTATTATTATTAGACGGGCGGATTCTTCGCGTTGGCCGCGAAAGGCCAAGTCCACGGATGGAACGCACGGGTGTTGCATCCGTGAACCGCGTTCCTTTTACGCCGCCTTTAGATTGATTTACAAAGTATTAATTGGGGCTAATGTACCGTGGAGAATGATTACGCGCAATGGTTTTACCAGCGAACCAAAAATGAAAAAATGAAAGAGAGGAGATTGGCGGATTTTCATGTTGTGAAATAATTCTTCTTCTACGCGTATATTATAAATATGAGCATGATATTTCTTATCGATGTAATATCGTCACGACGAATATTCGAAATAAGCTTTTCGTTTTCATTTGGATGTGGTGAAAGCGGAGTTTTGATTAATTACGATGAGATTTTAGAACCGATGATAATATGTACGAAAATCTTGGAAAATCGAATGTGAAATTTCGAGCATTTTTCTTTTTCTTTACTCTACTTTACTGGAATTTATCAGCACCGTTGAAAAAGATTCTTTACTTCGTAAATAAAATGTTCTCTTTCATCGAAAAATTAATTTACAGTATATATCTCTGCCTATATTTCTCTCGTCGTTTCGTTATACCTACACGCGATGCATTGGATGGATCATTGATCACGTACGATCAAATATATATTTTGAAACAACAAAATTCGAACAAATAGATCCGAAACGAAGATTTGAAAGGATCGAACAACGGGCAGGCAAATTGGAGGGGCAAAAGTTATGAAAAAAAGCTTGTTCCTCGCTCGACCATCACCGACAGGCTTCGCTTTATTTATCGTCTCCATCCGGCTTTTCCTATTTGCAACGATCCTAATTGCATAACGTTTTCATGAATATCCATCGAAGTTTCGCCCGCGGCCAAGCCTCGTGTCGTCGCGAATAAGTAACGAGCCCTCCCCCCTTCTCCACGCAGAAACTCGCAGATGAAATCTACGAGATCGTTCGAACGTCGTCTCTCCCCGTTCCTTAGATCCTATCTAACCGACTCGGAATGGCAGTGCGCGTGGCACTCTGTAATTAAAAAAGTGCACCGATCGAATCGCGCGCGTTACCAGGCCGCCTTTTGCGCGTAAAACGTGCTGCTCCTGCACGGCTGGATTGGAACATCTTCGAACAACTTCCGCCCTCGTTGCGAGTGGATCGAGCCATGAATTTTTCGGAGGAATTTTATATTTTTTGAAAGATCATTTCACTTTTTAATCATCATCTAAAGTTGATCTAAAGGATCTATCAATCTATGTATATGAGGATAATATATGCACGTAAAATTTTGATATTGTCGATGATACTTCAATGTTTGATAACTTTTAACTTTCACACTTTCTCTTCTTTACATCTCGATTCTTAAAAGCCTGTAATACTCGTTTAAAGAGAGATTGTCCTGATTATTGAAAAATTTTGAAATGGTAATTTTGAAAATGAAGAAGGAAAAAGAATTTATATCTTCTTGATATCATTAATGCAAGGGCAGATGATGATAAATACTGTCACGTTTTTGAAGAAGAGAAGTGCTTATTAAATAATACGTAGATGTTACAATTTCGCTTTTCGCGTTGATGATAAATGAATTTTTTATTTCCACGTGCAAATGGGTAAGAAAATAATTACTTGGTTCAAATGTATTGTGACGTTGCAGGTGTATCGTTGCACCTGCGGAAAAGCGCCTCTTCAACGTTAACCGGTTTTATCCCTCTTCCGATACTTTTTCTATCTTCGAAGGTAGAAAGAAGTACTAGCTGGCCTAATTTCGAGTAGTAGTTTGAATTTTTCGCGCCACAAATTGCACATCCGTTCTCCTATGAAAAAAATATCCCCCGCGCGGATGTGTTGTTTCGTTTATAAAAATATAAAATGTTAAAACGATTTAATTTAAAAAAAAAAAGAAGGAAATAAAACGAGAAGAATCTAAATACGGAAGATTGATATTTCATGAAATAAATGAAATGAACTAAAATATGCGCGTCTCTGATATTTTGTGCCGTCAAAGAAAGCCTCGTGTATCCTTTATCATTCGGAACAAAATAATATAATTAAAGAAGAAGGGGAAAACGAAGAAGAGAAGAACGAAACAGGTATAGAAATATAACGTTTCATCGGATAAACGATTGAAATATACGTATACGCCTTTGACATTTTGTTGTCGGCAAAGAAGGGAAAACGGATCGTACAATTCTGCAATGCTAATCCCTCTTGTCCATTGGTCCCTTGCACGAAGGAAATTCAACGAGCAACGTTGAAATGGAGGATCGGGTTATGGAAAGTGATCCTCGCTGAGTCAATCCATCGTCTAGTTGTACGAACAGTTTCAGTTATCGATTATCCACGGCAAAAAGTATAACAGTTGGAACTGGTATAGCAATTTAGCCTGGAGGGAATGCTCGCGAATAAAACCGGACAGGCTATCTCCTACTGTTTCGCTTCATAAATAATTTAATTTAATGGCGTGCTGTTTATAATTGGAACGGTTGAAACATACAGCTACGCGCAAAAGTCTCGGACCACCCACCTTGTAACTCACCTTTGTCTCTCTCTCGTTTCGTTTTCATGGTACACGCTTTTATTACGACCGTTAAAAGATTTATGGTCGTGTATTACATTATCAGCGAGATGTTAACACTTAATTAAACCGCTTTAGATTTCTGATCACTTTTATCGTATAACGATTGTTCGGAGAATTTTTTATATTGATATTACGTTAAAAGTTTCGAAAAAGGGGACGAATTTAATTCTTCGCGATCGATACTGATTACTCATCTGTTCAACGAGATATATAAAATTATTGCGATAATATCCTTTTCATCGTGATTATTCCGACACATTTCTATTAAAGAAAGTGAACATTTAATTTCACAAATTCAACGTTAATAACTGCGAGACAAGATTAAGTATCTAAGAGATATTAACTCAGATAACTGTTCACAGATAATTATAATAATTTCGATCGATCGAGTCTTTCTATCCATTTTAAAAGATAAAATCCAATTGCTTTATCGTACGAAGTAAAAAACATGTATAAATATAAATATCGCGAAAATAATAAAATGGATTAAAATCGTATTAAAATGAAACTTATTCGAAAACCAACTCATCGATACAACTTTCCACGCACACGTTTCCTTCGCTCCAACTTCCTCAACTTCTTAACTACTCACCTCATTAACATCGAATCACACTCGTGGCATGAAACAAGGAAATGCTTATAATCATATACGCGATATTTCAACGCTCGCTATAAAGAGTTTTAAAACAGTAATTATCCAACGTGATCGTATATAATTATACCGGGAGAAAAAGTCATAAACCGAAGGATTAATCCGCCCCAACATCTCATTGTCAGTCGCTCATGCACGGTGCGTTATGGAAGCACGCGACTCGAGCGCCATCACGTACCGCAAGTGAGTATAATCTCGCATAAATAACGCGATCGTTCGTTCGAAGCTCGCAGGTGCGGTTGAATTTTTGATGACTAACGATCCCATCGAGGATCGTGGCGATTCCTTCCTCTAAGAGGCGGTGGAACAAAGGCGAATTAATTAACACCTTCGCCACCTGCGTTCAACGTATTCGTGCAACGATTCTCGACGGGAGAGAGTCTTGCCATCTTGGAAACTACGAGGTTAGGAAAGTAAACTAACGTAGTTTATTGCCTATCGAAATTCTAATTCGCGGAAACGCGATCGTTAAATCGTTTTGCTCACGATCCTTGTTGTTGCATCGAGAGAAGAATTACTGCGTCCCTCGATGCTCGTCCGATCGGTGTACGAGACGGTGGCGTAACAACGCATAATTTGTAAAACCACTTTCAACGCTAATTCGCGCTCGTTGTAATTATACGAGGCATATGTATCACGCGAGCGACCAACGAGCTTGTATTTCTGATTTATGTCTCATTGGATTTTGTGCCGATCGTTCGTTAGATTTCTTTTTTCACGTTTATTTTCGATCGATGCGAACACTGCGGGTTAATAGATGGGACAAAGCAAGGTTCTTGAAAGTGTTTGATCGATTTTATTTTAAGTTTAAGTTAAGTTTAATTTCGAATTTACACTTTTTTTTTAGGTTAGGTTTCGCGTATTGTTAATTTAAGTTTTTTTCATGATGTTAAGCAAAGAGAAAATTGATTTAGATTAATTAAAATTTATGGGAGTGCAGGATTTTAGCATAGAGAGAAATTAGTTATCAGTATAATTCCTTTCTTCGAAATCAAGCAGCGCGTTCCCTTACTACCGCGGTATTCTCGCTATCGCAATTAAAGCTAAGACTAACGATGTATCGCATTGCGCAATATAGTATATACTCGGCTTACAATTCGTGGAATTGCAACCCGTGCTAATTTACGTTTGCAACTGGGAATGAGTTACGTTTATTGCAATTAAAAGAGAACGCAATGCACGAAGGAAAGCCGCATAAATCCGTTCAAATGCTTCCGTTTGAAATCGGCACAGTATCGAGTAACACGAGCAATGAAGTGAATCCAGCCGACATTAATTCGAATTCGTGACATGTTTTTGCGATATTATCGAGTTCGGTCTGACAACGTGTCTTTGCAATTTGTAGAGTACGTACGTAATTTAAAAAAATTTAAGAATTAGAAAATTAAGAAGCTCGAGAATTTAGAAGATCGAAAATTTTTTTGGAAATTCTTTTGAAGATTGAGATTTCGAAATTAATCGCGAGAGTTTACGATTCTGAGAGATCTTGAAATTTCGAGAATTTAAAAAATTTTTAAGAACCTATTTGATTCTGATAGTTTGAGAAAAATTTTTGAGAATCCTGTAATTTAGAATTTTGAAATTTATGAATCGAAAGATCCAAAAGAATCGAAAACCAAAGTTTTAAAAAAATAAAAATTCCAAAATCACAGTTCTCTTTTAATTTTTATCACTTCATCAATCACTCCAATCCTACTCCTCGACTAAACCAATTTATAATTCCACAAATATATTCCGCAACAACTAAATAATTTCGTAACATCCGCTCATACAGGTTAACTATCCATTAAAATATTAAGATATTCAACGCGCGTTAGATATTTTTCCATCACATGTTACAGGGACACCATGACTGTCTTATTCACCGTCGATTCATAACCGTTCAACCGATCCCCCGATACTTGTATCAACTTAACACGAGCGTATATATCGCATTCGCTTTAATCGCTCGGCCAAACGTATCACCAACTTGGGGAGAATGCGATTTCCACCAAGGACGTACTAGCAGTGTTGATGCTAGTTCCATACCATTTGTCAAGAAAATTCCACGCTTCGTTGCGCTTTCAGACTGAGCATTAAATTGAGGGTAGGTGTGTAGCTATACAGTGAGAGACAAAAGTAATCGTCCAACCGAGTTTGGGTAACGAGAATAATCGAAAATAATCGACGAAAATTCGATTTTTAATTAAACTTTGTGTGCAAAAGGTAATCAGTTTATTAAATGTACAAAAAAATTCTTTTTAGTGGAATATTATTTTTTTAGGGGATGAAATTGATCGTTACAGATCCAGTCGTTTTTTTTTTTTTTTTTTTAATATAACGATAGTAGAGAAAAAGAGAAAAGTGATGTTAAAATTTATTAATAAATTTAGTATTTAAGATTATACAAGATTTTAATTTCTTCATATATCTTATAATATAATTATTTCATACTATTTATTTATATAGATTCATTTATTTTTAGGTATTTTGTGGTAAAAAATATTTCCAATCGAAATTTTATTTATTCGAAGTACAAAAAAACTTTAAGAATATCGATATTACTCCGTCAATGGTGATATTCCTTCAACAAATTAATCGCGCACAATCAATCACATGACACATGAGATTACGCACAAACTTTTATCAGAAAATTTTTAACCAGATAAATTTCCTCCAGGTAAGCATACTTTTGTCTCTCACTGTACATCGATGAAACGAGGCAATCATCTGATACCAAGGATATTTTCGCTCCTCATTTCAAAGACGTCCCCCTGTACCTGTTTCCTCGCCGCGTAATTGTGCTTGATTTAAACACCGGTTAAATGGTTTTAGTTTACGAATCCCGATTCCGACACGAAGCCCAGCGTGGAACGTGTCATTTTGGAATGAACGGGACGCGGGGTAATAACCATGAATTAACGACAACTCCTCGGCACATGTTTCTGTCGAGCCGTGTCTCCATATTTTAAATATTATAATATTTCTTTGCCGATCGATTCTTTATACAATTTTTATACAATGTATATATATATTCGGATTTTAATGAATTAAGATCCAAGTGTTATCAGTGTATCATCAGTACATTTACATATTTTGAGATCATATTTGTTAATTGTTTATACTTATTATGTATTTTATTAAAATTTGCTGTGCAAAGTTTGTTGACAAGAGATGAGTTTCCGAAAGGATCAATCTTTATATAGAATTTGTTAGATTGATGAATACTTTTCTGACAATTTTGTAAAGAAGACACAATGATGATTTTTGCAAGATTTGAAAATTAAATCAACTTATAAAATTAAAAAATTATATATTTTGAAACTCGATCTCTTTTATTATATCTATCAAATCTCTCCCCCCCTATAATTTTCAATAGCAATACGAGATAAAGATACCTTCGATATCCTTAAAATCTTCTAGGATACTAATTTTCGTAAAATGATCGCGTGCCAGGTACGTATCTAGGAGCCACGAAAAAAAAAGGGCGGGGGGGGGGAGGGGGAAATCTACGTTTCATTCTCCTTCCTCGTGGAACACAGCATTTAACAGTAAACGCGACGATAATGGCGCAACAATAACGCCCACGAGGGTGGAGGAACGCAATTATCCGTCAATGAGTCCCACGCGCGAACGAAATTAGCCGACAGGCATGGTGAGCCGATCGAAGGCTCACGGAAACACGTGAAACCGCGTCACGTGTCGGATACCATCACGTCTATGAATTCAAAGTCGATGCAGACTATCAATTCTATTCCAAACACGGCCCCTGATTCCGTGTATCGAGGTGCATAGCTCGCTAATTCGAGCTTATAGCCGGTTGAACTCGGACTGGGATATTGATTTAAACGCGAAATCAATTGGCTCCTCGTGACGGAATCGATGGTTTAGGCTTTGAAACTGTCGAATAAAACTTGTAGCAGGAGACTACATGCAAAGTAATGACACAGTTATACTTATTTATTATTGATTTTTTAATTAGCAATTATATGGCAATGAGAAAAACCAACTTTAACTCAAAATCAATCCTCTGGATAGATAGAATTTTCTTTTAATCCTAATTAAGTTTGAAACTTAAATTGGCGAACGAATATATAATAGTAAAGTATAGTATAGTATATAATAAGTATATAATAATAAAGTATAAATAAAGTATAATAGTATAATAGTAAAGTAATAAATAAATAAATGACTAATTGAAAGGGATCATCCAAACCTATTTAAACCTGCACAATAATGTAAACATATATCATTCGAACATTCTCGAAAGGATCTCACTTGGACAAGTTTTGAAGTCTTAAGCATGAATTATGGTAAATCGTCGCCAACCAGGTGTGTCGAGAGAGAGAGCAAGCATCCACCGGTGCAGTTGCATCATGTGAACCCATAAATATGGATCATGACATGGCGAGTTCGACACGGTTGCATTTAATCTGTCGTCGTCCGATTCTACGATTAGAGAGTAATATCTGTCTTCTGATGATCGTTTCCTCTACGAGGGAAGATTAATCGATGGTAAAAACTAGTCAGTCAAGGAAAGGATGTAAAAAAACTGGGTTGAGAAACAAATTGAGAAATGTAGTTTTTGTGCAAGAGATAGGGATAAAGGTGATCATATTTAAATTTTTCTTTTTTTTTTTAGATACGTACAATTAGAAAGACGTAAATTATTGAAGATAGTAATGTTGAATTGCATAAAAGTAAAGATTTATTGCACATGTTTCTACATATATATATATGAATAGTAATAGATATTCATGTAAATGAAGAATAAATGAATTTAAAAATTTATTCTATAAAAATATTACGGAAAATTAAATGCAATTATTCTTTTTTTGTGTGTTTATATGTATATAGAGGTGTAGTAACAATTTTGCAAATGAAAATAATTATATATTGTAAAAGTTTTCAAATATATTTTTCTATTATTTTTTTAATTTAAATTTTAAAATATTCTAATATTCAAAGTATTCAGAAAGCGTGAAACTTTTATCATTTTCTTTATCTCTTATTAAAATGAATAAATTAGATTGTTCCTATGAATTTCTCTTGTTCCTCTTAGATCTCTATAAATTAAATCGTATAGATTTTCTAATTATATTTAGAAAGTAGAAAATATGAAATTTCGAATAAACTTATCTTGAAAAATGAAAAAGAGAGAGAAAAAAAAAGAATAATACATAGAATATTTTAACTATGTACATATGTAAAAATAATTCGAGAGCTATTATATTTTATACTTGGTTTATAGATTTTACATATATCCCTGAATATTTATCTATCCCTCGAAAACATTCAATTAGCAAAAAAACCTCAGTTTTATGTAATTTTTATGTAAATTGGATCTCTAATGAGACCAACGAGTATCATTATTTATGATTTATAGCCTAGAAGTGAATGCCTCTAAAGAAACTTACGACTTACGTTTAAGACACAAGTAAACCTGTTATGAATGGACATTTTTAACGCTATGTAAAAACTTGTGTTGTAAAAACTTGAGTTCTCGCTAACGTTTGCTTATATTCTTCGCGTTTTTATTTCCGATTGAATAAATAAATTCTCGAGAAATTATCTACGAAAACGATTATTATTTAATCGATACACAAGAATTCATAGTTGTATAGAGGATGAAATAAAAAAAAAGGAAAAAAAAAATAAGATATTGATCCTAATGTTAGAAGATAAAATATGAAAGAACGAAGAAAGAAGGAAATGAAACGGCGAAAAAGAAGGAACGCGTATACCCAGAGACGATTTCGAATGTATAAGATCTTAGATAGAACGTTGTCAGCTTTCTCGATCCGAAATCGGATTATAGAGACTCTATTTTAATAAGATCCTTCGGCAATGTTTAGTGAAATCCAGCATGATGGATACGTATATAGTCGAATTCATCGTATCTAATACATTTGACAGTTCGTGTAATATAAGATGACGTTTCTCGAAATGAATGAGCGATTTTTTTCTATATATCATGAACAATTCTAAGAATCAAGAAAATTAAGAAACATGAATTACAACTTTTATTACGTTTTATTGTAAATTCTTAGTAACTGTAAAATTCAATAATTTAATTCATTTCATTTAAATTTAGATTGATATAATTTAAAGGTATACTTTGAAAAGTGAAAAGTTGAAATTTTGATTTTTGATAATAATAGAAAGAAATACAATCTATGTTCAAATTATTTTTCCACATCTCAAAATCATCAATTATTATTTAAAATATTATCATCCTGTTTTTTTATTTGCACAATAATACAATCTTTATAATTTTTTCCCAAGAATAATCAATCATGCGAAAATTCAATTCTCAAAATCTCTCGCAATCTTCATTACCATTTATAAAATATAAATCTTCTCAGAAAAAAAAAAAAAAAAAAGAAAAAAAGAATTATCGACGAACATTTTCTTGTATCTTTCGAATTACAACAACGTCTCTTCCTGCCTCAACGAGACAAAAACCTTACCAAAAAAATTCTCTAAAATTACTAAATTAGTCGGGAAAAATCGGGAGAAAGTTGTCGCTCACGTCACGCGACAGTTGGACTTTTGCCGATTTCCGGCAATCCCGACATTTATTTTCACATATTCCTCGAATCAGCTACGACGATCTTCACGATCTTTCCTAGGTATATAAATCACCCGGAGGAAATAGCAAGGATCGTTTCGTCGACCTTTTCGTTCGAGAGGTGGCGCGCGAGCTCGCTCGTTTGCGCAATTTATTGTCTTACGTCACACGATCCCGTGTTTATGACAAAGCCAAGGATCCATATTTTTTTTCTTTCCTTCCCTTTCCCCTCCTCCCACCCTCGAGACGAGTCCTCGTGACGGCCAACTTCAACACGGGGGCCACGATTGTGACCGGATCGGTTTAATCGCACAATTGGGATCCCTCGTTAATCCCCCGATGCTCTATTAAAATTCCAATATTCACCGATAAATAGATAGACACTCCAGCCGAGGAGCGGAAAGGTGTGAGGTTAAACGATGAACAGACGATAAGGCTAATGAGGTATAACGATCCTCTCTCCATTTTACCCGCGCCTTCGCTCTCCATGCGGTTAACCTTTATCCGCTCGCAATTTTCACGATCCCTTGTTAGAAACCAGAAACGGAGCCGCTTTCTCCGCTCTGGACGTTGCCTAATTTCTGAGGACACGGCATCGTGGCGCATCGTGGCGCCTTTCACGCCGGAATTAATTTCGCAATTTACGGACGCCAGCTCGGACGTTGTAGATGGCGCACTCGAGTTACGAGCACTTTGGGTAAAGGACAAAGCGTTTTCGATTTTTCTTTCCATGTTTCTTGAGATCGACGTAATCCAAATTTCATATACGATTTAATTAATAGTTAAAATATAAATATGTGATCTGAACGTTGTTATATAGATAAATTAATTTTCAAATTTCTAACGACGATATTATTCTAAGAAAAAAAAAAAGTAAGTAACTTTTATCGATGAATTCTTTCTCCTCCGAATCGTTCTCGAGCATGGAACCAAAGCATCGTCGTATACTTCCAGAAAACGAAAGTGACGGACAAACTCGAACTGGAAATAATCCCGTCCCGCAGTGACATTCAGAGCGAATCGAAGGAGAAAGTTTGCATCGGGATCGATACAATTTTTCGTGTAGGGAGGGAAAATAGGAGTGCCGTCAAGGCCACCGGTTGAGGCTGGCCTGAATTTTTCGCATTAATCGCCTATCCAGCTTTACAACTTTATCCCGATCCTGTCCCGGGCTCGCTGCTTTGAATACTTGCTGCTCAACGGACGCATTTGTACACCGCGACCGGTACACGTTACAAATCGTCCCGTAAATTACACTCCTTCCACCATCCCGTTCGTTCTCCATCGGCGCCGAACGGGAAAGGACGAGGATAAAAAAAGAAAGGCGTACCACTCGTAAGCATCTCAGATTGATCTTTGAATCAACTTGGTGAAGAACAATAACACTTTAAACTATTCTCATCTTTGCTCAATCGAAAATTTATCGATTGATATTCTTCTTAAACTTTCGCATTAACGGAAGAATTCGCTTTAACCTATCGACAGTTCCTCGCTTAAAAAAGTTATAGAAGAATATTTAATTGCATGCATATTTTAGGAAACGTTATCAAAGTTTGATAGACGACGTAATAACACTTAAATACTTTAAATATTTAATACTTTAAATACTTTAAATATGTGTAAAAGTTTGAAAACGGTGAATTTGACCGTTCTGGTAGAACGATATAATAGTACGTCCAATGGACGTATATTAAGTAACAATAAGAAGTTAACGGGACGTCTTTTGAAGTCGATCAAGATGAATGGACTTGGATAATTATTCGCCAACCACGTATTCGACAGTTACCCGGGAATAATTCAATGGAATCCACAATCCTCCCTTCCCTTCCCTCGCCTCTCCTTTTACCACCGCGCACCGATTAGCATAATCATATCATTTCAGCGCATTCTAGCCGCGTGTAGGCCGATCGCGAGTGGGATAAATGAACACGATCGGTGCCGATATGTCGGTTGGAATTCCATCCTACTGGCACTGGGTGAAGGAAAGCCGGGGAAACGCACGTGGGAAATACGCGGAGGGAAACGCGGCAAGCCTCGACGATCCTAGACGAGGCTATTTATTAACTATTGATAGCTTTCCACGTAACTGGGCTAACTGGCTCGCGATTCTTATCCGCTAAAGAGGGGGCCTAATTGAAACGCGTGAGAAGCGGGACAAGCATGCGGGCGAGCAAGGAGGGGAGTTTGCAGAGGAGAGTTGATTAAAAAATTGCTTTCGATCGAAATATCCGAAAAAGGCAAAATTTTATTTTAGGAATTAGCCCTTAATGAATCGTATTGTTGGAGGATTTCTTTTTCGAGACAATATAATTTTAATTGATTTTGAAGAACGAAGAAATGGAATTAATTTATGTTTAGATAATTTAAAAAGATAAATGTTCTTCGGTTAATTAATGTACTCTCTGTCTCGGGTTTTTCGAAAAATAAAAAAAGAAATGACAGTTGTAAAAAGTGTAACAAGCATTAATTTGTAAAATATATTTCTCGAAGAGGACAATAGGATTACAAATCCAAGAAGTGACTGTTTACCGCAAAAATACAGGCTGCCGGTCGTAACAATTATTTCATGCCGGGTGTAAGCACCGGCATTATACCTCTCCGAGCCACAATTACTGCTAACTCAACAATATTTACTGCCAGATATACTGAAACTGCTGTTTTCGTCGTGCATCGAACCGTAATGTATACTTAGTAATTACTTCCCACACAGCTATTGTGAAAATAACCATCCTCGTAGTGAAAGTAAACACACAATATTAGCAATTTCTTTTCTATCTTCTTGCACACTGACGATTTCGAGGGAATTCACATTCAGCGGTGAAGTAAACCGTCTTTTCTTGTACTTTTCGCGGATTAAAGACAAAAATTCAGAATGGAGTTGGATTATCGACTAAGATACTAGATTTTCTTCTGGTAAAATTTCTAGACTTTAAGAAGGGTTAAATAATAATATAATTTCAAATAATTTATACTTATTATGCATTGTATAAGAATTTTCAAATAATAATGTAGTAATGATATTCATAGGGGAATCACATTGAAGATAATTATTTTAAAATTGTGATAATATTATAACGAAACAATGCCCTATGAAGCAAAATTCTTCGATTCTTATCCTTAATAATAAAGTTATTCTATTATATTCAAATTTTCTCTCTCTTGTTTTTAGCCATAATGCAACACTTAGAAAAATAATTGCCATGCATTAGCATTGATCATTATCCTCGCTTATTATTCATCATCATAATAGCACTATAATTTATACATCTAAGGATTCTCATGGAGGTTCGTTAAAAAACACGAGTCTGATATATATATATATATATATATATATATATATATATATATATATATATATAAGGATAATGCATAGATTTTGTTCTATTATTATTATTGTTATTAATTCAAAAAATATAAATATATATACAGAGTGTTCCATTTAAACCTGTCCACTATAAATATTTTGTATAAAATATAATTTGAAAAGAGAATATTTGGTCGTTTCTTCGTAAAATGGATAAAATTTATAATAACACTTGTTCCTTTGTTAAATAATATTTTTCATTGAAATAAATAATAAAAATAGAATTCAAAATCAAGATTGGAAAGGAATTATTCATCACTTTGAATAACGTATATACTACACAACCACGAGCAAACCAGTTTCGACTATATCCACGTTTCCATCCCCTGGGCGAATTCTGACACCGAGACCGGTCTACACCGCCGCTAATATTAATTAATATCCTAGCCAGACCTAAATTGAACACGCCTCCCGCAGCCAATCAGCTCTCGAGCTGATTAACGAGGCCGTGATCCGCTCTTATCAGGCCGTACGTTTCACCGTGATAAACATCGAATCACTTTCTTGTTGTCATAGATACACCGCGATATAACCACACTGTGTAACCACAATCCAGGGTGATGGATCGAGTTTAAATCGTCCCACATCTCTTCCACGAATATATTTAACCAAATTTAATGGAAATCTTTAATCCTAAGCGTTTAAAAAATTTCGCTTCGAGAAATCCGATTATTAAACCCTCGATGAACCTTTTCGATCGATCGTTATCGAAAGTATTCATCACCTATCTATATTTAATCGCGAGAGGAGAGGGCTCATGCAACATGCTCGATGGAATTAAATATGAAGCATCGATTATGGTCGAAGTGTTGTTTAAAAAAAAAAACCACGACCTGTTAGATTAACAGGTTCGATTTAAATTGATGGATATTTTCTCGTCGTTATTCTTATATCATTGTGTGGCGATGAATTAAATTCGATTTTCATTATTCGAGACGATGAACGGTTCATGAACGATCGTTTTCGATATTTGCGTCCGGTTGTTATGATAATCGAATCGAAGGGGGTAATTAAATGGAGAAATATGAGGGTTGATGGATAGTTTTGTATCGATTATTGTACTTTCGTTTTTTAAACGCGTGTTCTTCGGGTTTGAATTTGATTATAGATATTCAAATGATCAGGTATAAATATTCGTGACGATTTTTAAGCTTGTTATTGATCTTTGAATTTATCGAGAAGTTATTGCACGTTGAGTGTACTCGTGTGTCTCTACTTACGGCTTTGGAATAATTGGATCACGGACGACCTTTGTCTTTCTTTTAATATCTGAAACGAAAATCACCAAGTTAATGAAACATCGTTTAGAGATTCTTAAGAATAGATATATTTTAAAATGAATGTTGAAAAATTTACTTTTGGTAAAGTTCAGATCAATGATAAAGAGAAAATGTGTCCTATTTAATATTTTTTTATTTTTATACATCCTTTACGTTTCAAGTAAAATTAGAAAGCTCTACGTGTCTTTTAAAGATCTTGAATCGGATCAAATTTATTTTTGCTAACAATAACGTCAAAAAAAAAAAATAAAAATAAAAAAGGATAAACTTAAACAATAAAATTTTAATCCATTCTAATAAAACAATTTATAACACATTTATAACAATATATAATATTTGACCACTAACTTTCACATTATGGTTTTACACATTTGTTAAGTCAATCATTTCATATTTAGCAACCAAATAAGAATAAAAGAACGAAAAAAACGAGACCTGTTCCTTAAAAAGATTCAACAAATTGAAATAATTTTCACACAGGAATCGTTACTTTTGTCCCAAATAAGCAAGGCAAGAACACTAAACGTCAAGCATCTTTTATGAAAATAGTGTAGGCAAGCCAGGAGAGGAGCATTGCATCAAGACCGTAATGCCGACGTGGGAGAACTGGCGTTGAAGAATGCGTAATTGTTTTGAAAGAGATCGAGCTTCGTTGTCTTTCGTGTGGGACGTGTGAAAGGAGGCCTGGCCTGCCGACGCCAATCCTAAGTCGAGGACAAGTCTCATTTCTTTCGCCGTTTATCTAACAGCTATTATGGGGCCGTCTTTTAACTTGTTCCCGTACGACGAACAGATTGCTCAATTAATCCAATCTCTATAAACCGATCCACCGACACGATACGCGAGGAAATTGTAGTAATTTGTTGCTCGATCGCTGCCTCCATCTCTCGAATTAATTTTAATCCGACGCATCATCGAAGATCGAGTAGCTGTTCGACTTTTGGAAAGCTGTAATAGGATATGCGATATATCTACGTACGTAGAGTGTTGATATCCATTCGTGAAACACTTTTAGATTCGTTTCGATTATACGTTAGGATTAAAATAAACGTGAAAATCGATATGTAAAAATATCGATTGAGGTTTGTTTGTTAAGTTATAAATAATTTTGTAGGTTAATTGATAAAATTTTTGTGTTTGTTCTAGAATCGAAACTTTTGAGTCTATTTTCTCAATGAAATTGTTTATCTTAATTAAATATTTCAAAACTGACTACCAATTTACATACAAACATTTTTAAAAATTTCACTCCCTTTAATGGACATTTCGTTGTTCAAAATTATTGAAAACTTTCATCGTATCTTTTTCGAATCTACCCCAAAAAACAATTCTCCAAAAATTCCTCCAACTCCAAAAAGAAACGATTCGATCGATATCGATCCTCCTCGTATTCCGTTGCGAAACGAAATAAAACAAAAAAAAAAAAAAAAAAAAAAAGGAAAAAAATTCCACGACACAACAAGTGGAGGACACACACACACACGAGCGAGGATCGGCGGTGGGTGGACGAGGCAATTCGAAATTTCGAAACAAGATGTATCCGATCGCGAGAGGCAGTCGAGTGGAGGCAGCAACAATAGGGATTATTAGCATTGGCTGAGCCGACTTCAGGTTGATATTGGTCTCTCGAGCCCCGACATATTGTAATCACGCGGATATATTGTGCCCGTGCAATGCACGCTCGCCCAGCCCTCTCCACCCACCCTCCGCATCCACCTACTCCACCCTCCTCCGGCTGCCGATCAATGCCCTCCTCCGCCGCCGATAACTCGATAATATTACACGCGAAAACCGCTTCCGATGTGCTCGCCCAGTCAGCGAGCCACTTGTGCGAGCAAATAACCAGTTATCGGAAAACCGATTTTATTTTCGAGGGACGCTGCCTTCGATATTTTTTTCCTGCCCCCCTCCTCTCTGCCGAGAGAACCGTCCACCCCTTCTATCATTTTCTCCTCCCTTCACCCTTCCTTCTCGAAATCGTGAGCTTCCTTTTCGATCGTTTTCGAATCTTGTGGAACAGGACGAGGGCCTGCTTGAAGAAAGAAAGAAAGGAAATTTTTTCAGAGGTGCCGTTGGTAAAATCTACTTGATAGTGGTTTGGTTGATTACTCTGTGTGTGTGTGTGTTTTCGTTTTGCAAGGGGGGAGGGAATGATGATTAAAAGGAGATTGATAGGCGAGAATATTCGGGTATATCGAAGAGTCTTGATCGAAACTATTCGGAGAAGGGATAGTGTTACTCGAGAATTCGTTTTCCGTGTAACGTAAGTAGCGTGTTTTTTTTCACACGCTATTGATAAAGTGTCTATAGATACGCGTCGGATTGTTGCGTCCATTTTATGCAGATTAGACGATAGAATGGAAGGTAGAGAATGTACGCGTGTAATTTATTAGATATTGTCATCCGTGACAACTTCTCGTCCATCGATTTCACAAGCTGATATCGATGGTATCTATATATGTTCTGTTCTAAAAGAAAAATTCCATATTTATCATTCCCTTATTTATCCACGTACGATTCTCATTTTTAAATTTTTCTCTAATGATACCACAATCTAATTGGTACAAGTCGGCTCGGTTTTTAACCGAAACACTCTCTTGACTTTCTAATCCACAGTTAAAAAAAAAAAAAAAAAAAAAAAAAAAGAATAAAATTATACGCGCAGAAATCGTATAGCGATTGAACGCGAAGATAAAATTTGCCGATCTATCAATGTCGAAAATGTAACGGATTTCCTGCGTGCATACAACATCTGGAATAATGTCACTTATTTTTGAAAATGTTGAAAAAATATTTACAAACGAAAGTTAAATGATTTCGAACAGAGCTCGGGATTGAAAAGAATCGCGTGCATCGTTGGAAAAAAAAAAAAAAAGAAAAATGGAGAAAAATATGGATATCGAAGGACACGCTCCATCTACGTGTTACGCGTGAATCCTTGAATTTATTTCTATCGTTGACGATACAGTTTCCCGCGATTCTTTTTGCTCTCTCTACGCCCTTGTGGCTTCCGGAGAGACAGTTGGAGAGAGAGAGAGAAAGAGAGAGAAAAAAAAGAAAGAAAAAAGAAAAAGAGAAAGAGATTCCTTATGTCGTCGTAGTGACGTAATGGAAGACAGAAGTACTATATTTATGTAAATCACGTCGGCGTATCATGGATACCATTTTTATGCATGGCATATGTGTATAACGTGTGCCATCGTCGCGACGCGCTGCAAATTTATGCTGTCTTTACGCGAACTCTTATAGGAAGCTATCCGTTATTTTCTGCGTTTTACGTACAATTTGTGAAGAAATCGCATGGCAGGAGACAGTGATGGAAATGAAACGTGATGATACTTGAAATGGCGAAGGAAAATGTAGATGAATTGCAATTTGAATATCCGCGTGTTTGAATAAGAAGGATAGTAGTAATGGTAGCCAGCTTGGATCTTTGGTATTCGTGTCAAAATCTCTAATATATGTAATTTCTATTGTATATCGTTATTATTATTATTATACATTGCGAAAAATCCAATTTCTCGAGGCCAAATGAACTCGTCGAAACTATCAAGTCGACTTAACCGAGTTAAAATCACGAGAATTAAAATTATTCATTCAATACGCATCATTATCAATATTTAAAAAAATATCTCGAGTCATCGGAAATATCTAATAACCGAATTATTATTAACCGATTATTCCATTCCATCATTCCTCGACCGCTCTTTCAACAGAGACGTCCATTTCAGAAAAATCATCACGAGTAAACATTCAACACCGAATAACCCCTGTCACCGATCGATCCTCGCGACAAATTAACCGGTTAACCATGAACTACTATATCCTCACAATGAGATATCTCCCTTTCTCCAGGTTCTGAGGGAGGTTACAGCCGCGAGGAACGAGCAGCTCACCGAGTTGGAAAACCTGTTCGGCCATTTGGACGAGCACAGAGGGCTGCAGGGTTACGAGGGCGAGAGATCGGCGCGGTGAGTTTGCACGATTTCTCCTACGTTTTTTTTATTAGACGTCCACGCGTCGAGAATGGGGCAATTTGCATGGGGTGACCGTAAATCACGCGGCCTGTAACGGGATTAAAATGAGTCAAATGGCGACGAAATGCCTCGATACGGGAACATTCGCCCCCGTAATCGGATTGGCTGCGTTTTATTAGCGTTCCCCGATTGTTGATCGAAGAGAACAGGCGCGAGCGATTTCGCGTGCAAGAATTACCAGGTGGCTTCTTCCTTTCTCTCCCTCTTCGATTTTTCGATTTATCTTCTCTTTTTTATCACACGTTCGGGTGTAGGATTTATCGATAGCCTTTGGAGGCTGGACTCGCGTGAAATTTCAATTCTGAACGACTTTATTGGACCGTTGAAGATTGAATGTTAAAAATTTTGTCGCTCTGCTCCGGTATATCGATCATCAAGAGATGGAAAGCGTTTCGAGGGAACGAATAGAAAAGAGACGTTGGATGAACGAATCGTTGTCCCATAAGATGGACTTTCCACTGCGATTCTTCGAGCAATTTACGAAAGAATTATTATTACTCGGCACGATGATGAGTGAATTTATAAATCTGCGTCGAATTTTATGCTAAAAATTTCTTTCTCTTCGACAGTTTTCTTATTCGCGGAGACGAGAATTATACGAAGAAGTAATAATTCAAAGATCTAAACGAAATATTTCAAAACTTGTCCAATAATTAAAAGAAGAAGAAGAATTCTTCGATCTTCAATTAAATAATTATAAAATTATTATTACAAAAAATTAGAATTAGAAATAAAAAAAAATTATTCTTACTAAGAAATTATACTATAAAATTATTCCTGCTCTTTTCCTGTCACGTTGCATCGACGAGTATTAGCCGGCTCCGCGAAAGAGAAGACGCGGTTTCCGGGAGAAGATGTCGGGATGATGGTGGATCGAGGAGAGGCGTCGAGATCAAGTAGTCGGCTGGTTGAAAGCGGAGAGAATCAATCGTGTGGATTGAAGATTGATTAGGCGGTTGCATCGGCGTCCGAGATTTACCAATTTCTTTGCATCGCGTCTGTCCTTTGTGCCCGCCTTCGGGATCTCCGCCTTTCTGATCCTTCGAGCACGCTGCATCAGGTCCCCCTCCCCCTGTTGTCCGCTGTGGTTGCCGTCGATACCGGATCTTACACACGTACGTGTATATATACACGTGTATATATAGAGAGAGTGCGCGGAGAACCACCGTTTCAATGGTGGTTTTGTAAAATAGTCGCCGAGACACGAATGCTCGACGACGACGAAATCGATGCGGGAACAAAAGCGGGAAAAAAGCCATCGGGATTCTTTCATTTTCGAAACGATGCCCGGATCCTCCTCTGCCGAGCTGTATCTGTTGGCGATTCTTTCATGGATATGGATGAAAATGAATTATTTTTTATTTTTAGAAGGATTAATTAACGATGTATAATTTTCATTTTTTTAATAATTGAATCTTTGCATTGGTGGAAGAATTGAAAATCAATATTATTCGGGTATATTGATATTTAGTTAAAAAGGATTGATTATGCGAGGATGCAATTAATATTTGTAAATTTGAAATTTTTATTCACGATATATCGTATCGATGATATAATAATTCGATATTTATGTTTTAAATAAGAGATAAAATAATTTTTAACTTTGAAAACGTATAATCTCAACTTCATACAACGTAACCAACGATATAATTCCACCACTCGAACAAAAACCTCGACATTCTTCCAACCACGAACCACATACAGCGTCCGCAGGAATAATATTCCTTACCCATACTCCTAGAAGCCATAAAATGTCATAACGTATTTCACCATGCAAGCCACATTCGACTCTAGTATTCTAGTTAATCGACTAAACAAAGGCGTTTCATCCTTTAAAATCGTATAACTTTGACCACGAACGAAATATATACGTATATATTTATCTTCTTTTCTTACAAACTTTACAGCATTTTGCAAATATTGTTCGATAATCGTACAACATTTTAATTGTAATTAAATCAATGTACAGATATTTTTATACTATAACAGCATTAACATAAAAATACACTTTTGGAAAGTGTCAATTGTAAACATCAAAACAACATCGGCTATTTATTAATAAATTTAAGGTTAGAAATTTAAGAAATAAAATCACCATAACCTTACAATTAAATATTTTCAATATACCAACTTTTTGTTTTGCCTTCCATAATTAATCAATTCTCCAAAGATGTCTTACGAATACAACACGAATTAACATCCCGTTGATAAAATCTCGTCGCCTTATCGCTGGTTTCACGATCAGTAGCTGATCGCAATCATTCTGACAATTATCGTATCTATTCACCAACGCGTGTCTTTCGCAAAATTCCAGGATAAAACACGCAAGCCGAAGCATCGTCGAAAGGCCAACCAGCATTATCGTTCGTATCGTCCTCCTCCTCCTCCTCCTCCTTCTCCTCCTCTTCGTGGTCGTGTAGTCGACGACCTCGTCGCCCGTTCTTCTCGAACGTGCGCATAAATCCCTTTATGGGTGTCGTGTCACGAATTCACTGCTTGTCGCCGATTTTATTGCCCGGCGGATTGCTCGGTGTTGTCGTGGCTTTTACGCCGGCGAATGGCCGGTATCGAAACTTCCGGCATTCCGTCTGATGGCGACACGGTACACACACGAAAAAGAGAAACGTTAAAAGTGGACAGACGATTCTTACGCCCGTCAAACGATATTATTACTTCGCCTCCTCGCTCTTTTTGTACGTGTTGTTTGACGATAATGGAAAATATCGTTGCGATGGGTATCTTAATAAAGATGCGGAATTTAAATCTTCTTTGAGCGAGGTTAGAGCTACTGCTGCGTTATAGGTTAGAGAACGCTCGTGCGTTCGAATTTAAATTTTCTTCGAGCGAGGTTAGGTGTCATGTGGGTTTGGATTCACGTTTCGTTTAGATATGGGTATGGATTTTGTGAATCATTTCAATTCTTCTTTGGATGCTGGAAAATTGCTCCCATTTTAAAGAAGATTAATCTTCTAGTCGTGGTGGAATTACATAAAAAATGTAAGTAGACTTTTAAAGCAAAAGTTGAACTGCGTGTAAATAATACACGTTGGTCATACGATAGGTATAAACGATACCGCCATCTACAGATTTATTACCGGTAACACCTATAATATACATAATACATAAATACATAAATAATAAATATGGAGAGTTGAATCTATTATATTGTACCTAATCGTCGTGTATAGTATTACACGCTGCTCAAAGAGACTTGTAAATCAATATTTTTATAAAGTCTATTCCCTTGTCTGATCCATATTAGTTTGAAACAAATTGCCAATAGTGCAAACCCACAATTTTTTCAAGAAAGGGGAATCTTTTGTATAAAATTTCAAAATTCAAATTTGAAACAAATATCCACTTTCAAATTATTATCTCGATTAAATTTCTCTCGTGTTCTACAACCGTTCTGCAATCTCGCCACAACAAAGGATTATTTTAAATACGAAAATTCATTTCGAAAAAGAATTCTAAAATTCGATCGATACCTATTTTTAAAGCGATTTCGCGTAAGATCTGCGACAAAGCACGATGGTGAAGCGGATATTGCGAGTGCAAAGGGTTAATGCGCGCGCACCTCGACACGGCGGGACATTCGAAAGATTTACAGATCCGCGTGATTCGAGCTACTATCTCTTCCACCTGATAATTGTCGCGAATTAGCACTGTAAATCAGTCCGTTGACCCCCGTTCTCCTTCCTCTCTCTCTCTCTCTCTCCGCTCAACCTCCCCCTCCCCTCCCCTCCCCCCCGTCTATCCGTCTCACTCTGCTCCACTTGTCCTTCTCTCCTGCCACCTTTCGATCCTTGGAATAGCGTGATCGCTCCGCGTAAATAACAATTAAACGAAACCCGTGGTGCATTAAGTCCGGACTTTCGCCGCCTTCCTTCGCCTTTCCCCTCCCCCACCCTAACCATGGATTATCGTGGAGAACATAAATTCCAATTACCCGCCCACGGCGCGCATAATGATCGATAATTAGCGCTGCCCGACGCCGCCTCTGTTTCAGCCCCGTTTCACTTCCGTCTCCGACTTCGAATTTTCTCCTTCGAATCTTTGCCTCGATTCGCGATTAGAGAGACAGGTTCTGCTCTGCCGAGAGAAAGTCATAGGATTTCGAATAATTGGAAGATTGGCCGGAGTTGGAATGTTGGTGGAAGTTTGGCCGAAGTGAAAGTGGACAAGAGTTGACGAGGATTGTCAGTGGAGATTCAGAGGAATGCGGAGAGGAATATAAATAACATATTTCGTGTAAATTTCGTGCCCATCCGTGTAGTTTCAGATAGAAGAATTTAGATAGAAGCGATGTTTGGAAACTTTTTATCCTTATCTTATCTTTAAGAGATATTTCAAGTTTGCGAAATTTAATGAGCGAAGAAAAATCCGATCTACTGAAAAGACATATATATATATATGTGTTTAATAAAAAAGATAGATGATCTTTCGAATTATCAATTTAATAAATTATACCGATACATCACATCGATCGAATCATTCCAATGGATAAACGTTAAAATGCTGAAATATCTGTCGAATATTTATTATTTTGATATTAAATCACACACAGTGATATTCGATCACGTCCGCATCATATTTAAATTTTATCAAAATCCTCGACACCACGATCTTTGAAACTAATCCATTCGCCGCAATATTATTGAAAAAATAATATATTCGAAATTATATGTTCCGCGACGAGATATATACACGAGCTTTCAAAAATATCAAAATCTTGGAGCGTTATCTCTCGCTTTATCTCGCGATGCATCAGCTTCCGGGATACCGGACGAAAGTAGAGTCTCGTGTTCGAGCCGTAATCGGGAAGATGGAAGATAGTCATAACGCCTTGGGGCGGCTCATAATTTTTGGAAAGCGATTCGTAACAGGGCAGATGAATGGATGATAATCGAAATGGAACAATAAATTTCTTTCAAATTAGCCGATCGGTCGCAGGTGTATTACAGGTGCGATACCTGTCGCCAAGAATGATCGTGCACATGGGGCAGGTGATCATGGGAGCGAAGAAAAGTTGCCAAAGTGATCTAGAATCGATCTTGATGAGTTCTTCACGGGCTAATGCATCGATAACGAGGATCGACGCCTCGAATTCGGATGCGGTGCTCCTCTTTCGAATTATCGAATCGTCATCTCGATGCCCCCTTTTAACATACCTTCGACCCGTGATTAGCTATGCATCGAGACCTGTATTTTTATTAAAATGTTTCGTTGTGTTCTTTTGAAGAGGTGATCTTCGAGATTGAAGAGATTGCGTGCGAAGAAAATTGAAATTTGAAAGTTAAATTCAAGGTTGAGACGAGCCATCTGTTACATGAAATAATACTTATGTAAATATCTTAAGAATTTTAATAGAGTAAACTTTCGATATTTCTGTGCCTGTGCAATTTCAAATTAAATAAACGATTTATTTAAAAATTTCTGATCAAGTTTCTATTAGATTTATTTAAAAATTTTTGATTAAGTTTCTACTAGTTTCTTCATCTAGGAAAAAATAACGTTAAAAATTTTAGGTCTAAGCTCTTCCCTATGTTTTTTACGATTATGAAATATTGCAATCCTAAGACCAGACGTACGAAATGTTCCCGAATCATGCGATCAGCCTTCGAAAGCATATCACATTCACTCTAACAAAAAGATTACATAAAACTTTCTCCATCACAAACGAAGAACACTTCCGCACCTCGCGTAATCTTTTTCCTTCTTAATGGCAATTATTCTCGTACTCAAACGAACATCATATTTTTCAAATATTTTGAAAAATTCGTTAAACTTTTTTCCACGAGGAAGATTAAATAACTTTATTCAAAAAAAAAAAAAAAAAATTCTCAGCCGAAATTCATTAAAAGTGATCATATTATTGAAAAACATAAAATCAATATGGCATGAAATGAACGTAAAAAAGAAAAAAAACCAAATTGAAATTTTTATATATTATAAAAGGAGAACAAATAAGAATATAATATAATGATTAAAGAAACATTATTTTATAAATCCTTTCTATAATATTTCTTTCTTCTTATAATAATATCTCTAAATCAATTACAATTCCATCTATCCCATTTCCATTCTAAAAACCTATAATTATTTCCAATATATATTCTCTACATATCGTGATACGATATTATAACCAACCAACACTTTTCAAAACGATTAAAATTTCAATCAATTCAATGTCACAATACGAAATACCATAATTTACAATTACAATTATAATTCTTTCTCGATCGTTCATTCTCATCGGCGAAACTGATTTAAATTTCCCTCGCCTTGCGTGAACACGGCTTATCGCGGAAACATCGTGGAATTTCATTCGGATATTAACCCGAGAGCAAACAACAGGAGCGACGACGACGACACAACGGCCACAAATCGAGAGATATCGGGGAGGCCAGCATTTTCCACCTGCCCTGCGTATTTCTACGATCCTCTTCCCCCCCAACAATTATTATTCTCCGCGGATCGCCTAGGTTATTGAGCGAGAGCAGGACTTCCGCTCAGTGGAATCAGATAGTCCCCCCCCCCCCCCTCCCGTGTTGCATGTGGAGACGACGCCGCACACCCAGGAATCCGAGGGTTGATAGTGTGGGTCTACCTTCGATTCCTCCTCGTGCATCCGTGCATCACCGGCTCGGCCGTGTGCACGGATTACAAAGTGGATATTGGCAACCGCGATCCCGATGATTTGCGCCCGTCTCGCGGATTAAGCGACGCTCACATCGGCGGTGGTCGTTTGATTGGAGGGGTGAAGAAATTGGCGAGGATCTTGAGAGTGGAGAGTGTTTTTTTTTTTTTTTTAGAATCAAATTGTGAATATTGATGTATTTTTGTAATTTGTGTGTAGAATTGTGGAAGAATCTTTTATGGAAAGAAACAAATGAAAATATTAAAATTATAAAGAGAAATGTCTTGAGATTTTTCGATGGCACATATATCGTTTCTAGAATAAAAGAATTTGTACGAGAAAGTGTACAGATTTTTTTTATGTTTTTCTGTACAATGATTTAGAATGATTCGGTATGCTAGTTGATAATAAAATAAATTCTACACAAATTTGAAGTATAGTAAAATTTTAGAAGAATAAGATTATTTATTATTAAATATAAAGAAATGAAACTATGAATACAAAAGTTTTTACCATCGATTATTGTAAATTCTCGCGTTTCTTTTCGATTGGCCTGCATGATAAATGATTTAATTAAATCCGAATCTTATATTCCCCGGTGAAAATAATATTCGAGATTTAATAATTCTCGGCCGAGCTGATTCATTGCTCGTTCTTTAACCGTCCGTTGTTAATTCGGTATCTCGGTTATGGTATGCGCAATTAGTTGCATACAGTAGTGGCTACCACTTTAATGACTTACAGATAAAAATTTCCCTATGATAAACGCGTATCCAGGCTCGTGACTAAGATATGCAGATTTTATCATTCGATTGCCGTCACGGTGAATCTCTAATTGCTCCTCGTGATTTCTGAAGGCGCCACGGCTCATCTCTCTTCCACCCATCCTCCATAAATTAACCGTACAATTTTTCCCACCTATCTACGAGTCGAGTTTTATCCTCTAACTTTAAACGTTGTAACGTTCCAGACTTCGTGTTCCCTATACATAATTCAAAATACCCGCTTCTCTCTCTCTCTCTCTCTCTTTCCCAGTCGATAAAACAGACATTCCTCCGTTCGAGGCGAAATGAAAGAACGAGCAGTGAAGATTATAACCGAATAAACTTTCCTTCGTAAAAACTCGAAGGATCGCGTCACAGGATGTTCAGGCGAGTTGGAAAGAGCTAGACACAGACAACGCACACGAGTTCCATTGGAAGCTAGAAGAAGATTCGATGGAAATTGGCAATTATCGCAACCCATAACTAAAGACCCCTATCGAGACATAAGGTGTGCACGATAGACGCTCGATAGGGTCGGAGTGCAGGGTAATTACGAAATAATTAGAAATTAAAAATCGAATGCATCGATGCCCCTCCCTTTCATCCCATCCTATTTCCCGGATAGAAAGCTGTATACCTATTTCTATCGTCCTCCAAAGCCCATTTCTTTATTACTTCCTCCCATTCCTTCTTCCTCCTCTTCCTCCTCTCACCTTCCTGCTCCTCGTCGCGTTTCCTCGTACGTCCTGCATCACGATCATTTCGTTGCAGTTAAGCGCATCGTCAGCTGGCGAATTGCATTTCTGCAAGGATGCCCCGTATACGCGTTGGGTTAACGAACCTGACGTTCCTCTCCTCTTTCTCTTCCTACTGCATATGCTGGATTTCGTTTTTCTTTTTTCTTCTTTTTTGAATTTGTCCATCTCTTTATATTACGACGAAAACGTGCAGGAAGAATGGATTGATGTTGAATTGGCGGAAACGAGCCAACCACTACGAGTATCGCGAAGCAGATGACTCTATTTATTATCGATCCTGTGCGTTTTGTTGCATTTCCATGCTGTTGTTCGAACGTGTTGAAAAAAATTAGGATATTCGCTTATTTTTATTTATTATTCAAAAATTTAAGATTTAATGGAAAAGTAATCAAACCGTATTATTATTATTATTATTATTTCTTTTAAATAAAACTTGAAATGGAATCATGAATACAATTCGTCTTTATAAGAATATAAAGGGTATTTATTGCAGAGAAAAAATTCAGTTTCGAAAAACATTAAAATGCCTTCGGTAGAACTGTTAGTAACGATGTGTAATAAAGAACGGTCGTAAAACGTGAAAAATAAGTAATAATGTAAATAGTCCTATAATTTGTATGCAATTAAGAAGGGGCCGCGAACCTCTGGTGCATCTGATCGTGGAATTTTCACACGAGAATGAAAGGTAACTCCGCGTTTATGAATCTTATCAAAGCAATCACGTTCACTATTATTCCACCATTTCTCCTTTTATTTGCATAACCTACGAAATAATCTGATATATATCCTAACCTCGTAAAAATTTTAAATTGATCATTATCCTCTTATACGGGATGTTAATGATAATCCTGTTTTATAGGGAAGTCCGTATTATTTTAAAAATGGTATTATTTTTACGATCAACGATGATATTTCAATTAATAATCATTGAAAATTTCGTAAATCAATATTTTCTAATAAAAATTCTATTGTTTTAACTTTTAAAACAAAAGAAATATCCATTCCCATCTCCACGTGCCAAAGAAAAAATCGATCGCGATTAATCAGCGTCGAATCAACCGAAAGCAACAACGCGATCCACCAACACGAGTATCTTTCAATTTTATTTTCCACTTTAAAATAAAGAAACTCGCAATTCAATCCCTGCTTCCGTGATATTCCAAAGAAGAAAGATCGTCCACGATCAATCATATCATCGCCGCCAATATCGAAAGCAACAACAACGTTCACGCTCAAGACGAGTAATTTCTAACAAAAAATTCCATTTTCCCTTCCTTCATTCAGCGAAACAAAGAAATCCACGTTTCCGTACCTGTTCCAAAGAAGGAATCATCATCCACCGATTAATCACCGCCGTGAACGTCGAAAGCAGCAGCAGCAACAACGTTCGCCGAGAAATAATTAAAAAAAGAGAAAAAGAAAAAAATGTTAGAAGGGATAAAAGAAGAAAGCACACGTGCACCCGTGAATTCCCAGTGACTAATCGCGCACACCTATAAAAGGAGACCGAGCCACAGGTATATTTATCCATGGCGTTTCCACGTGGGAAAGAAATCGTTCTTCCTCGGTTCGAGTAACGCCCAAGGAACTGGTTTCCACGTTTCGTCTCCCTCTTCCCCTACTTGTCTCGCTTCTCCTCGTCGGGCATCCTCCTCCTCCTCCTCCCTCCAACCGCTTCCATCCTCCTCTTATCTACGACCACACCGGGCCTCGAACAGTTTTACGAGTTTCTAATGAGAAGAGGGTTACAGCACCGTGGAGAAACGCCGCGTATAATTTTCTTCTCTCGTCTCTACGCTCTAGTCGATCCTTTTTACGACACGGCCAGCGGAACGTCCCTCCCTCCCTCCCTCCCTCCCCCCCCTCCGTTTTTCGGTTCTTTCGTTGCAACAGAATTTTTGCAGAATCCATCGAAATAAAATTCGCATCGAATTGGATTTGGGTTCTCGACGAAGAATGATCGAGGCTTCCTTCGTCTTATTAAGTTGAACAGTCGGTTGGTTTTATGTAATTGGATAATTAGAAGGGTTTGGGTGTATGATTTAAAAGGACAAGTTAAATATCGGAGATGTGGGAAGAAACGTAGGTACGAGAGAGCGAATCTTGATCTTTTAATCGATGCGAAAACCAGTTTGCTCGAACGAGGATGGAAGGAGGATGGATTTTGAAAAAAGGGGATGTAAATGATAAAGTAGAGTCGAATGGACGTGATTAAGCAAATTCCATCGCGTGTTCCGACGATTATGTTATATTGTACGAAATGCATATTAGTTTTTGTTTTTTTTTATGCGATACATGCATATAGCTATAACTTTTAAAAACATTATGAAGAATTTAATTCTAAGGTAAATTAATTTATTCATAGCATAGTACAAGAAAATAACTCAAATTCAACTTTGAAAGCGCTCTTTTATGTAATAGGTAAAAGTCACTGCTTCTAATAATATTTCAAAACTGAAAATTGTGAGAAGAGCGCGACAGATTTTGAGATAATATTATCGTTTAATCACAGATGTACGAGAAACTAACTCCATTTTAAAACTACCGTGATTTTCAAATACCATAAATCATTTTTTCTTGCAAACGAATTATTAATACAAGTATTTCAAACAATTAATTCGAATGAACGATTCTGTGCATATAACAAAATAGTACACATTTATTTAAAATTACTCTTCTCTTGCAATTCTTCCAACTATATCTAATCATTTAAATTAATTAAATGCCCACATTTCTGACATCATCACTGTTTCTTGCTAAATCATCGTTAACACAAATATTTGAAATAATTAATTCGAATAAACATCTCTGTACACAGAAGTGACGAAACAATGCACTCGAACGTGCTTACCTCGATCGACCATCGCCATGTTTGACACCGCTACCGACATCTATGCACCTCGAAGATTACGCAAAAATAACGGAAGGTAGCTGGAACGGGAGAACGCGAAAAGAAAACACTTGTCGCCAGCACGACAAATATGTTTCGCGTTGGCGGTGCATTGAATGCATAAAATATGAAGAATTCTTTTTTTTCCCCTTCTTTCTTTCTTTCTTTCTCTCTTCCTTTCCTTCCTTCTTTCTCATCCACCCATCTACCTAGAACAATGTTTCTCCTGCTTAAATTACGATCCTTCTCGAGGATTGCCCACGTCTTCTACACACGTTGCCAACGTAAATATTACGAAACTACGACGTTCTAAACGTTCGCAAACGTACGCCGTGCTGAATTTCAAAAGCGACTTTTCGAAAAACGTTCCGATTCGAATACATTACACACAGATTGTTCCTTTTTCCCTTGATGAACAGGAGATTCTATCCGCGGGAATGGTACATCGTCGCACCGTTTGCTCGCCTGCTCGCTATTTCTAAACATCGCGTATCTCTTCGATTTGTACGATTGCCGATTTCACTGGTCGAACGTCTATACACGCCCACGTGTGTGCGAACATCTCCATTCGTTGCGTGCCCGCGCGCCATTCAATTTGTTACCAACCTCTATTTTACCTACGAGCCTACTTACCAACGTTGTTCGAGGTAAGTATGGAAAGGAGGCTCGAGATGCGTTCCTTCCTCCGTGTGCGCTCGAAAGAAACGTAGTATGGGTTGATAACGATTTTGGCCTGGTAACGATGTTAAGAAATGAGATACACGTAGAATTTCGATCGTTTAAATTAATTAGGGATTAAATTGAATACGTAGTTAATAAGAAAATTTGTCAATCGTTTTTAAAAAATATCATTCGATAATAGAAAATGAATAATCAAATTTGGATATTTCTATTATTCATTTTATTTATAATGTTTGTGTAGAATATCCTTGTGATATTGTATTTATGAAATCAATTTATTGTAAATCTAAAGAATTAAATTTTAATCTTTAGGAATTGTTCGTGATGCAATATTCTTGCATTAAAATTACAATAATTTGTAGTTTATATCTTAGAAACTCGAACGAAGTTTTTCCAAAAAAATGACTGAAATTATATGCTTCGACACTGATTGTGAGAAAGCAGCAATCAAAGATGTTTCCTCGATCGTGAATATTGAATTTGCTAGAGATTTTTATTTCGAGGTGTGATGTTGGTTTTATTGAAGATTGTAATTTTGTCGGCAATAAATTTTATTACTCTTATGCTGTAGCAATAGCGTTTATAGTAATTTACAACATGTATCGAGGCAGGCAAATGATGCGATGGATGGATGGAAACGCGACTTTCTTGAATAGAGGGATAATAATGGGGGAATAAGATTAATTATATGGTTGGTATTCTTTTCTTCTTTTGTGTAAAATTGATGTAAAATGGTAATTTTAATGTTAAAAAAAGAAATGAAAACATTGAATGTCTAAACATTTTCTCAATTTAAAAAATTTTTTAACAATCTAATTAACATAAAGATACTTCGTTCACTATTTTGCATAGCAATATAAGAATTACTATTTTAAGATATTCAAATCGTTCTTGGAATAATAATTTTAAGATAATTCCTCTGAAATATAATCTGAAAAAATAATTTATATCATCATATAAATTATTAGTAATTAAGTTATCAAGTTCATAAAGATAGAAATATATAATATTTGTTAGAAAAATTTTGAAAATGTATATATATATATAATCTTCATGGCTGAGAATGGATAGAAAAATTTAATTTCCTGTATAACATTCAGACTAATACTTTAGCTAATAAGGTTGCAATTAATGATAAAAAAAATTCTTGCTATCCTTCTATATTTATCTCTGCACATCAATTTTTTGTCCTTTACTTCTTGTCATGCATCGTTTAGCAAATTATAGTGTAATAAAGATATAACGTGCGATATATGGCAAACAAGTTGTTATTATATAATTTATAACGTACAAATTAGAAAAATTACAAAAAGAACGCCTTCCACCAATTTTTGCAGATTTTCTGTCCTTTGCAATTCTATCCTATGCAATTCTATCCTATGCAAATTTACTTTTTTTTTTTATAGCAGATATATTCCATTAAATCATCGATAGTAATCGAAATATTTTGTAAGAATTCATATGAGTTCTATAATAATTTTAATTATCTTGTCTTAATATAAATTTCAAATATTCATTCAAAATTAGAGAATAAAAGAATAGAAAAAGAATTATTCAAATTTTTTTTCTTCCTAAAGAATTATATGCAAATTATTTCAAATATTATCGAACTAGATACAGACTTATTTGCAAGTTGGACAGAATTATCCATTTGAACTTAATCTCAAACACGAGTGAATTAATCACACGTCAAAATAAAATGATATTGCTGTTTAAAACGAGCGTGTTAAATGCAAGTAGGGGGACCTACTTTCCCTTTTTTATCGTCCTTCGCATTTTGAAACTTTAGCATAACGCTATTAATACACTTTAGTACCGATCACAATCACACGTTAAAATTAAAAAATTCTTCATACTTGGCAAACTGAGGCTCGTTTACAATTTAAACGATCATGATGATGATGATGATGATGATGATGATGATGATCGTGCGTGCAATCTATTCCAAATAACTGAATTAATTCCATGTACGTTGAATTAAAAAATTCACTTCAATCTATCAATCTTCCACGTTGGGTTAAATGAGTGAATAAATTAAACAACTTTGCATTAAAATTACATGTTTCAATTTCATTCAATTCAATTTTCACTTCAGATCCACTTCTTTTTTATCAATCTTGAATCTCTGTTCTCAATGAACGAAGCGTTATATTAATGGCGAAGTTTAAAAAATCGAGCGAATTAAAAAATTCCAAGAAATTAGGGATCAATCGAATCTGAACTCTGAACGTAACCATCGATCTTCAATAATCGAAACCATCATCATCGTTAACTCACGAAAACCGGCTAACTGCTGGTTACAGTACTACTTTTCGAAGGAACACAATGCAATTTCATTCGATCGGATAATCGGACAACCTCTTATTCGAATGCGTGCTATGCAATCATTCGATTAAAATTACAACATCGATGCAGAGGCAGATGCATCATATCGATTTCGAATGCACGAAACGCAGTTTGTCTTTTCCTCGGCCTGAGACCACGTATACGCACGTTGATCACGCCATATAATGATCGATGATGATCGATACCATCGATACCGTGCGAATCTTTTCTCTGTGGCACATTGTTTCTCCATTTCGAGACTTTTGAAGAATTTTGAAGTATTTAAAGAATACTTTTAACACACGGATTGTAATATTCAATATCCAAGTTTTCCTTTCCTTGTTGCAACTTGTTGGATAGAATTAATAAATAATAGATTAATTATGGAATGAAATATTTATAGGATCCAGATCTTTCCAAAAGCTTATTATTATTTATTGCAATATTAATGAAATATTTTCAAGTTATTGGTAGAGAAACATCAACGTTTCTACTTGCATTTTTTTACCGAAGAATAAATCTTGTTAATTGAAAAAGAGCATAATAAAAAATCTCTAATTATATTTTAAAATATAACTCGAAGATCGAAATAATTTAATAAGATGAAAAAACTTATACGATCCTATTAGCTAAGTATCACTTTCAAAGTAATCGTACACGTGTAACAAAAATAAATCGCCAAGCAAGATGAAAATGAAGAAATTTAAAAAAAATTTACACGATCTTTGAACCGAGATCATCTTTCTCAAGGCTTCGTACGCGATTGTTGAAACGAGTTAATTATAGGCAAAGTAAACGTAGCATCGTATTGTGATAAAAGCTGTGTACGTGAACATTGTTGCTTATTAATTGGTGGCTAATAACACGATAGCAAGGATGATGGCGCGAGACGCCATTTCGGAAGCGTTTCATTTTGCAATATACCCGCAAACCACTTTCATTTGCTTCACTCTCGACCCGTTATTTACTCAATACATCGTATCTTCGCCGACGATCTCTCGTTACGTGTATCGCTAACAACCGATCCACGATAGCCACACCTAAAATTTAGAAGTTAATGGCTGTCCAACCGCTTCAACGATCTATTGCAAACATCCAGTAATCGTCGTGTTACGTTTCATTACGAGGATACGTTCCACGAAACACTTGTTGTCTCGAATATTTTCAAGAAATACAGTGACGAACGAAAGTATTGGCAAAATTTTAAATTTTGTACAGTAATTATAAATTGGAGAAGTACAGGATTTTCTTGATTAGTTAAGATGTAATTTTGAAAGATAAAGAAATATTTCTATTATTTTACAATGCAAGTAATTTTAATTTAAATAATAGAATCTGTGAATCAATAGTCAAATAGAGTCGAATTAGATTTAAAAATCTTTTTATTAGGAAAGATAGAAATTATTATAAGTTTAATTTCAAGTGAAAGGTATTAATTAAGAATGAAATTTTCGTTAAAAAAAATCGATTTTACAATAAACGATAATTAAATTCATATAAGTGTAAAATGCGAATGCAAGAATTTTTATTCTCAGAAAGATCCAATTTATCCAATTTATCCAATTTGGAAACAAAAATTCTGTACACTGAAATACTTATATATAAAAATATTATTGATATCATAACTATATTATATTATTATTAACGATATTCCATTAAAATAATGAATGAAAATCACACTCGATAATTTTTATTACGAATTCGAAAGAAATTGAAGTTACAAAAAAATATCCATTAATATTCATTATAAAGCATTTCTCTGCGTCAAAAATATCAATACAAATAAAATTACCGTCATCTCGAGTAACATATTGACATATTAATTTACTGCCCTTTTAATTATATTTTTATATATATTGTCGCTCGATTTATCTTGTCCATAAGTTCATACGAAGACACCTGCTTGTGCGCATACACACACACACACACACACATAAATACATACTTTCGATATCGAGAATTTCTTATATCGATCGTGAGGTACATCGTTCGATAAGCGATAGCAATTAAGATTATTTAAGATCGTCCATGTAAGAGGCATACAATCGAAGGTTAAATTACATGGAATTAAATATTTCTTTCTAATTATGTTTAAGATAATTCCGACGGATACTAATTCGATGATCATTTTTGCTCGTCCCGAGTATTATTAATCCGTTGTCATAAGTGTACTATCTCGTGGGCAATTCTGCGAAGTAATCGACTTAATTTTATCCAGGGGGAAAAAATCAGAGCTCTGTTTCGCGTGTTACAGGAATCATTATGTCAAGTGACAATTTAACTCGTTTTAAGACGATGCGATTTTTTTCACGAATCTTCCCTTTTAACAGGAGCGTCGAAATACTTTTGTATTTTTGATTCAGTATTATTTAAATTATCACTTTTGAGATTTACAAGTATGAGAAATTTCGAAAGAAATTTGGAACGAAATTCGAGATTAAAATATCTGTGAAATATCTAAACAGTTAGAAGTCACTTTAAAATTTTTCCTTTCTAGTATTTTAATTCGACTTCCAAGAAAAAGTAATAACGATCCGAAGGCAAATTACTGGTTGGTGAACGTGTCAGCGATTCTGAATTTTTAAATTTTACCGAATGAACAGTTGATAGAAAGCTAAATTAAGCCTTTAATTTTTTAAAAAATTAATTATTACACGATTGCATTAGGAAACCAGTTGCAGATCGCCACTCAGCCAGAAACCTATCATAATACCTCATAAAGGACGAGTTATCAACCAAGTTCCGTGTTTCGTTTTATCTGCGAAGCAACGTATATTTATATATCCTGAAATTTTAAATTCCATGGAAGTGAATTTTAGGATTAACAAGTTTCCATATTAAGAATATGGAATTACGATTCTAAACTGCATCCTTATTCCGCAACCAGATAACGCTGGTTGGACAAAAATTATGCAAAATCTCGTCGATTATTTTGTGCGACTTCTGGATCTTGCTCTTCGAAGCAGCTTCATATCGAGTCATATTTATCGGTTTAAGTTATATTAAAACCGGGATTTCAAGACCGTCACTTCTATTTACTTCGTCTTCTTTTAAGTGATTCAATATTTTTATCGATCCTTTATCGATAGTACGAGTAATCGAGCGTGTGTCTGCTATATTTCCTACGTATCCTTCCACTCATTGCCAATTTAACGTACAATAATGATCTTTCCTCGTTAAAATATAATTGAACTTCTCGATGATTTATAACCTGACTTTAAACTAGAGAACGAAACTTAATAATAAATTTCTGCGGATAAAGGATAATTTGTTTTCAAATTTTCCCGTGCAATGTGCTTTATAATATTTTGAATATTTCTTCTCCTTTTTTTCTGAAAATACAACACCAACTCTGTTCCAGAGATCCACATACGAATCTTATTAAAATTACCAATTATTGTCAGAAGAAAATTAAATTATTATTTGTCTTCCCTAAAATACGTCAACACTCTGTTACTTACTTACTTAAATTTATTCAAGCTAAATCTCATACATATCTTCCAGAACGCTTTAAAAGTATCAAGCATAAATTATGCTATCGAAGAATAGAGGACATTTAACGGGAAGATAGAAGTTGCTCTTAAATCAAGAGCGAAGATTATCGAAGAAAGAGAAAAATGTGTATCGAATGTGACGCGTTGAATCTTCTAACGCGTTCATTTTGATTCCAATGAAAGAAAGAAAAAAGAAAATATCGTAATCGATGGGATAATTCGCGTGGAATAACGATACGAATCTCGCTAAAGCTTTTAAAATCGAAATAAATCGAAAATAAATTAATTGCAGGAAGGAATTAATCTTTTATGTTGGTGTTCGATATCGGTTATCATTTGTTAAATCTGTTGGACAAGACAGGTTCGAATAAAACGGATTGATATTGGCGGTGAACGAGTTTTATTTAATTCCGTTATAGGGAGATAAACGGTGATTCGATGATAGAAAAAGATTTTTAAGAGGACGAGAAGAAGAAGAGGAGGAAGAAGGAGAAAAAGAAGAAGAAAAATCATACTGGACCAGTTGGTCGATTATCAGCGAGGCTAGCCTGAGAATCGAGATGCTTATTTAGAAAATATCGATAAGGCCTACCTATCTACTACTCGGTTGACTCGAACACGAGGACGTGAGGAGAGGCAGAAAAGGAAGAAAGTGACGGTTGTCGCAGCCTCTAATGTATTTCTAATCCGCGCCACTTAATTGGTTATATTTTATTTATAATAAATGTTTTCGATATCGTAATCATCCCTTTTCTCTTTTCTTGTCAATTATTAGATGCAGATCGAACATGTTATTACATTATCATATATATTGAATGTATACGCGATATTTTACTTTAATGACGATTTATGAATTTCCCGTTATAAAGTTGAAAATTGGATTGTTCGTAATTCGAGGTGAAAAAATTTTCAATATTCGAATCTTCATCAAGATGTTCGTATACATATTATTCAGTCAGACGCTATTCCCATGCTATTTAATTCTTATATTTCAAGTTTTTCCAACGAATTCCAAATTCACTCCAATTGTCAATATTCATTCGACTTTATCGCCTCTATTTTCTATTAAAACACTTATATACGTATTTTTTAAATCACTCTACCGTACGCTTGGCGCTACATTCAAACATTAACACTACCATTGTCCATCCCTCAATCAAATTCAATTACCAATTAAATCCTTAACATCCCTTAACGTCCCGTTAACGAGATAAAGTACAAAAAAGAAAAAAACCTGAACTCGAAATAAGGGAGAAAGAAGGGATTTTTAAGAGTGTTATCCCTAGATTTCACGGGAGGAGGAGGAAGCACGGAGGAAGGGGAAGCGCGAGAAGAAGAAGAGGAAGAAGGGCGAAGGAAGGGGTTCGCTAGTTTGTCGGGCAGAGTTATGGGAGCGCAACGATGTAAATACGGGCCTTTGCCGTGTCTTGGCTGTGAGAAGGGCCTGGTGGAGGAGGGTACGGAGGGGAGGGGGGGGAGGAGAGGAGATAAAAGAAGCCCTCGCGCGTAGATCGAAGCGTACGCTTCGAGACACAAAAGGCTAGAGGAAGAAGGTGGTTAGGAGCTAGTCGTAAACAACTGTCGAACACAATCTCCTAATGCACGCCTCTTCTTTGGCACACGGGACACCACCCCCTCCCCACCCCCGGATCGCGGATCCTCCAGGTTCGGTAATAGGAAGTTATATCCGCGGGATTCACCACCGCTGCCTTCGAACCTATCATTCCATCCTTTCTCGTGTTTTTGTTGCCGAATGTACGAATAAGAGGGAGGAGAGACAGAGAGAGAGAGAGAGCATCGTAAACACGACACGGGGATTCGTTCCTCGTTGAATTTATACGACGAACTGGAACTGAAATCGGAACTGTTAATAAACAAACGTTCGATCTTCGGATGGGTATCGAGCTTGTCGTGATTCGCATAAGAGGAGGTTGTGATTCGTGATACTATAGGGAAAGTGGCGATTCCGTATTTGTGGAGATTGAAGATCGAGAATTGAACGGAATTGGAAAGGAGGAACGACGTTTTTTTTTGGTTTCGAGGGCTTGTTTTCGAGAAGATGAAGCTTTGATTCTTTTGAAATAAAATTATTACTTAATTATATCTGAGAAATATATATAAATATTAGATGAAATGATACAGTTCAATTTAGAATCTAATTAAAAATTCATTTTTTGATTCAATATAATTCTCTTGACTTTGCGAATCGAAAAGATTTAAAAAAAATAACGTCAACCGTTTATTTATCCCGTCATAAGAAAAAACGAAAAAAATGATAATTCCAGTCGATATTTAACGTCGTACGAACACGTATATAATAAATATACATCGAGAAGGCTGTCTGGGTTAACGTCACGTAGTAAAATTCGTGAGAATCCCCGATGCATTAAGTAATTGAAGATTTGCATACGTGAGTGGTGTTGTAGTACGTATTATCGTACGCGTCGTCTGGCGTATTTGCTCGACGACAGGAAAGAAAACAAAAGAAGCAAAAAGGGGAGGAGGGGGGGGGAGGAAAGAAAAGAGAAAAAGGGAAAAAAGAATAAAAAAGAAAAGAAAAGAAAAGAAGAAAAGACTAATGGAATAAATATCGCGGGATGAATGGAAAATATTAAAATATATTACTCGTGCCTATTATATTCGCGAATTCAATCAGGGGAAAAAAAAATTTGCAATTCAATAAATCCATCGGCTTAAAATTTATATACGTCTAGGTATGGTATACGAGAATAGAAACAGGAATAAAGTGGCGGGAGGGAGGGGGAGGAGACTCTCTCCTCCGCTTTTTTCCCCCGTCAGTCTGGGGAAAACAATAAGAAAAATGGCCCTCCTGAACGGAAGAGTCACTCCTCCCCCCCCTCCCTCCCTCCCTCTCCCCTTTTTCCTCTCGAGTATCGATACTCGTAATCGGCGGCGCTAATGTATCGGCCTCCTATTTCTTCTTCTCGAGCAATCTCACCTTCGAAAAAAATTTCTTAATATCGTCGTACTCCTCCCTATGTAATCTGCTTCTCTCGCCGCTCCTTGCTCCTCTCCTTTCTGTCTCTTTCTCGAAATAAACAGTTTTATATATATATATATATATATATATATATACGATACTCCCTCGATTTTTCCCTTCCTTATCGGCTCGTATTTTGTCAAAAATTCTAAATTACGTCTGACGAGCATAACTATATATATACGTACTACGCTTTTTTTTTTTCTTTTTGATTCGATGAAAGGTAACCGCGAAAGTCTTAATCTTGTATTTCCTGCGACCGATTCGAAGAGAAAGCCGAAAGCGTACGCGTGCTTCATTTACATAAGGATTAAACGTGTCGTCTAAGTTTTTTGTTTTTTATATATATATATCTGAGTGATGTGGCGATTCGTTCCTGTTTTCCTAGGAATGGGTTTGAGAGTCTTTATAATATCGGTTTGAATCTCTTATCTAGTGGGAGCGCGATTTATTTATTTATTTTTTTTTTCTTTCTCTCTTAATGGTATTAGAGAGGTTTAATTAGCAGCGGTTATTTGGAGAGCATTGCACCGGAGCATTGCGATGGAGACTTGTCGAATAATTTGTTTAGAAAACGATTTAACGGGATTATTTAATGTATAATTAGTTTCGATTCGTGATTTATAATAGATAATTGTAAAAGATTATTAAAGAGTAATTTAAATATTAAACGATAAATCCTTGAAATTTTTATTCATAATTGAAATATTAATTTTTTTCAAAATACCATTTTAAAAAAATTGCAACAGCGAAAAAATATATAACATCACCTTATACTTTCGATTTATTAATCGACGTTCGTGAGAATCTTTTTCACAATATTTAAAAGAATATTTAAACCAAAAAGAAACAAATTATTCCCAATTCTCTTTATAAACTTTATATATCGCGACAATTTAATTTCGCTTTTATCAATAAATAATTCCTTTCGAAACTTATTATCTCGAATCACTTAATCGATAAATACATATATACATCACGAAAAAGGAACGAGATTTCAACGCGAGATTCGAAACAACGCATAAGGAGGCATTTCTTTTCGAATGGTGGAAGGGAAGAAGCAAAACGAGAGCACGACGAACAGCCATCCAGTCGGATATCGACAGAGGCAGATGAGCTACCAATAACTCAATGTGCGCTTATAAACTGATCAGACTTCGAACCTCCTTTTCCATCGCCCACACCCCCTCCTATCTCGAGACCTTCGACTCGACCCCGTTCCAATAGCTCCGGGTCCCTCTTACGCCCTCCATGACGACGACGACGACGACGACGACGACGACGACGACGAGGACGACGTATTACTCGGGACTGCCTCGGCAGAGAGTGAAATGCAAGCGAATTTACCGCACGATTTAACATCCCCGTCGAGCATTCATCCGCCTTCTTCGGCGTACTTCTATCGTAGGAAAAGTCGGGGGAGGGAGTTGAATCGTAACTCGGGGTTAACCGAGTTTGTTGAGTCTAAGACCGTGTCTATGCAACAACTCGCAGTTTACGTGGTAGTCTAACGTATGGATTTTGGCGTAGCAAGATAATTGGAATTGTATCAAGGTTAATCGATCGAAGAGTTTTCGTTAAAGCGATATGATCTAATAGGATCGAAAATGCAAAAATGTCGTGATGAAAATGTGTTAGAGACGATAAGGATTTTGATTGGGATCGAATTGCCAGTCGTTGGATTGATTAATTTTTGGAAAGATTGAATTTAGAGAATTTTATCATTGAATTTGTAATAATTTCGATATTTGCCTTTCTTAAATTTTTCCTCTCGTTTCTTTTATTGTTTAATAATAATTCAACTTCACACGCACACGTAATATAATAAAATATAAATTCTCTAGAAATAAAGCATACTGTCTCCGTTCCCTTCTCGATATCTTGGAAAAAAAAAAGAAAAATTTCGTTTCTTTCGCTTTAGAATTTTTACGTAACGCCTGCAACATCGCATCCCGCATCGTCGCAGCTGAACAAGATGGCAGCATCTTTTCAGGCAACAGATCGCCGTACGGAAGAGTAGTTCCAGTTGCATGCTTACAGGCGCGGAAGCCGGTACCATCCGTAGGGAGAGACTATCGATCTCATTGGTACATGGTCTCATCGAATCTCGTTTACCGTGGGGATTCTGTAAGGACCGAAGTAAGATCGAAGCAGTAAATTTAAGGATTTTGGTCTTCCCACAGGAATAAATTTAGCCCCAAATGATTCGCAACTCGGAGGATCTGCTCCACCGGAATGAAATACCATTTCCGACGAACGGCATACGGATTCGGTTGTAGTTTCCGTATCGAGGGATAATTTTCGACAAAACGGAAATGTTTCTTTCAGGGGGAATAGTTGGGAAGGAATTGTTGAACGAATTTGTGCAACTGTGAGAGATCTTGTTGAATTAAAAGGTTGAAAAAAGTTTTGATCGATTGATTTCATCTTTTTGCACCAGTGTAAAAGGAAAACTTAATGAATAATTGAATATACTACAAAGAAAGGCATAACACATGTAACGATACTATTATCGCTCCCGGTTTAATTTATTCTAATCCAATGCGAGTCGGGATTTTTCATTTTAAATAGTTGAAACGTGCGTGCGTGAGTCCACAGTGCATAGTAATAAAGTGCTTTTTCAGGTGGGCGTTATTATATGTAAATCATTTAACTCGTCGTATCTCTGTAAGAAACAGGGTGAATAAATGCCACTGAAAATAGTTTTATGATTAACAATCTCTTCTCCATCTTCTCTTTCATCACGTAACACTTCCGTTAATTATTCCTACGATTAGAGCGTAAAATTATATTACCTCAAAAGTTGGGGTAAATATAAAATTCAATTTAAATTTGACGAAGGCATCGATTCTTGATAATTATTCTTTATAAAAATTAATTCAATGTTCTTCATCATTTCCACACAATTAAATATTTTACGTATCAATTTTTTGCAAAACTTTACTTCACTTTTCATTTCACGATCGAGTGACAGTGTACAGACGATATAAATTGTTTTTCCAAAGTCTTTCATTCGGAATATTTCCCAGTGTATCGGCCTCCAACCTCTCAAGGTGCCATTCGGCCATTGTACGACCCTGTTAGAACCGTCTATCACGCTTTGCCCACCGACAGATGTTTGCCTCCTAATGTATGCACGTGTCAACGTATCTGCCTGGTCTCCACTTCCTCACGAAATATAATACGCGGGTGGAAATAAATAGTACTGTTCTTGGATTCGTTTTATAATGGTACAATGATCGGGAACAAAAAGTATTCATTCGAATCCCATTGGAACGTAATAATTCATTTAATTTAAGATGAAATGAAAAGAGGAGAGATATTAAATTTAGTAAGACGTATATCGATAATTAATCACAGCTGAATTATGATATAAAACTTTAGCTACTCCATTTTATTTATTTACATTATTGGCATTACAATCGAGATTTTAAATCCCGAATGAATTATTTAAGATTTAGTTTTCTCGATAAAAATATATAAATTGTTTTTATTCGTTACAAAATTTAATTCGAACAACTTTAATTAAACATATGTTTATATAATCAATCTACGAATGCACGTTGTTAATTTTTTAATTCATTTAATCTATCATCTGCTTATCATTCGTATCTTCCAAATAGATTCTTAAATCATCACGCGTGATTTAAAGTGTCCATATTATCCCCTACACCTCTGTTTTATTCCCTTTATTGTTCCTCAGTCGAAATTGATGCAACAAGAGTCGAAGAGATATATCTATGATAACACTGCAATCTTTCTTATTTTCCTCACATCTTCGTTCTTTTTCCCGCGAAAAATAAAAGAAATTGAATAATACAATTATTACATCGCGAAACGATAAATATCAAACGAAATCTAAGAAAAGAAAAAAGAAAAATGTAAAAACATTCAAATAATAGATACTTAGAGTTATTGAAAAATAAAGCGATGATAAAAGCTTCATAATATCCAGCAAACCTTCTCAAACAATTATCTCCGCTCGATAATTTCTCGTGTAAAAATTTTCTAATTATTCTGCTATTATATTCGTATAAAACGCGTGGATCGTGGCCGGATAAGCGTATCTAAAATCTCGATTAAAATAGAGGGAATCGAGTGTGACAGCATAATAGTACTGACATTTGAGGCACGAGGATTTAATCAAACGAAAGAGCGTATCTCGAACTTTTTGCATACCGGCTCGTAGTGGAATTGAGATAGCTGTGAATAGGCTTAAGACAGATAACGCTTATAATTGTTTCTCCAACCTATTGAATATGCAATTCTTGGCGAACAATGATATCAAGATCGCGAAATCGAGATAGGACAACCATATGTGTGTGTGTGTGTGTATTATGTTATTCCTTTACATTAATTAACATCTCGTAGACACTTCTCGGAAATCGGGACAATAGATGAAAGATCTTCAGTCGTATGAATCTTGCAGATTCATCGCGTTAATTTCTTTTTTCTTCTTCTTCTCCTTCTTCTTTCTTTGTTTGAGAGAGGCACGTTTCATAAAAACCAGACTGACGAGATATCCATATTTAAGTTTTCATAACAGAGTTGCGCAATCGATATATATTTGCGAGAACGTAATCGATATGAGAATTGAGTGGAAAAAGAAATAGAAATGAGAATTAAAGGGGTTCTTCTTCCTTTTCCTCGACGAAGATTATTTATTTTATTGCTGTATATCGATAAGAAAATGATTTGAGATACAATTGATTTGTTTTTTATAATCGACATTATAATATCTCTTACCATCTATCTGGCAAATCATTTTTTTGGATAAATTTTCGCGCAATTATTTGCAATTATAAATTATATTTGACATAACATTTTACTCCTCACGTTTAACCAACAAACTTCTGTCTTACATACATAAATACATTAAATTATCGAGTTCAATTAAAATCAAAACTAAGCAAAATTACACCATTTCCTCCAATTCTCCAAATCCACATTCTTCTTCCTCGAAAAAACGAAACACGCAACACAGGGAGACGTAATAATTTTCCAACCAGTCAGTGGTCCTCCGCACAGTCAGTGCGCCTGAAAGAAACAACTCTTCCGTTCCCTTCCCCCTCCTCTCCTCCCCTGGCCGCCGAATTTTTCGAGCGAGGAAGGGTCGACGAATGGAAGAGTTCAATTCCGTATGCAAATGGGAGCGGCACTCTCACGACGTCTCGCGCGTGGAGGACCCCCGTGTCGGCAATTTGAAAAGCCACCACCTGAGAACGTGTCAATCGGCCGGCATAATTCGATTTGAATAATGAACGAACGTCCCCTATGCAAATTTCGCCCATTATCGAAGGGGCCCCCGCTAACGGCCCTCGAACGACGTTATTTCACGCAACGAGCAACATTTCGAGGATCACGACTCTCGTTTAACGCCGAGCTTTGTCCTCTCTTTTCCGACTTATGCACGGAAATATTGTAGTTTCTTTCTTTTTTACCGTGCAAGCATAAGGTTATGGAGGAAGATTTGTGCGAAAAATCGTGTGGAAATTTTTTTCGATGTGTACTCGATTAATTCGGATAAGTTTTACACAAATGTAAGGAGAATTAGAATTGTGAAATTGATTTTTGATCTTTAGTTAGAGAATATCGGGTAGGTATAATGTAAGAAGGATAATTGGTTATAAAAATTGATAAACGAGGAATTGCTTGAATATCGAAGTAAGAATATCGAAGAATGGAGAAAATTTAGAAGATTGTAAGTATTTAAATTTTTTCCAATACTTTTTTACAATCCACGTATGAGCTGATATAAATTTTCCCAAGAAATATCTCAAGATTGGATAGATCGATTAGAACAATTCCATCTTCTTTTTATTCTTACGCGCAAGAAACGAAAGAAAGACTCGAAAACTGTAAAGAAACGGGGAGGGAATTTTAAAAATGCGCGGTCAAAGAGAATTATTCGAATGGAGTAGCGCGGAAGAAGTGCGATCTCGATCGTCATCGGGCGAGAGAACGAGTCGCAGAAGGCAGGTGGCCCGATGAACGATACGCAGATGCGAGCGTAGACGAACGATCGTAATCGATGTCGGGTTAAAAATTGATAGAAGATACGGCCCGACATTTAATTATCGAGTTCAGGGACACGGCCGATCGCCTTCACGACGATCCAAATAATTATGGCCACGTTCGACTCGTGAAATGGTTATTCGATTTATGGCCGCGGTGATCGTAATCGAATCACCTATATACGTGTTTCGATGGAATTGGTTGGTAATCCAATTAAAGGTTAAATAATTCGTATCACGATACCACGATGGCATTTCTCGTCGTGTTGATTGATCGCGCGTATCCTTATGGACGAAGGGATAATTGTTTAAATATAGTGCGATGAAAATTTTTTCTTTGACGAGCTATATTCCTTTCATCATATTTCATCACAAAGAATCTTCAAGATAATGATAAATAAATTTTTCTATTTTTAAAGTAAAAAAAAAAGAAGTCGAAGATATCATGATCTTAGAGGTCCTTAAAAGTCGTTTCATCATTTAGCAATGAAAGATTTCTATTTTTCTCTCTCTTATAAGAGGAAGAAAATGGAATCAGAGGATAAGAAACATTCCCGTGATATTTTTTCCAAAGATATATCCGGAGAAGAAAATAGAAATGGAAGATGACTCCGCTTGTCAACTACCATTTTCAACCAGTTTCAAGTATTTCACACACGGGGCGATTTATCGTCCAAGTATCGCCAACTTTGCCGCGAAAGCACCGTAGATTACGTATTCAATCAGGAACGAGGAGGGGAGGTGGCAGTGGCGTAGCGATCGTGCGTGGCGCCCGACACACTCTTCCATGAATTCCGTGATAAGCAATAAACGAGCCAAGTCGAAATACATTCTCGCGCGAGACGCCATTACAATGGCCCCTGATGAATGTTCGTATACATTTACATGGGAAATCGCGGATCCATCTCCAGAGAAAGTTATCGAAGGTAAAACCCACCATCTTGTGAAAATTTCAAGCTTATTCGATAGATTATCGTTCTAGTAAGTATAACTTCTTTGAGATCCAAATCGTATCGATGTTCCCTTCTTCGTTTTAATTGAATCGTATTTCATTGTTATAATCTCTTGATTTCTACCGTGCTGTGCTTCTATTATTTGTGCAAAGAAAAAAAAATAGGAATTTTATCTAAATTGCAATCAGAAATATTTATACGTATAAAATTCAAATTCATCTTTATGAACCCAATTAATATAATTATGATATAGATATTATAGGTGCTTCATTTACTCCACTGGCTATTACTCTACTTTACGTGTACATTTTTACGCGTGTTGTGTTAAATTGAATTTCTTCTACAAGTATATAAACATCCGCTATATGATAATCAGATTGCGGATACTCGAAGAATTATGGGAAATTTTAAACTTCAAGCAATAGACAAGCATGCGTACATACGAGGATATGCAAAATATCCGAACCAGATATAACACATTGTTATATTCCGTGACCGGAACAAATTCTTAATTCTTACCCGTTACAAAAATAAAAAAAAAATTCGTAACATTTTTAAAGTAAGAGGGGTGGGATGAAAAGAAACAAAAAAAGAAAAAAAAAATTCTACGAAAAATCCCTTCGATTCGTATACACGCGGTTACACGTTGAACGAAATTACACAACGAACGATGAAAAGAGAAGAAAACGCTTCTAAACAAGAAAAGGAGATAAATAAATATTCGATAAGCTGGTTCACGGCAAAAACTCGGTCGACGAGAATTTTTCCAAACCCAAACTTCGTCTTCTCGAGAGTTTTATTAGATCCCTCCGAGATTTAAAACATCCTTCCTTCCGACTCGGTCCCTTTAAACTGTGCAGAGTGGCACAATTTAAGGGCGACCTTGCGCTTGATAATAGTTTATGAAGCGGGAGAGGGGGATACGACAGTTGTTGCACGAGAGAGAGAAGGGCTGGCTGGGTTTATGTCCCGGAATTAATTAACCCGCGCAATCCCTTCGACTGCACACCAGCTTCCACCCTCTCGTTCCGAAAGCGACGAGCGTGCCAGCCATTTTGTCCTCGACTCTCGCTCTCGAAATTCCATTACCCACTTTCTCCACCTCCCCCCCCCCCCGCCAACTACCCCACGCGTTCATCCGCCCTTTCGCCCGCCCTCGCCTTCCTCTCTCTCTCCCCCGCTCTATATTTTACTCGTTCTAACGTTCCAACCGATCCTCCCCTTTTGGCATCATCCACGCGCCTGTTTCGCGTCTCTTAACCACCGCCATCCACTTCCGGCTAAAACTTTCTCTTAATAGGAGGAGAAAGAGAGAGAGAGAGAGAGAGAGAGAGAGAGAGGTCGTTAACGTGGAACGTTTCTTCCAAGATAGATGTGGCGATAGATGGATAAATTGATGCGAGTTTTATGATTCGTTGGATTGATTTCGAAGAGAATGGTTTTATTGAAAAGAAGGAGTAAGTGTAAGTGTAAGTATATTCGTTGAATATGTAATAATGTATAATATTTGCAAAGAAGAGCATCATTTGTCAATGTGTTGTTTGTGGAAAATCATCATATGAAATGAAAAAATTTCGCAATAAAGGAATTCGATACCGTCGAAATGTCGTGTTTTCTTTTCTATCTCGATCGGTTAAGTCAAGATGTAAGGATTAAAATTTTGGAACGAGCGAGAGATCCGAGTGAGCGAGAGCGGGGACAATAAACGATTAAAAAGTTACTCTTTTCTTTACACGATATCCCGGAAGTTGAGCATCGAGACGAATGAAAAAAAGATCTTAAAGGAGAAAGTTCTTCCAATGGTCTTTGATTGTTTAAATTTTACTTCATTTTAATCCAACCGATAAGATAAATTTTGCGATAAATATATTTATTTCTGCAAGAATATTGCTTACACGTGTCACATATATCGTTAAGGAAATTCAATGTAACGATGCAATATTAGGACGAATTTTAAATAACAATTGTTCCCAGTTGAAGCCGGGAAAATTTCGTATCTTAAAATTCCCAACGAGAATTTCTTCCCAATATCTTCCCAACCATTTCTCCGCGTTCAATTTTCCATACCACCTTATATCAAAGTCCAATTTATCCCGCTAATAACAGTCACACAGCGACAACTACTTCATCCCCATCGATCACGAGTCAAAAACGTCACTCACTCCCTCCCTCCCTTCCACCCGTGTCAACGTCAATATTACGAAACGTTCGACGCCGTAACGACGGGGCGTCGGCGGTGAAGGTAAGGGACACGCGAATTCCATAAAAAATCGGGACGAATTTTAAACGCATAAATAACCGCGAATCGTGTCGCGTAAATCAACGAGGGTGTAATTCCGTCCCGGGTTTAAACAATATTCTCGTAGCGGGTGACAGAGACGAAGGGGGAAAGAAAGTAAGGCGGCGGTTTAAGCATTTTCCACGTGGCGGTTAAGAGGAGGAGGGATGATAAGATGCGATGCGAGTTTTTATTAATACTCTTCTGCCTCGTCTCCCCCCTTAAAGTCTTAAAGAGATTGCGGAATGGGGGAAGGAGGAGGAGGAGAAAGGAAGGAGGTTGCTCCCTCGGCTGGCGAGAGAGAGGAAGGGAGAGAGAGTGGCTATGAGCCACGCGACCTACCTTAACCTGACCCTGTCTCTACTTAACGCGGCAGCAACCACTTTCAAATGAGAGGGATGGAGAGGGATAACAAGAAGCGGCAATGTATATTTGAGCGGGAGAAAAGGGGTGGAGAGGCTGAACTATCGTTCTTGAATATTGGAGCGAAAGATTCGTGGTTGAACTTTGAGTTGTTGCTTCTATCATATGTTTGTAATTGTTAATGTAACTTTTTACGAAAGAAAGAATCAGGGGATATTTTGAAATTTCGAAAAATCAATTCCTTTTCCACGACAATTTGTCGATTAATACGAATTTATATTTCTAAAGTATTCTGGAAAGGGTTAAATATATTTACAACATTACAGGATTGCAATGCAAAGTAATCATGCGCTCAGCAAATGATCCCAGCCTTTTTGTTTAAACTCGTATATAACTTACTCCTTCACTCACACACAAGGTGGAAGATGAAAACGTAAAAAAGGAGGGTAAATGCGAAAAAGAGGCATCGCGAGAGAAACGAAGAAGCGACTAGAAGGTACACAGAACGTATTTATCCAACGAGTTCATTCACTCAGTGAATTCACAGAGTTGATACGTTGCACGAGTAATCGGCAAACTTTCTCGGAGAAACTCGAGAGAATCCAACAAGGGCGCGTCGAGAGAGGCTCTCGTTGAGGAAAGGGTTGAACGAAGACGTCGCCGGTTACTTTCAACCTTGGTGGCCGCACAAGGTTAACCTCTCTCTCTCTCTCTCGTTTCGCCAGGATTTACCTTCTCCAACAGACAGCCCTCCATCTTTCTCGCATCTATTATCATATTTCACGGAGGAGACTCGAAAACAGCCAGATTTATGAACGGACTTCCGGCCAAATAAACACGGTGGCTCCGCGCCGCAGCCCGTCTTCGGCATCCGCGGAATTCCTCCAACGACAGGATGCGAAATGGACCGACATCATTCGCGCCCCCCATCCGTCCAATTCGAAACGAACGCTCGTTCCTGTCGCATCAGGCTGAAAGAATGGTTGGCGGTCCTCGAGGAACCTCTTCGAGAGTGGATCGTTTGATCGATCGAGAGAGATTTTTTTTTTTAAGGACGTCGAATGAACAATTTTTGAATTTATAGATGGAATCTGTTACAGGTGTTTCGAATGTTTGCGCGTGTTCATGGCAACGATAGTGCGAGAATTTTAATTTTGATTTATTTAAAGTAAGTCGTTCACCCAGATTGCCAATGAGTCTCTTGCTCGGTTGTTGAATGTAAAATTTTATATAAGATTTGGAATAGACTCTTATCCATTTCTTTATAAATGTATTTCATCGATTAAATAAATATAGAATAATAAGAAAACGCGTGAGTTTGCACAGTGGATTTTATCTATTCTATTTATTGAATATCTTGCACTCATTATTAAATATATATATATTCAAAGAGCATTAAAATTCCACTGATAAGAATAAAACTTATTAACACAAATCTATTAAACTGTAAATTTTCCATTCAATTTTCTAAGAAGGATACAATCGTAACATCTTATTTAAATCCTCGAAAAAACGAACTGGAAAATATTCCAACCACTTGTGCGACTGTAATAAGAATCTTATTCACCACGAAGATTAAGACCGATCGACGAGCCACGAGAAGTATAGCGCGACAAAGGAAACGATAGGCGACACGAAGAAATCCATCCACCCTAAAATCTCGAGACCACCCACACCCTCGAGAGTATACGCGCTCACGCGCGTAGATACGATCGAAAGGGCTCGGTGAAAGGCATGTGCACCCTTATCGGGAAAAAAAATAACGCCCAATCAGGGACGTAGAACGTGTGCAACTCACCCCTGCCCGAGGGATGCGTGTGTCTATGGAATTCACCGTGGTCGCCATGACAACCCCGTGCCTTTCTTCCAGAGATGTCCACGGGAAAACTACCCCCCCCCCCCTCCCTCCTCCTCCCTTCTCCTCTTCCCTTCCACTCCTCTCTTTCTAACGCTCGTCTAACGCGAGTTATGGCATAACTCGTAAGCGTGCTCTTTTTTTTTCTCCAAGGTATCCGCCCTTCCCGACAATCTCTAAGTCTAAACAGATGCAAACGAGTCGTGTTTGAATGAATTCACGTCTTGTCGCAGGTATGGTGAAAGATAAAAGGATTTCGAGACGAGGAAATTTAAATCAACGAAATATTTTTTGATTTTTAACGAAAGTTAATGCTACGTGCGATGCGATAATTTCATTTTTAAATGGAATGTTATTTCGATCAAAATTTTTGTTAAATTTCGAATACAATTTTTAGGGATATTTTTGTGATCGAGGAATTTATAATTTAAAGTTTTACTCGGAAATATGTATCGAAAGAATCAAAATTCCGTTGTGGGAAGAAATTATTGTTATTTTTCTTAAATTACATTACATTCGTTCCGTTAAAAACAAAAATTTTTATTGGCTTTGATAATCGCACAATCTTTTTAATATTAAACTTTTGTAAGATATATTATCCAATTTTCAAAAATCGCTAATAATTTGAAAATAAATATAATTATCTAATTGAATAAATAAATATATGAAATTTGCCCGTCTTACCTCGATACAATTTCAGATATTATTTAATACACAAATTTTATTCCCGTATATAATTAATATTTTATAAAATTCAAAGTAGAAGGATCTCCACATAATTTTTTTTAACATCGCCTCGTAACTATTTCCCTGATGATTTGTAACGATTCATCGTTTACTCTCGATCCGAAACGGAATCGAAAGGTTTCACAGGTCAAGGTCCAGTAATTGTCGCGTTTCGATTGCACCGTTTTAAATACAGAATTTCCGTAATCGGACCAGGCGCCAACGCAGACGGAAATGGAATTATCGAAGCACCGCGCGTACTTTCGTAAATACCGTGCAGCTTTACGAAATGCGCTCGGAATGGAATTAAATGGGATTTCTCCTCACGCGTCTCTTCGCCACTACGCGGCGTGATGGAGTTAAGTGGCATTAGCGCGTAGGGCAACGCCGCGCCACACGAGTTTTTGTCCCTCTTAAAGACGCGTGGTTTAAGTGAAACGATATTCATATATCTTGTTAATAGTCATGTTTCTTTCATTGAAATGGGCATTTGATTGATCCGAAGAGATTCTCGAAAGTGTGTAAGTTAATTCTTATCTTGATTGTCGATTATCTTGGTTTCTATATATATATATATATGTATGCCATTTTCTCTGTTTCGAATGTTTTGAAAAAATCAAATCGGTATTCTAAATATTTAAATGGTAAAAGATTAACGTGATATTTAATTTAGAAAATTATTGCTGCACGAGTACAAATGTCAAGTATAATCAAAACTATAATAATTTATCGAATCGTTTCCTTTATCTTTTCCGAAATAATTTTTCTCGAATCCGGATGGAAATTTTTTTTTTTTCGCGATGATGGCGAAAACGAGAGGAGGCAAACGAGATGATTCTCGAGGCGGATCAACAACGAGTCAAAGAGTTCATGGGTGGCTGCTAACCGTTCCCGTGGAGAATTGATACAGTCAAGAATATTCCTCTCCCTCATCCTTGTCTCTCTCCTCGAGTCTGCTTATACGAATGGTATATATTCCTACGTATCCTGTCAGATAAGCACGAGGGTAGATCGTCGCGCGAAGGGAAACGAAAATGATGTTGCAGCCCCTGTGAAGGCAGAAAGAATCGATCATACGTGATGGGAGTTTCATTTTTATTGGCGAGACAAGAAGATGCGTAAAGGGCTTTCCGCGCCCCCTGCTTCCTCCTTCCTCGAATAGTTTATCGTTTTTTAAACGAACATTTACAGGGAACGGAAGATGAATCCTTTTAATTATTTCGAAAAACTTTATTTCGAGCGCTTTTTGTAAATGAAAATGAAAAAAAAAAAAAATGGAAAGAAAAAAAATTAAGATAGTGAGAAATCAATAAATGCAAAAATATATAATTGCTAAATTTTGATAAGTCGATTTGAAAGTTTTTTGAAAAAAAAGAAAATGTATATGCCAGGAAGCGAGACGCATTAAAAAGTGCGCGATCGAACGAAGCGAGGCAAATCCTTGTGCGAATTCCGGGCGTAAATCCGTATGGAAACGATGGAGGGGAAAGTTGGAGATTCAGAAAGGAGCGAAACTCGATATCCCGGTAATGCTTCAGAAATGACTGGAAGCGGTAAATGGTAGAACACGGTTGTGCGCTTGATGCACGTGTTATAAAAAGAGAAACTCATTATTTGTACCGCGCGCGATAAGAAGGAAATCGCAAAGAGGAATTTTGTTGGAAATGCTTCGAGTCAGATCAAGTCGAGAGCAACATATTCTTATATATATATATATCTTATACAAATGTTACGCATATATTCTGAAAATGTACACAAATATTTTTTTCATTGAACAATCGTTGGATCCAACGATAGAAAAATAAGCAATGCATTTTGTTAAAACGAAACATTTTAAACTCGAAGAAGATGAATGTTGTGTACTTTCGTATAATTTGTACTTTTTCCCCCTTTGCGTAAATGAGAATTTAATGGAAGAAATAAACTTTATTTAAATAAAGTTTCATTTTAACTGAATTTCTCATCGTTACTTGGAAATGTTCAAACTCAGAATACAATACAATATTTATCCCATAAATCAATTTCTCGACCAAGCATTCTCATTCTCACATATATATATATATACATCAAAATAAGATCTGAAAAATCGAGAAAACAACGCGAAAGATTAAAAAAGAAAAAAGTGTAAAATCGTAACGAAAAAAGGCGAATAAAATTTACGAAGAGGGAGCAGTATGATCCCCGACAATTACGAATTCCTTCCCTTCTCGGGATCGGGAAAAGACCGGCGACAATAATTTCTCGCGATATTTGAGCAAACTGCTTGTTCCTCGGAGGCAAGCAAGAAAGAAATTCCAATAACATTCGATACCATCGAATTCCGCGCATATATATATACGCGGGCAACACACGGGCGCACACGCGTGTGCGGCCTCGAGGGTTGGACCCGTAGGGCGAGGAGGAAGGGAGATAGGAGGCGGCCGCCTTTATCCACCCCCTTCGCGTGGAAACTCGCGTGTTTGGCCTCCCCGGGCACCGAAACACGCATGTGGGACCAGTGAGGCACACACTTGTGCCTCCACGTATTGATTCCATTCTCGTTCTAGGCACTCTTTTTCCCTCCTCTCCACCCTCCCCACCCTCCTCCTCGTTGCTCTCTTCTCCTAGAGAGCCAACCTCGTCGCTTACTTCCACCATCAACCGAGCCAACCCCCTCCACGTCCTCCGCGTCCCGTGATCTGAATTCTTTCTATTTTCCGTACATCCCTCGTCGTCCTACCGCATCCAACCCTCCTCCTCCTCCGCCACGACCTCCTCGCGAGCTTTATTCCTTATCCGAGATTGTTACCAACGTGCACACACCACCCTCCCCACCGTTCCCCCTCTGCGGAGGCCGAATATTCCCCGTATATCTCTTACTTTCCTCGATCTGATGCCGCGAGACGAGTGTCACGAGTGGAAGGATCCTTGAGGGAAGATCTAAGCTCGACCTTGATTAGAGTCGATTTGCAATCCCTCTGAAATCGAGACTCGTTTATCGAGGAATCGTTTCTTGAAAAAAGTTATTGAGGAGATTTTCGTGGAAACGAAGTTGGTTTTTTTTTGGAAAGTGCGCACGGAAAAGAATATATTTTAAATTAGGAATGTCGTGTGTTTAGCAATTGAAACGCGTTTATAAAAATTCGATTTTGGATAAATTGATAATTAGAATGTTATTCGCTCGAGATTAGATTAGTTAGAACAGTTGGGAAATGAGGATCATAAATGTCACGAAAAAGTATTTTCTTGTTTTTGTATCTTTTTGTTATGTTTTAGTTTATCCTCGAAGAACGAGGAAGTTTTATCCGCGAGTGTAAGTTGCTGTGCGAAACGTGAAGTTTTTATCGAGTAAAACTCTGTAAACATGGCACTTCGATATTTCGTACGTATCTTTTTTTTTTTATAACAAATAGATACAAAGATTGTATAATGTAATACTTTGTAACAGTAAAATATATAAATTTTATCATATTTGTTTTATCAAATAATTCTCTGAATTAATAAATTTCGTGTTCAGACATATCTTATAATATTGCATAAATAATGGAAACATAACGTAATCTAAAACCATAAAAAATTATCGGTCCTCTTTTCAGAATGCGATAAACACAAATTTTTGCACTCGCACAATTAATAACAAATTGCGAGAAACGATCACGAAAAACAATTAAATAAATTAAATACTCACTATTAACTACTACACTATTAACTATAAGATATAATAATCGGACGAACGACATATAAAACTGAATTTCCAACATTGGACAAAGTTTTCCTCTCGGATCAAGCGCTCATCCTCGCTCGGCTACAGTCCCGAGGACAATGGAATCGTTTAACAAGTGGTTGCCGGGGAGGGTGGCTGGTCCAGAAGGAAGAGGAAGGGCCGAAGATGGTAGGAGTAAGGTGAGGAAATGGCTCTCTTCTTTGTCCTCCTTCCCCTTCTCTCTCTCTCTCTCTCTCTGTCTCACGAATCAGCTGATGTAATTTAATTCCCTCGGAAGGAAGAGAGGAGAATCGTGCCACGACCTACCCTTACACATTAATTATAAGGGTGGATCCACCTCGCTCGCCTCATCTTCCCCGTTTCACTCTCGCTTTCACCCCCTCCTCTATCCACCCTCCCTTTCTTTATCTCGCGGTACCATTCCCTCTCTCGTTCTCGCGCCACCTACCCTCTCGCTCGTTCCCTCATTCACGTCTCATCGAGCGACCTTGACTCCGAGTGCACCCTTAAATGAGGGAGGAAGAGAGAGAGAGAGAGAGAGAGAAGGGGGTGGTGAATGTAGAGCAAACGGAGCAAGTTGACTCAGGGGATGATACGCTTCGGGCAAATGAATCCTCGTGGAATTCGAGCTCGCGGCCGTGACAATCGAATTTACGGTTTAAACTCGTGGCAAGCGTGTTTCACGTTCGAATTACGGAACGAAGACGGGATTGCCTTTTGGGAATTGTTTCTTAAGGATTCGTGGATTTTTTCTGCGGATTGGTATTACGATAAATTAAGTTGTTTTTTTTTAAGGTGTTTACCTTCTTTTCTTTTTTTTATTTGGGAATAAAAATTGGCGAAATGATTTATTTTATTTTCAAGCTGTCGATCATCTTTAAAACATTCTAAAACATATAAGTTTTGTTATTAAATTTTATTTTTTTCAAGATCATAGACATAATCATTGAGATCATCGACAGATTATATGCAAGATTGATAATTTGTTTATGGCTCCACTTAATATCACCTCTAATAAAATTTTATCTTTTCCATTTTTTCCCTATTCTCTTGTCTTTCTAAATTCAAAAACACATCCATTCGCTTAATTAATATAGATTTTCTCAAAATCTCGAATCGCATTATTACATCCACCTGTAAAAAAAACCGACAGAAAAATATCGAACTCTGGAAAGAAGAGCAAAACTGCTTCATACTGTTTAAACAATTTCCGCCCGACAACGAGCAATTCCAGCAAAGAATATTCCCCGATTTCCCGGGGAAAGGTGGCGGCAGCTTTCACCTGTCTGCATGCGCGCACCTGTGCGAATCGTCGCGTCGGCAGCCGCGTATTCACGATTCTCGAGACGAAACTCGGGACATATCTACAATATTGGATGTACGAACGAGACCAGGCGGGAGGAGTTGACGCAGAGGAGGGTTGAAAACGACGAACGAACGAACGAACGAACGAACGAACGAACGAACGAAGCTCGAGGGTCGAGGGAAAGAGGGAAACGACGAGGTGGAAAGGAAGCAGAGTCTGGGCGAGCAGTTAGAGAAGGAAAACACGAGAAACGGAGAAGAAACGGAAGAGAGAGAGAGAGAGAGAGAGAGGACTGCGGATGTCGGGACGTCAGTGTCGGTGCTGTGGGATGTGAAGGGAGGAATAGAAGTCCCGCTGGTTCCCAGGGGCTGAGCAAAGTGGGATGAGTGAGTAGAATCGCGGAATAGGATGGAGTCTAAGGGTGACGCGAAACTCGTACGCTTCAACGTAGCCACCCTCCTCTTCCGCTACCTTTCCAAAGTGTTTTTCGTTTCACATGTCTGTACGTACGTCTGGAGGAGGATTTGTATAGAGTTTCGAATTTGTACGCGATCATTTTTGTCTCGTTGCGTAGATTAATTCATAAATTTCGTTAGATCGAACGAATCTACTTCCTTCCCAACTATTTCTCGCCTGATATTTCAATTTTATAAGCATTAGAATGATATTCCTCGAAATTTGTCTATTAGTATGTTCCAGAACGGAACGATCGATCGTTATAAATTAATTTCCAAAGCAAATTCTTTCGAATATTCGAAACGAAGTAACCATAAAATTGAGCTAAAAATTTCATATACCACTGCATCATTAAAGGAATAAATTAACCGTCTCATCGAAAATCCTAACAATTATTACTTGCTCTAATAATCACGATGGTTTCGATTCTCGACCGATGTTTCGAGAAGAGGAAATCACGAGGGTGTTTTTAGCTTGGCAACGAGGGTAAAGAGTAGTAACGCGGAACGAGCCGCTATTTATCTCGAGCACGTGCACACGGGTATTACGCGCATCCACGTCGCGAGGACAGATAACCCGGAGGAGGATTTCGCTTTTCTGAATTCGACTTTAAACCGCTCTCACAGACGAGTCGACAGCCTTCTGCCAATGACGTCGGCTCAACCACCCCTGCCAGCCCTTTCTATTAGGTTACCTATCCTATCCGTACTCTATCCGTACTATCTTTTTTATTCTCCCTCCCCCCTCTCCTCATCTTTCTCTCTCTCTCCCCCGGCATGCGTCTATCTGCCAAGTTCTTCTTCCGTTGGCGGCTGCTGATGTGCCCCCGGGTTCAGACCGACGGACAGCCAGCCAGACACACGAAATCTCGCATCCACCTCCTTCCTTCCTTCCTTCCTTCCTTCCTTCCTTTCCATTTTCTCTCCTCCTCCTTCTCTTTTCCTCCCGTTCACTCCACGCTTATATCGGTTGAAAGACGTCGACTCAGCTTCCAACCCCCTTTTCCTCCATTTTCCGCCCTCCATCGACCCTCCCACTCCCCGCGCACGAGGAATTCGATTCTGCGCTACCGCGCCAGAACAGTGCTCCACGCACAACCTACAGACACGAGAATTTTTTACTTTCGACTCGGCCCTTGTGTCAGCGATTTATAATGGACGAGAGGATATTAACGCGGTGGCGAACTCTTCTTTTTTTTTTTCTTTTTTTTTTTTTTTAGAGGGGAGAGATTGTCGGAGAACGGCGCTTTCGAGCGTTGGTTTTGGCTGGCCGGATGACAAATTTGTTATCCTTCCTCCGAATTTTTCGAGCTCGACCACATGCTTCGTTGTCCATGCTTCGCGCAATACGTTCGGGAAGAGGGTTTTTGTAAAAATTTATTCCTATGGGTGAGGAAAGTGATTTTTGTGAGTTTCAAAATGGGGATGTAATGGAGGGATATGGAGATGGTCGAGGATAGAAAGTGGAAGAAATATTCCTTGTGTTGCGTGAAAGAACAAGGAAAACATGATTTTTTAAGATATTACACGATACAATTATTTTTGACGAATTTCTGAATTATATTATTGCCAGGAATGGTACATTGAATTCTCTCAATGTTTCACACGATGTATCGACTCAATAAAATTATATCTTCCGTTTCAACGGATCAAACTATGAAAAATTTGCTTTACGATTAAAAGGAACGAATCTAAATTTTCCAAAACTCTTGGAAACGTTTTAAAAATGTCCTCGAGATTTCGTGGCATCGGTTAAAAATGATCACGAGTCGTTGGTGACGTATAAAAATTCGGTGTACGCTCTTAGGGGAAAAACAGGAAGGAAACTCGCGGCGGATTCGGACGTTAAATAGAAACGCAAACGTTCTAACTAAGTCTGAAATACTTCGAAATGCTGCACGCCTTCGGACGAGCTCTACGTGTCCTGAGAATCTTCGGCCCGTAACTGAATTTTCCTCGTGAAATATTCACCCCGCATACCTGCGCCCCGTACATATCACTCTGCCTTCACCCCTTCATCCTTTCTCTCACTCCTCCCTGCATCGCTTATTATTCTTTTCTCTCCCTTCCTCCACCACCACGTTTCCTCTACAAATTCTACCAGCAATCTCGCTGACCCCCTTTTCCGCGAAAATTTTTCCGCCTCGTTTCGAATTACGAATCATTTTCTTTTTTTTCCTCTCTTTTGAGACATTAATATGCAGTTTCTAGCGTAAAATAAATGGATCTTGATTTCCGCAAGATGGATCGCTTTGTATAATTTTTTGACTTTCTTTTGGAAATATTTTATTCGCATCGTGATTAAAGTTGAGGTACATTTCTGATGAAAATTTAAATTTTTAAGCTTCTCATTACCTTTCACATTTTTCCACCTAAAAAACCTTCCAATTACTTTCCATCCAATCATCAGAACGCTGTCCAATTTTTAATAATAATAAAAAAAAGAAAGAACACCGAAACGAAGAAGAAGAGAAGAAAGGAAGAGACGTAGCCGAGAAAAGAAATAAATAAATAAAGAAAGAAAGAAGGAAGGAAGGAAGGAAGGAAGGAAAATAAGGAGCAGGGAGGTTTGTATCGAAAGTCGAGAATGCAAATGCGAGTAACATCGACACGGCATCTCCATTCGAGCGGTCCCTAAATTTGTCCCTCCACATTCTTCCCTCCGCCACCACCACCAGCCGCGAGATACCGCGATACGCAGCGAGGGCGCGCCTACACAACAAAAGACGCGTATATATTCTTCCGCCTCCGGGAGGACACACGCGATATCGAGCAGGGGTGTAGCAACCCCCAATCAATAGGAAGTGCGGCGTTTCGCATGACAATCAACGATCAAATAAGAGAAACGTCAGGTCGAGGCTTCCTCCTCGCGTACATCCTCGTGAGGAGGGGAAGGAGGGGTGATTTAAAGGGGGTATACGAGTGTGTCACGCGATTTCGCGATACCATTCTCGATTGGACGCGATACGATTCGAGAACAATCCTCTCCCCACCCCCTCGTGAAAACGTTGAATCGTTAAATAGCGAGTTGTCTGTCGCTCGATTCCGGTGGAATATCGATGACGAGACGAGGGATTTCTTTTTTCGGTGAACGCGACCACCTCCGTTCCAGCTTTTACGTTTAAAGATAAAGCGTGAACTGATTTGGTTTCTTGAAGATGTTGTTCGATCGAGAGGGGAGGAGGGCGAAGGAATATTTGGGTAAATTTATTTTTTAGAAATTGTAAATGAGCCTCGTACGATGGAGTTTTTTCATTTTTCTATTTCTGGTTTGTCGTACGATTTTCGTCGCAGGATCGATTTGTAATAACGAAAGATAACAAGAGACACCCGCGTAAACTAATTTCTTGGAAGTGGTAGATGTTGAAACGAATGGATGTCGAAATGGATTTGAAGAAATTGTAGAGTTTATAGAAGAAGCCTTGCCAATTTTTATATACACGTAAATACAAATTTTCTCTACTTTCATAAGAAGTTACACGAACGCTCATACGTTTATAATTATATTGCAGAAGTTTTTAATTATATCTAATCAACTGAACTTGAAACAAACGTGTTGCTTTCGCTACAAGCTTTCCAATTTATTCCAATTCTTAGTTACATCATCGCTTCGTTTAATCAAAGATTATTTTCTAAAAATCAACAACAACGCAACAACGATATTAAGTGCGCGAACGAAATTCTTCTTTTCAATCGTATCGAATCAGCGCTTGGAAAATGGATCGTGGAAAAGTATAAAGACAAAAGAGATGAAAGAGTAAGTGGCGAGATGAAGGGAGGCAACCTCGCGATGATTGGATGAACGATATACAGAGAGAGAGAGAGAGAGAGTCTCCTCCATATTCCCATGAGCGAGTTTTTCTGTTGCCGCCCGCCCGATTGTTTGTATTCGATCAAAATTCTATTACTCTTAACGTGCACGGGGAGAAATCGACGCGCGATCCTCCCTCCAGATGACGTGCCGCGAAAGAAACCACGCGATACTTCGTTACTCCCCATTATCCCATCGTGGACGGTGAAATGTATCGTACACAGCCTTGTTTTCCTGTCCCGTATCGCTCGTGATACGCTCCTCGATATTTTTGCGCAAGATATCGCTTGTAATAAAGAGAAAAGAAAAACAACATCGTAGAAGAAAATATTTCTTCTAAACGAGAATATTGCGATGTAATAATAATTACCGTAACGTGGTTTCAAATATTGTTAATGTCAAAAGTAAATTCGCTAATATTTTATGGAATTAGTCGAAGATTTCGTTATTTTCTTTCAAATGAGAATTAACTTTGAAAAAGAAAAAAAGAGCAACGATCTGTAAAATCTAATAAGAAAAAGAATAATATGAAAATTGTGTTAAAAACTGTGGAAAAAAATTTTGCAAAACTGCTCCTTGACGCGAAATCAAGAATAATAATAATAAAAGGGAGGAGAGAGAGAAATTCGAAGAATGTGGACAACGTTTGGATTAAGAACACGCCAGCGGAGAAGAAAGAACAGGGGCGAGGGGGAAAGATTGAAGCGATCGTTTCGGATGGCGGCGGCTCCTTATGAAATTACCGCGAATGCGCAAAACTCTGACGCGTTGGACGGCTTGGAGGCAGTCTCTTAGAAAATCGGCGATATGAAACAGTGAGTTGCGTCGAAAGGTAAAAGAAACAGTGTGGGGTGGGAGCCTTGACTTTGTCCCGGTAAAAAATATTGAACTCACCCGCGTGGAAGATCATAACACCCTCAAGACCTGATCGATACATCGTCCTCCGTAATAGCACTTTACTTCTTCGTTCAATCCTTCTCCTTAATTTTTGTATTGCATTTTGTGATGTAAATTATACAATCTACAAATAGCAAATAATATACGCGTGTGATATTTTTAAACCTGTTTGTTAATTATTTCGAATCGAAATTACGAAACACGAGGAGTATATATATCGATTAAAAATTATTATTTCTTTGAAAATTATAATATATCTCATCCAAATGGAGAATCAATCGAGTGCAATATCTTTCTATACGCCCGCTCAATTCGTTTCGCCCGACAAGTTTAATTTACAATTGTTGAAACTAATTACATTATTGATACGCTATCGAAAGGAAATATGAGCAGATCGTTGCATCCGTCCTTTCGCATGCGTCGACAAGCGGCTTATTCCAACATTTGTTAACGTGCATGCTTGCTTAGAGCGCAAGTTGCTCGAGTGTAAAGCCTCTGCAAATCCCCAATTACCTGGAACTTTTGTTGCATAATCGTTCGTTACGACGACATTTCGAAAGATTTTCCCTCTTTCTCGAGGATCCTCTTACCGTTGTAACAAGTGAACTTACATGATGTCTCTTATCGCCAAAGTCCTTTCGACTTTATCATGCTATATTTTTGCACTCGTTACACGAAATGATATCCCCGATCCTCTTGTTGCGATACCCTCTTATGAAACGCGGAAACTTTGATTTTGAATATCCACGAAAATGGAGGAGGAATTGCAATTTGTCATTTCTAGTTGGATCCATTCTCAAGCATCTATCATTTTATTCTTGATAAGGAAGTTCTTGAGATGAAAAACAAGGGAATCGTTCTTGAAATATCTGAATGAAAATATAAGAAACTTTTTCGCATTTTTTTAGGATTATTTTATAGAAAATTAAAATCTAAACAGATTCAAAATTCTCAAGCTCCGTATCACGTTGTCACAAATATTATTATATTTGAAAAGTTTGATTGATTTCAAAGTTTCGTTCAAAATTTTCGATTTCACGTTCTGCGGAATATAAACAACGTTACGTTTCCCCAATAACGATCAACGATCAAGAATAAAATCCATCCACTTAGCCTCTGGAAATCGGGAACAGTGGAATAAGGAGGCGATCGGAGGAAAAATGCCACGTAGAAATAAAGTTTAGCAAGCGGGGAGAGATCGTCGGCATGTCTGGATGCTGAAGGAGCTAAAGGACGAGGATAAGGAAGGTGGATGGTGTTGGGAGGCGCGTGGAAGGGTCTTGTGTGGTTGAGGGGTGGCGGGGTTGGTGGATAGTAGGTTCCAAGAGTGATAGATTGCCTCCTCGCGAGGACGAGGCAACCTCTCTCCCAGCCAGCAGAGGTGATCTCTCTCGAGGAAGCTCGAGCTTTCTCTCCAGGATCTTCCTTTTCAAGCGGGACGGAGACGCCGATGGAACGATAGAATGTATCATCGTATGATTTATTATCGGTGGCTGTCTTCGAGCGACCATCTCGCATCCGCAGCCGTCTTCAACCCTCCCTCCTCGACTGCACCCTCGAAACGCTGAAGGCAGCCTTCTCGCTCGCCTCTTATCTCGAATGCTGAATGGAAAACGACGCTGCTCGTCTCGCGTGTACACGCCTTCGATTTGATTAGATTTTTTTGAAACCTTGTTTTCCAAGTTGAATTTGTATGTTGAGTTATGCGTGGAACGATTGTACAATTCGAATAAATTCAATCGAGCAATCAATCTCTCGATTTTGAGGATAATTATCGTCCAGAATTTTCGAATTTTTAAATCGTTTTAATGCTATTTAAGAAAAATTGTAAAGTTTTAAAATTTTAAATAAAGTCGTAAAATTAATTCTTTAATATCGAATGAATATTTAATACTCGATCTTTTAAATTCTCGAAACGAAACGCATTAAAACTGACGAGATTTCCCGTCACAAATTCCTTTTATAATTCAATTCTATCTACTCAAATTAATTCGATTCTTTTTTTCTTTCGTCCCAAAAAATAAAATCGCTATTTCGCTACCAGAATTTTGTAGGTTAAAAGGTAAATTCCTCGCGATATGCAACGTCACGTTATTCGAATATCACCAATTCCTCTCTCTCTCCCCCGTAAACAAACGTCAACAGTGCGTGCATCGCGAGAAAGAAGAAGATTGATCGCCGGTTCAATAACTGGCTGCAATTTTATTTCATCCCCGCGCTGGTGGGTGCAACGATGGCGAGTGATGAATCGATGAAATCGAACGAGCCCAGTCGAGTGCAGGCTAATGGATTCCCGTGTACAGCGACACGCGTTTCAATTCGACCATGAAACGATTTTACACGAGGTGAGGGCGGTGTCGGTCCTCCTGACGAGCCCGGAGAACCTCCAATGGCTCCAATGGCCGTGTAATCTGCGAGCCTGTTTATGGAGGCGTTTACTCCTCCGTGGAAGATACCGCCTCTTTAGCATGTAGACGAAACGTGTACACGCGCCTTCGAGAGATACCAGTTTGGATATTGATAATCTTTCGAGACGCGAGAAACAGCCATCCCCTCTCTCCTCCTCCTCCTCCTGGTCGTATCTCCTTTTTTTTCGACGACGTCGATCCTTAAGTTCGACCCGGTCGGCCAAAGATAAGAGCAGACGATGTGAATGGCGAGAAGAGGCTACGATTACTACCGTTCAAACGAAGTGATTTCAAGTGATGATGGCGTACGTACGAGTCGAGGAATTGATATTAGATTTTGAGTTATTTTGTTCAAGATGAGGAATATTTTGCGTAAATTAGGTGAAACGCTTTCAAGAGTTAGAGAAAGTGTACCGTAAAGGAATAGTAGAAAGTTGTGTATGGATGAACGCACCCCGTTCAACATAGATTCAAAAGGAATCAAAATCCTTTAAAAAATTTTGGAATATGTTCGAGATAAGGGTTATGTGAAAAAAAGTTAGGAGGCTAAATAATTTTTTAAAAGGAACGTTATAAAGCTTATAAGAAATATCTCGATTATTTCGTTAACATTCGTTCGTATAATATATTTTACATACCTTTTTACCTTTTATATTTTTCGCCAAGATCGAGCCACGTGTTCGCTTATACGAGTATATAGGCGCGATCGAAGATTGCGGAAACCTGAAAATTCGTTTTCGCAAAGTGCCATTTCGGGAACGAAGCGGCCATGTTTCATCGAGCAACGTCGAGCACGTTGTGGATGTAGATAGGGCAGGAACAAATGGCTCGCTATATCGGAGACATTTTCTGCCAAACCCCTCCACATCTGCGGTGTCCCATAAACGTAGCCGAACATTTTTCGAAAAAGCTCTCGCCGATATTAGACGAGATTTATCGTTTCCACTTTTTTATTCTTTGCTTTTAATAACACGATTTTTTTAATTCGTATCCTCATTGGTCAATCAATGTTGCAATATATGATATTAATTTATAACGATAATTAAGTTATAAAGATATTTGCATCATAAAGAAAATAATATGTAAAAAATATAAGAGCAATAAAGTTGGACGTGTGCCAGTAGAATAGTCTGTGAATAGTCAGACAGATGGCTGGTACGTAATCGTACCTTCCAAAATTATTGATTATCGATTATTTTCATTACATATCGCGCATATCTTTTTATATATAAATAAAAATTACGATTATAAACGATTATAATTAAAATGAATTACAAAGACGGAAATTTATCAAACCATGAAAAATATAAATATTACTATCTACGCGTAAAACCCACGATCACGAAAAATCAAATACATCCTCGTCACCCGTAAAGAAAAGAAAATTTTATTCGCTGTTCGATAAAATCGGTATTCGAATTCGAATTTATCGATACATATTTGGAAATCAATGGCGCATCGATCAATGAAAAACGCCTCGCTTGTTCTCCGCCACAAGGCTCTGCCCTCCCTTATACGCTCGTAAGATACGAAGAAAGTTTGGCCGTTGCAGCGCGATTCCGAATTTTTATGGGGCCGTTACCGCTCCGCCAGTGATACCAACCTATCCAGTCGAACGTCTCACGTAGGACAGGGGGTCCTCCCCCCACACGTGGGTCCAAGTGTTGGACGCCTCACACGCGCAACAACGGCGCGCATCTGAAAACTTTTACGACGCCCTCAGCGGCGTTTATGTCGCGTGTAAATCTCGCTAATTCCACGGACTCCTTCGTCGGGGCAGAATGCATTCCATGACCTTTCGTCGTTTCCTCCTCGAGCGCGCCGCGATAAAACACGCGCAAACACTGCTTGACAATGTGACGCTCTTTCACGCGACTTTCGAAACAGGAATTCGAAATATTCTTTCGTTGAATTTTTATTATTAAAAAATTTTTAAGTTAGTCGTTAGTTGGTATGCTCGTTGCTGGATTAATCGGAGTGATGAAATTTTTTATGTAAGTCGTGAAATTGTAATTTTGGTTTGTAGAACGGATTGGTTTGATTAAGTTAAGCAATAATATAGAAAATTTCTTAAAATTGACTGTAACTTGTTAGTTATATTATACCATAAAAATTCGATTTATACGTAAAATGAATATATATAAAAAATAAGTTTTATTGTTTCACAAATTGTTGTGAATCAAATTCTTTAATTGGTTCTCTTTTATAAAATAAAAGTTCAAATTCAACACGTCGATTTATGATGTTCCATATTTTCAAAAAAATCGCGATATTTTTAATAATAAATTTTCCCTTTGGTCGAAAACTTTTCTTCGTCAAAGATGATGAGAAGCTTACAGAAAAATTTATGAATAATTAATCTACTAACTCTCTTTCAATTTCTCTTCATCCCGAAATAGAAAATAATTTCTTTAAAAAAAAAAAAGAAAAAAAAAGAGAAGAAGAGACAAAACGATATCGAAATCGTGCGAATTTCTTATCCACCCCTTCCCTTGTTCGATCTTTATTACTGAAACGATTCAGGCGAGCAGACTTGACGGCATTCTTTCAACTTTTCTCGAATCTGTCAAGTTCAGCGTGGTTGAGCCGCGTTTTTCTTTCTTCCGCGCTCGGTCGCCGGAAGCGGTGCCTTCCACACACACACACACACACAGGGCGTACGTGTGCGCACTTCCGCGAATTTACATACAGTGTAGCCGCGTGTGTACGCAACTCCATGGAGGAAAACTCGGGAGACGTCGCCCGCAGCACACACCGAGCCACTGTATTTACCCATATCGCGGAGTTTCTCGATAGTTGTTGTTTCCAAATAGCATTTCGTCAACGTCATCCGGCCTCGCGGGCCACCCACCCTCTCCACGGGGAGCAAAAACCCTCGTGAGAAGAAGAGGAAGAAAAGGAGGAGGAGGAAGAAGAGAAGGAAGAGAGGAGGAGGAGGAAGAAGAAGAAGGAATCCATTCTTCACGGGGGACGCCATTTCTCGCGTGCCTGTACGCCAACTGACGTACGATAACTTATTCTTTCCAACTGTCGAATTATTCCGAATGGAGAGATGAAAAATAACAGAGAGGAAAATAGAAATATCGGGGATAATCTTTTTTCCTGATATGGAAAATTATTTTCCAAATAACGTAACACGGTTACGGTTAATTCAAAGTATTTCGAAGAGCGAAAGAATGGAATTTGGAAATTTCTCTCTTACTTTTTCACTCTCAACTTACTGTGCAACAGAAATATAATTTTAATAACGTGTCGTTTCAAGAGAAAAGATTTCAATTTTTTTTTTTTAGAAATCGAACGATTCTACGTTTCTTCCTCTTCGTCCGTTTTCAACAATATTCGACAGTAATCCGATCTGTTTCCTGAAAAATTGTTTTCTTAAAAAATGAGAAAGCAATTTCACGTTTACTTTTTTCTTCTTTTTTTTTTTTTTATATATATATCATCGAGATGCAGGGGAATTCAGTTGGCATCAAAGTCTTGGGGAAATACTGCGAAAAGTAGGGAGGAGGAGCGGCTTGGAAGATCTGCCCGCCTCTCTGCTCCATCCAACGTCGTATTTTCTAAACTCGTAAATAAGATATTTTATCAAAGTGCATTCTAAAGAATGCAGCGCGCCGCGATGGTAAGTAGACGAGAACGGAGAAAACAAAGAGCAAAGGAGAACATCCGAAACACGCATCTCTCATACGTCGGATAGAAAATCAATACCGTCTCACCGTCTCTCTGAACCCATTTCCCGTACTGCCGCGTGCAGTGCTGCCAACGTGGAACGAGACGTTCACCAATACGAAATATTTCTTTCCCCGACGAATCCGATTTCTATTCCGTGACAAATGAAAAATACCGTACACTTCTCTCTCGCGAATCAACCTCCGATATTCCCCGTTAAAATTCCAAATTGAATTATTTACGAGGGTATTGCATTTTCAAAACCGACACGATTCTTCCTCTCGAAAATTGCCTTCGATTTTACCAAATGCGTAATCATTGAATCGGACAAATCGAGAAAAAAATTTGTGAAAAGAGATTTGAACGACAAAAACAACGAAGGAAGGAAAATTTCAAAATTTTTCTTTTAATAATTCAAAAGTTCAAGCGATAAAATAATAATAATAATAATAATAATGATGAAAATAAAAGATCGAGAGAGCGTATCAATTTTACATTTGATCGACGTGGATAACGATCGACCTTAACCTTGGCGTAATCGCGGACAGGTGGTTGATTACGGGCCACTGCTGAAGGGTGCAAAAACGGGGGTGGCAGCTGTGCCAGCCGGTTATAGTGTTCAATAATTAAGTGGAACCTGTTGCGCTTCTCGCCCTCACCTCCACCTCCCCCAACTAACCCCGGCCAGCCACCAGCCAACGTATATCTCTGTACCAGCGAGAAAGCCGCGCGCCGGAATTCATTATTCATGCCAATTAAATCCCACCGACCTTTGAAATGGGCCACGCGACGGAATTCTTGCAAAAATTCCTAGTCAACGCTTCCCATTCCATTTCATAAACTCGTTCCCCAATTTTGGGAACCAACGAACAATTGAATCGAATTCAAGTATTGTTTCAACGATAATTTTAACTTGATACTTTTCGATCGAAGGATAAATCAACATCTTTAAAATTTTTAATTCTTCGTGACGCTTTCTTTGTGAAGAAGAATTAATCAATTGATCTATTTCTCAAATTTATTTCTCGAGGAATTAATATTTTTAAAAATCATTAAAAAAATGTAAAATTCTAACGATTTTCATAAAAAAAGAATCAGTAAATTATTATATATCGAATCGTAATTAAAAAGATAAGATACTTTTTCGAAAAGAGCTCGGGAAAGAACTCGAGGGCCGAGCCGAAAAGAGAAAAGAGCAAATATTGCAAACGTAAGGGTTCCATTATTCAATTTCGAAGGCAAATAATCCCACCCTCGGCCGAGATCCCTTTTGATCGTTCGCTTGGCCTTAAACTTCTCAGGATAATTCCTCGACTCCTGTCCCCCATCCGCGCCCTCCATCTTCAATAAAACGTTTTCATCCAGTTTCGTCCATCCGAGCTTTAAAAAAGGACGATTTCGTCCATTTCGTTCATCTGACCAGACTGACCCTCCCCTTTTAATACGAGAAATCCGGGGGGGTCGCTGAACCTTCGACTCGCCAATCAGACCGGAAGACGTCATCGAGGAAGCTCTTCTTCAACGTCCATGTGTACGAAATACAAATATTTGGTGGTATTTGTATCTTCGAGATTCATGCTTCGTTGGAATCAAATGGATCATTCTATCCAGGTTACGTGTATATACACGTTCCAAGCATACATTTCGATTTGTATATCTTTTATATCGGTTTCATCGGTAGACAGAGAAATTTTTCCCTCCTCTTTTTCCACGAATCTATCATTTTCTTCTTTTTCATTGATGTCAACCATCTCAAAGATACCACTATCATCAGTCGACGACCCAATTCTAAACGCCTTTCAAGTTTCGAGCCATCAGTCAGCAAGATTCAATCAACGGGATTCTACTGCTGGAGATCTGTCTATTTGTTATTTGAATCTACGTTTCTTTTCTGCTATTGATAATACCTTGATAATACATTGTATTATATATATATATATATATATTACATTTTCTATTCATTCCATATTATCCATATTATTATTTTCACATCTTATCGTACAACTTTGATTAATCGTAAACATTATACACCCTTTCGAGCAACGAAAATAAAATCGAAAATAAAATTCCTTCGAATAAAAATAAAAACGCTGAAATACACAAAACATCTCAAACCATAATACTAAAAATAACAATCCCGCCATCCTTTCTTCCACTCTTCCCTCCCTTATTCCGTATTTTTTCTACGTTTCCAGTCTACCTTCGAGCAAGACGCGCTCCGGTTTTCCTTGTCCTCTGTTTCTTGGCCCGGTAATGGTCCTGACGTCTGCCGGAATACGCAAAATCCTATTTGGATCTCCTCCGTCTCTCTGCCCTCGTTTCCGAGAAATCCACCAAGAAACGAGAGAAAGAGAGGGAGGTTGGAAGGAGACGGAAGAGAGAGGGGGCGCTCTTCGACTTGAATTTCAGAGGAACGAACGACCCTTGAGAAAACTATACCGACGAGGTCCTTAGTGTTCTTACGTGCTCGAGGAGACGACGTTTCGCGGGACGGTCATGTGTGTACAGTAAAAAAGTACTCGTAACGATGGTTGTGCAACTCTGTAGAGCTATTAGGCGTATTAAAATGTTTCCCGGGGAAAGTAGCGAGACGATGACTTGCTCGGGCATTGTTAACGATATACGAGGCTGGGTAATCGAAACTCGAGGCTGTGCTCGAATATTGATGTGTTTGGATACGTCGTGGATACGTGTGGATATTTTTATTAAATGTAACGAAAATTGAATTTGAAAGTTTTTTTCACCGAAAAATAGGATAGGATATTTTTTGGTCGAATCCTTTGCTCTCAAGAAAATTGAAATTGAAAACGGTGTAATTACTTCGTTATTATTACGTGTCCAAAGAGTCTTACATATATAGATAATATTTTATCGTTATTGAATATGTTACACAATTGTGTTTCTAATTGTTAATTGTTTAATTGACTATCATTTATATATATATCCATTTTTATATATAATTTAATTGTAATTTCTCTTTCCTTTTCCTTCTAGTATCTTAAAAATTACGCAAGAACAGTGATAAAAGGAACATAAAGCTCACCTTACATCCCCCTCTTTTTTTCACAATAACGAAGCGAAAAAAACAATCAAAACCTAATCCTTACATTCCGCGAGACGAAGGCAAAGGTGACATTGAAAATCGTGGTTCCAATTTTCTCCTCCCGGGATACGGGAGGAGGCTATAAATTCAAGCGAGAGACACGTCGTTAATACCCGGCTGCCATTCAAGCCGCGTGTCGTGGACAAGGATGGGAAAATAGAAGAGAGCGAGCCGCGAAATTTCAATGTTTCATCCTCATCGATGTCCATAAATCGGCGATAATACGTGCATAATAGGCGACGAGAGACGAGAAGAGACACGAGAAGGCGAATGTGAAAAGGGGATTCGACGTGAATAATATGATACGGGATGCGTTGGAAAGGAGGGCTCGAGGGTGGGTTAAGAGGGGTGGTATCGCGAGGCGATGCTCGAGACGGAGGAGAAAGCGGAACAGTGTATGTCGCAGTAATCTTTTACGGTCTATCTCGCGTCACGTTGCCGTGTTAACCTTCTACGGCCGAGGCTACAGGCCGTTCCAGTATCCCCTTAAGCGTATTGCTCCACCGATTTCCTCCATTCCTTCCATTTCGTTCCCTTTATTTTCTCCTCCATGTTTTCACGATACGTTAAATTTCAAATTTCGTTTCACGCGAATCGTGAAATGTATCGATCGATTGGAGGGAACAGGTATTTCGAGCATTTGTACGCCATGTGTTTGAAGATCGGACGGTTTCGACGATGATTAGTTTTCAATGATTTGAACGGTGGTATAAAGCTCTCCTTGTTGTTGGAACGACCTGTACACGGTAGTCCCGGCTGAAAGGAGGACTCGAAAAGCTCCATCTCCAACGTGAGCTCTCTTGGGATAAAGGATCAAGGATACGATGCACACGTATATCCTTATCTTATATCCTTGCCAACCAACCCTCCTCCACCTTCTTCCTCTTCTTCTTCTTTCTTCGTTTCCCTCCTCCTTCGTACCCATCCATGTTCTCGCAACACCGTGTTACACCCGAGTGTTTCGCGGGGTTGGCGTGTGTCCTGTGCTCGCCTAATATCAAGCATCATCGCTCATCCCTTATATATCCTGTACCCGTTTCTTAAGTACCACCATGACGGTTCAACGTCGACATTCTACCGTATTACCGGGAATCGCCGTTATGGCGTGCAACTTGGCGAAGTTAAAAATGAAAAACCTGTCATACGTGATGGTATATCTTGAGAGGTCGTCGTTCGTGGAAATATAAAAATGTTGCGATAAGTATTAATCATTTCTCGAAGGGATAATTTTTACAGTATAAGTAATATAACTTTATCCTTCGTATATTTCTTTTTTCACAAATTTTCGACTATTGCTCCAAGAGAAAATTATCGAATAAATAATTTAACAGTGAATAATATTTAACTCTATAACACAGTATATATGAAAATTCAATAAAAAAATTGGTTGAAATTGTATAATCAATATATTCAAAGTATTGATTAATTCTTATTTTAAAGAATATATATATATATATATAAGTTTTAAAAAATTTTATCAACAATAAAATTCTTATGGTTAATTTTTTATACGAGCTCCAATTTTTTCCACCGTCTGAAACAAGCTTCTCCACGCTCGATGATATTGGAGTATTTTTACTACACGCGAAGCATTTCAGACTCCATCTTTTTCTTCAACAGAATATACGCATCTGTCATGGCGCCGCGACGTCACCCCCTTTTTACCCCATACGACACACGTATTCGTATGGGGAGGCGTACGAGGCACATAAGGCGATATACGTGTACCATACCGTACATACGTATATATAAATACACATATGTGTGTGTGTGTATGTACGCACGTTCGCCCGTCTTCTTCGGGCTAGCCTCTCTCCTTGGAAACGTAAAATTACTGGAAACGCAAAATCGATAGACGCGATACTTGGAATCTCTCGAATACGACTCTCGCATAAGGCAACAATGATTTTCATATTAAACCGAAAAAGAGCGATCCGAAAGAAAAATCGTATCGTTGAAGAGTAAATTTTCTCGTAAAATTTTTACGTAAAATATTATTTTAAGAAATATAAAAATTCTTTTCTTTTTTTTTTTTTCTATATTTTTATGGGAATAAATATATCTCAGAATTCCGTCTCGCTTCATTTTATTCTCTTCCCTACAGTTTTTAAACTCATTCATAGATTTACGATCTGTAATCCATTTTTTAAAATGATCGTTTATTATTAAAATTAATAATATTCGATGAATTCTTTTTTCTTCCCTCTATTCACTTTGCGCGAATGTATGATGGATTTAGAATTTTATTTATTCAAATTTTGTTGTTGGAAGTTGTAAGCAATAAGCGTCGTATCGAAGTGTATTGTTCCACGGTTTGTTTCGTTCTCTCGGTCGTATAAGAATCGCGTAAGAAATTTATGGTGCAGCTCGTGCAAGAGAGGAAAAGTGTTCCTCGTTACTTCGGCCGTTAACTCGGGCTAAGTTCATTCGACGAGAGTGAAAGTTACTGCGAAGTACTTTGCGAAACTTCTTAAGGTGGGTCAGGACTTTCCTCTGCGCGATGTTATTTCAGAGGGACGTTCGAGAAATGAACACACAGCGTAGAGATGCGTCGCGTGTTAAGCAAACGAGGGTGAATTGCCGTAATTTATCGCCCCTTCGCATTGCCAAATAATCCTCCTATTAGCGTACAAATGGATCTTCGAATAATTTGAATAATATCTTTTCAATCGATCATAAATATATACGTATACATATAATACTTTTCTCAGATACAATTCGTGATAAAAAATTTTATCGAGAAAAATATTTGATATCGAAAATTCACGAAACAGGTAATTTTCACGAATCGTGAAAAAATTTAGTTAAATATTTATATAACTGGATTACAAAAATTTCGAAACTGATGTTAACTCTTTTTTTACATTTGTTTTTTTTTTTACCAATAAAATATTTTGATGTATATTCTCGACAAAGTTTTTCTTCCCCGTCCTCCCCCCTCCCCTCCGTCGACGTGACGTGATTTTTTTGGAACATTATTGGCTCTCGTATCAAGAAGAAAAGGCATAAAAAGGAGAGATGGCGCAAAGTATTTCGCGATACGAGAAGTGACTTCCTGCCGCTTCTTCTCGAGGCTCGGGCGGTTCAGGAGGTGCAGAATCCTGAAGGCATACATATTTCGCAGCCACTATCTAGCCTATCTTTCAAGACGCCTCCCACGGGATCCTATCCTCCTAAGACCCAGCCCTCTTTTGCAACACACGCGCATACACTTGCACAAGGGAGTTAGAGAGACGAACGTCACGGGGAAGAATCCGTACGTCGCCCTACCCCCCTCCTCCTCCTCCTCCTCCTCCTCCTCCTCCTCCTCCTGCCCCCCTCGCCCCTCTGTCTTCGACAAGTCCGATCGCGATAGTTGAATTTTCAGGGAAAATCCCGGGCTGTCTGGGCAGGATGAAAGAAAAATTACGATTTTCGATTCGAGGGAAGGAAGGATAAAGAAAATGTAATTTTTCCTCTCCGTATAAAGAATATACTTTTGAAGTAATCAAAGTGAGGGTTTATATAGAGATTGAAACCTTTATTTATCTATGTGTATTTTCTCTTTCTCGGTGTAATTTGAAAAAAGGGAGGAGGGGGGGGGGGGACAGAGAGGAATTTTGTTTAAAATATTCGTGAAATGGATGAGAAAGAAATTTCAACGCATACGCGACAGATCGATAATTTAATGTTGTTTCTTGAATGACGATGAATATATATTTCGAAAACGAAGTAAGTACAATCTTTAATATCTTTTTTTCATTTTGATTTTATTACCGTTTATTATACGTATCGAATTATCAATGTTTCAATCCAAATAAGGAGAGAAATTTTTCCATAGCCAATTTGAAAATGAAATAGAAATTAAATTGCATTAATTGCATTGTACATGAATCCCCTTGCCTTCCCTTGATAAATATTGAGAAAATATCACTCCACTCCAATATTTTTTTACTTCTCGACAATTTTCTCGTCACCGATTAAGAGAAGCAATTAAACGTCCCCGATTAATTAAAAAATCAAGAAACTTCGTCGTTCGAAAAACTTTTTAATCGAAAAAATCGGACGCGCAACGTAAGAGGATCGCATCGAAGCAGAGCATCATCAATTCATTCTCTCTCTCTCTCTCTCTCTCTCTCTCTCTTGGAGAAGCTATTCGAATACGGAGTATGCGTAACCACGCTTACAGGAGAATGTACTCGGGAAGAAGTGACAAAGTCCCAGCGTATTTCGCCAAACAATTTCGCAGCTAGACAGTGTGTGTCTCGGTACTTTAAGCCAGGCCATCGCGCCCTATCCGACAGTATTCCTGCCACCCTTGCTCTGCACACCCTCCGGGTGTACCGCGTTACATCACTCCCCTCCCCTTTTTTCTGTTTTCATCCCCCACGCCCCACCCCCCGCTTTGCCCCACCCGCATATCGCAGATAGTAGTAGTAGTAGTAGTAGTTCAAGTAAAATAGCGAGATTATATTATTCCTAAGGTCGAGAGGGTTGCCATATTTCCATGGAAAAAATTGTACCACCCACGAGGCACGCGCCTCGCCATAACAGCCGAGGAATCATGGCAGTGACGTAAACGGAAAAACGGGATACCTCGCGATCGAATCGTTTCTCTTTCGTTACCGTTGAGTAAACGAAAAATGGTACGTTTGGTATATCTTTGCAAATTTCTGGTTATCTAAATTTTTGACTCAATGATTTTGATATATTTGATTTTTTTTCTTTATATTTGTTTAAGAACTCGTATTTTACTTTTTATTTTTATTTGGTATTATTTGATATATTTTACAATCTTTGAACGGACAACTTTTGATCTCGAGGGAATTCAATTTGAAATCTGAAGTGGATTATAAATACAAGAAAGTATCTTCTTTATTCCAACATGTGAGGAGATATTACGGGGAGAACAGAATCTCCTCCGAGAAAAATTCCTTAATATTGAAATACGAATAATTATGAGGATTGAAGTATTCAATATCACCGTATCTACTTAACTACTGTTGTGATAAAGTGTCTTAACTCTTTCACGAAGTTCAATTAAAAAATAAAAATCTGATATTAGAAATTACAATTATAAATCTCGCCTGGCCAAAAACTCCAACCCTCTTTCAACGATTTTCAAATTATACATTCGTACGTTACTCGATAATAAAAAATATTAAACAAAAATTATATTAAACATTTACGATGTATTTCAAAGGTGGCCAGAACAATTGTAATCATCTTCCACGAATCGAAAAGGGTACAACGATTAATCCCTTCTAAAGTATCGTCCGCGCGAAAAAAGACTGCTCCAAGCAACACTTCTTCACCTGCACACGATCCTTCTCTAAAGGAACAGCGATATTACGACGTTGGTCGAACTTAACGACGACGAGGAAAAGGGGAGAAATAGAAGGAAAAGTGGCTGCCGCGTAAAACGAGCCATCATCCCCCGGAGCGTCGCATCCACGAGAAATCAAGTATGGAGGAGATTTGCATGCGAGTCGAATATAAGCTTGCCGAATATCCCCCTGTATAAGTATTTCATATAAGAGAGAGGCGGCCGGTGCACCCGCGGTATAAGACACTCCCATCCCGCCAGAAACGAACAGAAAAAACCGCCCCCGCCCCCTCGAATTCCGGAAACCACCGCGCCTTTTCTCTCTCCCCCCCTCTCTCTCTCTCTCTTCTTCCCTTTCGATGGCCTCGAGCACGAGAGGAAAACCCAACGTCGCGAAATGTCTCGAGTGAATAGCGCTCTGCTGCTATGAGTAGACTGGCTGCCACTCGTGAATACCGAGTTATACGTATGTATATATATATATATATATGTATGTATATTCGACCGTATTCGGTGAATTTTTAATAAAAATATCTGCACTTCTGTATATGAAAAATATGTATGAAAAAATATCTGCGCTGTGTACACGATTGCACGCAAGTATGGAGGATAAGATATCGAGGTATATGGGTGTATGTATCAATTAGAATTATGGAATATTTGTGACGAGAAGATGAGTTCTGGAATTTTTTTGAATTATGGACGGGGTTGGGGAATCGTACGTATGAAAATATATATATACGTTTTTGCAATGATATAGATCGTTGTAACGAAGGATTCTAGTATGGCAAGGTTGATATAGAGTGCACTATTTGAAACGATATCAACGTGATTATTTCCCTATTCGTCCTTCGTGGAAAATAGAATTCGCTTTGTCCGTGAAAGGAAAGTTGTTTGATAAAGGATATGGGAGATCAAGGTTGCTCTTTGATGCAAAATGCACTGAAAGCATGTTCGGTATAAAGGGCTACTGAAAAATTTGCTCCAAAAAAAAAGTATTTAATATATTTAGAAGAGAGAAAAAAATATTTGTTCTCGCACCGATCGATCGGGTACCATAAACTCTACATTAAAACGCTATACAAAATAAATTCTCTTCTAGATTAATTTTTAACCCCGACGAAACACATATCGTAGTTGTGAAAATAGTTGTAACGACAATGGTTAATCGAGCAGATTCGAAACAGCACGATATTTTAACGGAGGAGAACGAAATAGAAAGAGTGGCGCGCAAATGGAATATCTCGCGGAAGTAAGGAGGGCGGAAGCACGGTTTGGAATATGAGAACGTATGCATGAGCCGTGCATTGCAATGTTTAATAATAATATAAATATGGGTTGGCCGAGGCAAATACGCCTCCACGGATACGAGTTCACCTCGTTCAACTATGAAATTGACAATTCCGCCTCGCGCCTTGCTACATCGCCCCGCCATTTCGAGGATGATGGCGGATGCTCGATCTCGAAAATTCCATGGATAAAAAAAGTTAAACGCCATGTTTCGTCCTCCTCCCCCCCCTCCCACATCACAAAGATTCATCCGCCAATGATTTTTCCTCGAATTAAAAAGCGTGTGGACGTCGAAGCGGGAAACTTGCCGCGAAAACTTTCGCGAAAGTCGTCTCCTCTTCGCGAATATTTAAACGTATAAAGGAAGTTTGTCGTCGCGACACTGTAAATTTCCTTTCTGGTAGAAAGGCATGTGTAAACTGAGTTTGTGTGATAAAGATTTGGTTATGCGTGAAATTATTGTCTTGGAAAGAAAAAAAAAAAAGAATTATTCTTTAAATAAATCCGAGAATAGAATAGAATTCACATAGATTTCTTCAATTGTCTTTCAATCTTATCGAAATGTACAAGAAGTTTCAGATCATACTTATGTATATATATACATTCATTGCACACGTCCATAGATAATGTTGGAGGAACGAAAGAGATAAGATATACGATAAGATAAAGATGATGATAACGTTAACGAGAAACACGAGGAGATTTTAATTTTTCCGTTAAAAGGGCAGGACGATAATATCGTTGAAAAGGAAAGAAAAGCTCGTTCCCCGACGATTTTGTCTCTATCTTACGACCTTTCGCGGGAAGGTGTGGTTCCGAGAACAGTGGCATGATATGCAAAAATATGTGATAAGGGTGGCTCGAGTATCCGCGTGCACACACAGCGGCGGTGACGCGTACGTGTTGTTGGTGTGCGTCGATGTATGCGGATATGGAAAAGCCAGTGGCAACCCTATCAGAATGGAGGCCCCAGGGGAGCTCGCGGGAAAAGAGAAGAGAGGGACGAGCAAGCAAGGCCCGAATATAGGATGTCAGGAATTTTCATATCTCGATGCCACTCTTGGAAAGTCGCGAGCTTTTCCTAGGAAAAATTCCTTCTCTGTAGACGCGACAGAATAGACATGTAATGCACAACACGAAATCAAAAGCTCCTCGATTGATATACGAAACCAGATGTTGCGAGGGAACTTCGACCCAGAATGGTGGAAAATTATCTTGCGATAACGATGCCCCTTCGCTCGTCGTATCGTATCATCGATGAAAATCGACAAGAAAATGAAAATACCGATACGAAATACTTGATGCACACCTGATAGAAATTATCCAACGTTTTAATCTTTTAAATTCTGTTTAACAACAGGAAAGGACCAAATATAATATAACTTTTATACTTTTCCTCGTGACGTTTCTTCTTTAGAATTGGATTATATTTTCATGGAAGATGGAATGGCCTTTTTCTATCTGCTTAGAAAAACTTCAAAGTAGAGACAAATTATCCGCACGTACAAAAAAAAAAAAAAAAAAAGAATTCAACGATCTCGAGAATAATACCTCACTGACTCGCCATAAGACAAAAACACCGAAAAATTCGTTCACCTAAGCAACAACCCCTTTATGGTTGTCCAATAATACGATGAATTCGAGCGAAAGGGAAAAGAGAGAAGGGAAGAGAAAATCCAAACTTGTCTGCTTAACGCGTAAACGTTAAATCCTCGGTTCTACTCGCCGTAGAAACGTGTTTCCTCGACACGCGTGAGTAGAAGGCAGGGCAGCAGCACCCCAAGAGGCAACCGGGGCGAAGGATAAAGGTGTTATGGGTGCAAGCTGCGAGTGACAGCTACATTTATACGTTTCGCGGATTTTCCATATCGAGATTTGTCGAGTGCGCACGGGGGAGGGAGGCGGCGGGGTTAACGCCACTGCAAATAACGGTACCCGGGGAAGATTTGTATCTGTCAGAAGTTGCGGAGCTGGCCTGGAGTACGTGCCTGGGTGGTTGGAAATCGGGTGGCGACGGGTTACCAGAAATTCCACGCATACCTCCTTCGATCGCGAACGAGAGCCTGTCACTTTTCCTTCGCCCCGCGAGATTTGATTTCACAGCCAGATACGGAATGAGCTGTCTCGAATACGCACGAACAACGACCACCTCTCGCCCTCCGCGAGAACCACGCGTATCCGATTGTGCCGCGAATCAAATTTATTTCACTTGTTCGCCAACGAGTATATTTTCGATTAATTTCTTTTCTCTCCTTTCTTTTTTAACTGGATCTGTTGGAATCCAGTTTCTGTAATCTGTAAAATAACGCGAGACTGGCAAAAAGATGTTGCAAACAATTTTTCTTGCATCCGATTTAATAAAAATTTTGGTAAAAACTTGGGAAACTCGAAACAGCACTGATCGAAGCGTTGCGAGAAAGTATTAAACGTTATACCGCACTGTCGAATCGTTGTTCCATGTACCTTACACGGTGTCCCAAAAGAAACTAACCCCGTCGCACGTACCTCGTGCGACCTCGAGATCGAATCAACCCCTTCTTTCGTCCTGAAAAAGAGACGCGTACCTGCGTCATTTGATTGGGTGTACCCGTGTTTCGTATAGAATAGAACTCGAGGCTGGGATACGAATCTTCCCTACAACGGTTACACGTTCTCATACCATAATTCAAATTAACATATTCGACAAAAATACCGCGTTCAATAGATATTCGATTATGTATGGAAGATGCGACGAAGAATGAGAAAACTATGAGGAAAAAAAGAAAGAAATATAAACAAAACAAATTTATCAATATTGGAAATTACGATCCAAAAAAAACGAGAAGAATTAACATCAGTAATATAATATAATTTAATTCCCTTCCACGACGTCGAGCCCGAGATTAGATTCTCCCGTGACACGCCCCTGAGCACGGAGCACGAAGCAAAGAGTAGTACGAAATCATTAAATTGGCCGTGGCTCAACGAGCTCGTACGGAATATCGAGCATACGTCGTTTGCCCTTTTAACTTAACAACCCTGTCGAACCGGGATAAATATATTTGCAAATATGTACGTATCCCGGATCTATGCTTCCACCGCTTTCTCTATTCTCTCTTTCTCTTTCTCGCTCTGCCACTCGCTGTCTCGCACCCTCTTGCCATCCGCGAACCCTCCAGGTCTCCGGAACGAATAATCAGGTAGATGTTGAGCGAAAGCCGAACCTTTTTTTTTTTTTTTTTTTTCTTTTTTCTTCTTCTCTCCAGTCCTCCTCGTTCGTTCTCTTTTCTCTCGATGGCGGCTCTCTCTCTCTTCATAGGTGTATGCAAATCACCGCGGAGCACCCGTCCTAGCGCGTATCGTGCAGCCACGTGTGTCACGCACGTTAGAAGATCCGCGTGTGCGCGTACGTAATAACATACGTACACGGGCTAACTGTATTTGCATGACAATATTATTCCACTCCAAGCATACGCGGATTGGTTACTCTTTTTTCGCCGGCTACAGGATGCTCCACCATTCGATCGACTTTGGGAGGCTCGGCTTATGCGGGGATGAGATTTCTGGTCGAATATCCGGGTGTGGGTGTGTTGCGTGGATTTCAACAAGGTTTCCAAGAAGATTTTAACGAATTTGAAGGAGAAATTTTCTGTTTTTTTTCTTTTTTTTTTTTTTTCGTTCGAGGTTTAAGGTAAGGTTCAGTTTTAATTTCTTCGGATGATGAGACGTAGAAGGATTCTACGAGATCGATTATTGTTATTATGTGATGTGAATTTGAAACGAGCTATGTGTCTCCGTGTAAATTTAATAGCAAGTCTAGGTTTTTTAGGAAATGTGAAATCTTTTGCTTGGTGCAATTTTGCCCTTGGAAAAGAAAGGAACGAATAATTTCAAAAAATCAATAGCAACATTATCGCTTTAATATAAATTTTGTAACTGTTTAAACATTTTCTAATACATAACTTAAGGGCGACACATAAAAACTTCAAACACACCTTCCATCAAAAAAAGAAAGAAGAAGAAATTACTCCATACTGCATATATATAACACAGGATTTTCGAGCAAGATAACGTTCGAGTCACTGTACAAAGTTTATATCGCGCGTTCCACTTATTTTTACGCAAACAATCGATCTCGTTCAACCGTGCTACCCTTTCTCGTTTCAACCCTGTTGAACAAGATAGACAAGGCCAACGAGGAAAGGAACGCTCGTCCCGACAGCGGTTGATTGGCGCGTGGAAAGAGAGAGAGAGAGAGAGTGAGAGGGAAGGAGAGAGGAATAAAAAAGGGAAGTTTGAAAGAGCCTGTAGCGACGCGTCTCGTATGCAAATTGGCCGATATTGTCGTGCGTTACGCGGTGGCTCGGTATATATATATATATATATATATATATATATATATATATATATATGTACTCGCAGGTATATGTCGCGAGTAAAAGGTAAAAATAGAAAGGGGTGCAGGCAGCGCGAGAGAGGGAAGGAGACAGAGGAGAGAGAGTCGATTCAACGGATGCAAATTCGCCAACTAAAACGGAGTGCATAAAGCCGAAAGCTCAGCCGGCTCGAGCCACGATTTGCATAAATGTCCTGGCAGCTGCGAGCCACTGCCACCGCGAAACACGTGCCCCGACATCCGATTAAAGGACTCGCGACCCTCCGCTTCCTGCTTCCGGGTGTTGCGCTTCCCGTTTCGTGCAAAGATCATTTTAATCGTGATCCATTTAGCCTCGATTCGGCCGGAATTCAGACGTCTCAACGCTCTTCGTATCCTGCTTAATCCCGTTCGAGTGGCCACCTCGTCCTTTCCTCGAAGGTATCTCACGAAGATCTCAGATTCTTTTTGCATGATTTTACAGAAATTGAAGTAATTCTGTTCTCTTGTATATTTCATTCTATTATCAAAAGAGAATCTATTTTTTTTTTGTGAGTGAAAGGATTTGATTACGTTATAAATTAACAATTTTAGTTTCGAAAGTATTATAATTAATTGATATAAAAATGGTTATTAAACAAACGTTAAATCTTTTTTTAAAGACAGGCAGAACAAAGTTGAAAGAATAGTACAGAGTTCTCGCACGGGGAATCCACTCGCGTGGATCTCGAATAACCGGCACGAAGAACATCTTTACAACCGATCGTAAAATTGCAATTCGATATCGAGTCGGAGTAACAACGAAACCGCTGCACATTTCCTCGAACGATCTCGCTGTTAGCCGCAAGCCCCTTCGAAACCGTCGGGAAATCGTCTTGCAGCGTTTCTCTCGATTACCAACCGATTCTAACAATGGAATGAATCGACAGATAAGACGGGTTTGGGAAATTTTTCGATTCGATCGCAGCTGTCGCATCGAGGACGAGAGAGAGAGAGAGAGAGAGAGAGAGAAAAGGATCGGTAGGTAGGTAGGTAGGCAAGCAGCCACGGGAATAAGATATGGAAATTTTCAATTCGGGCAAAATTTAAGAATTTACCCCTACGCCGCACGAGATATGTATTATGCGGGAGGAACGGTGTGTTGGCCGAGTGTAAGACGAGGGTTGAGGGAGGACGGAGCGATCGGCGTGGCGGAAGAAGGAAGGAGGACGAGGGAAGGAAGAGGGAGTATGTGTGTGACGTGTGTGGCGGCCATTACGCGGAGCCGGGGGTGGTTGCCAGGCAACGCCTTTCAGCCCCCACATACTCACACCACCCTCGACCAACCCCAAAACCCCCTTCTGAGCCTCCCCTACTTCGCCTCATGGCGTACTATTTCTTTCTTCTGATTATCCAACACGACGAGCATGCCTCATTGCTCGACAACTTCCACGCTGATTTTAATTCCCGCCACTCTGATCGACCACTCTCTCTCTTGATCCTGGTGATCGTTTAGCCAACGGTTTTTTTCTTTCATTTTTCTCCTCAGTTTTCCTTATCCTGGATATTTTAGACAATTCTGTCTGTTTCTCGTCTTTCTTCGTCTTTCGAAAGGTGATCTTTTAATCGTTTCTTTCTTTTTCTTTTTCTTTTTCTTTTTCTTTTTTACTTTGTTCGAAAGGAGATATTTCAATCGCTTTCATTACTTTTTATTCTTCCTTTGTTTTGTTTCGGTAATATCTCTTGTAATCACTCCTTTCTTCTCCTCTTTTCCTTGGATGATGACGTTTCAATTTCCAGCGAATTTTTTTTCCTTTTTTTGAAAATTCGTTGATCCGATAGCAAGAAGATTTAAGATCCACTCTTTCAGTGGATTTAATTCACTCCGAGCGAGATTTACACGGTGGGATATCGTGTGATAGTACAGAATGAAGGAGGGGAGGGGAGAGGAGGAGGAGGAAAGAAGAGCACGGCAAGTATGTAAGAAAGTTTTTAACTCGACGACCACTCGCTTCGTACAGCATGCACTTTGTTCCTCCTCATCCTCCGTAGTCGTCCACGGTTTTTTTTAAGCTTACCGTGAAGAGATTTAACTTAGCCGGCTTAACTTTCTGAATTTTACGTCCAACGTTTTAATACACGTAATGGAATACCGTAATACTCGTCCGTCCACTCGAAGGCTTAAATTGTTGAATATCGCCGGCATCAAGAGACTTAACATTGAAAATTACCACTTTTTTCTCCATTCATTTTCGTGGTTTGTAAGCGAGGTCGGTTTATGAGCTGGTGATAGACACGTTTTACGATCGTTCAAAGGAAAGAATTAATTTTTTAATTTAAGAAAGAATGGAAAATAAAATAGAAGAGTACCAAGAAATGTGTACCTACTTTACGTATCTTTTATTAACGACAAATGAAATCAATTTCAATTAATGTTCAAAAGTTTCGAAAAGTAATATTTCTCTTTTCCAATTCTATCTAATAACTTGTTTAATAATTATTTGTTAACGAAAACCACAACTTCATAATTTTTGATTAACCACAGTTATTCACTTGCACTTGAAGGAAATAAAAAAAAATAAATTCTTCCGAAAAATATCGGCGAATATTCTTCTACTTTCGCATAAACGATATAATTATATAAAACCAATAAAACACCAATTGTAAAAGATATTGAAAACAATATCTCTCGTCCGATTTTAATCGACTTCCTTTTCCTCCGTTCCATCTCCTTCCACGCGCGATCCTCTCCCATCGAAACGTCATCGAGCATCCGGTGACATCCGGTTGAAATCCTCGAAAGGGCAATTCTGCCCTCTCGCTTTCTAATGCGCATCAAACACATCCGCATTGGCCGTCTTAAATTGGGTGTAACATTCGGTTGTTGACTCCGCGCGCGCGCACATTCACGTTTATATGTGTGCGCGCACACAAGAGGCGAGTATCGATGATGGGTCGATAAACATCGGCGTATTGTGCAATCAACCGCCTATTTGGTGTCATTGTGCCGACAGTTCAGTAGGTAGGTAGCTTTCTCATCCTCTTCTCCTCGGACCTATCTATCTATCTACCTACTCCACGCGTTCCACTCGTCTCTCTCTCTCGTTCCCCCCAGTTGAGGGGTTGCATAACCATTTATAACGGGGTGCTCCATCTACCTGGGAGAATCGACCTGCGTGTCGATATTTTTGGAGCGAAAGATAAAGCTCGAGTTGCAGTTGAAATTTCATTTTAATGAAACAACGAAATTAAAGGACTGTTGTAAGTTGTTTGTAAAATAATACGGATACTGGTTAATTAGACGTTTGATCATTGAAGCAGGATATTGTTATTTAATCACGATAATTTTTGAAAAATAATAATAATAAAATTCTAATTTTATGAATTAAATTTTACACGATGATTATTTTTATTATCAATATTATTGGAAGGTTAATCGAACGAAAAATCGTGGAGAGAATTAAGCGAATTGTATGCAATTGTCTGTCGTCAATTAATGAGGAAAAAAATGTTCAAGGAAAACAAGGCCAACGTGAATCTTGCCCTCACGTGGTTCCACTCTGATTGTCAATATCTTCCTAGCCGATGCGTACAGTTTGGATTACGCAACGTCTTCCTTGAATCACTTCCTTGTTAAAATAAAATACAACTAAGAGATGGAAAATGTTGAAAGGATAGCGTGTTGTCGATATCTCGCGTGTCGCGACCGAGAGAAACGACAAAAGAAACGGGAAGAAAAAGAACGTTGTATTTCTCTCTTGTTAGGAGAAACAGAGTCGCGTTACCTGTAACACCTGATCTCTAATCGGCCCATCCTGATTTCTCCTCCAAAGATTCGTCGTTGCGGATTGTGGAGGGAAGGGAGAAAGAAAAAAGAAAGAAAGAAAGAGAAAGAGGAACCCTGGTTGTGCGCGAACGATTCGACTACCTGCAAGGGTACAAACATTTCTACGCTGATTTCCGGCGTTCCAACCCCTCACGGACCTTTTACACGGCCACTGTTCTCTAATGCGGCATTATATTGAACGACGATATTAATGGCCGTGCCAACCCTTTCTCTCCTACCAAAACGATCCGAAACTATACCATATTTCCCTCTTAATCCGCCGAATCGGGTGCCTAAGCGATCGCTAAGCTTCTCCTTTATTATTCCGTAATGATCCTCTTAATAGCATTCACTTTATACTTGTCACGAGAGAGGAGTATTAAACATTCTTCTTGATTTTTAATTTTTAAAAAAATATTGGATAAATGAAGCTAAAGTTGGAAACAAATTTTTATCATTCCATCATAACCGAGAGAAAAGGATCCAGAAGGGAAACGATAAAAAGAAGAGAGGAGAAGGAAAAGTGGAATGATAAAAAAAACGAAAGGAAGCGAAATCGATCCCCGGCCAAGCGTGCACGAGGCGGAATCAATTCATCGAGGAAAGTGGTAGGGCAATTTCGAGGTTCGTTATCGGCAGAAACGTAACAGAAGCAACACCACGAGCCATTTGGTAACCGGTTCCTTAGAGGTGTATAGGACGCCAAGAGGGCGGATATTTAATAACGAGCCGGCACGACCGGATATACCGTTGTCGCCCCGGCTATATATATATATATATTTCGTCGAGTCGAACCCGTTGCCTATATTTCGTGGCCCAAGATATTTCCAATTTGTCTTCGCCGCACAAAGTTCGATGCTCGCGTCCCTGAACCTGACTGAACAGGCCGAAAGGGATGGAAGGGAGGAGAGGATGTAGAAAAAAAAAAAAAGAGAAAAAAGTGGAATACGCCGCTCAAGTAACGGTGGAAAATCCGTCGGTTGAATCGAAGCGAGACGTCGTCGTTGAAATTGAACAACGTATGTGATATATATATATATATGTATATATACGAATACAGTGGAAAGGTTGCGAGCTGTAGAGGAAGAGCTTGTGGAACAGCGTGGCTGTACAAACGAGCATGGCTTCGGTCGGCGATCATTAACGATCCGCAGTTATAATCTGGCCGCGCCATTTTCGTAACCAGCCATCGTAACGAGACCCGTTGATCGAGAGATAGAGATATAATATCAATGTGAAAAGTTATTCGAGAAATGTCGCACGTAGGATGTTATATCCGCGCAGTGGAATCGAATAAATTACTTTAATTTACGAGGGTATCGACGAAGCTGATTTGTGTATGTGTGTGTGTATATTTTACTCGCGAAGTGTGTAAAGAAAATGTATGTTAGGTAAGATGATTTATAACGCGACTCTATAGATTCTGGATTCGTAAGAATCGTAAATGGTGGTTCGAATTTTCGTGTGGAAAATATATCGGAGGAGAAATATAAACATTTATAACGTGGGATTCTTTTTTAATATCTCGATATTATCTCGATTGGTTGTCGAGGCAGAGATTAAGAAGGATCGGTCCATCCGTCTACATTTCTTTTCTGAAGATGCGTATCTTTCCATCCATTGATCGAGGATCACTTTATCGCGAATTTATCGGAATTATAATTTCATCGCCCAATTTCAAATATTTATAGATTCCGGAGAGCTGAATTTATTTATCGCTTAACCACGAAGATCGAGATGTGGCGAATGAATGAAACGGTTAAACTCGGTGACACGGCGCTTCGAATTGGAATCGTTGCGCTTAAACAAACGCGCAATGTCCGTGTGCATTGTTACGAGGTATAAAAAGGATGCACTCGGCGAGCGTCAAATATTTGCGCCACTTCAACAGTCAGGTAGCTACACACCGCGGTAACCCCCAGCATTTTTCGAGCGGGAGATCCGCTAACTCTGTGAAAACACGTTGCGGCTTCGAAAATGTGACTTTACGCGTTCCGCTCTTTTTTCTTTTTTTTTTTTCCCTTCCCCCCTCTCTTTCGTTTCTCTCTCTCTCTTTTTTTTTTCATTCCATTGCCAACGCAGCCGTGCCTTTTCCCGCTTTCACGGTCCATATAACTCGACCGTATCTGCATATGGACGCGGTGAAATCGAATAAAAGAGTCGAATAGGACATCGATAATCGCGATTTATTGCGACGTTACACGCGCGTCACGGTGCTCAGGCATGCTGAAATAACGCAATATCAGGCGCGAAAAAGAGGAGCGCCCGCAGACAGAGGAGGACCCGTGAAACGCATACGATTAACCCTTCGTTCTTCGAGGATCCACCTTGACCTTTGTGCTAAAGGGTGGTTGAACGTTCCCGGCCCTGCCCATAAATCAGCAAAACCTTCCATTCTGCTTTTTCGATCGACCGTGCGATTTCGAGTTCGCGCAAATGGCTCGAGTACGATATTGTTTACAACGTCGAGGGATATTTAATTCGAAAAAGTTTCTATAAAAAAAGTTCGCGCCACTTTCGATGTTGTCACGTGTCCAAACGTTATTTCGTTGACACTATTACTTATATCGATCCCTTATATTCGAGAAAATAAAAAGAATTTCCAATTCAGATTTATTTAAAAACGTTATTTGAAACATTGTGTAAACGGGAATATCGACTGGAAAACCGTAATTCCTTGACGTTTGTGCGCCCGAAAGAAAATTTACGATCTCTAATTTTACTGGTTCCGTGCTAACAATTCGGTGCACGTGCGTATCGCTGTCACGCATGAACAAGCGCGCGTTAGCGTTGCGTGGGTATCGGAAGGAAACGACGAAATGTATGAAGGAAGCGGAGAAAAAAAAAGAAAGAAAGAAAGGAGGAAAGAGAAAAAGAAGGAAAGAAAAGGAAGGAGGAAGGAAGAAAGAAAGGAAAAGCCGTGGAGAGGAAGAATAAAATGCGAGGAAGGCGGGATATTCAAATGGGCGTCCTCGTTATTGCGACTCGAATACGTTACTTCGGGAATCTCGCTGTCCCTTTCCCTTCTCCCCTCTCTTTGTCCCTGGGTTTTTCTTAGACATTTCTCACAATATGAAAATATCGTACGTGTAATCTTGAAACCGGCTCGAAATGTATTTCTGCCCCGACAACGCGAATTTTTTTTACCATTCTACCTCTGCAACAATGTTATCAACACGAATTTCATGCGATGCGAAATTTATTATATATATATATAGTATCAGGTAATTTTTGAGATGTGAAAACAGTTAGAGTCGGATTTTAAACGTTTATTCATAAGTATTTTAGTGATTAAGTAATTTTATGAAGAATAAATGGAAATATTGAATAAGTGCGACGTTTGTATAAAGAGGAAGAAGAAAATGATGAGTTGGAAGAAAGTATTTGATCGGCAGAAATTCAAAAAAGAATTTATAAGAAACATAATTTCTCCTTTTATAAAAAGGAAACGAATTAAATATAAAATAACACAATTTCTAATATTATTATTTAAAATTTCGTTCTTTCGTTGTTTCGTTTATCGGGCGAAGAAATACGAAATATCAGAGTCAAAGGAAAAAAAAAAAGACAAAGAAAGAAAGAAAGATTTCTCCGTAAAAACGATACAAAAAGAATTAGCTCGAATAATCAACCATCGGCTTTAAGGATGGCATTAAATATCCTCGCGCTTGTTTGGAACGTTGCCCAATGAAAACGACGCCCTTAATAACCGCGAGTGACTGGAGCGAAAGAGAGAGAGAGAGAAAGAGGGTGAGTAAAGCAACTTGTTGCATAATAACGCAGGACGAGAGGTTAGGGGTGAGTCCTGCGCGATGGCCGCGCTTGCGCAGCCTCCTTGTCTCCTTCTCGCTAATCTGCATACCGCTCCTCTGTTACTACAGTTAACGTGAAATTACTGAATGAAAGTGCAAAGTGGCGTGGCGAAACCGTGACTTTAACGCGTCAAATCCACCGGTTCAAACTTAACTACCCTACTTCTCGGTAAATAAATTCGATGAAAACAAACGAAACCGAATCGGATAGTTATACACGAATAAAATTCACTTCTTTAATCCTATAGCCGCTTTAATCCTAGAAGAAACGAGGTATCTTTTTAATATTTATCCCAATTTAAAAGAATCTTGCTTTCACAGTGAATTTTATTAAGGATAATTGAATATATTTGTATAAGTTGATTATTGAAGTTTATTGACAAACTGTAAACAGCTAAAAATACATTCTGCAACATCAAAATATTCCCGTTTCGAATTCTTTGTAATTTCATCATCCTGTCCAATGATTATAATTAATAAACTATTATTAAACTGTCAAAATTTCGATCGATCAATTCAAGTCAGGAAGAAAAGCAACATCCCGATACGAACGAATAACCTAAAGCTAATCACATTTTCCAGGTCGAAATAAGAATTCACGAATAAGAGACGCGAGAGGAACGAATTCCCTACGAAATTCGAAATCTCTGGAAGATAGGGTTCACGTTTTTGTGCAAAGACACGGCCGGTTATCCTGCGGGATAGGGAACGGAAAGGAAGAAGAGGGGGGCCAGACAGGACGGGAGGAAAGGAAGAAAGAATAAAGAGAGCAGATTGGGAGGAAGAAGGGGAGGGCCGTGGCATGCGATTAGCGTTTGATACCGCGTGCCAACGTCCTGAGGGTTGGAGTAGTAGCAGACAGCCAGACAGACGTATAATTTCGGGGATAAGATCTAAAACATTGCTCCAGACGGAGAATACACGACGGCAAAAAGGGGTTCGCGGCACCATGTGTGAAACGGGATACAAATGCCGTTTACCAAAAAAGATTTCACCTCTTATCCACGTTTTACCTCTGATGCACGGGATAATCGTTCGATTCCTTCGTTGCCGGACGAAGCTCGAGGATTCCGATTGAATTCGAATTATCGCAGGGGTGTGATCGGTTTCGATGAAAATTCATAGATCGTTAGAATAACGATCTATTTAGGCTATTATTTTAAAATATTTCTCTCTTATTAATTAATGGGAATTTTCACGAATTATGTCTATACGAATATTTGTGCATTTATGCAAAAAGTTGTTACAATATGCAAAGTACGAGGATAAATCTTATTTTTTCAATTCGTTTCTAAAAAAGAAAGGTAAAAGAAAAGAATTGTTGAAAGCCAAAAATTCCATTGAACAACACACTTGATTCTGAAAATACGAAAAAATACGTAAAATTTCTAAATACATATTTAAAATTTCCTTTACGCAACACGAGCGTGAAACATGGCGGGCAAGGATGGAGAAAAAGAAGGGCGAAGAAGAGCGCGTGAGAGGGAAAGAGCGGCGTACATCAGCGGGTCATTAAACACAGATAGGGTCAACCCACTGCATATGTCGTGGCTTGCCCACTGCACGTCTTCCTGACTGTCTGTTCGCCCGGTTTTAGTTAGTTAACGTGTATGCAAACCCAGGTAGAGTCGCTCTGATTATTTATGTGCCATACCTCCCCTCCTCTCGTTTCAACCCTTTTTTTCAACCCGTCGAGTGTGTGTCCCTCTCGCTCGGCGGCAGGCGAGAGAGAAGGGTGTGCCAACCGACACGGCCGGTTTTTCTCTCCCGTTTGCTTTTTATAGATAGTAAAAAAATATTATAATCTATGCTTCGATGGAAAAGAAAAATATAATTCATTATTCGGGCCGGTATACAATGGGTACGACAACGGGGTGCCCCGCAGCGGGGTGAATCCCGCCCGCCTTCTGCCAAAGAAGAAGGGTTGAGAGTGAGAGCTACCTACGTTAGGATGTGCCTAACACCGTGATACAAGATAAAAGCGGGCCGCGATTCGAAGGAACTAATATTTCATCTTCTAAACCTTTTTCCCCCCTCCCCCCCCCCCCGAGAAGATTGCTTGGAAAAATTTTATTTTACCAATTTATATTATATTTTTGATGATATAGATATAAATAACTTTTAATTGAAACATCATTAAATATCGTTTATCGTAAACAGTCTAAGAAGTTATATTTTTGAATGATCAATCTCCAGTTTGAATATCTTTATATGATTGTTAAATTTTTCTTTTCCACAATTGTATAACGTTAAAATTTCTTTATATATATATATATTAAATATTGAAATTATTTTATGTCGGAATCAGAATTTTCCGAAAACAATTTTTCAAAAGTTTTTCATCGATGAAACGTTTAAAATTTTCAAGACGATTTATTATATAAAAAATGAGGATAAAAAGGATCTCGAGAGAGAAGAGAAGGAATAAGAATCGAAGAAGAATGTAGCGCGGTGTTGTACAGCTTGCTTCCCTTTCGTACGGGATCGTAATTACACATGCATAAAGTACAATGGGAAGGTAGAGGGAGGGGGTTAAAGGGTTAAAGAGGGTAGCGAGAGAGGGGGTTTGATGAGTGCAACCGGTGTCTTCCTCCCCACCCCCTGTCCCCGACAGTCGACAAAACGGCCTCGTGGATCCTTGTCATCGGAAACGTGTCAGTTTAACACGAAATCTCGATCCAGGAGGACGAGAAAGCGACACGATCGAAAGTGGTAAGAGAATCGTATACTCCCGATTAATACGTGTAACACCAAACGAGAGGATAAATCGAGATGAGAATTTTCGTCGTGTGAATAATCGTGCCGTTCCATCCGTGAACAACATATCTTAAAATAATTCGATTTCAATCGAAATCGTTCAACGATATTCGGTAATTCAACGTTAATAACACAACAAGTTCAATTATTCGAAATAATTGAAATTTGCGTAAAGTTTATCGAACGATAAACTTGTCGACTGTTAAACCATATTCCGTTGGTTAAAAATCGGATGAAGTGACTAGCAAAGTGAATGATCCAGTTTAGATCACGATCGCGACCGTCGACTCGTTCTATCCCCCTCGGAATATTCCGGTTTCTAAATTAAAGATTCCGCCTCGACTCGGCCGTAATGCGTTTATCAATTTCTGTGCTCCGCCCTCCCCGCCGAAGAAAATCGTATTTATTACTCGCGCAAAAGTACAACCGTTTAGCCTCGCTTTGTAAATATTCGCTCGTCTCGCCGTAACAACATCGATTTCAACAATTATTTTCCACAGAAAAATCTTTCCTTTTCCACGTGTCGAAACACGTGAACGCAATATATACACGATATAAAAAGAATCTCATTTAAACACTTACCATAATTCTCGATCGTGCTCTTCTGTCTTCTTGTCTTTCTTTCTTCGAGAGGATGGATCGTCGAGTCGAATTTGCACGAAACGAAAAAGAACACCGGTTATGATTCTCGAAATCACCGTCGGAATACGTGGGTGGGCGTAAATAAGAGCGGGCGAAAGTGCGATGCGGACGTAGTAGTAACTGAAAGAGAAAGTGGAAATGAATGAGCGGCGGCGGCGGCGGTGGTGGTGGTGGTGGTGGAGAGGGTGGAAGGGAGGGTGGATGATTAAGAGGCGGGAGGGTTGGTTGCTCGCGGAGAGGTGGCGGCCGTGACGTAATTAATTCGAGGGATGGTCGACGCGTATAGCGCGAGAGGGAAACAATCAGCTGTTGCCTTCCCTCGGAGACTGACTCTGTGTCGAACGAAAACAAAACATCGTTCCACCGATGTCTTTCCTTTCGATCCTTATAATAATATAAATAAATTTTACTTACAAATGTACATACATATATATATATATATATACAAAGCATAGAGTATTTCGAAAAATTATTAAAACGACTTTGGATTAAGAGAGGAAAGAATAATTAATTCGTGTCGATGAAGATCGTAAGAGAAGAGAAAGAAACTTCACTTCACTTTATCGTTTTCCGATCGTCAAGATGAAGAAAATGGAATCGTGAATCCACTCGAATTCACACAATGAATTTTTTTTTAAGAAGTTTCTAATTTACGACGAATGAAATGGGGGATAAATCATTTGGATATGTCGCGCGATACAATCCACCGAAGAATATCGAGTTCACGATGCTTGGAGTGGGAGATCGGTCGGTGATTTGACGAGAGAGAAGAAAAGAGGAGAGGATGGAGCGATGTGTCGGGACGAAGGCGTAGAAAGGACTGAGAGTGGATCCGGGACCGAATCCTACCATCTCGAAGGACCGTCCGACGGGAACTGTACCGTCGAACGTCGCGACGCCGGCGTCTGCGTCCCATCTGCCTATGTATATATATATATATATATTCACCGTCGGACGAATATACACGCGCACACAGATCCCACGCTTTTATAATATAATATTTACATGTGCACGTGAAATATATTCGGGTAAAATGCGCGTGGAAGCCCTTTCGACGCCCCAATCAAATTCCACGGAAAGATATTCTTGTTTTCGCGATTCCATCGCTCTTCTACCGCGGTATACGTAAACCTCGAGCGCTTTCCTCGCTCTGTTTGTTGTCGTTGTCCCGACGAAACGACACAATACTGCGAATTACGAATATCGTAATTGATGGTAAGATCGACGAAGAAAATTTTACTTTTCACGATTTAAATTTAAAGTTTTCGAAAAGTATTAAAATACTGTTTTTTACGTTGTCGCGAGTGAGACTGTAATATCCGTATCCTTCGTATAACTTTTATTTCTGAAAATTAAGAAGAAAGGATGGGAGAAATTTGGTTGAAAAATCGTGGATCAAAATTTGTCGCTTTTTGTTTTTTTTTTTATCGCAGTCAATACTTTTCCCGAGAATCGGGCTCTCGCCGAGCAGAGCACATCCCCTTTCCGCCCCCGGCGCCCCAAGAGAGCGTCGCGGCGCCTCTCCACGCAGGCGTCAAGATGGCCGCTGCTTCTCGCCTCCATCCAGGCTAGATTCTCCTTCGTTTAACTCGTACCAGTAATTAATAAAACGCCGTTAAGTGCTTTCGTGCCACTCGCGATCCCGCGTCGAGCGTCCTCGAATGGAAGAGGAACGTTTCGTGTGTCGTCAATTTTCCGTAATTTTATTCCGCGACGCGCCTCGATACCCTCGTTTCGAAGGGAATGGTGAAGTGTGTTTCGATCGACGAATATTTTTGCAAACGCATATATAAATTCTCAAACATGTTGGAAAAAAAATTCCCATTCGCGAAATCGATCGTTCTATTCTATGTAAATGAAATTCATGGGTTAATAAAGGGATGGATAAGGAGAATACTCGTGGCCCAGTTTCTTCTTCGTATTTGTGAGAGGGAACGCTTGTTTTCGGCGATCAATAATTTGCGAGGAATAGATGCACGTTCGTCCGTGAAAGACGGTGACCTAATTTTTGTGGGGAAAAAAAAAAAAAAAAAGAAAGAAACGAGGATTGGTGAATGGAAGATATATTTATATTCTGATTTATATTCTGATTTTTTTTTTTTTTTAGTTAATATCGTTCTTATGGATTTTAAATTTATAGTGTTGCCTTATCGAAATTTATTCTCGTATATGCGTACGACGTTTCGTTGAAATAAAAATTCTTAGCATGGAGGATAAATCCATGTATTAAATTTGCACCGAAACGAATTTTACAATTTTCAATTTCATGTATAATCACTTTTTTTAAAACGATTAATCCACGTGTAATTAATATTTTAAACCACAAAAATGTTGGTTACAATGAAAGCGAAATTAACGAAAATAATTAAAAACAATAATTCTTCAATTTTTTTCTTTCTTTTTTTTTTTTGTTACACAAATTTTATCACACAAAACGGTTAACATCCCACAGAACATCACCGATCGCATCGACGTGACACAACAACTTCAAAAAAATTCGCATCATGCCGACAACCCTCGCGCACATACCACAAAGGGTGTCTTTTTTTTTTTGTAAATCCCGTACACGATAAAAAAAAAAAAGAATACGGTGGAAAAAAAAACTGGTCGTTGAAACGGCACTTCATTAAAGCGGAGAGACGACTCGACTTAACCCCTCGTCGATAAAACTAACTCGCATCGCGCAGCCGGCTGGCCGTGTATGCAAATCACTCGCGTGGGGTTCTTCCTCTTCCGTTCTCTTTCTCTCCTCTCTAACGAACCTTCTCTCTTCCTCCTTAACCCTGCACAGCCTCGTTTTCTTTCTTTTCTTTCGTTTCGGCCACACGTTTCTTTCTCTAACTTTCGAGGTCTCCTCTTTCTTTTACGGTGCCCCATGACGAAAAAAATACCGAATGGCGGGCTCAAAGGAGGAAGCTCATTATTTTTTTCACTCGTGATAGGGGCACTCGGCTCGAATTGGCGGCCATCATGCACGCTCACCCCTCCACCGAGCCGGCCCTCGATTGTTTATAAGGGTGTAGGTTTGCATCGATGGGCGGTTCGCCTCGATTCGAAACGGATTCCTCCTCGCCGATTGACCGCCACGTAATTTTCCATCATTTACGAATTTCATTATTGCCTTCGAATCATTTCGTTCCTCCCTTTTTTCCTTGATCAATGAAACACTCGCGCGATGTGAGAATTAATTATATTTACATTCGATATTGTCTTTGGAGTCGTACGATTATATATCGCATAAAGCTATCTTTCATTTACTTATCTTTTGAATGAAAATTTGGCAAGTGTCCGATTCGAATCTCTCGATGCCTCGTATCACCTTCACGTTTATTTGGAACGTGATAATATTTAAAAATTTTCCAAAAATTCTAATTATCTTTTTGATTAAAATTACTTACTGTTTTTATACTTTATAATATAATTATTTATATTTATAGATAATAACTAATTTGTTATCACTCTCCTTATGATTCGTGTAACCGTAATTAAATCAAATCGTTTTGCACAAATAAAACGAATATACGTTATTTTTATTAACAAAACAATTCAAATTCGCCATACGTAAACATATAGTATTTTATACTATAACATATACATAATAATATCAAATCGTTACAAATATCCAAGGAAATACATTGCACGATTAAGAGTTTCATCAATTTGTCCCAGTTCCGGCATGGGAAAAGGATGTACAAGTATCCAAGGCCGGAAAGAAAGTCGTTCGATGCATGCAACTTCTCTCACACGAGAGAAATCGTTCGATAAATCAAATCAGAGAATCATTGTGGCCTCAGGTAGGCCGTCGGGATGGCAGAGAAGAAGAGGAAAGACGCAAGAACTGTTTGTGTGTGCGTGTGTGTGAGAGAGAGAGAGAGAGAGAAGGAGACGTGAGAATGAAAAGCGCGAGGAACGATATTCAAATTTCGTACCCTCGTTAGCCCCGAAAATCTCAATGTGCAATAATTTATCATCGGGCCCCGCTGAGGTGAGCGGCCGCACAATACCGACTACCTGCATGCATAATTTATGCCGATGATTTTCAAGGAAGCGGACGGGGCCCAAGGAGGAAAGGGTTGCTCCGTATCAGGACCGTATCTTCCATCTCTTCGATCTATCTCTTAAAAAAAAAAAAAAATAGTAAATGGGTGAAAAAAACTTTGGAAAATTTTAACAACTTTGGAAACTTCTCTGTGTAATTATTTTCCATACGTGGTGGCTTCGATTCAAAAGAAATTTGGGAAAAATAAAAATGTTTGCTCGGTTTTAATGAAAATAAAAAAAAAAAAAAGAGAAGTTTTATTTTTCTTGTGCAAACAAAGGAAATTATTAATTGGTATCGTTGACGTATAATCCAAGCATAAAACGAAATCATCGTAGACAGGTATAAGGCTGCAAAGGATTAAATTTTATGTAATTCTGATATTAAGATGTTCTGATTACTTCAATAAATGATACTGCGTTATTATTGGTACGAATATCGTTAAATTATTATTTCAATAAACAATTTCAAAGAAAATTGAAATTGATAAAATTGACGAGAAAGTAAGAAAGTAAGATCAACAGATTGTTCTGTTCCTGCGTCAACCAGATTTAGAGCCAGTCTGGTACGGTACTGGCCTAATTCGGTTGCCCTCTTCCGGATGGCCCATTGTCAGGTAATATGCATATGCTCTAGATCGTGTCACAGACATGTACCTGCCGGTTGGGAAAGGAGCGTTCAACCCTTCTTTTTTTCTTCTTTCTTTCTTTTTTTTTTTTTATTATTTTTCTCTTTTTCCATCGAGCGAAGGAGACCTCTTTTTGTGAAGGATGAAAGAAAAAAAAGAGAGAGAGAGAGAGACGTCCCCGTGACTCGGATGCGAGGCAGAAACCTACCCCCGTGGTCCCATCCTGCTTTTTCATGGTGAAAAGACGTCCGATGGGGGTCGATTCAATGCTCTTCTAATTATATGCAAAGACGTACGAAACTACCTATGTACCCTGTCAGGATTTACATAAGAAACCGAGCGATACGCTTACGTAACGTACAAACCATATCCGGAAATGCGCTTGCGGATGTTGAGAGCGTATTGAACGAGGGACGACGACTCCTTCGATATTATTTGGTCCGCTACGAGAAACGAGATTTTCTTATGCAAGATTAATTTAATTATTTCCTTTTTCTACTCGAATAACAGGATAATAATAATTCAAATTTCATCATCATCTTTTTAAAAAGAAAAAAATATATTCTTGTTTTAAAATATTTTTAAAATAGCTTTTTTAAAAAGTTTTTTCAAAAATTGTCACATACCTTAGTATATCTTGATTTAAATTAATTTCTTTCAAAGGAATGATTAAAGGAATAATTCCTTCAATTATTGAAAAGAAGAATACGCACAAAACACGATTGCAAGAAATATCGATCGGATAAGAGAATAATCGCGAGCAACAACAACTCTTTCTCTTCCGAGAACGAGGCGAAAGAGAATTATCATCACCCCTTCCTCGGAATCGATTGGACGCGATTCAAAATCGAGGGGCCGGCTAAAAATTGGCAGTGATCTTTCCTTCCCCATCGTTCCCCATCCGTGATGAACCGCGAGCGAGCATCTCCTCTCTCGCTCCCTCTCCTCCTCGTCCCAACGCACCCATCTCGCTTGCGAGAGAGATCGCGCCACGAAATCATCGTCCTGCATCTTCTCCATCGGTTTCCTCGGCTTATATATACGTACATACATAATATATTACGCGTATACGCGCGCACACACACAGATGCGCCGCGGTATAGACGGACGAGGAAGAGAGGGAGGGGGAGGGTGAGAGAGGAACAGGTACTATCGATGCATGTATGAGTTATCGTCGGGGCCCAAATTGCTTGCCAACCTGTGATGTAGAGCCCCGGGCCGAAGATTTATTTCTTCGAGGGTGGGACGGAGAGGGAGGATGGAGAGGGTGGGATTCTGTGGAAACCAGAATCACGATGCGCCGTGCCAGCATGGATCCTCGCGGAAGAGGTTTTCGAGGAGGAGTGTGCTCGCTGCTCTATAGTATTATCTTCTTCTCGGTGACGTCGAGGCCAATTTCACGAGGGAAAATTCTCTTTTTTTTTCTTCTTCTTCTTCTTCTTCTTTTTCTGCAGCGATGGCGATCCTTCGAAAACCAAGACTCTCTCTCTCTCTCTCCTCGAGTCTTTCTTCTTTTCTTTCTTTCTTTCCTTCCTTCCGTTCGATACGATCGAAATTGGCGATTGTAAAGGTCTCGATCTTGTCCATCTTGGCGGAGGGATCGCTCTGCACCCGTTCTTTTCTCCGCTATTGTGAAATCGGCCTCTTTCCACGACAAATCGAGCGACTATCTACGGTAAAATTGGTAAAAAGCGGGAGCGGCGATCGAGAGAGCGGAACGATACGTGTGGGATGGAGTCTTTTTTTTTTCTTTTTTTCAGAAGAAAATTGTAACGTGCATGCACAACCGTATAGATGTAATCCGAATATAACGTTCTTTGATGTCGTCCTTGAGGAATCGTGGAACGCTGGCAGGGAATATCGATATTCCACGGTTGTATCGCACGAAATTTCAAGCATGGCCGAGCCGTTTGATGACAAACGCACCCTCGCACGCAGGGGGTGGAAATCGAAATGCGTCCACCCCGTGGTACGCCATAGGGGGACGAATTCGACCAATTGATGGGTTTGGGGGCCGATGTCGATCAATCGGCAAACTCGTAGCTCAAAGCCAATGGCCATTCCTATTCCACTGACCCTGTTTGTTCGCCGCTTGTTTTACCGATCAATCGAGTTTCCTTTTCTCTCTCTCTCTCTCGCTCTCTATTTTTTTTTTTTTTTTTTTTTTCGTTTTTCATTTCTCCCTGCCGCGCACGATCGTCACGAAAATACTGCTTTCACGGTAGGTATGAAATATGTGTTTTCAAAATACCGAAGCCTCTGTCGTTTTCACTTTTATTGGTGGCTTTTTCCGGGTAACAAAACTGCTCGATGGTTAAAAGCATCTTCAAAAATTGGAAAAATCTGTTCACCGATTTTCACAACACGTTTCCCCAGTGTTATTTATCGCGGATATCGCGCAATACTTTCTTTCATCGTTGTTTTACACGATTCCAAAAAAACGTTACATATATATATTTATCAGAAATCATTGAGAAACGATTATTTTCAATAATCGTACCAATAACACTCAAAGAACGAATCCGTTAATGGATTAGGCGAAACCTCGAATTATCCAGTGATCACTGCGATAATTTTCAACGCTTAAACTTTTTAAACTTAATTCGTCAATGTTGTCGAGTTGCTTCGTCAACGAGATTACGTAAGTAGATCTGAGGGACCGTTTCGTCGTAACATACCCGCCGAATAAAAAATTCCACGAGTATCGTTGGCTCAACATGGCCGCCCAACACCGATGCCAAGGTAAACAAGAAAACCGATCCCGGCTGCTGCCTCCGACTTTGCGGCTCGTTTCGTTCCCTTGGCCGGCGAGTGTTTGCTTTTGTACACGTCGAATATCCGGTGAAACGAGGCGTCCATTGATTCGATCGGACAGCAGCATCGCAGGTACATATCGCGTTCGTGGCGCCCTTCTCGCGCCCATCCAAACCCTATCTGGCTTCCGTCTCGTTCCTCGCACCGTTTAAAACCCTTCTCCGCCCGGCCTTAAAGCGGCCTCTGTCTCTCCGTCCCTCGAACGTCGTTGGAAACGCGCGCGGCCACAATGCGGAATCCCACCGCCTTTGTACGACCCGTCCTCGCGAGCACAATACGCTGCGGTTACCGCCTTAACCACCCCGCTCGCCTCGTCTCTCCATCGCCTCCTTTTTCCTCTTTTTTTTCCTTTTTTCTTTTTTTTTTACGGGGCGAGCCATGCGTGAGTTATTAGCATATGGTATCGTGTATGTATTTTCGATGGATCGGCCAGATAGGGGGCTCGCTCCACCGATTATCCACCGATTTTGGGTGGTGTTTGTAGTCGGGTGGCATTGTTTCGGTTCTTAAACGAATAAATCTTATTGTTCGAGGGGGCAGTTGGTTGGGTTGAATTTGTTATTGATTCTTATTTATACATACGTACATATATTTTCTGGACATTTTCGGTCAATCGATAGCAATATTCGTTAATAGATATACTTGCGTAGAATTTATGAGGGTAAATATGGAAATAAATTGATTGTGGAGAAGGAAAAAGGAGAAGTAACCAATAAGAACAATTGTTTTTCGACGGATTAATCGAGGCAATACACGCGTAATACAAAAATCGTTTGGTGAGGAAACGGCAGCAGCCCTCTTTATATCTCGTTAACCCCGTTGGGGGGATGCTGATTACCACAGAGAGGAGAGGAGAGGTGGCCTGCGTGGGTCTGCGATGGACGTATAAATACAGGCATTAAATATACGGGAAAATTATTTTTTTTTTTTCCACGGGGAGGCAGAGTTTTAGAATCGGTCGGTGTCGTTCCCGAACGTAAGTCAAGTTGGTGTAATTTCATAGCGTGGCAGCGCCATCGCGAGAAATAAGCGTTTGGCGCCGCGTGCAGTTGATTGTGACGTATGATACTCGTACATTATGCAGCTCCGCGCTTCGTCTCGGTTTCGAGTTTCGACATTTTTCTCCGTGCTTTATTACACGCTCGAGATATTTCTGCCCCCGCAGCGATACATCCGCGGGGCGAATGGACACGGGGAGGGCGTAAAGTACACGTTGTACACGCCTGAGTTTTACACGCGTGTGTAGGTGGTATCTATACGTATTTTATAATAGTCGTAAACAGGAGTGGGCCGTGCGAAAATAAAACAAGAGTTATTATCCACGGGATATTGCATTCCACGGGGCGTTCGCGTTGTTTAAATCCTGTAATAGTAAAATTCGCATATGATTCCGGGGGGAGGGGATGAATGTCTCGAATCGAAATTCGAGTCGAATTTATCTCGAATCAAATCTATGTTTGTTCGCAATGTGTTGGATCCTGATTATCGTATCGTTGAAAATTTTATTTCTGGATTTATATAAGAATTTGATGAAGATTTTTAAATTTTTTTTTTTTTTAGGGAAATTTTTCAATAACGGGATGAAAAGTGAGAAGATCTGTTTTGTGGTTCTGAGCAAAGTTTTCGTGGCCTATTATAAATTCAATCACATCTTTCAATAATATCTTTAAAACTTGGCACAGGAAACAAAAAGGGGAGGCACTTGATGACCTTCCCTAAGACTTAATTAATTATCCCTATATAGAAAGACGCGTGTATATATAAAACGGTTGTGGTAAGCAAAATAATTATTCTATATATTTCCATCATCTTTAGACTATTCTTTTCCGATAAAAAGTGTCATAAAGTGTTTAAAGAGGAAAATTAAAGAAAGTATCCATTATTACAGCGGGATGATAATTTTGAAAACTCTGTTGACACGTCAGACCGATCTAGTGGTGAATTCGTAAATGACACTAGCATGACGGAAGTTTGGGGTCGATAAAACAGCTCACCCTTTTCGACCCTCCATCGTATCGATGCGGCAGAATTCTTTCTTAAGGGGTAACTTTTTTTTTCGAAGCCAGCGACCCACTCGGCCCTGAACGGTACTAATGCATTCCTTCAACTCTTCTCCCTCCAGGATTTCAACCCTGGATACATAACTCTTCGAAAGGAGAGAGAAAAAATATTCGTTCGTAAAGTATACATAACTTTTTTTCAATATTTGAACAATTTTATTCCGGATTAATTAAATTAATTTTTTATTTTCAATATATATCTTAAATAATTGATATAATTAAACAAATATTTTCTGCTCGTATACTTTTTAATAAAATATTATATTATATTAATCGAATGGAATTAGAATAAAATGTAAAAAATTTTGAAAGATAGAATATATATCCATTTAAGCGCCTACGATTGAGCAACCAGACATTCTGTGACGAAGGGGTTAAAGGGTGAGCCGATTCTAATATACATAACGTTCACTCCTAGGGTTAGGCAACCTGACAATCAACCACGTCACACAGGTATCGTAACGCGACAGCTCGCCTCCCTTAAACGTGTAATTATTCAAATTATCCCGCCCTAGAAAATTATCAAATATTTACAATTATTTTACAAAATAAACGCATCCTTCTTTATAAATCATTATTAATCTCTCGCAAACTATTAAACTATTAAATATAATGAAAAACAAAAATAATCAAAATTTAAAACTTTAGAAGTACAAACCACTAAACAACCGATGAATTTTACTCCCATTTTTCACCTCCCACCATAGAAGCACCGCGCGCATTTTCGCACATAAGTGGTCCGGAAATTACATCCTCGAAGGGAGGAAGTATAGGATACTTCTCGCATCCGCAAAAGCACATTCCGCGCCATGAAATTCGCAATTTCACGGAGCCGTAGAAATCTATGGGGCCGATCTCGATTCGTCTCGAACGCGGCCGGAATGAAAAGTTTTCGACAGTTGGGAAGCCTGGTCGTCGTTAGGAACAGATATCGGTTTGATAACTGTAACGACATCCGGTGGAGAGGGATCATTTCCCTGCGACAAAAGAAAGTATTTATCGCATCCACGAGGAAAAGACGGATGCTTTGTCGTCGTTATTAGGCCAGGCTGGAACCCTTCATTACAGTGGAACACTCTTTGTCCATCAGGGGGTGGACCTGCTACAACCATTCCTTTTCCAAAAGGAAATGGCCAAGGAATTCTTTCGACAGACGACACGAGACGGGAAGGAAAAGTCGTTTCGCGTTTGAGACGCGCCGACAAAGACCACCACCACCGTTCATTTGGGCTTTCTTAATGACGGGATCGTTAGCCCCTGATAGCCCAAAAGCTTTACATTCTTCTTTACGATTCGACCATCTTTGCAGCTTCGTTAGCGGGAAGACTGGCGTGGAACTGGTTTGTGATGACTTTTCAAATTGCATGGAAAATTGTTTGGAAGGAAAGAAATTTATTCCTTCATCGATAATATTTTATAGATTCTCTTTTCTCGTTTTATTTTATAGAGAATACCGGTTATCAATTTCAATCAAAGCTTATTTTGTTAGAGAAGAAAAAAATGTTAAATTATATTTGAAATATAATTTATATAATTTCTCATATGTAAAAATATAATTTATAATTTAAGAAAAATGATATCTTATTTCGAACTTGTCGATTAAAATTCGCGTAATTTTTATCACAACTCGGCAAACAATTTACGAACTGAATAAACGAGAAACGATGCAGAGTGGTTTCATCAACGTACCACACATATCCCGAATTCTCTAAACATAATTAGTTATATTTAACGGAACATCGAGGCTATTACAATGTTGTTTAACGCGAGCGTTGGCATTTCAATTTTGCCCATTGCTTACTTATGGGGTTGTTTGCCTCCATTTATACAAGAACGTGTATCAACAGGAAACTATGACCGGATACCAAATAATTTGGCCATCGTTCCTCGTAAAGAGCACGCCCTAATAACCGTTAGCCGTTACATTATCTGTTTACTCAAATGAAATGTCTAGCGTCTATGCACTACTGTATTCGAAAAACATAGTTCACTGGTTGTAGTCCACGTAGAAAATAGAAATCGAATCTTGCTATTTTCGTAAAATAGCATTGTGAATTAGAGAAAAAATAAATTGCACATTATTGTGTTTCCATTTATTAAATATTTATTATAATTCGAAGAAAGTTTTGTTAACAATGTAAACTGAATTATTAAATATCGGTATTATGCTATTAGTTTAGTCGAGAATATTTGAACACGGAGATATTTCTAATAAATTTATTAAGTGTGGAATTGGTGAATTTTGTTCATACATTGCGATAATATAAACTTAATTATCGGAATGGTCTCCATTATTCGATTAAGTCATATGAGAATTTGTAAACACAAGTGTATCATTCCTATGAAGTTATAATATTTGCATTATACTTATTAGAATAATTGGTATGTATCTAAATTAATCCTGATACAATACTGGGCCAAATTCTATAATCTACAAGTAATTTCTTAACTTATTCTATTAATCGTTACTTTAAAATCATACATTCATTTATCTATAATTTTTAAATCGATTGATTTTCCTGCCAAAATTTAATATAGTATCTATAGATTACGAAAAAGAAGTCTGCTTATAATTTATAATTTAATCCATGATTATTGACAAAGATGATTTGATTTGTATCAGACACAAAAATTTTAAATAATCGATAATGCTACACGCAATTCTTCCCCATAAAACAAGATTAATATTTTCAACATGACAACAACTTTACCGGTATTACATCCCGTATTATTACTATCACATCAATTACAGCTATTATCGGAATAACATTTGTCCAAACTAATAGCGACAACTTTACACCAATATTTATTATCACTCGATATCCTCAATGCTCAACGAACAATTTTACAATTTTTTTACCAAATGGCTAGAAAAGTGAGGATAATTCTCGACGATAAACATCATTCCTATCAATCTATTTTCACAGCATTGGTGAAACCGCAATGGCCGACTAGCGAGATAATGAGACGTCTCGATCTGCGATTGCGGGCGTCGAGATAGGGATATCGCGATTGGTAGTAAGAGGTAGCCGGGATTTATAATTGATGAGGGCTGTAGAACGACGCCGAGGTGTCGTTATCCACGCTGACAAGATAATACTCGCGAAAGCCGAGAGCTCTTTCTCTCTCTCTCCTCCTTTCGTCTCTCCTCCTCCATCCTCGCCCTCCCTCTAACTTCTTCGTCCCTCTGCACACCCCCTTCGCACTCGTCCCGCCTTTCTCACCCCGATAGCACTCCTATTTCCCTACGCTCGAGGGCCCTCTCTCACCTGACAGCCCTTCAAGGAACGACCGACTACCACGATAACGACCAGCCACTATATGTATGCGAATACATTATATAACGGCGACTGTTACGCCTACTGAAAAGTTCCTGTCGCCGTGCCGATGATTGGAAAGAGGAAGAAGAAACGGAAGGAAAAAAGAATATATATATATATATATGATCGAGAAATAATTTTAATGCCGGTTTAACGATGCCAGCGCCTCTATGGGACGGATGGCAAAGCAGGATCATGGTCTTTGCAGTTTTGCAGAGGATAAAAGACGGAATATTAGTGAAAATGAATCAACGCGAGTGGGATTTATTGTTGTACAGCGAAATTTAATTTAGGTATTTGATATTATTGAAAAAGAGAAAAGGTAATTTTTAAGAGAGAATATTGTATATATCTATTTAATTTTTTGGTAATTAAAAAATAATTGAAATGTTTTATCTCTGGGATTAAATTAATACGTGATAAATTAAGAAAGAAAATAATATAGGAAAAAATTGTGAAATAAACGAGGCCCGCGAAATCCATGATGCGATCCATATTTCATTGAATGAGACGTAGCTGCGTAATAGGCATATCGGCTTTTGAGATCGGCTTTTCTTCATTTCAAGAACGAAAAGGTCCGAGATTGCCGCCATTTCCCAACGGAGCACCTTTGATAAGGAAGCTTCGAAGATTTATGTCCTCGGTAACCCCTCCTTTTCCCTTTTTGTCCCTCCCTTTTCAATCTCTCACCGTTCCATGTATATCTAAGATATTTTCACTCCTAATTACACGATTGCCCTTAATACGTATTTCAATATGCGTAATTACACGAAATTGTCGGAATTAATGGAAACAATTGGAAACGAGATACGAATAGAATTTCCGCAATTCGGGCATGCTAGGAATTTTAATCAATATCAAACTACCCGATTATTTATGATACTGTTGATACTCTTGGAAGGAAAAAAGATATTAAGATTAAAATTCTAAACTTCAATTATTTAATTGACGAAACTCTTCAATTTTCAGATCCAGATTCTTTTATCAAATTTTCCACGCAATATAATCCAATACTGTTGGAATATTGACGACCATGTTTATCCCTAACTAACTAATAACGTACGATCTTATAATATCGTAAAATATTAACAGAAAAGAATTACGTTCCAATGACCATGTTGCGAGGCCGTATTAACAATGCAATATTCCTTTTATTAAGTTCGTATTATCTTATCATTTTCTCATTACCCGCAAAAATGTCGTTCGGAATAATGTGAGAAAAAGCGAGAAAAAAGAAAGAGAGAAACAAGGAGAAAGACAGGGAGGAGGGGAAAGAAGATGGAACAAGAAGACTGTCGAGAAGAAGGGGGTCGCGAGTATTTCAGGGGAATCGGAACGAGCTCGTTACCTCTTCCTGTTCCGTGGATAGAGACTCACCTTTTCCACGCCATCATCCCCACATCCTGTACCAACTACACCCCCGCGACCTCTCCTTTGCACGACCTCGCGCTTGTCCGATAAGGAATTTGATTTAAAAATTCCAACGACTCGCCCTTTTATGTAAATACACGTAGACGGTTCGACGAGCAGGAAAAATCAGCGGCAAAGGTGTCATCCCCCTCTCATTCCACCCTTACGACGCGGTAGTTATATTATTTTTCTTCTTCTCTTCTCTCGAGGAAGAGAAACACGTCGAACCGTGGATATATATATATATATATATTAAATTCTTTTCATTACATATATCGTGACAAAGGCGAATGAAACGTAGATTTTCTTTTTTCTTTTTTCTCATCGATCGTACATCTTTAATATACCGCGATCTTCTTCGTAATTATTATTTTATTTACATTAAAAAAGATAACGATAATAATCGAGTATCGTGTTATTTTTCAATTACGAGTCGTTAAAAAAATTTTATACGATCCATATACGTATTAAAAAAAAATCATAGGTAATTTTATTTCCCGCGAAATAGGGAATATTTTCTAATTATCTCTTACGTTACAACGAAGATAATAATTAGAAAATAATTATCGAAGTTATTATCGATTTAATTATTCCCCCTAACAGGGAGAAATTTCTCGTTTAATATGCATTACGATTGACGTTACGGTTTCAACAACGATTTTCCCATCGTTGTTAGAGAAAATTGTTGGAAAGTAGGGAATCTACTAAGGGTGGGCGGCTCGAAATAATTCTACAATTATTCTAGGTTAAATTGTAAGAAGGCCGGGCCTTGGTGGCGGGTTTGTTCGAGAACGGCATCCATATTTATAAGGCTCGCATCGTGAATTCGTCAGCAGTTTCTTCTATAACGATTAACCCGCTCCTCCTCTCCTCCTCTGTCTTCGTCCCATCGCCACGAATTTAATGAATGCCACGTTGCTTCTTTCTTGCTTTTCACTCGGTTACATAATCGGCATTATGACTTTCAACAAGGAAACGGATGAACGGAAGAATTTTCTATTAAATTTCATGTCTCTTGTAAATACCGTTTCAATTAACCCGTCCCCCCGATTGGACCAATTTTAATTGAAGTATCCATTAAACGGTACGCCCCCATGCACGCCCCGGTTATAATTTCGCTTCGTCTCGATTCGCGGATCGCAGACGGAAATAAAATAGGAAAAAAAAAAAAAAAGAAAAAAAGAAAAGAAAAAGAAAAAGGGAAAGGAAACGAATGGGGATATAAGATGGCGAATGTTACGTCTCGTTTCAATGATTGTTTGAATTTACGATTGAGCGTATTAACGATTCCATCAATTCATTCCACGTATATCGTAAGTTTCTTCTATTTGTATTGATATTATTATTATTATTATTATTATTGTTACGAGAAATTGCTCCTGTATATCTACAATGATAAAAAATATAAATATAGAAAAATTCTTTCCTCTAATTAATACCAATTAATAGAAATATTTTTTTTGTTCACGCATAACACTTTTATACGTACTCAAAATTACTTTTATCATTTTAAATTCTTCCTATATTTATATATATATATATAAATATATACAGTGTACAACGTGATATTTATGGAATCAGGATACAAGATCGAATCTTCCAATTAGATAGGTTTGATCGGTCTTAATTGCTATCTTTTTACAACACTTCTCGACACTTTTATCATAGCAAAGTCGCGACAAGCAACCTCTCGAAATTGATCCTCACCCGTGGATTACATCGACCGTTACGAGAATAATTTCCGTTCCCTTCGGACAGAAAACGGACAGAAAAATATTTTTCGAAGGCCCGAAGGCACCGGTCTAAAAACTTCCACTTTAATGGATCGAATATTGACGAGGAAGACGAGACGCTCTTTCCCGCGAAAAGTCCACGGGAGGAGGGGGGGCACTTATGTCCTTTACGATGCTTCCATTACGGAGAACATTACGTGACGACGGAAGAAAAGGTGGGAAAGGGGATAGAGAAAGAAAGATGGGCTCGTGGTCGATGCGCACGCAAATGCGAGTACATAGGTACGATGTGGCGAGCAATTAACTTAATGTCTTGAAGCCATTAGCCTGTCGTCGTTGATGCGACGCTTCGTAAACAGTATCCGCTCGTCTTGATTGTGTACAGGACTTGTCGCGGCACGACAAAGAGGAGGGAGAGGAGGGGGTTGAAAACGCCAATTCGCGATGCATGTATGCTGATTAATCGAAAATCGATCGAGGGACGGTTATTGACTCGAATTTTAGGCTTGTTTGCCAGAAAGCGCAGCAAGATAGAGTGTTATACGATCTTTGGGAAGGTAATTGTAAGAGGAGCACGGATGTCTTTATTCTCTCTGATTCTTTTCAACATTGTTTCAACACTTCCTTGATCTCCTATCCTACGACATGTTTACTCGATTTCAACGATAAATCGTCGATATGAAAATACAATTAGTCGAAAATACTTGATCATATTTCACGGAGTGAAAAACAGTTTTTTTCAATTTTTCTTCTCTTCGTTTCTGTTCATTGAGCAAATAAAATGTGCCAAGAAGAAGATATTTTAATTCTTGACACGTGTATTCATCATTTTAAAGTATCCGCCACATACATATCATAATACAATTCAAAGATAACGAAGCTCCTCCCTAAATTGTATCGTTCGAATTACAATCATTACAAATTGTCGAGAACAACAAATTAATCAAAAAATCAACAAACAAATATTCCACTTGCAACAAAATTTCCGACCTTCCACCTTTCCTCCTCCTCCCCTCAACAACGTACGTGACCACTTGTGCGGAGCCGTAAAAATAAATTTCCATACGAAGATGGCTATCTCGGCGGGGAAGAGCGGCTCCCGTCGCCGCTTCCGAGCTGGACACCGTCCAGCGCGATTCGTTGCGCTTTAATGGGCCGCTATCGTTACAGGGTGCATACGCGAGGTTTGAGGAACGACACGTGGGTGCAAGCGGTCACGTGCAAGTGCACGCAACCCAGATAGAGCGCACACTCGAGCGCACACTTTCACCATCGGGATCACCTGCTGCCGCCTGTCCACATGTCGCCCGCAGGCAAAATCGCTCAACCGACACCGGGCCCATTCCCGGCCCAATCGTCTCTTCGATTACGCCGCTTTTCTTTTCTTCTCTTTTCTCTTTTCTTTCTTTTTTTTTCTTTTTTTACGCCTGCTCTTGGCTTTTCGCGACGAGACGAAAATTCGTCTTCTTCCCTCGTGACCACCGCCGATCGCTGTCAAACCTCGTCATCGGGGGAAGAGACGAAGTCGATTAATCTCTGGTCGAAAGAGGCGCGGACTCGGCGATTTTGTTCGAGCTTTGAGCTCTGAACGTTGGTTTTGGAAATTGCGTCGATGGATAACCTGGTTTGAGAAACGATGAGAAATTGCTGATCGAGGAGAAAAGTTTTTCGAACGAGAGGAAGGTGTGAAGATGTTTAAGAGAAAATAATTAGGATAAAATTTATCGTAGAAATGTTAAGTTTTTTTTATAAAGTTTATGTAAATTTAACTAGCAATAATGTGAATATGTAGATATAATAATGACCTATGGAACAATTTATTTTTCAAGAGTATTTATTTTATTATAAAGAGAAACATTTGAAATTATGATTCCAAAATAAAGTCATTCACAAATTCAGCACACGAATCAATTATTAATAATTAGGATTTTTATTATTACCCATAAAGAGAAATAAATTGTCACATTATAAAATGGACGAATAAAACATCATCCTACGGTTAAATTAAATATTTTTAACATTTGAACGCGTATTTATTTACTTGAAAAAATTGTTTCGAACCATCTGTTTCCTTTCATGGAAACGTAACATTCATCAAATTCTACCAACTCGAAGGAATCTTCTAATCGATCCCATCGATCGATCATCCCAATAATAGACTTCCACCGATCTTCCTACTCGTATCATTTTCATCGTGTCTATCCCATTCCAGGCCGACCTTGACTCGAGTCGAACCCCAGCTCTTTCATCGTCTAACGCTAAATTAGCGGCAGATCTTCACGGGCGGAAGAAGTCTGCGTGGTTTACCTGTTCTTCCTTTTTCGCCTCTCAAATTGATTGGTGGACCAATTAAGCTTGAAGAATCAGGGGCTCGCAAACGACGTTCTCACGCTCGATCGACTCTTTATGTGCGCGCGGAAATTCAGAAACCGTATATTCGCCACGAAAATCTATAATGTGTTTACGTACGTTTACTCAAGAATTTAAAAATTAATCGTACAAATGAAAGACGAAACGAAAAGAGTTCGTACGTATTGCTCGCTTTTGTTTGTTTTAATAAATTCTTTATTTATTGATAGAAAGAATCAATTTTAATTTTTGAACTTTTAATTTGGAATATTCTTCTAAACATTCATATACAAATAAATAAATTTTTATACAATGTTTCTAAATATCATTTCTTTCTTTAAACGAGTAATAAATACGAAACCAGGAACAATTTTGCTAAATGTTATTTCATCAGTGTTAATTTCGAAAGTTTATAACATTTTATTTTTTTAAAAAGTATACTTTCATACTTTAAAACCTAAAAATTATTCTTATTTTCTATTACATTTCTGTTACACAAATCTCTTCCTTTTTTTCCTTTAAAAGTTGATCGTGTCGTCTAACTTTTCCCAAGTATTTTTCAAGTAAAAATAATTAGAATACACGATATTTATACGAACTTTTTAATTTCCATTTCTAAATATTAAAAAAAAAAAAAAATACGCCCCGTACACGTGTGTGTACACGCGTGGCTGGGCCACTGCCTCTGTGTCTGGTCCTTTTAGAAGACGATCTTCCAGGCGATTTGCTCCCGACACCGGTCCTGAAGTGGATCGGCGTCCGTTCTTCAGGATTCCGCCAGATTGAGCCTCCTTTATGGTTCAACTCACGCCACAAGACTCGGTTATGCCTCGTCTCCCAGTCTTTCCATCCGCCACCTCTACACTTTCTTTATACACCGACTGAGACAACGACTTTGTTCCACGCTCCTCTGACTCGTAGTCGCAGATCCCCTTTGACCGGTCGATCAGCCTTCACGCCAACCGAAAAGTCGGAAAGATTTGTTTTCCCTTGAACGATTATATTTTATATCGAGCTTCGATGTACTTGCTACTATCATTGAGTATTTGCTTTCTATTTTTTTTTTTTTTTTTGGTGGAATAATATTTCGAAAGAAATTGAATTAGTAGTAGAACGAGACGAATATTGAAATTATTGGTATATGTGTGTTAATTATATTTATAGAACGAATGTGAATTTGAAAGAAATAAGAGAAAGAAAAATTTTATAAATATATTTACGCGAATGATAGAACGTTTTTAAGAAATTTGAATCTTTTTATTATAAGGAAAGTACAAACGACATTTTCCTCTCGTTTACCAATATTTCATTAAAACAACGATCAACGAGATTTTGTACGTTCGAAATGTTAGGGCAACAAGAAAGTGGCGAAGCGGATAAATAAAACGGAAAGCGGAAGAGACGGTTAATCGTCCCGTTTTAATGCGGAGACAAATGGGTATGGTCGATCTCAATTATTGGGAAGAGAAGCAGGCCTTCTGAACGTTGTCTTTCTGGAAACGCGATATAATCGTGGGGTGATACCTAAACGACCCTCGAGCAGGGACCGCAGCCTAATTAACGTCATCCTGAACGAGAACGAATGAACGATTCGCTGCTGTGAACGCAAACAAGTCAACGAGTTAGACCCAATTATCGAAATGGAGCATAGAATTAAGTGAGATTTAAAAAGAAAGAAACCTCGTAAAGAAGAGACTATGATATAAACTATTTACATGTATAAATCATTAATTTAATTAATTTCAGGAAAAATAACGATTATTGAGATTATCCTGTTTCTTCGAAATCATTGATTCATAGTCGTAATATGTTCGAAGAAAAGTTTCGTTGTGTACAATAGAGATGGACAAGAAGTGTGAACGTAAGTAGTACGTGCCATCAATCGTCAGACGTTAGACATATTTTACTTGCACTCACTCGCTTTTTAATTTACAATTTCCAGTATCATTCAAAAGTATCATTCAATTTTATTGTATAAATTAAAACAATACCCTCATTAAAATCCATATATATCTCATCTTCTATATCCAACTGGCCTGAATTTAAAGGAAATATTCTGTATTTCGATGAGCGAACGAATCTTCGAAATAAAATTGCGAGAGAGTAGGAGGAAAAATTTCAATCATTGCCTCCACGTGGTAATTCCACGCTAAACACTTAGCGTGCCTCTATTCGCGAAACTCGATATTTACACTCGCCACTCGTTGACGGATCGAGAAATAATTTTGTTTGTAGACGAGGAAGAAAAACGGTAGAAAAAGTTTCGCCTGTGCAAACATCGCCTCCTAAGGGACAATTAGAACGGTCCATAACACGGTAGGATATCGAGCCCCGTTGCTTCGAGCTAATGTGCTTGCGCGACTCCGATTACATTATACCACCGTCGCCACGGCGAAGGGGATGGGGTTGAAATCAGATCATAGACGCGCCACGTGTTACGGGCCGTGAATATTGCCTTCGATTATCCTCACGTTACGCCATAGTCTTTGCAGATGTAAAACGTTATTTCTTATTTTCAATTTTGTACTGGAATATTTTTGCTCGCGAGCTCCATAAATTTGTAATAATCACGCGACAAGGTGAGTTTTATTTATTATAAAATCCATCCGTGAATATCGAAGATTCTACAATCAATTATAGTTTTAATTGTAAATCTAAGGGAAAGGTGATAATATCAAAGCAATTAATTTCTTCGTAGATGAAATTTAAATTAAATTTCGAGATTACGAAAGAAAAATTTAAACGTCCGTTATGTACGTATTATCGTGGTAATATTTCTTCCCTCTGCCTTAGCTATGATCAAATATCGATGCCGCGTGAATGTGTAGCTGGGTGATCGCCAGAAGCCGTGATTACACTAGCATCCTCTGATTACAATACGAGAACTAGCGACAGAATTATTAGAGCCTGTTTCGAGAAGAGACAATGGAATGGATCGAGAAATATCAAGAAAAGTATAGACACATTGACGGCAGGCTCGTTAATGGGTTTTTTCTTCACCTTTTGACCGAGTGAACTCTATTTCCTACTATTACTTTGTTTTAGACAAATATAGTAACTTTCAATAGAGAAGTCGATTCGATTCATATAATTTTACATTGTATTTATGCACAAGATAAGATTAAATATTCTTCTGATAAATTTTAAATTCATAATATCATTAATTGAATAAAAAGGAAAGGGAATTTTAGATTTCGTATATTTTTTATTTATTGAAAAAAATCGTTGGACGAATTTCTATCGGCGCAAGGGGAGAGAAATCTAAGCGTGTATACTCGTCTGGACACCTTTAATTGAACCAATCAACCGCGGATTATCCACATTAAGCTTTGCGCCTCGTTTCGCTCCTCGTGCTGATTCTGCTCGCGTAATTTCGCGACTGCCGATGGATAATTCGATCTGCGGCAGGATTTAAGTGGAAAGAGAAGGAAATCGAAGCGAGAGAAGACACCAGCCTCCATTATAAAGGACAAATTTTAAAAAATCACCCACTCTAAAAATAAAACTAAAATTCAACACGATACAAAATATTTATTACACTCGACTCAACTTTCAAATGCAATATCGAGAAATTCAATCCTATAACCCCTTCAACTCTACAATTCTTCATCAATCGATCAACGACTTAAACATATGATAAATTTCAAATTCCAAATGCATCATTGCTATGATTTACAATAATTCAAAAATTCAACCCTTACAATTGCACCAACTTTTAATCGTCCAATAATAAAAAATTCAAAAAAAAAAAAAACACATAGTCATAGAGCAAAGTATCAACACCTTCGATTCGATAATTTCTGATGAGTTGATAGACGACGATAAAACCGCAAAACAGGGTCGATGAACGAATGAAGCAATATATATATGCATATATATGAACGTTCCCCATCGTATCCGTCCTCGAAACACGCGATGGAACGACGTCGCGGTCCTTCAGGATTGTCTGTGGCCAAATAACCCGAAGGCATCCCAATCCTTGTGGTCGTAGGAGCGTACTGATGAACCGGAGGGAGGCCGGTTTCGGTTAATCACGCAATTTTCACCGGTTCCTATCAACCGCTTACCCTCTCGCGCCAAGGGGGTGAGAAAGTGGCTGGCCGGTTAAAGAACGAAGCAATGGCGCAGAATGGCGGTGGGCAATTGCTCGTAACTCGCTGAACCACCTCTCCCCGCCCAAACCCTCGATCCACCGACCGGCAAAACCCCGTTAAACTCGCCGGGCGAACCCCCGACAAAACCTGGCCGACCCTTTCGCGACGATCTTCCTTCCTTCCTTCCTTCCTTCCTTCCTTCCTTCCTTCGAAAGGGTTGGTGAGATCTCTACTGCTGGACGCACGGGGAGGGGAAAAATTAAACCGTTAAAATTTCAAGATCGCCAAGGAACGATTAAACCGCGGAGGTTTTCTTGAGGAAAGGATCGTTTAATTTTGTTTGGATTTTTAATCGATCGTTGTGGAAATTATGAGAAAAAGAATTAACGTATGCGAAAGTTTACTAGATTCTGTAATTGATAACTTCGATATCGAAGAAATTTGATGTTAAAACCTATGAAATATTACGCATAAAGGAACACGATTTGTACAAAGTTTGAGTAAAGATTCACGGTGTAGTAACAATGTAAAACATAAACAAAGTATATCTTTAAAAAGAAGAAAAAATAACATCTTCCAAGTTCTGGAAAAAATTGACCAGAGTGAAACTTTACAGTCTCGAGTTAATAGGCCGAGAGAATATTCAAATGGAGATCCGGTAATCTTGCCACGGTCAAATTGGACGTTTCGTTCCGCCGAACTTTTTGATAAGCTTGTCTTGGCGCGACAATCGTGAAAGAGTAAACAGCGACGTCAAAAAATATCGGGGCGAAACGAGGACGCGGAAGGTTGGCGTGGAATTTCGAGTTAAAAGAAAAAAAAAAAAAAAAAGAAAAAAGAAACGGGGAACAGAGGCGAAAAAGAAAAAAGACGAGGATGGAGGTAAGAAGAAGGAGGAAGGGAAGAGGGAGGGAAAAGAGAAAGAGGAGGGTTTGGCCGGGTAGTTGGGTACTCAGAAACTCACGGAGACCCTCTAACGAGCTCTTTTCTTCCCTTCCTATTTATTTCTGTTCCTTATTTAACCGACCTTCCCCTCCCCTCCCCTCCAACCATCTATATAATCTGTCCTTTTTCCGGCCGCCCTGTTTCCCTGCTATTCGCGAAAAATACCAAAAATCCTCTTTCTTCGTTGCAACGGCGTCGTCCCACCCTAAGGCGCTTCTCTCGAAGAGACCAGGAACCCTCAGGATCGAGCAAATAAAAGTGTCGGCGGTTGGAGAGAAGTAAACGGGCGAAAAATAAAAAAAAAAAAAAAGAAAGAAAGAGAGAAAAAGAAGAAAGGAGAATAGAAGGAGAGGAGTAATATGTTGACGCATAATAAAACACCTTATCCGCGCCCGACATTCTCCTCTCATATTTGAATTACAGATGTCTCGAATTCCCGCCAGATACTCCGTGCACATTTTTTTAAAACTTGCCGCAGTTTATACGAAACGAATATAAGGTTTGATCGCGTCGTAACGGTGATTGGACGAACGAATTGATGTAGAAATATATAACGACGAAACGTTCGAACACAACACAGGTTAATTCGAAATAATTCAAAGGTAATAGAAATTGGATAGGAAAGTGTTGACAAAGGAAATTTATCAAAGTGGATCGCTTGGAATAATTTCGAATCTGTATATATATATATAAAATAAATCTTACCACGAGATTCTATCACGGTAGAGAAGCAAGTGAATCGAGACACAGGATCACGAAAGGAAATCAAAGGATCGGCTCGGCCAGCGATAAAGCAACCCCCGAATTACAACCGCCTTTATTAAAATTTCTTAGCAATTTCTTTCCGCGGAATGGAGGGATGCGCGAATATCGTGGCTGGCACGTGTCCTCTAATCCGCCGAATATTTCGACTCGTGCAATTTTCCTTCTCCCCCCCCCGTTCAACCGAGGATTGATCCCACCTAACAAACGAGGCCTCTCTCTCTCTCTCTCTCTCTCTCTCTCTCTCTCTCCTCCCCCATCTCGATCGGGAATTCCCTTTCTCTTTCTCTCTCTCCCTCTAATCCTCGTAGGAACCACCGCAGCTTGTTATTAATGAATCTCCATGCGGCCGTTCCTCGACGTAGGTGAAATAAAAAATGGCGCTCTCACGACTTTGCCACCCCGGTGTCGTTGAAGGGGGCGGGTGAGGTGAGGAGGAGATGGAAAAAGCAAGGAAGGAAGGAAGGAAGGAAGGAAGGACGAGGGGGTGGGGGTGGGGCTGCACGAATAAAAATGCCCGGTTTCTGAGTGCTGCTCAGACCGAACTGGAGTGCGGCGGTGGGAAGAATGGGGCAGGGGAGGGGTGGACGAAATGGGGTGGTGTGCTCGAGCGACTTGTGATCTGATCAATAAGCCGGTATAGGGGGATTATTTTGCGACAGGAGCCGCGTGTCACCCACCTACTTGGTAGATCTCTACGCGACCGACCGGGAAGAATCGCGGGAAAAACCGCGATGGTGGAATTTTAATCGTTCCCGGGGAAATTTAAAGGTTTCTGGATCTTGAGCTCCAGTTGTTTATCAGTTGAGACACTTGCGACGAATGCGTATATCACGAATTAATTTGAATTCGCGATCCTTTATTGGTTAAATTTTTAAAGTTTTACGAGATGATTAAGTATCGATTTATCGTTATTTAAGTATCGATGGATAAGGATCTTTTTTTGAGATTTGTTATTGAATTTGTCGTGATAAAACTTGATAGAAACGAATATATTTTTTTCAGAAAGAAAAGTATCGAAAAAATAATTATTCTAAATATTCTCAACTTTTTTCACGGAACAACAGCCCCAATATTTTCGATACATCCTATATTGTCTCCTTTTTTTTCTTTTTTTTTCCTTCTACTGTATAAAATAATTTCATCAAAAACGGACAAAGCACGGTATGTCGTCTAACTAGACGTAAAAGTTCTCGCAAAATATTCCCCCGTGAAGAACCGTTCTACTCGGACGGTTTCATAATTTGCCGCGTAACCGTGTCCGTTTCAAAGGAACTACGCATCCAACGATGAAATTACTTGCTTTGTCAGCCGAAATTCCCAGCCTCGAAAATTTATATATGTATTCCTCCTCCTTCTCGGTATGAAATGTTACTCTACAATCTCTGTAGATACCCATTTTCGAATCAGTAGTGATAAGTCCTCCTCGCCACTTTCAACCAAACTTCGTTCAAGCACTTGAAAGTTTATTATTTGAAACCGACATTTGCCAAAAATATCGTCGAAATTATTCGATCAGATAATAAAATGTGAGCAATAAGAATGGAATATTACGTGTATATATATATTTATATATACTTCTTTGGAATAATTCTTAATCAATATTAAAAATCAATATTTCGCAATACTTATATTTAAAACTTATCATCTTATCAAGTAAATGGCAAATGAGAAAATCAAACTCATTCAAATTATTCACCAATTTCCCTCAAAATAATCATATCGTCGTAAAAAAACATTTTTGAAGATCCCAAAAACGATTTCAATCGGCGAGAAATGCGTCGAAAGAGGAAAGAAAGAATTTCCTTTCAAGGATTCGACTCTCGCAGAAAATCGACTGTGATACAGTGGAAGCCGGTTTCCTCGAATCCCTTTTTAAATCCATCGGTCTAGGTTTGTTTGGACGCGTTCGGTCACCCCCTTCCTCGCCCTCTCCTCTTGGACCGAAAGACGCAAGGAGACGACGCCACGTGGACGCAGAGATGGATCAGGGCATTATAGGAATTGGATTTAAAAGTGCTACACCTCCGATGACAACTGCGGAACGAAAACATTTGTCGTTCGAGAGCGAGCGAGGATTTGTTTGTGCTTGCTTGCTCCGCGCGCGGATTGCGCCGCGCAACTGTAGACTGTAAAAATAGAAGGATTCGGGATACAGAAATATACACGTGTGTACACCGTATGCGTATTACCGTATGGACGACATGGTACGTGATACGTGAAAAATTCGAAGATTGTTTGCTCGATCGAAATACGATTGCTTTTTGTTCCCATCGTTTCTTTGCCTCGTTCAATTGTTATTTCTGCTGTATCAAAACTCGCGTCAAAGCTGGCAAAGGAAAGGATATTTCACGCTCGGTGAACGATGATTCTGTCGGCGTAAATACAGCGTGAATAAAAAATTCGTCATTGCGAATATAGGTGAACAAATTCATCATCGAGAATACAGAATACAATTAATAGCACTTATAAAATTCCTCGATTCAATCCTCCGTATCTATCTAAATAATTCACCCTCCCCCCCCTTGCAAATTTATACGGCATAACACGGCATATACTTTAGTATCTTTCCGCGACACTCTTTCCATAAATCCAGCCGAGCAATTCGTATTATTTCTAGTAAAGGAACTTGGAATTCATTGCTAACGAAATCTACTACTTGGTTGCCAGACGACGAGAGACGCGAGGATGAAGGAGGGAGGGGTGGCGAGTAATCGTCAAAAGGGAAACGGCGGTAGGTGGAAAGGAAGGCAGAAGCTTGAGAAAAGCGACACAGAGATAATTTACCAAGAGAAAAATATCACATTGTGTTTTGCGCGGGGGTGTATTATTATATCCAAGCCGGTATTATCCGCCGAGATGAGGACGGAGGCGAGTGGAGGAACTGATACAGAAGGATGTAGTCGAGGAGGGGGGAGAAGGGGTGGTTGGAAAGAGAAGGTGGAAAAGAAACGGAGAAAGAACCGTTGGCTTTGTGCTGTGCACAATAATCGAGAGAGAACACTCCGCCGCCTGTGACTCTTCCTCCCTGCCGTTGATCATTTCTTCCTCGTTGCCGGGATATATCCTTCCAATCCTGCCTTCGAACCCTCTCTCTCTCTCCCCCTCGCCGTCGTTGCAACTCGAAGAGTCGGAGACGCACGCCCTCCTAGGAGAGCAACGACGATCGAGTGAAGAAGTAATTTATGCCCGGAGAAGATATTAGAGAGATGTTGGGCGCACCGAGCCTTTTGTCGTTTGATACGCGTCTTAGAATTTTTAGATAGCTCCTGATGAGTGAACGTGGATTCCTTTTTTTCTTTTTTTTTGGGAAAGTAATTCTCGATTACATCTTGGTTATACTTTCTGGCTCGAAATAGTTGGTATATGTCTCTTGGATTAAAATAATTATAAAGGAGGAATAGTGCTTTTCCTTGCTTTCGTAAGTTTTTTTTTAATAAATGTGTTTATAAATTTTCTTTTTTCTTGAAATATGTGCATGCCTGGACGAACAATTTCTATTGTATGAATAAGAGAAATTAGAACGTTACCGAAAAATTATATATTTATCGATTAATCGTGTAATCGCGGTTCAATTCGATACGAAAAGTATAGAAATGTGTCTCTCAGCTAATATCGAAACGCATGATTTAACAATCGAACACCTCCCCTCCCCAAAAATTTCTCGTTTCTCCCATTAAAATACGGAGAAAGAATAAAAATAAACAAATAAATAAATACTGGAACTCGGAGGATACAGAGAAAACACAATCTGCGCGATATTTTTATTTCTCCCGCCGATACTTCGTATCACCGGTTCAAGCGGTGAAATATTTGCTGCACACAAACGCGCACGGTCCATCTCTCGAAATATAATAGAAGGCCGGAGCAATTGCGGATCGAACGATAGCCCGGCGAAAAAAATCAGAAATAGGAGGTGTGGGTCGATGGGGAACGATGATGTCGCGGATCCTACGCGGGGAAACGAGTATCGCGAATGGATTATTGAAGCGAAACCGAGGGAGGGGAGGGGATCGAGGGAGTGGAACATCAGAATAAACGTAACAGCAGACGAAGCATCGTTACAGCATCGTTATATTAAAACATAGCAATAAGTAAGGCTCCCTCCCGTCTGTTCTCCTGCCTTCGATGTCAAGCCCCACCCCTCGAACCACCCTCTTGTCCCGTGTGCTCGTGGGATTTTTTTTTTCATTTCTTGGGATGAAGACGGGACGCTCTTGGTAGAACGTTCGCTCGTGGAACAAAAGAAGATACGAAATATTCTAAATTCTTCTTCGACTCAACTCGACGACCGATGTAGGAACACTGAATTTCGTGAGATTATAAATATTGTATATATCGTGTTTCGATTGTTATTAATTGGAAGTTTTGGGTCGAAAGCGTTATACATTTGCTCGAGGGAAGGAAATGAATTAGAACAGAATTCAAACACTTTTGCGTACCAAATATACAAAGTATTGTAAAATTGAGATTTTCTTTTTATCATAAAATTATTACGCAAGTATATAATTTCTCATTAAATAACGATTTTTTAAGTTTAAGTATCTTGATTAAAAATTAATAAATTATCTCTATGATCCTAGTTATACGATAAAAAAATATCTAAATTTAATATAGCATAATAAATTATATTCTAAAAAGTTGAATTAACGACTTACTAAGAAACGATCAATTTACAGCAGAGACACAATTTTCATATTTCAAGAATAAAGAATAATTCGCAAATCTTAACATTTTTTTCTCTCCTCTCAGAATCACGAGAATATCTCATTAAGAATAACTGTACGCGTATCCGCAAAGAGTGAGAACATAATTTTCCCTCCTCTTCTTTTTTTTTTTCCTTCTTCTCCTCTTTAAATATAGTGTACGCAGTTCAAATATAACGATTTTCCCGCGACCGTGTTTGCGAAAAGGAACTCTCCAATTTGCGCGAAACTCGTCCTCTCCTCGTTACCTCATCTAGTCTTTTTATCGCGCTTTTAAAAAATTTACTCAAAACTTTCGTATCGAAGGAGTGAGAGGAGAGGGGAAAAAAAAAAAAAAAAAAAAAACGGTCCACCGTCTACCGGTGTCGCATTTCTCGCTCCAATAAATATTTCTACATGAATTCCACCCCCCCTCGCGCGTGAAAAAAATCGCGTTACTTTGTCACCAGTTTATCAGGCAACTTATTCCATGACGTTCCGTAGTATGATTCGTTTTATCATTTCACAAAACAAAATTTAAACGCGTAATTTATATACTCGTCGCGCGAGCAAAGAGACAAATTTAGAGATATTCGCGTGTATCGAACGATGTGAACGATTTTCGAAAGGAATTCGCGCAAAAAACTTTTCCTCGTTCATTTGTGCGAGTTCATTCGATTTGCTTTCTTTCCTTTTTTTTTTTTTTTTTTTTTTAACAAACCGAGTTCTACTGCTCATCTGAACTCATCAAAATAGTTTTGGAATAAATAGAAACTACGTTAATTAAATGCAAAATTGTTTTTTTAATGATTATCCCGTGATGAAACGAAAGCAAAAACTTTCTTGGAAAGTTGCAAATTTGTAGTAATGTTTAATATTGAAGTTCCCTAACCCCTAAATTAAAAGTGTTATGAAAAAGTCTCTAATTATATTTTTTCATCAATAAAGTTTAACATTAACCTCGTCAGAATCATCTGTATATTTCTAGTATGTGATTGCAAAAACTTGTTATTTCTATCGTAACAATATGCAAAATTCGTTATAAAAATAATCGTAATATTTTAAAAAATACACCTTAAACGATTATTCCTCTCAACCAAACACCACTCTATTTTCTCATTCCGTATTCTCCTTTATAACGTAAATAAAATTGAAATTTCTTTTTTTATTTATTTTACATCGAATCGATTTGATATTCTCGCGTATATTTATACTTATATATCGTCAAAAATAGTAACTACTATAACTCAATAAGTATTTCCAAAAATAAATCTGAGATTCATAATTTTGACAATTATTACGAATATCGAATATCACATGATAATCGAACAACTAATAAAAAAAATGGCATAAACCGTAAACCAATTTATCCCTTAACACATTTTTTTCAGAAAGAAGGAAAAGTTTGGAAATTTATGGGGAAAAATTCGCGACAAAGTGCGCGAATGATCCGCGAAGAAAAGAGGAAGAAAGGAAGGCGAGATTCGGTAGGAAATGAGGACGGTTGAATGGCACGGTGAAACCTGTTAACTCAGGTCAGGGACTAATTACTTGATTACGTAATTGCCTTCCCTCTCCGACAATCACCCTCCCACAGCCCGTCGTGGCTGGTAAACCCCCCGCTGATTCACCCCTGGCTGCGTGATCCTCACCCTGAACATCTTCCTGCGAGGAAAGAACCCTTTTAACTCGAATTAATTCCTTCGACCACGAATTCTTAAACGTCCATTAACCTGCGCACGGCTATCTTATCGATCGAATCGGCGAGATATTAACGGAAGAGAAGATGAAAAATCGAAAATATCGAATTACAGGAGAGAAGGTGAAAATAAGGAAGAGACTAAGGTAGACAAAGATGCGTAAAATATGTTGGAGGCAAAATGAAATATTGAATGTTATATCTGATCAAAAATTTATGATCCGAAAAATTAATGAGAAATTGTTAAAATCTGTTCACCTCAACAACTCGGAAATCGAGAAGGAGCATTTCGAATTTCACGCCATCAATTTCGGTAAGAACAACAGAATGGAGGAAAGACATGACATAAAGCAGCGAGAAACAAAGCTTGCACCAAGGCAAGAAAAAGAAGAAGAGCGTGAGAAAGTGGTTAAATTACGTCTGTACAAAAAAAAAAAAAAGAAGTAAAAGAAGAAGAAAAAGAATAAATAGTTTGAATCGACTTCTTCTTCCTTTCTCTCTTTGCCTCGTTCGCATATCGCACAAACGATAGCTTGAGAAATTAATATTTATACCTATAACCTATTTTCTACTCGATTTATAGAAGAAAAATCAACATATTTTCTTTCTCTTATTCGCATAGACGATAATCCATGCAAGGGATAGTATTTATACATAATTTTCAATTTTCTAGCTTTTAGATCATAGCTTGTATAAGAAATATTTTATTCATACAAAAAAGAAAAAGAAGAATTCATTTTGTGTTTCGTAAGAAATATATATTTATACACGACAAATTCGTCGTAACGATAAACGTAGAAAAAGGAGAATAGGAAAAGAAACGATCCGAATCGGCGAGCCAAAACCCTTGTTCTCTCGTTTCTTCCTCCTTCTGCCATACTCTCTCGTCGCATAGACGGTAGGCCACGTAAGAGGGAGTATTTATACATAACCAACTTTCTACGGGGTTTGTCGTAGCGGTGGCACCAGCACCACGAGAGGAGGGGAATTCCGAGGGTGCTATGGGGGTGTGTTGCTCTATCTAACGTCGCTCATGGAGCTCGTTAGCGTTGCCCGTGGCAACACCCTTACTTCGCAGACCCGCACCCCCAACCACCAAACCACCCCTCGTCTTGCAACTGGCCTATGGGGTGGGGTAAAAGAAGAGGAGAAAAAAAAGAGGGCGCATGCGTGCTCGTTTCACCATTCGCCATCGCGTCATGTGTGCGCGATTCTGTGTGCGAATAAGGGAGGAGAGGGAGGGAGGGAGAGAGGGAGAGAGAGAGAGAGAGAGAGAGGTACGGCACAAAGAAAAATTCGGGGGTGTCTAGAGAAGAGAAGAAGGATTGAAAACGGCCGAAACGATTGTTTAACGAGCCCCTTCGGGCTGAACATTTCCTCAGACTTGGTCGTCGCTTCGTTTCTCGTTAAACGCGTAAGACATCCCCGAACAATGTTTCGTGAGCTTGCGGGATAATGAATCGTTTAGCATGCTATACAATGGATCGTGAATGATGAGATACAATTTTGAAAGAAAAAAATTTGATTCTTTCGTATTACTTGTAATTATCCAATTCGAAAGTTGTGGTACGATTTTTATTATCTTGTTTTTTACACTTTCGAGAATTAATAAAAATCCTTTTAGACTTGGAAGGTGAGAAATTTCGTCTCGAATGATCGCTTCAAAAATGTGTCGAATCGTGATGGAAAATTGTAAATTGACTCGAATCGTTGAAGCCGAAGATCAAAGACATCGAACGAAGAGACATGTCCTTCTGTCAGAAAGCGAACGTTCCTCGCGTTTCCTTATCCCCTACCATAAATTAAGTCTCGACTTAACGATCTGCTAAGAAAGTATTTCGCGCGTTTCAATTCGAAGGGATCCTTTTTTTCCATGTCCACGCCGATTCGAGCAACGTTCGGGGCAAAGTTCGAGACGAGTGGCGAACATTGGAATTAATAACAAAGTAATTCTTTATTACTGGCGAACGATAAGACCGGTGGTATTAATGGCATTCGGTGCTCCTGCACCGCGGTGGATTTCATTAAAAAGCGGCCAAGCGGGCGGAGAGAGAAATCGAGGAGAACGAAGGGCGGAGAAATGGGATGAAACTGCGAATGATAAGGACAGATAGATAGGTGGAAAGACGTTGGAGAAAGGATGGAGCGAAACGAGAGAAAGTAAATGAGAATATGAGGAGGGAGAAAGAAAAAAATGGAGGAATAAAAACGGAAAAGAGACGGAGGAGAGAGAGAGAGAGAGAGAGAGAGAGAGAGAGAGAGAGAGAGTGGAGGCCAAGGGAACCGCTGCGTAAGCCCAGGCCAGATCCGCTTAGGGGATGTAATTAAAATCGGAAAAATGTGTTTAATGAATATTCATTTGTGCCTCGATCTGCTGATATTAAACGGGCTTGGCCCGACTCGCTTCGAATATTGCCATCCGCCCCTGTGCCGACGGCACGCGGCCGATTAAAAGAAAGACGAAAAACGAGAGAGGAGGGGGGGAGGGGGGGTGAAGGAGAAGAGAAAGAGGAGGCGGTGGAAGTCGGTAGGCGGCTGCGGCGAAACCAACTGGTCATTCCTTCCTTTTCTTTCTCTTCTTCTTCTTCCTTCTTCCTCTTCTCTCTTTCTTTTTTCATTTCCTTTCTATTTTTTTCTACTCCCTTCTTTCTTTCATTCTTTCTCTTCCTTTTTTTTCTTTTTTTTTTTTTTCCCTTTTTTTTTTCTACCTCTTCCCTTTTTTTCCACGAGTATTTTATCGCGGTCCACGATATTTTTGCGCGGTCTAAAAAAATCTATCGGGTAGCCGGGGAAATATGGCACACGCCACCGCCGGATGCAACGCGATAAAAATTCACGAAGCTTGAAAAACGAGGCTCGCGCGCGATTTCGCGCGTTTATGCTCGTGGATAACTGCGTTATCTCGCGTTTTGCGAGATTTATGCCCCGGGAGGGATATCAAAATAATTGGATACCGCGAGAATTTGTTATCTATAAACAGCCCTTGAACGTTTTCATTCCTCCTCCCTTCTCCCCCCCCTTCTCTCTCTCTCTCTCTCTCTCTCTCTCTCTCTCTCTCTCTCTCTCTCTGATAATACCGAGGATCATTTTTTCCGTCGTGTAATTTATTTTTACAAGTCGAATTGATTCCTCGGCCACATTTTCGAGGCTGAAAAATCGACGATATAAATCGGATTGCGAAATTGCGAAATTCGCGATAATACGAAGATTTAATCGATACCTGGTTAAATATCGTTCCGTTCAATTATCGAACGGGAGGAAAGAGAAACAGCGATGATTCTGTAAATAATTGGAATTTCCGGCGAGATACATAGGATCTCGTGATTTAGGGATTGAAGATTCGAAAGTTCGATCTCGCGAAAATCTCATTTCTCAGATTTTAATATTCGCTGCTCTCCCAAGTAACCCCCGGACCGGGAGACAAAGAGAAGTTGTTTCTTTGATCTTCCCGCCGATGCGCAACTGAACATTCGACGGAGTAAGCTTTGAGCCGACTTTGAGATTCCAATCATATCCCAGACTCCTCGATATATATATATATATACATATAGTATTGGAATTATATACGAAAATACCTTACATCTATCGAACACTCGCAATATCATTTTTAACGATGTTAAAAATCTCGAAATAAGACGACTAATTTTTTGCTTATCGCAAATATCGAAAGGAAAGACACTCGAGAGAAAAAATTAAATTCGATAAAAAAGAAAATAGAGATTCTTCGATTCTTTTATTACATTTCATTCTTATTTCATTCTTCGAATTTCATATCAGAAAAAAAAAAAAAAAAAAAAAGAAAAGACATTCAAGAGCTTTGAAAGAGCTTTTCCTAGAGAAAAATTGTCTCTAATCTTTTTAAAGGCGAGAAAAAGATATTATGCGAGAAGAAGGTCTCACGTACAGATCACCCACAGGTTCCCTTCTTGCGTTGTTGCCCTTCCTATTCGTCGTTTCATTTTAGGGGAGATGCGATTTCGAGCGCATAAATCGCCAGCAGCCAGGAACAGAAAACATCCTCGGCCACCTTCTCTTCTTTATCGTGCTCCTCTTCGCCGCCCGCGCTTCTTCGTCTTCTTCGAGGGTTCTGCCTACCCTTGCCCCGCTTTTTCTTGCCCAGAGGGTGCTAGAGGTGGGCGAAACTTTCGAACGAATTTGCATGTCGCTCTCCTAACGATTTCCTTCTTTCCGAGGAGAGAACTCGGGCTTCATCTCGTTCATCGATAAAAGAAATGACGTTGAATAAGGTATCCCCCGTCCCCTATTTCTCTGCGAGATATTCGCGATAACGTGACGGGATTCGCCCCCAAATATATATTTTCGGGAGGGCTCATCTTGATACGAAGATTGGTCCTCTCTTCCTCCGGCCAGGCCACGAGCTACAACGATACTATTTAACGAGGATGCGAAGGTGCAATCTCTTGAATATTCACGAGCGAGAGAGAGAGAGAGAGAGATGAAACGAAATAATGAAATATCTGCCAATTTTTAAAAATATATATCATATAAAAAATGTTAAAATAATGAGAAAGGATAAAAGATATATAAAACCTTTATATTTTATGGGATCGTATCGAAGAGTTATTGTTATTGTTTGCAACAAACGTTGAAAGATATATTTAGCAATAGCATTTAATTAATTATGATTGTGATTATCAGATTGTCTTTAATTTTTAATCGATTCACTAAATAAGCAATTCTACTGACTCGGATGGATCAAAATTTATTAAATCATCTTGTTGCACACCATTATCGATGCATCTTCTCTGATGAAGTAAATTTCAAAACTCTGAACGGTAACTACACTTCACTTACGTTTCCCTCTTAAAACTCATTAAATTTTTCTCAACAATCCTACGATCAAATCAAATGAAACACGACAGCGTTAAACAACAACAGCAACTGTAACCAACCACGGTTAAACCGCATCGACGATTCTCACAGCTTGTTGACGGAGGGAGTCACAGTATAGATACCATTTGCGTTTCCTCTTTTTCTTTTTTCCTTTTCCTTTTTTCTTTTTTTTATTCTCCCTCTTCCTTTCGACCGACAGCCCCTCTGGATCCCCTCTAGGTGCGTTTATCTTCCATACCCTATTGATCCGTAAGTGATGGTGCTCCGGAAGGTGGAGGGTGTCCCCTGACGGGGGTGGATTGGTTCCAGGGCTGGGTAAGGGCGGTAGGTGGTTTTCACCGTGAAGGGAACGAGGAGGTCGGACTCGTACGATTAGATCGGGAAAAGAGAGAGGGGGGAGGAGAGGAGGAAGATGAGATAAAGAGAGAGAGAGAGGGGGAGAGAGAGTTGTCTCTAAAAAACGGGCTCGCGGAATGAAATAATAATATTAAGATGGATAGGGGCGAGGGTGCAAGGTTCTTCTGTAGGTGACGAGGAAAGGAGAGGGCGAGGGGGGGATGGGTGACAGAGGCTGACAGTGACGCAAGAAGCTTTTTCATCATTTTCAAACCGCCCAGGTCTAACCTCACCCTTGAAACGGTCCCAAGCAAATCCATACGCGGCTCTGCTTTCTCTCTTTTCCCTCCCTCTCCTTCCTTCCTTTCCTTTCCTCCCCTTCTTTCTCTCGAGACGCGCTCCCTATATCGCGAGGGATGAAAGCCCGGCTAACCAGGTAGACTCGTTCCACCCCGCGTAAACTCGCGTGTTTAATATCGACGTTGTTTTTTACGCGACCCTGCCAACGTTTTCCATCCGTGGAACGCGAATACAATAAAAATATCACTCGAACGATTCAATTGTTTTTTTCTCCCTCTTTCTCTTTCTTTTTCTTTCGTCGTTCGTTAATGAATGAAATACGAAACGGAAGGAATCGATCTCGAATTTTAATATAAGATAGAAATATCTTTTTGTTGGTTATTTTTTGTTCTCGTTTTATAAATCTTATTTTTCCGTTTTATAAATTGCAATGGTGATAATATCCTACTGGATGTTTTTTTTTTTTTTTTAAATACGGTATTTTTGTGCGAAATGAAATCATATCATATTAAAATGTTCTCTACTTGAGGATACCAACTTGTTTTCCATACACGAATAACAAAAATATTAATCGAACAATTCGATCGATGATTACCTTTTTTTTTTTATCGTTGATAAAACGAATTTTGATATCGATGAGAATATTTGTGATTATCCTTCGATTTTTTTCTACTCCCTCTAAATTGTAACGATAATAATATCATATTGTGTTAATTACATTTGAAATACAACATTTTTATCGCGCATGAAACGAGACACCACGTTCGAAATGTTCTCTGCTTAAGGACACAAACTTCTTGAAGCGTCTGACCACCCTCCACAGCCCTGCGCCCTACAAACAGGGGTGGAGATGACGAGGTGCCCCAATGCTCCAGATCCCCATAACATGGCCATCGACGCAACAGCGGCCATCTTTGCAAATAACAAACACGTCGAACATTTCTCAATCTAAATGATCGATAAACACGTCGTTTTATAAATTAACTTTGACTCTTTTCCTTTTCCTTTTCCCTTTTTTTTTCTTCTCTACTTCACGTATTATTGTTAAATATCATTAAAATTCTCTCGAATTTACATTTTATATACGTTAGAAAAATGTATCACACTCGATGAAGAAGATGTGTATTCTTTATTTTCACGACGATTAAGAGGGAGAACAGGTTTACCGAACGCGAGTTGCTCGAAAACTGGTCGCTCGAGGCCCAACCTCGTGGAACCATTGGACCAGACTCGTGCAAATCTAACGAGAGGGGGTAAGATCATTCCGGTTCTCGATTCTCAAGATCCCACGAATCTTGATTCCTTTCCGGCCCTTGTGTCCTTGTATGGACCACGTGGAGTCGCGCAAAAACTCCTTTGTGAACACTGGACTAAAACCTACGACTCGGTAAAAGGAAAAAAAGAAAGAAAAAAACTCCATATTCATCCCTCGCCTCCCACCATTCACTTTTACCCTTGCAATCTTACTTTATTTAAACAATGAAAAGGAAATCTTCGTGTCGAAGATTTTTTAGAAAAATATTCTTCCTTTATTACGATCTTCTTGGAACTTCCACTATTCTATTTTTCGAAAATTCATCGATTCGTTTGCAAAATAATTTTTATACGCTCGGAAAGAATCAAATTTCTTTCAATGGAAAAATCATCGAAATCATCTGATTATTCTATTTGTCACGCGATCCTGAAACAATAATCTCATTTATATCGAAGAAAATACGAAAAAACTTTAGATCAATCTACGTTTCAACAACTCGAAACAGCATCATCTTCGATTTCACATTTATTCCCACAAACCGTCCATCCATATCATTTCTCGATCCCCTTTCGACTTATTAATTAGACCCTTCATTTCCGATTAATTCTCACAGGAAGTTCACTCGGACAATTCGTTGCATGACTCGCGAAACAAGTTCAAAGCTTCCGTTTCGTAGGATCGCGAACGTTATCTGGCCGAGAGGATCGCGTGTAAAGGGACAAAAGGAGCGCGAGGCGAAGAAACGGGCGGAAACGCTTCTCGAATACGCGGCGGATGACTGAAAGTATTGGAGCAGGTTTGAAAGCGTGAAGGGCCCCCACCGGGCCCCTCTCCCCACCTCCTCGAAGCGCTAGGACGCGAGGGCTCTTCGGATCCATGCCCAGTTTTTATCGCGCCGCTTTGTTCTAGTCCCACGGCGCGACCCTTTGCGCATACATCGCATCACAATGTGTCGTTTTTTCTTGTTCCGGGCCCGGCTCGCGTAATGGGCCCTTTGCCACGGCCACCTTCAGGCCCTCCTTCTTTTCCAGGGACGTGATTCGAGGGAGCATCTGCTCCGTTCCTTTCGATTCTTCGCATCGCGATTTCAACGAGACCAAGTGTATTCGAGATATTAATCGTTGTTGGTTTTAGGTAACTCTTTTTTTGAGTGATTGGGGTATGATAAAATTTTAGTCGAGTGGATGGAATTGAATAAGTTTGTTAAGAAATTGTTTTGATTTTGAGAATGTTGAGAATTTAGTTGGTGATGTATAACGATTATTAAAGAGGAATGTCTATATCATTTATTTTATTTCAATTTGTTCGTTTAGTATTGGTTCGAAAAACAATGACGTAAAAATTTATGAGAAATTGATTTGATTAATCGAATGTATTATTTGTGAGCTAATTTCAAAAATATTTGTGTAATTTCTAAATTAATATAAACAATGTTATAACTATTCGCACTGAATATTGTTATTTTATTTATTAATTATTTATAATTTATATTTAATCTATCAAATTAAAAACCAAAGTCCACGTATCTATAATATTTTCATCGAAATTATCAAATTGTAAATTGGATGAAAACCTTGTCATAAAGCCTCGATTAACCGAAAATCAGCTACGTCCCTGAATACTCTTTATTACATTTGCATACCCGTGCCTGAGAATCTAGACCCATCCACGAAAGAAGAACGGAAGACGTGCCCCTTCGTACAAATTATACTAGTTCCCCTTCCTCTACTTTCTCGTTATTTTTCTTCCTCTCTTTTTTTCCTTTTCTCTTTTCTTTTTTTTTTTTTTTTTCCATGACTCACACGGATACGAGCATCGTTTTTCATATGCGGGCCGGTTAATTCGTGCGAGATCACGTCGCCATCCGATGATCTACTATATATCGAATAAACGTTCAAACACGAGGGTGGAAGACGCGTTATGGAATATCTTGAATAGCCTCTGCTCCATATTTTTTTTTTTTTTTTAATACTTGAATGACACGAGTTTTAAATTTTTCTTTTCGATTGAATGTAAACGTACGATTGAACGACGTTTGATATTACAGAATATCAATTGTGTATGATAAAATTAAAATTGTGATTCAATCAATTTAGACTATTCGATAAGTCTCAATTATTTAATAAATTATTCAATTATACAGGGAAATGTATTGTAAGCGATGAAACTAATGTGGAAAAGTCAATAAAATACATCTTCATTGTCGATTGAATATTTAATACCTATAATTCTTTAATTAATATTTTTAATACATAATACACGAGGCAAGAGGAATCTTTCGAAGCTGTAATAAAAAATAATCCACTGATAAAAATTATAATTCAAGTATATTTATTTATCGGACACCGAAGCAAGTAAGCAAAAGAAAAAAAAAAAAAAGAATCGTTTTGCATAATATCTGACTTACAAAGCGGGATATTTACGATGAAAGTCTCGTACAGGTGATGCAATTCAGGGAACACGTTACGTCGACGTAACGTCGTTAACTTAATAATTGACCGTAACTACTCGCCTCGGCCGCGAAAATTCCGAGAGAGGCAGGCTTGAATGAAAAGAAAAAGAAGGAAAGAAAGGAAAAAAGAGAGAGAGAGAGAGAACAAAGGGAAAAAAAAAGAAGAGAAGGAACTATTAACCGATGGTCAGCCGTTTTTAGGAACTTACGTTTTTCCCCAGAGGCGGTGCGGCGGGATATTTAGCATATTAAAGAAACCACCCGCGGGGCGGTCGGTTCCGTGGAGTATTCATTTAAAAACGAGTTCGAGGATGCAGCTTTCGAGCGGCGCGCGCAAAAAAAGTAAGTTAATTGGCCGAGTCGAATCGATGAGATGTTAATAAGCGCTCGATTCCGTGATGGCTAAAATTCCATCCCCGAAGGTGGAGTGGCGACAATGAGTCGAGGAAAAGGCGAAATCGTTCGCGGGACGAGATTGTGTCGCGACCCTCCTCCTTCTTCCCAAAAAAAAAAGAAAAGGGATAAAGGAAGAAGAAGTTAGTGGCCCCAACTCCACCCCTTTCGTCCACTCGCGATCGTCCTCGATAATTGCATTAATTTATTCCCGATCCGGCGCAGAAATTCCAGATCCTTGGGGCTAATTACGTTATTAAACGCGCCTTCCTCCTTCCTCCTCCCAGGATTACGAGTCTCTCGATAAAATTCCTCTGGGAGAGGAGGAGGAGGAGGACCAACCACCTCCTCCCTTTCCTCTTTCGACTGGTTGGTTCATCGACTTCGTTCCTTCTTGCCACTGTTAAATTGCAATTTATACGAGTCGCGGCCGCGCGTAAATGCACGTGGAGGGAAGGGCGGAGGGGAGTGAAGAGTTCTTAAAAAATTATTACCACCGACTCCCCGACGGTATTCAACCGCGATCGATCGACGATGGGGACGAGTGACAAAGGGAAAGTTCGTTAAAGTTCGTTCCAACAAATTGTCGATCGTGCTCGTGCAATTAAGACACCGTCGAGAGTTTTATATATATATTCGCTTCGATTTTTCGTCGAGAATTCCGCTCCACACATCCGTGTGAGAGACCTTTTCACATCCTTCCCCCCTTTGGAGGCTCGATCCATTTTCGTTTCCTTCGAGAATCCATAGGAATATAGGCTAAGACAGCTGATGCACGGATGCGATATCATTTACATAAAAGGCCCTGATTTAAGGCACCGCCTCGGGATGAGAATGTTGGTGTACGTCGTGAAGACAGGCAGGCACGGTTGTGCCGCATGAAATTTATAATTAGCAGGGGCTGGCTGTATGCAAATTATCCTGACAATAACAGCGACCATGTATCCTTGCAATGTATCGTGTTACTCGTATCTCTCTTTCTTGTGTCGTTGAATATAATCGGCCGTGCAAATGTTCGCGGTTCAGAAGAAGAGATAATCTCTCTGTCATCGATATCTTGTAACGTTTATTGATTAGGCTCGTGAGAATTGTTTTGCTCAATGTTCGATTCTAGTGTGATAGAAGATCTGGAGAGAGAATTAATCGAGAGAAAGATTGTTCGTGTTTCGAATTGTTCATCGATAGGATGTTTTTATATATTTTTGTACATTATTTAAATTTCTTATGTAAAAATTATTTATTAGCCAGATAAAAGAATTGTACAAGGAGATTGCATTATAGAAAATCAATCAATCATTTGTTATCCTAAAATATAAAACTTGTGTTCGGGGATAATCAACATCCTATTGTATTTTCTTATCACTTTCGCTCTCTTTCTTTCTTCTTCAATATTAATTTCTGTATTCCGTAGTTAAATTATCAATGAATGCTCTTAGAGGAGAAGGGTTTGATCCGATTTCCCTCGAGCGAAATTTCATGCAAATAAACATGCTAGTTACGTTCTAGCTCGTCGATGAAAAGAAACGAAACACGAAAATAAATCTTTAATACCGTCCGCATTCAATTATTGGATCGGAAGAAGGAACCAGGGGCGATGGAAGAACCGAGAAGAGAGAGAGGGAAGGAAAAAAAACAAGAAGAAAGGCGCACACGTCAAAATGAAAACCTGGGCCTTTCGAATTTCTAATGAAGTGTGTGAACTTCAACCCGTTTCCTAGGCGTAACCTAATTAAATCGTTGAACGTGTATGCAAATTTTCGCGCAGCGGGACACGCAGAGAGACCAGCCTCCCTTTTCTTCCTCTCTCACCCTCTTCCTCCTCGTGCACGGGGACCGAACGTTTCGTACGACGATTTTGCGCGACACGTATTCTCAGTCAATGTCGAATCGACCGTTAATTAATTAATTTCACGCGGAGGGATCCAAGGGTGGTTACCCGTTACATAAGATTCAAATTTTCAATGGTAACCGTGACTAGTAAGAGAGCGAATTTCGGCTAATTAATTCTCGTTTCAATGATGAATGATTTATTTTTCTCTTTCCTTCGTTCATTGCCTTCGTTTCGAGAACAATATTATTATTATTAATTTTTCAAATATTTTGAAAAATTTCTCTTATTTAGTAATAGTGAAAGTGTAATATAGTAGTTATATAATGATAGTAATTTGGCAATATTTTCAATTTAATCGATTTAAAATCCTTGAGGATGAGGATTGAATTATTTTATTTTATGTAAATTTGATTAAACAACACATCGAAATTGTGTTATGTTCTTAACACATCTGTGTTAACACATATTTCAATTATTAGAAAAAAAAAAAAAAAAAGAAGATATAGAAAAACGATATAGGAACCTGTGTCGATCGTTTGATGAATGATTTCTTTAACACGGTACATCAAAGTGCAACCTGCGTGTCCCACAATGTAGCTGAATGCACCGTGTACCGACAATGGTGTATCGATGGTTCGATGGGGATGAATATCTATTGATTGGCAAAGCTACCCCTCGGAATCGCCTCGATATATGGGCGTATACCTGCCGCAACCCCAAATATGTTGGTGCTACCTGCGAGTATGCAGCAAATTGTCCTGTTTTCAGGGCCACGTGCCACGAGTCAGGTACATCCACGCATCGTTGTCCTTTTCAATTTTCACAGTCGATACGGATAATCAGCATTAAAATCTTTAGAAAAATTAACTCAACCGACGAGCAAGTGTGAATGATATCGTCGAGAGAAATTATTAATATTCAACTACTGTGAAATGTATAAAAGAAAAAATAAAAATTAAATTCTTTATTAAATATTTGCATTAATATTGTGTCTTTACATCATAAAAAAAGTATTGTTAATAAATGATAAGATATTGTTAATAAATAATAAATATTATTATATTATATTAATAAATATTGTTAATAAGTGATAAGAAAGAATCTCGTCCACCAGAGTGTGTAAAAAAAATTTATTCTCAAAAGGTTTAAAAGTGTCAAGAAGGGGAAAATAGAATGACGGTAATTTAGAACGTTATAACGACTTAAATGAATGGTATGAAGATCGCATTTCCGAATTGTTGATCGTAAATTATAGAGTGATTTGTTATTCACCACGATCTCGAGAGAATTCGAGAATGGTTTCTCGCGTTTGGGATGGCGATAATTATCTTATATTCTATCGGGATCACTGTGATTAGTATAATAAAGATGATAGTAGAAAATTGGTAAGGGGAATAATCTACTCAAATATCTCATTAAATTTGGGAAGATGATCTACAACCCGGAGGTTAACTCGGAAATGATCGTATGTATCAGAAATCGCGTTATTAATCCAAAAAGTCAAGCAATAATTCGAGGAGATTATACATTCACGCTTCCCTACCTATTATTCCCTACGTATTATCAAGATCGTTTTAAATAATTAGACATTTTCAATGAACTCGCCACCTATTATTATAAAATTTTCCATATCTCTCTATTATCATTCTCAAATAATAAAATTCTCATAAATAAAAATTGTAAATTCTTTAAATAGAATTATCGATATGCATATACTTCTTTGAAATTAAACAATTTCTAAAATTTTTTACCTTTTTTCACGAAATTCTCGAATATCCTTTCGTATACTTTCATACATATCTTTTGTCTGCATTTTCAATGAGAACACGCATACGCGTATTATAATTACAAAGCAAAGTTTTGAATATAACGGACACGTGTTTTAAATATCGACGCGATGAGCTTTTACCTCCGATCACACGCATGATCGCAGCTAGATCCACATCCATTAAAAATTGGTAACTCGATATCGGGGGTTATTGTCCTAACGTTCTCGACGCACATGCCTAGAAAGTTTGCTCGGTTATGCAAGAGGCCCGAAGAAAGCGATACATTTATTATGCATATCTAAACAATATCCTGGACGGGTTTCCTCGTGAACGGTGTTTGTTCATGCGCACAATTTCGTATCGCGTTCAATCTTCCATCCCGGAACATGAAAAGTTCTACTTAACGTGCCTTCCTCTATATTTTCTCAGGCAAATGTTATTTGCGCTTATACCTATTCACATCGTGGAATAATAATTCTGAGGGATAGACCCTGGATAAAATAATTTAAAAGTTGTCGATAAAAGAAAGATTAATTCGGATTTTCTTTATTTGTTAAAAAATAATAATAATACATTTATTAATATATATAATTGATTTTCTGAAAATATATTAATCTCGCGATATTGAAGCGGTAAGTGAATGTCGCGTTAAAAAGCACGCGTGTAACGAATTTTTTTAACCTAATCTATAATTCATCTTGTTGATCAGATATATTTTATTATCAGAAACAATTTATCATTATATCTTTTATCTAACATGCTCACTGCGTGTCACTGTGCAAATAACGTATTGGTTCTTTAAACGCAACATTACTTGCCCGATCTATTTAACACATCGTACGAGCATTATTTCAAACAATATTTTCAATTTTTTTTCCCGAACGATTAATAATGCAACGCGTTATTATACATGCAAGAATAAATGCGTGCCGATCCGGCTTCGCATTTTTTATATTAATAAAAGATTAACAAGCGCCTAACAACTTCAAATTTTAAATTAAAAACGTTCATTCGAAACCTTTCCAAACCTTAGAATTTTCACATCTCGCATCTGAAATTCGTGCTATCGATTACCGTATAATATCGTACCGTTTCCAAACGTTTGCCAAACCGTAATGGAAAAAGAAGATATCGAGAAAAGGAAAAGGAACGAAGAGGGGGCCCCTCTCCCCCTTCGGGTATATCCGGATACAGCTCCTCTCCTGTCAGTCGTATGTCAACCCTCGTTGTTTTTTTGCCGCGCTCTTAATAATTGATCATCTGATTACGATACATTATACCCTCTTCCCTTTTTTTTTTTTTTTCTCTCTCCACTTTGGTACACGATGGCGGTAAAGAGAGAGAGAGAGAGAGAGAGCATTATTCGTGCATCCGAGGGAAACGGAGTGAGTGAAACAGAAAGAGGGAAACTTTTTTTCTTTGCCGTCGCATGGCCGAGGGACGACCATTTGCATATAGGTCCCCTCCCCCCTCCTCCCCCCCCCCTTATCGACAAATACACCGGGGGCGCCCCTCGTAATGAGGGACCCCCACCACCGTCCCTTCTCCTTTATTTTTTCCAACGTGGACCGCCATTGTCCGTTAACTCATTCGACGTGGACCAGCTTCTGTATCTCCCTCCCTTCCTCCGTTCGTCGTTATCCTCTTCATCTTTTCCACCGACCTTTGTGCCTTTCGTTCACCCCGTGTGTTACGCGGCTCTGCGCTGCGATGTTCCACTGTCGTCGTGTCGATTCGATGATGGGATGGGAACTCGCGTTAAGGAGAGGGGAGGAAAAAGGGAGAGGAAAAAAAAAAGAGAGAAAAAAAAGAAAATAGTGACAGGGAAATAAGAGAACCGGTTACACGTCGAAAAATATGAATCGTAGAGATAGAGGTGGAAGCGTGAAAAACGTTGGAAGGACACTCTTTTAACTGCATCTGCTTTTTCGAGATATGAATGTGGAGGGAAAAAAAAATTAATGAATGTGGAGGGAGATGATACGAACGTTTACGTTTGCAGCGCAATGAGAGCCGATTTAGAACGAGTTTAATTTCAAATGGTACTCTAGTTTGATCGTATGATAATTTAATTTTGCTCTTTTTTTTTTTTTTTCTTTCTTTTATGATGCAAAGATATGTATTAAAGAATTCTATGAAATTGAGATAATATATTGAAAATTGTAGTACAAGCTGAAAGATGAGAGATCCTTCTTTGTTTTTGAGGAAATTATTCGTGAAAATTGTTCAATTAGTTGTTAAATTACATCTTAAAACTTTCTCGAAAACGGAGCCTCTTATCAAAAATTATCGTTCCACACTTTCGAGGAACCGCTCTCCTTCGATTTTCCTATGTAACCTATACGAAAATAAGAAGAACAATGTTCGATTTTTCACGGAAAAAAAAAAAAAAAAAAATGTTAAATTTACAAAATATCAATTACAAATTTCAATCGAAGAATCACATCAAAAAGGTAGACGTTCAATAATAAAATTATTGAATTCCCATCAGTTTTTACCAGGTCACGGAAAGTAAGGGACCGGTTTCATAGCCTGAAGAGGCCGATCGTTACCAACTTCGTTACACAACTGTTAGGATAATCTGCGGCGAGAATCATGAGCCGTGATACACGTATGCGGCGTATGTATAGGTTGTGTCCGGCGTAGGGGTGAGGGCAGGTGTACTTTCCGAGAGAATAATTAATATTCAGCGAGGAAAAAGTGGGCGATGGTCTTCTCTTACGAACAGTTAGCGCGTTAGCAAACGGGGCGTGCTTCTAGACACGCAGCTGGTCCTCTCCGGGGGAAAAGACTTTCGGGGCCCAATTATGTTCGTCGTTGTCGATCGTCCCCGTTATACCACGTAATTGTTTCACGTTTGATCTGCCATACCTGGACGCCCCAGAAATTTCGGGGGACCGATTTTATCTTTCGCACGTTTTCTTCGCGTTCCCGGAACTTTTGAATTTCTTGCCGCGACAATGATCTCTCGCGTGACCATACCAAAAACTTTACGAAATTTTTTTAAATATAAAATAAAAAGTACATGCAATATAATCTTCTATGATACGAGATAAAAATTTAGAGATCTAATTTTAACTTTAAATTTTGTATATATGTATATATATAAAAACTTACACTGTGAAATAAAATTACTTAATTTTATTTTTTTTTAAAAAGAATAAAAAGATAATTCGAATTATAATTGATTAAGAGGAATGCTCAACGTGAATTATTCGCTCGAAAATCGATCGAATTTCTAACGATAATCGAAAAACTATGCCAAGAAGGAACAACGATCTCGCGAATAAATCGTAATCCGCTAACATAGATATCGGCAATCTTGGAGCGAAATCTCGGTAGCCTTGATAACGGAAGCGTGTAGAGGCGGGCCGTAGGACGAATTGCAGCTGCAGAAAACGAGGAAAACTTATGATCAGATAAGAGAGGGGGAGGCGTGAGAGGGCCGTTATAAAAGAGTTAGAGAAAAAGAGATAGTGGGTGAGGAGGAGGGAGGCGGGTAGAAGCGGAGTACAAATTACGACCACCCGGAAACTGGTCTCGTGGCCGTGTTAACTTTCGTCGCGTGCCTTCGGGAAATGCCTCAACTTTTGCAGCCACGTGTTATCGTCCTGGCATTATAAACTTTCCATTGCCTGCTCTTTCTCTCCCTCTCTCTCTCTCTCTCTCTCTCTCTCTTTTCCATTTTCCCTTTCCTCGTTCGCCTTCATTATTTACGACGCGTTAACGAAATTTACCGGTCTGCCCTTGCACTCTGGACTTTACAATTTTGTGACTCGGTCGAACTCGTCGAATCTTGATGCAACTTTCTCTTACGCGTTCCCATACTTTTGATTCTATCTCGTAGATACACGTATGACGAAAATGTTTGGCAATTTCTTAAGTTATTATGAATTTAAACATTACATTCGCAATTTCTTTAATTTTTGTAGTTTTGTGATAATAATAATAATGGTGTAGTGAAATAAGAAAAATTGATCAGATTGTATGTGTAAATTGCAAAAAAGCAAAAGGAAATTATTTAAGATAAAATAATGTGGTAAAAAGAAAAATAATATATAAATTTCATTCGAACAATGCGTAGAAGAAAATTGAGTGTAATATTTTTAATCTTATGAGTAATTATGTAAAATGGTATGAACTTGTACTATTTTTTGTTTCAGTTACGAGGCTGTAGAACTGATCTATCGAGAGCTGACCAGCGTTTACAAGCAATCGGAAATAGATTGGAAAATAATACACGATGCAGGATGCACCAGAGACGATACAGATTTGCCAGACCACGTCACCAAGCCGAATGATCTCGATCGATTGATCAGCGGAACGTTTAGATCCTTTTTGGCTGCCTTGCCTGCTCCTCCCACGATTGTAACGATTGCGAGGTAATATAACCCACTCTCGTGTCTAATTCGTACTTTCAAAATTATTTTTTTATCCTGACAAAAAATTTTTACACGAAATCTTTCTTTTATGGAAATTTAAATTCGCAAAATTACGAATAATATTTTTTCCAAACTTTGCGTTTTTCATATTGCGACGAATTTATTTACAAAAATATTATTTCCCAGAATTCTAATCGATCAAAGTAACAAAATAACTGTACGGAAATTTAATTCAAATCTTCTCTTATGATACAATGACAATCCAAAATATTTTATTAAAAAATATTTTAATACGAAACTTGAGAAAATAAAGGAGAGAGAGAGAGAGAGAAAGAGAGAGCATCCTTTCGGAAGGTGGATGCTAATAAAAATATCCGTCGATAAAAATCCAGCCGCGAAACGTTTTTAAAGCTCGTCAAATTGAATTCCAAGGCTGTCCGCCTCTATCTTGGATAGAGAGCAGGGAGGCAGGGTCGCAGATGGCGTGGAAGAAGATGCTGGGAGGGCTGGAAATAGAGAAAAAGGGAGGATCGTAAGGGGTGGTATGGTTGGGCCGGGCGAAGGGTGGGTTCATGGACGTTCCGCTACCATCAAGCCCCACCCCTCCATGTGGGCCAGGGGTTGCCTCGTAAGGGGTGCACGAAATCAAATCCCGACCTTTCGGCACTCGTTGTCAGATGTCTCTGTCTTCGATGTCCCGCGACAGATGCTAATTATTCCTTTATCTCTGTTCCACGCTCTAGTTGGCCGGATGATTAAGGCGAGACACGGTAATCCGTTTCTCAATTTTCGCCGGCTCTCGTAATAAACACGCCACGCCACGAGAAATTGTGATTTATGAAACACATACGCGGCAGACGCGACGATACTAATGAGATCACGTCTGGCGAGAGAGGAAATCTTTCCACGCTTGTACTCGAGATGTGCCCGCCGAATCGTGACGAATTCTTTGAAATTTATAGCTTCGCGATAATGTGCGTAATAAAATCGACGTGACTCGTGACTATTTTTATAAAATGAGCTACAATTGGGAATATGTTTAGGATATAAAAATAATGGAGAATTTTTACACGAGCGTATAACAATTGGTTGTGTTGATATGATTAATTTTATCGATATTTTTATAACTGATCTGAAATATGTAATATATTATATATAGATTTGGATATCAAGTCAAGCATATATGAAATATTAAAAAAGTCAATTAAAAAAGAAAATGATTGCGTATCAAATCATTTCTCGTTTATTAATACGTTATATAAAAGAGGATTTATTTTTCTTGCTGTTGAAATAATTTCACTCGAAATTTGAACGCAGATGATATTTCATTCATCATTTTAAATTCAAATCTATCACACGTAAAATCATACGTGACAATTCTTGCATATTACAATTTACTTTATGCAAAAAAAAAAAGAGAGAGAGAAATATTTACTGTATCAAAAAGAAGACAAGATGTCTAAAATCGTTAATCCATCTCGTAAAACGTCAGAAATATGCAATGGAAACGCGGATGGAAATAATAGAATGATCCGTAAATGGTTGATTTGGCGCCATCTCGTGATAAAATTAGGGAAATAGTATTCGGACTTCCGGCGGTGGCAGAAAAAAAATCGATTTCATCCCACTCGGCCCACTTGCAGCCCTCGACGACCCTTTGGTCTCCACCCCCAGCACCCCTCACTTCCGGGAAAGACGCGGAAACGCCGCCGGATGTCGCCTCTGGACGGCATCGAGATTCTCTTTCAGTTTGCCAGACGGCGATTAAACAGAAACAAAAAGTGAAAACGAATTTAACGAGCAAGAATAAACTATTTACAATGGAGAATAATAAATTTCTTTCTAGAGATCTACTTCTTTATCAAATCTTCGATCGATTCGATTCCTATTAATTATTATTCCTCGATATTTATTTGATTTTATTCGCAATATTTCTTTTCGTATATAAGTTAAAATATAGAAAATTTTGTTTAAAAATTTAATTTTCCTGATCTCTCGTAATATACATTTGAAATCATACGAATAAAATCGTCACTTTTCTATTGATTCTTATCTTAAAACGTAATTAATTTAAAAATATATTGAATAATAATGATAGAATAGAAATTATTAATAAATAATTCCTAATTTTTTCTTAATTCCTTGAAAACTCAGGATCACGAATGGTTAAACGCTTATTGATTATTGATGCAACACCTTAATGAAAAGGATGCAACGATCAAATTATATTCAACTTTTACAGATCCAGTCAAGACGAATATTGTCCATCACAGGACGTGGATCAAATTCAAATTGGAGTGCTCGAGGAACTTCGCCAACATCTGGGGGAGATCGACGTCCAATTGGCCTATCTAAAGGAGGAGACCCATTAACCATTAAAAAATATAAACACACCACCCTTTCTCCTTCCCCCGAGATATACATTTTAATGGGGGCGAATTTCATTTTGATTCAATAAACGTTTGTATGAAAAAATATTCATCCCTGTTAATCGTATCCGTTACTCCGTAAGCGTAATTCCAGCGTGGATCGTAAAAATAGATTCTCGGCTCGAGCACTCGTCGTCGTTATTAAGACAACGAGTGCTCGGATAAGGGCCAAATGAAAAGCTCGTAAAGACTAATTACTGGTGCCCTGTGCCAGGGAGGGATGGATAAAGGAAACTAAGTCGAGAAGTCGTGCATCGTGAATCGATGGAATACATCAGAAAGATCAGAAGGCGAGCAGGAAGAAGGAAACTGGCACGTCTTTGATCAGAGCGACGATTTACATAAGATCGGTGCCACTGGTCCATTATAAGAGCACAATGCCAACCTGAAGGTTGGCATTTTTCTTTTTTTTTTCCTTTTTTTTTTTTTTTTTTTTTTCACAACGAGCACACCCTTCATCCCCCTCTGTCGTTTCTCGTTTCACGCCGACCGCCTATTTGCATACCGTAGGCCAGTTTCCCACACGTCTTAACAACGATCGTCCCTTCTTCCTCTCTCTCTCTCTCTCTACGAGCTCACCAAGTTTCCGTCTCTTTTCGTTTCCCTTTTGCCCGTAACCCTTTTCACTGGGCCGGGACAAGAAAGGCAAGGAAGAGTGAAAAAAAGACGTCGACTTCCTTCTTCCAAGATGCTGGCGTCTCTTGAAACTGAGAAACGAGACCTTCGTGGCCATGCCATTCAAATTCTGTGATGAATGTACGTGTACGTATATAATGCTTTTTGCATATCGAATTTCTGGCGCGCAATAAACGTGAGAAATCTTTGTCGAAGAGAGCTTCTAATTTCAGAAGCTATCTTCAACATTATCGTTATCTTAATTTAAATTCTACTTTTTTGGAAGATAAAATGGTCTTCGGGTCACTTTTTTTCTTTTTTTATATTTAATTGTGTATTTCTGTCGTGGTTCTTAAGTTTCAGGAAAACGTGAAAGAATCCCTGTTAATATACTTGATTGCGCGTAATTTAATTCCGCTACAGGTAATTTAATTCTACCACGTCCTTCGAGTTACTTTTGACTTAATTACGCTTCTTCTATGATTAAAAAAATATTCTTAAGTTTCGGAGAAACGCGAAAGAATCCTTGTTAATACCATCTGATTACACATTATGGAATATTAAAAAAATTCGGGGATCGAAATTAAAAACTAGACAACTCAATACCGATATTTAACATCTTTCATCGAACACGATCTATCTATATTCACATTCCAGATTACCAATCAAAGTTAAAAATTAAATAACGAAGAAAATGCTTCGAAGAAAACATTCGAAGCATTCATCGCGACATTAACCAAAACACACCAAAAAAAAAAAAAAAAAAAAGAAAGAAAAAGAAATAAATTCGTGAAAGAGAAAAATTAGAGCCAAGCAGCAAAATTTTCCGATAGAGAGCATCGATTTATTCGTCTTTCGATGAAATGACTCATTCTTCGATTAAAGCGATCGTACAGTCGCGCGTAGCACAGTGGCAGCAGGCGATAACGCGCGAATAAACGTTAAATGGACAAGGTGAATGCGGAAGTGCGATTGTGGAGAAGGGACGAATTTTAAAGAACCGCAAGGAAAGTTTACGAGCTGGCAGGCTCGCGTAATGACTGTCGTTAACCACGGTGCGGCCTCTCGCCGTGGAGCCAGACCTTTGTATGCTAATGACAGGGTGGTCCGATTTCAGCCACCCTGAGTAAAAAATCTTAGGGGTCAACAGACCCATCGTTCGGCCGAGTTTTAAATCTCCCTCGAGTACCATTGACCTCGAATTAAAAACGGGCTCGACCTTCGACCTTCGTCGAAAACTTTACGATCAACCGTACGGGTTTTCTCCTCCTTCTTCTTCTCCTTCTTCTTCTTCTTCCTCTCCTAAAAGTCATTGACGGATACGATTACCCCCCTCCCCTTCACTGATGCTTTCTTATTATAGTGCAAAATTAACTTTCGGTTCCTCGTCTCTATGACAAGAATTGCGTATGGCGAGAATTCACGAGACCCTCGGGACTAACTGTTGACTAACCATCCTCAGAGGTAACTACGTGCATTAATATTCATTAAACTGGATCGACTGAATTCTCGGCTTAACCAAGAAAGGAATCTTTGGAATCGTGTTGCACGAGTAACCTGGTTTCAATTGGTTAATAGAATTACGTTATTTATTTGGGAAATTTTTTGATCTTTTTTTTTTTTTTTTTTTGAAATATTGATGTTTAGAGCATGGAATTAGAGATCGCGAATGTTTATGGAAATTTAAATTTGTACGAATATAATTACAAATGAAGATCTATTTCACTTCCTTATAATATGTTTTTGATTCGTATATTTTATGTCTGATTACAATCTGATTATTAAGTGAATGAAATAAAATATAATTCAAAGAAAAACTATGGAAAATATTAATTTCAATCGTTGTGTAATTGAAAAAAAATAGAGTTTACTTTTAAAGGTTTAAATTTATATATAATGAGAAATTTTGAAAAATTTAAAGTGTCAAAGGTAAATGAAAAAATAATATAGAAACAATACGGTATTGTTTGAAGAACATAACTAATAGGAAAGAGTGTATTTCGTCACAGTCTGAACACAATTTCAAGCGTCTCGTTCTCTCTCATGGTTGTTCGGATTTCATTCACCCAGGTGACACCGTGACATTGGGTTCTAGGGGAATTATTCAAAACCAGGTCTGGCTGGCAAAAGTACAGCCGCCCCTGGCACCGTAATCCCGTATTCGATTTGCATAAAACAGGAACGCAAAAAAGCAACAATCGAGAAAACAAAAATAACAATAAAGATACACACATCGAACGTTTAATAATAAAAATTGTTTCTCAAATAAAATTTTTATTCAATCAAATATTGTTCAACTGATTAAATTAAAGAAAATTCGAACATATTCTAATCGATTAGAAAAAAGAACAAATTATATAAATACAAACAGTTAAAATAGATAAATATTTCTATTTTATTAATTTATAAAACAGATTATTGAAAAATTTTTGTAAAAAACAACATTACATCCATATAATCAAGAATTCACAAAATTAAATTTGAAGCGTAGATAGGGACTTCGTATAAAAGAAGAGATGTTAAAAACGACCAGCTTAAAACAATTTTTAATTCTAATCGTTTAATCATTTATAGTTTTAATGAAACATTAATTTAATCAAAAGAAACTTAAAATCAATCGTCTTGAATCTTCAGCAAGTTCCGTATAATTCAAAATTTATTTCCACACGCAATGATTCATTTTCCACGCTTTAACCTGCCTATGAATCCAATTAAATAAATTTTTCCAAGCGATTCTCTTAGGAAAAAAAAAAAAGAAAAAAACTTCTAATTCTAAACAGATATAAACTCGAGCGAAAAAACTTTTAGAATAAAACTTGTGAAAAAAGATTTTCACCAACGTCGATTTCCATTCGAGGCAAGTCACCGATCACGGCAAAGGCCGAGGACCCTTTACTCTCGCGTACCTGATGGTTATGCGCGTGACGAAAGAGATCTTCAGAGAGAGGTAAGTATGCTAATCAGCAAGCATAATGCAATATCGATACGCCGGAGAAAGCCAATTATAGCGTGGGGATCTGTCGCGTACGACCTATAGATTCTCTTCTCTCTCTCTCTCCCCTCCCCCCTCTCTCTCTCGTCTATTCCCTCTCGAAACGTCTCCGTGAGACGCATAAAGGGTCGCACACGGGCGATGCACCGGTGAGAAAATGAATAGCAAATGAAAGAAAAAAAGGAGGAAGAACGAGAGAGGACGGGGGCCGGTTGATAGACAACGCCATAGGCGGAGACCTCGTTGGCCGTTGTTCGAAAGTGCTATTTGTATTTATTCCAGGCCTTTGTTCGTACCTCATGGGGAGGAGGGTGGGGCGAGGCGGCGAGAGGGAAAGAGAGAAAAAAATTATTCAAAGACGAGGCGAAAGGGGTGAGGTCCACTAGTCGTTACGGGACTATACGACGTTTCGGTCGGAAAAATAGTTGCACGCGGCTTGGAATATGTATTTGTCGACCAGAAAGTGGAGTTTTATTCGCGATAGACGATGAAATTGATTAAATTAGAATAATCGTTCGAAAGGAAGGCCTCGAAAGTGTAAATTTCGAAAATTAATAAATTTTGTAATTTAAACGATAATTTTCGTTGATCCATATTTCCTCGAACAGTTGATCGTTTCGTAAATTTTCCAAAATTTGTACAAAAAGCTGGGGAAGAGGGAGAGAGAGGGATATAGACGGATATCTGAGCACGCAAACAACAAAGTTAATCCCAGAAATCGAATTACGGGCAAGTGTTCGCTCCATCATGCAGATTCCCTCGTTCTCGTTGGGTGCAGTATGTGACGAGATGATCGCATGTGTGTGTGAATGCATCTCGTGCAGCGGATGCAACTGCGAGTGGTCAGTAGCTCGCAAAACGACTGGCCGCTCGGTGCATCCCCTCGGTACTTTTCGATCAACCTCGCGAGTGACACATCGAGCCTACCACGACGCACCACGATTACACCTACACTCGAAACGTGATCTTCGAGGACTCCATCGAACGCGTTTCACATCTATCGCGGATAAAAAATCCTCGACAATCCCCGTTTAAAATATTCCCACGAATAATATGATGAAACGTTTCCTTCGATTCGTTCAGTGTCGCTCCGTGTCGCACAGTGTGGTTTACAAATTCGATCATAAAATCTGGGACGAGTAAGCACGATCGAACTGTCGTGGCGCGATGATAAGTTTTTAATCACGTCTAACACAACGGTCTAAGTTTATTCCACGAGGAGGAGGGATCCGGCACGCTTTTCGACGAGAGCGGACAAGTAATTTCATAATGTCGCGGGACGAAGTTGTGACAGTTCTTACATGGTGGTGGCCGGTGCCACCACGGAAGGAAAAGTTTCTGTTATAAGTTTTAATGGTACATAAATAAACGGCGACGTTGTAATAGAGTTTCTACGGGGCGAGTTTCCCGGGCGAGATTCGACGCGAGAACGTAACACGGTCTCGTTATAAATATTCAATCGTAACCGTGACATTTTTCTATCTCCGTCTCGCTCTCGCTCGCCGGCCACCACGCACGCGTGTCACGCGAGAGACGGGGACGCACGATAAGCTTTAATTCGAGGCGAGCGTGTGCTGGAATATTATACATTTAAACGCGGTGGTGGGTCTCGGCAGCGGAAAAGAGCCGCGTTTTCGTCGAAATTATAGAAAATTAACGAGCCGTCCAAGCCGGGCCTCGAGAAGCCGGCCACCCTTGCCGTTCATGCACGAAATAACCACGTCGAGCGATATTATTTTCAAAACGCGGCCGAGCTTGTTATCAGTGTCTTTCTCGGTTGCGTTAGAAGGGTTTTCGTATCTGTCGAAACTTTGCTCCCGCAACCGCCCTCTCCCCTTTAAGACGACGTGAATGAATTTCGAGGGAGGCTTTAAACCGTGTATCGAGATACACAGTTCGACGAGTAATTCATTTCAGTGGATTTTGAATCGATGTAACGCGAACGATCGACGCTCAGGTTTTACGCCAATTTATCAGTGAAATTTTATCGAATTACGAAAAGTTACGTGTTGTATGGTGAAAGTGTTTACGAAATAAACAAAGTTTTTTTTAATTTTGCAATTTTATTATCCTGTAAAATGGTAAATTTATAGAAAAGAGTGTTTTAAAATTTGTAAATTGTTATAATCGTTAGTTATTAAAAAAATTGATAAGTTATCGTGCAAAAATATGGATTTACCGAATAATTATGAATAAAATTATGATATAAAGTATCATCCATCAACAAAACAATATCGATATAATACGATCAAAAAAAAAAAGAAAAAACAATAAATACTCGTGTAACTAAGTACAATGAAACGTCAATTATTCCGAACTAATTGAAAAAAATCTGTGAATAATCGATCAGAAAGAACCGAATTTCTTGACACGTCATAAATCAATTGAAATTTAAACAATTTTCAAATATGGATGGATTTATTACGTTAAAAGTATATACATAATAGAATTTCATTTATAGAAATTCAATTAAAATTCGAATGTTATAATTTCACAAATATTCTGTGTATTTCGGATAATCTATTTGAATATGATACTCAATGTTCGAATAATCGGCTATTTCTTTTTACAAATAAATGGACGAAACGAAAAGAAGAGGAGATACCTGTTCGCGAAAGTAGACGGAAGAGACGTCCGTGGAATACATTTTTTTTTTTTCTTTTTTTCATTTTCTTTCCATTTTGCTTGATATTCAATCGCGCGAAGTGAACCTGCCAGAATCCATTGCCGATAAGAGCGGGCGGGGAGTGGGGAAGGGGATGAAAGTGGTTGGTGGCTCTCTAATACACGCGGGGGTGCGTGTAATTCCGAGGCCGCGCCATATTTTAACATCGTTCCGAGTTACATTATGTTTCAGCAAAATGGTCGGCGCACACGTGGCAGCAGCGCCCCGTCGACGGGGAGGGTGGTTTATCTCGAATACACAATCCCACCCCGGGCCACCCTCACTCTCTCCCTTCCTCTTTCCCTCTCTCTCTCTCTCTCTCTCTCTCTCTCTCTCTCTCTCTCTCTTTCTCCGTTCGTCGAACGCGGCTCAGTCAGGAAGGGTGGAGAGGAAGGGGATGTGGGCGAAAGAGAGAGAAAAATGGGGAAGGGAGTGAAAGAAAGAAAAAAAGAAAGAGAGGGAGCGTGGATGGAAGGCGGTTCAAGGGGATAGGGGTGAGAGAGAGGGTGGAGGTCGACGACGACCCTCGGCAACCAACGCCCACCACTAGCCACCCTCCACCCCTCTCTCCGTTAGCTTTTGCGACGTCTATACGGCGGAGGGGGTCGGTGTGGTGTGGAAGGCAACCCGGCACGATGTACGCGAGCTAACGACGTTCTTTCGCTTCTCGCGAGCAAGGAAGCGAGACCGACGAAACGAGAGGGGTGAAAGGGGAAGAGAAAGAGAGAGAGAGAGAGAGGTGGTACAAACCTCCTCTTTCTTTCTTTCTTTCTTTCTTTCCTTACTTGCTTCCTGCTCGCACGTTTCGTTTCTTTGTGAACATAGACGCGAAAGGGGTGGAAGAGGGAGAGAGTGCAGCAGGTAATGATGTACCGCGGTAAATTTCCTGCGGAAAATTACCCAGGCTGTTGGCCGCGGAGCAAAAGGTAATCATTTTCTTTTTGTAACAAGCGGCTGCAAACATACGCGTAGTAGCCGCGGCGCTGCAACAATGTCGACTGCGATTTATTGAATTATTAGTGGCGCGGGTGCGCGTGGACGGGTAAGGTAACCGCTGCTCCACCCGGGGACAGGGAGGGGGAGGCTTTCTCAGACGAGGGATTATTCGTTTCGAATTATTGTTACGGGACATGAAAGAGATCGTTTGATAATTTCGATATGATAGGATAATTTTTTTCTTCGTTCTTCGCCTATGTGAACGAGGCTATTGAAAAGATCGTAACTGGTTTATTAAACGAGTTTTAATTGTTTTATTTCCTGAATGAATCGAATATACAAATATACGGGTATGGGAGATTCTAATTTGTTTATCGGAGGCTTGCGAAATGGTTAAGTATTTTGCTCCGACAAATAATTTGGTGGTAATTTTCAAAATACGAAAGAGAGAAGCGAATTATTAGAAATGTGTACATAATGAGAGCGTTTAAACGCTCTGTTCAAATAATTTTAACGGTGAAGTACTTTGCAAAGAATAACATTTGAGTTGAAAACTCCTCGATTTTCCTACTCGAAAGTTAAGTAATTGAAGATTATTTGCCCGGCGGATAAGGCCAATAATTTAACAGAGCGGAAGTTTGTTACACGAATTAAATCGTAATCTGGTTCAACAGTAGGTATTACTTCTCGCTTACAGCCTGTTAATCCAACAAGATCTTTCGAATAATTCAAGGAAGTTAATTAAAAGAAGATCGATTCCCTCCTTCGTTATCAAACTGGACGAATTCAAGCATAAAATTTCTTCGTAATTAATAACCAGCGAAAACTATCCGTCCATCGATCGAAAAACGTATCTTTTATCGTGAATATGAAATCAATTTTATCGAGAGAAACCACCTCTTATTCTTAATTTCGAGTTGAAAGGGAGGATGAGGAAACTTTACGTAAAGTCGTAAAGTTTCGACGAAACTGCTGCTGCCTTCGAAAGAACGAAAGAATAGAAGTGTAGGTGGGATCATTGTGTCGTCTCAACCGTTCGGTTAATTTGTTCCGGATTAACGAAGCACGGCAGAGCATCGTCCGATCGGACGAGTACACACACTTTTCCCTCCTCGAGAGGGAAACAAGATGTCAATTGGGGAAAGAGAAATTCTTTTCTGTGTAGCTGTGCGTGTATGTAACCCCTCGAAGGCGTATTGTGAACGAGACAGCCGATAATTTGTTTTGGGCCTCTTCTCCCCGATTCGGGAACAGAGAGCTATACACACCGAGTATATACAACGAACTTTCGCATTGTTACGAAATCGAGTGTCGCATTCGTTGACTGCCGACAATTTCGAACTTTTAATTTGAGTTTGAGGATTCATTAGAGACATTATGCTCCGCCCGGCAAACTTCCAAGCAGCCACGCGAACGCCATCTCCTCCCTCCGCAAGTCGCCCAAAACAGCCCCGACCCCTGCGCCAAACCCTCGTACCACTCGAATCCCGAAGCACAGATCGAATAATTCCGGATCGTATTCCTTTTTCTCCCTCTCTTCCCTTCCCCCATTATCCAAAGGCAACTTTTTCTTCCAGCCGATCGAAACACCCGCTTAACGACGCGTCCACAGTTTTGAAACGGGAATTCTACATAAATTATATATAATCGCGATTCTACGGAATCCACGGCATATTGCATTCCCCGACAAATTCGAGGTAATTGCAAACTATGAACGACACCGTACCGTGCAAGAATTTTCCTTGAATTTCTCTCGCTTTATTCTCGAATTATTCCAAGCATACTCCAGGGGGCGCTTATAAAATACAATCTTGACCCGTGTCGACACACGGCCGTGTCTATCCACTTTCACCTATCGTCGGCCTCCTTCCTCTTTTTTTCTTTCTTTCTCGACGCGAAGGTATCCCATCGTCAGTGGCAAGATCGCGAGTGAATCGATACCAGAGGTAGATGTACAGGGTCGAGCGGTGGAGAGAAGGAGACAGGGCGGAAGGGACACGGGATGGAAGGGGTGGTTTTTGAGGGAGATGTTTCGTTCGTAGGCAGTAGGTTTCACCCCCTCCCTCCGCCCACAAGTCCCGAAGCATAATCTCCGTCCCTCTGGCCCGTCTCTTTCGCATCCCTCTACCCCCGACTCGACGACTCGGTGAAGCTCGCTCATCCTCTGTTCCACGGGCGCAGCCCTCCACCCATCTCCGGTGTAAAACTTCCCCCACGTTGCCGTGACGTAAATGCCAGAGAAATGGGCTGGAGGGGCTGCGAGAACGTGGCGTGGGCAGTGACGCGTGTGCACGCAGGAAAACTCTTCTTATTTATATGCTCCATGCTGCCACGGCGAATCGATATTTCGCATGAGTTCACTCGGAGGAAAAGGAGAGGAGAAGAAAGAAAAAAAAAAAAGAAAAGGGAAAGGAAAAGGGAAAGGAGGAAGGAAGAGGGTCACCCTAGCGTGGCAGGGGGCGGAGAACGATTTCCTTTTCCGCTTTTAGCCAGAACGATGGCTACTTTTCTTATGTATCCTGTTTCTCCCCCGCGACGCCACCCATCGTCGCACGAGACTAAACGCCGATACGAATTCTGGAACGATAGATACTTGATACTTGCTCTGATCGTGCAAGGATCTTCTCGAGAATTGTTCATCTCTCTCCAGAGAAATAGAAAAAAAAAAATATTTCTTTCATGCTATTATATAAATGTTGTTTGTTACTTCAGAAAAATTATATTTAATCATTATATCATTATATTCAATCGTGACATCGTAATGAATCATCTTACTGATTGGACAAAGACAATTATAAACTCCGATCGTTGTAAGCAAATTTCTAGATTAAATCTTGAAAGTTAAAAGAGAAGGATTTTGAAAGCAAGAATTTTCAATTAAAATTTTAAAAAAAGAAAAGAAAGAAAAGAAAAAAGTATCGCGACAACCGGTTTCCAACGATCGTAAATACTTTCGTAAATTCATATTACATATCATAGTTGGCAAGATTAAACCAAAGGGCGGAAGAAACGTAGGAAGAAAGGGGAAAAAGGGGGTGGCCAGAAGGATAGGAGGGTGGATCGCGGTCGGGGGGCGGATGAAACGTAGTTGGTCCGTATCAGCATAATGTAGATATCTATTCCTTGCCTCTTCCGTTAGCTTCGAGGTTTGGAGATGGGTGGAATACGAGACGGGGGATGAAATTGAAATGAAACTACCCGAAGGAGCAGACGGCCCCGCGGCTTTCCAAACCCGGAGAAAGATTAAAACGCGACCGAATGGATGCGAAAGAAAGTTTTGCCGCCCAACTATACTCCGTCTAAACTAGAAACGATCTCTGTGTGTGTGTGTGTGTATGTGTATACGTGGCCAACCTTTCTCCAGAGACCGTCTCGACCGATTCTTTCTATAACTGGAAACTAACCGGAAAATTTGAATGTAATTGTTCAATTATAACTTTATATTATGTTACTCGCTCTTAAGGACTTTCCAATTTCTAACTTTTCTCTTGTTATTGGATATTGCGATAAATATCGTGCTCCTTAAAGAATTGTTTATAAAATAAATATATCTGTACAAACTTTTCTTTATTAGCATGAACAATAAAAGTATCTTAACGTTTCGTAACCCCCCTCAATTAAATGATTCGGGACAAAAATATACGAAAAAGTTCAATTTTCTCGTTATAAATAAAAAAAAAAAACATATATCATCATAGATATGTAAAAATCTTATTCACACCCTAAATTAAATAAAGCATCGAGCTCCCCCTTCTCTCTCGATAATCGTAATCAAAGGATTAAAATTAATCGAATAATCCCAACGAAGAGAAAGATTAAACTTCCGTTCCGATAAAACTTTTCCGGTCGTTATAAAATTAGGAGGGAACACGTGCGGTGAAGAGTTGCTTAAACTGTGCGATAAGCGGTCTATCAGTCTCTCGCTGTCCCTTTCCAACCCGGTTTCTTGCTTCTTGCGCCATCGTGGTCCAAAGAAAGTAAGCGCGTGGCGGTATGAAATGGAATTAATTATGAGAGCGTCTCAACAGGTGGGTGCGGACGTCTTTAAACTCTCTCTGATCATCTCTCTTTCTCTCCTCTCGCCGTTCATTCCCGCTCTCTCTTCCGCCCACAACCCCCACACCTCTCGCCGACAATTCATCCCCTCCCCCCGTCTCTCCCCGACCGGCCACCCCTTTTCCGCCGTGTCCCGGACCGTCCTCAAGTAATTTACTAAGAAAATAAATAGAAGACGAGAGAGATAGAGACAGAGAGAGAGAGAGAGAGAGAGAGAGAGAGAGAGAGAGAGAGATCGTGAAAAAATGGAAGGTTAAACGAGCGCGTCGGCGCGCGATCTTCGGCTTCGTTAATTGAAGAGAGAGGGACGGAGGGAGGGAGGGGGGAGAAAGGAGGCGAAGGGAAGAAATAAGAGAACTGGAACTCGGCATAAAAGAATGCATCATTAAGGATCGAAGAAATGAAAACACCATTGTAACGGAGGAGCACCGTGAAATGCCCGATTTCTCGAATCGATTTTTTAACTTTAAGCGACGTCCTTGGATACCTTTTGAGGATCTCGTTCGCAGCTTTCTTTTGTATAAATAAATTGTTTTTTTTTTAAGGGTAGAGAAAGGCTAGGAATAATCATAAACCTCTTTGTTTCTATCTTATCGAGCAGCTTTTTGGTTAATTTTTCTTTAAATTTAAAATTTAAAATCTAACGATTGAATAAATTGATGAAATTTATTTTTTATATTGTCAGTAGGAGAGATTGATACAAATGATGGAGTTTTGACTAAGTGTAAGTAGCTCTTTTGTAACATTGGACGATGGCTGCATTTTCTAACTGGCACTCCAGTTTGTCGGATCATTCTCGACCTTCTCGACCTTTTTTCAGAATTGATTAATTGATGTTTAAAGTATATTTGTATCGTCACCATTGTATCGCCGCGCTATTGTAAACCGCAAAGCTTGCGGGCCCGGAATATACGATCTATCGAATATCCTTTGTCGAGCCACTTGACAATGTACACGATTTTGATTTATTAGTTACGATTGTCACGTGTCTTTGGTTCCTGTTATTACAAAAAGAATATTCATATAAAAAAAGAAAAGAGTAAGTTATAAAAAGGATCCTCGGACGAAATTATATGAAACTTTATTGACAGTATAATTTCAATTCTTTAAATAGATTTTTCTTTCAAAATAAAATTGCTCGTCATAGCTAGAATGATAATTTACTTAGATTAACTAAATTTCTTTGCAACGTAATGTATGAAAACTTTTCTTACTTTAGTTACATACAATTCCTCGAAAATCACAAAAAATCACGATTATTGTTCGAAAACGAATGGAAAGAGTTCACGAAAATACGAAAAATTCGATTCTTTTAACTATAGTCATAAAATACTACGATTCTAAGTATTTATTCATTTAATATCTAAACAATCTGAAATCTCGAACGAACATGATTTTATTCGACGTCCACTTCCACCCTCGTATCTGAAATCGATACGACCATTATTCGAAATGGAAGGGATCCACGCAGTTGAAAATTGAAAAATTCGAACGGCGATTCCTTCTCGCTCTTTTCCAGCCCTCCAGTTGGCGTTCACCCCAGCCGTGGAAAGGCCCTCGAGACTTCTCCGAAGAAAAACACACCCTTCGCCTTCGAACGCGGCACGTACGAGGTTTTTTTCCTCGTCGAATGCATGTATGCTGATTTATGCGATCTTCTCTCTGTGAGAAGAGCGTCAAAACGGGGCACGCCATCCCTTTCCCACGTTTAATTTAAACATCCGACGTGTGTTTTACCTGCGCCCCTGGATGGGGCAGGTGTGTAGTGACGCGGAAAAGAAAGAAGATGACACGTATCGATGGCCATTGATATTCCACGGGAAAGAATGCTAATGGGACTGGTGTTCCGTGCCTGGACGGATATGCATAAATATTACACTTCTAAAAATCATTTTTTAACGCTACGTGTTCGACTTTTAGCTACTCAAGAAAAATTAAAAGTAAACGTATAATTGCGATATTTTACTTGAAGATATTTTGTGAATAAAATTGTATTTTTTTTTTTTCTTGATCTTTATGCATTTATGTGAAATTTACAAAATGTAGAGAAATCTATAGAATGCACAGAATATATCATAGTATTTGAAGAATATAGCACTATGTGAATATCATTTATATTGTAAAAGTTGTATTTTTCATAAACATTCGAATTTACACATCTCATTTAAAAATATATCTAATTATAATTGACGATAAAATTTTTATAATTCATTCGAAATGAATCTAATCTTTCTCCCCTATCGATAAGTTCTCCTATCTATTCTTCGTTTACCAAATTTAGGTTAAGAAAAATCTACCTCTACGTTACCGTTTCACGAAGGCGAAAAATATCTGGTTCGAATGCGAGATAAACGAGATCCACCGCCCATCACGTGGTTGGAAATACGGTTAAGAGAAATGCTCGCGAAAAGATATTGATGACAGCGTTAATAATAGATCAGGTTGGATCCATCGATGGATCCATCGTTAACGATGATCCGCCATAGCTGGGATATAACCGGTTCGATCAATCATACGAAAAGCTCGACGTCGTCGGCAGACCTTCCTCCCCGTCCGTCTCAGCCACCTCCGTGTTTGTCGTTTCTTCTTTCACACCCCCGAGCACCACGAGCCTTCGTCTTCGAATAATTCTCGCATAGGCCGAGATATCTTTTTTCCTCCTCCCTTCCCTCCTTCCACTCCCTTCTGTCCTGGAGATTCGCCAGGATCCATTCATCACCGGCATCCGAGGGCGCGAACGGAAGGAGGCAAAAACTCGAAGGAGGAAGAGAAAAGAGCAACGAATAGCGTCGCCAGGGTTGAACCAAGATGGAGTGGCATCGTTACAGCGTCTCCGGCTTCGTGCCCGTTATGCCGATTATCAATAAATCACCGGAGAAAACAGCGAAACAATGTCTCGTGGAGTATCGAGAAGATAGTATCATCTGTATCGATCGTTACTTTGACTTTGCGATTGTAGTAATAATCTATTATAGAGATGATGTTATTTTGATAGAGGAATTGTGTAAGGAGAATTTTAAAGTCGATCTATTTAGAGTAAAAAATATTTTTGAGAGTTTGGATGATAATTTTCACTCTCAATGAGGTATGATGATGATTAAGAAAGAGATAAGTCTTATAAGAGAGAATTTTACTCTCAAATTTGATTATTTTTGAATTGAATCATTCAGAAATCGAAATGATTGAACTATTTGGGAATCAAAGAGATCGAGTATACTTTTTGAAAAATTGTTGATTTTAATGTTATAACGTTAAAGAATTGATGTGTATTATTCTTTCCATAAATATCTATCTAACTAATCCATATACTACACGTAGTAATAATATCGAATAATCATAATTCAATTTGCATAATAAATAATTATATACGTATATAGAAATATCTATTAATACTGTCAATATATAATTCATCATTAATTCTATATATATATATATTAAAGATAAAAACAAAACCAACATACACAAAGTAACGTCTCATGTTACTCATGTCTGTATCCTCATTGAAGAATTTTCTATTTTCTAACTTTCTAAACGAGGACAAAAAAAAATCGAAAAACATCATTCTTTTCCACTAAGAATAGATATAATAGATAGAAATTAACCTCGATCGGAATAGGGCCATGCAAAAAAGATCCGCGTATGCAATCGACGTATACACCGGCGTATACAGCACACACACGCTCGTGGAGGGGGAGAAATTCGAGCGATTTCCATTTGGGGCGGCCTTTCCGTCGCTCGGGAAAGCGCGAGTGTGTAAAAGCTCGAAAGCTGGAAAAAGCTTTTCGGTTCGGTGCTGGTCGGATAAAAGTTCCTCTATTTCTCCTTGCCGCCATCCCATCGGCCTATCCTCTCCTTCGTCTTTCTTCTCGCTCCTTCCCCCTCCTCCACCACCTGTCTCACCCCCTTCGCCTTCTCTCTCGCGGATGGAAGGCGAAGATTGAAGCTTACGCGAGTCGTCCCTCGATGCTCGCGTCTGCTCCTCCACGCTTCTCACCGCCACACGTGTGCGCTTCCCTCGCGAACGCACACGCATGTACGCTCCAGCTCGCGGCGCGAGTGCGCGCCCATGCTCGCCTCCTCCCTTTCTCGCGTACGTAGGGGAGGGGGCGCGTGCTCTCTCATTCTCTCGTCGGATACAATGTGTGCGCGTCAAGAATACACGCTATTGATCGCGGGTGGATGCGAGAAAGAGGCAGGAAATACGAGAAACCGGTCCCCTCCCCCTCCCCGGCTTCCGCAAACTCCTTTCCTCCCCCTCCTCTTCGTGTTCTTCACGTGAGAGAAGGAGAATGTGACGTTATTCCGCAGGACTTTCGATCGTTCACAGTTGATTCGCGCGGATGAATTCCGAAATAGAATGTATCCTGATTGTTTAATTATTTTCGTACGTACGTAAATGACGTTGTAAACGAGTTATTTGTTCGAACGAATGAATGAAGCGTAATTTTCTATTTTAAGGAATCTTTATGAATTATAATGTAATTGAATAGAAAATTGAATTATGAATTGGAACATCGATTATTCGATTTTTATTGAATTATAATCGAATTATAAGTAGTATAAGATTAGTGTATTAAGTGTATTACTTAAGCTAACGTATATTTACATTTTTCATAATTCCTTTCTCTCACGAGGTATGTATTATTTTATTTAATAAAACGCCAATATTTGATAATTGTTTAATTTCTAATTGTTTTGCAAATTTGGACAAATCCAATTATGAATCCTGCTATGTATATTATTTTAAAGTACATATGCAATATTTTGTTTAAAGGGGGTGGAAATTAGCGAGTGATAAGGAATAAACTGAATGAAAATATGTATCACAACGTGTCAAAAGAACTTTGTATCTAAAATTCCACTTCCTGAAATACATTGTCCTCTTTGTTATTTTTCATCTTTGTCCCGGACAAAGGGCGGGCTGACTGGTCCGGGAGGAAGAGCTTAACTTCATTAGCGTGTCGTAACTTCCTGGATATTATCCATGGTAAATGTTACCGCTATGCTTACGCGGTGATTTTCCATCGTTCTACTAATTTAATACAGGATTCTCAAACTAATTTCTTACCAAGACCAAGTTCACTCGAAAGTTTCCGTTTATTAAATCACTATAACGTGAATGGAATACGAAAGTTTCGAGGATCAAGCGATCCGTTCCAACGCTTTTTCACGTCGATTCACGGAAACGTTAAATTTAATGGGAATAAAAAGATCTTGCTCGTTTTACGATCCTTTCAAATCATAAATTTGAAACTATTTTACCTTTGTTATTGGTATTTATACAAGAAATTGTTGTAAAATTAATGCTTTGATATACCGTTTTAAGGTGTGATAAAATTTTTTATTCGAAGATTTTGATTAATCTGAATTAATTTTGATCGATGGAAGACAAAAGTTCGCGTGAAATATTAAATATCATACATTTTTCAATAATCTTGAAAAATATATAAGGAAAATATTCTTGAATCAAAACAAAATTGATAATCTGTTTCATAACAACAAATCATAAGTTTGATACAAATAAAGGAATTCACAATTTATTTTGTTTGATTATTAATTTTGCATTACCCTATTCTTTCAATCTTCCAAGTTCAGCGTATTTTTCTATCATTTAAATTCTGAAAAAATTTATTGATACATAATTCCAAATATCTTCTTTTAATCTACATAACTAATATTCAAACTATATTCAATATTTGCAAATACTTTATACAATACAAATAATCTCAATATCGCTACAACGTCAAAATTGTATATCAACTATTTGAACAAGTTGCAAACTAACAAAAAAAAAAAAATTCTAATAATTATCCATAAATATCTTCGTAATAAATATTTATTTTTCGTGATTGGACGAAGAAGAATTCGATCGAAAACGGTGGATATCAGAATTTTGCCGATGCATTGGCAACTTCTTTCAACATAGATTGGCGAAAAAGCGAGGTGGAGATGGTGTTGGTCGGTAGGTTCGAAGGGAAACACATGCCGAGGATCCAAAAAGAGAGGCAGGCGACGCGACGTCTCGGATCGATGCGCGTCGGAGTGCGCGCTCAACCCCAGACCAACATGGACGCGGATTTACGAGGTTGAAGCGAATGGAAAAAAGAAGACGAGAAGAAAAGGGAACAGCCGTGTCTCCTGACCTTATCGTGTAAGCCCTTCCAATGTACACAACGAAACGCGAGATTATAAATCAATTCGGAATTCGAGAACTTTTCACTTATTGCAAATATCTTTCGTGTACGATTATTTATTCGAAAACGAGTATAGGGAGGAAAAAATATGGATTCTCTTCTCTTGTGAATCGCTACTTCTTTTCTAAGAATCGTTGTAATTATTTGTATGAAAAATTCTATGATTTTACATGCTTGTTTATTTTAATAGAATAATCGAAACGATGAAAATGGAAAATTCACGATATACGATTGCGCGTATTAAACATTTTAATATTTCTTTTTTAATTTCCACGGAATATTTACTCATCCTATCAAATGTATAATCGTATAATAAAAATATTAAGAAAGGAAAATCACATATTATTTGACTACTGTAAAAAAGGTTGAGAAACACTGATATATGACAACCCACATCGAATCAATTAAAATTTGAAGTTACTCGTAGCAATTCAACGAAATATTTTCGTCAAATAAATACTGAATATTTAATCTTAACTTTTAAACGTTTTTGCATTCGTGTATTCAAGCGAAGATTAACCATTGTGTTAAATAAAATTCTTCTTTAAATTCTCTTTCATACTCCTCGACACAAGATTTAACATTTTTTTCTCCCGGACAGCACAATTCGTATCAAAATCTCGGTAATCGCGAATCGATCTCACGCTTAATCCCTTTGTCTCCGGTTCGTGATCTTTGTCGATGGAGATTTTCTTGGTCGCCACCGGTAGAAAAGGGTAGAAATGTTTCCTCGCGAAATTTAGCCCGGGTGCGCGCCTCCGTTGGAATTCCAACGCGTTTTAATATTTTAACCGTGTATCTGCACCGTGTACCGCATTAATACGAGCGAAAAAACAACTCTCAAAAGGGAGGCTGCAGTATTCGCCTTTTGTTTTCACTCGTGCGAGCATTTTCGATGCAATGGCGCCGAAAAGAAGAGGGCCCCAACCGAGTAATGGGGTGTCGCTGCCAGTCGCGCATTTATAATTTCTGCCTCCCTCTCTCCCTTTTCCCGCCTCCCTCCACCTTCCGACCACTCTTCGTATTTTATTCTTTCTCTCTTGCAGACTGCCAGGTCGAAACAATTGCTTTCCGCCCGACAGAAAGGAACAAAACTGTCTGGGGTGGTGTACAGGCAAGCAGGGTGAAAGTTGCAAGATGAGTTACAGCGACAGCTCAAAGATCCGATGGTATCCGATGCTTTTGTTTAACACGACGACAAAAACCGTCTTTCTTCCTTTTTTTTTTTTTTTTTTTTTTTTCCCTCTTTTCTCGTTTGCGAAACGCAACGTAGTACGAATTATATCGATCATTTGCCGGGACAATGATTGGAATTTATAATTTTTTAAGTTGTTGGAAGAAGCGATATAGTTTGATATATTTTTTACTTCCAAAATCTGAATCTTTCTGTTTTAACGAAAGTTTGCTGCAACGATAATGAAAGCTTTTACAAATATAAAAATAGAAATGAATTCCATCTTATAAGAAGTATAAATTCGATTAAAAATGAAATATCTTGAGATATGGAAATCGTAGATACATCGTCAATTTTTGTAAAATATAAGAAAGTCTTGCTTAGAATCCTAAGTGATAAGAAATACACATATTTATTGCCAGTACGTTCATTACTTTTGGAATCTTTCTGTTCCAATTCCTGTTCCAAAATCGATTGGCAAATGTCAATCGTTTCTCTCAAGCGCAAAAGATTAAAAGATGCTTATTCTTTTTTTAACTGCAAATTTGCATTACGTGAAATAGAATCAAACAATCCAAAAATCGAGTTTGAAACGAACAATGGAATATCTCAATTCGATTTCTCATAATTCGAAGGGAAGGAATCAAGTGCTGAGGCTGCAATTATCACGGTGGAGATCGCGTATTAATTCAATAAACTTGATGAGGAACGATCGTGCCAATTTATAAGGATTATCAGGAACGATGGTGTCTCTGTCTCGTTCACGACAGAGCCGAAGGGGATCGAAAAATAAGAGCATCGTGATGTCTTCGCATTCTTCAGCACCCTGGTGGACACGTTCGTCCTCCCTCCCCCTTCCACCCTCTTCTTCGAATCCTTCTTCATCTTCCCCCACCCCTCTTCTCCTCGGGGATTTGTGTCTTTATCAATGCTGATCATCGCGCTTAATCCTCGGCCTAAAAGTCGTTACGGCTCGACACGACTCTCATCCGCGACGTTCAGGGGTTAGACATCGTCACGGATCTCCGAGATAATTAAATTATATCGTGATTAGTTCTCGAGCGCCGTGTTAATTTATTTCAATAATAATCTCATTATCATCATCGTCGCCGTCATCGTGTTCCAAAGTTGGCAGAAAAGATATTACGAAAATAAAATTATTGGCGTGCCTCCGTAATTACGAATCTTATTCATTATTTTGACGTGTTGTGAATAATTGTGATTAATTTTGCGATAAATTCAGAATTTCAGAATATTTATTTTCGTTGCGTTTCGTATCACAAAATATATGTTATAATATAATTTTGTGTAATTTATTGAATATCTATGCATCAGAAACAGATGTTTCAAAAGTATATCAATCAAAATTTTTTACATAATTTTTTATATAAAAAATGAGGGGAATCGTGTGAAAAATTCCAACTGTTTAACCACTCGATAATGACTCGAGAAAACATTGTTTTAAATTTCCAATTATCTTCTCGAAGAACCATCGTGAAACGAGCACTTACAACGTAACGTCCCCGTGCAAAAGATTTATTCATTAATATGTTAATGACAGGAAACTTCAATCTCAATTGTCGCTTGTGAACATCAATGAAAACAGCCACACCGTAGAAGTGTTCAGAGCGAGCAGAAAATGACGGAGGCTTCGACCCTTCCGGATCTGTTGTCTCGCGAAACTCGTTTCGATTTAATTTATGCATCGTGGTCCAACGTTTCCCACCCCGGTCTTAAGGCCCTTTTGTACAGTTATTAATGCCCTGGGCCACTTCATTTTCACCGTATGCACGCACACAAACGAAACTCGAAGCTGTGACGGCATCGCTACCTGACGTCCTTCCGGATCCTGCGATTCGTTCCCGCGTATGCAAATTTCGTCGAAACGAAAGTGCAACAGGGAGAAAGAGAGAAAAAGAGAGAGAGGAAACGAGCGACCTTTCGGTATACATCTGCCTGGTCGAACAATTGTCGGAAAAATAATAACTGTTTTTACAGGAGAGAATACATTGCCACGGCAAAACCGGCTTCTCCTCGACTTGTTCAACACGTGATTTCTTCCACGTTCGATTACTTTCGCACGTTCTTTCGTTCAGGAACGTTTCGAATTTGTTTCGTTAACAAAGATTCTTCCCCTTGAATTAATTTTTTTTGGCGATATTTATTTGAAGATTCGTTTTTAAATTTAAAATGGAAATTATTAGATTTCTTTTTTATGCGAAAAATAAAATATTTATCATTTAATTTATTATTTTTGATAATGTAGTTTATCAATGTAATTTAAAATTTAATGCATTGCAATAAATGTAATGTGAAATTTTGTAGAAAAAAGTATATTTCAAAAGTATAATTGTTACAATTATATGTAACAATATTATACGAATAACAATTTTAATATATTATAAATATTAAGAAATACATTTTAAAAATATAATTATTGCAACAATGAAGATATATTAATATCGTAAAATTTGTCAAATATATGATTAATAAATTGCATATTTTAATGATAATATGCACGATTTTAATATTGCGTATTCGTTATGGCAAAGTATAATTACACATTAGTGGTCGTTTGAATGCGTCCAAATACTTTTCCTCGGAGATAAACGAAAGCAATTAAGATTCTAAATTCGAATTTATACGACCACATTTCTTACTTTCAGCGCTTAAGTGACTGTTTTATCGCGCATATAAATCGTTTAAAAGCGAGTCGATGCGTCACGTGTAATACGTGAGATACCTTCGAACGTGAAAATTAACGAGAGATGTAGTTTTGAGAGCCACTGGATCTGGTAAAACAGGAATCTACTACCCTAAATGTCTTTGCAGGTAAAAAAACTTTCTACCTTGTCAAAATGGGAGAAAACGCGGTCAGATGTGCCTACCCTCTAACGAAGGGTGGCTGAAACATATTAAGAATAATTTTGCTGTCGATAACAATTGATCAAAGTTATAAGATTGTTAAATTAATTTTTTTAATTCAATTTTATTCCTTTTATTAATATTTTATAGTAAAATACTATATACACCGATGATACAAACATAATTGATTATTATTGTAACCTTTTTTACATTTATTCCTATGAATTTCATTTATATATATACACACTTTGAATTAATTTTTATTTTTATAAAAAAATATTAAAAACGATGTGAAGGAAGAAGAATTATAAAAAGAAATATAAAAAAAGAATAATTTTTGCCTATTTACCTTTACTATTTTTGCATTCGTATTCTTTTATCTTGAATATATTTAGATGCTACTATCTAAAAGCAACAAATGAATTTCAAATAGTGTAAAAACAAGAATACCTAACATATGATGAAATTATCGTAGAATCTCGGCGAAATTTCAACACGAGTGAAATCCGTTACAGCCCTAAAACATAGCTCCCTTCGAAACTACCCCCTACAAAGTGATAGGTCTTACAAGGCTACGCACTAATTGCGATCCCGGGTCTCTTGTTCGAACGAAACGTAAGTCCTGGATTACCTTACACGTTAATTACGCCGTAATTAACTCTCGTCGTCACCATCGTCAGGGTGGAAGTCGTAAAATGTCGACGAAGCGATTTTACACCGCTTACCACGAAAATCCTTCGTAAACCCGAACCACGGTACCCGACGCGCGGAATAAAACGTGACGATGGCGATTATCGACCTCCACCGAAAAAAAAAGGAAAAAAAGAAAAAAAGAAAGAAAAAGAAAAATAGAAAAAGAGGAAACAAAATAAGACGAAGGGGGTGGAGAGGGATCGGGGCAGAATTGAACGGCGACGCCATTAAAACTTCATTTTACGCTCGCTTATAGCTCGTACTTTTAACAACGTGGCTGAAGGCGGGAAGTGTTTGAGATCCCTTCGATATAAGAGCGGATCTCGTTTTGCAAATACCGAGACAAACAGAAAATTATTCGGTATAAATTGAAAATATTTTCAATACCGTTCTTTTAATATTCCATGACTCGATAACGATAAGACGCATGGATAATTTAAAAATAAGACAGCCTTATTTGAATCGAAGTTGAAAAAGTATATACCTACATCGTTGGAAATAATTTTTATAATTATTCTCTTTTATAATAATATTCTCTAATTTCTCTCTCCACTCTCTCTCTCTTTCTCTCTCTAATTCTATTTTATTTATACGGAATCACAGATATTTTAAATAATGCGTAGATTAAATAGTAGATACGTAAATTTTAATTGCACAATTCATTTTACTGTGACGAACGAAACAAAAAAACGAAATTATTATTATTATTCCTTATTTTCTATTCCTCATTTATAAAGTCTCTACGTGAACAAGTTCATAAAAATTCGTGTACTTTATGTGGCATAATTATGTAACAACCATTTCATAATTTCTATATATCTTGCTTTGTATATATATATGAATTTAAATTTAACTTTTAAAAAGAAAAAAAGAATTTAATCCTCATCATGTTATTTTAAATGAATTTTTAAAATGGTATATATCTTGAGTATTTCCTACATATTTATCATGTTGAAAAGACAAATATTATTTACAATTATATCCTATTTGGATGGAAGGAAATGGTTAAATTGCCTGGTGCACGGAAAGGGAAGCAGGTAACAAATCGGGCTTTCAGCAACAGGTATCAATACCTTCTATTATTTTCGCACCATTGATTCGATACCCAATAGAATCGATATCGTACCTGTTCGATGCACAGCAGGTAGGTGGCACGCGACCAGGTAAAACCATTCACAGGTTCACATCGAATATTATCGAAGGGGTAGCTTTTGACTTTTCAAAAAGATGAAGAATTGACTTTTGACACGTTCCAACAAAGAAATTCCATTATTAAGATCTATCTTTGAAAATAATCTTTTAACTGTGCTATTCGTAGTTATTCTTGGCATTCATATCAATATTATTTTTAGATAAACAAGAAAATAATTTTCTACAAGTATATAATTACGTTTAGAAATTTTTTTTTCTATATTACTTTCTCATATTTTCTTATAAATAATCTTTTGATAATTCTTAAGTTTATTTTATAAACTTATTTTATAAATTGTTTTTCCTTTCATATTTTAATTATTAAATTTTATTTGTTATTTCTCATCTAGTTATGTTTTGTTGAATTAAAGTTATAGAATTTCCAAGAAAAATTACAAGTCATGGAATTTCAAGCTAATTTATCGAAATATATTTATAGTTAAATTTTCAGTTTCTTTTTACCGCGATTAATGAGATAATTAAATAGATTTAACGAGAACATTTAAGGGACACGAAACTCAAATGGGCGCCATTGCACAGAAGAGGAGCTCGAATTGTATCGTTGGCCGAGGAACCACCCTCTAACCCCCACCCTAACCACCCTCGTTTACCCTACGATTATACAAGCACCATATTCTACTTGTAAAATTTATCGTATTCCAATTATTAAATTTTTTATTGTTGAATATAAAATATTCAACAAATTTTATATTCAACTATAATTTTAGAAGAGAATAAAAATAAATTATTAGTAATTTTGAAACGATATCTATTTTATAACATTAAAATGGAAAAATATTTGATTGCAATTAAAAGTAATAACTGTTCATAAAAGAATGTAAAATTCCTTCAGAGAAAAATTCATTAAAACTTACTAACTTACTACTCTAATGATTTATTTATCATTTACGATATGAATCTATTAATACTCTCATTATTATATTTTACAGATCTATTAGAATCTTATTTTTATAAAAAGTATAAAAATATTTTAACGTTCAAGTTTAAACTTCATAAATAAAAATCGATACTAAAGATAAAATTTCCTTCAAATTTTATTATCATATAATGCAAACTGCTATAATCTTTTCGTTCCTTCGAATAAAACTAAATATTCAATTATATCTATATCTACACATATATTTATAAATGTTAAAAATATAAAAATATGGTACATGTAAAATAAAAAAATAAAAAAATTCTAATAATTACTAATAAATAGATCAAAATCACTACAACAAATAAACAGACACAAATATAAAAGAAATAATAAATTCTTTCCGTAAATGCCAGTGCCACTCCACGGTGCAAAGCTATCGTAAATAATCATACGAAAAACTAATTTAATGAACTAATCTAATCTAATAATAATAACACATATAAAAAAGAAATAACGAATTGTCTCAAAAGCCTTAAAAGCAAAAATCCTATAATCCGCGATAATACAAATTCATCACGATCAGAAATTCCCTCGGTCGCAACGTGATCACAACAAGGGTAGGTTTTTAATTACGGGGAAAGATTTGGAAATTTTCTTGCGGTGTTCGCCGCGGAGGGCAAAAGGGAACGAAGGAGAAATCGCTCGAGTGCAATAAGTCAAATCTTGTTTGCGAGTCGGTGCCTAGTTAGGACGACTGGCCGGGTCTGCGCGAGGGATTGATGAGGAAAGCTCGAAGAGGCAGTGACGAAGGGGTGGTGAAAGGGGAACGCGAGAGCAAGAGGAGGACGAGCACCTTCCTCATCGACCGTATAATTAAACCGGGCGCTGATTAAAAAAGTTACCACGGCCGTAAGATCATTACAGGGGCCTCCGACTCCCATCCCGCCTCCTCCTCCTCCAACCCTCACTTTCTCTCTCGCTCGCTTTCGACCCTTGGGGGGGCTCTAAATTCTTTCCACTTGCTACACCCGCGACCGAGACTGCGAATTCAGACGGCGAATTTCGGCGTCTTGTCGTGATTTCTTCAAAGTTAAACTGATTGAACCGATGGATGCTTCTTTTTTTTCAACCGTTTTTCTCCCCGTCAATTAAAACGAAATTTGCGCGTGTATAACGATAATCGATGATGTACGAAAAATTTATGGAATGTTAAAATTATTTTCTTAATTGGAAGATTCGTAGTATTATTTTTGGAGAATGTATGATGTTGGAAAATGTGATGATGGGAAAGAGAATAGTTGATATGAATGCGGAGTTATGCATTGAATAAGATATATGTGAGAAGTATTGAAAAATATCTAATAATTTTAAAGGAAGAGTATTTTTTTAAAATAAATTGCACTGTAATATTTTTCCAGATTCGAAGTTAATTATTGAAAAATTATTATTTATCAACTATAAGTATTATTATTTATGATGCAATATTCGAGATTTTCTAAAATAAAAGTCTGAGAAAAGATCAATCTACTAAGAGTAAATAATTATATTGGTCTCGAAGGAAAATCTTTTCCTTTAATTTTAGTGAAAAGTATAGTGGAAAACTGTGTGCACCCTTTGTTTGATTCTGCTCGTCTGTATTGCTAAGCATACAAACTTTATGAGAGCTCTCCTCCGAGAGAGGATTCCTTTTAAAACAAAAGAAGAAATCAAAGAGAAATATGAAGATGACTGAAAATATAGAAGATCCACAATCATAAACGTAATTTAATCACATCACTCAAGCGATTCTTTGATTACAGAAGAAGAAAGACAATTTTTTCTTTCTCAATTTTCAGTTCATCCATAATCACTTGTATTGTAATTTAAATATTTCAATAATTTTGACAAAACTTCAACTTCCACCATTTCAAACTATCTAACCTTACAATCCTTCAATCTTTAACATGGACACCAATTTTCATAAACACTTAAGAAGAAACCAAAAAAAAAAAAAAAAAGAAGAAGAAGAGGAAAAAGTCATAGTCGATGACAAAAGGAAAATTTCCTTACACATCGCCATTGAACATCGGTCGAAAGGTAGCAGAAGATCTCATTAAAAGATATCCAGACGACACAAGAATTGGATAAGAAAATAAAATTCTGAAAATCGTAGAAATACCAATCGATACCTTTTTCCGCGAGAGACCACCCCCTCGGCTACATGTATCTTTTCCGCCGGCAGGAACTTCCTTAAAATTCAATATAAGCCCCGCGGGCACCCCTGCGAGACCGGGTCGCCACCCTCCCCCCTTTGAACGAGTCCCTTCAGCCGATGGCGACGGTGCCTGGTTACCATGGCGATTCTTTTGCTTGACAGGTGGCTGCAGCCACCACCAACCACCCTCCTCCAGCACCCTCCATCTCCTCCAGACTCGTTTGTTCTGCCTGCCACTGGTACGACGAACCAATCGCGCACAGCGAAAAAATATTCAATCACGCGTCAAGAACTCGAGGGTGGTGGTGGTGGTGGTGGTTGTTGCGTCGGTGGTGGTAAGTAATGGATGTCGGCTCGTGCGAGCGGTAGTGGTAGTGGTGGCGCGCACAGAATCGAATCACCCTCGGAAACCCCCTCGTCTTCACCCCCCACCCCATCCTTCTATGTTCGACTGTGACCAGGGACGAAGGTCGATGGCGGTGGAGGTCGAACCGCCCCTGCCTACAGAGGAACGCCACCCCCCTCCCCAACTTCCAAGTACGATGGAATAATAAAATGCCTCGGATTACATATTCAAAATCAATGGCTCCATACCTTGGACGTACAAAAGGGTGGGTGGGATCTCGCTACCCCGTCCACCCGCCCACCACCCGGGCCCGCGAACGGGGAAGAAGGGGATGATAACGGACGATTTCGCGGCCGACATTTTAAGCAACCACACCCTCATTTGCAATTGTTGTCCCTGTTTTCAGTTTGCCTTTAAGATTCGCTTCTTCTCGAGATTATTCCCGGGGAATAATTAACTTCGTTCGGACGATTCTTTCGCGAGGGATTTTTTTCTTACAGCCGGGGATCTTGATCGTCTTGGAACGAATCTTTTGGGGGCAAATTGAAAGATTCTTTTTTTGAGGGGTTAGAAAAATTTGGAAAGAATATTCGATAAATGCGATATTTTAATATTTTGTTATCATTGGAAAGAATACTTGATGAATATTTTAGTGATATTATAATAAACAATTAATTAATGAATTTATCTCTTGTTTCTATAGGTAGGAAATAAGATAAGATTCATTAGAATTTGTATATCTAAATAATTCAATTTAAATCGAATTTGACGCTATTTCCTTTCTATTTGATAAATAATTCTTCTAAGCATAGTTACTAAGAAAAGTATAGTGAATTTGAATACGAACGTGACGAACTTCAAATATGGTGGACAAAAGATCACGGAACATTTTTTTCTATTTAATAATTAGTTATAAATATTAAACGTGCAAATTATTTCAATTTTTATTACCAAAAATTTAATATATGAATTTAATATAATTTTTTTAATCATTTAAATTTCTTATACCGATAATTAATTACGTTTTTTGTTGCATCATTACAGCATCATATTTTATTAAAAGAAATACGTAACTTTAAACTGAGGGTCACCCCTCGAATCTCGTCCTAATTAGCTGTAATTAGGCGCGAACGGGAATGGGTTGCAACTTTATAGAAGTCGAGGGGAAGAAAGTCGAGCTGATCATTATGAGGTCTGAATTACGCGCGATAATTTCACAGACAATCGAAGAGGAAATGGCCGAGAGGATACTTCGCGAGAATTAATCAGCGACTAATTGATTCTGTAGAGATTAAGGTCATCGTCTTGAAATGGCGACCCGAAAAACTTTTAGCTAATTAAAATTAATTGGCTCCGTGTTGCTGAAATCTTTCACAATGATATTTTTGTTCCGCGAGTAAATAAATGAAAATTAAAAGATTCATTTAGATTTTTATATATTTTACCGCTAATTGTAATAAAAAGTAAAAAGATATACTCTCCTGAAATAATTTTTTTCGCTGTCTTATTATGATTGCCTTTTTCTACTGTTTTAGATTTAACGTACTTCCTAAATTTTATTATTTTACACCGAGGTCAATATCGATCATCTGAATATGTTAATAAAGCGAATAAAATATAACAGAAAATTCTAGAACGCTCTTATATTTTTTCAGAATTCGATGTTCCTAATTAAATAATTTTCTAAGAATTATTTCACTGATATTTATACAAAATAATAATAAAAAAAAATATATTTAAATTTGTTAATTTAATTAAAAAATTTATAAAAAATATTACTACCGCTACAACACAGAGATAATAAATTTTTTTTATAAATTAAAAATCCAAAAAAATGAAGAAAAAAATATCTTCAATTCAAAATTTAAAAATATTAATTCGACAGAATAAGAAAAGAATAATTCCCAATCAAAATATGTAATTCACGAATTTTTATATAAAATTTTTATTATTATTATTATTATTTTTTTTTTTTTCATTTACTACTTTGATCTTATATTTCAGCGTATTACATATTATACATATTCAAATTCAGAAGTTGAATCAATCATTTATTTTCTCTCTCGATCGATTTCAAATCAAATATTCATCCATGGTCTAATTGCTTCATCACTGACACTCGAATACAAGTGAAAAATAGGCAATCCGAAGAATCACCTTCGTTAAAAGAACAACACAATAGGAGATACGGCACAGTAGATGTTACGGCAACACAACATTCTAAATTAAACGTACACTTTAAAGTCGTTAAATGAAACATTGGAAATCAATTTCCCTTGATTGTTCGTCAGACGTCTCTGGCAATTACTACCCTACCCTTTTCCTCTCGTTCACCCAATTCGTTACGACATCCGAGAATGCGAAGAATCCGTTGATTCGCTTTCACCGATTTTTACTATCTCGACGAGATAATTTAGAGGCGTAATAACGTGGAGATATGATGGCCGGCCGTTTTGAAACTGGCCTCTTGCATTTTGCATGAACGTAGGACTGGTTCCAATGGCAAAGACCACCCTTTCGTCGACCACGTGGTGGGGTGAGCTCATGGACTCGGTCAGGTTTCACATGACCCCTTCAAGATTCCATACGAATTCGTTCTTATAAGCAATTCGTGGTACAAAAACTGGACCTTTCTGGGATGTATAAGTTTACCTTTATTGAGTATGTAAGGTTAAACCATGGAAGACCAAGTATAAGAGAATTAGAGAATAATTCTGAGCGTGATATCGAGTTCGTTCGAAGAATATAAGGAATGAAGAATTCGTAAAAAAGAAAACGGTTTTTGCGATAGATTTAAATTTTCAATTTTAGATCTTAATCTAATTGAAATTGAACGAGAGTTTAAAATCATATTGATCGATTTATTTTAAATGTGAAATAACAAAAATAAAAAATATACTAACTCTCACATAAAAGAAAGGTTTGATTGATTATAATTTAAGAACCATTAATTTTAAACAAATTGATAATTTAATAATAAATAGAAATGCATAGATTAGAAGCATAGACAAATAATTTTTTTCAAACTCTAATCTTATTATTATAACAGAAAAATTTTTCGAAATTAAAACACGAAATGGATTTAATCGAATCATCTCAAAACAGTTTAAATTAAAACTCACTCACAAAAAATATATTAGCACAAAGATATTTGGCAGATCTATATCAACTTAGCCAAACGTTCATGGAGAATAATGGGAGGCCAAAAGAAACGAGAAATCTTACGAGGCAACGTAACGATCTTTGCTCACGGATCCTTATGGAACCTTCGCGTCGTGGAGCAATGAGAATAAGTAATAGACAATAGCAACAGTGGTTTTTTTGCCAAGGCAGCTGCCGAGCGCAAAACCAGAGGGGGACATTACTTAATAAACGTGCGCATCCGGGGTGCGGTCCGGCCAGCATTGTTTCAGGATCGGTAAATGGGTGCTTGCCAGCGGATGCGTGCGGCCAAAGGGTTAAGGATTAAGGGTTGAGAATCCTCCTGGCTCGGACTCACAATGGACACCTGGACCGGTCCGCGGGAGCTCATGGCAAAAAAAAAAAAAAATTCCTCTTTCCAGTCGTCTCTGGACATCTGCCATCGATCGCCACTCCATTCGACCGTATCTCGAGGAGTACCAACCACGCTATGGACCACGCACTGTCCATCATTGTATACGTAAGAAACGCACATCGATCGAACCTCTATCCTCTTTCCGGGAATATTATTTTTCTCAATTTATTCCTTCTTTCTCACAGAGAATCGTCCGTGAGATTTTTGCAACAGTATAATGAGAGAGAGAGAGAGAAAGAAAAAGAGTTTAGCGAGGGCACTTCAAACAGACTACCGATACAGAGTTATGATAATTATTTCGCGCAACCCTTGAGAACGAGATACACGAACGAGAATCACTCGAGGACTTGTTTTCCTTTTTTCCTTTTTTTCCTCTCCTTCCTTCACTTGAACCAGTACTACTCCCGAAGCTCTCGTGTCTCAGCGAAAACAATAACTTGCATAATAAGCAGGACGAATAAAGAGGAACCTGTTTCCCGGGTGCCTCGGAACGGACGAGGAAGGGAACGAGGAAGGGGACGGGGGTAGGAAGAGACGCGAGAGAGAGAGAGAGAGAGAACGATCCCAACGAAGGAATTATTATTCTCTCGCGCTTAGCCACCGTCTCACGGAGTTGTGATGATCTTTTTTACGCCGCGATACAGGTATATTGAAATCTCGAGGCGGAAGGACAAAACGACCCACTAATAACGTATGCACCGTGCAGCTGGCACCGCCGCCGTTTTGTTCTTCTTCTTCTTCGCTACAGGTTCTTGAATTTCACACACGTCGCGGTTCGATGGGGTTGCCTCCACTTTCTCCTTCTCCGTCCCACCGCCTGCCCTTTCACCGTGAACACTCTCTTTTCACTCGCTCGCACACGCTTACTTTTCTCCTCCCGTTTCTTTCACCGGCCCGAGGAACCCCCTTCTATTGTTTTACCTAGCGAGACCAGTTTTTGTTTCACTCCACATTTTCTCTCTCTCTCTCTCTCTCTCTCTCTCTCTCTCTCTCTTCACCGGCTTATTATATACGTGCGCTCTCTATCGTTCGTACACGGCCACGATTGTGTTCGCACGGGCGAGCTTCGAACCTGATTCGCTCGCAACGAGGAGAAAAGAGGCGAGGGGGGTCGATGCGAATCCGGTCAAACGGAGGCGAGGAGGAGAGAACGAGGATGGAAATAAAAAAAGCGATACAATAAAAGGGGTTAAAGTTGATACAATTGAGCGAGAAACGGCGACGCGTTGCACGCGTGATTTATTTTTACAGTCAGACCTTGCAGCCACCCCTCCACGGGGGTACGTATCGGCCCATTGTCTTTCTCTCGCCTGCCACCGTTCGCCTGCCAAGCGAAATACCTTCGCGATGACTTAAAAACTCGACACGCAAGCCTTTTTGTTCGGAAAGTTCGTTACGGCTAACGAACGTCGCGAGGATAGGGGGGGGGGAGGGAGAGGGAGGGAGGGGAAGCGAGGACTGGTTGGATTACGATTATCGAACTGTTGCGTTTTTTTTTTTCGCTCTCGCGACAAAGAATGGAAATAATAATTATGGAGGTTGGCAATTTTGTAAAGGAAAGAATGGGAGAATGAGGGAAAGTAATTGGATAACAAGACGGATAAACTAATGGGAAGATTATAAATTTACGATTTTTTAATGTAGAAAAACTATTTTCGTTAGTGAAATGTAATATAAATGGATTTATCAAGTCTAAACTTGATATTTTATGTCACGTTTTTACATTTTATCGTGATTTTTATGTTGCGTCATTATTGCAACAACAAATTGCACAACACAACATAAAAAATTAAGAATCTTTCTCAAAAGAATGAAATAAAAGGAAAATTAAGTGAATTTTCAGAAGATAGAAAGAATATAGGGATATTGGATATATTTTAAAATTAATTAAAAATAATTTACCAAAAAGAGACTTACAATTCCTCAATTTATATGAACCAAATTATATGAAGTTATATGAACCAAATTATGATATAATAGAACAAATTATCTAAAGATATAATAGAACAAATTATATAAAGATTCAACTCAACATGGATTCAATAGTATATATTTTTCTATGAAATAATAAAGGCAGTATGTGCCAAAGTTTGAATGAATAATTGCATATACCATACACGGTTGTTGTAACTCAAAATTTAGTGCCACCATACAGTACGCAACCATTAATCATCGACCACGTAGTGACATAACATCCCCTATACACCATTCCGACACGAGATGGCATGTGACGCCATAAATTGCCAAATTAAAAGACCAAAAAAATATACAAAATAGTACCGTAGTATGTTGTTTTTCCATGACTATAAAATAAATAAATATCTATCTATATTTTATAATATAATTTTAAATATATTAAATATTTAAAATTATATTATAATAAATTATTTAAATAATAAATTATTTAAATATATTCATTATTCATGTTGATCGTTAGAAATATATTTATTTTTCGCTTATTTAATAAAGATTTTACCTATTCTATGATCACAGAAAGACAATATATATATATATACAATTCTATATTATAATAGTTTATTATAAATTTTTACCAATAAAATTTATTTATTTTATAAATTTTAAATCACATGAAATTTAAAATTTGACACATTTAATCTTTATCGAACACAACAATTTATGCTTATAATTTGTCCCTGCATTGCAGTTTTATTGGATCTCGTCACTTTCAACGTGACATATGACTTTTACAGTAAAATTGCATTGTCACGTCAAAGGTGACGTATACCCGATAAAAGATAATTTAAAAACGTAATTTAAAAATAGAAAAGAAACAAATATATCGATCAATCATTCTATTCTAATTCAAATCGAATCGAAACAAGATGAAATCCTATCTCTATCAAAATATTTCAATATACCATTTCTAAACCTATCTTTCTCTTTCTCATCATTCTCCAAAGATAAAAAAATAGAAAAATATAACAAAAAAAAGAAGAAAAATAAAATACATTTCACATCGAAATTTTCTATCGTTCCCGCTAATTTTTTCTTAATCCTGCGATCCGGCAGGGTCGGGGGTACGTCTAACAAATCGGTCCGCGGGCATAAATTGAAATGCTAAAAGCGAAATTGGGTAGGAATTAGGAAAAACGCCGCGAAATGGGACGATGATTACGCGGAGGGAAGTTGGACGCGGATGGTGGGCTCGGAGGGTTGGAAGGGTCGCGAAGGGCGGTCGAACGGAGGTGGGCCCAGCGGCGAAGTCGGAATTCCCTTAGCCTACGCTCTCCGAGGGGGGTTACGCTGGCCATCGGTTGAGTCTATGGTGGAGGTTGCGACTAGAAGGGTCGAGGGTGAGAGAAGAGGGTGAGGTGAAGTGGTGGTGGGGCCAGCGTAGGTTGCGTCTTACCGAACGAAAGAGGGAGGCCGGCGTAGAAACGAGGGGATGGTTACGATGGTGGAGGGTGCCTCCGAGTGCCGCGTAAATAACTTCCATCTTCGAGGGTGCAACCACCCGCTTCCCACCCCGTCACGGGGGATGGACCTCTCCCCGGAACAGAAGGAGAGAGGGATAGGAGATGAAAAAAGTGGAAAAAGAAAAGTGGAACGAGGAGATGGAGGAGAGTGAATGGGATGGGTGATCCAGTGGGAGGGTGGTGATTCCGTTGGAAGAGGGAGACGTAAAATATTCTTAATGAGCAAAGACTTTCAAGTATTGACTCAAAATGGCGGCCGTCCTTTCAAGTCGGCTTGTTAAGCATTATTCCGCGCCCTACCACCCCCTCTTCACTTCGCCTCCCTTCGCTTTGTGCGAATTCCCGTCCTCCCTCGCCCTCCTCGTCCCTCCTCGTGCGCACCGCTTGCTTAGCGCGCCGGTATATCCTACGCAAGGACACTAATCCGTCTCTCTCTCTCTCTCTCCCCTCCCTCTACTTTCTGTACCCCGTGCGCTTTTGACCGATGTCGCAAACAAGGGAAAGAAACGAAAGAAAGAAAACCGGGAAGAAAGGAACGAGAAGCCGATGCCTACGACGGCGATAGTCTCGCCAATCTTTTTGAGGTTTTTATTAGGTCGAGGAAGACAAGAAACTCGTCCTTTCTCTCGTTTTCTTTTCTTTTTTTTTTCTTTTTTTTTTTTTAGCCCATGTCAAAGGAAACGGATCACAATGGACTTGTTCGCCGCGAACTATACGGAAGAAGGTCCTTTTTGTTACAATATTCGAAGTCACGGCGCTGGAAATATTCAGATTCCACGACCACCGACGCGTAAATATTAATTAAAGTTTTTGAATCGATACTGAATAGAATCGACATTCTGATGTCATGTTTGAACGATATCGTATAAATTATTACTATTATCCTACAAATATTTTTATCGTTTTAATAATTTGTTCTTCTATATTTTTATATTAATTTTATTGTAACTAAATTAATGCGATTAAAATTCGAAAGAAGGAAAATATAAATATTCTAAATATTCTAAAATCCATATCAAGCACGATTTGATACCAAGAAGGATTAACAAGAAACGATTCGAACCCTCGATCCACGTCTGATCCGATGTCGAAATATTTTCCAACGAATCTTAATGGTCCGCAGACACGTGACTCTTAATTCCGTTGAGCGGGAAGAAGAGTCCAAAATTCTTTAAGACTCTCTTCCCAGTGGATGAAGGCTATCGAGGCTTTTACAAAAAGGCTTTCGTACGAACGGATCGAGGAGTGGATTATTTAAGGGAGAGGGCCAGAAGCGTTGAACGGCTCGAGGCTTGTTAGAACTTGGCTTTCGCTTTGAACCTTCGTGCACCGTTTCGTCCTCCTTCTTGGGAGAGGGGCACGGAGACCGGAATAAGGGTTAAAAATGTATAAGATAAGATAGAGAGCGTCGGTGATCGAAGAAGGAGAAAAAGAGAGCCAATAGCTTGGGGCGAAAGAAGACAGTGAAACGAAGAAGAACGCGAAACCGAGACAGAGAGAACTTTCATTATTGATCAAAGAAACTGAGTGTCGCTTCCCTACCCAAAAGCTTGTTCTATTCAACTTGCCTTCGGCTTTCCATTAAAAATACCAACGTCATCCGCTTTTTGCGACATCGACACGATCTCACCTACCGATAGCATCCGTGTGTCCTACCACGAATATTCCCTTTCTTTATTTATTGACCCTTACGACTTGTATAGATGCTTTAATTCGACTGTCGACAATGCCAAACCTTCGTATTATTTATTGTCTTGAAGAAGTTAATTAAATTTCGCTACTGGTGTCTTATAACTGACAATAAAAAGTTTACACGAAAAAAAAATGTTTGCACGCTTTATTTTTTAAAAAGAAATCTGAATGTTTCTGCTTTTCATGGATCCTAATTAATATACAATTTTAAGATTGTTATTTATGGATATTTATAGAGTATATTAAATTTTCTATGATATAATTTGTTTATTTCATAATTGATATATGAAAAATGTTTAAATATATCAGAAAAGTTATTAAAATACGACGAAAATCATTAATTTTAATAAAAATAAAGAATAAATCATATTTCTAAATCATATTTCTATAAAGTTATTATAATTATATGTATAATTATAAAATATAACGTTCTTTCTTCTAATAATTATTGTTACTAAGATTTTATATATGATTTAATAAAATACTATTAAAAATTAAAATTTCATCTAGATAATTGTACATGCAATGCCTACCTGTATAGTACTACAATATAAATAATCTAACGATATAGCGCACTCTATTAGAAAAATCTATAACTTATATGACTAATGATTCAAAAAAATCTTATGCAGATTTTTCTTTTGCAACTTTTCTAAAATTTTCTTATAATTTAGACAAATAAAATGCAACAAATATTTATAACATAATTGTAGTTGAAAATAGAAATTTTCACTACTTTAATATATTTTCTTCATTTCCTCTATATCATTTTAATATCATTTCCAACATTATCGATTCAGTAAAGAATACGATTAGAACGTTCATAGTGACTGGAATTGGAACTAAATGTATTGCAATGAATTCTCATATATTTTAATGGATAATTTAACACAATTTAAATAATAAAATAATATTTAATTTAAATAAAATAAAACAATTATGATCATTATATGATAATGAATATATTAATATTAATATTATTATTATTATTATCTATTAATATCAAATAATGTAAATAATTTAAACAATGCATTATTATTTTTATTATATAATACTTTTTCGAACTATGTTCATTTTAAATCAAGGATATGAAGATTTTATTGCATATGGAATTAAAAATAAATATGAAATATATATATATTCTTAAAAATTGAATGAACTCATGTGCAATCATGAGACAATAAATGTAGAAGTAAAATGACTTACATAATAACGTGGTTTGATGTAAAATTGTTTCTCGAGTCCACCAAATTAATTGCAGCATACAATTTAACACAAATATATAATAGATAATATCTTTTGTAGAGCAGAAATCTGAAATAGATTACAATAATGTTATTATCATTTGTGTATTATTATTAAATATTAAAGAATAATGAATATTAAATTGAATAAAATTAATCATTAAAAATACGAATATTTATTTAGAATATCTTTTTTAGAAGAATATTTGGCAAAAATTATGAACTTTTCTTAAGGGTCGTTCAAAAATATCATATGCATTATTTTAATGGATATTATTACGAAATATGAAAATATTATACATAAATTCATTAAAATAAATTATAAAATACAATAAAAAATACTTACATTCTCTTATTTGCTCTCTTAAAGTATATTTTTTTGCACTTAAAGTCACTAAAGAAGAAATCACACCGGCACTTTCAAACTCACATTTTTCTAACTGTCATGCTTGCGATTCTCGAAAAAGTCAAAAGAATTAGAATCGATTGTATTAACGGCGCGAAATTTAAATTTTCATTATTGAATGGACATAAAACATAAAACTATTTTTTATAAAAATATATATATATAAATATAATTGTAAAATATACTTTTTTTACTTTTTTATCGATATTTAATATTAAAAGAACAATTTATTAATTAACTAGGAAGAATTATCTTTATATAAATAGCATTTTTATAGAGTCAATACTATCCTCTATATTGTTAAATCTATACTGTCAATTATTAACGTGTTCAATAACTTATTTTTATTTTTATAATTCATAATTAGATAATGAATGAAGAAACTGTGTGGCAAGAATTATCAGAAATATTTGCTGATCCTCCTGAAACAAGAGATAAGTGCTTACAGTGCAAGTATGTAAACATATGTGATTAGGTTATGTTTATATAAATTTTTATAATGAAATAAATATATTTTATATTAATAAAATAAAAAAATAAATTCTAACATTATTTTTTTTTTAGTAAATATATTAACATTATATGTATACAGGAGACCAGTACCAGTATGTTGGTGTCCAGGGTTACCAAAACATCCTATATGTCCTGCATCAAAAATAATAATTTTACAACATCCAGCTGAAGCAAAACGTTGCTTAAGGACGGCACCTATGCTTGCTCTAGGATTAGAACCTGGAAAGTGTATAATTTACAGGTAATTAATTTAAAATATAAAAATATTACATGAAAAATTAGAGTTAATGTTATAATTTTCTTTTATTTTAGAGGGAAAAAATTTCCACTTTCAAAACATGAAGGCCTAACAGAAATATTAAATGATAAAAATAGTATATTATTATATCCATCTCCAGATGCCATAGCACTTGATAAATTAAATCCTGTTGGAATTAATGGACAGAAACCTTATAATCTTATTTTATTAGATGGAACTTGGCCACAAGCAAAGGTAATATAGTATTGTAATTTCATCAATTCATATATTGAAATGTATAAAAATGTTATTTTTAATAGGCAATATACCATTCAAGTCCAGCGTTGTGTGTTTTACAAGCATGTAAATTAGTTGGAGTTCCAACAAGTGAATATGTTATTAGAACACAACCAACTGAAGGTTGTTTATCTACACTTGAAACTGGTGCATTTGCACTTTCCATTTTAGAAAATGATCCAGAATTGAAAGATAAAATGCTTGGACCATTACATTATCTTTGTCGGTAAGTTTTTAATAACATAATAAATTCAATTTTATAAAAATAATAATTTAAAAACTTTAGATTTCAACTAGAAAATGGTGCTGTAACTCATCAAAGTAAAGAATTTTTAATTAAACAGAAAGCTTATCCAAAACTTATAGGACGGAGATTAGCTAAGCAATTACGTATGCTGCCAGAGGAATCTACATGACATTTTTGATTTAATAGTTCTTAGAAAGTTGATATTTTATAAGAAATATGTAATTTTTATAGCCATATTTTTGAAAAATACAAAGATACAAATAAGATAAACGAATAACATTTTTAATTTAAAAGTATATTTTTATAAATATTGCAGCATGTTATTTCATATTTTTTGACAATATACGAAAATCAAATTTCATATTTCCACATTGTGGTGCAAAACTAAATGACCATAAAACAGTACTTTGTTCTGTAACATGTGTTATATCTTTAAATAAATGTACGCCTTGTCTTGTAAACGGATCCCACGATATCCGGGTTCCAGATTGTATTTCTACGGTAGGTCCCGACGATATTGTGATTTCAGAATTCAAATGCCAATCAATCCACAGAGCTACACCATTACACATTCCATTCCTAAATTTAAATAAAAAATATATAAAATATAAATATTATAATTTATAACAATTATTAATATACAATATTATAAGAGCTTACGTTAAAATAGGCACAGTTTCTGAAATATTTACATCTTTAATTTCATTTACATTTTGTGTTAAATCAAATTTCTTAATAACGAAAGGTAAACTTAATGCTTTAGTAGGATATTCCCACAATGGTTGAACTTCTACAGGACTATCACTTTTATCACTTGATGCCTATAGTACATTATAAAAATTAATTTTTTTATTACATCTTTTAATTTGTATTTAACTTACTTGTATAAGTTTGTCAAAAATAGATAGATCAAAACCCTCACAGACTCCAAGAGGTGCTCGTATTTTATGCAAATCATTGAACTCAACTATAACTCCCATTATTGTTGCTGCAATTGGGATCCTTTGTATTTGAGATGAATATCTTGAAATTAAATACCAGAAATAAAGATTTTCCCATGGTACAATTGAAGTAATAAAATATGGTTCACCAAAAATTAAATTAATTTCATTTTCGGGAGGTAAATTATCTACTGATTCAATAATTTCTACTTTTTCCGAAAGTTCGTTCTTTTTAACAAACATTTCAATACATTTTTTGGATAAAAAATTTGTCTCCAAAACGAATATCTTTTTTGCACCTAATTTAATAGCTGCAAGACCCAATAAACAACCGTCCGAAAGACATAAACATATTGTGTCTGGTGTAATTTTTTCTTCTAAAACTTTGATATATTTTTCATTTCGTGTACAATCATTTAATTGTCCTATTCGAGTTCTACAATAAGCCACATGTACATTACAACTGCAGACAGGTCTTTCACAATCTGGTGCTTCATTTCTGTAAGCAAAATGATATATACAAATCTACAAATTATAAAATAATGTAATGAAATATTTACATTGACTTACATTGATTCATTTATTAATTGGAACCATAATGAATATTCATCGTGATACCCAATTAAACTAACTTCATTATTAACAGTAACTGGAGTTTCAACAGGTAAATAATAAATAGCTTGCATCCAATGATCTCTCCATGGTATTAAATCTGCTATTGTTTTCAAACTGAAACCTTTATTTTGTAAGATTTTTGTATCTGGGTGTTCCCATACTGGTGCACAGCTTAATAAAACCTAGATAAAGAACTATTTAATAATAAATTTAAAATCTTTTAATAAATAATAATTACCTGATTATTTACATCCATAATTAAATCCCACCACATAAAAATAGCATGTGCAGTACCATTTATAATTGGTTTTACATGTAAACATTTTTTCTCATCATATAATAGAGTTGATTTACCAGATAAATCAAACCTAAAATTTTCATTTTATATTTCATTACCAATGAGATTCTTTTAATATTGAATAATATTGAATATATATACATATATTTACTTAAATATAGGTTGAGGAGGTAATAAAGGCTTAAATGCATCATCAGGAAATTGTGTTAATTGTATATCATGTACTGCAGCTGCCCCAGAACAAGATTTTACAGAATGTGGAGTGTTTAATAAATACTTATTTTTAACTTTAATAGGACATATTGTATTCCATGCACATACAGCAGAACTCTCCACTACTTGTACCCAAATAGTAGCACTATGTGGAATTACAATACTATTTTCCTAATATAAAATAAGTAAATTAAATATATTAGATTATATAAATTATTATATAAATTTACTACAAAAAGTGATTTGTACTTCAAGAAGATTTTCATGAGCATGACGAAATGTAGAAAGTGCTCCTTCTCCAATAAGTTCAGTATCAAATACTTCAGTAACCAAAATGTTTGCTTTCTTAATCATATCACCATTCTTTCCAATAGTCATTTTTGTAGAACGTTTATGTATTAATTTAATTTTGTTTTCAAAACCATTTTCTTGAATTATTTTTATAGCACATTTAGCCATTGGTGTGAAAGCCTAAAATAATACCATAAATATAATTTTGTAATATACAAATAATATCATAATATTAAGAATTTATAAACTTATTTACTTCACAAGCTGTAATACTATCTGCACCACATTTAGCAGCCATCATTGATAACAAACCAGTTCCAGTTCCTATATCAAGTACATTAGCTTCTTCTCCATTCTGATGCTTTTTTTCAATTGCAGCTTTAATACCTAGGTAATATTTTTGATTCTATAATTATAAAAAAATTTTTAAACATGATAAATAGAAAATCATTTTAAACATTTTAATAAAGAGTACTAACTCTTTCATGATCATGCAACATATCAGCAAATGCTGATCGAGCAATTTCTTGGTGATAATCATAATTTTCATCTTTTTCTTCCCAATTAATTGTTCCCGTTAAAGGATTTAAACACTGAATAAAGATACTCATATTTCGTACCCGAATTAATCGAGAAAAACAAATTTTGAGCATAACCTTCTTACGACATAAACTTTTTAAATCACATAAATGCAAATTTTATTACTCAATTATTAAATACATTTATTTATAAAGATAACAAGAAATAAAAAAAAATGAAGACAATAACAAAAAAATAACATGAAGTCAATATCAAATATTTATTTAAAACCAATTTTTGTTTATCAACAATAATATTAGTATCACAAGTTTGAAATCTGAGATTAGAATTAATATATAATGTATTGAGAAATTGAAGAAAATCGCGTTATAATTGATATGTGAATTACAGATAATAAAATAAATTAAATAACATAAAATTAATAATTATATAAAAATAATTTCAATATTATGACAAATATAAACTATACACGTGCAAATACATATAACCATAGATAAAATATCAGATAGAATAGACCTAACTACCTAACATTCAATGCATTTTCATGTCCCATCTCCATGTCGAGTAGCTTCAGAGCCCTCTTACGATTTAATTAAGTTTAGACAAGGAGACCAAATAATAAGAGAAGGACAGAGATAGGATAAAAATATGGATATCAGCGCCATCTTCAGAGTGCCGTAAATGAAACTCAATGCATAAGGATAGAAAATAATAGGAAAAGGATAAAGATAGAATAGGAATTAACTATTAGTGCCATTTCTTGAATAACAAAATAAAGACAGAATTAAATACCAACGCCATCTCAAGTAAGATGTTTTTGAAACTTGAGAGATGGCGCTGATATTCAATTTTGATTCTACCTTATCTTATGTTTAAAAAATGTCTTTGATATTCAAGAGATGGCGCTAATGATCAATTTTATTCTATCTTTATCCTTTTCCTATTATTTTCTGTCTTTGTTCATTGAGTTTCATTTACGGCACTCTGAAGATGGCGCTGATTTCCATAATTTTACCCTATCTCTGTCCTTCTCCTAATATTTACTCTCTTTGTTTATACTTTCTTTTGGCGGGTAACTATAAATGAAATATGAAGTGTCAAATTAAATACATTTTCATTATTTTTCTTTCAAAAATATAATGTATTTATATCTTTAATATAAAAAATATAGATAATAAATATAGATAAGATTTTATAATTTACCTCCTAAAATATAATATTCACGAATTTTTTAACGCAAAAAAATAATAGAATTTAAACAAACGAAAGTCTAGTCCCAGTGACAAAGGAGATAAGAAAAACTTTTGAAATATTCTATCGAAGATTCTTATAGAGGAATTTTTTCTTGTTTAATTTTATATTGAAACTTAATTTCAATTCCAACCAACTACTATCCCAATCTTGTTCCAATCCGAATCGGTAATGTTGAGAATGACATTGACAAAATGTTAAGATTCTCGAAACATAAAACAAAAAATATGATGAATATTAAATCAATTATGTATTTCATTTGCGTATCTTATCTATATTTAATTTTTAATTTAATTATAATCCTTCTCATTTTAATAGCGCTGCTATCTCATTCCATCCTGAATTGATAACATCGCATGCGATACAATGATGGTAATGAAATGAAAAAATGCACAGAATAATACTTTATTCCAATATCTCGAAAAGAAAGAAAAGTTGTGAAAAGAGAAAGAAAATCGCATCGAAGAGCGAAGCAAGTCAGATGATCGAGAGAAAGATCGATCGAGAAAAATAAAGAAGGAAATAGGGGAAGTAAGAGAGAGGCAGAGCTATGATGTGAGAGAGGACATGGTAGAGGGCATTAAAGGGTGGAACATCTAGCGTTGGAGGGACAAACGAGTGAGATTTAGTTGGTGGGGAGAATCGGATAGCGAGTGGAAAGTCTGACCCGCTCACAGTCTCGTTGATCCAGCTACGGGTAGTACGTACCGTGACGTGACAATGGCGGTAGTCGTGATTGCGAAACGGTACGTTATTGTGATCAGCTGATCAACTGGGCTCGAACGAAAGGATAAAATCGAAAAAAAGAATACGTGAATAAATCATAAGATAAAAGTTGAAGAGAGAGAAACGACATATTAGAGTTGTTCGAGATAATTAAGAAAGAAAAAAAAAGATGATAATTGCATTTTCGGCGATGTCATTGTATTTGTGATTCGCTCTGTCTGTAGGGCACCGGTGCTCTTTTGTGTTGTGTATATAGTGGTCTGCATTTTTGCGGGTGTGTTGTGTGCACGTATGCGTGGAATTCGCGAAAAGCGTTAGATAAATGTGTCTTAACCATGCCTGCTGTGCGGAAGTATAGAAGGGATACCAGTGAAGTGAGCTGCTGTCTCAAATATGTGATCTTTGGATTTAACGTTATGTTTTGGGTGAGTATAATATATATGTGCATTTTATGTCTATTTTTTAGCTTGATGTTGACAAAATGTATCAGCTTCGAATTTATTGGATTTCGTTATGGTTTTATCAAATCATCGGTAGGATAATTGAAATTTGTTTATTTTTAACAAAGAACAGAAAGGAGGATAAACTTTTAACAGTACATTGTGTCTTGACAAGTAAAAGTGATAAGATGTGATTAATAATTAACCTACCATTGATGATATATATATATATATATATATATATATATATATATATATATATGTATGTATATATATGTATTTAATATTTTATTGCTCTTTATTTATTTTTCTTATATATCCTCAATAATTACATAATAAATAATATCGGTTGTTGAATTAATTTTTTGCTTTTTTACATTTATAATTAATTTATAAAAATAATAAAAAATTTATATAAATGCATGCAATTATGTATGAGGAAACATTTATAAATTAAAATACTCGTTCAATTATACATATACAAATGAAAAAAAAATTATAAATATTGTGTAGCAACGAATTATTCTTACGAATATCGTGAAAAATCTGCAATGCAGCTCATGCACACTCCAGTTGCTCCAATTTCAAAAACAATTCAGGATATCTATTTATAACTTCTATAATTATAATTTTTATACCATATACATAGTAATATATACACTGAATATTCATAACTGTATATATACACTTTTAAAAACGTAAAAATCATACAAATTTGTATATTTCAAGATTAATTAAAATGTAAAAATTAAACATTAAAAATTAAATTCCAAATATAATATTTTATAAATATAAATTTAAATATTTCAAATATTTTAAATTCCTTAAATATATATTAATTTTCATACATCTCATGCAGCTCAGCAATACATGATACTTTAATTATTAGATTAAAAATTAAATTTAAGAATTAGTTTCTTTAAAGTGTACAAAGACAACTGAATTTCAATGACAAAGAATGAACAACCATATGTTCGCATAGTAATGTAGACAGGAGGATAAAATAAGTCTTACTTTTTTCACTATATTGTGAATTAAATAGAGTTAAATTGATATTTAAATATTTAAATAGTGATTTATTGAAAGATTCTCGACGAAGATACTATATTCACTTTTCTTTGGGAAACAGTTGAACGTCCTTCAACTCGGCGAACAGATGTTCGGTAATGAACTGTTTCTCTTTCGTGACTGATTATACTCACCGAGTTCGTTCACAATGCTATTTTTTTCAAACAGTTCGTTAGTTGATAATAAGATAATATTTATGGATCTGCAATCTCTTTATCATATTTTAATTAATGTACATAGAATATACATATAATAATACGAATATTATATGTGCTATTTATAGTGAAAATTGTGTATGAGCATTTTATATATACATACCAGAGAATTATATTTATTCATTGCGATGTTAATTATCCGAATGAACTGCACTGTTGAAAATTGATACGTTGAAGAGGAAATTTTGGAAAATTTAGTAACAATATTATATAAATTTTTAGAAATATTTCATAGAGAAAAAATAAAATTAAATTTATTTCTAATTTTTAAATGCTAAAAGCAACTTCTACGTTTAATAAAAATTATTTAAAAATTTGTCGAATAAAATTAAAAAAAAAATGATTTGAATAATAATTTTGGGAATAAAAATTTTCTCAAGCTTTCAGAATTCATTAAAATTGACGAATATTTCATTATTAATAAATTATTTGATTTTTAAAGTATCTTTATGTAAACTTTCATACATACTTGGAATAATAGTTAGATTTAATTTTTGCTTAGGTAAAAACTTTTTTAAACTTTCTGAATTTATTATAAAATTTTATTATTAACATATTATCAAATATATAAATTGTTCGATTTTGAATAAAATTCTGCTCATTTTGATTACCTATGTTATAATATATGCCTTATACTGTTTTTCACGAAAATGTCAATTGTTTCCTGTTTTTATTACTTCCTTTCTGTAACTCCTCATTCTTATTGTCTCCTCGTTGCTAGGACTGTGTTTGAGGAATCTCATTACAAAACTTGCCTGTAAAACCGGTTTCTAACCAGTGCAACCGGCCACTATGGCATGGGTTTGCTTTTCTCGAAGTAAGTGTGACTTCTTCGATTCCCTTGCACGGTAAGTAAACTTTCGACGTTGTAAAAACTTCCATGAATACATAATTACTTTTTAACAATGAAATAAACGTGTCTTCACTTTTTACAATTCGTCATTTATTTAAAAAAATGAAAAGAAAAAATGAAAAGTTGAATTTTTTCTCTATCACGTTCCTCCAGAGCATAAAAAAAAAAATCTTTCACTTCTTTCAAAGTTAATAAAGAACAAATAAAATTATCTATTGGAATATGATGGAAGGTCTTGGTAATAAGGCGCACATTATAATAGGAAAGGAAGTAGGAAAAAAATTCTTTATTCCAAATAAAAGGCCAATTACCATCGATCAATTTAAAAATTTAAAAATTGGAAAAGAAATGTCAAAGTATTTAAATTAAATCATTACTTAAATTACTATACTTTTAAGATAAAATTTAAATATTTATCTATTTAAGTTATTGCAATAAATTTTATTTTTAATATGAAAAATATTTCCTAAAAAGAATATATTGTGAAGCAATGTGGTTTGTCCACTTTTGTTATAGAAAGTAATAAAAAACAATGAAATTTTATATAAAATTTTATTGAAGCATAAAAATTACTAAAAATATTAAATTTTTATATCATGAAAAATTAAAAACAAACAAGTGAAATAACAATTTATCATCGAAAGTTCACAATATTTAATAAATGCGATCAAAATTTTGTTTGATTAAAAAACAAACAAAAGCTTTGATTTAAATTTCATATATTTTTTCAATTATTTGTCCAGAGAAAAGAATAATCGATATAAAAAGTTAAAAAATATTAAAAAGTATTCAAGTCGTCACTACACGTTCATTAAATGAATCATTTATTCTAATTATCTTTATATTTACCACAATTATCTTTCCTTCCAATTTAATGGATTTATCTATAATATAAATATCAAGTTTTGACAATAATTCTCTAATTTTAGATAGTCAATTTTGTCAAAAAGATTAAAAAAGATCAAAGGATTAAGGAATACTACGTAAGACGTCTGAGTTCAAAAGTCTAAATCTCCTTACCAAATCTTGCCCGACTACTTGTGCGCACATGTAGAATGACTTTGCGGTTTATCGATGCTAAAAAATTTTTCTTATGTGTTTCATATCGTTCATCGTTCTAATTGAATACATAGCAAACATCCGTAAGAATGAACAATTCCATTTAGAATCCATTATATACGATCTTGTTAAGACTTAGACAATTATCTGTAATCGAGAATTCAGAAACAGAAAAGTATAAAGCTATTATTTATAAGTTCATTACGCCCCTTAACTTTCTATGGACTCTTTCTATTGGTTCTTGTTGAGTTTCTTGTATTATCTTCTTAAATCCCTTTGAAGGAATGTTCTTATTTTTGCTGATAAACCTTTTAAAACGTTCGAGTTGACGACTATATAAGGAAGAAGAGGTTTTCAAGAGTCTAAAACAGTAAAGTTAGATCTAGTTTGTGTCTGAACCAAAAATTTTATTTTTGAAAGAGGAAATTTTTATTTTTTTCTGATGAATCTTTTAGACATTCGATTTTAATACGTTGGAATAAAGCAGAAAAATGCAGAATTTTTTCAGGTTTTTTGAGAGCCTAAAACAATGAAAAAAATAATCATACACAATTCAGATTGAAATAAATTTTAATATACTTGTTCACGAAGGAAGGAAAGGAATTAAGAATAAGAAATATTGTATGAAAGTATATTATCTAGAAATAAAGTGAGTTTCTCTATCTGTTCAGTAATCGCAATTGTATATAATGCAAGAAACAGGTTATAAGAAATTTCGATTAAAAAAAATCAATCTGTTAAATTGAAATAATATCAGAATCCAAGGCATTATAACGAACCGTGTCGTCGATTCGCTTTCTAATCATTACGTAACGAGTATTACAGATGTTGTAACAATATTATAGCCATTTGATACTTGGATCATAAAGGAACAGTTAATTAATTTGTTGTGTTTAATATCAATTTTATTAATTACTAATTACATTACAAAAATAATTGATATTTAATTTACCTTTTCTTTATAGAAAAAATATAAATAATATTTGAACTCAACAGCTATAAAAAAAAATAGATAAAAATAAAATAATCAATGAAGAGAAATCAATGAATGTTCTTGAAACATAAATTAATTTTATATTTACGTTATTTATATTTTCTTTCATGAATTTTTTTTCTTTGTACAATATAATTTGTTCAAAAATATTTGCATCTAATCTCTCAATTATGATTATTTAAATAAATAAATAATTATAATGTATATAAAATTGCGTACTTACACCGCAAACAACAATAAATTGACAGTCATCGATCGAATTAAATTATGACAAAATGCACAAATTATATCTACGATATCTACGATATTTCTTTTTTTAATAAAATTTCATTCGTCGTCGATTAAATTTAAAAATTACACAAATACAATAAAATACAATTTCCTTTAAAGCAACAAATTCAAGGGAGAGAAAAAAAAAATAGCTAGGCTTAGCAAACGATAGAATCGCAGGAAAGAAAATTAATCGCTATGATTTCCAATTATAAAGATATATTGTAACGATTACCGAGTCATATAATATCGAGAGATTTCTATCTTTATCGATTGTAATTTTTCCATTTGTTTCGATTGAAACAGCACGCAGGTTCTTATGCACAAAACGGGTTCGACGACCTTTTGTCATGAGTCACACGGACGAATAAGTACAGCATGCGTGCGTGAAACCCTATCTTCCGGCCACCGGAAAATGTTATGAACAACGTTATTACTGTATCCTCTCTGCCTAGTACATTTTAAATGCATTTCCGACCAACCTGAACCTTTTTGTTCTGATTATTCAGTTTAATACGATACTTTGACATTTAAACCCATCTTACAAAACGCTAAATCTCATATAATACGTGTATCGTATTAATCGTGTTATTCCAATTAGCTTGATGTTAGGATCTTCTGCATGGATTAGAAGATATGAATGTTATCAAAGTAATACGTGCTAATATATATCTGTAGCGGATTATTCGTCCTTTGAGATTTAATTGGATTTTGAGATTATTTAATCTTCTCTTTGTATGTGATCGATTTTTTAGAATAATATAAAATACTTTAATATTTTCCAAAACAAAATTGAATAATTGATAAAATAAAAAATCAATTAATCGAAGTATTGAAATTGTTATCACTTATCTGTATCTTTTCTTGAAAAAACATATTTTTAAAAATTTTTGTGTAAAAGAAAATCTATAAGTAGATTAGTTAATTTATTATTATTTGACATTTTTAAAATTGAAAACTCGTATAATTAAATACTTGCTCGTATTTTGTGATTATTTTATTTTTGTACAAGAGATAAAATTAATTCTTCGGTTATATCAGACTAGATAATATATCAATTAATAAGACGCTTAAAATCATTGATTGAGAATTATTTTTAAGTTTTTATTACTTTGTACAATTTGACCGACCTTTTATTACGCAAGTATATTTTGTGTAAGTAGGTCAGGTATGGAGGGCTGGATGATGCGCTCGGACGCATAAGGAGGGTAAGTGCACTTATGCTGTTCTTGCATCCGTGTCCTCAATTGTTGATGTACCAAGTCTTATTCTGTATTGAATAAGATTCAACATTCGTCAACAATAAACGTCATATTTTAAACCAGAGATATAATCATATACAGTGATGAATAACGAATAACAATTCTAATAAATATCGTCGAAGAACGGTACATGCGAATTAATATGCAAATTGAATTCGATGCAAAACAATGTTATTTTTTATCGCGATACTCCATTTCTCTTTATTTTTTTTCAATCTAAAAATTATTACCTTTCAATGAATCCAACAATTTTACTTTTCACCTCAAAAAAAAAAAAAAAGAAAATCTACTATCTATTCAAATTTGTTTGTTTTGTAAAATAAATATGATACATATATACGTAATTTAAAATTATTTTTACAAAAAGGACAGAGAATTGTTCGAGCAACTCGAACGCATCTCGAAAATAATTAACAGGGAGAATAAAATGTGAAAATATCAAGAGAAGAAAGGGATTTCACAATTTTTTACCAATTCATAAAAATTTCTCTCTAAATTTCCACGCGCGTCACAATCTACCGTGTTTGAAAATCCACGCATTCGGAATGATGTTCATTCACCTTTTCTTTCTTTTTTTTTTTTTTTTTTTTTCTTTTCTTTTCGCGTGGAATAATACCGTACGAAATTATATTCGAGTTCAACGATTCGTTTTAATTTTTTAAAAGCTGCTCTTCACGCGGTTGGGGAGTCAAGTTTGTGCCAGTGGGTGGCTACTGTTTCAGGTGGGTACATTGCGTTTGATCGAGCGTAGTAGTTGTCCCCATGCACGTTAGCTGCGCCCTTTTACGCAGATTTCATTTCCCTCCGTTTATCATTCCCCCGTTTCACCCTACGCTCATTATGACCCCTCGTTGAAAGTAAAGTCGTTCCTGTTGGGGTGAAACTTTCAAGCACACTGAACACAGTGGCCACTGTTGTGTCAACACGAGATCGATGTCGACGTAAAATGTCCTTTGAACGTACTTAAAGGCATTATTTTTAATTGATCGTGTTTCGTATGTATACCTTCATTTCGCAATTGTTAACTTTTCTAATTGTGAAAAATTTTCGATGATTTTTGATCTTGACGAGTAAATTTTTATTACGACAGTCTATAAAGAATATATATTTAGAGTGGTATGTTATACGTTTGAATAGATTAATCCAAAAAAAAATGTATTGATGTATGAAAAATGAAAAATGAGAACGATCAAACTTAATTTATAAAATTGAAGTAAAGTAACGATTGAAATAAATTCCACTCGAGCAGAGTTTATTTTATTTTTTAAAAATAAGTAATATGATTCACTTAGTTATTTATTTTTGATATCTCTGTTGTTAATATGTTGTTCTTCTAATTATCACTTCTTTATTTTGTTTTCAAATCTTTCTTTTTATTTTCATAAATTCATTATATATCGTCATAAATTACTATACTTCTAAATTTCTTTTATTTTAAGTTATACGAAATAAATGAAATTTAATAATATGTTTCAATTTAAATCATGGATACCGCACTTGATGATACATTTGCATTTCTTTTTCACCAATTAACATTGTTAAATTCATACTACTACGGATAACCGAGAATTTCCTCGTTTATTTAATATGCATATGCATGTATATCTATACTAATAAATAGGATTTACAAGAATTTTATAGCAGATACTGCATCGAGGATTTATCTTAATTCTGAATCATGAATGCAGATCAGAGAGAGTTCAGATTGTTGAACGTTGCAAAGCTTCGTTAACTCGGATTGTTAGGTTTCATCCTTGGCCTAATTGCATACCAAGTAGGACGGTGGTGAATTTGTATCGATATTCAGTTTCGATAAGAAGAAATGTCCCCAGCATACATTAAAGAACTCTTGCTTTATAATTGTATATCGATGTTTGATAAATCATTTTGATCAGACTGTGCAATCTATAATATAATTGGGAATACAAATAATTTAAGGAAAAATATTTCTATACATATTTCGAATCATCATAATTGAATTTTTCCGCGATCACCAATCGAAATAATGGAACTCGTGAGAATTTTATAAAATGGAAACGAGAAAAAATCTCGTTGAAGGGATAGCACGTGAAGCTTCGTGAAATGAAATAACGACGAAAGATTCAAATCAAAATTGCAATCATGTAAATCTTAATTGGGATTCTCTATCATTCGTGATTCCCCTTTATCTATCTGGCTCAATAAAGATGATTTATAACGATGTACCAAGATACTACGCCTACTTCTCTATAAGTCAATTTGTTTAATTCTCACTTTATATCATCCGCAAAGATTGCCATTAATATATGTCTTACGTTTGAAAGAAATTCATTCATTTGCTTTTTTATGCTGCAAAAAAATTTAGGCATCATTTAGTGTATTAAATGATTAATAATTATTGTAATAATTGTATTAATATTATATGTAATTTATTACATATTATACAGATAATAAGAATGAAAGGTGATAAAGTATTTTTCCATTTATATATTGTTTCTAAAAATTTTTATTCAACCGATTATTCTTTCCAACATTCAATATTCATTTGTTACTAATACCATTGGAAGAATATCTATATATTTTTAATATTTAATGAATTATTGTATGCAGCATTGTAAAAATTTTAATACAAAAAAATAATAAAACATATATTAGATTAAAAATATTTATTACAATATTGAATTGCTGTACATAGGAAAATTTTTTTTATTTACATATAATACATTTTTTACAAAGTTTCATAAATAATCTTAAATTATTATGTAAAAACCATAAAATATAAAAAGAATATAAAGATTTAAACGAACAACTTTTGTATAAGTTTCAAAAAGTTATGAAATAATTATTGCTATTGTTGCTTTTCTTTTTATATAGTGATATAATTTAATTTGGATGCATTATATGTAAATTTTTTAATTAATATTCTCATGATGATTTTAATTTTTTAATAATAGAATTTTTCTTTTAATTTTTAACTTGTAAAAATTTTTGTTTCATTTGAATTTTTGTATAAAATCTTAATAAATCATACGACATATATATATATATATTCAAATTAAAAATTTTATATTTTTTTGCTATAAAATAAAAATAAAATTTACCATGGTAAATTTCCAGATGTACATATTTACATATTTACACATATACATATGTCTTTTTATCCCTATATACAAGATATTTTACAATGGAATCATAAATAACATAATTAAAATTAATCGTATAACAAACAATTTTAACAATTTTTAGCTATATCATTATCATTATTAAAGGTTAACATTTGATAAAATTTTAGGCGAATATAAGAATATAATCTTTAGACACAGATTTCATTGTTCGAAATCATAATAAAAGATATCTGTGACCTGATTTCCTCGTATACCAGAAGCAGAGGCGATGAATGTCATTTTTTCTGCGTGGCTCTGCTTGCTCGTTACTACTCTTTTCACATAGCCAGACGTGTCAGCTATTCAGTATGTGAAAAATAATTACTAGGAATCTAGTGAATTTGTAAAAATGACACCGACAAAACCTCATCATTTGTAACAATTGTGCGCTGCCAATTATTCTTTTACGTGTATTCAACTCTCATGAATCTTAAAACTTAACCGATGTATTACGTATATTATTACAGCATTACTATTCTTCTGGTTTTCTAATATTCAACATTTAACATTCATATTCATTAAATATAATCTCTGTAATTCTTTTTTTTTTTTTTTAGATCTTATAACATGATCTTACAACCAGTTTAACATTAGAACTATCTTAAAAAATATTTGAATATTTTATATATGAATGATTGTAATTATACTAATGTGATAGAAATAAATAGTATTTAATTATGTTTCTATTTCAATGAAATACGATATTATTATTTTGTCAAAAAAACATTTTAATGTTTCCATTGTAAAACGACAAATTTGGAATCTGTCATTTTGACACAGGTTTGATAGTTCTAGCGTTAATTGAAGATACATAACGGATAATTGAAGATTGCATACATAGTTTATAAACTGATGCAATCGATCAAACACAGAAGATTACAGAATATTAATGTATATGAAATATTACGAAACTCTTTCTGTAAAAATACTTTACAATTCTTTTTTATATTACATGGACGATATTCATTCGCAATTTGCAATATCAAACCTTTCTTTTGTTATACGAATTATTTCGAGAGGGAAGTGGGCACTTATATTGTTATGCCTTATACAGGATGCCCCAGTAATCATAGCACAATCAGGAAGAGAACGAGAAAATGTAGAGTAAAATTTGTTTAAAAGCGATAAAGTTGCCTAAAGCGAATGGAATTTTCTAAAAACAATTCTTGTTTAAGATTTTCAATTTAAAAAATAATCCCTAATTTAAAAAATTTACTAAAAATAAGCAAATTTAAAAAAGGGTAATTATTTTTTTGTTATGGCTTTTTATAAAATTCCAAGTAAAGTGTATAGCTTTCTTAGATGCTGAAAAAAAAAAATTAATTTATTAGTCACTAAAAAGAAAAAAAAGAAGAAAAATATATAATTCAAGAATTAATAAATTAATTAAGATTCATTCAGAATTTTCTAAATTAATATTGATTTGAAAAACTAAACTGTATGTGTAATATAAATATTATATACATATGTACATATGTGTATAAAATATAATTGATCGTATATTAATGGAATTCATCAATATATTTATAATAATTTTAATTTCTTTTAATTATCCAATCACAATAGTTGCATTTCTGACTTTTTTTAACTCTCTTAGTCGTTATTAAAAAAAAAAAAAACGATGATTCGACTTTGCTCACACTCGCACTCATATCGAATTAAAAATAAAATTAAGCTTAATTTAATACAATGTTTCTATTTTAACTTTGTATATTTATATGTATACTTACAAAATATTCTTCCCCGTAATACGCATCCGAAATAGAATATTTCAGAATTTCTACCTCCAAACATGGTTTCCTCGTGCTGCTATTAATTATCTTAAGCAATTCCCACATAGCATCAATATCAATTCGACATCTTCGTAAACGTTGTTGTAATTGATTCGGTATATCTATATTTGTACCGAGTTCGGGTTTAAATTTATAACCTTTCGCGCAAGCTTCACAATCGCATGAAATATCGAAGAAATTTTTCAGCATGATGCTTCGAGGCATAGAATTGGACTCCAATGCGACGTATTTGGACATGAAGTTAAAGGTGATCTGCAAAATGAAGGGAAAGATTCGTTCGAGTAATGAATAAAAAATTTAATTCAAAATTTAATGGAGAAGAAAAAAGAAAAAAATCAAAATTCATTACCAGCTCGCCTGGATATATATCTTTAGCCGCTCGTAGAACGAGCACATTGTTTTTATGCACGGTATATATTGTATTCCCGGAACAGGAATGGCGGACCAGGTTAAGCAAGAAGTACAAATTTTGTACTAGGGCGATATATCTTTCGAAAATTGGTACAAAGTCCTGTAAATATATATAAATAAAAATTTTTTTTTTTATCAAAATGAAGATTTTATATAACGATATTATTTTAAGATCATGGGGAAATTTGAAATTAACTATGTATTAGAATATTGAAAATCGCGTATAATTTTCAACTCTATCTAAAAAAATTTTAATTATAATTATCTGTTAAAATGTACGATTAAAAATGTTATTTTGTACGTTATATTATTATTCTAAAGTAAGATAAAGAAAAAAAGATTTTGAAGAAAATCTTTTGTATCAAACTTGTGATTAACGATAATATGCACCTAGGCTGACTTAAATCTATAAAATTATAAAATTTTAATACTTTGAAATAAATATAATGCACAAATTAATAAGTACTTACCATACGTGCATGCACGTCGTAAATATAGCATAAACGACAGAGTAATTTAGTTAAATTTAAAATATCGTTGTTTCCTTGCATATAATTACTATGATTTCGAAGCAGCATAGCTATCTTGGCCGAATAAAATAAATTATCTTCAGTCCTGTTGTCGTCCTTCTTCATAGGAATGCTCAAATTAAGAATACACCTTAAATTGTTTTCTTTCATTCCTTTGAGATTATAAACCTTTCTCTCCATTTCTTTCCAAAAACAATACGATATAAAAATATAAACAAGTAAAAATTTACTATTGATTAATTAAAATTAATCGATATAAACAATTCAATTATAAACAACTCGATACACGTGCAAATGTGCAAATAAAATAAAATTGAAAAACGAGTGAAATTTTACAAGCAATATAAATAAACAAATCAAAAGTAAATAATATATAGATCACGTCATTGAATATTTTTTTATCGAAACTATCACTTAATAAATTTAATATAATTATTAAATCACCTTCGCTCATATTTTCCAGTTCTTTGTGATACTCGATAGCTTCTTTCAATCTCGTGCCGTTATCCGTAATTTTCAGCAGCAATTTAAGCACGAACGAAGACTTGTTATCCAAATTTCCATATCGGCAATAGATTTGATGATAGTCGTGATACGCCTTGCTGCGACATTCTTTCGAACAGTATAGCGCATGGTAACAATAATCGCATGGAATCAACGCTCTACAGTATTTGAAACAATAATGGCACATATTACTCGTAGGATCATCGTCCCAATCATCTTTGTGAAGATGGGTAATTTGCGACTTGTCGATTAGGATAACGTCTTTCATCTTGATCGGCTTTACCGCGACAAAGTATCGCCCGTTGTGAATCAAGTCGATCGCATCGCTCAAACCTGATTGATATTTGTGATGATTGTTTGAGAGTTGTGGTATATTTTCGAAATGGCATCTATCTCGCAATTTTTTCGGCTCGAAAGAAGCGACCTCCTTTAATATGTCAATCCTCTTTTTTTGCAACATATCCGTTAACGTTCTGCTGACAGAAATTTCTATCGCTCTATCGATATCTAACAAACTCTCCTCGTACATCTGAAGACTTTCCAGAGCTTCGGCTCGAATGAAGTACAAAATGGCGGATTGTGCACTGAATGGAAGACTCTGTTGCAAACCTTGCGTACAGATATCAACTGTTTCGTTGTATCTCCCTTCCACCATTTTGATTTCTCCCTGCACTTTTAAAATAAAACACAAATATTATTAATATTTTTTCGTTATTTTTTATTCCATTATTTTTTGAATAATTTATTATGTTTTATATTAACCGTTTCTTTCAACAAGGAATAATCGATTGTATAACATTATGAATAAAATGAAAATAAAAATTTGAAGAGTTTTTTGAAAATTTTCTCATTGTTGACAGACTTTTGTTAAATTTATAACAGATATACGATCGTTTCAAAATGTTTAAATAAATAAAATGTCTTATATATAAATATAAGGGGAAAAAATGTAAATATATAAGAAACATAATAATAAAAATTTGATTAAACTTACCCATAAGATCCATTAATTGACTTTTTCCACATTTTTGTTTCTTAGAGACTACAGGAGGATCCATAAAAAAATCGTTCATATATTCGTGCAACTTATCTTCACTCGCTTCAGTGTTAAGCATATAAAAAAACGAAGTATGAAAATCCATCATGTTCGTCATCGTATTTAACTTCATATGTATTAATTTTAAATTACAAAGAAAAATATTCGTTTTTCTGTATTAACCGAAGTGTTTCGATGTTCAAATCGTGTCGAAGAATGATCCTCCTTTTCAATTGTTACGTAAAGACAGTAAATTCAAAATTTGTGTTACCTCTCTCTTTGCGGCGATAATCTTATGTTTATATACGGTGATGGTTGAAAACGTTATAAATACGTTCTCACTGTTTTCACTGTAGTAGTCGTCGATCAGTCGACGAAAGTAAAGTATATTTGAAATTCGGTTCGCAAATTTATTAAGATATATTTATAGAAAATACAAAAATAGTATTTTTATCATATAAATTTATTTCTTCGTATCTCGTATCTCATAACGAATATTAAATTAGGCGTTAAATGTTAAAAATATGAGATAATTATATTCATAAAACAGTTGCCTTGGTCGAATTCAATGTTCTTGAAATATGTTGTCGAGGGCAACATTTTAAACAACTTTTTTCTATAATTACGTGTTCCTATACGTGTTACGTGTAACGTATGCTGATCAGGCTTAGTTTTCGAATCCTATACAAATTTATGCTTTTAATGGTGTAATAGAAGGTGTTAATGTATTCGTGGAACACCTTGAAATAGTTGGTTTTAGAAATCAAAACAAACATAAAAGTAAATATGTAAAAATATATGACTTTATAGGCTTAATTTATTAAGTTATAAGTGATTTATAGGTTTGCATTGGATGAAGTGAGACGATTTTATCTCTTTCTCTATCGTTTCTTATAATAAAATTGTTATTAATGTTGGGATATTTTATAGTATATATAATATAGCTATCTGTATATATAAAAAATTATTTAAAAAAATTCGATATTTCAAATTAATCGTCGAATACAATAAATTTTATTGAAATTATTAATAATTTAATAAATATTTTATCTTTTCTTATAACGTGATTATATAGCTATAATAAAAAATACATTATCGTGTGTTCATAGTTTCTCGATATTACTACGTCTATTAAATTGCAAAAATGTTATTGAAGATAATAGAAATAATCTTGTTACAGATGGTAATGAAATACAAAAATAAAATATTATTTATTGAAAATTTTCATCAAAACAAATAATTTTTATAAGATATCTATCTTTTATAATCATATCAAAGAAACTGATTTTTATGATTTTTAAATAATAACACAAAGAATAACACAAGAAATATGAATCACATATTATCTTATTAAAACATACGGATGATTACTATATTTTTTTTTATCCATGAAATAATAAAAAATTAACTATTTATTAATTAATAAATTAATTTATAAACTCACTTTACGGAATTACGTTATTAAAGATATTTAAAATTTGAGTTTACTTTTATAACTTGCAAAATTAATTACAAAATTAACTTCTTGAAACGATAAATATACTTGAATATGTCAAATTTAAATTGCAATAAAACTCGATCAACTGTTTTATTCCTAATATTTTCGATGATCTAATTTTTAAATTGCATAAATATTTAACTCAAAGCTTCAATTTTCTATTTTTAAGAAATCGATCGATATCTCGTTGTCAAATCAAATTAATCAAGTTTCGAGATTTCATAGCATATTTCAAGTTAATAATAATAGTATTAGAAAAAAATAAATTAAAATAAAAACGGTTACTTTTCTCAGAGAAAAATCTTATTTTCTTCGTTCTTGCTGTTCGACGGTACAGTGAAATTAGTCCGCATCAATAATTGTTCTCTCTCGTTCCGGATTTCGATTAGGAACGCTCGGTCGACTCTTCCCATCGAGATCCTCCACCATCGTGTTCCGATGTTCCGGAAATTATTTTATCCTTCCTACGCTCCTTTATCAGTCAATGACGTCTGTCCTCTTTTCTCCCTTTTAGACTTAAAAATTTCAATATACAAGATTTCCCTCAAAATATAATGTATAATGTTGTCGGGCGGCCCTTATAATCAAAATAAATCGGAAATGAAAAATGTTCTTCAGTTCTTTTTATTGTATAGCGCACCGTCTTTCTGAATAATAAATCTATCTGACTAATAAATCATCCTTATCTCAGTTCTTAGTAAGCATTTTCCTTGCCTTATATGACTTGTAGAATTTATCACTCTAACTTTTAATCTTCTTTAGAAGATTTAAAATTGCACGAGACTCTCTAACAAATTTGCAATCGAAATTTTGTATAACATAATTATCAATTGTTAGTCAAAATTGCTTAATTATATTTGCATCAAATAACACGAGCAATTGTATTTTCTCGTGAAATTTCTCGAAAAGTCAAGACATTAATTTAAACATGTACAGCTTAATAATGCGATCAAAAATTGTTGTGTATAAAATAAAAAATATATATTTAAACAAATTAATACCAATATAATCGTGGACAATTTGATAACTAGTGTTTCAAGAATTAACAAGTATTCTTATAGAAAATGGAAATTATATGTGCTATACTTTCGTTTTATTATTTTCAATTTATTCAGGGTTTTAAAAAAAACTTAGGAAATCACCGATGAAAAAGAAAATAAAATAAATATTCTTTTATTTTTCTTTATACATTTGTATAACAATATTATTCTAAATCATACCAATATTAAAAATCGTTAACAACAGTTTACACTCTAGCTTTGTTTATATACCTTGTTTATCGCGTTCAAAAGTGGATACTTTTCACCACAGAAAGCCTTGAAGTCGTCGTTCTCGATGCCCCATAGCATTACACCAGCTAAACCCTTAGACTTGGCATAATTCACTTTCTCTTCGACGGATCTAAAATGGTAAATATTTTCCATATTGCCTGCCCATATTTCTAACTAATTAATTTTACAGTGTATTTGTAAAATAAATGCTCACGTGACATCATCGTATCCAACCCATTGGTTGCTTTTGTAAGCATAAGGTACCCGTTGTTTAGAATCCCGTTCCACAGTCCATCCTGCTTTAATGTACTGGCAGATTTCGCTGTAACCAAGTGTACCACTTTCTTGCGTGTAAGGACCAGCGATTCCAGCACCCAGGATTGGAGCACCCGGTTGGTTGTTCGTCAAATTCGACAAGGTGAACGATCTACCGTAGGCTGGGATACCTAGAATGATCTTGTCAGCTGGCGCGCCTTGCGTGAGCCAATATTTGACGCACCAATCCTGTAAATCAATTCCATGTTTACGAATTTAATATATCAGCAATATTTTAATATCGATTATAAATAAATCTATTTTTCAAAGTTGAAAAATCGTTTATGTGAATATATCGTTTTTTTACCATACTTTAATATACTTTAATATGAAATCTCTAGTTCATTCACACAACCTTAGTTAGTCAAATGTTTAAAAGATTAAATGGTTAATATAATTGTTCTGAAAGTCCATAGAATCTATTGTAGTTTCTATCCCAAGAGAAATTGAATATCTTGTATATATACTCGTGTCATCAAACATATTTAAATTGAAAAAAATTTTCTTTTTCTGAAATCGATTCTCCAAAGGTATGCATCTCAACACGTGTATATAGATCAAGATTTAATCTTAAAAGCCGAGGAATATCGAACAACAATACCTAAGTCTATGAAATTTGAAAATTTTTAAGGTTTGAGGTTAAACTATTCGTAAACTTAAGCTTTATACTGTGTTATTCTTTAACCTTGAAGCCAAACTTACACGCAATACTGCATAATTAACACATTTCAAAAGATCATCGTTCTCATCAACAAATGTTTAAATGTATACGATCTCCGAAGGAATATCTCTAAAAATTTGTATTTCCAAATATTCGAAAATTAAAACGTAATTATTCGTTTTAATTATTAGAACTTACCACGTTAGAGTCAAGTCGAATATTGGTATCCTTGCCCGAAGGGTAAAGGCCAGAGTGAAGTAGCGCGGCATTCTCCCATGTTCCGTGCAAATCGTACGTCATTAGACTAATGAAATCGACGTATTTCGACACTTCCGGAATAATGTAGGATTGAGAGGCCGAATATTCAGGAGCGGAAACCGTCACGCTCAGGTTGTAACCATTTTTATCGAACTCTTGCCTCAATTCCTTCAGCAACAAGATGTAATTCTCTCTGTCGGCAAAAACGCCCCCACGCTGGTTTGGATACGACCAGTCCAGGTCCAGACCGTTGAAATTGTACATTTTCAGGAATGCAACCATGTTATTGACGAATTTTGCACGGACAGTAGGATTGGCGGCAACCTGGGAATATTTGTACGATCCCTCGTTCCAACCGCCCATCCCCACCAATGTTGTAACGTTTGGATTCAATTTTTGAAGGCTGATGAATTTTCCAAAACCGTTCTTGCCGCCTGGAAGATCGTTCCAGGCGTCTAATACGCGAACGCTGCCATCCGTAGAAATACCGATGAACGTGTACACGATATGGGTGCACAGTGTTGGATCTATGTCGGTGGGATTGAATTGACCGGCACCGGGACGATAAGTGGACCAGCTGCCATAGTAGCAGACGATCTTGTCTGAATGATGGAAAAGTTATTGTGTTTTTAATGCGATTATTATTATTTTATTTGCTTAATTATTTACGTCGAATGGAACGCGCAAGATTTTTAGTCGAGAAGATGGAATGCAAAAACTGGGCAAGTGTATTTTTTTTTTTTAATGAAATTGTAGCTCGTTTATATATTTTTACAGTGGCGAGTTTTTGCAGCACCAAGATTCAATCGTAAAAAAAATTATAATATACTCGTTACTCGCAAGCAGTTGAATAAATTATTATGAGTTAAACCGGTTTATTATTTTTTATTTGGTAATTATAATTTTTTCGATACTCACTGTCGGCAACGATGTTTGTGACGGCGTACGCCAGAAAAGTGATCAAAAATCCTGCTCTCAATATCTGAAAATAAACAAATTTCTAAGGATTGTTGATTGAAATTTAAAAAGAGGAATGTTTTAAAAATTCAGAGAAATTCGTTTCTTGAAACGAAAGAGGTGTTGCTAATTCGTTTTTAAATAATTTTAATATAAAAATCAGATTATGAATGGAATTTTATCTATGAAAAATTTATTTTCTTTTAAATAATTGAATAAATGTTAAGTATGATACAAAAATAGATAAAAATAAAAGAAGCATTACCTGTCTCATCTTCGAGATTTTAATTACGATTGTTACAAGCTTGACAAGCTTGACACATATGTGACGAGCTTTTAATTCGGATCTTTATATACTAAAATCGATATTTTTCAAATGTAATCAATTCACGTTATCTAAAATGTATCATTATTGCAATATTTTCTTTCTATCTTTCTATTATTAAAAATTTATCTATTATCTATTACGTATCGTCTTGAAGCATTTATCAAATATGATTTAATCATTTTTAATCGGATGTTGAAATTTTTAAAGGATTTGAAGATTTTAAAAATATTACACTCATAACATTTCCTCTTCTCTATCTCCTTTCCCCTCCCCTCTTTTCTAAATAAAATAAAATCCATAAAATGTAACTTTTCAATGGTGCGAACTTTAAATTTAACAAAATTTTCCAATTTTTTTCCTGCTCTGTTACTATTCTGTTGTAAAAAAAAAAAAAAAAAAAAAAAATATTCAGATAAAATTTCATGACAAAATATGAAAAAGTTGCGAAATTTTCGAATATCGATTTCGCTTCCTTAAAGGATGGCAATATTCCGGTAAAAAATAAATTACTTCATGTATAACTCACTATGTTCAATATTTTGGGCACACTATTTTCTCTAAAATCAGAATTTTTGAGTTAAATGATTTTTTCTCGTATACGAAATACCTTTATCACTTTACAACTTTCCAATATATTAAGAATTTGTATTTAACGGTATAAATTATTTTATAAAAGTTCATATGTTATTTCAAAATTGCAAAATTGCCATATTTTACACTGTGCCGAGCATAAAGTTCAGGAAACAGTTAGCCGATTAAACAACGGTTCTTTGCAGTTTGCGTGCTCTGAAAAGAATATCGAACGAACGAGGAATGAATTTAGCATTAATTTGAATTTACCACAATATAATCAGATAATAATCTAAATTCTTGTTGCCAAGAAAGAAATTTCTTATGGAAGTGCGATGAACGGGAAAAATGAATGTATTATGTGAATTTCAAGTGGAAGGAATCATGTGTGGGAAATGAAGCGTGGAACCTGAATGCTGTATTGTTGCAATACCGAGCAAAAAACATCATAATTAACGGTTAAAAAATTTTTTTTTACAGGCGAACTCGAGAGAAAAACGAACAATTTACTACTAGATTTACGTGATGAAAGACGAAAAGGAATTAAGAAAAAAAAAATTATGAGAAAAACTCGTGCTCATTTTGCATTGTGACTAACTCGTGATCAAGGTTTATTCGTTTATATCAATTGGTGATAATAGTACTGTCAAAGGGATAAGTAATTGTGAATGTCGATATGAAACAGGTTCGCGGACGTGTTTATTATTTCATTCTAGTTTTCAATTCGTTCGTTCGTGAATGAAACGAATCGAATGCGTTTGTACGAAACCTCAAACAAGATGGCGATTTCAATATCATTGAAATATTGAAGCTTTATAAGATATATGGGATAAAAGCAGACAATTGGAAATCATATTTCTTGATAAGTAAATAAAGATACAAGAATGAGTAACTTGTATTTAAAAAAAAAAAATAGCAAATACTATATTAAATATTACTATAATAATACTAGAATTTGGAATTTCTGTGGGATTATAAATACTCTCAATCATGATTAGCTGGAAAAGATTTGAAAATAAAATTAACCAGAAGACTCAATTTTTTCTACGGATAGACTTCATTGTTTGATCGATAAAACATTTTTAAAATTTTAATATCATCAAAACGTATTTCATGGAAACTGAATTTATCAAGAATCGATTAATTTATATATTAATTGATTTAATTGAAAGAGGCTAATGTAAGTAGATATTGAAAAATATTAAACACGAGATATGATACGATAAACTTGTTATTTACATTGATTTCTATGAGCTTGAAATATATTGTTAATCCTTCAATGATGGGGAAATCGAGTTCCATGTATTTTGTTAATTTTCGCGAACAATTATCGTATCGAATTGATTTTCAACAGTATTTGAACGTATATATATATGCTAAATATATCTATTTCTCCTGGATTTAATTTTATTTTGTGGTTAAATACATGAAATCGTTTTTATTTCATCGATTGCGTTTTTAAGAAATATTTACATTTAAATTGTTATGAAATGATATTTCTGATGTAAGATAAAAAGAAATTCTTTTCTTTCTCGATATTTATTATTATTTCTTTTCTTATATTTCATCAATTTTTATCTTCTTACGGTAAATACTTACAAAAGGAAAATTTCATTTTCTAAAATGAAATTCGAAAAATTTTCTTACAAATGGTGAAAGATCTAGATTCTGATTCTTAAAAATTTTTATTATTTTATAAATACGGAAATAAAGATCAACAATTCTTTTTAATATATGGTATTAATTAATCAAAATAAAATAAATTTTATCGAATTAAATGAATATAAAAAGATGTATAAAAAATGGGTAAAAATATTGTTGTAATATTATGTGTATTTATTGTTTGTTGTTGAAAATGTGTTTGAATTTTTCATAAATATCATAGATTCGAACAAAATGCAAGGAAATCACATTAGAAGAGTAGAAAGACTAAGAAAGCACGATGATTCAAACGTAATGACTCAACATCCGCCAATTTGATTTCCATTGTCGTCCTTATTTTTTTATGAATACAATTAGTAGTATCTACGTATATCTATCGACTCATTCTCATTCGAAAATAAAATATTCAGATTTGAAAGAAGATTCATATACTTAACCAAAATGCATACAATTTATTTTATCGAATTTAGATATAATCAAATACTTTTATAAATCTTTCCAATTAATTTATAGAAATACGAGGCACTAATAACACTATGAAGCAAATTGGCATTCATCCTTATATCAAATTGACGATTGAAAGTCAAGTAAAAATAAGGGATAATTAATTCGATTCGTTGCACAATATGAAAGAAATTTTAGTAAATTTTAAAGAAGTGAAGAGGCAATTGACGATAAGCAGTTTTGAAAAGTGAAAGGATGGATGGAATAAGCGTGCAAAGTCTCAAGGAGAATCCTTCCAAGAAGGGGACTAAGGGGCCATTGTCCTATGTATATTAGGTTGGTGTATATGAAATGTCGTTTCATCGGAGTTTGAACTTGAAGCTAAACGTCATCCTGCAGTTAATTTTGTCCTGTCCAATCGATATTTAACTTCGTTAAAGAACTTTTATTAAGATTTAACGAATAAAATTATCAGAATAATTCAAGAAACGGAAAAAAATTTTTAATAAAACTTCGTAAGAACATAATACATTATAGATGTATATTTATGTGTGACAATTTCTTTTAGCAGAGTATCACTTTAAAAAAATGAAATTCAAAATTTTTCGTTTCAAAAATAGTTTTAGTTTTTAGTGCTCTATCCCCACATGAAATTGCTCTATACTCAATACAATCCATTATACCCTATGCACATACAAATTTCCAATAAAATTTTCGAATAAAATAAAATTCTTCGTATTTTGCATGATACGAATAATTTTTTCACTAATATTATAATTACACGCAGCTATATTCGTAGAATAACTTGTACAATTTTATAATTTGCAATTTATTAAATTTATACGCGAAATTTTACCCGTTTTATCGTTAAAAGTTTTCTAATAATTTCGCGATACGTGATACGTTATTCCCTTACGTAGATCGTTCCTCGAGAGTTAATTCATCAAGTATCGTTGATTCGTTGTGCGCTAACAACCTTCTAATAGCAGAGAAGATTGTAAGTACGTGAGGTGCAACACGATGCTTAAGATATTTCTTTTCAAATGCACTTCACGCCTCTCTTGGCATCTCACCGAAGGATCTTTACCGTTTAAATTAGAAATGCATTTAACAGGGCTGCATTTCGCGTATATGGAAAAGGGCGAGTATCAAATATTTATCTCTTCTCGTGTTCGATGCGAAAGATTTATATCGTTGCTCGATGATAACGATGAGATGATAGAGAGGATTAGACAATTTAATAATGCTAATTGGAAAAATTCGTTGCAATTATTATAGAAATAATTTATATTTATTGTGATGCATTATAGAAAATTTCCTATTTTCTAAATCACTGTTAGTAGATAGAATCAAGGCGATATGTTGGTTTTTATTAGATATTATAGAAAATTTCATATCTCTAAATTAATAATAGTGGATAAGAAAAAGATGGCACATCGATATATTGGCTTTCATTACATATTGTAGAAAATGTTAAATATCTTTAAATTACTGACGATGGATAAGACGAGGCGATGTATTGTTTTTTTATTAAATGTTATAAAAAAAATATATATCAAATATCATAGATAATTTTATATTTTTGAATCACTGACAGTAGATAGAAAGCAATGATGTAATGTTATAAGAGAATATCCTTTTATAAATTGCACTATAGATATTATAAAAGATCATTATCGAAAGTGGTTTGAACACGATATATATGTATAGCATAAACGTTGGAGTATCATGATGATCTAAAATTGATGTCGCTATAATAAACCGCCTTTTTACTTTAATTTAATTCATCTTTTCCTAAGTATTTCCAAAATATCCAATACGCGTTATGAGGGTGTAAATATCTACATCATACTTTTTTTTTTTTGAAAACAAATTTTTTTTTATTTCAAGATATTATAAGATATCGAGGATCAAAGATTGCATTTTATGGAAAGAAATCCATAAAATTTTCCATTATATCGTATCTTCTCTTTCCTTGCAGAATTTTATAAGATCTGGAGATAAGTTTTTTGTTTTAAATTTAATAAAATGACACGATATAGCTATATCGTGATATACATTTTTTCTCGTATAAATTTCTCTTACTAACTTATGTAAAAATAAGAGTGATAATTGATCGAATAGAAATTATGTGAATATTAATTGTTCGATAACTAACGTAGAATGAACGAAACTCACGTGAGATCATATAATAGATTAAAATTGTACAAAGGTACAAATTTATTGGGGTTCCGTGTGTGCTTTTCAGAGGCATGAAATTCACATGATGAATCATTCCACGTGACAATTTTAATCGCTGAAAACCTATGGTGTATCATGAACTGGTGTCCAGTCTGTTGAAACCGTGTATTCTATTGATTTTTCAGGTACCGCTAACCGATCGATATTTATACCATGTTGTCGGACATTCTTCGACATGTACAAAATACGAAATCGTTTTTTGTGAAAAGAATACTTTATACTTTGCGCGAAATTGTATTCTTAAGATTCTTAAAACTCTTTTCGTGAAATAAACTAAGGATTCGTATAAAAAATCTTTTAAAGTTTATATGTTTTATCGATAAATTTAATTTTTCTTTAAGTAAAATATTCATTAATTATAGACATTGTCGCATAAACTTAGGAAATGGCATTATTTGTAATAGTATTGCAAAATCAAATCATGAAATCTCGTGAATGAAATTGAACAAGAGTCATGTTCAAAATCAAATCATCATTAGATGATAATATATAATCAATATAAAATAATATGAATAGAATTTAAAAATTCACCCTTCGCACTCGAGAGAATTACACGAAATATCAATAGATTTCATAGAAGAATTCGAAACGAAGTTTCAGAAACAAAAAATAAAAATAAAAAATAGATTTTCTAAAAATTGCAAAACTATATCGTCATAATTTTTAGAAATTTCAACAACGATACAATTCTTTGTATCAATACTATTTTTTTTTTTTTTTTTTTTTTTGAGAATTTAGAGAGAATATTTGTTCTATCTTCATATAAAAATCTCCAATAAAATAAAACATCTATTGTTGTAGATATTACGCATAACAGTGCAGTTTGTTTCTAGTTTCAAAAAACTTTTTCCATTTTTGTGGTAAACATCGATAAAATCTCCGAGTGCAAAGGATTAAAGTTTCATACTTGCATTAACTTCCCTTTTTCCAATTTTACCCCACAGGATGTGCGAAACTGTATACAATTATTGCGATATTGCCGTTGATCTAAATTAACATTGAAAACATCGAGTTCTCAACTTGTGCAACCTTCATCCAACACGCTTGTGTTCCGTGTTGTACAGCACTACATTGTACTATGTGTACTTAATCTTTGTGCAAACGACACACCATATTCTTCGTGACATACATAAATGTCACTTTAATCCTCTATAACACCGCCGTGACTTGAAAGTCATATACTCATGTACCTATATTTTTAAAATTTTGTTTCGTTTTTCTATTTTTTGTCTGTTTTATCTACCTTGACTTTTTATATGACTTTTATCAGTTTTAGACATTATACTGTTCATTTACGATGATTTCTTTTTTTTTTTTTTTTTTTCTCGTAAGAAAGAAAAATTCGATTTAATTATTATTTTTTTTTTTCTAGATTCATTTGACTTAGGTTTATTTCCATTTGTTGATTTTTTTATTTTAAGCAAATATTAAATAATAATTTATAAACAGTCATATAATATATAATATGTTGTAATTGTATTGTATATGTACATTTGCTCACAACAAAATATAATGAAAATTACGATTTCTTAAATATAAATATCGATTTTGCAAATAGATCTATATAATCTAAATAAATTTCTTCGTTTAAATCATTAAAACACCATAGTATAATTTTAATTCCAAATAAGATGAAAAATATTTCAAATATACAAACAAATTTCTACGACGAAAGAAAGATGATAATATTACTTTTACTTCAATATATATATATATATAATTTTTCTTTTATGATCAAGAAGCAAACGAAGGAATCATTAAACAAAAGAAATGAATCGTGAAAAAATGGGGTTTCATTTTAAAAATACGAAGTTATTTCATTTTTAATATTTACAAATATCTTAATGTTATTAATGTAATGGAATATTCATGTATTCGGCATTCAACATGAAACTCCATGAAATATTCGTCCGTTGAATTCAATTTAGCATCACGTTGATATTTCGATAATTGATTTTCCATGCGCGAGTGCCGTGTTCCACAACGGTCCGCTTCTTTATGAATAACCGGAACGTTAATGCAGCCTGACGGGTACGTCATTGGGTTAAAGTTTAAGCGTGCACGATGCGGAGCAAACGAGGGTGTAATTACACAAAGGACAGTGGTCTATTCCTGGATTCATGAAGTGCGAGTACACGCACTCAATTATGCGAGATTCGTTCACGTTCCCGAGCAAACAATTATACCCCTTCTGATAATTTGATGAACCTGCTTCCCGTGAAACTTTTCTCATCTCGAGGTTGTTAAGGTTATTTTAAATAAATAAATCGTCGGACGAGTGAAAAAAGAAAAAAGTAAACGAATAATAATTCGTGATAAAAAGTGTTCGATCGTCGTTTAAATCTTTCTTGGAATAATAATTCTTGTTATAAATCATTAATGAATTATTAATAATTTTCTTTTTCGCTCCTGTATTTTTATTTGGAAATAATTGAAATTGAATATTGAATTAATAGAAAAGTAATTGATATATATTTTTAAATCACTAATTAAAGAAATGCTAAGAATCATAAAAATAATTTGGGAAATTTTATTGGTTTACTGTATAAAAATATGCCTTATTTTGAAAAATTTTAAATTTTTGTTTGGACCACCAGATTGGAATTTGTTAATTGTTTCGTTCGAATTTTGAAAATAATAATCGAGAAAAATCTCGTCCGCCGCACAATGGCGTTATTCCTCGTAGTTCTTCGTTGACCCATTCCATTTTATTTTTCGAATTGGCACCAAATGAACCGGACAACCAACTGAAAGAGCACTTCTCCGCTCTCATTGCCGCGAGGCGTCTCCAACTTCGTTCAAGTTTAATTGAGCTTGAAAGTTTCCGACTTGTTGTCTCTGAATTCGCCTCTACGCGCCTACCACTTTTTGCCATCCACCGCCTCGACGATGACATCGTCCATGTCAAAAACGATCCTCTATCCAGCTATCGTGGAACTAACGCCCCATCCCCTTCCTCCTGTAACGAGAAGCACTGATCTCCTTTCTAATATTAATCCTGCTACGCGAAGTTTGCAGTGTGAACTTCTTCAAGATAAATATTTTCGTTGTAATATATTGCAAAATAGCGTACAAATATAAAATTTGTATAATTTTCTTTCGAATAAATATAATTTTTAGATAATTATTGGGTTAATATTTAAATTTTGCCAACTTTTTGAAAAATTTTATTATTCAATATCAAAGGATGAAAGAAATATTAATATTGCCTAAATTGTACTTTTTTATTTTAACATTTTCCTCTTATTATTGGATATTTTTGAGGAGAGAGTCTGTCAAATGAAATGCGAATCGAATAAATTGCATTGAAAATTTTAGAGTTACAGTTTTTCTATATATAATAAGAAAGATGGGATAATCGTAGTAGAAATACGAGATGGTTTTTTAATATTTAATATTTTACTATATTATCTCAAGAGTATCAATTATGAATATGCATAAAAATAAATTAATAATACAACGACATTTTATTTTTAACGGATTATAAATTTTACCGATATAATATATAAGTAATTCATTTGATCAGCGCATTTTAGAGACAGATTCATTTATTTCGGAATTAATATTTTATCATTAATCGTAAAATCATGATATTTCTCACCCCGATTTTGAAAATTAATATCATTACCTTTTAAGAATTCATAACGTGTGACAATTGAAATTTAATAGTACATATAATTTATTTTTTTAAAAATATAAAAAATTCAGTCATAGTCGTGTATAAGTATTCTTAAACGCGTATAAAGAATTTTTTCTTAAAAATATAACAGTTTAAATAATAAACTAAAATGTAACATAAATAAAATATAAATAGTAAATTAAAATATTATTTATAACATTTCATTATCATGTAGAAACAAGTTAAAATATGAATTTTGAAATGTGATGTAAATGTAATATTTTGCAATAATCAAATTCGAATATCTCGTTTCAATCATCAAAAAATATTCGCATTGCCATAAACTGTTTAACACGTTTCTTCGAAATACACTTTGCGGGGAAAGCCCATGTGAGTCACCCCTCACAAATGAAGTGAAAGTTAGGTTCCGACTTGAGGACTATGTTAGTTTCTGATAATTATATCACGAGCACATATATCAAAGTGTAGAATCTCGAATTTAATCAACAAAAAAGTGGAAAGTTTTGAAAAGTTTTCACAATTTAAATTATAAAAATATAAATTATACGTATATATATAGGAAAGAATAATAATTTCGCAATAAAACGAAATCGAAAAGAAAAAATAATATTTTTTCATACGAGAGATGTTCGTTTGTTTATTTTTTTTTTTTTTTCAAAAATTTGCATTTACAAATTCCAAACTTTAAATTCATCAATTTATTTGTTAGCTTTGAAATAAAAATTTTAAATTTCGAAATTTATTGCTGAAAAATAAAATCAATTGTACTTTCGACAATTCCTTTTTTTTTTTTTTTTACAAATATTATACATTTGTATATCCTGTTAATTTTTTAACAATTCTGATTACAATTATTATTGTTAGAATATAATAATGTATTGAAATGTTTTTTTTTTTTTTCTTTAACTATATTTAAGAACATAGATATTAAAGAGAGAATCATGTGAGAGAAATGTAAGTGAACATTTTCTATATCAATTGCCTAGAATAAAAATTTCAATGCATCGTAACAGCACCGAAGAGAGTAAACAGGTCTAGACGCATGCGGACAGTGTATTGATTACTAACCAAAGTAAGAGTACAAAAACCAAAAATGCTGAGAGAGAGAGAGGCGATCAGTGAAGGATATATTATCAAAATCGAGATGGTCAATTAATCTCTATGCTATTTTTTTATCTTTTATCAACGTATCTTCATTTTTATTTGAATCTTTCAGAAGTGAAATCCAATTGATTCCACTTTTTACACATATCTTCGATACACAAATTTCTAATACTTTTAAAAATACGAATATCATTTGTGTTAACTTTTCGAAGAAATCGAACCATTTATCTCGATGGAATCGATATTGAAATAATTTGATATTTCAGATATATATTTAGAAAGTATTTCATTAATTTTTTCTTTTTAATTTAATTTCTTATCTCTTCAATTTATCTATCTAAAACTAATCCAATATTTTCTAAAAATACATATACATATTCTATAATTTCTCGAAACGAGAACAATGTGATATATATCATTCCTATTTTCATATAAATATATTTCCTTATTTTCTTCTATATTACTCATATATTTTAAATCATCATCTTTATCATTTTCTTTCGTCGAATATACATTATGTGTAATACAGAGAAATATCTTAAAAGTAAAAAAAAAAATAATCCGACAAAAAATTTATTTTTCAGAATATTCTCTATCAAATATTATCTAATCTACGTTCAAATTGTATCATAAACATTTTTCGTGTCGCGATAAACAACGATATTCTTTCTAGCTAAAACATTATGTATGGTTCATTTGCTCACGTTATAACACTATATATTTACATTATATAATTCGCATTACATTATTGCAGCATAATTCGATGTGATCGACTGACAGTATCTAATATCTAATATCCAGACATTTTATTATGTTAGACAGTTCGATCGATTATCTATATTTTCCGGCGAGTGCATCGACCGTGAGGGCAATCAATTATTAACTCTCTGGATTGTAATCATCTTATTCGATCGTCTGGATTTTCAAGGAAATGTAATCACCCGTGTGTCACATAGGACATAGATATTATAAAATTGCAACACGTCTAATACAATTATTATTAATTTCGACGATTGGTGATAAAAATTTTTCGCAAGGGAATACCTTCGAAAAACTCATCTCGTCGTGATGATCTCGTACGAATCTCGTAACTTCTCGACCTCCTATACAGCTGATGTGTCTATTCACAATTTGACGTGGAATCGTATCCAACGATTATTGGAAATTTGTGGCGCGATTCGAAACGTGGTAATATCGTGGTATTAGCCGAAATACACGGGGCAATTTTCACACACGGGTTGGATAATCAGTTGGATATAGATCGATATGATGAAGCAATCGTTAATGATAAAAATGTGTATTCCAATAATGGAAATAATATCAATAATAGAAATTTCAATGACACGCAAATTTTTATCTATTCCCAGAATAATTAGCGATTGATCATTATTATTATAAAACCATTATTATATAACCATTAATTTCTTCGAGCATCGAAACGAAACGTTTTAAATGATTAATTTTTCCAACAGCATCTAAGCATTATCGATCTCGTAAACGATTAAACACGCGTTAAAAATTAAATATCTATTCTCAATCATTAACGATAAAACGTTTTCCGTGTCGTCGATCAAAATTAACGATAAAAACGTCTTTTTATCAATCGCGATTATCGAATTAAATTTTATTTTAATCGTCGACTCGGAACGATAGCGATAACAATCGCGGTTCTTTTTCATGTTCACGTTTCACATGATAAATTTTTTTGCATCCGGGAACGAGATTTTCGAAATGGGATTTCGAAAACGATATGGAAGACTTTTTTTTTCACGTGGACGTTTACACGACAAAGAATTTGATATACATCGCGATCGATAGACAAAAAACAAAAAGAAAAAAGGGAAAATAAATTTTTACGGCTTTTGTACATCAGTTTTTGTTCCCATCTTGCACGAATAGTAGCATTTCCAGGTTAAACTGTATGTAAAACCACTACCACGTTCATCGAATTATTGCGGAATGGCAGATGGTTGTCCACTGGTCGCATCGAATCAATTTCGATGCGCTGGTATGCGTTAATGGACAAATAGAAAAATATACAGGGTGTTCGATACGATAAATTCGTTTTCCGGGTGGATTTAGTTTTTAGAGAAAGAAATGAGAAAAGTTTAAACAAATATCGTGTCCCCCTTCACCTCGTTCTCGACGTTATAACGCGTAATTCGTTCGATAAATATAGTCGATTGGAAACAATTGAGTTTAATTCCGCTTAATTTATAAATATAACTCGATATTTCATGTGGAATCTATTTTTAGCAGTTTAACTCTGTAAATACTTTATCTACGTGAAACGTAGATAACGTTTTTTTGAAAGATATTATCCCATTTTATAATTGACAATTGTAAATGCCTTTATTAAACATTTTATTATCATTATTTTCATATTATTTACATTAAATTTCAGATTTATACAGTTAACATGAAACGGATGTATTATACGTCATTTAACAGAATTGGCTTAAATAGGAATAGTATACTATCTGAAACTAGTAGATAACACCTATGTATTTTGTGGGATTATCGTTTCTAATCCTTTGGGCTCAATTTATAATAATCTACCACAGAATTTACTGTAACATATATATATATAATGACGTAGTTACAATCAAATATAATACATGATAAAATTGTTGTAAATAATATATTTACAACAATAAATAAATTTATAGATATGATTTAATTAATCTAAAAATTAGAAAAAAAGATTGAATTGCTATAGCTTCAAAAGCGCAGAACTTTATCACGATACACATTTTATCACAATTTCCGATTCTTAAAATATCGTGTAAATAAGTGATAATTTTTCATCCTATTTAAATCTTACTAAATTTAGAAAAACTTTGAATCGTTATAACTTCGAGAATAGTCTGGTCAACGAATAAACGATCATTAAAAACATAAAATCTTATCCTTTAAAACGCTTTCTCGTTTATCTCGATATGACTTTCGATTGCCGAGATATCGTCGTATAAAGAAAAGGATAATTTTTAATCGTTTGCTTATTCGGATCTCTCGCTCGCACTTGTTCGAAGCTCCAGACAAGTGATTAAAAAAAAAAAAAAAAAAAAAAAAGAATTAAAGTCTGGAAAAAGCAATGTGATAGCCATTTCTTAGAAGGACGTAGCATTTTTAAAAAAAATCTGGATCCATTCATAATCTCTGCATTGTCTCGTTAAGCGTTATGGAAACTTTGAATCTTTATATCTCGACAACGGATCGAGACGTCGGAATGAAACAAAAAAATTAGACTTGAAGACGTGTTTTCTTGACAACGAAACATTTACTTCCTTCTCGCATTTTTCAAATGAAAACTCAAAGCTTCATCTGTGACTTTATGTGAATGAAGCAACGATCCATTGCTTTACGTAAAAGTACATAGAGATGTGATTTAATGATTTTCATAATACGACGTATTTATTAGCTATATAAAAATTTGCAAAAATTTTAATTATAGAAGAATCGTTCGTTCGTATCGAGTGGGCAGATATTAAGTTCACGTATGGCCGAGTATAACGGAAATTGTGGAGAAGCTTAGCCAGAGATCGCTAGAGAGAGACTTTCCCCCAGAGGTGATGTTCTCCTAAGAGTACATTCATTTCGGTGAATCGTCGGCTTAGGAAATCTACATATTTCTCACCTAGTGGAATTAACCGAGAACGAAGCAGACATGCTTGAACTCCTGGAGCAATATTTCTCAATAACTTTTAATCCTCTTTAATAACAGGCAAATAAGCTTCTTCCCTTCTCATGCTTAAAATTGAATTTTTAATAAAAACTATTTCAGTTATTTTATTCCCTAATACAGTTGTTCTATATTGTTAATTAATAATATCAAGGAAAATGAAGAAAAAAAAATCATTTAAGATTTTTAATTAAATGTTTATGATGTAACTATTCATTTTAAATCCTTTTTCTTTTTCTTTTGTTTCAGTGGCTGGGTTTGGGTATTATGGCTGTAGGTGTATGGGCATGGACCGAAAAAGACACATTCAACAATTTGTCTAGGCTCACGAATGTAGCACTCGATCCAGCATTTATCCTCATTCTAGTCGGTGAGTAGCAATTTATATTAGTTTTCTCTTCCATTTAAAATTTTTGATCCATTTAAAACATGTTGATCTATGCGAATAAAGATATCTGAACGTGTCAAAGTGGCCTTTAGTCTTATCGATGAAATTTCGAAGTAATATTCTCGTGTCTTCGATTAGAGATAAATACTGTTGAAGCTATCGTTAAAAATTTAAGAATGAAAAGATATTTCGTTCAATTAAAAGTCCGTTTCATCTTTGTAGCATCATAATTCAGCGGATTTTTTTTTTTCTTCCTTCCTTGCTAAGATGCAAAGTAACGATCGATTGTGTCGCAATCTTGGAATAAATTAATATTTGATGATTGAATTTTTATTATATGATGTAATAAGTTTACAAATATATTCATAAGATTTTATAAAGTAATAATATCATGTTATTGAACTAATAATAATATTATTGTGTTTTATCTTTGCAAAAATTGCAGTTTCAATTTTTCAATGATGGAAAGCCAGAGTAGGACAAGGATTCGTTTTAATGATTCTTCTTCAAACAAGAAAAATAGGAACTGATGATTGGTTCGTTTAATTCTTACACAAACTTTTAACTGTACAAACTCTTAAATGGAAGGATGGAGGTAGCGTAGGTAGATAAGTGCTCGTGACGAGCATCAAAAAGGGTGCGACGGTCTGATCTTTAAAGCAGGTCAGTTGTAATTGGGATGCACGAAGATTCTATCACATACAGAATTAAAAAAGAAGATTTTTATACTTCAAGTCAGTTGAAAAAGTCTGAGTAAACTGCATACAAAATTTATCCAACGTTTTAAAATTTCAATAGAGAAACTGATGAATATATTGATAGTGATAGTCTATTCAGAAATACAACGTTTATTGTGTATAAATGATGTACATTTGTTAATGATTAAAAAGAAAGGAGAATATAATAAAAGTAAAATGAAAAAAATATCCATATAATATTTAAAAATGGAATACTTTTGTTATAATGATACAATTTAAAATTTACAACGAATAAATAAATTATGGATACAAAAAAATTTCTGTATTTGACATTTTGATCAATCTTAATCAATTTTCTTATAACAAAACATTTAACATTATTTTTACTAATATTGTAATTTTCAAATTGTATCATTGTTGCAGCAAATGAATATATTTGTATCTCTAACATCTTCGAAACAAAACTTATGAAAAAAAATATTTAAATTTATATTATTTATATAATTATCAAATTGCATCATTGATAAGAAAAAAAAGATAGATGATTTTTGATTAAAAATTCTTTATAGGTATTAAGAGAGGTTGATTTTTTTCTAACAATAAATAATAGTTTTTTGTGTTTACTTTCGACACGAGTGAAAAATATCGTTTTTTGAATAATCAATAATTTATAATATGCGTATGTAATCAAAATTTAATAATTCGTTCGTCAACTTTTGTTCTTCTTGCACCTGTTCATATGTCACAGAATATGAACAGGTACCATATGATACTTGGACCATATGGACACCTTACCATCCAAAAAGTGGTCAAGGATTATGCATATTCGGTTTTGCATGCAAATGACACTCACATCCAGCGTATTTTGTTATGTTCAAGTTTGCATACATATCCCTTTCTACAAAATAACGTTGAAACGAGGTATAAAATCATTAATAAATTCCATTAAATTTTACTTATTTACTTTGGCATTAAAAATAATAATAATTCCGCGGAAAATTTAAATTCAGAAAGATTATGTATAAATCTCATTTATTTTTATAATGAATTTTCAAATTGTATTTCGAGTGAAACTATAACAAGTGTTAAATTATTCTTCTATAACATATTATTAATCGATATTTCATCTACGCACATAAAAACAACAATATTTAATAATTGAAATACATTACTTCGAAAAATATAAATTTGTCCACAAATCCAAGAATTAAACTAGCTATATTATTATTACTAGCACTTTGTTGTCGCATACTGAAAAGGGAACATGTTGTACGACGTAATAGTTGACCAACTGATTTTCCGCCATTCGAGGCTCAACAAAGCGCTGTAAGTCGGATTATCAGGGATGTACAGAGAGAGGAATTCCAGCATAGAAGGCAGAAAGCTACTCGTGATCGGTTAACCGCGATGTAGCCGAGCATAATGGTGAGAATTCACGAATGTCCTACAAGTAATTCAAACATTCTGGCGGAGATCAGTTTCCTGGAATCGTAACAGACTAAATCGAATTTCCTCGCGATCTGGTCCACTGATTTCGAAAGGACAAAAATCAAGCGGAAAGGCTGACGGCCGACTTTGAAAAAAAAAAAGTAAAAATCCGATTTAAGGATGATCATTGTTCCGTTCCATTCGTCGTACAGAGAGCGCAGTAACTCGTTTCACGGTGTTTATTTTAGATATTTAATCTATGAAAAGGATGGATCTTCTTTCTTGGTGTTCTTTTTTTTTTTTTTGTAATGTAGTCGTACTCTTTTTAATTATTGTCGATACGATTCGCTGAAAATTAGTTTCGTTCCACGATTTTCATAATAAACAATCTTCTTTTTCAATGTATTACAATGTATTTGTTGGATTTTATCCAATTATAGATATTGAATTAGTTTGTTTTTGGTAAAGTTTGGCAAGATTATTTTCTCTTTACAGAAATTATCTTTTAGTGATAATTTAATTTTAAAAAGGTTCTAATTTTGGATCGAAGCAATGGACAATATGATGAATGGAGTTTCTTTATTTTTAAAAATAAAAATTATCTATTTGATTCTAATTAACAAAAGAGAAATTTTTAAACGAGAAAGCATCGTAAAAGATAACTTTATCAATTTCCAAGAGTCTTTCTTCATGAAGTAACTTCGTTAATTAGTAAGTGGTGCAATTACGAAAACTACGTTAAGATACAAGATTTTCCTTTATCGCGTGCACAAAAGTTCATTCTCATGAGAAAAATTGGAATAATTTAATCGAAATAAAGTTTTCGCACGTTGTCTCGCTCTCGTGAGTTTGAAAATGTGCCGCAAAATTTAATCCTACTGACCGAACAATCAGGCCTGGGGGAAATTTCCTAGTTTACTATCTCCCCATCCCGTCCAAGAAAAGAATCATCAAGGTTGCACTGGAAGAGTACTTATTTTTACGGTCATCAAATATGCTAATAACTTTTCAACGAATGTATATTTGTAATTAATTCAATTATAGAGAAATCATTAGAATTGCAAAATTATACATTTAAAATTTTAAATAATTTTTAATAATTGTTTGATATCAATAATTATATAATTCTTATATAGATTATTATTTTCGTTATTTTTAAATTATTTTTTCAAAATTATTCTTTCTTCTTTATAGAATGAAATAGAATTGAAAAATTGAAATATTCTTTTCGTCTATTGGAGAAAAGTATCGTATCTTTCCTATAATTTTTTCCTTTTTTTTTTATTGTTAATTATAAACTTGCACTTTTTCCTTGATAATATAAAACAACGAGTCACACAATTTAAAGCAATTCAATTAATTTCAAAAGAAGAGAGTTAAATAAACAAATTATTACTATGAAGGTTATGATTGGGCGCAATGTAATCACCGCTTTCAACAGGTTGAACTTAAAAGATTAAAACGGCTTTTCTCTATGTAACAAGGAAAGTTTATTTATTTTAGCGAATGGAAGAATATTTGAAAGAATGTCATTCGCACAAAAATTGTGCAAAATCATTTCCCAAACCAATCTCTTTTATCCGATATAATTTTTACATTAGGATTCGTGGTGGTGAAATATCAACGTGCAATTTAAAATATACATTTTAAATATAGATTTTTGTTTCCTATTTACAGGCACAGTGACATTTATAATTGGATTTACGGGATGTGTCGGTGCACTCAGGGAAAATACGTGCCTCCTAGCTACGGTAAGCATTTAAACGTATAATAAAATATTTGTGAATTACATAACTTAATTAAAAGAGCATCAAGCACAGATACTTTTCTTTTTTTTCTAAGATGAATCATATTATTTACATTAATTTAAAGTACGATTTCTACGTAAATTTTTGTTACAACATCAGTGAAAATTGTGAAAAATTAATAATAATTATTATTTGTAACTATTATATGTTTAATTTTGAAAATTTACAATATAATATAAAATGAATATAAATAAAGATAAGAAATATAAGTATATCTGTCAATTTAGTATTTATAGTTACTCATTATTTAGTGTTTAATTTTCTTTTTATAGTTATAATTATAGTAGGATAGTAGTGTAAATCATGATTTAAATTTAATTTTTTATTGGTTTATATATAAACTATTAGTCATCTGCGACGAAAAGATAGTGTAGAAGAAGTGGGTTTAAGAGTTTTACAAACTGGCAAAGTTTCGTTAAAAAAGGGGGAAAAAACTTAAATTGCTCCCTTTGTTACTACGAGAGTAGAAAATCGGCTTTCAAGTTTTCTCAAGTGCCTACATTGTATTTTGTCGCTTCTCGGACAAAGAGTAAAATTAAATGAAATTAATAATGTTTGTAAAAATTATTCTTTGCGAATTAAAAAATTTGAGGGAAAGAAAAATCTTTTGTAGGTTTAAATTGTTTATAACAATGTAAGTGATTTATAATGCTCATCAAACTTGTTTTTAATCTGTATGTACATATAACATTTTTAATATGAGAATGATTGTCATATACTTATTGCAATGTTTGTGAATTAAAATCTAACATATAACAAAAGGAATTATAATTTTATACAACTTCCTTTCAGTATGCGATATTTCTGGCGTTACTGTTGTTAATGGAGATGGCAGCTGGTATATTAGGCTTTATCTTTAAAGACTGGGTAAGTTTCGTTAAATATTTATCTAAATTCTCATACACATGTATTTTGCATCTCATATTTCCTTACGAATGAATGAATGACTCGTTATCAAGTAATCTGTTACTAAATTAAAATTTAAATATACTGATTTGACGTATAGATAAAGTCACAAGCGACTGGTGGGTTCCAAGCTTTTATCATTCATTATAGAGAAGATCCTGATCAACAGAATCTCATCGATTGGATTCAAGAGGATTGGGTACGTATGATATCTTTATCAATATGAAAGAAAAATGTGTGTAAACACTTTTTTATAAGAATGATTTAAAAGATTAATACGTATAATATATTATTATAATTTCCTATTTTTTCTCTTTAATAAAATTCAAAAAATCGAATTATAAAACACTTGCCTCTAAATAAAAATGCATTGAATAATTAAAATTATAATCAATTTTTTAAAAATGAAATAATAAATATGAAAGAATTTTTGCGTTAAAGTAGATAACGATGTATTTGCGTGCTATATAAAGAAAGCTTATATTATTTGCTTAATTTTAACTGTACGTGTATGGTAATAAAGCTTTTAGATCTGTTAACAATGTTCTTCCAAAGGGATTAGAATAGTTTCGAGCATGGTTTTAAAGTTACAATTACAAATTCTGCTACACCTGTCAGCTTTATGGATTTATCGTTGCCATCCCTCTCAAAATATATATTTTAAGAAAACGGTTTACTCGACAAGTATAAATCTCATTGCTGTTCTAATTTATAAATGACACATTTCACATCTTATACGGTATTTTGTAAAAGAAGTGCAGATACAAGAAATGTATTTTAAGTATGTTAACATTTACATTGGAATCGAATCTCGTTCCATTAATCTAATCAAATAAAATAGAAATCACTGAAAATTGTGACGTTAAAAATATCCAAGCTAAAGTCTTGCCGCGGTACTCAATAATTAATGGTTTGCCAATCAATTGTGGTTTGCGAGATTTCAATGGAAACGCCGGCACGCCACCACAATTCCGGCAATACTGTCAATAGTGAAACTGCAATCCTCTTTATCCTACGTTGATTCAAACCCTTGCAACATCATTACCACCATCGCTATTCCAGCTGCGCTTGCATTTCTATACGAATCAATGAGATACTTTGATTTTCTGACGATAGAAATCGAAGAAGGATAAAAAAGATCTTCTATTTTTCAAGCTAACGTTATTAATAATTATGATTCAATTATATTAAATTGAAATAGATTTAAAATCTGTGACGTCGATTGCTTTGCAAATCGCAGGATATTACAATGTTAAGGGAGGATTATTTTTTTTTTTTTTTAAGAAAGAAAGAAAAAATAAAAAAGGGATGGCAAATTGATGCCATCAAAAACTTTTTAAAGCCGCCAGTTTTTTTTTTACGAGAACAGAAGAAGATATCTGGTATTTTATATATATAGCTTTTACGAACAGTCGTTAAGAAACTTCTTCTTCCTTCTTCTTTTTAACGAACTTCGTAACTCGAAATTATTATATCTAAATTATATCGGTATCAATGGCGTCATGCTTCATCCTCTTCTCTCCTTTTTTATTTTGAAAATAAATTTATCGGCCGCGCGAAAATCGATTTCGATGAAAGTACGATATAATACACTTTTTATCCATTTCACAGTTACAGTGTTGCGGCATCGAGGGCCCTAAAGACTGGGATCGCAACAATTACTTCAATTGTTCATCGAGCGACATTGGCTCGAGAGAAGCGTGCGGCGTGCCTTTTAGCTGTTGTAAACGAAAACCAAATGTAATTTCCGCTCTTTCCATTTCATATAAAAAGTATTCTATAACTTTTTTCCCCCCTTTTTGTTTCTCTGAATATATAATCTTATATATAATTCAATTTCAATATTTTTTTGAAAAGTGAAAATAATTTAAGTAATACCTTTTTTTCTCTTTTCTTTAACATTTTCAGGAGATTATCAAAAATAAACAATGCGGCTACGACGTTAGGAAGCCTAGCTACGTGAGTAATTTTTTTTCAAATAATTTCCACGTAATATTTAAGGCTAAACGTAATATTTGTGCTAAGTAAGCTCTTACGTCGTCCTCTCGTCGTTCTCGTCCTCGTGTTTGCAACATTATTTTTCTTCAATTTATCGCATTGATCGCACCATTATTCCATTCGTTTATTTTTTCAAAACGACGTTTCATTTTCATTTTATTCGCCATTTTCTGCGATTCTTCTCAAATCATTTTTCATTTCTCTGCTTTCTTTTTTATTATTATTATTATTATTATTATTATTATTATTATTATTATTATTATTATTATACATCTTACATCAAATACTTTATTTACTATTAACATTCGTTAATTTATGACTTCGAGTATAGATATTGGTTAAAGTGAAAATAGTATCCGCTATTATTTACGCTTTGCATTCTAAAATCTTAATAATATAGCGCAATAATTAATTTCTGAGAAATAAATTTATTATACAAAGTGTATCTTAAATTAGTAGCTGTACTCGCCGTATACAGGATGGAGCAAATATAGTACTACATACTCTTTTCTTTAAAACTAATCCATATTTTTCTTTTTCTTTTAAACCTTCCTATTTCATTATAATTATAGAATTATAGTGAAACGTAAGAGGATATGAAAAAGATAAAATTCAATGTGAATTCTTTTACCTTTCGTATCCTCTGCAATCAACTGTGCAGAACAGAGACAAGTTTTTAAAAGACGTTTTATTCGCGACAGTTTTCCATTTGAAAAAAAAAAAAAAAAAAAGGAAAAATTCCTCCTGATTCGTTACAAAATTTTCTGTCTCCACCCTTTTAAATTTTTAAATTTCTCCCCATCTGTCTCGTCCCCGTTCAATTCGGGGCTCAAACACGTTGTAACGCTTAATCCTCTCCACCCTGTATCCAAGTAGTTCTAAATTTTCTCCACTATTGGAATAGTTGTGGTTGCCAGCATATAATTCACCGATAAGTAGGTATTACGTTGGCAAACGTGACACGTGAGAGAGTGAAAGATAGAAAGGATAAAATAGCTAGTGGTGACACAGTATTACAAAAGTTGGGTGTCGATACTTGTTATTTAGCATGCCGCAGGCACGAAATAAAGTAATACTTCTAAAGGCAAATGACATTTGTAGCGTGTGTTTCTTTTCAATCATTCTGTTTATTCATATAACCCTGGTAAACGCAGACTGGGGAGAGGAGTATATACGAGAGAGGCTGTCTAAGAGCAGGCGAAGAATGGCTAGAATTGAATCTCGTACCTGTCGCTGGTACTGTTGTCAGCACTATGGTTTTACAGGTACAATACAATATTGAAATACGTACTTTTGATCGTGCTACGTGAGAGTTCGAACTTTCTCTTAACGTGACTGATAATTTTCGTTAAACTTTCTGAATTATATTTATTTTAAATGATAATGAAAAATCGTGAGAAAATTTCAAAACAAAACAACTTTGATCAAAAGAATTGGGAGAAAGTTTCAACTGTTCAAAAGATGTGTATCTTAGTCGATAAATAACACGAATTGCAGACATGGTGTCGCATGATAAATGTAAAGTGTACCATGTTTTAAGTATTTTCAATTATTTACCCGCATCTTTTATTTCATTTGCTTAGAGCACATTATTTAATGATATATCCCCGCTGTGTTAACAACACGTGTATGACCAGGCGCACGTTAAAAAAAAAAAAGGGTAGACGTTCTATTATTATTCACGTGGCTACGTTAAAAGCAAGTAAGTACGTAGGAGTAATTGAAAATTTTAATAAGCACGTGGACAAATTGGTAAACGATCCATGTTTATAGTTCATATATCATAGGTTAGAGCGGTAAGTATAAATTGGAATTTAATGTTTCATCTGCGATATTATTGCCAATCTGGTAAATTACAATGCTCGTGATATATTATATAATAATTGATTACACAGATATAATCAATTTTGCAGTATTGTTAAGTATTATATTTCAGCTCTAATGATATATGATCATGACATACGATACGAACAAAAAGATTGTTTTATTTTAACTTGATTGTTAATAAAAAAAAAAAAAAGCATTTTTAAAGATATACAAAAGTAAACGAAAAGCGAGAATATTTTTAGAATTTTTCAAAGTTTGGAAAAAATTCGAGGTGGATCTTTGGGGAGATACGGAATACCACGAGAGTAGACAACACAGGATATGAAAGTTTTACTTTGTATTTATCCCAGAATGAGCAATTTCGTCAATTTAATATTACGAATAAATTTCTAAACAATATACGTACTTGAAATAATCTTTTTTTTAGTTTTCTTAGACGAAACAAATTTTATCTGAAAGTTTCTTAACATTCACTGCACAACTCGTTTAATCCATTTAACTCTCCCTTAATATATGATATAAAATATATACCATTATGGATAGGAGCGTAGGTGAAATATCCATATTCCTCGCTGTATGATAAATGGACCACTTACATGAGCTTAAAATATGATACATACGTATATATATATACATGTATATACAGTAGATTTTCCTGGCTGATAATCAGGACAATAAATTATGACGAAGTTGCTGTATAATCGTGACATTTGGGGAGATTACATTTCCTTCCTCGGTATACGTAATAAAAGTCTGGCGAAACGTAAGCGACATGCAAGTGGTAAGCGAATAAATATTTCAGCCGCGACTATCTCCTCGCACTTGTCAACTATTAATTCATCTCTGTTGAATTTTGACAGGTGGCGTTATTATTTTCGCGGAAAATCCATTCTCGAAATGGATTTGCATCAATAGCTATAACATTGGACAGTTTGCTTTAAATTTTTTGATAGTTAACCATTAGTTTATTCATATAAAAATAATATGAATTTACGGTAAAAATTAATTTTAAGTATTTTTATTTTAAAATTATTCTAAAATTACTTTTTTCAACGACGAAATATCTCACTGCTGTGCCATTGCTATCATTCATTAGAATGCAAAATATAGCCTCTGAAAATTTAGAATAAAAATACAGCCGCACTATGTTTCGATCATAAATTAAAATAATTTTGAAATGAAAAATTAATCAATCCATTAACTCGACGAAAAATAATTACACTTTCCAATTACTGAAAAACGTTGATAAGTAACACGATAAAACGAATAATAATTACATCTTTTGTGCCACCACTAAATCAAAGTTACAGAAAATTGCATGTACAATTTTCACAAACATTTAGATCTTTATAATTTCGCTTCGGAAAATTTTATCTATCGAAAGTACGGAATGCTCGTTCGCGAACGGTTAAAATATTAATGGACGACACTCAGAAGAAATTACGAAACAAATCTACCGTTTATCAATTAATTCTTCGCACAACGCGAACGATTCCTTTCACGCTGTCGGAATAAATTAGCAGTTTCCATGTTGGCTAAAACTTGTGGATTGAAGACTCTTCGAGTAATTAGAGCATCTAACACCTTGCTAATGAGGGAGCCGCGCAACATCGCGATATCGTAATAGAAGCGAAGTCGCGAAAAAGGTTTCCGGTTGGAAACGGGGCGGAAAGTTAGAGTTAGGGGGCGAAAGAGGGCAAAGAGAACAGGGTCGAAGCAGGGAGTTAAAAGCTTTGCGTGGTTACTCCCAACTCTAAGAGGTGGATGTAAGGCGGCTTGTAATAAAGTGGGCTTGTTACTTACCCTGCGTACTGACGTGACATTTTACACAGACGGCTTGTACCGCCGGCTACTTTCTTATCAATTTCTCTCCCTTTTTTCATATTTCAAGTCGAAAAATTTTTTAAATCCGAACAGAGTATCGATCGCTTATTTGTTTCATGCTTGGAAAGATTAAAAGAGATTCAGAGACAAAATATTCGTGGTTATATTTATGGTTATATAAAAAAAGTAAAAGACCATTGATCAAATAGATGTTAGGTATTTATAATTGTCCATCTAAAGATATTTCCACCTTTGTATATGAATCGCAGCAGCATATATTTTCCATATTCTATCCTCATAAAATTTTTATTATAAACGATATAAACTTAAAATTTACCTTTATTTTGCCGAATTAAAATATACCGATATAATATTTAAATTAATTAATACTTTTTAATATTATATATATATATATATATATATATATATATGAGTGTCTTTGGAAACTCATTGTGATCAAATTTTTTAGAAACAATATGAAACCCCTCCTCTTCAGTGGCCGCAATATCGAATTGCACTTCTAAATTCTCCCACGCATCTTCCAAACATTCGATCCCGTGTCACCTGATAGCTACGTGACTTCGAGTCATCTAGCCATCTCTGAATATTTGGATTACTCATTCTCACGAGCACTTCTCTGCGGCCACACACAGTCTACGTTAATTGGATCTCGTTTTAAGATAAGAAAAGTTTGGAACGATAAGTAAATTGGAATTTTTTTTTTTTTTTTTATCGAAGAAAATGAAAAAGAAACTTTTTTCTTTTCCTCCTCCATGTTTCCATTTAGGTTATATTCGTTGATTTAGATTAGACGATAGTTAGAATTAGAAATTAAAGGATGTTAGAATTGGACAAATATTTTGAGAATTGCACAAGACGCGTTTATCGATAGATTTTTTTTATTTTTTTTCATTTTTAAAGGAATTTTTCAATAAATTATTTTCCCATTAGTTGCACAAAACTGCGAAGTTGAGGTAGACGTAGACGAATGGTGTACATACATCATTTCACTATTGCAAAACAAATACGATGAAAAGCGTGTAAAACTTACCAAGTCATGGTCATAAATGAACAAACAGGCCAGACAATATGTCTACGTCACTATCACTAAAGTGTTAATTTCTGAAAACCAAAGTCTCAAAAATCAATAATTTTACCGTAACATCGAAGATTAAACTAAGATTTAGAAAAATAACCGAAACTAATCAACTTTATCAACTAAATCGTTTGAATTTCAGAAAGTAACATAAACGCTAATTTAACATTTTAAAATTAAGAACTTTTCACAAAGTTCGAGTCGATCAATTTGACTTCCATTTTGAAATTGATCGATTTATTGATTATACTTCTTTCCTCTTCCATTCTGCCTACAGTTTCTTTATTTTTTTTCTTTCTCTTTTTTCTTTTTTCCAACGAATTTCACGCTGTTTCTAAACTAAATTGTGTTGGACTAACAACTACACTCGCGAGGTTCGAGAGCACAACACGGTAAGCGAAAGTAGCCAATCGCCTTTGTTTTCCAGAACTTTGAAGTTGCCAAAGTGATTTATGAAAAAGGTTGTATTCAAGCTGGGGAGGAATGGGTCGAACGAAATCTTCTTGCGATTGTAACTGGGGCGGTTGCCACGGCCTTTGCGCAGGTATACTTTATTATTTTCAAATCACATCCTTTTTTGCTTGTTACGTAATCTTCGTTGAACACATGAAATTTCGATTTCTCGATATTCGCACGATTATCGAGCGGAATATTAAACAAACTATTTCATTTCATTGTTCACTCATCGAATTTATTATCGAAATTTCCGTTGTTTTCCATTTTGTTTTTGATTTTAAAAATACTTTTGAAACAAAAATGAAACACATGGTGAAACACTATGACGTGCATATGTGCTATTCAAATAAACAGAATGGGATTGAATGATAAATGTTGCAACGGGAATAGATGAATCGAAAAAAAGAAAAAAGAATAATATTTTTTTCGTTCGGAAGAAATTGAAAAAATTTATGAATAATAAATAATAAATATGAATTTGATTAATTCTTAAGCGATTACAATTATTAATAGAATGTTCTAATAATTGCAAAAGTGTAGTAAAAAGTGTAACAAATGTAGAACAAAATTTCAATATTTCAAAAATTTTACTTTCACGCGTGGAATAACATTTTTCCAGAAGAATAATTCAGAATTGAGAATTATCCAAATTTGCATACGTATATCTCGCAAATTTTTAATTTCCATTTATTCAAAAACCAAGTCGAAAAAATTGTTTTCTTTCTCGACTTATTTTTCCACGCGATTGTACCACACAAATTCCATTCTGCTTACCACGTATACGTATTTATATACATATTTCAGCATGTATATATACGGAATGCTTGAAAATGCGATAGACGTTAATCGTTGCACGAGGCCAACGAAAAGAAAAAAAAGTCATTTCACACATTAATTTGTGCCAACAACTTTCTTTCTCCACTCGATTAAAAAAAAAAAAAAAAAAAAAATACCATTTTAACCCATCAACTCCAATCTTTAAATTATTAATTCGAAAATTATTAAGAGGGTGACTTCACTAAAAAAAAATATCGCAAGCACAAATTAATCGCACTAATATTTCGTCCATCATTACGTGTTATCTGTTCAATTAAAGAAATTTCTCTATCTGTATCATTAATCGTGTAATTTCCACTGTTATTTCCAGATTTTGGGGATCTGTTTCGCTCAAAATCTTCGAGCGGACATATTCGCTCAGAAGGCAAAGTGGCATTGACAATTCAGAGCCCCCACGGCAGTCTAGCATCTTATCCTAATAGATGCTAATCAATTGCGTTGATCGATTTGGGATAATCGTCCAAGATCTCGATAAACATGAGACCTTTGACGTGAGAATCGACACCATTCCACGCGACATTCCAGGATTTAGAAGAAGATCACGAAGAACGAAGTCTGAACGCGATGTTTCTTTCATCTCTCATTTTCACCTTCGTCGTTTCGCATGAATTATTCGGAAATAAGATATTTCGAAATTTGATCGCACACGGTGGTCCGTTCTCATTTTATATAAATTACGTATAAGCGTAATAAAGCTGTGAATTATGTTTAAGCGAGTATATACGGTTTCACAGTTTTATTGATAATTACATTGAATTATCGTTATTATGTTGTCGAGAGACAATGTGTATCGAATTGGCACAGCTGTTTCGTTTGTTTTATGACGCAACGTAGCGTAATACTTGTTGCATATTCTGTATTTTTGTCGAAAAAGTAGCGAGAGAAAATGATTTCGCTTTCGTTTCGTTGTCGCGATGAAAATGATAACTTGTGATGAGTTATAATAATTTCATCACTTTTCTTTTTATAATTAAGTATATAAAATGATAAAGTAACACTATGTGTTCAGATATAAAATTGTGATTTATGATCATATCGTTAATTCATATTCGAATATTATAATGGCAAAAAAATAGGGGAAAAAAGGAGAAAATTAAGAGAAAATTATTTCGAAGGAACAAATTGATTTTAAAATAATATCTTCGATTAGTTAGAAAGTTTATAATTTAACACGTGGACAATAAGTATATCTTACGAAGAAGAAAATTAATTAATTCATTCATTCATTCATTCGATAAGCGAAACAAAGAAAGACACGTGTACAAAAACAATTGTAGCGTGAATGTGCTTGTACATATATTCGTGAGACATTTATGGATAGTCATTTCTAGTGGGCAAAATATACAAAATCGATATACAAAAGTTTCGATTGAGACTCGTTCAAAATTTTGAGCATTACATATAAATATCAGAATTTTTAAGATTCAAAGAACCAAATTGTCGAGTATTCACTCGATTGTTCGTAAATTTTTCCAATTCACGTTCGATAAAATTCATTTCAAAATACACAGAATACTTTCAAGAATTTAATCCAATATTTTCGAGTTCTCGAATATTTTTCTTTCTCGAATTTTGCGAATCTCAATATTTATGCGTCACACGATACTTTCGAGACATTTCTCACACACGCCTCTGGCGAGTATTCGACGAAGCTCGTCCCGAAACACGACTTGAATTCTGTTAATCAATACATTTGTATATCGCAGCGTATTTTCAAAAAAAAAAAAAAAAATTCCAATATTTTCAAATTCTCGCACACCTTTATATTACTTAAGCCCCTAGAATCAATCCTCCAAAGATGTCTCACGAGTATATCAACGTTATGTACACACACACATTCGAATATCGTGCGCTATGCGCAAAGGCGTGATGGATCGCGAAAAATTGATATTGTCGTTTTGTTCCGAGGAAAAATGCCGATGAGTTCAGATAAGCGGAAGGACGAAGAGTCAATTGGTCAATGGAGGGAGGACAAAGAAAGCGGAGTGTTGCCTGCTCGGTTTACGTCGTACAATGGTGTCGAGGTATTAAAGTCGATTGACGCGATGTCGTGGGGGCGCGGTGAACACGGCCGACTTCACCGCACACTAAAGTCTCGTGATACGAGGGATAAAGCCATACAACACGCGATACACAATAACTTTCCAACTTGCTCCAATTGGTCGTTAAAACGGTTGCTCGAGCATATTGATCCCGCGTTACACGCCGACACGTTCCCTCTGTCGATAGGTTAGGTGCCTGTTGTATCGTATCTCGTCACGATTCAGCCCGGTTCAGCACCGATCGATCGGGAACGAAAAGGTGCTAGTTGCTCGATTCGAAAATACTGGATTTTTCTAAAACGTTGTTACCAACGTTCCGATTTGTTCGTTAATCGTCGACGTTGCATTTAATAAATGCGTGGCTGTGTGTGTATAGATTGGGATAGAATTGCTGGAAAAGATGGATCTCGATAATCAAATGATTGTATCGGTTTGATAATGCGACTTGATAATGATGAGAGAACACAGTACATGTGTATTAATTATTGAAACATTTCGCAAGTAATAATTTTAATCTTTAAAGTTGATATGAATGAAATAAATTGAAACGAGAATAATGGAAACAGAGTTGAATAAACTAGAAAAATAATTATAAGCGCGAAGGATTAAAAGTTAAGTTTTAAACTTTTGAAATTAGAGTTTAGAAATTAATTTACGATGATTATATAAAATTGCAAAGAATTCTTTTTTATTATGAAAGATAAATCGATAATAATATCAGAACGACTAAATTATTGTTCATATTTTTCAAGAGAAATTAATCTCAATTCAAAAAAATTATTATCTTGGCAAATAGTAATTATTCAATTAAAAATGCACATAAGTAATTTTTATCAAAATTATTCTTTTAAAATGGCATTACTTGCGAGATGATTTAATAATTTCAATTAAGTATAAATGTTAATTAATGAAACTTGTTTCAAGGCATGTAATAAGATCGAAATAATGAAAATCACTTGATATCACGTTATAACCTTCACCCTTTTTAAATATATACATTATGTGCTTCCATCGAGACGAGACTTGCCGAGGTCTGGTGTCATCATTAATCGCGGCTCATGCCTCGAGACAACGTCTCACGAATCATTTTACAATGTATCGATTCAAATTGGTGATTTTTAACCGATTATTAAAAATTAAACGATTGTATTTTTTTATATTTTATTTCTCTTTCAAACGATTGTATTCCACTCTGTACGCAACTTTCCTCGGTCGTTTAACAAACAGAGAAAATGTCAGTATACCTCGAGAAAATAGCGAGCACAACTGGTGACTAATAGTATTATATACATATATTCAATCGATTCAATTTTTTTTTTTTTTTTTTTTTTTTATCTTTCGAACTCTTTTGTCGATTTTTTCCTCTTTCGATTCGAATCAACCAAACTCGTGTAATCTTTTTCCTTGCGAAATTTATTTTATACATGTACCTACCTATATATACCTCCTCTTTTTTCTCTCTCTCCTTTAGTTTATCGAACAGCGCAAATACGCTTAATCAATACACATTATTTGCTTTTTGAATGGAAAAAAAAATGAAATTGGATTATAATTATAAAATAAGGATGCCATGCTTCTTGTAAATATTCAACCCATACATTTGTACATATATCCGTACGAACGTACCAAACGGAGTCTTCATACTTTTTTTTGCGTTCCTAATCTGTGTGTGCGAATGGATAAAAAAAGAAAGAATGGAGGAAATATATAAAGCTTTCTAATAAATGAGAAAAGAGAAATGGATGTTAAGACGAGAGAATTTTTGATCGTATAATTTTGAAAGTTTCATATCTATGTTAAAAATGTACAATTTCTTTAAATTTCAGTAATCTTTGCATGTAATAAATACATTATCATTTTAATTTTACATCATGTAACAAGCAATAATTTACATTTTGAAAAGGAACCATGAGATGAGATCAATGTAATTAATTCACGCGAAAAATAATATTTTATATTGCGCATAAATAATGCTTTACATATATGTACAGACATATATATATATATATTTCAAAACATTGATGTTAATGATGGAAGAGAACACGAATACAAAATACCTGCGAGAATGACAATCATACCGAAATTGCAAAGCAAAATTATATAATTTACAATACTTTGCAACAATTGCGTACATACTTTTTACCAATTTTAACCACTTGCACGAAGCATTGTGCATCTCGCATTAAGTGATTAAACTAATTAATTTTTTAAACTCGAGAAATGCATTCTAATTCTAGTCCGTCCGTTTGGTACATCAATTTCGGATATAAATTCAACGTTTTCATTGATTAATGGGACGCGTCGGCAAGACACGTTGGTCCAATTTCTCTGTAAAATCCCAAAATTCTATTTTGACGGAAATTACATTTCAGAAAAGTGATAAATATCGATCAAATAAATCAGTCACGAAATATCTGAATATTTCAAGACCAAATTTATCAAGAACAAAATTCATTTTCATTATTCACAAAAGGATGTTGAGCAATTCAACAATTCAGAAAAACTTTACACGATGGGAAAATTTATTAATTTTTGGAGAAATAGTTTCGATCCATGAAATGAATTTCTAATTCGAGACGAAATTTTCTTATTAATTTCGCTTTTTATTATGTGAAAAATTGTTGTTTTTTTTTTCTGAATTTTTGACTTGCTAAATTTTTCCTTTATCAATTTAGCAAAAGAACAACAATTACATGAAAGTATCGAGTCCAAACTAGTGATAGCATGTAAACATGTGAAGCGGCTGGTCCGCGTGAAAATGTTTTCAGTTTCAATGAAAATACTCTTTTATAAAATGGAATATCAAGAGGTGTACGTTCAATCTTGATTTTCTTGTTCTTTCCTCAAATAATTTTTATACGAATATACATATGTACATATACATTAAGGTGGTTCTTACAATACGGTATAAATGAAGATTTGTATGGACAAATTTTTTTTTTCTTTCAAAACTTGTACGATTGTTGTAACCTGTGAATAAATAATATCTGAATATTATTCATGATCGATTGGATAACGATAAAATGTGTTCTAAAAACGTGATATTTTTGTTGCTCGTATCGATAAGAAGTTTCAACTATTTTGCAGGTGCAACTGTTTTAACATTTTCTTAAGGCTATAATTTTTCAGCCTAAATTGTTCAGCCTTAAATTAAATTAAATTTTAATATGGGATTATATTAATACTTTCGTAGTTTTTCGATTTTTTTTTTAAATTTTCAAAAGTTTATAATCATATATTGCCAGACTTTAAAATTAAAATTACTAAAAAAAAAAAAAAGAAATATTACTTATTGATTCATTATTAAAATTGCAAAATTATACTATCGGTAATTAACTTGATTATAATGATATTAATTATATATAGACAATCCATTGTAAATTGTTAAAAAGATATACATAGTTGAAATTACATCAGAAACTACGAATGTGTTAATATAAGATTATAATATTAATCAATTAATATAATTGCAGGATAATATTTGTTACAAAAAAATTTACGACATCCTCTGAATCAAAAAAAATTCCAGATGGATTTCCGTGTTCCATTATTTTGAAATTGTTTTATCTCAATGTTATGTAAATTTTTAATTAAGTTTTTTAAATTAAGTTCTTTTTTTTCGTTATATTTGTTTGACTACGAATGTCAATATATAATATTAAATCATATGTACATTAATATAATTAATAATATAGAAAATTCTTTTTATTCTCTCATTTTTTACATTATTATATTACTTTGCTCCATATTACATTATGCTGCATATAGAACAATATTTTGTTCTATATTTACATTTATTATGCAATATATTAGATTTATCATGCAATAAAATAATTGCAAATGTTCAGAACAAACTATTTACACTATTAAAGAGGGAAAAAGATGATAAGTAACTAAATATATACAAGTGATTCATATAAAATACTATAAATTAACATACAATAGTAATATAAATTTTTTCTGATATTTAATACTTCATACTTTTTCTCATGAGTTTAGTATCGTTTCATCTTTCACAACTACTGCCTTCAAGAAAAGACAAAGAAAACATTTCCATGATAATACAATATATATCTTTGTACATATAATATATTACACAACTTATACAACTTATATTGATGCAAGAAATATGTGTCAGTTATTTACCGAGATTATTATAGTATATACTCAATATATATACCAAATAAATTATTTCGTATAATTTCAGTCATACTTAATAAGTTTCAATACTTTCAAACTACAAATATTATAAATATTATAAATAGTTCAATAGTTTTCATTCAAATATGACAAACCGTGACCATAAACTATTTTATAACTGAGCAACTTAGAGAAAAAGTGGTACAAGTGATACTATATTTAACTCGAGAAAACTATGGATAAAGTTAAAGATTAATCAAAAAGAAAAATTTGTATATTTTTTCAAACATTAAAATACAACTTCTAAATATTATTATCGCTATCATTGTAAAACACTATACCATTTTTTTCTCTATGTATATCTCAAATAAAAAAAAAAAAATATGTAAATACTTGCAAATATTATTTCCTTAGGAAACCAATCGATTATATAATTAAATATTTTAGTTTCCATGTGTTCAATGAAACGTAATTGTTTAATTATAATCAATAATAAGAGGAAAATAATAAATTAAGCGCTGATATCTTTGATAAATCTAAATAATTTTAAATCATCGTATTAAATTAATTTGTTAATCAGATTTCGATATTATTTTACGAGATATATTCTGTTTAGAGTAATAAATATGTATGTACGTATTTACTACGCGTTTTCATATATTTTCATATATTACATCAGGCCAGATGCGCGCGATATTATTATGAATAATTCTTCTTTAAAATTAAGATAAGTTTAAATTTCACAGCCATTACCTCAAGTATCGTAACGATAAAAATCTGTCTGTATTGAACTTAAAAATCATTTATTTAAAAAATTATTTTAATGCCTTAAGAATAAAATTATTTCATTTCACATAAATTTTAATCGAAATTTTGTTAGCACGAATATAATCGTTAAAGGATTAAAATATTCAAGATTTAATAAATTCAAGATTTTTTTGGTTTGTGTTTCTTCTTTATTATTTTATATTCTTTTTCTAATGTAGCGTCACAAAATACAAATCGATTTGTAAGCAAAAAGCAATATCTCGCTCTCTTTTAAAATGCAGAAGTATATATATAAATCAAAATGTGATTACAGTCTTAAAAATAGTAGAATATATGTTTCTTATGAAATAATTTACACAGAAAAAATTACGTGATCATTGACCGTGATCATTATTGATAGATAGATGTTTCAAAAAAAAAAAAAAAATAAATATAATTTTCGTTAAATTAATCTGTATCTGCTGAAAGAGATAATTGATTTTTCGTTTTAATAGATAAATTATTTGATAAGTCGTTAGATTAGAAATTAAATTATATCAAAATTAGCAATAATAGTAATAAAAGTTGTGCTGAATGCAGATTTAGAAATATCCAGATAATATTTCCTAATATACTCTATTCAATGCAATATTTCGTCTTAAACTAAATTCGACGTAAGAAAAGAAAGTATATATTTGAATAAATTGAACACATTGAACGATTGAAGTATTCTTTACTTCGAATGCAAAATAATTAGATTTTAACTTTAACAATTGCATATTATATTGCAGTTATATATCATGTACAATATTTCCTTAATTAAGAAATAATAAGATGTTACATATGTTTTATATTTTACATTTTATATTTTCAATTTTTATTTTAATAAATTATATTGTTCCCTTTTTTACGTTTATTTACTTATTATTTATCTTTTTTTTTTTTTTTAATAATTCGATCAAAATATTGAAGATTTTTCTGTTTTTATGCATAATAATAAATTATTTTAATTAATTAAGCTTCTTTTTAAGCTCAAAATAATTAATTTACTTTTAATTATTTCAGTTTTTTTATTCACAATCATTGCCTTGCGAAGGAAAGAAAAAAAGAATGTTTATAAAACATCATGTAAATATTGTAATGTATTTAAAGGTAAGAAAATAATTAATCGCTTGACCAATATAATTAATGTGCAAGAGATTATATTATTATAGAACGTAAAATTATTGCAATGTCGGCTATGACAAAATTTTTTTTTAAAATATAGAAATAAATTATCCTCATTATATAAATAAATTAGCGTGCCAAATGTTTAATCAAAGATTCATTTGTAAATTGATGTGATATTCTTCAAAATTTTATAGAAAAAAAAATTTCATGTAATTTTTATTAAAAAATAATTCTACATGTACATATAATAAATATATATTTATTTCTCTTCGTATTATTACTCGTAATTTTGTGAAATATTTTGAAAATATATAAAATAATTACATTTTTTATTACAATATTATATGAATATATGAATAAATATTTAAAAAATATACATATAAAAATTTCACTAAAAGTTTTATTATATTTAGATGGAATACTTAAACATATGAAATTTTTACGTAATAATATTTGCTTAAATAAATTTTTCTATAAATTTATTCCAGTAAATCATATTTAAAATATTTATCTATAAGAAATATGCTTAAAAAATATTTACAATATATTATATTAATTCATATTTCATATTATTGTTTAAAAATTGATCTTTTAAACAATACAGTGTATAATAACCATGTATAAAGATGAAAGTTATAAATAGTTATTATAATAGTTATTTTTATCTATAAATTATTCTTCATAAAATCATTATTATATAATGAAAAATTATTGCAAATGTATAAATTAAGAACTGCTAACAGGAAGTTCATCATTTTTATAGACATATAAATTTGAATTTAAATTTAAATTTTGATTTTATTAGTAAAAAAAATATGATACTTTAGAGAACAATTATTGAAATTAAATCTTGATATATTTTTATTCCTAAATTTATATCATATTATATTGCATTATATAATGTTTCTTCTTAATACTTAAAGTTTTATTAATTTTGCAATAATTTTATGTATAACGTAAAAGTAATCTAAAAAGAATTTATTAAATATATATATTAATTAAACTAAAATAGTATAAATAAAAATATAATAAGCAAAATATTGATTTCTTACTAAATATAATCAAATATTAGTGTAATCTAATCAAATATCTTTATTAATGTAATATAAAGTTCAATAAAGACATTTAAGCCATTAAACTATTAGTTAATAATTAATAAAAATAATAAAATGGAAGAAATATTCAATGTAATTATAATGTTTTGCGAATCACTTACATTTTCATACATGTATATTATTCTCTTAAAGTTTTAATAAGAATTACAACAATCTTTCGTACACTGCCGTTATTGTGTTCCCTACAATTTTTTTCTTTTTTTTTCTTCTTTTCAATTACGTTATTTGAGTAAGCTATTATTGTAAATCTATACATATGTAAAATAGATATTAAATAATGCGTATTTTTAAATCTAATAATTGTAACTGATTGATGTACATAAACCTGTATACTTTCTGCGTAACAATTAAAATGTTGCTGTAACATTTTCTATGGATATATTGATATTTATACATATATTGTCATATAAACTAAATAAAAAAAATTATCACAATTATGGTTTTCAGAATTCTATTTAAGAAATACTATATACTACTTAAATCCTTATCTAATTTAATGATTTTTATATTAGCATTCAATTAAAAATATTTTATACGAATTATATTTAGAACAATCTGTTGCAAACTGGAAACAATACAATGCACACACAAAAATTGAAATTTTTTAATTTTTATATCCTATCTCAAACAAATCGTATATAAGAAGAGAAAAATGAAAATCAAATAGCAAAATTTGTGATTAAAAATCATATATAGCTATTTAATTAAAATATTAATTTATTTTTGTTAAAATCTAGTACATAGTTTTATAATAATTATTTTTGTTATTGATCCTATTTTTTTTATAGGTATTATCAAATGATATACCTATATCTTCCCCAAAATTAATATTTCTTTCACAAAAATTTATAATATTGAACAATAAACTTACAAATTATAATATAATTGTTCAATTGATACAATTAACCTTCACATATACTTTATTTTTATTCAAATTCCACACATATATCTCCTATTCTTCTTTAATAGTCTCTTTTTATTTGGCATAATCTTTTTTTTTTTTTCGAAAAAACTCTCAAAATAGAAAGCAATGTAAAAAATTCTTATAAAAATCATAAAAGTGATCATCGATAATAATAACACTTTGAATACACGTATAATCGGTTAGATATATTAGAGATATATTTTTTTTTCCTTTTTTATAAAATATAAAATATAAATATATATATATATATATATATAAAAATGAATGAACAAGCAACGATGTGTAATTTTAATGTAATTTTAATGTAATAAAAATGTTGCGAGATACCTTGTTCATGTCGTATAAATTATATTGTGTTGCGGAATATCTCGTCCGTGGCGTGTTATGAAATATATTATATCACGAAATTTCTCGTCCATGGTGTCGTATAAACTGTATGGTGTCGTGGATATATTTCATCCATGAAATTTTATAAAATATATATTATGCCGCGAAACATTTCAATATCGTACAAGTTCATCCTCCACGTCGCGGAATATCTCGTCCACAATGATACACGAATTTGATATTGCGTCCGTGGAGTCGTGTAAATTATATTCTATTCCGAAATATATCTCATTGTAATTTGTGATTAATTTACTCTTTGTTTTTCTACCGGATGAGTAGTTAATCCAGTGCCGATGAAAACGAAACCTTTTATTTTTACAATTTAACTTATCCCTGTAATTTCGTCCTTTATATACTTTATTCGACATTAATAAATGCTAATTATTATTAAATTATAAATACTATAAATTATGATATGTAACTACTTACCTATTTACATGTACTTATTTATTGTATTTATTTTGCATATCTTCCGCATACGTTAGTTACGTTATATGTATGGCGTAACACACTTACATAAATATCTGTAATTAAATCGGTGTAAAATATATATAATTACGGTAAAATAATTGAATAATTATGAATATTTTTTAAAAAATTTAATCAAATGTGTTCTTAAATACGCAAGAACCGTACATTATATCATCATCATGGTATTAAACCTATAACTATATAATTTTGATTGTTACACAAATGAATTGTATATTAAACACGTTGCATTGTCAAATAAAATGGACTGTCTAATAAATAGACTATCATTTAACAGATTATAGTTACAAGGTGTAAATAAATAAATATATATTGAAAATATTTGTAAAACATGTCAATGAAATATTCGTTAAAAAATATTTTACATCTAAATTCTATAAATTATCAAAGACAATTCAGACATATCGTACAATATTGAAATTATACGTGCCAATAATATAATCTTAACCTAACGTACATAACGACAAACTTGTGACAAAAACTTATAATCCTCGTAACGAAGGAACAAAAAAACAACTGTTCATCTTTAAAATAAATATAGATGTCTCATTATGCAATCTTATACTAACATATATATAAACCTTGTTTGTACGCATTATTTCACAGTTTAACCAAACTCGCGTAACGTAACAGCTTCACACGCTTCATCAATCACGCGCCTCTATTATCAACCTTCGTAAAGACCATTGTACACATTTCAGATACACAGTCAAGATATTCTGTAACACTTAAATAGCGGCAAACGTAGACAATTTTTGTTTCTTATGTTGTAATTCTCCCACTTCAAGTCGGGACAAACTTCGAAAGGGAAAACGTATCATTTGAGAACTTGAGAACTGATCAGTAACAGTAACTTCAAAGGTATAAAGAAGTTAGTCACGAAACATTAATCTCAAAGATTCTCGTTCGTCGAATTGATCGTTCGCGATATGATCAAGTTACATATGTGCCTTCTGTTGCAAGTATGCGTGATAACAGCAACAATGAATAAAACTTTCTTAGACACACCAGACAATTTGATATTATTCCGTTTGATGCGTACTTGGATATTGAAAAATTTTGGTATGTATTCAGTTGATTTTATTCGTTTCTTGCAATGATATATGCTTTTTCATAATTTTGATGATTTTGTGAGAATGTGAGAAATTATTTATTTGTGCGTGTGTGTATGTGTATGTTTACATTGGAAACAGTGGAATTCTTGCGAGATGTTGAGAATTTATAATAATTAGTAATAATTAGGGGGTGTGATATTTGTTAAAGTTGATGGGAACAAAATATTCATAGATGATATTAAGTTTTATATTAAATAAAGCGTTGATAGCTTCACTGTTATTATAATGAACGAGATTTTTGATTTTTTAAATTCAACTTCTGATATTTTATAATAAAATTTTAAACTTGTTTATGTGAATCGAATATGTCACGTAACGTATAAAAATTAATAAGTTGTGAATTTTATTTCAAGAAAAATGGCGGATGGTAGGCGAATATTATATACATGTAACGTAAAGGTTGCAATCTATTCTGAAATTAATATATTTAATTGTAGTTATTACTATTATTGTTATATTCTTCGAATATTCTAATATTAATTGTACGTACGTAACTTTTATTTTCATTCTGAAACATATAGCATTAATACTTTATTATTTCAAAGATCAAAGATATTTGTCACTTCGTAAACAATGTTTAATTATTTCAGAAAATCGGTAATAATATAATTTCTATAAATGAAATATTTTTCAAGTATATTATCCAAATAATTATATATATGTATGTTTCAAGTTTTTTTGTGAATTCAAGCTGAGCCGAGTTTTCTATATCTTGTTCTAATGAACATGGACTTTGTATGTTCTTACAAATAGTGGAATATGTATTAAAAAGTGAAATCTTTTACTTGAAGGCAAATCTGATACTTCAGTCAGTTTCAACTCGTTATTTATCTTATTTTTAATAGTTAAATGATAAAAACAAAAATTCTCACTTTATAATTGTGCAAGATCCGTTTAAAGATTCCAGCATCGTTCGGTATTCTTTTCATTCTCTGATCTTTTGTCAATCTAAAAAACGAGTTAGATCCCACTTTCTCCTATTTTGTATATGAATAATATTTTATATTTCGTCTTGCTGAAATAAATTTTCAATTAATATAATAATAATTTTCTATTAATATTATCAACTTTACTATCTCTACTTATCTCTCGTATAAAATAAAACTTTATTATTATCTCTCGAAAAAAACTTTGTACGTGTAAACATAGGAAAACAGCAATATTATATGATAATTGGACCCTAATTGGAAAAGCATAAAAAGATTTTATTAAAATATGATTTTATTAAAATATGAAATATTTAAGAATTAAAATGAGATTTTTTTTTTCATGTATACATAATATTACAACATACAAATAACAGAAAAGAAATGATTAAAAATGTGCATGTATAAATAACTTAAAAGAAAAATGAAAAAAAAAATTATTTTTTTGAATAATTAACTCGGAAAAATAGAATTTATGTCAAATTACACAATCTTTTTTACTAAAGATATATTAATACACATTTATTCTCTTAATTTTTTCATCTCTTTCAAGATCATTAAGATCATTGCCAATCTTTTTTTCATTTTATTCTTTCTATTTTATGTAAATAATATAACAAGTCGAAACATTTCACATAAAACTATCATGATGTTCGAAGCTATATAATTTATTAATTACGTTATTAATTTTTTAAATGGATATTATATTTTAAAAAAACAATATAAATTCTTATTTCTTATAAAAAAAATTACTAAATTATTAATAATAATAAGTTAAGATTGATTGAAGATTATTAAAGATTACACATAAAATCATTCTTTCGCAAAAGATTTAAAATCACTATTTTTTCATAACATATTTTTCATTGTTGGAACATTAGCAATTAAAAATCATATATCTGAGTATTTAGTAATATTCTAAAAAATAATATTTGTGAATAATATTATAGATATAAGTACATATGTATATAATAATACAAATAAAAATATCAATAAATCTTTTTCGAGAAAATATTAATGAAACTTTTCCTGAAGAATTGAATTTGCAGAATATTATCGATAAAGTCTAAAAATCTAAAAAATGAATGGAAAAATAAAAAAAAAAATGGAATATATTTTCATACTTTGATATAAATGCAAAAAGTTCTACAAGTATTCAATAATTGTTCTTTTTGCGTAAAAGAAAAAGGAGAGAGACTAGATGCACAAAAGGCGGGAATAATTCAGAAAGAATTTCCAATAAATGTTCCATTTCCTTGCAACGTGACAGGTAATTAAACAAATTTTCAATCAATAATAAAAGTTGAATAACTGCACAAAAATCAACGAGTATTTATGAAATACATAATAAATTCAAATATGATTCGGTCAAAATTTCAAATTATTTTATATCTTACCAAAAAAAAGTATTTTAGAAAAGTGTATCGAAAGAAGACAAAGATTTAAATATACATCATTTTTCGTTTATTTCTGATATTTCATAGGAAACGAACGAATAATACTCATTTATACCACTTATATCTCGTGCAGTTGTACAACTATTACCATCTATTATTGTTAAAATTATATTTATACATAAGTTCATAATACTAATCGTAAAATTTAATAATCGTTTCGTAATTTGATAATTTAATGTCTGTAGGAGGCAGATCTCCCACTGTTCCTGATTCGGTAAATCGATTGAGACCAGGTGATATTGACGTTATTGCCGCGATGGGCGATTCTTTAACAACAGGAGCTGGCTTACTTGCGACTAATATGATGCAGTTAGGTATTGAAAACAGGGGTATGGTGGCGACTATCGGTGGTGAAGAAACATGGAGAAAGGTTTTGACGCTCCCTAATATCTTCAAAGTATGTTCAACGATCGTAAATTTCTAAATGAGAGACGAGCTAGAATTGTTTCTCTTTTATAGAAATAACGTTATTTGAACGAAATTATTTATCGTCGCAAATATATATTTGATCAATATTCAGAATGTTCGAGAAAAAAATTCTTTGGATCAGAGAAATTTTTGTGCTAAAATTCTTGTGCATGAAATAACGAAATTCATTTAAGAATTTTAAGATTTATTCTTAGATATTATTTTGCGTAGAATAATATTAGAAGGCTAAATTTTGAAAAAAATCACGATCATCTTTAGCGTGTGTAAAACACTTTTTTCGACTGATAAATATTTTTATGCACAGGAGTTTAACCACAATTTAATAGGGTACGCCTTTGGAGATTCTTTGACCTCCCATCCAGCTTCGCAATTGAATGTGGGTGAAGGTGGTGCACTTTCTATGGATATGCCTTACATGGCTAAATTTTTAGTTAATAGAATGAAGAAGGATCCGAGAATAGATATAAAGAATCATTGGAAGGTTCGTATTTCGCACAAAATACATTTAAGTATTTTAGAATTTTTAAAATTAAAATCAAATTTGACAAAAATTGTTATTTTAATAAAGTGTTAATAAATTGCAAATATCTAATATCTCTTTCCATATTTTCTCGCAGTTTATTTCACTATTGATCGGGCCTAATGATTTTTGCGCCATGTGTAGCAATCCTTCTCCGTCTACCATTTTGAAAAATCACAAAGAAGATCTAATTAATACTCTTCGAATATTAAGAGATAATTTACCAAGGAGTTTTGTCGCTGTTATAATACCACCTCACATAAAAGAAATAGTCAGAGCACGTAGAGGAAGATTTTCGTGGAGATGCTATTTGATAAGTACTATAGAATGTCCATGTTTGCTAGCTGTACAATACAAAGAACGAAGACAGGAATATTACGAAATAATAGACAAGTTTGTATAATATTTAATTGAAATAATCCAAGATTTCAAGACGTAAAAGAAAAGTGAAATTTTATTATTCCGGTTAGAGTAGATAAATTAAAATATTTCTAGATTTCTTACAAACGATATAAGATACTGTATTTAAAAAAACAAAAAAAAAAAACTTAAAAATTTCACATATTTCTTGCAATATAACTTGCAATACGAAAAAATGTTTTTAACTGAAAAGAACGATTATATAATACAAATTTCTACGTTTAATTTCGATTATAAAACTTTATTGTGAAAAATTATGGGTCGAGTCAAAATTAATCAAAATGAAATGAATAAATTTCTTTTATTTCCTTGTTACTTCGTATTCCTACAATTTTTTTACAACAGTTTGATATCGATTCTAATTATAAGATGTAATGTATAATCTACTTTATTTTATGCGTTGTTTTATTTTACTTTATTTTACTTTATTTATTTTACTTTATTTTATTGCTTCTGTTTTATTTCAATTTTTAGGTGGCAAGAATTGGAGGAAGAAATCGTTAATTATCCAGAGTTTCATACAAATAACTTTACCGTAATAACTCTTCCAATTTTGAAAAATATAAAATTTCCGCTCGCTGAAGATGGATTCACCGATTTGTCGTACTTTTCTATCGATTGTTTTCATTTGAACCAAAAATGTCACGCGATAGGTAAGTGTAACAATTGATGGATTAATATAATGATTTTTTCATTAACATTCTGCGAGATAATGTTCTAATATTTTTCATGTAAGTGGCGAATCATATATGGAACAATCTGTTGGAACCAATTGGTAACAAGTCAGACCAGATATCGTATCCAAAAATTCTTAAAACATTCTTATGTCCTACTTCGGAGAGACCATACCTGATGACACGTGAAAACTCGCGGAATATAATTTGACATTGATTAAAATTTGAATTACGTTTACAAATCCATCCAATTAAAATAAGTAAAAATATTGAAATTTAGTACAACGTTTGAATATTATGTTGGTTATTGAACCAATCTTTTTTGTATCAGTACAAAATATTTATTTATATTTCAATAAAATCAATACTTTTTCTATATCATATTGTTTTTTTGCATTATTTTTTATTTTAATGATTACACACATTCTATCTGAAAATGTTATATACCTTGAAATCTATTTTTCATCTAATCATAAAACAAATTTTGAGTAAGTATTTTAATGCTAAGTACAATGAAGTATATAATTATTCTTTATAAATTTTAAAAAAGAAAATCTTAGATTATTATAGGATCATTGTAAAAAAAATTCGATTTATTTAATTCATTTATTTAACCTCTTTTTATAATATTTTAATTTTTCGTTTTCATATTTATAAATTATTCGTCAATTTTTCTAATTTTATTCGATATATCGTTTAAAATAATTCATTAATAATAAAAATTTTGATATCATTACTTTTTTATTTTTTTTATTTTTATACTCGAAATAAATATTCACGCTTCATAATATTTATGTTGTTTCGAGCATCAGTCATCGGAAAGTTTTTTTTTTAACTTCTTTGTTCAAATTGTTTAGATTAAAGTATATACCATGCACGTAATTCGCGAATATTTCGTATTCTTTGTGCATAATTCAGCATAATTTGAGAAATTACTCACGGAAATCGTGTGTGCAATTTCAATTTACAATATAAAGCACATTTTCATTTCAATTGTCTTCACAGAGAATTATATTTAATAAAAATAATAAAAGCGTAATTGAAAATTGAATTAATATATTATATTATATATAAATATATTTCTTATATATTTGATTCATTATATATTTTTATAAATCAATTTAAAATCAATCGTTAGAAATTTATCAATCTTTCTACGAAGCAAAATATTATAAAAATTAGAATATATATTAAATAACACAATATCAATAACACATGCTAAAATATATGTCACACTAATTTATTAAAAAATTGTACGATGTTATAATAATTATTACAAGTCTGTCTTATTTTTATAGTTTTAGAATAGTATTTCAGCATTCCTTAAGCAAGCATATTAATAAGTGATTGAGCAAATATTAATCAAGCAATATAATCGATACCGGTTTCGTATTACCCAATATCTAATTTTTCCCCTCCAATATCTAATTTTAACTGGAAAGAACCAGATAAATTTATTTTCCACTTCAATTATTCATGATTAATAAATCTTCTGTATTCTTTAACATCTACAATTCTTTAACATATACCATAAATTTTCTTTTATAGAAAAAAAAAATATTATTATTACTTTTCTAATGAATCATAAATACAATAAATATAATAAATAAATCTTCTGTAAAATGTTCAAATCAAAAGTGATACGAAATAAATAAAATAAATATAATAATAATTACAAATAAATACGTACAATTACAATATCTTTCTTTTTTTTTTTTTTTTTTAATAGAAAAATGCGGTACATCATGTAATCTGTACGAAAGATTTCCGAGTGATGATCATCGAATCATTTGAATACCGGTAGATGCGATTTATTATTTATTTATTCATATCATGAACTTCCTGGTTGTACGTGGTACCTTTCTAAGAATGTCAGCCTCTTTGTCACGTTCTTCGATTTCTTCGTCATATAAAATAAAAAAAGATCGGATCGAGCAGACAGAAAATTATTTGAAAACGTCGTCAATTACAACTGTTCCCGAATGTAATTTTTGGTTTGTTTATTCGTTGAATCAATGGTAGGCACAAAATACGAATAATTTGTATGAAAAAGGATTTATAAATAATTTTATTACAGAAAATAATTATTTATTTAGAAATATTTTAACTTTGTTTCGAAATATTTTCTTTTCTTTTTTTTTTTTTTAGGTTTCTTTAATTAATCATATCTTTGATAATCATATTTGGATAGATGTATATGAATTAATATTAATTGCATTGCAAGCAATTTTTAATATGACTTGCCAACAACTCCGAGTGATTTTTACTATAACAATCAGCTATTCGAAGACTATTTACATTGGCGTGAACACGCCTCTATGATAAATTGAAAATCTTGCTTTGTCGTAAAAACGAAACACGTGTACTTTTTAAAATTTTGTTCTATTAAAGCAATACAATATAAAAAAAATATAACATTACAGAAAATAAAAATTATTTTTTGAATAATAATTTTAACTTATACATAACTTTGTTGATGCGTCACAAAAAAGTGAAGAAAATTTTACAATTATAAAAATACAAGGTTGCTTTTAGATTTGGCTGCGCAAACGAGTTATAGGATATCTAACGTTGTCGCTGCTGCAGCGACAACAGAGATATTTGCTTATCCAACAATGTCGCCTTAGCGGTTGCAAAGGGTTTAATAAGTGTTTTGAAAATTAGTGAAATAAAATTTGATAAATTTTTTTCTATCGATGATGAGTAAATCATTTTTTTTTTTTTTTTTTTTTTATGAAATCGATCGTTATACAACTCTAAACTATACGGAATATGTGGAATAAACAATTATTCATTTTCTTAGCAAAAAATTCAGAGAAGAATTATATTTCAGATATAACAAATATTTCAATCGTAATTTTGTTAGAAGTTATTGTATTTGTATCAAAAATGGATAAAGGAAACGTAAATAGAATGATGATGAGTGTTTAATTCTTAGTTAATTAATCAATAGCAAGTATTCTTTAAAATTATGTAATTCAAAATCGATATCATCTGATGTGTCAACAATAATTCTATCACATCATTCAATTACCATATGAATGAAACTGTAAGCTTTTCAAATAATCTCAAATCACATTTTGAATTCATCAAATTTATCGTTCAATTACTACCTAATCTTTTCTATCTTTCTGCTTAAAATTGAAACAACATACAACATGATATTATATACACGTCAATCAAATTTATCATCGATGAATATAGAAATAATCTATCTTAACTGTACTCCAAGTCTCTTCCTTATATATATCTATTAATATTTGCTAATGCTTAAAAATTATTTTATGTAACGCGTATATACATCCTGTTTTTTCCTATATCCGCATCAAATTCGAGGGATCAATCTCCTTGTGGCGGCCTGTTGAATCTCATTGAAAAAACAATCTACGTTCACGATCAAGGTCGTTGGAGAAGATACGCATTCGCATTTGTATTTACACTCATACATTTTCTGTTCGGGATGGTGGTAAAGCTTAAAAGGGAGGCGAGTGATGCAATTTCAGGCACACTCGGTAACGCTACAGAGCAAATAACTGAACGGGGAGAAAAAAAAAAAAAAAAAAATTTACTCATCGATTAGAGCATCAATGTGAAAATTTAATTAACGAAGTGATAACACGAGTGATGGTCAATTTCCAAGTTGGTTTGTGCATTATCTCGCAATTATGCGTGCTGGCCGCGTGTCAGAGGACCTTCCTAGATTCGCCGTTCAATCTCTTCAAATTGCGTGCAATTCGTAATTATCTAATTCAAATTTTCGGTATGTGCTCGGTTTATTATTTTGTTCAAAGTGTTTCCTGTGTTTCCTGATAACGGAAAGGATGAATTCTGATTCTGAGACGATTCTTTTCTTTTCTTTTTTAAACAAGTTAGCGGAGATGGAATTTACGTTACGAGTATGAAAAGAGTATGAAAGAGTATTACGAGATATTTTCGTTAAAAAAAAAAAGAAGTAGAATTTTGTCGAGACGTTGATGGATTATAGTAATTTTAAGCAGTGTTGAATATAAAAAAAAAAAAATAAGTAAGAAATATATTTGTTTGAATATAATACATCAATTGAAGGGAGTTCATAGCAAATAATTTGAATTTTATCAGTCTGAAATAATATTTTAAATTCGAATTTAATATTTTCTTGAATTAAAATGATATTTTCTTCGGAAACAGTGATCGAAAAATACTAGAATTAATACTTGTCTTACAGAAAATGAGGAACGAATTGCAACGAGTTATCAAAGAAAAATTCAATTGGACGTTCCATTCCCTTGCAACGTAACAGGTACTTAAACAAATTCAATTATCATCGAAATACTCGTGAAAAATTAGTCTTATATATTCATTGTCCAATTTAAATTAAATTCTTTGCTCCAAAAAGTTTGATATTGTAAACTTTTGTACACAAATTTTAAATAAATGTATAAAACTGCATTACATACGATCAATTCTGTTTTAGAATATACTGTTTTGACCACAGTCAAAAATTATATGTCTAATATTTTGATTGATTTTCTTTAGGCGGTAGATCTTCTAAAATTCCGAATTCGGTCCATCGTTTAAGACCAGGTGACATAGATGTGATTGCGGCAATAGGGGATTCTTTGACAGCCGGTTCTGGAATTTTTGCAAAAAATCTACTGGGAATATTGGTGGACAACAGAGGGGTGCAAGCGAATATCGGTGGTAAAGGGACTTGGAGGACGTATCTTACCCTCCCCAATATCCTCAAAGTACGATTAATAATTATAATTGAATGAAAATGATAGTAACTAATTCAATAACAGTGTGGATTAAGCACGTTTTTTTTCTTTTTTTTTTTTTTTTTTTTTTTTGATAGAAAAATTTTATTGTTATGTGACGTATTGTGTAGGAATTCAACCCCAAGTTAATAGGTTACGCGGTTGAAGATTCTTTAAGTACTCAATTAGCTTCGCAGTTGAACATTGCTGAGATCGGCGCGATGTCAAAAGATTTGCCTTTCATGGCTGAATATCTAGTCGATAAAATAAAGAAGGATGCTAGAATAGATATAAAGAGACATTGGAAGGTTCGTAAATAATATAAATAATTATTATTATTATTATCATTCTAATATGTTAATGAGAATATTGAACGATATGACTAATTTAAAATTTAAAATTCATATTTAATGATATCATTTTATATATATATATATATTACATATATATATATATATGTAATATTAGTTAAAAAAATATTTTCTTGGAAAATAAGTAAAAATTTACTTGACTTAAATTTTGAATTAAATAAATTTCATAAATGTAATAAAAAGTGGGAGATATGTGTTAAAAATGTTAAAATTAGAAACATAAAATAAAATTGAATGAAAATTTTCTCAAGAATGTTCGCACGATAACAACGATTACTTTTTATAAATTAAAAGTATTGAAACATGAAATGAAATTACATTTTTCGATTACAAATTGAAACGAAACATATGTATATTTATATATTTTCTATTTGTTTTTGAAGTGTTGAATCAATTCCCAAAATATTTCTTACTTGTTACTTGTATATATATATATATATATATATATATATATATATATATATATACAATGGTATCAATCCATGATAAAATCCAAGAGAGGATGATTTTTTATTTAAAAAGTATAAAGTAAAATTTCCATATGAAATCCTACTTAAAAATATATTGTAAACAAACTATCGTATTATAGATTCATTTTTAAATCATGAATCATCCCCTTTTCGGTTCTATCATATTTCATAGATATTTTGAATTTCTCTTTCGTATATTTCCCATTTACATCAAACAACTATTCTTCATATATGAAATATTACCGAATATAAATTAATTCTCGTAATTATTTACGCAATTCTGTTTCGTTCTGTTTGATTGCAGTTGATTTCGATATTTATCGGGCATAATGATTTTTGTACCGAAATATGTGCAGTTCCCTCTCCATGGTCCATTGTGGAAAATCATAAAATCCAATTAGTCGAAACTCTTCGAATATTAAGAGACAATTTGCCAAGGACGTTTATTGCCATTCAATTACCGCCTCATTTAAAAGTACTCGTCGCTTCACGCAAGGGAAGAAACTCGTTGAAATGCTACGTAACGACAATGATCGAATGCTCGTGCCTGTTTGCTTTGCAATTCCAAGATTGGAGGCAGGAATATTATAAAGTAATAGCAAGGTATGATTTAAATTCCAAGAATTAATGTTTTTTTTTCTCTCTCTCATTTGTAAATTGACTCATTAACAATGGGTCGATACGTTTCAAAAAATTATTCACGACCCTAAAATTTTATAAAACTCGTAACAATTTTTCATATCGTATTTAATCAAGTTTTAAAGCAGGTTTTTCGAAGGATAACTAGAATAACAATTCGTTTGAGAATTTCTTTTATTGGAAAGAAAGCCTTGAGACTCTTCCAAACGTCTCTCCTCGACCTCAGAAATAATGTTCGATAAACACGAAAGGAGTGAAAATGGCCGAAATTCTGTGAATTAATTTTCGAAAAAAAACGAAAGTCATTAATTATTTAAAACGATATGTTAATTAATTTTAATAAAAAACGAACCAATGGATAAAATTCGAAATGGAATAAGATCAACGAAATATCATCAATCATAACCAGTTTTTTGTCAGCGATAATTGTGCAATAATATCAGATTATAATTATTTCAAGGAGACATCAAAGTATATTGAAACAGAATCATTGAAAATGCATCGACAACGTGCAATCTCTCTCTCAATATTTAGACTAATTATTACCATTAATTTCTTGATGTAGGAACGAAGTGAAATTTGACATAGCAAAAAATATATATATAATTTATTTTTCAATTTAACATTTGGAAATTAAACTGTTGAATCAGAGATGTCAATACTCGCAATGGCTTCAGGAACATATATAACATATCTTTGACAATTCTAATAAGAATTTAATTAATTTGCATTTTTTCTTCTATAATTTTGTACATTCATTTTTTTTTTTTTTTTGAATAATTTTTTCAAAAGATGAAAATATATGGTATCATATGTTTCAGATGGCAAGAATTAGAGGAGGAAATCGCCGATTATCCAGAATTTCATAGAAATGATTTCACTATAGTCGCTTTACCATTTCTCAAAAATGCTGCGCTTCCATTGGCTGACGATGGAAATTATGATTTATCATACTTATCCCCTGATTGCTTTCATTTAAACCAGAAAAGTAATGCACAAAGTGAGTACATCCCAGATTTAATCGTATAGCGTGTCTAATTTTAATTTATAAGTGAGAATTGCTCGTGAATAAAAAAAATATTCAACAATTTAATGATAAATAATAATAAATAAATGATAGGAATAATATAAAGATAATATATGTATTTTTTAAATAAGAAAAATATTATCTAATAATAAAAAAAAAAACATATGTACGTATATGATTTTCTTTATTTATTCATGTCCTATAAAAAAATTATAAATTTATACAAATTATATAAAATTATCTAAATTATTTATTTATACAGTTCACGAGTAATTCTGATTTATAGATTAAAAAATTTGACACCATGTATATATAGTTCAATTACTTTTTTGTTAGCATTCGAACAAAAAAAAAAAATTGTTGTTGTGTTTCAAGTTGCGAATACTTTATGGAACAATTTGTTAGAACCCGTTGGTAACAAATCTACCTCTTGGACACCGATATTTGAAAGATTTTTGTGTCCTACTCCTGAAAGACCATTCCTGATGACGCGTGAAAATTCGAAACAAAAATAAAAAAATTTTTCTTTCTACGATATCCATCGACTTTAATTATAAATGTTAAAATCTAGATGTGATAAAATCGTGCCATTCTAGTTAACAATCTAATAATGTAATATTATTTTTATTATTGTTATTATTGAAATTTATTCGGTTATAAATAAAATTATTTCCAATTACTGATTTCTCACATTTTTGTTGCAATATCAAATATTTATTTTAATTTATATAATAAAATTAAACGTTTTTTCCAGCATCTTTATTTTTTTCGTTACAATCTTTATGAAAGTATACCGCTATCCTAATCTAGCTTATCATATATCTTAATCAAAAATACATATTCGATAGATTCATTTTGTGTTCATTAAACATTCATATAAAAATAGAAATCTGATTTTTAATCTACTTTCGTTTATTTAGCATGGATTTTTTTTTTTTAATTATGCAATTATAGATAGATAGATAGATTTCTTCAACAATTTCTTCAAAATCATAGTTTAATAATTATCACAAATGTTGTGATATTGACATAAAAGATATGGATAGAAAATACCCATTTTATATATAAATGTTTAATCGTACAATTTAAAGACAATATCTCAATCATTAATATATGAAAATAAGATAGTGATATATATTTATTCTGGTCTTAAATCAACTGCAATAATTTATTTATTTCCTAATATATATTAAGATAGGTGAAGATTGATACACGTTTTTTTTAAAATTGAAATTTATTCGAGAATGCAAAATAAAGTAAATGGCACATTTAAAGAACATTTTGTGAAAATTTGCATATTTTTTAATAATTTAAGCGTTTTTTAAAAGTGTTATTTCTTTTTTCTTTTTCCTTTTTTTTTCTTTTTACATTTAATAAACATCTAGTGACAATTTTTAATTTCCGAATAATTTTAAAATATTTTTCAATTTTTTCTTTGCATTGAAATTTATTAAAGAATTTTTTTTTTTTATTATTTAATTTATTAAAGATTATTATTTTTTTTATATTTATTATTTCTTCCTGAATTGATAAAAAATGAAAAGCAGTACTCATCTTAACAAATAAAGATTAAATAATTTTGAAAATCTTTTCAGAAAAAATTTTGTAAACCAGAATTATTACCTACTTTAATGAATCTTTGACAAAATTTTTAAATGAATCAAAACAAAATCACTGACACAAAAACAAAACTTTTCACCAAAAATTTTCATCCTAAAAAAAAATTAAAATACATTAATTATTTATCAACTATTCAACTCGAATGTTAATGTGAACTGAATATGACTATCATCAATAATGCCGTCTTTGATTAACGATAAATTAAGAATATCGTAAAATATATCATAAAGCCTCGCGATATATCAATTCATATCTAAAATAAAAAACAGTTTCTTCATAAATAAATAACATCTTATTGACATCGTTCCACGATATTAATATCACCACTCTAAATTGGCAATGTGAATGGTGGCAAGACTTTGGCCTCACCACTCTTACTCACGTACGATTACTACCGTAAAAGAATACGAAACGAAAGAACTCAAGTGTTTCGTTTAGTAGAAAAGTAAGTAGAGGGGTTATCGATAGATATGTGTACGTTTCTTCGACTGTCTTCATTCATGTTCTGTTCCATCTTCTGTCGGTGTCACTAAGATTAATTTTATAGTGCCATTTTCTCTTTTTATATTTATATATAAATACATTGATTCGTTATTATTTTTCACGAAAAAAAAAAAATAAAAAGCAGCGAAGAAGTGCTTGATAAAAATTGCTAAATAAATAAAAATGATGTATTTCTTTCTCATCAAAAGTTTGAATAAAAATAATGTATGGTGCAAAATTGAGTGTTCACAAATTAGGATATAAATGAAAATGAAGTATCGTTGATTTGAATGATGTGACAAGTGGTTCTCGATGATATGACAGCAACGCATTATTGTTGATGTGCTGAGAAGTTTCCAAACGCTATTTATTAGTTGCATTTCTCGTTAATTTGTAAGTAAAATGTAACTAAAATCAATTCTTCTTTCTTCGAATATAATTCACTCATCACACGATTTACATAATTCATTCATACGGTATATGTGATTACGAATATTTTTAAAATTCTTGAATGAAATTTGCATACTCAAACAATATATACGACACGCGAAAATTTATGCCTAAAAGATCGTTTTAAAGCCTTCTGCCTTCATAAGTAAGTAGTCATTATTTTTTTCATATAATCAATTTTCTATCAATTTTCTATCAAAATACTACACAGTACTTTTCATTCTCATTCAACAAAAATTAACTCTCTCTCAAATGCGACGAGTACATTCCTCATATAATATTCCAAAAAGAAAAAGAAAAATCTTTCTCAAAAATTTTCTCGACGATTCCTACAAAAAGAAAAAAAGGTGAAATTCAACAAAATTTCCTATGAGTGAATCTCACTTTCTATTTTATTCTTATTACTTTCTATTATTCTTATTAATTTTATCTAGATTTCGTATTACGATTTATTTACACTTATTATATTTACAAAAGTTATATGAAACAAAAATCAACAATACGTACAATTTCCAATTTCAAAATTTTCTCCTTTCAAAAAATTCGATCGCACGAAATGTGACAAGAAAAAAGAGAAGAAGAAGAAGAAGAAGAAGAAAAAATATTCGATCGACAGGCACGAGGACAAATGAAGCACACATTAAGTTAAGTTAAGTTGTGATGGCCGGCGAAAGTTAACGCGCGTTTCCGTTTCAATTTGAGATAATACCGTTCGAACGGTGTTGCTGTTCTATCCCCATTGTTGCTCGTGGGGCTATCGATCCATCGAATTTCGCGAACTGCTACTTCGTACAAGAATAATGGAAAGTTTATACGCGGCATGCATTCGAAATTATTATTCAAGCTCGAGCTTCAACTTCCGACCACATCTTTGAAAAGGTGTGTCGTTGAAGTGTCGTTCATTTCGAGTAGAGATTAGAAAATCCGGTAGGAAAGAAGGTTGAATGTTGTGCAAACATTCGGGATATCGAAGCGAAGTGAATGATTTGCATAATTCGATCTTAATTTTTTTGCGGCAAGGATGCGAATTATTGCACGTTATATACATCGAGAGATACTTGGAACGGGGTGAAAAAAAAGGAAAAAGTTGTAAAGGCAATTTTTTTATTTACAAACAATGGAACTGTGCGTGAAAGCGACGAAATTACAACACATCTTTTTCTTCTGGGATTCTTTCGTTCTGGTAATTTCGCGACACGCTGTTTTCTAATGTACTATTGAAAATGTTAATCGAGTATATGAATACTTTTATGGTTTTCTCATAACACGAGCCACGATTATTAAATTTAAATGATAATTTTTGAATTCAAACGGTATTTAAATTTAAATGTATACAATTTATAATTATTCAAATTAATCTCTTCTCGTTTAAGCTTTAAAACGATTTTTATAAATTTATTTATTATTATTTAGAAACTTTTACTCGCGTATGTTTCGCATGAATTTTTATACTTTTCCACGGAATCTTACCATAAAAAGTAAAATTTATAGCGTGAAAAGTGGGAAAAAAGAATTCGGGTCGGATATTTTAATGATTCTCCAATAAATCGTGTGAAATGTCAAAATTTAAAATTGAAAATAAAACAAAAATCTGGAACAATAACAATAAACAGTATTTGCATTTTTATTTAATTTCTCTCTTATCTATATCAGAAATATGTAAATTTTTCTAATCTTTTTTTTTTTTTTTTTCTTTGTGTTGATTTACTAAGATTTGAAGATTTACATAAATTGGAATATCGGAGAAAGATATAAAATAAATTTTAATTTTATTCCATCAAAAAAATTATATTATAATAGTAGAAAAAAAATTCTCTCTTTTTTAGATTCTACAATTTTTTTCTCTCTTTTTTTTTTTTTTTCTTTTTTTTTTTAATGCCTAATCTACAAATGAGAAATTCTGTCATGCTATAAAATAAATTTTGCAATTCCTCTTAATGAGTCGTATCGTATTACTTAAAGCCATCTACATATCTACATTATACGTGAATTAAATATGTTTTATTTATGACTTACATAATATCAATTATATATTTCTAGAATTTGTACGCGACATATACAAGATTGATACAAAATTCCGGTTATTACGATAACGATTTCTGGTACTGATAAAAAAATTAACGACAGGCATAAATTATGAAAAATACACGTATAATATATTACTTCAAGAATTTCAACGACAAATCAAACGAAAATAAAAAAGAAAAGAATTTAAAGAAAAAAATCTATAACGAAATATTCTTCATCGATCAATGGCACAGAAACAAACAGTAATGTAATTAAGTAGATAAATAAACGCAAAGAAAAATCACGATTGTAATTTTATTAAAAAAAAAAAAAAAAAAAGGAAAAAGTTTAACAATTTTTCTAGACAAAGAACACAAGTGCTTGCTTCATTACATTCATTTATTCGAATATACAATCTGTTGCACAAACACAACTCATTGACTGTTGAGAGATCGTTAAGAGAGATAAGAATATCAATTATCCTGGATGGGCGTGCGCGTGCGTAGAAAAATAATGGCAAATAAAATTTACAGTGCTGTTTGGCGGTCATGGCAGGGCATCGTTGAGGAAAGCTCACGTTCAAGGTTTTCGGCGATACAGAAAAAAAATCGCATCGATACGACGAGGAAAGAGGAGAAAGTTTCGTTGGAATAAATCTTGAGCAACGATAAATCTTGGAAGAAAGCTTCGAGAAAAGTTCAACGATTTTTTTTAAAAAAAAATTTTCATCCGATTCGTCCTAACGATGAGAATCGAAACGATGCGACTGTCGTTAATCTTGATCTTATTGCCCGCTGTCACAGGTTCGCTCAAGGACTTGGTGCGAAGCATATTTCAATCAGGAAGGGTGAGTCTTTTGGGTAAGAGCGTTATTTGAATAATATTCTCGTTTCGTTAACCTTTCATACTGTACATACATGCACATATATTTTACTAATTTTATTACTAATAAATACACATAAATACATACATATTAACAAATAGTTTTAATAGTAACAAACTAGAATTCTCATTGACAGATAAGATGTTCTGTAACAATCACAAAATTGAATTTTCCTCCTTAAATTTTCGATAAATATTTCAATGAAAACGATTTCAAAAATATCGATCATTTTCGATTCCTTGAGAACACCTAATCGAAAAATCAAATTGATGCTCGAAGAAACGAGTTTCAATCGAGGAAAAATATATTGCATCACTCGTTAATTAAATTATTCCACGAAATATATGTCGCTCTCGGTGATCAAGACGTTCGTTTCATTTCCATTTCTCTTTCGATCGTGCTGAACGGCATTACGTTAACGCGAAATTACTATATTATACGGAAACAGTGGACGGACGTAGAAGTGAAAAAAGTTTGGTTTGCATGCCGAGAGGAATGGGAGAAAGGCCGGCACTTTTCTTTTCGTTGAGATCCGCGAGACGATCCCGTTCAGTCGGCCCACTTCGGTGCACGATTAAATTATTTGCGATGGTATTTAAGCCACGCGAGACGGCTGAATGCAAATGAAAGAAAGCAAACGTGGCGACGTGCACCGCGTGTTAAATCGGCGCGCGTTGGTTAACGATAAAGGACGAGGCGGCCAAGGATTCGTATTCCGGCGAAGCTGAACGGTGATTGTTGACCGGAAGAAGAAGATGAAGGATGGAATTCCGATGGAACGGTGTGTTGTGCTTGTGTGCGATATACCGTGGACGTCGAGGAGTGAAGAGTAAAACTTTTAACAAATTTGAACAAGTATACAACACGTGGTATAAAAAAAGAGAATGACGACGAGGAATAAAATTTTAATGAAATTAAACAGCATTTGTTTGTACTGTGGATACAATAATTCTTCGAAAGGGAATTACGATGAGGAATAAAATTCTGATGAAATAGCATCGTGCTCGATACCAGATACCAGATGAAAAGATTAATTATGAAAAACGAAAAGCCAATATTTTAAATGAAACAAGTGGTGTGAAATCTTATATTGACCACTTAATATATGTACAATGTACATATATTACTTGTGCTAACAAAAAATGAAAGCTAGAGAATTAATATATATATATATGTGTTTTATGTTAAAAAAAGAAAGCAAAAAGGCCTCTCTAAGAAAATTGCTGATTAAACAAAGGCTGATTGTATTTAGCATTTAAATTTTTGTTTAATATTAAGACTAACAACTAATATCCAATTTTCAGTATTAGGTAAAATAAAATTCAAATAAAGAAACTTTCTGCAAAATAATTATAATATATTGTTTAAATCTATGTTACGAACGTATTAAAAACAAATTATTATAAAAATGATAATTTTTTTTTTTTTAGATTGATGTCGACAAAAAAGGAATTACGTATCCTGTATTGTATAGTGGCATAAGAAATCAGCCTCGTATTCCTGATTACGTCCCATTTCCGTGTAATGTAAAATTTGGAAGGTAGTATAATTTTAATTAAATTTACGAATTTAAAAAAAGAAACAAAAGATTGTATATAAAAAGGAAATTTAAATTTTTCGAATCGATACAGAATAATTCAAATATCTCCATCATCGATAAAAATATAATACATAATATAATCAATCGATACTTGATGATATTGAAATTGACAATATTTAGTGATTTATCAAATATATTTTTAAAATTCTTTTGAAAAAAGAATTGTAAAATCTGTAATTCCTGTTCTTTCATCAGATCACCAACAACGCCTGACAACGTGCATCGTTTAAGACCTGGCGACATAGATGTGATCGGTAGTCTAGGCGATTCATTGGTCGCAGGAAGTGGAGCTCTCGAGGACTACGCAATAGGAACGTTTATAGAAGCACGTGGTGTTAGCTGGTGCATAGGTGGTCAAGGTGACTGGAGACAATTCTTAACTCTTCCTAATTTGTTAAAGGTATATTTTCCTTTTTTCTTCTTTTCTTAAATTCAATTTTAATTATTAATTTATAAAAAGACTTATTTCAGAAATATTTTTATATATAAGTTTCTTCGTCTTATGAATTTTATTTGTAATTCTATTTGTTATTATTGTTATTATTCAACTATAGAATTGCATTGTATTATTATTCTATTACATCAGGTGTTCAATCCCAATTTAATCGGATATTCAACGGGTACAGGTGAATTTATTTCAACGAATGCGAAACTAAATATCGCCTTCCCCGTCGCGGCCACGGAGGATGCATTTCAACAAGCTCGAATTCTCGTTCAAAGGATCAAAAGCAATCCAAAGATAAATGTGAAGAAGCAATGGAAGGTACTTATCACTGTTATTGTGAAATTTCACAATAATTAGAAATGCAAGATGAATCATTGGAATGTATCTACGAATTACAGCTAATTACAATTTTTTTTGGCGCAAATGATATTTGCTCGGCACAATGCTTCAATCCTGAACACTTTTCGCCCCTTCGATACGCTCATCATTTACGAAGAACGTTGGATTACTTGAAATTTGTTTTACCCCGTACATTGGTCAACGTTGTACCGGCTATAGGTAATATTTAGAATTGAAACGCTTGAAAAAGACATTTATATGTTATTCGTGTATCTTATGAATGTCGTTTTGAACACTCGGTAATTAAATTGTTCCAATTTGTATGCAGATGTTACGGTTTCCGTTAGAATACCACGAAGTCCCATATGTCGCATATTGCACACGTTTTACTGCGCTTGCTTGCACAAAGGTAATCGACCAGACATCGAAGCTTCGAAAATGTCGCATCTTTATCAACAAGCAATCGAAGCTTTAATATATTCAGGAAGGTATGTTTTTCTGTGATAAATAATTAAGTATAATTAAGTTGATAAGATAAATTATAGAAAATAAATATTAAAATAAAAAAAAATATATATATATAATACAAAATTGTGTATAATATATCATTTTATTTGGTAGGATTTTATCTTTATTTCAGATATGACAAATCTTCGGACTTCACAGTGGTATTGCAACCATTCAGTAAATTATTTAATGCACCAAACGCAGATCCAAGGAGGGCTCAATCAATTGACCCCAGTCTGATAACGTATGACTGTTTTCATTTTAGCCAAAAGGGACATGCATTAGGTAAGAACATGAATAATAAAATTAATAGATTTTAGTTTATTATATTATAATATATAAATTAGCTTTATTAATTATTATGGAATTATGGAATAAAATATATATATTTTTGCATATTCTCGTATTGCTTGCATATATTTTCTTTTTTCTACTCAAGAATATTAAGTTTTGAATACTCAAGTGTTCATTTAATTAAATTCGAGTATTTAAATACAAGTATACTGATAAATCTTTAATTATTTGAATATCCAATATTCAAAATAATTAATATGTTTATTATAATATAATAATTATATTCGATGTTTTTAAAATTTGAATACGCGGGTATCTATATGATGAGAACTCTAAAAAATAAAATTAATTATATATTATTTTATATTAGATTTAGTTATCCTTCGCAATTCCAATTCAAAAATAAGTCCTATATCAAATCTGCAATCTATAAATTAATGAAAATTATAATTAATCTTATATCAAAAACATAATTGATTATAATTACTTGATTTATAATGTTACGATTCTTTTTACTTCAATAGTACTATCTCATTCTAATCTCTATCGATAATGTCATATTTTACTTGATCGATATATTTAATTAGAATTCCTGTTGTCCCGATAATGCTGTTATTTAATTTAAATCGATAATATCGCATATGACATTACCATCACTACACTTAATTACAATTCCTCTCATCTCAATAGCGCTGCTATCTCATTCTATTTTAAAACGAATATATATCACATGTGACATAACTTTTGATTCCACGAATTTCTAAAGTACAAAAACTACAACTAATAGTATTTTCAGGTTCTATTAATGAAATCTATCAATTGATAAGAAAATATTATACTTTAAATTATACTTAGATATTTTAGATAAAAAAATTTTTCAATTATTAAATAAATAATTTATAAACTTATTCAATGAAATGCAGTAAATGCATTAATAATAAAATCTTGTAAATATTATCTTATATTACAACTTTAAACATTCATTTCTGACTTGTTTATTCTCCGAAAAATTCTCTGAAAAATAATTCCGAATAATTGACATTTTAAAAGTTTATATTGCCATTATGAGTCTTCTACGTCATTCGTCTTAAACGAAAGAACAAATCAGTTAACGACGGGTATAGCAAAGTCAAGTAGTTAAACTTTTTGTAAGAGAAGTTAATCAGAAGTCACATACATGCACGCACACGCATATGGAATGGCTTGACAATGAGACAATATATCTTATGTCCGTTCGATGTCTGCTACGTAATAAGACTGAACGAATAATCGTGTTTTTGCAACGTACTGATGCAAATAATTAATGGAAATTGCAATACACAAATTAACTTAAACATAATTTAATATAGCTTATAGTAAATTTTTAAAATGTTTTGTTCAAATTTTTTTTTTCATTCTGATACTAGAATAAAAAAAATATATTTCATAATAAATAAAAAAAATATTGGAAATAATATAAATAATTTTGAAATATATTCTTTATTGATATTGCATTCTGAATTATTTCGTATTGCAATAAGAAAAAAAATGGAAATGAAAGTAAAATTTATTTTTTATTTTATATTAAAAAAAAATGTATATTAACTTTTTATATTGATAAGAAAAACAGAGAAATTATTTAATATATCTGTTGATTTTATAAAAAAATTTAATTTTGTATTTATCTTGCATCTTGCATATTGAATATATGAATTAAATATTATTTGAATTAAATTCTATTTGATTTAACTATCGATCAATTAAATATAAGTCAATAATTGAGAAAATTGTCATTAAATTCTATTAATATAAGATAAGATAATATGAAATAAAAAACCAATCAATATTAATGAATCCAAAAAAATTACATACAAAATTATAAGAGTTAGCAGGACGAATAATCAAAACTTATTAATTTATAATAAAAAATAATAATAATAATTAGCAATAGTAAACTCGACACTTCCTGAAAATGAAAAAAAATTAAAAATTATTTCAAAATTATAAAGTGTAGTATGCATATTCTTAAAAGCTCATTATTATTCAATAAGATCTAGTCTATTTCTTCTTTATGATCTGCAATTATCAAGAGCATGCAATCGTGTATTTGCATCAGAAATTATAAATTATAAATTATGTAAAATAAATTTTACTATCTACATGTAAGTATGCATATATAGATATATGTAACTACATATATAATAAAGGAAACGTAATAAGATAAATATCATTTTGCGTGTTTCTTGTCTTTCGTACATGAAGTATTTCAATTTGACGTTAAAATATAATTCCTAACAAATAAATAATTTTGCAATACAAATAATTATTAATACTGTTGTAATGTTATCTTTATATATATATATAATCTTTACTACGTGTGTCCATATTTTTTTCTACCAAACAACTTTTAAATTTATAAAAATATTTTTTTTTTTTTTTAACAATTTGAATCTCTAAGATATATATTGCTTTCACCTAATAATAACATTTAAAATACGATATTTCATCGAAAATATAACTTGGAATTTTAATTGCACTTTACTTCTAACTGAAATCCGCAGTCTTCCATCATAAATTTCGATTTTCTTCATAACGCGCAATGAAATATCATACGTTTTTTATTCGATTTCAAGGGCAAATTTATTATGAAACAATACGCTGAAACCTGTTGAACGATAAAAATACAAAATAATAATCCGCAGTCAATCAATTATAAAGTTCGATTTTCTTGATAACGCGCAATGAAATATCACTTGTTTCTAGTTCAGGGGCGAATTTCCAATAATTTGAAACCTGTTAAACGGTTTTAAAAAAATACAAAACAAGAAATCCGCGCGTATGTAATACATACATCAATATTCTATACTTCGATTAATAATATAAATTAATGATATGAAAAAATAACATTCCTGTTTAATTCAACTTCAGGGGCGAATTTATTATGGAACAACATGCTGGAACCAGTCGGGAATAAAACGGAACGAGGACTGCCACAGGTATTCGAAAGATTGTTATGCCCGAGCGAGAAGGCTCCGTACATTTTTACGAACGTGAACTCGAGACGTTTCCGATTGACAGGGCGCCAAGATGGGATTATGGCCAGATAACGTGCGTAGAAACTACGATAGCAAAATTTTCACCTGTGATAATTACCAACACGTGTTCTCGAGGAACAATTTCAACTCTCCAGATTGAAAATTTTCAATGGAAAATTTTATGTTTTTTCATGCACACAGACTTTATATCAATATATATATAAAAAGCCGATATATTGTGCACACTATGGCTATCTCTGTTGCACATACATTACCGATCAAAGGTTTTGAATCCATCAAACAAATCGAAGAACTTGACAAAGAAATGTATCAGATCAAGAATTTTGCTAGTTTTTTTTTTTTTTATTGTTCTTGTTATTAATATCTAGTATTATTATTAATAATAATACTAGAGAATAAGTGCAGTTATTCAGAAAAGTTATCTTATAAATAAATTTGTTATTTTTTTTAATTTTGATTTTAATAATGAAATTTTGTGTACATATTATTCATGAATGTTTGATGAGAATTTTTTTACGAACGAAGCCATTAAAAAAATATAAAATTTTTGACCATTAAATTTTCTTTCTGAATTCTGATATGGATGAATGTTGGTCGTCCTAATTTCGAACCACTATCAAAGACGTAATGGTGTTTCCAAAGCGGTCATCCGAGTATATTAATCGATGTGACGTAGATTGACTTCGACGATCAAAGGAATCCAGTGAATCGTGATACATAGTAAAATCGTTGGCAAATTTGTTTATTCGGACAAAATCTATTAAAAATAAATAAAATTTCTATTAATATTCATATCGTTAATCTCGAATTAAAATTAAAAAAACTCGTAACAAAAAATTCGATATAGCTATATTTGAATAAATTAATTCTAAACAAATCGATCGATAGTTATGTCTATAGTAATATATTCTGCGATAGTTAGAAAGTATGTCAATAATGAGCGTTTCTGAGTGAAATAGGAAAAATTAAGTTTTGTATTTTTTTTTCTTTTTTTTTTTTTTCTTTTTTATTAAAATTTTTGTCCTTCTTAAGATAAGATGACCATTAGCAATGAAAACGAATCGAAACACGGCACTGATAAGTGTCATAGCGTTCTATATAAATAAGTACTTATATTATTGATAAGGAGGGGATTATCTCGTTCGAAGTGTTAATCTCATTTCATGTAATTCGTATCTCATTCATGACTATATATTTAAAGCTATCCAATTATTGGAAAATTAAAATATGTAGAAATAAATAATGGAATAAGTAGGAAAGATAATATTATTTATTTCTGATTGATTATATTTTCATTCAAGTAAGATATAAATATAATTTAATTTATACTATCACTTGAATAATACTTATTCGTTACTTATTATTTATGTTAATAATGGGTATATGCGTAGTGATAATTTGAATTTTATTCGAATATAAGAAAGGAATAATAGTAATTTATTTCTTACTGACAAATTAATGCGTTTTCATTCAATTTACTTCGAATTAAGATATTTGCGGTGTTTTGATTTAAAGTATCATTCGAATAATACATGTTTCTTATTCATTATTTATATTATGAGCAATTTTTCTCTGTCATCTATATTTGTTAATAACATTTGACATTTTTGAAATGTTTAATTAGCGGATTATTATTTGTAACTCATTTTTACCGGATGAAAATGCAAAAGATGAATAACGTCATATTCGTAATGAAAAAAAAAAAAGAATGCAGAAAAGAAACTGATTTTAAAATTGTTTTCATCCATCGTTCCATACGTCATTTCCACTTTTTGCAAATTTACATAAGCAAATAATTATTCGTTTTCTTTTTGTAATCAAACGGTAATCATCGTGTGCTTGCATGAATTCTAATTACATGAATTCCGTTCAGTGAAACGGAAAGCCATATTATCTCGCGACTTTGCGACAAATGCATAATTAAAACGCAAAAAAATATGTAACGAGAAGTAACCAGTAGCAGTTTAATAAATAAAAATTAAAATATACGATTCATCTCTTTGTTCTATTTTTTTTTTTTTTTTTTTTTTTAATAAAAGAAAAAAAAGGATTTCTCCGTAATATGCAAATCCTAATTTTATCTATCTTGATCTGAGCATCACATGCAGAAATATAATCATGACAGAATTGGGAAAAAATTAATAAAAGTCAATCGTTAATTAAACGTATACGATGTATGTATACTCGATCGATTTCCAAATAAATTTTTTTCAAAATCAAAACTTTCCACGAAGTTTCGTTATTCCTGATTTTTACGTCATTTCTGCGTATGGAATCTTACTTTAATTCCATTTATAAATAAATTATAATAAATTACAATAAATTATATAGACCAAACATCAATATTAATAAATGATAAGAATATTAATATGTTAAATTTATTATATTGAATGTCTATGTCTAAAAATTTGAAAACATATAGCATCTTAAAAAATGTTGCATAATATTATTCTTCATTAATTCTTTATTTCCGTTCTTTGTTTTTTATTTCCATTATTTGTCATTGTCAAAATCACATCAATAATGGACACTATGTTGCAAAATGTAAATGTAGTTGGTCCATTCGTCTTGTAGATATTTCATTTACATAAAAAAATACATTTTTGCTTCTGTATACATTGTCTTCGTGTTTTCCATAGAAAATGAGGTTTCCTTTGTTTGCTTTTTTAACAGTGAACGTCTCCTTCTCGGGATCGAAACTCTTAATGGGGTTTCCCCTTTTCACGGTCGATGACCAAAGTATGGCCTTCACGAAATTCCTTAAATTCCTCCAAATCGTGATCACGTCGTATGACAACGTTCTTCTTCGAAATAACACGTTATCGATAAATAAATCATATTTTTCAAAATTAAAATTAATAAACTCGTCTCAACTATAAAACTATAAAATGTTAAAATATTAAAAACTGTTAATCGAATAATAAATAGAGAGAATAATTTATTACAATATATAATGAATAATTATCATTCAAACACCAAAATGGAAGGAATTTAAAAAAATTTTTAATTCTTAGAAAGATATATCTGTTTATATATTTTCATCTATTGTGTGTATATTTAATAGAAAAAAATAATAAAAAGTGCATTGCGTAATTTCATCAATTTTATCGCAATTACACAAAATTTTTGCATTATTCGATAAAAAAGATGATTCATGTAATATATGAAAAATGTTTACAAAAGATCTGACTTGCTAGATAATCAATTGATAAAAGAGTTTAGATAACGATCATTTCGCGAATTCGATTAGAATACTCATCAGAAGTATTGTGCAATAGATATCTTTTAATTGCGAAAAGTTAGTTTTGTATGTAAAAACGTTCTACTGTAAAACAAAAGCAATTTGTAACGATACGGTTCACCGATGATTGTCCTACTTTTATTATCGTGCGTTTTATTTTATAAACGTATCAAAGATATTACGAATCTTCCTTCTTTCATTCGTGTCAGATCAAAATAACTTAAAAAAAATATTCATCTTCTACGAAATACTTAATCTTACGATTAACCTCATAAAATGTAATTCAATAGTTCTTCGCAGCATTGAAATTTATTTATAGATATCAAGATAATTCTATTTTATAAATAGATTGTCAAAGATCTCTGTGAAACGTTTGGATTATTGACGTAAATATAGTTATGTGTTTGAGAAAAAAAGCTTTATTTCAAAAAATGTTTGTATATGCATGCATAAATTAATAAATATTATTGAATGTTTCTAAGAAACGTATATGTTATACGTAATATGAGAAATATATTTCAATATATTAAGTTTAATTCCAAAAATATAATTATAAATAAAATGTATGCAAAAAAAAAAAAATCCAAAAATAATATTTCTATATAATATTTCTTGATATAAAAGTAAATTATTATTTTGTATCAAATATACAATGTATACAATGTCAATCAAATATATTATGTATATGCAATATAATTACATAGATTTATATAATTATATAATTGAAATTAACAAATTATAAAAATGTTTTTGGTTGTTTATTTTTTTAAATCTCGAGTATTTTTTCAATAAAAATTCTCGTTTATTTTAAGATTGGCAAATATTATTGTAAAAATATTATATTTAATGTTTACATATTAAATTTTTATTACTATATTATGTAAACAATAAATAAGATAAAATATTCTGCATCACGATTATATACATTTATTAGATATTTGAATAAAACAGTTATAAATATTAGTAAAATAAATCTAACTTTATAAGATATGATAGCAATCAAATGAAATCAACATATAAACTTATTCCACGAATTTTCATTATTTATTTTCATTATTAATTTTCAATAATTTTTGAAAATTTATTCAAAATAATGTTTTATAATGTAAATATATATTGAATAAATTTATATTTTATTTCGATTCTTTGACTTTTACATAAAAATAAAATATAATTGTATAAATTTTTTAATAAAAGCAATATAATAAAATCAAAAAACGATTTTGTAAATTGCAGTATCATCGGTGTGCAATTATAATTGGTTTAATCATCAATATTACTCGAACATAGACTTTGGTCCAATGTTCGATTATTAATAATTGTACATGATAAATAAATGCTTGAACGAAACTCATTGAAAATTAAAAAATGACTCGCGAAAACTTTTTTATTCGCTAAAGTGCGCACATGTCATTATATTACATAAAAAATAAAAAAAAAAATTGATTATTAATTCAAATCAATAAAAATTAATTTCCATCCACCATTATAGAATATATTTTGTCATACATTTTCTACTAATTTTTTTTAAACGATAGTTATTTCCTACTTTTCTGAATCTACTTCTCAATTCTAAGCATTTCGCAACATCTAAAAATAATCTAACAAGAGATTTGCAAGAATCTTAAATATAGTTAAAGAAGAAGTTATTAATGATAAATCAAATAGTAGTATTCGTGTCAATAAAACTGAATTCGTTGATTCAAAAAACAATAACCTCAAAAAATATGAATTTTAAAATTACAAAATAAAAATTAATTTAAAAAAAAAATATAGAAATTTTGAGATTTAAATTTTAAAATGTACGAATTGTGCACGTCGAAAGAAATTTCCACTAACGAAAAAAAAAAGTTAATAGTCATCACAAAGATATACAATTTTTTTTTATCAAATATAATTAAATTTTGAAATGAAAAAAGAAAATTTAAAGTAAACATTATATAATTTACAAAATATCAACGTAATTTATAACGCATGGTAATGTCAATTAGTGTGTGCACCGGATTGGAAAATCTTACTTCGAAAATTTCCTAGCATTTCCTGCTATAAACTACGCATCAACTATCTCTATGTTTATTTATTCCAGTTTTTGCAATTCTTCTTTTTTTCTTTTTTTTTTTTCGAAATAAATAGACGCTGAAAAATTAATTAAAAAAACGGAAGGTAGACAATTTTGAAGAAAAAAGAAACCACGTCTTATTTCTTATCTTTGATGTAACTAATGAACTACACGTGTTATGTGGATATAATCTTATGTATTCGTACATATAAAACTTAAATGATAATTTTCAGTGAAATTATAGATGCATCGTAATATAATCCTTCTTATCGTCGTGTGATGTATTTTGTGTCTGGATTTATACATCAGACAGTTATGCAATCGAGTATGCATCTTTTTTCATTCGTATATCGTATTAAATGACATTGAATTAGCACTGTTAATGAAGGAGAATTTTCTAAATGAACATGTGACCAATTGTCTTTGACGAAGGATGAATTATATTTTCGAGTTTTTCCTTCATTCAAGTTGGAATAACACGCGTTCTGATTAATTGATTTTTGAAATTGAAGATCATAGGGGAAAAACATGATAAAACCATTTCTTCATAAGGCTTTTGACCTTTGTATCGCTTGATAGCTAAAGAAACATTTCTAAAGAGTTGAAAATATTTGCAATATTTTAATAATTAATTAATATTTTTTATATATTCAGAATAGCAAAAATTCCAAAATATATATATAATATCTAATATCTAATAACTTAATGAAACGAAAGTAAAATATAATAATTTTATTACAAAAATACGAAATGAAAAATAAAATAAACCGATAGTATTATATAAATACTCCATAACGATAAATCAAATTCAACAAACAATGAATGGATTACGGAAATACAATTACATAAAGAATAAACGAGTAGAGGAAGAAGTGAAACTTTTCATGTTCATTCACAATTTACTTTCTTTACTTACGTACGCCATCAAACAATAGAGAAGGAAGTATTTTGTAAAATTCACGCACAAGACATGTTCTCGTGACGCATCTTGCATATTCTTTATCGCTACGAGACGCACAACTAAGAATGTACAACGGCGAATCAAACAGTTTCTCGAACGAAAAAAACGATATATACTGGCGGAGAATAAAATTTATTTTATTACATTTATTTTTTTACATTTATACTTGTAAAGATATATCAAACATTGTTTATTTTTTTTTCGATACATTTGCAAACAATTTTAACACGTTGAAACAACAAATAGAAAGTTTCTTTGGGAAAAGAGACCTCTTCGTGAACAGGAGAAATCATTGCAAAGAAAATATATATATATATATAAAGGAAGAAAGAAATTATTAAAAGAGAGAGGTGAATAGAGTTAAAAGATAATTGGAAGTAGATTATGAAGAAAAACAAACAAAATTATGAAGAAAAAATAAAATAAAAAATTAAAACATTACATTAAGTTTGAATGCTAAATCTGAAATATCAGGAAATAAACTCATTCTTTTTTTTTTTTTTTTTTTTTGAGTGATATACATATTCGCTTTATTCCACATTATTATTCATCAATGAAGATGATGTCAAAATAATAATATGTAAATTTTATTACTTCGTTATTCATTATTCATTATCATAAATTTCTTATCAATATCAGAGAAATGAATATATTTAAAAATGAAAAAAAAAAAAGAGAGAGACAGAATAGAATATCTAATACATGCGTAATTTTTACATAAAAATAAGTAGATTAACATTAATGGTACGATTTATAAATCAATGCTATTAAATTAACATTGTTTTTCTGATTTCTATTGAGGATAGATCTATAATTTGTGTTGAATTGAAATTTCACGAAAAATAAATATTCAATTTTTGACTATAAAAAAAAAAAAAATTTCATAGATACATTATTATAGTAATGAAGAAGAAATTAAATGGAAATATTAATCTAATGTATTCTTAATGATAATTAGTAAAGAAATTTATATTCATAACAATTTTATGATTAAATATTAATTTAAAATGAAAATAAAATTATTATAATTGAATTTATTCTGGTTTAAAGTATTATCTGTTACAATATTCTGACTTTACGAATTGAAATTAATAGAATATCTTATCGTTGATGGAATATTGAATATTATTACGTGATATTAGCACAAATATTGATTTCAGATAGTCCATTTTATTTTCATCCATCCATAATATTCAGACGAGATTAGAATTACAATAGAATCTATATCTGTGGATATACATATATTATTTTCTTTGTTCTAACACTACGGTTTCATTGTTTCATTCATAGAATATTGCATCATAAATCATAATCAATAAATGTGTGTCACTAAGTACTATCTATTAGCAAATATGATCATAAAATATGAAAATTTTAATATTTTATATTCCTTTTCATAAGATATGTGTAATGTATCTGCTAACGTAATACAGCATTCACATATACAAATCAATATATGTACATATATTTTTAATTTATCTATACAATGATAAGAATAAAAATAGAAAAATGCTTATATTTTTAAATATTTATATAAAAATATTATTTAGAATTCCTATATTTTGGATAAATAATAAAAAATATAATATATTTTAGTTCTGTATTATGTAAAGAAATAAAAATTAAATTTTATATGATATAATAATTAAAAAACTTTATGCTATGCGCATGCAATATATATATTGCATATAATATATAAATATGGAACTTGAATTTTCGAAAAAAAAAATTATAATGTAAATGAATAATATAACATAAATGAAAAAAATGAAAAAATCAATCATCAAAAAAGCAAGTCATCCAATAGCTAGAATATGTCAAAGCTAAAAAAAGTGAAAATCTTAACAAAGTCCAAGATACAACCATTCTAATTATAGATGGGGAAAATAATACGATTCTATTTTAAAAATAAGAAAAGTCAGTTATCATAGTTTCGATCGAAGATTTCAATATAGGACTTCTTTAAATAAATCGTATCTAATCGTTTCTCGTAGAATAACTTAACAAATATAATATAGAATTTTGTTTATCTGCATCTTATACTAATAAGTTTGAGACTAAAAATCTTCCGTTTTATTTTATTATAAAAAAATCATTATAAATCGAAATAATGTACATTATTTTATCTCTGCAATTCGAATTCAGAATAATCCGATTTTTAGAAGTCAAAGTTTTCCTCTCAAGATTAAACTTTTATCATCATTGTCTTTACTAAATACATGTTCCAATCGCTTAAGTATTTGAAACTCGAATACTCACGAACAGACATCGATACGATCTTCTCTTCTTTCAGTCTTTTTTACAATTGTAAAAATATTATATCTTATACAGTCTCTTGTACACCACAATTTTTATTGGTATAAACTCTTCTTACTCGATAAACTTCGTCATTTTTTTTTTTTTTTAATTTTCCTTTTAAAATTCAAATTATATCGACTTTGATTTCGACTATAATCAGAATTCATAGCTCTGTCATACAAACATGTGTGTATATCTTATATAATTTATTATATTATTTTGTCTCCCGATTAAATTGGCGATCGAGCTTCCACTCGGCTTAATTCTCAACATAATGCATGGGAAGCAAAGCTCTATGCATTCGACAGCATACCGTACACGATGTAATAAATTACGTGTTATTTTATTGGTAGACAAAACGCGCGACGTCCTTGACTTCAGTTTTTCAAACGTCAGCTTCTATTATTTGAACTAATAAGAACGGATGAAGAAGATAGATGGTAAAACCTCTATTATCGGAACTACTTGTTCGATTATTCGAAGTGTTTTGTTCCCCTAACATGTCCTGTTCCAATGACATTAGTAAATTGATAAGTGATAAGTGACAATTAGATTAAAGATCTCTGTCGTAAAGAAGAACTTTCAACTTTTATAATATTTCATTACTTTAATGGGACAATATTAACTATAAAATGAGAATTTACTTACTTCGAAATTTCATTTGTTTCATTGTTAAACTTTCTAGAAAAAGGATTCATATGATAATTTATAATTTTTTTTTTTTTTATATATAAAAATTCGCGAATAATATTAAATTTATAACGCAATCCAAAAAAATTATAATTGACAATATATTTTATTATTTTATACTATTATCGCTATATCATATTATTATTTAGTATATTATTACACTCTATTTCGCACTATACTATATTATTATAATTTCTTTTACAAATTATCTTGTCTTTTCTATGATAAAATGTATTCGAAATTTATATCGATAAAACATTAAATACGATAGAGCGTGAATTACTAGTAGTTGTTACGAACATTATAAATGATTTTCCCTACCTATAATGACCTATAATTTCGGCTTTAAATAGCATCCGGGCATCGATGTACATACAGAGTATCTCATTAAATGGAAAAACAATACGGAAATTGTGACACGATTTACGGAAAAGTGAACAATTTAAATATCTATGTTCACAATTTATTAATGTAATGAAAGTATTTATACATTCGAAATGTATTTTCGTTTATTAAATATTCTCGTAAAATCGTTCTTTTCCTTTCTGCGCTTCTTTTCGTATATCGAAAATGACAATGATTTTTTTTTTTTTTTTTTTGATGTTAAGACATCATAAATATGACGCTTATTTAAAGTATTACTAGAACTTTCGCTCATAGCAAGGTCGATCGAATTTCTGTCGCATACGCTATAATACATGTTAAGAGGGTGTATTCTTGCGTAAAGAATCAATATCACCTTTCATTAAAAATTTTCTATCTTGAAACTTTCTTCTTCGATATTCCGTATTAAGAAATAATATCATTTTTTTTTTTCAATATTTAAATGGAATATTTAATATCGCCTTTTTTTTTTAAATTGTAATAAATATCATGCACAAAAAAGAATTAATAAATGCTTTTTATTTATAACTTGTTTAATAAGTTTTTTATAAAATTATATACTTTTTTATTGATTAAACTCACTGTCCTTCAGCGACTTCCTTCATATTTTCATTGTTTTTCTTGTCATAATAAAATTATTGTTATTACTATTAATTTTTTATTTTAATTTTTATGCTGAAGCATACTTTAATTAGAATATTATCTTTTTATATGTTATATGTTATAAATACAGAAGAAAATTATCGGAATTATTATTAGTTTATTATTAGTATAGTTATTATTACTATATACTATTAGTAAAATTAACAAATTTTTTTGTTTATTGTTTGATAAGATAATTTTTTTTCTATCACAATCACACAAACAATTTCAATTAAAATATATACACATACACTCAAAATATCTGTTTTACTTTGAAATTATCTTATCAAATAAAATTGATTTTACTAACTAACAGATTAGAAAAAAAAAGCATTTGACAATCAATTAATTAACATTATCATAAGAAATATCTGCTATTTAAGTATTTTAATTAAAACTTGTTATAGATAAACTTAACAGATCGTAATGATATTAATTTAAAAATGAATTTTAAATGATTTGAAGAAAAATATATAATGGAATATATTTACAGTTATATTTGAATAAATTTGAATTTATAATTAATACCGTTATTCAACATCAAAATAACGTCTAAATAATGATTTGTATAATATAATAATGATTGATATTTAATGAATAATTTTAACTAATAACAGTAAATAAAAATTAAATCTTGAAGAAAAGTTAAATAAAAATATTTTCAGAAACAACTATTTTTCTAAAACAGTCAAATCAAATATATTAGATATTTAATGTAAAATAATTTATCATATTTCTACTATCTACTAATTTAAACATGAACTTTCATTGTTTAACTAAGACGTTAAAGAAATGTTATTTCGTGAATTTCTACATATACAGCTTATACGTTTAATTTAACAATAGATAAAGTATTGAATTCTCAATTTCAAGCACAATTATAACAGTGATATAAATTGTAACTAACTTTAGATTAAAAATAGAAATGGCATAAAAAAAAATATTTTGCAATGAGAAGGAACAGAAAGATTAATATAGAAAATTTTCTAGATAAATATTTTTTATTTGATTCAAATAATCACACATGACGAATAAATTAAAAATAATCATGCGATAATAACATCATCGGTTTACAAATTTTTACATGTATATCTGGTTCATAAATTCGGTGATTAATACTGGATTTGACTAGTAACTTAACACTAACAGCCAACTGAAAAGCATATACATAACAGAAAAGAGAAATACAATTTTAACATATTAATAAATTGATGCAAACTATACATATATTTCAAGTTATAATATGATTATGGCACACAATCTACAACATACAAAATATATAATAAAAATATAATGCGTACGATATTCAAATTGAATTTATCATTCGATTATTGTTATATATATATGTATATGTCGAACATTAACTATGAATTAATGAAACTATGATTAATGAAAATGATATTACATATATATTCAGAGAAATTTACGACATTCATATCGCAGCCTAATACCGAGTACTCGTGTAACCGTGACATATACGACGTTATACGACATCCTTTGATCATCGATCCGAGTAAATAACACCGATCGATTTTCTTCACGGCATAATAACATCTATCCCGCTGCTGTATGGCTTCGTAATTCCATGAAGTCGCGCCACGACTTCCCGCGCCTCGATTCAAAACGCATTCCCTTCTAACGAGCCCGCCTTTCATTCATGCAATGGTATTTTCTGTAGTATACACCACCGATTACCGTTAACAGCAAAATTTCGTCTCAATGGCTCGCATCATCACAGAAGGTTATAATGGCTCCGTTTTCTTCCCTTATCGGTACACTTCTCCGCTAAGATAGGTAAAGAGGATGAAACAAAAACGGAGAGTAAAGAAGAGAGTGATATAGCGATTCGCCGATTCCCTTCCTCCACGTTTCATTTTCTTCCCCACTGCAAAACTCCTCTGTGGCCGTGAATGCATCTGCTCAGAGAGCTGTTACTACCCTTCGAACTGCCACTTCCAGAACTCGACACGCTTTCAGATCTCCTGATCGATTTCTTAGTCGGATCTAACAGCCGGTCCAACATCTGACGAATAGTGCTGTGTTTGCGGTTAAATGGATTGGTGTACATCTTGTTTTCTTCTCGGCCTCTTTCTTTCGAGATGGAATTTTTTTTGGATCTGTGTTCTCGATCGAAATTATATTCGAAAGAGAACGTTCTTCTGATTGCGTTCGAAACACTGTATCACTTTTTCTTTTATTCGAATTTCGATTATGTTTCACAGAGAGATATGCTGATCGAATGCTCGAAACTTTGCATCGATCTAACTTCGCTCGAATGATCGCTAAGCGTCACTTGCTGGCTTTATATATGCACAACGTTCGTTATCCTTCGGTCGAGTTCGGGCGAAATCGACTTGAGGCTTTGTAGTTCATAACGCGCAAACGGCCCACAGGTGCACCGGTACGTTGTATGTTGTATACATGCCACAACAAGTGCAATCGCCTCTTATTTCGTGTGAAAACAGAAGATGAAAGTCAAGGATGAAAAATTTTTGTTCGCGTAATATTTACGCATAATACATTTATTATTATGCGCATAATATAATTTTACACGCCGAAAGAAAAAAGGTACATATATATATACATATAACATACATATACATATAACGCTTATTCGAGGTCAATCGTATTAATCAAACAAATCGTCAATCGACTTTATGTTTGAAAAGTCAATTAATGAACTTTCGAAAGATAAGAATAAAAAAAAATAGAGAAGAAATGTAACTTCGCTTTGAAACAAAAACATAATGTAACATATCCCATGATGAAATCTAATAAAGATCCATTTATAGTATTGTAAGACGAACTAAGCAAAAATATGTTGCTCGTGGCACGGTATAATATGTACAAATTGTTTCGTTTAAAATATAAATGGATAATTGTTTTTGACGGCGCCAGACTCGTGTTTAATTCATATGCGTCTCGCTTTGTATACATATATATACATATTGTATACATAAAATTTGAAAATTTTTAAAATATAACGACTCGATGATTATTTATTTTTGGAACCAAATTTACTTATCATGAAGAAAAGATACATACAATTATACTGTTAATAATAAAGTTTAGAATCTTTTTATATTCGTTAGTTTATGAAAAATAAATAAATAAAATAAAAAATTGCTTGTGTAAATAATTCATTATTTTTTATTTTTAATAAATTTAGAAACTTTTACTATTGCTTTCTATTTTAATAAGCCATAATATTTCATTTTTTAATTAGATTTTATGTAAAAGATTTATACGATATTCTAAATTTATATATACGATAAAATAATCCTTTCGATAAAAATAATGGGGCAATATGAAATAATCCATTTTATCCAAATTTCTTTTTCTTATTTTCATAATTATTTGTAATTTATAATTCACAAAAATAAAATTCAATATTTTTAAAAATATAGATCATCTCTTCCTAAATTAGTAATATTAATAAAAATTAGTTCTTAATGTCATGATCAACAATCAACATGTTTAATATTATTACGTAGTAAACAAATTTGCATAAATACTAAACAATATTATCTCCGTAAACAACATTAATGATGTATATTTAACCAAGGAAATACTTTCCAATATTAGTTTTCTTATTGCGTTATATTACATATAATTTTTTCTTATCGATGACCTTAACTTTATAACATTTAGCAAAAATTGATAAATAATTATCCCCCTCTCCTTTTTTAAATGAATCTAATATTTCTATCGCATTAAACTATTCTTGTTTATTATGAAAATCAAACAACCATTAAATCATGCATATAGAAAATAACATTTCAGAACAAAGTTTCTTGGCAAAAAAATTCTTCGCAATTCTTATATGAAAATGAATTATAATTAATTCAAAAGTGAAAAAAATTCTTAACTTTTTAATTGTCCATAATTATATATATATATATATATATTTTTTTATTTACCGTATTTAAATTTCTTTTTTCTTTTTTTTTTAGTACAATCTTTATGATGACGTTAAGTAGATATGAAAATAAAATTTGAAAATAAAACATTTTCCAAATTCCATGATTATCATTCCGAATTAATTTTTATTTCGCAGTTTGTGAAATTAAATTCGAAAATTGTATTTTATCTGCATACTTTTTTTCGCCGGAACGATATTTACTTATAAATACCGAGATATTTATTGTATAAAATCATGTGATAACAGGATACATGATATTAAAATGTTATTACATACTTGACATATTTTCTAATTTTAATTTTCGTTTCTTGAGATATATTATGGAAAAATGTATTCATAAAAATATATTTTCGAGAATATCAAAATGAATTGAATCCAAATGTCATGGTCGGTATAAAATGCAAAATTTTTTTATCTTTTATAGGAAGTTGTAATAGAGAGATATTTCCGCTTTCATCATTCTTTAAGAAATTGTCAAATTTAGTTAACATTAATTATCAATTTAGATTTTCCTCTTCCGCTATTATTTTTTTATCGAAAACTAATAATAATTCAAATAATACATCGTGATGTGAAGATATAGAATTGTTGTAAAATTCCTTTTCTATTTATTATATATATATATGTTCGTTAATTTCATATGTCGTTTCTGAAAATTCATAAGCTTGAAAATTTTAGAAATTCTTTTACACGCTCGTTTTACATAGGAAAAAGAAATGCAAAAAGAAATGTTTGAGATTTTGAATATTTCTTCATATTGAATTTCTTGCACATTTTACATGAGAAACTCTTAATTTTACTTTTATGTTAAATAATTGAATAAATAAAAAAATAAACTAAATAAAACTAAACTCTAGATATCTATATCATTAGAGAAATAAAATTTTAAAATGATACGTGACAAATGTAATAATGTAACGATTTAAAGAATTAATATCAGAAGTTACAATTATGCTAACAATTATTTAGAAAATAAGAAAAAAATTAATTTTATAGAATATATTTTTATTAGCATATGTAAATTTCACTAAATTAATCAACATTATTACACTGCGCACAAATGAAGAATATATTAATTTTCTTCATCACGTTGACATCATGCCAATTATACGTTTATTATATAAAGATCATATTCACAATCAATGTATCAATATTCATGAACTATTCATGAACTATCGATATTAAAATCGCCAAATATCTAACAACGATGCGTAGTTCATTTATTGTATAAGAGAGCAAGATAATGCAAAATGTATATATTGCTTTTCAATGATTCAACGATTTAAACTATTTTTTTGCGCTAAATACTCGTAATTGGGATTCATAAAAGAAGCTAGTCGACTGACGTTAAAAGAAACGTAACATCTCCTTTACACGTGCATAAGAAATAAAAAAAAAAAAAGACATATAAAAAATAAGAATTGACCATGATCATCTAGATCGTATAAAATATGATATGACATCATTATCAATTTTTAAATTTTACATTTTGTATTAATAATGATTTTATAAAGTACATGATTTTATATTACGTTACATATTATTTATTAATAGATTATTTGTATAAACGATTAATTTAATTTTATCATCAATCATGATCTTCCATGGAATGTAATCTTCCATGATATTTTAAGTCGAAATTTTTTTGAATTTTGCAAGTCATCTACTATCAAATAACTTCACATACTTCATCTATTTTAATAATAATTTTGTTTTCCCAATAAAAGAAAAGAAATAAAAAAAAATCTCAAAAATATATTTCATTTATCTTTTATTTTTAAGATTTTATAACTTTTAGAAAAATCATCAATCATCTTTTTTTGGACAATGTAAAAAAAAAAAAAAAAAGTAATTCTTCAGATTATATTTCATCACATATTCATTATATTCTATTTGTTACAATCAGATATCTATAAAAAAAATCACACAATAGAATCTTTCTAAATAATAATATTAAAATTTATAACTTTGTGTGTGTTTTCTTTTTTTAGATGGCCTTAAAGAATTGACGTAAATGTTTTTTAACTTTGATAGATTTTCTACTTGATATTTACAATTCTGTTAAAAAAAGAAGATAAACATAAGATACAAAGTTAACGAAGAATATGTACGGCATGCTTATTAGTTATTTATCAGTTTTACAATACAAATTTTTTTATCAAAAATGTTCTTTATTCAAAAATCAGATGTTAGATGTTTATGCAACGTACATATAAATAAATTATAATATATTAGATGCAATTATAATATCTATATTTATTTTATTTTATAATATTATATTTGCTTTATTGCACATCAATGTGTTATTATACCTTAGCATGATATATATAATTATCTTTTTCTTTTTGTTCATTACATCAATGAGATGAATACATATTTTTGTGCGTCATTTTTTTTACCTTTGAAAATGGTATTTTATGTAATTGTATAACATGTTGAAAACGCTATGATACATGTAAAAAAATTAGAATTAGAAAAAAATAGAGATTATTATATAAATTTAAATTTATGATTGTATATATGTGTTATATACAAGTAAATATGCTCGTATATGGAAACCATGTAACAATGATCGTGTCCTTATTACGATGGCCTCCTTAGTCATAAAGGAATCGAAGAAGTTGTGGCATACACTATATATGCTGAACAAAACTTATTTAACTTTCATCGTATCTAGGCTGCTTACAATTGTAGTGAAAGCTAATCAAATAAAAATTTCGGAAGAAAGTTTTATTTATTATCGATAAATTAACAGGATAAATTCTTTAAAGATAGATTTATGAGTAATAAATTTTAATTTAATTAATTTTAAACAAAATAAATACATTTAAATATGTTACTTTTATATTCTTTATTAATTTATTGATTTTCCAAATCGTATAAATTTTATTGACTAATCTATCTGAAAGCTATTGACCACTTTGAAACAAAGAATTATTATAATGCCTTTAATCATTTGTATAATCACTTCAGTTTACTAGAAAGAAGAAATTATTTCTAATAAAATAAAAATATTATATTTTATATTTCATTTTTAACATAACCATATAAAATGATATTTCAAATGAAATATACAAGTAGTGAAAAACGTGTAAAAAAATAGAAACGAAATGAATTGATATTCTATCATTTCAACTTGATATTTGTAATTCATGAATTATAAAGTATTAGAAGCAGATAATAAATCATTTAAAGAATAAACTCGTAAAGTCGTTGTAAAAAGAGATAATTAAACTGGAATATCCGGTTTATGTTGGACATTTTAGAACTTAGACCGAAAACAAAACCAGAAAAATGAGATTCTCTCTTAAAACCAGTTTGCTGATTTTTATTGTTCGCTAAAAAAATGTCTTCACGATCAAATGACGCATTTAATTTTCCGTTAGGGAATCTTTTCATTCTTATTTATATGAAATTGACGCACACGAATAAAAAATTGTTACTTAATTGTTATAATAAAATATTGTTACTTAATTCCCAATAAAAGGATCAAAACAAAAAATAAATTTTATTATAAGATATACTTGTTATTGATAGTAATTTATAATATAATCAAATTTATTAATATATTATTTATTAAAATAAATTCTTATAATAACACAGCAATAAAATTATCAATTGTCCATTGTTCGATAACTATATATATAAACAAAATTTTCTTTCCAATAATCTAAATTATTATTATGGTTTGATGTTATTGAATATTTTATATTATTTATGCAAAAATCTTATTGCACAAAATGTGATATATAAATAATAAATTTAATATATATTTCTAAGATTAATTTTAAGATTGGATTTTAATTCATTTGAATTTTAATAATATTTATTACATTATACAACATATGTAATATATAAATTATAATATATTTAATATATATTGTGAGATTATTAGTTTTTAATGCATGAACAATCAAAATTTGAATCTAATACTATTCATTAAATTTTGTTTCATTATCGATTATTATCGATCACATTTTCGAAAACAGAAATCTGCTATTAATTCTATATGTTAATAAACTATATGTTAATAAAAATTAAAATCTTAATGTGAATCCTCAAATGAATGATCAAAATATTTATATAATTAATAAGCGTAATGTATTTGTCAAAAGTTTGTATACTTTTAAATTCTAAATTTTAATCGTTTGTCGCATAAATTAATACAACCGATAAATTCAAAGTTAAAAAATTCTTCTACAAGACATACATTTAATATATTGCATGATAATCTATCGTGAATGTCCTTTCAAGGACCACCGAGGTCATTGACACTTAATTCGAATAAACCAGTTATGGCTCTTGAAAAGATTGAAGATGAAATAAAAACAGGAATAATTGAATGCTTTGAATATTTTTTTGAAACTATTTCAAATTTTAAAATTAGGCTAACGATTGAAAAAATGAAAGTACAGGAAGGAATATAGAAGAGATATAGAAAATACAGGGATAAAATATTCGAAAAATCGAGTAACTCATATATACGTATATGAAATAAGTGGATAAAATGGTTCTTGGAAAAAATATACAAAAAATACTTAAAAAAAAAAAAAAAAAAAAAAAATGTAAATTTATAGATGCGTGCGTAAACGTCCTAGAAATTTTTTCGTTGATCATTTGGTCAGCCCACATTCAATAAGAAGTGAAAGTGCATACACGTGTCAATATATATAGTACATTCACATTCATCAATGAATAACCTTAAATTCAAGGGTATTCTAGGTCATTGTCATCGTCAAATATTTCTCAAACGTAAATGATTGACTAGATACGTAAATCATATTTGTCAACGAAATGATCTTTTTTTTTTTCTTGAGCATCAAGAAAAAAAAATATTTTCTTCAAGTAAATGGATAATTTTTTTATATGAAAGAAAGCAACGTGCAAAAATATTTAAAAATACAAAAATTTCAGTAAAAATTTTATTAAATTATTATATTGTTATATTAATTTATATCGGATATCCGGATTTCTGTGATATAATTCTCTAAAAGTATACTAAAATGGCTTTGAATTCCTATATTTGAATTATGTCGAATTTTATCAATAAGAGAGATATAAAAATGGATATACTTTCATCAATATAAAACTGAAGGATTAATATAAAACTCTTCATGCGTAAAGATAAACATGTACAATATTGCAACATATTTTGGAAAATAAAAATCGCGTACAGTAAATTGATCAATGAATATTAATTTGCTGATAGTTGTAAACGTTAAAGAGTAATAAACGTTTTGCCGGCTGAAAATTTCCTAATCCCAATCGTGAATATCAAAGCAACACATATACCAACGAAAAGTTCACGGAATTCGTATTACTAGCAAATATAATTCGTGAACTCGGTTACAAGTTAGCTCGGAGATAGTAATGTAGACCATGTCAAAAATTAGTTCACGTAATATCGGGTACGATATTGAAGAGCATTTCGCATATCTTCGATATGACTAACACTTTATTTCAGAATATTATGAGATGACTACCGTCCATTGTGTCTAATTATCTTATCGTAATATGTCTCTTCATTTGCGATTTCGGTGCGTGCATTGATTATTAATTGGCGTATTTCAAACAGAGCGTATTCTGTCTCTCGAAAAGGCGCTAAAAAAAAGGAAGACAAAGAATCAAAGTGGAGGAATACCTAGAGAATAAGGAGAGATTTATCCATGAGTAACTTTCAATGTTTAATTGTTTTTAAATGTAGATTAGCCTGTTAATTATTGATAGTCTTTACGGGACAAACACAGGAATCGTAAAAATCGAGAAAAAAAAAAAAAAAGGTCCATGTGTGCGTAAATAATGACGCATACACTACGCCCCTCATTAGCATTCTACAAAGATCGCATTATTTATGCAATATAATTTTTTATTTTTTTTTTATAGGAATATTCCTAGATGACTTTTGTAGGAATATTCCTTTAACATTTTCGATCGCTGGAAGAGAAAATGTTTTGAAAGACAATAATATTTGTTTTTGCATTGTTCGGCATAATTTATTATTTTGCAAAGCAATAATACAAATCGAAATTTTAGCGATTAAAATATCGTATCGTATCATAATCGTATTACAAGTAAAAAAACAAAAACAAATTATTATGCAATAATTATACATAACCATTTTATGGTATATTATATTTTAATTGTTTAAAATTTGGATTTGTATCATTGCTTTGCAAAATAATAAATTTGAATTTAAAACTTAGAATGAAAGAATAATGAATTTCAAAATAAATTTTTAAATAAAAAAACTAACTTTCTTAAATGAAAATTAAATGAAATTAATTTCTCTGCGTAATTTCTGATCTCAATATTTTGAATTTTTTTTTTATAATTGTAGATAATTATCATTGATAGATAAATTGCGTATTAATATGTAGAAAAGAACCAATTTATTATTATAAATGACGTATTACTTCGTAAAAAAAACAATAATATATGATAATTTAATATATAAAAGGAAAGTCTGTTAACATTCTATATGTGTTCTTATATTAATAATTAAATAAGTTGCTAACAAAACAGAATTCAATCAGTGAAAACGACCAAAGTGCAAATGATCAATCAATATGACATAAAAATAGAAAAATCATTTTCCATTAACATTATGACACGAAAACGATATATCAATGAGAAATTCGCTAGATTAAATTAGGGAAATAATTGGCATAAAAAATTCTTCAAATTATTTTATTTGTCAAACGTTTACTTATTTCAGAATTAATAATCGTCTAAAGTTAATTTACAATGAATTGCAGAATAAATAATAATTATAGAATTTTTAAAAATTTAGATTCGAAAAAGTTTTTAAAATTGTTAAAAATTTCTTATTTGTTCATTTATAATGAATTAATAATTTCAACCCTAGATTATGTGAATGATTAGATTTTTTTTTGCACGTGAATGACGTAAATTGTTACAAAATTTATTATTATGAATACCGAATAAAAACAAATTCCAATTATTATATTAAATGATACTACTCATAATTATACTAAATACAACATAAATATTATCTTAAGTGATATGTTTTAATACGATGAAATAAATTTAAAAATTTTGTGAAATGTAATATTGAAATATAATTTTTAATTACTAATTATGTGTTATCTTCATCTTAAAAGAAGCGGGATTGGTTTTCTATATATTTGCGTAATTTTATAAATTTGAATTCATAGGAATAAATATGTATAAAAAAAAATTAAGGAAAAAAAAAAGATTGCGCATATAAAATGAAAATTAGATTAACACATATATACATTTTAAAATTAAAATATATGAAAACTTAATTCAAAATATGGAAAGTATATAAAATGCAATATACTTCTTGCAAGATGGAACAAGAATTTCACACGACTTCTTCGAACAATATCAAAGAATTAGGTAATCACCATTGGTGTCTATTTCGAATGGAAAGGTCAATTGCTTCATTTGATCTAGTGACGCACGTACAAGTTGAATTCAAAGAATAACGAACATGATTGATACATCTATTAATAAAGAAGGTATTATTTTTGCTAATCCGATAAATATTCAATTATTTTAATTACATAATTATTTTAAAATCTTTTATCGTAAAATTTTTCATTATTAAAACAAAAAGAAAGAATCAAGAGGAAAAATTCTTGTATAAATAACTACTCATAATACATCAAAAAAATGATTCTTTCTTATCTTTCCTTTACCATATTATTTTTCTATATCAAGAAAATAATTAAATACTTTTTTAGCTGAAATAATTTTTTTTTAAGAATAAAGTCAAATTTTAAATTATCTTTTATGTACGTGAAATTATACACAAAATTTTCTGATATAAATTAATATGATTTTTGAATTTATATTATTTATTTTCTTGCAATCGATATATTAAACAATAAAGTTATCAGAATATTCCGTCTATACATAGAAAATATTGATTTCCTTCGACAATAGCATATTCGAGACAATACCTACTTGTCTTTCCTCAATGACTCAAGTACTATTGATTGAGATATTTTTATATTTTTTAAGAGAAAGAATCGTCTATCAAGAAATATTTTTAAACAAAAATTTTTAAATTAAAATTTTTAAAATTTAATTCCTTATAATATATTTATATGAAAAATATGTAATACATTAAATTAAAAATAAATATCTTGTAATAAAATAAATAAAATACTGTTCTTGTTATTACACTTATATATATATTATCATTCATTTCAAACATATTATTTTTAATACGTCTGTTAAAAAATAATTTCAAAATTTCAATTCTGAAGCAAAGCAATCGTTATATAAATGTCGTAAAGAAATCTCTGCTTTCATTTGAATATAAAATATCGATAACCTATCTATCGCCTAGAAGACATTGTTATTGTAAAGAATTCTAAATAAAGAACTCCGCTGAAACGTAAAATGTCAAGAATTGTATCATATCTCGAATAATATAATATTCGCATAAAATAATTTTTAAAAATCATATTAATCATTGTATTAATCAATTCTTTATAAATATAATTATATTTAATAATTACACTTTGTAAAAAAATAATCGAAAATAATAAAAAAATGTTGTAAATCGTTTTATTATAAATTTTTCGTTAATTTTGACTGATCGATCGATCGATCGGATCTTGTAAAATTTACAAATAATATACCGAAAAAAATTTATTACAAATCACCACTTCAAACAAAAAAAATACAAGTTTTATAAAAAAGAAAAGAAAAATACTTAATATTTATTTAACAATATAATAATTCTATGTAAAAGTGACAAAAAGTGCAGAAGTATACTCTAGAATTATTCATTTAAAATTTTTTCTTTATTCAGAATTTTCAATAATTCGTATTTTTCCTTCCATTATCTCTTATCCTCGATGTGTTAATTTAAAAAGGAAAAATTTTTCAGAAAGGAGAACGGTCACGCTTACTAAATAAATAAAAAGAAGTAAATGGACAACCTTGGGAAAATTTATAAGATTTGGCCTTGAAAACCCTTAAACGATCAGTTATCATAATAAAATAATGAAGAAAAAATCATAAGACGAATTGGAAGATTTATAAGCTTTACTAAGATAATTATAAGGTAATAAAACGAAAGAAAATATATATAAAAATAAAGAATATCCAATATTCCTCCGAAAGAAAATATAAAATGCTATCACGTATCAAGAAATTTAATTCTAAGAAAGTAACAATTTCTTTTTCATTTTTTTTTTTTGTTTTGCACTCAAAAATATAATAATAGATATAATAATTTTTAGAATTAGAAATAATAATTTTTACAATTCTCTTTTGTTCGTTTCATATTTTCGATTGGCATAAGTATATTTTAATTAAATTAAATTTATACATCATTAAAACAACTTAAATCGATAAAATCGCATCCATAGATGGCAATTTAATAAAAATTTCGTGTAAATTAAATGTCAATGAGATAAAACGTATGATTTGAAATTCATCGATTCGATTGAACCAACTTACTTGGTGTAAATTTCTATCTGAATTAATAATGTATCATAAATAAGGGATTTTAAAGGATTCCAACGGTATAAGAGAAAGTGAACATTTTTGAAAAAATTACCTGTCATCCACCACTATCGAAAATGCTCCCCTCTTCTAGGCAAGACTAGGTAAAAAGGGAAAGGACCCAATCCTATTGGTGATTCAAATTGGCATTCGAAAAATTGACCAATCACCATGCTTCAACAAAATATAAGGTTAGCCTGATATAATATAAGATAAACCTGAGTGAAATATCGAACAGAAGTAAATCAACAATCGAAGGAATCGCTTCAAGTCAGAGATCAACATCGTTCACACTTTGCCTAGAGGATCGATTCTTCCAATAATTTCTTCATCATTGATAGATTTTACTTGCAAGGTAAGCTTTTAAAACTATTACAAATATTAAATAAATAAATTACAAAGTGATTATAAAATAAAATTGTATTATTTTTTTTTTCAAATCAATTAATCGGTAGAGAAGTTGAAATAAAATTGTATCTCAATATATATAGAATATATATATACTTTACGTAATAATAATTATCTTATTTGCATATTTATAATCGTTATATGTGCAATTAAATAATTTGCATGGCAAAAAGTTATTTTTAATCAGATTTTAATATTTGCGATATTTGCAATCGACGGACGAGATACTTTGTGACACGTTATTCATATCTCGATCGAAAATGATCGAGATATTCCGCGAGTTTGTTTATTACAAGACCGTTTAGTTGTAACCTTAATTTGGTAAACGATATTCAATTGTAAATAAAGAAACTCACGATACAATGTCCATGACATTGTTCAAACGATATTGTGTCACGGATAATATCTCGTCTGTAATTGCGAGATGGTGTATTTTGAATTCGACTGATTTTTAAAAAATATACTTTTCAAATATTTCCGAAAAAAAATATTTTGAATAAAACACAACACACTTCAAATATTGCGAAAAATAGAAATTTAAATTAATCGATTAAACAAGATCAGAAACATGTTTTATCAATTTTGTACAATTTGAAAATTAAAGTTTCATGTGACTTTTTTTTTTATTTATTTTTATTTAATATGTAAATTCCATTCTTGAAATATAAACTTAAATTTATGAATGATTGTATCATATGTATCCTATGTACATGAAAATTAACACGAATCTTTCGATTTTATAGAATATGCAGATTCTATTGAAAATTGGCAAGCAAAAGTTGAATCAATTTGTTCAAAAATATGCTACGGATTGCAAGCTTGAATCATCATCGTGGATATCCGCTGATCATAATATTCTAATAATAGAAGAAAACAATGATCTTAAGAATTATATTAGGGATGTGTATAAAGATTGTGATTACGGGAAAAATCACATCAACGAAAGTTCACAAAATTGAAATTCGAGTATTTTTTTAAAATATATCGTGGACAAAATGTATGGAGAATTGTAAATTTAAATCATCTGTTCAAGAACATCTTCACCATGGCCATTACATTCTGTACTAAATTAAAATTTTTATCATCTTTACTACTCATTTTATATCATCTCATTTGAGAAGAGTGTAAAATGAAGATTGCCATGATACTAGTATGATCAATTTGGGTTTAAAGATGACTGTAGATCAAATAAAATCTACAATACTCTATCACTCTATCATCATTCGTTGTCATTATCACTACCATTTATCGTGATATATACCATTTAAGCTCAAAATTAAATCAAATCTTAATTTTCGCGACTTTACTTTATATCAGAACGATTTTTTTATTCGATAAATTACGGCCATTTTGCGAAGAAAATTCTTCATTCGCATTTTATAATGGATTAAAAAAGATTTGAAAACAATTGCAGTTTATATAAGAAGATATGAAAAAAGGATTCGCAAGGATTATATGTTAATTAAATAATTCATGTCACAAATTATTAGAAGATCAATGATATTTGAAATATGGATATGAATCCATAAATTTTGATGATTTTAAATCAAGATTAACACCAATCTTTCGATTGAATATTGAATCGGAAAGAAGATGCTCTACAGAAATTTGAACAGAAGAAATTCAACATCTCACCCAAAATGCAAAGTTTGCAAATTGCAAAATACACAAAAAATACACGCTTTATCATTCATCGCTGATTCATCGCTTTATTTTGTATGATTCTAATTATATATATACAAAGGAGAGATTTCATTTTCATGGACAATCTTGACTACATTTAAAGATGATTGCAGTTCATTTATACGTCCTGCAAATGTTTGATCATTGAGGTACGAACATGAATCTATAAATCATTTTGTAAAATACTCTACAAAAATTGAAATTAATTTTATTAAATATTCAGGACTGAACAACGATAATTCAACAATTCGTCCAAAAAGGTGCCGCAGATTGCTGGCTACGTAAAAAGCCGTACATTTCATCCTTATGATGATTTCATTATGTTTTATGATATAGAAAATGAATATCTCTAACCTGTTACGAGTGACAAGTGAAGGAATGATTTTCTATCAATAGATCAACTTAAATAACATTCACAATGTTTGTACATTGTAAAATAAAAAGAAGAATATATTCGAAGAAATAGCGTTTGCGTTGCAATATATGAGTATATATTAATTAATTGGTCTATCAATAATTAAAAAACGATCTGCGATCATCAAGGTAAGAAGTATGAATCTACAAGTCATAATACTCTATATTTATAATACTCAAAATTAACTCATACTCAATACTCAAATTTATTGAATATTTAGGTTTTAAGAAAAGATTGAACAAAACTTGGATGTCACAATCGTGAACTCGACGAAGATTTTGCGACTTCATTCTACATAAGGATAATGATCTAAAAGACAGATAATCATTTTATCCTACTAAATGAAAATCCGTATTACGAAGAAGTATTTTCATTCTAATGAGTCAGTCAATATTTGAATATGGCATACTTTGTGTGAGAAAGATATTCATTTGAAGAAACGATGTTAATGACAATCGATTAATTTATCCATGCTATCTCACAAATTTCGATCATTCAGGTATACAAATTTACGAATTCTATATAATATCCTAAAGCGAAAATAATAAAAAAATTTTTGATTTTACAGGAACAAAAATTATTTGCCCAAAAAATAATATGGACGATTTGTGATTAAATTGCAAATTTTAGCCATCAAGTACTCGGACGATATATGCGATTTTCCATATAAGAACAATACAACGCACAAAGTCATCTTTTAGTTGCACGTACCGAATGAAAATCTCTAATAAAAGATTTTATGGACAATCTTGACTACATTTAAAGATGATTGTAATTCAAATTGGAAGGTTGGCATTGGATATCTTTGAAATATAAATATATGAATCATTCTATGTAATTAACCTGAATTGAACTTTCCGATTTTATTGAATATTCCGATTCTGAGAAAGATTGGTTGGATTTTAGAAAAATTAAACAATTTGTTCGAAATGTGTCATGGACAGAACGTGGAACGCATTTTGTAGAACGAATCTATGATGAATGACAAATAAAAATCATGCTATAAGATTAGAATAGAATAGAAATTTCATTTCCATGGATCAGTATAAGATCGTAATAGTTTGTATAAAAGAAAATGTCCCAATGAACATGCATGCATATTCATTGAAGCATGTTAATTGATTAAGCATATAATTGATTAAAATGAAATGACATCCCGAAATTAGAATCGACGCTATCAATGTGCCAAACATCAGACACTATCGTGGAAAATCTTGATAGAAAACATCCATCCATCAAAAGCAAAAGCACAATTCTTCTATAAAAGAATTATTAGATATGGATATTAATATTTTTATAGATTCTCTAATTTGGACATCCAACATTTTTCTACAAAACCACTAAATATGGATATGACTTCAATGAATATAACACTGTTTGTGTATGGCAGTAGTTATAAGGCTTTCATCACATTGGAATTTGCTATCGCATAATTGATTAAAAAATCGGTTGATATCCTCAAATTAGAATTTATATTATCAGCCAAAATCAGGCGCTATCATTGAAATCATCAATGCAAAATATTTTTTCAAAAGAAAAAAAAATCAATTTAAACATCCAAAGTATCGATTCTTCTATATAAGGAGCACGGATATTAATATTTTTATAAACCTATCAATTTCAACCCATTCAATCTGGATATGATCTGGATATGATGGATATGATCGTTTTGGGCATCCAAGAGTTTTCTGTTAAAAGAAATATCAAATATAAATATGGATATAATCGTTTGGACATCCAAAAACTTTCTGTTAAAAGAAGTATCAAATATAAATATGGATATGGTCGTTTAAACATCCAAGAGCCGCCTGTTAAAAAAATACCAAATATAAATATGGATATAAATATCCTGCATAGCAATGGTTGTGAAACTTTCATCATTGATATAAATTTGGTATTGCATAATTGATTAAAAAATCGATTAACATCCGCATTATTAGAATCTCTACTATCAATGCGTGAAAATTAGACGCTATTATTAAAACTGTTGATGCAGAACATTTTTCCAGCAAAAGAAACGATCAAAAGAAAAGATCAGTTTGAAAATCCAAAGTATTAATTCTTCTATAAAAGGAATACTGGATATCAATTATAATTTATATATCATATATAATTTAATTTTAAAATACATATACTTTTTAAACGTATTTTATTTTTAAAATTTTAATTGTTTATTTATAACTTCCACCATTATCTATATTCTCAAAATAAAAAATCTTTAAAATATTATAATTGCCTCCTCGTTATCATTTAATTATTCATAGATATAACAATATATAAAAAATCAAGAAATATAAATATTATGTATAATATTATTCTTATTTTAATAGAGAAATATTGTTTGTAAAATAATAAATTAAACTCTTCATAAATTTTTTGATTTCCATATGAACTAATTATATTGTGCTATAATTATTTTACAATTCTCTTTTATAATAATCTTTTTTTAATTAATTAATTATTTTATTTCATTTTTTTACATTTTATATAAAATGTTCATAGATATATATATGAAAAATATGAATAACAACTAGTCATTAATGTCAGACATCAGTAACTAATATATTTAATATGCCTTGATTTTTCAAAACTAAACAATAGGTATGTCCTATTTGTCTTTGTTTTCAAGTTATTTCATGTTGTGACAATTCCTTTGATAGACAAAAGTAAGGGGTCGAACTAAAACTAGTTAATTATTTACAAACAGATCTCAATATGTGAAGTAAAAGATCTTATAATTCGATTTCATTATATTTCCTCTTAATAGTTTAAATGTAAATTAATAAATACTATTGTTTAACAGTAAATAATTAAATTATAATATTATATATAATATTAATTAGTAATACCGATAATTAATAACAACTCTAAAAATATGGATTTATAAAATAGATATAAAATGTAGAAATACGTAGCAAATCATAGAGATTATAAAAAACAATTATTTTTCGAAGTTGATATTTCAGAATACACAAAATCCAATAAAATATAATACCAATATATACCAATGTATCTATCTCGTTTATGAACATATCGGATTAGAATATATCATGAGAATAATGATTTAGTTTTAAATATTCCGATAGATGTCACAGATTATACTATTAATGTAATGAAATAACTTGAAACCGCGTTTACTAATTTATCGACGTAATCGATACGTCGATAATTAAATTGTAAAGTAATAAATCTATATATTTATAATAAATATATAATTATAAATAATACTATATTTATAGTAAATCATAAAATAAATGGAAAACGATCTTCTTTGCTCGTTATATCGAAAAATTTTTAGGACAATGTATTGTACTTTTATTAATTTTTTAAAACAAAAATTTTTAAATTTAAAAAAATCCCAAGATACACAAAAATTTTATTTTGATAAAAAAAAACATGAAATAAATAGTTATTCAAATTTTTAAACGTATAAAATTATACAAAATGATGATGAAAATTAAAATATAAATTGATTAGATATTATGGATGATTAAAGATAATTCTTAAGCAAATTAAATACGACAAGACAAATAAATTATTCATTATTTCACAAGAATTAAGAAATCGAATACACAACGATTAAAAAATTTTTCTCAAATTTTTAAGATCAGAATTTCTAAATCTTTGTTTTTTTAAATTTAGCATGATGTTAAAATATGATGTTAAAATAAATTCATTTCCCTATTATATTAAAGGGATTTTAGACTTAGAAATTTAGATTCTAATATAGAAAATATTTCTAAATTTTTAGAAGATGCTGATTCTTACTTTCAATAACATAGCAATAATATAATGTATTTAACAAAAGAAGATTCTTTGCAAATATATACTTACAAAAATATATCAATTGTGTTGTTTTCAATTTTTTTTCATACAAATTCTAATGTAATAATAAAAACTTCTAAAAAAAAAAAAATTCCTGAAATATGAATTAAGACTAAAAAAAATTACGTTTTCTATACCCACATTCATTTCTTTTTCTATTTGATATCGCGAAATGTTATTAAAAAATGTAACCACTCAGAAAATATAATATAATTAAAAATTACACGAAAAATAAAAATTTTTAATCTTTGATGAGAGGATTGTAACGGAAAATTCTAGATCAAAACTTGAACAGAGGACGATGTTGTGAACACTAGAACGGGTCACTTTGAAATGACTGACAAACTTAAAATGTATAAGACTAATTCATTTTCGAACGAAGCTTCACGCGTAAATAAAATCACGTGATTAAAATCTAACGTGAGTAAAAACAAAAATCGTATTTACAATTCTTATACACTTACACCAAGAGTTCTCTCGGTATGTGAAAGAATTTCAATCATTAATTTAAATATCAATTCAAATTAACAAATTATAGGAAGATCGTTCGATGAAAATGAATTTTAAAAAATCGTTACCGTATGTTGAAGTAATAGAGCAACCCACAAAAACTTTACGTTTTCGATATGAATGTGAAGGCAGATCAGCCGGTAATATACCTGGTGCGAACAGTACATTAGAAAATAAAACGTGTCCTAGTATAAGAGTAAGTAATGAAGAAATGAAAAATAAAGTATACGGGATAGAATTAATTTTTGGCTTAGAATTAATGTAGAGTAATAACAAATAAGATTGATTGTAGGTAGTTGGATATAAAGGTCGGGCTATAGTTGTAGCATCGTGTGTAACGAAAGACAAACCATACAGACCCCATCCTCATAATCTGATTGGAAGGGAAGGATGTAAAAAAGGTGTTTGTACAAACGAAATTCCGTCAGAGGATATGACAGTGACATTTTCAAATCTTGGTATCATGTGCGTTAAAAGGAAAGATATTAGAAGGGAATTAAAAATAAGAGAGGAAATTCGTGTAGATCCTTTTCGAAGTAAATTAAAATTATTCCCCTATATATTTGTTCGATTATGCTCGACACACAAAACAAATCGTATTATATAATTTCTTTAATAGCTGGCTTTGAATTCAAAAGAGATTCCGTTGATCTGAATTCAGTGAGACTGTGCTTCCAAGTGTTTTTAGAAGGATCGCAGAAAGGGAAATTCAACGTGCCATTACCACCAGTTGTATCCGATCCTATATTCGATAAAAGTACGTTTGATTACATTTTATATCCAGTTTTTAAGATATTAATTCTTTGACTACGCATCGAATTAATTACTATTGAATATTTAAGAGATAATACCGGATCTAATGATATGCGAGCTCAGTCATTATAGCGCATCGGTTGCTGGTGGCATGAACATGATTTTATTGTGTGAAAAAGTTGTAAAAGATGATATACAAATTAGATTCTTTGAGGAGAAGAATGGGAAAGTAGTTTGGGAAGGATTTGGTGATTTTCAACCTGCTCATGTGCACAAACAAGTATGTATGTAATATTTAACTTTTATAATAAAATTACGCTGGATTAATCGATAATTCTTTAATTAATTTAATTAATGCAGACAGCAATTCGTTTCAAAACGTCGAGTTATCACACGCAGGAAATTGAGGAGCCAGTCCCAGTACACATTCAACTCAAAAGACCATCAGATGGTGCATTGAGCGAACCATTACCTTTTCTAATGTTACCTCTCAGCCCAGGTAGATTTATTTATTGATCTTTGCAAAAAAAAAAAAAAAAATATTCACTAAAAGAAACTGCCTTTCTTATCGATCCTTAAAGTGAATGAAGATCGCACGTCCATTTGTCTTCAAAAAAAAAAAAAAAAAAGATAATGTTTTTAATGTATAATCATTTATAGATGATCCTAATTCGTTAAGACGAAAGAAACGAAAGATTAATAATAACAATCTAAACATGGTATTGAAAAAAGAAACGGAAATTGAAAATAGTGAGTATTTTATTTTTATATTATATTTTGTAACTTATCAGTTTAAATAATTTTCATTTCACTTTTAAGTAATTGTTCCATCGTCAAAATTTCTAAAAGTATATTTGCAAGTAAAATAGTTAATTCTTTGTTATAAGTACACGTATTTATTCTGAACTAAATACACTTTGTGAAAAAATCTAGAATATTTGTCGAACGTAATAATAAGTATATAATATAATAAATAATAAAGTAAATAATTTTTATAATTTCATTTCATTAATAGATATCTATTTTATCGTGATTGTAGATACTGTTATAAAACTACACATAATCAATAATCATTTTAATGTTACTAAATCAGAATCATCGGAAGTAGCTCCATTTCAATGTTCACTCGGAAATGAAGAATTATTTCCATTGCGCGCCTTGGAAATCATTTCTAAGCAACCGCGATTTAATATTCAAACTATAAGGTTAATTAAAATTTGTGTATAATTATTATATTATGTTTTTATATTTATATAACAAATCTAAAATAATGAAATCAAATGATATAATTATGAATTTTAAAGGAATTTTAATGTTACACAGGGCAGAAGTATCGCCAACAGAAAACAATCCAACGCTTATTCAATCATCTCGACCATCACCTCAATATTCATTAACAAATGGTGACGCACAAGTATCAATTGACTTGTATCCAAAAGAACAATTTTCATGTATACATGACATGTTACAAATACAACCTGAAGAACACTTAACGTTAACTAAAGTGACATCAGAATCACGTTACGAAGAATTTCATTTGTCGGAAAACACTGGTAATTTAAATATTTTTGCATTCATTATAAATACGTATACGTATGTGTATATATATATATATATATATATATACATATATATACTGTTATTTTGATCTTATTCCGAGATAATAATTTACGTAATAGGTAAAGCGGAAGAAACAAATGGTACAAATATTTTAGATATGGATAGCTTAGAATGCGATTTTGATTCGAATCTTTTGAAAATTGATTCAGAAGAACTCTACAATTTTGATATTGAAAATCTCTCTGAAAATCTATCTAATATATTATCCATTTCGGATATTACTAAGGTATATATTTCATATCTATATTTTCTAATTATTATCTATTAAATGAATAAAAATTAATTATTAAATTTAGCTAAACGAGAGTTTAAATGAAGAGCAAGAGCAAACGCAAAAAAAAAGATAATAAAAAAATAATAATAATGGATAATAGTTTCTCTAAATGAATTGTTAATAATATTATTGAAGAATTATGTGCTTTGGATAATATTTATGATATATTTTTGATTCGTGTCAAAAATCAAAAAAAATCATATCATAAGTATCATTCTAGTATCAATTTAAATGAAAATTTCTTTGAATATATTCTGCAAATTTCTTTGAATATATATCATATTATTAATATTGGCTGTGATGTATATTTTTACGCAAACTTTTAGAATATTTATTTAATTTTTTTATTATTTTTATATCGAAATTATAAATTCAATACTATAAATTACAAATATTTATTAATTAAATAAAAATAAATAATATTAGTAATTGTAAAATATTATGATTGTGATCAATTAAAATCTCGATGTATATAATAATATCGATATAAAAAATCGTTTTAATGCAAACTCACATAATCTTAACACAGATATTTTATCATGACATCAACTGATCTTGTGTAATTGCAAATTAAAATGCAAGATTTGTTTTTGCATTTGATTGTTTGTAATTTTCTTTTCTTTTACATATTTATTTATATACATTTAACATTTGTATGTAATATAACTTTATTGTAATAATTTTTTAATAAAGATCAATTTCTTTAATATTTTTTCTAATTTAATTAATCAAACGTATTTTATTTTTATAAACTTATTAGACGCAAATATTATACACGTAATTTTTTAAAAATCAAAAACTTGTTGTGATAAAAACCTTGAAAATCCTATCGAATAAAAAATTGTTTACAATAAAAGAATTATTATTTTTTAAAGAATTAAATTTTTCAAAAACTATTCTTTTAATGAATAAACCATTACTAAAAGCGCGTAAAGATCAGATTTATAAAATGTTTTAACCTTTAGTTTCAATACAATTTTATCTCTAAATTAAATTTACAGATTCTCTTTATGGTAAAATTGGATTTAAATATGTGCACTAAGAACAATCCACATATTTTCAATTCATTCAATCATTTCATAACATTCTATATTAAGATAAATAACTATCCAACATATCTAATCATGAGATTGTTTCCATATAATTTATTTATCGTATTTAAAAATAAAAATAAATTTATGTAATGTAATGAACGAATTAAATAATTTAATTGTATATTTAAAATGGATTAAGTAAAGGAAATCAGATTAATGCAAAAATTTAATAATTAAAAAAAAAATGAAAAATCGAATTGGAAAAAAAATTAAAAAAAAAGGATATTTCTCTCTAACATGTTCACTACACATGTACGAAAAGCAAAGATACATTAGTGTAATGTTAATTTTCTAATTTCCATAATGTTAAATTTGATGAAGAATTTTTAATTATTCAATATAAATATAATAATATTTATAAAATTAATAAAAGAAATAAGCAATAAAATTAAAATAAGCGTAAATTTATAATTATTATTTAGATTCAAATTGGAATATTATTTCAATAATTCAAATTCTATAATCTTAATGTTTATAATATTTATATATTATTTTCTTGATGGATTAATTAAATTCAATGATGATGAAAATATATTATGAATACCAGTGATATCATCTCAGATATTTTTCTTTTTTTTTTTGCACGATCAATTAGAATTCATTTATTTGAAATTTATGCATATAAAATATTCGCAACATATATACGATACATAAAATATATTAATATCTAATATTAAATATAACATATATAACAATATGTTTTCCAATTATTACGATAGTATATTCATATCCATTTACCTATCTTTTATTACATTTCCGGTATAGATCAGAAATCTATGAAAAATCTGTGTACATATTTGTGAAGTATATGAATGCGTCATGCCAAGATTCATCCAAAAAAAGAAATTTTTATAGCTGACAAATCTTTGAACATATTATTCTTGACCTAGTTTGATGATTATTTTTATTTTACAGATGAATTCTTGAAAATTGAACGTATATTTTAAACTTTACAATTTGATAATAATGATATGATGATATTGAAATTCAATGCACGAAAGAGAAGAATTCATTATCTGAATAATAGTAGGAATTTTTGTATAAATAATAATATAAAAGTTATATTATTAATAATATAATAATGGTAATTGGATTAAGCTTATATAATTATTATATTCTAGTTCTGCTTCTATAAATTTTTAATTTTTACTTCTTTATAAAAAACATTTCTAAGAAATCAAAGATTTATCAATGAAATGATCTATATATTTTATCATATTAATCGATTGAATTTTGTTAATAATGTATATAATGTTTTATTATCCATTTTAATATTCTTCAGTGTTTTAGATACAAAAATAAATGAGAAAAAAATTGTTTGATTTATCTTTTAACTATAATCAAACATGAATCATTATTTAAATATCGTATATGAAAATGTTTTAAAAATAATGAAAATCAAATAATGTTTTAAAAATATCTAGTTATTTCATTATTATATATTTATATTATAAGAATTTAAATGAATTTAATGAATTTAATTATTGAAAATATTTTAAGATATTTTCATTATTATAATTTTTATATTTCAAAGTCTAGAAATATATATTCGAAGTCTAGAAATATTTAATCAATTACTGTTTAATTAATTAATTATAATATTTAATTAATTACCGTTAGCGTCATCATTTCTTATAAAATTTAAACATCTAATAAGAAATGAATTCTCATGTTCGAATAATCGTAGCAAATAAATAGATTATATTTTTGTTGGAATTAAATTTTTTTAGAGAAAAAATTATAAGGAAAAATATTACGTTGAAATATAACAATTCTAATATCTTATAGATTTTTACTGCATTTCTTCACGTTGGAAGAAATTATCTTAAACCTAACAAAAAATCCCATCATATCGATTTATAATTATAACGTTCAAGCTTAATGTTACGCGAGATATTTGTTATTAATATCATACGTTGAATTACACGGTATTAATATAAATATTAAACAACAATTTAAACAAATATTTAAAAGAAAACAAATATAATTTCATTCATAAATTATCGTCGACAAAATATTTAACAATGATCTAGAGGATTAACTTTAAGATTATTCGTTGACCTTTTCATTAATATAGATATAGGATATTGATTCCAGTTCTATTTTGATAAGAATCGTAAAGTATACACGTAAAGGACTTTTCGAAAAATTGATTTTAAACGTTAAAAACAAAAAAATAAAAATAGAAATTAACGTATAAATTTTGAATCGAGGTTTATCCTTTAAATTATAAGCAATTTTATATAACTCTGGAACATCTTCTAAACGATAAAGTAATTACCGATAGAATATCTATGTACTCATTAGCAGATGTTACGTGATATCAAGCAATATCTATCAATGAGCCAGAAAAATTTTAATTTTTCTTAATTATTGATTCAGCATAATAATTAATTATTTCTTGATTAATCACAAATACAACTTCTATACATCTATACACAAAATATTATTTTCCAAACTTATACTTGAAAACTGATGAATTATAATTAATTTTTACATTTATAATAAATTTATAATATCGAGGCAATTATACGAACGATCCTCTACAATTTACTTAACTATTATATATTTTAATCGTATTTAATCATAATTATGTTGTAAGCAATGTAATATATATATATATATATATATAAAGTCGTTGTACAGATATAAAGACTCGCAAGACTCATGTGTTCAGTTTTAAACCAAGAACCTTCGTAGCAATCATTACATTGAAAATTCTGTTTTACGATCGAGTTATTACAGTAGTGAAGTATCAGAGTGTAAAGTATCAGAGTGATTATTTCTATATTTATTTATATTATATATATATATATATATATATATATATATATATATATATATAATTTTGATTATATATATTATAATTATATATTATATATATTATAATTCAGATGGAAGCAAGTTTTTAAAGGGAGGAAAGAGAACTCCTTTCGGATCCATTCAGTACACAAAGATATTATTAGAGAGACGATACGATCTTCAATTATCAAATTAATAAAACACAAAATGAACAAGTTATTTTTGTGCTTTTTGTTACAATTATTCGTGTTAACCGTGGCTCAAAGGACTATTTTGGACAGTCCAGATATACGATCAATAGTTCGTTTCGTTCGTAATTGGATCTTCCAAACATTTGGTACGTATTAATTTTATTATTTAGCATAGTAATGTGTAATTTTAATGAATCAAAGTGATTTGACAATTTGTAAAATAAAGTAAATATTTATGAAGCATTATTATTTAAAAATGAAAAAAGAATTAGAAAAATAATTTGTGCAATATTTCCAAACTAAATTAAAATTTTTTTTTTAAATATTATATCGAAGATTAAATAATTAACGATAATTTTTATTTATTTGTGAAAATAATCAAACTAAATTGTACAAGTAAAAATAATCAATAAATTGAATGTCAATTTGAATATAATTTGAATAATTGAATATAATAATTTGAATGTCGATCAATAATTTTGATCACGTTTGTTTACATGAAAGGTGAAGAAGAAAGAGTTACAATACAATATACAAATAAAATTCAAAAAGAAGTTCCAGCAAACGTTCCATTTCCTTGCAATTTGACAGGTAATTAAACAAATTATTATTATCATAAAATCGTACTCTCGAATATCATTCACTGGTTATAACAATTTAATTTTCTAAAATCGAATATTTGTAGGTACTAGATCTCCTACTGTTCCTGATTCAATTCATCGTTTGAGACCAGGAGACATAGATGTTATTGCTGCGTTGGGCGATTCTTTGACGAGCGGAATGGGAATTTTTGCAACCAATTTGCTAGAGCTATATATTGAGAATAGGGGTGTGATGGCAATTATAGGGGGTGAAAAAAATTGGCGAAAATATTTGACGATCCCCAATATCCTCAAAGCACGTTCATTATAAATAATAACAATCTAATAATTAAATACATTAAGGGAAAAATCCGAATATTCTTCTGACAAGATATATTTTCTTATGAATAGGAATTTAATCCTAACTTAATGGGCTATTCACTTGGAGATTCTCTAACTACTGATTCAGCTTCGCAATTAGATGTAGCCGAGGTTGGTGCGATGTCCAGAGACATGCCTTTCATGGCGAAATTTCTAGTCAATAGAATAAAAAATGACAAAAGAATAAATATAGAGAAACATTGGAAGGTATGTATTATAAATAAAATTATAGAAGTACACGAGGATGGATAAGAGAGTTGATCATTTAAAGTCTAATAATAATGAAAATTATACAAATATCAGAGATTAATGAAATAAATATTTAAAATTAAAATAAGTTAATATCGTATTTGAATTATATATCATGTTTCTATTTATTTCAGATGATTTTTATTCTCATTGGATTCAACGACATTTGTACGGATTTGTGTGTACTTCGTTCCCCATGGTCCACTTTGGAAAATCATAAAAAAGATCTGCTTAAAACTCTCCGAATATTAAGAGACAATTTACCACGTACTTTTATCGGTCTCATAATTCCTACTCACTTAAGGGAAATTGTTAATACGCACAATGCAACAAACTCGTTTATTTGCTATGCGACGAGAACCATATTTTGTTCATGTTTGTTCTCTTTGCGATACAAAAGTCAAAGAGAGGAATATTTCAAAATAATGGACAGGTTTGTTTAATTTGTTTAATTCTAGAAATTTAAATATTAAACGTTTAAAAAAATTGTTTAGATAATTATACAGAATAATATCTTTAAATTCTTAATTTCTTTTATTTGTATTATTTTATTTTTCACATGATATTATTTCTTAGTTAAACAATTTATGAAAAATAATCTCGTTTGGTACGATGGTATTTTATTTTAGATTATTTTTTTAGATGGCAAGAAATAGACGAAGAAATTTCTAAATATCCGGAATTTCATACAAATGACTTTACCGTAATATCTTTACCAGGTATTAAAAATGTTAAATTACCGTTGAATAATAATGGAGTGCCCGAAGTTCACCGATATTTTTCTACTGATTGCTTTCATATAAGTCAATTAGGTAATGCACAATGTAAGTATAATTTTATATACTATTTCATCCAAAACTTTGGAAGCAATAAGAAATTTATTCAATAATAAAAATATTAATATTAATCATGTATTAAATTTATTAAAAGTTAATGCTTAATTAATATTTACGAAATAAAATATTTTAAAATAATATTTTAAAATAATAAAAAAAACTGCTTCTAAATTTTTGAACGAAAATATAATATTTTATATTGTTGCAATAAAAGACAACGGTTTTTTGTATTTTAAGCGGCAAATACTCTATGGAACAATCTGTTACAACCAGTTGGTAACAAAACAAACGATGAATGGCTTCCACCATTCGAGAAATTTTTATGTCCTACTTCAGAAAGACCATATCTTGCGACATTTGAAAATTCATAGAACAATAATATTTAAATAAAAAATAAATCTGCTATTAATTAGATTACGTTTTATTTAATAATTTATTCATCAAATATTTATTTATTAATAATAAAAACAATTATTCTTTTTCTTTTTCTTTTTCTTAAAATAACCTAACTTTTAAAATGAATTCAACAAAAATTCAAATAAATTAGAAACTAATTTAACTTTGTTATTTTACATTTAAATTAAAATGAACATAAAAATGTTTTATATTACTTTTTAAAAAATTTTATTTCATAGAAAATCGATATTATCAAGGGAAAATCACGATATCTCACGTAAATTCAAACTATAATTTATTTGTTGCACCAAATAATTAAAATTTGTCCATATTATGATAACTGTATCATAAATCGAAATATATCGGTCAGATATAAAAAAAATAGTATTATTAGTATTATTACATCATCATTACCACTATTATATTACTATTACCACTATTACTATTATTATTATATGTTACTAAACAAGCATAATAAATAATTTCTCATTTTTAGAATCAAAAGATGAGAAACCATTTGTTGCAACCCTCTTCGCGACAATTTGTCAAGCCCTCTTCATTTTTTTCCTTCGAGTGCATTGTCCGCTAAAACTCAAATCTAGATTCGAGATTTTCTCGCAAAAAAAAAAAAAAAAATCGCCAAAACCAATTGCATGTGATTTTAATAATTATTGTTCATATATACATACAGAATCTCAGCACAATTCTAAAAATTCCAAAAAATGAGTCTGAGTTTCATCTAAACTTCACTCTCGATTCTTCGAATTTTATTTCCAGAAGAAACAGCAGAAGTCGCAAAAATGCGCTTATCTACCAATTAGTACCAACCTGCTCCTATCTGTTTATGATATATACACAGATATATACACATCAGAAAGTATACTGCCTGTCCTATCTAATTTTACATGATGCATTTAAAAACTGACAAAAAAAAAAATACATTAACATATTTACTCCATGGTTTTCACACGTTACTCCAAAAGTGCAAAAAGCTTGGAGGAACGACTTGGATCATCTCCGATAGCCGAAAGGCATATTAAAGTTTACGTTTATGTTTTCCTAAAATCGATTGACTAGCGATCATTGCGCAAATCATGCTAACAGTTGTATCTTAAATTATCTAAACTAATTATCAACATTCGTGATAGCAAGAATTCATATATTCATATTCATTTTTTAAAAAAATGAAATTATATATGAGATAAATGATATAAAATTTGATATTATTACTTAATTTAATAATAAAAAGAATAATAATAAAAATCTAATATTTGTAAATTGTAATTGAATTAATAATTGTGAATTAAATTTATAATCGAAATGGAATTCCATTTGAAGTTAACTATACATATATATAATATGGAAAAATATTTCTTGTACGATATACAATTATGACCTGTCATTGAGAAATTATTATAAACTTATCAACTATAATTATATGCTTATCGCCTCTCTCTTATTCAAGTAGAACACGTACCTGGACACGTGAGAGAGATTTTGACAATGGGAAGGTTATACAATGTTATACATACCTGAAAATCCTAACCTAAAAAAATCGTTATGGTATTCATATTGAAATCTTTCCCTTCTTTCCATCATTCCAGCAATCAATTAGTAATCTGAATAAAAAAAAATCAAGATTTCCAAATAAATATATGAATATAGAATTAATAAATTATAATATAAAATAATAATCAAGCACAATTCTTATAAATAAATTGTAAAAAAAATACTATAATGAATTAATATTAAAAATAGATAAAAAATTTTAAAAATAATAACATGAAATAATAGAATAATTTAAGAATCAAAAAGGATTTTTAATTATAATAAGAAACACATATTGATTGAATGTTAGCATACAAACAATAAATTATAAGTTATTACGATTTAATTACATATAATATTACATAGCACATACCTTAAGAAAAAATGACGCATTTAAACTTAACGTAATCTTAAAATAAACTTATGATTATCGATAATACAATGACATCTCGCGCCACAATTTCGATTATCGAATCATAAATTAGCAAGAACATCAAATCGAAACATGTCAAACATGACATGCTGCAAACTTCCAATTTCTTGAAAACGTTGATAAGAAATATTTTCAGCCTTGAACATAAGAAGGCGAAAAAAAGATAAAAATATAAATTAATATTAAAATTTAAAAACAAAATATCATATATCATATCATTGATATAATGTAATTTGATGAAATAAATTTATTTACGATAAAATATATATGTTTATATATAATTTCATATTATATTTTATATATGAATAAAAAGACAATAGAAATCTATTTTAAATACGTCTATTTTTGTGAAAAAAAAGAAAATATTTAAAATATCGAAAATCGTTGGTTACAAATTATTGTGGCGCATATAAATTATTATCCTTTCGAAATCATTCCAGCAATTAATTAATAATTTAGATAAATAAAAGTCAAAAAATCGTAAAATAAATATATAAAATTATACTTATTTATTATATATTAAATAAAGCAATAATTGAAATTCTGATTGAAAAGCTAATGTGATACAAGCTACCGGTAACCTCAACAATGAAATAGAAGATAAAAACATAAAGAAATTTAATTAATTTTATTATCACAATGTTTAATTATTTATTAAATAAATGGAATTAAACTATAAATTATCCTATAGGAATAGAAATAGAATTACTTAACTACATAACTCGAACAGATGATGCATTAATTTTTGATTTTCAATTTTAAAAGTAATTTCAAAAGAATCTCACGCATATAGATTCACACATTCACAGAATATTAATTATTAATTGTCTGCAACGACACGATTCTTTATTTACAAAAGTAGCGCGAAAAACTAAAATATTGTATAATATATTTATTATGAAATATGAAATTTAATATAAAAATAGAAGAATAAAGATAAAGTAAAAATTGATCGTTAACGCCATCTCTTGAATGATAAAAATATCTTTTTAAAAATAATTCAAGAATATGGCGCTGATCTTCAATTCTTACTCTTTATTATTATTTTTTAAAAGATATCTTTGACTCAAGAGATGGCGTTAATAATCAATTCTTATTCTATTTCTATCCTTTTTCTATTATTTGCTATTGAATTTTATTTGCGATACTTAGAGAATAGCGCTTCTATATTTTTGTTCTCTGTCTTTTTTCCTCTACTTGATTTTTTATGCTATTTGCTTGTATAAAATTTACGCACTCAAGAAACAGCTTTAATATTTAGTTAGTTGCATTGTTAATCTAAATAACTTTATTTATTATTATTTATTCATTTATTTATTATATATAATAAAAATAATTAAAAATTAACTTGTAATAACATATTTCAAATAATTATTATAATGAAGTATTTGATATATATCATATATTTACAAATATTTATTTAAAAAAAAGAATTAGAATTTAACATGTTAATTTTTAAATATTTTAAAAAAATATTCTTCACTATAAAACTTTAACTCTGTAAAAAAAAAAATGATGATAGTTTGATAACAATTTCAAATTGCTTTTTATTTAAAAAAAGAAAATTAGTATGCTTTTTTTTAAAAAAAAATAAGAAATAGAAGCAATCTTATTATATCTAAAATGTTCTTATCTTAGATCTTTTTTCTATCAGAATTAATATTCAGATTTAAGATTTGTATTTAAATTTTAAGAGTTTCTGAAATTTGTATTATAATTATTCAATGAACCTAATAACCTTCAGTAAATTGGAATTATTTAAGTCTTCAAGTACATGTTTCTATAGGAACAGAATTTGCACATGCGTGGAAAATAGTATCGGAGGGGCAAAGCCCTCCCGTCTAATAAGACCGATAAAAAGTAAGAATGGAAATATTATTTTATAGTTGTCATTGAATATATTTGTGCCAATTTTGATATTTTTTACGTAGTGTCATGTGAATATAAAGGTAGAGTCTTAATGAAATATAAAATGCGACGTTCGAAGTGCTACAAATATCTAATCAAAAATTAATTTATATGACATGTTTTACTTTAAAATATAATATTATAAACAAGTGATAAAAATTCGAATATTATGTGATTTACATAAATACCAACAAGACTGATTATGAAATCAAATATATCGACTGAAAGCTATGCCAATTTATAAAATTATTTCATTATTAAACGAAAAAAAAAATCTTCATTAAATTAACAGTATTATGAATATATTATTATATTTATAACTAGTCTAATTGCTGTTAATTTCGTTTAATTGCTGCTACTTTTATAAGAAAAATTAATAAATATAAATGAATGAAATTAATATTGCAGCATATGATCTATAAATAATGCATACAATTTATAGAATCATCCTATAATTGGATAAAGGAAAGTATTTATATATACTTCATTATGTAAAAGATTAAGAAATTTATAATTTTAGAATAGAATTCTATTAATGAAATATATTATGATAAACAGTGCCAGATTATAATATAATTTTATTTCACTTCTACATATGCCAAAGAATTATTGCCAATTTTTTTATATTATTTCATGTCATAATAATTTTTAAAAAATTAAATTAAATAATGTAAATCTTATCTAATTTATTCATTTAATATCAATCATAAAGAAAAATTATTTAAATAATAAAATAATGGCAATTATAAATAAATATTATTTTATATAATTGAGTTTCAATGTGAATAAAAATTTACACATATGGGTTTCACAAAGATATTAAAACGCATGCTTTATGCAAATTTTGCATCATGCAGTTCTAAAACATTAGGAATACTAGCACCATTAACAATACCACCATTACATATTGCATTTTTGTATTATTTTTGGCAAGAATATTCAAGAGATGTAGATAAACAATATTGTTCTTGTTCATGTTGGGACACAGTATTTAAGGGTAAGTTAATCTTATTTTTATGATATAATTTAAAAAATTTTAAATTATTTTTAATTGGTTTTCAAAAAGAATTAATATATTATTACAGGATCATATGAATCTGGCATTGCTTCTTATAAACATATGTATTTTAATGCTACATCAAATACTTTAAAAATATGGATCACAATTGTAATTGGAGTTATCATTTTCTATGAAGTAGTGAAACATTTAACATGGCTGGCTTTTCATAATCGTCTTAGACTTTCTATGATGGTTCTTTTTTCAACTGCTATATTTTCACATTATTATACTTGGTGGGTTTATATGAATTATTGGAATGATGAGTTCTATTCTCAATGGTACCATCAATTGTTTTTTTCTGTCACTGAGTTGATGTCTACTTTTTTGGTTGTTCACTTGGCAAATAATAAAAATCCAGTAACTCATAGAAAAGCATTTGGTATAGCTGCAATAGCTATTTTACATATTGTAGCGGGTGGTTGGGATCAATTTGTTGCTAATGTTGTCAGAGGAGAAGGGTATGCCCATCAGGTAATATGAGAATATAATACATTACAGATTTAGTATTAATTAGTTTTAAATGATTAGTAATTTTTATATGATAGGTTGTACGTGATCTTGGATTTATGATCCCAGATATTCTCCATGTTGCTATTCCATTATGGGCAGTAAAATGGAAAAATATATATAATCTTCCTGGTTCTACCAAACGAGATCCAAGTATCAAAAGAGATCTAGCTTATATGTTAGGGATGATATGCATAGGATTATGCATTTGTGCCATATTATAACTTAGCTCTTATAATGCCTAAGAATAGTGTCTTAAAAATAAAATAATAATTTAATTTAACTTATTTTCTTATACAAATTTGTGAAAGATATATATCTATAGCTGAATTTTACTAAAAGATATATTCTATGTATCTTTATAATATTTTTTCATGGTGCTAATATTTATGCTAAAAGTAAATTTAGTTAGACAATTTAATTTAATAAGTTAAAAAAATAGGTTTCATTATTATCTTGTCAATTTTATATACTCAAAGAACTCATAATATTAGTAAAAAATTATTTTGTTAGTATTATTTAAAAATACCTGTAGAGTACAAGTTGTTTATTATAAAAAATATATCTTTTAAGTTGTTAATTTTTTTCCCTTTTTAAATAAATTCAAATTTATCTTACAACAAAATGCATATAAGAAAATAACAAAATAGATAAATATAAATAGAAAGATTGCAATTATCATTTATATCTTTTAAATATTAAAATAAACATATTTATAATTACTTTTTTTAAACGAATAATTAATTAATAACATTAATTAAATAATAATTTTTGATATCAAAATATAATGTATACTCAAAAAACGAACTATAGTTGCCTAAATATGAAATTATATATTTTGTTATTAAAGAATTGTTTTTAATATGTTTACAACAATATAAATCAATTTAATAATCAATTAATTAAATCAAAATAAATTCCCATAAATAGTATCGTAAATTTATCGTAAAATTATGTATTTATTTTTTGATATATATCTAATAATTAATTATACATAGTAATTATAGAAATTTAACGTAAAAATAAAATCATTTTTTCATTTTTAAAACATTTATCAATATATTTTTGTGATTATAGTTATTACTACCAAAAAACTGTATAACATGTTATGCGTGTGTATATCTTACATTTATTTAAAATATTGTACATTTGCGAATTGTAAAAAAAAAAAAAAAAATAACTACATATAAATTACACGAACAAGAAACATATCATATATAACGTTCGTAACGTTTCTTAAAAATAAAAGTATAAATATGTTAAAATTCTAAAGAGAAAATTATGAACGACAAGAATATATGAAGTAATTATTAAAGTCTTAAAGAGCAGTGCTCTTGATAATGAACATAAGGCTACAACAAAGTGCCTAAATGCAATGTGAATTATTTTCGTTACTATTGTTGACTCAATATTATATATGTGTGAATTAATTCTACAAATAGAAATAGCAGGATATTAAAAATTTTAACGGCACTAATAATGAAACAATTAATTTAAAAATTGTTTTATTACAAAATACGAAATACTAATAGTATTTATAAATTTATCGATTGTATAGATTGAAATCAAATATTGCAAATATAATATAAATATGTAATAATTTAATTTAATTTATTATATTCTGTTTTGTCATATATGTATTTCTAAAACAAACTAATATTTGAATCTATTCTAGAGCTTTTAATTTTAATATTCTCAATTAGTGATAAAATTATAAAAAAAAACGCAAATAGTGTTATCCTATTAAATATAACTTAATTTAAAATTTTATTTATTTATTTTTTTTTTTTTTAGTATCAATTGAGAGATTTATTAACTTAATTACAAATTTATTATTTTAGACTTTTCTCTCAATTATACAATTTAGAATATACATTGATTTTTTAAAACTTAAAAATAGTTTTTACTAAAAGTACAATAATTTATCAGTATTTACTTTTGGCATATCAAACATTTATGAAGATTGCTAATACAACACTTAACATTGAATGATATTTAGTTGATAATTTATATTATTTGTTTAAATGATCTTCAAGCATTGCTAAGATTCTAATTTATTTTATTTTTAATATATTCTATAAATCAATAGAGAATTTATATATTATATTTGAAAAATGTTATGAAAAATTGTAAAACTTAGTATTTTATTTGATGAAATTATGAATTATAAAACATATGTAAATAAAATAATATAAAAAAATGCTCTGTATTCTTTTTTATCATATTTTCCTTATTTATCATAGATAAATTTATGATATCATTGTTTTAAAAATCTAAATTCTTTGTTCACACTTATATACAAATAGATTATTTATTGTATTTTTATATAATATGAAATTACATATATGTGTGTATATATATATAATCATTAAAAACAATATTATTTTTTTCAATCATAACATAAGATTGCATTCTCTTATATCAATCTTCAATTTTATATTCCAGAATTACAAATATAACCACATACAAATTTTATATATTTTTATCTTTTAATACTTTTAATGTTTTCGAAAAAATAAATTTAGAAATTCCAAAAAATAACAAGTATAATTTTAAGAAAAAATTTTTTTTAATCTTGTATTATAATAAATTATCTTTTTATAATAAAGTAAAGAAACAGTCAAAAATTGGATAAAAACAAGTTTCACAGAACAAAAATTTAAATTTCATATACAAATAGACATACAATATTTTATACAGTAAACTATCGATTGTACTTTGCATTGCACTTTTTCATTGCATATTTTTTTTTTCTTTTTTTTTTTATTTTTTTTTTTTTTTTCTTTTGCGTCGAATGTTGTCGCGCATGATCGATGAAAAGTTGCAATTGTGAGAGCAGCTTTAGCGGCGCGTAGAAAGGCGCAGGCTTCGCGAATCGATCCTCCACCCCCAAAGTATCCAAAGAACAACCGCCGGCCGACGACTCTCTTGTCAACCCAACAACAGTTCAAAAGCTCTGAAAGCAAACATGGCGCTGGATTTCGCAGCCACTTACAAGGTTTTGGTGTTGGGTGACTCGAACGTTGGGAAAACTTGTATCGTGCACCGTTATTGTGACGAACGTTACTACGATACTTACATATCAACGATAGGTGAGACGCATCGTTGAAATCCTCGAATATTGCGTTTCGTATTCGATATATTGACAGTTAAAAATTAATAAGCTGATGGATCGTTGTAAATAATTGTTTACAACGATTTTATAGAATAATCGCTATTGATTAAATCGCATTGATACAATTGACGATAATGTTCGTCGAGAATTGAAATAATTTTAATTAAGAAAAAAAGGATCGTGACGAATTGTGCCATTGATGTTATTTCGATCCTTCAGCTGTAACTTGTTGACAAGCATATATTGTTGTTTTAGATACAATCTTGTTACCGAAAATTACTATTGTGTTCATTGGTTAGATTCACTAAATGTATATCTTTGTTATACGAATGTCTGATGATGTTTTGTTTCATGATATTCTTTTTCCTCAAATTTTATGTTCTATCGAAAACACAATGCAACACTAATTCATGTATATGTATATATATTTGAATGTAAGACAAGAAGTCACAAGTGAAATAATTTTAATTGAAAAAAATTATTACCATATGGTGATGTTTTGAAGAAATATCTGTTTAACGTCATCGATCAGCTGATTGCAGGGAAATTTTCTCTCGATAGAAATCTTACATATAATTTCAATAATATTCCTTATTTGTACAATAGAATTAAATTCATTGAATTGTTAAAATATGTGATATTAAATTTTTAAAGTTTATTCTTTTTATTTTTATTGTTAAAAACGCGAAATCTTATAAATTTTGTTTTTATCATTATGTTATTTCTATTATGCGTAAATAGTTTTATATACGTAATGTTTAATTAATAAACGTTACATATTTATTGAAAAAAAAGTTGTTTTGTGATTTTTAAGAATAATGAATCAACAGGTATCGATTTCAAACAAAAAATAATTAACCTGGATGGAACACCAATTAAGCTTCAAATTTGGTGAGTTTTGTATTTTTATATTTCATTTATTATATAAATATGAAATAGAATTTCGTGTAAATATTTATATTTTTATAATTACAAATATATAAAATATTTTGAAATAATTTAATTTTCTATTAATATAATCGATTATAACTTTTAATTAATTTAGAAAGTATATAAATTTATAGATTTATGATTTTTTTATATTATATTTTCAATTCTTCTTACAAATGAATCTTAAATTCTTACATCAAATTATTTTCAATCTAAACGTTTGCATTTTCATATTCTGTAAATAAGATACAAGTTTCTGTGTTAACTTTATTATAAAATGAAAGTCTATGTATGAGTAATTATTATGAATAATTATTAGCTATGGTATTATATATTAACGTGAAAATATTCTATTTATTGTAACTATAGTTATAACATTTAAATATTAAAAAAATCCATTAATAAGAATAAATAAAATTCTATTATTTTACAAAGTAATTAAATGTTATTATAGTGCAAGTATTTTTATTTAAATATAACTCACAATTTTCCAATATACGTTGTTATCTCTTTAAAATATCTGACATGATGATAAATATAGAGATATCATTGCAATCAATTTTGCAAATCGAAAAAATGGAAAATCCAACAAGTTGTCTTCAATATATATTTCTATCGGTATATTATCTATATATTATCTATATATTATCTACATATATATTTTGTAATATGAATGCATTAATATCTAACTATTTAATATGAATCAATTAAAAATATTTATTTTCAAGGATTACAAGTTCAAACGGTATAATTAATTGGTGACATTGATATAAATATATCAAATACAGTAACTATATTTGATAAAATAATAATAATAATAATAATAATAAATTTACTGCCAAATACAATCATTGCATATATTAACTTGATATATAATTAATTGTACTATTATTAATATATTATCGACTTCTTAAGGGACACTGCTGGTCAAGAGCGATTTAGAGCGCTAACAACAGCTTATTATCGTGGTGCTATGGGTATCCTTCTGATGTACGACGTCACTAGTTTAGAAAGTTTCAATCATTTATCCTACTGGCTACGAAATATTCAAGAAGTAAGAATACGAGATAATATTTCGTTTAATAAATTTATTCTTAAAATAAATTCCATAAAAATAAAGAAATGAAAGCGTAAATTCCCGAATTTCGATTGAACAAAAATTCTTTGTTCTTTTTTTCTTTGCAGAATGCTTCTCCGGATGTCGTGAAAGTAGTGGCGGCAAACAAATGTGACGTTACTACAAATAGGGCTGTTGATGCAGAAAGGGGGCAGAAAATAGCTGAAAGTTTTGACATGCCTTTCTTCGAAGTATCTTGTAAAGAGAACATAAACATTGAAGAAGCTTTTCTCACTTTAGCTAGAAGAATACGAGAACAACGAGGACGCCGGGTATCGTTATCTTTCTTAAATACATACATATATCTCTTATCGTACATGCGAAATATATTCGATTGTAATTTTTAAAACGAATTAACATGTTTTACGTCGTGTGGTTTATCGATGATTCATAAAAAATGATTAGAAAATCTTATCTCGTCGGGTAAATATTAAGAAACATTATTTGTTGTTTAAATGACAAACATTTTTTTTTTATACACGTAGCCACTCTTCAATTCTAATGTTCGAGATATCAAAAAAATATTTTTTAAATTGTATATCGTATTTCGAAGTTTATAAATACTAAAAAAAATGGATAGTAAATCAATTTTTAAAACTGAATTTCTATATTTTTATGTAAAATGATAAAAAAAATTAATGATTAATTTATCAAAATCAATATGATCAAAATAAATGCTTATTGATTATAAAAACAAAATTAAATTAAATTAACTTAAATTAACTTCTTTACTTGATTTTTTGACACTTAAATTGTTAAAATCAATCATGTAATTTTTTATTTCAGGCTAGTTTGTTCGATGCTTCAGAAAGGGAAGGAGCCAACAATATTGTTATGAAACAATCACCGTCTCACGTCTCAGTCTCAGTCTCTGTTCCCCCCGGTGAATCTTGGAGATGCACAAATGCATGTTAGTTTCTATAATTATGAGAATTGAGACGTGCTTCGACTATTAGTAAATACGAAGTATTCATTGCGGACAAGATTTTTCGTGATTGCGCACAAGAAAAAATAAGCAAGGAGAAAAGTGCGTCATTTCTATATGTAAATATGGGGTAAACTCTGGTAAGTTGATGATAATTTTAGGATTTTTCTACAACAATTCCTAATAACCGAATAATAGATTAACAAATATTTATTAAATATATTTAATTTTAAAAAATGTAATATTAAATTATATTCCTGATTTAATCATTTATTATATTATTATTATGTTACATAGATATTATTATTAAGTTATAAATTTATATTTAAGTTTATATTTATTACTATATATTTATATTATTATTAGTTGTTTTCAGAATCACTTGGATATCCTTGGATTTAGATATCATACGTAAAACTAATTTTAATATTTAACATTTCTAGCATAGATAATGAATGTAAATTACATTCAATACATTTTAAATCATTTTTCCTTTTATATCTTTATAATATTTATAATATTTATAGTATGTATAGCTTTTTTTACATGAGCTGTTCCTCAAAACGTTCCTCGATCTATTTTACTTTTCCCTTAAATTTTTTTAGATAATTGGATATTTAAAAAATTGTTTCAAGAAATAAAGAAATTTCATTCAATAATTAATAATTTTGTGATAATTAAATATTTAATTATGAACAAACTCTAACACCAAAACTTATTAATTACCGAAGTGTTATAAGCAGAAATATTAGTAATTTGTGTTTTTTTTCAATAAAATAATTTAAACATCAATAATAAACAAAATTTATATTAATTTAAATTAATATTAAATAATATATTAAGTTAAATTAATTATTTTCATTTTAATTTATTTGAAAATTACATCGAGACTGATTGAAGTGATCGAAAGACATATTTATAGCATACGATAATTAAGGATCACTAATTAAATGCTTCAAATAAATAATAATAAATTAGTTACTATGTATATAAAACGATTTTTAAATTTTAACTTCGTATCAGAGATAAGTGAAAAAATATCGTGAATTAAGCAGAGTTTACCCTATATATGTACAATGCGAATGAATTTGGGAAGTATTATAAATGGCATCTAGGAGAGACAAGGGTAGAAAAAATAAATATTACATGTCTACGATATAACATGACACTCATCACGAATATTCCAAGAAACATTGCAAATATTGTCGTGAATTTTGCACCTTCGTTCTCTAATGATTTTCAATCGACGAATCCTACCACGTTTGCGTGTCAACGTACGATTATTACACGACATTAACAAGTAGAGCAATGCAAATCGTATATACATAACAACAAGCACAATTATATTATATATGCTAAGTATTATTGCTGAAGAAAGAGACTTGTACTTTACATGAACGTATGCTCTGACGTTTTGACAATTTCAATGTGATGTACTAACAAGCTGAAATTTCATTTTTAACATTAATCGAAACAGCTACAAATTAACTTTAATATTATACGATAGATGTCTATTTACAATTGCAATGAAGCAATGAAGTAATTTCGAGTTATACTATTTGCACATACACGATCAACACCTGACGTGATTCACTATTGTAAATCGTCGGGAATAATAACTTGAAAGTGATAAATATTAAAATTACGTATGACTGTTTAGATAAAAAGAAAATAATATTCTGGCGATATTCCATGGGTTATTATCGTTCCTTACGAAAAGAAACGTGAAAAACTTCAAATAAGCTTTGTAATAATTATTAATAATATGAAAATTAAAGAGGCTGAAGCACATTAATAAATTTACGATAGATGTATAACATTCGTAACCAGCGAAATACGGTGCAACTGTACAAGAAACATTTTATAAAATTTTAAACTCGATCGTATTATAAAATATATCATGTTACAATTTGCTTGTTAGCAATAATTTTGCTACACAATTTTTACTCGTAAATTTCATTTAAATTAATCGCTAATCCTTCATGAAATAATCGTTCAATTTCGAAGTTCAAGCATGTTTTTCATGGCAGTGAAAATACATAAATAGCCAGTTAAATTCAATGCGGAAAAATTATTTTACATTAATTTACATAAATATACGCAGCGATCGAATAACACGAGCAGTACAAACATTTAGATAAACTCACTTAACGTTCATATAAGGCCTAAAAAAAATAGATATTGATGTTGATATACAGCATCTTTCTGTTGCTTCGAATATGTAATCTCATTCACATAAGAAGCACTTAAGCGCAATCATAATTGCCATCATAATATTTACGGCACACGTGCAAGAAGATAAACACACTACCATTATTAACGGAGGACCATCGCTTTTCCACTGTCGGAGAAGCATGCGTGATTTCAATTGCATCGAGATCTGTTGATGTACAGATATAATGTAGCCTATATTATATAGTTAGTTTAATTCACTGTAGTGATGAACAATGTTTAATACGATTAATGATTAAGATTAAAATATTTGATTATCGTAATTAAAGGAAATTTGATCCAATCAATATATAATTACTATTATGATTAAATTATTATTAAGCATTTAATTTAAAGCATTTAGCAATTACATAATGCCAATTTAAATAATAATTAATTAATAAAATTCTCTTCATCGTAAAATTATTATTATATATTGAATCTAATATCAAATTTAAAATAAATTTAATTAAGAAGAAGAAATTATTAAATTGACTGAATTGATTTATTTAGAATGTACTATATTTATTAATTATCATAATTGTCGAAATTAATAGCACTTGTTTCTATGATTGATTAAATATTTGCACTATATAATACAAAGTTTATCTGTACGTCAATGAAATCACATGCAAAATCACGCGATATCGATTTTTGATTAATGCGCTTTGATAATCATTATGAAAACACCTGACGGATTTAATTGTAGAGTTAACAATTAAAATAATATATGAAAAGATACCAAAAAGTCAGGTATACCATCGCTTTATTCGAACATGCGAATGCATTTTTGATCGTAGTTGATCGTTTTTGTTCGCATGCAAACAATGATGAGAAGGAATAATGCTGGATAATATTAAATACGATTCGTTTGAGACCAGAATTGTATTATTATGCGATATAGTAAAGATATTCGTATATATAAAAAATAGAATTATATAATATATTTTAGAGTGATGCATTGATTCAATACTAATCACTGACTGCAAGTATCGCACAATACTTCTGTAGTTAAATAGATATATACGGTCATTGCTTGATGTAAGACCAATATATTCCTCCTCTTCGTTTATGCTGACAAGAACGAAATAAAGCCTTCATTATAACCATCAATGATTAAAGGAAGAGAGAATAAAAGAAAGAAATTATGAGAGAAAAGGGATATAGCAAAAGATAGAAAGAGATGAAAATTTAAGGTTTTAAAATTTAATTATAAGTACGTTATTTTATGGATAAATAATCGAAAGAAATAACGCGTCTTAGACTGTCACAAATTCCTATGTTAATGAGAAATTTGTCGTGTATGTCGAAATTAATTTTCCTTATTGCATAAGCGATCAAGAATGTAAAGGAATTCTCATTATATATTATTGTTGAATTCGATCATGGACGAACGAATGATTAAATTAATGGTTTGGCTGTGTTTCATTTGTTCGATCTTTTGTAGAATATTATTTTATTATTTTTAAAGAAATTTGTTTTAATCAATCAAAAATCGTTACCTTTGTTATCCTTAAATTTTACCAATCATAAGATAAAATTTTAATTTTCTTAAAAATTATTTTATTAATCTTTTTTTTTTTTTACTTTTTTACGTTTCAATTTACTAAACTGATGTTATAATATTTTATTTCGACGCAGAATTTTAATTTAATTTCTATTTTAATAAAAAAAAATTCAATTATGTGCCTCTATTTAAAACTAACAAAGAAACAATGCACACACTGAAACAATTTGAAAGATTCATATTTCTAAAGTTACAATGTACATGAATATATTAATATTCATGATGATAAATTGTTCATAATTCTTAAAATTGATGCTATATTTAAATAACTAATAAACTATATAAGAATTGAATTTTTTAAGGTTAACTATGATAGTTTGAAGAAAATCATAAGAAACTATATGTATTCTTTTTTTTAGTAGCTTATAATATCAATACACCTTATAAAAAAATAAAAAAATAAAAAAAGAGAAACTCACACAGTTAGGTAATAAAATATATCTATCTTACAAGATTCCTTTCAAGTTTTTAATTTTTAATGTTTGTCATTTTAATTGATTTTCTTTTCGTTTTGTTCTTATATATTAAAAATGATAAAGAAAAAAGAAATTGTACTTATGTACTTATGTACTTATGTATAAACACAAAATATGATAGATATTTGATTTTTGAAATCACCTTAATTAATAAACTAAAAGTTAACCTGGCTAGTGAAAATTAATACGAAACGAAACGAAAATATCTTATTCGCATCGTAAAATAAATTTATAGATAATAATCTATTCTCAAAAGAAATTATCAGGTAAGTAAATTAACCTATATATATGATATATAAATGCAAAATTAATAAATCTTCTTGCAAATCCTAGACTCAATACAATTTGTAATATAATGTTGCAATTTTATATTTATAATGATATTACGATATTATTATATTGAGCACGTACATTTTTAATGCAGTTCGCATCTATTTAGCAAAATTTCATATTTATGGATTGCATTATTGAAAATGTTAGATTGTTAAATATAAAATGACCGATTATATGTAAGATTATTGAGAATTTATATGAGAATTGATAATATTCATTAAATCGTATGATGTAAAGTCACATAATGACATTTCATTTATATGGTCTTTTATGTTTAATTCATTTTCAATTGTATTTCGTTTATACTGCAAATATTTAATAAACTGCGCAAATTTTACTTATATATTTTTTAATCAATTGATTTAATCAATTTTATTAGTAAGATAGTCAATTATTTACAATTCTCATACGATAGTGATGATAACACAATGTTTATTTGAATCTTATCAAGCTCAAAGTAATGCAAATTATGACGTACATATATAATCATAGGATTCATATAATGATTTTTTTTACATAATATGTTAAAAAATATAATAAAATAATAAATATAATTTAATTATAAAACTAACAGCTTTTTTTATCATTAAACATATATAATATATATTAATGATATATTACATATTATATTAATAATATAAGAATATTCTACACATTTTGCTTGAACAATTTGATGGATAGCTATAAATATAATATATTTTGAGTTTGTAATATCTGTTTAATTCGGCTATAAATAAAATATATATTTTTTATTAATAATAAGAAATTTTCTTAATTATCATTATCAAATATTATATTTAATATTTCGTTATAACATTAATTATTAAAGAATTTAATTAAAATCAGATTTTTATATCAGATATATCAGATAATGTTACTATGAAATATTTTATAAATTGACCTCATTAAGAATTACTCAAAACGTTAGGTATACAGAAAACTTTGTATGCTCTGCGCATATTCTATACGTGAGAGTCTTTATTATAGGAGGTACTCGATAAGTATGAATCAACCGCTTGAAATTAAACAAATAAGTCATAACTAGAAGAACGTTTTTCTTAAAATACATATAAATGTTTGATACTAACTGTGATAAATATCGGTAGGTAACCTACATCTTTCAAAACTATGTATGTCATAATTATCAATGATAATTACATATAAAGTAATAATCATAATTCAATTAACAATATCTTTTGTGAATTATTAACGTGTTCGTATAATCTTGAACATCTCATAAAATAATATTCATTGATGAACTTCACATATATAGTAAAAATGAATCATGAATTGTTTGGCGCGTTCTTTGAGTCAGCGATAGGTTAGCATGCGCACCTTATTGCATCTTGAAGTTCACTTAAGCTTGGAGTCCAAGATGGCCGCGATGACAGATGTATCGAGCTGTTAACCGAATATGGGATACGCCTAAATTTTCAGTTTACAACGTCATATCTCTTAGATATTATAATAAAATGAGTATAATAAGTACGTGTAGTGACATGAAAGGTGGAGGATGCATGAGGAACAAATGACTTTTATAAACGCGCAATTTGTCTTAACTCATACGTATGTTACATTCTGTGTTCAATCTGTTTTTTCGCGAAGAATAATTTGTTCGTTTATAATACGAACTTATTACAAAGAAAACGATTAAAAATTTTATTCTGAACTGTCTACGTAAATAAATTAATCTATCAAATTTTTATTCGAAAAAAGTGACTTTATTTAAAATCTTTGTGTTGTCATTTATTCATCATATACGTGCTCAATTTATATATGATATATAAATTATAATTATTTTAAATGTTTCCAATATAAATTATATATTTTTTACAGATACGAGGTTGTGATATTCATGTGTTAAAAAGTTACTGTTAATATAAAAATATGGAGGCAATTGTAGAATATAATTATGAAGCACAAGAACCTGATGAATTAACTTTGAAAAAGGGAGATATTATTACAGAAATTAAAGTGATGTTAGGTGGTTGGTGGGAAGGTACTTTAAGAGATAAACGTGGCATGTTTCCTGATAACTTTGTCAAAGTATGTAATTTTTTTATGTATTTAATTTTCTTTCAATATTATAATTATGATATCAATATAACACATAAAAAATAAAATTTATTTAAATATTCAATATAAAACAAATATTTAAAGTTTATATATATTAAATAATAGTTACATTCAAATTTAGGTATTAGAACCTATTTCAAGTGGAACAGTTGGAAGCACAGGAAGTGGAATAAGTGAAGGAGCTGCTAATGCCAAATCTGAAGATATTTCCTTAAAAAATGGAGGATCTAGAAGACGATTTTGTAAAGTTCTTTTTAGTTATGAACCTTGTAATAAAGATGAATTAACTTTAGTACCACAAGATTCTATAGAATTTTTGGGTGAAATAGAAGAGGGATGGTGGAGAGGTAGGCTTAAAGGTAGAGTGGGTGTCTTTCCTTCAAATTTTGTATCTCCTCCAGTTTATGAAGAATCTGACAAACACAAAGATCAAGAGAGTAAAAAATTGTGCAAAGTACTTTTTCCTTATGAAGCTGTTAATGTTGATGAATTAACTTTAAATGAAGGAGATATAATAACTCTTCTATCTACAAATGCCTCTGATAAGGTACAATTATTTAAATAGAGTAATATTATTTATACACATTTGTTATGAATTAAATTAAAAAATAAATATAATTATCATAAATGTAAAATTACTTGTAGGGTTGGTGGGTAGGAGAATTAAATGGTCAAGTAGGTTTATTTCCTGATAATTTTGTTGAAGTATTAAATGTTCTACCTGATCACCAAGATCATGAACAAAAACTTAAAGCTCCTATTAAGTCTATTTCAAAACATTCTCATCAGGTAAAGAAGAATGGAAAAACACACATTAAAAAAACTTTGGATGCAAAAGATGTACCTACAGGTATTTGATCTTTTGTTTTAACTATTTAAAATTATGAAAATTTTTGTTATGAAAATCATATGTAAGATGTTTATTTTTTTTTTAACTGGTGAGATTATTTTTACCATAGATATAATTAAAAAAACGATATCAACAGGTGCACCTTCTACAACATCAACTTCTTCAGGAATTGGAGGAAGTGGAGAAAGGAAAAATATAGGTGGATATTCAGCTACATCGAATTTAAAACGGCTTGTAGGTGATGCGGGAACTAATAATGGTAATGGAAATACAAATATAGCTTTGGGTGAAGAGTTAGATGGGGTAGAACGAGGAGAAGGAGCACCGCTTTCGCATTTAACAGCTTCTAGAGCTAAAGCACCCCACCGACGACCACCTTCTTCACAACGTTTAAGACGCCACACTGCCGGACCAACAATTACTACAACACCTGTTAGTGTTTTTGGCACTAGTTTAATATCTAATACATATATTAATCATCATCTAAAATATTTGTATTTCTTAAAATATATTATATATAATATATTATTTATATAATATAGGAAGATAGTTTAGCAAATGGTAATGCAGATACTATGTTAGAACAATTACGAGAAGAAGAACCTGAAGGATTAGCTGTAAAAGCAAGAAGAAGAGCTCCTTGGGTAATTTAATATATTTTATTTCTATATTTATCAATATTATATTTCTATATTTTTATCAATATATTAATTTTCATATAGATTTTATAATAATAATTATAATAATAGATATTATTTCTTTAATTATATAAACTCATAATTTTTTATACTACTTTTATTTCTAGGTAGAAGAATTGAAATTAAATCAATTGGAAAGGAGAAAAATTGTTTCAGTAGATCGAGTTGATAAATCTGAAGAAAAAAAAGAACGTCCTTGTTCACGGTAAAATAATAATCGTTAAAATTATTTTTTTTTTAAATTAATGTAAAAAATATATACAATATAATATGCAATATACAATATAAATAATATTACAATATTAAATAATACAATATGTAACATATAATATAAACAAACCAAACTTGAATATTTTAATAGATTTAGTAAATTTTTTAATTACTATATGTTTTTAATTTTAATCCAGAGTATTAACAACAACGAATGTCGCCGATTGTATTAATAAATTAGAAACAGAAAGCGAAGAAAGTAAACAAAAGGATAAAAGTCAAAATCAGAAATCTGATTCATCTTCACATCTTGAACAAATTTCAACTACTCCTGGAACGTCTCCTACTTATGTTCCATTTGCACTTTATAATCAATTGTTAGAAAGGGTAAGTGTATTAAAAATTGTTTAAAATTATTAACTAAACTAAAAACTATAAAATTATTAATACACTGCACTTCATACTATATGAATATTATATTACTTGCCTAAAGCAATTTATAACAATTATGAATTTGTTATTATGCGATATTATATATATATTATATTAAAATATTATTTATAATATTAAGTTGAACTATATAATTCTATTTTATCTTATTAGAAGTAATCTCCCATTAATAAGGGGGCAATCACTGGTGACTCTCATGACATTCAATATATTAACTAACTAAATTAAACTATTTATTATATGAATATATCAATTTATAATATTTTATATATTTTTTTAAAATATAGTTATTAATTAAATCAAATTATATGAATAGGTTGTTGCCTTAGAAGAGAAACAAGCAATGTTACAACAAACAATGGGACAGATTTTGGAACAATTTGTACCTGTTGCATCTTCATCAATCAACAGCCCAGATTAATCAACTCATAAATTTTGCAGTATGTTTTTTCCATATAAAATGCTGCTATTTTAATTTCATTTTCCATACAAACAGTATGGAAGAATAGTTTATAATTACTGTATAATTCTTATATTTATTCATTTTAGTAGCGGCATTTTTAATTTGTTTCGCTATTGTAGTAACAGTATTTATTTAATTTGACTAAACAAAATATTCCATATATCATTCCTAACTTAAAAAAATTTTTTTTTTACAATAATTTACTTTATTGTATTGTAAGTACTTTATTTAGTACTTTCATTTTATTTTTAGTAGCATTTAAATGTTTTTAAGATATATGTAATATACATTTTTCAAATTGTCCTATAATTATAAAAAATTATTAGTTCATTATTTAATTAAGGTAAACTTACAACATATTTTAGTAATGAATACCTGATATAAACATATATAGAGATTTATTTTAAAGCATTTCTATGTTTTAAAAATTAATATATCGTTCTGATATACATATTTCCTTAAATTACATCTCATAACTATAGAAGTATATTTGTACTTAAATTGCTAAATTACACAAACAAATAGAGACTATGCATTTTATATTTTTATTAAAAAGCTGCCTCGCATTATAACATAATAATAACTATTCTTAAGTTCATTGAATAACTTAAGTGCCAATATATTTAATTTTCTTTGCATAATTTTATAATTCTGTTATAAAAACGTTAACAGTATTGAGTTTCAAGAAATAATACATTAAAAAAGTATTGAATGTACTTATTAAAATGAAATAAGTTTAATATAATAGCTTGGAATGGTGCTACATAATAAATATTTGTGATACTTTATATCACGTATTATAATATGATTAAATGAGGCAGCAAACTATGAATAATAATTTTTATCCTAAATAAAAAAGTGAAAAAATACATTAAAACTCACTTTAAAAAATTACATATTAATAACTTTGTTCCATATAATCACGAAACTGTTGAATATTTCAAATCTTTTTATTTTTTTAAATGAACAAAATTTAACAAAAGTATAGAATGATATTATTAAAGATATATGAAATAAATACAAACGAAACAATATTTAATTTTTTACATCAATATTTGATGAAATATACTTAACTTTTCATCTAAAAAAGAAAAAAATAGCAAGCCAATTATAATCACATTATTTCAGATCATATGTTAGCTATGTGCGAAGAATATGTAAATATCTAATAATATAAATGAATTAAAGAAAACAATAAATTCCTATAGTAATTTGCAATTTAGCTGCTATATATATCAGCTTAAAAATTCTAGTCTGATACAAACAGATTGCAGTGATTATAGGATTGAAGTGCCAGGGCCAATGAAACTAATACTGTCACTATGAATGTCATTGTTAATAAGTATATCTTTCAAAAAGTAATGATTTTTCTTTCCAATTTATTTCAAGTAATTTTTTTCTTTTATTGAAAAGCTTTTAATAAAAGAATTTTCAATACAAACTTTTTCTAAATAAATATATTTAATATTTAGAAAATCTTAAATATTATACATTCAAATTATTATATCAAATTATTACTTAAAAGTATTATGTATTTACATAATTTTAGTTTACAATTCAATTAAAAATTATATCATTACATTTTGAATGATATTTAATGTAATATATAAAGTAGAATATTAGTATTGTATAAAATTTTTACACATTTCAGCTGAATGTAGCTTATTTAAATGAAATATAATTATAATTGAATGGGGTGAAATAATTATGAAATATAAAATATTTTCTTTTTACAAATAAGGAAAAAAATATTAGAAATTGTTAAATTTTGGTAACTATATTTGTTTATTTTGTTTTGTCATTAAATTTATTTGTCATTATTATTATTATTACTATTATTATTATTATTATTATTATTATTATTATTATTATTATTATTATTATTATTATTATTATTACTATTCTTACTATTATTATTATTATTATTATTATTATTACTATTATTATTATTATTATTACTATTATTATTATTATTATTATTATTATTATAGTCAAATGTCATTTAATTGATATTATTTAATTGCATTTATATTTGTTTATAGAATTAATATAATACATTCAGTTATTAAAAAAAAATCTAATTATACCACAAGTACAAGATCCTTAAAAAGTTCATATGTAAGTCAAATATTGCAATATACATATTCATATATAGTATTACAATTATCAGTATGCTACATGTTATTAAAGAATCATGCTTAAAATAGATCTTATTTGAAAGTATCTTTTATGTAGCATCCGTCCCCAAACTTAAACTGAGAGCACAAATTTGTTGCATAATAGAATTCAAAATCTTCTTTTGATGTACACATTTCTTTAATAAATTACATTGATATTTTACATTAATCATGTTTAAAATTTTTTATAAATTTCTTTTTGCAATATCTATACTTGTACATATAGAGATAATGTATATGTTTATATATTATATAGATATAGATATTGTGTTAAATATTTCTGACTTTTTATTATGTTGAATAAATGCAGCAAATGCATACAATGCAAAATAAATAATATTAAATTGGTAGTTTGGTCAAATTTAATCTCAATAATTATATAAGCTACAAATAATTGTCAAAGAAGTATCTTTTTATTCATTACTTTTTACTTCTTACTTCATGTTTTTTATCCTTCTTTATATTTTTATAAACAAAATATATAGAAACATTTGCATTATTTATTATAATTTTATGCATAATCAATTTAATCTAATAACAGTTTAGCATATTGACCGCATTTAAAAAAGGTCCAATAATTGATATCACTTCATCACAAAAGAATATCAGTAATAAATCCTTTTATACTTTTATATATTATATATTAATGCTGAAGCATTAATATAAGATTTTTATGTAATATGTTTACATTTTATGAATCAACATTTCTATTTGCAAATTTAAATTCCATACATATTTGCAAGTTAACAATATATGACAATAATAGTCTTAAGTAAAAGCAAAAAGTTTCCCAATTTCATATATAATATTAATTATAGTTTACTATTTTTACACAGCAATTTTCTTCAAATTTATAATGAAATTAAAATTTTAAAATTTAAACTATAGTTAGACCAAATGTAATGTTCTAATTACTTGAATATCATAATTTTAATAAAATTTGTCTTCCTTTAGAATATTATAAACTATTTACTATTTAATATTATTATTAGTTGAAAAAACAACGACATTCTGAATAAAATATAGTATTAACATACATTTTTATATAAGTGAAATTATATAAATTTTTCTCATATATTTGCATTTCAACTAATTACTTATTCTATTTTGAAAACAAATATTTCTATTTATATTTAAAATTTTTAATTACATAAATAATCTTTGATATAGATTATAAATATATTTATATCAAAGGTTAAAAATACATCATTTATAAAATGCAAGTCAAATGCCTTAAATTAATCATGTGTATATTATATAATTATGTGGTTTTTAGTATTTTTAGTATTAAAAAGAATTAATTTTTTATTTGAAAAATATAAATGGAGGAAATTTAAAATTATTATATAAAAATATAATAATTTTGTATATAAAATTATATATTATTTGCATGTTATTTTATTTTTAAAATTTAAATTAATAATTTGAAAATAATTGGTTTGTATATATGGAAATAAATAAATGAAAATTATTTCACTTTCATTGCTTAGTACATATAAAATTTTGAATTAAAAAAATACATTTTTTTGAAGAATTCAATAATAAAATGTATTTCAAATCTTTATTACTTTATTATTGGAAAATTTTGATATTTAACAGAATAACTTATTATTTGTTTCAAATGTATATTATTTGCATAGAATCAAAAATTAATTTTTTGTTTTTATATCAAATGTTATTAAGCAATGAAATACTAATACGATCAAATTGTTATTAAATTATTACTGAATTACTACTAAAACACAAAATATTGATATAGTTAGTAGCTGGTTATATATTAAGTAATCAATTTAAAAAGCATATAGATAGATGATAAATAATGGAAAGAAGCACAATTTTTAAAAATATAGTTGTGGAATTGTATATAATCAAAAAATGAAAATTGTATTTTTTCTTTTTTATGGACCATAAATTCAAATTAATTCAAATGTAAATAATTTTTTGGATAAATTTTTTTCTGTTAATAATGAAAAAGATACTTGTAATCATATTAAACTTCTGTATATAATTAATATTTGTGTTCTTAATGCATCAACTTATCCTTTTTATTATATGATTTTATATTTCAATAATAAAATAAAAAATAATATTTATTTTTCCTTTATTTATATTAATATTTATATTATAACTATAATATTATAAATAATTTAATAATTGAATAATTTTTATTTATTGTTGTAAAATATTTATTTCAAATATTGCTTAATAATATAAGTAATAAATAGTACATTTGAATTTATAAATTAAAAACATTTAATTTTTTAATTATGTAAATATCGATACATTGGTGAAATTTCGCAGATAAAAGTTAAGATGCTATCACAAGGTACAACTTTCCAAAAAGGTCCAAATTCTAATTTAGATGATACAAGTGTAACACATCCTATCGAATGAGATGGTTGTCCTCTTCCCCATGCTCTATAATTAAAACACGAAAGTGATTCACCTAAAATTGTATAATTTTTTTATTAATTCAACTTCTAAAATTTATGAAGAAAATATTAAATATTATATTATGAATTTAATTTACTAAATATATTATAATCTTTGAATATCTTCAACTAATAAATTAATTAATTAATAAAATATTTTTCTTCAAATAAAAAAAATAAAATAAAAATTAGAATAATTAGATAAATTTAATTTTATAAAATATTATCAATAGAATACCAAATTCGTTTTTCCATATTTTTTCATTGTTATAATTACTGAGTCCAACAAAAGTAGGTGTATCTAATGGAATATATTTTGCGAGTTCATTGGTACGTTCCTCGCTAATTATATGAGCAAGTGATGCATTTATTTTTTGACAAGATATCTGGGCTTGGCTGTAATTCAAATTATTACTTGAAAATACGAATATTCCTATCCTAGGAATGCAAACCAATGTAAAACTAGAACCTAAAAATAATTTCTAAATTTTTATCAAAAATATAGTTTGAATATTTTTATTTTCCATATTGTTTACCAATTGGGATGACACTAGGATACGTGCTATAATATTTATAATTTTTATCTTGCACAAGTGTAGTAAAGTTATAAATCTCAGGACACTGAAGTGCTTGGCATGTTTTTCTCAATGATTTATTTCTATAATACATGTCAATATTGAATTCTATATAAATAAAAATAATTTTCTAATATGCATTTCCATTATTATTCAATTAAGTCTAATATATATATATATATGTTTTAATGATATCTTACCATCATTATTTTCTATGCCGTAATTAAATGCCAAAGCTTTCTTGTTTGAAGCAAACTTTCTACATTCATTCACATTTTTAATTGACGTCCTCGAAAGTATCAACTGATTCGAACGGGCGTTAGATTTCATCAATTTATAATATGGTAATTGTTGTGAATTAATTTCACAACAATTATCGCATATAATTAAATTTAATATTAAACATGCTACTAAGTATATTAAAAAAATTATTTTCTTCATTTTTAAAGTCACAAGAAAATCTTATCCAATTGAATATTTATTCGAATATGTGCGATTTTTCTGTACAATTTGAATTCTTTTCGATAATTGCATGCACAGATATAATTCATTGTCGGATAAAGATAATTAACTTGTATATCAACGCGATATATATACAATAGATACAAACGGAATTCCAATTAAGACAACTGACAAACATTGAAACATAATAATGCAATATGACAATAAATTAAATTAATAATTTTTTAAACTTAATTAAACAAAGTAATCTTTCTTCAAAAATTAATTTATGAAAACCATAAAATATAACGAGTCAAAACAAGAAATATATTTATTTTATTTTTTAATTTTTTTAGATAAATATTTTAAGAAATATGGAAAATATGAAAATCTTTTCAGTAGTTTGAAATTAAATTATAATGATTTTCAATAAATAGATGTATATATTGTTTATAATATATTATTAATAACAGATATTTCAGATTTACAACATAATATACATTATTATTACATTAATCATATATTAGAATTTGTTAGAGTTTGTTAAGATAAATTTTTTATAAATTTATATTAATTAAATCTCTTGATTTAATCATCTTGATTCATCAAGATCATCCGTCGTAGAACTTGACAAAAAGTGATTAATATAATTTTGAGTGATTAGATTTAAATAAAAATCTATATTTATATTTATATTTATAATGATTTAAGATTTATTTAACAAAGCATCAATTACTTTTGAAACTTCATCAAATATTTCATCCGTATTGCCATTAGCATCGATCTAAATAAAATAGTTTTCAATTAATTCATTATTCTATATATTCATCTATATGTAGAATAATGTATAATGTAGAATAAGAAATCATTTATAAATAGAAAATTAACATACAAATACTTACGTTTACAACTTTGTCTTTATAATAATCAATGATTTCTGTATGTCTGTTCATATTAAATAGTATGATTCTGTTTTTGATCGTTTCCTCATTATCGTCAGCTCTTTTTAAGTCTTCTGCACGTCCTAGTAATCTCTTCTCTAATACTTCGTTCGAAGCATCAAAGAAAATAATTAAGTCAACAGGACATACCTAAATTGATTAAACATGTAAAGTTTTATTTTCTCCTTCTTCTTGTATTATCAATTTCCCAGTTTTCGCTTTTTTTATTATGTATCATGTACAAATACATTATGAAATATAAAATATAGATATAGATATATAATTTAAAAGAAGAAAAATAAAAAAAAAAATTTTAATTGCATATGAAATGAATGTAAATTTTATTTCAATATAATATTAATTTGCAATATTCTTTTTAAATTTTAATCAAATTATTTTCAATATGTAAAACTTTAATAATATTTTCAGAAATTGCTTATTGACAAATATAATTTTATAATTATTATGTTAATGCTTACGTTCTTTTCAAAAAGAAGACCTTGACCTAATTCACGGGGATATCCGTCAATAAGAAATCCAATTTCTGTCAATTTTTCTTCTTTAACTTTTTGCATTCGTTCCTTTATTAGATCCAGTACAATATCCTAATAAAAAATAAGATTATTCGTTTATTGTGAAAAATATTTTAATAGAAAAAATATATGTATAATAAATATTTATTAATGCATATACATAACTATATTATAATTACACCATTAATGAAATGATATATATAAATTTTGAAAAATTCAAAATATTAATTTAAAAAGTTAATAATTTAATTTGTAAAATAAAATAATAGAAATAATTTTTAAAATTTATTTTCATATTTTCTAAAAATAGCTTATATCGAAATATTTATGTTCTTGATATCATAAAAGATATTCATTTAGATTTCATTTATTCATTAATTAATCGTTTATTTTTTCCAATATTGGAAAACATTTTAAATATTAAAAAGATTAAAGTTTTTTTTAATTTTTGCATATATATATTGTTTTATACAAATTTCTAAGCAAAATACGAAAGAATCATTTATAAAATATATTAAAAATCTGACTATATACAAATAAAAAATTACACACGAATAAAATTATATCCTCATATAAATGAAACAAGACATTAAGCTTGACAACATACATCAACGTCATTGAAATCAATGAAATGTGCTTCTATATAATTATATATGCATTAATATTTTATGTAAAACATAGATATATATAAAAAATATCTGCATAAATTTTTTCTTTTTCTTTTTTCTTGCATAAATTATTTTTACTTTTAATTACGAAGCATAATTTACCGTTGAGACAAAAAGACCTTTAGACATTGTTTCCTGTAAAAAAGTATCTCGAGGACTACCACGGGCAACTTCTTCCCGTAATAGATCACCACTGCTTATATGATAAAATCCATATTTTTCAATAATTCGTTTGCACTGTGTTCCTTTTCCACATCCTGGTCCACCAATTATCCAAATAATCTTCATTCTTTCGAAATTGGTTAATAGCACCAGTGCAACAAATAAATACTCTTATTCAAAATATGATTTACAAATGTTTTTTATTGATGTTTGCTTCTCGCCCTAATAAGAGTGCACTTTTTGTGCATTAATTTAACTCAAAAATTTTTATGACAATTTGGTTGGTTAATTTTTAAATGATTGATGCGTGAATGTTCCATGAAATATATTAATGTAAGTAAACACGCGAATAGGATGTTAATACTTTTGATTGTTTCATAGTTTCGTAATTTATTTATAACATAAATAGGATGAACTTGAATGTTTTAAATTTGAAATAAAAAATATTCGATCAAAACTTATTTTTAAAAATTAATTCAACATGATTATTTTTACCAATCAATAATAAATATCATTCCATCACGTAATTTGCAAATTATCTGTATTCCTTAAATCTTATTTTATTTGCTTAGTCTATATTGTCATTGCATTATATTTATTTATAGATTATTTATAGATATTATTAATTTCTTCTGAGATCAAAGTGTAAAATATCAATTTGCCTTTTCTTTTTATAAAAGAAGAAAAATTTTTTTTACAAGGAATAAAGAAAAATTATTTATGAATATATATATATGTATATATATATATATATATCTATTATGAAATAAAATGAATTGAACAAGTTTATTAGCATGATATAGATGTAAATAATTTAAGCTACAAAATAAAAATTTGTTAAATTTGTTTTTTAATATAAAATATTATTATAAAAAAATTATTATGAGATAAATAATACAATAAATATTAAAATGTATGAATTATTCCAAAAGTGGAGATTCAAATTACATATATTTTCATATATCTCATTCACAATATATAGTATTATGAAATATTTGAATTATGAAAAATTATGAATATTTATTTAATTTTTCCATATTTATAATATAATAATTATGTATTATAATTTAATCTTTCAAAATTGATTATATATTATAATTGTAAAAACATTAAAAATGAGAAAAATATATCTCATTATTTAGGAAAATTGTTAACAAAAACTTGGGCACTACTTATTGTTATTAATTTTATATATTCAGTCTTAAGAAATAATAATTGATAATTAATGAGTGATGTTTGCAAAATATAATAAAAGAACTTGTTAAATAATCAATATCATATACAGTTTAGATAATAAACAAAATTTTTACAACATTTAGCATTTTAAAATCATTCGTAAATATATAAGTTATAAATATTAAAAAAAAATTAATAAATACTTTTCTACTTGAAAGTCACCATAAATCATTTGATTGAAAACACATAATCAAATTATATTTAGCTTCTTTTATGAAATATAAATATAAAATATCATTACTTAACAATATAAAATTTGTTATATTTTTCAATAAGTTTATTGTTAATATATATATATATATATTAAATATTAAAAAAAAATAATAAAAAAATATTGAATAATCATATGAAAATGAATCAAATAATTTTAAAAAGATAAATGAGAAGATATGAAGATATGTGAAATTATATTAAAGAATGTAATGCAAGATTAAAAAATATATATATATATATATATGTATGTATATTCTTTTACCTCGACAATAAAATTATCTTGATCTAAAACATATAAAACTATATATTCTTACTGAAATATATTAAAAATTAAAAATATAATAGAAAACAAGATATACACCTTTCAGAAGTATTAATTATTGAGAGAAATTTTAGAAACTTGAATACCTCGTTTGAAAGCTAGCTCTAGTACTACTAGAATAATTTTGAGACTTAAGCTATTCACCAGAATAGATAATTGTATACTATTGTATATGTATATATAAATAAGCGTATATAATCGAAAAATAAAACAGACAATTTCAATGTTTAAAAATAAATGTATGGTAAATGATAACCTTGGTTCTATTATAATAAATATAGAAAAGTCGCAAATTATATCACTCTCTTATGATGTTAACTAACATTTATTTTTGACAGATAAATAGAATCTTTTTATTTAATTAACGCCATATTATAAAAATTTTATATTAAATAACTAATATTAATCTTTTTTATTAGATAGAGACTATATGTTATTAACAATTGTTAATAAATTTTAAAATGAAATACAAAATATGAAAACTTTATAATAAGTATCACAAATATTTATTACAATTAAATATTTATTGTAGAAAAATTTACATCTAATAATTAAAAAATAGCTAAAAATATTTTCAAATTTTACTAAATATTAAAATATTTTATACATATTCTAAAAAAATAATCTAATAGAAAATTCAAAATTAATAAAAATTAAATATCAAATGATTATTTAATTTCTTTATATTATTATATTTTTTTATTAATTTAGAAAATATTTAATTTAATATTGAATTATAATTATCTATTTTAAAAATTAAAATTTAAATTATTTCAAATAATATACTACAAGTTATCTTACATAATATATTATATTAACAAATTTAAAACTCAAATTTTTATTGACCAATTATTTTTGATGGATTTACTTCCGTTAAGTGTGAACGATACTTAATGCTTGTATCCTAGCAGAATCATCTCGAATACTATTTACAGGTTACTCAAGTACTTTGCTCAAGTATAGTGAGCGAACATTTAAAAAAACTGAAAAATTGTAATACAAAATATAAAAATGGTAAGTTATAAATTAAATATTTTATTTCAAAGAATATAAAACTTTTATAAAAATATAAAACTTTTACTCAAAAATATGAATTTATATTAGCGATTTTGTTATAAGAGAAATTTATAAAATTAATTTAATTTATATAAGTAAAGTATGTAATTTTTTTCAGTACTAATGAAAAATTATATATAGATATATCATTGATCTTAAAACAATAATAAATTAAAATATATATACGAAAATGAAAATCGTATATAGTTTGAATTAATCTAACCTTATATGGCGATTAATTTCGGCTTAGTTCCACATTGTATGTGGAAATTTTAAATTTTTAAATTAAATATTGATTTATAGAATATTAATTGTGTATTTTATATAATAACAAAAGAAAAAAATTAATTCTTAATTCACTTGTCTTGAAATTTGACAGACTTCATATCTATTGCCATAATATTATAAAACCACATGTGCATTTAAATATAAAATAATAAAAATGGGAAGATATATGAGAGTATATTATCATTATTATTATTATAATAATTATCAATATTATTAATAATGAATATATAATTTACTTATATATATACATATATATATATATTTTAGCAACCGCAAATAATTTTACTTAAAGAAGGCACAGATGCTGCACAAGGAAAACAACAATTAATATCAAATATAAATGCTTGTCAAGTAGTAGTAGATGCTGTAAGAACTACATTAGGTCCTCGTGGAATGGACAAACTTATTGTTGATCAAAATGGTAAAGCAACTATCTCCAATGATGGTGCCACCATTTTGAGGCTTCTAGAAATTGTTCATCCTGCAGCTAAAACTTTAGTAGATATTGCAAAGTCTCAAGATGCAGAGGTAAATAATATCTCATAAATAATATAAATTCTGTAAAAAATAAAAATAGTAATGTGAAAATATAACATTACTAACTAATTTACAGAAAATAATACATTAAGAACTTAGACTGATAACATTTTAAAGATATATAGTTATCTCAATAATGTTCAAACATATTAAATTATATTCATCTTACAAATATTTTGCATATACTTTAATTATCTTTTACATTATAGGTTGGTGATGGTACTACAAGCGTAGTTTTATTAGCAGGAGAATTTTTAAAGCAAATGAAACCATTTATTGAAGAAGGAGTCCATCCACGCATTATGATTAAAGCTCTTCGTTTAGCACTTCAAGTAGCAATTGATAAAATAAATGCAGTGAGTGTAAAAATAGATAAATCTGATCAAACAAAACTAGTAGAACTTCTAGAAGAATGTGCAGCTACATCTATGAGTTCAAAATTAATTCATCAGCAAAAAGAGCTTTTCAGTCGTATGGTTGTAAAAGCTATTATGATGCTTGATGAAATGTTACCTCTTAATATGATTGGTATTAAAAAGGTATTGACATTTAACGTTATTTAAAAATTAATGTATAAATATTATAAAAGATGCTATTTAAATTTATTCATCATTATATACATTATGTAGGTTTCTGGTGGAGCATTAGAAGATTCAGAATTGGTTAAAGGAGTAGCTTTTAAGAAAACATTTTCTTATGCAGGATTTGAAATGCAACCCAAAAAATATCAAGATTGTAAAATTGCTTTATTAAATATAGAATTAGAGCTTAAAGCAGAAAGAGATAACGCTGAAATACGCGTAGATAATGTTACGGAATATCAAAAAATAGTTGATGCTGAATGGCAAATTTTATATGATAAACTTGACAAAATCCATAAAAGTGGAGCACAAGTTGTATTGTCGAAATTACCAATTGGTGATGTCGCTACACAATATTTCGCAGATCGAGATATGTTTTGTGCAGGTAGAGTTCCTGAGGAAGATTTAAAAAGAACAATGAAAGCATGTGGTGGAAGTATTCTGACAACTGTACATGATATTAAAGATTCAGATCTTGGTAGATGTGAAACATTTGAGGAAAGGCAAATTGGAGGAGAAAGGTATTTTAAATTCAATAAATTATTTTATCAATAATTTTATATAATAATTTTATATCAAAATAATCATTTTTAGATTTAACTTCTTCTATGAAGGATCACGAGCTAAAACATGTACATTTATATTGCGTGGAGGAGCGGAACAATTTTTAGAAGAAACTGAAAGATCTTTGCATGATGCTATAATGGTTGTAAGACGATTATTTAAAACAAATGCCTATGTAGCTGGTGGTGGAGCTATTGAAATGGAATTGTCAAAAACATTGCGAGATTATTCTCGTGTGATAGCAGGAAAAGAACAACTTTTAATTGGAGCAATAGCTCGTGCACTTGAAGTTATACCAAGGTACACATTTTTGCTTGTAATTTTTATTTATTAATATTAATTATAATATTAATTATGAATTATCATTAAAAATTTAAAAATAATAAAAATTCAGACAAAATAATAATAATTTCAGACAATTATGTGATAATGCTGGTTTTGATGCAACAAATATTTTAAATAAATTGCGACAAAAACAACATAAAGGCATGCATACTTATGGTGTTGATATCAATACTGAAGATATTGGTGATAATATGTTAGCTTATGTATGGGAACCTGCTGTTGTAAAAATTAATGCTCTAACAGCAGCAACTGAAGCAGCATGTTTAATTTTATCTGTTGACGAAACTATAAAAAATCCTAGAAGTAGTCAAGATAATGGACCACAAGCTCCAATGAATCGTGGCATGGGAAGACCAATGTAATAACAAACTGCGTTATTCTCTTCAAAAATATATATTAACATATTGCAACAATCCGTTTATATATTATGAATTATTCAACACAATTTTTACATATTTTTTTTCTACATTGTAATATATGATAAAATAGATTTCAAAAACTTTTTCAAAACAGTTCAATATTTTATCATAAAAATTACAATCAGAGTAGCATTTAATATTAAGTCTATTATATTTCATGTGTATTAATTAAAACATTGTCCAATTTTGCATTTATAAAATTGCAATTATTAATTTTTTTTTACAATTGTGAAATTTAACATAAAAAAAAAATTACTTGTATGCTTAAAAAAAGATTAAAATAACTTTTAGCTTTCACTATATTTGTTAATCTCATTAATATAAATAATAATAGTATTTATTATTAAATTGCAAAGTTCATAAATTTTTATTTATTTATTTTTCATTATTTTTAACTTAATATTTTAATTTTTTCATATCCTTATAATAAAATTTTAATTTCCTATCTATAATTTTCATAAATTTTATGAATATATAGAATGAATAAAAAGATATTTGAAATTCCTTATGAATTGTAGACAAGATAAAAATTACGAAATCAACACCATTTTCAAAATTAAAGCAAATAAAACTCAATACAGGCAGCAAATAATAAAAGAAGGATAGATATAGGATAAGAATTAGTCATCAGCGCCATCTCTTGAATATTTTTAGAAAAATATTTGATATTTAATAATTTGATATCTGATATTTAATAATAATTCGATATTTAAGAAATAGCGTTAATGATCAGTTCTTATCTCTATCCTTCTATTTTCTTATACATTGAATTTTATTTGCGATTCTCTAACGATAAAAATTGCTGATTTCACAATTTTTCATTCTATCTCTGTTCTTGATTTACTATTTGTTCTTATATATATTTGTTTTATAAAATTCATGCATTCAAAAGAGATTGCCGATTTCTGATTAACTTTATTGTCTTTCTTGTTTAAGCTATTAATTAAAAATCTTAACAAATTCGATTTGATTATTATATATTATATAAGGTTATATATTATAAATATATATATCTATTTATCTGTTTTCGAATTTTTATTTGATCTATATATATTTCTATATATACTTTATATATAAATTAATTTTTCTATATCGCAAATATATATATATATATATATAAAATTTCTAACATTGATGTTAAAAAATAATCGATATAACATATAACATGTGATTCTAAAAACATTTTTAGTTATAAAATTGTTAATCTTTCGATCAAATTCAAATTGTTTCAATAATTGGAGTTCCTTCGATAATTGTAGACAACTTCATTTGTATAACAAGTTTCACAGGTTAATTTTATCTATGTTCAAAAGAAATAGAACGAATTACTGATTATTAGTAAATAATTTGTGATGTGATCTCTCATTTAAAAAATACATATTTTATTAAATTCATTATAAAATATGGATAACAAGTTATACAATTACAGAAACAAATTACTTAAAAAAAATATATATTGATTTAAAAATATCTTCAATTTAAAAAAAAATTTAATATTAAATAATTATTATAAAAAATCGATAAATATGAAAACCGAAACTTCTTGGAAACGTCGATTTTTACGAAAAAGATTGAAATATACATTAATTTGTGTTTTCATAGCTGCTATTATATTCGTTGTACATCAATTATTTTATTTCAAAGAACTTAATCAAGCGATTGTAGGAAAATTAATAAGTGGATCTGTACGAACATCTAATTATATTATTACTGGTAAAATAAATTCAAAGTGGAATGAACCATTGCATTCAAAATTACTTCGTGATAAACACGGTCGAACTGTATCTTTACGTGGTACACGTGATCAAGATATTTCAAAATATTTACCAAATGTGCGAGGAAAATTTGTTTGTGTCGTATCAAAAGATGAAATAGATTTTATTAAAATTAATGATAATTATTGTGATTGTCCTATGGATGGTAGTGATGAACCTGGTACCAATGCATGTAACAATGGTATCTTTAATTGTGAACTTTCATCATCACAATCTATAGGTATTCAATAATTTATATATGTTTTATTATATGTTTATTTTTCTTTTAATAATTCTATGAACATCTTTAATAAATCCTAGTAAAAATACCATCTTATAAAGTTAATGATGGATATTGTGATTGTTGCGATGGATCTGATGAATGGGCTGAAATTAAAATATCACATTTAAATAATGGTAAATATATTTATTAAAAAATTACACATATATTACTATAAAATATTATTTAAATAATTTATATTATATTACATATTAATTATTAATTATCAATAATATATATATATATAAATTACATTAAATATTATGTTTTTCTATTTAGCAACTATTTGTTTCAGAATCTGGAAGTATAACTTATTACCGTACTAAATGTCAAAATAGATGTTAATAAAAAAACATATACAAACATATGTTTAAAACATCTATAGAAAATTCTTATTTTATATAGATCTTTTAATTTAAATTATCTTTTTTCTAATCTTCTTAATTTTTTTAATCTAAATTAATATTTCTATATCTATTCTATTATATATGCATAAGTGAATAGATTAAGTTTTATAATGTTAACATTTAACTTTGTTAAATGTGAAATGTACTATTTGTATTATATGATTATAGAATTGTTATTTAAATTATCATAAAAATATTTAAAAATTCATTAAAAATTGATTAAATAATATAATAAAAAATATATTGTGAAACATTTTTTATGCATAACTATTATAAATATTAGAAATTTTAACATAATATATAATACTGTATAATGTGATATGAAACATACAGTTAAACCTCTATTATTGATTAATTTATATAATATATATTATACATATATATTAAATTAAAAAGTTATATATTTATATTAAAGTAAATATAAATAAAATTTCTTGCAATTATAGATTTTCTTATTCCTTTTTATTAAAAATTGTAAAATTATATATAAAGATTAATATTTTATAATTAATTTAAATGATAGAGGTTCTACTGTAAAAAAACATTTGTAATTAATCTGATACTATTTTCTCAAAAGTTTGAGAAATTTATATATATTTTCATATTATTAATTAATTATTGAATATTAATTATTGAATAAAATATTTTCATCAAAAATTATAAATAAGGTACATATCAAATTATTGTGCATAACTTCCAATAGCTTTAAGAATATTAAAATGATGTTGTAAACTTCTTGTTTTATCTGCAAAATGTAAAGTTCGTTTTATAGGAATTTTCATACTTTGTAAAATATCACAAAAACGACTTTCTTCTTTACCAATCCATGGACGATGAGAATCTTTAATTTGATATGGTGTAACATGAACATGAATGTCTATTCCTAAAATGATATATAAATTTTTTAAATCTAAAATTAATAAAGAATTCTCTAAAAAAAATTTCAAACTTGATGAAGTATATTACTTAATTTTGCAAGAGATTCTAATATAGACTTATCTACAATCCATGTATCCTTAGAACCTGCATGCCCACCATCTAACCACCATATACTTCTAATAAGATTTATGAAATTATTAATATTCATATCAGGTTCTGATTTATTTTGGTAATAGTGAAATTCATATAATAATTGATTTAAAACAACACAGCCTTTACTAAAACCCATTAATGTTATGTTTAATTTTTCAATATTAAAATGAGTAAATTCCTAAAAAAGAAAAAAAAACAAGTATATTTGTTTTAATTCAATTATAATTTATAAGTTTTATATATATGAAGTAATTAAACATATATACCTTCTTTGCATTACACATTTTAATATGATTTAGAGAAGATTTAATTAATTCTTGCAAGTGTTCTAAAGCATTATATATTGGAAGAAATGATGGCACACCATATTCATTTGATAGTACAAAATTATTAAAAGAGCTTATTGTTCCATATATTCTAAAATAATATTGAAGTTATTAATATTAAATTAATATAAAAAATAATTTATTATGTCACCTAGATGGTCGAATTAATAGCACATGTTTTTTAGGAAAGTTTATATTAAGTATTTTAGCAGTATTTTGTAAACTCCATTCTATATATTTTTTGCTAGCTGTATGTTCCATATTTTCTTGAATATCCTATAATCAAAATATGCTTACACATTGTACTTTTATTTAATAAAGTGATAATAATAAACATTATGTACCTGAATATCACCTCCAAAATATACAAGAATATCTTGACTTGGTGATAACATTGAATATGAATAAATTATATCATTATAACGACCGATAATACCAGGAACATTCTTCCAAATCCAAATTTTATTAGATGTCATAATTTTTAAATATTTTTTATAAGGTTATAATAAAAATGAATATAATAAATTTTATTATTATGTTCATCACATTTACTCAATAAAATATTTCATTTCAATAATGGTGAATATTGTAAATATTTACAAAATTATTGTTCAATTTTCTTATAATTATACATACAACAACGTTTTATGCTAAGATGATGGAATTGAATGACGGTTAAATTGATGCAATATTCTATTGATATTTTAATAAAATAAATTTATTTTTTAATAATTTAGTTTTTTAATATATTTACTTATATTAAACAAATTTTTTATCTATGTAAAATAAAAAATATAATCAAAATTTATTTAAAAAATTTATAATATATATATATTATATTCTATATATATTCTATATAGATAAATTTTATAAGATTAAAACACGTGGTTATATTATATTAGTAAATCAACATACAATAGAATTTTTATATAAAAAAATTTATTATTATTTTATATTTATTTTATATTTATTATAATTTTTTATAAATTATGTTTGATTTTAAATCTATTTTGAATCTAACTTTTATCGTGAATAGAGTCCAACAACTATTACGTAAGATATAACAAAAATAGTGAACTTCTAATCCAACTTTCGTTTAATTTTTTTACAATTTTATTAAATTTGAAAATACTTAAATAATAAAAATTATATAATTTTATATTATTGTATTACATAACCCAACTTTATACATATTTCTTTCAGTTTTAAAAAAACATAAATCAAAATTAATCATGCAATGCGGTTCAAACTTGAATACAACAATGTGGGATCCTGTTCAAATATTTACTCATCATTCACATTATAAGTATGCTGTTGTTATATTGAACAGTCCACTTTATTGGAAAGATGACATTTTACTTCAAATTTGGAAGAACGGTATGTCTTTATATTTAAAAATAAAAAAATAAAAAAATAAAAAATATAAAGATTACATATATATGACAATATTTTTTGGATATAAATTTTAATCAAAAATATACATATTATTCAGCTCAAATTAATGTTACTGTTGATGGTGGGACGTACAAATGGTTATGTTACTTAAAAGAACAAGGTATTGATTTATTAAATGAAAATCATAATGAATATGTGCCAAATTTAATTACTGGTGACATGGACAGTTGTTCTCCTATAATTCTTGAAAAACTGAAGAATATGGGTTCAATAATTATTGAAACACCTGATCAAGATCATACAGATTATGCAAAAGCTTTGTTCCAATTGGGACAATATGTAAAGATGAAAAATATAAAAGTAATAATGAATGTTTCACAAAAATTAAAATCAAATGGATTATATTTAATAATGAGAAAGCTACTTTTTACAGCTAAATAGAATATACGTGTTCACAGACTTCTCAGGAAGATTTGATCATATCATGGGAAATATTAATACACTTTATAAAAGTGATACACTTATTGAACATGTACAAGTAATTGTTTCTTTAATTTAATTGTAATTTATTTTAAAATATTTTATTTTAATTATGAAATTTTATATTATTAATCAGGTGATTCAAATTGCAAGTGATTCAATGACATGGATTTTAAGACCAGGATTTCATAGCATAATTATTCCTAAAATTTTAATACAAAATAATAGTTGGTGTGGACTTTTACCAGTTGGTGCACCCGTGAACTGTATAATAACAACTGGTTTAAAATGGAATTTGAGTATGTATTGATCAATATAGTGAAAGTGAAATGATTAAAAAATCAATTAAGTATTAATTAAGATAATATAATATATTAAATAATTCATTAATAAAGAAAAAGATATTTTTCATTTCTTAGATAATGCAACTTTACAATTTGGTGATTTGGTAAGTACATCAAATACATATGATAATTGCTCTGAAGTAACTGTCAATACAGATTCACCAGTAATATGGACTATGGGTATTGAACCACTACAAAAAAGCACACATGATTATGATATATCATCAAGTACATTTTGATGATATTTTTATTTAGTTATTGATTTTCAACATTTACAATATTTTAAGTTTTTGTATAATAGAAAAGAAAATATTTTGATAAATTGTATTAAAAAAATATATATATATATATCCTATAGGATTAATATTAATTCTGTTATATTGTGGATATATATTTGTCATTTGAAGTATATTTTATTATATCTATAACTTATTTAAAATGCAGAATATTAAACAATTTTTTATTAATTTAAATTATAGAAATATAAAAGAAAATATTTACATATTTACATTAATAATATGTTACATTACATATTTAATAATATTTAATATAATTTATGTTTATGAGTTTGTAAGATATATGAGGTTATTTTTTTATTATATAATTTTAAAGATTTTATTCCTAATAATTTTATTCCTAATAATCTTTTAAAATAAATTATAAAAGAAAAATTGCATAACAAATGCATATTAGAATTGTATAACAAAATATAATAACAAAAGTACTACATCATTGTTTTTATAAGAATGTAATAATTTATGTAATACTTATGATACCTAGTCCAGTTTTCTTTTCTACTTATACAGTATTCAGGTTCCTAATTTTATTTTGATATTCTTAAATTATAAAAAAATTTACAAAAATAAACATGACAAAATTAAAAGATGATAATTATTAATGTAATTAAATTAATATTATATAATTTAGTATCATTTAATATATAATAAATCATATTTTAATCGATATTATACATTTTAATAAATTTAACTATATATTTTAATCTATGATAGTTAAAATTGTATTAAGTATATTTTTTGTATGAAAGCAATAGTATATATATATAAAATTATTAGTTAATGTAAAAAAAAAAAAATTATAGATTATAATAATTGTATTCTTTCAAAAGTTTTATTTGAAATATGAATTTTGATGATACATATGACATAATCATATTTAAAACATTAAATAATTGATAATCATTTATCACAAAATAATTTCTATACAAGTGTCATAAAATTTCTGTATAAAAACTAATTTTATTAATAATAATTAAAACCAGTATTATATACATTCCTTTAAATTTCACACTTAAAATTATTAGTAAAAATAAATTGTGTTTTTAATTTGAAAAAGAAATAAAAATAATATAAAAGTGCATAAGAATCTAACTGAAACTAAATATATTTCAAAGTTTTTTCATTCACTTCAGTTTGTTTTATTTTATATTTTCTGTAAATTTTAATTTTTTCGAATTTTTTTGAAAAATAAATATAATCTCTATAATAATTAAATATTTGATTATGATAGATTAGATATAAGATTAAAAATAATCCTAAATGCCAATTTGAGTGTTACTTATATTAAGTCAAAAATATTGTTATTATTTAAATAATTTAAAGAGAATTTGCACAAATAATAATTGTAATAGTAATAATTATTTTATGTAAAAATCAAAATTCTGAAATTAATATTACAAAAATGATTATATTAATATATTGTATATAAAAATTGTATAAAATTAAAAATATTTGTGTATATGTACAGATATATATACAAACATTATATATATATATACATGTACAAACAAACAATTATCTTATTAATTATCTTAATAAACAATTATTTTCTTGTTTTTAATTTAAAGATTAAAAATTATATCATTGTTCATAATAAAATGTAACTAAGTAAGTGTTGAATTTAAAATATGTATGTATTTATGTTTCTTTATATATATTTTTCATAACTGATATATTAATTAGTATAGTTTTGATAATTAAAAAATGTTAAGTCAATATATGAATCTCAATCTAATTATTTATGTATAAATATATATTTTTTTTAAATTCTTATATTATAAATAATAATAATAAAGATAATAAAAATAAATTTCTAGTATATATAATTACCTTATTACTATATATTGAATAATTTAAAAAAAATATATTAGTAAATACTGCATTTATATATTGAGATATGTTATTCTGTAAAAATTAATATGTTCTTCTTTTGTAATTCTGTAAAATGTATAAGAATATCTATATTTTTATTTAAATTGTATTTATTTTTTTACATATTCTATTACAATACTACGAATTACATATTTTAATGAAATGATTTATTTAAATAAATCTTATATTAATATAAGTTTTTAATAATTAATAGTAATAAATTTAGTAATAAATTTTTTTTATTATTCATATTAATTTTAATTTTGTTTATTTTATAATAAAAATTAATTAATTTTTAATTAAATTTAGAAAAAAATTATAAAAATTTACAAATATATATTTAATAATATCGTACAAATATATATATATGCAATAAAAAAAAACAGAATTTCTATGAATCAAATTATTTACATATATAAATATAATAAAAGATTATATAAAACTAATAATTCATTATAAAAAATTCATAATTAATATTATTTTAAAAAATTAAATTATTTTTATTAATGATAATTCTAAATAATTAAAAATATTTAATTAATTGACATATTATTATATTTCAAATATGGTAATGTTTCAAATTCGATATGAAATTCGATCCATTGCTTTTTATTTCAAAATACTAAATTCGATAATCACAACCAATTATATATTTCAAATCTTATTAGCAATGTGTATCTATTAATATTATTATTTTTGTTCAATTTATAAAAAATCCTACATAAAGTCCTAATGTATGATAAAATTACATTATAAAGTAATAATAATAATAATAATAAGTAATAATAAATTTTTAATACAAATAAAATATTTATATATGATATATATATATATTTGCATATATAATTTAATTTATATTGTATGATCATAAACTTATGATACGCACGTGCAGATGCGATTAGCTGCAGCGGGGGTAGTAAACCACTAAAATACGTACTTACGCATATATACATATATATATGTTACACGATCAGCTGTAGCGGTGTTTACATTTGTTGGCATCCTCGACGACGGTATACAGCGTGGTGGGGTTGCGGCCACTGGCCAGTTCCTTACGGTCTTTCGAACGGTTGATATCGTTTTCGCGGTAGTTTTCTTAATTATTAATCATTAACTAATTATTCGCGAGTTCACAGTGAAAGTTTCATAGAGATATAAAGTGTGATATAGTGAATGTATCAAATGTGTTATCATTGGCCTAATAATCGAACGAAATCGGTAAGTCGTTGACATTATATCTGATAAATTGTATTTGACGTTCTCCATACATCCTCTATGTGTACAAATATCGAAGGATTCGCCGATGTAAATAGGGATATTTAAATCGATACGAAACACGAAATTTAACATAAAGAGTAAGATTTCTCATATATATACAAATTCAAATGTGTTCTGTCGTTAGAATTATCGAATGTACTACGTGTTACGTAGTATACATCCACTAGTTGATGCAGTGTAGTTCTTTTCGTTACGCGATATCGCGCGCTAGTGCCGCCGTTGTTTCGCGGTTTTTGAAACACGAGATACATGCATCGAACTCTACCGTTATCTCGTCGCGTGCGTTTTCACATGGACGAGTAATCGCCGACGATAACATTTTTTGAAGTAGTTTTCGCGTATATTGCTACGAGCTATCATTAATTGGATTTTTTTGATTTAGAATGTGTAGTGGTATTTTGTATCGATAGTAACTTTTTAATTAACTTCTGGTCAAGGTGAACCGCGATCGAGAGCATTTATCGGCTCGATTCTTTCGTGCCGCGTTTACGTGGTTTAGCGAGAGAAGTATAGTACCGTTTGGCCCGACTACTGTGCCTTGCTACCAAAATGGTGTCAGACACTGAGTGTAAATAACCTTATGAACGTAAGAATAGACGTACGAGACGAATTGGGTTTATATATCTGTTGCGCCGAAGAAAGCGTTCTTGTGTATATTAGACGCACGGGAATACTTGGTACGCGTTTTGGCAACCGTTCTTATTAGATTTCGTGCAGACGTCTTGAAAGAAATTTCTAACACGGTCACCTCGATTTCAGAAGCATTAATAATTAATTCGCAACATATCATAACGAACATGAACTAAACACGCATATGTATTATGTACTGCATCTTTATTTGAATTGATAAAATTGACTCAATATTTTTTGATTTTATGTTGGCTTTGTTTATGTTACATATTAATCGAAGTTTAAATTATTTTTTATGAAAATTATTTAATTAAAACTATAACAAAACTATAACTGTGAATAATTGGAGTGTACTTTGCGCAAGATATGAGGGATACAAACAAGGACCCATGAATTTCAATCTCTTACGCTATTTTAAACGAGGGAGATAATTTTAACATTAATCATTATCAGGAATTTGAACGTTATTACGCTACTTTAAGTGCGTTTTCAACGTAAGCTAACATTCAATACTTGCGTTAAAAGATTATTAATATTCTTGATTCTTTGAAAGATCGTACCAATAAATATATGATTCACATAATATTCGCACAAATTAAATTTAATGATTAATTTTAATACTATTGATATAAAAAAATTGACTTATTCATTATTCATATTATTTTAACTAATATAAAAATTTCTAATATTTTATTTTATATTTTTAACGTTTTTAAAATGTGACTTATTAATACATACTCATTGAAACTAACCTATATAATCGAAATGAAAAGAGATCTAAACATTTATTTAAAATTAAAAATTAATATATATAATAAGAAATATTTAATACTTTATTACAATCAAAACGATATATTATCATTATTTCAAATTCATTTTTAATAACTTCAATTCATTATTCAAAATAATTTATAAACAAAACCAAATATTCACATATATTATATATATATATATATATCTATTTTATATTCTATCTATAATAAGTTTGAAAATGTTAGTTTTAGTTTATATTCGAACATTCTATATCACAGTAGATATATGCATTACGATCGACGAGTCACGTAAGACTCGTGTTGTTAGTAATAGTCATCCGCGACAACGAACGCGAAACATCGCATATTCGAGAATGCAAATGAATTGTAGACTGCGTTTGCTTGTGGTCGAGACATGAAATCTACACGTGCGAGGCTAGAATGATTTTATAGAAGCATATCGGTGAGGATTGCGTGCGCGCATTGTGAACGTGTGGCGGATTGTGTAGGAACAAAACTTGGCGCCGCGATCTTGCATCAGCAATGCTAAAGTAATAAGGCAGTCTTGAATGTCAACAGTGTCTAGACGGATAGTAAAACTTTTTGGCAGGGTGAATGAGAGGAAAATCTAGAAGCGTCAGATTGCAAGATGTTTTTACTAATCGCATTTTTTACCTTTTTATTTTCCTCAATTCTTTTCGATTAAAGATTCTAGGAACAATAGGGGCTGTAGATCCATTTTTGATCCAGTTTTTGAATTATTGTATGTAATACACATGAAAAAGAATATTAAAATGGTATAAAATAGCAAAAAGTATTGATAAAATATAAGCGTTAAAGATTATTGGTGATCAAAATATGAATATGAATATTTAATGAATATTTAAAAATATGTGAAGTTAAATTTTGAATTAAGATAATTACAATCGAAGATTTTGAAATAAAATGAAAGTAGATCCATTTTTGAAAGTTTTTGAATCATTATGCATAATATAGATAAAAAAGAATATTGTATTACATGTATATTTTGTGCAATAAGAATATAAATTCTTATAGAGTGAATTTTTTTTATATAAAACGAGAATAAATTTTATATTTTATTATTTATTACTAATGAAAAACAATTCTTTTTATACAATTCTGAAAAAATCCATAAAAAATTGTCAACTCGATAATTAATTAATTATGTATGAAAATTACATTTTTCCATTATATTATTTAAGTCAATAATTTTATAAGTAATTCCCTTTTAAAATTGTTACAAATGGATGTCTTCCTCTCGTTACAAGGTCCTCGGATTCGTTCCATCATGTTTTCTCGCTAATTCGCCCCCGCAGAAGAGACTTGGATATAAATAAAGCAGGTAATATCGATTTTTTTTCCTGGTATAGGGGTGAACAAAGTTGAAGGGTGACCGTTGAGGGAATTGCAATCGATATTATTATCGAGTCAATCATCTGTTTGGACGCTTTTACCTCTTAATAATCGAGCGATACTTTCACACGAATTTCATTTCCAATGGTATATATAATGCAGCTACTTAATTTACACGCGAAATCATTTCTTTCGCGCGTTAATCAAATTCGCGATTAATCAAATTTCATTTGATCGGCACTTCGCCTAGTGAAATCTTATAATTTTCTTAACGATGATAGACTCGAGTAACGTTCCTGTTACGAGTAAGGTGAGATGAAGAAACGAAGAAACATATTTTTTTTTTTAAAGAAATTTAAAATATCAGCGAATACTTATACACACATATATTATGTAGATATAAAAATTGTTGTTATATAAAAACAAGAAGAATTTCAAAATCAAATGTAGATACTTAAATATAATTTATTTCTATCATTTGATGAATATATAAAAATATATAAAATGAGAGATTTTGAATTCAAATTAATTATTGTATCGAGAATTTAAAAATTAAAATTTGATCGTTAGAATTTAATTTTTGATAATGATGTATCTATTGGAAATAGAATTATTAAAAAAAAAAAAGTAATATTCAATTTTTTCTTTATCAATATTTATTTATGATCTTTTCTATTAGACTTTAAACGAACGATACAATATATTTTTTTCAAAATCTTTTCATTACACGAACAAATATTTACGTTCAAGTTTTTGAAGTTCACATTCAATACGTGTTTTTATGTTTAACTTATCTTCATGTTATGATTTATTTCTTTTTTCATAAGACACAATATTAATTCATAAACGTACAAGTGTATAGTTTTTCATTTGGAAACGAATATTAACTTTAAGTTAATATTAATAATAATTCAAGTATGTCAAAAAAAATATCGTTCGAATATTTCGCTCAACTTTCGATTTAGAATTTAAAATTTTCATAAAATGCATCGTTGAATTCACCTTGCAGTTACATTCTTCTTGGTAATACGCGAGACACGATTTCCAGACTCCGCTCCGTTCTTTCGCATAGTTTCACCGTTCGACATTTCGATCGTATTGGAACTGACTATAGAATAAAGGCCGATCTTGAACTATTGCAAATACACTCGAATCTCTATAACTTGATCATGGTTTTCTTTCTAGGAAATAATAAACAAATCAGAAATTATTTTATGTTTAAAAAAATTTAATTTTAATACTTTTCGTAGAATTAATTTTTATTTAAATCAGAGTTGGGCTTTAAAACTTTATGAAATTTTATACAGTTCATGTCAAAGTTGCATTTGATGTAAGTGCAAATATTTCTATTTTTAATTGAGTTTTCCATTAATCTATTTGTAAAGGATAAAAATATCATTAAAAAAAAAAAATAAGTAAATGTACGAAGTAAAAGACAAAGCAGATACTTATAAAAACTAAGATCTTTATAAAACTATATTTTTATTCATTCTTTTCTAGTACATAATATATTCTTTTTTTAATTATCAGAATTCGAATATTCGAAAATAGAAGATAAAACTTGTAAATTTTTTTTTGTGACTGTTTAGAAAAATGATTTATATTATTATATATTATTATATATTAATTAGAAAAATTTTAATATTTTTGCTGTATTATTATTTATTATACTTGAAGAATTCGATAAAACAAAATTTCCATATTTTAAATATTTATTTTGATTTTTATCCTTGAAATTTGAATTTTATATATATAGTTAAAATATAGATCATTTACTTATTCTGCATATCATGCATAAATATGCAACACTTTTTTTCTCGTGTTCTCTTTCTCAAGAAATAGTTGTTAAGTGTACACACCTTTATGCAAAAACTTTAATATTACAACATATTTTCTTCGATAAAATTATTATTTAATTAGATTAAGAGAAGAAATGATTATAACTTAATAATTTTGTAAGATGGAATTTTATTACAGCTCATTATTTATCATATTAAAAAGTTTCTTAATCTGACAATCTTAATATTATATCATGAAAATGAACAAGAACAAATGGAGAGAAATAAATAAAGTCGTGCAATAATATGGTATAATAATAATAGAAAACGTCTTTTTTTATTTAAAATAAATATTCAAATAAGAAAATATTTTTACAATATAGAATTATAGCAATGTGTCGTTTATTGATTTCTTTCACGGTTGATGGTTTCATTAGACACGCTTTTCTGGTTCGAATTTGTGTTAAGTTGCGAAACACAGATATATGAGGTGAAAATTGTTCACTTTTAATCTATTATTATGATATTACTATTGTCTTATTTTCATTTGTCCAGGATACTTGCCGATTTTTTAATTTGATCTTCTTAATAAATAATTTCAATTATAATTAAATAAACTCTCAAATGAATACAAATATATTATATACTCATATTGTTAGATCTAATAATAGAAATCTAAACAATTTGTTATTACATTTGTCAATATTTGAACATGTATTCAACTTTATCTTACATTATATCAAATAAAAAATTACGTTTGTAATAAAAGGCTCGGTTCGTTTGCATGTTTCGTTTCCTTATATTTCTCGTTTTTTCATTCTCGTGAAATTATGCGCACGCGATTCTTTCTATGTTGAAATAATTTCCTGCCATGGGAATCGATAATAATACAAAAAAGTATTTCCTATGAAATATATACAATTTTCTATTAACATATTTTCTTCTTACTTAAATATTCGATTTCAAAAAATAGCTTCTATTGAATTTCATTTTAAAGAGAGATAATTTCAATGAATTCAGTTATTATATTATTCATATTATTAATTATATAATAAAAACACGATTTTAAATTATTTGTTTTCATAATTGAATGCGTAAAAAATATTATTCTAATATTCTTTATTATTAGTTGAAATAAAACTTAAAAAATAAAGAAGATGTTAGAATTCTCTTAAATAAAATTTGTATATTGTATATTATAACACGTCTCTCTTCGGAACAAAATAAATTCCATTCGAAATATTTTCTCGAATGCTGAACAATTCGAGATATCTATTGGCGCATTCTGCGTATCATATTTTCTTTCTTCTATATCCTTTCGACTTTCGAATTCAAATTTTCTGCTTATTATATATTTTTAATAATAGGAAGGCACAATAAATTATTTTCTTGGCAGATAATTTCGCGATACAAAATTGCAGCCAAGAAGTATTCTGTAATCTTGACGAACCAGTATTTATCTAACAAATTCGCTCCAATTTCAGGTAGATGATTTACAATTAAATATATCTATATTATACTTCAGAATTCTAAACTTCGAAATATATTTCATAACCTCTTTTGAATGTTTGCTTTATTCTTTTTATATCTCGTGTCATACGATCTATAAATTTTTATACATTCAAATTTTGCACAAACATGCATCAACATCTATTAATAACCAATTATCGAATAATATGATAAATCTGATTAGGTAATCGGTCTCCTACTAACCGGATACAACCGGTTGTCTGACATCTCTAGCCATATGGGGTGCAAATCCATTTGAGAGTGAAACTCTTGCGAGTTTCACTGGAGGATATTTTTTTCGCACGTGATATCGAGAGATGAAAATTAGTTTCAAATATATTTTATAATGTAAACAATATTCTCGAGAGTAATTCTCGAAAGTTTCGAATGTATTCTCCACCCCAAGGAACGAAAAGAGGGCAGACTTTGTTTTCAAGTAGATTTCCAAGTTTATGGCACGTTGCTGTTTCGCATGAAGATGTCAGATTAATGTACTATTCGCACACAATGGAAATCTAAATATATCCTGTGAAAATATTTTTTCGAGGCAGAACTCGGACACGCTGCATAAGAAGTATATTTTTCTTTAAGTTTTCGTGGTTTATCGTAGATTTCTTTTTTTCTTTTTTTTTTTTTTTTTTTTTTTTTCCTCGAAAATAAAATTACACGAACGCCTCTTTGACAATGATCGTTCCGTTCTTCGGTATTCTCATTGAATTCTCGCACGTATGTTGTGATTGCCAACGTTGTTTGGAAAATGATTGTAAAATAATTTCGTCGTCATACATTGGTGATTAAATAATTATATACCTCGTTGTCTTGAGATGGAATGTCTTGTTTTTATTCCAAAGCTTTTCATTTTAGATTAAGTTCATGTTAGGTATCCAGTTTTAGATTATTTAATTTTCGATATGATAATATATGTATATTTATAATATTTAATTTATATTTTGTTAAGTGGATTTTTGGTATTTTTTGAATTTGATATATTTAAAATTTTTAAATACTCTTTTAATTCATCTTTACAAGATGAATACGTATTAAATTTTATGATATCAAATCGAATAAAAAAAAAATTAAAACAATATCCTATATTAATTTATTTAAGGGATAATTCAATATTTGTATTTCGCGCTTTAGATTCTTTAGATTCTACAGAATTATCAATGATGATAAAAGGAAGGAAATAAAGGAAAACATATTGAGAAACTTAAATGAGAATAATTTATTAAAATTGTTTGAAATAAATAATGCAAATATAAATTGCTTCGATAACTTTCAATTGAAAAAAGATTTTATTATGAAAATTTAATTCCCAGACTTTTAAATAGTACATATTATTAACATTACAATGTGAGAAATTAAATGTATCGAGATTAATCTACTATTAACATGTGTCAGTATAATTAGCATTTCAAATGCAAAAGATTAATTACTGTGAATGATGAGCTTAATGTTGATTCGATCTTTTCAAATGTACCGCAAATTTGCCGCGGAATTTATGTCCCTTAAAATACCAGTTTACTGGTTTATTTCCTTTCTGACCAACCTAAGCAAGCAATGAGTCAGAAACCAGATACGACGGAAAGTCGACTTAATGGCTGGAACAGTGATGATTGGTTTACACGGTGGATTTTAGGAGTTGCAGTGTGATCGTTCATTTGTCTGGTCTGTGAACGACAGGGGATCTGTCATAGGAAATGACGTCAGAATTCGATAATGGATAAGACGCACAATAATCAAACTGTTATTACATCCTATATTTAACATTTCTTTCTACGATTTTCGTTCAGTGTTAAACAAATCAATTGATTCCAAGTGACAGTTATAATACAGAATTGACGAAAGTGTAATATAATTTTGATATATAATCTCTTTAAAAATAGTGCTTTTCAAGAATCTCGAAGAATTGAACAATTAAATCTAGATGTTGAAAAAATCTTAAAAAATTTTAAATAGTTAGATAATTAAAATTTTTTTCCTCGATGTTTAGGGAAGATCTTTGCATCGTAATTGTTTCTCTTTTTCAAGAGAAGTTCAGTTCTAAAAATAGAGATAAATATAATTGTCATACCAAAGATAACCTCATTATCGCAAAGGTTAACACGTTAAGTAGCGAGCCATTTTGTTTACCTTTAAACGCAAGCCGCCACTGACCTACATGCTATTTAACGCGTTAGAAAATGAAAACTCGCGGAAACTTTGATATTCCTAATCCAAACTTTGCTGGATCAATTGAGCATTCATTTTCAAACTGTCTTATTTTCAAATCGCTGACAATTCATTTCGAATCGTTGTTTTCCAACGACATAAATTGTTCGATAATTAATTTTTTGACACTGATTGTTTTCACTAAAACGTTCAAATTGAACGAAATAATAACATATTTTATCATACATACTTTTGTATCTGTTTCTCGATTTTCAAAAAAGTATTAATTGTTTAAAAAAAAACATAGCATCGAAGAAATAGATAAAGAATTGTCGCCAATTCGAAAATAATTAATTATAAACAATATATCTGGAAAGTTTAGAAATCAATTATTGTGTATCATTATTTTCTAAAAATAATTTTTATAGTAATAAAAAATTTTTTTATTTAAATTTTCAATTGAAAAATTTATCAATATTAAATTATGGAAGAAATTATTTAATTGACCGAGAATTTGAACAATGCGAAGATATTTTGAACTGTAATAAATCATTTTCAAAGAATGCGATTATCTTCTTAAGCCTCCATTTATATAATTATATCTCTCTTAGACAAGCAAAATATTAAGATTTTATTATAAATAGAGAAAAGATATGATGCAATATCAAAAGAAATAAAAATAAAAAAAGGCAATCGAAATGTTTCTCGTTGTTAAATGCAATTCTTCGTGTCAAATCTAAAGAAGTAAACTTTCCCAATTTGGCTAAAGGAATTCAATCGCCCGGCCTTACCAATCCTTTTCCTATCCTATTTAATTTAACTTCAACTATAGATATTTCTGTATTTTTACAAACAGTAAAAACACGCGAGTTTTTGTCATTTTCTAAACTCGGCTGAATGGCTCATATTATTCATTCCATGTTAACACGTTACGCAATACATGTCGTGCGTTACTTATTTAATTGCTAGGTTTTTTTTTCTAACGTGATAATTGATATAATATTTGATATAAAAATTGTGTGATATATTTTATCGTGTATTCTGTATTCTTTTCATGATAGATCGATTTTTCTTATTAAAAAATATCTTTTTTTGTTCAAAAGTTATTTAGAAAAATTTTGTAAAACACGTTATAATGTTTCTTATTTTTTTCTTTTTTTTTTTTTTTTACAATAACCATATTTTAAATACGTCGATATTTATATCGGTATTTGTCGAATCGATATATTGTATCGTAGTCGGTCTACTGGAAAGTAGTTGCAACATATATGTGCAACATTCAATTGAAAGTAAAAGTTCGATGCCCTGTAATGCGGTATACAGTCTATTTATCGATACTTTTCCCCCGTTTTTTTCTTTCTTTCATGACCATGAATATTCATGAACTTCCGTTCCACGGTTTTGTTCACGTTTTATATCTTCTTTGTTTATGAAAAAAAAACGTGTTACAAAAGCTTGAAAGCTGATTAAAAACGTGTTCTAACTTTTTAATTTAATTATAAGACAAGAAAATAAACAAATGAAATTTGCCACTGTAAGTAAGTCCATAAACATCAAGGAATTAATTTTTTAAATGTTTCGTACAAGAAGAAATTATTCTTGCGAAAGAAAATATTTTATTTAATATTTAAAATTTATTTGTTAAAGATAATTTTTTTTAAAATAGATATATAGATAATTACATAGATTGATAAGATTAGAGGCATAAGATTACATTATAAACGTATAAAATGATATGATAATTAAAAAGTTATTAATTAATAGTAGTACTATAAACTAAATATATTAAATAATATAAATTTATTTACATCACGATCTTAAAATTAATTCTTATAATTTTAACGACCGTTTCGTATCGCGCGTATAACGCAAATTAAAAATTCCTCGTAACTAGACTTATTTATTTAGTCTCAACCAATATTTTTACATTACCAACTTTTATCTTTTGTTTCGAAGCTTTTAGAAATTCGATTCTCCAAAGGCGTCTCCTAATATACTAACAGCTCAAGAGACAAGTACATCTGAAGAGACAAGCGAGAGCATAAAATACAAAAACAAATGAAAAGGATCCTTACACCGATACGAATATATTATATTATACGATTATATGTGAAGTTTATTTGTGGTCACAATCGTTCTCCTTCTCGTCTTGTGAAACACGAATATAAATCCGTCGACGCGGTACAAAGGTTTATACACGCCACTTACAAATAACGAACTCATTCCTTTTCGAAAAGATCATTTCTTCTTTATAACTGATGTGTCAATCCTTGAAAAATCTATCCCTCGATCCGTTCGCTCCCATTTCTTCACATTGATTGCGTTTAATTCGCTGATACTCTCGTGGCCATTATGCAAATCGTCACGTGTGCACCGATTATCGTCAGCTCAAAGTATCGTTAAATACATAAGATGGTAGATCATGTCGTTGGGAGGCAATATATTTTAATTGACCTCCTTTTTCCCATGCTTCGTCCATCATTCTTTGTCATGTGTTTTCAATTGCACGTGGAGCTACTTCTACGTAATGCAAGGAAAATTTATATTCAATCCTCTCTTCTTTTCTTTTTAATCTAGCAATTTTATTTATTGCGTTATTCTATTAGATTAAAATTCGTTTAGAGACTTTTTATATTAACTAATTATATTTCGTTGATTAAATTAAAAAGTGTTGGAATATTTTCGTCATATAAATATAGCCTATAATATATAGAATGTAATATGTATTTAATTAGAGAATTTTATTATAAATTTCCAAGTTTTATTTTTATTTTTATTTTTTTTTTTTTAAAGAATAACGTATGAATAATTCAAAGTAGATTTTAGAAAGACTTTTATTTGACTTCATCCACAATCATTTTTCAAATTAAAGATTTTGTCTCGTTTCCTCTAAAGCTTTTATTTATAGTCGGATTAAGTAAAATATACAGTTGATCTGGGTAACAAAATTTTGTTTAAACGTTCTTTAAGTTTTAAAATTTACTTCCTACATATTTAAACGAGTATCTATGAATGTTGAGTGAAAAATTCCATAATTGTTTGCCTCTGCTTGCGCACTGTTCAGGAATTTTTCATAAGATGTTCCAGTACCGATTCTGCTTATATCCATGATCAATGTATGAACAGATTACAAACATTTCTGGTCAATGTATGTTGTACCGTCGCATGTTGAACCTCATTTCGAGGTTCTATACTTTTTTCTAAACATTTTTTTTTTTTTTTCAAGAGAGATGAAATGTACGCGAATATTTTGGAATTATTACAAACCCCAACATTATGTAAGACACACATTCTTCAGATAAAATCGTAGTATAGGATTATCAATCTATAAATTAAATATTTATTATTTGTTATTAGAAATATTCGTTATTGGAATAATTAAAATGGAAAAATAACGTGAAAATATAATTGTGAAAGTTAATGTTAATAATTTCATAACGATGGAATTAAATCATCAAATTTGAACTTCGATTTTTCGTTCCAATGTTACGTATCAATAAATAAACTTCAACCGATATTTTCCTATATATTTTGTGTTTCTTTTGGCCTCTGGAATACGTCGAAATGTCTTCGACATATTTCTTGCTATAAATAAATACCGTTCATTTGTTACGACAATATAATTTTGACATAGTTGAGAAATCATTCATTTTTAGAAAAAAAAAAACGAGTTTGCACGTTTCCAATCCTTGGAAAGAACGCGTTGGAACACAAAAAGAATTAAAAAGAGGAATTAATTTCAGAATAATGCAAATACAGCACAGTGTTTCCAGATTTTGCAGATAGGATTTCACAAGAGTCCCGGAACATTCTCTGACGTGTATTACAGTTGAACAGATGGTCTATGCGATTATTAAAGTCACTCAGCTGCTGATTGCCGTCCAAGGTTCCTGCTAGTTAAGTATTTCGTGCGAGTAGTTGGCGTAGGTTGTTCGCCAATGACACGCTTGCTGAATTCGGCATACGTGTCTTACGACTATTGTACAAATCAATTTTCAAAGGAACGAGACTGTTTTTCGAAATACCTAGATTGTTTCGACTAACAATATCGAGTTGAAAAATAAAAATCGTGTTCAAAATTGAATAATGATAAAATACGAATGAAATTTCGTTTCTTTTGATTTATGATACTGAATAGTGAATCTTTATTATGATAATTAGAAAAAGTATGCGTGAAGAAATATAATTAGATAGACAGAAATATTATTAATTTAAAATTGTTGTTAGACATAAGTGCTTTGATATATTTTATAGACATCTTTATTAAAAAATATATAGTTGAATTTTAGAAACATAGAAGATAGAAATAAACGTTGACGTTTATAAGTCGCCTCCACTTTCGGATCAAGCATTAATGTTGTCTTAATCGAAGCTATCTGACAATGAGTGTAACATTATCATATAAGTTTTTAATAACAAGTATTTATTACAAGTGTTTATGAAATAAATGAAATTTCTAATTTGGCTTTTATAAGATTTTATTTAATTATTTCAAAATTTTTGAACGGTAATAAAGTAAGTTTATTAAATTTTACAGCGAAGCTTATTAGTTCTTATCGATAAAAATATCATTTAAATATTTATACGAAATAGAATTTAATATTAGCTACGTTTGTCGTGCCATTTCCTCATGCTTAATAATTTCTCCAAGCTGAACATTTTCACATTTGATGGTTACGTGACTTTGAATCATTATTTAGTGCTAGTTCGGACCATTCATTCATATTTTATTATCAAGGTTTCCATTCAATCCCTCGAAATGAATTCTTTCTAGTTGACATAAATTTAAACTTTCGAGACTTTCTGTGAACTATATATGATAAGGAGTAATAATATAGTCACGAGTTATTAAAACATTTTAATGATAAGTTCAATGATAATTTTTCCCTAGTTGTTATTTTTAAAAGAATTTATCATAACTATTAGTATTAGTTATGATTAAAATTTTAAAATAAAAAAAATTTATTTTATTTAATCCTTAATGACTAAATATAAGGATTATGGTTATCTTTATTGTTACAATTATCTTAATACAATAGTAATTTGGAATTTTTATTTCATTTTATTTATATATATATATATATATGTTTTTTTTGATTCTAGTTAATAATGAGAAAATTAAAATCATTTTTAAATTAATAAACATAATATAACAATAAATTATGTATAAAAATAAGTGATAAAATTTACATTCAATATTGAAATATGATTTCAAATAGAAGCAAACATTATTGCACAACTTTGTACAAGACATTTGTTAGAAATCAAGTTGAAATTGATGAATGATTTGTATACATCGTCAGCTGATTGGCGCCATATGCAGCAATTTTATATAATAAGTATTAAACTGTAGCATTATTATACACCAGAAGAAGAAGTTAAGTGAGAGAATGACATATAACTATGTTTATAGTAGAATAAAAAAGAGATTTTTTTTTATTCATGTTTAAATGTCAGATAATATAATAGTTGTAAAATAAAATTTTCTTTAAAAAAAGAAAACTTCTATTTGACTAAGGATATTATTTTTCAATTCAGAAAATTCAATTTAGAAAAAAAATCATAGAAAAATTAAGAGAATCATACAAAAAAAGATTTGAAACAAATATTTGAAAATTGAAGAGAAATAATTCATAATTATTCATTTTATTGTTGAAAATGGTTAAATTCTGTTGATTATTTTGATTGATGTGTCTGACGCATGTTATTTAGACAGACTTGGCTCATCATCATCCAACAAATTACCAACACAGAATGATTTCACAGATCCACACATCTGTGACATATGTCCTAATTAATTATGTCACTACTCTTTCTAGATAATATAACTTATATATCTTGAATGCTTGAGATTGTTATTTCATGATTTCTTGAATAAAATTATTGTTTTTTATTTATATGACATTTTTTATCTTTATATTGTTTATATCCTTCTATATTGTATTAATAAAAATTCTAATTCTAATTTCTTTAAATATATTGAAATAGTATATTAATCTTTTTATCTTAAAAATTCACTAGTTTATAATTTCAAATAAAATTGATGAATAATGCAAAATGATAATTTATACTTAATCATACCTATTATATAATAATTACGAAGATGAATCTAATTAGTAGCTTCCTTGATTAAACGTTATTAGTAATTAGCTCTTGACATCCGCTTTGCAATCTTATCGATTCTTTTGTGCCTAATTTTGTTACCTGTACAATGTTTTCTACTATTACTATCGATCTAAAAACGGAAGTTATATTATGTAGGAAGGAAGGTTACAGTTTAATTATGTTTTCATTTCTATCTAACTATAACGTGATAACGTGTCGAAATACATTATTCTTAATAACAAATAAATATAATTAATTTTTATCATAATAAATTTTTTAAAGCGAAATAAAATTATGTATACAAGTATATCCTGTTTTTAAGATGCGAATATTTTTACATTTACGGTAAAACTTTTGAAAATTCTTCTTGAGAATTATATATATATATATATATTTAATATTTTTAAATAGAAATTGTTGAAAATGATTGTTGAATAATTTTCACTCTCGCACAATATCTACTTGCGAAAATAGTTTTTAAGAGCAACTCTTTTACTCTCAAATTCACACGAAAAATAAAGTTACTTGAGAATAACTCGCAAAATGTGTAAATAAAATTAAAGAAATAATAGCGATAGATAATTTTCAATGTAAACCGCTGTATACGCATGGAATACGTATGAAATACACACATGATATTACAAATAAAAGCCGCAGACGAAGGACTGGTTTGGTGGCCCACATTTGACGTTTACTTATCTATTCTAACAGTTAGCGTTACGTTACACAATATTCTTGAGTAATGGATATTTAACTCTTATACGGATAATATGCAAACGTATCGTAATATGCAATCGTAGATCGTGATCAAAATGATGATTCGATGGAAAAAAAAATCTTATTAGTGGAAACATTAAGAAGTTCTTTTTCGTCTTTTTCATTAACTAGTTGTTCTTTTTAATTTTTTATTTTGTCCTCGTGGAAAGAGAAAATAAGATATTCTCTCGAGGCACGACATTTTTATTGATATTTACATTGTGCTAATGGAATTAATTTTTCTGGAAATAGCTTTTATATTGATTAATAGTAAAACGAAAGTAGATATGTGTTAAATTATATATAAACTTATCTGAATGAATATTTTCAATTGTGAATATTATTAGCCAATCATCTTATTTGTAATTACAGAAGCATTTAGATAACAATCTATGTTAATTGAATTGCAAATATACATTTGTTTATTAATATTGTTTATCTTGAAAATGAAAAAATTTCGTAAGATTTGAATTTCTTTTTGTTGAAATGATTAATTTGAGTAATTTTGTAATTTTAATCAGATTATAGAAAAATGGGTGAAAAAATAATGATATCAATTTGTGTATATTTTTATTTTATCTTCACATAATATACGATTTTATTTGTGAAAATAAGAGATATATCTTGTTAAGCCTCTTATAAAGTAAAGAGGCCTTCAAAAATTGCATCTCACGTGATAACACGAGGATGCGGATTTAAATTAATAATGGGCTTCAGCAACAGTACTCTCACTAAACGATCATTGAATACTTTGCTCCCCAAAGACAAGGATAGAACATACTCTTTACAACGATCTTATATCACGTTAACTGATAACTGTAATTGCGAGAATAATCTGCCATCTAGCGGCCTTTTTAGGAAGCTTTGAAAGTAGTAGTATGATCTAAAATATACGTAATTAAATATACAAACATAAACACATTTTTTTTTTCATTTTTGTTTTAAATTGTATGTTAATAATACAATAATTAAAATTTATTCTTATAAAAATATTAATTTAACAATATAAATATACATTATTTATCATTTTTTTCTATATATATATATTTTCTATTTTTTATAATCGTATAATAAAATTATTATCAATTAATTTTTTACTACTTTATTTAGTTACCTACATAAAAGTAAGATTAATTGAATTCTATAAAAAAAAAAAAAATTGTACAACGTAGTTTATTACAAGGTGGAAATAATTCCTTGAACACACTGTGATAGAAGTAGATAATACATTCTTAGAACGAGATTTATGAAATATTATTATCCTTGATACTATTTTTTGTTCTTTTTTTAATTCCTTACTTTTTCCTTGTTTTTTTCTTATTTTTCTTCTTTGTTTTTCAATTGTATAATAATTCACAATTATATTATATTTATATTTAAGAAAGATATAATTTTTGCACTATATATATACTTTTCACAAATAATATTTTGTATTATTATAGAAATATAATTTAAATATATTCTCAACATTTCTTATGTTAATATAATAATTTAAATGTATACTGAAGTATTTTATTTTATTATTTTCTAATTATTTTTATTGAAATTTCAAATATTATTATTCATTATTATATGTTCAAATATATTCTTTTAATATTTTTCAACGTTTATTGTGTTCTAATATATGTGTTCTAATTATTAATTATAAATGTAATTATTTTACGAAAAATATTATACACATACATATATCTATATTATTAATTGGCTACATAGATAATAGATTTCATCTAATTGTAAATAAAATATTCGTAATTGGAGAAAATGCACAGAATATCTAAACGAACAAGTTATGCCACAAATCACTGACAATGACCTAAAAACCACAGATGAATAAATTTTGGCCTTAGTATTATGTTCTTTATAACCTCGAGCTACAAAGTTTTCAATAAATATACATATAATTGAATGCCTTCAGCATTGATGTTCAATTTCTTTTTTTTAGATATTTGATATATCAGTAATATGTACTAATGCTATTAGAGCATTAAAATTAGTCATTTTTAAAAAGAATATGAGAAAAAATTTATTTATATTAAAAATAAATAAAATAAAAAAAATTTTGTGGAATAAATTATTTATTAGTAAATTATTAATTATTAGGAGGAAATTGATTAAATTTTATAGATTTTTTATCTGTATTTAAATTTTATCTTTTATCATATAAAAATAAGTAGTACCAAATGTATTTCAATTTTTCAACACGCGAGGAAGATAAAAATGCAACAGAATGAGTGTAAGATTAAAATTTCATTTTCTTCATTAACATCGTTTACCAGATTTTTAAATTTATATAAATCTAAAATTTATATAATCATTTAGTACATAAATTAAACAATCGTTTAACAGAGAAAAGAAACTAGAATAGAAAGAAAATGTATAATTAACTTAAAAGAAGATTATCTTATCTTATCTTATCTGGTAACAGACACATTGTCTTTATATTTTATCTTAATAAAATTACGATAATATTATGAAATTGCAATTTTACTAAATATTTTACTCCAACTCCAACAAAAAGATAAATTTTTCTTTTCTATTCGTTCAATTTTTTTCTACTTTTGAAGAACTTCGACACGAAATTAAAAATTTTTCACAGATTGTCAACAGTTGTTATCTTATCTGTACGTAACGTCTAAAGCCAAAGAAGACTCCTATCTATTTTGTTACATTGTACGGTTATGTATGTTTAAATGCAGCTGTTAGGTGTCAAACGGAGGAATTATTTTAATATACGATCGACGTATGAAAAATGATAAGCTTGAACGACGTTGCAGAACTTTCATGTAAAAATTCATTTTATTTAAAATCTGCAAAAAATATTTTACTTTATATTTAAGAGTAAAAAACAAATAAACATATCCTGCATCGATAAATTAATAATAGCACGTTTAATCAAATAATTTTTTTGAAGAGAATTAATTTTAACGTAGAACGAATTTTCTTTTAGAAAATTTTTCAGATTAATCGATTAATAAAAAGAAAAAGAAAATGACACAAATTTGACAGTGTAGAAAACACGTACACGATCGATATACGCAAACAAGTCGACGATAATTTATTGCAAAGCTCGTCGTTCTTTTCTTTCTGTCCCATACCGTACTTTATTCCAAGTATTACTTTTTATTTGTTCAAATGTCGGCACGAAGTCGTGTGATTTCTCGACGAACGAAATTATCCGCGTGACTTCGATTATGTTAAAACTCGTTCGCCAAGTGGCCATAATCTTCAATAACATCCGTTAACATCTCTTCTTCCTGCGTTTACGATTCTTCGTCAATTTGCAACTCCATTGTGCATCGTTTCTCGTTTCTCTTGTGCGGTTACAAATATACACGACTCAAAATTTCAGAATTTATCATGGTAAAATTTCGATTCGAAGCAAAATTTTCTTTCAACGACGATGACTTTAATTTGAGATTTTTCATGAGCCATTTGGTTTGTGAATCGCATATTTGCTTGAATATCATATCTGAAGCAAAACCTTAGATTAGAAGATTTATATTTTTTATTAGAAGTCAGAATTAAAATTAATTGAGTAAAAAAAAGAAATAATAATAATTCTGATATAAATATGATCCTCTTTTATTTTACTTAATTCATAATATTAAACAAAACAGACTTTTGCAATTTCACTCGATTGTATAACTAATTTTGATGTGTAAAATATATATTTTCACATTAGAAATTAATTCAATAAAAATATTTTAACTACTATTAAATATTATACTAGATATTAGATTCGTTCGAAGAAAATAATTTTTGAACCAATTATGGTGAAATTTCAAATAACTAAGCTTTAGAAATAATTCAAAAGATAGATTTTTTTTGGCGAAAGTTCTTTTATTTGTCATTTTTACTTCGGTTTATATAACGTGAATCACGTTACAAATCAAATGAATTTATTGCTTTGTACAATTTTTTTTTTTTTTGTAATCGTGTTAATCCTTTTATCGTAATCTGATTTGATACGATTGTATACCTCAATGTATATTATCTAGAAAAATTAATAAAACAAATATATATATTAATTTACAATTAATTATCTTGTTCTATTCTGTTCTATTCATTTAGAATAATATGATTTTTAAAATTTCGATGAATTTCTTTTATGAAAGAAGAGCATGACAATAAAATTAATACTTATATAATAATTAATATTTAACGAAATATTAATGTAATTTTGCCAAATGTTATCTATTATTCATTATAAAATATTCAAAGAATTTCAAACAAACCTATAAAACAAGAATGGAAAAGAAGAAAAAAAAAATTTAAATATATCTTAATCTCTCGTTTTACGAAACAATATTTTTCGAGTTTACGTGATCGTTTTCAGTTACACGAATAACAACTCCGAAACGTATCCACGCGTAATTTACCAAAACTTTTTCGTTCCTCTTTTCACCAAACTTCGCAACGAATATCAGACTGAGATTGATTTTCAAGTGAGCAAGTGATCATCACGTTTCCTGCAAAATTGTAACATTTTTGCTGATGAATCGAAACAGACAAACTCTATTATACATATTCGATACGATATTCCAAAAAAATATTTATAATCTATAAACTATAGTTGTTAATATACAAATAATTTCGAAAATTTAATAAAATGAAATGGAACATGACCAAGGAACATTTTATTAGAAATATATGATGATTCATTGAAAGCATAATCGCATAAACGTAGAAAATCAATTCATTTATTATAAATTTTGAATTAGATAACATTATATACAACAAATCCAACATTTATAACAACTTATATAATCAAATTATTCGCATTAATTTTTGTGATTCCTTTTCTCTGAGAGCCACTCATTATACATCAACTTACTTACGTTGATCTATCGTTTGATCTAAACGTATCACAACTACTATTTTTCCTATAGATATATATATATATATATATATATATATATATATATATATATACACCTAGTATACCTGACACGGCGAATTGATTTGAATAAATGTATCTTTACGGTGTACGATTATGTACAATGAACAACTCATCACGAGGCCTGCTCCTTTGTCGTGCCACCCCACCACACACGAAACACACGGAGGTGGGACCTTGTGTCGAGTGTTGAATTAGATTCAGTAAAGTAAGTCGATGAGTGCGCGCTGGTCGGTCCGGTTATTGTGCAGAATCGTGTTGGATCGCTGTTTTGTTATGTAATTCTCTCCCTCTTTCCCTTCCAATTTTATTTTTCCGCTCCCATCCTCCCTTTCGAAAAACCCTCTCACTATTCTCTCACAGAGATCGCCATCGTCGATCGTCGAAATTCGATCGATCGAAATCTCTTGTGTTTTCCTTTTCTCTTTTTTTTCTCCCTCTCTCTCTCTCTCTTTCTTCTACTCTTCCTTTTCTTTTTCTTTTCTTTTCTTCTCTTTTCTTTTTTGAATACATCTGCTGCACCATCAGGGTGAGTCAATATATACCTAACAAGCTTTTTACTCGAGGAAAATTGAATATCTCGTTCTTTTATGAGCGTGTTAAACGCGCAATGTTAATCTTTTTTTTTTTTTTTTTTTTTTTTTCGTTTTTACGAAAATTATAGATAGATATCGTTAAAGGAATTCCAAGATCGTTAAGAATCGTTCGAGAAAGTTGCCAAGAATCGTTGGAATAAAACGTCTCAATGACATAGAAGCTGAAACTTTTATATTAATCCTCTTTTACACGTTGTCTCTTGACAAAGGAACGAAAAATATCTTGGTCTCGATAAAATATCTTTCTGCCTGTGATGCAACGTGATCGTTATCCATTGATAATCCACGAGCAGCGTGTTAATAGAGGTACACGGTCCTTTTCAATAAGTTAATTTCACTCGTACACTTAGCCAGACACTTGCTCTCTCTCTCTCTTTCTCTCAACCACGTGACAGTTGTTGGTTAAATAACATTTACATTCTGTAAGATTGCGAACGTTGATTCAAAGAAGAAAGAAGCTTTGTCCCAGTTGTGATACAGCAGCAGGTATTTAATGATGGAATATTTTGGCGCGTGTTCTACGAGCGTTTAATTAGTAATCTCGGATAGAGAAACTCGTGCATCCGTTTTTCCACGTTCTCGTTTACGTAATACGTGAACATCATAGCAAGCATTTGTGCGATTTATAATTGTGTGCAACAGTGAATATCAATATCGTTTTCGAAAAATTTGTTTCAGCAATTGGTTTTCAATATAATTTCAACGCGCGTTCAAGAAGCTAGCTGTTCGTTTTGAATCCAGTTATTATTCACCGTGTTCAATTTCATCATGTTCACCATTTTCACGCGTTTCATCGGATGTTATTAATACATATCGTAAGATTAAGATAAGTTTTCATGAGAAAAAAAGATGATCGAGAACGATTAAAGAACGATTAGGATTTATGACGTTTCATATTTCGTACAATTTCTTATATTTCTTCGCGCTTGCGTTACGATTCATGATACTTTTTTGTTTGTTTGTTATGCATAATCTTTTATTATTATTTTACCAGTATCTTTCTTTGTTCTTATTCCATTTGATAAAGAGGAATATTTTTAAGAATTATTTCTTCGTCGTAATGTCGTAAGATTATTCCCTTTTACAATTTTATTACAACTTAAATTAGAAAATTGTAAAAATTTATTTATCGAATAAATTTCTTTTTCACGGTATAAATGTATTAAAAAAATATTTGTATTCATCATTGAATTAGTAGATTATTATTTATATATATTCGATTAAAAATTCAAGAATATTATTGTTCTTCAATCTTAATCAATCTTAATTATATTCGTAGTATTCATTCGGTAGTAATATAAAAATACGATCGCAAATTCGATGTTACACTTAGCAATTATTACACAGGCCAGAAGTGAATGAACGAAACGAAAACTAAGGAAATCTAACAAGGTGTTAAAAAATTTCGGAATTAAGTAGGATCGTTAGGGCGGCGTTCACGAGGAATTCAAGCCTCGGTGCTTTCCCACAGTTTATATAGGAAATGTACGCTCGTTCTGCTAATTGACGGTCAAACACGTTTTAGCACGCAATCGCCGTGTTTTAAACCCAGCTTTCGACGTTCTGTCCACGATGTTGGCCGTATCACGGTTGCATTGGAGGAACGTGTAACGTCAATTTTTAAAAACATCAAAAAAACCCGTATCAAATTACCTCTGCACTGTGCATTAAATCGTTTAATTTAAATTCTAAATCGTGGTCGTTATGGAAAGAACGATGACGAGTTCGAAAAATATTCAATATTCAGAAGGAATATGAATTTCATTTGAACGTTGATAAAATTGAAAGATATTTAATATTGGATAATGGAAAAACGAGACGATTATCGCTCTTAACATCCAATAATTAAAATATTAAATTACGATGTTGAGAAAATAAATAAAATCAAAGTAAAGTTTATAACGTCGTTATTTTCTTTTCTTTTTCTTTTTCCCTTTTCACGCACGATAATATACATCTTTTTCATTTCTTCTTCCCGAGCGTTTGTTTTTTCATTTTTTGTTCAAAGAAATTATCAAATCGATGGCCGTATCGATGATAATGACGATGATGATCGCTATTGAATTACAAATATTTTGTAATAAGATAGTCATAACTCGGTCGCGATTACTTGACCATGGATTGGTGATTATTCGATGAAAGATAATCAGGCCTTGAGATAATAATTATTTAGAATACATAATCGAGATATATTTTTTCCATTTCAATCTTATTGCTTATTTCACACAACAGATTAAAATTTTCTCCAAAAAACTATTCCTCTATTCACAATTTGAAAAACGGACAATTAAATCGAAGGTTTTAGTTATTTCGACGATGACGATTCGTATTATTGCGTTTGCAAGTATTTGCACTCGAAGCCGCAAACTTAAGTACCTTATACTTTGTGTGCTCGTGGATTGTACGCGCTTATCTGAAAAAAGAATAGTCATTGTAATCGTTCCGTTTTCATTTTCCCTTCTTATCTTTTTTTTTCTTTTTTTTCTCTCATTCCACCGTTCTTCTTTTTCCTCTTATTATCAAGTATATTGCGAGCTACTGTGTTGCGAAAATTCGAACGAAAGTCGGGTGTTTTTCCTATTATCACGAGCAAATACCGATACGATCCAGATTATTCGTAACAATTACTCGGATACGTAGTAGATACGTATTTTATCATGTACGATCAATTAATACCAGACAATTTGCTCTGTCAATTTATTGGAGATACACGCACTGATACGCGTATCATCGAGAATTTTTCTTTTTCCAAAGTAACCGTTCCGGTTACTTTGGAATTAGATCTTGATTTAAATTTCGCGCCAAAATTGTCTCTCCTAAATCTACCCTCCCATTTGTTTAACAGCAATCGTTTCTATTTTGTTTTTATTATTATCGTTATTCTTTGATAATCGGGGAAATCGAAGCACCTTGTATCCAAAGTATCCTTCTATAAAATTAAAAATTATTTATTATCTTCTCTTTAAAAAAAATCTTCAAATCTAGCTATATTCTTATTTGAATCATAATATATTTTTCTTAATTTATATTCCAAGATTGTGTTCAAAGATAAAATAAGGAAAATAAAAATATTCAGAATAATTTTATCTTGTCAAGGAAATTTACAACGTACACTGCAACTTTGACACTGTTTCCGCTGTTAGAAATCTCTCGTTATTTTAAGGGTTAATTAAATTCAAAGTTATTATACTAGATTCGTGTTAATTTAATTTAATATACGTATTTGAGCAAAATGATAAAGGGAATTATGCTAGGAATCTAAATTTCTAGACTGTATATAATTTAAGATCGCGTAAATCGATGCGACATTTGTATGTACTTAAGAAACGTTTTTACTTATCTTCAAACTTAACTTCTATCTCGGTTCCTTTATACGAAACGGTAAAGAATTCCTCGATAAGATTGCATTACCTGGCTGATTGCATACACCTATATATAGTGTACGCCGCCACAAATTTTCTGTTCCACCGAGCTACGTCTTACTATCGTACGACTTAATTATCTCCATTATCAGTTTTTCGAAAGTCAAGTTTTATCTCGAAAAAATTATCACGAATTATCTATGGAAACCAGTATGGGGATATAAATGGGCCAAATTGTATCTTTGATATTAAAACTAGCTGACTATATAACTGATATGTCTATATGTATGAAAATACAGTATTATAAAAATAATTTTGTCGATTTAATTTTGAGAGTTTTGAAGGAAATGTTATGGGATAATATTATTAACCCAACTTAATGATTAATAATGATAATGAATTTAATATCATACAAGCTATCTAACTTCGTTCGTACATTGATTGAATTATTAATTGTGTATCAAAGAATATTAAAAAATGGAAGTAGTAAATGTTATTATTGTATTTTCACTATGTATAGAGAGAGTGAAGTTAAATGATCGAGTATATTCCATTAAAAAATATAGCTCGAACGAAACAGTTCACGTGTCTTCTATTTATGTATTTCAAGATACGCGAAATTGACGTCATATTACCGGCAGAGTGGTACGTCACATCAAAAAATCAACGTCACTACTTTGAATGTTGCTTTAAAATTATTAGATTGAACGTCATTGATTGTTAACGTTTGCCAAGATTAATTTGATGCATCGGCAGATGTCGTAGACGTCTTTTTACGCTAAGATATCCATTTATTATGCCATATTGAAGAATGGAGAAAACATGTTTCTCAATGTAATCTTAATTTAATTTCCTATTAGTTTGATGCAAAGATAGATATGTAATTAAAATTTTAGATAAAATTTCGATCTAATAATTCACGATTAATACTGGTTCCTTCATTTTAAATTCTCAAATCTTCTCAAAGAGTCAATATGTATTTAGTGTAATATATACATTTATGATATGGATTTCTTGTCAATGATCGTTAAATTTCTCTGTTCATAAAATACAAAGTATCTTATAAAGTGAATATGAAAGTGTTACACGATATCATTATTATTATCGTTCCGTGATAAGATCACGTTTCGTTGCAACGTTTCATTGTGGAACGTTTCATCGTTTCATCTAATAATATTTATAATAAAAACTCGATTATCATTAATACAACATATTAAATTTTACGACTTATCTCGCATCAATTGAAACAATATTCTTATACGCTTTTAAATTTTGCAGAATTAACAAATATTCGATTAGCATCGGCTATATGAATAAGTTTGATGCGTATAATGAAATTGTTGATGTTATGTGAATGGAATTCTTTTCATGGAAAATTGTTACAAGTGTTTCGACAGGAATTTAAATTAGATATGTATATTATATACATATATATATATATATATATATATATATATATATCTAAACAAATCTTGTTACAATGTATTAAATTTCGTTAAATTTTCAAATCTTTAAGGGATATGAGACTTGTTAGCATAGATATAGTATAACAATTTGTTGTTCAAAAAAAAAAAAAATAATAAAAAGTAGCTTCTTTTTAAAAAATAGTTCTTTATATAACACGGTATAATAGAAAATATGCAAAAATAACTTTGAAGGTAAAATTCTTATAGTATAAGCTGTTAGATAATTTCCTATATAATGAAAAATAAGGTATTGAAATAAATTTTATTACGGACTTCTTTTTCGAAGATATTTTTGATTGCAACAAAAATTTGCTTGTTTTACTTCGATCAATTTAATCGATGCAAAAAGATTTTTCACTTATTTATATTTATATTAACAAAATATCTTTTAAACTATTTTTTTTTTTTTTTTACATGACAGATAGATATCTAGTAATCAATCATATTTTATGATAATTCAAAATAGATTCAATCAGATTGATTGATAGAAATTATATCAATAGATTATCAAAGTTCCATCCATATTTATAAATTATCAAGAAATTAATTAAAAAATTTTTTTACAACTCGATACCAATATTTATTAGTTTTGATAAGATTTAAGATTTGGAGTAGAAGTTGTAATCGTAACGAGAAATCTCGCAGAAATTATCTAACGCAGAATCAAGGAGTACACCTGTGTTTGATAATAATTTAACGAGATTAACCATGAGAACGTAGTTATAATAGATTTGGATTATGCGAGGAAGATTATGATCGCCTTGAACTTTATACTTATTCCTTTTTCATTCCAAATTCTTACGTAAGCTCATAGTTGGAGGATTTGAATTTATTATTTTAAAGAATCTTTTTCGTTGATCGTTATTAAAACGTACGTTATCGGTGGAAATTCTTCTCTTTTCGTCGATGCTCATATCTGTCACGTAGTTGTACTTTGAAATTATTGTTCTGAAAGATGTTGTCAATAACTCTTACGTAAACAATCTTGATTGTGGATAATCAAGGAATTTTATCACGTGAATAGTAAATTGATAAAAAGGATTAAAAACGTAAAAGTGGGAAAAAAAGTAAACAAGAAAGAATGGAAGAATAGAAGAGGCAATGTGTATAGTTGGGATATCTGTGTGAAGAGAGAATATGTATGAATATGTAAAAAAAAAAAAAAAAAAAAAAAAAAGAAAAATTGGCTATAGAAAATAAGATTAAAATGTTTAAAAAAATTTATGATAATTGATGTGCATGGTGTTGCATTTGAATAAATTGATACAACGACCGACAGATAATGATAAATTATTTTTCTTATCAATGAGTATCAGGTTGTGAATTCTTGAGAATAAAATTTCTTAGATTTCACTCATAAGCGATTTTTAATTATTTAGCATTAATATTTATATTAATTTGACATTGATTATATACAAAAGTGATTATACAATATGCATAGCTTCATAAAAATATAAACTTGTATAAATTTAACGTTATGTGTAATTTATGTTTTCTTTTTAATTTAATGTGCTCTAACCACTAACTTTCTCTTATTTAACTTTAATTAGGAGGTTATTTGTTCACCTTTAGAAATTCTCACTTCTACATAGGTATACATAGGTGTGTGTATATGCATGTATGGTCATAATTGGTCATAATTAGTTATATTAGTCGTATTAACATTCATGTTTTTTTTAAAAATTATTCAATTCTTCTAATTTTCACTTTTTACACATTATATGATAGACATTATATTTTCTATATCGATACAGTGTTTTAAACGATATCTCTTCTATATTTTTTAACAATTTTTATGGAATTTATAAACGTTTCATACGTTTCGTATCAAAAAATTTAAAAGATGATTTATCCAAATCAAAATAAAATGAAAAACAAATTGAATTTTCGACTAAATTTTTTATTATCATTAAAAATCGACGTAAAATATTAGATCTTAATATATAAATCTTCCTACACGAACGAATGCAAATTACCTCAAGTTTTAAATAATGATCATTCGTTGTTACGCAACTTTTTCCACTTGTCTCAAAATTTTCCATTATATCTTAATAATAAGAATTATTTCTTTTTTTTTTTTTTTGTTGCAGGACAAAACGTAACTCGCCTTCAGAATGGGGGCGATGTTCAGGAGCGAGCAGATGGCGCTCTGCCAGCTGTTCATTCAGCCAGAGGCGGCCTATCTTTCTGTTTCCGAGCTTGGAGAAACGGGCACGGTGCAGTTTCGTGATGTAAGTTATTATTATTGCAATCTTTTTCATATTCTCCGATATCTACAATCTTTGCGAATGCACAGATATAATTATTGTAATTATTTCGAAAGATGTTGACCTTGTGGCGCCATAATGTTTGACTTCTTATTATTATGAAGAACGATATCTTCGATATGTCTAGGATGAAAGTTAGATGAATCTAAAAGATAAAATGCAATTTCGAAAGCTATTTATTGCAAAAAACTATTAATAATTCTGAAAATTTTTAACTTTTAATTTTAATTTATATCTTAAATAATTATTAATAGATCTCTATGCAAAATACTATTTTTATCTTTGTTTGAACGTGGCTAAAGAAATGAAGTTTAAATAACGATATTTACATTTTGTATAAGCGCTTAAACATTTCTAATCTAATTAGTAAGTAATTAAATGATAAATATATTTCTTTTTAACGAAACTCATTCTCAAATTGTAGAACATTACATTCTTTTTATTTTCGAAAAAAAAAAAAAAAAAAAAAAGAAGAAAAGAATTTATCCCTAAAATATTTGGTCCAGAAGAATAGATATACTAAGATTATATCTCGTTCCTATGTCTTTCAATCGAAAAGCAAAAGGTTCGGTAAGTTTTCTTGAAAGTTAGTTTGCGTGGTGGTATCTGGCCTAGAAATTATCATTAATGTCCATGACATAACAACTGATATAAGCGATTTTATGCGTGTCGGGTTCATACGCGGCCTTAACGCATCCCCGATCGTGAATCACGATGAATCATTTCCATTGATTCGGATCAAGTGTTCAAGGCCGATCGTAAGTTCGAGTCGACGAAAATCGGTCATATATTTGTTTAGACCGAGAGTTTAATTTCCAGGAGAACGAAAATCCTTAGATCAGTGCGACGTTTTATTTTATTTTATCGTCGATTCGTTCGTAGCTCAACGGCGATGTGAACTATTTTCAACGGAAGTTCGTGAACGAGGTGCGTCGATGCGACGAGATGGAGAGGAAGCTTCGTTACATCGAGGCCGAGGTGAGGAAAGACGGAGTGCCGATCGTCGACAATCTCACGGAACTGCCACGGGCACCGAATCCACGTATGATCATAGATCTCGAGGTAAGATTCTTTATCGCGTAATTTTCTTTCCCCCCCCTCCCCCCCCCAACATTTCAAGAAGAATCGAAGAGATTTCGAGTAGAAATTTTTGTCCTTTGCGAAAAATTCGATACTTTAAAACGAGTCAGAAATTATTTATTTTATTCTTCTATCTAAATCTTCTATATTTATTATTTTAAATATCAAACATTAACATTATTCATACTATTGAAAATTATATTGAAAATTAATCAAAGTTTCCATTAAAAGTATAAGAATTTTAAAAAATGAAAATCCACTTCGTATCCTCATCAATGTCCACGGGATTGAGAACCCGTGTATATACTCCGTGTATACTAAGCGAGGTCGAAACAGGTGTTGAGATATGATTGCGGTGTTTCAGGCCCATCTCGAGGAAACGGAGAACGACATATTAGAGCTGAGCCAAAACGCGGTGAACCTGAAGAGTAACTACCTCGAGTTGACGGAATTACGGCATGTGCTCGAGAAGACCCAAGTATTTTTCACGGAGGTAGCTAAAGTAGTTCAGCAGCTTTTGCTCATAGCGTCGTCCTCCTTCGTGTAATCGATGTTACCGTTCTGTCGAAGAATCAAGATTCGTATCTTCTTCTATATCAACAGGAAGAGGCCAATGACTCGATCACCAGGACGCTAATAAACGAGGAACCACAGAATCCGAACACGACGATTAGGGGACGTCTTGAGTATGTTTTACTGATATGCAGATACACAATGTGTGATTTATGCAAATTTATATTTCATAAAAAAAAAAAAAAGATGACGAAGCGCGGTGGAATCTGTGGAATTAAAAATGGAATTTAATTCTGTACATTCTGGAAAGAGATCCGGTTTTATTACAAATCCAGGATTGGCCGAGTTAATCCCTGAACGCGTGATAACGCGTTAGATCAGTGTCTCTTTATCTTTTTAGAGATACGACATTCCTTTATAATTAGCCAAAATAATCTGGTATATTCTTTTTTCTCACGATTAAATGAAAATGTATTTTCATTTAAATCGTTAAATCTCTTTAAAATAATTGATTCTTCTTGATTTTGGGTTTTCAATAGAAAAATAGGAGATCTCGATGCAATTTTATTGAATTCAAACTTTTATATATTTTGATCACAGTTGTCCAATTCTGTTTATTCTCTTTTCACGAAAAGGATTGTTAAAATAGTATTTTATATACCATTTTTATCCGATTATTAAATTTAATTATTCTTCAAGATTATATATTAATTTATCGAGAATGTTTTTCTTACTCTCTCTTTAATCTTTTGCTCTGTTAGAAATGAAATTTTATTTTTGTAGATTCGTTGCTGGGGTAATAAACCGAGAACGAGTACCAGCTTTCGAGAGAATGTTGTGGCGAATATCCCGTGGAAACGTGTTTCTGCGCCAGGCTGAGCTTGACAAACCATTAGAAGATCCAGCTACTGTTAGTTCACTTCCTATCTTTTTCTCTATCTACTTCATTTTTAAAACTAAAAAAAAAAAAAAAAAAAAAAAAAAAAAATAATCGATTTTTTTCTTGTCTAGCTTATGAGAATGTAAAAATTATCGATCGCTTACGTAGATTTAATTTTATTAATCTATTTTTGTTGTGTCTGTTTTCTCATTATTGTTATATCTATCTCTAAAATAACATACACACAAGGATTCGAAGAATTTGGTAAGATATTAATCTTAATATTATGATTTTTAGCGTTAATATTATTATTAGATTGCTAAGTAGAAATTCAATTTTAATTTTTAATTTCGTTCGTAATTAATTCTTTCTCTCGAAAAGAATTCGATGATTATTCGTTATTTTGTAGATTTTTTCCGTTCTTTGTTTTTTCAAATTCAAAAAAAAATCTCGTATTAAAATATGATATGAATTTATATTTAAAAATTCGATTTTAAAATAATCTTTAACACATCTTTAAACTGATTTCTATGAATTTTCCAGAAACTTAATCTCTCTTTTATTTTATTATTATTATTTTTTTTTTTGTATACTATTTTTCTAATATTATCATTACATTAGAAACATATGTATCTATTATCTTTCTTTATCTCAATATTTTTTTTATTAAGAAACAACTTTCTAAAAGATTTAATTGCAGAATAAACGTTATCATTTTATATCGCTTTAAAAAGAAAGTCAGATAACTAATAAAAGTTAAACGACATTACTACAGTCAATGCTCACAAACATAAATATAAATACAAATAATGATTTGATTTATTTGATTTAGAATTTTTAAATTAATTTAAATTAATTTTTCACAGTAGATTTTAAAGTTTTTAAAACTTTTACCGAATCACCTTATCATTTATTTTATATCACAGAATCATATTTATCTTATATTTTTATTTATCGAGACTATTTTTCATTGTTTCTATTTATTTAGATTATTGAAATTAAGAAAAATTTATAATAAACCAGTATAATTCCAAAGATAATAAATCCCGGTCAATCGATAAAAAAAAACCATTAGAAGCGGAAAATCTTACCTTTTAAAATCCTTTCTCATCTTATCTCGATACTAGTTCCGGAGATATCGCCTTACAAAGAGTAATTTTTAATCATTTTTACTATCGTTACTATCGAGCTTATCCCAAACTCGAGACAGACGCGAAAAACGCATTTCCAAGAAAAAAATACAAATCAATGAGCGACGAATTCATAATCATTCATTTCATAATCTCACGCGTTAATTGAAAAACTTTAAAACTTTGAGTCTTTATAACGATCGATCGAGATATAAAGATGAGACAAAAAGGGGATCTTCGGATGGCACGAGTAGATTTTGACGACGAAATTTTCTTTGTCTCTTCTCGTAACGCTTTTTTCTGTAAATGCCGATACTTTATGTTTCTCGATCTCTTGTTGGATAAGTTTTGCGGATTGTTTTAGGGCAATCAGATATTTAAAACGGTGTTCGTCGCATTTTTCCAAGGAGAACAGCTGAAGAGCCGCATAAGAAAAGTGTGCACCGGTTTCCACGCCTCTTTGTATCCATGCCCTCATAGCCACGCGGAACGTCAAGAAATGGTGAAGGGCGTTCGAACGAGGCTGGAAGATTTGAACTTGGTGAGAAGTTGGTATACACGGAAGAGAATCGTGTGTCATTAATTACGTAATACAGTTCCCTTCCTTGCTACTTTCTTCTTTTTATTGGGATGATGTAGTATCTTAGATGCTTATTAGAGAAAAATGATAGTTGAAAGAAGAAAAGATTACGAATAGAAAATCATTAAACTTCGTTTCATTCACTTGTTTATTTTTAACAGATTATTTGAAACAGATCAATCGAATCGAACAAGTCATTGGTTTTTGAAATGATCCCCTCTGTTTTCTCGCTTTACAGGTTTTGAATCAAACGCACGATCATCGTCAACGCGTTTTACACAACGTGGCCAAGGAATTGCCCAATTGGGCGATTATGGTTCGAAAGATGAAGGCGATTTATCATACGATGAATCTGTTCAACGTTGACGTAACAAAAAAGTGCCTTATAGGAGAATGTTGGGTGCCTGTATCGGATCTTACCATCGTTAGAGACTGCCTTAACGAAGGATCGGTTGGTTCTTCAAATTTCACTTCTTTTTTTATAACAATATGAGTATCGCTTATAAATATTCAGACGATATATAAGAATACCGAATATTACTAATAAAAAAATATGTAACTTGATAACAACGACTAAAAGATAATTATATTTTATGAAATTTTGTTTGCATCCACGAACAACAATCGTTTATTGTAACCGGTGTTAATTAACCGATGTATTAAAAAACAGTACAATTATCTCTAACTTTTTAATCCAAAAATGTAAAAAAAAAAAAAAAGTAGCGAATAGTTAATTTTAAATCTCGGAAGAATTTTTAACAATCGACCGACCGAACCGAATCGCTTCCTCTTTTTGATAGAAAAATAGAATATAAAAAATTAATATTTCCACTTTGTCTAGCGTCTGTGCGGTAGTTCGATACCATCTTTCCTCAATGTTATCTACACGAACGAAAATCCTCCGACGTTTAACAGGACGAACAAGTTCACCAGAGGTTTTCAAAACTTGATCGACGCGTATGGCGTGGCGTCGTACCGCGAAGCTAATCCAGCCCTTTACACGATTATCACTTTCCCCTTTCTATTTAGCATCATGTTCGGCGATTTTGGACATGGTAAGTGAATAACAAATTCACAACAATTCACAACTTTCTTTCGTTTGGAAATTTTATTTACCATTTTTCCAAAGTTGTCAATTAAAACTGTGTATTTATCGAAATAAAAGAAAACTATAAACTCGCACTAGTTTTGATCGCAACTTCGATATTTTCAGATATTTTCCACTAATCATTGCCAAAATCTAAGATTTTCGAAAATGAAAATTTATGTGAAAATAACAATTTACACGAATGAAATATTATTTTTTAAACACATTTGCGCAAGGATCACTTACTTCGAATTTATTTGTTTAGGTATAATTATGACTCTGTTCGCTCTGTTTATGATCGTGAAGGAGAAGAAGTTTATGGCTGAAAAAACAACGAACGAAATTTGGAATATATTTTTCGCCGGACGTTACATTATCCTTCTCATGGGTTTGTTTTCCATTTACACTGGCATCATCTATAATGACGTATTCTCAAGATCAATAAACATATTCGGGTCTAGTTGGGACATACAGTTCGACAATAAAACAATCATGAATAATGAGCTTATGGAATTGGACCCGGCCAAAAATGATTACAAACAGTACCCTTATCCATTGGGTATGGATCCAGTTTGGGTGCTTGCCGAGAACAAGATCATATTCTTAAATTCGTACAAAATGAAGCTGTCCATCATCTTCGGTGTCGTGCATATGATATTTGGCGTGTTCATGAGTACCATTAATATTATGTAGGTTTTTTTTTTTTAGAAACGATTACTATATATAACTTCAATCTGTATATAATATGAACTCTGCTCTCATCATTCCCCCCCCCCCCCTCTCCCTCCCCCCCCTCACTAATGAATCGATATAAATTGAAATTACTCAAATTGTTGAATTAAATGTAAGAAGGATTGTATTCCTTTTTTTTCTTCAAAAAAATCAAGAAGCAAAATCTCTTAAAAATTGTACACTTTTCGATACAATCCTTTTTCATCCGACAATCATTTGTTCGATACAATTTTTTCTTTTATAAAAATAATTTCTATATTTCTCTGTAGACATTTCAAGAAATACTCGAGCCTTTTCTTAGAATTCTTGCCACAACTGCTTTTCCTTGTTGTATTATTTCTCTACCTGGTAGCCTTAATGTTTGTTAAATGGGTCTTATACAGTCCCACTTCGCCAGGTACGTATCATAATTTCCGAGTTGTAATTTGTCCAATTTTGTCCAAATCAGATGAAATTTAACGATATTTCACCATGTTTTTGTAGACATGGCGTATACTCCTGGCTGTGCACCATCGATATTGATCACGTTTATTAATATGATACTGATGGGTCATGCCCAAGTGCGCGAAGGTTGTTCAGAGTACATGTTTCCCGGCCAGACCACTCTTCAGCTCGCTTGTGTCGTAATTGCAGCGTTATGCGTGCCCGTGATGCTGTTTGGAAAACCACTTTTTTTCTTATTGCACAAAAAAAACGCACAGGCGGGAAAAGTCATGGTAAATAATTCTTAACTTAATCCCAACTAACTCGAAATACGTCGCGTCCGTCGTTTTATCCGAAACGTAAAACGAAATTTTAACGATTTTAACGTATATAAATGCGAGGTACGCGTTTAAAAAAAAAAAAAAAAACGTAAATCTATCTCGAAAATAAATTTCATCGCGTAAATAAATGTACTTTTATTGACGCACTTAAATATTTATTATCAGATTTTCATTAACAGAAGAATACACGCGATTAACGCGATTTTTATCGCAAAACTTTTACGTATTTTCGCTTTGTGATTAATTTTTTTTCCGTTCGTGTTTTCAGAGCGATGGAATCGCGTCCCAAGACATTGAGTTGCAAAGTAAAGGGTTGCAAAATAATCCGTCGACCAGCGATGCAACTGATGAACACGAGGACGAGTCGTTCGGCGAAGTAATGATACACCAGGCAATTCACACTATAGAATACGTTCTCTCAACGATATCACACACTGCCTCTTACCTACGTTTGTGGGCTTTGTCGTTGGCCCACGGACAACTTTCCGAAGTTTTGTGGTCAATGGTTCTACGTAAGGGTTTACTCGCTGCCGAGGGTAATTATGTGTCGGCCGTCATGCTATTTTTCGTGTTCGCCGCATGGGCCTCTTTCACCGTTGCCATTCTTGTCATGATGGAAGGCCTGTCAGCCTTCCTTCATACACTTCGGCTTCACTGGTACGTGGAAGAGAAAAAAGTTAAATGCCAATTCGATTCGTGTGCAGGGAATAGAACGATCGTGAAATATATTTTATTTTACACTCGCATGCAACGATTGGGACAATTTTCTATTTCTCTTAATTCTTTTTCAAGCGGACAAAACTCACGAAAGATTGATTTTTTCAGAATTAATGTAGATATTGATATTTTGTTCAAATAATATTTGTTGTTAATTTTCTTTTTTTTTTTTTTTTTCTAATATCTATCCTCAAACGTGTGTGATAAGGTTTATTTGAAATTATTCTTATTTATTATATGTCGTTAAAGAGTTACATTTGGCAAAGAATAAAGTGGAAGATAGTTATTTGTTTTTATATGTTTTACTTACTTTTCTCTATTTTATATTTTATATTAAAATAATATCAATTTAAATACGAAATATAAATGATTATGCAATATGAATAGTAGATATACAATAAGAATGACGAATGAAAATTTTATTTATTAAATATCACGATGAACATTTTAGTTTAAAATTTCCAGAAAGGTTTAGTTTATTTATTTTTTCCAAAAATATTTTTCACTTGTTCCTTGTTTCTTCTTTTCTTCCAGGGTGGAGTTTATGAGCAAATTCTACGATGGCCAAGGTTATCCATTTCAACCATTTTGTTTTAAATCTATTCTAGACGCCGAAGATTCCGAAGACTAGACTACTGCTGTGATCCTCAGCAATAATTATAATTAGATATATCTATCGTGTTAAAAACGGAAAGACTTGTTTTTATTTTATAAACAAATTAACAAATATCGAACGAATTATATACGAATTGGAAGGATATGTTTTTGAAAATTTTTAAACTAAGTATTTTTGACGAAAAAAATTTCTTTATACTTAACCAGATTGTGCTTACATAAAATATCATTGCAAGAGAAATTTTTAATCGAAGATATTTGTATCCTTTTACAATTCAAACAAGATAAATTGTTAGATAATACAAATTTGGTTAACAATATTCAATGTGTCGATTATAGAAATTTATAAATAAGACAAGCTTTTGACATCCTTTTTTTGGAAATTATAATATTCTTTTTTCAAATTTATCATTAATCGCTTTCGAAACTTATATCGTGTATTAATATTAATTTCCAGTGTTTTTTCTCGTTCGTAAAGAATATTATCCAAAAATTTATCACGTTAAACACGTTGACAAAATTTTATGTTTCATGGAATAATATTTCTAGTTTGTTTTGTTTGTAATAATTTTCTTTAACACACGATTAAAGACACATGAAAATTGTAAACCAGAAAAATAAAATTAGTAAGTTCCCCGAATTAAGAATACTATTCTCTGATTTGTTTTACATTAAACGAACATATCGTCGATAAGTACACATCTCGTTCATTCCATTCTTCATTATCGAAATGTGACACTACGATAAAAGTATAATATGATAATTTACCATATTATATCTGCATATTATTATACCGTGAGGAATGTAAAGAGAAAGAGAGGGAAGAAAATAAAGGAGAAGAAAAATAAAAATTTGAGAAGGATGGCGGGAATGTACATTCTATGTTACTAGAGTACAAATTATCGAGAGTGATTGCGAAAAGTATTCATCTTGAAACTAATAAGAAGTGGTGTCGTTAGAGATGTATCCAATATAGATATTAATGTAATATCTGAAAACAGTGCGATGCAAATATATATAAAAATATATTTTATCAATATCTTCACGTTGCATTGATTTAACTTTTATACATTTTCTGCTATTTCCTGTTCAAAAACTTTCAATCCAAAAACTTTCAATAAATATGGGGTAAATTCTCTTTGAAAAATTCAAAACACGACAATTATATTGATTCATATGAATACACATATGTTATTATCCAAAATATAATAGGTGAAATAAATTTACAAATATAGTGAAAGAATACAAAAGGATATGTGTTCGTTAAATTTATATAAGAAGATTTACAATTTTCAGAATGAAGAATAAACGTTGATATTTAGAACTTCAAATATTATTTTTGTTGTTTGAAGAATGTATTTTTTTTTTTTTTAGCGAATAGTAGTTTTTAGAAACATCCATGTTGTTCAAGCTTCGATGCTTTTAACCCTCCAATCATTCACCCCAGATTCTTTGATAGGCACCCTTCCTATACACTTGAAGGGTTGCTAATGAAACAGTGGAAGCCAGATGCTCGAAGCTTGCAGTTCCACCAATAGATAATCAAACGTATGTATTTTTCAGATTCCAATTTGTGCTTCATTTTTTTTCTTTCTTCTTTTTTTTTCTATTAATCAACAGCTTCTATTTCGAGAACTCGTTTACGTGGTACATAAAAACGAGATCATTTTGGTACTTCGTTTCCTAAAATTATACTTATTCTTCCCATCTTTTCCATTTCGTCCATTTCCTACACTGGTTATCACGAAATTTTAAATTCGATTCACAGGTTTCATGTAAAATTCCAATATAACTATCTATCAAAACCTTCCACTCCAAAAACAAAAAACCTCTTACTCTTTCTCTATTTCATTCATTCGATCGATCGTCATAAAATTTCGTATGAAATTGAATGTCCAAGAATTCCAAATACAGCCATCTCAAGACCGTCTACTCCAAAAGCAAAAAGAACGTGTCACCTCTTTATCCTTGGCCAATTCGTTCGTGCACTCGGTTGATCAGAGAAGCGAGAATTTGAATGGCTCCTCTCCGGTGGAAGGATGGAACGGAGAGGACTTTCCATCGGCATGGCATCGGGAGAAGCCCGAGGGAGTTGCGCGCGCTTGTGCAACGATTTTCCGCACCTCAATCGGCGAGCGTACGTTCAGTCGGTGTGACGCGTTCGTGAACGGTGCGCGGCCACCGCGCGCCTCTCATCCGTTTGCCGTGCCTCGACGCGTGTTTATCTCGGCCACACAGGTGAGTATACATTGTCACACGTGTGCACACGCACCATTTGATTCTCGCCGCAAATTCCATCGACCGGTGTCGTAATCCCGGATCCCCCTTTCACTCCGCATTCATCAATTTTCCGTGGAAAATTATTTTTGGCGCGAGTGTGCTCGATTTTACTCGAATTTTTAGTGGATTTGCAACTCGTGCAAGACGTTTCAGTGATCAAAGAAATGGGTTTTCAAACGAAGAAGACATTTTTTATCGCGTATTTCCGTAAATTTTTGTACGAATTCGAATTTGCTACGTTTTGTTGGTAAAAACGTGAAAGTTTCTTTAATACGAATTTATTGAAAATCGACGATTGAGTCGTCTTTATAAGGTATTCTAATATTTACAGTTTAGGATAATCTGATTAATAATAGTAGAAGTAATTTTGATGGAAAAATTCTTCGAGAGTGGTGGAACCAAAGTTTTTTTTTTTTTTTCGTGTTCTGAAATATAATTTCATTTGACATTATTTTTTTTTTTTAGCAGGGTGACACACAGACTGGTATTAAAATTTTTCTCTATCTTGTGAAACGAATTGGACGAAAAGCAAATGAAATTTTAACCGTTGATTTCGCCCCCTTGAATTTTGCTGAAATAAATTGCATCGTATATATATATATTTAATTCATTACGTTTTACGTATTCATAAAATTTTATTAAAAATAGAAGCCTGGTAATACAATTTGTTAAATGAATTTACATAAGTTATTTAGAATTTCTTCCATTTGAATATTTTATTTTTATATTATTATTTTTGAAGAAAAGAATTTCATCGAATTAATTTGAATTTAGTAAAATTAATTTTGTGTGATTTATATACGTCTCGAGAATTTTTAAATAAAGGAATCGATCTGAAATTATTTACCATATTAATTAGACGAATATAAATAAAAATAGGATGGTGTTTGAATATTAAATTTTATTTTTAACGGTATATAAATATGTGATTTTAATTTCACACGGTGGATATGACGCATATACTCGCGAATAAATAGAAATTTCTAAGTTTTGTTTAAGTTCTGTTTAGTCAACGTGTCCCGCATAATTAGCACGATAATCTTCGAAAGATATTGAGAATACGAATGAAATATGTTCCTTTTTTAACGAAATTTCATTTTAAAAATATTTCAACGATCATTTACTACTTCGTGCTACACTATTATTTCTTAAAACTGCAACGTTAAAAATTTTAAACAGCATAAAATGGAACATTAAATATTTTTAGAAAATAGATAATATTCTAATATTCTAAAAGATAACAATAAAATTCCAACACATAATATTATAATTAAAATAAATTAAAAATAGAATTTAACTCTTCTAATATTGAAATTTATTTATTAAAATTAGAATTATTTTACATTATTCTTATAATACACGTTACTAAATAAACTAAAATTTCAAGCACACCATGAATACATGTAAAAAAATAGAAATAAAAATTTCTGAGTTTTTTAAATAAATCAGATTTATTTCCACACATTTTAAAATTTCCTATGGATGCAAAATTTCCAATAGCACGACGATGTTAAACGATGAATGTAAGATAATCCTTCCTCGGATCCTGTATTTTATTATAACACAATCGAAATTCGAAATAAATTCAGGGAAATATTATCAGCGTTTGATATCGTGGACTTGGGTCGTTCACCTTTAAACAGATACTCCGGCGTGAGATACTGTAGGATTTTCATATACAGGGTGCAGCCAAAAATAATGGATCGAGAAGAGAGGATTTTCTATGTAGAAATTAATCGAAAATTAGTCGAAGGGAAATTTCTCTTGCTCCCCCGATTTCCACATCACTTCCTGCATCGTTGTACAATATTTTTCGTCGCACTTTGTATGCGTGCAATGAGATTATACAGTTCGAAGGAGCAAGTTAGACTTCCCAACTTGTCCTTTTGTGTATTAAACGTACGTGGATATATTGGATCATCGAATATGTTAAAATTATTATTATTTTTAATTATAGTGTTAGTTATAAAATTATAAGTTAATTAAAATTATAAATTATTTTGATAAAATCATTAGTACTATTTTTTAAACTTATTATTAAAGCTAGAGCAAATATTCTAGTTGAAAAATTGGTTGGAGTGTGCAATGCATTTCTGTGGAAAATGGGGAAGCTTGAAAGAAAAAAGCTTTGATTTGTTTTTGTTTCGTGTATTACAGAGTCAATTATTTAACGAATAATAATAGAACCGTCAATTTTTTTATTATTATTTTGCACAGTAATTGTGGATTCGTAAAATCCATCTTTTTATTTACATTTTTTATTATTTAAATAACATCCGTGTAAAATAACCACGAGAATGAAATTTCCACAATTTTCTACGACTTTTACCGTAATAAAAAAAAAAAGTTTACTTTATTGTTCTTCATTGTGATATCGTGTTGTTCTTATTAAGCTGTGAGAAGAAAATTATTCCTTTTTTCCCTTCATTTTTTATTTCTTTTTAATAAAATAGTTCCAACGCGTGAAATTTCACTAAAAAAAAAAAAAAAAAGGAAAGAAAGAAAGAAAGAAAGAACATATTTATTTTTATAGAGAATATTTTTCAAAGCTTTCATTCTTTTTCTTTTAACATATATTATTACGATTTATTGTTCTTACGCGACAAGGGAAAAGGGAAGGAAGAAGGAAATGGAATGGAAATATTTTTTTTATTATTTTTATTTAACTTGGGTGCAGTAGTTAATTTCGAATATCTCGTTATGGTAATTGCACACGTATCTCGTATCTATCGTATTTCAGTAATGCGTGATGTATCCTAACGTAAAATTGGCTTAATGTAACGCGAAGAAGTTTATAGTTACAGTAAAATATGTAATATGGCAATGTTGAATAGAGAGTAAAGCTTGAAACTTAATGACTTGTGCTTGCATAAGCTGTCATTCTTTCATTAACTTAATTGTTGGATTAATTCGTTGAAGTATAAACTCCATAAGATCGTGGTAATGTTTAAACGACAATTTTGATACTTTTCATAATTTAAGGAATTTTAAGTGAGTATAAGTTAGATTAAAACTAGAAATAATTTGAAATGTGAATACTATATGAATTTAAAGATAAGAAATAATTAAGAATATACGCAAGAAATAAACTTGCAAATTATTTTTAAATTATTTGGTTTACTATGAAAAAATATAGTAGAAATTAGAGGGTTAATAGAAAGTATAAAAATTGCTTTAATTAAAAAAAAAAAAGATGAGGTCTTTCTATTTGTCCTTTATGCATATTACTAAAATTTTTAATAACACAATAATATAATGAGATATAATAAAAGTTGGTTATATTAATCAAAGTCGTGCCATGTTTCAATTGAAATAATAGGGCACATTATATCTTTAAAAAGAAATTTTCAATATTGCGTATAAAGATTTTTAATATAAATTTATGATTAATGATTTTTCGATTTTTTTATAATTTCAGAATTCTTTCACGGTAGCAAAATAGAATAATAAAATAGTTTCGAATGTCATGAAAATTTCGACCTTTCAATTTATAATATATTCTATCGCGTTAGAATTAAATTAGTCAATTAAAATTTACATTTAGCACGCAAAGTATTTTCACGAATATCGAAATCAATATTTTTATACAGACATCGTTGCATGGTGCAAGAAATAATTGGTGCGTGTAATGAAAAAATATATATAATATCGTTAAAAAGAAAGAATTTTTATTAGTATCTTAATATTCTACTAAAGGAATAAGCAGAAATAATTTTCTTCTCCAATCGAATTGTTAATCAATTTCTGACACTTTTTTTGAAAATTAATAAAAAGAAGAATAATTCTCAATGAATGGAATTAATAGTTCTATTAAATGAATGATTTATAAAATATTAGGATATTACAATAAATATTAAGCAATTTTGATCGTAATTTTAATTTTAATTTCTCAAATTCTTTGAAAAATTTTGGATTGGCCAGTTTAGTATATTTTTTTCATATCTTTGTGTTTTTATTTCGTACGATTTATTAATAAAATATAATTTTTGAATATTTACACCTTTTTTCAAAGATATTCTTGATATGATAATAAGTACATAGGAAAATAAAAAATAAAAAGATTTTATGTTAACATTTATAACATTTATTAATAATATCAACATAATTAATAACATTGATTATAAACATCATATCTTGTTTTGTTATAAACAATTTCTCGCACGAAAAATAAAGTAATTTAACAAAGCGAAAATTATATAATATGTATTACAAACACAAATGATAGAACACAAATATTTCGGAATAACATAGATAGAAATACATAGAAATAGAAGAAACTTCTCTTAGCCTAAATAATTATAACGTATAATATATTTTTAAGAAGTACGATAAAACGATTATTATATTTTACCGATAAATATTTTAATAATAAAATGTAAATATTTCTTACCAATGAAATATCCATTAGGAAGGAAACTGTGCGATTGCAGTTATAATTTTTGTATGTAATTAATTATGTACAGTTCCTATTTATAAAAAAATCTTTGTATATTTTGTCTCAAGAATTTTTATATTCTTGATCATCGATTTTAAAAATATAAATATAAATTTGCAAAAAACTCGTAAAAAAAAAATAGTAATCCAAATCAATCGAGACACGAGACTTTTATTTTGCATTCATAATTTTAATTTTACCATTATTACAATTATATTACTCTAGAAATAAATTTTTATATAAACTTTATTTTTATATAAACGAGGGATATATATATTCATGGAATTTTTTAAATCTTGTCAATAAATGATATTATATTTTTAGCGAATCGTCTTTATTAAGGAGTGAAGCATAAAACGTGATTGAATTGCAGAAGAAAATACTTTCCTCTTGAACATGTGTATAAGAATCGGAGCACAAGTTCAACTTTATCGATGAGAACGTGACATAGATGATGATAAAAATCCTTCTGCTTACTATGTACGTATGCGCTTTTCAATATACGTAGAAAGCGTACTACATAGATGTGTACAAAGAAAGAGATCAGTAGTCCATGACCTAGACCTTCCTCAATGGATCACGAGTGTAGAAGGGAAAGAAGAAAAGTTTTTCTTTTTCGAATGATACTTTTCAATTGTTTCGCAAAATTAAGAGCAAGAGACGTGACGTTTTACATCTATGAAAAACGGGCGTATAAATCAGAGTGATTTTTAATTAAAATGGGATAATAATTTTTTGGAAAAAAAAAAAATAAATAAAAAATGGTTATATGATAATATTTTCTTGCAATTCGTGTAAAATTTAAAAGTAAAGCAAGATTTTTGTGCAAATAATTATGTCACAAATTAATTATTTATATGTTATGTTTGTAGTTTTAATAATTTCACATATTTTATCTGAACACGTTCGATGATTGAAATGGCATGAATGCAATGAGGCAACTGGATAGTTACACGATTATGCAAGAATACTTTTTCAATGTAGTAGCATTCGAAAACTTTTTCTGTTTCTTACGAAATCTATTTTCGTAATGAGAGAACAATAAGAAAAATTAATTTTAGAGTTCGGAGAATAAAATAAGGTTGAATCGTTATTTTTAAAAATTAAAATTTTAAAATATTCTAATTGAAATTGTTCTAATCATGTGATAACAATATATAACAACATAACATAATAGAATTAGTAACAAGAATTAATATATATTACTTGTTTTTAAATTATGGATCTTGTAACGAATAAAAATTTTTTACAGATACGTGCATATATTATTTATAGAAGAAGTTACATAAGTGTGTTATAATTACGCAATAGTCTTAAAGGTAATTCAGTTTCGTTATTTATAGTGTGTAATAACAGGAAAAAACTTATTATGAGCAATAAAATTTTTTTAAAAAGAAAGAGAAATAATAATACATAATAAGAAAATGAATAGTGAAAAATATTTGTTTTTAGTAAATAATTTATTAAGATACTTTATTATTTAAAAGACAATTTATTATTTAGAAATTCATCATCTTGTTGCTCATGCTGCTTATAAATATCGTATTTGTAAATATTTTAGAAAAATACTCTGTGTTTGATGAAAAAATATATATTTTACATTCGACAAAGATGAAGACTTATTATTGAAAATTTAACAAGTGTATGAAAAATGATCGCGTATTAAATTGCTTATCGAGTTATTTATTCTTGCCAAAAATTGTTATTATTTACATTTGCAAGATAATAAAAAAATATAATTTCTCCTTATTCAATCTTATTCAATCTTATTATCATAGGTACGTTTGAAAACGTTGAAAATTAAGTTTTAAAAATTTTTATCTATTTTATATTATAAGTGTACAGATATTCGATGAAGTATTTTCCAAAGAATCTTTCGTAAAAAGACTTTGATTTGAACAATTTCTAGAAATTTCAGTCTTTCTAGTAATTTTCTTTCCAGATGCATACATTTCTTTTTAAGAACAATAAATTCTTTGTCACTCTATCTTTTCTCACACCAAATAGAAAATAGAGTAGGAACAATGGCCTTTTGTTAAATCCTTTTAAATATATTCGTTGCATACTATTCGAGTCATTACCTATATTTATCATGCGCGTGATAAATGTAAAAAATGTATAATTATAAATCGCAAAGTTTTAAGAGAATATTCGTAACAATATTCGCGTCAAATTTATCGAATAGAATTTACTCGTATATTATTTCTTCAACAATGAATGTACTAGTAAATAGAAATAATCATAAAAATTGTACGATTATTATATACGGAAAAAACTTGCCTCTGCTTCTAGATTTACCGTGGAAAAGATAAGTAAAATTAATGTTTCACGTATCGCAATATTCTTCAATTTTCTTTTTTCTTTTTTTTTCTTTTTTTCGAAAATTGCACACAGCACATAACAACAGCATAACAACAAACATTTGCACGTCAAACAATCGCCGTATTAACGCTGCGGAATTTTTCTGTAACAAAATAATTAAAAGAAAAACATTTCAAATTGAACTATTGCATTCGAAGCAAAATAATAAACGCGCGGTTTAAACAATGGCCGTTGCATCATTTGCACGACTGGATTTCTCCAATTGCAATTACGAAAATCCAGAAATTCAGTAGACACGAATTCGAAGTCGAAACGAATTTTTTCACGAATAATAATAACAAAGAAAAAAAGAAAAAAAAATAATAATAATAATTCTTTTACGTTTTCGAAATTTTTCCCTCCCTCCCACCACGTTATATTTCAAGAGGAATATTCCCTAGCGTTTTCACCCTGATTCAACCTCTCCTTCTCGTCCTTCTCCGTCAATTGATTCAACTTAACTTCGTAAGTAGACCTGCCTTTTCTATCCGAGCCGAAACACGTGGCGAAACAGGTGTCGTCTCTGCCGAAATTCTCCCCGTCCTCTATGGTCTCGGGCATCGGTTGGTTCACGGTCTCGGGCAGATACATGGACAGGAAACCGGAAACAAGGGCGACGAAACCGAAGAGAACGGCGGGTACTTTGGGGTCCAACGAGTCCAACAGCATTATGGCGGGTGTCAAAGTGCCGCTGAGACGGGCGCACATCGATCCTATCCCCAAAGCGGTGTTCCTCACCACGGTGGGGAACAGCTCGGCCGTGTAATTATAAATAACGGCGAACGAGCCCGATATGTTCGACTTGCCGAACAGAACGATGCCCACGATCGCCGTCCTGGCCAAATCCGAGCCGGCGGGTATCAGCGAGGCTGTTATGCAACACACTCCGCCGATCAACATGAACGAGGTGACCATGCACCTTCTCCCTGCCCGATCCATCAGGAAACAGGTCATCACGTAGGTGGGCAGCTCGACCAGGCCGCTGAGGAACAGCATGAGGAAGGGATTGCCGACCAGGTTGCCCGCGTTCAAAGACAGGCCGTAATAGACGATCGAGTTGGCGAACCAATTCAGGCAAACGTTCAACGTCTTCTTGCGGAGATTGGGCGTCTTGAACAAGTCCAACGCCCCGTAAGACCGCTCCCTTCGATACGCCTGCCCTGATCCGCCCATCTTGCCCTGATCCCCGATCAATTTCGCCGCGTCCACGTCCACGTCGACACCGTTCATCCTCAAACCCCTCTGCACGATCGCGAGCGCCTCCGTGACGCGGCCCTGGGCCCACAGCCACCTGGGCGACTCGTCCATCAGCCACCAGTGGCCCACCAACAGGCCGCTGTGAAGCCCGTACACGATCTGCAACCACATACGATCCTTGATCACGGCTCCCCAGATCGCGACCAGCATGAAACCGACGGCGAACGCCAGCTGGAACATTATCCCGCACACGGTCCTCTTCGTAGCGCCGACCAGCTCCATGCTGAGGACGAATCCTGTTATGTAGGCGCCCGCCGAGCCGAAGATCCCGTACAGGAATCTGAACGCGAGGAACAGGTGGTAGTTGTCCACGAACGCGACCGAAACTCCTAGAACGAGTTGGGCGATCGCCGACACGTAGAATATTATCTTTCTGCCGTATTTGTCGGCCAGGCTGCCCAACGTGACCGCCCCGATGAACACGCCGAACATGTAGGAGGATTGGGCCAGGGCGCCCATCCATCTCCGCGAGCAGACAAAGTTCCACTCCATGCCGCGGGACGATTGGAAGTATTGGGTGTCGTACGTCCACGAATCGCACTCCTTGATCGAGTTGCTCGCGTCTAAGTAGTAGCACGCGTCGATCGCTCGGGGAACATTTTCCCCGCTCGAATTGCCGATCACGGTGAGATTGTCCACGAGAGTGATGGCCTCGGGCACGTTGCACTCGTGGGGTGGCACCGCGGCCACTGTCAACAGTGTCAGCATGTGCAGACCGGCCGTCAACGCGCCCAGAATGTGCAGAGAGAACTGCCAGAATTGATATTTACCGAATTCCCCGAGATGGCTCATCAATTCCTCCAGATTATTGTCCACGCTCGCCATTTCTCCCTCCCTCCTTTCAATCTTGGAACAACTCGTTTCTGTTATTTATTTATTTATCGAGACAATATTGTTCTTCAGATCGAGATCACCTTTGTCGATTCCAGCCTGGACATTCTCGTAGTTTTCGGATATCGTATTTCCTAATTTCTTCTTTCTTAATTGTTTGGGAAGAAAGGAACGTTGCACTTTAAACCCACTAATTTCGTTAATTTCGACGCGAATCGATCGTTGAAAGTTAATCGAGAGACGAATCGCTGGTTGCAATGTTGAAATGGAATGGAATCGCGTGAAGATACTGAACTGTACTGTTCTAATGCTCACGGAGAACTGGATAACCGTGAGTGGAACTCACTGTGGCCAGAACGAAGTGAACCGAGCGAAGCGGATTGTACTGTCCGTTGGAGAATGCGTTGGATTTATTTTTTACAAAATTTGCGGTCGTCCTCGCACCGTTACCGCTTTTATTTTCCTCCTCAGATTTTCTTCTTGAGATACCGATTCTGCGAATTTTATCTGCTGATATGGCTCGATACGGCTCGAAAGTAGGTTCTGAAAATAAAAGCGAAACAATTATCAATGTTGTTGGTAATAAATCTTCGAACAAGATTTCATTAATAATTCGATTATAATATTATATTAATAAATTATTCTGGAAGATTACAAATTTGTTGGATTTTTGTTAGAATTAATCATCTTTTTGTTAGAATTTACATCTAATTGTAAATACGGAAAAGTGATTCGAACAATATGGAATAAGTTCAATGAGTAACGTGAAAATTGTGAATATTATTTTTAAAATAGATCTTCGATAATTATTCTGAAAAATGTAAAAAAAAAAAAAATTAGTTCGTGCATTGAAAGGTTAACGCCTTTCACGTGTACTTATTTCTTTCGAGTTGAACATTTAAGTATAAGTTTTGTTTCACTTGGAAGGATGGGGTAAAACTGACTAACCTTCGATTGATTGAAATGGGAGAGTAAACGGTATTTAAGTAATATATTTACTGAATCTATCAACTTCTGTAACGTGATAAATATGACGTGCTATTATCGCGTGGATTGATTCAAGAAATTATAGATATTATACGTAAAAAAATAGGTCGAGAAAATATAATATAAGTGATAAAATATAGAATAAAATTATAATATTCGCTATTATTAATAAAACATTCAAATATCGAGGTAAATTTTTAAAAATGATTTAGGATCTCTCTGATAATTCTTTCCTTCTTAAAATATTATTTTATCGTTATATGATGTTTCAAATTATGTCTCAAAACAATTTATTAATTAATTTTGATGTAAGATATATTTACTCTAGCGCTCAAAGACAGCACTTTGTCTTTTCCAAAGTGACCACATACCACAAATAGACAATTGGTTCATCCAATAAGACAATACATAGATATTATAATATCTAGGCGGAAGTGGTCGAGTGTATATTATTAATAAATTGTTAGATAGCCTTATTGTGTCTTATTTTTAATTCTAGATTTATTAATTTTTTCCCATGAATTTATAAACAATTTTTGATCTCACATTTTCCTTCTAGTTTCTTCTTATCGATACGAATTTGTTTACTACTAAATTTATACGAGATATTGCCAAAAAGAGAAGTAAGTTTTTTCTTTGTTGATACGAATTACTGATTTTTGTTTACACTAAATTTGCAAAATAACAGAAGAAGGAAAAAAATATTATTAGACATTATTCGTTATCATCGATAACTTTTACTTAAAATCTTAAACTATATATGAAAATTTACAAACTTAACTTTTATTTTTCCACGACGAAATAACTACTGTCCACCACCAATATTTTTTTTCGATCACTTTTAAACAATATTTCACTATATTTTATCTTACATTTCGTTTTCTATTTATTTATTATTTTTATATTATTTTACACTATTAATTTATTTATGCAGATATTATATTTCTCTCTCTATTCTCGAATGAAACATTACACTGCAAAATAAGTTTTGAAACCGCTCGCAGCACGTGCAGTATCAAACTGAAAGCGGTGTTCTCATAATAATCTTGACATGCTTGTACGCTCGATGCCTTATCGTTGGTGTATACCAAAGATGGATACGCGATAGTTTGATTATCCTTGCTTGTTTCGAATTAGATCCCTTAACTTTATAGCTTTTTTTTTTTTTTTTTCTTAGATAAGCTTCGATACATTCGAAATTAAAAGAATCCACTCGTAACGATATACACCTACTGTTACTTATTCTCTGGCCAAAGAATGTATGTGACTTTCCTTTCTACAGCATGACCTTTCTTCGCTTCGCTCTGAGAATTGCTATTAATATATAGGGTGTTTATTGTAACAGCCGATTGATTAAAATTTATTTGTGAGAAGTAACAAGCGTTTTTTTAAAATAATTCTTCTTTCGCAAAGAAGAAAAAAGATTGTGATACAAGGTGAAATTCTGTTTCTATTTTCATTTGGATGAATGGCGTGTGAAATATCATGCGAGTTGTGTTAATTTTTTTTAATAGTAAATTTAAAGTCACATTTATAATGATATTTTTGATTTATTATATCTGCAATTTTTGTATTTATCGTATTGGATAAATTTTTCAAAAAATTATGTTTCGACGATATAAATTTTAACGATAAATATATAATATATTTATTACAACGTATATGAAATAAGCATGGAATAATAAATTTTAATTAACTCAAACTCGATGCAAAGACTTTCACTTCAATGATTGTACTTCCAGCAACTCTACTCAACTAACTTGGATACACATCTTTCACGCGAGTATAGAGTGTGTTCAAAAATCGTGACACGAGGCGAGGAGGGATCATTTCTTTGTACAAAAATAAATCAAAGAGAATGGCAATTTTCGAGAAAATCGATTGTAAAATTTCATTAATCGTGCAGTATTTTTAAATGCATTTTTCCTAAAAGATAAAATTATTCTTAAATCTTGTTTCGAGCAATATTATCTGCCTTATTTTTAATACAAATTATACATTTTGAGGAATTATAGATATCATTATTAACACTTTTGCGATAATGTATTACTTTGTATAAATAACAAATATATATGCAATGAATCAATTAATTTGAAACAAAATTAGCAAATATGTACTTTAAATATGTAAAGAACATATAGAAAATATATCTGTGAATCACTTTTTGCAATTATTAATAAAAAAAAAAATTATTCACATCTTTGAATCAAATACACCAATCACTCTTCGTTTCAAACGAAAAACATCGTTTTTGCATTTCGTGACTTAATTTCGTTTGGTTTTTTTTCACCTCACAGTTCACAAGTGTGTTGCCACTGCGAAAATTTCTCCTTTTTTTGCAACCACGCGCAATACTTTTTTTTTCCATTCGATATCCCAGAAATGAACTGAGTCGTACACGATGATCGTTTTATCTCTTATGAGAATGCAAGAGAACCGTTTAATCGCATTGAAATTATATACGGTGAACCTGCGTGCTAGAATGAGTTATTCCATTGTCCTCTCCGTATGAATTATCATTTTGATGATGTACAATATCGTTCACAAGTATCGAAATTTTTTGCAACAATGTCGGTGAATTTTATCAAACAAATTAATCCCTCGTGATATTTTTAATTGCCTTTTCAACTAACTTAAAGATTGGCGCGTTAACTCTTCGTTGTTTTGCTTGCTCATCGTCACATGTATAATATCGAAAAATTATTATCAGTGAAGAGCAAAAGTTTTCGTATATAAAGAAATTTATCTTATAATTCAAAAAATTCTTCGTCGACAGGAAATTTCTTCGAGAGGATGAAATCAACAAAGTTTCAGCAACTTTTCGTGTTTTCAATACAATTTTTTTCCAGGAATTAAATTATTATTCGAAATTAATAAAGAGATAAATTTTAACAAAGAACGTTACGTAATTTAAAAATTTTGTCGTGTCTAGTATCATTTAAGGAATTAATAGAAAATGAAAACGAACTTGGAAAGTTGATTTCACTTTCTTAAAGTGAAATTTCCCCCAAAGAAGAAAATTGTTTCAATGAAAAATATTGGTTTATCTCAGGAATCTCCGGTTAACGTATTTTAAAGAGCTTAACCCATTATATTCAACATACGTTATTTATACAACAATTTGCCTTAATAATTTTTCTTTCTTAATTAATATCGTTTATTAGTCTAAAGTGTAGTCATAATTCCTAATCATTAAACCAGAAATGAAAATTGAAGTTAGAATTTAAACTTTTACTTAAAATTTTATCATAAAATTTCCTTTTCCAAAATTGGAAACTGCAATTCCTATTTCATATTCTCCACTCTTATACTTTTGAACGGTAGTGTACGTACTTGTTTATACAATACATACGTGTAATATTCATTATGCACGCCAGTGACCACGGGTTAATCGTTATCGAAATAACTCGTAGCCTTTCGCAGGAGGAAATTTTTTCGATCAACGGACGGATCAAAGAAGAGCGACGAACGGATAACATCTTTATCGCGTTTCCACTTTCGATTACACCAAAATTCTACTCGTGTAAAGTACTCTCACAGATAATATTTAGATAATCTACTATCGAATTCCAAAGATTACGCGCGCACGAGATTGTTAAAAATGAGTCCAGAATATCGATCAAATCGTGCACACTACGCGATGATTTTCGAAGTCGTATCTTATAATTCATACGGAAATAGGAAGTGTTTAAGTCATCAAGTTTCTAAATTTGAAATTGTTGAAAAAATACAGATCTGCAAAGTTGATTTGATTTACCGATCCTTACGATTTCGCAAAAAGTTTTCGTCCTCGTACGTGTACCTTAATCAATCAATTTTTATGCGTTTTCATTACTTGTTTATTCAATAAACAATAAATGCCTCGTACAGATACGGCAAAATACTTTTAAACAATTATCCCAATTATTTTTTTTCAGATATTTTCTCGTCGTTCCTTGAACTCAGAAAAATATTTTCGATATTAAATCTGACTCGTGTTTATCCTAATATATTCGTAACTTGTATTTACTATACAACTTTATAATATTCGTACGAGAAGAGAAAAAAGAAGAAGAAGATAAAAAGTGTAGAATAACAAAAAGCGATTAAACTCGTTAAACTTACTGTTTCGAATCGATTTCGAGCACACGACTGCCGTTCGCCACGCTCGTTCACTGGTAGAAATAAATGCGAACGACGCTCAATTAAACGATGAGCAGCGCCAATTTTTCAAGCTTGTTATGGCCCCTTCACCAATTATTCCAACGTTCCTAATTTTAACCTCGGGATTAATTGATGGAAAGAAGGTGCGCCTTGTATCGAGTCGCATATCGACAAGTATGGAGTCATTGTTTCGCACAAAGAAAGTCGTGTACCACCACGTGTAATTTTATTCCGTTTCGTTCTTCGAGTACTTCAAAGATACGAATATTTGTCCAGTCGTTTAATCTACGAGTGGAGCGTCGTGGAAAAAGTTTGTGGGAGTGTCCTCTATCGATGGAACATTAAATTCGACTTATGTGTCAGAATGGAATATCTAGAATAGATACAAAAAGAAATTTTGTAAAAGATATCGTTATATGTAGATTTTTTTGATAATATTTTTGAAAATATTATTGATAACAAGTTTAGTTTTTTTTTTTAAAGTTACATTACAAATATCGATGTAACTTTGGTATTTGATGTATCTAGAATCGATATAATCGTAAAATTAACAAAAAAAATTAAAAAGTAGTCGATAATCAAGCTACTACCGCGTCGGGCTTCAACAATTTCGAATTATCAAATCCCCGATGCCGGGTTATTGGACTATATATCTCTAATACGATAGAATGTGATTATTACCTAATCGTTTTCAGTATACATAACTTTAGAAGCAAACAGGACAGTGTTATCGAGAAAAGTAATTTTTAATTTACTTTTGATATTTTCATTTCGGCGTACATGCGCGGTTATTATGTATAGTTTTATAATTGTTTTATAATAAACGATTGATACTTGATAGCTGACACTGTCCAGGGATCCAGTGTGGATTCGTTATCCTTTGATAACGAATGCTGATTAGTCAACGTTAGAAAGAGTTAATCGATTAGTAATCGATGATAACACGCGATGAATCTAACTATAAATCGTATTACAAAATATCTGCATCTTAATTAAACGTCGTGGAAAAAAGACGAACGAAATTATATTAATATTATTGTTTTGCGATAATTTTGATTTTGTCAATCGAAAAAAAGTGACGATCCTTCGAATGATAATATCGAAAAATAATTAACTTCGATTTATTCTTTTTCTTATTAAAAAAAAAAAAAAAAAAAGGAAGAAGCAATTTTTCGATCGATCTATAAAATAAATTTTAATTCTCTCGAATGGAGGATGAAAAAAAAAAGGTAATAAAGATCCTTCGAGCGACATTGAAAAAAGTAATTTCAATTATCCCACTCCACACGTGCACATGTCGCACAATTTGCATTGCAAACACGTTCACTAACGAACAAAAACCGGAAAATTAGATAACCTCGTATAATCCAACATAAAAGGGAGGAAAGAAGGGAAGAACGGTGTAACGAGTTCGAGCTACATTATCGCGTGGATACAATTGTGTTTCCTTCTCATCGAGAACGAAAGAAAAAAAAAGAAGAAGAAGAAGAAGAAAACCTTGGATGAATTGGGTATCGATGAGACCCATTGCCTTGACTCGAAAACCGATCCGAGGGAATATTGGATTTTTAAACGGAGGACCTCCCGCCTGGACTGTGATTCCGAGCTAGCTGTGATCCAATAAGCTTAAACGGATTTTCGAAGTTGCATCGTGAACCTGCTACGAGATATCGTCTGCTATTCCATCGAAACGTTATCTGTTCAGTATCTCGCACAATCGTTACGGAGTTATGTTGAAAGGAAAAAAGAAAAAAAAAAAGAAAAAAGAAAAGAAGAAGAAAATAAACCGCCAGAAGAAATCCTTTCCGTCAAAAAAATTTCACGATTCGACTGGACGTTGCGTTGACTTTCTCTTCACTTCTTACGCACGATCTTACTTCTTCGTTTTTATTAATTTTCACTTCACGGGAAGATCGTCTATTTTGTAACTCGTGACGACGAGGCGAAGGTTCAATGAACGAACGAACGCAAAAAGTGGTTGTTCCTCGATTTTGCTTAAATTTCGACGAAGTGCGATACGAAGAATTTCGTTAATGAAAGTTTATCGATACGTGTACTTACGTGTATCGCCGGTAGAATGATTGGTCAGATTGGTGAAGTGATAGTGGAGGACGAAGCGGCGGAATGATTGACAGCCGAAAGCACGACATCCGTCTGCCGACACGAGTCCTCGAGGCGCTCTGGCGAACGAGTCGTGTACTTCTTATTGGTAGGAGATAACGAAGACATGGCGCTACTGAAATTAAAATTTTTCTCGTGTAATTATGTACGACTGACGGAGGAGGATTAAGTTATTCGTGTTTTGCAAATGCAAATTTATAACCGATCTTCCTTCCCTTCGTATCTTTATTTATTCGTTCGCTACCGTGTCTATTGTTATCGTATTCATGAGGTCGAGGAATCGATAGATTATCTTTCATGTGATAAGAAAAGTGTAATTGTGTTGTTGGAAGATTAGAAAATTATTATAAATTATTTATTTTATTTATTGAGATATATGTGTTTTATTATTGATACGTAATGAAATATGTAAATATTTATTGTTGATGCTACGTAATCGTATTAACGATATAGTGAATAATATTTTTTTTTTTTTAATAGTATTATTATTGTAATGAGGAATTCAAGTTTGAAATTTTTATTTATTTTTTTCTTTCGATGTATAATTGTTCGTAGTTATCGACTATTTGTTATGAATGCATTATCGAAGGTGAACTTGAATATTTTGCGCATTTTGCGTATCTAAAAAAACGTTTAAAGAAATGTGTAAAAGGTAATTGTAGAATATAAATTATAAACATTAAAAATAAACAATGTAACAAAAATAATTACAGAGTTTAAGCTTTAGCTTTAGAAATAGAATAATTTTAATCGTACGAAATTGAATAACGTTCGAATAAAAAAATTGAAATTGAATATTTTTTGAGATGTGACTTATAAGAAAGTATATTTCTATTTTTTTTTTAAATTTAACTTAAAGTTATAAGTACCAATTTTATATAACATAATGTAATATTTTTTGTAACTGCTTTTTTTTTTTATATCAACAATATATTAATATATTATATTAAAATCAAATAGGCTACCTGTTTCACTAATTGATAACATTATAACGTCAATAGAGATAATAAGATTTAAATGCTATTGTATTTCATTGTTGACGTTATTATGTTATTTAATATCCATTTTATCAAACAAACGAATAATAACCACGAATTTTTTTACAATTTTTTTTTCTTTTTATTTTTATTTAAACATATTGGAAGAAATAAAGTTCAGTCAAGAATTACTTGAAAATTCGAAACTAAATAACGCCGTTTATATCAATTAATTAAAATTTTCCACATTATTCGATATCTGATTTTTTTAAAACTAAACTTTTCGATGACAAAAATTTTTAACTCGTCCAAAAATCGAAGGAGACACGCCAAATAACGACAATTTTCAGTTTTGTATTACCACGAATAACGATAGCATAAGAGAACAATAAGAATTAATAGGATAATAAAAATTACACGCATCATACGTACGTATTTATTCATATATTTTCCAAAATTCTCACGATTAATCGTCACGAGCATTTCCACTCGAACCCGTCACCCGAAACGACGAACTCAGGAAAACAACGATTACCTGACCTGATCATAATTAACTCCGTTATTCGAATTACACGAATCGCAATATCGAGTCGCAATGTCGACGACCCCCGTAAATATAGAAACGTCAGATAAGAGGGTCGAACGATCTCCGCCGTTGGCCTGCATTTCTCCGCGATTTCTGGCCCGGATGTGATCCGCCAAGTTGCGAAATCACCGCCGTCTCGACCGCAACATCTGCTGCCGCCTATTGTCCCCGTTATTCTCTATATAAAATAAGAAAGATCATCGAAGAAGAAGAAGGAGGGGGGGAACAGAGAAAAAAGCGAAAAGAAGAAGAAGAAGAAGAAGGAAATGTTGAAATGGAAGTCCAGTTTCGAAGACTTGGAGTTTATTTATTCGGTCAGAGCGAAGTTGCAGTTATCCGATTATGCAATTTATAAGCGTGCACGATACATAGAATCGTCGTGCCTATGGAAGAGAAACGGAGCAGGGAGATGCAAGTGGATAATGATGCTGGTGGATATACAGGGTGAGTCAGAGCTAAGGAGTTGGAAGCTGAAGTTTTTTGAGTTGGAGGTTGATATAATTTGATTTATTATTATTTTTTTTTTTTTCGTGTTTTTTTCAATGGAATTAATTTTTTGATGATTATTCGATGAATAGAATGTTATTAGTAAAGGATTATTTAATTTTTTAACGAAAAATTGTGTTAATCTTCGAATTTTCTAAAATTTGATATATGTATATGAAAAATAAGGAAGCATGAAGGTAAATTTTATAAAATATAAATTAAAGCTATCATTGAAAATAAATTTTTTAAAGTAATTTAAATTGGCGAGTTAAATCGATAATTGATGTTAATATATACATATATACGATTTTCGTTCAAAGAACGAGCTTTAATGATCTTTATTAAAAAAAAAAAAGAGAATAAATGAATTACTTTAAATTACCAATTACTTTTACAAAATTATACACGATACTTATTCAAAATTTTATTCAAATTTAAATTATCAATTTAAATTAAGTTCCACTCTGTATATAATTGGTTTATCGCTTATACAGCGAACCAAGTGTCATCGTGATAACTCACTTCCTTAAGTATTCGTGTCTCGGGTATGTAGATCGATTGCTTGCAATTTTTTTCACAAATTATTATAATCAATGTCTTCACGATAACACCACTCCTTTCCTGAATTTTTGTTCCTGGATGAACCACTTGAACCGGTAGTTGCTATTATTATAAATATAGTTTCTAACTAGATGTAACCGTTAGATCTGAACAATTTGATTAATGTACACGATGGCTACGAATAATATACCATTATATTTCAACAAGTAACGACAAAGTAGTTAAATTCTACATTTTGTTGTTATGATTAATAAATTAAATTTTAGAATTTAAATATTATTAAACGATACTTAAAAATGATACTCAAATTAATTATAATAAGCAAATAATCTCGTCATCTTGTATTAAGAAAATATATACGGGGAATGATAAAAGGAAGATAAATTAAGACCATGATCATGATTTTTCCAAATAAAAGTATTCCGATTGGACAACAAGAAGAAAATTCAAATCGGTTATAAAATATAATCTGTACGACGAGAGGCTTCGATTCTCTTGGCAACGAGCTTACTTCCGGGCGGAAGAAGCCCCCCAAATTTTCGACGCTCTGCCCATAAGTAGAATCTCCTTCGTTCACTCGCGTCGAGTACTCGCCACGCTTGGTTACAATACTACGTATTTTGTTCCGTAAGAGTACACCACAATGAACTGTAACCCAATCCTGTCCTACAGACGACGGGCCATGTCCTATGGGGGTCGAATTACGCGCACATACGCGCCTAAGGATTTTTCATTCCACCCCCATGCCATGCTTCGAAACCTTGCTTGGGAAGAAATTCGATGTCTTCTAGAAATTTGATTATCCCCCGAATACACGTTCGATTACCTAAATTCAATCGATTCTCCAGCAAGATTTAGATTCTTGTGTTTTTCTCTTTTTTTTTTGGAAAATTTTGATCTTGACATTCATGGTAAGGTGTGTTTAAGTTTTGAAGTTATTTCAATATAATCAATTAATGGGAGGGCAGTGTTCTATAATTAAAATTTTGTTGTGACTCGAAGATATCGAGATTTTATTATTAGACATCGATTTATTTATTTTTTTTTTTTTTTTGGAGATGCTTTCCTTTCTTTACGTTATTAAGAATTAATTTAATAAAAAAGGATGTTCGAAATATCTGTTGTGAAATATCTATTGTGGAAATTTTTATACAGTTACGTATACTTTTTGTCGATTGTCCATCGTATATTTAGAGTAAAGCTTTTATGTAATGATTCACATATCATGAACACCCGCGGGTGACAGAGATGATTTTAATCAATTAGGGGCACGCGCCTAACTGAATCAATTACCCACCTCCTGCTGATCAGGAGGTATTGGATTCTTGCTAACTAAACTCAAGTTGTTTCTCATCCAACGATTGATTAAATCTTTCACTTCCCCCCCCTCGATGTTATTGAATTTTTTAAGAAAATTTTAACAAAATGTGACGATAAATGAGAAAATATTTAATCAAGCAGAAATAGATTATTGATTATTTAAGGAGAATTCATAGAAACTATCTTTTTTATTTTTCAATAAAAAAGATTAGTCATGGCGGAAGTTCGCAAAGATGGATACATTCCATTTCATACGTAGATTGTAAAAACTTCCAATGATTCATTTCGCATCATACAGCAAATTAGATTCAACGAGGATAAGTAACGTTTCGTGGAAAATGAAACAGAAGCGTTACTTCCTCTTTCCTTTTTCTTTTATTTGAACAAATTTGTTTTCTGAAATATTATCTTTAAATATAAATAAATAATTTCACGTGGCTCGATGCATTTCAAAAACGAAGAATCCTCCGTCTTATTGGATTAAAATCGTCGTGGCAAAATTTATAATCGAAAAATCATTGTCAATATTATTAACGATATTTTTGTTATTATTACAAATTTTATATATATCGATATCGTTTCCTTCATTTTTGTAACAGAAATTGTATCCATAAATCATGTTACTTCGAAATCGTACTAAAAATTTTAACCATAACGAATCGTAAAAATAAAATCCCTTTTATTTCTCCACATCCACACGATTCTTCGAAATCTCTCTGAATTCGCAAACAGAAAATCTCAAAATTTACGATCCCCCAAAAATTAAAAAAAAAAATAATGGCATCACTTTGAACATTAATCGACGAATAAATTGACGAAATAAAATAACGAAAAGCATCCAAAATACCTCTAACACAATTGCACATTATCATATCTTTATATGTAAAATTAAAAAAATCGCTTGATCGAAAACTGAGATCCGATTTTATCCTGCCGAACAGGGCCTTCGATCGGTTCGTGAGAAAAATATCGTTCGATGGAATTTAAATAATAAATGGAGTTCTACCGTATCATGGACGTGTTGAATTTGCAGGGATTAGAATTCTCTAAGCTCGGCGGAACACCCGGCATGGATGGCACGCCTCGATCGATCGATGGGATACCGCCTTGAGCACGTTGCCATTTATTTGTCGAACGTGGACACGTTGCCCGTGATTTGTTTACAGTTTCAATAATCTTTGGAGAAATATGCGCGAGCCATCAGCCTTGCGCAAATAAACCGTGGGCGATTGTTATTTACAAGGCAAGATAAATATTCCCCTCCCTTCTCCCCTCCGTCGCGCTCTAATTCGGCTGGAACAATTATGCACGCTCTCAAATCATAATTCGACGTTTGGTTAATCGACCCGCTCTTCGTTTTCTCTTTTTTTCTCTTTCTCGCTTTCGCGTGTGTGTCAAATGGACAAATATAAGATAATTATCGTTGTTGCGATAATGATTGCACGATTACATCAGATTTTGATTAATCGTTCAAGCGTATGTATCGTGGTGGACGTGGATAGATTTATAAAAATTTCGATATAACATAGATTGTTTCGATTTACTTTCATCGACGAATTAAGTAATTCCATTTCATTTCAATAAAATACCTCATCAAATGTTAACACAAGAAAAATTCCTTCGAAGAGCGAATTAAGCGTATTCACTGCTATAATTGCTTCACTGGTTGAGCCTCGATCGATAACTACATATATATAAAAATTCATCATAAAGAAACAAAAGTTAAATATACACCGCTATATTACTTCATTGCTCCCTTATCCACAATTAAACGATCGCGTACAAGAGAAGCAAATACTTTTTTACTTTCTTGATCCTCGATCGGTTTAACTATGATAATTACATATAGAAAAAAAAAAAAAAAAAAAAAAAGAAAAGAAAAATTCACTTCACAATCGTGAATCGTTGATCCACGATTGATTCTTGGTCAACCACAAGGACGCTACCTTCGCTATATCGAGTGCAGCGACATCCTGTCGGGCGACGATTGTACGGTTTCGCGTGATCCGGAAGGCGGTATGCAGGTGGAAGGATGCGAGGTTAAGGCGATACGACGATCGACGAGTAATCGATCGGCGGTGCAGGAAGCTTGGTGGATGGCAAGGAGTGGATCGAGGAAGTCGAGGCTAAGCTGGAATGCGCGCCGATTCGCGGCAGTCTCGCGCGGACCGTCGAGCCGACCGGCAGTTTCTCGCGCCGCCAAACGTTCTCTCCTCTTTCGCCGCCCATCCACCATCGTTGATGAGCATGTAGATTCGACCTATTCGAGAAGTTAACGTCGAATTCGTCCACATTCTTGAACTATCGTATCGTTCGTCTCCTCGATTTTTTATCGTGTTACACTCGCCGAGATTTTGAAAGATTGATTTTCCTGTGTGAAACGGACATCGGTGTGACCATCGTTTATGGTAGGTAAATTATATAATGGAATTTGATGCGCGTAACGGTGTTGAAAGGTACGTAGATTGGTGGTAATGCGTGGACGTGCGGGGATACGAATAAAAATTTTGTAAAATGTTTAAATTATATCATCAAGAGGTTAAGTTATTTTTAATCGCGTGTAAATTTGTCGTTGACTCAGAGATTTTTCTTATTTGCACGCTGATCGATCGTGCGAATATATATCTTTTGATCGTGTAGAATTTTTGTTGCGAAATTTATTTGTTTCTTTTTTTTTTTTTTTTTTTTTTTTTTTTACGATCGAAAAATTCTTTGCCACGAAGAAAATGAAATGAAATTGAGTTTATCAGTTTTTGAAAGATTGGAATTTTTCACTGGACGGATATTCAGGGAATTTTAATAGTCCGCATAGTTGGAAGGATCGAATGTTATGAAATTGTCGTGCTTGTTCTTCAAATTTTTACTTTGAATGCGTGGATAGATTTTCATCGATTCGATCGAATAAAGAAGCTTATTCGAGTCATGTTTATGATCGTGAAATATTATTTATTCTTTTTTTTAAGTATTTATTCTTAAGTAATGAAAAATGAAGAATAGAATTACCAGGTAAACGTTTCGAATTAACGGTATAATCGTTGCGACACTTGGCACTCTACAGAATTCTTGCAAAGTTTTCATGGTAATTGACATGCTGTGTAGCCATTTGTGTTCTTGTTCGAGGAAAGGAAATCACGTATTTACGTCGATGTACGCAATCACAAACTGTAGCAAATATCCTTATCAATATTACATAGAGAAAAAGACAGGATACATTATTAAAATTATAATTTTTAAATGTACAGTGAATTGTCATCAGTGAATTGATCATTTATCAAATGTATCCTCGAGAAAAGTACATTATTTTTATTCTTCTTTTCTCTCTCACGAAATTAAAATATATACCTATATTTTATAACACATTATGAACAAATGTAATAAATCAATTCATTTTTAATCGAAAGATACAAAAATAAAAATTTCTTGTGTAATATTTAATCAACAATAACAATTCTATATTTAATTTCCAATTTCTACAATTTCCATAACACATCAACTGTATTGTGTACATCCATTTCGAGGTTATTGTAACGTCAAAAGCATAAACAACTACACGTACCATGTAATCACCATACAATTCTACTAAATTTATAAACACATCGTCCTATACTATACATATACATATATATATATATATACACATAAGATTGGAGTTGAAAATATAATCGATACGAGATCCATGATATAATAACGAAGAGTATTTCAAGCGAACGGAAAATTTCTGATACATACGTATCCACAAACACAAAATTTCGACGTTACTCAAAGTCGTCGAAACACATCCTCGTATCCTTTTTTTTTTTTTTTTTTTTTTTTTTTTTTACATAAGAAAACCAAAATACAGAATATATCAAAATATTACACGAATAACGTTTATATTCGAGTTATTATAATTTAAATTCTTTCTCGTCCATCTTCTCGATACACACGATACATAAACAATACATATATAAAGTTCGTTATATCTTGGCAATTTGCTCTCACCGTGCAATCAATCGAACCTCATCTCTATTTCTCTAAAAAGAGGCTACGTTGAATCAAATACACATATATATATATATATATATATATATATATATATCGAATTAACAGAATAGCCAACGTGTTCGGCCAACAACAAGGTTCGTGCTACAACAACGAGCTTGTTGCACAACATCTTGATTGTGTCAAGTCGATGTTGTATTGATCGAGCCAATCGATGTTCCCATAGATTGATTTTACCCAAACAGAGATGGTGCGATTTGCGGTTTGCTCGTTTAATTGACTCGTTACCAATAAGAAGCGAACGTCCAATCGGGAAAAGGGAATCTTCCTCCTTTTTCCTCCCTCCTCTTTTTTCCCTCCTCGCTCGTTTAAACGCGTCGCGCGTTTTTTTCCCTTGGCGTGCTCATGTCGAACGTGAAATTACTTTTAATGATCGGTCGCCTTCACCCTGTTTACACCAGAGAGAGAGAGAGAAAGAGTGGAAGTTTCTGCGAGGACAATGTTCGAACAGCCTTCGACTATTTCGTCACGGATGTTAATCGCAATCGCACCGGTGCACGCGTACGCGTCTGAAGGAAAATGAAAAAGAAAAGGAAGGAAGGAAGGAAGGAAGGAAGGAAGGAAGGAAAGGAGGAGGAATTGAATTCTCGAGCAAATACGAGTGTGCAGGTGTAAAATCAACATTATTTATGAGCGGATGACGGGAATCGTGATTCTCGAACGTTTTATAGTTTGGAAAAAAACTAACGTGTCGAGAGTTTATGTAACGTGTTTAATACCGTTTTTGTTTTCTTTCCTTTTTTTCTCTCTCTTTTGCCAACCATAATATTTAACGATGATGAATCGTCGTGAATTTTGAGCGTTGTATATCTGTATTATACGCATTATTGTGAATTTGAATTATAACTTATTGTAATTATATTTATTAGAATTCATTAGTTTGCGATATATATATATATATTTTTTTTTATCAATAATATATGATAGAATTATTCAAATTGTTTCAGATTCTTCATTTTGATTATTGAAAATGTGCATGTCACTTTTGACAGAACTCGAGTTAATGATATTCATTTTCCCTCTTCCACGTTAACTCGATCACAAAATATTACTGCTATCAGAATCATCGATTATCCATCGAGACGTTAACGCTCTTACTTTCCTCTCGTCGTTTTTTTCCAGGTTTACACATGATATGACCCAGTCCCGGGAGGTTTTGGCGATGATGGACGCGCACACAACAACGTTCGGACGTAAAAGGGGGTGCACAGTGTCCCCTTGCGGCGCTTTCCTTTTGGGCGCTGCCTTCCTCATATCCCTGGTTGTGACTGGACTATTGGTTTACCATCTCGCGCCATGCCTCGAGGAGAAACTCGACAAATCGTGCAATAATATCTCCTCATCCGGCCGTGCTTTTCCCACTGACACGTTAGAAAAGAAAAAATTGGACGTCAGATTGCCGCGATCCATAGTCCCGGACTCTTACGAGCTCAGGCTCATACCGTTCATACAAGTTGGCAACTTCACGTTCAATGGCGAGGTATGAAATATTTCTTGTTTCTTACTATTTCGCGAGAGCGAGACAATTTTCAAACGACGCGCCGCCGAGAAGTCTTCGCGAATGACACTGAACAATTGTCACAATTGTAATTTATCTTAGAAAACTTGATTAAATTCAAGCCCGTTAAAATTAAGAAATACTTTTGAACCGCTGTAACTTTGGAGATAGTTACAACTTCCGGTCTAACGATCGTTAGAAGCGTGCAATCTCGCCCTTTAATACCTTTTTTCATTTATCCTAATACCGAGGTATCGTCCTGTAGAGAAAAGGATAATTTTTAATCATTTTAACCCGTTATTAAAATTAGGAAAACTTTGAACCGCCGTAACTCCGAAGATAGTGACTTCCGGTCAACGAACGAACGATCGTTAGAAGCGTGGAACTTTGCTCTTTAAAACCCTCTTTCATTTATCTCGATACGACTTCCGGTTCCCGAGATATCGTCGTGTAAAGAAAAGGGTAATTTTTAACCGTTCAACCTCTTATTAATTAAACTCTATTGAAATTAGGAAAACTTTGAATCGTTATAACTTCGTAGATAGTGGCTTCCGGTCAACGAACGAACGATCGTTAGAAGCGTGGAACTTTGCTCTTTAAAACCCTCTTTCATTTATCTCGATACGACTTCCGGTTCCCGAGATATCGTCGCGTAAAGAAAAGGGTAATTTTTAATCGTTTACTATCTTCGTCCTTGTCTTTTAGTCGGATCTCTCGCTCGCGTCTCACTGACCTATCGTAAACTCCAGACGAGCGATTCCTGGAAAAACGTAGTACGCATTTCCAGGAAAATATATAGGTCGCTGGAACGCAGACCCATTCATAATCCGCGCACCGTGTTTTAAAGTATTACGGAAACTTTGAATATTTATATCTCGGCAACGGATCGAGATATCGGGATAATTCAAAGAACGACTTCATTGTCGCGCTTTTCTCTACATCCTGACTGAGTTTAGACGAACAAATAAGTGAATCAATCGGATTAAATTGTTCGAAAAATACATGACAAATACTTCTTCTATAGAATATTTATTTGTTTCTTCGAAAAAAGGTTTAAGATTAATATAAGGATAATACGTATCTCGTGAAAATGTATGATTCATTACTTTTAAATTAACCAGAACCAGTTCCAACAGATATTGAAGGAACGCTGATTCATTTAGAAAGAGAGACACGCTGTTTTAGAAAGCACGTATTGCCTGTTCAGGAGAGCAGTTGAAACATTCTCTTGCCCTTCTATATCCAGCTGAAAACTTCGTAATTTCGCAATCGATCTATACTGATCGAATAAAATCAATCGTTCTTTAGAAAAAAAAAAAATTTATTTACAAAAATAAAATACCAAAAAATTCACATTAATGCTTTATTCGATGAAAGACGATAAAATGAAATTTTCATTTCGAATTCAACACTTTTAATCCAGAATAAGGAATTATTCATAGTCTTGTATTTAGTCTTCCGTGTTGTAATTATGACAGAGGAATTTTTCCTACGAAAAATTATAATTTCTATTTAAAAAATATCCTTTAAACGTGTTTTCGTTTCTACGTTTTTTTTCTTTTTTCTTTTTTAAACGAGACGTTCGCGCTTCTTGTGTACATATTTGTTCACGTACTTATTTGCCCGTTTCACAATATTATGCGAAACGAGGACTGATCGAGAAGCAAGCACGAACTGTCTTCGACGAAAATTATTTCATTGCACAAAGGATAAATCCTCAAAGATGCTTTTGTGTTTTAATTTTCCTTTTCCTCTCTTTCTCTCTCTCTCTCTCTCTCTCTCTCTATCTATCTCTCTATCTCTTTTTTTAACGTTAGCAACAACTAGGAATTAAAATGGGACAAAGGGGAACGATATCTTCTTCCTTTAAATGGATAAAAGAAGGATTCCTACAGCTGCGCAAGTACTTGCTTGCTTTAATTCAAAAGATGTAGAACAAGAGGTGAATAATTAATTCGTAATTTTCGACGTTTAATCTTCTCCTTTATGCACTCGTAAAAAAAAAAAAAAAAAAAAAAAAAAAGAATATCGAAAATCAGGACGGTGATTATAAGGTAACTATTGAAGGGTGAAAGTAGCCAATAGCAGATAGAAAGTTTGAATCGTTATTTTATTTCTCGTTTTATAGTTTAGATATCTTTATGACAGATTAGAAATTATCAAAAGGATATTTTTATATAAAAATTATAGAGTTAATTGTGTCGTTATAGACTTTGGTCTGAATATTGTAAAAAGGAAAAAAATTTACTTACAAAATTAAATAAAAATTCAAGTTTCTTCTTTTACGCGCAAAAGATTAAGGAATAAATTTTATAGATACGAAAGAATATAATCTCTTCATAACAAGTAGAGATACTTAATTTCACTCTTGGATACAACTTCTTCCAACTTATAATCCAACAGGATTTAATTCACTATTCATTCACCATTATAACTATTATCACGAGTAATATTCGTCGTAAAAATTCCTCGAAAAAAGAAGCATCAAAGGAAGAACTGACTCATTGCTCGATCCAAGAGGAATATGAATATCCGTTCCATCGATGATCTCACGTTGTTAGAGTCACACATTGTTATTATAAAAATAATACTTCCACGTTTCCAGGTGAAAATATTGGTGAACGTGACCGAGGACACGGACAAGGTGACGTTGCACGCAGTGGACATGAGCATCGACGAAAGTTTTACGAACATAAAATTGTATTCGGCCGTGAAATCTGGGGAGAAGGTGGTGAAAATCTTGGAGCAGAGGAACGACACCGAGCGCCAGTTCTACGTGATTAGAACGTCGGACACGTTGAAGAAGGGTGCGCAATACATTGTGAATCTAAAGTTTGTCGGCCATCTGAACGATTACTTGCAAGGCTTCTACAGGAGCTCGTACACGGTTGGAAGTGAAACGAGGTAAACGCCCCAAGCAATTTAATTCCATTCTCTAGGTGACAGCTATTCGTACGCAGTAAATTTAAACTGCTTTATCAAGCAATATCTGTAGTTACCGGCCAGTTGACCGATCTATTTGCAAGGGCTCGATGCAACGCGAATTATTTCTGAAAGAGATCGAGAACGATACGATACGAGTTTTCGAGATTTCTTTGGTCCATTGATCGAATTTGCTCGATTCACGACATTTTTATTCGGAGATAAATTATTTGAAGTGAGATTTTCGAGATTCTTGTTTGAGAAATGTGACAGATTAATCGACAGATTAATTGAAATATATTAGAAAAGAAGATAAATTTTAAATTTAACACGTTGGAAAACTCACTGTTGGAAAGATTTGTATTTATCAAGCTGTAGAGTAATTTAAATAATTTGAAAATGATTTTTCAATTTATCGAATCTAACGCGTACTCGATGCTTGAGAAAATTATATTTATTGTTAATCGATTTGTTCTTGCACTACTTTTAACATAGGATGCACGTGTGAATATTTTAGTGAAAATCTTATTATATGCAAATATTATGGTGAAAGAAATTTTATTGATTATTGTAACTCGATAAGAAACTTTGAGGTTTTCGGTTCTGAAAGATTTGATAGAGAAAAAAATTTTACAACGAGAACAAAGAGAAAGAAAAATGAGAGAGGAAAGTTTACTCTTTCTTCTATTTATAATAATTTAATTTCAACTTTTATTTTGCAACAACTATATATATATATATATAGATCTCATAAACAAAAGCTCTTACCTTACTTTAAAAAGCTTCTTACGGCAAGGAAAGAAAGAAGGGAAGAAGGAAGAAAAAGAAACGAAGAGAAAAAGATGAATTTTCACCACGATTACGTCCATTGAACGCGTCTATTCACTCCTCACGTTCTGCTTATCTCGAAAATTTTCAAAGAGCTGAAATCTCAGCCTTTTAGCAACTCGACGAAAGTTTTCCCCCCCTTGACGACGATATTTCTTCTCGTGGAACGGAAGCGTCCGTGAATTTACACATCTAGACGTCATTTTCTCGTGTGTGTCCCCCGTTAAATCGTTGAAAAGCCGAATGGCGGCGAGGATCTTGCGATTTTTCGAGTTGATAACACCACACGGACGACAATGCGATCGTGAAAACGGACATTGAAAACCACTCGTGACGGTTCGTTTCAAACTTTTAAGCTCGAGTGAACGTGACCTGATCCGAACTTTATTCGATTAATAATCTTCGTTAATTTCAAAATTATCGTTAATTAGAAAAATCGTAAGATTTTAATATGTTGAACGTTTTATAGAAAAGATCCAGAGATCAATTTTCATTCATTCTCAAAGTACGAAAGAGTACGATTTTCTTTCAACAATATAATACGAAAAAAAAAAAAAAATAGATTTAGACAAATTTTCGAAAGGAAATTCTAATTCCACGTTGTTGTATGTAATGGAAAAAAAATATTCTTAATTAACTTTACGACGTTTCTAAAATTTAGTTCGATGTTATTATAACAATCTTGAAACGTCCAATTTTTGTGTAGAGGATAGAATAATGAATAAAAGATGGATACGTATCAACATTGCGTCTTTTCGTCAGTTAGATAATCGTATAAATCGATCTTAATTATGGAAAAGTCAAACGGTATAGGAACAATTATAGCTCCGCTGTTGCACGTCCGGCCTTCGCTTTCAAGGATAAGATTATGACACGTTAATTGCTATGAGAAATGTTAGACTTCTGAGGAACTGAAACGGAGGGACTTCTTGGTTATTTAAATCGTTTTTCACTATCATTTTCATTCAAGAGACATGTGCAAAATAATAAATGATTAGCAATATAATGTTATTATTAAATTATTTTCTAAATTATTTTTAATGACATTGGTGCGATTAGATAATAGTTACGTTGAAAAAATATTTTGATATTTCTAAGGTGAACGGCATATCTAAATAAAAATCTGCAATTTGGCAAGTTCAGTCATTGTTCCCTCGCATCAACGATTATGATCTCATGCATTCTCACGTACGTTCCCAGAATTGAGGACATTGTAACAAGAGGTGGGCAGATCCATTTGTAACAACTTCATGGAAATTAAAAATATCTTGTTGCTTGCGAAGTTTGCTCCTTTAATTTAAAAATAATAATTATTAACTATCGAATCGATGAATCGTTGTTTTTCGATTTTTCAAATTTCAAATTTTGAATTTTTATTTCTTTATCAATATCTTATATACAATCTTATATATATAACTATACTATTTAAAGTTTCTTTTTACATACATTATATATAATAGAATTCTCAAAAATAAATTTGTTATCTTTTGCTGGAAACTCTTCTATCGCTTTTAACTCTCATCTTCATTTTTCCATTTCAGTCTAAAAATTATTCAACAGCTTTCACTTAATTTCCAGTTATATTTATTCCTCGTATCATTCAATTTTTCAAATTTGAAGAAGTAGAATTTGAATTTTCATTTGCAGGAAACAATAAGAATTTATAATCCGTGATCACCCTTTGTTCTTTATCTGCATTTAACTATACTACTTAAAATTTCTTTTTACATATATAATAAAATTCTGAAAAATATAGATTTGTTGTCTTTTATCAAGGAAGGTGTTCCAATCGCTCTTAACTTTCATCTTCGTTCCTCCCTATTTCACTCTAAAAATTATTTTACTCAGTTTTCAGTTATTCGATATTTATTCCTCGTATTGATCAGCCTGTATCGATGATCCTCGTGTTACAGATGGATCGCAACGACTCAATTCCAGCCAACGGATGCGCGACGCGCGTTTCCGTGCTTCGACGAGCCGGCGCTGAAAGCCACGTTCAAGATCAGCATCGCGAGGCCCAAGAACATGACATCCATCTCGAACATGCCTCAAATGGGAGAGCCTATGCCAGTGTAAGCGACTGAAAGTATTTTTACGCCCGCCACGGGAACCGATTTCACCAGACACGTTTCTGTCACATTGTCATATCGATTGACTCCACTCGCCTCGAATCTCAAGGATAAAAAAATATCTTTGAGTCACGGAGATTTTACGTTGTTACGAAAGAAAAATTTTTGAGTTATGGAAATTTGTGTGAGTGAAAGAAGTTTGATTTATTGATATTTATTCGAATTGTAAAAATTAAAAAAAAAAAAAAAAGAAAAGAAGATTCGCGAGTGTTATCTTTTATTTTGTAATATTCGTATTTATTGATTTCAATAATATTTTTGAGCGTGTATAATTCGCGGAAACAGGATTGAATGATTTTGAAATATTTTTATTGAATATATTAATTTTTTATTTTAGAATTATTTAATTTATTATAATTGTAAATAATTCATTGCATAGATTTCTTGCTGAGATTAAATTCGAAACATTTATCGATCTAAATTGGAATTTTCCAATTTAAAAATATATTGGATCGATACTTGATAATTGTTTTTCGTGATAAACCATCGAATTTTATTTTTCAAGTTTTCCTCATGACAAAGTAACACGTCTCCGTGCCAATTTAACACTAGAGAGGGATGATGACACTCTTATTATTTGCGCGAATTATACGCACAAGTAATTTCCAGAATCAACAAAACTATCCGTTAACTCTATAATCAATTTGTTTGCGCGAGATGTGTCGTACAACTTAATTGTTTCTCTTCATTGTTCATAATAGATTTTATAAGATTAGAAAATTAACTCCACGATCACGTAAATAACGTAATGTTTCATCGTGATAAAAAAGAAAGAAAATTCCAAATTCAAATATACAGATTTCTTAAACCTATTTATCTTCTTTAAAAATATATATATATATATCTTAAAATAAAATCTTTATTAAATATTTTGATATTTCAACAATCAATAATTTTAAAAATATTTACAAAATAGTTGATCAGATATTATTGGCTAATTGTAACCAGGCCCGGATTACCGACATACGTGTGGGACCATTATGAACGCTCTGTGCCAATGTCCACTTACCTGGTCGCCTTCATTGTTTCGGACTTCGAGATGTTGAAATCGGAATCCGGAAAGTTTAGAGTCTGGGCACGAAGCGAGGCCGTCCAACAGGCACGGTACACTTTAGACATCGGCCCGAAAATACTTCGATATTACGAGGACTATTTCAAAATTAAATTTCCCCTGCCCAAGATGGACAGCGTTGCTCTGCCCGATTTTTCAGCCGGAGCTATGGAGAACTGGGGCTTAATCACTTGCAGGTGACTCGAAGTTTCTCCGATATATTTTATTTACATCTAATTAAAAAATTTATATTTCGAAATAAATTTTTGCAACGAGTATTTCGAATATGTATTCAATGTTTTTTTTTTTTTTATTTGATCACATATATATTACGGAGGAATAAAATTCCTTGATCCTTAGAATTTTAAAAGAGAATTATATATTTCCAAAAATTCGTTACTTCATTAATCTTTTTTCTTGCGTTTAAAATTATTTAAATTGTTTCAACATTGAAAGCTATTTATACATATATCTAGAATGATAAATTTTGGAAAAATCCTTGGAAAATTTGGTCAATTTGATTGAATTTTCAGAGAGACCGCAATGCTGTATCAAGAAGGTGTCTCGACCAGCAGCAATCAGCAACGAGTGGCCACAGTCATAGCACACGAACTTGCTCATCAATGGTTTGGTAATTTGGTAACTCCAAGTTGGTGGTCGGATCTATGGTTGAACGAAGGCTTTGCCAGTTACATGGAATACATCGGTATGAACGCGGTAAGTTTGGTAAACTTGGAATAAAAAGTCAAAAATCAAAAAAAGGAAAAACAAAAAAATCAGTAAGAAATATAAAATATATACTTCTTTATCTTTCTTCATTTCTTATATTGGGATTCCATCGATTGTTTGCTTAAAAAATTTTCGTAGGTGGAACCAACGTGGAAAGTTTTGGAACAGTTCGTCGTGCATGATCTGCAAAACGTGTTTGGTTTGGACGCGTTAGAATCGTCGCATCAGATATCGGTAAAAGTCGAACATCCTGACGAAATTAGCGAAATTTTCGACAGAATTTCTTACGAGAAAGGTGGGAATAAAAATTGCGATTATAATATATTTACAACGTGAACCCAATAATATTATTATATTGTTGTTGGAACAGGTGCTTCCATAATAAGAATGATGGATCATTTCCTCACTACCGATGTGTTCAAGCAAGGTTTGACGAATTATTTAAATGCAAAGTGAGTTTAAAAATTATAACAACGTCAAGTATACAGTAAATATACATAATATTATTATTACGATTAAAAAAATAAACACGAAGCGTTATTAAATAAACTTTTAAACTTATAAAATCAATTCTTCTCTTCGATTCAAATCAAACACGATTCACACGATTCTCCTTACGTAATAACAATTCATATACACTTAACTTAAACTTTAATTAAAATATGAAAATAAGATGAACTGTTCGTAACAGAGCTTATCAGAGCGCCGAGCAAAACGATCTTTGGGACGCTCTTACGAAACAAGCGCACAAGGACAAAGTTCTCGATTCCGGTGTAACGATAAAGGAAATTATGGATACCTGGACCCTCCAAACTGGTTTTCCAGTGGTAACGGTTATTCGAGATTATAATAACGGTGCAGCGACGTTGACACAGGTTTGCTGATAAAAAAGATAAAACGGTTCAAAAGTGAATCGGATTTATTACGATCGATATTTATCCGCGTTTATCCATATTTTCTCCCTTCCCTTAGGAACGTTTCATGCTTCGTAACGGTACTATGGTGACCACGTCCAACGTCGAGCCACTTTGGTGGATACCTATCACGTACACGACCGAAAGCCAATTAGACTTCAATACAACCCAACCGTCTCAGTGGATGAAAGCGGAAAAATCGATCACGCTCACCAATTTGAATTGGAATTCCTCGGAGTGGGTTATCTTCAATATTCAAGAAACTGGTAAGGCGAAACTGGTATTACATTTTATTTGGAACGATCAATCTCTTTGATTTAGATCAACGGTTGGAAATTGTAATTATTTCCTTACTTTTTTTTAAATTATATATACGTGAAATAATTTTTAAAATTGATTAATGGTTTCAAACTCGATTGATATTGAAATGTTATCGAAGTGACGTGGAATTTAAAATTCCATTACAGTTTATACATAGTTTATGATCCTTATGATAATATTATTCTAATTTTCATAACTGTTTTGAATATCGATCATGAACGTTTTTAATGAGGATATAAAAGATTGAAAGGTAATATTGGAGGGAAAAAAAAAATAATAAAAAAAGTCGAACGATTGAGCTTTTTAGTGAAAGATTTGAAAAAAATATAGCCACAATTAAGATATGAAATTTGTATAATTATAGACTTGATACACTCGTCTCTCGTCGATGTTTACTCAAAATGTTAATCTTTTATTTTCTTTGAAATTTTCGCTTCCTTAGGATACTACAGAGTGAACTACGACAAAACGAATTGGCAATTGATAATCAAGCAATTGAACAAGAACTCGTTCGGCAATATTTCAACGATCAATCGCGCCCAATTAATAGACGATGCGCTCAATTTAGCAAGAGCTGGAAGGTTAGACTACGCCACTGCGTTGAGCGTCACATCGTATTTAGCTCACGAGACTGAGTACTTACCATGGAAGGCTGCTTTCACTGCCATGCACTATTTGGACAGCATGTTGATCAAGATGCCGAGCTACGATCGATTTCGAGTAAATACGAAATTTTACGATTTTCGTAAGATCAAAAAATATAATTTAAATAAAGAGAAATTCAAGAGTTCGAATCTGACAGATTAGAAATTTGTTTTCTTTTGCCAGAAATGATATATTCGAATAATGTTATTAAATATTATATATATTCAAACACGAAATATCGTTTCAGGTGTACGTTTTGAAACTGCTCGACAACGTGTACAAGCAGGTCGGTTTCACGGATAACGTTGGTGATCCCCAATTGACAGTTTTCACCCGCATCGATGTTCTAACATGGGCGTGCAACTTTGGCCACGAGGATTGCGTGCAAAACGCAGTGAAACAGTTTTACAATTGGCGCTACACACCCAATCCAAATGTGAATAATCCGTAAGTATCTTTGTGATCCAAGACTTTATAATCTTACGAAAAAAAAAAAAAAAATTAAATTATATATACGTCTTGCAATCTCACGTAAAGTTGACTTATTATTAATTTTTTTTATTTATTTATTAAATTTAAACAGAGAAATTGATTAGAAGTGACTCGAAATTAATGTGATCTTCGATAAATTTTCAGATTAACTTCGTCTGAGAGATTTTTACAAAAAAAAATTAAATATTTTTACGATCATAAAATTAAGATTGTTAATTGTACAAATTGATAATAATTATCGATGAAAGAATGTTCACAAATTTTTCTATAGAATATCGCCAAATTTGAAGATGGTCGTCTATTGTACGGCGATTCGATTCGGTGGACAAGTCGAGTGGGATTTCGCTTGGCAAAGATACTTGGAAACGAATGTCGGTTCCGAGAAGGATTTGCTTCACCACGCGCTCGGCTGTACCAGAGAAACGTGGCTGCTGAGTCGTTACTTGGACTGGACGATCACGAACAATTCAGGAATTAGAAAACAAGATGTCAGCCGTGTTCTTAACTCCATTGCCAGCAATCCTGTTGGCCAACCGCTCGCGTTCAACTTCCTCAGAAATAAATGGGCGAGACTCCGAGAATAGTAAGCCTTCTAACTTGAATAGAAAATATAATAGAAAATCGATTATATCTAGGCGATGATGATTCGATTATACTTTTTTTTTTATTTAAATTTCATTAAATATGAAAAGGATTAAGTTCGAGTAGGTTCAATAATATTCTCTGTTTCAGCTTCGGAACATCGCTATTGACCATAAACAACATAGTGAAATCAGCGACGAGAGGTATCAATACCAAATACGATCTCAAAGATGTAAGTATAGAATGAACGATGAAATTATTCGACTTATTAATAATTATTCAAAAATTTTCATACAGAATTGAAATCTACGACAAATCTTGCGAATAATGATACATTTAAATTCTTATAAAATTATTCGAATGACGATTTTATAATATATCGTCGAAATTCTTCGCATTGATTTAATTCGTTAATTTGATTTAAAAAAAAAATCTTTCTCTTTCTAACAGCTAATAGAATTCACCAAAGAGCACATAGGAGAGTTCGGAAGTGCGACAAGATCGGTGCAACAATCGATAGAGCAATCGGAAGCCAACATACGATGGGTGGAAGCCAATCACGCTACGATTCAAGATTGGTTGAAGAGATATACCGCGTAGCGATAAAAACCAGGCGGGTTTAATATGATTTGAATTAACATTCGACGTTCACGGAGGTAATTAAAATTGCCTCGAATCGAAAACTTTAATCTGATAAATCGATCGTAATATCCTCGAGCATTGTTCCATTGTTTAACAACTAAGAAACTCGTATGCTCGTATCCGCGAAAAATCTCGCGCTCTTTTTTCTTTTCTTCTTCTTTTTTTTTTTTTTTTTTTTTGCTATGATTAAAGCGTAGATCGCGAAAAAAGAAAAAAAAAATAGAAAAAAAAAGTACGAAACAAAATATTAAGTGTTACGAGGCAAAGTGTTAACTGTTTTCTTTTTTTCTCTCTCTCTTTTGCATGTTTTTTTTTTTTTTGTAAATACGCGTTGAGCATTTAATGTAACGTAATAATAACGGAACGTTTAAAGATATTTATAGATGGAATAGGTCGAATTACGCCAATGTACAAGTATTTCGTGCAACTCGTGCACATTAAATCCACATAATTGTTCTCTAAATCGTTCGGATGGAGAATTAGTGTAAACGACCATTTAATTTTAAAAACTCGTCGATGAACTTTAAATAGATTGTACGCGATTAAGATATAATTATTGTATAATGTTATAATATCGTATTAATGTTACGATATTATAACGTTATATTGTATTATACATATATGAATATTTAGAAATTTGTAACGTAAATTTTTCCGGAACTTTTTCTCGAACGAAATTCCAAACTGACAATTTTTCCCACCATTTTTTCATCGAATCTTCAATTTTCATTTAATTCTTTTTACATACAAATCTTCCTTCGATCTCTAACAATGATCTGACCCTGAAGATTGAAATCTGATCTTAGTTGTAATTCATAAATTTTTTTTTTTTTTTTTTACGAAGAAAGTCTAACGAAAAATTGTAATTAGTTTTCCATGTTTGTGTTTTTTTGTTGTTATTTATTCAAAAATCGTTATTACGGGAGGTTTCTATCTCTCTTCAGCGATGCGAGGTATTTTTTTTACGCGTTGTGAGCCCATGTCTCTCGAATTTTCTAATTTTTAAAATCCGCGGACAATCGTTCGTTCGGAAATAATCAAATGACGAAAGGTTTTTGAGTTTTTGAGGAATGAAGTAAGGAAAAAAATAAATAAAAAAAGAAAAAAAAAAGAAAATAAAAGAAAGACATGCACAAATTATTTATTACAAATTTTCTATTTCGATGTTTATTTCTTCTACCACGCACAATTTATCGTGTTCTAAATATTTAAGAGATTCGAGATCTTCCAGTTTCTATGAAATTCCACGTATATTGTTTTTCCACCGATTTCTTGGAAAATCGAACGCGAAATCGTCGCAATTCCATTTGTTCGTAGAACAAAAAAAAACCATCGCTGTGAGAGTATTATGTATTAAAAAATTGCGACTATAAAAATTGTATAATAACATTGTATCTCGGGTTCAATAAAGTTGTATCGATTTTTATATCCTTCGGCGTGTTTTATATCGCGAATTTGTGATACGATGTAAAATTCCCTTCACACGTGTCAACAATATCCTTCAAATATTTTTTATAAATATTTTATACCAAGAGAAAGATTTCTATTTTAATTTTGAATGACCGAAATTTTCAACAATGACATGTATTTCAATTAATGACATGTACGATAAATGTGTCAAATAACGATGATCCAATTAGATTTCAAAATTATAATAAATTTTTAATATCATATCGAGTTAAAAGGTAAGGATTAATCACGAAACTTTATATATATATATTTTGAAACTCTTATTCAATTAAATTTCAATCAACAAATACAAATAATCTTCCATTGCTCTACGATTTTGTATTGCTCGTAAAAAAATCCAAGATTAAAATAAAAAAGAAAAAAAGAAAATCGTTATTGTACTTATAAAATGAGATAAGTCAAATACATAACTTTATTTCACTTATTAAAAACAAGCATAGCATTACAAATCATTCAATATTCATAAAATATAATTTACAAAATTAGTATATATAACAATATTCGTTCGAAAATTGTACACAAAAAAATTGTACATTCGTGTCCCTGCTCGGTTAATGCGCGTTAATATTTATCGATTTAACAAATACCCGAATAACGAGAATACTGTCACAAAAGTTATGGCTAAATTATTCGGGACAATTGAGGTAGCTGCACTCTCGTCATTAGGTTGCATCCTATGAATAGTCTGGTTGAACCATGTGCTAATCTGTTCCGAATACTTCTCGTACCATTTCATGTTTTCCACAGCGATTTCAATCGCGGAATCGATGCTGTTCGTTATACTCGAGAGGTCGCTTTCTGTGGTATTCAATTCTTTCAGCTACAAGATTTAATAAAACAAGTATTATTGAAAATTTCTAACACATTCGAGCAACGTGTTTCGTATAATAAATTTCTTCTTCTTCTTCGAGTTTAATGGAACAAACGAACGGTTCAGAAGCTGTGTGAATTTACACTACTTGATTCAAGAATCTCTTTACTGTTTAAACTTTCGGTCGACAAGTGAAATTACTTATTCAATTGATGGAACATTTAAACGATTAAAAGATTTTTAACTAAAATAAAAGTCATTTTAAAATAGAATGTGATGTGAACAATTCAATTTTACATAGAGATAATATTATAAATTTAAAGTGATTATACGTGTAATAAATAAATAAATATAATACCTTCGCAAGTTGATCTGGTGTGGAAATCTTAGGCGCCAGTTTAGAAATTAAATCTTGGATTCCTTCCCAATTATTATAGCTGAAAGTGAAGAGATCGTAATATATTCTTGTTTCTTATATCTTCGTTTTACAATTATTTTTAATTAAATGTATTCACTTACTAATCATGTAACATTTTATAATCATTTACTAGGAAGTCTATGATCGCGTCTACTCCAAATTTCCCTGAATTATAAATGGAAGCAAACACAGCATTAATATCCTGTTTTCGGATAGAAGATTGATTAACCAGTGCAGTTCTCAGATATCTGCGAATAAGTAGAAAAATTGATTAATATTTTTGTTTCCTTTTCTTTTTTTCTTTTTAGAAAATATGAATATGAATGTATCCGTTGACGATCATTAAGATCATTTAACAAAGTTATTTTCAAGTAGACTCACGAGTTCAATGTCTCTTTGTTATTGGAGCAACCAAGTGCGTCGAGTATAATTTTCTTTTCAGAAGCAAAGTTTGTGCTTCGATACTCCTCCCACAGGAATTCCCACTTATCTTGATTTCCTTTCCTTATGGCTGTACAATAAACCGCTGCTCTCGCATTTGGCGAAATCCTAAAATTTAGTGCGTTCAAAAATTTTCTCGTTTTAATATTAATAATCGAATATTAATTCATTCGCCAAGTTCATTTCCCAAAACAAAATATATCGACGAGTTGCCAAATTAATATTGATAAAATATTGATAATCAATCGTATAATTATATTCTATAATCATTACGATAATTATCAATTAGAACAGAAAGTTCATCGAGTCAAGAATACTATCACAGCTTCCACTACACTTGTCCCTTATTTCATTTGGTGCAATTTAAATAATCACGACGAAATCGAAAGAACCTTGCTTCTAAACTGTATAAGAAAGAGAGAGAATTAAATTACGCAATAAAAAGAAATCTTTCTCTTACGAATTTCCTTGCTTCATCCAATTGGCGAACAACTCGACGGATTTGTTCACGCAATTCTCATGGCCCAGTCTGCACATCCAAGCAAGAATGAGATCTCGGCTCAAATGATCGGAATGACTCTCCATCTCGTCATCCACGAAACCGATTTTCTCGTACATGCCATTGGCCAATATCGAGGCGTAGCGTTTGATCAAATCTTCCCCTATCCGCCCTTGGTAACGTTGCAGGATGAAATTGAGCCCGTTGAAGAACGCCTTCCACGGTATATAGTGCCTCTCGTTCCATAGATAGGTGGTTCCGTTGAGGGCGATCTCGTAATCGACGTGGCCCGCCCTCGCCAAATTCAACAGATCGTCGATGATTTGGGCTCGATTCGTCACGTTTATCGTGCTGTGATCGGTTTTGTTCAACGCGTCGATCAACTTGGACCAGGAATTGTCGTCGTAATTCACCCTGTAGTAACCGCTCTGTTGAACGTTCAGGAGGAACCACTCGTCCGGGTTCGCGTGGTGAAGAGTTCTCGGGCCGCTGTTCAACCAAACGTTGGTCCAAGTTGTTTCGAAATCCGGTTGGGAAGCGGTCGCAATCGTGATGGGGATGTGGAAATCGTCGATTATTTCGTTCGTGTTGAAACTTCTCTGGAAAAGTTGTTTAATCGTTTCATTTTCATTTCGAGTATCCTCTTAAGATAATTATAACAGTATCGATTAATATTACACTGATAAGGAATTGATACGTTCAACGAGGAGCTCAAGTCTTATTCATTGGTTTTAACTTAATGTAATTGGTATACCTATAAATGATCGATATTAATTAATTTAAAATGATATTATAGCTTCATTTTCTATCAGTTACCAAGTCACAATGATTCTCAATATTGTTGTGAGCGTTTATAGAATGTTAGAATATTTTATTGTCAAATATCAAAGTGTTCATACATTATCGAAAAATAATTGTTGATTATTAAAATAAAAAATTACCTGAGTCAATGTTATCGTGTTGGCCTGCAACGATGCATAAACGACAGGATATCCTCGGCCATTGGTCCAACCGTGCATCAACGTTTCCATATCGATGTCCCAATGATCTAGATCATTCGTCTCGTTGATAGCTTTATCGAAAGCATTCCAAAGATCCTTCGGAGTTGAAGTGTTGAATTGACGATCGGTCAAATACAAATTCACAGCACGGTAAAATGTTTCTGGCTTCAATGATTTCTGTATCATTCGTATTACGCTGGATGCTGGAAAAAAATATTAATAAACGATAGATTAATTTCTCGAAATTAAAATTTAAACTTGTACAGGGAATAATAATAATAATTCCAATATGATAATTATTATATAGTTGCTAGCATGAATAATCATTGGATTAAAAAAATGTAGAGGCTCGTAAGTACTTACACTTTCCGTAAGTAATACTGTCAAAAATCTTCGAGATTTCGGCAGGCGTGTTGACCGGATTAATCATGGGATGGGTCGATTCTGAAGCATCGTTTTGCATAGCTGCTTGAAGTTCATCAACCACGAACAGATCATTGTAACCGTAAGAAGACTGGAACTGCGATGATTTTTATTGCGATGTTAAAAATCTTCATAACCAATATTTTGATTCGAAACATTTATTTTATTTTTTAATTTAATGAATAATACGAATTATTAATAAAATATATATCATTCATGCTTACAATTAATACAATAATTTTCTAGCTGTTGTTTGGATTATTAATGTGAAATTTGCTTATATTTTGTTTAAACTAGCGAATGCATGATTCGATTGAAGCAATATAATTAATAGAATCTAATTACGAAAATAATTTATAATTGTAAAGCGTGAAGTATAAAAATTATAAGAAATTTTTCGTTTTTAATATGGATGATTAGAGATGAGAGAAATATTATTGCCAGAAATATAGGGCTTACCGAATTGGCAAGTCGCCATTGCATAAATTCGGCGAAACCTTCGTTCAACCATATGTAATCCCACCAATCACAAGTGACGAGATTTCCAAACATCATGTGAGCAAGCTCATGGGCGATTATAGTGATTATATAGTCCTCATACTTAGATGATGTTACATTTTTGTCGTAAAACAATCCATATTCCCTGTGAGATTACATATTTTATTTATATTTATCCTATATTCGATGTCAAAATAATCATTACTTATGGATCTATTTACTGATAAAGTTATGAACACTTTTTTAATTAAATAAATTTGCAATTTTTTTGTGTTGCGTGTCAAAAAATTCGAGATTTTATGATTCCTAAATTAAATAATTCGACACGATTTTACCTGAACGTGACAAGGCCCCAGTTTTCCATCGCGCCCATTGAAAAATCTGGAATTCCGATTAAATCCAATTTCGGCAAATGGTACTTGTATCCTGTTTCTATGTAGAGATTCTGGAGGATGGTCGTGGCTGCGATTTCAGCTAACTCGCCCTTCGAAGCTATATCCGGCCTGCCCCACACATTCACACTCTTGTTTATCTCCTTTACAGATTTGAAGTCACTGACGACGAATGCTACCAGGTATGTAGACATCAGGGGTGTTTCATCGAATGTATCCAAAACACGATCTGGTTTACTGTACGTACATAATTCGAGAAAATAACGAATAATAATAAAATGGAAAATTATTATGCACGTTAACAAATATATTGAGAAAAGAAATGGATATAAGATTGTATTAAAGATTTATAATTAAGAGAGTTGTGCACTTTCATTTATGACAGTTTTTAATTATTTAATATAAAAAAAAATAATTCACATCATTTTAATGAATGAAGAAAAATTCTAGTTGACAAAAGTGAATGAGTTATTGCAAAATTTGGATGTCCATTACAATATGTGCAATAAATGCAAGTTTGGATTAGCATTTTTTTATTTCTTGCTGATATAATTGAAAGATTTGAAAAATTTTAAAATAATTATCAGCTCAGATAATTATTTATTTATTGCATGAAAATATCTATTTTTCAATCAGTGTTCTTTTTACAACGTGTCAGTCGAAACAATTGAATTTATAAATAATTTTTTTGATTTACTTACAAAGTTGATCATAATAGAATTGCAAGATATAATAATTCAGCATAAGTACAAATAAATAGAGATAAGCGAAAACAAGCCTAATTTAACATTTCACTCTCTTAAAGCGTCTTATTATTTTTATCCCACATTAAAATAAATTTGACGTTTATTTATTCTTTTCAGATATACTTACTCCGTTATTTCAGTTTCCTTTAATCGAGGCATATTACTGAGCGTGTTATACATTTCCTTATATCTTTCGATCCTTATCGCGAATTTTGCTTTGAAAGCTGGTTCGTCGAAGCAGGGGAACGCTTGCCTCGCGTAAATCGGTTCAAAATGAGTGGTAGCCAGCCATCTTAAAAGATAAAATCAGAGTCAAGTAGTCAAGTAGAGTTTAATCCTTAAATAGATATTAGGGAGCTATATTCCTCTGGAACCCTTTTCGATAGCAGAGGCGACACGTTTGAATTTCGCGCCATCGAAAATCTCACGAAATAATGAATGTAGATTTTTATTTAATAAACCCACAATTATTCTAAGGTAGAAATTAATCGTTATAACACAAAGATTTTTCTATATTTCATTCACAGTCTGGATAGCGATAAAAAAAATTAATTGTCACTTTACAACGTAAAATAAAAAAGAAAATCTTGATCTTTGTTTGATTCTACTCACCGAATGTTTCCTTTAGAATCGGTGTAATAACTTCGATAAAATCCCTCCATATTGTCGTTCAATTTACCGACAAAATCGATCTCAAGGGTGACGATATCGAACGACACAAACGTGTCCAAGAATATCGTGAGCATCTGAGTATCCGTGTTTTGTCTAACACCGCTCGTGCGTAGCGCATTTTTCACTTTTGTGACGGAATTCGTTTCGTATACCGATATCTTCTTGATGTCCAGTTTGTTAGAATGTATCACTATGCGAGATACGTAATTCGATTTAGGTTTCATGTCTATCTTAACCTTTCCATCGAATGTGAAGTTCCTTTCCTCGAAGTAAGGAGAGAGGATAATATCGTATCTCAAAGGAGAGAATAATTTTGGTAAACGGTAATTGGTCGATGGATAATTTTCCTCGAGCCATTGGTATATCTTTGGAACGTTGTTCTGGTTCCATTTCAATTCCCGTACCGCGTTATCCACGTAACCTCTCACGTTTTTCAATGATCCCTTTTCCTCCAAGAAGTTGACCAGTTCGACGTACTGTGAAGAAGATAAAAAAAGTAATGAATTAAAACTTTTTTGTCGATAAATCTTTTGCCACGTTACTTCCATTAGTATGTTGTGATAGAGAAGACTTAATCACTGTGATATTAAGACACCAAGAATAATAAATTAGGTATCAGATTTTATTATAAAATGGTGCATTAGCAAAGTTTTGCAATTTGCCAAAAATGAAATGATTTTGTTGATGTACATGATACTATTACAACGATATAGAAGACCATAACTTTTAGAATAAAGTTAACTTTAAATCAGTTTTATCGATCAGATGTATATTTTTATTTTTGAATATTTTGCGCTTTTCAATTTCATTCATAAAAGAGGAAAGGAATTACCTTTGCGTAAAGCTCATTTGTGAACACCTTCTTTCCAATTGCATTCACTATACTGTTGGCATTGGAAACTTGCTCGTAACTGTAAAAAAAAAAAAAAAATTATTGTATCATTTATTAAGAAAATTTATCAATTCACTCACATTTTATCGTGATTTTCTCGAACGAAATCTATCACGGTTTCAACCCCTTCCGGGCTCGAATTGATAACGGAAGTGAACACGCTCGAACGATCTTCCAATCGTATTCCCGAATTCTTTGTAATCGCCTTTTGGAGCAGACTTAAGAACAAATAGAAGAATATATAATTATTGTTAAACAAAATATAATATCGATTATTATTTACGTTTACATGAATAAATATTACTCTTTGAGGAAGACATCTTTGGTAGCGCAGGATAGGGATTGAAGAATTATTGATTTTGTCGCGGAAAATGTGGATTGTGTGTAAAGTTCCCATAAACGATTCCACAATTGTTTGTCATTCTGTTCAGCGACCGTGCAGTAAGATACACTACGAACATTAGGTTGAAATCTATAAAATATAAATATTAAATATAATAAGTATTCAGTATCAAACAATTATATTTTAAATTATCTATTTTTTAAATTAAATGATTAAAATATAAATTTTTTATCGTAAAAGTAATTGATATTGTTGAAAAAAATTATCGCACGATCGCATCTAATGGATTAACACTTTTATATGATTAAATTTAATTGAATTCTTGTTACATAAAAAGGCACGTTTAATAAATAAAATACTAACGGTGCACCGTTGTTTGAAGCATCGAAGTGAGATAAAGCTTGCTCCTTGCAGTCTGTTACGTTAAATTTGCATGCCCATTTACGAACGTGCGATCTGAACAACAACGTGACGTGATCATCTTTTGATTTATCCTTAAATCCAAGCTTGTTGTATATCGGTGTCAGAAGTGAGGTCACGTATCGCTGCAACACAATTAAATAATTTTTACAATGCAATAATTTCTAAACAATACTTCATCATTTTATCTCATAAACAGATTTACGTTTGTTATTATGTTTGTATTATTTTGTATTAATACAGCTATAATGATTGTATTATACGGAATATTATAATTATATTCGTGGAATAATTTTGGAAGACCGATTCTAGGAGCGAAAACAAACATAAAAAGAGTTTTCTATACAAAAATTTCGATCGAGACTTATTTATTAAGTTACGAGCAATTGAAGTCTATCTTAGTTGAAGAGAGATGAAGACGAAATAAAACAGCGGTGCAACGGAGATGGAATGATCTCATTTAATAATTATTGTTTAATAAATGAACGATCGAAATTTTTTGTATATATCAACTTTTAGACTCGTTTCGACGTTTGGAACCAAAAGTGTTCCACAAATATATTAACAGTCTGCATGTAGATACGCTTATAGAAACAATGTATTCGAATTATTTCTCAATACATACAACGAACGCATTGTAATTATCCTTTTGCTCCAATTGTTTCTGTATGTAAGTCAAACCGTTGAAAAATGCTCGCCATGGTATGTAATTCGTTTCGTTGACCAGATACTGTGTCGCGTTTAAAACGACACTGTAACTCAATTGTTCCGCTCTGCCAAGATTTAACAAATCATCGATTAAGGCTGCACGATTGATTTCGTGTATCGTCGAGTATTTATCGCTCTTTAAGAAATCGGTTATATCTTGCCAAGTTTTATAATCGTAGTTTACGCGATAGTATCCTGAAATTTTTGTTTTCATTAAATAGATCAAAATTGACAATGTTCGACAATTTAAGGAATAAAACTTTCTAGAATTCTAATTTATATTTTTTTGTTTGCAAATGAATATTATTAATAGTTAACTCTCAAAAAACAATTGTTCTCAAAGAATTATTCGTTTGCAAAAATGTATTCTCGAAATTTTATATGTTCGCATATATTTGCAATAAAAATTTGCAGATATTCTGCATTGTTCATTTTCACTCACCCGATTGTTGCACGTTCAGCAAATAAAGATGTTTACTTGGTAATTGAATGCTATCTTGGGTAACATTGAACCAAAGTTTTGGCTTCGTGTCAGTGAAATTTGGATTGTTAAGATTGGTCCAACTGATAGGGATGTACCAAGTGGTTTGAGGGGATCTGTCATCCGGGTTCAAAAAGAATCTGTCTTGTCTAAGTTTCATACGATCGTTTTGTAAGGTAACATAAAGGACAGGATATCCGGGTTGAGTGGTCCAATTATTCATGATGGTGAGGAACAAGTTTTTAATTGTTTGGTCGGTTACTTTTTCTTTGAACGCCTCAAACAGATTCTCTGGCGTAGCTACGTCGTATTGTCTGTAATATAATTATATAATAATTATCATAAATGTGAAAAGAAAAACGTGTAAATGTAACAGTATCTCGATAGATTCATTTTTTTTTTCTACAAATTATTTTGAACTAATTATTTTGAACTAAATTTTGGAATAGATTAAATATAATTATTATTTCATAAGTATTCTTAAGTTGTTCATTTGAATGTAATTTTACATAATTATTATTTAAATATCAATAATTTATGGTAAAAAACTAAGAAAAAAAATATTGTAATTGTTAATACGATAAGAAATAGAAATTGAAAACAGGAGTTAAAAAAAATTCTTAATTTTAAGCTAAACTTTACCGTTTTTTTAAGTAATTTCCAAGAGCCTCGAAGAATTCCTCGCGACCCAATACTTTCTCTATCATTCTTATCACGCTAGCGGATTTAGCGTAAGATATCGAATCGAATATTCCTCTGATTTCTGTTGGACTGTAGACATCGTGAGTCATAGCGTGTGTGGATGCTGAACTGTCTACCTCGAAAGCCGAATGAACCTGTTCCACGATAAACTGAGATTCCAAAGACCAGGTTGGTTCCTCCTAAAAAGTATTCTTAATTAATAATCTCTACTCTTAAACGTAAAAAGAATTTTTTTTATAAATGCTGATAATCCTCTTAGCCTCTCCCTTATAAAATATAAATGTGATAAAGCAGAGAACAAAAGAATTTTAATATAATCACGATTAATTTCCGACACAAAAATCAAATTACTGTCCTTCTTCTCGTGAAAGAAGTTAATTCCCTAAAACATGCTAGGAATTAAATAATTCAAAAATATATTTCTCGCTGTTAAATTTACCAAAAAGAACAATTATAAATCGAAATCATTCTACAAACGAAAATTTTCAAAGACACTCGTCAAGAGAATAATCGCGACATAGAACGTAAAATTTACATTTTCAGTCGCGAAGTACTGGAAATATCTTGCGAAACCCTCGTTCAACCACAAATACTTCCACCACTGTGGGCTGACGAGATTTCCAAACCATTGATGAGAGATTTCGTGCGATATCACGTTTACTATGCTCTGTTTAGAAGCGGTGCTCGATAACTGGTCGTTGTAGAGTACGTTCCTCTCCTTGTAGGTCAACAGACCCCAATTTTCCATTGCGCCCGACACGAAATCAGGCAGCGCCACCATGTCGAGTTTAGGCAGTTGATAAGAGATGCCCAACGTCTTCTCGTAGAAATTAACCAGGCCGTTCATCACGGACAGGGCATATCGTCCATCCTGTATCGCCTCTCGCCTTGCCCAAACTCCAAAAATGCTGTCGTTCAACCATGCGAAGTCGGAAATGACCAGGGCGAACAAATATGTCGACATTTTCGGCGTTTTCTCGAAACTGATTTCTCTCTTTTCGCCCCTACAAAATATAATAAATTTTAAATCGAATTTATTGTGGATAGATTGCGCATCGAGTGATCGTAAAATTAGATTTTAGAAATGGGATTCTGGAAAATTGTTCCTGAGAGTTTTCCTCTAATGGATATTAGAGAATGGGAATTAATATCTGAATATGTCTTCCATGTGATATCTTTCATATTTTTTAGCATTCAAGAAGTTTTATTCTCTCGAACGTATTCGTAATCTTAGAATATCGAGTAGAAAGGATGAAATTCTTTAGAATATTTGTCTCCAAACGAATATAAAACAACAGGATTCAAGAAGGAATAATTACGTACTGATTTAGCTCCTTATCAATCGGCATATTACTGACTGCGTTAAAATTCTTTGGCACGGTAACCTTCAGTTTAAAAGTTGCTTTCAATGCTGGTTCATCGAAACACTGGAACATCTTTCGAGCTCCAACTGGCTCCATGTGCGTGGCGGCTAACCATCTGTTACATAAATAATATCCAATTGTAACAAAACTTATAACACTTTATTATATAAATTCAACTAACTGTGATCAACCTATAACATAAAAATATCATTATGGATATATGGATAATTAATATCAAATATCAGAAGATCAGAAAAAAAAAATTAGACTTATATTTGAATAGAAATTAATTTTGCACACATTTTCAATCGTTAATCATTAGAAATCACATTACATAATGTCATCACGTGTGTGTATTTCTTAAATGAAACACAAAAAAAGAAATTCCTCACCTCGTTTTACCATTACCGTCTACGTACGAGCTTCTGTAAAATCCACGCATCTCTTCGTTCAGATGTCCCGAGAATCCGATCTTGACGAATATATTCTCCCCGACTTGCAACTCTTCGTTGAGCACGATGACCATGAAATCGTATTTTTCAATTATTTCTATTCTGTTAATATCGACCGTTTCGTTTCTTACACGCACTGTGAGAATATCATTGTGATCTAACCCCGACGAATGTAAAGTGATATTCTGCGTTTTCCCTTCAACGATCGCGTTAATCGATACAGTTCCAGAGAACGTAAAATTATCTAACTCATTTACATCGGTTTGTATCCAGACCTCGTACGACGTTGGCTTTACGCTCGTCGGCAGCCTATACTCCATTTTGCTCTCGTGGTGATCTTTGTTAAACGAGATTAACCACGACGTAATCGGTATCGAGTAATTTTTCGCCCACAACAATTCGTATTTAGCTATCTGGAGGGCGTTCTTCAACGAGTCCAAGCTACTCTTCAACTCTGTCTCGCCCCGCTTGATAAAATTTTCGAATTGGTCCATCGATCTCTGGGTCGAGAAACGTTTCGAAGCTAACGAGAGGATGCTTGCAATCGTGTCTGTTCCGTTGTAACTGGAAATAGTCGAAAAAAGAGGAAAAATAGGAATTGGTTAAAATACAATGAGAAGAGAAATTTAACTTTTAAATCTTGAATCAACGGAGAGGGAATAAAAATTGTGTCATTAACGTAACGTGTTGGATTAAAATTTTGTCTCGAGCGAATTTTCCAAAATTTAGATCGGGCTGTAAGGTTCAAAGAACTTGAAAAGATTGAAAATTGAATTGTTTTGGAGCGTACAATTTCGTCATTTCAGCTTGATATTTCTCAACGAAATTGAGCACGAATTCCGCACCAAAAACGCCGGTACTATAAACTGCGGAGTATACGGCGGAATTGTCCTGCATTCGAATTCTGCTTTCCGTGAAATTCTTCAGCGCGTACAATAGATATCTGAAACAATGTCACGATCAAATTGCAAATTCTCTGTATGTAGATATTTATGCAAAATTAAATTTCAATGAAACGGAGTTTAAATTGCTTTTCAAAATTTCTTTGATATTTTAAATTTTGCATAAATATTCGTAGAGTTTTTTTTTTCCAAATTTTCGTGATGACGTTCTTACTTTTCTAAAAGTACAGTATTCTGGGTACAACCGAGAGCTTCCAGTATAACTGTTTGTTCAGTCGCGGAATTTGAATTGTAATACTGATTCCATAAGAATTCCCAGTCTTCCGTCGTTCCATATTTCATACCCATGCAATACGCGACAGGTCGTTGGTTTGGATTAATTCTGGAACACGTAACGAAATAGGAAAAAATTTCCCTCCTCCCCTTCTATTTTCATTTTTATTAAAACAGATAACTTTGTTCAATGTTATCAATCAGTTGCTTACGCCATATTATTCTGTTTCCAATTTTTAAACATTTTGGTGAAAATCTGCACGCAAGTCTTGTGGCCATAGTTGCATGCCCATTTGTTCAATTCGTTTCTCAATAACACTGTTAATCTATCGTCATTTGGACGATCCACGTATCCGACACGTTTATATGCATCCTCGATAAGGAGGAGAACAAATTCCTACAAAAATTATTTTTCAATCGAGAGACTGAAGATCGAATCAAAATTTTTGTTAAAAACAAAATAAGAAAGTTTTATATATAATTTTTCTAATATTATTAGTTGATAAATTTTTTAACAAAATATATTTTCAAATTACTTGAAATTAAAAATTAAATCAAACTGTGTATCTCTTATATCTAAAAAATTAAAAATTAAAATTATTTGAAAGTTAAATGTTCTGATTAAATTAATAAAAAATAAATCAGAATTGTGTGTTTCTCAAATCGTGATCATCAAGATAAATAACAAATAATCGAAAAAAATTTCGTTACAACCAAATAATATATTTGCACCTTTGTGCAGATATATTGTGTATATGTGTACGTAAGTTTGACGAACCTTTAAATGCTTATGATATTGATCGAGTCCAGAAAATCGTTGATCGAGGTACGTGAGACCCGAGAACGCAGCTTTGAATGGCAAATAATTATTTTCCTGTTTAAGATATTGCAGGCCATCGAAGGCGGTTCGATAAGGAATGAAACCAGTTCTAGCTAAGTTTAATAAATCGTCCACTATGGCGGCTCTGTTAAGAACGTGTATGTCCGCGTAATTTTTGCTGTTCAGAACTTTGATAATACGATACCAGGACTCGTTATCATAATTCACTCGATAGAAACCTGAAAATTTCGGTTAGTGAAACGATATTTCGAGATATTTGAAAAGTGTTAATTAAATAATTAAACAATCACTTCTAACATCTTAATAACATCTTAATTACATAAAAATAGATGATCAATTGCAATAACGTATCTAATGAAGATAAAGTTTCAAGTATAGAAAATGAAATAGATTTAAAAATATAAGATGTCGTTATAGATATGTCTAAATTATAGAAGAAAAAATATTCAGGATGTATTCATTTAGTGAGAAGAACTTCATAATTAGATTTTCGCGTATTACACTTCTTTTTTTTTTATAATGCAATGTTTCAATCGACGTCATAATCTTGACTAATAAAATATCATTCTTCGTTACAATAATTTTATTTTATGCAAAAAAAAAAAAATATATTAAATATAAAATATAAAAAAGAAAAAAATTAAAATGAATTGAAGACAATATCTCTTAATGAAAAATCTTAGGACAATGATCATATATACACATATATATATTGGTTCAAAAATTGCAAATTTAAATTTCTTACTTAAAAAAATAATAAAATTTCCATTTCTACTCTCATTAAATTCCAAATCTATTTTACTTGCTATCGTTAAATCAAATTCTTTATCGTTGAACTCTCGAATCGTGTGTTTTATACTCAAGTATAGATAACTTATCATTTATAACATTCATACGTCAAAGATTGTTATATTTATTTAAAATCAACACGATAAATCGTATTTATTGTGAAAAGGCGTCATATGAGTTTTGGTAAATATACTTCCCGTTTGAACGATGCCACTTGAAAATGGCGTATCGACAAAATAAACACGTACGAAGTAAAAATGTACATATGATGTAGAAAAATAGTTACAATGTAAAATATGTGCAGTTGGTTGATTGTTGAACATTGCTTAAGATAGATGAATGTTCTTTTTGTCGCGTTCATTGTTCTGTTTCTAGACAGATATACTCTTCATAAACAAAACAGGTCTATGATAAGCATAATAAACATAGTTGATAAAGCGTTCTTTATACGTTGTAACATTTGTATCTATATTTGTATCAATCTTCATCATTTAAATTTAATTAATGTATTTAAATGAAAAAAGATAAAATGTTACAAGCTACTTTTTTTAAAATTAATTTTGAATAATTTTTAAATTAATCTTCAATGATGCGAATTCTTATCGTCTTATTTTTCGTAGAATATTCTTTGATATGTGAAATAGAAAAAAATGTTTCAGTTACGTGACCTCACGTAAAAAAAAAGTGAAGCTGTATCTCTTTTATCCTTCTACACTTATTTTTAAAATTTTTATCACCCTAAATATAATTGACTCTTGTGTACTATTGTGTACTATTTAATTTACAGAAAAGTAAAAAAATCGATAATGAAAAATCGATTGCACTTCAACAGTTTCAAGAAAAATTGTTTGACAGTATTCCTTTCTCTCTTTGAAATTCACTTTCAAAATTCTTTCCATCTTAAATAATTGATTCCTTAATTTAAAAAAGAGTTAAAGTTTTCTATATTTCTAAATTTCGAAGAAAAGCTTGTCACATTTTATATTCCTCGCGTTACATACAATATCCTACCTTTCAATCTTCGAGCATAATTGTCTCTCAAATTCATTTTAAAAAATTTTTTTTTGAAATTATTTCGAAGAGGATATCTCACAACAAATTCTTCTTTAGACAGATACGTTTCGAGACGATCCTCGTTTTTTAATAATATTTTTAATAACTCACCAGCACTTTGGACGTTAAATATCACCCATCCTGAGGATTGGCTAATGTTGATCGTGTCACGTTCATTTTGCAGCCAATGTCCCACATTTATTCTATTGAAGTTTGGATTTTCTTGCGTGGTCCACGTGATCGGTATCGACCACGTCAAGTTCGTAGGTGTCGACTTGAGATTCCTCAGAAGGAAACGTTGTTGTTGCAAAGTGACCACGCCATTCTTGATGGCAACGGTTACGACCGGAAATCCGGGTTGCTCTGTCCACGTGGTCATGATTGGGGCGACGGACACGTTATACGGTGGTTTTTGGCGACGATTGACTTCGTTTTGCAATGCCAGCCAGAGATTTTCTGGTTTTGCTACTTTAGCGTGTTTGTTACTGCAAAGAATATAAATTAATGCGATCGAAGAAATTATTTTATTATACTTAAGAGATTAATGTAATTTTTGGATCAATCGTTTTGAGTACACAGAATGTGAAGTAAATAAAGTTTAATTATAATTTAGAATTTATTTTAAAGAACGCGTGTTGTAGAATTTAAACGATTTTAAAAAGTATTTATGTATGTCGAAGATTTTATTTTTAAATCGATATAAATCAAGGTAATTAATGTAGATTAAAATATATCTTTAAAATATTCAATATTATATTTTTAATTTTAATAATCTTCTAATATTAAATTTGGAATGTGAATCGTGATATAACAATTGATAAAAAGAAATGTGTAAATCTATTGATTTTACGATCACTTAGAACCCGTTCTAAAAATATTTTCAATTGTTCAATGTAATTTTTGTCTCTGACTTTTTATTGGTAAAATATATTGTAGATTCGAATCTATTTTATAATTTCCCTGTATGAAATTAAATTAATAATTAATATTTACGCGATCAAATAATTTTGAAGGGTGGCATCGAACACTTCGGATCCAAAAATGAGATTCATCATTCGTACAATACTCGCTCCCTTGTTGTAAGTAATTGTGTCTCCAATACTGCTAATTTGCGATGAATTTTTAACATCTCGGGTCATCGGCTGAGAAGTCTCGATGCCATCGGACGCATAAGCTGTGTGATGTTGTTCCACGAGGAATTGTTCCTCCATGTTCCACGTTTTCTCCACCTGGAAACGAATAAATACCATTTAACCGTAATTATCGAAAAATTATAGTTATTAAAAAAATATATATTTAAATTGTAAATTAAAATTTTATAGAAAATTTTTATTACGTTCAAAAACTGAAATAGATTTAATCTATCTAAATTTCATGTCTTTAAATAGTATTAACCAGAATTTGTATAATTATAGAAATGAAAGATAACGATCAATAAAATGTCGATGAAAATTAACGTTGAGAATTAACGTAGATAACACAATCTTTTATTTCAATAAAAAATAATGCGATTATATCTTATATAGTTAATTTCTATATAACAAAGAATTAATATTTACAATTTTTTCAAGCTTGATTTATTCAATATTCTCTATCACCCCATATTTTTACCTGTGCAAAATATTGGAAATATTCACTAGCAACTTACTTTTTCATTAACTATTAATCTCTGTTTTTTTTTATTTTTCTCATTCTGGCAAAATATTGGAAATATCTATATCTAGCAAATGCTTCACGAAAAACTCTTTTATCAATTATCTTTATCCTCTGCTATGAATAACACTCCATATTATCCATGCAGTGGCAAAATATTGGAAATGTGGAATGGGAAAAAAATCTTCACGAAAAACTTACTTTTTTATTAATTATCAATCTTTGCCCTGTATCAGAAGTAACACTCTATATCCTTACCTCTGCAGTGGCAAAATATTGGAAGTATCTGGCAAAGGCTTCGCTCAGCCACAAGTAGCTCCACCATTCGGGCGTGATCATGTTTCCAAACCACATGTGGGTTAATTCGTGGATTATCACCGAGGCGATGTTTTGTTTAGCGATATCCGAAGTCGTAGCCTCGTCGTACAACAATCTGGATTCGCGATACGTGATGAGGCCCCAATTCTCCATCGCGCCAGCTGAGAAATCGGGCACGGCCACCATGTCCATCTTGGGAAGCTGATAATTTTGCTGGAAACGGTTGGAGAGATACTCGAGGCCTTGTATCCCGATCGTCAAAGCGTATTTGGCCTGATCGATGGCGTCTGGCCTGGCCCAAACTTTGAAGTTTTCTCCATCCATTTTGACGGCCTCGAATTCCGAGATGACGAAGGCTACCAGATAGGTCGACATAGGGATGCTTTCCTCGAATTCGTCCCAATATCCTTGCTCTCTGCAAACACAATTTGGCAACAATTTGTAAAATCATTTATTTGAAAATCAATTTGTCAATTTTCATTTTATTCGTTATTTTAATTTTAGGTTGAATATTTTTATGGCGAGTTAGAAAATGTAAGGGATATTTAAATATCTTCTTGCACTAAGTCTATTTTTACGTAACTAACTTTTATATTTGTTCGTTACAAAAATTTATTAATTATACTTTTATACGTTAATGTTTCAAACTACGTAGTCACTTACACTTTTATGGTTTTCTTTAGTCGCATATTGCTTAGGCAAGTATATTCTCCTGTCCTCAAAATTCTGATTATAAATTTTGCCTTGAAGCTTGGTTCGTCGAAGCAAGGAAAAGCATGCCTTGCATGCGTCGTTTGGAATTGCGTGGAAGCGAGCCACCTGAATCGTTTAAAAAAAAAAAGAAAAAGTAATTCGAAATTTCTCAAAACTTTTAAACTTTGAAAGAAGCAAAATCTTAAATGATTTTGATTTTTAAAATTCTTCAAATCAATCTTTCTTATTTATAAATATATAATACTTGTTTTATTTTTCATACAAATTATTCTGACAAGATCTTTAAAAGAACATCCATACGTAAGAAAAAAATTACATTTGTATTTTAAAAATTCATCATTGAGTTGTAATCTAATTTTAAATCTACATTCGTCCACACACGTGTAATAAATAAAATATCATGTTGCATCATTTCACGATTTAAAATTTTACCTGAGGGTTCCTTTGGAATCGAAGTACGAGCTTTTGTAAAATCCAATCATATCGTTCCTAAGATTTCCACGATACGCAATATTAATCGAAACGTTTGTTTCCGGGATCAGTTTGTTTTTAAGCGTAATCTCGTATTTCTCCGTTATATTGTTATACGAGGTATTCGTGATCTCTTGCAACTCTTTGTCGCAGATGACCGTCAACTTCAATATCTCCATTTTCCTATGATGGAGCGTTATGGTGTTGGTCGATTCTCGTACACTGGCGTTGATGTGCACGCGTCCCTCGAATTTGAAATCATCTTTCAATTCTGGCATCAGTAAAATTTCGTAACTTGAAGGAACGACAGTTTTTGGCAATCGATAGTCGAGATCTTGCTGCTTGTCGATGCTGTTCCCCCCAGCTCGATATCCAGCGAACAGTAAAAGGAGGATAATGATGGAAATTTGATCCCGGAATAAATTCATGGTGATGGTGACAATATTTCTTATCGCTCGATAATCTGTGTTGTAAAAATTATATTTATATATTTGCATTTATATTTCGTTGTTGTTAAAATAATATATGAATCAGATTCGACGATTTATCTTTTACTGTGAAATTCGGAATGTTATGAATTTTAGGAAGAGGAAAGTGTTAATAAAAATCGAAAATTAAAGATGAGAATGAAATTTCGTAACGAATGAAACGTGTGTTTCAATCAACGAGAGAAAACTTGAGAAATACGAAAGTTTTTTTTTAAAAGTGTAAATCGAGATAAAATATCTTTTCGATTGTGAAATAGAAGAATAGAAAATAATTTGATCTAATAAGCTTTTCCTCGTTGATCCTCAAAGACAATGCAGTTTGACTTTTCTTCATTTTCGAATGGACAAAAATTCCTGTATTAAACCTGGTAATAATAAAAATCCTTTCCCTAGAAATTTCAAATACAAGAATTACAAATTGATAATTAGAAGAAAATTTTCCAATTGCGAATTTTCATCAATTAACCTTAAATAGCAAATATTCTTCGAAAAAAGATCGAAGATTGCAAATCTAAAATCCGTAAAATGCAAAGAAACGAAAGAGGAAAGAAAGTAAAAGAAAAGAAAAGAAGAGAAAAAATTCTTTCGAAACGAATCGAAAATTGTCAACTTACGTTCCCCCTGTCGACTCGTTCAATTTCGCTTCGAGATCTAAGAACCGGTGTACCGATGTATCTTCATAGTCACATCCTTCCCCTCTAAAAGACCAACGAATCGACGATGGCAGATATGTCCCCTACGAAAAGTGAAAGCTACACCAATGTCGGATGCGTATCGCAATCCGTTTCACGGACACAGAACACAGTTCACGATCGAGTGCGGTCCGCGACACGTTACTTTTATTAATAGACGTGCACACTCTCGATAAGAGACGTGATGTTTCTGCGAAATCTTCGAACTCGCCGCGATCCCGCGGCTTACTAGATCGCCGATCTTTTCGCCGCCAACTTTTTTTTCTCTCTCTCTCTCTCTCTCTTCTCTCCGCCGGTTCCATCCGATCCAATCGTGTGCACATTCGTTATTTACCATCATCAATTATCTTATCGATGGCCCGGCCATTGATACCTTTCGTCTCTCGATAATGAACGCGACTTAATAATAATGTTATCGTGTTAATCTTTCGAAACGAAGATATTACGAATTTTTCTTTCATTCCTTTATTTTTTTCTTTTTTCTTTTTTTTTTTTCAAACGAACGAGCGTTCTTTGTTCTTCGACACGAGCTAGGATAGAAAGTTGGTTGAACGAGTTTACTTTATCTATTTTTTAAAAAGCAATCTTGCCTATGGAATTCTTTGAATAATTTATTCGGAAGATTTGATTTGAACTTCGAAGAAATTGCTAAAGTTTGGTCGTGGTAGAATTTTTTTTTCTTTTTGTAGTGGAAGAATTTGCTGTTCGAGGGAATCATCATAGATTTGTTTAATTGTACTGGTGTCGAATGTATTTATGTTTTATGACTCGTTTTAACGCGTCATGGATTTATTTAGAAACGTATCTTATTTTATAAATGTGTAATTTGCTTAATTGGACTTGGATTCTTGATTCAAGATTATCTGAAATGAGTGTTAGGTTATTGGATTCGACATTTGCCATCAATTGGAATTCTATAAAATCAAAAGTTATTTAGAAGAAAAAAAAAAAATCAAAGTGTCTTGATATTTTTATTGAAAAATAAATGTTTCTCGGGTATTTTTAATATTCAAATATTTGGTAGATTAATTTTTATGAAAAACGTTTATTGTTACGTTATAGGAAATGTTTGGAAAGTGATAAAGTGTAATTAACTATAATAAAGTGTAATTAATTATAATAATTATCAGATTACCAAAAAAATTCTGTCATTATTTTTCTAACAGAAAAATATGTGATAAAATAGATAACCATTTGTGTAACCTCTGTAACATTGATAGCTCTAAATAGTAATTGAAACCTAAAATTGGACGTGTGTTTGGATCGTATTTAAACTGGAATTTTCTTCTTCAATCTCTTATTCTTCAATTTTTTTTCCTTCCTTTGAATTATTACGTAACTTTCTTAAATCATCAAATCTTCAAAACTCAGAATCGTCTCCAAAAATAAAAAATATTTTAAAAGTTTCAAGCTTTCTGAAATGCTTTCTGACTTTCTTTTCTGCCACAAAAAAAAAATACGATAAAATATTGTCTTTGTTACGTACATTATATTACAATTGTATCTATAATTTAATTAAAAATGATGATCTTGAAATATTTAAAATATCTTTATCTTCCAAGTACCACGACCTATCATCATGATTTATCATTGTTAGAAGCAATTTATTTTTATCTCGTAAAATTTTTTTCTCCCTCCAAACTCTTCTCCTTCCATTTAGAAATATAAATTCATCCAATTACGCGAAAGAATCTCTACACTACCAATTTGATTTCCTCGAAGAAAAGAATTATTTAAAAATATTTTATTGCGTATTTTATTACGATTATATATGTATTATATAGCATCATACATCAATCATTTATAATCACCAAAGATATTGATAATATTATCGAATTAATATGTAATTTAAAAGCAACAAAATTTCTAAATATTTTCAAATTTATTAATATCTTTCGTTGCGATTATTACGCAATCCTGGATCCTGAAATTGAAATTGAATTGATGTTGCTTGCTTCGAGTTAAAATTTTTCTATTGTTGTATCTAATTGATTTTCCAGATGGTAAGAAAATATTTTGTAATTGAGATCCCTTTAAGATGTCCGATCGGTTAATAAAAAAACGATAAAAGCTTAAAGCATTTCTCTTGTAATCAATCACAAAATCATTATTTAGCACGATTTTTTTTTATCGAATAAGCGATTGAAACGTAATGTAATTGAATTTTTTTGTTTGATTCTCATCTGATCTTGAAGAATCGTGACATTAGCAGAGTACATTAGCTAACTTGAGGAAACGATACGATAACATTATCGTTTGCATAATATTTATAATGTGGGATAAAAATATTTATAATATAATATCTTTGTTAATCCTCTTGAAATTTCTGATACCAATAATATATTTGTTTATTTTAAGATTTTTGGATTTTCAAAATGTAAATGCATCTCAATTCTATTCGTTTATCAATATATCATTGGTATTAAATTACTTAGTGCAATTTAATGTTGATGTAATTAATGATTCGATTGAAGATTTAAATTTATTATTTTTTTTCCACAATTTAATGTATTAAATTTTATAATTTTGCAAAAGGATCGATAGAAATTTAATAGTAATAATAATAGTTGAAATATTTAACAATAAAATATATATTCGAGACGAATATCTTCGTTTTCATGATCATGAAGAAATATTTTAAATGCGAGATCTCAGAACATGCATTATTTATTTCGCGATTAGAAAATTAATCTCGTAATCTTATTAATTTACAAAATTCAAAATAAAAATGTGTGCTTAATGTGCGCTCATCAAAATTCCGCATTATCCTGAAATTGTTTTGTTAATTAAACGATTAATTAAACAAAATATCATAGCTCGTTGACAATTATAAATAATAAACTTTGATTCTGTTTCGAGGAAACATTAATAAAATCGAATTATGATATTTATCAATTATTTAAGTAATAATATCCTTCCAGGAAACAATTTTTAATTTTTATATCAATAATAAGATCAGCACTTCATTAACTCAATTGCCCATTTAGGTTTATCATTAGATTAAATTGTACACGACATTGGAAATGTTTGTGATAATTAATGCTCACGTGCAGATAAAAAAATCTTGATACAATATGAGCATTGGTGATAATATGGCTTAAATTTACTTCAGCTTTTTCAGCTTCTCAAATAGCAATATACGTACAACTTTGGAAAAGAAGAACATTTTAATAAATACAATACTTTATCTTCATCTCATACCTTTTCTTCATTTCTCCTATTCTTGAAATTTTCTTGAAATTTATGTTATAAGAAAATGGATTAGCGATATTAAATATTTTATAAAAATATAATAACTCTGACTGAATACATTTTGATGATTAAACGTGAAATGTATTTTTAATGGTATTAGAAGTAATTTTCTTCTTTTCTTGCTTTAGAAAATATCATACATAGATGATGATATCGTTATATATATAATTTTTAATTGAAATTAATTAAAATCTTTATGGGATCAAATGAAAATACTTTTCTTTTTTTTTTTTTAATTTTTACAATAATACAATTTTAATCTTTTGATTAGCTGGTTTTATTTAAAAAAAAATTTTATATTACGTGGTTTCACAATAAGATTAAATCGAAATAAGAGAATAAGAGTATCGATACTAATTGATTATTATAAATAAACAATCTCACGAAATAGTTAAAAAATGATTGTAATACGTTTTATAATATTTCGCATTTATTACGTTCAATTCATATTAATCACGTTAACGTTATATGAATCGATTTTAACGAAAATTTTATTTATTTAATCATTACCAAGTATAAATCATCAATTTTATCATATTACTTACATACGTATGACGTTATAATTTTTATAAAAATATTTATCATATTATATTTGTTTCTTATATCCGTTAAAGGAATGAAAATAATCATAAAATAATTCTAGACTTGAAGATTGAAAAGGTATTCTCAGAAGAAAAATATTTCATACAACATAACAATTAATTATTTTTAAAGAAATTTCATTAAAAAAATATTTTGTTAATTTTTATTGAAGAATATTGAATTCATTAAAATTGTAAAAAAAAAAAATTAATGAAATAGTAATTGCAGTTTAATTGAAAAGACAGCAGTGCTACGATCACTTTTTACAATATTTCTTCTTTGAATCGATACAATTTTATTTATCACTTTCTTCTATTTTTTTTGCACACACACACACACACACACACACACACACATGACAATATATATCGGAATCCTTTGTTAATCTCAATCGTTCGCAAAAAAGTGTTCAACTGAAAAGATAATCATGATTTGTTTAATCCACATGTAAGATGACACTTTACTTTGATAATAATAAATAGTACTATCGTGTAAAAATTACCTTATCTAGTTGATCCTGGCCGTTGATTTCCCAGATAAGGATATCGAAAATAAGTTCTATCAGTCTAGCTAGAACGAAGAACATTTGAAATGTCAATTTATAAACTTTTCCACGTGATAATTTATTGCCACGAATAGCACGAGCAAGCCGTTTAATTTGTGTCGAAGAGAAGAAATATCGATTAAATTTTTTGATAACGCGCAATAAGAAATCCTGACGATTTGAGGGGGCACTTTATTCTTGATGGAAAATTTTATCGAATCGTTAATTTCGTTTACCTTGATAGGACCAATCGATGATTGAAATTTTACAATATCCAGAAACTGTGTACAGTCCAGAAACTGGAACAAGGAATATAATCCGTTTCATGAAATAAATACGTTACAATTTTTAAAAATATCAATGGATCGATGTGCTTTTGAATGATTAATTCTATGACGTCGTTGATCATTTGGGTTCAACACACGAATCTTGGAGAAATTCTCGGATCGAAGCGATATAAGCGGCGATCTTTCTCCAATTGATATCGTCGTACAGATCACTCTGTAATAATTTATTAATTATTTTAAAAAAAGGATAAATAAATATTGAATTTTTGTCAGTATTTTAGAATATGGTTTATGAGAAAAGTATTATTAAAAGTAAAATAATAGTAAGGATGATTGAAATTTTATTGCGATAGAATATTATATCTATCTGTGATCTATAATAATGATTAGCTTGCGAATTTTCACGCAAATATATATTTTTTATATTACAAGAACCGATATAATCCATAAAATCTATTTAAATAATCAATATAGTAATTAAACAAAAATTCAGGTAAAGGAATTTTTAAATTAACTTTAAATCTTCAATATACCATTACTAAGATCGCTGTGAGCATTATTCTTCCAGAAATAAATACGTTTATCATTTAATTTATCATAAAACTCGATTAAACCTTATTAAAATTAGGAAAACTTTGAATCGGTATAACTTCGAGAATAACGATCTCCGGTCAACGAGTGTACGATCGTTAGAAGCGTGGAACTTCCCCCTTTAAAACTGTTTTTCATTTATCCCGATACGACTTCCGGTTCCCGAGATATCGTCGCTTAAAGCGAAAGGTAATTTTTGATCGTTTACTATTTCCGTCCTTGTCACTTACTCGGATCTCTCGCTCGCACCTTGTCTCATTGACCTATCCCAAACTGCAGACAAGCGACAGACGCGATTCTTGGAAGGACGCGTTTCCAAGAAAAAGTGTAGGTCAGTGAGTCGTGGTCCTATTCTCACCGAGTTAAATGCTATGCCACTTTGAATCCTTATATCTCGAGAACGGATCGAGATATCAAGATGAATCGAAAAGCGATTTCGATGGTGTATGGTTCTCTCTATGTTTTTGAATGGATGACAAAATTTTTAATCTCTTCTCACGCCCTTTACACGAAAACAACAGAAAACTCGATATTTCGTTTGTGATGTTACGTGACTGCAACGATAGGTGATATAATATGTATAGAGATACAATCAGCGTATGTTTGTAACATGGATATGAGCGTGAATACTTAGGAAAAAATTTATTATATATTTATAATTTATACTTTAATAATTGTAATTAATCACAATTACAAATAAGAAGCAATAAGAAATTAGCAATTGTTCCGATTACTAATTTCCTTTGTTTTTGATGACTGCACTATCTACACTTGACAGACCAGATGATAAATGATGAATTATTCCGTTTTCTATTATAAAAGAGTTGAGTTGAATAATGTATAGTGGTTAACCTATGTCCTTTGCATTGTTCCAATTTCATAAACGAATAATTTTTGCAAATATTTCAACTTTAGCGAAAAATTATATAAACTTAACGTCTTAACGAAATTTTTATATTTTATTCTTATAAGAAAGGTAAAATTATATATTTTCAAATAATCAAATATTTAATAAAAGTATAATTTATATATAAAGCGATTTACGAATTAAAATATTCAAATAATCCCGTAATTCATTCCCGTGGTTCATTCGTGGTAAGCGACTAGTAAGTAAGACAAGGAAAGTAAATAGTAAGAGAAGGACAGAGATAGGGTAAAAATATGGGAATCAGCGCCATCTTCAGTGTGCCGCAAATGAAACTCAATATGTAAGGACAGAAAATGTTGAAAGAAGGACAGAGATAGGGTAAGAATTAATCGTCAGCGCCATCTCTCGAGCATCGTGGAAACCTTTTCGAAGAATGATCTTCTAAGACAACTGAGAGATGGCGCTATGTTTTAATTCTTATTCTACCTTATCCTATCTTAAAAGATTTCTTCAGTACTCGAGAGATGGCGCTGACAGTCTATTCTATCTCTATCCTTTTCTTACTATTTTCTGTCCTTGTGTATTGAGTTTCATTTGCGGCACACTGAAGATGGCGCTGATTTCCATATTTTTACCCTATCTCTGTCCTTCTCTCATTATATACCCTCCTTGTCTGTGCTATTCCTGGCGCGTAACCACAAATGAAATACGGGCACGTTAATTAAGCGCACTTTCATTTTATTCTTTTTTCAGAAGTTTATAACGTATCGTATTTTATCTTAAATTTATTATTTCTTGCGGAATAAAGGACAATTTCTTCTAATTTATAATTGTCTTTTAATTTGTTAAAAAATCAAAATATGTAAATTCTTAACGTTAAAATTCCACTCTTTATTGCACATGTTACATACAACGTAATATAAAAATACATTCCACGTATATTTTCTACATATTTACAATTGCATAATTTAAATAATCGCGTTATATCGAAAGATATTTTCAAATTCTTACGAATCTTGTCATTCTGAACAACATTGTCCAACATGTCGTGATTGTATTAACGTATACTGTACAAGAAGATCATCGTAAATTTATTTCAATACTTGATCGCATTTTTATTCTCATCGTTCGCTCGCAACGAGCTGGTTCTCGACACACTTAATAAAATCGAGTAATAAATATTGACAATATAATCATCGAACCGAACGCTACCAAACTGTTACCGGATGAAAAATCTTGCTTGTGCAGCCATTCTTCGATGAATTTTCTGTTGTGTTCAACCCAATTTATGTTACTGCTCGCCTTAAGCGTGATATTAAAAATATCCGATTGCAATCCTTCCCTGGAGATAAGGGACGTTAACTGTAAGTTAAAAAAATTAATTAATTATTTATTATTATTATTATTAATTATGTTTATATATTAATTATAGTTGTTATTAATTATGCTAGAATTAAACTCGTTGATAAAATAAATTATTACCATACCTTTCCAAGTTGTTCGGTGGTCGTAATGCTGTTCGCGATTACATCCAAATACGATTTGATATTATGTTCGGTTTTGTCTCTAAAAAAAAAAAAAAAAAAGAAAAGAAAATATATATACGTATAAATTATAACACATTTGCAATAGTTTTTATATAATAAGATAGTATTATTAATTACAGTGTCACGTATTTGTTATAGAGTATGTTCAAAACGATATCGACACCCGCCGGATGTTCGTTTATAACGTTTCGATACGCTGTCGAGAAAGACACCGAGGAATTATTCTCAAGGGTTTTCAATAGATATTTCTCCAAAATTTCGGACGAGCTCGAACAAGCCAAGATCGGTGATAAATTGTTCCTTTCATCTTCATCCGTTATATTTTTCACAACGTTCCAAGTACTGTTCCATGTCCCCGCGTCTGAATCTCTCAGAGCGGCGCAGAGAATATTGTTTTTCAAATTGGCGTCGAGTCTGTAAAATAATATTTTATCGAATTACACTTATTTATTCGATATTATATACGAGAAATTTTTTAAAATTTAGACGTAAATAGTGAATAGAAAACGTAGAAAATTAGGAGGAAGCCGATAGAGAATATTATATTATGTATATTTTTACAAGTTTTGAAGTAAGTTTTTATAAGTTTCGAAGTAAATTTATATTCATGGAGAATGTTGTACGATAGAATAATATTTCTTTCGAGTAAATCAATTTTATTTGATAAAATGTATATACTATACAATAATAAGAGAAAATGGAACAAATCAAATTAAATAAATAGATAATAAATATAAAAATATATACTGATATTGAATTGATGAGCTCAATCAACGAAAAATAAATTTTGATTGACATACTTGACAGATGATAAATGATAAATTATTCCGTTTTCTACTATAAAAGAATTGTGTAAATAATGTATATTAACCTATATCCTTTGTATTTCATAAACGCATAATTTTTGCAAATATTTCAACTTTAGCGAAAAATTATATAAACTTAACGTCTTAACGAAATTTCTATATTTTATTCTTATAAGAAAGGTAAAATTACATATTTTCAAATAATCAAATATTTAATAAAAGTATAATTTATATATAAAGCGATTTACGAATTAAAATATTCAAATAATCCCGTAATTCATTTTCGTGGTTCATTCGTGGTACGCGACTAGTAAGTAAGACAAGGAAAGTAAATAGTAAGAGAAGGACAGAGATAGCGTAAAAATATGGAAATCAGCGCCATCTTCAGTGTGCCGCAAATGAAACACAATACACAAGGACAGAAAATAGTAAGAAAAGGATAAAGATAGAATAGACCGTCAGCGCCATCTCTCGAGTACTGAAGAAATCTTTCAAGATAGGATAAGGTAGAATAAGAATTAAAACATAGCGCCATCTCTCAGTTGTCTTAGAAGATCATTCTTCGAAAAGATTTCCACGATGCTCGAGAGATGGCGCTGACGGTTAATTCTTATCCTATCTCTGTCCTTCTTTCAACATTTTCTGTCCTTACATATTGAGTTTCATTTGCGGCACACTGAAGATGGCGCTGATTCCCATATTTTTACCCTATCTCTGTCCTTCTCTCATTATATACCCTCCTTGTCTGTACTATTCCTGGCGCGTAACCACAAATGAAATACGGGCTCGCTAATTGATCGCACTTTCATTAAAATGTATATACTATATAATATTAGGAGAAAATGGAACAAATCAAATAAAATAAATAGATAATAGATATGAAAATATGTGTCCAGTTGATAAGCTCAATCAACAAAAAGTGAAGAGAAATGAACGAATAAATAAATAAGAATAGAAAAATAGTTAACTTACTTTTTCTTAGGATCGCTCAACCATTCTTTAAACTCATTATTGACGTAATTCAAACAACTTTCAGCGCCAGCTCTGCAGCCCCAATGCATTATGGTCGGCCTAAGAATCTTGGTAAGATGATCGTCGTTCGACTTAGGTTTGTAATCCACTTTTTCCACCAAAGATCTCATTAGCCAGGTAATATAAGACTGTAAGCGTTTCATTCGTTTTACGAGAAACAAAAAAATAAACAGAGTGTTGATATATTCGTGGTATCTAAAATCTATTTATTCAAATTCCAAATTTTAGACCGGCGCAATTAGAAATTGGAAATGAAATTTAAATAGAGATACATTTCGGATGTATCGTTAACTTATCATAATAAATACTGCACTTCGTTGTAGATATCTTTTTATATCAAATTATATCAAAAATTCAAATGTCAATTACGTTAAAAATTCAATCGATATTCATCATTATTTATTTAGGCTAAGAAGTGTGTAATAAATTTTACAGATACGTACGTTGAACAAATGATAATGTTCGGAGGTTCGTAACATGGTATTCAAGAAGTTAAAATTCCTAAATATTGTTTGCCAAGGAATATAATCCACTTCTTTGCGAAGGTACATCGTGAGATTTAACGTGATGTCGTAAGAGAGTTGGTTGACGCGTGCCAAATTTAAAGCATCGTCCATTAATTGTGCGCGCGTTACGGGGCTCAAATTGGTATAATTGAACGAGTACAAGTAATTTTTTAACAATTTCCAGTTCTCCTCGTCGTAATTTACGCGATAATAACCTAGAAGAACGATTTTTAAAATTTTAAAAAGTTGAATATAACAAAAGTGTAGAAAATTGAATGTAGAAATAGATAGATGGATAAAAATGATTAAATCTTGTACAAAATTATTGAAAGTGTTAAAGCGTTAAATGGTGTATGATTTATTGAAAATTTCCAATAAGTGTAATAAATATCCATCTGTGTATAAAAGATAAAAGATGGTAGGACAAAATTTTCATCCAATACGAAATCGCTCGTAAATTAATAAATAAGCCTCGACCGACACTTTTCTGCAATATCATGATACGTATAGGATGTTTCATTTGATTTTCTCCATATTGTTATTCAGGAAGGAAAAATGTTTCGTACGAATAGTGTTTGAGGGAAGCGTATTATCATTACCTCTTTCGTGGCTAAGTATAAAATTTTGATATTTCTTAAATGTATCATTCAACGAAGCACGATATTCTCTGTACAAAAAATATTAACCCACGTACATCCAAAAATGATCATTTTAGAAGATACGAGGAAGACAAGGAGCACACAAAGTGACTTTTAACTAAACTAAACTAAACTTCATAAACATATTCAAATTTGAACACAACACCTTCTAAAAAATGTCGAGGTTTGCTAATATTAAAAAAAAAAAAACAAAATTGACCTTTAACTGATTGTGTTAAGAGTTAACAACACCAGAAATCTATGTTTTCGCATCGTTCGAGAATGTATTATATATTAAATGGATGGCAGTATCACTCACCTGTCTGCAACGTGTTGAAAATAATTCCATCGCCTTCTTTAACTTTGACTTGCACGTATGCATCATTCGGTCTCAACCATAATTCTGGCAATGTATTATTGTTAATATCGGACAAACGGAAATAAGTGAGGGGCACCCACCATTTCGTCGTGCTGTTTTCATTTCCGTACAATAAAAATCGTTTTTGTGATATCTCATAGTTATTCTCTTTCCTTATAACGTTCACCACCGGATATCCTGGCTTGTTCACCCACTCGTCCATAAGTTTTTCGAACGTTGTTACATTTTTCTCCCAGTTTTCGTTGAAACATTCGAAAAGATCCGACGAGTCGGCATTTTTGTGCGACCTGTAATTGATATTACGACGATCACGATGAATGATGAAGAAAAATATTCCAAGTAATAATATTCAAGTTGATATTTATTTATATTACAATTAACATTTTCCAAAGGAAATAATGAAAGATTAAAGAGAATTAATTCGTGTCACACTTTTCTTTTTAAGTATTATAATATACGTACATTTTTTTCAGGTAATTGGTCAAACTCTTTTGGAAATTATCAGGGGTCAAAATGTGCGACATCATTCGAATAACCGCTCCAGCTGTAAAGAATGTTGTGCGAATGATTAGTGCTTCTTATTACGCGATTTTTATACATGTATTGTCGTTTAATTTATTTCCCTTCGTTTTTTCGTGTAAATTAATCGTGTATTTATTTACGAATATGTTAACATTAGAATTAGCAATTTGTAAATGTTTATTTATATCTCGATGCAATATATTTTAAGCTTTTCCAAAAATGTATCTGCATCTTTTTTCTTTTTTAAATAAAAAATTCGTCATTTTCACATATATATTTGACACGGTTAAATATTTCGAATATTTATTTTCCTTCTTCTCAAATTCGATTCTTTATCTTTAAAAGAGAAATTATTGATCAAAGAGTTGCACGGAGAATTTGGATTTTTAAATATAAAAAAATTCGTCATTTTCACATATATATTTGACACGGTTAAATATTTCGAATATTTATTTTCCTTCTTCTCAAATTCGATTCTTTATCTTTAAAAGAGAAATTATTGATCAAAGAGTTGCACGGAGAATTTGGATTTTTAAATATAAAAAAATTCGTCATTTTCACATATATATTTGACACGGTTAAATATTTCGAATATTTATTTTCCTTCTTCTCAAATTCGATTCTTTATCTTTAAAAGAGAAATTATTGATCAAAGAATTGCACGGAGAATTTGGATTTTTAAATATAAAATACTAAATGATAAAAAATTGTAGTAATAAATTATAATTGCAGCATTTTCTTCGATAATTGTGCAACGAATTTTTAAAATGCAAGACTTTTCAACGCGAATAAATATTTTAAAATTTTGATTGACCGATTTTTTCTTCGAATTTTTCCTATAAAAATTATTTTACTTATCGCGGCAATCTGAAATTCCATTCCTCTCTAAATCTATTAAATTTTACTTTTCAAATTTATCTTTCAAGCAAAAATTAATCTCATTTATCAATTATTATCACGCCTGTAACGTGTCACCGTGTTCAAGCAGTCCATTTATTACATTGGCATAAAATACTTTTCATCTCTATCGTTTCGTATTGACAAGAACGTTAAACATTTTACGTAACGCAATAAAATCTACTTTCATAAATCTCAAATTAAGAAAGATTAAATTATTATCTTTCGAATCATTAAATTTTTCATTCTCGTTTATCAAACCTTTTTATAATTAATAATTGTGGATAGATATTATTTAAATCGTTCGTCTTTTTCTTTCCAAGTTATTATATATTTTTGAAATGAAATCAGATTAAAAGAAAGAGAGAAAGACACAATCGTGACATTTTCTGTGTCTGTCATTCTATCCTCTGTTATTCAACGGAATAATAAATAGAAATCTATGAAACAATAACTCTCGACTTTTCGTCGTCTACCGTCTGATAATATTTAGTTTCAAGATTAAATGTTAACCGATCGATAAGATATGTTACATATTATCTCGTAACGTTGATCAATAAATTGAAATTATTGGAAGCTAATAACATTTTTTTTTTTTTTTTTTTTTTTTTTTATCTGAATGACTCGTGCCTTTGTCTTAATACCTCTCGAACGCTGTATGATCACGTAGAAATTTTTTTTTTATTTCCGAATAGAAAATAAAATTTTTCTCAACACTTTTTTCGTCCAATGAGAAAATTTCAAATATTTTTGATCAAATATTTTTCACGAGCAAGAGGATGAACATCCATTAAAATTCGAATATTTTATTTAGTATTTCTTTTTCTCTCTTCTGTTATTAAAAAATATTATATCGTGAAATATAAAGAAAGTTTAAAATTTCATCGCTTCGAAGTAAAATTCGAAGTAAAAATAAAAAAATTATAAAATAAAATAGAATCTCGTATTGGACTCGATCAACTCGAGCTAATTACGTAAGAATGATAATTTTGATTAATTTGTACGCGTCAAAAATAAATTTTATAATCTCCATAAGAGTTATAAACTCTTATACATCGTTTCACTTACACTTCTGATACGCGATATTGTCGAACAATTTGCTGATTTCTGCGGGCGTGGTCGCGTCCTCGTTCATGGGTCGTGTGTTTATACCCGCATCCGTAACGAAAGCGACCCCTTGCGTATTGTCCACAACGAATACTTCGTCTAATCGCCAATCGGGTAGAATCTAACCGAAGATAATTAATCAGAATTAAATATATAGATCGTAAAATTCGATACTTCTGAAATTAATTAAAAACAAGAGTTTAACGATGACATAGATCCTTTGATAATTTATACGTGGATAAGAGTTGATATATAATGAAAAACGTACAATACTTCGATCGATACTTTCCACAAGTATTGTTATCTTCGTTCAATTTATTATATCCCTTACCTTTACATGGCGTGTAAAAATCGTAGAGAAATAATGTAAAATTCACAAATATAAACTAAAATAAACTCGCCTCATGAGTGATGAAATATTGGAAATAGTCCGCGAATCCTTCGTTCAGCCAAATGTATTTCCACCATTTCGGGCTGACGAGATTTCCGAACCATTGATGGGTGAATTCGTGGGCTATGGTCGTGGTTACGCCTTGAATCGAACGATCTGTCGTCACATTGTTCTCGACGAGAAGAGAGCTCTCCCTAAAATGGGTAAAACTTCGATTACCGCTACATTCAACGTGTCCATAAAATTAAAAATCCAAGATGGTAGATATCGATTTTCGACAAGTACGAAAAAAAAAAAAAAAAAAAAAAAACGGTAGCGAAATGGTGATAAAAAATACAACGAGATTCAAAGTGGTTGTGCACACACATTGACGATACAATCGTCAAAATCCTCGTGCCATCCTCTTCGAATGGAATATTAATTCCAACATCATAAATTAATGATAATATTATTTCTCTCTATAATCAATATCTTAATGGCAAGTGTCGAGTTTGTGAAAACATAAATTTCCTCTAAATTTGTCACTTTTCTACACCAACGAGTGTTCTACACGATTCTCTACCTTAAAATCTATCAATCTAATCAAAATAAATATTTAAATGTCGATTAAAATAAAGTCTCACTGAGACTGAATATATATAAAAAAAAAAAAAAAAAAAAAAGAAAGAAAGAAAGTTATGATAGCATAATAATAATTAGAGAGAGATAAAGAGATCGATTGCGATGAGAGGGAATTACCTGTAAGTAACGAGACCCCAATTTTCCATGGCGCCTGCCGCGAAATCTTTCAGCGACACTTGGTCCATTTTTGCGATCTCGTTACCGTACGAGATTTTCGTATATTCGTCCAATTTCTTCAACAGATACACGCTCACGTTCAAAGCATATTTCGTCTGTTCCACGGCGTGCGGTTTCGTCCAAACTTTGAATTGGATATTGTTCTCGATTTTTTCGCTCGAATTATAGTCAGAGACCACAAATGCCACCAAGTAAGTGGACATCTTCGGTGTTGTCTCGAACTTAGTTACGATCTTTTCGTTATTTTCAATCAATTTGGTACTATTTTTTTTGGCATTCGAGATCGCGTTGTACAATTTCGAGTGGGTTATAGAGATGTCGAAAGTCGCCTTGAAAGCAGGCTCGTCCCAACAAGGGAACGCTAATCGAGCGCCTGTTGGCTCGAAGTGGGTCGCGGCAACGTATCTGCAAGATACAAGAACAAAATATTTAGAAACGATACAGATTTGAGATGATAAAACGCAAACAGTTGTCGTCGAGAATTATTTTTACAGACAAACTAGACACTGTTGAAAATGGAGTAGAATTATTGATAACTCGCTTTTATCGAGAACAATTTTTTAGAATTACTCGATAATACATATTGGAGATGAAAGTTGTGGAAAAAGTCTTACTCTTTTAAATGTGGAAGATGTTTCACATTCGTGGAAGATATTCTTTGAAATAATATATAATAGAATTTTTGGATGCTTTACCCTTTAGAGTCCATTTAAGAGTGAATAGTTGAGGATAAATAATAAATATTTGTGGAAAATAGTGTCAAGGAAATGCGAATCCTGATTGTGATTATTCGAAATTAATTTTCATTCTCACAAAATATGAATAAGAAATAATTCTCGACGTTACAACTCTCAAATATGCTCGCGCATATAATATAACGACTGATTCTTTGATAAGCAAAAGATCGTTGCAACGAATAAAATAAAATTTTTAGAGGGGGAAAAAAACGTTTAAACAATATTTTTTACAAAAAAACATTGAAATATTCAAACTGCGGCTTCTATCTTTCCATTGCAAATATGCACGAGCAAAGATAACGATTCTTTGTAGTATTCTAAATCTTTTTTCAAAAAAATTAAAACACTGCAAATTTTCATTATCGAAACGAGTTAGAGAAAATTTAAAAAATGTTGTGCTTACTTTATATACTTGTTCTCGTCGATGTATCTACTCCTATAAAATCCTCTCTTCTGATCGTTCAATTCGCCAGAATAATTTATCGTAAGGGTATAGATCCCGTTGCCAATGTTCTCCTTCTGAGGTCTTATGATTAAAAGTTCTTGCTTCTCCACGAGCTCAGGTTCTTTCACTTCTATACCCATCTTTGAATTTTTCAGCTCTACTTTATTGATTTTGAGATTCTTTTGATTCAATATTATACTCTTAACATCTGTCTTTACTTCGATCGTGATCGCCACATTGCCGGTGAACGTGAAGTTATTCAAATTCGGTTCCAAATTTAATATGTACGACGATGGTACGACGTCGGTTGGAAGCCTGTAACTTGGCTCATCGTCCGCTCGAGGATCGACCGCGTTCCCGAATAGAGAATTCGCTTGACAGATCGTCAAGCAGAGAAGCAATAATGCTTTGGCCATCCTGGATCGATAAACATTCACTCGATGATTAACTAGCTCGATTATTTTTCGTCTCGTGTAAGATCACTTATCGTACACTGGTTATTTCGTGTCGTGGATGTGTACAGGAGCGATCTATTTTTCGAATTTTGCCACACGAGAAGGTGAGAAGGTTGTTTAAATAGGAGATACGAATCGAGAGATAAATATACGAGGTCTAATTGAATACGTTAAAGAATGTAAATATTTTCTTCCGTGAAAAGTGTGTATATCGTATTCCTCGAAATATAACTCTTTTGAAAAGATAGAATAAAGATTAAGATTTTCCAACGATACTGGAAACAATTTTATCTGAAACTGAAACTGTTGCCTATATATACGCTATATACCAAAAATAACAGATGAGAAAAAAGGAATTAAATTATAAAAGCTATGGAACCGGAGGAATACAAATTTAGAATTTAATTGATAAAAATTTGCATAACTATGTACTATTGTTTATATAACTCGTCAATAACACATATACTTTTACTAATCATTCGTTACCAAATCATTCGAATCGAATTGAAATTTGGATAATTTCGTAATAATATTATGACAAGAATCAGTTGATCGTTTCTTTTTTTAGACATATCTCGTATGTATGTATCCTTTCTGCACGGACACTTATCGAATGAAAGGAAATAATCCATCGTGATTAATTGAATCTTAAACGAAAGAAAAGAGAACGTAAAATCTAATAATAATAAATCTTCTCAACGTTTAAAGATTTCATAAAGATTTCATTGACCTCGATTCCAAAATTATCTTTCCCCGAAAACCGATTTTCCGCGATCGTTCGATAAAGGGAAATTGCGTGGCGGATATTATTAATTGAACGACGTACCTTGATGATAAATGGATCACAGCCAGCCGATTCTTTACACCATGCAAAATCCCGGGCAATAAATTAATTACACGTCGACGATTGCTTTATAAATGACTTACCTGTACAGGTGTTCGTGCTTTATAAGGTAAGGCACGTTGAAACCATTATCAAAATTCTGCCTAACTTTCTTTATCGATATTTCTTTATCAATCGGTGCGTTGTCACGATCGAAGTTATTATACTGTCGGATAGTGACCGATATATCTATACCGATATATATATATATATATTTTATATCCGTATAAATTTTTTTTTCGAAATGGTTGACGCGCACCTTGATCCATCCGTTTTATCCGATAATGTGATATGTATTATTATTATTATTATTATTATTATTATTATTATTATGAATGGTATATTGATGGTGTTCGAATATTTTTTTTATTTCAATTTCTTTTTTTAAATGAAACGTCGATGAACAATTCTTTTTTCAATGAATAACTTTTGATAAATTCCTTTTTTCAAGAAGATATTTAGAAGTTTTAAGGAGGTGAAATTTTTTTTAAATCTAATTTTGTAATGGTAGCAGATAGAGTAAAATTTTATTTTAAAATCGCGAAACGTTTAAAACTTTTAACGCTTTATTGGTTTATCTAAAAATAATTTTCAGACAAAATTATATTTGAAACTGGACATGTGAAATATTCAAATTTTATTGATTTTATCCTGAAAAAGATAGATTTCTCGATAAAAAATTACTCTACGTGTCAATTATTTTTATATAAATTTTCGTTAATTAATTTTCGAGTTGAATGAATTTCTCTGTATATAAATATTCATTACATGTATATTTACAAGATATCTATATTTTAATTTGACGAATGGACTGCAAATTTTTATGTAATATACACATTTTATCAATATTTATCAAATATAAATAAAAATGTGGAGCTTGTGTACGAATGTTTTATCTTTTGATGATACTTTTAATCTCAATATTGGTGCAAATTTATAGTCGTACGAATACCGTTTTAAAATTACATAAGGTGATATTGATTTTGATGGGTAACATGTAAATATAAATATTCAATATTCGTATTTCATAAATTCCTTAAATAATACGGTAAAATGATATGTCGTTTCATTGACCTTTTATTTTTTTCTAAAAAAAAAAAAAAATGCCAACTGTCAATTCAGAAATAATATAAATATAATATTAGAGATTTAAATTTTTTTATATATTATTTTATAAATTAACGATTTTAAATACTTTTATTTATTTAATTTTTTTACTTTATTTTTGTAAGAAACGAAGTGATTTTTATCGATTAGCGCATTAATAAATTATACGATTCCATTATTAATCATCTTCAGAAAAATTAATTACATTAAATTATACATTTTTTCGTTGAAACTCCGTTCGAATTTTTATCCGAAAATTGTTGTATATACAATTTAATTTATAAATTATTGAAGAATTGAATATTCCGTATAGTTTAAATTAACTGGATACTGATTAGTCTTTATTAACTCATTTCACTTTGTTTTATCGAAAGTACAATTGGTTGAACAATATTTCGTTACGTTAACTTCTCATCTCGATTTAGTAAAACATGATAACATGATAAATCTTATCGTTCTAATTGTTCTATGTTACTTATTGTGAAAGAAATATATTTCAATTATATTCTAAGATCGCACTATTTCTTTTCCTTTTTTTTAATTATTAAGAAAAGATACTAATTAGAAGAAAAAAAATCTGAAATAATAATTTCTTTTTTTTATATTTTTGTGTAACAGAGAACGTATTTCGTTTCTTGCAATCACTGCGAAGTAACAGTTTTACTTTTACTACAAGTAATATTTTGTTTTAATTAACATTTGATCGTTATCATAGATCATATAAACTTGACCAAAAATGTCAAATCATTTCATTATTTTATAAATTTTTATTGTTATTTTTGAACAGTTTTGCCTTGTTTTTTAATGATTAGTTCTATATAGTACTGTTTCCATTTTTATAACAAATTTTAACGTCATTTCATTACGAATTATGAATATTCTATAAGAGGTCAACGTATTATATTGTATATGTATATAAGATTGTTCTTGTACGTATAATAATATATAAGAAGTAACAAGTAATAAACAGAACAGTTTGAAATACGAGACAATAACTATATCACTTTCCACGAATATTTAATTTATGATTGATTTGCAATCGATTGTAATACGCAAATTTAAAAAAAAAATTGTTTTACTTTATCATAAATTGATTATTTAATGAATCGATGATTATCAGATATTGTTTGTATTCGATCCAATATTTATGGTTTTCGCGACGCATTAATCAAGAATTTGTTCGTTCAACGTCTAATGTGTCGAATAATTAAGGGAAATGGAACGATGTCAAACGATTTTTGATGTTTATGAAATTCTAATGTTTATGAATTTTAAACGAAACCTTATGTAAAATTTAAATGGTCTGTTTGTCTTTTATTTTTGAAAAATTGTGTAAGAATATTAGTTTTGATGCAATAAAAAGTATTTATTCCAGATAAGATAATTTATGTTTTTAATTATCACTATCAGTTATAAATTGTTAGATTTTCAAATAATTTGATAAAATTGAATCTTGTTATTTTGATTAAAAGAAATTAATAATGATAAATAAAGAAAGTGTTTTCTTTGTTTTATTTTATCCATTATTATATATGCATATATTGCTATTTACTTATCTTTGTAACATGTAATTAATTAAATTACATTTATTATGATAGGAAATTTAATACGACGATGATCAAATTGAAATTTTTGTATCGATCCAACAGCTTTAAAATGTATAAAACACAAAACATTGATCTTTCGAGTCACGATAAACAATATCTTGAAATGATTATACTCATTATTATCTGATGCCACTTGATAAAGATACGAATAAGTGTTATTAAAATGATATATAAAAATTTTTAAAAATGCTTTCAAGTAAATTATCTAATATGGAATGATGATAAAGTAAAGACGAATCGATGGAAAATTTATATATATATTTTATTAATCTATCTATTGATTAAATATTAACAAAACAAAATTTTAAATTTATATTTAGTTACAAAGTTGAAATTTCCTATAAAAAATATATTTTCCAAATATTTTGTTACAATTAAAAAAAAAAGAAAATCGTTTATTAATTAATTATTATGCCCAATATATTAATTATATAATCTCAAAATATTCTGCGATACTGGGCACGTATTTCTTGATCCACTTCACGTTTTCCAAGGCCACGGACAATGCTTGTTTCGCTGTATCTAAACTCGGTCCTAGATTTTTGGAATTTTCTTCAATAAACGCGGAAAGCTGCAATACAAATAAATTGATAAAAGATATATATATTTATGTATATTTTCATGTGATTTTGATTTTGTTCAAATCATTCAAATCGCGAGTATATTTTTCAATTTCAATTAAAATTATCTCTATCAGTGCAATTAATTGCAATTTTTCTATTCGCTAACTTTCTTTTTTTTTTAATATTAATCTAAAAAATTTTGAAATAAAGCTGTGCTTAATAACTGTTACTTACAATCTATAATTATAATCTTTTGTTTTATTTATCTGCTACTTTTATCAATTCCGATTTTTTTTTAAAATTCGAAGAAATTCAATATTAAATAATTCATACACACTAATTTTATTTATGACACAATCATTGATAAATATATCTTGTTTCATTGTTCAAGATATTACTAAGTTTAACTCAGATTGAAACAAGACAATAATATAGGATAAAAATTATTTATAACTTGTTAAATATCAGAAAATAAATATATATAAAATAGTTTTATGCCATTTTTATGTAAAACATGTAAAATATATGTATATATATATAAATGAATAATTCAAAATCTGAGCAATACCTTTCTCGTTTGTGCTGTTGTTATCATCGCTTTTCCGATTGCAGTAATTATTTTGTCCAAGAAATCATATCCCCTTCTATAAAAAGAAGAAAAAAAGTTCATATATATTAAAAGAAATCTGTAAAGAAATCTGTTATTATGATATATTCAATCAATATTGGAAATAATTTTTTTCAAAATATATTTTACCTTATTAATCTATAATATATATATATTTTAAATAATATTATTGGAATATTTGTAAAATAAATATTATTAATTATTTTTGTTTAACCGTTTGTGTTAATCTATTTCTAATTAACACGTTATTCTGAGAAGCATGGAATTTTTTTAATTCTAAACTTTTCGTTCTAATCAAATTTTAACGAATATCGATTTAATCGAGGAAATAATTCATGCGTTGATATTTGCCTCTTATATACGAAAAATATTTACTCGTTATCTTTAATTCTATATAATTAATTTAGAATAATCAAATATTCGATAAAAATGAATCAATTTATTTCTTAAATAAAATTTTTAAATTTATATCGTTTTTTTTTTCATCAAATAAACTTAAACATCTTTTATTTCAATTGATTAAATTATATTATATTTATCTATTTTTTTAATTTGACATATTCGTTCGAAACAGAAATATGTCAGAAATTTGATATTAATGTAATCAGCATAACAAGATAAAAAAATATGGTTAAAATTAATCCTACGAATGAATGTAATAAATTTATGTGTTTCTACGTACAGTTCGATGATTCTTGTTAAGGTTGATTGAACGAATTTCAGAACGTGATCGACATTTCTCACATCTCCATCCAAAATGGCATTCACTATCATCATTCTTTGCTGTTTACGAACATTCTTTTCATTCGATATTGATGCTTCCAGATATCTGTGAAAAATATTTCAGGTTAAAATCTGATCAAAGATCAAGTGCATTACTTTTAAATACAATTCGAATACATATTGAAGATTATTTATTTATTTCTATTTATTTTAGTTTCTTTCAATTTTTTTTTCTTTATCAATATCATGATTTCCATTATAATACAAATTAGTATTATATTTATTTTAGTGTTGAAATCGTTACTTATTTTGAAAGAGAGAAATTATAATAAAAATTATATAAAATATTATAATAAAGAGAAAAATCTTCTGTATGTATATTAATCACTTGTCTAATCTCACTCGTTTCGTTCAATTAATTTAATCAATTAAGCAATTTAATTAATCAATTAAATTAATCATTATCGTTCAAAGTTCGAAAGCAATCATATCTTTGCATGAAATTGAAAATTTTTTGCAAATATTATAAAATTACCCATTTGTGATAAATGTTTATTGATAATGATAACTACTTTAGACTAAAGAAAAATTAATAGAATATCTAAAATTTATATGGAAATAATAAAAAAAAAAAAGAAAGAAAGATGATTATTTTTAACGAATTAGAAATTTTTGAGTTTAATTTAACCCATTTAAAATTTCTTACTACTATCAGATTTTTGGACGACAACGAATCATTAATGAAAGCTTACGTTTCAATCAAATTAGATTTTTGCGTGCATCCAAGTGCTTGTAATAACAATTCTTGTTCAATCTGCAGATCAGCATTTAACCATCTATCCATTACTTTATACCAATTTTCTTTGGAACCCTTACGTATTCCTTCGCAATAAACGAAACTCTTAACATCTCGTGGTATTCTATCAAAACAAGTTGAAAATAGTAAGACAAGAATATTAAAAATATTAAAGATGAAAAATAATTATAGAATATAGAAATAAAATAATTGTCACAGGCTGCTGAAATAATTGAAAAATAATTTATCATTGAACGATATGTGATATATGTGTATATATTGAGCTATAATAATTACGCGATATTAAATGCAAGATTGATCCAAGAAAATATTTCACGCATACAGAATTGATAATATAAAATTTTGCATACATTTTATCAGGCTCGGTGATCCAACTTTGGAATAAATTTTCTGAAACGTTTAAACAATCGGCATAACGTACTAAACAGGAAGTCGATAAGATTGATTCTCTCTGTAATTTCGTCGTTATATCCTCATTCGGAGATTCGGTGAAATTAAGCTGATCGTACATGTTTCGCAACAAATGGATCGCATAATCCTGTTTATTATTATCATTAATAATAATCGTTAAAATAATGGTCGAATTAAAAAATTGCAATATCAATGTTATCATCTACCTGAAAAGCTTGTAACACGTTCGGTTCACCGCTCAACATTTTATTCAAGAATTTGAAATTATTCGCGGCAGCGACCCAAGGCTCGTAATCGGTCTCACGAACCAAATACTTGGAAAGGTTAAACGGAATCGAATAATTCTCGTAACCGGCTCTGGCCAAATTAAAAGCATCGTCTATGAGGGCGGCTCTGTTCACTCTATGTATTTTCGTGAAATTTTTCAAATTCAAATAATCGGTAAGCATCCGCCAGTTTCTCTGGTCGTAATTCACTCGATAATATCCACTTTGCTGGATATTGAAAACGATCCAATCGTCTGACGGGATGCGGGACACGATGATTAGACTCTCCTCCGGATTCAACAAATATTTCGGAGATAGGTCAGAAAAATTTGCATCCGTCTCCGTTGTGAAACTCAACGGTATCCACCATTTGGACATCGAATGAACGTGATCCCATTGAAATTTTTCATGAACGATTATAAGTATGCCTGACTCGTAGTCTCGCACGATGGTCACCAGAGGATATCCCGATTGATTTGTCCATGTCTCCATGATGTCTTTCAACGATATGTCATCGTTCAATTCGCTTAATTTGTGAGTGAAATTTTCTAGATGTTCGTAAAGATCATGCGGCGTAGCTGCTCGATACGACCTGATTTTAAATAAAATAATTTTTCTTTTATTAGAAAGTACATTAGATAAGATAGTTTCACGAAGATAGATGATTGCACGATTGATGCACGATGACATCGTTGATATCGTTGACATTGTTGAATTCTTGTGATTTGTGTGATTCAGTGTGTTGTATTTTTTTTTCTTTTTTTTTTTTTGTAGAAAAACTGTATGACTTTGCATCGTTAGAGATATAAAGTAGAAATTAGAAGTGTTTGAATTTGTCACGAAATATCAAAATATTTTGAGGATCTCGAAAATATTGAGAATGTATTTAGATTTTTTGTAACATTGAAAAATATGGGAATTTTCAAAAATTTATTGAGATTTCTTTTTACATAACCAACTTTTTATAGTCTTCATTGTAAAATTTGTATCTAGTTTCTTATATCGATAAGATAATTTTCTTTTCATACATTTTTTATATCGTGCAAGCACTTAAGCTACTATTTATTTAAACTATGAAGAATTCTAATTATTTATATTAATTAAATTAATATAATTTAATAATTTATTGTAAAGTGCAACCATTTAAAATTTATATTGTCGTGTGAATAATATTTCGAATATATGAAATATTCATCATTATGAAAGTTATAAAATAATAGAACAATAAATCAATTATTTATAACATTTTAAAACATCGAACACTTCATTGATAATCTTTTAATTACATATATCTATCTGTTTTTATTATTATTATCATAAATGATTAGAAACTAACGATTTTAAATTCAAGGATACTTATTTCGATAAAGAAGAGAAATTTTATTAGAAACAACTCTCTACATTAATATAAACATTCATATACTTACATATTTGTCACGTAACTTCGTAGACCGTTTTGAAATGCCGATTCACCGATCATGTGAGAGAGCATGCGAATCACAGATGCACCTGAAATAAATACATCTGAATTAAATTCTAAAATTTGTCATCGCATTATTTTTTTCTATATTCTTAGAATTAATCAGTTCTAATATCAACTTTTATGTTTTTTTATTCGCTCTCTAAAATCGATCCTTCAAAAGCTTCATTAACACTCTGTGTAATTATCTCGAACAAATATAATCTCGAAGACGAGATCTAAATCAAAATATTATTCCAGCGTGTAAAGAATGTTTATAATTTCAGGCTTTAATTGTGAGATTAAACAAAAGATAATACAATAATATATAAACAACCGTTCTCCTCTATTGTTCCAATCCAAATATCCAACATCCAAAAAATTTCGTAAAAATTTAAACGAATCTTCATCACGTTTAAAAGAACACGAAGACGCGTGGAAAATGTCACACCTTTCTTATACGAGACAAAATCCAACACCGCCATGATGCTAGCGGGGCTTCCAACGTTTCGCCCGTTCATTACTCTGCTATGGTTCCCGGAATCCAACAGCATCGCCGGTTGCACCACGTTCACCACGAATTTCTCCATCATCCCCCACGAGGGCTCGACCATCGACAGTGCAAAGTATTGAAAGTAGGAAGCGAATCCCTCTTTCAGCCAGGCGACGTCCCAGAACATGGGCGTGACGAGATTCCCGAACCAGGTGTGTGCGTATTCGTGGGCCATCGTGGTCAATCCATCGATCGTGTACCTCGTGGGCGTAATTCCATCCTCGTACAACACCACGGACTCCCTGTAAGTGATCATACCCCAATTCTCCATCGCGTGAAAGTTGAAATCCGGAACCGCGAGCTGGTCCATCTTCGTTATTGGATTCTCGATCGAGATCCAATTTTCCAGGGACGAGTATATCGATCTCCCGTAATTCAGAGCAGTTCTCCCCCGATCGTTCATCGATCTTCGCGTCCACATTCGAAAAGTTTGCGAGGAGTTTGCCGAGACGAAGTCGTGAAGGGCCCAGCCCAGTTGATACGTGGACATTCGTGGAGTTGGCTCGAATCCATATTCGTTCCTAATTTTAAGAAGTGAAAGAAGACGGGAAAAATTGCTGTTGGGTTTAAGATCTTTGTATCGAGTGATATTTTCATAATTATTTTTCATTCGTGAGGAAAATTTAAAAGTACTAAAAATCATTGATGTAGAAACGAGCAAGAAGAGTGACAATTACCGATTAAAAGTTTTCAGAAGTATACTTGTAAAGAGTCTGTTTAGATTGAGAACTAGTTTCGTATAATCGAATTATAGTGATGGGCAAAATTTAATAATTGAAGTTACGAATAAAGCGACTTCGATAATTTATCGTTCGAAACGTAATAATAATTGCAAATAATTGTAATAATAAATCGGATAATATCTACGAATAAACGTTACTTAAGCATTTCAATTCAAACTAACTTTATTCGAAATTTCTGACTAAGTTATAAAGAAAAAAAAAAATGTATAAAGAAATATACCACGAGGTCCTGAATTTAACTCTAGTGTTACTCGTCACTGTCTTCTCGTACACGTTAACAGTCAACGAGAAAACCGCTTTCAAATGCGGCTCGTCCATGCATGGAAACGCTCGACGCGCGTACGTCGGCGAGAATTGAGTAACCGCCATCCATCTAGAAAAATTCGTATCCTTGAAACAAACGTTTCCATTTCCGTCATTTTCAAAATTAAATCCATATACTTTGTCTCGTTGTTTTCAGCGTAAAAACTCCTATAAAATCCGAATACGTCGTCGCGTATTTCACCCTCGAATCGAATTCGCAACACGTATTCACCCGGCTCCAACGTCTGTTCAAATTTTACAATGTAAAATTGCCTTTTCGCGTCGTGATATCGGCACAGAATCGGTTCAACGGACGAATCGTTCGTAGCTGGATAAAGATTCACCTCTTCCTCCATGATACGTAAGCCATCGTTGTGCACCACAACGGTGCTGGTCGGTTCAACGACACTTACGAATATTTGCACGGATCCTAAATACGTGAAATTTGTTCGATCCTTGTCCAGATGGACGATGTAACTCGTTGGGACCACCTCTTTTGGAAGTCTGTACGACAAATGATCGCTACCATTTTTGGACACATCTTTGTCGGTCAATAATGGGTTATGGGGACACACGTTGAACGATGTTGCAAACTCGAGCACGACGATCAAACACGTAAGGACGAAAAACTCGCGCATCATCGTGTTAAGTAAAATGTATTTGTACGTTCCTAATAGACGTCACTTTTTCCAACGATCGTATCACTAATCGAATTACGAGCAATCGTTCGGTGTTCGAATCGTTTCGAAGTTTATCTTTGGTGTTCGGAAGTGTACTATAGGCTACACGCGATAGCGTTCGCAATCGTATATCCAATCTTGTCTTAGCCTACTTATTTTGAACGACCGTCGATGCGTGAAAGCAAAACTGTCGATGCGTGAAAGCAAAACTGTCGATGAATTTTTTAACTTTTAACACGTCACCCATTTTTGGTTTAGCTCCGACAATAACATTTGGACCCCGTGAGAAACTCAATTGAATCACGCTGGCCAACGAACGTGTTAAATTGGCTTTATTATGGTTCCTTTAAAAATTTAAGGATATTCTTCGAATCGAGGATTAATCGATATTTTTTTATTGTTGTAAAGAGTTGCGAACAGGATAATTAATTTTGAAGAGGATCGAAATAAAGGCGAAAAATGTTGGTTGAGTTAAAATAGCGGTTTTTTTTTTTTGTTATCGCAAGGGGTGAAAAAATGAGCAATAACAACAGCAAAAGTGTTTCGATAAAGTATGTTTCTGTTTTTTTTTTTTTTTTATTCTGAGCAAAGTACAAAACACGTGTTCAGCTTAAAAATCTAACGCTTCATCGTTTCACAAATTCATCGTGGCATAGCTCGTAATAATAATAATAATAATAATTAATAATTAATAATAATAATAATTAATAATAATAATAATAATTTAATTAAGGCAACTCTTTCGTAACTCTACGCGTTAATCATCTTTGAATATATTACTATTCACCACCAGATATTCGTAAAGCTTTAATTTCCATTACATGCCATACTCGTTATAATAATACGATTTATACACGCTCGTTCCCGCGAATAATAAAAATGGATCGTTCGGAATTTTTGAATAAGAAACTACTCCGACTAGACAAGCAAGCGATTCTTTTTTATCCTTTTCCTTTTCATTTAAAGCGAAATGCATTCGTTTTTTTTTCTTTTTCATTTTTTTTTTTTTTAAATTACAAATGTTGCGTGCTATTTACACAATCCCTCCCCACATGTGTCCGATATAATAAATTAATACCTTAAAGATATACGTTCTATCGAGTGATCACGAACCTCGATTAATATCGTTTTCAAAAAAAAAAAAAAAAAATTGGAAAAGCAAAGAGATGATAACAAATCTTGTACGATACATTTTGTTGTTGTTGTTGTTGTTGTTGTTTCAACATTAGAATTACCAAACTGATCACGGATTTTGCGTTGTTTTTAAAATTATTAAAATTGTGCAGATTGTTGTCGATCAAAATTAATATCGATCTTGGAACAAAAATATAATTACTAAAATGTGTATATCTAATTATTTTTATAATATTACTTTTAATCCTAATCATTTATAATAAACGTAATATATTTATGGTATGCGTATATTATTGGTTTGGTAGTCCTAGTGTCAAGAGAAAAAAACGAAGAAATGAAAAACGAAGGATGATAAATGAAAAACGGTGGATGAAATAACGATAAAATGCAAAAATATCGTAAATCAAGGTTATCCTCTTGAATATTTATCCACGTATAACGTTCGTGATTTCAATCATCAGTCTCCCCTTCCCTTCCCCTCCCTCCCTCCTACCCCTCCCCCCATTGAAGAATCCTCTTCGATACAAGGCATAAAATATATATATATATCGCATATATTTATATCACTATCTAAATAATCGAGAAGATTATTTGCATTATGATTTATTGCTTTCAGCGTTATGTATGATATTAATAGGTCATAACGATACGAAATGCTACCAAGATCTTCGATTCCATTTACATAATATTTGTTAATAAATTTCAGCGAATCAGTGATATTTTTTTAAACTCGATTCCATGCAAATCTGTTCAACTTTGCTACTTCCGCATCAATGAAGCAATCCAATACTGTATAATACTACTGCGACTTTGTGGTAATGCGTTTCAATTATTGTCCTTTTCTAGTTCATCCAATAAAGGAATGAATATCTAATCGAACGAACGATTGTCATCTATTGCATTTAGGCCAATGCAAAAGTTCATACGTTTCGCAATGATTCTTATTGCAATTAAATAACTCTAATCAATGTGAATATGAATCTAACACGTCCAGTGTATTAAATAATAAAAAAAAATTAAAACGTACTTCTAATTTTAGTTCAGATTATTTAAAAAAAAAAAAAAAAAAAAAAAGAAGATGAACTTTTGCGTGAATCTATTATTAAGTTCAACGTTATTTCTACACTTTCAATCATAATTTTGAATCGTAAGAAAATTTCCACTATGCGTTAGTTATTGAGGACCAGACACAACGTTTCAGTAAAACTTTGAAAAATGATCCAAGGAAATTTGAAATCCAGAATCATCCGTTATAGATATAGATACCTACATCCTCTTTTATCAAAATCTCCTTCTACCTAGCATAGCATCAAATACCTAGCATCCATCAATTAAAAATTACAATTCAAAATAAAATTAAGAAGAAAGTTACCAAGAATATTTTAACTTTGAAAAACGATTCAAAGAAATTTGAAATCATCCGTTTCCGTCTCCTCCTACGCCAAACAACACCTAGCATCCACCAATAAAAAATTTCAATTCAAGATAACCCGGCAATTACTTATATCCTTACCCAGAACAATCCTCGCAAAAAGATAATTGAAAAAGAAACGACAGACAATCTGGTCCCTGTACAATAAGACACGCGCAATGAATAGAATGACAGAGATGAGAAGGGATCATCATCATCACAGAGCCGTTTCCAACGTCGGTACGCTGGGGCTACGCGCCACGCTCTGTATCGAGGGATTCTGAGGGGATTCCGACCTCGCGCGGAAAATCGTCTTCGCGTAAGCGGTTGCCGCTCCTTGAGCGGTCGGCGTGCCGGCCAAGAACTGGGCCCTCGCCAGCTGATTGCTGATCCTCCTCGACTCGAAGGCGCTTATCGCTTGCTGGCACGAGGGCGTCAGCTGGCCGCAATTCACCGGATAAGGGATCGCTGTCGCGAGACTGTCTGTGGACGCGCAATTTTCCGTTTCCCCTTGGCTGTTGCGACCTTCGTCGAATGCTTCCTCCGCCGTCTTCTCTGATTTCGAGGGGTCGCGATCCGCGTCGTTCGTCAACGTCCTCTCGTCGCTTCCTCCGCGGGGAGGAGGAGCACGTTTAGAGTCGACTCGCGAGTCCTCGTCGGGTAGATCGTCGCAGAGATCGAGTTGTCGCCTCGCGTTCACTCTCGACACGGGCGAGGCGTTCTCGGGCGACGGTTTCATCGCTTTCTCTTCGGCTGCCGTGTCCTCGATTATCGTGGACGACAGCACGTCCGTGCGGGGCGTTTGAAACCTCCATATGGAGCGGGGACTCAGAACTTTGGCCAGGGACGGTGTTTGCTGGACGCTGGCAGGCGACGATTGTTGCTGCTGCTGTTGCTGCTGCTGGCACTGCTGCCGCGACAATTTCAGTTGCTCGGCGGCCGAGAGCCTCGCCGGCCCCGTCTTCACGCTTTGCTGGAGGAGAAGCCGTTTGAAGTCGAGCCGAGATGTGGCTGGTGATGGCGGTTGGTTGGACGTCTGCGTTACCTGGAAATCACGATTCACGTTGGTGCGACGAGTAGTAGAAATTGAGATTAAATTTTTTGGATCGGAATTTGTCGATAGATGTGCTTATTATTTAACGGCTTCTTCGGTGAAGCTGCAATATTTAATTGCGATCGATGAATTCGCGATAAGTTTATACGAAGATCAACGACTCGTATATTTTTATCGTTATATAAATAATTCGATAAATAAAAAGGCGTTATTAGTATTAAGATAGTATTAAGATAGAGTACGGGAATCGAAGTAGTTAATTCTCCGTGAAGTTTCGAATCGCGTAAAATTTCTATATAATTTAAAAAAACAAAAAAAAAAAAGAATTCGTCAAGAGAATTAACAAGTTGACCGACATGTCACGAAGGAAAGAACGATACATCGAGAATACGCACCGCTGAGGATTTCTGCAATTCCGTGCTCCAATCGTTCTTCACCAACGAGCTGGTCGATCCGTAAGGGGAGAGATTTTCGCTTTCGTCCTTTATGTTCAATCTTCTCTTCGATTTGTGGATCGCCGCGAACAATTCCTCGTTGGACATGGTGCTCTTGGTTGGCGAGAGGATGAGATTCGTGGGCGTGCTCCTTCCCGACGAAGTTTGGACGGGGGTGCTCCTTCCGGAATTGGGCATCGAGGAGGAGGAATTGTTGTTGGCGGTCAGTGCCAGACGTTCGGCAACAGTTGGCATACTGCGGCCGGTAGGCGTCGACGACTTGAAACTGTTACCGTATCCGTGCCCGATCGGTGAAATTGGATTGTACTTTAACGCATCAGCACTGGGAGACTTCGTAACGGGATCACGAACAGGCGAGGACGCGAAGAATCGATACCCAAGCGCTGTCAGCCCTAATGGTGTTGCGAATCTGGGTGAAGAAAAACAGAGAATCACATTTCGGATTCCCCTCTGTTTGTCGATATCTTTCGCTGGACGAAAAATTTATTATCGCGATTTCTTTATTCTTTTTCTTTCTCGATCGGTTAAAGATAGAAGATGTGACGTGGAACGATGGAGATAGAAATTTAATTTAACCCTTTCGCTATGGGCGCCAAAAACGTGCACGGTGCTCCAGCAAGATCGTCAGCGATCGCGTTTACGCCTCGCCGAATTGTTTTGACGAGTTTATTGAAAAAAAAAAATTTGATGATAAAATATCGATGTTTCCAGGGAAAGATACTCGACTCCAATCGCTCATCACATCGTACGATACGCGGCATCTTATGCAGACCGACTATAGCCACCCACCTCAATAGCAGAATGAGTACAATACTCGTAGTAGCGAAAGGATTAATAGAACTACGAACGCAATGCGTTCGAGAGAATACGAAAAGGGTTGATATTGGATACGCAAACCCAAAAATTTTCTAAAGATAAGAAAATTTCAAAATTATTGAGAATAATTTAAAGTGTGAAGCAGTTTCGAATCGCTCACCTATTTCTGATATCCACAATCGACGACTGCTCGTGATTCTGCATCAACCTGTTCTCCGCCTCCGAGTTCCTCTTGTTCAACTCCGCCTGCGAGCCGTATCGATTAGAATCCTGCTCAACCATCGCCTTGTGCCTCGCAAGCGCGTGCATCGTGCCGAGGGAGCCTCGTCCAAGACCCCTCGTGATATCCGGTGTGACGCTACGAGGTGGCTCGACGATGTCCCTCTGAGGTCTTCTCGAGGGTAACGTGTAAAATTGTTGGTTCGCATCCTTTGGTGGCGCGTAGAACTGCTGATTCCTCGCGTTTCTCATGTTCACGATACGGCGAGGGTCGCAAATGACGCGTTGCAAATCGTTGCGATCCAACGCCGGTTTGCCGAGCAGCTCGTTCGCGTCGTACAGGTTCCGCCTAGGGTCCTGGTAAATCTTGGCCGACGATGCTCGTCGTCCACAAGTTTGCTGCTTTTCATTCTGAATCTTGTGGGGGGCGGGAGGGTTGTTCGAGATCTCTTGGAGCCTCTCTTTCTTTCGACACTGGTCGGAATTGGGGGGTGAAATGTAGGGCGGCGGTTGGACCAAGCCATGGGGAGGTACCGAGTCTATCGCCAACAGCGTGTTCTCTGAAACAATGACGGTCGATGATCGTCGATCCTCCGTGTCTTGATTGATCATCTTTGATGTGTCTTAATTTGAAGAAAATTTTTGAGCAGACTCGACGACGAGAAGATTGTTTTTTAAAGCGCAAAGTGTCGTTGCATTCGTGGCAGGTAATCTATTTAATTATACGGAAATGTCTCCTTTCGATTATGATAACTTTCTCGAACGAAAATAAATGAGAAAAATTTCGATACTCCAAATTTAAATAAACTTACGTAATATCTTTTTCTCTAATATTTTCCTCGATATACCACGAATGCTAAGACACCCTGTATGTAAACAAAATCCAATCGTTTCTCCTACTGGTACAGTACTAGGCATTCAATTATCGTATTAATTATTAAAATTTATTATTATTATTATTTATAAATATCTGAAAAGAATTGCTATTAAGAAATATCATTTTACAGTCTCGTTTTAGTATAGGAAAACTATATTGTTTGTTATTTTGCCGTTACGTCTTTATTATCACATCCGATATTATCGCATCGATACTTTCAAAAAAAAAAAAAAAGAAATATATGTATTTTTTCAAATAATTCTTTATAAACGACTCGAAAAATAAAATAAAATAGGAAACGATTCGTCAGTAGCGTCGTTGTTAGTCAAGTTGAAGCAAAACAAGCACGATACAAAGAGGCTGGCAAACGCAAGCATGCAACAAAAGCACGATAGCACAGCTCATCGATTAATCACCCCGAATCCGATATGGAATGCGGATTTCCACGAATCTCGACCAATTGTTCGAAAAAATAAAGCAGCCAGATAATATTCTATTCGAATGGACGAACATTATTCGACGATAATAACAATGGACATTCCATATCGAACTCGTGTGTACTTTTTTTTTTTAATGGAGTTAAAAACAAAATGTACTCACCGTTACACGAACTATGGTACTACGACATGTACGTGAATTACTAACGAGGGTTGCCACACGCGTGTGAGGTGCATGTTTTTTTTTCTCTAAAACTATTGAGTGCATATGTACACAGCCTAGTGTGCACGAACAAAGAACATGGAGGTGAATAAAAAAAAAAAATGAGAGAGAAGACATACAATTGGGATAGGTTGGGGTTAAATTGGGGTGACTAAAGTTCGTCCAAAATCAAGTCGTTCAACATGTGAAAATGGCGTCAATTTTAAAAGTATATTTAAATATTTATTCACATGATTTTATTAACTGAACTGTGCGAATTAATTATTTATCCCGTTACAGAAAGTTTTAGAAAGTTAGAATTCCAGGGAAACAGAATTTTTATCAATTTAATTTTTGACGTGTATAAGTTATCCAAAATAAAAAAAGAAACAACTATATCGAAAAGTTGATTTTAAAAAATTTCTTTCTTTCGAAATTGAATACACTATTTCGAAATTTTATAATAAAATAATGTTATAATCTTATAATCAGGAAAGATTAGCGAAGCTTTGCACGCAAGTATCGAGATGTCGAATATTTTTTAAAACTATCAAATCGATGATTTAAGAAGCTTTTCGCATATCTAATTAAAATACTTAAGGATATGTAACAAAAGAGATTTGTTCGTGGTCGGGAAAACAAACGGCCTTGAGAAATCGATCGATTTTGAACGAATTATAGTTACGTATTTACAATGAGGGGGGGTACGTGATACGATAATACAGGTGAGCAAAAAAAAAAAAAAAAAAAAAAAAAAGAAAAAAAACAACAAATAACAAAATGCAGCCGTGATTTCCACAAAAAAATGGCGTCTATTCACATACATTCGCTCATTAAATTTTTAACGACATCGTTCGTCGGTATGTACATTCGGGTGGCAAAATGCGCTTTCTTCGTTCATCGAGTACAAAAAAAGGGGGAGGAAGGAGAGAAGAAATATACATATTTATGAATATACAAGTGCACACAAGTAAAAGATGAGGCTTACACGCTAGTAACACATACGTATATATACACATATACGATACAAAGTGTGTTGCATGCTCCCCTACCCAGGTTGTAAGTAGATATCTTTAAATATTAGTCGCAAGCTGGTATAGCGAGAGAGACGTGAAATAATGTGCGTATTTAGTGTATATTTAGTTGTCTGACTAAATTTGATTAAAATGGTGCAATCCAATATGAATTTAAAATTAATCCAGAGTACATGTTGCGATGATTGTATTCAAAGAGTGTTTTTAAAATGTCTATTGTACAATTTTAAAAGTTAAATTTAAATCAAAAGTAAACTTTTTTAACAAGAAATCTAAGCATCACGACAATTTGAATATTTCCTGTCGATCGAGCAAAAGTTAAAAAAGACACTGCTCTAGATTATTTTTCGAATTCGAATATACAAGATCGTTCCAATTTTTCATTTCAACGTTAACCCTTAACCGATGTGCTACGAATCGAATTGCTGCTGAAAACATATTTTTCTCTACATAAAGCTTCGTATTCTTCATAAAAGAGAATATATCCACGAGAATATATCTTCTCAACGAATAACATAATAATCAATTGATTTTGTTACGTACCGTGAAATATCGTGAATTTCTTTTTCTCTTTTTTTTTATCGACAGAAAAAATAAATGCTCTATCTTTAAAATTTTTTCAGAAAAAGAATAAAAATATGATTCCATCGATCGCGTCACACAATTATTTATACGATATTAAATCCACATCAGCCAAGGGTTAATCCAGCAGACATTTCAGAAACACGTAAATACACCAAGTCTCGAATAATGTACTCTGTTGATGGCGGAATGAGAGACACGATGAAGTCCCCGTATTCGAAGTTAGTCACTAGAATGTTAGTGCTAAACGCTACTTACAACGAGGGGTGAGCATGCTTTCGGCTAACATGCGACACGGCAAGTCGGGGGCACACTTACTGTCTTCACCACATGCCGAAAACCTGAACTCGTTTGCTACAATTCTTTTCTTTTTTTCTTTTTTTTTTTTCTTTCTTTCTTTTTGTTTCGTTTCATTTAACTTTACATCACTTGCTATGCATCGCGTCGTGCAATTCATCGGTGAACGCTGGTCACACGAGTAAAATTAATTAACAAAAACGTATAAAATATATATTTTGGTATAAACTACATTACAACGATGACGTTTCCGTGACACGAGCACAATTGGAATAAAATTTAAATCAATTTTTAATAAAAGAGAATACAATTTTGTATCTGACAGATAAAAAGTTGTGTTAAAAATTATTTTTAATTATCGATTATAATTTAATTGATATTTTTCCTTTGCTTCTCTTTTCATTTCATTGTTGTTTGGAATGCAAATTATTAAAGTTTTAAAGAGTAAAACTATTCTCAAGAGTTTACTTTTCATTAACGGATACTGGCATCCGAGAGAATGAAAGTTACACTCGGTCAGCAATATCCAATTACGAAAAATATTCGTGAGAACAAATCTCTGAGACTTTTTACTCTTCAAATGTATTCCCTTAATCCAATATATGCTATCTTCGTTCTCCCCGATATATCGGCAAACAGAAGAAAACAGATAGGAGAAGTGGTTATTTATCGTGTACAGAATTTTATTATTAATTCTTTTTCTCACTTGTATTCCTATACACGATTTACATTTAATAATACTCCGCTGGAACAGGCGATTCTAACCTCTTAAAGCGATCGAATCCATCGTTCACGTGCAACTTTTTTGTAACTCAATACGCTCGGATGTGTAAAAAGAAAAATAGAAAGGTATATGCACACATATGAAGAAGATGTATAGTAACCTAATCTAATCTAGGACAAGATGGGCATAAATTCCAGCTGGTGAACTGCCCGCAAAGTACATGTATATTCCGCTTGATTTCTTACAATTTCTTTTTTTTCTTTGTTTTCCTATTAGGTTACCATCTCTTTGAGGAGTCTTTTTTTTTTTTTTTTTTTTAGTGACCGTTGCTTTCGAACAGATGGCTGTCATTATATAATTGTTAAAAAATTTTTTAAAAAAATGTAACAATGGGTATTAATCGGACGATACCTTGGGAACATAGCACCTCTCAAATATTAGAAATCGTTTACTTTAATCTTTATTCGTTTCTAAATTTAATAAATATTAGCTATTTACACACGATTGGACGGAATATGATATTTAAAGAATCATTTTCATTTTTTTAATCGATATATGGTCGATTGAGAATCATAATAGTTCGATTCGAGAAAAAAATGAATGTAATTTAAAGCTAATAGAATATTCAAATTGAAAAATATGTATTTTTTTTTTAATAATATTAATTTATTATAATTATGACTTATGTTATTATAATTCTCATCCGCCATACATATCAATTTATCATAATAATATCATCATCATAATAATATCAATTTAGAAATAATTGCTGAGATTAATGATACATTTGATTAAAAATTTGCAATATTTCGATTAGTCTCGTTTCAAATCAAGAATATATTTCAACGTGACAATCGTTTAAAAATCGCACTCTTATATATAAATATAATTTCCATTTAACTATTTTTTATTTTCCTTCCCAATTTAATCCCTCTCTATAAAATCATATTAATCCTATTCCAGAATTCCTCTGGCCACAAATTTTCCGATTAATTAACAATCGTTTTTTTTTCCCTCTCTGATCTTCGTATCATAGAAATACGTGAATTCCAGTTAGATATTTGTACAAATTAGTCATAGATCACTCGACGTGACTCAGCCCAGTACTTATAAATCACGTGCAAGCGAATAAAAAAAAGAAAGAAAAAAGAACACAAGGACGACAGATAACGCGTAATTAATCGCGTATTGCGCTAATTGGAATTTTGAAAGGGCGATGAAAATTTCCCTTATTTACAAATACGATACGATTCGCAACATCATCGAACAGCTGTTCTCATTTTTTATCCTCCCCCTCCTCCCCTATATATCGCGACACGTTTCACTTTTTCAGCAACGGCGATGATTTATGACGAGACGATTATCAAGAACGCGAAACGATACAGCGAACCATGAATCATTTCTTTTCTTCGATGCGCACTGCGGGATATCGTTATATAGAATTTTTCATTCTGTATCGTCGTCTTTGTAGCGTGGAAGAAGAAAAAGATGGCACGAAAAATTCTTCAAATATATTTAATTCGAATTTTAATGCGCATATATTCAAGACTAAGTCTCTGAAAATGAGTTACGTAATTCAAGTTATAAACTAAATGAAAATTAATGAAATAATTATTCGGTTGATTTGTCAATTGCAAGCACAAGTAACAAAGTGACTCTTGAATTGGATAAATCATTTTTCTTGATTCTGAATCCTCCAATGTGAGAAAATATTTTTCAAGCATTAGTGTTTAAGATTTTTTTTCTGATTTTTTTTTTTTTTTTTGTTTTTAAATATACGATAAGTATATCTTTTTGAAGAAATATTGAAGGATATTTTATTGTGGAATAAGAAAGAGACAAAAATGGAAAATGGAAAGTATGAAATATACAAAATGAGTTTATCAAAAAATTGCTCGAAGGCAGTCTGAAAGTGTGATCGCTGTTAAAAGAGCAAAAAAAGGTCAGATAAAATTTTAATTATTTTAAATTATTAAATTTCTTTCACTTTCTTTTTTTTTTTTTTTTTTTTTGAGATGGTGTATCTTCAATTAAAACATTATGTAAGAATTAAGATGAGGAAAACGATACTTTGAAAATAATTGTAAAATCTTCATTGCGATTGAATTGTGCTTTATAATGCAAACATAATACGTTTCAAAGTAACTCTTGAGGTCTTGGAATTTAGAGAAGAAAACACGATATTTCCAAGAAATCGGATATAGTAATCCTAATAGAATAGTGAAAGGACAGAATTAGGACAAAAGTATCACGAAACTTTCCATCGCCGATTAGACTTGCCATTGAATCAAATAAATTACTTTAAACATATAAATTAGTCGGTTATCAAGTGACAGAAATATGTATATATCACATGATTAGTAATTCCACTACTGCAAGTTACATTACGTGACCTATGGCTATCTCTCATGACGTAACTCGAAAAATAATCAAGCAATGAACTGATTATAAATCATGAAAGCTATAAAATCACACTTATGTCGCACAATTTGTCAACCTTTGTCTTGATATTTCTATTTAAAACGGATATCTTTTTCTATTGTAGTGTATATAACATTGAATATAAATGATCAGAAAAAGGAAACTCTAAAGTTGGTATTTGTTTTTTGAATTTTTTGTTACTATTAAATACACGTAATAATAACGTAAATTAAACTATTTTTAGAAAAAAATAGGTACATTCGTTTTTCTGTAAATCATGTTTAATTATTATTTAATAAATTTCATGCTATGTTAATTAGTTATTCGAAAGGTAAAGATTAATTAATTTTATTTTTTGAAAAATTTTTTCCAAAAACTAAAGGATAAATCAATAAATAAATAAAGTTCATCAATTTGACTTTTCTTCGACTTAATTATCATTGAATCATTACCTTTTTAAATATGTCTATTTAAGATATATTTTAAAAATATTTTTTTAATACAATTTAATAAATATCATTTTATTTCTTACTTCTCTTTTTCAGAAAATTTTTCAATTTATAGATGAATCTCGTAGTTTGTAAGAATAGTGTGTGTGAAAAAAATCTTTTCGTTGAAATTTTTATAAATAATTTCTAGATATGGCAATCAAATTTTATGAGATTAATAAAAATATGATAAATATTTAAAACAACAACACTATTACGCATATAATCTTCGATACGTAATTTAAACTCTCAACTTGAAAGGCTAATAATAATCGAATGAATATTGAATAATGATATAAAACGAATATATGTTTAAGTGATCAATAAATAATCAAACTTCGAATTAATTTCTAGACTTAATGTATTAAGTCTAAAAAATTAAAACGTTCAAATGTTAGAAAATAAATGTTACCATTGTTATCAAATTTAATCGATAAATGAATTTAAAAAAAAAAATGGATTATTAGGTTTATGAAAGTGACGTATAAATACGTTGTCCTCGCCACGTTATTATCATTATTACATTTTTCATTGTTTGTTCTTTTGTACAAAAATTGTTCGTGAAATAGAAGAAATGAACAAGAAATAGTGAAAATAATATAATATAAATTGAAATAATATAAATTGAAATGTTGAAATAAAGTAAATTGCTAACTAAAATTTGCATTTATCAATTATGAGTCGTTATATGTTTAGAAATGACATATAATTGTCATTTCTAAATTATAAATTCAAAAAGTCACAGGCATAACTCGACACACGTGAAATTTCGTAAACCTATTTGGTGGACATTAATCAATTCATTGATTGCAAATCGTTTTATTCGTGTTTATATTCGTTGTCAAGAATGGACATGTTTCATAACACGAGAGTGAGATTGTTGATTGTGCTCGATATACAAGCAAATAATACGATTATTACATATGTGTACATTTGCTCGATTGACACGTGTTTTGATTATTTTAAATTAGATCTTGTGAAAGAATATATATAGTTCTTTTCCATTCGAATGTAATTCTGTTTCTCAAAAATTCTTATTCGAGTATAATAAATTATATAATTTGATTTCACGTTAGAAAAAGAAAAATTTAGAAGAAAATTATACGATAAAATGGAGGATATATTTGACAATATCATAATATTTTACAAATTGTTTAATAAAAATTAATTTTAGAGAAATAAATTACTCTTTAAAACTTTTCTCTTTAAATTAGAATTTGCGATTTGAAAGAAGGATTATATATCGTTTACTCTTTACTCTTATACTGTTTATCAGTATTGTATTTTTTTTACGAGTATGCAAATATTGAGGAAAGAAATAGTTAAAAATTTTTTAATTAATTTCTTCGATTTCTTTCAGAATCTATATTTAATTTCTAAGATAATGTAAGTGTTAATCTATGCATATTGTGCTGAATAGCGAATTTAATATTATTATATAAGGATAATATTGCGTGATATTTCATCGCCAATTTTAATTACTAACAAACTACGCAGTTGACACGAATAACGAAGCAAAACGAGCTGTTGAAAAGCCAAATACCATCAATTTTAAAAACAATAAAGTAAAATCGAAACGAATCAGAAAATCAATTTTTTGATAAAATATTTTAAATATACATTCTACATCTCGTTCTTAGATACGATGAAAAAGGGATTAAAAATAAAGGGGCCTGATCTATCATGAAACTATCATCTCTAAACTTTTCCACTTATTCTTGGAAATAAATTCCAACGACACGAAACATTTATCAAAGAATAATATCTATCTATCTCCAATCATAAAAATTGAAAGAAAAAAAAAAAAAAAAAGAAAATTAAATCAAAAAAAAAAAAATCAATAAAGAAAAATTTCACATTCCCTATCAAAATCAAAAACCAAAAGAAAAAAAAAGCACAGCAACAATTAATCCTGTTGATGATCCTGTTGATTTTTATTCCTTCAAATTTTATTTTTCCAACAAACAAAATTTTACATAAATATATAACACCGAGACGAGAAAGAAACTCAAAATAACAAATTCTTTCGCCTAGAAAGAAACATTCCAATAATATAAAAAAAAAAAAAAAAAAAAAAGAGAGAAAGAAAAACAAAAAGGAGCAAAGAATTCAAAAGTGTTAGAAATAAAAAAAAAAAGAAGAAGAAAAAGAACTGACTTACGGTGTCGTCTGGTCGCAATAAAAAGAAGGTGCCTCGCCAACATATCGGGATGCAACTGTAATTCCCCCGCCGACTGTCAAATCTAGAATACCAACGAGCTCCTCTCACGATCGAATCTCTCTCACAGGCTATCGAAGCCGGCGACCGCCTGTCTAGCGACAAGGTTTCCTCTTCGCAGCTAGACAGATAACCGCGTTATCATCGCCACACGCTAAAAAAGCGAATTTCTTCCCCCCTCGCGGCTCAACCAATTCACGCGCGAAGATCTCTAACAACTTCCTGAATCGCTTCGTTCCTCCACGAACAACGATATATCTCTACGTACATCTAAACGTCCATTGATAAACTGTTTCTTCGATCTCTCTACCGCGACTCGATGCCATGCGACCGAGATCCCTTTTTTTATTAACCCGTCGCGAAATAGATTTTTGCGTCACGGTTAAATAAATTTGATCGACGATCAAACGTTGTTAGTGTTCGTATTAGGGAGGGATAAAGGCGGTGTCGCAAGATGGGGGGAAAATTACGTCACCACGAAATACGACGATGAAAAAGTTTCCAATTGTTGGTTGGAAACCGAGGGAGTTGGTGGAGAGGGTTGAGAAAAAGGGGGTGGTGGGAAAAATTCGCGCGAGACTGAAGAAAGAACGGAGCTAACTGAGGGCTGCGGCATCCGTTCGAAAGTATTTGAATCGAAACCGCGGGAAGGGAGGGAATTTTGTTTATCTGGATCTGGAATTATCGGGCGGGATAAACATCGCGTCTGATGCAACTCGGTTAGTTATTGAGCCAGCGGCTAATGATGCTGATAAGGGCTAACAAAGTGAGGCTTCATTGGGGGCTCCCTGCTGGACTTTTCCAGCTTTTATCGGCGTCTTCGTCGCCCCAACTGCTCGCTTTATTGCACGCCTCGGTTCAATACGCCGGCCAAGATTTCCTATTTACCTCCCTCTTCTTCGCTTCACAATTTCTTTGTGGCTAATGTGTGGCGACGGGTTGAAAAGGATTGGTTCTTTCTTTTTTCAGATTCGTTGGGGGATGTAAATTTCTTCGATTCACCTGATCATCGAATGATCGTAGAGAGGGTAATTTTTTTGGTAATACGATATTTTCGTATTCGTAATTTAAGTAATATTTTTGCGAAAGGATATTTTTCAACGTTGCAACTCTATTTTTGATTTTGACAATACTTTGTGATAATGGAATTGCAAATTGTGATGTACAAAACTCCTTAACTCTTGTCATCGATTCGATCAAATTCTTCCGCTATTAAAATACTTTTTTTTTATAGCGCGAGGAAGAACACAGAAATCGTTACCGATATTTCCTATTTGTTTGATTTTTCTCGTCGCAAATTAACGAAATTAAAAATTCTCTCCTTCCCAAAAAAATTAGAAGAATTTTTGCAGCAATAAACGATTATGAAAATCGGGATTGAAAAAGCACGTTCGTCTTGTGGAGCGAATCGTGATAGAGAGAGAAAGAGAGGAATCCGTTCACGATAAAACGCTGGTAAATATTTTTCATCGAGCGACAGGGTGTAATCGGGCTGCCGGTCGAAGAAAAATGGCAAATTCATAGCTCGTTAAAGACGGAGGAACTGATGGTAACGCGTTATCTATTAACCTTGCGAAAGGCATGCGCATTCACATTTGCAGAAGAAGAGCGGCCGGCAAGCCTTATCGACGAAACTATTGAACTCTGAAATATTCCGTAGGCCGTAAAACGCGACAACAGACGATTGAATTTCGCGTTTATCGTTTCGCAACGTTACCGTTTAGGGGCAGCTGCCGACAGATCGTACAACGAACGCAGCGATACAAGGGAAACGTGACTTTTCTATCGTGCGTATGTATATATGTACGGAAAAACATTGTTCGATCTCGTTATCGTGGCCGTAGAACGGATCGTTTGCCCTCATTAATTTCCAACCAATGACGACAACCCTCCCGTTATAACGGACGATCCACGAGCGCGAACGCCACGTCTTTACGATAACTTGGACGTCCACTACTTTTGTTCCTCCTCGTCGGTCCTTGATCAGATCTCCCGCCGATCGATCTATTTATTGCTTATGACGCCCTCGCCTCGTTAATTATCTAACCCGCGCTTTACGTAATCATCTGTATATCGCGCGGGAAGGAAGAGAATCGAGGATGCGACGAGAGTGTTATATTTTAGGGGAACAAGTTTCGGCATTTTTCTTCCTTTTTTTTTTTCTCTGGTGAAAAAGGTGTGAAAAGAATTTGAATTGATTAATTTGAAATAATATTTTTAAAAAATAAAAAACCGTGCTATTATCTTCATCTGCTCTCTGTATCTATTACAGCTTTAATATATATAAGTACGTGTAGTATCACAGGTGGAAAAAAAGAAAAAAAAAAAAAAAAAACTTTCAAACTAACTTCTTACGGTGGGAATGATATACCGTGAAGAAAGACTATACGCGATGCAGTACAACTTTTTCGCGAAAAGATAGAATTATCATGGGCGAATTTTCTCAGCAATCACCAAATTTCGGTGTCGTTCCCGGAATATTTGAGCACCCTGGCGGGTTCGATGTCGGTGGGTCTGGGCCTGGGGCTTTTGCCAACGTTCGCGACGGGGATCGAGATGGTCACGTTCATGTCGAAGTTCACGTTGGCATCGAGGGGAGGTTCGGGGCTGGAGATCGTTTCGGGATAATTGATCCTCTCCTTCAACAACTCCTCCTGCAACTCCTCCGAGGGGGTTCTGCAAATCTTGGACGATTTCTCCCCGTTACCGGAAAACTTCTTGATAAACATTATCGGGCTGTTCGCCATCCGATAACTCTCGCTCCGTTTCACTTTCCTCTCGTTGTCTACGCTCCTACCTCTGAACGTGTCCAGCCTCTTCGAGGCGTTATCGGCCCCGAAATCCGGCTGCTCGATCGTCAAACGATCGTCCCCCCTCCTCGACGACCACCCCGACTCGTCGTCGACGGCCGATTTCTCCCCGTTCCTCGACCAATTCTCTCGCGTCTCCTCCCCAACCTCCAACCTCGTCGTCTTTCTGGAAAAGTTGGGCGTGTCCAGGTCGGACACCAACAACTTCCTATTCAACTTCGGGGTGGCGCCACCCTCGCTCGGATTTCTCGGGCGGAGGAGGGCCGATCTGTCGAGATCGAGCCGCGAATTCGTGGCGCATCCGTTCGCAACATTTTCCTTCCGGGAGGGGAGAGGTGCAAGGTCGGGAGAAAGATCGTCGTTCTCCTTCTCCCCTGACCTGCTCTCCTCCACCGTTTTCTCGCAAGGTTTCGTCTTACTTTTGTTAGGATCTGGTTGCAGGAGGTCTCTGTCGGGAGCCGGTCGACAGCCGCTCCTGGCCGAAAGCAACGGACTCTCGTCGGCGATCAGAGATGGCGGGCTCGACTTGTCGTTAACACGTGGATTCGTCGCATCTAATCTAGCGGCAGTGCAGCCGGTGCAGTGACGATCGTCAGTGCTCGTGCCAGAAGCCTTCGTCTTACCTTCGTCCTCCTGCACGTTGACGTAAGCCCCGCGCACTTGCCGGTGGGCCGTGGTGGGGCTCGTTGGGCCGACCACGGTCGTCGGGGTTCTCACGTAATCCGGGCTGGCTGCCCGCTCGGGACTTCTCGCTGCCCTGATGATCACCTTGCCTAATTGGGGCGACGTGGGCGGCGTGGATCTGCTCGTCGCGCCGTCCACCGTGTCGTTGCTCCTCGTCACTGCTCGAACGTTAGGGGTCGCGCGGTGGAGCAGGGGGGATGGGCTGGGCGACGCGCCCTCCCTCACGAACGGACCTGTAAACGTCGGACGGATTTTGTAAACGTTTTTTTTTTTTTTTAAATGAAGCTTGGAAGACGCTTGAAAAATTGATGGTGATGGAATCGTGTGCACTACGAAATCTAAATGTATCCTGCTCTTTTATTCGGAAGAATATTCTTTTTGCGCGAAAGAGGTTGGAAAATGGAGCAAAAGTCATTACAAAATTTCGTATTTAAAAAATGGTTCGATATTATCGTTATCGTTACAATTGCTATTGCGTTGCGCAGCGTGAAGATATTAATTTCAATGTTTTAAATTAATTAATCGTGGAAAAGTTATAAATACGAATGAAAATTATTTTTTAATTAAAAGTTAAAAGTATAAGTACAGATACGCGTGATCTCGTAGAAGGAAATTTTACAAGAGAACAGAGATTCGTTCAAACGAATCAATTTTCGAGCAATTTTCTCCAAAAAAAAAAAAAAAAAAAAAAAGGAGAATAAGAAGAATAAGGATACGATCTGGCTGTAACCATTTTTTGAATCCCCTCGTAGCACGACACGATCAATCGAGGATCACCAGCAACGATGCATCGCCTCCGACGCAATCACACGCACCTGGATTGAACGTAGTGTGCGCCCCCTTCCTCCTCTTCAAGCTGTCCGACGAGTAAACGACTTTGCCCTCCGAGTCCAACGTGACCCTGGCACCCTGCCTCTTCCTCTCCAAAGACGAGTCCGGCTTCTTCGGCAACTCGCTCAGGCTCACGTATTCCGCGTCCTTCTTGAATATATCCGAATTGGCATAGGTGACGGGGGAACGGGCGTTCGACGGCGAATCCTGGTGCCGCTTGTCGTTGTTGTTTCTCACGTCGGCTATGGTTACATAGTCGCCGGAGTCTCCCCCGCCCCCCTGATGATCCTGCACGCCGCTCTTCAACGCGTGCTTTCTCCCCGGAAGCACGCCACGAAGCTTGCCCAGCACGCCGCTCAACGGGCTGATCTTGTTCGCCTGGTGGCCGACCATCGTCGTGCTACACTGCTTCTCGCTGCTAGGCGAGGGCAACACCTGGATCGTCGCGTACAGGTTCTTGTCCTGGCCGTTGATCACCTCCATCTTCGAGGTGCCGACCGTGGCCGACATCAGCACCGATCCGCCGCTTTGAAGATCCCCCTTCCTCCCCCCCTCCGCCTTTTTACTCGTCTCCGTCGCGCGGTGGTGGTGGTGCTGTTGCTCGTCGTCCGAGCCGGGCGGCGTGATCACGCACATGGACGGTATACGGCTAGTGTTGATCGCGGTCTTCGAACGGATCCTCTCGATCCTCTCGCAACCCTCGAGATCGCTCGACTCGGAGTACTCGAATTCGGAGCACGATCTTCCGGTGCAGGCGGGGCTCGAGGCCGATTCCACGGGGGACGACGAGGTGTTGTGCCCGCTGTCCGGCGACTCGCCGCCATTTTGATTCGGCCCGTGAACCTGTCCAACCACGACGTATTCCCCTTAGTTTTTCGCCGATTTTCAAGAATCAAGAATTCGATCGAGGCGATATTTAAAATCGTTTAAGAAATCGAAAACGATTTCTTACCAATCGGAAAGGATCTTCTCCTCGATCGATTTCCAATTATTGACCATTTGCACTCGTGTTTATACATTTTTTATTTATATATATATATGTATATTTATTAATGTAAATATGTAAGAATGAAATGCAGGATGGCGAGTGCAAATCGGTTAATATCGTTTAAGAACATGTACCATAGCGACAACGGTTAGGCTAGATTTCCTTTCTGGCGGAGGCGGCGCCATTAAAGCTGTACAAACTGTGCCCGCGGAGCTGGTGGTCGTCGACGTGGACCCCCTTCCGAACAGTTCGTACTCGTTCTCGATGATGGGCGAGGTAGGATCGGAGCTGACATCGTTCGACTTCATCAACGGACACTGGGGGACGGGATCCTCCTCCCTCAGCGTTTTCAACCCTGAGTCCACGTGGAACGAGGTGTAATAACCCTCTGTGTCGCAGGAATACACGGACGATGTCTCGCCGTCGTCCGAGAACGGCACCACGGCGATATCCTGTATGATGTCCGGGGTCAACGTGCCCTCGGATGTCACGGAGGACGAGGTGGACGTGTCTCGCCCTTTGAAACGTCTCACGTGACTCAATGACGTCGATGATGTTCCGATCGAGGCTGTCGTCGTCGATCTGCGCGACACACAAACATTTTGTTAAAGAGGATAGCAAAATTCAAGTACATCCTCGAGAATGAATGTCCACTTATTTGATAATACCGTCTTATCTTTTATTTATTTGTCTATCTAAAGAAAAGAAGAGTACGTGTAATGACACTTGAGAAACATTAATTGCACGTTACGTTATGTTACAGCGAAATGTTGAATTTTTAAAATTCTAAGAAGAAGAGACGAAAATTAATCGTTTTAAAATGAACAATTTCGTAGAAACGTTCAATTAACTATTTTTCTTCGTCCCCAAACATTTATAATCTTTATAAATCGTGTACAAAAATTTGATACAAAAAAAAAAAAAAACTTTCGTTTCTCCTTTTTCCCTTAATCAAAGAAAATCCTAAACACGAACGGCTACGATTAAAACTAAATCGCTCGATTTCCGTGGTCGAGCCTCGTCATACCTCGGCTGATGCGTGGTGGTGGTCGTCTCGCTTCCGATACTCGCCCTTCCGCTTTCGGAGGATGCGCTCCAGTTTCCAGAGCTGGAATGAGGCGGCTCGTCCCTGCTTCCTCCCTTTCGTCTTTCCCTCCTTTGGGCCGCGCTTTCGCGCAATTTCACGCTCGGTTGTCTCTCGCCGCTCGGCACGGATACAGCTATGCTCGAGGTGCTCTTCCCGCTCGAGCTCGACGAGCTCGGCTTCCTCTCGTGAGACTTGTCCTTCCTGCGCCTGCCCATTCGCATCATTTCTCGTATTATAACGTATCGTATTATAAATAATCGTCTCCTCCATCTCGATCCTTTCCGCTCACCTCTCTGTCCCCTCCTGCTGTTGCTCCTGCTGCTGCTGTTGTTGCTGTTGCTGCTGTTGCTGACTCGATTTCGGGCTGATCAGTTTCAATCTGGACATACCCCACGCCTTCAACGTGTTGAAGTGAGACTTCTTCTCCGCGGGCGAGTCCTTCTTCGACGAACCCAATATGTCCGTGCTCGCTGATCGATGAGCTCTCGATCCCATGTTCGATATCGTCTCCTCCGCCTCCTCTCCCGTCGTTTCTCTAGAAACGGGTAAAAAAGAACGATAGGATTCTCGTTGGATACAGGCGAGATATAACCTATTTAATCACGTCGGATTATGATCAAACGTACGATTAATCCCTTCGAGGACGATCTCTCCATAAGGGATCGAAGATATGATTATGTCGAGTAATGTAAAATTCGAGTTTTTTATTTTTTAGCTTTATCATTAGAAGATTTCGCGAAAAGTTAATAGAAAATATGTAGGATATATATTAAAAGTCTTAAAATTGTTTATAATTTGATCTATAAATATCTTGTTGAAAAGAATTTAATAATTTTTCCCGTCTCGATCGAAAATTTGAGATTCGGCCTGGTTCGATAATAAAATCGCAAAAACGTGCGACTCACCCTCCTATAGCCTGTCGAATTTCCTTCTGATCGGTACCAGCGATCGTGTTTCGTCTCTTTCCTCTGGGCCTTCGAGGCCGGGATCGTCTCTTCACCGCTGTCTCCTGGCTCTCCGGCCCGGACAGCAGAGATCTTCTCCTCGTCGACATTCTCTCGAATCCTTTTCCGCTTACGTCCACCGCCACGATTTCCGCCGGGAATCTGGCACAAGAAGCACGTCGGTTTTAGCAACGAAAGGGAAGGGCGAAAGATTTCCGATGAATTTTTTAACGTTCCCTAAAACTTCACGCCGTTCAAGAAGGAAAGATTTTAAGATTCAAGATCTAATCGCTCGAACTTCTCGAAACTCGAATTTAAAATTAAGAAGAATCGAAACTCTGAGAGAAAATAAAGAATTTATTTTTCGCGGAATGGAAGATTAAAATTCGAATTCATAAATTGAGACTTTGATTTACATACTTTCGATTCTCTCATAAGTCAAACTGAAAATTTAAAGGATAAGTCAAATCCATTTCGTAAGTAGCAGAAAGATTTATCTTCAAAAATCGAAGTAGAAACTGTTAAAAACTGTCTAAAACAGAGGATTTGGGTATTAAAAGAGTAACTAATCAAAAATCTCGAATAAAGTTACTCCTCTTTTCCTATAATCATCCTATAATTATTTACAATTATTATTATTTCGAACAACAAATTATCCAACTATTAACTTCAACTATTAAAATTTTTCCTTCAATCTTCCTTTCCTTTCGAACCTTAAAAAAACCTCGATCTATAAAATCTCCATCGAATCATCGGTATCTCTCGACCAACGAAAGAGAGGAAGAAGAGATCTCTTACTTGAGAGCGATGGCTTGAACCTGCTCCTCGGGGCTGGGAAGCTTGTGATCGACGGCGTCGTCGGTCGTCGTATCTCCCAGGATCCTGGACATGCAATCGGGTGGCACTGTAACGTCCCCGAGCGCCTCGGTGGACGTCCATCTTCGCAGATCCTCGATAGCGGCCGGCTGCAACCACACGAGTCACGCGTCAGCACTCGAAAACCCTTCTCTCCCCCCTAGGCAAAAGGACGAGCGAATCTATCCCCGCGTTATTGGAACGGCGCTACCGTCGCCTCCTCCTCCTCCTCCTCTTCCTCGTTGGAGGAAACTTGACGCTGCGGCGAAAAGCGAGCGACGTTGTTCTACGCGCTGCGTGGGCACACGCATTGTCGGATGTCACCTCGTGACCAACCGGCTTTCACGCACGGAATACGGAACGGATTGTGTTTCAGGCAGGGCCCTTTTCTAACTAAGAGATGCGCCAACGCGTTTCAAACCAGGTGAAAATGGATCGACCGATTTTTTTCCTCCTTCCGCGAACCGGCTCCGCGGCTTACCACCGAAACCCTCGTTTCTTCAACCCTCCCCCGGTGTATAAAGTGTGAGTGTCAGATGTATCGGCTTTCGAAAAAATTAGGTCGGGTTGCGCTGTAACACGTTCGCGAATTTTTCCATCGCTCGTGGTCGACGGGTGAAAATGATTATAGCGGTGATTAATCGTTTAAGTTGTAAAGTAGTATGTATGTATGTATGTGGAAATAATTAGACGAGTGTAATATCGCGTATTCAATTCCGCAAAGTCCACAATTAACAATTCGCTTGATTTGGCAATTCTAGTGTGTTAACAAGAATATATTAGACGGTAGTAATTTTGTTCGTTACAAGTATGTATATTAATTCTAGATCAAAGTTTAATTCAACCGACAATTCACTTGATTCCAGCGTTAATAAGAACGCGAAACTTTTGGGCGAGCACTCGAGAATTATTCGAGGGCGATCACGCTCTTTCCTTAAAAAAAAAAAAAAATCGCACGCAATTTAGAAAAGAGGTAAAGACGTGATCCAGCTACGTCAGCCTTGAGTCACTCCTCTATCCATTCCACTCTATTAAGCAGGTAGCCCGAGAGAAAAACGTCCTGATTATCGCCGTGGGAGATTCGTTCGCCGATGTAGCGATGGCTTTCGAATCACTTCGAGTCCACATTTGTACGAATTACGTGTATGAAACGAATCGCTTCGATTCGAAACTTCTTAAATCGCCAAACAAAATCTATTCGACGCTCCAAAATTTCTAAGAATTTTCTTTCGATTATTACACGATGGATCCGTTCGATGGGGTTAAAAATTTGAGATCGAAACCGTTACTAGCAAACAACCTGCTGCTGCACAGCCTTTCCTCGAAGGACGCGTGCATCGATAAATCTTAGCGTGTGGCTAGAAACGACCCGGAGAGGTTGATAAGTGAGGTTAGAATAGAGGTCGTCACACGAGCTCGTGAACTTTGCCTCCGGGGTATCAAGGATTCCTCAAGGACGCCCCGCCATTAAATCTTCGTTTATCTGAGGAGAACGTAACTTGCGTGCGATAACCGATTTCCTCGGATGCGAAAGGGAGGGGTCATCTTTTTATCGCGCGCCTATCTGCTGCGTATTCGGTTGTGTCAGAAATCGGATTGGATACGACCGAAAGACATACACCGAAAAATTTCCTTTCGTTTTCTTCTTTTGATCACGCGCGAGAAAAAGAAATGGAGACTGATTGTTTCGAACATGGACCATTTTGAAAAATTCAATTGAGAGAAGAGTTGTGCGTGCGTTGATGGTCGGTAGTGCGGCACGAATTTCGATCGACGATCAAGAACGGTAAATTATATATAAATAGTGTGATTTTGAAAGCCAAGTTCACTTCTATTCTATAATATTCAGATTTTAAGTGATTCTTCGCGTTTAAAATTGATCTTCTTACCAGATGGCCGAATATAAACGTAACCTCAATCTGAGATTCCATTTCCAAGAATTGATGAGAATAGAGATGAACGTTAAAGTGGATCGAAGACCTACATCTCGAAAGGAGATTAAATTTTTAAATAATTCGATCGATGACTTTCCATGAAAATCCGTATTCCATTCCAGTTTTTAAATCGTTAAATTTCATTATTGCGTTGTTTCATACAACTTCGATTGTCTGGGAACAAAAAATATTCTTTGAAAACAGCTACTAACTATGCATTGTAATAAAACGCGATAAAACACGATATTAGAATAAATTTAGGGTGGAAAATGGAAATAATTTTTCCTTCCACGCAATATATTTCGATTATCCTTGGAAACCAGTTAATCCAGCATAAATCAAAAGTCGTTCGGTGTAGAACGAAAGGGGAGAGCGAAAAGAGGAATGAATTTCCGTCGAGCTTTTCGTGTTTTCTTTACTCTTTACCCCGGGACGAAGAACGAAACATTCGAATTCCAACGTCACCGATCAAAGAACTCTGAGACCCTGATTTCCTTCTCCCCTCGATCGAGATCAGCAGCGTCTCCTTTTTCTTGTCAATATCGGGGAACGCCTTCTTGCCACGAGGGACAATGAAAACGGGGTCGCAAGAGGGAAAAGGAGGGAGAAGAAAAATAATAATAAAGAAGGGAGGGGGATCTTCTCCGAAAGTTCTGGAAATCCAGGAGAAATCGACGAGGGTCGATCGAGTTTCGATAATGGCCGATTGTTAATGGCGGTGCGTGACCATGGGTGGAGAACTGTAATACGAGCAGCGGATTTATGGCTCGGGTCGCGGCACCGAGTCAATTAACCGTTTGACAGGGCAATGAAACGAGTTCCAATTCCATTTCGTGAAATAACCGTGCAACCTCTCGATGCTGGGTGTGAGACGAAGGAACAAACGCTCCATCTTCCAGCTCAAACGGAAATATATGTGTGTGTGTGTAATGGTGGATTTGTATGCGCGCATCATGACTATGTCTAATTTTATTGGCCAGGTGGTGGTCGGGTTCTACGAAAAATTTTGCTTTTCGATTCTTTCACCGATGATCGCGTGTGCACACGTTGTAAACACGCGACCATCTGTACATCATTCTTCGTTTCGACGAACATTTCGAGTTGATCGGGGATATCACGAGGATGGATTAAGTTTAATAGATTCTTCGAATTCTATTTGACCTAAAAATAATCTATTTCGATTTATAAACGAGATAATGGATCGAATGGAACAACACGAGTTTGTATAATAAAGCGTATAGAAAGCAAAAGATTCGAATCAACATTGTTCTCGACGAAGCACGATCGAACGAAATCAAATCACGTGAAAAACTTTCCTCGATTAACCGCTTTAACGGCACTAATTAAAGGACGAATGAAAGTAAATAATACGGGAAAAATACATTGTCGATAATAGCCCCTAATAAGAGTAAATCAGAAGGGATCAGAGAAGTCGGATCGTGCGTTATTAACGGACTAATGCATTAACGGAACGGAGAATGCAAGGGAACGATACGTATCGTTATATGGCTCCCGACCACCGTGTAGAATTCAATGTATATCTCCCCGACTTCCCATGACATCTCCCATTGAACCACGGCCCTATCGTGGCTCGGCCACACCAATGGGATTATACCTACGATCTAGCAGAGATACGAGACTCGCAGCCTGGCTAAATCCAATCCTTTCGTGCCTCTGGTTTACGTTCGCACAGGTGTATCGTTGCGTCGAGCCAAAGATATCAAACTCGAGAACAGTTGTTGTCCCATTAATTGATGGGGAGAAAGAAAAAAAAAAAAATTGAAAAAGAACAAGATTTTTACCGTTTCTTTTTTTTCGAAAAATTTAACAACGAAAATGATTTTTTTCATTCTTTCTAATTCTTTTTTTAAAGGTCACGCGTGCTTTTCTGGATGTATAGTTTTCTGGATTAATACAAATTGTATTAAAAATTGTCCAAAATTTTCTAAACTATTATTTCTCCAATTGATTAAAAATAATCGCATAAATTTCGTTTCTGTGAATCCTCTCGATCGGTTATTATCATGCAGTCGATAGGTGAGGAAAGAGGGAGAGAAATAATTATGATGGGTAATCGCCTGTCGAGGCTAACATCGAAACGAGCATAGACGCGGAGGATATCACACTTACGATCCTGGATTCGATGTCGAGACTTTGGTCTCGCCTTCTCTTGCCAAGGACGGGCGTGCAGAGGAACATATCCATGGAGCTGCCATCCCTTCTCAAGCTATCCAAACTTCTGACAGCGACTATAGCGGCAGCCTCGTACAATTCCCTCAAGGCTTTCGGCCTGGTGTCCGATGTGAACAACGCCGTCGATGGTTTGTTAACCATGTGAAAATGTTCCGTCCTCGTCGCGAACGTGCAAATATCCGATTCCGCTGAAATTACATTACAGTAATAGAACAGGTTAGTAAGACATCGTTCCACAGATTCGAAGATGTTCTTTATATTGGATCGATGCTATAAATATTTTCTTTTCTTTTCTTTTTCAAGGTAACGATTCATAAGAGATACAGCTCTCGGTTAAACTTCGAACTATTTAAGCTTCGTTCCTTTGGATTTTTATCGAAATCTGCGAAGACTAATGTTTTAATTACTGTAAGTTTTTTAATAGTATCGTTCGACTTTTACAATGGCAAATTGTCAGGTTGAAAAGGTAATATTAACGATGCTTGACAACGTATGTCGCATCAAATGTTGCCCATAATTTTAACTCGTGTCACCGTCGCGCGTAACAATTAAATCAAAAGAACATATCTCATGTTTCATTTCCTCCGGGGCCACGTTTAATTCGATGTTTCCGGCGCTCTCGACCGTGGCACACCTCAAACTAACAGGCTAAATCTTTTAACAAACTGCGTCGTCGAGAACTGTCGCCGAATTGAAACATAATACGATGTAAGAACTCTACTTTCACTTGCGTCCTATAAAATATACTATAAGACACGGGAGAGGCGATGTTTAAAGAAGAAATCTAGGACGAAGATTTTATAATGTCGTGTTATTATATTACAAAGAGTATAAATGATAAATACTTTTTTTTTTTTAATCGTGCACGAACGATCATAATAATAATAGTTTCTTTTTTTTTTTTTTTCAAGTTACATCACGCGTTCTAATTTCAATTGCTTTGTTATATAAATGTATGTAATCGTAAATTTAGCATAAAAATCATTGATAATTTTTCGATAGGAAAATAACAAATTTTATATCGTGTCTGTGAAATGAAGAGATAAAATGTTTCCTCTTCTTGCAAAGAAATCGAAATGGCACGTATTATTCTTTCTATTTCTCAATTTCTTGAATAAAAACACGGAATATCTTTGACCCGTTTACCAACAGCAATTAATTCGAACAGAAAATGAGAAAATAGTGGCACCAGACGTGCAATCTCGTCGAATCTCACGGAAGTGAATCACTCTCCCGATTCAATCTCTTCCATTCTCCGCCGACGTTCGTGGGAGATTATTGTTATAAAACAATGCAAGAACACCGTAAACACACCGTTCTCTCCCGATTAGTTTCGTTATTCGTCTAATTGCTGACCTCTTTGGCCGACGAACGGATTCGTACGATCGTGACAATGCCGCCAATGTTCCTCCCTGCCACCCTCCTCGATTTCGCCCATTAAAGCGTGCCTCCTTCTTCTTCCTTCCCCGTTGTTCTTCCTTTTGTTTTTGCACAATAACGCGAAAGGGTCAATCGCGGCCATTGTTCGCCACGCCACGCGATAGGGTCGTGCCATTCTTTTCACCCAAATCTACCCTTTCATTCAATCTCTACCCTCGCTTCGCAGATGATGGCGAAATAACGAAATTTCGAGGTGTTTCGGTGTCCGCGAGGATGTGCGAAAACCATCTTCCGTTTCCATCATTAATCACCCTTCGCTACTTTTCCGCCGCATCAAAAATGTGCACAAGAAAAATTGTTGTTTCAACGGTGTTTATTGGAAAAAAAATTGATGATAAAAAATATCGATACAGAATTTCCATAGAAAGATGTGCAATAACTCCACTCGTCATATCATACGATACAGTATTTTATGCAGAGACAGGCTAGTCGCCCGTAGTAGCGAAAGGGTTAATAGATTTATATTTGTAAAAACTATTTCGAAAGTTTCATACGAACGAGTTAATTATCTCGATCTTAAATGAAATGTCGAGGATTCGATTGGAAAATGATAAAATAAAAATTATAATTGAAAGATCATTTTGTGCCAAGAAAAATAGTATGATAAAAATGGTACTCTTCTTTTTTTTTTTTTATGTAAATAAGATATTTTAGATACAGCGATTAAAAGTAACTTGTAAATCTAAATCTTTCACGAAGAATTGTGCGATTATTAATCCTCAAGAGGGTCGAAAAACGTTAAAAGAAAAAAATGTACCCGATAATTTCGATAATACAACCGAATACATCATGATATATCGTCCTCGCGTAACAACGATTTCTTCCCTTTTTTTTTTAAATCTCATCTCGTATTTCAACCGCGTATAACGAGACACATGTTGTATTCGAGCATCGAATAAACGATACAGTTATCCGATATATTGGGCGCATAAGTGCGATGCACACACACACACAGGGCGTGCAATCAGAGCGGGCAACGAGAACAAGTTTTCATTAGCCATTATCGGGGGATCTTGAACACCGGTAACTGGCTTCCGCCACCGTTTCAATGAATTAAGAGTTCTCCCTTAACGGTTTGTCACGGCGTAGAAGGTGGTAATATCGCACCATCGCCTCCAGCGATTTCTGCCACTGTTGATAAACACTAAAGCGACGCGTGCACGTACGCCTCGAAGAATATCGATGGGGAGAAGGGCACAACCGAACCAGTCTGATTCGATACAATCGGCCCGTAAAGTATAATCTTGGCAGCATATCCATAAACTTTGCGTTTACTTCCATTTATACCCGCCCACTTTTATTCCTCCCAACTGAATTGGGTCAACGAAGGGATGAGAGAAAGAAATTGCTGATGATTTAAATAACTTTGCAGAAATAATTTCCCGGGATTTGAGAATTTTTGGAAAGATGGAATATGATATGATGGGTTACAGTAAAAGTTTGCACATCGTTGCTTTCATTGTAATATTAATACCAAATTAAATTAGGATTCTAAGTTTCGCGAACAAATCTCAATGGATTAAAATTGCTTTAAAAAAATATATATATATATATACGATTTTCTGTAAAGATAATCTCGAGCAAAGTTTGACTGGATGCGCACAATTTTCGAAAATTAATTTCGAAACGATCCGTCCGTGATGAAATTTCATCGAGGAAATCGAATATCCGGAACGGTTATTCGCCTCAGTTTCGATAAGACGAATAAGAGAGGCGGATAAACTTGCTACACTGGACAAACCGTCTCGTTTAATCGTTTAACGATTCAATATTGCCGGTGTCAAAGGGGTGTGGACGGAGAGTAGATGCTTGCCAGGCCGGATAAATGTGCGGGGAGCGGGATTAAATGCGTGACGGGTGTTGGGAAAAGAGGGGTTGGACGATGGTAGTTTTTACAGACGCGAGAAGAGAGCGAGTTACGAGTCAAGGTCGGCTGCACAGGTTGCTCGGTCATGAGGATAGAAATATGACTGGATATACTGGCGGTAGTAGATATATCTGGCGGTGATAGTTGCGCCACGATTTCGCTGGTAGCCACGGGTTTACGGTTGAATAATAGGCGTCCAATTGAACGTTTGACGCAATCGAATCGAATCGATCCAATCATTCCGAATGGATCGTATCTCGAGTGTGTAATTGAAATCGATACTGCGTTATTAACGGAAAATGGAATGAAAAAAAAAAAAAAAATTCGCCAAGAATCGTACGGTTTTAACGAAAGTTCAAGGAACAAGCAAGAGATCGAACGAACAGAACGAATCGAACAATCTTTCGATCCAATTGAAATCTTCCACAATTGAAAATAAAAAGACAAAAGCAGCAAAATTGGAAAAATTCCACGACGAAACGAAAACTGACGCAATGGATAAAAAAATCCAAAATTGCGAACCTAATCGAAATCTCCTACAACTGAAGATAAAACCAAAATTGGCAAAACGAAATACGTACGTAAGAAAAAAATCCAGAGGGGGGGAAGAAAAAAAAAATTCGACGACCAAAACACTGGAGAAACGAAAGGCGGCGATGGAGGAGGGAGGAATAAGAAAGCGGAGGAGGAGTAGAAAGGCAGATTTCCGATGGTGAAGAGCCGGTCGGGCTGTGGGAGGTCCGATGAGCCTCGGCTATGCAAAGTGGCCCGAAGGGCCGCTCGCGCGGACCTTCACAGAGGCCGACAGCCGGTTCACCGGTTGCTTCGCCCGCCTTCAGCTCAAACCAAGATATCAGAAGGCGTGTAATTCGTGGTTGCTTGCCGGCTACGTGAACGTAGAAATTTACCAGTCCCAACCGGCATACCCTATCGATTCTCTTCCTCTCTTTCTCTCTCTCTTTCTCTCCATCGATCTTACGAACCGATCTCAATCGGTACGAAACGTAGGTCGACTCTCGGTTGGCGTGGAACGAGTAGCTGGATCTGTGTGTCGTTGACGCGCGAAATGGAGAGATTTTATCGGTTTGTCGACGGTGGAAAAGCGGCCGATCCGCGTTGACAGAAACGCGTGCTCTCCGCACTCCGGTTTTTGACCCTGTGCACATTGAAACGATACGATGGTGTCGATCGAAACGGATGATAGCGCGATCAACTCGTACGACTTGATTTAGATGTAGGTAGAATGCGAAATGAGAAAAAATATGGAGCGTTGTATCGATCGATTTAAAGAGAAAATATTAGAATTAGATCGTTTATCAGATTCTAAATTTTCTTCCTGTATTTGTATCGTTTGAATGAATTTACTTGAAAAAGGAATAGACTGAGATGAAAAATATTCAACATCGAAGGAGGGAGGCATTGATCTCTCTTAACAAAATGTTTTCTTAATAAACGTTTCGATCGGATGATCGTCGCAAAATTGTCGTTTAAGGAGGCCACGATCGAACGACTCGCGAAACAAAATTCCCCGAATGAATGAATATTCAGCCACCACTCCCCTAACTTTATAACATCGCAGCCTCCAATCTCTGCTCGACGCGAGCCGAACGACCGGTACACGCGCTCTCGGTTACGTTAAAACTCGAATATATTATACGAAAGTTGCGATCATGCGACGCGGTGATCGTCGCATAAAACCGATGTTTACACTGAAACCACGATGAAAGGAAGGTGATCCGCGACCGAGACCCCTCGCCGGCCACCTGTTATTTCAAGTCATAAATTCGTCAAAGGGATCGTTTAAAATATTTCCACTCGTATCTCGTTAAAATGGCTCTATATAAAACGGCTCGAGCCATTCGTTGTAAAGCGAGCATTCCCTGCCTCGCTGTGGGAAGCGGTTAATAAAAAACGATACGAAATTTGCATGTATTCCGCGGGTGGTGGCTTCTAAACGGGCCGGTTAATCACAGACTGGGAACCGATCGAACACCCGCAATTAGCCGATATTATCGGCCGTGGGTAACAAGTGTAAATCAATCCGCGCGAATAATTTCGAGGATCGATGAATTTCTTAGAATCTCGGAAAGCGGCTTCCATAGAATCTCGAAGATTAATCGGTGTATTTTGCAAATGGAATCGCGTAAATTTTCACCTCGTTCCGAAGCTGATAATTCGAGAGTATATACGGCTGTGTAATAACTATATACCTTGCGTTTCCTTCAATTTTTTAACACTTTCGCTTTGGCAATGCCTCGGTAATGAAACGAACCACGATCGAGGAGTTTTTTTTTTGTCGACGAAAACTTCCTTTAAATTACTTGCTTTGCATTTTTAGTACGTGTCCTTTCACGAAAAACGAACGTCCGAAACCGTTTCTCGGACCTTATATCGTGTTTCTCGACGCGTGACGTGTATTTTTATAAGAGTTACGAGGGCTACAATATTCAGACGTAACACTTTAACGGATAATTGATACATTTGATATCGTAAATTACCTGTCCGTTATATAAATACGTCGATACTTTACTGTTACGCGAAAGGCCTTAATCGACGTATAGTAAAACTCTATTTTCGTCAACGTTCGTTTCAAGAAAACGACGTATTATTATTCGATCCGCTTATCCAAATCTTAATTAGAAAAATTAAAAATAGCGAGATATAATCAATAGAGATTCCTATTACACGAGCGTACACTATTCGTCGAACTGTAATAAAATTTCATCTTGAACCCATTTTCAATCCTACGATGATTTCATACGTAACATACGATCCACCTTCGAAAACGCAGTCCCATTCAAAATTAAACTGCCTCTCCGTAACCGGACACCGCACGTTTTACGTGAGACCGTTAAGGAGCGCGATTCTTCCACGTGGAACGTGGAGAGAACAGAGAGAAGGTACGAAGAAGGCTCGCGACACGCGTCTACCATCCGTGATGCGAAACAGTGACGGATGGCAGGGGAAGACGCGCGCCTGTACACGAGTACACGCGGCCCTCGATGGACGTTGCACGTTGAGTTCTCTCGTAAATGGCGAACGGACTGCGGCTTCAGGACTCCGTGTAATTGCGGGTAAAACAAGAGCCCTCGGTGTGGGTCCCTGTTCCACGCGAGCCGCATCTACGTTTCGGAACTCCAACTCTTTTGTCCGCGATGTTCGTTGAGAAAAAAGAGAGAGAGAGAGAGAGAGAGAGAGAGAGAGGCGAGGGAAGAGCGACAGAGAAAAGCAGAGAAGAGAAAGAAGGATGGATCGTAGGTAGGTCGATGAAGAGGGAAAGAGTTAAGATCACGAACGGGTGGATAAAAGCGACGAGAAAAGTGGTTTGGTGAAAAAGAAGGGGAAGAGAAGTGAGAGAGAGAGAGAGAGGAGGGAGGGAAGAGGGGAAAGGGACGGCGAGTCGAGCGGCGAGAAGAGAAGGAAGGAAGGAGGGTGGAGAGAGAGGAGGATGGAGTCACTCGAAGCGGGGAGGAGGCGAGGAGGAGATGAGCGAGAGGCAAGGTGAGGTAAGGAGGAATGCGGTTACGGTAGATCGCGGACCAGTCCCTCGCGTACAGGTCCTGCAAAGCCCGACAGGGACCACGAAAAACGAGCAAAACGGAGACCGCGTGGCCCAACCGCGTGTGCACGCGCAAGCGCGCCGCAGGAGGATCTCTGCTCGCGCCATTCACCGAACGGATCGACCGTTGTCTCCATGGATTTCCATCGTTTTCCAGCACGCGTGTCGTCCGTAAGATCGGCTCTGCGTCGAGATGGATCTCTCTTCTGCGCGAGATGCTCGCACATCTTTGCTCTTTTTTACAACTTAGCTGCTCTTCTTCTCCTTTCTTTCTTTCCTCGTCTCTTCTTTTTCTCTCGTTTCTTCTTCTCGTGACCTTGCCTCTTCTACGGATGGAATCTTAATCGGTTCTCGGATCGGTCAGTCGAGCGAGAAAAATGAATTGGTTGGGACAAAAAGATCGTGTCTGAAGATTGCGCGATTGTTTTTCTTTTTTCTTTTTTTTTTTTTTCTTTTTTCTTTTGTGCAAGTCATCGATCATGATGGCGGTGATCCAAACTTGGAAAAAATTTAACAACAGAGATGTAGAAAAGTTAAAAAGTAGATTTTCTTAGGAAACGCGAGTTTGGTTTGAATCTTGCGTTATCTCGCGAATGAAATAATATTATAAAAAAGGAAAAGAAAAAATTATCCTCGAAGTACCGTGCCAAATCTATCAAGGCTCGAATAAACGAATATCGCGATCATTCACCTTTTGGCCGACACATAAATTTGGCTTCCTTGTGAAAAAGTGAACCAATATTTCACTGAAGCTAGTAGTAGATTTTCTTATCATTGAGACAAGAAGAGACGGCATCTCTTAGGATCAACGCTCGTGAAAAATATCCAGCATGATTACTTGGCTGCATATCGGTGTCGTAGAGAAAAGTAACTTATAGTTTTGCGAAAATATTTGGCACGTTTACAAATGTTCCCTCTGTCTTTGTCCAAATTTCTTATCTTATGGTTGAAAAAAAAAACGTGGAAATTTATTGAATTCGTTATCCGCGCCGGTTTTTTTTTCTTCTTCTTCTTCTTCGTGTTACATCTCGACAGGATAAATTTACCACGAATTTGAAAGTAAGATTATTTTTACGATGTTACTTAAAAACGTTTCTTACGAAACGTACGAAGTTATATCAGAAGTTGTTTGAAATCTAGAATTATATAAATCCACATCGCATATTTTTTTCTCTAGGCTCTATGTCTTCTTAAGAAGCGAACGATGCGTGTCGAAGCGCAGAATATCGCGTAAAGAATTTTAAAAAATCATGGCAAGTAGCAAAGAGCGTAATATATTAAGAGGACGATAAATCAGGAAAAAAAGAAAGGAAAAAGTTTCGTGTCTATGATTACGTTGATAGCGTTAAAATGTATCGTGTTATCGATAAACAAGTAGCAATTAGAGACGTAATACATAAGCGAGTGAAACAGGATTTGCGAGAGAAAACTAGTTGACAACACGAATAAACATCGTAAAACCAGAATGAGTCTTTACGCCTCATTCGTAAAAGTGTTACTTAGAATTCGAAGAACTTCTGTTTTACGACAACGTACGGACAGTGTACGGTCTGTCACGCGCGTATCCATGAATGATATTGATCGGTATCGAAAATAAAAAACCATCAAAAATATTTTTACATGAATAATCTTTGACACGTCGTGTCAATATTTCGAGCGGATGAATTTGAGAAAAATTTTCTTCTTTTAAAAAGGATCATCCTCTCTTTTTAACCCATTTCCCGCGCTGTTAAAATTGGTTTTCAAAGAAATTTAACGAAATGATATGAAAACACAATACTTGTAAACGCGTATCTTTCGTCGAGAAAGGGGCGCGTCAACAGGTCGATTTCGTTTATTTCGTTCAAAGTTAAACAACCGTAACTAAACAACTCGTTCAACATCGCCACCTCCCTGACGTATTAATTTCCCCTCGTAATAATTACCGAAGGCGTACACGTCTTAAAAAGTTCAATATCATCCCGTGGTCCCGTGGTGGCCACGTCATAAATCTCGATTACGCTTCTCCTGCTTTTATTGCGACCTAAAAAAAGCCGAGCCGAGCCTCGTAGGGAGCGTGGACCGCGGAGAGACAATAAGGTTCTATCAGATTGTCTGGTCTGGTTGGTTGACATGACTGGAAATCCCAAGATCGAACGATACCATCACAATGGAGAGCGCGCAGGGTTAAGAAACACGCGGGCCATCGGCAGAGAAAAAAAGGAGGAGGAGGAAGAAGAAGAAGAAGGAAGAAAAAAAGGGAGAGGGAGAATGTGAGCAGAAGACGACGTACATATACGAATCGCCTTACATTGTGGCTTATTAAAAGCGAAATCAAGGGCTTAATTAACCGTCCTTGTACGGTTGATTTTAACGATTCGTTTAATGGCAGTGGAAGATTTTCATTATAGATAAAATAAACGTTTGACTTGTATGCAAATCTTCGTAGACGAATTGCACGATAGAATATAGTTCCTTCGAGCATGGTTTCGAACTATACCTATGAGATCTCCCAATTTCTTTCTAGACGAAATCCACCATGTTTCACGAAGATGATATTATAAGAATTAATTTCCTTATTCTTTTCTGTCAAAAACTTACGAAAAATGGATATACAAAAATCCTACAATACTATTAGAAATATTATTAATTTTACTCGATGTAACAACGATCACAACGAGGAGTTCAAAATAATTTTGAAAAATTGCGAGTATCGTTCCTGATTTCCAATAAAATATGATCCAAGAATATATATATATATTTTTTGATTATTTTATTAATTGCAATGCAATCCCCCGAATCTTTGTTTCAATTTCCGTATTCGAATCGAATTCCATCGGGGAAAAAAAGTTGAATGAACGACGGCCTTGTCTGACCGTGAAACGATCCAGCGTTCGTGATACCTGATAACGAAACGACGTAACCCGGGGGAGGAGGGGGAGAAATTGAGTAGCAATCGAGCGGAAGATTAACAACTCGTCCCGGCTGACCGATAGGAAGCACGTAAGACTACGATCGGAACTGTAATTAATGCCGGAGGCCGATTCGAGGGCGGTACCAGGGAGGAGGAAGAAGAGAAAAAGAGGGAAGTGTTGGGTTCGAAGACGTAACGGCGTGGATCGCAACGAGCGACCACTCGGCCAACACAGGAAGTGCATTGTACTATTAACTCTGTTTAGAGTTCGGTTAATTGAAGATAAACCCCGTGGACGCGCTTCTTCTTCCAGTTGGCCGTGTAACGAGCCGTGTGTTTACGGGTACACGAGCCGAGCTGCGTATTAACTATTGTTAACGCGTATCGTGTAACGGAGATATAATTTATATTCGGTGGCATTCTTTCTCAGATAAGAGATGAAAACGGATTGAAAGGGAGGAGGTAACTCGAGTTTTTTGCGATAAAAGTTATATATATATATAGATCATTTTACGACGAGAAAAGTTGATAAAAGTGAGAACTATAGAAATGGAATAAAATTATGTGTAGTTGTCAAAAATATTCTTGAAAAGTTTCATTCTCAATAAATAAACTGTTTGAAGATTGAACATTTTATGATTGGAGGGAATTTTTTTATTGAGAAAATCTATCTTGGACGAGAAAGAGATTAACAAAAATGACTTATTGTCACGTTTCATTTAATTTTTAATTTAAATGACTTTCTTTTCTTTCTTTCACAATTAACGATAATAAGTGGATGATTCAGGTATTATCAAACAATTTGCAGACTCATTCAAACTGTAATTTGCATCTCGTTAGTGCCTCCGCAATGGAATATTTTCATCGCAGTATTTTTTTATCTTAATTATTCTCTAATCACTTGTGTCTTGAGCGAATTAAAGTCTATAGGACAACCTCACGAGTTAAATGAAATAATTTAATGGGACAGGGGGAGCGAAGAATGTGTGTCACATTAAAATACAAAGGCAATGAGAGGAAAACGAAAGTCAATCGTCTCAACCCTCCGAACGGATCGCAGACGATGACTAGGTCATCTTTGACCCGTCATATCATTTCTTTACTGCCTTTCAAAAATAACTTATTTTCTTAAAATATCTTCATTCCAAAACTTTGGAGAAACTCGTGGAGAAATTATAAAACTACAGAAACTGGGCTACGATATGATATAAATTATAAAAGTATTTATTGAAAACTATTATTCAAATTTTCCAATTATTCAAAATCTAACGATATTTTGCATGCAAATTTCTTTCTTTATTACAAAAACTTTGGAAATTCATAGAAATTATAAAACTACAGATTCTACATAATATAAATGATAAAATCATGTATTTAAAATTTATTAAAATTTTAATTTTGAAAAGTAATACCGGTTTCAAGGTATCCAAAAATATATATATATATAAGAAAGAAACCTTGGAAAAGTAGAACGGCAAAGCTCCCATCCAACGCTATCATCTTTCCTCGAGCGCAACGCGACTCTCCACAGACGTCATTTACGGACGAGACGATCGGCAAAGATTGTTTCCACCGCGCGTAACACCGGTGTGTCGAATCGATTTCGCGACAAACGGTAACGGGACAAGCAACAGTCGAATTCGAGGTCCTGTCCCAACAATGTCGAAGAGTTACGGTATCTATATATACCGTAGCAGAGAAAGAAAGAGAGAGAGAGAGAGAAAGAGAGAAACCGGCATTCCAAACGGCGGAGAGAAGGTTGGTCGCGTATACCGGCCCTCCTCTCTTAACTCTCCTTTTTCCGATGAAATACAATCTTCGACGTATTATGCCAGTGTATACGTGTGTCGTGACTTTTAGTTCCAGCCCACACAGTACACTGACCCTCCGATGCAACCGAGTATAGTGCATATGGTATCGTGTATTCAGTACGAGAGGAATTGCATTCGAGAGGGAGCTCCCTCTCTCTCTCTCTCTCTCTCACACACACTCTGACTATCTTTGTATTTTTGTCTACACACTGTGTGCGCGTCTTTCTCGCCTTAAGACCATCTCACGATTAACTACCGCTTCGAGGAAAATGTCTCTTTGACGGGTTAAGCAGCTTTGGACACGGCTAGAGAAACGCATCGCCCCGACGATGCTGGCCAGAATGCTTCGTTAGACGGCCATTTATTATCTCGATACAACGAGTTCGATGAGTGGAAGATCCAGTTTATAATGACCACCACGAGCTAATGATATTGGCCATTGGTAATAATTGTGTTTGAATTTTATTATTTTAATAGTGCAGGGATCAATGGATGGATCAACGATGAGAAGCAATACTGAGAGTTGGCCATTAATTGAGAAAGGAATTAGTTAAAAATTATTATTTAGCTAGTTATTGTAGTTGATCCGTTTTTCATATAATTTCAATACTTTATTATTATTATTATTATTAGATATCGAATAATAAATTACTGAAATAACTTATCGAAGTGACTTTATTCGTAAGTTCGATTATTAAATTTTCCTCATCACTGGATCTAGGGCACGCTTATCTATGTGTATTCGTCGCACTTTACACATGTATTTGTATATTCGATAGATAGAAATTTTTGTAAACATTATTGAAGAAACGAAGCTTAAAATTTCTTCGAAAATTCTTTTCCCAAAGTAGATTTTTACGTACAAACATTTATTAAATTGAATAATCTGGAAAAAAATATATAGCTCGATATTTTTCCAAGATAATTCTTCGATAAATAAATTGGAAATTTAATAAATACATCCTGTGGAAAAATTAACCGAGTTGATCGATATTCTCCAAGTTAATTTTACACTTTAACGGTATAGTATAACGTAATTTTACTTGTGCACAGATTCTTGTTCATATGCGTTCAAAAAATAAAATCCATCCTGTCGAAAATAAACGAACGTTTGGTTATTCGAGAGATACACTCTTTTCCTAAGCTTTCCGTCTTCGAGCGAGAAACGAGTTGCGAGGGCAAAAAGAAGGAAATCCTTATTTCGAGGAGATAAGGTGACGAGGAAAATTGGGTCGAGAGAAACATGGATACGTATCCTCAGACCGGAAATTACGAAATAAATCTTGCGTCACGTCAACGTCAGCCTCTATTCCGTTTGTCGTACGGTGTTATGAAAATGTTTATGGCCCATCTCGGCCCGATTCGAAAGCTGTGAAAGGATTCTTAAGCTTCCTAAGAAAAGAGGAGGAAATTGAGTAACTGAACAGGTGAAAAATGTAACGACATAACGAGCTAATCGTATGCTCTCTCGTTGCTAATAGGAAAGTCTGGTATACTGGAGAAAAGTAGGTGAGTAATTTTAACTTGCTTCGTGATATATAATTTGGATTGGATGTAAGAAATTTCGTACGATCCGTGATACTTTTAATTTATTAAATATGGTTTACTCGCACACCAATTTAATTATACAGTTTTCCACTATGTATAATTCTAGATAACTTAGGTTTGGTGGTCGTGAAACAATAAGTTTCACAAAGTGGAAGAACTCCTTTTGCAGGAACAAACGTATTTCCATTTATCAGTTCTTTCCTTATACGATTTAAACAACTTTGTTATTTTTTTCGTAACGAACGCGGATTAATTAGAGAGAAGAATTATAATTAAATTTATAATCGTATAAATTGTATGAATAAATACGATTCAATACGAAATTAATCTTTTCTTCGATAAATCGAAAAATATAATTGTACGTAATTGTACAATTGTATATTGTGTCTATAACGTTAAAACAATTTAATAATGGTGATGATAATAATCCAAAAATTCTTTGAGTATAATTTCCAACGATTAAAATTTTTTAAATTTCATCCACGCGCACTCGTGGAACTAAAATATACCGTCCAATTAAAATATTCCATTCACTTGATACAACATAGCAATTATAATCGAGCAAGAAATATATATATCACTATACAATTATATACATGTATACAAAATTTTTATTTGTTGTAAGGATGTAATTTTTTTCCTTTTTTTTTTTTTTTTGCACTAATAAGACGTGATAGCTCCGACGCGAAGCAATTTTGTTGCAAAGCCAGTGGAGAGTGCGAATGAAAAAGGAAATTCTACCGACACGCTTCGTGGCTGATTTCCATCAGAAGCTTAATGCTACGGGCAATGAGTCAGCCCGGAGTGTGATGATTTTATTTAGCAAGCTACGCGTTATTTCCAACTTAATGAAAACTGCATCGAAGGAGACTTATTTTTTCATTTCTTATTACTTTTTTATTTAATATCGCTGAGACGAGATACATTGGACAGAGAAACAGAAATTGATTAAAGGAAGCGTCATTACGATCGTGTAACTTGCTACTAGCGCCACTACATCGATCGTAAAAATATATCTATTTATTGAGAGAATTGAAGACGTTTCTGTCCAATCTGTCGCACGTGACTTGTTAAAAACCAAGTTTTCGAATTTACTTTGAATTCTCGTGATTCAAAGATCCACTGGAAATTATATCCATTTTTTTTTCATAATAATTTGTTCCTTTATCGCTATATTATCTTTCTATTCTACATCCAATTACATTTTTTCATTATATAATACGAATCAATTAATTATAGAATAACAACGAGATGGACATTTGATATGAGAACGAGAATACGAATTAATTACGCGAAAACTTCTTGCTAAAAAATTATTACTCTTCTTAATTCTATCGATAACAATCAAAAAAGTTATCCCAATATTTAAACGCGTAATAATCATTCACGAGATGGATATTACATATTGAAGAAGGCAAATATGAATTTATTATATTTTACACAAAAACTACTTTTAAACTACTACTTTCCTTAATTCCATCAAATATCAATAATCGAATAATCGAAAAAGTCATCCCAATACTTGAACGCATAATAATCATACGAACCAATTAATTACATTTTACACAAAACTACTTAAAACTACTTACTAAAAAAATTATTACTCTCCTTAACCGTCAATCCATAACAGTCAAAAAAAGTTATCCGGATACTCGAACACTCGTAACAATCATTCGCGCAACGAGATGGATATTTCACTCGAGAACGCGGACACGCGCGCAATATCGCTCCACCGAATCTTCCAAGTGGGATTACCGGCCGTAAGTAATGCTAATTAAAGTGGCGTGTACACCTTCGCCAAGCTTTAACGTCGTTCTCACGATCACTCGCCGATCCAAAGAACACGTTGTTCACGTTGAACTTGTCAGTTGCTTCGGTTCATCGTCAGCTTCCATCTTGGGGTCATTGAATAATTCATAATTTACGATCGCCTCGTTAAACGCGGAAAAATCGCATTGCCGGGCGACAAAACGTCCGCCACCCCCTTCCCCTCCCTCCCCACCACCGGACAAAAGTTTCGAAGTCGTCAAACAGGTTTTCGCCCGCTGGGACAGCCGCTATTTCGTTTTAGCGCCGATACCGATCCGATCGAAGCCTCAAACAACGGAATCACGACCACTTTTTCCCTCCCCTCCTCAGCTTCCTGCTCGACCCGATCGCTTTTTCCGGGATACGATTTTTCCCCGCTTCGCTCGAGAAGCTTATCGGGGAATCAGGGTTATTTCGCGTTATCGAGTTCGTGGAATCGTTTGATGTTTCCGTGAGAATAAATCTTTTTTTGGGGGGTAAAGGGAGAGAGAGAGAGAGAGATTCGAGCAAATTCGATCAAACGTTTTTTTTACGTTGAAAGAATTCGAGATAGATGTGTACGATCTAATTGGATCGTTGCGCGATAACAATAAATCGTAGCTCGATACTTCTCGATGCGAAACAGAGCATCCCTGAAGGAGTTAATGTATTTAGGAGTTTAGAAATTCGTGGCCATTGAGCGAGTTCTGAGAACGGAAATTTATGAACCGAAATAGAACGCGTGGTTGGATAAGAATAACTTTATATCTTTGCTTGCTGAGCCAGGAAATTAAACTTTACGTTAATTTCCAAGTGGAATGGAAATTTCGTGACCAACAATGGGTTTTGGAATATTACTGGCAAATGTTTGCACACCCGGTGAATCAGACACCAACGAGTCAACGATCCACGATCATTAATCGATCTTTTGTATTCGTTATCTTTTGTGGTATCTCTTGTCTCTTCAAAATGGATAACGGACATAGAAAGTCGTGTTTGAATCGAACGAATCGAAATTACATCGTATTACAAAACAATTTGCAGAGTAACGTAAAGCGCGAATCATTTCCAATCAATTTTATTCCTCGTTTTCAATTAAAATCTCCGTAAACCAAAAGATAAACTATAATCCCCAACATAAATTCTTTCTCCTCGCAACGCGCAACCATTCTCCAAACAATTTCAATCCTCTCTTTCAAACTCTTCTTCAACTAACTCAATACAAATTTTTTTACGTATCTCCAACTCTCGTCTCTCTTCCCCAACTTACTTCAAACTTCTTCCTTCGAGCGTTTTCAAATCAAATCCTTTCCAAGAAAATTATCCTTCTTACGAATTCTTCGAAGCCAAATATCATCGAAAAATATTCAAACAATTAAACGATAAAAAGGAACTTTCCTCCTTAATAAAAATTACCGATCGAGATACAAAACTCGCGTGATATCGTTATTCGCATCCGAGATTTCGATTCACAGTCCGTTTCGATCGCGTGGTCGAAACATTTAGAAACGGGCGGCAAATGAGGTGCGTGGAGACGCGGTCGAACAATAACGTTTATCACGGAAAGGTCGGACGGGTGTATAAAACTTGCAAACGGTTCCCAGTCACGATTTTATCGGTGGAGCGGCCGATCGATCGACGCTGGTGCGGGGATCCGGCCGAGATACGGCACGCGCGAACGAATCCCAAGTTTTCCTACGGCGCTGCTAGTTTTCGCGGCGAGGCATCGGCGAAACAGCCATGCGCGAAGCAACGATTCCACGCCGAGACAAACCCCGCACAGAGCGAACTGGAACACGAAACAGCATTTGCTTATTTCGAAATCTCGCTAGAAAGCGTGTTTTATTCCTTTAATTTCGCGTGAATCGATTATACGGGTTTTAATTGCGAAACTTTCTCTGAAATAGGAGAATAAGTTTTGCACGAACAGTGGGTCGTTTAAAGGTCTCAATCGCGGATACGTGTTCGTGTAAATTGTATTCTTTTGAAAATGGTAAACATTTTAAAATTCATCGATTCTGAAATTATTATTATTATTATTATTATTATTATGCATCTGTTTTCCACTGTTAAATATAATTAAATATTTCGATTTGATCTCTGTGTCTTTTGTTGTGTGAAACTTTTGAAATCATCACTCTATGTTTTGTTCATTCTTTTCATAAAGTTTCATATTCAGCAAACATATTTATTAATGAAAAGATTTCCTTTTTTTTAATTTTTAAAGTATCGAAATCAATTTATAAATATTTTTCTCTATTCTCATGCAAATGAGACAATTTCAACGCTACGTACCCTTTCATTTTTTTCCCCTACGCAATATAAAACTGTCACTTTATGCACGGCTCTCGCTCAACAATGCAGAATCAAACGAGTTCGTTCCCGATTCATTGGGAGAAACAAAAAGTGCGTACACACGTCTCCTATTCATCGATCGTCGGATACTATTGTCCGCGTGGAAAGAAGACGAAAAAATAAAAAAAGACAAAAAGAAATAAAAAAAAAGTAGCATCATCAATAGTTGATTTCTCGAGGAGCAGATTCTTCTTCTTCTTCTTCGTGGTCATTCTTCATCCGATCAAAGCAACCATTCACGAAGTCGTCTCGCGCGACACCGTATACAGTAACCGTTTTCATTGGGTGATCCCGTCGATCGATCACACGGAATAAAGTTCTGGCGCCCGTGAATGCCACTTGTCCGCGCGCCGGGACAAAGGGATAAAAGCCGAGGACACTTAGTCGTTAAACCGAAATGAGATTAGGACCAATTGCCCCGACAGGATATTCAAAGTGCTCGACGAAACGACCTCCTCCTCCTCTTCGTCCAATCCCCTATTAAATTCGAATGCATTCCAATTCATAACGATCATTTTCCCGATCAACTCGCCCATCCAGGATTAATCCTTTCGATTTCGAATATATATATATATATATATACAGAGAGAGAAGATTGTGAATTTAAAGATTAAAAATATACACGAGTTGGATTTTAGGGAGATACGATTCTAAAAGAGGTGAAAAAATTTCGATGAAAACGACTCCTCGGTTTTATAGACGTCTTTTATCTCGATAATATATATTTCGAGAATATTTATACTCGAGAAACGAAAGAGAAATCGAAGGAAAAGCTTCTCCACGTTTCTCGAAAGGATCGATACGCTAGTTTCCTCGGAACGATCCTCGAACAAATTCGTCGATCGAAGACGAGAACAAGCGTTGCGCGCTTGGCAACACGCGCGACAGACAGGATCGTGCAATGAATCATGCGAAGACCGACGTCACAGGGCGCGTTTCCATCCACCCCTCTCTCCATCTTTCTCTCCACGTGGCCGTCGTCCAGCTTCCATCCGTGTATTTACGCCGCAAATCATGCCCAGCCTTGTAAATCGGCCCGCAACCGCGGATAAATGATAGACATTGCGCGGCCGGTGTTGCATCACAGACTCTTCTTCCCTATTTGCATAATCTGATCACGTCGTGTTAAACAAGCGGTCGGCGATAAATTGGTAATGGTAATCGAGGATTCAAGGTTCAATGGGATTTTTCAATGGGAATCGGATTCTCGAGATACTCGTCTTCGAAATGGTCGACTTTTCTTTTGGCACGAATAATTACTCTTATTGGATTGGATTATTTTTTTTTTATGTAAGAATAATAATAATAAAATTTTAAAGAGGAAAGTATATATAGTTTCGTTTCGTGGAATGGATTGTTGAAATACAATTTTCCTCGTAATTCGATGATACAACGGTACGATGAAACGGTTAAAAAAAAATGACAAGTCGTGCTTACGTACATTCGATCGACGATAGAGTAAACATAGGAGGTTCTATTTATTCTGCTCTGTCGTTATATCCAAGTTTCTATCCCATCGCTTTCACCCGGTGATTCGAAGTGGATGGTAGTTGAAGTACTGAGATACGCGTACAATGCTCGTAACATTTTCTTCCATTATATCTATTCGTTTGAAATTATATCGATATAAGCTTGAACTTTGTTTCGCTCGTTCTATATAGATCTTCGTTTCTTCGGTTTCACAACACTTATGATCGACGATGAAATTCGTTTTTGCAACAACAAAAAAAAAATATATATATATATATAACGGTATAAACGGTGTTGTTATCTTTTTGATATTTTATTGTACTTTGATCGAAGCGATTAAAAAATTATTGGAAAACGAATGATCTAAGAATTTTGTAAAAGATTATAAAATATTTAAAATAAAGAGCCTCGAAGAATTATTATTATTATTATTATTATTATTTTCCAGAATCATGGGAGCATTGATCGGAATTCCAAGTTGTTTCTGCGCCCTTATCAATGAAAAATTCTCGTCAATGAAAGAAAAATTTCAACGAGCAATCCTTATCGAACTTTACTTTTCAATAACCAACCCAGAAATCGATCGATAACGCGCAAAGCTTTCGCGTTATCGCGACCGCGATAACCGTGATCTTTCTTTACCTTTAAAACAGGTATGTGGGATGGTAATGGTAAACACAGAAACGACCCTTTTTCCCCCTTTCTATTTAAAGCGTCTCGTATTTCACTCGCCTCCGATCAATCTAAATTCCAATATCTACATTCGATCTTTTTTATCCAACACTTGTTTGGAATTATTTGAAGATCAATTTGTTATTGTTATTCGTTCTATTACTTGTCGCGTACAGTTTAACTCTTAGATAAGAACATTGTTATCTTCCAATAAATTCGAATAATCAATACTTCCGTCTATTTCGATCGGGAAATAATTGCATTGGCAAATAATTGATCGATGGAAAGAATCGAAAATAATTAATTGAATTCGCAACTAGCTGTATCGATATTAAAGTTATATTCGTTTAATATCTGACGATCGTGAAAATCACGAATGTATCTAATTGAAATTAGGTTCTAAAATGTCTAACCGCGGTTTCATTTCTTCTCAAAATAAACATCAGCTAAGAAGAAGAAGAATCTGGGTGAGGAAATCCGGCAGGAATAATATTTTTGGAGCAATTTCACCGTCAACCCTTCCATCCCATATCATGGGAAAGTGTTTCTTGTCACACCGAGTGTCATCCTCGCTGAATTAATGAAGCCTCGCTCGCTTGTTGCGCCACGTGGTCCCCATATTATTATTACACTCCATACCAATCTGAGAGGGTGACGATCTCCAACGAATTTATAACGTTCTTGCTCGATACCAATACAAGTTTCTGAAATCTGAAATCCCTTTTCTTTAATCTCTTCTTTATTTCCACTATAACTACACATAACTGTTCGAAGAGTAAAGAATTGACAAACTGGTGATTATAACAAACACGCGTTGCATTTAATTCATCCCTTTCATTTGGATCCACGCATTTTTAAAAATTGGATCACCTTCGAAATCGTTAGGAATTAGATTGCTTCATAAAATTTTACATCATCACTATTCGAAACGAAATGGAAGCGTGGTGGAAGAAACATCGTCCAATCGTCCAACGAGATGGAGAAGAGCGGAAGAAGAAGAGGTGTCACCGGTTTTGAGAAGGTGGCGATAACGCGATGAGATCCGGCATGAGGCAACCGCAATAATATCATTCATAGGTTTCCACTGGACCCCTCTCAAGTAGTACACGTGGATTCGTGCAACACACGGGTATACACGGTAGAATATACGTGGGTAGACGCGGTGCTTGGGGCCTGTTTGCCCACTCGTGGCAATTCTTTCTTCGTGTCTTTACCTCGCTTCGCTGAACTTTCGCCCTGAAAGAAGGTGGAAGAAGCTGCCAATCGTTGCTCAGTCAACCGACCATTTTTTTCCCGTTTTTCCTCCTGTCCATTCCTTCCTTTCTTCCTTTCCTTTTTCTTTCTTCCTCTTCTCTTCTCCTTTCCTCTCCTCTCTGTTTGTATAGCCTTTTCGAAAGCGCTCGCGAACGACTCAGTTGGGTAATTTCGTTGGGATTCCACGACAATGCGGAATGTTAATGTTGGCTTTCACGGTCTTTGGCGGAATCTTTGTCGCGTGCAAGAATAGACATATGCTCGGCACGTTGAATAAATAACGGTTTGAAAAATAATTTTGCTCGGATATTGTGCAACGGTTTGAAGAATGACGTGGTCGCGGAAGTGATTGCGCGCAACATTTGATGGAAATGTCTTTTGGTAATTGGATAATCTCGCGACGAGAGATTGAACGTTAATGATTATTTACGACTGAACAATACGAGATATAATGTAAGGTGATGAGGGAATTTTCGATTGCGTATACAATAAATGCGTTCCAGTATTTTCCACCGGAAAAAATCTATCCTCGACAACAAATTGGCGATAAATTCGATTTCCATGCGCCATTATTTCCGGCCGAGCACCGTAGTTATCTTCCACCGTAGACGTAGTCAAAACGTAGATTTACATAACAACGGTCTAAACTCGGCCAATTTACGTTTCCTTTCCATTCCTGTGCACACTCTTTTCTCCCTTGACTTGTCACGCTATGCACACGAGTGCTGCATCCTGCTCGCGAAAAATCGATACACACCGGACGAGTCCCGATAGAATTGGAAATACCAACAGTAATCGAATCGAAAACTCGTCTAAAAAATTTCTAACTTTCGAAACGGGATGCATTTGTTGAATTATTTATTATATTGATTTTAACACTTAAAAAAAATATGGAACAAATCTTCGTGCAATCGTGCTATATAAAGTTCACAGAAATGTCAGAAAGCATCGACGAAAAGTACAACTTTCTTCTGAACGATTCGACCGAATTTCGGTTACGACAAGGGTGACACGGTATCGGATAAATAAATCTTGATCAAGTATGCACAAGCATCGTGGCCACCACCACCGTATCTCCAAAAGACTAAACAAACTAATCTATAAATACCGTGGCCGTTATAGTTTGGAAGCCGTGTGGTACACGCGTTGGAAAGATGAACGGTTCGCTTTGTTGGGCAAAAGCAACAACAAGGCGAAATGAATCGCGGAAGGAAGTCGTTGCCAGCGTGACAAACACCGTTTCCGCCGATCCACGGCGTATGTACGAAAACTCGAATGGCGCGCTCGAATAAAAATTCAGTGCGACGACCGGCTCGCCGGAAACGTCGGCCTTCCCGCCATTATCTATTTCGTTTTTCACTCTCCTCTATTGTGAATGTAGGTGTACGCCGGGTAGGTGAGAACCGCCTACGAATCACGGGCCGAGAATAGGCCAATTTTAAAATAACGGAAACGCTATAGATTAAACGCGCGAAACCATTCGTTTCACGGTGACAATACCGTGGCTTTCTACGTGCAATCGAATCGCTTTGTTCGATCTTTGTTACACGGTTAATGGGTCCGTCTTCTATTCATATCGTATCGCGAATTTTATTTGTCAATTGAGATCGTGACTGTGTCGGGAGCGAGATCAACAATTTTTTTAATTGTAAATTTAAGGTGGTTCCAAGTATCTTTGAGTATCTAACTCAAGTAAAAATAAATTGATTCGTACGTGCTTTATTGATTATTACGAGTAATTTGTCGCGAAACCATTCGTTTCACTGTGGCTTTCTACGTGGGATAGAACGTTTCAATGGGTCCATCTTCTGTTCGTTCTATCGTTTCACGAATTTTATTTGTCAATTGATCGTGCCTTTATCGAAAGATGAATCTTTTTTGGTCGTGTTTCCAAGTATCTTTGAGTATACAGATTGATTCGTAACTTCTCTATTGACTATAGATAATTTATCGCGTTTCATTTGTAGTTTTCTGCGTGGAATAGAACGTTTTAATGGGTCCATCTTTTATTTCAAACGAGCTGAATCTTTTTTTGGTTGTGTCTCAAAGTATCTTTGAGTATCTAATTCAAATAAAACTCGAGTAAAAATAGATTGATTCGTGTATGGTAAGTTCTCTATTGATTATCATAGATAATTGATCGAAATGTATCATTTCGTTTGAAGATGTTTTTAAGATTAAAAGGTTTAATGATAACGACGAATGGAATATTTCGCGCGTTTACATTAGGAAGTAATGTTAAGCGAATGATGATTTCCAGAAGTGTGTTTGCAATATGAACGTTTACGGAGGAATAATAGTACACGTATTTTCCGTGTTCATACGTAAATATTTTGCCGTACGTAATAATATATATTCGCGTTGTTCGCACAAAGTGAAGAGACTACTCGGCTAAATTTATTGACATTTATGAAGATTTATTAATACACAATGACGTTGACGTAACAACGTTAATTTTTAAAGGATATTCTATAATACGATATTTTGCGAAATATTCAAATTTATTATAACAGGGCAGAAAATTTACATTTTTATTAAACAATAATGGAATCAATCAATTCATTTCATTAAAAATATTCACGGTTATAAAATAAATAAATCGTATATCAAATTCCAAATATCCATATCATATCGAAACAATTTGGAATAATTTTGTCACATTTTTTTTTTTTTTTTAATGGGAAAGCCAATAATAGTAACGAAAACAGTCAAAAAACGAGAGTCGATTATCCGAGTGATTGTTTCACCGTTGCAAGGGTTCAGGTAAGAAACCGTACAACGTCGAGGTGAGGAAAATATCTAGTGTCGAAAGGGGTACGTTCCTTCGGGGAAAGAAAGGGGCTTCTTTGTACGAAAAACGGTTAACTTTTATCTCGGTGATAAAAAAAAAAGAAGCGGAGGAAAGCCTAGCAGACTTTTTTCTTTATTTTCACAACTACTTTTGACACGTGTACCCACCAGCAATAAATTACATCGTAATAAAGTAAGGTTTTTTCCAGTTACAATTAAACCTATTTCAATTAGAATTTTCGCGCAAATTATTTTATCTTAAAGCTTAATAAATCGTGATTTAACCATATTGAAATCGAGCGAAAGAAAAAACGATAGATTGAAAAAAATTATCACACGAATGTAAAATGAATGTAGAGGAAAGAATAATACGTGTATTACGATATATCTCAACGAATGTCTCAATCGATAAAGGGAAGTTGCCCGTTTAACCCTTTTTTGTCTGCGTGAAAGGCACGAACCAAGAACTTTTACTCTCGTCTGTCGAGAACCACGCTTTGCCTTGAGAACGCTGTTGAACGATTAATAGCTCGAAGCTATTACGTATACACTTTCGGAATTCTTTCCGTTCGTATGAAGAAAAAAATATCTATCTCGAGAAACTACGGGGACTGAAAGAAAGATCATCGATGAATTTATACGAATAAATACGAAAAAACAAATGGAACAACGTTGATACGAACGACGAAAGATCCGTGAAACGTATCGTGGGATACGTGACGATGACTCATCGCGTTCGAGGAATGAAAAATTACACGTTCTCCAAAACCTTAAACCTTTCTCCAAATTGAATTCCACAATTTCGCCATCTCTCTTAAATATACGTATACATATACAATTCTAAATACACAAACAAATCAATCAGCCGAGATAACACGAGCATCGCGACAAACAAACGGCCACAATTGGCCAATTGACACCGTGGAACAATCGTGGAATTCACGTTCAACGTGAACCAAAGATCCAGTTAATCGACATACATATATACATACACACACGTGACTCTTATCCACGTCACTCGTTATTCGTATACTGATAAATCACAACTTTGTCCTTGTGCCAATTTCTCTCTCTCTCTCTCTCTCTCTCTCTCTCTCTCTCTCTCTCTCTCGATCATATCCACTATAATACTCTCGATGGATGGCAAAACATTCATCCCCATCCCATGATCTTTCTCTTTTCTTCTTCTTCTTCTTTTTTTTTTTTTTCGCGTTTGGAATTGTAACGCGAGGGGCGTGGGCGGGGTTTTTACGCGTCAACTCTCGCGGTGTAGGAACTTTGACCTCGCCACGGTTGTCCCCAATTTCGAAACTTAACCTCTCAACGAGGCCCCGCGAGAGGCCTACCTAAAGTTAATCGCTTAATTAATTCCGCCGTCCGGTCGTTCGCATCGCTTTCACCCAATTAACCGTCGGCGTGTCTGTATCGCGAATTTAAGATAAAATGCTGCAAGTCGAATTAGCCGAGACGAGGGCGTGCAGCATAGGCTCCCCCCCGCCCCCCGCCCCTCCTCTTTCAGACTGTTGTCTCAATCGAATGCTCGCTCGATTTTCCATTTCTTTTCCGATCACCCGATTTACCCTCCATTCTTTCTTTCGTTTGATTTTTTTTTTTTTTTTTAAGCTTCTTCTCTTCACTATTAACGTTCACTGGTGCGCAGTTTTCGTTTATGTAATAAGTAATAGGAGTTCAATTGGAATTCGTTTAATCGATAACGAAATGAAATTTCGTTTCCATATAATAGGAGATTTATCCTAGGTAAAAAAATTATCCAGGTAAAAAAATGGAAGGATAACCGCACCATTATTTCTATCAGATTTTCTTTTTCAGATTTATTTTATCAACTAACAACGAGTTTCTCTCTATGGCAATTTTAAACCCTGAAAAAAAGTAACGTTTCAAATTTAACGATATTAAGATCGTTTCTGCTTTTATTTTATCTATAAAATAAAACGCGATTCGCGGCAATTTGCCGTCGTTCCAAAGTAATCCACGTTTCATCCGAGAATGCGTCGCGTAAGCAGGAAACGAAATCCAGAACACCGTGGCTGATCCGTGTCAGACTCGAGAAGGACTTGGACAGATGAAGAGAGAAAGAGAGAGAGAGAGAGAGAGAGAGAGAGAGAGAGAGATTGGGACGAAAGGTAAGATGGAGAGAGAGGAAGGGTTTGGGCCGGTTGTCTCAAGGTTTATTCAAGCTTACTCAAGCAAAGTCTCGGTTTCGTTCTTTCGTATCGCTTACGGAGCCTGCGAAGCCTTCGCTGTCTCCTCGTATCTTCAACAGAAATAACAGGTTTCCCGGCCGCGCGTTGATTGCGCTGACAATTTGCATTAAGCTTTTATATTTTTCTTTCGCGTAACTAAATATCGCGAGAGAATCCTCGAGTCGTGGAAATCACGGGATATGTTTATATTGTAATATCGAGGAAAATTTGAGGAAAAATGATTAATGTTCGTAAGAATATTTGCGGATAAATAATTGTCTTTTTCCACAGGTTTAACCTAGTTCATAAGTTGAATTGGAATCCTTGATAATGATGGAATGGAATGATAAAAATCGATGTGATTCAAAATTCTCAGATTTGAGATCTAATTCATTTTATTTTCGCAGAATCGAAATCTTTAATGATCAGATAGAATTAAAAGCTAAGATCTCAAATCAAGAGATCTGAAATCTAGTTAAAGTTGATTTATCTCAACTTTCGATTCTGAAATCTCAGATCTCGAATTTGAGGTTTTTTTTTTCGAGATCGATATAAATTTATATTACAATTAAAGACACAAGGATTTTAAAATTTTTTGAGACCTGGGTGTTTTATTTTAGAATGAATTCATAGAATTAAAAAAGCTAAAAAATCTCGAATCTGAAATTCGATCTGCGATTTTTCTTTGCATTAAAAGCAAAGAATCTGGTTGATTTGTCTCAAAGATTAACTTTCGATACAGATATAAATTTATATTAGACCAAGGAAGACCGATCGTTCAGAGAAAGTTCCGCTTTGGATGTTTCGTCTTCTCGCAAGATGGCTCTCCGGTTATGAAGTACATGGATATATTCGTCGTGTTCCGGCACCTCTCCACTTTACCTGCACGTGCAACCGTAAATCGTAAAGCACGACGAAATTCAGTCTCCTGCCTGCGCACCAACCGTCATGAATTATAAAGTGATAACATCAAAAACATCGCGGGTCACGTTACGTTACATAGAAGTTTCAGCCTTAAACTCGTGCTCGTAACCAACTTAACGAAATAATGTTCAAACGGACTACAAAAGAGCAAGAGCATGAAAAGACACGTGTTGTAGACACGTACACCTAGAAAAATTGGTTGGGGAAACAATCTTGGAACGTTTTAATTTGACGAGATTAGATGTAAAGTATTTTTATATTCAACTGAAAGAAGAGAGAGAAAAAAAAAGGAAAAAACATTAAGTAACGTAACTCGGATGCTTTAGGGATCGTCTTTATTCGCTGTATAATTATACAAATGGTCTTGACTTGCCCCAGTAAATTACATACAGGAAGTATGTCAAATTTCTGGTTTCCACAAGATGGCAATATGCATGCAGGATGTTGCAAAAAATTGGGTCGCATGATAAGGTGAAAAATATCGAAATATTTCGTCATGGCACTTTTCATCGTATACACTTGAAATTCAGTAAGATTTTTGATGCAAATGCGATAATAATTCGAAACGAATTTTATTTATTGAAATCAAATCGCGAGAAAGAAGAAGAAATGTCGAACATGTGGTGTTATCATGATCGAAAGATTTATCGCGCCATTTTATCGAGGGAATATTTTTATTTATATTCGCGTTGGAACAAATTCCATTCCACCATTATTAATACTTATATATATATATTTTTTTTACGATGCGAGTAAAGTGATGCAAACATTTGATTTTAAATTCGAAACAAAACAAAAAAAGAAATAAACGTAAATTTCAATTTTTTTAAAATGTTGTCCTACTTTTCAACATTTTATTCTCGGTCACGTGAGAAAAATCTATAATTTCGAAATAAAACAACAATGTTTATGTGTCTAGAAATATGTATCTACTTCGATACTTTACGACACAGATTAGATTAAACGTAATAACATTATACTTTCATTAGACAAATATTAAAACCATATATGAGCAGAGATATTTATGATATTTTTCTACGTCCATTGATTCAACGATATTTGATACCTTGATATTTTAACAAATTTCCCGACTGCTGCAGAAAATTTTTCGAATATCAAGTACAAAAGTATAAATTCATTCTGCGAAGCAAAATTTCTCGTGGCCGATACTGTAAACGCAATGGAACATGCGTATATAAATTTATGCAGAAAAAATCGATCAATGCGTAAAATTTTTGATTACGGTTGTGTTACGAAAATCTATTTTCAAATGTATTATTTTGTCTAATCCAAAAATTTTAAATGTTTGGAAAATGGAATATCTTTTGAAGAGGGAAATTCATCATGATTTTGATATCACGTTTTCAACGCAATTTGAAAATATTTTTTACAATAAATGACGAAACATTAAAATCTGAACACTTTATGTAATTGAAATATTGTTCTATTTTGTAAAGTTATAAAAATTAAAAAGAAATTTGAAGGATCCTTTAAAAGTGATACGTTGCTAAAAGAAACTTTTCGCGTATAATTTCGACACTAGTATCTTATTGTAATTACAACTTGCTTACTTTCAAAAAATTTAAAAGTATAATTTGCATATTTTTTTTTTTTTACCATTAATATTTTTAATCGACCCATTGGAATACTTTGAATACTGTACTATTCGAATACTGTGTATAATTTCGTTTCACGTAGAATCTGATTCTTTTTACGATCATTTTAAGACTTTTTTTTAGTATCATTGTGAAGTTGCAATGAAAGATTTAGGGCATCTGAACCAGTCGAACGAGGTGAACACGCAAATTCAACCTTTTTGTCCCATTTACCTTTCACCTATAATGTACTTTAAAAGTTGTTCGACATTGAGTAAACAATAAAATATATCGATTAAAAATATCGTAATATCATATGAATAAGTTACGTATCGATAACTATCGTTCAATTCATGATACGTAAAATTTTAAAGTTCCATTATTTTTATTGTTAAAATTTCTTTGACACGTAGATATTGCATCAATTTTTATGCAAAACTTTATGTATATATATATAAATATATACATACACAAAACATGAAACATAATATGATGTTTCATAAACGGAATCCTTGAAAAACTATCAAGATAGTTAAGTTTTTAGATTAAATTACATAAAATTTTATATTCGATAAAAGCGATTAAGATAACGAATATTCAAATTATTTTATTATCTTCTTTTATCATATATAAGTATAATAAATTTTATATTTTTTTCTAAAAATATAAAATTCTAAAATTATCTATTAATGTCTAGAGAATTAACGACAAGATCGTCCCTGTTAAATCAGCTTTTGTTACATTCTGAGTTTAAACTGTGCTCTGTACTTGTTCTTTATCTTGCCAACATTATATATACTTTATCCATTCTCCCTCATTTCACTATGAAAAACCTTCGTAAATTGAATTACTACTACATTTGCTACTCATTATTTTATCTTCGAATCTGTCATACAAATATCGAATTTTCATTCAGTCTCTCTACAAGCGAAAGCTTTAACTTCTCCCTTGACGTTCGAGCTTCGATCATATCACGTTCATTTTTAAATGAAAAATTCCTCGATTAAATTTCTATTCTCCAATTTATTACCAAATCCACGATAGAAAATATTCCACCGCGGACAAAAAACAAAAAACTTACTCGCAATCCCGGATCGCGAAATAATTTGCGGCCGATTCAGAAATTTCATTTAACCGAGTGGGCTGGCTCATGCGTGTCTGCACAATCTCCCGAATACCTGAATCCAGACAGCGTTTATTCGCGCATACGCAAAAGGTGCATCGAACCCGAATGCTTACCTATATTAAGCGGCCCTTGACATCGTCAAGCTATAACCGAGTGCAAACATCCGTCCGCATTTAGATACGCGGCCGATGTTTTCCACGACAAACCGCGCCACGTTCACCGCCCCAATCCGACTATCCGTGAAGATTTCCGATCTTTAGGCTCTTCCTCCTCCCGCGTTAAATATAACCGTGGCGGGGTGGCACTGTTCGACGTAGCTATAAACTCGAAATAGTGCAATGCACTCTATGATATGGGATACGTTAACATCGATGTACCGACGAATAAATTGGATTAATTCAATCCTCTTTCTGTGCTCGATCGTATATCTATAAACGAACAAATTATTATTGTATTTATCATTGTACTTCGCAAGAAGATGTTTCATTACAATTGATTATTTCAAATGGATAAAAATAGGAATGTTTATTGGGTGTTTGGGTTTAGTAGTTGAGAGTAGTCTCGTGGCGCTAGTGTCGTAGCGTCGAGGCGTCCAAGAAAATATTAATTCTTTCTCGAGCCAAGTTTTAAAAAAGCGTTAATTAAACTGTCGAGTTATTTATCGAAACTAGTTTTACACGTTTCTTTAATTGAACAATCGCGTTTCAGCTCGCTTTCACATTTTTTTAACGTTAATTTTTGAGTTAACCAGGGATACACAAATACTGTGTCACTGTCGTACAATTGTAAAAATCATTCCTTACACGTTTTTTAAACCGAATAAAACGAACAGCTCCAATTACTACATTAAAAAGATTAAGATCCAGCTATCAGGGTATACCGGCAATTAACAAAACTAACGCGCGATATTATCGGAATTGTCGGAAGGTTAACCTCTTGTCTACCCGCTAACTCTCGATTTCTTGGACCACAATACATAAGAAGACTCGTGTCGTTTACATTTGATCCCACGAGTCAGTTGTTTACGTTTGAAAGAAGTAGTCAGGCTTATTATACCTTTTGGCCCAAATTTCATACCACGAGTCTCACTCGTTGTTACAAGACAAGAGAGGTTAAGAGAGGGAAAGGCACGGGTGAGGCAATTAGGTCGCGGAAACAACCGCTTTCCATTTCTCTCCGCTCCGAAATCCGTCGAAAGCGATACGAGCGGAGTGGCCGCGTGGGAGTACATTCTGCTAAGTACAGCTTACTTTGCGGAACGAATACGATCCGGCCAAGGTTCCCTCCTCACCTTGCCCCTTTGTTCGCAATAAATCCACCAACGTGTTACACAAACGATAATCTGAGCATCGCTCCTCCCCTCAACGCGATCTACCCCCGCGGCGAGGCCGACCTCTCTTCGATTCGTTTAGTGGCCTTCGTTGCTTAACGCGCCGTTAATTAATTGCCGCGATCATCGAACGAGGAGAATTATTATTAACGGTGTATTTTACTCTTTTTTACACGAGTTTCCAAAAGTTTCTCGTTTCATCTCGATGCCAAGAGTATTGGAAGATAAAAAAAAAGTTAAAAGAAAATAAAGGAAGGAACTAGTCACGACTTGTCGTATGCATATTTATATTCAAAGAAGAAAGAGGAAAAGTTGCAGGACAAAAACGAAAGGCAAAGAGATAATTTTTCCTGGGTGGAATGGAAATTGATCGGGCAAGTCGAAAGAAATTCGCATAAAATAATAATTTGCGCACCGTCGTTTCGAACCATCTCCCTTCCAACTTCCCTCGAAAACGGTACCTCCCGTGTTTCCAGGTCAGCCGTTGAGGAGAGCAGCGGCCGCTTTATTTAAAATCCCCTCACGAGCCGCGGCGAGCCACGATTCGCTAACGATTCGCGTAATTTGCAATTCCTTCCTCGTCGTTCTTGCCCCGACGTCGGCAATGTTTTCTTGTTACGACGTTGGTGGCCGGCCGCCACTCCACACGGATCTCGAACCGAGCCGAGAATCGAGCCTCCTCTCCGTTCTCGCCTCGTATTCCCTCTCGTTATCACCCTCCTCTTCCCTCTCTTTCCCTCGCCAGACCACAACGAAGAGAGAGAAAGAGAGAGAGAGAGGCGAAGGGGAAGAAATTTACGATCGGTGGAGGAGGGTTGTTGGGGGATGATGGCGCGAATTTTCTCGAATTCGAGGGAAAGCGGGTCTAAGCTGGACCCACATGGGACCACGCGTTACTTTCAACTCGGCTATCCTCGCGGCTGTTATCGTTCCAAGGGCTGGTTTAATTGGACTGACCGGCATTGTGGCTCTCGGTGTTCGAGCCTTTTGTCGGATGGGGAGATTATCAAACGGTCCGTGAAAGATCGCTTTGTAACCTCGTTTTGTGTGAACTCTTGTTTCCAAGCGTGTGTGCGTGTAAATTTATTGGAGAGGGAAGGTTTGAGAGATAAAGTACTTGTTTTAAGAATCGTGATAATTTTTATTTTCGGCCTACGATTCCCTTGGAGAATAGAAGATATATATATATATGGTAATTTCTGTTTCCTATCCTTTCCCAAAATTTATCTCTGTTTCTTAATTTTTGTCGGCTTTGATTCGAATGCTAATACGAATCGTGAACGCATGTTCGAATCCAAGACGTGAAATGGAAAGGTTAATAGGATGAAGTTTTTCGCTTGGAATTTTGCCAAGAATTCGCTTTGTCCTTTTCCTTTTTCTCGTAGTATTTACACCGTCTTTGTTGACTGAACATTTATCAATTTATCTTTATCGCCGTATCGCGGTGATAAAAAGCGTGAGACGAATTAATTTTCTAAAAATTAATCTCATTGAAAACGGCATATTTGCTTGGAAATTGTTCAAATATTTTATATATATATATATACATATTAATTTTAAATGGTTAAAATTTTCCATGAAATTTGTACCGTTTCAAGAGAAGAGGTTAACGAAATTACTCGTTACCGAGAAACCGCAACGGTCAAAGAGTACTTGAAACGACTAGCTGTATATTAAAACGTTACCTTGAATCGTTACTCGTTACCTTGAATCATTGCCAAGAAACAGACGAATGAATATTTGAGGATACGTACCTGGAACAGAAAAAGAAAGAATATATACAATCATATATACGTGTTTCGTATATATATATATGCCAATATATAGGTCGCAATTTCCAAATAGATTGCAAAGCGTTTTCAAAGAATTTCCACAATGATTAGACATCTAATAATATATATATATATAATAATCTAATAATATTTCTCGATAATAAAATTTCAAGCCGACATTCCAAACGAGACATAGACAAAAATAAACCATTAACGAATAATTTTCACTTCTCATCATGCGAGAAAATTATTTAATTCTCGATAATATATAAATTTCTATAAGTAAGAAAAGACTGTCTATAATAATTTCTCGTCAAAAAAAAATTGATTCTTCGATCGATACACGATTTCTCGCGCAAATATATAAAAAAGACAGAGAAAAATACACCATTTTAAATTTCCATAAGTTAAGTAAGAAAAGATTGTCCACAATGATTTCTCGTGACGCGATAAAAGAGGTTCACTATCCTCGATCGATTCGTCCACAATTTCTCGCGCATCCGATCGAGATAGCGATCGTCTGGCCGAATAGCGCTTGGACCAGGTCCAGTGTCGGCGAACTCTTGTCGCGTCTTCGAAACCTCGCGTTTTCGCAACTGGCCTGGCCCCTTTTTTCACCCCTTTTTCTTCCCGAAAATTGGCCGTGGCGTTTCAGCGACTGGCCCTGTGCCAGCCGTGTTACTCGCCTCCCAATCCCCGCGGATTACCGCCTCGTTCAACGCGCAATGATAACCACTCCACTCGGTTTCCTTTTTAATACCCTTCGAGGAACGACCTCGCCTTAGCAAAGGTAGAAAGTCTGGTCTCCTCGCAGGAGGACGCGCAACCGCCCACATCGAGTCGTACCCCGCTTATTAAAAGCGTAATAAAGAGAAATTATCTGGAATGGAGAGAAGAGAGAGAGAGAGTGAGTGAGCACGGGTCGTAAATATCGCTCTGGGTACGAATGGAGGAGAGGGAGGGTTGAGAGAGAGTGTATTCAGTCGAATTTGGTTGATTAAATGGTTGTTGATGGAATATGGGGGAAATTTTTGAAGGAGATTTATATTATATTTTGGAAAATTGGACGGAATGGAGTGATGGGACGGGCGCTTTGTAATCTTGATTTAAACTTGTTGTAACAATTGTGGAACGAGGTTCTTTTCTGTGCAAAAGTGAGTTTAAATTTCAATCGGAATATTTGGATATAATTTATTCTATAAGTGAGGCTAATAATAGGAATTTATTCGAATTCATAAGCAATTATCCTGCTATCTTAGGAATCTTGAAGAATAAGAGAAAAAATTTAAATATCCTCCTTCCTGTTTACAATCAATGAGATAACGAATTCAGAAGAAAACTTGATTGAAGAAAACCTTAAAAGATTAAAAATGTCTCGATATATATATATATAGGATGAAAAAAAATTATTTCCAACTGAGTAACCGTAGAATCGTCGTTGCTGGTTTATATAACAGTTTCTATGGGCAATGCGCCCGATAACAGTTTCTTCCAGTTAAAGCCATAAAAGAGTTCGCGATACGACAGGACTGGAACATCGCGAAAGATCGTTACGATGTGCCCCGTTTCCCCTTCGAAGTTGGAGCGAACCGAGGATTGATACCTTTAAGGATCTTGAATTGGCTCCGATATTGCCGCGGCTCCCTTCTATTTTCGCCGGCCCCCAGAACATTCCTCAAACTTCTTACAACTGCATCCACTTCTTCCACGATTGGCTAACGGTGAAAGTTTATATCATTCTTGGTAGCATAGGCTACCACAAACACAACCTATTAAATTCGCCATGTGATTGATTCTCTGATCGTAATTTATCGTTTTCAATTTCTCGTCGAATAATCTTATATTAGAAGCGAGCTATGTCGTAAGGATTACCTTATTCAGACGTGACACAAATTGAAGATTAATTCGTGCATTGAGTGTTAATGGACACGATTAATCGTGATTGTCCCAATGGAAAATTAAGCGACGAAAATCGAGAAATTTATCCTCGGGTAATTTTTTCATATCGTGTGTTTAATAAGTAAACGATATACTTCCTACGAATTATTAGTATTACAATTTTTTAAATTTGAATAAACGCAATTGGAAATCGTAAAGAAGGTATTCTTCAAACAACCAAGAAAATTATACGAACAATTAACAAACTTCTTCTTTCATAGAAAATAACGAACGAGCGTTTTTTCAAGCAACGAAACCTTCGTTGAAACCATTTTCCTCCATAACTGAAAATTAAACCCTCGCAGCGAATGGCTGCTTCCGTAAATTGCAAAAAAGCGATGCTAAATTTCCAACCCGCCATTTCCATCGCGACAAAAAAGAGAAGAAAAAGAAAAGAACGAAACGAAACGACGAATCGCGTTCGAAGAATTTCCTTCGAGGGATATATAAAAAAAATTAGAAAGTTCTTGGAAAGGTGAAAAAAAGAAGAAAAAGGAGGAGAAGGGGTAGGATGCAATGGCGACACCGCGGTGCATGGCTTTATCTTGGCCAAGCGCCAAAAGTGTATTTTCGGTGTCAAGGGATGGTCCTGCAGAGAGAATGAAACGTACGAAATAATTTTTCTTACTGCGTCGACAGACTTGCCGGTGCAATTTGCATAAAAAGAGGCGCGTTACTTATTCCTTCCCTAGGGCGAAATATTTCGAAACCCGGCCCCCTTCAAAATCGGCAACTCGATCTTGGTTGCTGATTTGTATGCGAAGCAAATCGCAAGTGATCGATTTTTTACCGCTTTATAAATTTTTCATAACGTTCGACGATGTATCCCAAGATTATCGAAGAATTTAGGTTATGTTCAACGTAGAAATTAACGTAGAGAATAATTTTTAAAAGCCTTTCAATTTTTTTTATCTTCATAAAATAATAACAATTGGTTATATTTGTATTCTATCGATATTTCTATACAAAATAACGAATAAATTCTTTTCAATATCGCGAACACGAAGCATATTTTCGATACTATCTCGAAAAATTCGAACAATAAGACGAGCAAAGAAAAAGAAATATACAAATATAATCTCGATAAAATATATTATTCTTCTTCCTATTGAATAACACTCGTGCAATAATTTCAAGTATTAAAAGCTGCCCCGATTAAATCACTCGACACCCCATACACCGAACTACTTTCTTCTATTTTCACAGAGCCAAGCTGGCCCCTCCCGTCCATCAACTTCTAAAACGGTCCCGTGTATCCAAGAGCTGGTAAGATTCGGTTTAAATTGTCGAAAGTGTCGGTTAAAGGGGAGAACAACGGTCTCGCGTTTCCAATTCTCCTATAAACGCCTCTATTTCGATCCGAGGAGAATCTATTCGTGGCGAACGGATCTCGAATCTATAAATTGCTCGTTGCACGGATCCCGACACGCACGACTTTCACACGCGACTTTCGCGCGAGATTACAGTGATTTGAACGCGTGCAGATTCGTGTCATCTCGTCGGATAAGGGGTTGTCGTAAATGGTCGCGCGAAATACAGACACGCGGCTTCTGTAACTATCTAACAACGAAAAATCAATAAAATGTCGTTTTCTATACTTCGTTGATCCCGTACACATCTCGTACGAGCGAAATTTTGTTATTTAATTAGATTTATTGTAAATAAATCCCTCTTATATAATAAGATTAAAATTAATTCGCAAAGATTTCTTGCCTCGTTCGATTATTTGAAGAGGGAATAGATCGTTCGATCGTAAATTCTCGTTTAAAAAGGAGTTGAGCATCCGAAAGGATCTCGCCAACAGGATGTAACGCGACTCGATACCTAAATTAGAATCGGATCTCTAAAGTGCATCCGAGCAATTTGGTTGAATGGATGGGCGAAATGGGACGTACGCGAGGCTTACTCGCTCGCTCCGGCGTGAATCGAGGCCTCCTCCTCGTCGTCGTCGTTGTCGTCGTCGTCGTCGACTCGGAGAGAGGACTGGTTCGCCCACTTCTTTGAACCCTGAAACAGAGTGGCCGCCGCTGGAATTCACACAGCTCGAGGCCTTGGTTATTCGAACAAATCGGTTCTTGAAATCGATAAGCTACCGGTAGCCGCTCTCTCGTTCGAAAAATCTTTACGGCTTATAAATTGCTCAGGGATAAGAACGTAAGAACGATCGCGAGAAGAAAAGATCGTTACAGATCGGTTATCGTCGTAAATCGTGATTCTACGTACTCAGTGCATCGCTGTTCGTTCCGAAATTCCACGTTCCATCGCCTCGTCCTGTGTTTTTCATTATCGCTTTTATTATTAATCGTTCGCTTCGTTAGTCGTCGATGGATCGATATTTGCGACGAGATAACGTACGCGTAGATGCGATCGGATGGATCGGTTGAATCGGATCGGTGGAAACACGATACGAGCGATGGGTTTAAGTCGATGGCTCGCTCGGTTGTTGGACCGGTTCCAATCATCGCGCTTAAACCCATCGCTTTTTTCGATACCTACACGTCGTAACATGGTCAGTCGATATCAATTACGAGCTGCTTTAGAAATCGATTTAGATCGAGGTAAGTTGTAATTGAAGTTAATAGATGTACGTATTTATATCATTTATCATCGATCGAGATAGACTGCTCGACGATAGTTGATGATTGTATTTCAGAGATTAATCTCGAACTACCTTTGGACGTGAGATAGAATTTTAGATAGGATTTGTGATTTATACTGTGCACACTTTGAAAATTTGTTTATCCATCAAAATTATGTATTAACGGATTGTTGGATCGTAAATAAAAGTAACGTTGAAAATAGAATCAACTTGAGATCAACGAAAAAATAAATTTCAAAAAATAATAAAACGACTCGTATCGTTCGTCGATCCGTGAGTCAAAAAAAAAAAAAGGCTAGTTTTAATTATTTTGTAACTTTGGTTGAGAATAACGTAATTGACGTATCTAGAATTTATATCGAAATAAAATATAATTGGTCGCTTAAAGGCAATTAATTTTTCTACAATCCTTCCATACCTTCGTTAGACGAAAAGAACGATGAAGAAAAAGATAAAGGACTCCTTATCATATTTTATAATAATTTTACGTACGTTAAACTCATACTTGGCAAGAAATTGATGCTTTCGTATTAATTAAATATAAGATATAAATTCTAATTAAAAACTACATTAAATTAAGATACTTAAGAAATTACGCAGAGTTGGGGATCGTTCAAAAAACGATAAATCCACTCATTACAGATATTTTCTCCTTATTGGTTTTACGCGAAATTCTCGTTTAGAGAATTCTTACGTACATGCATTTAACCCAAATCGTTAATTACAGTATTTAACAGAGGTAAGTTATAGACTCTTACTAGTCACGTTTATGTGAATGAAAATGATACCGTGAATGGGCCTTCTTGTCTCGCATTAACGATTCGGCGGAAGAAGAAACGCTTCTACCATCATCATTTAATGGTCGATGATATAAGAACCGTGATATCTCCTCTTGCAGCAAAATTAATTCTAAATCCTGATAAAATTTCTATATCTTAAAAAAAAAAAAAAAAAAAAATTGTAAATGTAATATATAATTAGCGTTCTGTAATTATTTGATCACAAAATTGTATAAATTTTTATCGTTCTGTTGAAATTTTTTGAAATTTCTTTTCGAAAAAACATCGAATCTATAATTTCAACTGATAATGAGTTTGCCAATCAATAAAACAGTGTAATTGGCTGTAAACAATATTCTATAAAAAGAAACAATATATACAAATGATTAGATAATTCTTTTGTGAATCAGAAACGATGGATTCAATAATACTGTTTAATTTAATTTTTCTCCACGAAATTAAAGTTTAAATTAATTATTTAAAAAAAGAAGAGAAAAACGATTCTATTTTCAATTCCGCGATTGAATTTTTAAACAATATTACCTACGACGGCTATGATTACCGGAGAAAAAAGAAAACGAGAAAATCTGTTTATCTAGAATGTTTCCACGAACACTTACTTCTACCAACCAAGATTACAACCATATTTCCATGATAATTAACGTAAGAGAAAAATATCCGTTGCGAAACCTCATAAATGTTCCATCGACGTAGTTAAGGGCATCATAACGTATTTCGCTACTTCCTTCGTCTTTCTATACAGACTTCCTCTATATGCGTTTTACAGTCGTAAACAGAGAAGACACGATGGTAACAACCGTGCCTTTCTGCGTTTTGCTTCGCAGTTTATAGCCGATGACAAACCTGTTCGCTGTAACAATTTTTTTTTTTTTTTTCTTACTAAGCGAAAGATGTTGCCGAGTACCAACTTTGCGGCGTACGTCGCAAGCCTATCCTTGATGCGAGGGAGCGCATTCAATGTAAAATCGAAAGTTGCGAATATTTCTTTCGCCATCTTTTTCCTTCTATTTTGCTTATTATTTTTTAATCCATTAACGAATGGATTTGAAAATGTATTTCGATGTATTTAGATAAAAGATAGGAATAATGGATATTTAGATTTGCAAAAATTCGAAATAATTTTCGAATATTTATTTCTTTTCTTCTTCTTTTTCCTCTTTTTTTCGAGGTTACCGCTTTTTACCGCGGTGTCTGTTTCGTGGAGAATGAAAATAGACGTTTTGTATTTTGTTGGAAAAAGGGCAGATTGAAAGTGTAGCGACTTGCAACGCCAGGAAAACGAAAGTTCATTAACTGAGCTAACTCGCGCTGCCGGGATTGGGAAATTGTGTAAACAAATGGGCCGCTGTTGTATACACACGTTGCTGTATGGTGTATGGATTGCATTTACACAGGAAGTAAAAATCTCGTTGAAAACGATGTTGTTCCACAATTTCCCCGGTGGAAGAAAAATTGCTTTTCATCATTTTATATCCTACAAAATGTTTTATATCCGACAGAACGATCGGTGTTAAATGGAAAAATAAAAATTAATCAAAGTAAAATGACGAGTTGAAACTTTGTTATTAAATTTTCGAGTTAACATCAAATTGATGTTGACGAATTATTTGTTTTCAGGTTGTTCAACAAAATTTAATTTTAAAAATCCTTTATTCTACAAACTTTCTTTTCAAGAATAAATATTAATAATTCTTACATCGAGAACGCAGCATAGCGAGAGGTAATTTTGTTTCTTCCCGCATCGAGAATTTTCCCTAGCTTCTTCCCGATGAGAACTCGTGCCAACTTTTTCCACCCGCCAATCTTCTCCATCTCCCTTCACAGAGAGAGAGAGAGAGAGAGAGAGAGAGAGATTACAACTCGTCCTAATGCGCAAAACTGACTTCCCTTTAATAAAAATAAAGATTGCCTCTCCGATTGTCAATTACCTTGATAAAAAGAAAAAAAAAAGAAAAGAAAAATTCCAATTTTTTCTTTCGTATCCTACACGAGATTAATAATACTACTCGTCAAATAATCCATCCATCAGAAGAAATCAAAGACTCGTCTGATCCACCCAAATCTAAATACCTTCGCACGGTTCGCAAATGCAAATTATAGCGTTTTAAATCGAAACGCTCCAGAGAGCGAATTCGATGAAGAGTATTTATTACGCACAGAAGGAGAGAAGAAGCTGCATATGGAGCGTACTCGTTCGAACCGCGAGATCGCGAGGAAAATTTATTGCGAGCCTAGCTAGGCTGCATTCGGCCCCTTGTGCCGTGGATTCCGCCGATGCGTCATAATTTAAGAGGAATTTTCAAAGTGGTATTCGAGCGTGGAAAACCAAGTAGAGAGAGAAAGAGAGAGGGGGGGAAAGATCGAATCGCGATACCTCGAACGACAAACCGATAAATTGTAAGCATAATCGGTGCTCGCTTTGTCGGCGAGGTTCGATCAGGGATCGAGTAATTTTGGGTTAAACAAACATGGGTAGAGTCATTTATTCTGAATAATATTCGTTTTGAAAATGGCTCGAGTGTGTTGTTTAATTTTTATGATCATTTTTACGATAGATGAGAAAGAATTAGAATAGGTGAATTTTGAAAGATTATTTCTTACTGTTTTACTTCTTACAGAAAAATTATTTTGATCAAATAATGTTCCTTCCTATATTTTACTTTTAATATTTTTATTTAAAGAGTGTATATTTGTAAAATCGATGAGAAAAATAAAGAGTTTTCTCGTCGATCTTGCACAGTGATATTTATACGCGAAAAATTTAATTTTTGATTTCTATGCAAATTAAGATAATAAAAATGTTGATTATTCATACGGGTTAAATTTTTTTTCATTGTTTATATCGTATATTATAGGATACTTTTCATTTTTCTTATTATCCTTCTTCTTTGTATTTGTTCTTGCGTGAAATCGTAACGCGTAATATATGCCGAGCACGTAATCAGTTATGCGCTTTTTTCTTCTCTCTTTCTACCATTCCTTTTCTTCTACAAACTTCATTTAGATGGAATTCCAATAGTTTATCGTAGTTTCCAATTATAATAGATTCTATAGCATTATCTTCCATCTGCATGCAAACTTCCATCAAAGTCGATTTACGCTATTTCGTTTACCAACTTGTATCCATTTTTCTTCTTCCACTATTTAGAAATTTCTTTCCCGTTTAAAAATATCCGATTTCTAATTCATTATTTCTAATTTATGATCAAACTTTTTCGCAAGCAATATTCAAAATTTCAACTCCTCGCTCGATTCTCATTTTCTACAATTTCAAATTTTCCGAATTTTCGATTTCTTCGTAAGCATATTCAAAATTGCAATTTCTTCTTCCAACTTTCTTCGTAAGCATAGTCGAAATTTCAACTCCTCGCTCGATTCTCATTTTCTACAATTTCAAATTTTCCGAATTTTCGATTTCTTCGTAAGCATATTCAAAATTTCAATTTCTTCTTCCAATTTTCTTCGTAAGCATAGTCGAAATTTCAACTCCTCGTTCGATTCTACATTTTCCACAATTTCAAATTTTCCGAATTTTCGATTTCTTCGTAAACATATTCGAAACTTCAAATTTTCTGAATTTCCGATTTCTTCGTAAGCATATTCGAAATTTCAACTTCTCGTTCGTGAAATTTTCCGAATTTTCGTTTTCTCTCAACTTTCTTCGCAAGCATAATCAAAATTTCAACTTTTCGCTCGACTCTACGTTTTCCACAATTTCAAATTTTCCAAATTTTCGATTTCTTCGTAAACATATTCGAAATTTCAAATTTTCTGAATTTCCGATTTCTTCGTAAGCATATTCGAAATTTCAACTTCTCGTTCGTGAAATTTTCCGAATTTTCGTTTTCTCTCAACTTTCTTCGCAAGCATAATCAAAATTTCAACTTTTCGCCCGACTCTACGTTTTCCACAATTCCAAATTTTCCAAATTTTCGATTCTCCCAATTTTCTTCTTTAAAACTTCAACTCGAAATATTTCGCCTTCCTCTCTCGTTCCTTCTATTTACATGCCGCCTTAAAGTTTCAGTTAACGCAGCTTCCCTTCCACTTTTTCTCACTCCCCGTTTCTCCCTTTCCCTCGCACCTTTTTTCTCCCTCTCTCCCCCCCTCTCCCTCTCACTTTCTTCCTCTCGCTTTGCACGAAGCTTAGCCGGCTTTCCTCTCCTCCGGCTCGGTCAGCTTCTCGTTGCGGCGACCACCTTGCTTTCTACCGGGAGCAGCCGGTGGCAGGGAACGGCAAAAGGCACAAAGATGTACTCCGAATAAGGGAATCGCGACGCGAGACAAGTGCGCGGATCCACCGGGGAGCCTCGGGGATGACCGATGAACCCGGGTTCACCGACCTCCTCCACCTCCTCCTCCAAGGAAAATCTCTAGCAACTATTGCTAATTACTCGTGGCAAGTATCGGTATCGTGTTCTTTGCCGTAATGTTTTAGTAATGGTTCGGTGCGATTAGTCCAATGGTTAACGAGTCCCGGATTCATATGGGATTCGTTTCGTTGCTAATTCTTTCTCGTGAGAGAAAAAAAAAAGGAGCAAGTTTCGATCGAAGCTTTATTATCTTTCCTATATTTGATTTTAAAACTGTTATTATTTAGCGTTCGTTCGATTGGACTCTGATTATTCCAGGAATGAAGATTTGCGACGACTGGATTTGATGACACGATGGTTGCTGATGAAGAATCGATTTAACAATTCGTCCGGTTTAATGCAAAGTGTTTTGATCGTTGGTATTTGAAGATTTTTATAGAGACTCCCTGATTAAATTATTATAGAAGAAAAAAACAATTTAATAAACGACTCAAAACATGGTATCGATCATTTCTACACTACATTTAAACGAACTGCGAAATAATTTCGCGATCCCTTTGTTTCTCCTCAAAGAGAAACAAAACGAAATGGTGGAAAAATCAAAAAACTCGTGCCACCTGCCCAATCGTCGTCACGATCCTCTCAAACGAAACCAGGCTTTTGCGAAACAACCAGTTCGAACAAACTGAAAAAAAAGAAAGAAAGAAAAAAATGACATCGATGTAATTAACGAGGAGGGGTTAAACCAACCCCTTCAACCCTTGGTTCGAAAGGAAGGAGCAACGATTTTGCATAGGAGGCAGCTGACCGTTTCGGTGGTCCGCAATCACGGGGGGTTGGGCCGCGTCTGCCGTTTCGCTACCCGCCCCATGCCGGAGAGGATCGGATTAAAAAGAGCGCAGAAAGATAAAACCGGATGGCAGATGCGATGTTTATGGCCGTGCAGCCCGGCCACTTGGTTCACTTGGCTCGCATTGTTGTCGTTCCGCAAAACGGATCCACGGCCCTTTTCATCCGATCGATCGTCCACGAAACTCTCTCTCTCTCTCTCTCTCTCTCTCTTTCTCTCCTCCTCCATCCGTATTGATCGTCGTTGCGACCTTGTGCGTTTTAGATCCGATTTATTAATATCGATAATAAAGGAAGAATATATCGATCCCTGCGTGACGATTTAAAAAATTCTTGGAGAGATTATGATAGGGGATTATCGTTTTCGTAGAATCGTATTATACAAGAGAACTCGAATATATGGAAAATATGATCGAAAATATAATCGATCGAAATACTCGAATTCTTAAGAGATTCGTCCATTTTCGTTCCTCGCTATCCGGAATTCGAAGAAGCATCGCGAGCAGAGAAGAAACTCATTCGGAAGCCATCAACCCAGCTTCATTTTCAACACGCGCTTCTTTCGAAACGAAGAGAATGGGCATTGGAACGGCCAAGGGAGAGCGCAACGACTGGTTGCCACTTTTCCACGAATGATATTCAATGAGCTGCACGAGCCATAACCGTACACGAGTTAACGATGGTTTCGAAATGGTGGTGGTTAATCGATGCCTAGGCGAGCATCACAGCCGAATTCGGCGACTCTTTTTCGTGATAAAATAAAATAAAATTGTTGTACGGGAAGGCTGCACGTTGGTCGGCGCGCAACGGGTTCTAGAATGTCGCCTGTATCGTTCGTAACGGCCGCGTACGTGGAATGGACAACGATCCGTACATGGCTGGCATTTACGACGAGCCGTCAGCTTTTTTAGATTTTGCGCCTCGATGCTTTATCGGCGAATTGCGAAATCTTTTTCACAACGCCGAGACTATGCCTCGTTCGTAGTTATTCGCGTACGTTGGGTGGAGCAAAATTCGTATCAGTGCAAACAAAAGTCGTGGAGATGGCTCGATAACGCGATAGAAGAAATTGGTTAAAGGCTCGGGTTGGTGAATTTTTATACTCGAATACAACGAATTTTTATCTTTCCTTCTCTCCTGGACAAAGCTGATCGTATTCGGCTTGTTGTTGTCCATTGACGAGAAGGGGGGAGAAAGGGAATTAATTCCGAAGGAAGACTTCTCGGGGTCATCGAGTGGTAAATTTCTCTTGCACGCTCGATTCGAGCGCCAACTCTTCCACCAATCGACTCCTAATTGGTTAATTTGTTTCCAATCCAACAGCAGCGATACCCGCTGCTTAAGCTAATCGCTAATTACCCGAGGCGATTAACACTAATGGAGAAAATCGCAAGAGGAAATTTACGAGGAAACGAAGAAGAAGAGGCGAACGCGCGAATGCTCTTAAGATCGCGTGATTATACGCGGCGTCGAGGCGTTGCGCTTGCGCCATTCTCCGCGCGTACGAAACGTGCGAGTTACGCTTGTAACGCGGATTAAGTTTAATAGTAGCTCGGTGTAACAGGTTTTCCGATTTATTCGCATAACGATCTGAGGCTCGATTTATTCGGATCCCTTTGCTGCGTTTCAATTATCTTTTGCAAATTTTATATCATTAATTTCGCGATTTTCTACGTTGAGAGAATTTTAACTTGATTAAATTTTCTTCTAAATATCCTTGGATCTTTGTGTCACCGACTCTACAAAATTTTCCTCTTGAGTATTTGATTCGATTCGAGTTTTTTAAGAATTTGTTTATTTATCGAAAAAGAAAGTGCAACAGGTGGACAATAACTATTTAGTAAAATAAATATTACTGTTAAAGCAAGAAGAAAAAAGTTTTAAATTATTCAATTCATCCGCATTGAACGATCCATGAATAAATTTCGAATATAAAGCATTCGCACAAATGGTTATTAAATCACGAAACCTCTGACTAGAAGATCTCGTCGAATCTTTAATTTCTATTCCCGTAACTTCATCCTCGATGTTGAAAAATCACGTGAGATCGCTCCAAAAAAAAAAAAAAAAAAAAAAGCAAAGAACGCAGTGAAGGGAATCGTAAATCTCGAAAACTCGAAGTTTCGATTCGACTATTGGGTTCGCGTCGAAAATAGCCGATCGTCTCCCGGATGTCAATCACGAAACGCGCGTTTCAAGGGCTATAAAACGTATCTCGGCGAAATCTTGGGACGGCAGTTAAGGTTCAAACGTAAACCACGGGCTGCGGTTAAAGGGGAAAGAGAAAGTGCAGAAGAAACGCGAAAGAACATGGGGGATCTCGCGCGCGATCCGTGCTGAGACAACAAACGCTCTTCTCGAACTTAAAATAAACCCGATAGGCCCATCTAACGGCGTCCCGTAAATTACGTATCCAACGCCTGTATACACAGCCTGTCCTTGTTTCGAGTGCGCCCCCTTTAGCCTCGGATAAACAACAGATCGAATAATAAAACGTAATAATTATAGTCCTATCGTGGCGCGTGCCGGATACAACTTCTCGTTAATTTCACTTTTTCCGTTCACTCCATGCCTTGCCTTCAGTTTTTATTATCTCCTTATCTTCATTTCTTTTACGAACGATAAAGAATCCGAAATTTTTATTTCGAATATTTAGGAAAATATTTAAGAATCCTTTGCTCGATCGAGTTGAAAAACTTTTTGAAAAAGTAAAAATAAGAAAGCGAATAATGAAATTTTTATGGAATTTTTGAAAATTAATAAGCAAGAAATTAATTTAAGGAAGATTCGATATGGAAATTTGTTTCTTTTTCTTTTTTTTTTTTTCAATAGTCTCGATGAAAAAATTTGCTAGAGGTCCAAAATGGTTTCGTTTCACAATTTCGAAAGATGGAATCTACGATGGAAGAACGATTTTCAATTGATAATCGCAATGAACGCGTGACGCGTTCCTTGCATCGTTCGATCGCGTTAAATTTGTTGCAAAGAGTTAAGTTATCGCGCCATCCTCTATCCATAAATATGAGGAAATCAGGCTTAATAAGCAGATTTAAAGCTACTTCTTGCTCGAATGACTCATACTCTTACTATCACATGTCGCTACGCTCGTTGCTTTTATAATATTCCCGTATTATAAACACATTCCACAGATAAAGGTAACGTTACCGATACTTAATCCAAGGATTCAAATTGCACTTCAAATCGCCCGAGCATCCTGTCATAAATTCAGCCTGGTAAGCGAGTTAAATCTCGCGCAAGATGATGATATCAAAGATTCGTATCGCTTAATCGTAAATTCCGAGTACATAGTGTAACCTGCATGGAAATGCATCCAAGTTGATTTAAGTTTCCTATTAACCGCGGTTCGAAAAATTATTGAATTTATCGCGTGTATATCCAGACGTTGGAAAGTTGGAAAAGTTGTTTAATTGAAATGTTTAACGAAAAGAGGGGCGAAAAGATTGATCCCAGAAAAATTACTTAAACTTGAAAAAATTTTTCCAAAATTAAATAAAAATTGTAAAATTAAGAAACGCAATTTATCTTGGAACTTTTTTTCACAATTAATATTATTAGGCTTGTCGAGAATTAATCCAATTAATCTAATCGATAAAATTGAAGATTCTACACGATCGATTTGATTTTCTGTAGAAAATTCTATTAAAAAAAAGAAAAAAATAAAAATCTAAAATGATAAAAATTCAAAGTGAAATTTACTTTGCGGAATTGTAGATGGCACGAAATCGAATTAATCCTCGTTACGAAATTCGCAATTGATTGATATTATTATTAGACTTGTCGAGAATTGGAAATTAATCCAATTAATCTAATCGATAAAATTGAAGATTCTACGCGATCGATTTGATTTTCTGTAGAAAATTTTATTAAAAGAAAAAATAATAATAAAAATCTTTTACTAAAATGATAAAAATTCAAAATGAAATTTAATTTGCGGAATTGTAGATGGCACGAAATCGAATTAATCCTCGTTACGAAATCGCACTTTGTTACGAAATTCGCAATTGATTGAACGCTGAATAAACCGGCAATTATCACCGACCTTGTAATTAAGAATTTCTGAGAAGCGGTTGGTGCGCGTGTTCGTCGGTGTGGTCGCTCGTTTGGGAAACGAGTACTCGCGATGCAATTAAACTTGCAGGTTTTGTTACGGTTCTTAGGCTCGAGCCGAGCGAGCGAGGGCTACTGAACCTGCACGCATCCTTGTGTACAACCGTCGATACTCGGAGAGTTGACATGACGTGACGTGTATCCGGTTTATAAGGTATCAGCTCGTAACTCCGCGAGACCAGTTCCTCGGATATTTCGTGAAAAAACGTTCGACTGGTTCTCGGCTCTTCTTTGTCGAAGACGTCATGAACGCTTTCAGCGTTCGTCCTCCGCCACGAGCATCGATACGAGCCAATTCGAAGTTTAAAGTTGAGAAAATTTTAATGTTTAAACGCGAGAGGAAAATTTTTTTACTTGAAAGAAGAATTGTAAAAATTTCATTGACCCAATTAAATCGTGCAATATGAAATACGATCAAATACTCGGTAAAATATAAAATCATTCTCAAGAATGATAAAACTTTAACTTTTCTTAAAATTAAATTTCGAGTTGAAGTGCAACAATATACAATAACACGTCTAAATCGTGTAATCGAATTAAAGGAAATTTATTTTTCGACGCGAATTCTTTATTAAATACGACGTTTATGGAATTGGCGAGAAAATTTTAAATTTCGACCTTGAGTTGAATTGAAAGGATAGAATGACACATTTAAAAATCGTTCGAATATTATAAAGGAAATTTATTTTTCGCAATGAAGTAATTTTACGCTTCAAAAATACTAAATGCAATCTTCGTTCGTTTTCTTTTTGTAACGAAAGAAAATTGTAGCAACGACCCGGTCAGCAAGTCCCAAGCATCGAACAGTCCCGACAATAAGTGAATCAATATCGACGAGTCCCGGGTCGATGGATATTCGCTCCCACGATCTCTTCGCTCTCGAGTTCCACGACCCAGCGGTATCGGATCGCTAGAACCAGTACTTGTTAGCGTCAAGTTTCATGACTCGCGAATCGTTCTTATCGCATCGTGTGACCCGAGTCGTCGGGACTTATTGATGTCGGCTGCTACGACCCGGGACACCTTCATATCCTCCACCGACACCGAAATTAACACGTGCTCCCTCAGATAAAAGTGACAAATAATTTTGAGGATGAATGTTTTTTTTTTTTTTTTTTCCTTTCTCTTTTTCGTTTCTTACATCAACACGGTTGGTTTCTAGTGTATTTCTAGTAATTTCTATAAGTATAATCTAATCGTTTTAAATATCAAGGATATCATTAGGGGCAAGAAACAGCAAATTGAGCAAATTTCCTCGAAAGAAAGGAGATTATCTGATGCACGATTCGAGTTGTAGAAATTTGGCTCATTGTAAATTCGTTAAAAAATAATGCATTTATTGAATACGTTTCGGGAAAATTTCGTTTGATAATAATTAGCAAGACGATCGAACGAATTCATTTTCACGAAAAATATATTAATAGTAAATATTTTTAATCTTGCTTAAAATAAAAAAGAAAAAAAAAAAGACAACGTACCAGATTCTCGAGAAGCCTTAACGGGATTACCTCTTGCCTACTTGAGTTAGCGTTAACCACATATTTACTCGTGTAATACCGTGTCAAATGCAAAATGCTCGGATGTATCAAATATAACATATGACTCTCCGTGATTAGATGAAAACTTGATTTAAAAAAATCATTTTCCAAAAAAATTTGAATATTAAAAAGCTGTCATCGAGATGACAAAGAATTGCACCAAATAAACGCGCTCGATTTTTCTTTCTTTCTTTCTTTCTTTTAATCGATTCGTTATTAACAACGAAATTAAAATTTTAAAATCTCTAATTACCATGGCTTCAAAGACAACATCTTCCGCTATCAAAGAAACAAATATTAATAGCTAATAAGGAAAAAAAAAAAAAAAAAAGAAATCCAATCACTTAACCCAGTTAAACAAAGGGGAATAAAGCGAAGAAGGAAACTGAAAAAAGTGATTCGATCTCGTATACACATTCACCTGATAAGATTGGCAGCCGCACACGGTTGTCAATCGCATTCTCAGCCCACTAATCGGGCAAACTGATCCAATTTGGCTCGAGTGGTCTGAGTAGACGTCGGATCGTGCACTCGTTCATCCGGCTGGAGTAGGAGGCTCTCACTTCAGACTCCCTTCGAGACGAATTCCCGGAGTTGGAGTGGAATATGTAAGGAAAAGGGATGCGGATACGTGTTCTCCCAAGGATGCAAGAAGTGTGGGAGCCCGCGTACGTGCTTTGTAACCAAGATATCGGCCGCGTTTAGATCGCGCACACAGCGTGGCACAGTTTGCGCCCGATCGATATCATCGAGAGGAGATCTCGATCGATTCCTATCGCGAAAATTACCAATACTTCAAACCCGATTCACTTGGCCAGAGTTGTTTCCGTGACCGAATAGCGTGCAATCGGGGGAGGCGTGAAACGTGAAATTTTCAATCTTTCAACCAGGACAAAGATGAAATCTCTTTTCACGGGAGGAAAGATGAAGCTTTCTCTTCCTCTTCGCCGTTCCCTTTCTTTTGATCGTTCGTTTTTACGAGAGCTAAATTTTCCTCCGATATACCAACTTCGATATACCTATTTCGATATATTCGGACAAACAACAAAAATTTCCATTGCAACTTCGATCTCTCGTAAAATATTCTCGCTCGAGCAACACCTCCCACGCACGTTTTCTTCAAGAAGTTCGATCGGGGAGAAAAAAAACCCTCCCACTACGCTGCATTTCCTGTTTTTCCCTACGACAACGCACGATTCGTATCGATCCCGGTGACATCTACACTTAGTCCCCTTGGAAGAGAGAAAAGAAAGGAAGAATAGAGAGAGGGGGGGAGGGGAAGGGAGGAACCTGTACTTTACTCCTTCAACGTGCATTCAACGAAACGTTGGAATCAACGGTTATTGTATTATAGGGGCGAGGGCAGATGCAGTTCGATCCCGGAAAGGGAAGCGGTTGTAAAGCTTCCTACGCGCAGAAATATGATCCCGCGGTATCGATAAAAAGCAAGTTTCGGTTGCGTCTACGATCCTAATTAACGCGCGCCGAAATTGTTGTTGCTCGATCAACCGTCGCATCAACCGCCTATGTTGGCCATGTGCGCCCGACAAGCTTAATTACCAATGGAACCGTATCGTGCACGAGAGAGAGAGAGAGAGTGAAATATGGCATATTTCTTCTCGTTGCGTGTATTGCTGCCTTTCTTCGAGGATCCGTGCATCTCTTTTTTGTTTCTTTTCTTTTTGTTATCAAGATCGAATTAGCCTCTTGAAAACTTGGTATCGCGTGTTCTTCTCCCCCTTCTTCTCGGGAGGAACGACGACGGCCGGAGATAATCTGTGCAATACCGTGCAGTTTGTTTTCGGCTATCTCCTACGAGATATCGTTTCAGTTAGCAGACACGCTTGCTTGCTTACAATAGTATCTGGTCAGATTTGGGGATTCGCAGGTGGTTCGCATCGTTGGTTGGATTTTTAAAGTGTTTTAAAGTTTCCACGTTTCTAGAATTTAGAAAACTGTGGTTAACAGGATTGCTTTAGTTGAAGCGTGACGGTAATTGATTGTTTCGTGATAAGCGATTGTTAGTTTATATGGAGTAGTATTTCTTATTGGCAATTGATTAAAATTGAATAATATAGGAGAGAAAAGAAAATTTAACGATATATTGTAACGTTATTTTATTTAAACGAACGAATATCGTATCTTTCAATTCAACGTGCCCGTTTAAATGAAAAGTTGGAGACAGTTGATAGCGCAAATATAAATAATAAATCGTCGCGTCTTTCTTGACGCTAATGATCCGCTATCCTTACGCCACGCCACGCCTTCGCGATGGACCACGTAGCGTGCGTTCACGTGACCAGCCATTAGCCGCTGTATCTTCGAAATTAATCTGAAACACGTTCCGGTATAATTTTCCTGTTTACAGGCATTTATACAAAAGTTTACGCGATAAGCCGGTGCCCAGTTTCCACGTGTAGCGCGCAAACGCGCCATTAAGCGCCACCTTCTCGAGTGTCACTTCAAACGTGAAGTAATTTCATTCCAGCGTTATTACCATTAAATACCTCGGATATTATCTAAAGCGTATTTTCTTCAATCGTTGCATTTGCAGGAAGAGAAAGTGGTGTGGCTCGAAACGAAATTATGCGCGGTTATAAAAATTAATTAATTATCGCTCGGTTACGAAATATTAATCGATTCAAAGTTATAATTTTATTAATAAAAAATAATCTTCAAGTAATCTTGTACGCGTTATACGAGCAACGAAATTATTTCACGCGTAAAGGAAATAACTGGTACGAATACCGATACTAATACTTTTTTCTACGAATCGTTCGTGATAAAATCATGCGCAAATATGTGTCGATGTTTTCGTTTCACATCCAGCGACCCAGTTCGCTTTCTATTTATTCTGGGATAAATTTCTCTGGACAAGATCCAATCCGCGTTTCGGTGTGAACTCGAGACCGACTGGCCCACAGACCACAAACTATTTCCTATTACTCTATTCATAGTTCGACTAGATTTAACATTGGTCTAACTCTTGGTCTTTATAAACATCCGAGTATATCTCTCCATCGAAGAACTACTTGAAAATATTGATCCCATTCGCATTCGATCGATATAAATTGGTATGAATCGGTGTTTCCTGATCTTTTTCGACGTATCATAATTATTAAAACGAAGATTTGTATTTACCATTCATTCAAAAATATTATATTATTTCTCGATATTATTGATGATGTATCATTGACGATGTATTAATTTGGAAACACTGTTATAATTATTATTGGAAACTATAGATATTCATTTTCAAAGTAATTTCATCAATACTGAATAACGAAGAAAAAAAAAATAAAATTGTATAAAATAGATTTGAATAATAAAAAAAAAAAAATAAAAATAAAAATCCATGTTTCAATATCTATTTTATCCTATTAGAAATGCAGACAATCAAAATTAATTATGGAATTAAGGCAAACGAAAGAAGGGATAAACCCTTTGCGGTACCCTCACTTCCATTTAAGCAGATCATCCCTTCATCCTCTTAAACTCGTCTAATCTCCCACTATCAACCATTTAGATTCACGAGACCGCTGTGTGACTTGTTTACCAAGAAAATGTGAAATATCGATCGAAAATTTCAAATGGATAATTTTTTCGATCCATTGAAAGCGTTTAGAGATTTCCTATCCCTCGATTGTATCTCCAATCCTTCTGTTCCTCGTATGACCAATTCAAAATCGTCGCTTAATCGTTTTGAACATCGTTAAATCCTACTTTTTATTCCGTTCCAACAATACGCATCGAAGTCTTGTATTTTATTCAAAGTGCACATACACATAATGTTAGTGCACATACGATTAAAAACAGAAATCTTTCATTTTTTCAACCGACACTGAAAAATTATTCTTCAAAGTTTTGATCCAAAACTTTTTGCACATTCTCATAATTTTATTTTCTCGTCAATTTCTTCCAAACTTCTTCAACCAATAGTCGAAGAAAAAGAAAAAAACCGAATCTAATTTTTAATTCCGTTTAATTTGAAGAAAAAAAAGTTTCCAATCAATTCAAAAAAATCTTCAATTCTCGCGCAATTCAATTCGATTGGACGAGCGAGCACAGAGGGGAGAAGCAAGGATCGATGTTCCGGTGAAACAAAAACACCGGCTATAATTTCCTATCCATTCACTCGCAATTTAAGTCCCTTTCATACGGAGCGCGCGTTCACTGTCAAACCACAACAGACATTATTCCCGAGCGACAATACGATCGACGTTTCAAAGACAGCGCCCTTCAAAGAACTATTCCAACATCTGTTCAACTTTCGTTACCTGCACGATTTCGCATTATGCTCAAGTGCGATACATTTTTATACTCGGATAATGCTCTCCCTCCCTCTCCCTTTTTCTCCTCCTGCTGGCAAGAAGCAGGAAGACGAAACGTCCGTTGTGTCGAGCAATACCTCTTGCGCGAGAGTTTCGAGAGATCACGTAATGTGTCGCCAATATGTATTCGATGCTTGAAAAATAATTAAGGATGCGCCTCTACCACGTTTTATTACTTTTGAAATTTATTCTTTGTTTCTTTCTTCTCTCCTCGTATTCTTCTTGAGGAAAGAATATACGTAATATAATAATTCTTTTCAAATTTATACTCATTGTGAATGGATGGAATAAAGGTACAATGGGGTTTTATAATTGAAAATTTATAGCTGATTAAATGGGAATTAGGTGAATTTTTTTTATTATGCGAACAATGTGGTTATATATGAATCTGTGATTGTTTCTCATATAATAAAATGGAATTGTTCGTAAGCATGTAACTGTATTTTTATTGTAATAACCGTATATGAGAGAGAGAGAGAGATCGTTGTACTTTTCGCACTTGTTCTTTCGCGTTTGCGCCAACGATTAGTAGAGTCTGACCTTGCCAAGAATTGATTTAACACCTTTCCACCATTGTTTGAAATGGATTTTCTTTCTAGATATGACGAGATTAGCACCGATTATTCGAACTGGCTTTCTTCCATTTCTTTATAGAAATGACAAAGATTCTAAAATAATCCCCAATATGAGATAATTTTTATATATTTTTAAATTAACGTGATATTTGCTATTTTATTCTGTGATCTTGGAAAAAATTAAATTTTTTAATTTTAATTTTAATTTTAAAAAAATAAGAAAAAAATGTTATATAACATCTATTTTTTTATATATATATATATATTAAAAAAGTTAGGTAATTTCCTTAGGAAAAATTCGTGTTGATAATACGTAGTACGTAGAGGAATTTTATATTCTCCCGTGGAAAACAGAGAGTTCCTTAATTACGTTAGGAACTTGTTCTGGTTGAATACATTGTACGCTTTAGTTCGTTAGAATATTTTTTCACGGAATTACTTAGTTCGTTAAGAAATTTCTCCTGGGGGCATGAGAAACGTTTTCATTTACCAGCAACTGCTCCAAAAAGATCAAGTTTAATCCTCGGAAGGATCTTTTAAAATAACAAATTATATCACGAAGAATTATAATTTGAAATAAATAAATTACGAATATATCTTGAAAAAAATACGATCCTTTTCGACTGGAAAATGGAGAAAAAAAAAAGAGAAAAGGAATATCTTCAATAACAATTTTTCTTAAAAAGACCATTCCCAAAGGAATCGAGTCAAAAATCAACAGCGCATAATTTCAGCATAAGCTTGACGCTCGAACGTTTCGAGAGTAGAGGGTGCAATAAAATGCGCATTGTTTTCACTACATTTGATCTACAATGCCCGTTAGATTTTGGAGGGTGTATATACACGCACTGATCGAAAAGGGTGGGACCCTTGGGTCGAAATGAAAATCGCAATATCGGCGCACTTGTGTTATAACCATCAGTTTAGATATCAGCCAAAGCACTTGAAGGGGTTCCGACATGTGGTGCACCTCATGGCGTAAGGTTCATCGTGTCGAATACACTGGCAAATACTTACGGATGGAACGAATTTTATACGTATACGCTCGGCGGGCACACGATTTGATTTTCGTTTGGAATTTGATGGATAAACGATAATGATCATTTCCTGGCAAGCTTGTTGCAATAACGCTTGATTTGACGCGCACTCGCGTGGATGATGATTATTATGTTTCAAAGGCATGGAGGAAGCTGATGGGCAAAAGGTATGCGCCGCGTTCACGGCGTTGATTCGGAGAGAACAAGTCGTTGGAACTATCGATCTCCAATGAATGAATCTCGAATGGAAAAAGCGATGAAAAGGATTAGGGGTGTGTAATCGTATCTCGAGGAAACATTAAAGATTAATTTTCTTTCGAGCAATGACACATTTGACGAAATAAATATTCGTTCGGCTATTCGATCGCGATTCCATAGTGTAATACTTAATCGATACATCGATACTCTATATTTCTTTTGTGAAAATCTTCGAGCAACATGGACGAGAACTATAGAGTTTACGGATCGATACTACTATAGACACCCTGCACAAATGTTACTTTGCATATGAATAAAAGTTTAGATTCAAGTTCTACCGTAACTAGTTTCAACTTTATATATACATCTCCTTCCATGCCAGGTGGTATTCACTCCTCTGAAACTTCTAAACTCCATTATGTATCGAATTATTTCTCATCAGATTTATTCATCACGATGTTGTCCAGAGAAAGAGAGACGTAAGATTTAATTTAAAACGTTCCATTAAATAATATCGCTTCATCGATTTATAAATTTCCATATACATATAATAAATATAATTTTCAGACAAATTCGATTTCATCAATCTAATATATCGATATAAATATTTGTCGGGATATAAATAATCCAATAATGGGACAATGGGATCGCATCACGTTACGGTTTAAAAACAACCGGTCGACAATTCAATCGATAGAAATATCATAACTTTTACTAACCGCATCGCTATTTCCAACGCGGCAAAACTTCCCGCCGATCAACGACAACAACAATACCAGGTGTGCGCTAGCTAGGCCTGCGAAAATGAACACGTGACAGTTCCACGACGAGGGCTCGGCGACAATCGGCGATAATCGTAAGATACTAGCAGCCGGCGTGTGCTCCCTTTCTCTCTCTCTCTCTCTCGAAAAAGTAAAGAGTTACGGTCGGATGAATTCTGCATCGAGGGTCGCCGCCACTCCACGAAATATGGGGGGAGGGGAGGGAGTTGGGGACCGAAGGAAATTTCAGTCACGTAGGAATGGGCCTCGCGTCGCGTGGAACACTTGCAACGCTGCTTTCGCACTTCCAAATAACGACATTCGCCACGCGTGAGCCGGCGTCAGGTTGCGGAATACGGAATTTCCTTCTTCGCCCTACGTTCTTCGAATATTTCAGCTAGGTAAGGCAGAAATGTTTCGAGAGATTGTTGCGTATATATATTTTCGTGTTTTTCTTTTTTCCATCTTCTTTCTTACTTCTCTTGCTTCTGATCGTTAATATCTCCTTTTTCCTTTAAGTTTATTAATCGTTAACTTTGATATATATATCGATGTTATTTATAATTGGTAAGAATCTATATGCTGGCGAACATATGGTCTTGGTTTAAATTAAATTCTGTACAATTTGCGCTTTTCGATTTGCCGTGAGAGTTACATTGGATTAAAGTGACTAAGAGATTATGACATACATTACTTTTGGAGTAATTGATAACCGGTATGGATTAAACGTTTTGAAATACGTGCTTATGCACTCTCACAAGTCATTCATTCGTGACACAACAAGTAAAATTATATTTTCAACACATGTGGTTCCAATTTTATTCACACAAATGTACAATATCCTTTTAAATAAATAAAATATCCCATTCACGCTATCTTCACTCTCGCGTTCTCTCAAAAGAGAATAATAACGATTGAGTGACACGAAGATCGATCGATCATCCCCCAAGTAAACTCGCAGATCATTCGAATGCGTGTGCAAAAGAAGAAAGCGCCAGCGAGCAGGGAGCGTAAAGTCGCGTTGGAGGAGAGGAACAAAGGTTAACAAAGGTTTTCCAGAACCGCACGGTGTGCATTGGTCGTAATTAGAAAGACGCAATGGCATTATGTAATCGCGCAATCGGTGGAAAGAGACCGTTTTCTAAATCCTCCCGTGGAGGGGGATCTGTCTGGAGTCGCGATCGTATGCGGATCTCTTGGTGGAAAGTGGAACGAAGCGAGGAATGTGGGTCGGCACGTGCGATAATTAAGTCTGGATACGTATTATGCACCCTCTCTCTGTCGTGGAGGGGTGGAAATACCACGTGTTTGCACCGATCCCTATAACCGCTATTGTCAGGCTGAAAGACACTTCATTTACGGTGAATTAAAGCCTCGTTTCCCCGGTGAATCGAACAGAAGTGGTTCGATCGCTTTCATCATCGCGGGCACAACACAACTTGTGCCTGCTCCCTCGTGACACTTTGGCTTCGTTCAAATACCTATTTGAATTACCCGGATATCGTGTCAATGTTAGACTGCACACTCGTGTCGCGTTTCTCGATGAATATTATTGCAAATTTGGATACAACGTGGGGTAAACGTGATAGGATATTGCATTCTTACGATGACGATCATCTTTGTGTAACTTGGTAGAAAAAGTTGAGTTGATTGTTTATTTATAAACAATTTAATCTTGTTCCAGAGGAGAGTCGGTCTAATAAATTGTTTAATAATCGCAAGAACAGGTAAGGCACAGGTGTGCAAGGTATTCGTCTGTAAATTTTCGATGGAAAAATTGGTACTTGCAGAGGGATATATAGTGGAGGCCGTCAAAGAGAGAGAGACGGCGTACGTAATGGTATCACGGTGCCGATGAATAAATTGCCAATTAGTGGCCGCGTAATTAAAGGGTCCAGCAACGCGGTGAAGTGAAGGAAGCGCGATGTTTCGTGGTGGAAAAGTTCTCTTTGCACGCTGTGTTTCGATGCGAAGAAGTATACAAGATATCTCGTCGTTCCACGATGCTACTACATACGAGAACTCTTTTCTGGCCGTCGACTTCGCGCGACGAGATTTCCATAAGGATAGAGACGTCTATCGTTGTTGTCTATAGAGAAGAGAAAACTTTTTGTCGTTGAAGAATAAAGCTTAAGGCGATACACCTTACTGTTTACTTTGCCAGGACGCGAAGAAATATTTTATACTGATCATCATAGGTGAATTCTATTCGTGTAATTAGAAAGCTATTTTATATCTTTTAGGATCCTCTTGCGTTTCCACGAAATGCACAGAAAATTATTAACTCTTTGCGTTCGATGAGTTTTTCAGGCAAAAGTAGCAACTCGAGATGATTTTCCGCATATGTGACGAATGTGTAAAATCGTTAAATTTCTTCACATGTCCATCCTTCTAGAAATTTCTTCTTTTCTCTGTTACTAATTTCACCTTCGCTCGAGCTAATTTTATTTTCGAAATTTTTCTAAAGTTTCTAAACGAAGCTATAATGCTTTTGCGAAACGATTGTCGAAAGAAGATAGACCGAGTATCTTATCTCTATTTCAAAGTACAAGTATCCTGTTATTTCCTAGAGCTAAGGAATTTATTCACAAATCGATGCTACGCTCTTATTAATCGGAGATAACGAAATCTAGCATAAATAAAGAGTTGCCTCTCGAGGGTAAAGTGTTAAAATATTATTTTTCGAATTAAATACAATAAGAAGAAAGCTTTTAATTGGAATAAACAAATTAAAAGTCAAAAAAATCGATTGTTTTGCTTTCTTCTTGGCAACATTACAATTCTCTAGAGAGAAAAAAATCAAACAGTGATCACAGATATCCTGAACAAGCAAACAACGAGAACTGTCGAACAAATAAATTCGACACGGTATCGTTTCTTTGTGAGGACGGTGAAAAAAAAAAAAAAAAAAAAACCATTTACCAACTTATCTATACATCCCCCTCCCCCTAACCCCAATAACGATCCTCATACCTTTTGACACCCAAGGCGAAATGCTTATCCATCCACAAGTTGACACGATACGCGCAAAAAGGAACAAGTGGATACCTTTAGGGTTTGTACACGTTCAGGGTCTGCATACAGAGAAGATGTCAATAACCTTGGCTCTCGTTAGTCGTCGTCGCGTGATCGAACCCTCCCTTCTCCTCTCGATCCTACCCTTTGCTCGCTACCCTCTGTCTATAAGTTCGCGAACTGACCGCTACCTGATCGAACGTTAAATGGACGCTCGAGCGTTTGGATGGAAAATTTTCGACCTCTACCTCGTGTTTCCCCGACAATTTAACCTCGACGATAAGCTTGAGAATTTTTGTGGAAAGGAATCCGTTGGAAAATATATCGATTTTTGGAATTTTTTGTGAATTACGTGATTAATTTTAGTAAACTCTTCGAATAAAAAATTACCTTTCATCGATATCCAAATATTTATCTTCTCAGAAAAACTTTTATTTTCGTATATCCTTGATAAATTCTCGAAGGATTCTCTTTCGCTGCCCATTGGTTTCTCTGATTTTTTTTCGTGTACAACTATACGATCCCTATAAAAAAGAAAGACAGAGAACGATGGGAGAAAAGAACACGTGCACGGGCTGTGCAGGAATGGAGCGTTGAAAGTGGTTTCGCGTGGTCGGGCATCGTACGTTGACTCTATTTCCAACGTGTGTACCTGCAGCAGGTGCTGTCGGTCCGTTGGTCGAGGGAAACACCTGATAACTCGCGGGCCACCAGTCGAAGCGTGCGCGATGTATACATATATACATACATTTACATCTGCTATAACGCGTTCCTGCTCTCGGTTCCGGACAGGAGGGCTGAACCTGGTCACCTGTAGCCTCTTCCGTCGCCTGAGAGGAACGCGACGATTCGTGCCTTCGATGCGTTTGTGACGAGCTCAAGTAGCAGTGAATCGAAATTACGGGGTTCGAGAGGGGAAAAAAGAATTTTTCTTCTCAACTATCGTTGGGAATTGATCTGTTGAAATTCGATGGTTCGATGTATCTTTTTTTCTTCATTTCGTGAAAATGAAATTTCCTTCGATGGCAATCTGATTTTTATACAATAAACAATATCAATGTGAATAATAATTGTTGCAAAGACGAATATTAATATTATTTAAAATTTAATTATTGCTACGTTATATAATTACTACGATTTATTGTACATATAGAAATTCTATTAATTTTAACAGAAACTTTTGTATATTTATATTCTGATTTCTGATCCATGAAATAAATGTTTCTCCTCGATCAACAGACTTCCTTCGAATCTGGAAAGATACCAGTCGTCTAAACTTCCAAAAGTGAATGTATTCATTGAAAACAAGTCGAAACAATCTCACCGCAGAAAATCATTCGATCTGGTTGAACAGGTTCAATGGTATTCGAAGGTTAAAGCCATTTTTATGGGGCTCCCTATAGAGAAGTCGTACTTCTCTTTGTAGGTCTGCTTTTTCTCAATATCCTTCCAAACAATGAAAGAGACACGGTCCTCTCTTTTCAAGACCTTGTGGATTCTCGAACGAAACTCGAGCTTTCACTTTTGTACAAAATCTATCGATTCCTCGGGCCAAATGAAAAATCAATATATATACACGTCGACTCGAATTTACAAGCAAATTGAGAATATATTTTTCCCTTTGATATTTTATTTCCCGTTAATCAATATTAATTCCAAAAATGAAATTGAAGTCAATATTAATTAATCCATTTCGCGTGAATTTATTTCAGATACCCCTTGAAATTGTCCCTTTGCAACGAGTTATTAATCAAATAATTTCCAAAAATTACCGACTACAATAAAATGTCGAAAATCGAAAAATTAAAGTTTAATTTTACAAACAATACCTATCGATCACAACAAATACGATTTACCACAACTACCGACAACACGAATCGTCCATCGAATCTTCAAAATCTAAGGAAAGTCAGAAAGATCCCATCTACATGGAAAAACCAGTCGAGCCCTCGATTGTGAAACAGCCTCTCACGTGGTGAACGAATCGTGCTTTCCGAACCGGAACATTCATTCGTTATGGAATTCAAGTTTTTATCGAATTCTCGAGGGGTGATCAGGAAATTTGACAGCGGAACGCCACAAGAGGGAGCCACTGGCGGAATAATAACGAACGAAAAATAAAAGTAGGCCACTATGCTCTTGTACATGTGTATATATATATATATATATATATATATATATACGTGTGTCTCCCTGTTTGCACCCCTCGAAGTGTCTCTTTTATTCCTCTAAACGTTCCTCTCTCTCTCTCTCTCTCTCTTTTCGACTCGTTCACTTCCGGCTGCCAGCTGGATGTGGCAAAGAAACTCAGGGTGAAGGGACGAAGGGAAGGAGACCCGCTTAATTTTAGCCCGCTTGACATCAACGGGCACGTGTTTCGAATCGAAGCTTTTCCTTCCTCGAGTTTACCTCGAGAAAATCGGAAGAAGGTTCAACGGCATCTCCCTTTAAGGAATGATTAAAAGGAATACAACGAGTGGCGAGCGATTTTTGGGAAGAGAATTGTGGATTTGAGATGTTTTGTTTTTCTCGATGTCGATGTCTTTCGTTCTTGTTAAAAGACTGGATTATCGTGTAAACGTTTTCATAAAAGTGTTTGGTTTAATTATAATTTCATGATGTATTCTGTAATCGTTTTAAAAAATTACACGTTCGAATTTTTGGGTGATTGATGTCGAGTGACAGTTAACGCTCACAGTTGTTTGAAGATGTACGGCGTCGAATGTCTATTTGGAACGCAAATAGAAGATGACAAGAAAAGGTACGAGAGAAAAGAGAAAAGCAATGTCTATGTACGAAACAGATTAGAGAAAAACGTATTAACCGAGGATGATTTATATTTCTATTGTTGTATTGGTACTTTTATTAATATTTTATTATTTATACTATCTATTTATTATGAGCAATATTCTATGTAATATGTAGGATATTCATCAATTAGAATGCACAATTTTCTGACAAGTTGAAAAAAAGTATTTTCGATGAAAGTATTTGAATGAATTAAGGAGACAAAGAATTCAAAGTGAGTTTAATTTTTTATCAAAAGAGACATTTTTTTCTTTTTTTTTTTTTTTTGTACTTCTATTGATATGTATGATAAAGAAAATATTTACTTCACTTTGTTGTCAAAAGAAAAAAGAAAGAAAATGATATTCATTTATTTTTATATATGGTTATTAATACAGTAGATTAATGATTTCTAATCTATCTAATGTAAAGATTTAACAAACAGTACACTATTGTCTTTTAATCATATTCAGAAGCAGAAAATGCAATAAATTCGCACAGGGTAGAACCGCAAGATACAATTTATATTCAAAGCATGAAAGGACAATGTAACATTCTAAACGGAGAAATGGTTACGATTTCTGCCATAAACCTTCGCGTCTCCTGTCCCAAAGTCATAAACCTTTCGTCATAAACTTTCAAGCAAGAGACCCGCTTCCTCGAATTCCTTTTGATTCGAAAAAATTTCACAACTCGTATATAATTAATGTTTAAAATTCTTTCCACTGTAAGACAATTCCTTTAATTAATCGTGCATTAAATTTTATCCTACGAAATATTATTATAAACTATAAAAAAAAAAGAAGAAGAAATTTATTATAAACCACATATATTTAATCCTAATTGAACAATATTCATAAGAAAAGTAATCATTCGCGATTTCTTTATTTTTATCATCAAATTGCACTGTTGTGTTAACCATATTACCTTTCTCTCAGTCTGCTAGCTCATACTAGAGCTAACGCTCTAGTTCGATAATCCAATATACTCTATTCGATAATCCGAAGTCCCTAGCATGCCTAGATCACCGTAATTTCACTGCAGTTAATCGTTGAAAAAAGTGCAATATATAAAAGTGCATTATATAGTATATTTTCAATATACAAATTTATATAATTAGAATTTGAGAAAAAGAAATTTCATCTCGATGAAAATAATAATTGAAACCTGGAAACAGTAATTTCCCTATTCACAAAAATTTTCTTCTTTATAAATGGCTTTGATGATGCAAAGGTATCAGGAATACAAGTATCCCAATATGTAAGTGAGCGCCAACCGTGTTCGACTTCTCGTTAGCTAGGAATTCCCTGGGCGAACTTGTCGAAAGAATGATAAGCATGGCCAGACAAAGAGCGGTCTCCAGACTGGATCGACCGTTATTTTTATTCGTTTTCCCTACATTGCGGGCATAGCTTCTTCTCCCGCAGCCACTTTCGTTCCCCTACCACTTCTCATTTCCACGTTCCCCACCACGTGGAACCACGCGTGTGTATGCGTGGAAAACAGATGCCTCTCGATGATTGCCGGATATTTTTGGCGATAACACTTCTCGAAACCTTCCCTTCGAGAACGAACGTGAGCCGTTCAGGCCAATCGTTAATAACGCTCCAATTCTGACAGTTTTATTATTATTGTCAAAAATTTATCGTAGCCTTCGAATTTCTTTCGATAAAAAGCGGAGGCGTTGCGCGGTCAAGGTTGAATAAACCTTGGAACGTTAATATTTATCCACTCGTGTGAGTGGCGTAGGTTTCGGAAGAGGAATATGTACATAATTGAAATAACGTGCGAAAGAAGAAAAGAGAAATATATATATATATATGTTATACTTGTCGAAATTTACTCGTGGATATAGAAGAGGTTTACGTTAATTCTCGACTTTTAAAATCAGATTCTTGAAAAAATTGAGTTGAAGCAAAAAGATTCGATTCTATTCGATTTGAACAATTTCTTATCTTCAAATTTTAAATATCCACACTCTGAATAATTTAATTTATCAAAAATCAACCAACTCGCGACTCAATAAATAAGCCTCGACCGATATTTAAGCTTTCAACAACGATTTCTTAAATCTATCTACTTTGAACGAAAGTAATCCCGCAAACACCGAAAGACAATTTGCAGATATTGAGGATTCATCTCGCCACGGAACACGCTGAGTACAACTAGAAATTTATTTTCCTGGTGTTGCACGTCGTGCTATCCCCTCGTGATATTTCCGCGCGCGATTTTTACGTAGGCGAATGATTTACGGCCCACTTCAACGAGCTTTGCATATTTTCCACGCCACCGCCGCGACGCGCATCACCGTTCATCTCACCTGGATACCTGCGCGGAAATCACGTCGCGACCGTTTTCGTATTCCTGCGCTGCGATCTGAAACGGCGGCGTGAAGGAAACACGCGTTAAGAAAAGAACGTTCAAAAGGGGGGAGGGAGGAAGCAGTGTTGTTGTCGTCACACGGTTACGAGGCACGACAAACTTTTTTGTTCCGCTCTTTTCTAAATATTTGTTTCCTTTTTTTATTTCCTTTTTTATTTCTAGCTTCTAAAATATAATACTCTTCTCTATTTTTATATGCTTCGTAAGATGCGAGGCAGGCTGTGTTGAAAGGCTCGATCGAGAATTGTAAATTTATTAGAGATTCGATATATGTCGAAGAATTATTGTCGAGATCAATAGTATCCTTTTCGCCTCTGACGAAGCAAAGAAATTTAGCCAAATTTTCCGAGGACTAAGTTTTTCGAGAACAATAATAACATCGCGAACATCTATCGTTAGTGGACGGAGAGATTCGCAAGAAAATGATCGTAAGTAAATGCACCGCGATAATAAATGGAAATTTACTTCTCCCTGGGCGCAGGGGAAATTGGCAAAGTAAATTAGTCGCTAATTCGTGAAATCAACGAGTTAGAAGTTCCATTCACGAAGTTTCGAAATCGTAAAGCCGTGGAACGTGGTCAATTATCTGCCGTCTGTTATTATCCCCGTGTGGCGCCTCACGATAACCCACATATTCCGTGTAAAAGCCGTTAATTAATTTCAAGTTTCCTTCCTGACAGAAACTCTCCAAGTTCGGCATCGCGTTTATCGTCCCACGCGAGCCGCGCCAAACTTTCAGTTCGTATCCTTCTCGTGTACAACGTGAGTAACAGCGTTACTCGAGAATTCCTAACCGATTTCTATCCGTTACGAAATGAAATCGTAATTATTCCTCGACGCGTCTCGAGGGAACGCATCCGTAACGGTTTCGCGCGGGTATCCCAGGAGAGCGTGGCTAAGAAAAATCGTGACGATAAGATTTTCTACCAGCGTCATGCGTTTGAAATACAATTTTCTTCAACGCCGGGGGATCGAAACAACGAGATGATATTCTTTTGTTTTTTAAAATTGAAAAAAGATATTTTTGGAAAAAATTAATTCACGCGTACTTATTTACTCTTTTCTTTTTACAAATGTAAATTAAATTATTCATTAAAGATTTCTTCTTTTTTTTTTTTTTTGCTTGCACTCTTTTCTAACCTTTTCTTCGTTTGTAATAATTCCTAGAATGATTTATGTTGCACGTTAGATCGTTCGTTGAAACCGATAAATATCTTAACGTGTTTATAAGTATGAAGAAATGTAGCCATGTACACACAAAATCTCATTTTCATATATCTATCCTAAAACGGTGAACGTATATATATATATACACCTTTTATAGGAAATCCTACCGTGAGAGAATCCATGGGAACTCTTGTCCAACCCCACCACGTGGAAGCAAGAAAGCCTATCATTGGTTAATTAATCACGACGAGTTGCGCACCTGCCCTCAACGTCTCGCGAGTCTGTTATTAACTACCATTACTCGGCTATGTTAGCCTGCCAAAGCTGATCCGCGACCTCTGACCGTTCCTAGAGAGAAGCCAACCTACGAACCAACGTTTCTTGTTCTCGTTCTACACGGTGATCTTTTTACTCAGAATGCCGTTTTTCACCATTAATCAATTTTATCTTGGATGACTTTGAATATGAATCGAATAAAAGAATCGATAATAAAATGTATCGAATATTAATATATTCGTACAATTCGTCAATAGAATTATCAAAGATAATCAATTTTATCTTGGATGACTTTGAATATGAATCGAATAAAAGAATCGATAATAAAATGTATCGAATATTAATATATTCGTACAATTCGCCAATAGAATTATCAAAGATAATCAATTTTATCTTGGATGACTTTGAATATGAATCGAATAAAAGAATCGACAATAAAATGTATCGAATATTAATATATTCGTACAATTCGCAGAATTATCAAAGATAATCAATTTTATCTTGGATGACTTCGAATATGAATCGAATAAAAGAATCGATAATAAAATGTATCGAATATTAATATATTCGTACAATTCGCCAATAGAATTATCAAAGACTAAAGATAATCAATTTTATTTTGAAGGACATACTTTGATGAATCGAATGAAAAAATCGATAATAAATTTTATTCCGTATCATTCGACCGTATTCGAGAATTTAATTCTGAGATATTTTTAAGAATTAATGACTAAGCAATGCTAAATATAGAGTGTTAATATATTTGTGCAAGGATCGTTTCTCTTGTTTCTCGAAATAAAAAACGCAGAATATACAATATATATATATATAAAAGATGCGTAATCGTTAACTGAAAGTGTTAAAATTAAAATAAATGGGACTACAAATTCACCGCGGTGAAGTTTTTAAGCAAACAGCACACTCTTTAAAGTTCAATTTGACGAGAAAATCGGCGAGTACGCACGAGAAACGAATGGAAAAACTGAGCTTTCAAACGATCGAAACGATTGGCCGGCGAGGCAAGCACGTAGCGGAGTAACCGCTAACTCACTCGGTAGACGTTACGTTACGTTACATTACGTTACAGCTCGATTATCCCGCGGGAGTAATGACCCCGTTGCTCAAACATTTCTGTTTACGATGCATCAGCTCGGCCGCTCAAGATAAATCGCGGCGAAACGCGTCACGCCCCAGTACGATGGAAGCTCGATGCGAAAACTGCGTTCCTTCTCCCGTACGAGGCCGCCACGGAAAGGTTAAACGCGTGACTAAGTACAGTGATCGACGAAAAGATGGTATACACCTTGTACTTTTCCTACAATTTTCATTCGCGCGTAAAGATTTTGCTCCTTGGAAAAAAAAAAAAAAAAAAAGAAGAAGAAGAAGGAGAATTGCATTGGAATTTCGAGTTTCTACAATTGGGATTGCATAAGTCGAAAAAATAACTTGTGCTCTTTGTTCGAGATTTCGATGTATTAAAAAAAAACGAAAAATTGATTTTTTACCTGTTATCGAATAATTCGCGTGTAACAGGTTTAACGAAACCTGTGTGTCGATATATTCAATTATTTTATTTCCTCTCTTTATTTTTATTGACGTACGATAAAACTTCGTCAACTTCGTCTATATGGCATGGGCTCGTAAAAAAAGATATACGAGTTAGATATGTTTATAAAATAAATCTATACAAAAGTTAATAAGTTTTGAACATCGGTGATCCATTCCAAATTTTTAATACTTATATTTTCACGAATTAAATATAAATAAAAATTTCCAATAAGAAATCCAACTACTAGAAATATTGAATCCAGAGACAAAACGTTTTTACTTTTTCGCGGCAAACGCCAGTTTTGAATTGTTCTCTTCCATTCGAAGTAGCGACAAAGCGAAGCCTTTGAACTTCTCACAAGAGTGGAAAAGATTCGGGACTCGTGCAAGTGGCATGAACCCGTTAAAGCTCATTACTCAGATGTAAGAGGTTTTTTTTCTTTCTTTTTTTGCCCTTTCGATCATCGCTCCATTCAATTATTAGGAGTGTTCCAAGTATCGGTGATTCCAAGACCGACCTTATCGTGTTTGCCGATGCGACGTTGGTTAAACTAGGCTAGGCCAGTCCGAGTGAAACGCGACGATTCGATCGAAGCGCAAGTTTGTCAATATCGCGCGTGTGTGTATAAAGATAGATGCACGCGATATCGTTCTCGAAACGTTCTCAAGTGTATTGTGCATTTCTAGTTTTATTGACAAGCATTTGCTTGTCGAGAAGTCGTTAAGATCGAGAGTGAGATAATTTCGAGGATGGATAATTAATAAGAATTATATTATAATTGCTGTGGATTTTTTTTTTTTTTAATTTATTTGTTCCGTTTGTTAATGAAAATCGTTATCATCCGCGAAAAACGAAAACTCTTCTTTGAGAGAGAATTATTTTTTGCGGAATTTATCAAGTATGATGTAATTGGTGTACTTAAACATCAAGTTTCAAGGAATCGCAAGTTTTCTCAAGTTAAATTCTTCCTACGATGTGCTCAAATTTGCATTTGAGCGCCAAAGAGTTAGTGATAAGAATGATAAATACGCGCATATATACTTATCGCGATTAAACGAAACATTAATGCCATGAATGAAATAAAAAAGTTTAATAAATGATGAAATATAACCACGATTTACATTATTTTATTGTATTAAAAAAAAATTTTTAATTCTTTAGAACCATATTTCTATATTCTCTTAGAAGTATATTTTTTTTTTTACTCTATTATTAAAATACGATTTCCTTAGACTACATAACTGAAATTGCAAACATAATTTCACTTATACAAACAACAAATAATATTACGTTTAGGTTCAAAAGTTCAAGGTTTTATTCTATACGCTTAAAAAATATATATATATAATTACGCGTTCAATTCTAATCAATTCTAAATTACAACTTCAAACAAGAAATGTGTGACTCTTATTTTATTTCCCCTTCGACCTTTTTTGTACATCTACTTACAGTTATATTTAACCTTTTCAAGTAGCTATTAACGAGCTAACAATCATCACATTCAATGACGTAGTCGCATAATTACGATCAATTTATTTTCTACAATTTGTACGATGCCTAAAAATGGCAGGGACGTGCATCGATATCTTGTAAATGTAGCGTGATATATGCAAATTTGATACACGTGTCCTTGTAAAAGGAGAGGGTGGGGCAGACATTTACGGAAATGCGTGCACCGCGTGGGCTCAACGACAAATTTAAATCGTGCAGTTATGCGGTGATTTGCATATTACTTAGATAAATCAGTATCGAGTCAGTATGGAGTCAATTGAAATAGATAATTTTAATAATAAATGTGATAAAAAGGAATAACGAAAGTTGCCGATATATTTAATTAATTTACATTAATGGAAATATAAAATTATTGAAAATCGTGTAAACTTGTCCACGTGGAATTAGAGAACGTTTTTATGTACGAAATAAATTTTTTTCTTTTTTCCGTTAAAATTAATTTTCAAGAAATCAATAATAAAATCAAATAATAATAAGAGGAATTTAATCAAATTAGAAACGGTAAATCTGGTTATGTTTAAAATCTTCCCGTGATAAAATTCAACTTCAAAGCACGTGTTTATCTTTTAGAAAAGAAAAAATAAATATTTCTCGAGACATCCTTTTTTTAAAGAATATTCTTAATTAAAGAAAACTTGGCGAAAGTTCTCCTACTTTTCGAAGGAAACTATATTACAGACTTATTTATTGGACTTTGTAAATTTATATTCTTCTTTGACATTTCTTATTTTTCATAAAAAAAAAAGAGACACTCGAAGTATTTCTTTTTTACGAAAATAATACCTATTCATAAATTCTTTAAAAAAGAATTCCTTAACTCTTCCTTCCGGAAATTTTTAATACACTTATAATGCCAAAGTTTCAGAGAAAATCCACGCAGGATTCTAATGAATCCACTTAAACTCTGGAGCTTAAGACTCCACTAAAAGGCCCAAATTTATTTCGAAAGTTTCTTTTCCAGAGATAAATATCAAGTTGAGACTTTTCAAGAGTTAATTTTCAACGGTTACGAATACAATTAAAAAATAATCTCTAAGTGGAAGGATTTTCGCTCTAATATTTAAAAAAAAAAAAAAAAAAACAAAGTTACAATAAACAAATTAACGAATCGAAGGGATCAGCTTCTCTCGAGACGATCTCTCCACATCATTTCTAAATCTAACTTTTAAAGGTTTCGATGCTGTACCTTTTGACGTTGGCCTCCGGAACCGATTCTCGTATGCTGAGAAATCGTTTCATTGTGCCGGATTGACATTGTTTTACGGCCGAGGCGGCCACAATAAGTTACGTGTACACGCGAACACGAGAGTCCACAAATCTGACGGGGAACATCTAAAGGATCTAAGGGAGTTCGTTACGGGAACGAGTTTAAGGAACGATCTCGTTGTAGTTACGTGGTTGGCCGACCTTATCGAGCCATCCTCGATTACCATTACCTTGCAACAACAACAACAAGGAGCGCGATATCTCGTTTATCGGGCAGATCCTCGTGCCCTCCTCGTACCCTCCTTTCGTGCACGGATTCTTTCGCGGCCCAATTAGATCCATTACTGATCGATTTATCGCCTTCCGTGAACCCCCCTAACGATTGAACATAGCCGCTAGTGGAAAATATTCTAGGAATTTTGAATCAAAATGTTAGATGTAGCTAGTAGAAACTGGAAGATATTCTAGGAATTTTTAATCTAGCTGCTTGTTAGCAAGATGTTCTAGGAATTTTTATGTTAATTATGATGTGTAATTTTATATATATATCTGAAACATTTGAGGAAAGGTTTCTTTGTGACGTGAGTAAAGCATTTCCATAAAATTCAAAAGTTTTTTTTCTTAGACTAGATGTACTTACTTAGAGAAGAAAACCACTCGAAACTTGGTTGAATTGAAATGGAACGACACTTTTATACGTTTTTCTACGGGGAGCTTCCGATACACCGGAAATAGCAATCAGCTCGTAGTAAGCAAAGTTTTTCAAGAGTTTAAAAAACTCGTCCCTGTCGAAACATCTATTTGTTTCCTCATCGATCTTTTTTTGTCGTATTGCTAAATTTTATTTATAAGTCACCAACTATACGAGTCTTTAAAAAATTTTATTTCGAAAGTAACTAATTATAAATAAATATATGTGTTACCTATCAAAATTGCGATCCTATTCTTTAGAAATATCAGAAATAATTTAATTCGTAATAGATTAACGAGTTAAATTTGTATCATTGGTTGAAAATTAAGCGATCGTTTCACGTAAATCAAGAAATCTTACACGACAACGTAAAATCGGGAACGATTTAAATAGGAAGAATATAAAAGTAAATATTGACACTGTTATTTCGCTATTTCGCTTTTTATTATATCCATCATCGACAGATTCATTTTTTTTAATATAATATATTTGATAATATATATATATATATTATATAATGGACTTTTTCAAGAATAAATTCTTGAAAAAATCTCATAAGAAATTTACTAATAACTAAACTATGTATTTTTAAATATTGAATAAAATCTTTTTGCGTGTCACGTATACTTTTAACAAATTTTCGTGGATCCAAATTTTCCACAAATTTTTCATAAATAAATAAATACCCTTCTTCTATCGAACTTCTTCCCAATCTAAAACCATTCTAAAAATAGAAAAGAAAAAGTTTTATTTTTAGACGAACGCGGGCAAAGAGTAAAATATCTTTCATCGTGAATGATAAATGATAAAAATGTCTCACGGCTGTCCGAATGGTTGGCAATCCATTAAGATACACGCAAAATGCAACGTCAACTCTTATGGAACGGTATCACTAATGGCGATAAGTCGCTTAGCAGCGAGACGCTAACCGCGTCGAAGCGCGCCGATTTTTATTCAGAGGGCGTTCCTCCGACAAAGAAAAGACCTTCCAACTACGAAACAGTGGAATCATTCAGAGATGTGCGCGCCGTTTGAAACGTCAGCCTTGCCGCCGCTGCTCGATCGATCGATTGTTCTCCGGGTTTGTATTGTTCGCGTGGTTCAAGGGTTTCTGCCCGACTCATCGACCAGCTGACTTTTCCAACTCCCGAATCGGGCAGCAGTCAAGACCCTCGAGTTAAAAGAACACGGAGAACAGTACGTTTCATTATGGCCAAGTACCCGTTAGAAAATAACATCGATGCTCGAACGCCGCGTCTCTTGTACTTCGTGAACGAGCACCGTGAATATTTTTTTCCCCCTCTTACTTCATCTTATCGAATTTCCAAAGCATAATTTCGGGAAAATTTTAGAAACCGCTACAACATTATACTCCATCTTTTGTATTTATCGCTGTATCGAATGATATCCTGAAAGATTCATTTTGCGAATTTCTACGAAATTTTCGAATCAAATAATTGCACTTTATATTACCAATCAAATGTCCCTAAAATGTAATTATATTATACATATATTTATTAATGTAGGATGGCGACATACGAGTGCAAAGGGTTGAAAATCAAGATGCAAGGGTGAGGTAAGAAGTATTACGTTATGCAAAATAATTTATTATTCTGATTAGCGATATAACAATGATTATTATCGTAATTGCTAATATAAATAACGTATCGTAATAACAATTATGATAATATTATTACGCGTAATGACAATAATGTTGTTGTACACAATCTAATTATCATATTATAGCGATTAACTTTGCGTGTAATCAAGAATTAATTTGCGTTGTTTAAGATTTAATTCCAGGTAATTTGCATAAGATATGGATGCGAACACGAGTTTCGTAATATTTCTATCGTACGTAATAAGTAATATATTAAAGGGAAAATGATGAACACGAGGAGTTTGCCACGATGTGAATATTACTCGGTTATTTGCCGAACAGCTACTCGTTGAGCAACAATACTGCAGTAATTTAGATATAATGGCTCCATCGCTATTCTTCTCAACCAGTTATCTGGATACATGTAAGTATTATACCTACTCTCTCCTGTTATCTCACTCAGACATACTGACTGAGATTTCCCGCTCAATTAATCGACATTAATTTTCACAAAATAATATAAAATTAACATATTGTTTTTTCCCCCTTACAGAAACGCCTAATTATCCTTGTAATTTAAAATTACAATGATTCCATCGATCCAATTGCAAACATTTACGTAGGATATAATTTCGAGAATAAATTAAATAAAATATCTGGAGACATTAACGATGATACATTCTTTTCTTTATAAATAAATTTCTGAAAAGAAAAACTTTTCTTCTTTGCAACATCTAAAATCAATCATTCCTTCCTCCCACCTTTTTCTTCGTAAGAAAATTTAAGTAAAAGTAATCAAAAGAATCTCGTTGTAATAAATCATCTCTAAAAAAAAAAAAAAAAAAAAAGGGAGAATAGTTGCATCGAACAAAACCTCTTTTCAGAAACCCTAAGATTGCCATTCCTTCCATTATCACGAATTTCCAGCTCCATCTCGAGAAATTATTCGCAAACTGCACGTAAACGTACTGATTGCACCCATCGCTCGATCCCTGTAATTAGAAGACCATCGCGTTTCGAGGATTCCTCGCAAGATTGCAAGGCGCAAGAAAATTACTCCGCTCTAACCGTTCGATCGTTCCCGATATCGAGGGCTCCCGTGGTTCTCTTTCTCTTCTTCGAGATCGAGGGAATCGGAGAAAAGTCGTGGATTTCTGCCGAGAACAATTTTTTTTTCTTTTTCATAATTGGCAGAAAACAAGAAAGATATCGTTCATTGGCACGAGATCGATTCTTAAATAATTCTTCGAATGTCGCAAATGGTCGATATCGCGATAGTGGATTGGAAAAGAATTATATCGAGTCGAGTGGATCGTCGAGAGATATCGTTCGAGATGATTCTTCGTTCGAAACGCGTTCCGTTTCGTTTAAAGACTTTTTGAAAAGATTAAGAATTTTTCAAGAAAACGTACGAGATTAGAAACGTACGTGTAAGTGGGAAAAAAGTCGGAGACTTGAAATGATGGAAAATTGTCGTCGAAGAAAGTGCGTCACTGAATATCTATACTCGTTTATTAGAATTATCAAGGAAATGAATGTGTAAAATGTGAATGTAAAAAAAAAAAAAAAAACGATTGAAAATGATTCTCTTCGAACATAAAATATAATATATAAACATGAAATATTTCGTCCACAAACAAATATTATTACAAATGTATATAAAAATTTAATTAAGAAATATTTTCTATGTAAAGAGGATAGGCATTTATAGGCAAATTATTGAAATTGAGAAATCCAAGACCTACTTGCATAGGCAAAATAACTTTCTTCGAAAGAATAATTACGTATAGAGAATTCGCAAGATAAAATATTTCAAGTGAAACTGTATTACATTACAGAAGAAAAAGAAATTTGAAATCAATCGCAACGTCCAATCCTGACACAGGCGAAATTTCTTTTCTTAATCTAGTAAAAAATTAAAAGAATTTTAACAACAACTCTTTACTTTTATAATTCGCATTCGTGGTATAAAATCGTTTCAAAAATTACAAAATTGAAGAATTTTCTGAAAAAACAGAGCCTACAATTTTTCTCAGAATGAATGTTACGTTATTAAATTACTTTTCTTTTCCATCCTACTCAAACCTACTCCATTTCCATTATCCACGATCATTCGCAAATCTTAAAACCTCTCCTCTTTTTAATAAATCTTTCTCAAAACAAATCCTCAAAATTTAATCACAATTATTATAATTATTCGACACGAAACGTTCTCACCCCCTCTCAATAATATTTTCAAACAAACACTGAATCTTAATCTTTCTTCGACAAACCGTGGTGTTAATTTCACCACGGGCCAATTTCCTATGCTACTTCGTCACCAAAGCAAACCTCGACCGTGGTAATTTCAATTACCACGAATTTCGGCTGGCAGCTTATTCAGCGTAAATTAATAATTCGAGAGACGTGCCATTGCACGCCATCTGCCATACTCCTCGAGTCTCCTCCACAAAACCCGACGGAGGAGGGCACGCGTTGCATCAGCACAGTGGCCTATGGTGATTACGCGAAATGCGTGCAGCGTGGTGGAAACGCGTTAAACCGTGCAACAAACGCAGCGACCAACGTAACTACGATATATCCTTACGCAATATCGCGTTTATCTTCCCGTTCGATCGATATGGAGATGATCGAACGCGTTTTAACCGTGATTAAACCGAGCTGCCTCGAACGAATGAATGAAGCCTGTGCTGCTGCGTTGAACGAGTTCGCTCGCCACGTTCACGCGCCAGTTTCTCAAGAACTTTCTATTTCCGTTTCATCCGAGCGTGCCGTTTAATTTCTCCAACCGGGTATAATTATTAATCGATCCTCTATTTTGCAACAGGAATGGTAAAAGGATTCTCTTGCGTGAATCGTATATGATATATGATAAAACGGAATTGAAAGCTGCTTTGTCGACTTGAACAAATAGCTTTGTGAATCGTAAGTGTTAAAAATATGGAATAGAAATCGTATATTAAGGTATTCGTTTAAGATTGTTGTTGACACAGAAGAAAAGGTAATGGGCGACGAATTCGTTGGTTAATTGTCGGAAAGTTGAACGCGCGTTGCACATCGAATTTTATCGATTATAATTTATGCAACTATGTATCCGTAGAAATATGACGCTGTGAAAAATAGAAGTGGTTGAACCTGTTTGAATTATGCTAATTAATTCTATCGGATAAAAATTTCGCTAACCCAGTTCATTGGATTGGTCGATAAGTTTCGAATGATGAAAAGATACGTAACAAAGAATGTATCGAAAGAAGAGGCCTCTTAAATAAACCTGTTACCTTAAATTTCGAAGATAATCTTCTATTTACTTGAAACGTACGCCTAAGTATACTTGCACAGCCAACTTAAGCTGCGCTTAAATAACTTTCCAACATTGGAAACCGAGAGAGCAGACCTCTGGAAGATGCAAAGTAAGAGCATAGAACAGGACACGCAACTTTATGCTAATACGAAGCCGACAAACAAGCTAAACGATATGTTTATACCAGCATATTCTTCCCTCCAAACACCATATTCCCTACGTGGACATAAATCGCGATTTCACCACAGCTCACGATACCCTTCACGAGGTTACCTGCCTATACGAGGGTTCAAGGCTGTCGATACTTTCGAGCTGCGGCGTATCGCAATTTTATGAACGTTGAAACGTTCCTTGGAATGCCTACCATTTTTTTTTTCTTTTTTTTTTTATTACTTGGTAATTTTTCTATTCGTCGAACCGAATTTAAACATCGGCGGTAAATCTAGTAGGATATTCCACGATTCGAAATCAAGTTGTACACGATTTGAATATTTTGTAAATGCAATAAACGAAATTTTTGTGTTAGAATTAACCTTTTACTTATGCTCCTGAAAGTTTACGACTTTCTCTTTACTCTTTTATTATAACGGAATTTTTATTTTTAACTTAACACGATGATAACCCGAACTATAAGATAAATTAAAATTGGTTAATTTTTATTTTACTTTTAATCATCTCTACGAGTATTGGAAAAATTATAATAATAATCCAGAAATAAAAATTAAATCCTTGGTTTGAGTTCTTCAAATATTATCCATTTCTCGGATCTTTTGAATTAATATTTAAAAAAAAGATCAGCTTATTATTACAACTTACACTTTATTATTTCTATTATCTAATAAATAAATACAAATATTATATACCAATTAACTCGAAACAATATAAAATTACAATACGCATTTTCTATTAATTGAATTTACACCACCATGGTATATCAATTATTTCCCCAAGAAAAAAAATCCACAAGAAGAACAAAGCCTTCGCGTATACCTCCAACTTACGCTTGAAATTACGACGTGCCACTCTATCAAGATTTAATTAACCGGTCGGACACAATCGTTGACCGATTGCCGCGTCAAAGTCGAACCGAGAAACGATTTACGCCTCGCGACTCCTGATTTAATTAAAAACGATCGCTTAACATCTCTCGTGAACGCGCGCGGATACACGACACGCTTATCTCCTTCAAACGCCGAATTTAAAGTTAAAGTATTCATCGGCGATGAATACATCCACTTTTTCCCAAAAAAAACTATCTCAAAAACTCAAAAGGCGTTGATTTTTCGCATTATTTAGGGAAAGGTTAGATTTAAAGTCTTGCGCTCTACGACAGCGTTTCTCAACCAATATTAAATTTTGAGATAGGAACGTTACTTTTCCCGCGTAGAAATTACAACGTACATCCTTCAAACGTGTCAATATAATAGAAAATTATTAGATAGAATCTGAGAGATTTCATATTCAAGCGCTGGCAGAAAAGTTGGAAATTTTTTTCAATTTATTTGGTAATACCAATCATTTTCAATTTCGTTTACCTCTAATCTCTTCTAATCTCGTAACAAAAATTGATAACCTTCCTCCCTTGCGTTAAAGGGAGAAGAATCGGTGCAAGAGAGATGGCCCAGCTGAACGTCTACCTGGGCTTGTGCACCAGTAGTCAGCTGTCCGCTCGGGCGGCCCCCAAACGTCTGAAAAGAGGCGGCCCGCGGGACACGACTCGAGCGATCCCTCGGGGTTAGGGGACCTGACCGTAGGGAGAAGCCTCAGCTGTTTGCCGATGGAAGCCCTACCACCGCCTTTTTACAGCGTCTAGGCCTGTAGGCCGTGCGTTCCGCGTCGCAACACAGAAACGCCTCGAGCTGTTACTGGATACAGTCGTGTATGGTAATACGCGGCTGATATGCTCGAACGGTAATATGGTAATACCTCGCACGGTCGAGGGTGTTCGATCTTTCACCAACGAGAGAGAGAGAGAGAGAGAGAGAGAGAAATAAAGGGCACGGTTGGAGAGGAAAGGCTTGGTGGCGCGACGAGAGGAAGGTATGGAGGAGGAACGAAGGACCATACGTGGAGGATCTGCACTGTAGATCGTATTTCGAGGGCAGGACACGCTCGAAACCTGGCGGAACGAAACCACGTGCTTCCTCGGTTCGGCGCGCGTTTAGGAGAGGATGCAGAGGAGCGAGTGGCGTGACTACGGTGGCGAGGTTATCGAGGATGTTCGGAGGAGAGGTATGCCCAGAGTTCATCGTTCTGCCAACCGGATTCTCCAACCAAAATTTGCAATGTTTATTATTGAAAAATATCAAGTATATTTTTTGTCTGTACTTTCTTCTTTTTTTTTTTGAAATCCTTTCGATACGGTTCTCGAAGTTATTTTACTGGAGAAATAAGGTAACGGTTAAGAAGAAGATTGGCAGTTTGAGAAAGGTATATATCTGGGAAATAAAACAATACTTTTTTCCCCCATTCTTTTCATTGCACAATGTGTTTCGTAATTACTTTCGAGGAATAAGGTAATGGATAAGCAGATGGAGACTGATCGTTTCTCTAAATGATATTTTATTCGTTTTTTTCTCCCTTTCTTTTTTTTTAATATCCCTTTCGGTGCGTTTCGAAGTTCCGAGGAAACGAATAATGGTTAAGGGGAAGAGTGATCGTTCGAGGAAGGTGTCTTTAATTAAAACAGTAATGTCGCGGTTAACGTTGGTTGAAATGGCTGTAGCTGGAACAACGATGCTACTAACGAAGCTGTTACGCTTCGAGTGTTTCTCCGCACCGAGAGTTAGTTACGAAACCCCGGATCTGAGATTTTCTCTTTGCGAAATTTTGCAATGCCGCACGGATACAACGTGTGGATTACTGTTCTATTATCATCCCGTACAATTCAATTATTCCGAGAATAATACAGACATTCAATTACAATTCGTGATCGTGAATTGATTGCCTTTTCCTTCTTTCGAGGTTTTATCATTAATTCGGTCGAATTAATTATTCACCAACAAGTATATCTTCGTTTCCACGCGATTATATATCCTCGAGCTTCCAACACGAGTCACTTTCGCAACAATAGCGGAGAAATTCCTAACGACTTAACTTCCTCCTCGCTTAGGATTACACAACGATCAACCTCCCTGATAATTAGATACTCCATCTTGTTGCTGCGAGGTGTTTCCCGAGCAGTGGCGGTTTTATACGACGGAAGCTCGTTCCTTCCAACGTTCCTCTCGAGAAAAGAGAGAGAGAGAGAGAGAGAGAGAGAGAGAACGGAACAAGGGATTCTTTGTGGAGATCGAGGAGGCATGAGCGTCGGGCTAATCCTTCGTCCTCCTCAGGTGAAACTCGCTTTCGGCGACGAGGCCCGTTTCCCACGGTACGCCAGGTAACCCGGAGCGTTTTCCCCGTAATGTGGGTCTCCACGATACATCTCTCCCATCCCCTTCCCGCTCCCTCCACTCTCCTTCTTCGCCCCTCTTTTTTCTTTCTTTCTTCGTCCTTCCCTCTACTGTTCTTCGATCCTCCTCCTTCGATCCGGCATTCTTATCTTTCTGCCTCGGAATCGTTCGGCGCTTATGGCGATGGGACTCGAAACGCTTGGAAGTATAGGGTGTTAATAGATTCGAAGGGTTGATTCGAAGATAAATATAATTGGTTCGGTACACACAAAAATTGTTGGTTAAAGTTTTGGATAAACGGGGATACGCGAGGGAGGAAATCTGTCTCGAGGTTATTGATATTTTTGCGCTTGTTTTCATCGAAATCGAAAAATTCGGATTATTTTGAAAATGATTCGAAAGATAAGTTAAAAAGGATCGAACCTTTCTCGTGATTATAACTCCCAGAAAGAAATAATCGTAATTTCTTGCAGCTATGGCAGGAAAAGAAGTGGGAAGAAAGCGGATCGCGGAGAAAAACACGCCAATCAAAGTCGGTGATGCGTTCGCGAATGGAATGCTAATAAGACGAATCGACGAGAATAGGCGAATAGGAGAGAAGGTTCGAAACTGGCGAGAGTTTGGAAGAAGAACCCCAGTTCCGAACGCTGCTCCCTCTAGCATTACAACGATTCTTTGGATAATAAAGACGCTTTCCAAACACGTGGTTTACGCGGAGAGAAATATTTGTAGGATCTGGTGTATAACAGATACGTGTGTGCACCACGAGATTCGATTGGGTGGCGAGCAACTTTCCACGTGGATGGATTGTTATATAAGTATTACGTGTGTGAGTTGTGAGTGTTATTTGTAGGATAAGCTAGAATTTTATTATGATTGCTCGGTGAAAAGAATGAAGATTCAAGATTGTGTAAATGATGGAAAAGTGTACGTAATTTGTATTTTAATTTTTAAAATTTGTAATGAAAAAAATTTCTTCATCATTCTCGCCAGATAAAAAAATTAATTCGCCGTATCTACCGTGGAGTTCGACGTAATTGCAAATGAAATAAGTATAAGAGATGAGTTATAATTTTTTATGAATTGAATTATTTTAAAATTCGAGGATAACTTATCGAAAAGGATGAACAAAAGAGATTGCGCAAAAGAGATTCGAATGCGATGCTTTGACGTTTAAATTGTTCGAGAGAAAACGAAATGTTTCATTGTGTATTTTATTGATTCCGGCTAAACATTACACTTGTGTTAAAAGTGAAATCGACAATCCGAAGAGTTTACGTATTATGTATTATTCTAAGATCTTCAAACCTGTTCCTTTTCTCTTTTTCTTCCTTTCTTTTTTTTTTTTTTTTCACAAAAAAAAACTGTTTATCAAAATTGTTTTTGAATTTTTACTTTTTAAAACTAATAGTGGTAAACTATTTCCATTAATTGAATTGTCACACAAACAAATATATTTTAACGATGAAAGAAGTTTAATGGACAGCAATAAAATAGGATAAAAATAATTTTAAAAAAATTCAGAAAACCTTAGAAATTCTTGAAAAAATTCGAATCCAAAAATATATTAAATTAATATTAAATTTTTTATACCGATAAAAATTCTAAGAAATGATTTATTGTTCATTTAAAATTCTAATTTACTTCAGTTATTTTATGTAAATATAATTACTGTATAAAATAATATTCAGGTTTAATTGGATTCAATTTATCTTACCGAGGTATGGATTTATATATCTTTCAAATGTTTCACGTACATTTAATTTAGTTTTTATTAAATCAATCCTCGATGCACTATAACAGAAGAGGGAATGATTTTGTGGGATGAAAAAATAATTGACGTTTCGTGTATAACGAAACACAATGGTGAATTCTAATTGAAGTCTATCGCGCAGAAGTAATGAATTCTTTTAAATCGAATAGACGAGATTTCGAACGAGAAATGAGAAAATATTTCTTCCCGGATAATAAATTATTTTTATTTTAATTAATTAGATCATAATTGGTGATTCAAAAAATCATTAAGAAGAATTTAATGATTTTTCTACCGTAATTTCTGAATTGAATTGAATTTCATTTTTATTTCATATATTCAAACTTTGAAAAAAATATTATAGAACGTGAAATTAGAAAATAAAATTGTAATATTTTGTAATCATTATACCGTAACTATTAAATTATTCTATGATAAAATATTCTACGAAGAAAATGAAGTTTTATGTATTCTTTTCCTATATTTATTTCAAAAAAAAAAAAAAAAAAAAAACTATAGTCAAAAAAATAATTCGCGTAAAGAATCACGAGAATCGGAGAAACATTAAAGATATCAAAATTTCTGCCCGCCAAATAAAAATTCAATCAATCTTTGTTACCATATTATCTAATTTACCTTATTTATCTAGGAAATGTCCACTTTTCCTAACACACTATCTCATCGCCAAAATACAGATCAACGGTTAACGCTCGACTTTACGACGCGATGTTATTAAAGCTTCCTCTCGATAAAGAATAACCGTGCACTAAATACAACTGAAGCGATACTTAACTTCAAAGTTATTCGATCCGATGAACGAATATAGGATATCTACACAACATTTATGTGTAACATAAAGTATCGGTTATCATTCGGCTCAAATCAAATATTTCGATATCGGTCAGAATGAATGGATGTTTCGCGGTTGAATGAACCTCAAAATTATCTTATGACCGATTCACTTTCGATTTAAATATCTTCCGCGAGTTTCGAGAATTCAGCGAATATTTATTTCTTATATTTTCCAGATAAAAATAAATAAATTTTATAATGAATATTCGAATAGATGATTGACAAAAGATTATTGCATGCATCAAACACGAGAATAAAACAAAAAATCGTAGAATAAAAATTAGTTTTCGAATATTTGTTGATTATAAAGAAAAAAGAAATGTATTTATAAATTATAAAAGTATAAATAATACTCGATTTTTTTTTTAACATTAAAAATTCTTATTAATCCTCTCGATAGGATATTCAAAAATTCCTTTCATTCAATTCTTCAAAATTAATATCTGTCGTATTCTAAAAGGTTTAACCTTTTATACACCGACATTCAACCGCCTTCAATCTCGCACAACGAGCCGCTTGTGCGTTGCATCGATAAGGCGGTGAGCGGAAATGCAGAAGCGAGCGAAGGTATAAGCAAGTGGGTAGGTACTCACGGACTGGTACTTTCTTCGGGTCGACGGTGGCGAGACGTTCCTCGACCTTGTCTATCCTTTGGCGCAGATTGCTGCTCCGATCGGCAACAGCGGTCAACTCGGTAGTCAGTTCCGCAAAGATGTCCTCGGCGATGGTGAGGAGCGAGGCGAGTTGCTTCAACGAGGTGGTCAGCGCACCGTTCGCCACCGCCTCCAATTCGGCACCCACTGGCCAACCCTGGGCTGTCGATCCCGCTGGCACGTGTCCGCGACACAAGAAACGCGGCTCCACTCTGCGTAGCACGAACGGCATGATTTCGATCAAACGAAATCAACCGACACATTCACACATAACACTAGAACCGAAAGAACAGGATTTGAAAACACTGCCGTCTCGAAGAGCGAGACACCACCGGTCAACCGTCACAAGTTCGCGACGCTTATAAAACGATCGTTCCCGCCAGTGATCCAACCGAGAGAGGGACATCTGGCGGTTATGAAAAACGAGAGTCTTTCCGATGAATGTTGCGGCTCCATTTTCCGATATTTTATTATGTTAAATAAGATAAATTCTCTTGTACAGGCACTTTAACACTTAATTGACAATAACACACTGTTCTTCCATTCACTTCCGAATCATCGTTCGAATCTCTTTTTTCCGAATCGCATTCTTTGGATAAACGATACGACTCCTTGGCGAATTAACGCGAGTTTTATTTGAACGAGAACCGTGGAAATGAATCGTTTTCAAATAGCACTATCGATGTACGTTTTCGAGCAAAGTTTTGATTAGGAGTGTCATACCGCTAGGAGATCCTTGTGAAAGAAAAGAACGACGAACAACACGTCCGTACGACGCGACGACGATACACGAAGTGCCGGCCGGTCTGCTGCCGTGTCGCCGACCGTTCTTTGGTACACTCCCATTCATTTCGAACGCGCCGATGGCGCCTTTTGCGACGCTTCGTACCAGCCATCTTCAGTCATTTTGTTATACTAACGAGATATAACGGGCGAGATCGATAATATAGTTTTAAAAAATTTTTTTATCGATATATGATAATGTAATCCACGGAAAATAATGATTTTTTTTTAAATAAACAAATCACTTATAATTCTAAATTTAAAACTTGAATCAAAACTTTCGATTTACTTTAAATTTAAATAAATTAAACTAACCATAAAATAAATTTTAACACGAATTATCGTGTTATCGAATGAGAAAAGATCAGGTCGGTTACAAAGTACAGAATAAACACGACATCTTACGGAATTCTATCTCTTTGTTCTGAAATACCGACTTCGAAAAAAGCAGTGTTTCTTATTATAATCAATGTAAAAATTATATTCGTTTTATCTTCAAAAAAGATCTATATATATATATATATATATATATATATATATATATGTTATGAAAAAATTCAAAACATCTATCTTATCTACTTTTTTTTATGCAAAAATTTATTTAAAATCAATGATAAATTTTCCTTCTAATGTAAAATTGCAAAACGTTCAATCGTTATGCAAAACAAGCAACAAAAGAAATCCTAAGGAAAATCAGGGCAATCTAAACCTAAAATTAAATTATCTTAATAATTCTACATAAAATTTTACAGATTATTTATGTATGTATCGATATTTTATACATTCATTGTTATGAAAATATAAAATATTGATAATTAAAAAAACCAGAGAGAATGAAATGTATTCTACATAGAGTTATATATATTTTATTAACCACCACCACTTTTAATATCAATATTATTATTCTCATGCACTTATATTGCATGTATCATGCACTTATATTCTATTTTAAGCAATATTTTTATAACAGCAGTTCAATTTATATAAAACATATATATTTAATTATTTCAATTATAATAGACTCATGTATACAATTCATCCTACCTATACAAAATCTAAATATATTTCTGTAAGAATCTATGACTTATTTAAAATTCTATCTTATAGAATGATATTAATATAAGAAAAGAGAAAGAAATATGTATTTTGGTTGATTTCATAATAGTTTCTCAAACAAATCACATTACAAATAATTAGTAAAATTGCATAAGATATAATTACTTACTTTAATTGATGACAAACTCAAATGTCACAATTTCTTGTGTATAATATATAACTGGTGCTTTCTGAAAATTAATATATCTGAAACAAACTTAATTGAAGGATTAGTAATCTTTAAAAAAAAGAAAAATTGAAACACTATAAGGTTTCATTAAAAAAAAAAATTTTATAATGAATATTCACCATTATTGATTTTAAAAAATTTAAATTTATTATAGAGAAATTTGGAAAAATTATAGAAAATTATTAACCAATAATGAAGACAAAATATATATAGCAATATTTTTTGCAACAAACGTAGAATATAATAAAGGATGCTGAAAAAGAACTAAAATAAAAATATCTTAAATATTCGATAACGAAACATTTTTAAATCAACTACGATGAGTGCTTTATTACATTTGTAATATTAATTAATTTACGACTGACAAAAAAAAAATAAAAAAAAAATTAGAAAATTCCTGCAAAAAATAAATTATTTACTCTATGCACTCAAATTTTAATAACGCAATATAATAAACGCGAGAAATCCAATGCAGTCTCCTTAATGACTGCTGACATATCACTCTTGCAGCTTTCTTTAGCCACTTAAAGTGATCCAAGAACCAAGAATATGAATACTTCCACAATTTAAGTGGAAGAAATTTGGGCATTCAATATTCGCAACACTACTTAAACAAACGCGATTATTTATCGAAATTTTTAAAACAAATTTAATAAAAACATTATTTTTATACGACTAGAATAGTTACTATTAAAACGAAGAATTTAATAACAAATGATACAAATATCAATACTATTTTATAAAAAATTATAATAAAAAAAACCGCGATATCTCATAATGCCAACGCGATTCTTATTTTAACGAATCTAATTAAAGAAGCGCGAAAATTATGATGCAACTCTAATTCAACCCGTTATTGATCAATCGCAACACTAATAAAAAAAAATCGCGATGCCCATGATGACTGGATCATCCAGTGAGCCGACAAGCAATCGGCCATACAACACAACGCAACATATATACTACATATTACTAAAACGAGCACAGTGATAAAGTAATAACAATGACTTCCCATTCTTTGAACCTAAACAAGATCCAAAAGATGAGAAACCATTCGTTGCAGCCCTCTTCGTGACAGTTTGTCGGGCCTCTTCGGTCTTCCTCCTTCGGGCGCTATGCCCGCTGAAACTTAAATCTAGGCTCGAGATTCCCTAATCGCAAGAAAAAAAAAAAGTCGCGAAAGCTGAATGCACACAAACGATCGACGATCGTTATAATGATCGTTGCATGCGCAGAATCTCGAGCGCAACCGCGAAATTCGAAAAATCGATGAACAAGTTACGAGTGGTATCCCCCACTCGTTCCAATTTCATTCACTCGATTCTTCAAATTTTATTCCCTGAAACAGGTTGTCACGCGAAAACGCGCCTACCCGATCAGAGACTGTGACAACCTGCCCGGCCCTACCTACTTATAATTATAACAGGCACACCAGAAGTATACTACCTATCCTACCTAGCCCTATATTTAAAAAAAATGGCAAAACAGGCATACCAACACTCTCGTTCAACGATTCTCACTCATAACGCTCGGGCGCAAAGAGCCTACACTAGGGAAAGCGACCCGGGACGCCTCCGACACCCGAGCTTGGCACGCTACTTTCACACTCTAACTGTACGTACCATTTTCCTGAAATCGACTGACGATGGCTAGCGACCATTGCGTGAAATGCGATAAAAACATATCTTAATTTTAATCATGAATGTTTAATAATGAACAGATTAAGGCAATTAAATTACCGAAGTAAGAATTGTGATGTTGCATGCAAGTTGTTCGTTGGAAATTGTAATGAGATTAATCGTGAATAAATATCTTTTAGTTATACGTATATAACGTATGATGGATGAAACGACGCAGTTCCATAGCCTAACCATACACACAATATGGAAAATACGTCGTGCACGATACACTAACGCATCGTCGGTCGCTGAGAAATTATTAAAAATTTATGAACTATGATCATCATGCCCATCGCTTTTCTCTCATCCAAGTAACACCTGGGCACGTGAATGAAATACTGGCAATGGACATGGAAAAGGTTAAATCTGAAAATCCTGAGCTAAAAAGAATGTTAATGTATCTAGAACGGACTAATGTTCTTTAGAATTGAAGAATTCTATCTTTATTTTATTTTTCATATTTTAATAAATTTATTTTATAAATTTAATGAATTATTATATATAGAAAGAAATATATAAATTTATTTATGAAAATTAATATAGTAAGAAATAATTGAGTAAATGGAATATTAATGAAAATGTCTCAAGTGATCTCATCATCAAAGTACATTTTCGAAAATGCAAAATCAATTTTTAAAACTTTTTAAAACTCTGATTCAGAAATCTACCTGTCGCGAGATATCTTCTTGCACATAATATTTCATACATTTTTTTTACAGAGGAAATAACATATTTTTATATTTTAAATACTTATATTAACATACTTAATTTATAACAAATTCATAACAAAACATCAACAAATAATTAAATATTATAATGTAACAAAAGATAAAATTAAAAATTGATTATTATTACATTAATGATAATATGGATTATTATTATTATTATTATAATAATTGGCATTTTTATTGTGTCAAATCCAGAAAGTATCCAATTTTTTCACTAAAAAATATCATTCATTTATTAATATCATTTTCTGAAAAACGCGACGTGCAAGAAGATCTATCCTGATCTAATAAATAAAATATAAAAAAAAAGAAATGTTATTACTCACGGGTATAATAAATACCCGCGATCACTGTGCTCGTGCAAAAATCTACGTATACAACCAATCATCCGTGTCGATTAGGACCTTTCATCCTACGACATGTTTGAATGACCGGAGGAACATAAATGCATGCGACTCACCAATAGATGCGAAGAATCTGCATTATCGTCTCAAGATGTCATCGTCAAAGTAGTCATCATCAAGAAGTGGAAACTGTAACAAAAAATGAAACGTTATAATTAAAACACAATACTGATTATTTAATAAAATTGAACTAGAAAATATATATAAATAATTACCTCTTCGCGTGGTGGATGATTGCCCTATTCCTTCGAGAAGCACTGATTCTACTTAAAAACGAATATTTAAAAAAATAAAATAAAAGATAAAAAAACTACAATCGCGTTGATTTAAAACGTAGACGACGAACAAGCACTGACTCTAGTTTCACGAATAATTATGATAATTTAATTTATTATGCACTAAAATATTAAAAAAATTACCAGGAAACTAACTGAATCTACCAACCACATTGCACGTGGTCACAAAAATCTTCTGAAAATAAAACTGTATATTATAATGAAAAAATTAAAAAAAAAAAGAAAATTTATATTCCATAAAAAACAAAATTTTTTTTGTTTTTTCTTTTTGTTCAAACATTTGTTTCAGAAAATACAATTCTTTTTCCTGAAATCTTTTCTCAATTATTACAATTCTTTTAAAATTATAGATTAATTACTTTTTTACAAATAAAAAAATATATAAGATATAATGCATATTTTTAAATTATTATTTAAACTAAAATATTAATATTTGTGGTGAATATTCATTATAAAAATATAAATATATTTTGAAATAATAGAGTATATTATATAAAAACGATCGAATATAAATAGAATAAATACATACAGTACATAAGCAAAATATCAAACTTCTTTTTGAAAAAATATGATGACGGCCATATTGAAATTTTTCCCTCCTTTGAAGTTGATCCAATAATCAATTAATCTGTATAAAAGAAAATAAGAATTTTCAAATAAACACATAAAAATGTATAAAATTAATCGATTATATTAAATTAAAATAATAATCAAACACAAATTCCTTCTTAGAAAGTTATAATATGAATTAGCTGAAACTATAATCATTAAATAATGAATAAAGAAAAGCAAATAATTTACCTTCGAAAAATTGTCGATATATATATTGTCGATAAATATATTAATTGAATTCTAGTAATAAATGTGTATTGATTGAATATTACAAATGATAAATATATATATATAACTATAGAAGGAAATATATAACAATATATCAGCAAATAAATCACACACCTCGAAGAAAAATGGAACTTCTAATTATTAATATCGATAGTACAGTGACGCGTCGTGTCACAATTTCGATTATCGAATCGCGAATTAGGGAGAAGATACGCGGCAGCTCAGCAAATCGAAATATGCTGAAATATGTCGAAATATGTCGAACCTGATATAACTATAATATAATATAAACGCGAACCCTCAATTTCTTGAAAGATGATATTATGAAAAAGAATGTCATCAATCTCGAATATAACATTGAACGAAAGTAGAAACAGAAATATAAACAAGACATACGAAAAGATGTTTAGAAACGTAATATATAGTAAATGTAATACGTAGTACAATTGAGATAATTTAATTTCATAAAATAAAATTGACTTTGTATATTGTTTCGATACAGATAAAAGAACTATAGAAACCTGTTAATAATCTTTGTTAAAAGAAATAAAACATCAAAATCAACTATAAATCATAATGATATGTATATTGTAAATCATTTTTTTCGAAATTATTCTGATAATCAAACGATAATTTTTCCAAATAAAAATCAAAAAACGTAAAACAAATATATAAAAAGAAACTATGTTATGATGAAGCAAGTGAATTCAAATCTTCACGAAGCACAAACTACCGGTAACCTCGAAAATTGACGACGAAAAGTATAAAGAAATTCGAAACACTAATTAATTGATGATAAGAATAAATAAGTAATAATAAATAAACGAAATTGATGATAATTTATAAATTCGATAACAGAATAAGAATAAAATTACTTACTGCGTATTCGATGATGGATGAAATTGAATAACACAACTTGTCACGATGACTTCTCACAGAAGACTGTTGCCACACGCCACAATTCAAATAGAAGCATTCTGATTGGCTAGCATCTATGCCAATTCTACAATCGAAATCGAATTCTACAATCGCATAGAAAAATAATTACATAAATAATATATTTTAATTATTCTAATTAAATATATACAAAACTATTAATTTATTAATATTATTAATTTATTAATTTAATAATTATTTATTTAATGTCTTTATTTATATATTTTCTTATTAATTTATTTATTTTATTGATTTTTTATCGATTATTAATTTATCGATTATATATCGATATTTATTCATTTGTCTAATAACTTTTCATCGATTATAACTTAACGGTCGCGTTAGTATTTTTTTCTTTAAATATTTGTTTCGAATACAAATTATTCATATATTAGTTAAATATTAGTTAAATATCAGTTTCGGATATAATTAGTGCTTCTATCAAGAGGATAAGTGATTAAAATAAACATAAATAAAATGTACATGACGTAAAAGATTCGATTAATTATATTTTATTAAGATTTTTATCAACAGTTTGAAAAAAAAGATAATAAAATTGAATTAAATATTGGTGCGTGAACTTTATAAAGTGAAAAAGAAGAATAAATAATATGTTAAGAATAAAAATAAGATAAAAATAAGCATTATCTTTAAAATGTTACAAATGAAACTAGAAATATAGACAAGAAGAATATGATAAAAAAGGATAAGAATTGACTATCAACTCCATCTGTTGAATGCCAATAACATTCAAAGAATTATTTTTCTAAAAATATTCACTAGATTGCGCAAAAGGTTAGTTTTCATCTTATCTCTATCTTTTTCTTTCTATTTACTTTTCTTGTCTATTCTTGTGTTTTATCTGCGGCACTCTAGAGATGGCGCTGATTTCACAATTTTTCCTATATTTCTATTCTTGTTTCATTATTTGTTCTTTTTATCCATATTTGTGTTTTATCTACGGCATTCTAGAGATAGCACAGATTTCCAAATTTTTATTCTATCTCTGCTCTCCTTCTACTATTTTTATCTATACTTGTTCTGGCGTATACGATGAGATACGAAATGTCAATTGAACTTTCTCTCATTATTTTTAAAATTACAACTTGTTTTAATCTTTAATATAGAAAATTTACATATTATATTCTTAATTCAACAGTATATCTCTCAGTTGATAGTTTTATAAAATATAATATACCCTGAATGTTTACATATGAATGTTTCAACTCAGCGCCAATGCACTGATTATAACTAATAATATTATTAATTTAATTTATAATATTTAATTATTTCATTTAATTATTATTATTAATTATTTAATTTAAATCTTTTTGTAGTATTTTTTGTTTAACAACACTCAAAACTATTTTCAACTGGTAAGAATTTTTATTTATATCATTTTAATATATTAATGTATTACAATCTCGTTTAATATTCTTATTTTTTTTTTTTATGTGTCAATTTTGTCATCGAATATATTTATTACAAACAGAAGTATAGTAATTAAGGTATAGTAATCAAAAGATTAAATACGTAGAAAGAATATTCCAATAAGATTTTTTATTAAGTTATGTGATTAAAAACAATTTTTTTCAGAAAATTCAATTTATATACGATGAACTGATTTTAGAAATCAGTTGTAGCTTAATAAACAATATCTCGCATAAAATTGAAACGAATATTTCGAGCAAAGTCAACGTATACAAGCTTTCACCAGAGCAGCCTGTAGCCAGAGGCTACGATCCTCATTTTCTCTTCTTTCAACTACATTTCGTTTGCACGCTCTTTTTTCAATACAGTCTCTTGGTCGCTCCCATTTTATTCCTCCTCTCGTGTACTTTTCACTTGCCATTTAGGTAAATTTCGTATATTTTCTGTCGTAAAAAATTCACCGTTATAATAGACTAAACTGTCTATCGTTACAAGAAAGAATTTAATCGTTCGCTTAAATAAACATATCATGTTTCAATCCTATTCCTGATTCATTTAGATAATCACTAGGCAAATCATGATACACAATTTAAAACTTGATTTTAAAGCATATAAATTTTTGAAAAAGTTCAATCTCACTTCCCATCAAAATTTAAGTATATTGGATTATTCCATGATATGAATAATTAATCGAAATGAAAAGGAGCAAAAATTTTTCTTCTTAACGTTGTTACACGTTATTTATTCCTTTCATTTCAACATCGAGGAAAAGTTCTTTACAAAAGGAATGACTTCCGGTAACCATACATGAATTGAACATTTTATGGAATACTTTATCAAGATCCCGCCATGCTACACCGCTCAAAACAATGGAAGGATTTCAGGCTACACGGAAAATGCACCCTTTATCAACACAAAAGAAGAATTACCGTATGAAAATTCAACTTATAATATACGAAGATCCAAAAAATAATTTTAATTTTTTTCAAAATAATGCAAAATAATTATATATACCGATAAATTTTCTATTTATTGCAGATATGAATTCATTCTTCGCTCAACGAATCATTCAATATTCTACATCGTACACAACTAGGTAAATATTTTAATCGATCGTTAAGAAAGCTTTACGTGAACAACGTAAACAAAGTTTGGTACCTGCGATAGGCAAGGGGGGGGGGCGGCGCGGCGTCGCGCGGGTAAAGAGGAAGGCGAAAAGAGAGAGGATGGTCGTCAGAAAAAGAGAAGGAAGGCCAGCTAGGATGGTGGTGATCGAGTCCGGATCCGCGAGTGGCAGTTCACGGCTAGTAGTGAGCGCACAGTCAGTCAAGTCATTCAGTCGGTCGATTGTAGTCAGTTGGTGGCAGAACTCGCTCCGCTCGCGGAGCTGCGACATGTTCCTTTCGCATCTCGGTTCGCGTGATTCTCAAATGTATTACTCAACCTCTCGTCGACACGGCTTCGTTACGATTTATCGACCAGCACCGTGACCGTTTTCTCGATCTTTTGCACCTTCTTTTCTTTAATCTTATTTTCACCAACTCGTTGTTGGTTCTGCGCAGTGAAGTCGATCGATGAAAGTGCAAGTGGCAGTAAGGTCAGTGTGTGCGTAAGGACCTTCCTTTCTTCCGACTTGGGATTAGTGATAAAGTGAGAGGTACGTGGCGACCTTGAACAGGATCTCGAAGAGGACCTCCACGAAGAGGTGACAGTCTGGAGAAGACGGGACGTAAACGTAGCCACGGATGGTTAACGTGAGTATTGCTACGATGCTTTCTGATCGAATTTCAATATAGAAAATTTATGTATTTATGTAATTTACAAAAGTCTATCTTATAATTTGTATATATAGAAGAATATATAGAAGTCTATTTTCCTTCAATAGGAAAATAGAGCATTAAAATTTTACTCTATCTCATACTATTATAAAACTATATTTAAAATAAGATTAATTTTAAGAATTGATTTCATCACTTCTTCGAAATGATAATTTATTGATAAAAGAATTATTGTATATGATTAAGGTTAATTCATTATCTTTTATCATTACAATGTTTCAACAAAGTAGAACAGTGTAGAAACAAAAGGAATTTTTAATTTTTATAATACAATTTATCGAACTCGTTAAACTCTTCATACTTTTAAAATATACGAAGATCTCTGAGATTCGTTGATTAATTGAAAACGATCGTTCAACGAAATGTAATCATTTTTAATTAACGTTTCACGTGTATGAATTGTTCAAATATTTCTTACTTACAATGATTTTGATAAATGGCTTAAATATTTAATCGCATATCACGTTACTTCGCATCCAATTTCGACGTAATGTAACAAAGGCTATTAAAAGAGACTGGAGAAAGTAGTTGTTGGCATTACTTATGAAACCATTCACACCGTTTCCTACACGATGAAAGAAACGAAACACGAGACGGGGGATAGCCGAGGGTTTTGTTTCAATGTGCATACGAATGTAAACGTTCAAACCTCGTGCACAATTGCTTCTTGTTAACATTTTCTAGTTTGTGAACACTTGTGGACGGATTCGTAGTTAATATTTTACGAGGTGGATCCATTTGCTCGGCCCGATATGCCGATAAATCGTATTCGGTGAAAAGAAATTCTTCGTTTTTCTCCACACTTGGGTAAACATACACGAGGAGGATACTCGTGCGCGCCAAGATTTCCCTCCTAGTAGTAGGTCATTATGGAATTTCTAGCGAGGTGCGCCGCGCTATGTGACCAGAATGATTTCTTTGCGTGAAAGTCACCCTGGAATGGTACACCGAATCTAGCTAGTGAAATGGAAACTATTTGATCCACGTGGAATGTGAACGAGTAGGATAACTGAAGAAACTTGTAAATAAATAGAGGTATACTCGTTCAAAAATATGAACTTTTGAGAGAAAGCTGTAACGTCCAATTATTATATAATAATAAAACAGAGATATAGATTGGAACATCGAATATCCGAATAAATTAGAAGACAGATCCTTTTGATTAAGAAGAAACAAATTTTCGAATGGAAACAATTTTCAGATATTAACGTCGTTTTATCACGTAAAACGAGACGTATCTCGTAACAAAAATGCATTGTTAAAAATAAATCGTTTTTATTGCGCCAGAATGCATTAATCAAGATGTGAACATTCTCATGTTAATTTAGAATTAATATATTCATCTTAGGTTGGGCTATTAGATAAAATGAAATTCGTATGATTATAATATTCTACTGGCATTATCGTTAATTGAATTAGGATATATTAGAAAGAAGATTAAATAATGAGTATATATTTATCATAAAATACTTTAATGCTAACAACATTCTAAACGATTAAAGTATTCAATATTTTAAAAGCTACAACTAGAAATTCAGCAAAATATCACCTCAGTGTTGTATAATTTACTCGTACAGGATACGTGTTCTGCAGGTATTTACATAGATATGTACCGTCTAGACTCATATCACGAATACGTTTTCCAGTAAAAAGATACGAAACGTTAGTCTGGAGGAGAATATCGGCAGGATAATGCATGCGAAGGAACGAGCGAAGAATAGTGATTTCTTTGTAACACTGTCCACGACTTCGAAAGCTATAGATATTTTAACACACCGAACACGAGCTTTCGTTTACGTGACTAAATGTAATTTATCCTTTAAGCTATGTTTTCATTTCCGCTTCTTAAATTCTCTTTCGATTAATTTCGATGCATTAAATCCGTGCGCATTAACGCTTTTGACATGTAACAATATATATATATATATAAAACGAAGATTCGTCGAAAATTGTATAATTCGTCATCCTCTCGTGATTTTGTAATTTGTGTAATAAAAAGAAATTGTGAAATATTATTATAGTGTAATTCAAAGATTCTCAAATAACGATATTTCTTAAAAAATTTCATTTTTTTTATTTTAAATAATCACGAGATAACTCAAATGAAACAAAGAAAAAAAAACAAATATAAATTGCTATCTCGATACGATCAACATATTGTTTTCACTTTTTTTGAAAGGATTATTACATTTGAATCGTAATAAAAATTAAAAACACAATATAATATAGTTTAGATTTGTGTATATCTTAATGATACCAGAATTTAACAACAGTATGCACTTACGAGAGATTGAGAACCTCTGGTGTAACTTGTTAATTTAATTCCTATGTAATTCCAAACAGCATTAAACATTTGTATAATTAAAAATGTTACAAGATAAATACACGAGCTAAACACGCTATATATATAATTTTTATCATTTTAAAAGTCTTCTTCCTCGATTTCCTCGTGTATTTTTTTTCCGCTCGAGTTTCACAGAAATGTTCTCGTTTCAATTTCATCGTAATTACGATACGGAAGATTTTTATCACAAATTAACGAAGTTCAAATTATCGAAACTAAAAATTTATATTCGAGACAACGATTGCATCATTTGATAATTTTTCTCTCGTGAAAAAAGGAAAAAAAAAGATCTATCTATCCGTCGAAAGTGATCTCGCATTCTTCAAAATCCTTCCCTCCCTCCTTCTTCTTATTATGATTTCATAAGTTGAACGCACGGTGCCCGCATACGATTACGATAAGGTTGACAGTGGGCGGTGTGCTCGCAACACAATGTACTACGTGGCCCTGGAGTATTTTTTACTTTCTCGAACGCCGTCGCCCACATCCGTGCCATCGACACCTTTCCGTTAATACTTGGCTTGCCTATGCGGTGTATAACCGTATCTCGCTCGACACATCCCGCATATTCTTATACGTTGCGTTAGGTCAGTCTGTTGCAACTTGCGTATCGCTCCTCGTGAAAATTGAATAAATATTTTACAAGCAACTCGATTCAATATATTCGAAGAACTTCCACTCGAAATTTTCAATTTCCACCAGATTTAAATCTGCGAACAATCCTGAAAATTTCATTTCATTGGCTGGTAATTAATTACAATTATCATACACAAATACGTATACACAATGTGTAACAACGATCCATCTGTCACGATGTTCTCTAATTGAAGAAAGAAGAAAAGAGAGAGAGGAAGAAAAAGAAGAAGAAAGATAAGTTATGTTCGCAACAGCGCCCGTGTACTTACATACCTCGAACTCGACCGACACGTTCCTACCACCACGAGATTCCCTTCCAGCCTCGAAACCGGGTCTTCTTCTCTCCACGACCTCGAAACACACAAATTACGAAGCAATGCGTGCGTACAAGAGAGAAGCGATAGAGGAGAAGAGACCGGTCGTGATCTTTCTCGTCGTGGTCCTCGTCGTCGTCGTCGTCGATCCCAACAGGAAAGAAGAACTCTTTCCCGGGGACGGGTAGAAAGTCCCCTCCCCTCCCCCTAACCCCGTAGTTGGAGCGCTTCCGATAGGTTGGCCTGGGCTCGCTTCCTAGAATTTACGATCCCTCGAAGATATTCCTTCCCTCCCACGAGGGGAAACGGGATTATAAATTGGAGGGAATCTCTTGGTTCTTGCAAGATTTATTAAGCTTGCAGCCACGATGCCTCGCGTGCTCCTCTCTTCAACTTGAAAAGGAGGGAAAATTTAAACGAAAGGGGGGAAAAAATTTTAGAGGAGAATTTTTCGGTGAAGATTTGTTAAAGATAACAAGACTTGAAAGTGGATACCCTCCTTTCATTGTGATTTCTATCTTGAAATTTGAAGATGAGTTGAATTTTTTTTTGCTTCTTTGCGATGATATTCTGCGTTCTTTGATTGCGTATTTTTGTTTTTGTATCCTTGTTTCTTTTTCTAGCATGAATTTACGCGCTTAATACGAGTAAAATGTAAAAAAAAAAGGAACGATAGTTTTTCTAAATTATATTATTAAACTTACGAAATTTTAGGATTGCTGTTCTCTCGAATTTTTTTCATCGACGTTGCGACACGCGAGAAAGCGTTCGTGGTGTTTTCGTCCAGTTCCAGTAGACAATTCGAATGTTTTTCAATGTTAAAAAAATCGGTTGAATAACGGCCTGGATAAAGTTTCTGGATAATATCGAACGAAAGTAAAAACTTAGAAAGCTAGTTTCCTCGATAAAAGAATCTTCGTAAATTCTGTGTGAAATTATTTTTAATAAAGGATTATTTAAAATGTCAAGGATCGAATAGCGAGGAAGTGATTAAAAAAAGAAAAAGAATTAAGAAGACAACAGAGAGATCAAGGACACGATTTTCGAGTCGAACCATCTTTGACCGCAAAGAAACGGATTAAAAATGTTGGCGAACCACTAAATCACGATGAATCATCGTTGAATTTTCTTTAAATCACTGCCGTGGATAATGGTTGGCAATATTGTGAAAAGTGGAATTGCGATTTACGAAATAGAGAAAGGAAAGGTTTGTGCAAAATACATTTGCACATTTCGAATATTTGTGGTGTTCGTTGATTAACTTAATTTTAGAATTGAATTTTATATTTTATGGAAAGGGAATTTTTTTTTTTTTTAATATAAATCTACTTAATTCGATTTAAAAAAGAATAATCTAAAAGCTAAAATTTGTTTCAATTCCATACTCTGAAAAATCTAATCTGAAATTTATAATTTGTTAATTTTATAACTAATAAGAAATTTATCATGGAAGAAACGAAATATTCATGTTGAACTTTTCGATTTTAATGGAGGTAAGGAGCAACAACCTCAACCTCGGAATCAGAAAAACATTTTAGAGCTCGCTGTCGATGAGAAGAAACTCGACTCGTTGGACGAGTCCTCGTAAATCAGATTCTCTTCAAGATGAAATTAATGTCAGTTAAAGAATACCTTCGTTCCAAATCGGCCACAAGTCGAATAGTAAATTAACAATCGCTCTTCGAGAAACACGATCAAAAGTATCGAAGAATCTTCATTACGATATCTGGAAATCGTATTAAATTTGCATTGCAATCTGCAGAATGAACTTTTGTTTGTTTTAAAGCTATGAAATATAACGTGCATGCAACGCTATGAAATTTAAATATCTTTATCATTCGTAGAAGATTAATTACTGTGTTTAAAAAAAATCTAAAAAATTCTAGAATATCAATATCTTTACCGTACAAAATTCTTTTTACTAGATTTTCAAGAAATCTAGAAAGATTCCAAAATACTCGTCGATGTATTTATTTGTCGCATTATATAAATAAAGTTAACCTCGAAACTATATATTTTTCTTCGCGAAAATTCGGAGTGGAAAAGTTTGCGAATCAAAAAAAAAAAAAGAAAAAAACATTAAATTCAAAATTTATCTTATCGATAAAATTCATAATTATTGAAATTCATCGTGTAACGCATAAAACACAATAAGTCAAGGTTTCAGTGTTAAAGAACATTCTTCGAAAGGTCGTTCAGGAGAGATCTCATCATAGCTGCATTTATATCATAGCCGCATCTCGTTGAATCACGTCGACGTTTCAATCGTTTCTTTAATCCTTTTATACTCGGTTAACAATCTCTGAAAGTTTTTCCCATTGTGGTTTCTCGACACGGGGATTAGCCGCAGGAATGATGTGTTCGTAATTATCGAGTCATTCGCAATGGTAAATCCACGATCCACGAGAGAAACGGTAAAAGCGGCCACATATGCATTTAACACGCGTTGTGATATTAAGTAATGTTCATTGAAATTAATATCGGTTAATGAGCGGATTAGAGAGGCAAAAATGTGTTCGATGAAGCAACGTGCGTCGTAAAGAAATTTTATATATGCGTAATATTTCATCTTTATGTCACTTGCTGCTACATTAGCCGTGGAATATATTTATGTTTCACATTTTTCACGATTAGTCAAATTTCCATTTATCATAAATGATTAATCGTTCAATCGTTTATTTTTTATTAATCGAATAATTTTTAAGACAGAGATAAAAATACATCGACAGTGTACGACAAATTAATTTTAAACAAATTAGACTTTTCTTTTCGATCATTAAAAAATTCCAAAAAATTAAAAAGAAGAAAGAAAACGCAAAAGAAGTTGCGTTGCTTGCTTCCTAAATTACAATTTCAAAAAAAAAAAAAAAAAAAAAAGTTCCTTATGCATTAATAACGAAATTGTGACACAAATTTAAAGATCACGAGAGAATTAAAGAAGAAAGAAAAAAAAAAAGAAAAAATTACAAAACCGTGACAAATCGTTTCTCACCTAGTTCCACCGATCCATGAGTAATTTCTTCGTAAATCGATTAGTCACGTATAAATAAATGCGAGTCGTTCTCTTCGAATCAAGAATCTACCGTCATAACGCGACGTGTTCGGATGTCACGCGATATCTCTCCTATCCCAAGAATTACGTCTATTTATTTCCCTTCCCAGAATCAGGAAGTCTCGAACTCCAACGAAGGAGGGATACGCGGCAAAATCTTTTCCAAAAGATAAATCGTTTGGATAGCCAACCACCATTCCTCCCCCGTTCCTTCCGTTAAACTTTTTTGCATCTACAACGATGATGATGCATAGGAGAACAGGGGCGGGAGGGGAGGCGAGTGGAGGAGGAGGGTGAAGTGCGTGGAGGATCGAGGCTCGTGGTGCTCCTCGATCGTCGGGACGATAGCGCTTAAGGCGCTTGCACAAATTTCCGGTATTTGCCAAGGGAGTGGGAGCACGAGCCGGCCGCTTACAGGTTGTTCTATTATCGTGCGAAGCGATCTCGAAGGTAAAAGGAGCCCGAGGAGCGCGGCCATTTAGACCCCCAGAAAATCGGCCTCCTCCCGTACGATGAAATTTCATCCTTCCCTCGCCGTTCCCAACTTCCTTGCTCCAATACGAAATTGTCGTTATTGTAGTCTGTACTCACCATGAAAAAACTTGGCGTCTATTCGACGATTTTGCCGCGGATGATATCAGACGATTTTTCGAGCTTTCGTAATAAATCGTCGGTCGATTGTCGTGAGAGGTCGGTGAGAACGCACCCTAAAGGACAGCGTGTATAAACTGGATTTATACCTCGAAGCCATGTTCCGATGCTAAATTACAAGTCGCGATGCTTACGAGCAAACTTAATTACAGCGAGGGCAAGATTTATGGAAAGTTTAACAAAGCGGTTTATATTTACTCGCTTGAATCGTTCGTAGGAAAATGTTGCTCTCGGTCGTATGTATGTATGTGTGTGTGTAGGGTGCGTGACTAGTTTGAAAAGGGAACCGATATTATCGTTAAATTATAATCAATGGCGATTGCCGTTTGAACCGCGTGAATATGAATAAATAAGAAACGATATTCCTATCCCTAGCTTCGATCGATTCCCGATTTCGAAACCGAGTAAAAATCCCGACCAGACACCGCGGAAATCCTGGCACAGAGATATCCGGATACGATATATTACCGGGTTACGCAACCCTTTTGCCGCGGAATCTGCGCGTTCGAGCAGGAAGTGGTTCGCGAGAGGCGGAATCGCCTTCGCTTAACGAGTTACCACAGATATGAAACGATTATATTCGACTTCCAGGTGCATTTCGATAATGAACGTCTCGTTCGAACGGAACGTTAAACTTTTAAACGTTTTTTACGTACGTACGTACACGAGAAACTGAGGAAATTTGCGTAAAATTCGATGCGGTAGAACGCAATAGAGTATATCTGCAAATCGGAGAAAGTACGATCGAGAAACGAGGATAATTTTCGAAATCGTTTCCACAATTGGGATAATGAATATGTTTTGGAAATAATGATCGTAAAGATTGATGTTAGATTGTATAAATATTGATACAACGTAATAAACGTTAGGATTGTTTTAGATGTTGAAATGTACGAATTCGTGTGCTCGTTTGCGCATTAATGTATCTACTATTTGTAATGCGAGAAAGCGTCTCGTTTATACAAGCAAAACTTGGTCACCGGTGGTGAGCGGCAAAGTAATATACTCTATTGTTCTTTCGATCGTTAAACAGTGTCACTGGAACCCTCTCGAAGAAACATATCTGCGAAGAGAATTAGAACGAATAACAGAGTTAAACGAAAGCGAGCGGATTTCTTTTTTAATCGAAACTCTTTCGATCCAAATATCAAATTCGATTCGAATCAAACGAAGATTCTTTCAAGTTCCAGCATAAAAATATTTATTCCTTTCGGAAAAGAAATTTATCTTTAATTATCAATAACAGAAATATATTCTTTCTCTCGAGTTTTAATGAAAAACATTCGTTACACATTCGAATATTAAAATGTAAAATTTAACAATTTTACCAAAAAAAAATTACTTGATAATAATAAATAAATAGAAACGTTGCTCGCGACATCGAAAAACGTATAATTAAAAATCATTTGTAGATGCTAGATCAGATTAAATTTAGGGAAATATTCAATCGACCGAATGCATACTTAAGTCGAGGAGGAATGGAAGAGGTATAATTTATCGGAGGAGGCAAAGGGTAAATAATAGATAGAGATCCATACATGGTCGCGTTAATCATTTCCGACACGTACCACGCGCATGTGTATCCTCCTACCGAGGATGAACGCACTTGTGAATCGAACCCCAAGATCTTTGGAGGAACGTCGGAGGACGAGGAGACCTGGCAATGACTCCTAGAGGAAAATTACCGGTGTATCTCGCCGGTGAATGAATCAACAAACTATTAAGGATAATCTTGCGAGGGATTATAGCGATCCGCTCGGTCTTTAAATTAAAATAATACGACAAGCGATTCCTGCATTTACGAACTAATATAATATCTCGTTGCACCTTGCAGGAGACACGGTTTCGCTTCGAGGATTTTGCCTGCCTTGAAAATAATTTGTTTCTCTTTGCGGTTCGGTATCGAGAATTGGTAAAAATTCCCGGTTAGTTGGGAATTCGATTTCGTTCTTGGTTGGTTTGTTTTTCGTTTTTTTTTTTTTTTTTTAAGTTTATAGTTATCTCGCGATTTATACAAACGATAATAAGTATTATTACAGATTATAAGCTTGTAATGTACAATGAATATCTGTGAACGAATGCGATATCTTGTCCTAACGAAGAAACCTCTAAGATACGTGTGTGAGCGTGTATGTATATTTTATTCGAAACGAAAAGATCACGCGGAAGAATAAAATTAACGAGGAGGAAATCTCGAGAATATATGATTTATATATTCTTCAACTTTTGAATAACAATAATGTAAATATAAATGCGTTTCGTGAAGATCATTCGTCCCAAAATGATAAAATTTATGGAGCGTGAAGCGCGATACGTAGAATTCAGTGGCGAATTTCGAAATCGAATTGTTCCTCCTCGCGAGCAAGAGGAGGGGGTCGAGCAAGGGGGATGAAAAATGGAGCAGCGCATAATAGAAGGAAGGAAATTAAGGTCGTAGTGCACGAGGTTGCACAGAACTCTCCTTGGTCTTTCTTTGGTATCCCGTTACGGCGAGCAACTTGCCACGACCGCTTTGCCGCTCATCGAAGAAATAATCTTCAACACTGACACACGTTTCTCTCGTTAACGACGAAGCCCCAATCGTCTTACCTATTCCACGCCGTAACAGTAAGGTGATAATTGATTGCGTATGCCAATCGAAAGGAACGCAACTTCGCGCACGTGTTCCGTTAGTCGAGTAGAACTTTGTTACGGATGAGTTTCTTGAGCGCGATTTTTGACGGGCGGATAACCATAATGAACGAGGTCGACTATTTGGGAATAAAAGAGAAATTTCTGATACGCTTTCGTCCTCAGCCTTTGCGTAATTCCGTGCCGTTTCGAGATTTTTCAGAGCGTTTAGTTACACCAGTTTTAAAAGGACTCGTTGAAAGGATCATGAACGAGCATGTGGAATAGGAGAAAAAAAAAAAAACGATCGACGGAATAGAAAGTGCACGATTAGTCATCGAGGACGTAAATACTGAATCACGTTCACGCCAAGTGTTTTCTGTGGTTTTATTCGTGTAAAATATATGAATGTAAATATATTCGTGGATATATCTTTGGAGGTGTTCAAAGATTAAAATAATAATATACAAAAAAAAAATTGCTTAGAATTGAACGAAACAAAACGTGGATAAAGTACGATAACTTTATCAAATCATCGCCTCGAATCTTTGTATTACCGATATCAAAACTCAATTTCTATTCCCCGAAAACTTTTCTGACAATCCATATATCCGTCATAGATACAATTATCTATATTACTTTTAAATTTTCTTTACTTGATCCGACATTCGCTATAAATTCCGTCTACTCTCCACGAAAAATATTATTATTCCGAGCCACGCCTTTCCTTTCGAGAAAGAACGTTTCCAATCGATTCGTTTCCAGCATCGTTTCGAACCAAGAGACACGCCGAGATTAGAATTACCGTAGGTAATTTGCGTCCCAAGTTGGCTCGTGTTGTCTTCCATCGCAGGCGCATAAACGTGCTAAAAACTGAAATTCCGGAAGGAGCAGGAATCTATGGAGACCGCGCGATTGGATCGAAGAATCGTCGGGAGAGGCAAAACCATAAAGGTGTTCTCTCGTCGCAAGTTTGCAAGCGGCGGTTGGCGCGCTTCAAGGCCGCGGGAGAGCCAAGCGTGAAACTAGTCCGACCGGTACGAGAGAGTATGGTAGCTATTATACGGGTAACGTGTATAGTGGATCGGAGAGAAGTGTTCGGTTTAGCGGAAGGCGAAGTCGAATAACCCGGCACGTACAATGTAAAATCTCTCTCCCCGTGGTACGTGCCAGGGGCATCTATCTCTGACGGAATACCATGCCGCTGCCTTCATGCTTCCCTTCGTCGGATGATTGCAACGCGGCGCGATGCTGGCCGTGCAAAAGAAGGAGAAAAAAAAAAAAAAAAAAGAAAAGAAAAAGGAAAAAAATTACCGAGCAACCGGTAATTCTGTAAATAAAATGTGGTTTCCTGCGAAGTGAACTCCGATGACCGCTTCTCGCGACCGTTTTTGTTCTTAAATTGTGTTATTTTTCAAATGGAAACTTAAACTCTTGAAGTTAGGATGCGGATCCTAAATGAGATTGCAGATGATTTTCGATCAAATATTTTGACTATTAACGAATCATAAATTATTTGATTTTCGTTACTTATTTATTATATACTCGATTGCAAATATTCGAATAAATAAAAAACACAGGTGTTGGATTGCGAAAATTAACGTTTCGAGTTGATGTTAATTCAAGCTAAGTTCCGGAATGTTAATTCTTTGGTCGATTCTTTGTTCAACAAAGAATCGGTCAAGGCCACTAATCATGTTGCGAGTGATCAGTTTCTTTTATTATCTTGTTACACGGTTCAACGTTGCACGGTTGTTGAATATATTCTTAAGATCGTAATGGTTTTAAATTGGAGAAGGTAGTACGAAGTAAAATAGAATGAAAGTTTTCGGAGATCAATTTTGAGAAACGAAATATATCATATAACTTCTTTTATGAATCACAGATCTCTTAGATTTTTGCGTAGAAACAACATGGAATCTATAAGCGCTTAAGCTCACTGGCCTACCAAAACAATTACCTTTAAACCGGTTCGCGGAATTAAAATTTATCAACGACAATCTGAATCATTCTATAACGAACGTGTTACTTGAAACACGATTGAACAAAGATCTATTTATTAAATTGATTCAATAATGAATAATTGAATAATTGTCTCGATTGTCATTATTACAATCATACATTTTCTAAGAATTCGATATAATTGTAAGAGCTTCAAAACTTTTGTATATAATTTAGAATTTAATGTTAATTTCAGTGCAATATATGATACATGTTGCTGTGCGATATGTTGATAGAATATTTAAAATATTCATTCCCGATCGATTATTAAATGTATGTATCGGTGTATATTTCGGATTTCATTGATTTTTTGCTCGTTAATCTCTGATTTGAATAAACGAGATAACATCACAACGATGATATTATATAATTTGGTAGCTTCGTATTGTCTAATGTTTATTCAGTTTTAACAAGGCAACAAAAATTGCGAAAACGCATTTAGTTAAGAAAGACATTAAAAGAGAATGATAACGTTAGCATTAAATGTTAAAATGTTAAATATATTTAAGTGCCACACACATCATTATAGAAAACTGAAATACGAAACAATAATGACCACGTTCTTTTTCTATTTTTTGTATTTTCGTTATCACGTTTTAATTATCATAGTATTTTAACTCTGTACTATGATTATTGATAATATTATCGAAAATGGCATTTTTACATATATTTTCAAAAATTAAAATATTAATGAGTGAATTGCATATCAATACTCTATTCTAGATCCATATAATTATTTCAAGAATAGAAAGCGTAAAATACTAGCATAAAATAATCATTGAAACGATCATGTTCCTATCCTATTGCAAAAGGGACAAATTCAAGAGACAAATACCATATCTTTGTTAAATAACAATAGAAAAGGGCGCACCTTAATCCAATATGTCAAGCTATAATCGGTATAGCAGAAAACCGTTCAAATGGTTCAATGTGGAAGAGTCTCGGAGGCATTCTAATTAGCCGCTATGCGGTAGGGACTCGTTACGATCTTAATTGGTGCACTAGATTGTTCCGTGGACAGGTTTAGTTGGCTGGAACAATGGTCAGAACGTGGCGGACCAACCGATATAATTATGCGTTTCGCAATCGTGACGCTTTCGCGAGTGTATACACGCATGCGCATACGCATGCGCATTCTCTCGCGTTATCGCCTACACGAAGTGAAAATGTATTATCAATCGTATGGTTGTGAAATATAATTGCAGTGACACTACTCGTTCAACCACGACGAACATCCTCCTTTTGGACGTGCAAATTACAATATCAGCTAGTTCGTGGGTATCTCTTCCGTGACGAAGATGATCTTCAGTAATAACAGACGGATGATTCTGCCGAGGGGAAATCGACGATTCGTTAGGATTCGAAAGCGTTTACTCTTGCACGGGCCAGGCGAGAGATCGTGCTTTAACGCAGATCTGCAGATCTAGGCGAAAGAAATCATATTCGAAAGAAAGAAAAGTAATTTTCATAGTTATCTTGGCTTTTATAATATATCATCTTGTAAAAAGTTGATTGGTAGGTATTGATAGGTATATTTACTCGATCGACAATATAGCAAAATAATAAGATAAGTTTCGATTTTATTTACCATGCATTAGTATTATTTCAAATCTTTTTGAATGTTTGAATTTTTATATTTCAATTTTACTTTTAACAAACAGAAAGATTGTTAATATTTGAAGAAAAGCTTTAATATAAATATAAACGAGAAGTTATATATATTTGAAATAATTTTTCCATAATTTTTTCAAATTGAGAAAATTTTTTAACAACGAAAGACACAATAAAGTCGTAATAATATCCAAAGAATATAGCAAATATAAAACGAAACGTGTCTATTTATTAGCTATTAACACAGATTCATAAGTAATATAATTTCAAGCTATCATAATTATAAACTATGAGTCGTCATTTTTTTTTCACGTTCAATGATTATCTAAAAATATTTTTATTTGCCCATAGAAATGAATTTATTTGCGGTTATAAAAGGAAACATCGTATTCGAAGTAACGAAGTCTTTCAACCAGGAGAGAAAGTGTTGACCTCGATACAATGGGTTTTCGATGAAGTCTTGAAACGTTATCACATCCTATCGAGGTCGTAATAATCGTTTTTAATGCGCTTGATGTTCACGGTGTTATCTTACGTAACATAAAAACATTGATCATGTCTGCGATAGAATATTAATACATATTTAATACTAGCAGCAACGTTACGAAGGAATTCTATCATAATAATCATGAAATAATTAAAATAATAATTTAAGTATGAAGATTTGTACTGTTAGTTTCTCATCTTTCGTACATAACTTGTTGCAAATATTAATTAAGAATGCAATACACTGATCCAGTTGTGTTAATAGCCTCATTGTAGTAATATCAACGAGAAATTCTCGAAAGGGACAGTTATATGTATACGTGAATCAAAGAATAGAAAGTAAATATTAATGGATTAAAAATTGTAGTAATTAACTAACGGGTGGAATTTTATTGTTATAGGACGTAATGAGCGAGTACGAACGAATCAAGCGTTCGTGCTTGAAACGAGGTGAATTATGGGAAGATCCAGAATTTCCAGCAACGCAAACCTCGGTCTTCTATCATCAAACACCTCCGTTTCAATTTCAATGGAAGAGACCAAAGGTAATTTCTCGACATAATTACATTTGTATGAATTATATTATCATTATTAATCGCATTATAAGAGTAATATTTATGTGAAAAGCATAATTTACAATTACGATTTGTGTACGACTAGTTAACATCATCTCTACCTAGTTCGCATAACCTCTCGGTTCGTAGAATTCAGGCGAAGCAACTCTGGATTGTGGTATCTGACATAGAGAACTTGAGACTTCCTGAAACCATGGGATTTTAGTTGAAGAATTCTATTAAAATTTTAAAAATTTCAGCCGAGACTTAGTCGATATATTCTAAAATTTTTAAAAATCACAGCCAATTCTATAATCGTGAAATTGTAATCGAAGTTTCACATGTAAAAAAATTCTACATGAATTTGAAATAATCATTTTTTCTTGACATCAAAATTTCTTCTAGCTTTCTTAAAGCGTTTAGATCCTAGAAAATTCTGCTTTTCATGATTCATAGATAATACTTTTCTCTATTGAAATTTCTTGTACTTAATACATATATGATTTTAGTCCAAGAATAGGTATCATTCATTTTTTTGTCTCTCTTGAGATTTCAGAATTTAGCGTTAAATATTTGCACACTCCCATAGTCTCTTGTTTCTTTATAAGTTGAGATTTTCCAGCCTAATATAACCCTAAAAACCTATATTAAATTTCACGAGTATAGTTTTATATATGTAGTGACTCTGATATTCCTTATTAATGTAATGATCCATTAATTCCAAAAAATTTGTAACTGTTCATTTGCGATCAATATATCATTATTGATGCGAACTATATTCATTTATCATCGAGTAGAGACCAGTGGCATTGATTCGCTTCAGTTCCAACGGAAGAACGGGGAATCTGAAATCTAGGAACCGTAACGGCGACAGTACGCAACCTTGACACATAGTGCGTGTCTTTGTCATCTTCGTGCTTATGATCGTAGTAACATTTTTACTGTACATGATGTACTAACGGGTTTTTTCTAAGATTATCCTTATAACAATTATTCTACTATATATATATATATATATATATATATATATATATATATATATATATATATATATACAACGTAATTTTAAATATAGATATTCGAAATACAATTTTTACAAAGATTCATAGAAAAAGATTCTTTTTCATCATCTTCCAGGATCTCTAAAAATCGAAATAAGATTATTAACGTTCTCACAGAGAGAATTTTCCAAAATTTAGCAGATACGCTTTTTCTAAATTTATTCAAAATATTTAAGATTGACAATTTTTATTAAATACTTTTATCAAATATTGAAAACAATTTTAAATAGTTAAACAGGAAACAAAAATTTTTGCAAGGAAAAGTTTTGCTGCGAAATATTTAATTGTGAGGGTATCTAAAGTTACCTTGCTTATCTTAAAAATAAATGCGAGGATACGAGGATAATTTTCAAGGGATCAACGATCCGATAGATTAATTACGCACGACGAACCGAGAAACGAGAATAAGCGTAAGGTTGCCTACGCGTAACTGGAGCCTATTTAGCCTTTGAAACGAAACATTATGGTTCTCCTTGTTGCGTATAATGATCGTAATAAAAGCTACTGACATCGGCTGGTTTCTACAACAGTGTCGACAATTGCGTTCACGCAATAGGTATTACGTGAGACGCACATTTACGTGTCACACTTTACTGCGACCGGAAAGGATCGAAGGTGAGCGTGACGAGAGTAGTGAAGAAGAACGACAGGTTAAATATTCTGTATTGAAAAGAAAAATCGTCGAAGAAGTATAAATCAAAATGAAATTATGATGTAATTATATTATATTACGTAACATCTTAATTTGTTTTTTGAAAGTCTGTTGAGTATTAATTTTTAATAAGGAAATCGAATACAATTAGAAAATAAATTTTTTAAATTTAAAATTTTATAAACAAGGAAATATTATAAAGTTTTTTAAATTTAGAATTTTATATATCTTTAGAATCGCTTACGTTTCTCATCTGATGAAATGTATCATACAAAAACAAGCGTTTTTGTATAATAAAAATCGGAAGTGGAAAAAGTTGGATGGACATGGCAATGAAAATATAAACGGCATTTATGATATTTTCCAGAATTATAATTATCCGTAATTAACGACTATCTGTCATGTAGTGTTAGACATTCTAAATCACGTAATTACAAGAAATTTCTTCCGAAACCGGAAACAACGTGGAAACAATTTCTCAGATGCGAAAAGAATGATAAAAAGATGACACCTGTACAGAAAGTAGGTTCTGAAGGTTTCGACCAAGCATAGAACTCATTGCGAATTGCATTCCAAGTCTGTCTGAGAATATTTATCCGTTGTGGAACATAAAACGTTATATAATCATCCTTTGTTCCATAGTTGAGGATGTAATCAAACTTCTGACAAATTAATACTGTAATGCAAAATAAATTTCTTAATTGTTTTAGACTTTTCTTACGATTTAAAATTGCATAAAACTTTTAGTATATTTAAATATTAATACGAATAAAAGAATTGTATTTTTTAAATGAAACAAGAGAAGCATTTACATCTGAAACTAATAAATAATTTATTTTTCAACGAATAATTTTTCTTTTGTTTTTTTTAGGAATTATGCAATCGTCCAATATTTGTCAGCGATACACCAGCTCAGTTCGATGTAATTCCTGGAAAAATGGGTAAGTGTAATAAAATTTTTATTTTGCAATTCACATTATTATTATTATCATCATATATTTTATATGATACCTCTTAGTTCGTTAAAAAAGATAAAATAAATAGAAGAAATAAAGTTATTTAAATATTTAATTCCGTTTTATTCTGATCCGATGCATAAAAATATATACGCTCGTAATTTTGAATCATGAATGAATCACCTTGATGGAAATTAAAATAGATTTCTTGATAGAAATTATAATAGAGTTTATTGTATTTTATTTAAACACCTTATCTTATATAAGTTATTATTAAGTTATAAACGTTCAATTCAAAATACTTTATACGATTAAATTTATATTTTATTTTATTATATCTTTTCTAATATATTGAATTTCGATTTTACCAGAAGAAAGTGACGAAGAATCACGCTCTATGTTTCATGTATCCGTGATGACATCTTGCAGCCACTTTCACATCTTTCACATTAACATCAATGATTATAATATTTCCTCTTAACACGATGTTATTATCATCACGAAAACACGAATCGATACAAGTCTTTCTATGAACGACCTCGAAATCGTACAAACCCTGAAAGTGACTCCGGTAACCTTTGAGAAACGTGGGAGATATTCTTGCGGATACTGTGGTTCAAAGCTGTTAAGAACGAAACGACTTTCTTCCAGCCACGACATATACGACCATGTACCGATATAATCGATATTCCCGGCAATTTAATTAACGAATAACCGAACTGCGGTATTGTATGATAATCGCACGGCTATCTCGTGTACTTTTATTTTTACATCGCTTTGAAGGAATGTGGAAGCCAGAGAATATTATTTTATTTTTATCCATACTCAATGATCATTGTAAATTTGAAGTACCATATATACCATAATTCAATCATATTATTCCTGTTATTAAAAATCGATATTAATATTTTCATGCTAAGGATCATATAAATTTTTAATGAAAATCAAAAATCAATTTTATCGAATATCAAATAAGATTTATGACTTTATTGAATAATAATAGACAGGATAATAATTAAAAGTATGAGAATATCTTTGGATCTAAAGATCGAAATTGACTTTGCTTGAGAAATTTCTATTTCCAAAAAATGATGGAAGTAGTAGCGATCGATTTACAAGACGAAATTTCGACATAAAAAGATATAAATAATTTTACCATACTCCAAACGTACTCTCGACAATTTGTAATTTTACCTCTACACGTGTGTTAAACAGTAAGATTCTCGCAAGCGTGTTTCTATCGACCTGTCGCATCGCTCGTCGACGAGTTACGAGTTACGCCAAGTATAGAACGTGGAACGCATCGCGGTCTTAATCTCCGTCTCGTGAGGAGACTCGTGCAATTGGCGGACATCGTGGACGGAAGTCGAGCGATCCGGGAATTCGTGCAAACGCGTGTTCTCCAAGGCGACGCGGCATCGTGTCCCGTTAGTGTGCATAAGCATGTAACAGCATGCGCGGCCGAATGGGGATTACCATGACACGTGATCATTTCTTTTCGACCTACATTAAGACGATTCAAATTGCTCGCGTTACGAAACAAGGTGATTGGAATATAGTGACTGGAAATGTTTCGACGTTTTTTAAAATAAATATTCTCTCCTCGGATAGAATATTTTTTCTTCTTCTTCTTCACATTTTATTTCATTTATTGCGTAACGTTTAATGATACACATAAGTGATATCTCTGAAATAGTGATTCAGTTAGAACACGAGTGATTCTGTATGAGAAAAAAAGAATAATATTTTTTTCTAATATATTCAAATTTTAAGATCGATTAGATACGAATGAACTTTTAATATAGAAGATAATTATATATGTGAAAATAAACAATGGATAAATACGAAAATCGAAAATTAATTTAATTCTTTGCAATCCGTGAAAAAAAAAGTGCGATTTATTCTTATAATTTTTATATCTTGTAATACGAAGAATGAGATGATTTATAACAACGATAAATGAACTAAAAATTTAAAAGTTCAAGATCATCGTAATATAGTTGATATAGTTCTACGATTTCAATTATAAATAGTCATACAATTACAGGCTTGCACGACAATTCTTTCACAGACGTTCATTCTTTCTCGTTTATTTGAATAGTCAAGCCACATTTTTTTCCGCTCTACAAGCGCCGACGTACATGTTTACGATCAAATGAGAACAATGCAGACGACGTTTAACGTATCGAACAATCTTGTCTCGTGGAAGCCGTTAAAATAAGGATTACACGAGTCTTAATCAATAATTATTTTCCCACGATTCGACGAAAGCCAAGCCATCACGCTCGAAATCGTCCTGAAATCGTCTGTCATTGCACAATGTGCTTGCAACTCTTGACACCAATGTCAATGGAGTACCACTTGGTGGGCATAATTACGCGGGCATTGTTCCTCCAAGAGTTGTCGAAGCTCGACGAAACGATTGGTTTGCTCGCGTCGAGTAGAAATATTTGTTTACTCGTTGAAAACTGGGCACCGGTTAGCTCATCTGTAATCGTTTGCGGTTGAAAATCGGTTGCCTCGGGACTCCAGTGAGAGTGGATCGGTGCGCATATCGTTTGAACAGACATACGAGAGTTAATCAGATCATGGTAAATGATCGATCACCCCGTTTACGACGAATTTTTTCCGGCGACGATTTCTTGATGATCATCTTTCGAGAGAAACGATCATCACGCGTGAATGAATTGCGATATTCTTCCCAGTGTGTCGTAACGACTTCACTTTTTTTCTTCGTTCGAAAAGAAAGTCAAAGGTAGTTTCTTCAACGATAAGTTATTTATGGAGAATCGTAAAAATCTTGTTAATGAACGATGTTTTTAACGTTAGAAATATCGAACAGAAATATCGTATTTTACGGATATTTAACGGATTTTCATTTTTCTAATTACTGTGCAAATTTTTTGAGAAAATCAAAATGTGTATGTATCGATTTTTAAACCGATTGAAAGATCAATTTTACTACGCATAGGGAAAAATGGAACATGGAAGTTTGCGCGGGAAAATTTTGAATTTCAATTTATTTATCGAATTTATTGATTTTTTTTAATCGAGCCAGTTACATTTCAGATTCAGATTCTTTTATTGATTTTATCTTATGGATGGAAAGTATTTATAATTTGATTTATTCGTTTTGAATAAAAACAAACGTGAGATCGTGAATAAATCCGCGAGAAAGAGGTGTTATTCGATAAATTATGGAACAGGTTTAATAAAATATGTAAACAGGTGAAATAGATTTGTAATGTTCGGTCGACGCGTGTCGTAACCTCGTGAGAACATTTACTTCGATCGAATACCGTAACGACGACGATTCATTACTCGATTGACTTTCGTTTTCGAAACGTGTAATCGCCGATTATGCGTTAAATATTTCTTTTTAATTTTAATAACGAGACAAAAAGAAAATGAAATGCGTAATTTTTATTTTTCCTTTTTGAATTTATATAAATATTAACATCCTCTCACTTTCAATCATTATTCAGCATTTTCCGACACCTTCTGTTTATAATAGAATGAATAATTGCAACGAACAATGAAGTTGTATCCCTCGTAACTCTACGCCAGATTAATTAACGATAACAGTACGCATAACGCGGAACGTACTTAACAGAAAGTTAATTTGAATCGCAATGTGGTTCACTTTATATCTATATATCGATCTCACGTGCGATGAACGAAGAACAGATATATAAACGAGAACGTTCAGTTATAATTTACCTAATTTTGCGAAACACGTTTCCCCATTCTTCCATTGTTTACCTGTTTTAAGTCTTTTTCTTTAAAAAAAAAAAAAAATCAATATGCTTTGCAATACGCATCACAAGCAGCTCATTCATATTCAGTAAAAGTTAATTCAATAATAAAAAAGAATAAGCTTGTTAGTCGATCTCTTATATCATTTTTACTTACGTAACACCACTGATCTGTTTAAATAAAACTGTTTATTCAATAGCAAGGGAAACGAAGCGTAATCGTTCGACTGAGCTCAGAATAAACGAAGCATAAATTTCTTTGATACATTTCTTCATTTTATCAACTCATCATATATACGCGTATATTTTTATTAAGAATTAAAATTAATTAGAATTAATATCGTATAATTTATTCTTAAATTCAGGTGACAAATGGCTGGTCTCCTGTCTGGGAGTTCTCCACCTGAGCAAAGGATTGTTCTACAGGGTGGTTCCAGCCGACCAAGGATTCGGGAATAATGGAGAACCGCCTGGATCGCCGACGGCCGAGTACGCCGGGGTATTCAGGTTCCGTTTATGGTGGTGCGGCGCATGGGTCGAAGTTCTCGTCGACGACAGGCTACCGGCGATTCACGGACGGCTAGCTTTCGTGCAAAGTCGTCACAGTGATCAATTCTGGCCGGCTCTTCTGGAGAAAGCGTACGCCAAGTGAGTAGGAAGTGGTCGGGCTCGAGAGCGCTCGGCTATTTGTCCATCAAGTGATCGGCCGCGCATGAGATTCTTTCTCGCGCTTGCCTCTTGTCTTTATTTTCCGATATGGCTTTAGAGAAGAGGGAAGTGAGTCGACTCGAGATGTCAACGTGAGATTGAAAGAATTTTTCTCCTTCGAATAATGTAATTACGTAAAAATACTTTTTTATCGCATAATTTTATCGTGCGACTATTATTCTATCGCACATTGTACTTTTTCTTTCGCTATTCTCTCTTTTCATTTCTTTTTCTTCTTTTCACCTTTCGATTTAAAGATTTAAAGAAACGTAAAGTCGAAAGTTTTTTTTTTTTTTTTTTTAATAAATATTCTCTGTCGCATAATGTAATTTTCTCGGATAATTGAACTTTCTTTATTTTTCGTGCTTATTTCATCCGAAATATTCATTACGTAAAAATGTTGATTATAATGTGATGGACATTTAAATGATGATGTCACGAGTAGAAAACGAGTTTTGAAGAAACGTGTGTATTCTGCTCGGTGTTATAACACCGAGATAGAATGTTATAACATCGAAACGGGCAATTGATCAGTTTCAATCGAATCGCGATTTCGCGTGGGCGTATAACGTGGTGGTGTATCTGGGTTCATCGATCGATCTCGGTAAGGTCGATTCTCGTGCTAACGCACCGTGAACGTCCACCTGATGAACACCCACGCCACCCACCCGAACTTACAAGATTGGCCGTGGTAGCATGAAAGTTATTCGCGTATTTGCATATCCACCCACGGTCTTCCATTCTCGAAGAAAATTCGAAAGTCGTCCGATGATTCTGATTTTCGATGCTTTCCATAAACAATGTACGAAGATATATATATATATATATATATATATAGAGAGAGAGAGAGAGAGAGAGAAAGAGAGAGAGAGAGATTCTTATTCGAAAGAAATAACATTTACACATTTTTTATTATAATCTCTACAAAATTATTTACGTAAATTTTATCGCTAACATTAAATGATATTTCTTCATATCCGTATATATAAAAATTTAAAAAGTTATCGCATAAATTCTTCCTTTGTTAAATCTTCCAAAAATTCGAAAAATAAGAAATTTCTGGTAATCGTCCATTTCTAGTTATCGATTCGAAAAGGAAAAATTAACGCCGCCTTCGAGCGAGAGAAAAAGAAGCAATAAGGATCATTAATAGATACATAAAACTTATGAGCCGCAACGTCGCAGCAATCTCAAAGGCCTAATGAAAACACACACGGTTCGTCATGACGCTTAGAAGATACGATCTGTAACGAAGGGGCGTGTAATCAAGCGTTTCGCGAATACTATAAACGAAGCGAACGTTTCATATCGTAGAGACACAGAATTTATTCCCGATGTCTCGCAAGATCTACGGAGCGGATCTCCGCCGCGGGTACAGCGCGAAGAGATCTCCTCTGCGAGGTGGAAGAAGCGTTTACGCGGACGAACGAACGATGACCGGTTTTGCCGAAGGTCCTTGCTCCTCCTCTTAATCTTTCCGCTGATGACCGTTTCTCCTTCCTTCTTCTCTCCTTCACCTCGTTATCCGTTTCTTACTCGCCTCCCTTCCTCGGCCTCTTCTCGTTTCTTGCCGTCAGGGATGTAAACCCTGGGCGTTGCACTTGAAACGGCTGCAACGTGACGGCCTCGGAGAGGAAGACGACCCCGTGAGTGGCAACGAAAGAAGAGCAGAGGGATAAGAATCGCCGAGTTTTCATACCTCGCCTTTTCTTTTCTTTCTTTTCTTTTTTTTTTTCTTTCCCCTCTTTTCTTGTTTACCGAGATCCATAACCGTGACAAATTTCTCATCGACGATAACGCGATATTTACACGCTCGTAGCGTACGTGTGCGTGTATCGTTGCTTTATCGAAGCTGAAGAACGCTTTGATATTGCGCCATTAAATATGGATAATAAAAAGGATTTTCTTTCTTTTCTTTTTTTTTTTTTTTTGTTTTCGTTTTTTATAGTTATATGTTATCCAAAGTTTTTGAAATGAAAGAAATTTCAAGGAATCTGTAAATCGTTTCTTAACAAGATTGTTAAAAATTTTTTTTCCGGATTTTATACCGAAAGATTAATATTATCTGTCAGATATCATTTGAAGATCAACAGACGCAAGACTTATACCTTTCCGTAGATACTTTTTTTTGAAACTATTCAAAATGTATTTTTTGTATCATTAAGTGATGAATAATTAATTGTCGATAAATATTTAACTGTAAAAATATTTAGAAAGTGTTATTGTTTATAATTTGTTAATCTTTTTTAACAAACAGAATGCTTTTGCTTGTTTCTCATATACAGAAACTGGAGATTTGAATGCCTGGATAACGCGAACGCAGCGTGATTTAAAAGTCCTACTTTTCATTTAAATTTTATTCGAATTACACAATTACAAAAAAAAAAAAAAAATTCGTAAATATCGTGTTGAAACTAACAAAATTTCAAACAAAATGCTTATTCTTAGTTACTCGTTCAAACATTGGCCAACCAAATATGATTTCTATTAATGTTATTAACGAATTAGAATTCTATCTGATATAGTATTGATATAGTATACGATCGAGTCAAATTTTTAATCTTTTCCATTGCTCATAAGTTTAAGAAAAATACCTGCAGCGAGTACATCTATTTAACGGTCGAGAACACAGCTCGTTATAATTTCATCATCAAACGCGTTCATCTTGCGTCACAATGGCGAATATGTGTGCACGCGTAACGAGAAATTGTCGTGGTTGTGCCGCGTTCTGCAAGGAGAAAGCAGAACAAAGAGACCAAACCTTATAACTTGCATCATAAAATGGCACGAAAGTGAAATAATCGATTAATACATTCCTACACTTGTAATAAATCTTATATGATTATAATACTTTAAGTATTACCGGATTAAAACTGATTAATATCGTTAGATCTAAATTTATCTAATTAGCATTATTGTCGATTTAAATCGATTAAAAAATGACACGATTCTCGAATTGAAAAAAGATCGAAAGTCGCGAGGACAACATTTAATGAAAAGATGGATAAATTTATATATACGTTAGTTTTTATTAATTTCTAAAGACACGCGATTTCCTCAAGCGATGGAATTTCTTTTCGATTTAGTCGAAATTCGATTTGGTCGATTAGATATCGAAAAATATGTATTGTGATGTGGCTACGATCGTATTGGTCAACAACTTCGCAAAGGAATCGAGGTCGGGATTCATTAATAATTGATAATGCGTTGTTGCCTCTTGATGGCTTCCGTTCGACGTTGAATAAACGATGCAATCGATTAATGTTAAATCGTTTGAAATCAACTGGTACCCATAAACGATTGTGATGAAACGATATTTCGCGTTTGTGTATTGTAATGTATTTAGCCTTTATGCCAGACAACTCGTAGTGGATTTTACATTTTATGAGCAAATATCGAGAATCTTTAACGATATTATCATTAATTTTCGTTGACAAACTATGTCATAATCTTAAAATACAATTACAATAGTTAAGCTAATTGCTGTTACTAAATGTGATCATTATTTTGAAAAAATATATTCTTAAAGTAAATATATAATTCTCGTAATAAATTTGCAATTAAAATATTTCTGATATTAAGATCTTTATTTAAATTAATTTCCTTTAAATATATCTTTAAAAAAACTAATCATTTAATTTTAAAAATGTTATACATTTTCACGTTAAAATTAAGAATTTTACAAAAATATCAATTAATTGATTTGATTACTACATGGTTTATTCGACGATACGAAAACGCAATAAGTCATTGAGTTATTAATCGTCCCATTTATTTTCACTATTGTCTAATTACAGCAATAAAATGATCTTAAAATTTATATTGCATGCGAACCGTGTCTAACGAAGCTTTTTTCTTTGTACAACGTTAAAAATTTACAATTTTATAAAATTGATATTATCTATCTAACAGTGAAATCGAATTCGTCTAGTGCAAGAAGATTCCCGTTTTCGATATGATAAAACCGATGGATTTCGTGGCAATGTCAAATTAGTATTCTATGCGTTTCAATTCAATGTAAACGTACAAGAGGACACGTTCTCCAACCAACGAGAGAATCTCTCGTCGATGGCACACTTCTTTTCACGGGGAGAGAATCGTTCATTGGCCGACCTTTCATCTTTCACGATAACCCTGTCGCGCGGATCGAATCGATTCGGAACGTACGGTGAATCCAAACTTAATAATCTGGCATTATAAATAATATTAAAATCAGTTAGAAAGCTCATACGTTTACATTCCATCGCGTGCATGGCCAGCGAAAGAATTATGTTGAATGCGATTTCCATTAGAAACCATTGCGCATGCGCCTGATGCATGATATATCTCGAGCGAAGAATCGCTAAATAACGCATTATGCGTACACCGGCTAGTCCTACGATGATACCGCCAATTATTTTGTAACTGTAACCATTTCGTGGAGTAATTAACGTGTTTTATGGTCGACAAAAGTGATTTGATTTCTTATCTGTAAGCGATAATATATAATTCTTCATTGCATTAAAAATAAAGCATAATAAGTAAATGATATAACAAAAGTAATACAAAATTGAATCTATTGTTACATAACCTCTTTCTCTCTTTTTTCGTATATATCTATCTGTCATATAGAATAAAATGAAAGTTGAACTTTGAACGAATTTAGATTTTGCAATGGTAAAAGCAATTTTTATTATTTATAAAAAAATATCTCTATAATACTCGAACAAAATTTGTTTTTTGTAGATTATAAAGTCAAGAACGATGTTTCATAAGATCGATATACGGAGAACGAAATTTTCAGCAGTGGAATCGTCCGTTTTGGCTCATCAGCAATAAGAATTTAGAATTCGGCATAGCTTAGTACCGAATACGTCGGTACGACCGGGCTATATTCGGCGCTGTATATTTGTGCACGCACATGCCAACCATGGATATACTAAGCAAGTATATCCGCGGATACTTTCACTCGACGAGTAGTCGGTTCGTTGGTTGCCAGCAATGGATCGGAGGTCAGTGCACCGGTGACCACAGTCCAAGCTTGTATCTGCGGGCACGAAAACTGCTGCAACAGCGGTTCGTGCTAATGGAGACTCGAAAACGAGCTTTGTTAATAAGTTCATCTACTCATCTGATTTCTTAATCTTGAAATCTTATCGGTTTATAAATACTGCGAGTTTGTCGTTCTATTCTGAAATTACGAATTTGGTTCTCTCGTGGATAACTAATTAAAAACACTAATTAAAACACACATATCAGAATATCTTTTTTTTCAGTAAAGTAAAAAAAATGTTACTTATGAATTGAATATATAGAAATATAGAGATTATCCTATTTTTTAAATTATGAAACGGTTTTATGTAGATAATATTACTCTACATATGCAATTTATTTATTAATTTCAAAATTGTTAATTAATTTTGTATTATTATGAATAATATAAAGTATATATTAACATTGGCAATTGCATAAAAGAATTGCAAATGACATTTCGTATCCACGTCATTAGACTCCGTTAGATGATCACAGGACGGAAATACGTCAATGGTAAGACTCGTATTACCGTTGACTCACAAACTGACAACGGCAGTTACATAGTTAGCATAGTGTTTTCAGTCGAAGATGATCCTAGCGATAATTCCATTTTTCCATAATCTGATAAAAATTCACTATCTATTATTTGTTATCTTTGAATTTTATTCAATATCCCAAAACTACTGCATATCAAATTACTTACGCCAAATCAATAGCGAACAATTTGGCCAATAATCATTAACGTTCGAATCGTTCATTTCTGCGATACGTGATTCGATCGGTGAAAATAATCGAATCTCGAATTATTGCCCTGTTAACTCATTTCGCTATTATTCCAACTGTAGACCAACACTGACCATTTCCGAGCTGCTGTATTTCCTCCAATAGAACACACCGAATTCGTCCATAAAAGATGCACAATTGGTATATACGGATTTATCTGTTGATAGCGTTGCGCTTGCCTTCCCTGAGAAAATACCCATGTGACTGAGCGACGCGTGTGAATGGTTACGGTTTAGAGATTAACCTATACGTGCATACTAGGTGTATGCATACCACCTTGCATGTGGCACGGGAAACTCCCTATCTAGCCTAAAGCGTGTGGATGTGAAGGCGTTGGTGTTTACTAGGACGAGCTAGTTGACGAAGAGAGCGAGAGAAAGAAACCCCGTTATCTAGAGAACGCTAATTCTCGCAGAAACGGCACATACGTACAGATAACATCGCCACTTCTCGTATCTCTTATTTCTCTTATCGATTGAAACGAGATCTCTCTTTCCTATATGTTACGGGTGATTTTTGAAATGAAAAATACGGCAACGCGAGATTGCCAGCTTAATCAACTCGGTAGATTTAGTTTCATGGAACCAAGATATTCCGGTAGCGTGGCAAGCGAGATTAACGAGCCGTCGCGTCGCATCGACTCAACTTTCTTCGTGTAATCGATGAGGAACTCGCGATCGCATAGTAATTGTGGTGTTTCATCGTCAATAGGAAGAGGTCACAGGTCGAAAAATTCTATATATTCGCTTTCCCTGAGTCCATTTTAACATTGCATTTAAAAAAGACTGTACGTGTGATAGATGAGTTTTCTCCACGAGTTTAACTGGCGTGACTAGAAATACCAAATAGTTCATTGAAATCGAATAAATAAAATTTTCCGTGTATCATTTCATCCGTTGTATGAAGATAATTATTCACTGAGAAAGTTATCTCGAAATAGAGAAATTGATTTTCGCTCATTTCAGATTGCACGGATCTTACGAAGCCCTGAAATATGGAACTTTGTTAGACGGTTTATCTGATCTTACCGGAGGAATCACAGAGAGTATCGCAATACGTCAAGATCCTACCGCGTGCGGACGTGTCCTTGCGAAGCTCCTTGACATGACATCTCTTATCACGTGTACAGTAAATAACAATCAGCAACAAGTAAGCTTTCTTAATATTCCCTCTAAATTATAGATTATAGATATTTATTTCAAATAAAATGTTATTTATTCTTATGTCATATTATTCTTATGTTTTAGATTCGTGCTAGTACGGAGAAACTTGCAAATGGCATTCAAATGGGGATCAATTATAGATTATATGCTATTGAAAGGGTAAATAACATTCGTTTGATGATTTTATTTCTTTTTAGCTCGTATCTGAAATTAGTTAATTATATAATAAATTTAGGTGGAAACATTCAATGGCGAAGCAGTTCAATTAGTAAAATTAAGAAATCCTCTTGGACCTGGTAGGGAATATGTTGGCGCTTGGGCGAGAGGTGGCCTCGAATGGGATGAAATACCACCAATGGAAAGAGATCGTTTAGCGGTCAGGAACATGGCCGAGGGGGAATTCTGGTGAATTAATTTTAATATTATAATTTCTTAATTCTGATAATTTGATTAATTAATTTTGATAAAAAAGAATTTTGATAATATTATTATTTTATTTAATTATGATAAGTAATATGGATATATTATTGAAATGATAATGACAGTCATAATCCAATCGTAGGATATCATATTCAGATTTTGTGAAGACATTCACTCATTTAGAAGTCGTACATCTTGATGCTGAAACGTCGAGGGATGAACCATCGTTGCATAGCAAACATACTTGGCAAATGAAACTCTATCAAGGTAGCTGGAGGAGAGGTGTAACTGCGGGAGGATGTCGAAACAATGAAGGTTCATATGCACTTTATCAATGATAAACATTTTACAACGAAAATTTGAAAATGCGTTACATAAATCATTGAAATTATAATAAAATATTCTATGATTTTATTAATGTATCTATGTTACAGAAACTTTCCATATTAATCCACAATTACATCTAATTCTAAGCGAAATGGAAGAAGTAATTGTTTCTTTATATCAACATTCTATTATGGAGATAAAAGTAAGATGTATTTTTTATGATATATATTATATATTTTAGAGAAATTATATTAATTATAATGTTTATAATATTTTCATTATATTAAGGTAATAGGATTCACAGCGTATACTTTACCGAAAAATAGCACAGAATCAATAAACAAACAGTTCTTTAAAAAAAATAAATCTTTGGTAAATTCACAATATACGAATAGCCGTCAAGTCAGCCATAGGTGCCAATTAGATCAAGGTGGATATTTATTAGTTCCCACTACTTTTGAACCTACGCAAGAAACAAGTTTCACATTGCGAGTTTATAGTAGTAAACCCTTAAAACTGAAGTAAGTAATTCAAGTAATTCAATTTCAACATTAATGCATTATTTAAAAATATAATTATACTTTATATAATAATTTTAGACTTCTTGATACTCTGCCATCTTTGGTAAAATCGGCTATTATTAAAGCACCACCTCTTGAAGGCAAAGGTTTCTCACAATATGAAGCCGTTTTTTTGCAACTCGCTGATGAGCATAGAACAGTAAACGCTTTTGAATTACAAGAACTTCTCGAGGCTTGTTTACCAAATGGTAAAATTTAAAACTATTGAAAATTATTATGATAGGAATTTAAAAAATTTTAACTATTTAAACTAAAAGAAATATTATTATATTTTATTTTTAGACTACATAAAGAGCTGTGCTTGTATGGAAGTATGTCGACAAGTAGTTCTTACAATGGATGTATCCTTAAAATTATCCATTTCAATTTTGTTTTAACTATGCTTAAAATTTATTTGTTTTCCTTAAATCGATATCAATATAGAGTTCCGGAAGTGGTCGATTGAAATTTAATGATTTCAAAGATCTTATGTGTAGTTTAAAATATTGGCAAGCTGCTTTTAAAAATCACACAAAGGAAAAGACTGGTATACTTAAAGCGGAGCGATTACGAGACGCATTATTAGAAGTGGGTAAGTAAATATTTACCGATACTTAATTCAGTTATTAACGTATGACATATTAATTTTTAATATTTAAAAAATATTTCTATTAGGATTCCAATTAAATACAGATGTTCTTTCAATTTTAATTCTTCGATATATGAGAAAAGATGGAACACTTAGATTTGGCGACTTTGTTTCGGCAATTTTACATTTGAGTGATGCATTCGGTATATTTTTATCTTTTGTTTTTCCTATCTTTATATTTTATTTGTACTAATATTTAATTTTATTTTATATATAGGAATATTTGAAAGTAAAGATCCTTTGCAAAATGGGACTATAAAATTAAGTTTAACTGAGGTATATTATATTTCATATTTTATTTAATTTAAATATAGAAAATAAAACTATTTTATAAAATATTAATATTTATTTTTAGTGGCTCAGATCATCTCTGATGTGCTGAATTCACTACTCAACATAATGTGTGTGTACCTTGAAATATTTGTAAATAATGTTTTCTACATCGTATATAGATATAAGTTTTAGCCATATTAACAATTAACGATAAAGTTTTTTGTTTTGTTTGTAAAATATCATTGTTTTCGCCATTAGCAATCATCATTCCTTCATTTGATTAAACATTATAAGTGACTATGTATTATATGTTATTTGTATAAGAAATTCATAATACATAATAAAGTAAATTTATTTTGTACAGTCCCTTTATTCAAAATAAACAATTATTCATTGTAAATAAATTTCTTATCAAAATAGGCTATGCTCAAATGTATAAATTTTGCATAAATAAAAAGAGTAGAGAATAATAAGAAAAAGACAAAGATAGAATAAAAATTCAGAAATCAGTATCATTTTCAGAATGATTATTCAGAATTATACCATAAATTATACTATAAATGAAATATATAAGAAAAGATAGAAATAGGATAAAAGTAGAATAAAAATTGATCTTCAGCGACATCTTTTAAGTACCAAAGATATCTCTTTAAAATCATCTTTCTAAAAACAACTAAAAAATGGTGCTAGTTCTTAATTCTTAGTCTGTTTTATCCTATACTTTTTAAAGAGATGTCTTTGATATTCAAGAGATGCCGTTGATAGTTAATTTTTATCCTATTTCTATCCTTCTTTAATTATTTGTTTTCCTTGTCCTACTCTTGGCGCGTGATAATAGACGAAATACTTACAAAATGTCAATAGAATATTCATTCATTATATTTCTTTCAAAATAATTAAATGTCTTAAATCTGTGTTTTAACAATTAAATGTCTTAAATCTTTGATTTATAATCTTTTAAAAAAATTTGAAAATTTAATTTATCATATATTAATTTTTATTCTTATTTATATAGAATTAATTTATGAATTAATTTATAAATTAATCTCTTCCTAATCTCGTATGATAATCTTATATGTAATATAATTATTTTATATTATAATTATTTTATTTGTAATATAAGTTACATAACAGAGTTTTATATACTATATATATTTATTTATTTAATTTAAATTGGATAATATAAATTTATATATAATAAAATTTATTTATTAAAAAAATTCTTATTAGAAATTATTTTTTGAAATTATATTTTAGAAATAACATTACATAAGTAATAAAATTTTTTATTATATATTTATCTATTCTTATATATTGTATTAAATTCTATTATAATTACTATATATAATATTTTTATATAATTGACATATCGTACATTAATGAAATACAAGATAACAGTTTAAACAATCTTATATGCGTATCATTAGCATATATATATGTAATGATGTTCAGTTCACTAATGATTGAGCATATCTAAATTTTATAAAAATAATGATATGCTGGTTATTACAACATATATACAATATTCAATTTACAATTTTTATACGGTGATTAGAAATAGTGTTTAGTTGAAAAGTATCATAATTAATGACGTGGATTTAGGTTAGGTTATGCACAACGTTACAACTGTTACTAGAATTCTTGTCGAAATAATATTATAAAAATAATTTAAGTATTTATCATTAAACACAAATTATAAATAATGTTCGAAATAACAGACACACAAAGTAAGTAATAAATAATTTATAATTTATAAAAAATGTATATGATTTTTTAATAATTCTGTCAAGCATGAAATGAAATGCGAATTTCAAAACAATATATAATGATAAGATATTGATTTCAGAAATTGGAGTGGGACTTGTAGGTTTTGGAATATCTTTTCTGTTTCTTGGGGTTTTATTACTGTTTGATAAAGGTCTTCTTGCTATTGGAAACGTAAGGATTATTCTCATATTTTTGTAAAAACTTTACTCCATCATTTCTGAATTAATTATTTCTGTACAGATTTTGTTTATATCTGGATTAGCATGTGTTATTGGACCAAAGAGAACTCTCAGCTTTTTTTTTCAAAAACATAAAATAAAAGCCAGTGCTTCATTTTTAGGAGGTATCATTGTAGTACTTATGGGTTGGCCTATTATAGGCATGATCATAGAAACATATGGTTTTGTATTATTATTTAGGTATATAAATTTTATTTTAAATACTTATTTTATTATAAAATAAGTAATATATTTATTTTTTACATAATTAATTAAAAGTTGTTAATGTTGTTCAATGTTGTTAATGTTACAGTGGTTTCCTCCCAGTTGCGATAAATGTTTTACGAAAAGTACCTGGTTTAAGAATTATTTTAAATTTACCAGGTATATCTAAAATATTAGATTCAATTGCAGGAGATCCAAATAGAACAACTGTATAATATATTTGTTAATGTATCACTCAAATCATTGTATATAAGAACCATTATTTTATATTATATCTCTAAACATTCTTATCATTCCCTTCTGAAATTTTACAGATCTCTTTTTGTATTGTATAAATATCAAATGTAAACAATAAAATTCAATTAATGTCAATTTATTCAATTTAGAAATGTTATATAGAAACAATGCATAGATTTTTCATTTTCATATACTATTACTATAAAAATCATACAAACCTTAAGAATATTAAAAAAGATAGAAAATCAAAATTTAAAAAAAAATGTTTATAATCATTAATTTACTACTTCAATAGATTAATGATATTAAATGATAAATGTATTTTTTATTTTGGAATGTTTTTAATAAAATATATAAAATATATAACAGTAAAAACATCAAAATATAATTTTACTCTATATATAATATAAAAATGTATTTTTTTTAAATTCAATACTTTTTTAGTAAATAAATAAAAACTCTGATAATTATCTTATTTTATATGTTAAATAAATATATAATATAAATCATATAATAACAAATCTAATCATAAAATTTAAAAAATAGATTTAAGGTAGAAAAATTGCAAAACAAATTTTATTATTACTTTTATTGATTTTGTTATTTTCTTTGCACGCATCCTAACATGAACACATTGGATGCATACACTTACAAGTAACGCTTCTCATTATCTTACACGTATTTGTCTGGAGTGCGAAATTAAATTACTGTTCACTGAAACTCGATGAACTTCATTGATATCGTAAATATGATCATTTATTAATTATCTACAATGGGCCGAGAATAAGGGCGGGGGGCGGCCCAAGTCTACGCGCCCCGCCGTCGCCGTAATGGTATTTCGTCGCGCGTCCTTCTCTTGCTCAATTGTATACGCTTATTTTTTTTTACTTTTTTTGGATTAATTTTACTACTTTATGTCCTGACCATCTCTTATGTAGTCACATGTATCAAATATTTCATATAGCCATTATGTTATTAATTCCATAGATATATTTATATAAATATATCTTTCTTTCTTTTTTGCGAAAATGAAATATGAAATATGGCACATGTGAACCCTTTCAAGAAAATACTGAATCCGGCAATAAATTAAGCGAATTCTTTCCTTCTAAAGTCAAAATACATTCTCTGCCGAGCTCCATGCATTTCATAAGAAACTACCAAAAAAAAATTATAATCTAAAGTGTACTTCAATTTTCTCGACAGCTTGTGTACTGTTTCAGTCTGGAAACCACTTGATCTGGTGTTACATTGGATGGTAAGGATAATAAAGATGGTAGTTGTAATTGTAGTTGTGAAGGTAATGAGGTGAGGATCGTTATAATATCTTAAAGAAGATTCTTAATTTCATCATAAAGTACCAATACGAGTGCACCACCTGTGCCACGAAGAATGTTAGAGAATGCTCCTTTGAAGAAAGCATTGCCACCTTCTGTCTTGTAAATAGTAGCCCAACAGTGAAGAGTGTTTTTGTACAAAATTTCGGATTTGGCGCGACCAGATTGCATCATCATACGCCTACGTACTGTGTCAAATGGATAAGATACAATACCAGCAACAGTTGTGACAACCTGCAAAAAACATTACAAAAAATATTAATAAATAAATTATAATTATATTAACAAGATTTGAGAAAAAATTATTAACCTGGGCAATACCCCATGAAATAAGGAATGGTGTCTTTTTGGGATCTGGCAGCATACCGCGGGCAGTGTCATAGAAACCAAAATAGGCAGCACGATAGATGATGATACCCTGGACGGATACTCCGAAACCACGGTAAAGGCCAGTAATACCATCAGCCTTAAAGATCTTGGTCAGACAGTTACCAAGACCTGTGAATTCACGTTCACCACCAGCTTTGCCTACATCAGCAGCCAATCTGTAAATAATATTAATATTAATATATTTATTTTATACAAATTTTAACAAATATTAACAATTGAGTATAAAAAATAATATCAAAATAAAATATATTAAGTACCTAGTTCTGGCAAAGTCAAGGGGATAAACAAAGCACAGAGATGTAGCACCAGCAGCACCACCAGAGGCCAAATTTCCAACAAAGTAACGCAGGAACTGTGTGTTTTTGTCAACACCACCAAGGAAAACTTGCTTATATTTGTCTTTAAAAGCAAAGTTCAAAGCTTGTGTTGGGAAGTATCTAATAACATTAGCCAAGTTACCACGCCAATAACTGAGGAATCCTTGTTCTTTTGGAATGCGCACAAAACAATCGATCATACCTGGAATATAAAAATATATAAATATATATTTATATTTTTTCTTTGTTTTAAACATAAAATTAAATATATTTTACATAAAATATTTTATGCAAAAATGACTTTTTAATATTCATTAATATTTTCAAAATATTTTAATTTTTTCATTAAAATGCTTTTTTTTATATTTAAATGTTAAATTTCAAAATTTTATAAACTTTATTTTGTATCATATCATGAATTCCAAGTTGTTATATAACAAATCATTAATAGTTTTAAATTTATATATTTTACTTCTTAAATTAAAACTATATTTACAAGAATAATATATGTATAATGAACATATAAAGTTTATTGTAATATTGATTTATATATATATATATATATACATATATGTATATATATTTATATATATACATATTCACATATATATATTATAATAATATCAAAATCATATTTAATAAAAAAATATTAAAAATTACATTATTTATATAAATTAATCATATAAATTAAAATAATAATATATTACGAAGATATTAATAAAATTAATAAAATCTATATATATTATGAAAATTATTTATTAAATTTTCATCTTAAATAAAATATTCATTTAAAACAATTATGAAAAAATTATTATTCATTAACAACATAATTTCATGCTTAAATCTTTGCAATTTAATTCTTAATTTTTAAATGAATCATTAGTCATTTTTCATATTTATATTAATTATTGCTTGAAATATGATATGTATTATCATAAGCATTGTGTTAGTCATTCATTAATATCAAAAACTTATGACTTCAAATGCAATTTATCTATAATACTAATTTGTAGCATAAAGACGGCCATATTGGACCGCACGGTCATCGATCGGTTCTTAGGAGTCTCGTTCAAAGAGCAAAGCCATGCACTGCCATCTGGCAGACGAGTCATTTTATCGAATATCGACCCATTCGTTTGTCATAAAACTGACTTCCTATTCAATCGATGTAGTAAAAATTATGTAAGACTCGAAACTTCATCTTTGTTATATAAAGTAGAAAATTGGAGCTAGATAGTACTGACGTATTATTAGTGTATAGAATGAAATGATATTACATAACAGGAATCTAACCGCCGTGGATGAACTTAGCGGAAACGCTTAACAGTTTCACGATGCCGACACGAGAGAAATGTTTCTGTCACATGTCTCTTATGTCGTTGTTTTACTGTTAGGCACAGTAGTTTGTGATTCGTGTTCTTCTTTAGCTTTATATTATAATATTAATGATTTAATTATTCTTTTTCTAAATTATAAAATAAATATAATTATCTCAAAACTTACCCTTATAACGTTGTTCTTCAGAAATTTGCTTAGAGATATGCTGTACCTGCAGCAACAGCTTCACACGTTCAATAGGAGCAACCGTCGTTTTCGAGATTGCGGCGGCTACACCACCAGCCAAGAAATCCTTGGCGAATGCCACTGGGTCCGCAAGACCAGACATATTGTATCGGATAGTTGGTGTATGAAAACGGGTTAACAAAAGAAACAGGAGGAACCAACTCCAATGTTTCGGACGCGCGCCGGACGACGAGTGAGCGAGAAGAGTGAGTTCTTCTCGTTGAACGGACCTCTGCTAAGAATAGCTGCGCAGGTCACGTGCAGAGTTCTGCGCAGGTTCAATCTTCTGGCACGGCCGCACCTTAAGACCATGACACTTCATACACCTCAAACGTGTACTCTGTTCCCGAATTCGTGACCTTTCTTTAGTATCTTGCGACACTTTGCTATCCTGTCACTTTTTCACGGTCAATTGTCATGTATATTAATTTAATAAAATACATTTATAATCATTTCTTTCAAAATTATATGTTTAACCGCGCTTATGACGTATTTCCGGTAAAGAACCTATAGAAATTGTCGCTAGTGTCAAGTATTTAAAATGTGAAGTATAATTTGGCGGGAATTTATTTTTATGAAATGATAAAAAATATATTATGTTTTACACATTATATTAATTATTTCTGTGTTTAAGAATCGAAATTAAATAAATATTGAACGTAAGTATTCAAGAAGACTAATAAATATGAATAATATTAATATTTTGTAATTTATTTTTAGAAATATATATTAATTAATATTAATGATTATTATTAACATTTAATCAAAAGAAATATAATAATAATTATTTTTTTTATAAAATTTAATTTGTAAGCAATTGTAATTATAAATTTTAACAAATAAAATTGTAAGTCATATACACATTTAAAACACCCGCGTAGTACATCTATCTTTATTAATTTTCATGATCAATATATAACATATAATTTACAATTATTTTATATTTTATAATTTCATAAATATAATTATAACTATTTATTCCTTTAATTTTAATATAATAAATTTTTAATTTTTCAATAATTTTTCTTGATTTTCATAAAAATATTTTTATGATTTTAATAAATCTTTATTATCTTTATTATTATTTTATTAATATCTAAAATATTTAAAAGTAAGAAACACTATAACATTTAATAAAAAAAAACAAAGAAGCACTATATTAAGAATAAAAGTTGACCGAATTTTATACAATTTAATATAACACTATCCGAAGTATTACTATAGAATATTCTGTCATACTAATCGATCACTATCTACACTCTTTAGTATTGATTATACATGTATGTAAATACATAGATCAAGTTATATTCTCATTGATAAGAATTTTCATTGTCAACACTTTTCATATTTTCAATTATTAACATAAATAGGGAATTATAGTAAGCGTAATTACGATACTGTACACGTGTTGTACCGTGATCGCCTTTGGGGTGGTTTCGAGTTTGCGCTGTTTAAGATACAAGAACGAGATACAAGGTCAATCTCTCATGAAGAAGGAGGTCAACGGGGCGCGACTTGCGTAACCCTGGCTTACGGCCAGTATGTTACGGAGCACAACGCCAGAGTTCAATGAAGTAACTTCAAATAAAATGTATTTATACACTTTGAAGATTCGTACACGTGTGGACCTTGTAAAGAATAGACTAATGCTAAAAATGTCTTTTGTCTACATCAAGTAAATTTCTTTACGTGTGCAAGTATTTGTTAATCACATCAGCTGAATTTAAAAACAATGATATATGCGTAATTATATGTAATTATAATATTGTATGTTATACATGAATGTTATACTAATCTCTACTAATGTATTTTGTAAACTAAATACTTATTCAAATATTTAAAGAAATTTAAAGAATTAAAAATTTAATATCTTTATAATATATTTTTTTTGAAATATTTATATTAACATCTATTTTTATATCGGACTTCTTTTTAAAATTATATCTTTTAAATTATATATATCATGTTAATAATTTATTTTCACCATATTACGTTGATATTTGAATTATAACAGGAAATTCCATATTTATTGGATAGATAATATTTGCTATAATGTATTTTTGATAATATTTGTGCAAACATAAACGAAATAATTTATATAGTTAATCATCATAATGTCAATCATATGTTTAATCATCATAATTTGACTAATTATAATATTTCTATTCAAAAATTCAATTTTTTATTAATGCATCATTATTTTAATAGTATTTTCCTCAGAAACGATGTTACATAATCATTTTTAAATCCATAATATCAAGACAAAAATCAGAATATTTACGATATTTATTAAAATCTTATAAAAACTCAAAAAAACTCTTGAAATTTATAACTTTCTTAATTCAAATAAGAAATTATGCATATATATATATATATCATTCAATTGAATATATATGTATAATATAATAATATAATTAATATGGCTCAAATACGATACATCGAACTTGCAACGTGGAAGTCATTGTGGAAGTGTGGATTGGATTAAATAATGACCTTGATGACGTATACAACTGTTTGCTCATAGTACAATAACTGAAGTCATGATGGTCATTGCACTTGAAAATAGTTCAAAGTTGTATACTTGATGTGGATCCATAGAATTTACATTTTTAAAATGAATAAAAGTGTATATATAATTTATATGAATCATACAAATATACAAGTACGTATATTATAAAAATTAATGATCAAATACTTATTGTTTTTGTCTTGCGAATTGAAAGTCTATTATTAATTGCATAAAAATAAATATGATTGATATTTCTAATTGCACAATGCGTAGATTATATAAAATTAAATATTAATATTTTTTCTAGCCTAAATAAGAAACAATAATAAAATAACAAAACAATAAAATAATAAAATCAAATAAATAATCTATTAATAGTTTTCAAAAGAAAATTAATAAAATTTCATACTTCCTGAATTTACTATATTAATATTACATATATCAAATGATTAAATATATTTAATAATATATTCAAAATGTTTCATTGCCAAGATATTCATTCACATGTAAGAAACTATTAATAATTTATTCTATGGTTTCTAAGCATGAACAATATCTACAGTTGGTATAGTAGAATAAATCCTATATCATATTACTATCATCATATTAAGATTAGATAAAAAATAAAAAATTATATTTTATGTCTATTATACTTTGTCAATTAAATATTTGTCAATAAATTATAATAAAATTATTTATATTATTCAATTAAAACATGTATCTACTTTAATTGATATAGATAAAAATATAGTAATTATATTATATAATAATAAATTTTATGCTATAAACTTTATAATTAAAAATATTAAAAAATACAAGTAAATATAACTATATATCGTTTATTATGAATTTAACGAATAATTATATTTAACACCCTTTAGTGCAATAATGAAAATAATGTTAAATGAAGGAACGTGTGGAATATGAAACTGTGAAGAATACATACGAATCAAGCCGGACATTTATGAAACGTCAGACTTAGAATTAAATTGCGATTTTATGGCATTTTATGGTAAATAATTTATTTTTTATTAACAATTTTAAATCATTTAATGACTATCTAATGATAATGACAATTTAAAATTTTAATGAAATTTTCTTATTGTTTTATCATTTTATAGTATTCTTACTTTTTGTCTCAGGTTATGGCTTTACGCAATTTATCACTTCTATTACGCTTTAATCAAATAATTTTTATTTTTCATATATATTATACTATTATTTTACATAAACAAATGAATTAAAATATTAAAAAATTATTATATATTTATGACAATACATGGAAAAATATAATTGTCTTATTTTTTAACTTTAATTATAAACATTATTTTTAGAAAAATTATGTACATTAATATCACGATATCTAATGTCAATGTTAATATATGAATGAATAATCAATAGAATAAACAATAATGTATATTTATATATATATGTGTGTGTGTGTATGTGTATATATATGATGTGTACATATAGATATATATATATAAATATATATATTTATGACTGTGTGTATGTTTATATATTTCATTTGCTTTTATGTTTGTTATTTTTAGAAAAAGTAAATATTAAAAGAAGTATCTTATATAACATAGCTTCTTTATTGTTTTAGAATGAAAATGCTATGTATCTGCAGTATGATATTAGTATGTATTAATGTTGCCTGAAAATAAGGCATATTTAAACAATATGACAGAAGGTTAGTAAATATAGTATTTATAATTTATTATTATTTTTTAATTTTATTATGTGATATTTATTAATTTATTTATTTTGATCAATATATACATTTAATTTATATCTATTAAAATTTAATTTATATCTATTAAAATAAAATGAATTAAATCATATTAGGAGGAGAAACACAACCAACTCCTGGAAATGAGGCTCAACCTGGTATGTTTTTTCTTACTGATTGTTCATATATATAATATTTTTCAAATTTATATATAGAGAAAGTACAACTATCAAGCTTAATATAATTAAATTAATGTTCATTGTGGGCATCTGTTACGTTACAGAATGGGGCTTCATCTATTAGTCTATACTATCATGCAGAATTACTAGTGTTAAAACTAATGTTTCTGTAGTAGTAATAGTTTCTAAACATTATAACATAAGATATTTTATATTGTATATAAAATATCATATATTATATTTAGAACAATATATTTTAATAAATAAAATAAAAATTAAAATAAAAATTTTCAAATGAGTAAATCTCTTATTTTTATCAGAAGCCTCTGAAGCCAGAGTCACACATGGCGAAGGATTACATGAAGCTGCAGCAGAATCATCTTCTCAAAATATACCTGAATCTAATCAAGATTTACTTACCGTTCATGGAACAACACAAGGTGAAAGTAGTGATGCTGTTAGCATTCATACTGCTAGTACTTCAGTTTCTGGCAATGGTAAACATACAATTCATATGTGAGCTAATGAAATGCGAATAAATATTTATGATTTATAGTTTTTTTAGAATCAAGTTCCAGTAGAGTGAGTGCAATAACTGTTGTATTGCCTTGGGGTGCTCAGAAAGAAACAGTGAAATTACAACAAATTGGAGATATGGATTTAAGACCTGGAGAGTTTGTAATGCGTACTTTATTTGCAGAATTCACCACTCAAGCAGAAAAAAAAATGGAAGCTGTGATGACAGAACATGTAAGTCAATTATTTAAGCAATTATAATTATTTAGATAAGATGTATTTTTGACAATAAATATATTATAGGAAAAACCACTTTCAAAAGTTTTACAAAGAGGAGAAGATCCTCAATTTGATCAATTATTATCTGCATTTGGTTCAGTTGCGGAACATTGTTTGCCTTCTATTTTACGAGCACTTTTTAATTGGTATGAACGTCAATTAGTTGATCAAGGTAGCGATCAAAAAAAACCAGGTAAAGAAGATCAAAAAGGAAAAAGGTAAAAATGTATTTTATATAAATTATTATTAGCATTTCATTATCATTAAAAATTTTTAAATAATTGTTTATTTTAGCATTATGTACACGATAGTATCAGGAAGTGTAGAAACTGTTGAAAAAAGTGAAGCAGATTTGCTTCAAGAACGAAGAGATCTTGCAGTAGAATTTATATTTTGCCTAATGTTAATAGAAGTTTTACGTCAATTACCATTTCATCCTGGCCATGAAGATTTAGTAACTTACATTGAAAATATAGCTTTTAAACATTTCAAATATAGAGAAGGGTAAGGAATAATATAATAAGAATTTTATAAAATGTTAAAATATTTAAGATTAAAATTACATTATAGTATTCAAAATGAACCAAATGCAGCAAACATTCATATCATTGCTGATCTTTATGCAGAAGTAATAGGAGTTCTTGCACAGTCTCGTTTTATGTCGGTTAGAAAACGTTTTATGGTCGAATTAAAAGAATTACGTGTTAAAGAACCAGGGCCTCATATTACACAAAACATTATTTCATTATTAATGGGAATGAAATTTTTTAGAGTAAAGGTAATTAAAAAACTGAAATATTTTTATTTTTTTATATAAATCCAAAAATTTATAAATATTAATTTTTATATATATAAATTTGTAGATGGTACCAATAGAAGAATTTGAGGCATCATTTCAATTTATGCAAGAATGTGCACAATATTTTTTGGAAGTCAAAGATAAAGATGTTAAACATGCTTTAGCTGGACTTTTTGTTGAAATACTTGTTCCTGTTGCTGCTGTAAGTTTATAAAATTACAAATCTATTATTTACATTTTATATATATAACAAAATTTATTTTTTATATTTTAGGCTGTAAAAAATGAAGTTAATGTACCTTGTCTAAAAAATTTTGTAGAGATGTTATATTCTACAACATTAGATATGTGTACAAAGTCAAAACATAGATTAGCTCTTTTTCCTCTTGTAACTTGTTTATTATGTGTTAGTCAAAAAACATTCTTTTTGCAAAATTGGCATTATTTTTTAGCAATGTGTCTTTCACATTTAAAGAATCGAGATCCTAAGATGTGTCGTGTTGCCTTGGGTATGATTTTTTATATAAAAAAATTATATGTTATAATAAAATAATCTAAATATTTATTATATTTATTTTTCAGAGGCTTTATACCGTTTATTGTGGGTATACATGATTCGTATTAAATGTGAGAGTAATTCTGCTACTCAAAGTAGATTACAAAGCATAGTAAATTCTTTATTTCCAAAAGGTTCAAAGGCAGTAGTACCACGTGATACTCCACTAAATATTTTTGTTAAAATCATTCAATTCATTGCACAGGAAAGATTGGATTTTGCAATGCGAGAAATTGTATTTGATTTATTATCTGTGGGTAGACCAGTAAAAATAATTTTAACTCCCGAACGTATGAGTATTGGACTTCGAGCTTTTTTGGTTGTAGCTGATAGTTTGCAACAAAAAGAAGGAGAACCACCTATGCCTCGTACTATGGGTGTATTACCAAGCGGTAATACTATGCGAGTTAAGAAAACATTTCTCAATAAAGTAAGTATAGTAAATAATTCTATATGCATTTAATATATACCAATAAATACCAATAGATTATATATATACTTTATTGTATATACTACTATTATATACAATATAATATACAATATACTTATATTATTATATAGTTTAGTCTATTATATTTAAAATATTGATTATAATATTTTAATTAAAAAATTTAATATATTTTAGATGTTAACAGAAGATACAGCAAGAAGTATAGGAATGTCTTCGTATTTCCCACATGTTCGACGAGTATTTGTTGACATATTACGTGCTTTAGATGTTCATTATGGTAGACCTCTTATGATGACAAGTACACAAAATATGAATAAAGAACCAGATGAGATGATTACTGGAGAACGAAAACCTCGAATAGATCTTTTTCGAACTTGCGTTGCTGCAGTTCCTCGATTAATACCTGATGGAATGACTGGTGCTGAATTAGTAGATTTATTATCTCGTTTAACTGTTCACATGGATGAAGAACTTCGTGGATTAGCATATCAAAGTCTACAAACCTTAGTATTAGACTTTCCTGACTGGAGACAAGATGTCGTTCTTGGATTTACACAATTTCTTGCTAGAGATGTTCAAGATACTTTTCCGCAACTTGTTGATAATGGTTTAAGAATGCTTCTTCAACTTCTTACAAGTTGGAAAAATGCACTAACAAGTCCTAGTACAAGATCTAAAGAGCAGTCAGTCGATAATGCAAGAACAAATATACGCGTAGATAGTAGTATTAAAAAAAGTGAATCAGGCCAAAAAATAGAACCTGTTTCGAGTGTTTTTCATCTAGTAGAAGGATTCGCATTGGTAATGCTTTGTAATTGTCGACTTTATCCAAGAAGAATAGCTGTTCATATATTACGCGAAGTAAAACATTTATTAAAAACATTAGGTAAATATTTTATTATACTATAAATTATATATTAAATAATAATATTAAATAATAAAAAAACATTTATTTAGGAGGTTTAGAAGACGATCAACCTGTTATTGATGTAATAGATGCTTGTTGCCCAACAGTTTTGGAAAAATGTTATCATATGTTACCACCTGCTGAAAAAGCAGCAGCAGCTTCTACTTCTAATGTTGATCTCCAGTGGATAGCTGAAAGAAGTAGTTGTATATGGACAGCAGGTAATGATGAGAATAAATATTTTTAAATATACTCATAATTAATTTATCATATATTTATATTTAAATTATTATTTAAATTATTTAAATTATTTTATCAATTATTTCATTTAAATTATTTATCAGTTATATAAAATTTTTATATAATAAAATTATAGGTCTACATGATGATACTAGTACAAAAAGTTCTTCTTCTTTAAATCTAAATGGGGCAGATCCATGGGGAAGTTGTCTTTTCGCATTTTTAGAAAAAGATAGAGTACTAACATTATGTTCTACTGCAGTTGCACATTCATGGCCTATTGTTTTTACTCGAATAAATTCTCTTTTCTCAGTAATTGATCCCACGTAAGTCTATATTTATAACTTTTTAAAAATAATTTATATTTATATTATATTTACATAATATTAATAATTAATTAATAAATATAAAAATTTTTATTTTTTTTTTAGACCTGTGAATGATAATAGAGCTTCTCTTTTACGAAGTTCAACCACAGTTCGAAAACCTGTAAATGAAAGAGATATGTACATGCATGTTTGGAAAAATTATTTAACTTTTGGATATAGAGTGGTTCCACCAGTGCCAAGTCCAGTAGTACGATGTGCTAGTCCAGATCTCAGTTTAAGGTAAATTAGTATTTAAATATCATTATAGAAACATTATTATCATAATGAATCATTTTATAATATTATTTAAATTACATAAAATCATTATATCAGAACATAAAAGATTAATGTTTAATAGATGTTATACAACTCTAAATTTATGCACAAATCATTATTAAATTAGAATCATATATTAAATGATAAAATTTATAGTTCAGTCATTAGAACTTTAGGCATTATATGAAATATTGGATTATCAGGTGGAAGTAATATTAATATTTGGTATTAATTGGTGTGGGGTCTTGTCTGCTTATGTCTGTTGTGTACGACGGAAATATTTGTCGGTGTTTATTTATCATATACATTTTCAATTAAAATTAAAGTACAATATTCTGTGAATCATAATTTATTATGATATGCATTTTCTGTTGTGAATGCACGTGGCATCTATATCCCTAACATCTATTATATTGCAAGATTGTCTAATCTCACACGAATTATATCATCACCTCCAGGAATTTATTGTTATATTAGTAACAATAAAGTGTATATGAAATAGAAGAGCACCAATTTCTACCAAGGCGTGCTTTGCACTCGGGAGCGGAATACAATTTTGCATATATTTTCTCAAGCACATATTTCTTTGCTTTAGTTTTCTGTAACATTCTTTATCTCGCATGCTATTCGTCATTATCTCGCACATGTACATCTAGATCTTAGAGTAGTAGTTTCTGAGCAGTAAATAATGTCTGATACAAGGAGCATTGGTGGTACACTGTATTGCATACTCTAGTGGTCAGCATACGGTGGAGTTTGGTGTGTTATGCATGAGTAAGGAGTTGAGTCAGAGCCTGGAGAATCTCGGCGGGGCACAGACCCTGCCGGGTCGCTTCTCCGTTCCGTCCATTTCCGGCATCTACACCAGGCATAAGCGGACCAGGTGAGCCTAATTAACCACAACAAACGACCATGCTTCGAAGTCACACGGGATTAAACGGTCGTTGGTAATTTGCACAATAATTTCATGAATCTGTTTTCTTTATTTACAAAACTTTTAGCTATTTGATCAAACTGCTGTGGCTAACATGAATCTGTACATATATTTTTATTTATTCTCTATATTTAGCCTTACGACCGTTCCCAATCGCTTTAATCGGAAATTTATCGATCGCGCACGATTTATATGTTAACATATCAATTTTCAAAGAATTTAATATACGAAAAATTTCAATTTCTTCATAGCTCATCGCCGGATAGTTTATCTGCTGAACGAGGTGATAATAAATCACCTGGTACAAATGCAAGTCCTGCAGCTTTATATAAATTAACAGTACCTTTATTGAGATGCGAAGTAGTAGATGTTAGAGATGCTGCTGTGCAAGCAATTGGAAAAGTAAACGCTGATGCATTGAAGTAAGTAAATACATAATTATTATACATAGCTTATTTGACATAATATATTTTTATGAATAATTATTATTTTTAGAGATTTAATGGAAGAATTGGTTCCTTATATTCGCGAAGCAGTTGATCGTAAACAAGAAAATATGAGACGTAGGAGACGAAGAGATGCATTAAGATTGCAATTAGTAAGAGTATTGGAATTAATTGCTGAATATGGAACATTTGGTATTTGGTAATTGATTTGAAATTATTGTCATTATTGAGTTACAAAAATTTATTTTATTTTATTATAAAATTATTTTATAAAATAATTTGTATTATATTTTATTTGTTTTGATAGTCCTGCAGTATTAGATAGAGAAACACAATCACTTCATCCAACATTTGTTGAATACATCGACGGTGCCCGTTTATATTTAGAGAATGAAACTGATAAAGAAGCTCCTGCAGTTCGTGATATTAAGCTGCATTTCTGTAATTTTATCAGAAAAATGATTAAGAGTTTTTCATGTAAGTATTTCATATAATAAAAAATTTATAATAAGCACTTGAAATTTATATTTTTTTTATTTTAGTGGAAACATGTCATACATTATTAAAAAGAGACTTAAGACGAAACTTGTTTATGCTATTTGCTAGCTGGTCAGGTCCTTATGGAAAACCACTTGCAAGTACATCTTCACTTCATGAAGAAGAAAAATCTTGTACAGAATTACAGCTTTCAGCATTACAAGCTATGAGCGGATTATTGTGTTGCGGCCCTTGTTTCAATCCTCAATCACTTTCTGAAGAAGGAGCAATTCTTTATCAGTGGTTAGATTTATTATTAGCAAGCAAGGATGAAAAAGTAAATTTATAATTTACATTTAATGTATAATTTTTCAGATATTATCATATTACATTACATTAACAAAAATTTTCAGATCTATGCCCTTGCTCGAGAAACAGTAGTTTTATTATTAGAATGTAATCCTGATATTGGACCCCTTCTCGATTGGGTAGTTGATCGATGTTATACTGGTGCTCCACAAGTTGCTGACGGTTGTTTTCTTGCTTTAGCAACAATTTTTAGCGCAAGGTTAGTATTATACTATTAGTACGTTCGAATATTTAAATATTTTAAATTATGAAAAATTTAAATGCAATATCAAATTATAAGAAAATACAAAAAAATTTAACTGTAAGTGTAATTATAAACAATATATATATACATATAAACAATATATATATACATATATATACATATAATATATATTTAATATTTTTAGAGAATATCCTTGTGACCATTACACGAGCATCATCAATGTTACTCTGATGAGTACCGGCTGTCCACGTGCTCCTGTTCACGACGCAGCTTTGCAACTTCTTCAATTATTGGATCAAAGATTTTTTGGAAACGTGGGTCCTCTTCCAGCAACAGAACCGGAGACTAGTAAGTTTATAAAATTTGCTTGTTCATTTCAATCTTCGAACGAAAAAATAACATTACATATTATTTTACAATAATGCATTCAATTTCAATGATAATTATATTATATCTTAAATTATCGTGTTTTATTCTACATTTAATTCATGAAATTTTTTTCATGGCTTCGTAAATACAATCGCAATTATTTATAATATAATAGTTGTTATAATTGATCGTGCAAAATAAATATAATTTTTATTATTTTATGCATCTTTTATTACTGATTTTTGAAAATTATCTTACTCACATAAAATTTGCTATAATTTTAAATTGATAAGTTTTGAGAAAGTTTTTAATAAACATTAATTTGCAGCTTTATACAGAAGAAAGCTTTATATTGAAGAAAATTTTAAATCAGTATTATTTTAATTATTTTAATATTTTTATCTTTATTTATGAAAATCACGCACGCTATTTATTTATATATTTAACAAATTATATTAATCTTATAAAAAAATTTTTAATAAAAATATTATGTTTATTTATTTTATATATATATATATATATATATTTATATTTCTTTACACTTGTTATTTTTATTAAAAAAGTTTTTTACTAATGAAAGTTTTGAAAATTGTTTATTTTAGAAAAATAGAATTCTTTTAGATAACGAATGAGAAAATTAAGTAATATCGAGTTGTCGGCTTAACGATTTCTGCATCGGCAATCCTTTTTGATAAAATCCTAATGCATTTAACTTCTCCGCATCGAGCCAATATTTGAATTCTTTTTACCTATTTGAAATATTTTGCAAAGAGATAATAATAAATTTATTTCCAAATTATAATATAATATACAATATCATTATATAATTGTTATATAATTTTTAACACGATTTTGATGAAAAAATAGTATTTTATTTATACATATTCATTTTTAATTAATTATATTTGTAAAAATATAAAAATAATTGTTAAAATTGTTAAAATTTAAAATTTAAAAATCGTAGAATATTTTTTATAAGCTTATTTTATATTTTTGAAAAACTTAAAATTGATTTCTTTTATCGATTTTATTAAAAACTTCTTTGAATTTTAATTATTTTATTAACATTATAAATATATCGAATATTAATTATAATATTTTTGCAAATACTCAATTACTATGTAATTAATATTTATATTGGTGTGAAACAATATCGTAATAATGATGTCGGTTATTTTAGGTCAGGATGACCCTGTTGGAGGTTCATCAACCACCGCTACTTCTGCTCCAGGACAACAAAGTAATCCTATCGGTGGAATGTCCTCAACTGGTACAATTAGGGGTGGCACTCTTGACGTACTTCTATCGACTACATATTGTCGGAATCAAATGTATCTTTCTCGTCAACTCGCTCAACTTCATCCAGAGCTAACGATGCCCATGTTTAGTGGTAAGTAAATCCTTTTTTCATAGAAACAGAAATGTTTTTGTAATGAAAACTCTACATATATTAAACAGTATTTAAGAAGTATTTAAGGAAACATTTAATAATCAATAACTCAACGAAACACTTTTTAATAAGTAACAAATTATTAAAAATGCAATTTTTTATGATTTATATTTGTCATAATTATTTATTTATTCATTTTGATTTCTCAATTTCTTTGTTTTCATATAGAATTGTAAATAAACATGCCTTAGACAGCTCAAGCCTTTTGCTAATAGTAAGCTAGAAATAATTCATCCATTTATAACTCAACCTAATATCTCAATCTCTTTAGTTTACTTTGTATATTTGCACAGAAAATACATTTTGTTTTACTAGCTTAGATCATTGTTTCTGATGAAGAAGTGATAAATGTTATTATTAAATAGACTTTAAATGATATTTTACATAAATGAATATACATTCTCTTATTTATAAAGATGTAATTGCATATCTAATCAAAATCAAAATTAAAATTTTTTTATTCTTCATTTTGCAATACATATCGAATAATAAAGTAATAAATAAACATCAAATAATAAATGATAAAATATAAATAAAAGTAACTAATGAAGATAATAAAATACAAAATTAAGTAGATTTATGTGATTATTGTTTATATTTGTTTATATATTATATAATACTTTATATATAATAATTTTCTTAATAATACATTTCAATAAAAAATGCATTTATCAACATTTATATTGACTTGATTAATAAAAATATGTAAAACAAATAATCTTTACAAATATAAAACTGATTCAAATACCAGACATCCATATTAAATCAGTCAATATTTTATAAAAAAAAAAAATTATAGTAAATATGATAATATTAATCTTTATATATATATGATAATACAATGTATATATCATTTACAGAAATTACACATAGATTTCAAACAGCTAGAAGAGAAGTTCGACAATTGTTACTTCAGTATTTGTTACCTTGGTTACATAATATGGAATTAGTGGATCCAAATGTACCACCACCTTCCAACCCATTGAGTTATTATCAGGTAAAGTTTATAAATCATTTATTCAATATAAAAATAATCTTCGTATTTGTTATTTAATATCAATCTTCATCAGCATATAATTAAAAATTTTGAATATAATGATTTTGGTTTGATGATCATTGGTTTGTATTTTGTAATATACAAAGAAAAAAGAAGTTTTTTTATTTTAACTGTTAAAAGAAAAAAGATTTGGAGGCGCCGGGCATCGATCCCGGTACCTCTCGCATGCTAAGCGAGCGCTCTACCATCTGAGCTACGCCCCCTTCGAACTGGTTTATTTCAAGTATCATTTTAAATCTCCAATATGATCTAGTTCTAATGAAAGGATTAAAAACAAGATTTTGGAGTATCGATCCTGATAGTTTCGTATGTAGTAAACGAGTATTATAATTCTGTCTAAACTATAATCCTCCTTCGTAATTATTTCTTTTTAAAAATCAATTTCAAATCAAAAAATAAAAGATTTCTAGACAAAGAATTATAATTTAGTAGTATAACATAGGAAATGTCAGACATAAAATAAATAGACACGTCTGTTTATCCATTTATTACATTTATATATTAAAGTACTAATAATTTATTTAGATTAAAATGTTACATATAATGCATATACAATTCTTATATAATAAAAATAATTTATAAACAATTATAATATTGTTTCTGTATAATAATATAATAATAGTATTCCTATATAATTTTATTAAAATTTATGTATTATTTTATAAAATTCTTATAATTATAATTTGAAACAAAAACTTATTTTTGAATTTTTTTTTTAAAAATGAAATTATGTTTTTCTTTAAGGAAAAAAGTTTATTTTATTGTAAATTTTATCGCTATATTATTATATTAATATATATATATATATATATTATAATAATAATAATAATAATAATAATAATAATAATAATAATAATAATAATAATAATAATAATAATAATAATAATAATATTAATAGCTTTAATTATCTAATTACTATTAGTCTTCAACAATGGTAACATTTAATAATTGAATTTTTTTTTGAAAAATGAATAATTTATTTTTAATTAAAATAAAAAAACAATTTGGAGGCGCCGGGCATCGATCCCGGTACCTCTCGCATGCTAAGCGAGCGCTCTACCATCTGAGCTACGCCCCCTTTGGTTTAATTTACTTTCCTTTTGATTTTGAAATATCAATATGATCTAATTTTAATAAAAGGATCAAAAGTGAATTTTAGAGATATCAAGTATCGAGCTTAACACCTTTTCCATGTAAAGTGAATGCTTTATTATTTAAATTACATTTATTGATTTAGTTTTTCTTTTTTTACCATTTTTTTTACCATATATAATTTATTTTTAATAAAAGAATGAAAAAAAAATATAAAATTTCTGGAGGCGCCGGGTATCGATCCCGGTACCTCTCGCATGCTAAGCGAGCGCTCTACCATCTGAGCTACGCCCCCCTTTAGTTTATTACATTTTACATGTATATGATTTTATTAAATAAAAATATAAATTGATAATTTTTTATATGTAATAAATAATATTATTTTCGATATTTAAAATTTTCATACAGTACTATGCAACTGATATATCACGCAGTGGAGCACGAAGAGAGGGTTGGGGTACTGCTGAAGCAACAGAAATGGTGTTGAATAATTTATTTTACATAACTGCTAAGGTATTATGTATGAAATGTAATATATGATTGATTATTAGTAATTTTATTAATTTTATTAATAATAGAAATTTTATTTTATAGTTTTCTGATGAGCATCCTAAAGAAATGGAAGAACTTTGGGCAACTTTATGTGGTTGTTGGCCTAATAATTTAAAAGTAATCATTCGTTATTTAATTATTGTCTCTGGAATGGCTCCACAAGAACTACTTCCATATGTATGTCATCTTTTTATTAGAAAATTTATTATTTTTATTCAATTAATTAAATTATTAATTCTATATTATAGGCGAAACGCGTTGTTTTGTATTTAGCGAGAGCTCGACCAGATCGTTTGGTAGATGAAATGATGATTGAATTGCAAACAGTTGAAACATTAAATTGCTTAATTGAAAGAACTGAAACTCCACCTTTCTATAGATTAACTAGTATGAGAAAAGCTTCTTCTCATAGTGATGCTCCAGTTGCTGATCCTGGAAATCCTCCACGTGATTTAGGCGTTGAAAAAGGTACCATTCATACTAAAAGACATTCAGGTGAAGATCCTGTTAAAACTGGGTAAGATTTATATCAGATAATTTTGTATAATATTTTTTCAAGGAAATTAATTTAACATATATATTTTATTTCATAGTTCTAAATCTGATACTGCATTACGAGCACTCGCTGGATTTCAAACCCCAAGGGCGGAAAAAACAAGGACTGCGAGCGGTCCGCCAATTCTTCCGGATGATTTATCCACTCCTACGACAGAAGCCGAAGTACATTTTTATTTATTTTATACTCTATTCTGTTTTACAAACTCTTATTTATAATTCATACTTAATTTCAGTTAACTACAGATGAATCTTGTTATGGTACACGAAATGGACCCACGGGAGTAAATGGAAAAATATCATGTGGTGGTGAAAAATTCGATATTCCTCAGCCACATCCTTTACCAATGCCTGAATATGGTGGATATTTTGCACCTTTAACAGAGTATCTACCAGATAGTTCACAGCCTATAAGTGGGTTCCATAGGTGAGAAATATTATATTATAATTTTATCTAACTTGCACATTAGAGTAATCTTTACAGATAATAAAAAATTTGTTTACAATAAAAAATAAGAATATTTTCATATATACAAAATATTTCTATTATATTTACAATTATGCTTATAAATTACAGATGCAACATTGCCGTTATGCTACTTACTGATGTTGTCATTGATGGCATACAACTTGATTGGGCTATCCATGTTCCTTTAATGTTACATATAGTTTTTCTTGGATTGGATCATTCAAGACCTCTTGTAAGGGATCATTGCCGTTGTCTTTTGTTAAATCTATTGGTTGTCCTCGGAGATCATCGAGATCATCTCGGCGTAGCACGGGTATTATTGGCATCAAAAACTGAACAATTGGGCTTAGGACTCTCTACTCCAGCTTTGCCAATACTTGAGCATAATTTTACTGAGATTGATCCAGAATTTGACAGTTATTTATATGGTCCACCTCCAGCACCGCTTCCTATAACATCTCCTCCATCATCTTCACCACCACCACCTTGTTCTTCACCTCCTCCTCCACCTCCGCCTCCACCACCACCACCCCCACCACCTCTACCGCCAGAATCCTCTATTTTTAATTCAGCACCTCCACCACCGCCACCTCCTCCTCCTCCACCACCATTTCCTTCTTCTAATAACGGAACACCTACTCATTCACCTATTCCTAATTCAACATCTACTCCTCCGTTATCGATGAATCATGTGAATCAAGTTATGGACAACTGTAAAGATTATTCGAATTCTCATACATATGGTGAGAGTAATAATAATAAAATTTTCTATAATTTTATGAACTTTTATAATAGATAAAACTAATATAAAAATTGATGCCATAGAATCACCAGTGTGCCATAATTGGCCTTCAACATCAGGTTCAACAAACACAGTACCACCTGTTATTGTTACACCAGAAGATGCAAATAATTGGGTTGGTCCACAACCAGGTCCAAATATGCCAATCCAAGATGTAATCAAATCTTTAATCAATTTTTTAGCTTCTAGGTATATATATATATAGATAAATATATTTGTTAAATATTTTTGCAAATATTTATAAGTATGTTTTTTTTAATAGAATAAATCAACCATTGTGGAATTATGAAGACATGACTTCTAAAGTTTGGTGGGTTCGCAGTGCTGAACAATTAACAGTATTATTGCGACATGTATTACGAGTTTTTAGAGATTCTTTGCCCCATGCATTGGTTAGTCAACGATGGGCACAAACTGCATTACAATTAGGTTTATCTTGTTCATCTAGACATTATGCCGGAAGATCTCTTCAAGTATTTAGAGCATTACGAGTTCCTATAACATCTCGAATGTTATCTGATATTTTGTCTAGATTAGTAGAAACAGTTGCTGAACAAGGAGAAGATATGCAAGTATGTGATATTTTAAATTTTAAGTATTACATATAAAAATATTAGGTAATTTATAACTACAATTATTCTGTTGTTTTATAGGGTTATGTAACAGAATTATTATTAACACTTGAAGCAGCTGTCGATTCGCTAGAATCTGATTTTCGACCCCTCGATTTTATGAAAGAAATATTTAAATCTACTCCAAATTTAAATAACAAAGATCCTGCTTCAGGCGGTTTAATTGGTGGAAAACGAAGTCCAGGAGGAGGTAATGGATATCCAGCTGGTCCACATATGTTTTCTCATTTAAATCAAGGTGGTCACACAAGAAGTACTAGTTATTCAGTTAGTTATTGTATGAAAAAATCAAGTGGTGGTAATTCAGCAGCAAGTGAAATAAAAGGTATAATATCTGAATATCTTATTTATACATATACATATATATTAATTGTAATGTGTAATACTATATTAATTTTCTTTATAGAATTAGATAACAGATGTAATAAATATCCTAATTCTAATCTTTCACGATCGAGATCGGCTCAATCTTTAAAATTATTGGGTGATTCTGCAACACAAGATGATAAAATGACTATATTGGCACAATTGTTTTGGTTATCAGTATCTTTACTTGAATCAGATTATGAACATGAATTTCTTTTAGCTTTGAGACTACTTAGTCGGGTACTTCATAGATTACCATTGGATCGACCAGATGCTAGAGATAAAGTTGAAAAATTACAACAACAACTAAGATGGACCTCATTTCCTGGTGTACATGCATTATTATTAAAAGGATGTACCAGTCCTAATACATATGAACCTGTTGTAACATTATTATCTCAGTTTACACCATTATTAGATTTGCCAGTTGTTGATCCTACTCAGAGTCTTGCGTTTCCAATGAACGTTGTATCGTTGCTTCCGTATATGCTTTTAAATTATGAAGATGCTAATGAATTGTGTATTAGAAGTGCAGAAAACATTGCACAAGTAATTATTATTATACATAATATTATTATATAATTCTTTTCATAAATAAAAAGTTCATACATGTATAATATATTTTTCATTTATAGATGAGTGCAGAAAAAGGAAAAAAATTAGAAAATTTGGGTACTGTTATGACATTATATAGTCGACGTACCTTCAGCAAAGAAAGTTTTCAATGGACTAAATGCGTCGTCAAATATTTATATGATACATATGCTCATCTTAGTTTCAATATGCTTGCTTTTTTGGTAGAAGTATTGGAAAAAGGACCAGGAAGTGTCGCTTTACCTGTACTTAGTATTATACATTGTATGTTACATTATGTTGATTTAGCTTCACAAGCAGCACAACCAATCAATACTGAACTTCTTAGAGTGATTTCAAAATATGTTGAGGTATGGATGAAAATTCATTTTAGATGCTAAAAAATAAATCATAATATTTTTATTTAGTTTTTTTATAAGCAATTATAGCATAATAATATAATGTTAGGGTCCTCATTGGAAAGAAGCTCTTAAAATATTAAAACTGGTAGTCACAAGATCCTCAACTTTGGTAGCACCACCTACATCAGTACATGGATCATCTTGGGAATCTTCAATAGCATCTCCGCATCCAAGCTTTACTGATACTGAGATATTTACTAAAAAAGAATTACCTGGTAAAACACTATTCTTTAAAACATTTTTTGCATGGATGTGAACATTAAAAGTTATTAAGTTATGTTTTTCCTCTTGCAATGCCGAACACTCACTGCATGGATTGCTTATCTGATGATGCTCAGGTTGCGATAAAAATAATAATAAAAATAAATTGTAAATTATTCATGAAATATAGTTATTATTTTTTTAATTAAAATTAAATTATAAAATTAAATATCATATTACGATTATATAGTCCGCTTCAAAAACATCTTATCTATAATTTTTTTTTACTTTATATATTTTTTATTTTATATTTTAAACGCATTATTTTTTTCAACTTTCAAAATTTTTCGAAAAGGTAAAAAGTATTTTAAGGAATATTATTTAGTAATTAATTAATTATTCCTAATTTTTCTTTTATGTTTCTTGCCATAAAAATAAATTATGTTTTATTTATAAATAGGAAGAACTATGGATTTCACGTTCGATTTATCACAAACACCAGTAATTGGTAGACGATGGTTAATACGTCAGGGCGTTGAGGAAAAATCACTTAGTTCTCCTCGATGTTCATTATCCCTTTCACCAGCTGAGAGTAATGCTGTTTCTGGCTGGAAAAGACCATGGATGTCACAGGTTAAATTAAAAATAAAACATAAATTAAAATTTATAAATATGGTATTATAAATATAAAAATCTATATTTCAGGGTCGTGTTAGAGAATGTTTGGTAAATCTTCTAACAACATGTGGTCAACGTGTTGGATTACCAAAGAGTCCATCTGTAAGTTTATGTTTGAACTGAAAATTTTTCTCGAAAAAATGTGTGTATATATATACGCACACATATATATATATATTTAATTCCAATAGTCTAAAAAAAAAAAAAAACGGTATCTTTTCACTGATTCTACTTCTATACTCCTTTTTAGGATGAACACATTAGTTCAATGACATTATATAGCAAGGTAACAGGTTTCTTTAAGCGCAATCTGCACTCATTATCACAAGAGTAAAAAATATCTATTTATATTCATATGTGATGTCCTATCAATACAATTATATTCACGCTTTTATATGCTTCGTGCAAATAATTTAACATGCACACAATTTGAAAATAGAAAAAAATTATTTCAATCTTTGTAGGATTATAAATGTATAGTATATCTTTATGTAGCATGTTAATGTAAAAAAAATGTCATATATACAAAATACAAATCTGCGCGTGTATTATTGTAATTTTTACATTATTGCTATATAGTCGAAGTGAGATATATATAAAAAATTCAATATTGAACACGAAAATGCACAATAATTGCTAAAATACACAGCATTAGTAAAGACAAAAATTAAGATATGTCAGATAAAAATTCTATTGCTAACATTTAATATTTATTTTCTTTAACTAAAGAAATTTTTTTAATATAGGTGATATTCAGTCAAAGTTCAGATTTAATGGAAAGGCAATCATCTATGGCTTCCTCAACAGAAGAAGTTTCTGGTGCAAATAATGATTTAAGTGGAGGTTCCAGAAGAGATGATGAACAATTTGGCGTATTTAAAGACTTTGACTTTCTTGAATATGAAAGTGAAAGTGTTGAAGTAAGTATTGTAATTCAACATATTTTACTTATATATTATTTATATTCAATATTATTTTAAAAATGTAAATAAATTTAATTTTTATATCACAGGGTGAAAGTACTGATAATTTTAATTGGGGAGTAAGGCGCCGTCCTCTTAGCGAAGGAGAAGAGAGAGAATCAAGTATAAGGCAATTTGAAGAAAGTTTAAGTGAAAAGACTCAATCATCTAGTAAACACACTAGTCGGGTATTTAAAAATTGATTTAAATAGTATGTTGAAACAAGTTGAAATAAAATGAAAAACAATTGAATGTATATTAAATTTACAGCGCGGCGTTACGGAAGAATCATCAGATGATGAAGCTGGTTCAGAATCACCTTTAGATGAAGTACCCGGTGGTTCTGGAACAGGACAGGAAACAAACAATATTCCTGGAATGTTTCCACCATCCTCTTTATCTCTAATACCTAGTCGTACACGTCACGATTCTTCAACAAGGTCTGACACATCGTAAGTTTCTTATTAAAGTAAATAAAAATTTTATTTTATTGATATTTATTTATTATTTCTATGCAGTGGTTCTAGTGCAGGAGATTTAGGAGATGTAACACCTTGTAATGCATCGCCAAATCTGTCAGCGTTAATGCCTTTTAGACAAGTTGTAAGAGATGATGCAGAAGAAATTTGGCGTCAACAGATTCAAAATCTTATCACACAATCTCTGTACAATACCTTAGACTTTTTCCAATTATTGAGTAGAATTTTAAGGGTAAATATTATACATTACTTATTATGTGTTAATATTAAATTTTTAATATCGTGTATTATTATTCTCAGGACGTAAGCAGTAAATCAGTTACTCTCACACGAGAAGCTAGTGCCTTATTGTGTAACGGCAGTCCTGCCTCCACTCAATTAGGCTATCATTTATCTAGTCATGCAGAACTTCTTAGCTCAAAAGCTGAACCACCTTTGATTTGGTTCTCGATTGCTATTTTTGCAAATCAAAGATTAAACGAATCCTTACGATTTGGAATGTTAGAAATTCAAGAACATCTTGAAACATTTCTTGATAAGAAAGATCATGCTACCGAAGTAAGTAATTGTTTATTAACTATATATGTATAATTATTAATTTTGTTTAAATTTATAATTTATTATTTTTCATAGTGTTTAGAAGCAGCCAAAGCAACAGCAAAACTTCAAGCCTTAGGTGGTAGTCATACAACAGAAACAGGTCTTGAAGAGATGCTCTTAGATTTAGGTAGAGCACTCTATAAACTTCATCTCCAACTGCTATTACTCATTGAAGCTTCAAACAAGATGCTAGGCACTCTTATGAACGCTGCAAGAAACGTACAAATTCCACTTCAAGATATATCTGCAGAAATTGCAAATATGAAAATTGCTTTGAGCAGAGCGCTCGAAGAGAGTACAGAAAGTGAAAGAGGGACACCAACTCCAACACCTAGTCCTAGTCCTTTACCCGGTACTGGTGCTGTTGAAGAAGTTGCTCGTGTAGCAGAATTACTTAGAAATGCACGATGGTCTCCTGCTCTTGAAGCTGTAAGATTACATAGAGCACAATGGCCAGGAGATCCTTTTCATGATGATGACGATGTAACAACTGCTGTTAATATGTATTGCAAATACTTAGGACAAGATAGATCTGGTAATGTGCTAAAAAATATTAATATCAAACTTTTTTGAAATAGATAAATAATTCAAAAATTAATTATCGTTTTTTTCTTTAGATATTTTTGTAGTTACACGAAAGGACGATGAAATGTCGGAAATATTTAGTAGATTGATGGAAAGTCTATTCCAAGTTTTAGCAGCTGTTACAGGCTTGGAAGCATCAACAAAGGCAGCACGATCTCAACATGAGCATCCTAATAATACGAAAAATGACTGTTAACTTAACATAAATTTTAATGTTATATCATATTATAGACAGTTATTTGTTTAAATTCAAGTCTTCATATAATTTAATTGTACCATGCGTTTTATTCATGTATCTTGTATACAACCATGTATACAACCATAGACGTATATATATATACATATACATATATATATATATGTATATCGCGATGTAATTGTCATAGGAATTAGAAAAATATGCACGAGCGGAAGCACGAAATCGTCGATTTTGTCGTTTCTTTTTTTAACACAAACGCAATGACGTATGTAAGTTCGATAAAATAAATTTTTGAAAACTCGAATTTTTGACAAATATTTTTTTCTACGATTTTAAAATCCTGAAAATATGCTTGTATGCAAACAATCATCACATTTCAATGTTCAAGTTGAATATGTTGATCATCAATATCAAAGTTATCGTACTACAACGGATTTTATTAAAAGATTCGTCAATCAAGCAATTTTGAATACATTCTCAATAATCAATAATTTGGTTTGTAAAAAACTATTTTCATTTAATTTTATAATATAATATAAATTTTTCGAAACAGGGTGATCTCATTTTTTACGATGGTGTAAGTTTTCGAAAATTAGGCTATTTTGGTAATGAATGGGCTACATGTGGTAGTTTCAACTCACGAAATGGATTAGAATCTGTAACAAGTGAAATGAAATCATGGAATGCATTATCAGTCAGAATTTATTTATAAACATGTTATTCATATAATAAATATTTAGTTGAATATTTTTATATAATATTCTTATAGGCTTTAAAGGATTGGATGTTTCATATAAATTTTATTGGTCTTCAATATAAACAGAGAGTTGAAATTTTCACATATCAAGTTATTTGGAGTGTACCTACTCCTGAATTTCCTGAACCAATGGTCACAGTCAGTGTATATTTTTATGTAGCAATAAGTTACATTTATCCATCTCATTATCCTGCTGATGTGAGTTAATTTTATTATCTAGGATAATAAAATAAATTCAATATCATATTTATTTTTTTTAGATTACATATGTTTTTGAAGGACATCAATTTAGGCATTCATTAAATATGATTTTTAGACCTAAATGGCTTTATGATATTTTAGATATGAAAACAATAATATTCAAGACCATTGATTTTTAATAGCTTTTAATTTTTAACTAGTAATTTTTTAATTACATGACAAATTATTTTTTTATTACATGACATACATATATTATATTATATAATTTAATGCTAATAACATATTTTATATTAAATCTTAATTGATTTCAGTGAGTAAAATACGTTGTGCAATTATAGTTTAATTATGTTTAAAGCGTTTAGTAAGAGAGTAAATAATAACGAATTTAAGAGGCATATGCAAAGTGTCGTAAAAGTAAGCGTATCATATTCGTCTAAAAGGAGCACATGCCTTGTGTACTCTGGTTGAATGGCAGACGCATATAAGTTTACTCCAATTGGTTAAGCAGTAAGAGCAGGTGACAACCAACAAAGGAAAATACAACTATGGCAACTATTGTTTTCAGCGTGACTTAAAACGCTTACAATTACCGACCGGCATAAATTATATTAAAATATAATATTTTTAAAATATGAACTCATTTCTCATTCATTAATTATATTTATTTACAATTCTTAATACTTTTTTTATAGATTATTTTTTTATATAATATATTTAGTAAAAAAAGTAATTTCGAAGTCTCCCGCGGAGTACATGCCGCGCACTTGTCGCTTCGAAAGAATCTATTTAAATTTTCATCGAGCACACCGAGGAGGTGTAATCTGTGCGTTGGTCTTTCGGGCGATTTCTCTGTGTTTTTTTACACACTATTCGGTTTTGGTGATACGACAAATAGAAGACAATTTCAAAACCTGAGAGGGATTTTACCGAGTGCTCATGCACATGGTGGTCGGATGGCTCTGGGAGGTCTGAGTTTCTCGGCAGGAGCCTGGAATATCGACAACCACGTGTCGAGCATATCTGTCTCGATTCACGTGTCATGTAATTTTTTAATTTTACTAATTGGATAATAATATTTATCATCACGTATATCTTATAAAAATATATTTATATTTGATACCGTACTTTTAGACTATATTTCATCGATGTACAATAACAATTAATTCTATAATACATATTTAATATTATACACATTAATAAGAAAAATATATGAATTATTTGTAATTAATTAATTTCAGCACGTTAAAAGTTATATTTTTCTTGTTATTGTAATCATTACGATATCTTTTGATTTAGCAGGTTTGCTTCCGAAACACAAGTGGAAACGAGCCAACAAGTGCAATTTTAGTAATCGTTTTACCAATATATTTACAGTTTCATTATCTTTGTTGTTAATATTACAAAAATTTAAAATCTAATTTAAAATAAGAAATAATAAATATTTTTAATCTAGTAACATTTAATTACAAAAAAAGTGAACACAAAAATATATTTCTTGATAAACAATCAATATATGGGTTAGAAATCAAACGGCAATATTGGGACCAACCACTGTTGCCTATTTATACGAAAAGAGTTTTTTGTCCAGGCTATGTCCTAAACATCACATCCGCCGAGGTGCTTCCTCCGCGGACCATGTTTTACCGCGATCGTGGCTAACTGATGAAGGAAACGTAACAGGAAAGACAGAGAAAGAACACGAAAGGAACCACCGCCTCACTTTCAGCAGCTTCAAACATCCGCTGCACCAGCCGCCGCCAGATCTCGTTTACCTCTCCTCCATTTCCCTTTAACTCCTTCTCAAAGAGACACACATTCCTTCCTTTTCCTTCTCCGTTTCTCTTTTCTCTCTGTCTTTTGATTCAAGAATGCCTTTAAATTGAAAATATCGATTAAAAAAATATCTTTGAGAAATTAAATGCGATAAAAAAATATGTAATAATAATTTCACAAAAAGCCTAATTTAAAAATTTATTTTGACAATGTTTTAAGAAATTGAATATTTCGTATCTAATTTCAAATTGAAAAATGAAAATAATTAATCAAATTCATTCATATCAAGCAATACGTCTAATATATTGGGTGAATTTAGACACATCTGGAGTGAACGGAGTGGACAAATCGACCTCCTTCGAAGAGAGGAGAAACAAGAAGGGGGATGTCCGTCGCGCGTGAACGGTGAGACACGTACCCACGTGCAAGGCTACGTCTTGAATCACCAGCTGCCGATTCGCCGACGACTCCAGGAACCCTGAAGACGTACTAAAATTAGCGACCAGCACCCCCGCCTAGCCCTTACATGGCCACGTCACGGGCACACGCGCCGCACTTTCAGAGGGAAAAAAAAAGATGAAGGAAACAATAATAATCACGGTCCAAGCGGCACGAGCCGATCGTGCGCGAAATATCACAGCTGGTGCACTCAAATGACCAATCATTCGTATGGGTAAGATTGACGATAAACGTGTCACCCGTAAGTCACAGTTAATCGGTATAAAACTGTAACACAGGTAGTTTAATTTTCATTTGGTTACAAATTATAATGACAGGTAACATTACTTTTCGTTATTGGAATCTGCTTTCATTGGCTCCAGACCAATAAATTCATACGCTTTATGTATATATATATATATATAGTTATTTAAAAAAGAGAAAATAAACTTGTTGCTTTCGTTGCTTTATAATATTTCATAAAAGAGGCAATAATATCCAATTTTTTTTATCATGAAAACAGGAAGTATTTTGGATTAATGAACCACATGGCTTCTCTGTGCATGAATGAATAGTATACCCATAATGAACTTATGCTACTTGTGATAAGAGAACCATCCAAGTTGCTGTTCTTGATGAAACTATGTATTACAAGTATTGTATCCATGTAGAGATGGTTAATTTCACCTTCATTTTCCTAAATATTTGCTTTTGATCTCTCATGTTTAACAACAGAAAATCACTAACATTTTGACATCCTTCTGCATTAATGGGGGAATGTAGAAGCGAAAGTTTCCAGATATCTGGAAGCGATCAAATGGATTTTTAGTTTAGAGTAACTAAACTATCTTGCATTCCTTTCCTTCGATCGATCTTCCGTCGAATAAGAATCCGTGGAATCTGTTTCTATCGCGTATACTTCAAGTTCATTGTCCTCGATATCAGTTAGGGTATAGAATCTCGAAACGATCCTTTTGGTTTTGTCGTGGTACTGGAGCTCCGTTCCAAGTACATCTGCGCCAAGCGGATGCAGCCTGCATTTTATGGCCGCCCAATGCAACCGATTCTCATTCGTGCACCCGTACTCACACCCTCCACCACTTTCAGCACACGGTACAACGACTTCTATAATTAGATTTCCTTCCCTTTAGCTTAGACACCTTCGAGTATAATCTCCAATTTGCCCCGCGAATCACAGTTTACCACCTGGTTAGAAACGCCTCTGAAAGTTTTGCAATTAACACGATCAATTCCTTCTTTTGATAGCAAAGAATCTTCAAAATCAGAATCATCAAATTATTGATAGAAGATAATCTAAAAAACCTAATAGATTTAAAAAAAAATCTGAAATATATTCGCTAAAGATAATAGTCACTCAATTCGTATATCATCTTTTGCATTTGAATACGTACCACAATGTCGGTATTCTAATACCGATCTAGACGTTCAACGTGCTGATATTAACGACACACACGCAGCAGTCGTTACAGGTTTCACGCCAGCTATTTCGAACAGGTTGCGCTTAGATCTATTTTTCGATCATTGGCATCGACTGGATCCACGGATCCACACTTCTGATGACAGGTAGTTAGAAAAATAATCGAAACGACGACGATTAAATTGAGTCGCGATCTATAAATGCCGTGTCACGTGCCAAGATGTGGCATCCTCGTAATTATAAATGGTTAATCATTGGTGATCAGCCAGAAGTTTGCAAAATAGTCAAAGTTTCAATTTTATGAATTCAAGCTGATTTAAAATATTATTAAGCATATATATTCATCTTTTTTTATTATAATTATTTGATACTATTATTTTCTATTATTTTTTTTTTATTTTATTATTAAAATATTTATCATTTTTATCAATTAATTTTTGTCTCTTGTTTCTTTACAATGTACCATTTTTCCTTTTTATTACAAATTATTGTATGTTTACAAACAAAAGCTATCACAAAACATTTTACTAACATTACGAAGTGTCTTATATGAAGGTGTCATTAAACGCTCTTGGCACAGCTTTCTCATTTTCCTCGTTGGCAAATTCCATTCGATCATTATATGATGACGATAAATGATCATTTTTATATAGGAACCGATCTCATTCTCATATAAATTCGTGTAATATATTTTCTATAGTTATGGTAAAAAAGATTTCTTAATGAGAAATTTTGAAATCAATATCTTTAAGTTCAAAGAAAATATTTAATTGTATAACAGTGGTATTTCTTTCCAAACATTGCCAAGTTCGTAATCATCATCGAAATGGTTCATACAAGCGATTATTAAAACATTATGAATGAATTTTTCTATATATATATATATATATGTAACAATAAAAAATATAATATTCAAAATATAATATTTATATCTACATTTTTAGATTAGATGAAAAGATTGGATGAAACATAATAATGACGATGCTATATTATTTATAAAAACATTATAATAAGATGAAAAAAATAGATTAAAAATTTTAGTATTACAAACTTTATAGATTGAACGTTGTAATAGTTTGGCAACCTAATACGATCCGTCCCTGATCTGCATGCAAATACGAGCTATACTTAGAGATGTCCGATTTCCCTCGTTACGACAACAGATTGCATTTTCGTCTTCATCGACCTTAATTATTTTTTCCGAATTGACATATAATAATTTTCAAACAAATCAATATAGCTCGATTAAATTTCCTTAAATGATCTTTATTATTTCATTAAAGCAAAGTTCTTTCAGTAAGCGGTTTCTAATGCTACCCGTAGTAGACATTCATCGCTATCAAACTACTTAAAGATAAAGTCGCAGTCAAGATAAAGTCGTTGTACGAGCATTCATGCACAATCTTCTTGTGCCTGGATTCTTCAATGGGCCTCTAAAAAAAGGAAATCTGAATGAGCATCCATGTATACATGCACCGCACAAACGCGAAAGGTTACTTTTTTTTTTTTACAATATTTTTTTATGATATCAAAAATAATATGAGTTGATTTTTAAAATTACATATTTTACGTAAATTTAAAAACACGTGTGTGTTTTATTGAATGGATTAATTCATAAAATATCGATTTTATCTATTTATGTGTTAAAAAAAACATCAAATAAAATTATATATGTTGTATACGTTACGTATCAATGTAAATATCAAGAATATATTATGATTATTTAATTTAATTTATATTACCTTATATATCAGAAACAATTAACATTTCTTGACTAATTTCTAAATTATGCTATCTTAAATCATGTGGCAGACCACCAGTCTTTCATCCCATACGCGTATGTAAACTCAAGATGATCACGTATAAGAGATGAATACATGTGCGGGCAAAGGGAAGCTGCTGTGGAAAAAGAAGCGTAGAAAAAGGGGAAGATGGGAAGAAAAGAGACGGAAGAAGGGCGCGTGTCGGTCGCGTGCCCGTTGCCGCTGGTGACTCGGTGTCTGCGACCCTCCTGTCCTTTAACCCCTCCTACAGCTTTTCCATGAACGAATATTTGTGTGGGTAATCACTAGGCTTTTAAAAATATCAACATATCAATAACCTTATTACAATATGAATACAGGTTAACACAGGTATCAATTGTTTCCTATTTTTTTCATCTTTCTTCTTTCTATAACACATATATATATATATATATATATATATATATATATATATATCAAGCTAATATATCAATTTTTCCTTCAAAAAATATGATAAATATGATGTACAATCTTATTAATTTATTAAGTAATTTGTTGTTTTATTATACCGATTTAAAAAACGCAGCAAGATTTTACGAAATTCCATGAATCCACAAGCGTACTGTTTAATACTACGATCTCAGCTCCCTCATCGTCTAGTCCACTTCCTCTTCTTCCGTCCCCTTAATTTTTTTCATCTCCTCTTTAAAGATGTCTGGACGATGGCAATAGAAGAAAGGGAATCAACTAGGGAGGATCACGTGTAGCACGTGGTCTGTACGCGAGCCAATGGAAGAACCTACTGCAACAGGAGATGTATCCATCAGAAAACAGACACTCATTGTCGAACAATAATCGAACAATACTACAATACTTGTACCATGTTAACATTTCTCATATTTCTATATCCTGTCGCTTCCGATCTTCTGATGTCGGAGACGAAAGTCATCAACATTCTCTAAATTTCAAATGAGCAATAATCTTCATAGTCATTCATAGTCATATTTCTGTTACATTGAGAAATTATTACAATTTTCTACGAATGTCATTTCTATTAATGTTTCATAAACTCTTCAATTTCAATTAAAAATAATCGTTCGCAAGATAGATGATTTTTTTTAAAAAATTCGTATCTTAATTATTTCTTTCACTTAAAACTTTAATTTATAGATTTATTTTTAATTTTCTTAATTTTTAAGAAAAATCATAGATATATTGAGATCAAGTAAAAAATTTCAAAAGGCCAAATTATGAAAAAAATATTATAAGACTCTAATTTAAAGATCTCGTATATGAAAATCAGCTGACTGCTTGATAAATTCCTATATGCTTACCAGTTACAACAATTTAAATGCAGCGTGTACGTCATTATGAATCGTCGGTTTTTTTGTTGTAAAAAAAAAAGAAAAAAAAGAATCACGTGAATATAAATCCAGCAACAAGAGGTTTCAAGAAAAAGAATATTCCGATCGTTCTCGCTCTTATGCGTTCGTCTCTCTTGTCTCGATCAAGATCGCAGACGGCTGAGTGTAGAATTTCGTCGTGAAATTTGTGAATGAGCCCTCGTGACTCGCACATTTTGAATGAAAACCGATGGGCCGGTTTTTACGAAAGCAGCACTATACTGGCACAGGATGCGGGTGCGGACGAAGGGGGTGTACGTTCATTTTTATCCATTTTAATTCTTTTTTCTTGCCGTAGGAAAAGATAAGAGCGGGGGGAGTGGAAGGAAGAAAGAATACAGCCAGCTGATCGCCTTTGAAAAGGTTTTGCAAAATGCGAGCACGTGCTCGTGTGCGTAACCCTTTTTTAGATTTGCATGCTTGTTTGCCACCTGCGAACCGGTTAGTTCTACAATTTGATCGACATGCAATTAATCTCCGAATTACAACACTTACGTTCTCGTAGAAATTTTATTAAATGTATTGTAATTTTTTGATAATCTTAATTATTAAATTACCACTTAATTTTTTTCTATGTATTTATAATAATAATACACAAAATAATACATAGTTCAAAGAATTTTTGTAATAGAACGATTTTCATGAAATTTATAACAATAAGACAAAGAAGTTTTTGTTTAAAAAAAAAATCTTGAATAAAAGTATCTTCTTATTAATATTAATAGAAAAACAAGTGGTAAAGAATATGATGAATCGCAAAAAAACACGATATACAGAAAGGGAACAAATGGGAAGGACAAGAAGGGTGAAACAGGCGGCTGTTCGCTGTCTCCGGAAGGAACTGTCTCCCTTTATACCCAAAGACATTCCTCCAAACATGAACCAACGTGCTTCGTACGACGGTGTTCTCCCTTCGTAGAAGCACTTCCACTGACATCCCCACTCTCTGTTAACCTCTTGCACCCGAAACTAAATTAAGGGTCGTTCCGGTCGATATTTTTTAATCTCCTAATACTTTCTTCTTTTTTTTTCTTTTTTTTTTCTGTATTTTATTGTGTCTAGTAAATCACTTATATTTTTTTGAATTTTGACATAAATGTGACAAATTAATAATTTAATATATTATACATAAATGCTATATCTCTGGAATATCAAAAAATTATGTAAAAAAAAACAAATTATTAAGTAAATTTAAATAAAAAAAAAAATAATAAAATTTACATGTTTATAATGACTCACGTACTGTAAATAGAAAATTGTCATCTAAAACCTGGTGTCATTGCACCCTAGGTTCTAGAAGACGGCTAGAAGATGAAAGTTGGAAATACGTAGACGACTGAAAATCTCTTCTGGCTCGTTGCCAAGATCTTCGAATCTTGTCATCTTCTTCATCCATGTCTTCCATTCTCCAGCACGCACTTCTTCTTTCCGTAGCCTTGCTGGAGGCAATCATTTAAATAGTTTTACTATTCTATTTTTCTTATCGCTTTTTTTTTCTTTTTTTATTATTTCCTATAAAAATATAATACATTCATTTATTATTTGAATTTTCAAGAAAATTAAAAGAGATTATGATTAATACAAATTTAAAATGCATTCTCTAGAATCCAAAAGAGAGAAGTTAATTACAAAGAATGAAAAATATCAGAAATATCGAAAAAACATCGAACAAATGAAGATGATTATGCGAAAGAAGAATAGATAAAAAAGAAATAGATTTCAAGAATAAGTAAAAAGGTTCGAAATTCTAATAATGATCCTACGTTTCTTTTATTACGATCGTCTAATTTCGGTGAGTGTTAGTGAAAGTGCGTCATCCTTTACGAATTTGCGAATCGTGAATTTAGAATTCCAATCTGTACATTCTACCTTGTCCCGCGAGTGACCATGGAATAGAAGAGAGGTGGTTTACCCGAAGAACACGACAGCTGCATCGAGCCACCGGCCTGAAAATAGCACGGCAACCCCATACCGAGGCCGAAGAGCGAAGTCGAAGCCCTCTCCCTACGTCGGTATATACCTCGGCTAAAAAGCCACCCACCTACAAACCTTTTAAATAGCAATCGCGTGCTTTTCCCCCCTTTTTTTTTTTCCACCAGAAAATTTCTCGCTAAATGACATGATCGTGGAAAGAGGGAGTGTACCGATCCTGATTTATAAGAGGTACCAGGCGTTTCCGGATAATTTTCAGAACGATACCCGATACACTCACCGAAATATTTACTTTTTTTTCTTTTTTTACAGAATGATCCTATGAGATAGGATTACGCTTAATCTGGAGAATGACTCTGTCTTCTTTATCGAGGAACAAAATCTCCCCTTCCCGAATTTCTGAGGAAGATTTTCCTCTTCTTCGGCAAGAGGGAGGGATTATTGAAGAAGAAACTGAAAAAAATATTGGAACGTTAGATTATTTATGATTAAAGTTTCATTTTTGCAAAAAAAAAAAAAGAAAAAAAAATGGTAACGCACGTGGTTTCGCCATCCATCCAGCTTCTCTGTTTTCTTCGATTTACACGTACTTCCTCCTCCGCACCTGGAGCTTCTCCAAGTACGCCGAAAATACACGTTTTACGCGACACGTTCCATCGAAACCGTTCAGGCACCTGTAGGATGCGCCCCATCTATCCGTCCGTTTATTAATGTAGAAACCATGAAGTAAATTAGATCCTTACGCGTATCTGATGACACACAGAAGCCTCGGATATTGACAATCCATCGCTGAGAAAAGGTTGGCAAGTTTCATAGTTGCGTCAATCGAGATGCTCGACACTCGTGACTTTATTTTTAGGTCCAACGTCGATAGTACCGCGATTGCAATAGCGTTCCCGAGACACCTGTTCTTCGAATCATTCTGAAAACAATCAACATTTCAATCAATTTCAGGTTGTTGAAAAAGTCAAGGGAATAAAAAAAAATATAACGAAATTATGTATATTTATATTTATATATATTTAATATGCGCATATATTTGTTAATGTTCATCAGTTCTTTCTCAAATAAGAAACATTAAATTATAATACTTAAATGGGAATCGTTATCCCGTTGCTGCAAAAGATTTACGAGCGTCGATAAACGGAGTTTAACACTCGGCATCGTATTTTCGTGGAGGAACATAAGAGAGGCATCGTGAAACATCGATGCGGGACGAAAGAAGGTGGCAAGCAAATAAGAAAACGGCGTCGAATCTCGCAGTTTCATTGGTGGCTTACAGGATAGAAGCAGGTTGGTGCGCTGGGTGGTTCTTCTGGAGCGACGCCAGGCGTCCGCCGAATTTAGCACCGCGACGCTGACTAACTCGCGTGGCATTCATTCAATCGCCGACCAAAAAGTCCGTTGCTTGCATAGTCTCTCACTGCATAGTCTCTGTTTGCACCAAAGACATCGCTCTCCCTGTATTTGCTCGGAAAACCTCGCTTTTCATTTTTCTTCTCCTCTTTAAACACCCTGGAAATCGAATTAAAAATCCATTTCGATATCTGTAAAACTACATACTCTTTTTCACCTCTCTTCATCGTAGTTCATTGTTCAATTATACCAATAGCAAAGAAAATAATAAAACTCTTTTGAGAAATATTGTTGCCGATGATATTATTAAACAATCGTGGGGATGTTATAATCGATAATATGTGACTAAAATAAATATGTCATTTTATTAATAACGACTTGGTATTAATAAAATACTACAGAGGATCGTAAATATATGATACATCTCATAGAAATATAACGTTTATTTTTAATGGAATTCCATAGGAAAAAATATGAAAACTTTCTATCTAAATTTAAAAATTTAAAAATTTGTCCTTATATATTTCTTTTTTTTATCATTTCATAAAAAAATTCATTATTTTTTTTTTCTTTTAATATATTTATCGTTCCTTATAATTTTCATGATCTTGCTTCTTAAAACGTATGTGTTCCAAGTTTGAGGAAATTTCACTCATCTCTAAAGCAAAAAGACTACGCGTGTCTCGATGAATCGCGTCTAACATTTTTGCGCTTTTTCCATCTATGAGATGGTTAAAAGATGCCGCATACTAAATGACACACGTTCTTTTCCCTTCCCTTTCTTTCTTGCTCGGTCCAGTGGCGGTTAATGAACATCGAACGCGTGCCGTAGATCCCACAAAATCTGTCTACCAACAGTGGCTTCACATTAAAAATAGAATGCTTTCATTTGCCAACTGGTAAATATCGTGTCGATAATCTGCTTTCTTTCTTCCGTTTCCTTCGTTTTCTGCAGAGTAATGTAATCTCGAAATATTTAACACCGATATTTCCAATTGCAATTTTACACAACGATTTTGAACATGATTCAACATAAAGAAAATTTATAAATAAACAGAGATGATGTTACTTTCGTGTTGCTAATTGAATTTGAATTTAAATCTTTTCCATGACATATTAGTTTAATGGATTCTAAATGCTCTAATGCACTTTAAACGTTTACACCTGTTCATATCTATCCGAAAGCTATGTCATAAAATTCCAGAGTAGTAGAACAAATAAAACGATGTGAATATATTTGATTCTGATTACAAATTTATCGTTATTATGTTAGATCTTCATTGATCGATCTTCATGAGTTACAAATTATATCGACATTTCTCATGAATAAAGAAATGCATAAATCTTTCAATCTATTTTTCTCCATTGTTTCGATTCATGTTCAAAAAATAAATAAGTCTTCATAACGTTTTCTTACAATTATGTTTCATAATTCAATTGAAAAAAGCTCGAAATAATTTTCCAGCTAAAAAATACTTAACAAGTTTTATGAATCCACTTTAAAAGTTATTAGAGATCAGAATTATATAAAAAAAAAAATATATATATATATGTATAAGAATATATCATAAGTATTTAATATGTAACAAAATTAAGAAATTTAAATTGTAAGAAGAAAAAAGTCGTTCACAAAGATAAGTAAAAAAGCTTCATAATAATCGTAATACTAAAGTCTAAAATGTCAAAAAATTAAAAGAAAAAAATAATGATAATATTAATCAATTAATCTCAATGTAACTAGCCTTTAACATTCAATCCTGAATACGTTTACTCGTGCATGTTTACGAGCGTGTACATTATACCCCGTCCACGCTCGAAAAAGCGACACGGATGTGCATACGGTGGTCGCACACTTCGCCACCACTCAAACAGAAGCAGCGATCGACACACGAGCCAGTCAGGCACCCTTCTGAGCGCGTGCAACGCGGTGCGCAGCAGCTGAAGAAGAAGAAGAAGACGTTGACAAAGAGATGGTGGAGGGCGAGGGAGGCTGCGCTGCTATATGTAGCCCCGAATCTTAGCCGGAGCAACTATTACGCCCGAAATTCTCGAGGCGGACGCACCCCCTTGCTTGTCGAGCAACAGGTACAGGGTACGTGAGAAATTTTATGAAAGTCGCGTGACATCTTCTTCGATCGGTTCAACGTTCATTCGCGATATTTTTTTCAACTTTGAAAGAATAATCCCTTAGTGATCGTGTGTGACAGTGAAGTTAGATCAGACAGATTCAAGATATGTTTTGTGTGATTCGAAGAGACTATTAGAAAAGAAGAAGAAGAAGAAGAAGAAGACGATATACGTACACGCGATAATAGGAAGAAAATGCCGAGAGCGTTTCTAATCACTCATCGACGATACAATGGGGTCGAAGAGGAGTTCGATGGATCCGGAAGAGGTACATTCTTGCTTTCGTAATTGTCACTTTGAACATTCCTCGTTTATCTCATGCCAGAAATTTTCTTTTTTTTCTTTTTTTCCATTTTCTATATCGTAACTGCGTTTTAAAAATAACTACGACGGTATTCGTTGCGTTCTCTTCTAGGATGAAAATTCTATCGATGATAATTTTATTATTAATTATCGATCAATTTCACGTATAGCTTTAACATTATTAGTGACGAAAAGAAAATTGGTTGAAAGTTCAAAGGTTGACGTGAAAGTTCCTTTAATGGCAATGTTAACTGCCCGGAAAAATAAATGCGGATACTCGAATCGATGTAAGTAAAATTTCCGCGCCGCTTACGTCGATCTCGTCAATCAAAGTTGCTGATCGCAGGCCAAGAGAATTTGCTGGTCGTTGCTTCGTGATTAAGGTGGTACATCGCGTAGATTTAAGAATAGGAGACACTAGATGCGTCACGAAACTCACACGACGCATACCGTCGCGATGCCGTCAACCCCTCTAAAACTTTCGTACAAACGCACATATACGTGTATAGATACATAGAAGTACGCAGAAAATACGAGGATTAAAGAGAAAGAAAGATAACTAAGAGGATGGTAAGAGAGAAAGATACCTACTCTATTTCTGTTCTCCTCAAAAACAGAGCAGACGGCATACTCGCGAAGATGTTTCACGAAACGCCTTGATATACAAGTCAATCACGAATCTCTTTCCGTTCGATCCTTGATTCGATTTATGACGTAAATACATAACGTAAAAATTATTGCAAAAAGAATTGCAAATATAACAAATCTTTTGGTCGAAATTTTTCTACATGTTTCTGTTAATACTCATTTACACAACGAAACCACTTGTTCTACAGGTTTTACACTTACTTGTTCTGAAAAGCAAAAAAAAAAAATTATAAATTGAAACATATTTTATTTTCTGAAAACATAATTTGAAAAATACAAGTTATCAAACATTTTTTTTTTTATTGTAAAATAATGATGAAGAAATAAAACTAATTATAAAGTAGTCAAATACAACGAAATCGAACTATCAATTGAAAGTTCTTTTAGTTTGATCACGAGATTTCCGTTGGACTTTCGCCAAAACGCATTCAAACTGTAGAAACCTACGCTAACGATGATAAATGATTCCACGTGTCGCATTTTGATCTTCAATTCTATTATGGAACGCAATAATCTAACTCTAATATTTCATATTGTTTTTATACATATTACAAATTATTTAATTTTGGCTAGAAATATTTAAGGAATATCTCACATACAGCTGATCATGAATCTAATTTTCTCAATTTCTAATAGATTTCAGTCCTGAAAGAGGTGTAAGATTGGCCGATTATAGCGGAAACCATCCAACTTCTGACGGTGCGAGTGAATGCGGTAGCGAAACATCGTCAGAGTGTCCCGAAGAATTGTATAATCTTACAAAATTGGCAGAAGTGAGCTTAGCCGCGGCTGCTGGTACTTTGATTCATCCGAGTAACGTGATTTATCAACAATCAGCTTCGCCTAGGTGTACTCAATTTTCGGACAAATGCGGAAGAATGATAACGCCACGAACAAAACAGCAAGAACCGCAATTTCAAGAGCATTCAGGGACCATTGAAGATGAACAATCACTTGGTGAAAGAACAAGATTATTTTTTGAGAGGATCGAATGCGAACGTGAAATTTTACAGAATCGTTCGGAAAAAAGCACAGTTCTAGGTATTCACGTACCATCTCGTTCTCATCACTTGCAAGAAGAACATCGCAGTATCGAAGTTTCTGAGAATTCATTAGATAAAATTGAATTGGAATCAAATCAATCGTCATCCTCGACGATTTTTCAAAACCGAAGGACAACCTCAACCTCAACAGAAACGTCGAAATCCGAAGACAATGAGGATCACGAATGTCCTGATTGCGGGAAAAAATATTCGACATCCTCCAATTTGGCCAGACATCGACAAACGCATAGATCTCTCGGAGATAAGAAAGCTAGAAGATGTCCACATTGCGATAAAGTTTATGTCAGTATGCCTGCATTTAGTATGCATGTCAGAACGCATAATCAGGGGTGTAAATGTAATTATTGCGGCAAATGTTTCTCGAGACCATGGCTCCTACAAGGACATATACGTACTCATACAGGTGAGAATTTATAATAAAATTTATACTATTATATTTGATGCATAATATGATAAAAAATATATATATATATATATATATATATATATATATATATATATATATATATATATATCGAATTTTATTAAATGTAATTATCTTTTTAAGCTAAATATAATTCTAATAAATTTTTTTTTGTATACTAGGTGAAAAACCATTTAAATGTACAATCTGTAATAAAGCATTTGCCGACAAATCAAATTTACGTGCTCACATACAAACGCACTCGAACACTAAACCACATGTATGCAGTCGTTGCGGTAAAGCATTTGCTCTGAAATCATATCTGTATAAACACGAAGAATCATCGTGTATGAGGGCCCATCATCGATCATCTACAGATAAAATCGATGGAAATGATCAAAAAATAGCATCATCGACAAAAACTTGTGCACCATTACCATCTTCTTTGAACAGATTACAAACAACATCGTGTGTTACGGCATCTCCTACAAGCGTTATTGTTCCTCGCCTAGGCCTCAATCGTGATCAAAGAAATTCATCTTCGGCGTTTTCTGCGATTATTAGAAACACTAGAGTTCCCGATGCGTCTACATCACCTCCACCATCAAAACGTTCTTACAGAGAGAAAACTCCAAGTGAAGAACGCGAAAGAAAAATATCTGATAATGTAACAAAGAATCCAGAATGTGTATCAAGAATGGTCATTAGAACATCCGTCATATCTCCTAATCCGGAACATCTCAGTCGTTTCAACAATGATACTTCTTCCAATAATTACGATTTTTCCGATCCTACGAGGTCTTCCGCATTTTCCCAGCCAACGACAATGACACTTAACTTAGCTATCGCATAGATTAAAATAGAAAAATCGAAGAACAGAAGTATTTTCGTTCAAAACAATAGAACAAAAATTATGGCAAGTATTTTTATAAAATAATAATGGCAATATTATCGTATACAGATACACCAAAGATTATTTTATACTTACGGATCAGTAAATTACTGAAACCGAATGTAATTTCATAAATATGAATTACCATCTAAATCCAAAAATGAACAATTAAATTATTGCTTCGTAGAAACATAAAGACGTAATTACTTAATAACAACTAGTGTCATTCCTATCAATATTGAGATAAGTTTGTTAAGTTTTAATGAGAAACGTTTAAAATTTTATTATACTTACTTAATGGAATCTTTATATGCAATGAATATCCATTTTTTATAGTTGAATGTAGAATCAATTTTTGAAACAAATTTAACATAACAAATACTATAGATAGAAATCACGAATGTTATTCCATGCACCTTCCTAATTAGGGACCATATAACACATAGTCATATTACTGATAAAATTGTGAGAGAAAATTACCAATTCCTAGTGTTGTGCCTTAAATATTTGTACGTAGTTACAGTTTTTTAAAGACATATCATGCGTTGCATTAAGAAAAAAAATAATTTATTGATTTAACGTGAATTGCAGTGCCTATATGCATACTTACCTTAGTATTAATTGTATCAAGTTTTCCAAGCTCTTCCAGGCAGCTAAATTCCTTGAAGCTTGAAACTAACATACACTAAAGTTAGTAGATTACCAATAAATACCAACAGGATTATAAACATTCACATAATTGTGAAATAGTGTAAAAAAAATATAACTATTTTTACTTTGATTAGTTCATATAAGAAATTTTTAGAACTTCTTACAGTTCTTTTACAGTAATTTTACAGTACTCTGTATAAAATTTCTGTTACGCGTTTATATTAAACTATATATTGTGTATTATAATAGTTAAATTTAAATTTAAAAAAACTTGACTATTAAAATTTAAATGAAAAAAAGTACTGAATAGAAATTAAGATGTTTGTAAAAAACAGCAAATAATGTGGATAAATGTAATTTCGGAAATCACATTTTGCTGCAAATGTATATTTAAGAAAATAGTTTTATAATGTAATACGTTAATTGCGTTTTTAAATACGAACGCGTATCGTCTGTGATTCGAACTTTCGTAAACGAAACTTACGGCCATATGCAGGCTAATAGCGCCTTGATGGTATTATATAATAATTAATAATTTTTCTTCGTTTTTGATCTGTTATCGATAATCGATAATGATCTGAGTGTAAACTAGTCCAACCCGTTTTGCCATTCTAAGTGCAACTATTGAACTTTTTCTAATATATATTCATAAAATAATTCATATTTTCCATTAATCATTTTCTAATTTTTCATAATTATAACTTCATGTTCATATTAAGTTTTATTTCTAGTTTAAAATAAAAACTTACAAAATGACGGTTGCACAAATAATTGAATGGTAGCGGTTATAATAATATGATATAGTTCATCCATTTTTCACAGTAAACTTGTACATTAAAATATGTGTTTTATAACCTGAAATTAAAAGCATACACAAGTATGCATATCCTAGTCATTGATATCAAATATAGAACATTATATTACATCCAAAAATATAATATTAGATTGTATTAGATTCTATAAAATCATACGTTGTAAATAGCATTCCCTACGTTATATATTAGTATTTAGAATATATTTAGAATATAACAAATGATCTAATAGTTAATACAGTTATAATGTATTATTGTTTTCTGTATATCACGAACCATTTGTACATTGGAGTGCCTAAGTAAACATTTTATCAATTTTTTATAAATTGTGCAAATATTATCTATTAAAATGAAAAAAAAAACAAATAGAACCTTTATATCGATAGATTATCCGATTAATATTCGTGGTTTCACTATCCATTTTCCAAAAATTTTTTTTCACAAATAACCAAATATTGGAATTGTGTCTTGAGCACATAAATTTGATATTAAACAGAGAGTAAATAATGGAAAAAAAACACAAATAGAATAAAAATTCAGAAATCAGCGTCATCTCCAGAATATCACAAATGAAATATATAAAAAAAGACAGAAAATAATAGAAAAAGAATAAAAATAGAATAAGAATCAATCTTCAGTATTATCTCTTAAATATTAAAGATATTTTTTTAAAGAATCATCTTTCTAAAAGCAATCAAGAGATGGTGTTAATTCTCAATTCTTATTCTATGCTTTTTAACTAAATGTTTTTTGATACTCTAGAGATGGTGCTGATAGTCAATTCTTATGTTATTTCTATCCTTTTCCTATTATTTTCTGTCTTTTCTTTATGCGTTTCATAGTACTCTTCTTTGTGGCATTAATTTTCGAATTTTAATCAAATTTAATTCTTTCCATCTCTTATTATTTGCTTTTTTTGTCTTGCTATATAACAGACGGAATACAAAATGTGAATTAAACATACTTTCATCATTTCAAAATTATAAATATATAATATATCAATCTTTAATGATACAAATATAAATATTATATTCTCAGTTTTATAATATATTTTTTTCTGAAACTTATTATTTATAAATAGTAATTTATAACGATAATTAATAATAAGGCATTCTATATTAAAATAATATAGTTTTAATATAATTTATAAGTATCTGAATATTGAATCAGATTTAAATGTTTCAATTTAAATATTTGAATATACATTGAAAGAATTGTAATTATCTGAATATCCAAATACTTATCCTATTTTCGATTCTTAAAATAGATTTTGAATTATAATTGAATATTCAGATATCCAGATAGAAATAAAAGATTTTCAGATAAAAGATGTAAAAATTTTAGCAAATAAATTATATTTCTTATGTCAAAAACAAATTAACATTTACATTAATTAAAATTTACATATTATTATATTTAATTATAACTTGTTTTATCTCAATAATTGTCTCCTTTCAATCTGAATCGATAATTATTTCATATGACATGAAAAAGTAATGGGGCTACATGATCCCTGGACTATGTGACACAAAAATACATTAAATCTCTATTCCATAGTCTATACTAAAGATAAAGAAAAATCCAATTATTTTTGTAATAAATACATTATCTATTTTCTATTTTTGATTTAACAGTTACATCCATTTGATTTATCATTATTATATATTATTATAATGTAATCAAAAAATTAATTGTAATTTTACATATAAATTTACATAAAATATTTCGTCTTAAATTCATTTTTTCATTTTTATTCATCTAATCTTTTTACATTATTGATGAACTATGTTATGCGATAGTTTAATAATGCATCAGAGTAAAACAAACAACGACTTGCTGTATTTACCAAATGGATTGGAGTTTATAATTAGGGCAACGAAGGGGAATACATTTATCTTCGTCAGTCGATAATGGTCACATAAATTGACTTTAGACGATATCTTGTACGATTAAAAAGATATTTGCGTCTTGCAAAGTAAAGTTGTGAAAATGGTGAAATAGATTATTCTTATCCAGAATAAGTCATTTTGCGTAAATCAAAATCTTTATAATCCTAAATATGTATAATAATCAAAGAAAAAAGAAACCATTTTAAAATGATAACTATTAAATAAATTACAAATATTAAAAATAAAACAAATTCTATATATATTACTTTTTCATATTAATAATTTTGATTAAATTGTAGGAATATAAATAATTTTTTAAAATAAAAAAAAAATTTAATTCAAAACTTCTTTTTCAGAGAAAATTAGAAACGCATATAAAAATGCATATATACTAATTTTATTTTATATTCTATTGTTATTTTGTATTCTATTATTTTTTCTTTCGTTTTATAATTATTTTTATTATTTCACAAATGCAATTTTTATATGAATATAAATTTTATAAATGTTTTATATAAATGTTCATGAAAACGTGATGATAACGAGATCTGGACATCATGAGACGACATAAGATAATATATGCTTATAATGCTTATGAGACTGCAGACGCATTTACATACTGGCGTTTCTTAGAATTTCCCCTATCAAACTGATTCCCCTTCTTCACTTTAATCCAAATCCTCATACTTCTTGATCTCTTTGCAAGATCGAGCATAAGTAAGCCATAGAAGAAATGAAAAGAAGTGTTTGGTAGCGTAGTTTCGACGATCAATCTAATAGGATTATCATCAAATAGAAGCTAACAGTCACAAAGAAGAGATCGAACTAAACTAAAGCTATGCGACTGATTTTTATCATTTTAGTTTTCTTTTCGGGAACAGTACTCTCAAGATACTATGTAAGTTACCATTCATTGTTCTTTATTTAATATTTGTCTTTTATAAAGGAATCATTTCAAAGCATCCTTAGAAAATATTTTTGAAAAGAACAACTATTTATTGATCTAATTCATATTTATTTTTTTTTTTTTTGATTTATTAACAAATCAATATATTTTATCGTTAAAAATTATATTAATTAATTTAATATTAATTAAATTTAATGTTAATATTTAAATTAATATTTAAATTTAATTAATTGATAATATATCATTTATTTAAAGTTTTATATTATTTTTCAATTTTATATTAAAAACAATGTAATTCATAAAAAATTAATAAAAATTAATAGAATAAAAAAAATAATAGAAATTAAATATTAATAATTATTTGAAAGACAGATTTGGAGATCAAAGTTCATAAGATAAATTGCTAGAAAATAGCACAATCTATTAATTTCTTTATTAGATTAATTTTCTTTTATATTACTTTTATCTATTTGCATTTGTTACCAAAGAAAAAATTTAATAAAAAATATTTAGATAAAAATTAATATAAAAATTAATAATAAATTTTAAAAAATATTTAAAAATTATAACTATTTTTGTATATATAATAAAATCTACTATAATTATTTCTATTATTAACATATTAATATAACATTATTTTTATATTTTTTTTATAAACTTTTTTCATTTCAATTATTAACTTAATTCATTCATAGGAAAAAAGACGTTTTGATCGTTCCGTATATGATGACTTTGAAATATCGAATACTCGTAAACTCGCAATAAATAAACAATGGACATTTACTGATTACAAAACGGTAATAAATATTCTACTTCTAAAATTGAGGGACCTAGTGGAAAACAACTATATGACATATGCATATTAATTTCTATTTTTTTGACATTTATGAGTTCATATATGATTAATAAAATATGGGTAATATAAAAGTTTTTCAATGTACATTAATAAATAGAATCGTATATGATACTCTAAAAATAATAATAATAATAAAAAAATATGAATCAGTATCTTCTAAACATAAAGCTATCATCAATTTGTTTCCTTTCTCTTATGAAAATCTCTTATAAAAATCTCTTATGAAAATATGGCATGTACCAGTTTTTCATTAGATCTGTCAGTTAATCAAATAAATCATAATTGATGATTTTTATTTTTTATAGCATTTTAAAGCATATAAAGATAAAAAAGAAAATAAATGTTATATACAGAAATTTGAAGATAAGGAGGAACTTTTAGAAAATAAAATCAAACAAAGATTCAAAACTTTTTATATTTCGAATGAATTTTTAACAAAATTAAAGGTGATATTTGCTTTTCATTATTATTTCCTAAATTATTATTATAAAATAAATAATTATTATTTTTTATAGGCATGGCAACTTGCGGGAGAAAGAATAGTTAATTTTTGTAATAAACGTAAAATTATTTTAATACAGAGAGTTGCATCTATATTAAATCCAACAAATATTCACTATTTTAATTCACTTTCTTTCGAAAAATATTTACTTCAATCATCTTTGATAAAACGTGCCAAAAGACAAATTGTATTTGAAAAAAAACAGAAATTTAATAAAAAATTTAAAGAAAATCGTTTACGTCGTCAAATACAACAATCTCCAGGCAAATTTCAAGGGCAAACACAATCTCAGTATTTAAGTATTGATAATAATAATAATAATAAAGAAGAAGGCAAAGCTGAAGCTGAAGCTACTCAACAATCTTCACGCGCAGTTGTTAGTAAGTACTTGAAATAAATATTTTTACTATTATTTACTATTATATGAATTAAATATAAAATGAAATATTTGAATAAAATATCTTTAGGTGGAAAATATGGTATGGGTCAAGCACAAAGTATGTCATTAGGTAATATTGGATGTGAAGATTGTCAAAAATATTCTGATGAAAATGCTCCAGATAGATATGTTCAAATTCCAGGTAATACATGTTAACTAACTTTTTATTATAATATAGATTTCAGATTACTATTATATGAATAATAAATAAAATATAAACATTAATCATTGAAATTAATATTATTTCAGCAACCAAACAATCAGAGGACACTATTGTTCATCCTAGTAAAATTATTCCAGGAATAAGCACTACTTATTCTGATAGAATACCTATTAGAGGTCATATACCTTACTTTAACAATATACATGGTACCAGTGGTATAACAACTTATCCTGGCAGTGTAGATGGTACAACAAATAGTAGAACAACTTATCCTGAAGGCGGAAGTATAACTTATCCAAGTGTGTCTGATACTATAACAGGTGTTGATGTAACTCATCCTGGAAGTATATCTGGTACTAAAACTGGTGATATAGCTTATCCTGCAGGTATATCTAGTACTCTAATTGGTAATAATATAATTTATCTTGAAGATTTATCTAGTATTAAAATTGTTGGCGTAGTTTATCCTGGAAGTGTATCTGGTACTACAATTGGTAGTAATATAGTTTATCCTCAAGGAATACCTGGTACTGCAATTAATACTCATTTAACTTATCCTGGAAGTATACCTCATACTGCTATTGGTAGTAGTATAGCTTATGCTGGAGATATATCTAGTACTATAGCTAAAGATAATATAGCATATCCTGGAAGTGTACCTGGCATTGCAACTAGTAATAGTGCAGCTTATCCTGGAAATATACCTAGTACTACAACTAGCGGTGATAGAGCTTATCGTAAAGGTATAGCTACTGGTGACATAGCTTATCCTAGAGATATACCTAGTACTATAAGTAGTGTAGTATATCCTAGTGGTATATCTGATACTACAACTGATAGTGATGTAATTTATCGTGGAAATGTACCTGCTACTATTAATAGTGGTGTAGTTTATCCTAGTGGTATATCTAGTACTAAAGCTAGAGGTGCTACAGCTTATAGAACTATACCTGGATCTACAATTGGAAGTAGTGTTTATCCTCAAAGTCTATCTGATGCAACAATTGATGGTGGTATTACTTACCCTAGTGTTGATGATGGAATTGCGCCTAGTACTATAACCAGTGGCACTATAATTTATCCTGGTAGTATACCTGGCACTGTAGCTAATGATGGTCATGGTCAAATTATAACAAATTCAAAAGCAATTGCAGATGCCAAAATTTATCCCACTGGACAAATACCTTCAAAACAATTCTTTGGTAAAAAACCTTACTTTATTAATAGACATAATAATATAGAAGAGAATATATATCATAATATTGGTTCATTAGGAACTTTACCTGGTCGTACTGCAATTGGAACTACAGATATTAGAGGTATTTATTTCATGATGCTATTTCATTATTTGATTGTAAAATCAAATAAAAAAATTTATACATTATTCACAAGAAACAAATAAGACAAATAGAGATATTATATTAGAAATTTCTATTACAGTTCCAAGTGGTGAAGCTTATTCGGGAGATATTATTCCAAAAACTACAGGACATTTTATAATAGATGATCAAGCAAAAGTTAGTGCTGATGGTAGACTTCAAGGATCTGATCGAAAAATTGAAACTGATCAATCAGGAATTTCTTATCCACATGGCATTGTAAGAATTCAAGCTCCTGAAGCAAGAAAATATCCCAATAGTCATACAGAAATACCATTAGGTTATCCAATGCAAGGGCAATATCCTAGGACATGGCATGACAATAGAGGAATTTTAACTTTAGGTCAAATTGATAATGGACAAAATATAGAACAATATCCAAGTGAAAAACAAAGTATCAGACAATATCCTGTTATACAATATCCATTAACTGGAGAATCTCTATCGAATATTAAAAAAATTCCTCAATATTATCAATCTAATACTGATTTACATATAGAAAATGATAATTCTGATTCTCAAGTATCTAGTTCTATAAAACAAACAGATTTAGGAACTCAAGCAAGTGCATCTGCTCAAGGAAAATTTGGACAAGGTACAGCTCAATCTCAGGTAACAGGTACTTATAGTGGTTCTGGATCATTCTCAGCTCAAGCTGGTAGTACTGATATTAATAAAAGTGCACAAACAGAAATTAATGGTGGTAAAGAAGGTGCTGTAAGTAATGCTCAAGCACATGGTGGTTATGGAAAAAGTCAAGCACAAGTACAATTAAATTCAGAATTAGGTGCTACAACAACAGGTGCACAAAGCAGTGGTTGGAATCATGGTACAAATTCTCAAGTACAAGCAAGTTCAAAAGGTGGAATGGCGGATGCTCAAGCAAACGGTGAAGGAAGTACTTCAAGTCAAGCTCAAATTGGTTTTCAACCATATCTTAAAACAGATGAAAAAATTGAAAAATACTTGAAACCATTTCACGGAAGTGGAACAGCTTCCGCTCAAAGTGGAACATATACAGGACAATCTCAATCTCAACTTGAAGGATCTTTTCAATATGGAATTACTTATACTGGTGCTGCACAAGCAGGATCAGGATCTGGTGCAGCAGCTTCTAGAAAACCATTTAATTTTAATTTTACAAATACTGAATTATTTAAGTCATTTAAACCATCTTATGAATCACAAATTGTATCAAAAAATGATAGTAAAATATCAAATATATCATTAAATACAGATTACAAATATAATCAAGACAAATTTCAAAGTTTACAGACTAGTTCTAGTTCTCAAAAAAAAGTTATTATTAAGTTAACAAATGATAGTTCACTAAACATTGTAAGCAAACCAAATCAATCTATTGAAAAATCACAAATAGATGATACAGTATATGATGATTATGAAGAAGAATATGATAGTGAAGATTATAATATCTCACCAATACAAACTTCAATAAATCCAAAAATTTCACAAATTTATACTCCAGAACAAAATAATAGTAATCATCAATCACAAACAATACAAGCATCTAAAAATCAATATAATTTTCATGTAAAACAAAATACAAATACAGCACAAGCTGAAAATATACTTCAATCTGGACAATCATTATCAGGATATACTATACCACATGGTTTTCGTGGCAGAGTAACATCTATAGCTGGTAATGAAACTATTGCTCATAACAATGGAAAATCTCAATCTCAAACAGTTTCTTTAATTCCAAAGGAATCAAGTGTGATTTATAAAATTAAATCACCCATTTCAGAAATCAGATCTCTTAAAACTAATCATGAAAAATTAATAGAAAATCATATTTCATCTAAAGAAAACCAAAAACATCAAACTTCCACAGAATATACAAAATCTGCTCCTAATATATCAATAAAACCAAGTTATTATACAATTACAAATAGTATAGCTGGTAAAATGGGTGATAAAAATTCTCCGAGAAAATATGAACATCGTTATTATACTAAAAGTTCAACTTGTGGATATTTTACATTTTCTTGTAATATTGTGTATGGTTCTAATGGTAGAACAAAAATTTGCAAGCCAAAAATGCCAACATATCCTGATGGTACACCTATGAAATGTTAGGTCAATAATGATCATTAACTTTGAAAATTTTTATATTATTTACAAAAACTTAATTTTATTTATAGATTATTTCATATTTTATTAATATTAGAGAAATTTTTTATTACAACTTAGATTACTCTCCTTGTTTATTTTTGCATTAATTTTATGATCATTCATATATCTTATGAATGTAATCATATTTTTACTATTTCTTTTACATATACACATATTACATATCATTTTTTATTGAGGTACTTGTATTGAGTGTTATATATTATAAATTTAATGTTACATCAATTTTTAATATTTATACTCTTTTATCAATAAAACATGTGTCAAACAAAAGATTCTATTTTCTATTTGTTTTCAGATATGAATTATATATCAATCAATAAATATGTATTGAATACATTTTTTCTAAATTCATTACAATCAAATATAAATTTAAACAATTTTTTAAAATAAAAATATTTTCTACATAATATAGATATATATACACTCATGATTTTTTAGACCTTATTTGTTAACACAAAAATAATAAGTATAAATATCAGGTATCATAGACAATACATATAATTTTCCATTATCTAACTTCACCAGTCTTTAGATAAGAGGCAAAATTTAAAATTACATTTATGATTTAAATTATATACATTATTTATATACATTAAGTAATAATATTTAAAACATAATACATTGGAATGTGAGTTTTTACAAATAAAAAAAATTTTAAATATTTATAAAAAATCTTTCATAAAAATATTAATTTTTTCATATTATAAAAAAATTAGAAAAAAATTATACATATAGTTATAATATGTAAAATTAATAAAAAAAAAATTATCTACTATATAAAAGAAAATTATATATAAATGTAAAAAAATATAATTTAAATAATAATACAATACTGAAATAGATAATAACTTTTCATTATTTAAGTTCAGTTATTAATTATTCTACCTATATATTTAACAAGATTTTATATAAAAAATAAATTTAAAAATATTGCTATATCAATTGATATATATATTTTAGAAAATGTAAGAAAAATTATTTTTCACATTCCAAATTTCATTTATCATTAGTTAAATTAATTTAATATAATTATTAAAATAATTGAATACTAGGCTTGCTGAGGCTCAAATTCTGAAACAATGTTTATAAAATATAATTATTATATTTATTAAATTAATATATAGAAGAAAATATATTAAAACTTACCATTTGTTAATTTACCATTATTGGTTGTACATAATTTTTCTTCAAGAGTCTCTCCTGTTCCTACACTAACTGTGTAAGAATCAGTACTGATAACAAATTAATTGTCAGTAACAATTCTATAATTTAATTAGACAAATATGGAATATATGATATATTAAGAATATTATTAGATATTTTTGTTACTTACCTATTTCGAAAATGTTCCAATTGTACATTAGCTGATTCTAATTGTTCTAAAAGATCTTCATTTGCTCGTTGCAATTTACGAACACTGTTAGTTGCAGCATCTACTTCATCTTGAACTGCAGCTAATTCTTTTTTCAATTCTTCTACTCTTGCTCTAACTCTTTTTACTTCTGCTTCATATTGTTCTGATCTTCTCATGGCATGTGAAAGTTCTGTTGTTTTTTGTTCCAAAGATTTTTTTAATATTGTCTAATAATTATTTAATTTAATTAGTATGTTTAATTACATATTAAACATCTATTATATTTAAAATATTATATTAAAATACATAGTACAAACCACATTTCTAACTAAAAATTCTTGTTGTAATTGTCTCGTATCATTATCTGATGTGGAAACAGGACGCGATCGTCGAGATTCTATTCTTTCTTGTAAATCATTTAATTCGTTACGAAGTTGTTTATTTTCGCGTTCTAAAGAAATTTTTTCTGTTTCTAAACGTTCTCGTTTTCCCCATTCGGCTGCATTTTCTGCTTGAAGTTTTTCTAACTAAAAAATCATATAATTATAAATAATATATATAATAATAATAAATAAAAATATATATGAATATTGTAAATATTGTGTGTATAATGCATAAATATGTATATTTATTTACTTCTGCTCTAAGTTCACACAAACGACGATTCATTCCTTCTCTACTTGAAGCTTCATCAATTATACCAGCTTGAATATCACTAAATTCAATTTGAAATCGATCTTTTAATTCAAGTAATTCTCTTGTAATTTCAGCTTTACTTTCCTCTAATTCCTCACACTGTTTTCTTAATTGCATTATTTCTGCTTTTAATTTTTCCATACCATGATGTAATGAATTTTTTTCTCTGTTAAAAAATTTTTAAATAATTTATTAAGTTTATTTATTAAATTTAGGATGTCAATAAAGAGTTCTGTATTAATGAATAATAATTTTTCATATTCTTACTCTCTTTCTGTAGATATAGTTTTTGTAGCTTCATCCAATTTATGCTGAAGCAATAATATTTTTTGTACATAAGATTCATCTGTACATGTTTGGTTTTTCTCTAAATTATTTTCTGTAGAATTAGAATCAACTAATCTCACAATATCTTTATCTAATGAATAAAGGGAACTATCTTTATATATTTCTACAGCATGCTTTGGCACTGCACCTTGTAATACATATTCTTCAATATCTCTATCTGGTAAAATATTATGGCTTGCTAAGCAAACATTAGATTCATCAAGTGAAACTTTACAAGAAAGTAAATCTTTTTGAGAATTTACATTTTCAGTTTGTTCCACATTATTATAAAATTTCAATAATTCGTTAATATCTAATGTATTTCTTAATTGTGGATCTGATTCTAAAACTGTAAAAATTTGTTGATCAAATTGTCCAGCATGTTTTAACAGTACCATATGTATTTTTTCCATTTCTTTTTTTAACTGCTCATTTTGTAATTCAAGTTCCTGACATTCATGTTTATAACTATTTGCATCTTTTACAGCAATTTCTAATTTTGCTCTAAGCATCTTTGCTTCTTCTCTTGCCATATTTCTTTCATTACGTACTTTACTCCATTTCTCACGCCAATTTGCAGTACAATCTGACCACCATCTCATTGTTTTTTCCATTTGTGCAGCTCGTGCTCTTGCTTCCTCAAGTTCTCTTTGTCGTAAAGCCTACAATATTATTATTAAACAAATAATTTATTACTATTTTATTATAAATTAAAATTTGTAAATTAAAAATTATAAATTAAAATTTATAATAAAATAATAATTATAATAAATAACATATTAAAATAAATATGTAACTATGTTCAAAATACTTGTTCAAAAATAAATTTAAATATTTTTAAATTTTCATATGCATCAAATTTAAAAGTAATTTATTTTTCAACAAAAATAAATTTTTGTAACTTAAAGATAAAAGTATTACCTCTTTTGTTTCCCATTCACTATCCACATAACGTGATGAAGATGGTACATTAATATCGTGTTCTCTTATATATCGTCGAGAAGATGTTCCACTAGTTGTTGATTGTGCCATGATAATTTAAAATGCTGTTTTTTTTATAAATGAATATATATTAAATGTAATTTATTTCTTCTTAAATTGGATCACTTTGCAAACTTATATTTTACTATCTTATATATTCACTATCTTTTGTATTCACATCATATTTATAATAATAGCAATCTAAATATAATTTTAATTTTTATATTATATCACATATTCATCTGAACTTCAGATTCTGAATTGACATTTATGTTATCTATATATAAACATATCCATGTATATATATCTATAGATATTTCGAGAGATAGAATAAATATACGTATTCTTTCTCTCCACAGACTTGACGGAGAATTCTTACAACGCACAGCAATCTACATGTGACGTCATTGAGATACAGAGATTAATAGTAGAGAGGAAACCATTGAGGTGGAGAAACGCGTTGCTTAGCAACACGATGCGATATGATGCCATCTAGTTGATGATACAATACACTATGTAGTACTATAAAATAACAGATAAATAACATCGATGCATAGCATTGTGAACTAACGCATTTCTTCTATTTTAATAGTTCTCTCTCTATTATCTAGATTAATAGCCAGGAGAAGATTATTTAAGAAAAAAATTAATATAGTTAGCATTAATCACTGAATTTTTGTAGATATTGTAGATAAATGAAAATAGGATTTATACCTTTACAGTTAGACACGATATGTAGATATAGAAGTGAGAGTGGATATGTCATTCCCTCGAAAAAAAATTTTTGTGGCAATGCTTTTAGTAGCCTAATAGTTACCAAAAGAAGAACGTAAAAGTTGTGCTCTGATTTTGATGTTCTGATTCTCAATATTTTATTGACGTCACGTATAAATCGATATAAAGAATTATCCGACAATCTTAATTCACATTTGATTTAAATAAATATATAAATTAAATATAATGTTATGTATTAAAAATAAATTATATAAATTAATTATACAGTGCAAATAAAAAAAATATAAAATTTAAATAATTTAAAGAATCAAACTTAACATTGCTAAATTTAAAATATTGGAATATGCAATGTTACACCAACAACTTCAAATTCTATATATAAAATTATATTAAAAAGCATTTGCAGTGATTCAGAATTATTTAAACAGCAAAAAATTATATTCAATAAATAATTTTATTTAAAAATGAAGAATATTTGGTAATAATATTTTTTATAATTATAAAACAGATCATAATTTTTAAGAAATTATATTATAAATTTATATATATTTCATTCACGTGTGCAAAATTATTAAATATAAACAAAATAATAATGAATACTGTAAAAAATAATTGTGAAATTGGAAATGGTTTAGATGATCTTGGTATACCTGGACAAGGTTTTTTAAGAGATGCCTTAACAAGTTGTACAGATCCATTAAAAGCAATTGAAGAATTTCAATTAGAAAATGGTATTCTACTTCCATCCTTAAGACCTATGTTACCTTTGCTTGATCTTCATGGAGTAAGAAGACTAGATTTTCATGCATCAGTTCTCGAAGAATTAAGAGAAAAATTAATAAAAAGAATCAATGAAATTGGGACAGAAAGAGCAGATAAAGGTTCATCAGGAGATAGAAGATTAAAAGAATTATTATCTAAAAGTTTTCCTGCTGTAAGAGTTACAGCACTAAGGCCAGTTGTTATGTGTATTTTAAGAAATACGCCACATATAGAAGATAAATATTTACGAGTACTTGTTCGAGAAAAAGAATTATATAATGATGCAGATACTGAAGTTAAACGTCAAATTTGGAAAGATAATCAAAGTTTATTTGGAGATGAAGTTTCTCCATTATTTAGCCGATACATTATTGAAAAAGAACAGATATTATTTGATCATCGTAATTTAAATAGTCTTTTCTTTATGCCTTCTCCAAAGGTATATTAAGAATAAATATTTATAATGTAGAAATCTTAATTTTATGATATTTTTAACAAAAATTAAATTTTATAAATTATATTTAATTTATATATTTAGGTAAGAAGACAAGGTGAAGTGGTACAAAAATTAGCACATATGATTGGACATAGTGTAAAATTATATGATATGGTGTTACAATTTTTAAGAACTTTATTTTTACGTACAAAAAATATACATTACTGTACATTAAGAGCAGAATTATTAATGGCCTTACATGATTTAGAGGTTAATTTATATATAATATTAAATTATTTATATAAATATTATGTAAAATTGATATATTATATTATATCTTAATATTCAATATTTTTAGGTACAAGATATTATTTCTGTTGATCCATGTCATAAATTTACTTGGTGTCTTGATGCATGTATTAGAGAAAAAAATGTTGATATTAAAAGATCCCGTGAATTACAAGGTTTTCTGGATAGTATTAAGGTATATAATAAAATTAATTAATATTTAATAATAAGTATCTTTTTATTTATTGATAGAAAAGTAAAATAATCTATAGTTTTTTACAGAGAGGTCAAGAACAAGTATTGGGAGATTTAAGTATGATATTGTGTGATCCATATGCAGTAAATTTCCTTGCTAGTAGTGCCATTAAAATTGCACTTCATTTGATAAATGGTGAAGCATTACCTAGAGAAAATGCAGTTCTTGTATTGTTACTCAGAATGCTTGCATTAGGTTTATCTGCTTGGCAAATGATTGATTCGCAAGATTTTAAAGAACCAAAATTAGATAGTCAAGTTGTAACAAAGTTTTTACCTGCACTTATGTCTTTAATGGTAAACTTGTTTATAAAATGTAATAAATAACTTCAAATAAATATGATAAAATAATAGCAATTTATTTTTTAGGTAGATGATCAAATAAGACAACTAAATTGTAAACTTCCACCTGATGAGAGAGAAAGTGCAATTGCTATAATAGAACATTCTGGTCCTCCTCCTGATGCTTGTCAAGCATATGCACAACTTTCAGGTGTTGCTGCTGTTTTATCTATGTATTATGCTTTACATGTAGGAGGTGGTGGTGGAGTAGGAAAAGGAAGAGGTGATGCTAGGGGTCTAATGAGAGTATTAGCTACTTTACCAAATTGTCAAGCACAACGTGCGTTTGAAGATCCCTTTTTACACACTTTGGTAAGCTTCAATCAAATTTAAAACTTATGTAATTATTAATAAGATAAGAAAGATAAAATTAAATTGCATTAAATTGTTTTTTTACAGGTATCTTTATTAATATTAAACATGGCTGATGAATTTTCTAATGAATCATTTTGTACAGTTATATTTGATGAATTTTTTCTAGCCGGATTAGGTAGAGATAATGTTACGCGACATTTACTAAAATTACTTTGGTACATTCATCCAAAATTACCACCAACTCGTCTTCATACATTAATGAAAGCACTCCAACCAACTAGTCAGGTAATATATGTTAATTGAGAAAAGAATATGATAGAATATTATAATAATCTTAAATATTTATTAAACCATATTAATTTTTATAATTTAAGCATAATGAAGCAGTACATAATCTTTACGAAGCTTTACGTGATAAAATTGGAAATCGTTCAACAGAAGATCAATTAACAACAACAGCACAAATGGATACATTAGGACTCGAATGTCCACCTTCTCCTCTTACTGGTGTACCTACACCATCTTCTTGTTCATTATAACTACAATATAATATATTATTTAATTTTATGTAATTTTCATATTATGTATTTTTTTGTACATTCACGAATATAACTTAACAATTTAATTTGTAAATGTGTAAATTTTTATTTTATATCTTATTGAATTACAAATTTAAAATAATAAAAAATTATATAATTTTATGTTTAATATAAATAATTATTAAAAAATTATATATATAAATTATATACAAAAAAATATATTTTTCATTTATATTTCATTTACATTAATAAATATAAAAATTTATATCTTCAATATATGCAATACATAACACATAAAAAATAAACATAATTTACATAGATTAATATTTATTATTATATATATTCAATCTTTATTATTAATTAGTTCCATTATTAATCTCTCTAAATAATTTGAATCTAATTTATATGACATTAAAATCATTGAAATATACATTAATGCTTGTTTGGTTGATAATAAATATTTCAACTCTGGATCTATCATACTCAACCTAAAAAAAATATGTTAAAGCATTAATAATTTATATAACAATCATATTTTAATATTATATTACATTTAACATTATATTACAATACTTGCATTTTAACAATAATAAGACCCACAAGAGTCCATTCGGCTGTCTTAAAAATAATATTTGAAGCAGACAATGAAAATGTATTAATTAATACTTTAATTAAAGTACTTTTTTCACTATTGTATACATATTGTGATAATTTATTTTTAGTTAAAGCATTAAATAAATCAGGTAATCTATAATAAGAAAAAAAATATATAAAATAAATATTAACATTTATGCATCTATAAATAAAAAATATTAAAAGATAATACATTTTATTAAGTTTATCTAAAAATATTCGACGTCGAAGTATTTTAGGTGCATGTGCATCTGTTAAAGGTAATACAGGAGTAAAATCATTATTTTGTTCAATAACTTCTGTACTATTTTTATGATTTTCTATAATCATGCTTCCTTTATAAAATGCTCGAACCTAAAAATAATAATTATATCAAAAACTATATATTTTTAATATAATTTTTAAATTTTATTTACTTTTAATTCCATTTTTTTTCCTTCTTCTTGAAGAATAGATAAATGAGGTAATGGTTTTAAAATATTTGCAGTTAAATCTATACAATCTTCTTTTTCATCTTCTATCTGTAATTTGTTCAATTTTTTACACAAATGCAAATATCGATCGTGTTGAACTATATTTTCTAATAATTGATTTTTAATATCTTCTATTCCTGTTAATAAAGCAATAGTATCTTTAGTAATCCATTCTTTTACATTATGTTCAATATGGATTGTAAGATTATAAAATTTATCTGATTTTTCTTCTTTAACAGAATTTTGTTTATATTTTTTATATTTATTTTGTTTTATTTCTTGTTTACACACATACATAAGATCTTTATCACTAGTAATATCATCTTGTGTTACAATATTATATTCTGTTACTGATATTTCAGATATTTCATCCTTTTCTTCATTTTTTATATTGTAATTTTTATTTTCATTTGAAAAAATAATATCATTATTTATATTTTCAGTATCTTGAATTATTGTATCTACTGTATTATCTTTTGAGTTATATATTTCTTTAACTATATCATTATTTATAAAGTTTTTAATACTGTTATCTTTTGAATTAATGGATACATTTTTTATATCTTTAGATGTTTCATCCAAATTTTTTGAAAATTCTTTGACAACATTAGGTTTTTTAGTGATATTGATTGTTTGTATATTTTCATTAATTTGAGAACTTTTTTTTATATATTCATTACATGCATTAAATTCTGAACATTTATTTAAAAGCATATTTTTTGTGCAATTATTATTTTTTTTTATATATTTATTTGTATTTTCAGGATTCAATATCATTTTTATATCTTTCACATGAATTTCATCTCCAACTACATTTTTTCTAAATTTATCTTTAGTTAATAATATTTGGAATTCTGGAATTTCTTCTTTATCTCTTAACCATAGAGGACTTGTAAGCATTTGTTCTAAAAGATAATTAGAAGCTCCATAACAATGTGAACTACAAAAATTTTTACGCCGAGTTATATCATAAACTTTGTTTTTCTTTGTTGATATGTGATATCGTTGATCTGTTATTGTCGTTAATGCATTATTACATAGCACATAACCACATAATTTAATTATGGCTCTTTCTTCAATCACATCTTCCATATGATTTTTATTAATATATTTTAACTAAAAAATGAATAAGTATTTTAAATAAATATTAAATAAATTACTCAATTAAAATTGAATATCAAAAATTATATTTACATTATTTAAAAGCCACTGGGAATCAATTTTTGATTCTAAAAGTTGTTCAACAATTGTGAGAGCTTTAGCATCACATTTTTTTTTTTTAATTATTGCTAATTGCATTTCTGCTTTACTTAAATAAAAATAAAATAAGTCATATAATTTAATAATATTTTATTCTATTATATTTAGATTATATTTTTAAAAATACTTATATAAAAATCTTACCTCATTTTTTTTTTTACTTTTTTTCTTTCAAATGTTTGATTTCTTATAAATATTTCCATTTTCAAATATTAATTATAAGAAAACTTATAAATAGAAATTTATATTATCACAACTTTCTTTTATATACTGATCTTAAGAGTTTCTTAGAGAATTTACAAATGAAAAGACATGCCTGGAAAAAGTTACAGTAAAAAATTCCTATCTTTTATAATAAAAAATTTAAAATAAAAAAAATAGTAGAATAATCAAAATACATATATATTATGTAAAATATTATATATATATTATATATATTATTAATATCTTCCTTTAAATATATAATATATTTTTAATAAATTTAAGAAATTTAAATATAAAATAAGTATTTTTTCATGATATTGATAATATATATAATATTTATATTATTGAATACAAAATCGCTATTATTACTTACTTTAATATATTTAATGTTAATTTTCGAACGCAATTAAACAGAAATTCATAATTTTATTCTATTTTGGAAAATATTTTAATAAATGTTTATTTACTAGTGAAATAATAATCATATTAAAGTTGATCGTCTTGTCACAATCATTTAATCAAAGACTAAACAAATTTAGTTGTTTTTTAATCGATATAATTATAAAATAAAAACATTGGTTTCACATATTCTTTATAATTAAATATATATAGATATACTTTATAACTATGTAAAAATTAATAATATAAAATATAAAAATGCAATAATAATTTTAGTTTGAATATTAACGCTCTCTAGTGATGATTTAAAGAAATATTCAACCGGTTGTCTTGTAGAGGTAGAAGTCTACCGAAGTAGATGGAAAAAGAGACCAGTAGAGTGTGACTGGTTGTATGGTGTGATCTTGAAGTAGTGTTACGTTTTCAGTATTATCTTGTTGTGCTCGCCATGACGTTGGTTTGAAATTGTATTTCAAAATATTAATCCCGATGTTGGTCGCAGGACTGTGCCAATGTAGTTTTCATGCTTTTAACGAGGAGAGAATCCGGGGAGGCAATTCGTGGATACCGAAGAAAGCTTCAAACACGTTTGAAGCTTTCGAGGTCGTATTCATGGAACTATGAACCTGGACTCGTTGTCTTTTACTTTGTCACAAATCAGTTATTTGGTTGCGAATTTAAATAAGAAAAATTTTCGGGACAGCTGCCAAGAAATATCAGTTGTAAGTAGAAAAAAAACCTGTTGTACTACTGCATCTCTTATGTCCACCCCTTCCACCTTCTATTCATCACACGCCGTCCTCGAAACAGCGCAATATGCTTTGTGAATATTATTATAAATTTTATTTAATTTTAGTTATTAAAATAGAGTATTTTGCTAAAAACAATAAATATAAATGTATATACAGATTAATAGATTTATTTTATAATTATTGGCAATTGAATATTCACGCGGCATGAAATACATCTTGAACTTAGCCTCTTTCCGTAATTTGTATGTGTTCCAACGTATTATTTCGAACGATGAAACTCTGTATATTTTTCAACTCTTCTTATTGAAAAATTATTAAGAATAAAAATTTAATTTAACAAATATATTTTTCAATATATTTAATAAAAATAAGAGCTCTGAAATATTTATTTTGTTCAAAGTTCAAAGTAATAATCTCTCATATTTTATTTTTTTACTGAACATATAATAATAATGTCATAGAAGTCATATTTAATATGTTTATTTTTATGTAGATATTTCATATATCACTCTATTCTAAAACTTTTTTATTGTATTATAGCTGGTGCAGTGGAAGGGTTTGGAGGCAGACAGACATTTGCTGCGCTCTTTACTCTCGTGCATCGACTTTTCAACAGGAGAACCTCCAGAATCAAGTGCAAAAGATTATTTTCAAGTGCAACTTCTAAAACAAGAGTGTACTAATCTTCTTAGCAAACCTTCTTTTATTTCTAATCTGTGCTTTGCTATAGATCATCCATTTCATCAACAAAAGGTTTATTTTATTTTTTATGTAGGTTAAGATTATATCAAAAGTGATATATGTATATTTGTATAGATTGATATATATGTTAAATATTTCTGTATAATATATCATTTTATCAAATTTTTTTATCAAACTTTTATCAAACTTTTATATATTAAATTTTTAAATAACCTTTATTAATTTTAATTTTATTTTTCAGACTTTGAATCCATCACCAAAGTTTTTTTTACGTTTAAAAAAGGTACTTGGTTTAACTCTAGTACAAGAAGTTGCATTTGCAATTGCATTATTGCATTCTGAGAATACTGAAATTCGTACATTAGCTTTAGAACACATACAAAAACAGCTGCCTGAATTGATAAAAAATTACATTAATTCTGAGACAAGCAATAGACATCACGAAGAAGGATTGCACGATTCATTGCCTGAAGTTCTTCATCTTATATTATCTCAGGCTTTTCATTCAGCCAATCAATTTGGCCTTTTATCTGAAGCAAAAGAAAAATTTCTCAAGAATTTAAGGCGCGATTTTCCCCGTGAACTGGTACCAGTGGTGCTAGCACCACTCTTGTACCCAGATAACGGGGAAACTCCGCAAACCAAAATCGAATTAAACATGGCTGTTAACCAAATGGTAATTAATTAATAGTAATAACTATATAAAATTATTATATCACAAATTAAAAATCTGTTATTATATGTGCATTTTAGGATGGGAATTCTCTAGTAGAATTGATTATGGAATTAGGATATGGATTTACTAGTAGTGTTGAAGAATGTCGTTCAGCTTTAGCTGGCTTAGGAGCTCGAGAAATTTCTCCAGCATGTGCAGCTAGAGTTTTAGCTCATATGGCACGTAGCTGTAATAATCTTGATGATGCTGGAGGATTACAATCATTTTGGAGTAATTCTGGAACTACACAAGATGCAAATAAGGAGAAATCAAGTGATAATTCCGCTCCTTCTACATGGAATATTGAAGTTTTTGTTCAAGCATTAAAAGAAATTGTAAGCATTAATTTTTTTGCTACGGGCGACTTCTCCGCCGCGGTGAAGTCAGTGAATTAGAAAAATGGTTTGCTACTCCGACTTCTGCTGAACGAGCCGCCGCACTAAAAATATGCATGGTGCTTGAGAAAGATCGTTGCTTTGACGTGTTTATTAAAAAAAAAAAATTGATAATAAAAATGAAATATTGATGCTACATTTCCAGAGAAAAATACTCGATGTGCAATAATTTTAATCGCTCATCATATCGTATAATACATGGCACCTTATGTAGAACGATTATAATCACTTATTTTGTACAGAGCGATTATAGTCGCCCGTAGTAGCGAAAGAGTTAATAATTAATATTCAATAATCTATTAAATTTTAATTTAATTTTATTATTAATTGCAGCAATCAACATTATCCTGGAATGAAGTAATAGTTAAATTAGATCATGCAGAATTCATTATTAAAGATAGACAAGGATTGAATTTATTAATCACAGGATTAAGGTTGGGCTTGCAACATCAAGGATATCCTCCAGATATGTTTCCTGTGGAACTTTTTTATCGTCATTGGGACAATGTAGAAGGACAGTTTTCTCTAGTACAACAAATTTTAAAGTGTCCTGATATATTTTGTTTTGCTGATTATCCATATCATTCTGTAACTGTTGATGTATTGAAAGCAGCACCAGAAAGTGATAGTAAAGAAGCACAAACTTGGAGATCTTTAAATGTAGTTGAATTACTCTTGCATATGGCAGAAAGAGGATTATATGGACCAGTTCAAGAAATATTTAAATGGCCCATTCAACACTGCCCTGATGTTCTTGTATTGGCATTATTACAGATTAATGCTCCTATTACTTTACTCAGACAAGAATTACTTAGTACATTGATGCCTATTTTTTTGGGAAATCATCCAAATTCGGCTGTTATTTTACATCACGCATGGCATGGAAATACAGTTAAAATAAAATCTATTATTATGCATGCTATGGCGGAATGGTATATACGTGGAGATCATGATCAAACAAGATTATCTCGTATTCTTGATGTTGCTCAAGATCTTAAAGCATTAACTCATTTATTGACTGCTCAATCATATCCATTTGTTATTGACTTAGCTTGTTTAGCTTCAAGAAGAGAATATTTAAAATTAGAAAAATGGTTGACAGATAAAATTAGAGAACAAGGAGAAGTATTTGTTACTGCGTGTGTAAAGTTTTTACAAAGACGTTGTCCTCAAGTTATGGGACCTGGTATAAAAGAAGATCTTACTGTACCAAAAGCAAGTCAACTCCCTCAAGAAACATTAACAACAATGCTTGCTTGCTTGCAAGTGTGTGCTGGGTATGTTGATTATATTATGAATATTTTTAATGTAAATAATATTTCCTTATTATTAATTTATTTTGCAGTAGTGTATCTCAAGAATGTTCAGAGGCAATAATGACAATGGTACAAAATTGTAGTCTAATGTTGAGTAAAAGTACAATGAATAGACCTCCTCCGCCAGGAGTTTTACGACATCGTGGATTGGAACCTTTTAATCCAGCAACTTTGGGAGGACAAGTATTGAAATTAATATAATTTTTTGCATCTATTTTTATTCTTAAATATATCTTACATAATTTTCTAGTTGTTTTCTTCAAAACAAGTGGATCCACTTGGAAATTTAAGTTCAAGTCTTGCATCTATGGGTTTGGGTTCCAGTCTTGGTCCACCAAGTAGTTCTGCATTTAATTTACCAGGTGCTCTTGGACCTTTAGTATCAGCACCTGGTTCTCCTTCTCGTCTCATGGGACCTTCCCCAAGTCCATTTCCGATGTTGCCATTATCTTCGCAATTACATTCAGGACCAGTTGGTACACAAGGACCATCTGTCTTACCTGGTAGTACAACGATTGGAGGATTAGGACGACTTGGGCCACCAACAGGCATTGAAAAAGCGAGAATACCTGAAACATCAAACTTATTTCCTGATATGGCACAAAATGTTTCCAAAGAAATTGAAGATGAAGCAAATAGTTACTTTCAGCGTATATACAATCATCCACCACATCCGACTTTATCAATTGATGAAGTTCTTGATATGTTAAAAAAGTTTCAAGATTCTGGTAGTAAAAGAGAGAGAGAAGTATTCAATTGTATGTTAAGAAACTTATTCGAGGAATACCGATTTTTTCCTCAATACCCAGATAAAGAGTTACAAATTACGGCACAACTATTTGGAGGAATTATCGAAAGAGGGTTGATTAATAGCTATATGACACTTGGATTAGCTTTGAGATTTGTGTTGGATGCACTTAGGAAACCAGAAGGCAGCAAGATGTATTACTTTGGCATAACAGCTCTGGATCGTTTCAAGAGCCGTTTAAAAGACTACCAAACATACTGTGAGCATGTCAGGGCAATTCAACATTTCAGTGAGTTCCCACCACATTTAATTGAGTATATAGAATATGGATTACAGGGGCAGGAGCCTCCCACGAGACCTCAAGGTCCAGTTCTCCCAAAAACTTTAGCAGCTATGTTGGCACCAGTTACTACGCCATATAAAACTATTACAACAACAACAATAACAACAAGTACTACTCAAGCGAAATCGTCTACGACTCCAACCACTTCTCTCTCAGCTAGAGTAAGTAAAAATATAATTTTAACAATCATATGTGCATTTTTATTATTATTTATAATTTCTTTATTTAATTTTAGCCTTCCATTGCTAATGCAACAAACATTGATACATTATTAGTAGCAACAGATAAAGAAGAAAAAATTACGACACCACCGGAAGCTTTACAAGATAAAACAGCATTTATCTTTAATAACCTTAGTCAACTCAATTTACAACAAAAATGTGATGAAATTCGGGAAATTGTCACAGAAGAATATTGGCCTTGGATGGCTCAGTATTTAGTAATGAAACGTGCAAGCATAGAATTAAATTTCCATGCTTTATATTCAAATTTTTTAGATTGTTTGAAATCGCCAGAAGTATATAAAATGGTTACTAGAGAAACATTTAGAAACATAAAAGTTTTATTGCGGAGTGATAAAGGAATAGCAAACTTTTCTGATCGTTCACTTTTAAAAAATTTAGGTCATTGGTTGGGAATGTTAACCCTTGGCAGAAATAAACCCATTTTACATATTGATATAGATTTAAAGAGTTTACTCGTTGAAGCATATCATAAAGGTCAACAAGAACTTCTTTATGTTGTTCCCTTTGTTGCTAAAGTACTAGAAAGTTGTGCAAAAAGTCGTGTTTTTCGTCCACCTAATCCTTGGACAATGGCAATTATGAATGTTTTAGCAGAATTGCATCAAGAACCTGATTTAAAACTTAATTTAAAATTTGAAATCGAAGTGTTATGTAAAAATTTAAGTATTGATGTTGGTGAATTAAAACCTGCACTTTATTTAAAAGATCCAGAAAAATTGCGAAATTTAGAGTATCAATTATCACATCCTAATAAAAAATCTGAATCAAACAACAATCAACAACAATCTCAAGGTCCTATTGAAGAATTAGTTGGACCTACTACAACTGGAACTATTGTTCCACAAACAGCTCCAGCAAATACAACACCATCTTTACCTACTGGTCCACCAGAACCGCGTTTTAATTATATGGATATATCTGTAACAGGCATTGCCAATATTTCTCAGCATATCACTATTAATAACAATTTGCCATTATTCCAAACACATCCACATTTAAAACAGTTTGTTCGTCCAGCTGTTGAAAGAGCAATTCAAGAATGGATTCATCCTGTAGTGGATAGATCAATAAAAATAGCTCTAACTACTAGTGAACAGATTGTGAGAAAAGATTTTGCGTTAGATCCAGAAGAAGTTCGTATGAGAACAGCAGCAAGACATATGGTTCGTAATTTAACTGCTGGAATGGCTATGATTACTTGCCGTGATCAAGTTTTGGCATCAATTAGTACAAATCTGAAACAAGCTTTTCTAACTGCAATGATGGGTACAACTCCACAGCAAAAAGAACTTGCAGAACAGGCAGCTAATGTAGTAGCTGCTGACAATATGGAACTTGCTTGCGCATTTGTACAAAAAACAGCTATTGAAAAAGCAATTCCAGAAATGGATAAACGTTTATTAAATGAAATTGAATTACGAAAAATTGCACGGCAAGAAGGAAGAAGATATTGTGATCCATTAGCTAAATATCAGGCTGAAAGAATGCCTGAACAAATAAGATTAAAAGTTGGCGGAGTAACTCCTCAACAAATGGCTGTTTATGAAGAATTTGCGAGAAATATTCCAGGATTTTTACCATTATCTGAACGAGATACACAAGCTTTACTAATGCCAAAACCTGTTACAGTATGTATTTTATGTATTATATGTATTATATGTCTTAATACATTACATTATTTAAAAAATTATTTTTTTGAAGGAGCCTGCTGTAACTGCATTTGCTGCTAATCCAGCCGTTGCAGTAGCAACAGCACAACAAGTCGCTGCATATGCAGCAGCAGTGAGTAATGATGAAGTTGGAGCCATGTTAGAAAAGCTTGCAACTGAAGTTGAAGTATTACTTGCTGCAATGGGTCCAGCCGCACCTCCTCCACAACATGCTGCCCTTCATAGTCTCTTAGAATCGATTATCCTAACACGGAGGTCAAGAGACGCTGGTGCTGCTATGGCATTACTTAAAAAGGTATATTAAAATAAAATTATATCGATAAAAATATATCGATAATTATAAAATTTATATATTTCTAATTTTAGGCTGTAGAAGGATTATTAGATGGCCCTACCATTTCTAGCGGCGTAGTAGATTCGGAAATTATATTACGATATAGAGAACTTCATTTACGCATTCTAAAATGTCTTCAAGATCCACGTGCTTATGGTATGCAATGGACAAACAAACACGTTACTCGATGTTTAACGGAATGTAGAGAAGAATTTCGATACAATTTTGAAGCTGTTGATTATCTTATTAGGTATTTTATTTTTCATAGAATATTATTGAATTATTAAAATTATTTGATTATGATCAAATAAATAATATTTATATTTTTAGATCTCATTTAATTAGTCTTCCACAATACGATTTAGCTTTGGCTCAAGCTATAGATTCTGGAAATGCTATGGCAACAGCATTTGCAATGCAATTGATGCAACTTTATTTAATTGATGAAAGACAAACTACACATGTTACTGAATCTGATTTATGTAATACAATTGAAATACTTGCAAGAATAGCTCATCATAGAGCACCACCTGAAGGGTGACTATTATTAATATAATAAAATTATTTAATAAAGTAATTAACATGGAATAAAATAAAATTTATATTTTTCTTAGGATTTTACTATTTAGACTGACAAGTTTAATGGAATCATTGCGTGCTAATCATGATCCAGCAGTATTAGCAGATAGAGCTCCTGCTGGTCCTACAGCACATATTCATTCTGGAATTCTACAGGTGAGAGTAAGTAAATTCTGCCAATTTTAAGGTATCAAGAACACACGTTTATATTTACAATTTATGTTGTTTGTTTTTTATAGGCTCGTGATTTTGATGATCCACCTGGATTGATGGAGAAAACAGAATATTTATTACGCGAATGGGTTTCAATGCACCATAACCCAACACACGCTCGTGATCCTACAAAAGCTTTTGGAATGTTTGTTCATCAAATGAACATTCATGGAATTCTTAAAACTGATGATCTCATAACAAGATTCTTTAAATTAAGCACTCAAATGTGCGTTGATCTGTGTTATCGTGCTTTAGCTGAGACAAATGCTGCACCATCAGTTGTTCGTGCAAAATGTTTCCATTCGTTGGATGCATTTGTTCGTTTAGTCGCGCTTTTGGTAAAACATTCTGGTGATAGTACAAATACTCACACAAAAATTAATTTACTAAACAAGGTTTTGGGAATTGTGGCTGGTGTATTACTACAGGATCATGAAATACGAGGAACCGATTTTCATCAATTGCCCTATCACAGAATTTTCATTATGCTTTTCCTGGAGCTTTGTGCTCCTGAACCTGTGTTAGAAGCAGTAAATTATCAAGTATTAACTGCTTTTTGCCATACGCTACATATACTTAGACCAGCCAAAGCTTCGGGATTTTGTTACGCTTGGCTAGAATTAGTTTCACACAGAGTTTTTATTGGGCGTATGCTTGCGATTACACCGCAACAAAAATGTTGGGGCATGTATGCGCAACTTTTAATCGATCTATTTAAGTATCTTGCACCATACCTTCGAAATGCTGAACTTGCAAAACCTGTTACTTTATTATACAAAGGAACTCTTAGAGTACTATTAGTCTTATTACACGATTTTCCTGAATTTCTTTGTGATTATCATTATGGATTTTGTGATGTAATTCCACCTAATTGCATACAAATGAAAAATCTTATTTTAAGTGCATATCCAAGAAATATGCGATTACCTGATCCATTTACACCAAACTTAAAAGTTGATATGCTACAAGAGATAGCTCATGCTCCTCGAGTATTAACCAATTTTGCGTCTATGATACAACCATTAAGTTTCAAAAAAGAACTTGATTCGTATTTAAAAGCGCGAGCTCCAGTTACTTTTCTTTCTGAATTGCGCAGTAATTTACAAGTATCTCAAGAAGCAGGTGTTCGATATAATATTCAGTTAATGAATGCTCTAGTACTTTATGTTGGAACACAAGCTATAGCTTTTATTCGCAGTAAAGGACATACTCCTAATATGTCTACTATTGCACATTCTGCACATATGGATATATTTCAAAACTTAGCAGTCGATCTCGATACAGAAGGTCGTTATTTATTCGTAAATGCAATTGCAAATCAATTGCGATATCCTAACAGTCACACGCATTACTTCAGTTGCACTCTTCTATACTTATTTGCTGAAGCTAATACAGAAGCGATACAAGAACAAATTACGAGAGTTCTTCTTGAGAGACTTATTGTAAATAGACCTCATCCATGGGGTCTTCTCATTACTTTCGTTGAACTTATTAAAAATCCAACATATAAATTCTGGACGCATGAATTTGTTCACTGTGCACCAGAAATCGAAAAGTAAGTAATTACAATTAATATATATGTAATTATTAATTTTTAATATATTACTTATTTTTTAACTTTTATTGTTTTAGATTATTCGAGTCGATAGCTCGATCGTGTATGGTTCAAAAACAAGTACAGCCCACTCCAGAACCGGAGATTCCAGAGTGATAGAATGCTTTATTTTTCATTGTCGATTTGTGTACAGTAAAAAAAAAAACATAAATAATAAGAATCGCGTGTAAAAAGTTGTTAATGTACGAATAGATGTACTATACTTTGGGCTTAATTTTTGGTGGATAGATATTGAATAACCGTATATTAAGTGTATCAATTGAACTAGAATAAGCGAGACTACTATGTTAATATTTTAATAAAAATATTGTTGCATCGATTAGAAAGCAACGAACATTCAACCTCACAAAACGTGTCTTTCGAACAGTGTACTTGAAACAGTGTGTTACCATGACATTGTAATATTATAGCACAAATGTCAGTATAATGCGTATCATAATGAAAAAGTTAAGACAACAAGGGTGTTCAAGAAGTAATAGTGAATTTTTGTAGGTTAAATTGAATATAAATATATTATGAATAAGTGGTATATTGAGTCACCAAAATTAATATGTTGTGCTATGTAAGTCATTTAGGGAGTACTTGCAGAATGTATGGTGCATTTGGAAATCTGTAATATAGTACATAATTACTAGTATACATTGATGTAATTTTTTAAGAATTGTAGCTATAAAAAAAGATAAAGCTGATTAATTAAAATGTGGTTTATGTGATCCTTTGCTCGAAATGTTAAGTAGTGATTTATAATTGTCACTTATTAAATAATTTATTAAACTTTATATACATCATTTATACATAATTCAAAATTTATATTGTCAAAGTTAGATAGCTTGTTGATCACGTGTTGCATGATAAGAATCCCTTTCCTTATCTGGGAATTTGGTTGGTAAATTTGGACTGTGTAAATGACATTTTGCAGGAAATTTTATTCCTGCTACATTTACTTCATAATCTCCTGATAATATATATTCATTCGTCACCTCTTGTGAGCGTCCTTGTGAATCAAAGTTTTGAACAAATCCAAGACAAACCTAAATACAAATTTATTACTTATTTTTACAAAAAAAATGTTTATATTTTACAATTTCTCAAAATTTACGAAAATAATAATAATATATGAAATATTTACTAATATATAAATTTATTAATTAAACATAAATCTAATATAAATACAATATATCATCTAATATCTAATATGTATATAATAAAATTAAATTTATACCTGTTTTTTGAATGTAAATCCATAACCTGTAGTAGTTGTCATTCCACAATATTTTCCATTTCTAAAAATAGGTTCACTACCCCAACACCATGTATCCAATTCAGGATCGTGATCATTTAATAATAATTGTACATATTTTCGTTTTACACCTTCTTCGCGTTGTTTTAAAAGAGCATCTCTTCCAATAAAATTTATTCCTTTCTATTAAACATATAGCTTTGAAAAATTAATACAAAAATTTATAAATTTATTTACAAATTATATAAATTGTAAAGATACCTACATCAAGTTTTACTCTCCAAGTTCGTCCACATTCTAAAGGAGTGGTAAAGGTATCTAAATCTTGACCCCAAAATGCATAAAATTTTTCAACTCGTAAAGCTCGAGTTGCATAGTAACCAGCATGTTTTATTCCATATTTAGCGCCAGCATCTACTAATCTTGTATAAACATGTAATGCAAACTACAAATGCATGATATATGAATCAATATTAAATAAAATAAAAATTACAATTTAAAAAAGATATTTCTTAAAGCATGATATTTACTTCATTTGGAATATATAAGACATAGCCAAGCTCTCCAGTATGAGTTAAGTTCATTGTACGTATTCCATTAGCAAGACCAACATCTAATTCCTTTTAAAAAAATAAATAATATATTTAATAAAATTGAATATGAATTATTATTAAAATTATTATAAAATTAAATAATGATTACCTTAAATGTAAAAAATGGGAAATTTTTTGGATTTAGATCAGTATCTGTTAATTCTGATAATAATTGTCTAGTAGCAGGACCCATAATACAAATTGCTGTATATGCTGATGTTACATCAGATACTGCTACAGAACCATCTGCAGGTAAATGACGATTAATCCAATATTTACATCGAGTTTGTTGAATGGTAGGTGCAATCATCATATAACTTAAATATCAAAAAAATAATTATATACTATATATTTTATATATATATATATATATGATTAATTTGCATAACTTACTGATTGAAAGCAATTCGTGCTAAACTACAATCATTTTCATAGCCTCCACGATAATTTTGTACACCTGTATGAATAATACTTCCTATTGGAACATCTACATCATTTGAACATAAGTATTGTAAAAAATCTACTACTTCCATTCCATTTGACTAAAACAACATATAAATTAAAATATTATTATAATCTAATTAAAATTTATAATATAGATATATTAGTATATATATTAGTATATTTATATAGATATATTTTTTATATATTTATATCTATTTATAATAATGAATCATACCCATAAATCAATTTTAGTAAAAGAAGAATAATCACTTAATCCAATAAATTCACGGCATGCAGCATATTCATTTGAAACTGACTCAAACCATGGAGGTTTACTAAATGTATTTGTGTATGCTACTTTACATCTTTGAAATCCATCAATTGTCTCTAAATCTGTATAGCAAAGTAATCTGTATAATAAAATCCAGTTTCTTTTTTTATAATACAAATACATTAATAAATGTTACTAATGTTAATATTTAAAATGTTATATTCATAAATTATATTTTTTTTTACAAAACTTAATAAACCTACCATTATCATCATTTAATTGGAACCAAGATGGTCGCTCATATCCCATTACTTGGCCAAATATAGCTCCAGCTTCTCGAAGTTTTGGATAAATTGGAGACATTCTTAAATTTCTACCAGTTTTAAATTCATGATGCGGATATTGTAAAGCATAATGCATTCCAGGAACTTCTTTTACTCGATCACGTAAAAATTTACGATTATTATGAAGTCCCAAAAAGCGTGATACATCTAATTCATATACATCTAAAGATGTTGAACCATTAACTATTAATTCTGCAGTTGCTCGACCAACTCCACCAGCCGCTGATATACCCACCTAAGAAAATTTTGTTATTTATTTATGAATAAACTTTAATTTATTTTCACTTACTGTTTTCATACCAGCAGCAATATAATAATTGCGTATTTCTGGTGCTTCGCCAACTATCCATTTGCAATCTGGAGAAAATGCTTCAGGACCATTACATAATTTTTCTAAAATTGCATTTCCTAAACTTGGAATTCTATAAAGCATTTGTTCAAGTAAAATATGAAAATGGTCCCAATCTTCTGGTAAAAATCTTTCTTCTGTACTTTCTAAATTAAAATTTATTTTATATTTTTAAATTTATATAAAATGAATAATAAATAAAAATCTGTAACTAACCAGGTATTGTTCCATCTTCAAATGCTGGTTTTGCAACTGGTTCAAAACCACCAGCTAATAAACTTCCATTATTTTCACGAAAATAAATATATCCATCTAAATCTCTTATAACAGGTGTCATAGGATCTAAATCATTAATTGGTTTTGTATGCAAATAATAATGTTCTACAGGATGAAGAGGTACCTAGGTAAAGAAAAATATGTAGAATTTAAATTATTTATAATTATATTTCTTTCTTATTATAAAAAGAAAAAAAGGAAAAAATATTTAACCTTTACATATGGTTCACTTAATTTGCCTACATTACGTGCCCAAAATCCAGCACAATTAACAAAATGTTCACATTCAATAGTACCATGATTTGTTTCTACAGCTTCAATTCTATTATTTTGTGTAATAATTTTAGTAACTTTACAATTTTCAAATATTTTAACACCTGAAAAGAAATTAAATATATCTTGTAATTTAATCATAATATGAAAGTAAAGTGTAAATACCTTTTTTTCTTGCCTCTTCTATTAGTGTTAAACAAATTTTATATGGATCTCCTACACCATCTCCTGAAATCCATAATCCACCAACTAAATCATCTATTCGTAATAATGGACATATTTCTTGTATTTCTTTTGGTGTAATTAAATTACATTCAATATTGTAGGATCTAAAAATATTTATATAATATTATGGTTTATTATAATTAATTATCTATAATTATAATAATTATCTAGTAATTACAGTTATTAATTACTCACATAGATTGTGCTTTCATTCGTTTAAATACAGTCATACGATCTCTTGTACGTGCTAAAGAAAGACTACCACATTGTTTCCATCCTGTTGATAAACCTTTCTCTTCTAATTCTTTATATAATGCTATGCTGTCTTGGGCAAGTTTAACTTGTGCTAAACTTGGCTTAAAAGCTCCTACTAATCCTGAAGTATGCCATGTTGTTCCACCTCCTAATCTAAATTCAATAATATATAAACATAAATTTTCATATATTCATAAAATATAAAATATTTTAAATTAAAACATATTATAAAATTTACCTGCCACTTTCTATTATAACAGTTTGAGATCCTAATCCCATAAGTGAAAGATGATAAGCAACTGCACCACCCATAACACCACCTCCACATATAACAACTTTTGTTTCCTTAGGAAGATCAACATTTTCATTTGTTTCTATAGTAGATTTTGAACTACTATGTCTTATTCTTTTATTACAATTATAAAAAACAAAGTTATCCCATTTAGTTATAAATTTATTACAAAATAATTTCGAATGATACCACATTGTTATAGAATATATAAGTATAAATCTAATATTTCTTACTAATATACATATAAAAACGATATAAATTTTTATATAACATAAAATTTATAAATTATCACATTTTTACTAAGGTTAGATTGTTACAGAACGCAAGACAATTTACTGCGATATTGTCGCTTCATACTTATTTTAAAATATCATTAAAGACATTAAAGACAAAATTTAAAATCTTAGTTAGAATTTATATGTTTTCATAAATGTAATTCTTATTAATTTTATTTAATATACTTTAATTTAAAATATGATTAATTTATCAATTTATATTTTATATTTATTTAAGTTGCAATTTTAGTTTTATATAAAAATAAAAATATAAAAAAATTGAAAACTTAATAGTCAAAAATAATATGGGTAATTCAGAAAATCAAATTTATTTCATTCATAGTAATATTATTTCTATAAAATACAATATTTATTTATAAAAATATATTATAAAGATTATATAATAATTAATTTTTGATTAATTAAAATATGCTGTGTATTTATAAAAAAAAATAAAAATCATATTATTTTATTGAAAATAAATATTTTGTACAATATTGTACTAACAAAATACTTTTATAAAATACTTTATAAAAAGTATAAATAATATTATATTAATATATAAGAATACATATATTGTATATTTATATTGTTACATTGTTATTTTTATTAAAAATTAAAAATGGGTATTAATTATATAATATGCAATACATCAATTTTATTTTATATTGACATTATTAATTAATATTATAATATTATTATTATATTTTATTTTTAAAATATAAACTTTTATTATATATTATATATTATAAAGTATTTATTTTTGTTTAAAAACATACAATTTTTAAAATCATTGTAAAAAAAAAACAGTAGTGCACATCATTTCCAAAAGATATGTATTTTCAATAATATATTGTTGTTAATATATTGTATATATATTGTGTATATATATATATATATATATATATATATATATATATATAGAATATACATACATTAAATTAAGCTTTATAAATATAAGATATAAATTGTATAAGTTCAATACTTTTAACAATTTAAAAAAATAGATTTTTAATTATATTTGCTGTCAGTCATTAATACGTTAAGTAAAGAAATATTTAATATAACATTTATGTATCCAACAAAAATACCATAGTACTCAAAATATTTTCAATTAAGAAATAATTTATATATATGTTACATATGAAAATTTTGTAATGTAATAATTATAAACAAAATTATTAATAAATTTTATAATCATTTGTACATTTGATTCAATTATTTTATATTTTTTTAATGAAAAAGTTTATAAGCATTTCAGCAAAATTAATCTTTAGGAACTTTTTCATTTAATATATTTAAATCCATATTATTAGTGACTTCTTTTAAAAGTATTAAGTATCAAATATATTTGTAATATCATATGCAACTTTGCATTGTGCATTTACATATCAAACTTCTATATGAAAAATATTTAAGTTTGATTGTGTGTATTTAAAACTTTAAAAATATTTTTTAATAAAGATTAAAAATTGTTTTATATTATATATCAATATATAATGCAACTTTCAAATAGTTTTAAAACAAAATGCAATAAATACTATTGTATTACTTTATCTCCTGTAACGTCCCAAATAAGCTTTACAGTTAGGACAACTATGATGAACATCCATACATTCATCAATACAGCATGGAATCAAACAGCATCCAAGCCAGCATCTGTTGAAAATTACATGAAAAATAACATATAAGATATTTAATCAATATTAAATTAATGAATAAAAAAAATAGTTCTAAATACCCCATTAATGCAATTACTACACCAGATATATAAGCAATCATTCCAGGTTCTGTTTTCGTTGTAGTATCAATTTCTGCATGACAATGTGGACAAATTGTATGTGTTGATCCTGGTCCAAGTGGAACAATTGTTGTTACTATAGTTGGTCCACTTGTATCTATAACAAATTAATTTTTTAATGTATACAATTTATCTTTAATATATAAATGTAATTACATAAAATAAAAATGAGACATACAAGTTTCTGCAGATGTAAAAGGACTAGCAGGTGGAACACCACCCACTGTTTGTGAATAACCAGGTGGTGCATATGGAGGTGATTCATAAGGTGGTGGTGGTCCAGTATTATACATGGTATATTATTAGAATTATTAAGTATCTATCTATAATTAAATATAGATATATATAGTTATATAATATGTAAATGAGAAACAATAATGAAATTATTAATGTACATTTATAATCCTAAGTATTTTAATACAAGTATTTAAATAAATATATTTAAAAAATTTCATTACATTATAATAAAATAAAATTTCATTACATCATAAACAAAATAAATAAATTTTATACAATTTATTATTGATTCATTTAGAAATATTTTCATACAATCAATATGTCATTAATAATAAAACAATTTACCTTTTAAGATTATAAAAAAACATGTATATTTATACTATTAAAATCTATGTTACATTATAAAATATGACTATTCACTAAGAACAACAAAATAGTTATTATATTTTTAATATCAATTGATTAATTGCGAAATTTAATGTCATAATCACAACTGACACTCACACATTCTAATTTATTATGTTAAGCATAACAAATGACGATAATGTTTCATTAACTTTTATCTAAAAGTAGTATATTATAATTTTTCCTACCTTAATAAAAAAAATAGTAAGTTATTCACTAATTATTTAAACAGTATATGAGTAATATCTAAATATATAATCCATGTATACAATTTTAGTAGGTTTGAAGTATAAACACGAAAAAGGTAACAAATATTTTTATATTTATATATAGATGGCAGGTCACAAGTTTCATGAACATTTCATTGAAAATAATATTGATTATTCAAAAGTTAAATGTTTTAATTTGTGTTTTATTTAAATTACTTAAATAAATAATCAATAATTAAATATATAAATATATATAAATCAAAATATTTAAAAAAGAAGTAATAATTTATTTTATACATGTTATTTTATATATTACTTTCATTGGTTGAATGTAATATGAAAAGTAAATCACACTATATGCAACGCAATGTATTGCTTGCAATGTGGATAAGTCTTGAGAAATCAATATCATTTTATAACGCATATCTATGTGTATCTAAACCATAGATCAGAACGTGGTATTTAATCATATTTGACACAATAAACAATCATTCATTCAGTGTAAAGAACAGATGTTAGGTGATTTTGTGTATCATTAATTCTTCATTATCTATCTGTTTTAAATGAAAAATATTTCAAATTATCTAAAACATTAAAAAGGTTTAATTATTAAATATTATTAAATTTTATATCATTAATTATTCGATATTAAATTTCAAAATTTTTTTTATATTATATATTTATTGTTTATGATAAGATTTATATCTTATTTCATGTAATACAGTATTTTTCAATATTTTTTAACTTTTTTTTTAGTTTTTATAAAAATGAAGATATTGATCAGGTAATAATTTAATCTTCTATACTCGAATATTAATAAATATATTTCTATCAATTTTTTATTATTAACTAACAGAAATACTTTTTAATAAAGTTAAAAAATGGTATTAAGTCGAAATGATAAAAGAAAAAGAAAAGAAGGAGATTTGGTGGATCTTATGGATCCACTCTCAGAATCTCCAAAGAGGTAAATACTTAAATATTTTAATATAACTATTTTAGTATAAAAAATATATATATTTCATACAATTATAAATATTCATATAATAAAATAATTTATAAATAAAATATATTTCTAAAATATACTTTTCAATAATTTAAAAGAATTTTTATCTATTCATAATAATTATAAATTATTTTATTTATTATTATTTTTCATTTTTTATATATATTTTATTGTTATAGGACTAAAGTACATGCACAAAGAAAATTTGCACAAGGTGCAACAACAGTTTTTAATCCTTCACATACTCCTATTAAGGATAAAGAAAAAACTAAGCCAGCAATTATAACAGAATTAATAACTCATAAGCGACCAAATACAGAAGATTTTTTGACATTTTTGTGCTTTAGAGGTTTTTAATTAATTTTAATTAATCTTTTATTTTATATTTCATATTAATTATAATTTATATATATTTGTATATCATTTATATATTTATATATATAAATCATAATTAATATAATTAATAATAATAATTAATTCAAATTTTTGTATAGGAACATCAATTTTACCTCCAAGTTTAAATTTTTTTAATGTTGGTAATAAAAAAGAAAAATTGGATTCTAAGCCAATACGTACTATGATAGATAAAAATATAACTTCAACTAATATATCTGTTGAAAATCAAAAGCCAGAATCAAGTCAGAAAACTACTACTAAAGTAAAACCTGTTATTGCTGATAAAAAGAAAGTTCCAAATACAATAAAAAAAAATATTTCAACATTTAAAAGTACAACATCTACTGTACAAGCACTTAAAAAAAAATATCAAGAACAGCGTCTTGCTAAGCAAAGAATTAAAAACAAATTTAAAACATCATGTGTTATGAGAACAAGATCTTGTACAGAACGAACATTGTTAAAATCTGTAAATAAATTAGCACCCAGAAAATTTTTACCAAGAATTGAGACTAAAAGACTTGGTTTAAGAAGTAGTGTACTTGCAGATAAAACAAAAAAAGGTCCATCAAAAGTTAAATCTATATCACCTAAACCAAAGAAAAAAATTATAATGAAACAAAAAGATAGTGATACATCAAATTCAGATTCTACATCTGAAGAAGAAGGTCCTTCAGAAAAATCAGTACCACAGATAAAACGTACAATTCAAAAAACTGTTCAGAAGAATATATGTACAAGAAGTAAATCCGAAATGAGAAGAATTACACGTTCTCATAGTGGTACAATTTCTCCAAAAAATCTTTGTAGAAGACCAACAAGGAAAACTAAAGAAGCAGCTGCAGTATATATGGAAATTCTGGGTCGAAAACTTGTAAGTCCTGATTTAGAAAATGACGATAATGTTTCTATGGATAGTTTTCCAGAATTACCAAATACACGTAAAATTTCTCAGACAGAAAATGAAGTTAAAAGTAAAGTAAAACAATCTATTACAAAAACAACTAAAAATAAAGATAATAAAATTTCTTCTATCCATAATACATCAAATAAAAGATTAGATAAAACTAAAACAAATAAAATTGCTTTTAAAAGTAAAAGATTAATAAGAGTCCATAAATATTGTGAAGTTGATAGTGATGAAGAATCTATTAGTTCCAATGGAACTAATAATACAAGACCTGTTACTAGAAGAAGTTTAGGGAAATTAAATAAACCTATAAACCGATATCTTAGATCTTCTACTAAAAATGTGACTACAAGAATTGAAATTGAAGATAACATAAACATTAAACCAAAATCTCAAGTTCAAAATAATTTAAAATTTAATAAGGAAAAATTTGTAATGAAGCGTAAACGAGAACAAAATATGAATAAATCATTATCTGAAAAAATTAATGGAATAAAACAAAAAGAAATAAAAAATACTGTAATTGAAAGTACAGATTCTGATGAAGAAACATTAGGTATGTTACTCAATAAATTAAAAAGAAAAAAGAATGATAATATACAAAAAGATATTATTAATAAAAATAATGATCATAAAGGTGAAGATAAAATTGAACAACCTTTAAAAGAAAATTTGATCAAAACTGATCTTTCAAAAATATCAGATGATGAAGAATCTTTTCGAGGATTTACAAAAAAAGCAATATCCAAAGTATTAAATTCATGTCAAACACATGTTAATGTTAATCTTCTTGTCACAAAAAAAACGAATGACAAATTAGAAACAACTAAAATAGAAGATGAACAAACTTCAAATGTAACTAATAAACAAGAAAATAAGAAAGAATTGTCAAATAATGAACCTCTATTAAATACAAATTCTTCTCCAATGATACATGTAACAGATAATCAGCATCAAAAACTTGAAAAAGATAAATTGGAGTTGCCTGATTTAATATCTGATGAAATAAAATATAAAATAATGAAAAATGCCGAAAAAGAATGTCATCATAAAACAGAAATTTCTTCTATAGATATGTCTTTATCAACATTGCATATAAGAAAAGAAAAAGTAAATATGTCAACTGAACAAATTGAAAAATGGTTGAATGAAAGTTCACTTGCTAAAGAAGAAAGTAAATTAGAAATGGAAAATGTATCTACTTTCAAATATGATGCTTGTGAAAAAAAAACTGATATATCGCATTTATCGATTTCAACAAAAATTCAACATTTGGTAAGACCAGTTAATGTCACACTTTCTAAACTAACAGAAAAGGCTAATATAAAAGATCGTATAAATATATATAATAAATATACCCCTATTATAGCAGGAGAATTGCAATCTGATTTAAAACAACACAATGAGTTATCTAATATTAATATTAATAAACATAACACAAATTTTAAAGACATAAATAAAGGATTAAATATAAAATTGAATAAAGATTCATGTTCTGCAGAAGAAGGTGAAATTGCATTAAAATCTGATCATGTTTCAGTAGATAATTCAAATGAGAAAAAATTATTAACAGAAAAGAAAACTATATTTCAACCAAGGAAACCATTTTTACCAAAAGTTAAAGAACGTAAAACAGTAACTCCTAATGCAAATGCATTTTCCCCAGAAAATGAAAGTAGTGTTTATGCATTTGAAAGTGATACAGAAGTTCCCGTTAATACTCCTTTTAGACGTAAAATTCGAGAATCTAATAAATCAAACACGAGTTTTAATTTATCTGAAACTAACACAAGTAAATCTGAAAATAATACGAATAAATCTAAGAATAATACAAATAAATTTGATAATAATGCAAATAAATCTGAAAATAACATAAATAAATTTGATAATTCAAATAAATCCGAAAATATGATAAATAAATCTGAAAATGAAACAAATAAAAATATTGAAAAAGCAAGCAAAAATAATTGTGAACGAACATTTAAAGAAAATTCCAATAATTCTTCAAAAAATGAAAATGAAATAATAGAAATAAAAAATATATCAAATACTACTTTAAATGTAAATAAATTTGAATTACCAAAAAATTTTGCAACTTTAGCAAATATACAAGTTTTACCACTTGATAAATTAACAACAACTTGGAGTAATGTAAATTGTAGTACATCAATAGCAGTACAAGTAAATCTTGATGATAATGTACAAACACAAAAACAAGTAGCAGAAGGAGATGTAAATCAACAAAAAAGTACAGAAATATCTACTCAAACTGAGAGCAATAATGAAAATGATGATGAAAATGATGGTCAACTATTTTATATACCTTTACAAGCTGTTACAAGAAATGGACCAAATTTAATTCAAGGACAGCAATTAATTCAAGGTGTAGCTGTAAAACTTGGTACCGAAGGACCAAATGGTCCTAATCAAAAAGTTCTTTTAAGAGCAAAATTAGTTACCAAACCTCCATCTTCAATAGCACGTTGTCCTCCTATAGGTACAGTGCAACCTACAACTCGTAGCCCACCCAACTCTACTCTTATAACAACTGATCATTCTATACCATCTACTTCTTCAAATATTACATCTATTGTTAGTACATCTAATTCTGAATTTCAATCATCTTCTCTAAATAAAAATGAAAACATACTACAAACAACAAGTAGACAAACTATTGGAACTGCATTAAATATAGGAATTGAAAAATTACCAAAATCCCCAAAAACGTCGAGAGAAAGGAAAACTTCAATTGATTCAAATAAGAATGGAAAACGGTAATGTAATTTTAATATAAAGAAAATTGTAATTTAATTTTCTTTAAATTATAATATTAATAATAAATATTTTAATAATATTAATAAATATTATTCTTATATTTTTTATAATAAATATTATATTATATTATATTATATTATATTAATAACAATAAAAAAATTTTAGATGCCAAATTAAAACAAAACATAAAAATTTTGAAAATTATTCTCCAACTAATAATGTAACATTTCCAAATGCAAAAGATGAAAATAACGAAGCACGATTAGTTGAAGCTCCAACATTTCATCCAAGTGAAAAAGATTTTCAAGATCCTCTAGAATACATAGATAAAATAAGACCAATTGCAGAAAAATTTGGAATATGCAGAGTTGTACCACCACCTAATTTTAAAGTAAAATTTATTGAATATTAATGGTTAAATACATATATTGTATTTATAAATATATATATTATGAATATAATTTTTTTTTTCAGCCGGAATGCAAAGTATCAGATGATATGCGATTTACAGCTTATAACCAATATGTACATCGTATGCTACATAGATGGGGTCCTAATGTAAAAGAAATGATGGCTATAAAAAAATATTTAGCTACACAAAGCATAACATTAACTCATCCACCTTGGGTAGAGTTTTATATTTATAATCTTTTTTCATATTATTTTATTTTATTTTTTAACGTATTTAATACAATCCTATTCTTATAGATTGGTGGAATGGAAGTTGACTTGCCTCATTTATATCAAACAGTTCAAAGTTTAGGTGGATTAAAAGAAGTTATTGAAAAAAAGAAATGGCAAAAAGTAGCTGATGGAATGAAAATACCAAAATCTGCTCAAGATCGTGTAACTAAATTAGATGATATTTACTGCAAATATTTATTACCATATGATACATTATCCCCAGGTATTTGTATATAAAATTAAAAATAAAGTGCAAAAATCTATATAATTTTTTAAAGTTATTTATCAATAAAATAATATAATGTAAATAGAGGAACGAGGTAAATTATTTGATGAAGTTGAATCTGAATGGATAAAAAGAGAAAGTAAAGCTCTACAAAGGCAAAATGCACCAATAAGTGAAAATGATGAAGAAGAAGATGATGATAGTTCTGATGAAATTGAGGAATGTATTGTAAAAGTAAGAATTCTGAAATTATAAATATTTACATAATTTGCAATTCTTTTATGAAAAACGTAAATTAAAAATATTACAGGGTAGAAATATGCCGTTAAATGCGTTTTATCGTATTGCACGGAATACACAACGTATGTGGTTCGGTGAAAATCAACGGTCTGGAAATGAATCTGAAGGTGCTTCTGCTGATGAAGTTGAAAGTGCATTTTGGAAACATGTAGCAGAAAGAAAACGACATGTTTGTGTACATGCTGCAAGCATTGATTCAAGTGGACGTGGTTTTGGATTTTCAGTTGCTAAAAATAGTCCATTTGCAAGACATCCATGGAACCTTAAAGTACTTACCAATAATGCTGGATCAGTCTTAAGAGCTTTAGGTCCCATAATGGGTATGAAAATATTTTTTTAAGCTTCTAATTATCTTTTCTTTTTATAAACGCTTTAATTTTATTTATAGGTGTAACAGTACCAACACTTCATGTAGGTATGTTATTTAGCGCATGTTGTTGGTACCGTGATCCTCATGGTCTTCCTTGGATAGAATACCTACATACTGGTGCTAAAAAAATTTGGTATGGTATACCAGATGAACATAACAATAATTTTAGAGAGGCTCTTTCAAAAATGGTTCCACGATATTGTAAAAATAAAACTATATGGCTACCATCAGATACAGCAATGGTTCCTCCAGAATTATTGGTTAGTAATGGAGTATCATTATGCCAGACTGTGCAAGAACCAGGACAGTTTATAATTGTATTTCCTAAAGCATTTACATCAAGTATATGTACTGGTTATGTAGTGTCTGAAAGTGTTTATTTTGCACAACCATCTTGGTTAGAGACTGCTGAACAAGTATTTAAAGTATGTAAATAATATTTTTCTACTTTTTATATTATATATTTTATAATATATCAAAATAATTCTAAGTAATTATTGTAGGATATACAAGATAGTTGTGAACCTTCAATCTTTTCATTTGAAAGATTATTATTTAATATTATTAATGACTCTAGATCTCATATAGAAGTATTAAAACAGGTAAATATTAAAGTTAATAACTCTTACGTAAAAAATATATTAAATTATATTATATTAATATATTATATTTATAGATTTTACCAAGTGTAATTAAAATTCGTGAAAAAGAAATAAATTATCGTAAACAATTAGAATCAATAGGTCTCACAAATAAAGAAAGATTACCCTTGCCAGACAGTGGAAAAAGAAAAAAAGGAAAAAAAGTGAAAGAAGATGATGGTGATTTTGAATGTGAAACTTGTAGAGCTAATTTATTTGTTTCATTAGTTAATAATTCACAAGATGATAGTGTTTATTGTTTATTACATGCATTACAATTATTTAATAGAAAAAAGCAAATTTTAAAACATTTTACTCTAATGTATACATACAATGAGGTAAATATGTCTTTTTTTTTAATAATAATTTTTTCAATAATATTCAAGTAGTTTTTATAAATAATAATTTTATTTAAATATTTGTTTTTTAAATAGGAAGAATTAAATGATTTGATTCATAAACTAGAAGAGAGGATTGAAGCCAAATCTAAAAAGACTAATCAAATTAAACAAACAAAATAACAAATCTACAAAATAATTTATTAAATTATATAGATAAAAATTATTTATTAATCTATTTCAAAATAATTATAAGAGATTTTTTGCATATATCATATTTATTCTTTTTGTCATAATATAATTGTATATAAAAAATAAGTTTGTTTTAATGATTTTAAGATGGATCAATTTAAATATTTAAAAAATTAAATAATCTTATGCTCATATGATAAAATTCTTAATTTTCAAAATAAAAAAATTACTTATATTTAACAATGTAAATCATACTTCTAAGTATGATATTTAAATATATATTTTCATGTGTTTTATTCTCATATATTATAGCGATAAATATAAGATATGTGAATACATACAACCTATGTTTCAATAATTATAGAAAATTATAGAAATATAATCTTATTAAATATTTCTTACTTCTTAATAGATGAATTCTACAATACTTGTTATTTAAAAATTAAGAAATAACACAATATTTATGTATGCAAAATTTATTATTAATAGTTTAAAATTATAAAATAAAAATTATAATATTCTCAATATGAGAATATATATATTAAATAAATTTCTTTGACAAATTATATCATTCATATTATTATGCAAATCAACATCATAAAATCAAATAAATATTATATAACATAAAAAAAATTTTTTCTTTAATTTATAATTATTTTGTATTAAAAATATTTTATTAAAATCACATATATAAAAAATGATTTATGAATGTAACAAATTAATCAATCATATATATATATATATATATAATCATACATATACATGTTTATGTATATTACAAAAAAATAAAAAATAACAAAATTGTCTCTTTATAAAAATTATGACTAAAAAATTGTTAATTAAATCTAGAATTTTTTTTTCACTAGAATTAATTTCATAAAATATGCACAGTTTTCATTTAATTTCAATTTACTTTATCTATTATTATGCTATTTTTTTCTGGAAGTTTTACATGTTTACATATAAGATATATATCATAAATAAGATCAATTGAAAAAAATATTATTAATAGTAATATATAATTATGCTATTTTTTGGCAAGAAAGTAATAACACAGACTATAAGTAAATAATTAAATAGTTATAATATAAATTTTTTTAAAATTTTTAAATTTTGTTTACTATACACATATTTATATCATTTGCATTTTTAAAATTTTTGTTTGAATGAAAAATTTTTTTTTTATAAAATAACATAAAAAATATAAATTTAGTGGAAATAATTTTGCAGACATAAATCATATTCTTAAAAAAGAAACATTTATGATAATTATTAATTAATTAATAATTAAAGTCATATATATAAAATATTTATACGAGAAGTATATAATTAAACATGGAATGATTTTTTTAGAATAAATAAATCTTATTAATAATAATAATATTAAAGTTTAAATTTTACTGTTCCCTACGTTGCAATATATTAGATAATACTTGAGTAGAATTCTCACCATGTTTAAATGTATCATCTTCATCTGAACTAAATTCTGCATTTAAAAGATTTGTTAATGATGTTGATTTTTGAGTTAATAAAGGTAAATTTGTATCAATACCATCTTCATTTTTTAAATTGTTACTTGAAAGAGAATTTACTTGTAATTCCAAATTTTCAGCTATTTTGTTTCTATTTGATAATATTTTTTGGATAGTATGAATTATGATTCCACAAAGGCACATTAATAATCCTATAAAATTAAGACCGCTCATTTGATCACCTTTCCATTCCACAGCTAAGATCAAAATACATATTTCCTAAAAAATGAAAGATTTTTATATAAATTATTATCATATATAAGTAAATTACACACACACACGCGCGCGCACACACACACTGTGTATTTTTTAACTTACTTTAATTATGCCAGTAATTGAAAGTGTAAGACTAGAAGTATATGTAACAACTAAAAATTCCATAATTTCCATATGGAAAGCTATAATAGCACTTCCAAATATAGCAGTTACAGTCATTGCAATAGTATGAATATTGTTCCAATCAGTATTTTTAAAATTATTATACAAACGAGGTCCTAAAAATAATATTTTTTTCTTAAAGATAAATTAATATGATTTTTAAATACAATATAAAATAATTAAAAAAAAAATAGTTATGTGTATTGTGTAAATACCTTCAAACCACATCATTACTGGTACAATAGGTAATAACATCCACAATTGCATATAGTACATCATATCAATTGGATTTTTCATTCCAAATTTAGATTTTTGCATAATTAATTGTGTCATAGTCCATCGAATACCACTTGAAAATGATGCTAAGAGACAAATTACAAATCCGAAAATTTCAAATTGTGTTGATTTATAAGTAAACATAAATAAGCCTCCTGATATCATTACTACAATACATGATAATGACCAAGACTATAACAAAATTATTATATATGTATATTTTATATTTATAATATTCATATAAAAAATTATTGTAATTACCTTTTTCTCTAATCTCAAAAAAAGTGCAAATCCAAGAATAAAAATGATAGTAGTTGATTTTGTCATTGTATATCTAAATCATATATTTCATTAACATTATCATATTTTATCATATTTTTATCATATTCTTAATGTAAAATAATAAATACATACAATGACATAGTAATTAGTGAAATTGCCCAGTTTGATAAACCAACATCAAGACCACTAGCTATGCCAACTGGCATAACCATTCCTATTATGCTTTGTAAAGGAAGTTTTAATTGCTGTTGTTTCTTCCAACATGCTTTAATGCATCTTATTAAAGCAGATAACAAAAATTTTAATAATAAATGACATATTACCACAGTAAGTGGAAAATGAAATCCCTAAAAAATAATTACATATGCAAAATTAAATTAGATAATAAATTTTTATAAATTATAAAATTTTTCACTTACGTATGTATTATAAAGCCATTGTACATAAAATGTTAAACCTACAGATAAGATAAAATAACAAAAAATTAATATAATAGTTCGAAAAATTTTTTTCCAAAGAGATATCTCCTTTTTAGATATATTTGAAATTTCTTGGACTGGTTGAAGAAAATAATCTGATGTATCATCTGCATCTTTTGCAATTTGATATTTTATATGTGATCTTGTCATATTTTGAAATAAATATAATCTGTAAATATAAATTTTTACAATATTAAATATAATATTATAAATATTATCATACATTATTTTTAAAAATACAAAAATAAATTTGTTTACTACATAACATAAATATGTGAAATAAATAATTATTAAATAATTTTTTTAATTTACAAAATATTATTTTTATTTCTTCTTTTTATTTTTCTTAATTTAAATCAACATTTTTAAAATTTATAAAAATTTATAAATTATGAATATTATGCAATGTAGTAAAATATAATTAAATATTGTAATAAATATGTTAAACGTACCGTATTATAATTCTTTAAATACATAAAAAATAGTCATAAATTGTTATATGTTTAATATTAGACATCTGTTATCAAATTATATATTTAATAATAAAACTAATCATATACTAATGTAGACAAAATTTTTGCATTCATTATGCAAATTTATGCTGTATTCAAAATTACAACAAGAACACTTAAAAGAAAATAAAAATTAAAATACATATCGTTATCACTTACTTCGATGTGACATACGATATAAGCGTTAAGCCATGTATAAACATAACCTAAATATTATTATTGAAAAACAAAAATATGTATACTACAATTTGATAAATATTATCTCAGAAATTTTCTTATTAGTTTTAAATTTATTTATAAAAAAAAATTATATATAAATTCTTTGATTAAGTTTTTTTAAAATTATTGATTTCAAAATAAACACAAATACTTAACATAATTTTACAATTAAATAATTAAAATTTATGCGTGATACATTTTTTTACTAAAAAATTTAAATCAGTTTTTATTTTATATATTAACATAAATGAAATATTATATTATATTAAATTACAAAATAGATGTATTATATTAAGTTATGAATATAAATAATATTAAATTCTTTATTTAATATTTTTAATAAAAATATAAAAAATTGATTTATTTTTATTTTAAAATATATTTTTATATGAGTTTTTTATAACATCAAATAAAAAATTCATACAAATATATATATTAAAAAATGTTTTAAAACTTATAATTTTTTTGAAAATTATTTCATTCTTATTTACTCAGTGTAAATTAAATATATAATATATAATATATAATTATTTTTTTATCTTATAAAATATATTTTAAAAAATTACTAAATAAAATTATTTATTACTAAACGCATTTTTTACTAAATGCAGATTATATACTCTATATATATTACATTCATTTATTAGCATAAGAGAAATTTGATATCTCTAATATGACTTGAAGACAAGCTCCAAATTATAAGGAAATTTATAAAATATAAAGAATTTAATTATATAAATAAAAAATAATTAAATAAAATATTAAAATATCATTGATGATATTATTTGTTACTTATTCTATTAAATTGGATTGTCTTCAATTCATGAAGATATATTCTAACGAGATTTATCGTATACATTAATTCATGAATATGCATATACAGAATTGTTAGAAAAACATTACAGTATATTACAGTTGACCTAAATATAATCGCATATTTTTATTACACATATATAATAAAACGTTTCTTATTTATATGTTATCTACGGTCACTGCGTCCACCATTTCTGTATCCCCCACGACCACGAGAATTAGTTTTTGTTGTAACAGTTGTTTTTGCTGTTGAATCACCAGAATATCTTGCAGATCCTCCTGGAAGTCCTGAAGTATTACTATTATTTCCATTATTATTTCCATTATTACTATTTCCACTTTTTGTTGTAGAACTACCAGATGTACCACTAGTAGGTGTAGTTGAATTACTTTGAATTGCCTATAATAAAATAAATTAATATTAATATTAATAAAAAATATTAAAAGCATATATATTATATTCATTTATTATTTATTATTATTTGTTATTAATAAATTTATTGCTAGCAATATTTTTTTATTTTCTAATTTCATATTCTAATTATATGTAAATATTTTTCTATTTTAATATATGTAAATATTTTATTATATATATGTGGGTTTTATTTGTTTAATAAATAAATAAATAGATATTTGATTAAAAAATACAAGTTTATTTGACAATAACATACTAATGGTTGTCTTGCAGGTTGACCAGCAATATTATTTGCATTTCCATTATTTGTAATACTATTGTTATTACTACCAGGTGGACCAGATCCACTTTGATTAATCATTTGTTGTGCTAAAGCAGGATTTGGTTCACTCATATTCAATTGTTCATTTATTACCATACAGAATTCTCCAATTTTTTGTATATCTCCATTTTTTCCTGAATATAATGTTAAACATTGTCTCCAAACGGATGCATAACCTTTTGTCAATCTTACAATATCACCTGGTACAAGAAGCTGTCCTGGCTCGTCCCAAATTGAAACATTCATACATGCTGTACCATCTGCTACTTTAAATGTTCGAACTTCGCGGTTTTCTTTGGTAATAGTAGGATGACCAACTTCCAGAACAATAAACACTACATTAATGTTTTTCTGTCCCGGCCGTATGTCTTTTATCAGTACGTATTCCATTGTTTTAACAATCAATATACACTTTACACTATTACTCTTAACGAATAATCACTTTTACATGTATATTTAAAAATACGTCAGATGTATGTTTTTACTTTACGTACTGTTTAATTTAACTTTTCTATTATCTTCAATATGCGTTCAATATTGTATACTACATCAATTTCTTTCTACCAGTACTTAGTATAACACTAATGGATGGAGTATTTAAGATATTTGTTTACGTAAAATAAGGAAGAAATTCATTAGAGAATTAATACGGGTGTTATGCTGTTGGTAGCTGGTAGAGTGAATGTCAGCCATCTTATTTTAGTACGTTATACAAACACTAGGTTCGCTACTGTTCAACAATATGCGCGTCATCGAAATAATCTGGCAGCAGCTGGTTGTAACATGACTTACCAGTGTTATTACTACATGAAGTAAAACTGATACATCAAAATATATATGTGTATTATGTGTATTTATACACATATATGATTATGTCACACAACTTGTGTATATATGTGTTTATATACAAAATTTAAATATACATTAAGTGTATGCATATATATAGATATACATATATTTTTCTAAAAAGCAACTTTATTATTATGAAAAATATATATTTTTTATATAAAAATTATATTTAAATTTTGATGTTATGCTATTCTTGTATTTTTAAAAATAATACAATTTTATATAATAATAAAAATTAAATTATTTCTTATTTAATATTATGTAGAGTATAATTTAATTGTAAATGTATAAAGTTTAACCTAATAAAGAATTTTAAATTTATCCTCTGAAATTTGTCATATCAGTTAAATCATAAATGTATTTCACTATCGTATAGCTCATGTTACAGTTATTAATCGTTTAAAAAAATAAAAATATTGACAGATTCTTTTAATTTTTATATCTATCAATGTTAATACAATCAGATAATTATAAGTAATAATAAAAAAATATTTCTTATTGTTTTTATAGTATTAATATAAAAATAAGTTATTATCAACATTACAATTTTAGATAATGGACGTGGGTGAATCTCTGGATCCAAAAGAATTAAAAGTTACCCTTGAAACATACAAAAAATTGGCAAATGATTTTGCAAACCATGACACAATTTTAAAGGTAATATTTTCAAATTTATTTATATTTAATTCTTTTTATTAACAATTTATGATTCCAGGATAAAACAGTTTTGTCATATGTAGCATACGTTTTAGAAGTACCAGATTTTGAAATTATTAATTTGAGTTTAGATATTTTGGAATTATTTGTCAAAAATGTGGATAACTATGTACATATAACCTCTACTTTTGGAGTTCGTGAAGCTTTAGATGCAATTATAAATAAATATAATATAGATGAACCAAAGATATCTAAACGAGCACAATGTATAAAAGATGATATAGAAAGAATGAAACCACCAATATATAATTTACGCAGCAGATGTCGAAGAGTTATAGAGCCTAAAAAACTAAAAACTCATGTAATAGTATTACACATTCAAGGTTTATTACCGGTATATTTAAATAATATATATGTATTAATTTTACGTAATTACTATTTTTATAAATTTAATATTCATGTGAATTATATGTGAAATAGGAAACTCGTGCAGAATTAGAAGGAATATTAATAAGAATCAATGGATTAGTTTCTCTTGTAGTTGATGTAGAACATCAACGTGTTACAATGCGTACTTTAAGTTATGTTACTGCAAAACAAATTGCAGAAGCTATACAAAAAAATTCAGAGAATATGGAAGCAAGATTAGTAACAAGAAATAAATACAATCAAGAATATCTTGTTAAATTGGTAAATCCATAATGGTTTTTCTAAATTTTAAGATTATGAAGTTTATTAAGAATATTTTATTAATAAAATATATTACTTAAAGATTCATACAGGAAATAATGGTGATACTGAAGATATGCCAGATTATTTACCTGAAGAAGATGAGCAAGAAAATGAAAAAGAGGGAGTTGTATCATTACTTACTGGATTAAGACAAAGTGCATCATCATTGTACAAATCCACTGCTGAATTTCTGCACAATTCATTTTATTGGTAAATTTATAAGCTCTAGTACAATAAATATTATTTTTTATTCTATTATCAATGAACAATTTAATAAAACTAGAAAATATTTGAAACTATAACTTTATGCAAAAATGTTTCTATTAAATTTATATTAAGCAACTTTAATCATTGATCTGATAATTTGATATTTTTTAACTTTTATTTATTTTATTATTATGTCAAGTTTATCTTTCATTATATTTAGTATTGTATAATATTTGTTATATCTATTAAAATAGATTAAATATACATTAAAAGCATAAATAAATTTAGTTTTTACTACACTTGATAATAATAGTAAATCTTTAATGCCTATATTTATTGTTTGTTTTTAATTAAACTGTACATATGTAATGTAATAAAAGTTATAATTGAAAGAAAAATGATAAAAATGTTTAAAAATTACAATATTTTAAAAGATTACTTGAAAACTTTTACATGTTCAATAATAGAATAAAAAAAATTATAACTAATTCGATAAATATGAACAAAATTTACTCACATAAATGTTCTGTGCTAAATATAAAACTGCATTAACACTGTAGAAATAAGAATTAATTTCAAATTAAGGTATATATTTTAATTAATATTAATAATAAATAATTATTTATAGTATATATTATGTATATTATAACATATATAAATTATTGTAAGTGGAAACTATTCAAAATGTTTCATTATTTTTATGTATTTATAGCAATTTTTCTTGCTTATAAGATCTTTTTACAATATTATATTATAGTAATAATTATAATATATATTTAATATAATAATATTAAATAATTATAATAATAATAATAATAATGTGTATATTTTATTATTAAAGATAGGCTGTGGAAATATTTATATTTTAATAAGTTAATATATTTATATATGAAGTAAAATCATATTATATATTTTTATTTTTCTTTATATATGTTAATTTTTTAATTAAATGAAAATTTTAAATAATATATTTCATTTTCAAACGTTAATGAATATAAATAATTAACACTTTCTATCTTATATAAAAGAACTTTTATTTTATTTTAACAAAATTATTGAATAACTTATATCATGCTCTTAAGATTTTTATTATTTTATTAATTAAACATTTTATTATTGTAAATCAATTATTATTGTAAATCAACTTTATTTATTTATAACACAAATTTTGTGTATCGCATTTATTATTAAGGAATAATAGAACTAATCAGTTTAGCTGCCACTGCACAAGAAGGAACAATTTATGCAACTACTCGCATAAATATAATAGATATAATATATATGATTATTATAAAGTACATCTTTGTATATCTTATTAATTACTTCGTCCAATGAGCACGTGTTAGATATATAATGTTATATCTTAGCTGCTATTTTTTTAAGTTCATATATTGTATTGTCTATATGTACAATGTATAATAATTGTCATTAAGGCAATTTGAGTTTCAAAGCAGGTACAATAGATGGATGCAGAACAGTACTTTGGACAATTGAGTTAACATATTTTAGTTTTGCATGTAAATACTATATACTTATTGTTATTCATTTAAAAGAATGAGTATGACTTTTACATACAGTCCAATACTATTAAGAGTTTCAGTTTGAAACTCAGACAACCTGCATTGTTTGTTTGACTACATTATAATATTACTTATATTAATTTTTTTAAACATAGTCATTAAATTAGATTGTTTCCATTTATTAATTAAGAAATGAAACAATAAAATTTGTGACATGTAGTACATTAATATATTTTATAATAAGATTATTGGTAAAAGTTTTAGTGCATCAAAAATATTTAATGACTTTATTGCAATAAAATTTTAATGCAATACCTCACGTTATTTATAGTTTAATTGTATCAGAATATTTGTTGAGTTGAAAAATTATTGTACTGATGTAATTCTATTTCCAATTACAAGCTTAATTATTTCATATTGCACATGACAATTAAATTTTGTTATTTTACTTTAATAATCACTATTTGGTATATTTTATGAAAATTGCCATAGGCACTTATGTTGTAACATTTATTTAATAATTGTCATTCCATTACATATTTTTTAAATCATTTTTGAAATTATGTTTTTCTAATACAACATTTATTATTTTATGACTTTATTGTATTTCTATATAAAACTTCTTTTCAAACTATTGTATAATATATGAGTTTATTATTTTTTTTTAATTGGTCCTACATTACTGTAGAGTTTCTTTATAAATATAAATGAATACAATTATTGCATTCATTGTGGAATGATTGATTCATTAATTGAATAATTTTTATTAATATATGAAATAAATGCTATCATTGATAATAAACTCATATTTAGGTGAAAATTTTATATTTACTAAAAGGAACTATAAAACAAAGTGAAACATAATGGAATGAATATTTTAAGTGTTAATTTTTTCTTTTTCGTATGAAAGCATGAGGTGCATATATTTACAAATAATACTATATAATAACATGTCATTAAACATGTTTTTATAAATTTTAATTTCTACTGAAAATATCATAAATCTATATCTTAATATTTTTCCTAGAAAAAATAGTTATTGATTTAAATGTCCATCTTTCTGTAGAATAATTTATATCATAAATAATGATAGAAAATATATTTTCATTAAATTAATTCAATTATTAAATTTGGATAATAAACTTCAAAAAAAAAAATTCTTTTAGAATGTTCTTTTGTTTTAGAATGTGTTTTCAAATTTTTTTCAGTAACTATTCAATATTTCGATAATATTAATCTAATATTTCATTGATAAATAATGCATTGCATCTAATATTTCATTAATAATAATGTATAATGCAAAATTAATGTACATATATCTAACATATCTTAAATTGATAAATATCTACAATATTTAACACAGGATGAAAACATACATTACAAAAATGCACTGGCTGTTAGGTACTGTAATATATCACTCGAAAATGAAATATAAAAAATTTGTTAATTTATACACTACTTTCTATTTTTAAATTTGCATCTACTGGTTGAGATGCAATTGTAATCTCACTGACTTCATCTGTTTCTGATTGACTTGATGTATCAGAAACATCATCTATTTCTTTTCTCTAAATAAAAATAAAAATATAATTTATTATATCTTATATAAAAATTACAAATAATAATATTTATTTTAACTTACCTTATGAGAATAGTGAATATTACGAAATACTCTTTGCATATCGGGATTACTTTCTAATGTGGAGGATTGACTGGACGGAGGATGTGAATATTCAGAAGTATTTTCTTCATCAGAAGCTAATACTCCTTCTATTCGTACTGTTGCATGTTTAAATCTTCTTAATCTACATCCAGGACCAATTGGTCTTCTTGCAATACTATAAAATAAATTCATTAAATTAGAATATAAATTAATTTGATGCTTTCACATTATATTAAAAGAATACCTTCTTCGTCTAAGAGAATAATTATATGTATAACTTGGATCTTCGCCCTCTTCATCTGACCAACTTTCTTCACATGCATCATCTTCACGATCACACAAAGTATCTATACTTTCAGAACAAGATCGAGTTTTACTTTCTGATTGTTCTTGTGGTGTATTGTTAATAATTATTCCACAAAAATGTCCAGGTAACTTTATAGATTCTTCTTTATTTCTAAAAGAAATTATTTGTTATTTCTAATAATTATTATTATTAAATTTTATATTTTTTAAACTTTTTTATTAATTTTATACTTTTAAATATATATATTAAATATTTTACCTGTGTTGTATTATATCATCACAATTTCCATTATCTATAGAAGAAATAAGACGATTAGCATTAATAATTTCACTAACTTTTCGGCCAAGCGTTTCTAGATTATCATCATCGCTACAGTCCTTTAAACGTTCATTTCCATTTGTACGATTTTCGTTTGAAGGTTCAGGACTGGAACATGGACTAGATTCTATTCTATAATGAGCTTCGGATAAAACTGAATTTCCATTTAAACACTCTGCTGCTTTATTTAATGATTGTTTATTAAGACTATTTACAGAAATCTTTTCTATTGATGGAATTGTTGTATGTTCAACAGGATTAAAATCAGTTTCATTAATATCCATTATATCTGTTTGTGTTTGATTGTCAACAAAACGTGCACATACCTCTGTGCTCTGAAAACAAAGATACAAAACATTCAGTGCTACATTTTTATTGAATAACAAATATATATTCTCAAATTAAATACATACTTTTCTTTCACGATGAGGACTTGATCGTGGACTAGAGTTTACACCACAACCAGATCCTACTCTGCGATGCCTATATTTGCGTTGTTTAAAACTATTATTAGGGGCTAAAATTGTTTCTGGTTGATTAGATTCATTTAGTTGTGTATACATAGTTGCTTTTATAGGACTTTGTGGACAATCTGTTGGAGATGGTGGAGTTGTTGGAGTAGATGATGTTGAAAATTGAGGATTACGTCTACGATGAAGTCTTTCTTGAGCTTTTAAAAGAGGATGTACAAGTCGTTTCTTACATTGCTTATATCCATTTTGTTGTTCTCGTCTAAGAAATAAAATATATTCATTATTTATTATCAATACAAATATTCCAATATAAATTTATTACTTACTTAATTACATCTCGTTCACGTTGTTCTAATTGCAATAAAACAGCACTTAATTCTAAATATAAATTGTTAGTGCGTTCAAGTTTGCGTTCATAGTGTTCTCGAATGTCTTGAGCATGTCTTAATTCATCCTCACGTCGTCGAATGAGATCAGCTTCAAATCTTGGACTGCTACAACTATTTGTCTGCATTTGTTTCATATGATCCCTAATTTCTTTTTTCCAAGATTGCTGTAATAAAAATAAAAATATTGATTATATTTTAAATAATATTTTAAATAATTTAAAGAAAAGAAAAATTAAACAAATTAAAAATTATTATTTCCAAAATTTTTACCTGCGTCTTAAAATAATCATCAGGTTTAGTACATAGTACTTCAACCGCTGCAATACCGAGATGAATTTCAATATGTTTAAAGGAAGGCCTATTACGTGGTTTTGCAGCCCAACATTGCTTTACAAGTAACCTATATCCTTCTGGACAACTTGCAGGAATTGGTAAATGAAGAGAATTATTGCCTACACCCCAAATAATTGCAGAAGAATCTACATCTTTATAAGGTATTTCTCCACTTAAAAGTTCCCATAATACCACACCATACGACCATATATCTACTTTCTCAGAACAAGGTTCATTTCGAATAATTTCTGGAGCCATCCAAGCAACTGTACCAGCAAAACTCATTCTTGTACTAATTTCATTCCATTCTCTGCTAGTTCCAAAATCACTAATTTTTACAACTTCTCCTTGTCCTATTAATACACTGAAATAATATATAATATTTAAAGAAAAAAAATAGATATATATTGCATTAACTAAATAAAAAAATTTATATAAATTTCATATTTTATATATATTTTATTTTATTTTATATTAAATTAAATGACACACACACATACTTTGGACTTTTAAGATCTCTATGTATAATTTTATGTGCATGAAGATAGGCCATTCCAGCAGCAATTTGTTTTGACCAGGATACTAATCTAGGTGGTGGAACTGGTTCACCAGCTCTAAGAAGATCATACAGTGGTCCATATGGACAAAATTCCATTATTATACAATAACATGGTGCTTGTGTACAGACACCTCTAAAAAAATAAACAAATTATTTATTTACAATAAATTATCATTATTTTATATTATATATTATAAATTATAGAGATAAAAACGTACTTAAATTGAACAATATTTGGATGATTTAACTTTCGCAAATGTCGAATATCAGTTTCACGTGGTTCCCGTACTTTTTTTACAGCTACAACTTCTTTATTTAATTTTCCACTAAATACTGCTCCTTGAGCTCCAGATCCAAGCCACTGAAGTTCACTAATTGATTCAAATGGTATTTCCCAATCATCTGCTAAAATAATTATAATTTTATAAATATAATGTTATTATATGTTATATTATATATGAATTTTATAAAAAAAATACTTACTTTGATGTCCTTTAATTTTTTCATTTACTGCTGCTTTTGAAAGCATAGTCCAAACTGGACGCATGCATCCTAATATGCCTTCTACCCAACTTGATCTTTGTGCATCTAAAGTTCCAGAAACTGGAGTGCATTTTGTTGCTGTTTCACTAGAATTACTATTGCTTTCCGAATTGCTATGATTGTTATTAGGTAATTGAGCATCACGTGAATCAGGAATAATAGGACCTCCTGCAATTCCACTCAACTGACCTAATTCTTCTTGGATACATAACATGCTAAAATAAATAATTAGAAACATTAAAAATAAATCATGAATAAAAATATGAAAAATATCATGAAAAATTATTAAATATTGAAGAAAAAAAGCAATTTTTTTTCCCATTTTTTTTCATTATTTCATCTTTTAAAGATGATCTAACTATTTCATTTATTTTTCATTTTTAATCAATGTATATATTATATATGATATTGATATTGATAGTGAATTACTGATATTGAATACTGAAATATTAAAAAGAATATACAAGAATTATAAGAAAAATAGTGCAAAGAAAAAACTATTAATATTATTTATATTAATTATATATATATATTCATTCATTATTATATATATTATTCTAAATTATTATTATATATATTTATTATATATTATATATATTATATATATTTAAATAAAAAGATTTATTAAAATTTATATTATTTATTAATTTAATATATATATATATATATATATTGTACAATACATATATTGTATATAAATGATATAATTAATAAAAATAAATTATTTAAACTATATTAATATTAAATATAAAATAGTAGATTTACAAATAGTGGATCATCTTTTTCAAATTTAAAATCATAATAATTGAATTTAGATCTTTACAGACAATATGATTGAAAAATATTTTTGATTAAAAAATTAATGAATTAAAATTAATTAAAATAATTAAAAAAAGATTTAATTTAAATAATACAATAAGTTAATTATATTACATTATGATCATAAATATATTACATATCATAAATATGATCATAAATATATAAATATATAATAAAAGTATATTTTATAGAATGATCTAGCATTTTTTAATGTTTTTATCAATTATATTATAATTTTAAATTTATAAGATAAATTTATAAGATAAATCTAATTAAAAAGTCCATTGATTATAACTTTTGTAATGTGATCACAACAAAGAATTTATTACATACATATGCATGTATAATCAACATCATATGTATATCAAAACATATCGTTATATTAAATCACAAAATAGATAAATATAACTGAAGCAAGTAAAATTAATGATATTAATGATAAAGAAGAATCATTAATTATTGGCATAAATTCTATAAATGATTTGTACACCTGTCAAACATATAACCTGTAAAACAAGTGGCTAAATAATACGATAAATGCAAATATTAATATCTATAATATACTAACATATCTATATATTCTGAAGTGTAATATATATCTTATTACTACAGCATTAGTGAGCAATAATATTTTGTATTTATCAAAAATGTTTAAATTATGTAATAAAATCATATCTGACAAAACTATAAATTCATGAAAATAATACAAATACACGTCATCTGATTAATTATAACATAAATATATGATAAATTAATAAATATTGTCAATACGACTTTATATGAATGTATTAGTGCGAGGACCAGATTGAAGTCGTCAACGATGGTGCCGTTATCGGAAGCGCATTCCGACGATTTGGCCTTCGTGCTCACCTCCTCGTACCGACATTCTTTGGAATGGCCGCATCGTCATTTTGTGTCTTCCGAAGGAAAAATCGTGTAAATACCATCGTATTATGCGTAGCATATGGATATAATAATCTTATCTCATGCACTGAGAGAAAGTGTCACAAAATCATGCCACTAATTGAACATTTACACAATAAACAAAAAAAAAGAATATGATAAAACTATGCAAGATGCATACGAGAACGAAACATATCGTAAACTAAGAAGTTCGTCGGTAGAGGGCTACATTTATCGTTTACTTCTAGATTCTAGATTAAACATCGATTAAGCGATATTGTTCGAAACTATGTATAGTATATTATAATTTAAAAATATTAAAAATTTATGATTATTCTATATTTTTCATCATATGAACAATTGAAATATTATAAAAATCATTATCAAGATATCATATATTAAATTAATTTCATAATAAATATATTAATTTTAAATAATACTCTTGAAATGTTTTATAGTGAGTAATTAAAGATACGCATGCGTAATAGTACGCGCGTAATTTAATATAAAGGCGAATATTTTAAATATTATAAAGTATTTATAGTGAAAATCAAAACTAATTAAAATTTATTGAATAAATTTTTTTTTAAATTTTGTTGCATACATTAAAAATTAATTGCAAAAATATAAATTATATATAAATTGGTAATAAAAAAATATTAGTGTTTTAATATATTATTTGAGATTATATATCTAATATTATTAATAATTTGACTCATTGTATAAGTAAATATTTTATATTATTATATAATATATTTAGTATAGCAAAAATTTTTATATTCTTACCTATTAGTGAATATGTGTGCTTCTGGATGAGAAGGTGACAAAACAACTTGATTAACTCCCGATGGCGCTTCTGTCTCCTGAGATTCAAATTTGTACATCTCAGGTTGAGACAGTGTCTCTGTTTCAGCAGGAGTGCGCATGATTTCTTATTTTTTTCTATTTCAATTCTATAACAAAATATATAATATGATAAATAATGTAATTTATGATCATAAATTTCTATTAATATTATTTCAAATAAAAAAATTGATTTTTATATGCATATTGCACATATATGATCAAAAGATATTTTCTCTCTACTTTACAGTACTATAAGAGTAAAACTGAACGAAAAAGACAAAAAACAAATAAGAAATCACTTAAGCTCTTTAATATAACATTGGGTTCAATGGAATGCCGATCTAGTAAGAGGCGTGGTATGTGACCGTCACATATCCAACAACTATAGATTTATTTTTCGTGCAAATTTCTTAATCGAATTCATTTCAAATCGAATTATATTTGAATAATTTTTAATCAACTATTAAAAAAATAATATAATTAGAAAAAAAAAATTAACGAAAAAAATTATAACGAAATTAACGAGAATGCAAAATAAAAGATTTAATAAAGTTTAAGTTATCTTAATAATAAAAATTTTGTCTCATGAGATATAACTTAAAAAGGCGAATATTTTTTTTTAATTATAAGACTTTTATTATTTAAAAATTTAATCAGTCTTATAAAAATTTCTATCAGATACTGGTTTAAACATGGCACCCTTTCGCGCTACAAAAAGGAAAAAAAGCATACCGAAGTTTTGTATAGTGAGTCATTCGTAGGCGTGCCTTGGATTAATCCTAAACACCTGTGCTGAAGTCTAGGTAAGCTTACATATTTAATACAACCCCCGAAATTCGGATCTTCAAAATGTGAAGATAATATGAATATAAAATCGTATAATATCATATTATTCTGACTAATATAAATACTAATAACTACTTTAAATATTTAAAATACATTAATATGTAATGTCTATATGCTTAAATATATATATCTTTTTATTATATGAAAAATTTCTAGAGATTTTCGCACTTTATAAAGTTATAAAGTTAAAAGATTTTGTTTAAGATTTTGCTAAAGTTAACAGATCAATATTATGAAAGAATAATTGTACTCTTTTTTTTTTTGAACAAACTCGTAACCGAAGTTAGGAAGAATTATATCTAGGATGTTCAATGATCCTATCCTGATTTATCGCTTTGCTGACCAAAATATCGTAATCTTGTATAAGATTATAATCGTGTATAAGAAAATATGATATAAATATTTATATTAAATATAATATAATATTAATATTTATTATAATATAAAGCCATTTTTATTAGATAGTAATTTATTAGTAGTTTATTATTAGAAAATAAATTTAATTATGATATTAAGAATAAGTAATTAATGCTAAAGTGATAAATTTAATAAAACTAAGAGAATATTACGTTAATTTTAATTTTTTATATTTTTGTTATACAAAGATACATGACTCTATTATATTGAGGAGATTCATTAAAAAATTTTATAGAATAATCTAAAAATATTTTTTAATATTGAGATCATGAAATAAGAGAAAAAAATTTTATATAAAACCAATTAAAAATAATTTAGGAAAATTTAGAAAATTATTTATCCGTCCGTAGAACGTAAGGAATGAATGTAATTACATTAAAGTAAGAAACATGAAAAAATATACATGATAATATTTTCATTATTCATATATTTTGTTGACTTATTTATATGAATACATACTCCTATTCGGACTAAATCTCCCTTGAGATGCAATGAGAGTTAGATGATAGAAGAAATTTCAGTTTCGCTGTCGTTTGAAAAACAAGAATTTATTACAATAAAATAAGCAATAAAAGTATGAACGAAATAGTAACAATATTAATTTCAATGATTTCAATGACAGAAATTTATTATAGGAATAATTAAACTTTTCTTCTAAATTCAATAATAAAATAAAAAAATTAATAATTATTGTATAATCTAATTAAAGACTTTTTGATCTAATAATTAAATCTAATAATTTATTAAGATTTATTAAGATAGATTTTAAATTAATATAATAATTTAAATTTATTATATTTATTGTATTTGCATCATTTTTATCAAAAAATTAAGTATTGTAAGTATTTGTAAAAAAAATTTAATATATTTATTATGTGCATATATACATATTTAATGTTCATTAGAATAAAATGTAAGTTTTACTGCACATCCTAGCGTTGAAATCACCCGATAAATTGAGTGATCGCGATGCTACATAGAATCAGTGATAGAATCAGTATACATATTATCTTAATATAAATTTAAATAAATTATATTTATTTATTTTACATATACTAAAAAAATTAATACTATTTTTTTTTAAATAAATGTGAAATGAAATTCAAAATATAAAGAATTCATTTATTGTAATATAATATATATTTTGTAGTATAATATATTAACTTCTATAGTATAATATGTCAGAACAATTCAATGATAAATTTCTATTAATTTCTTATGTATTTTGTATTAAAAATATACTTATTTGATATTATATTTTACATTTAACTCATAAATACAAAAATTGCATATGAATTATTGAGGAAAAAAAATTTTTTTTTTAAATTATAATATTTTATAAATATAAAATTTTTTACATAAATTAGATATTTTTTATTCTGCATACCAGTACTCAATTTTATTATTTTACTGGTTTTGAAAAATTTGGAATTTCATTTTATTATTTTGAATTTTATTTAACATTTAATATTGACAATAAAAAATTTTCTATTTCAATATGTATGAATTAATTTAAAAAACTTGTTTCAGTTTTGACTATTTATTTTTTATAGGTATTTCTTGTTTTTTTTCATTCAATAAAATTATGTTTCAAAATATCGACAGTTTGAGCCAAGTGACGCTATAATCTTTGAAAAAGACGCACGAAACGTGCACCACTGCGGACAGAATGAGATCCGCGTTCAATGCAGAACGATCGGGAACGTAAGCTTTCACTTTCCTCGAGAGACTTGCACAAGCGAGACACTATATCGTGGTTAGGGCGCACGACATTTGGTACGAAAAACTCGTCGAAGCATGAAGCATCGGATATTCGAATAAAGATAAAATAAAAAGTTTTATATTTGAAAATGGGGAAGAGGAAGAGTATGGGAGACACTTTATCGATTAAATTCAGACAACCCCTCTTCTCTCACCTTTATAAAAAATATCTGTCGACGATGACGGCGACAGTCGCAATTTCTTACGAAGTATCCATAAAGTTGTATCTGGCGCCATGCATTTGCAAAGTTTTTGCAAGTCTGAATCTAACACTATAAGCATGAGAGTTTTCAACTCTCTCAAGAAATGTATCTTTGTATTGTATGTCACAATAATCATGCAAAAATATACGTATACGTATTTCACTGTTTAAATAGTATCACTATTATATACGTTTTAAAGTGCAAGCGAGCTCAGAGAGCCGCGAATTTATTCCCGTTGACGGTCATGAAAACAACCCCACAACACCCTGACGCACGACGCGTCCAGCGGACACTAAACAAAATGGCGCGTAGCATCGTCCATGGCTTCGACACCAGAGTGCGCCTGCCTACAAATGTATAAGGACGATTATTCTATATCTAGCAGAAGGAAACAAAATAAGTAGATAGATGAACAGGTTCGTCTATTCAAACCACGCCTCTTGGTATTCGAGTCTCGTATACAAATACTATTGTGTGATGTATTGTACACAGATTTACAGGAATGAATATACTTAAGAAAATTTCTTTTAATAGAACATATTTTAAAATATATATATATATATATATTAAATAATATATTTTGATATCTTGTTTTTTATTATATCTTTGATTTAATTAAATAATTTAATTCTTAAATTATTAAAACATTTAATTAAAAATGTAAATACAACATAGATATTAATATATTGTATACAAGTAAATTTATACCAATTAATATATTTATAGAAAAATAGAATTGCAATTCTGTATAGCTATTAGATGGCGCTACTTTTATACATGTTATTTCTTTCAATCCCATATTATGAAAAATTGCTAACTTATTAAGAATACTATTTTTTTATTATTGAAAAAATATAAATATGTTGATTAATTTTATGTTAATTACATATATATTGATATATATGTTGATTATATATATTTTAAAATATAAAGAATGAATTTATAATCAGAAATTTGTTTTTAATATATATATATAAATTTAAATATCATATACTATATCAAATTTGAAAAATCAATATATTTATATGTATATTTAATTTTAAGATATTCAAATTAAAATATGCAGTGGAAGGTACAGCAAACAAATTTTAAACAATTGTAGCTGTATCTGTAACGCTTGACCGATGCTAGAAAACGATGTGGATATCGTTGTTTATATAGTATTCTCTACTGATATATTTTTTCTTTTTTTTTTTTATCTTTAGATAATATGTTTAAAACTAAAATCTTGAAATATCTTAACCATAATAGAACATTTTATTTTATTTAAAAATTTTCTTACTGATATAAAATTATAAAAAATATTTGAATTTGTTTATATAATATATGTAAATAGACTTACATAAACATATATATATATAAATTTTTCTAATTGTTTGTATTTATAATTTTATTTTTATTTATTTATTATTTCAAAAATCATATTAAACAATGAAAACGCAATACATTGATTATTTAATATAATTTTATTTAATATAATTAATAATTATAATTTTATTAATATTATTATTTAATTATAATTTCAAAAATAATACTGTATATTACTATATTTAAAAATATTTCGAAGAAATTTAACTTTTTGATTTTCGGAAAAAGAAGACAGAAGAATAATTATTAGTTCTTGGAAGTATTTTCTTAGAAACAACTAAGATTTTTTCGTTCTTCATTATATTCATCGAATTTGGCTGTCTCTTTGCACAAGCGCAAAATGTACTTTTTCATAGAGAAGGGATGTATATTACCACTAAAGACATTCTATTTTATTATTCTTTTTCTAAATTAAATTAAAAATCATTTTTCGTCTATTATCTTATTTTTTTTGTACTAAATTTTTTTCTTCTTATTGTATTTTTTTTATCATTGCATATATATATATATATTATTATATAATATCGTAAATTGATTGATTTTCTTATGACGTCATAGTTATTCTTTCATTTATGCTTTTAATTTTCAAATATGCAATATTATTATTTTAATTAATGTTTTTTCATTATTTTACAAAATCATAAAACTATTCTTTTTATTATAGAGTTAAAAAATAAAAAATTTAATTTAATTATAATTTATTATTAATCTGTATGAGAGACCAATTCTTTATATTCTTTTACAACATTTTCAAGCACTGAAAATGCTTGTAGAAAATCATCTTCTTCTAAACCAAATTGTTTATATTGATGTAAAAATGCAGAATGAATATAAGATTTCCAAGTTTTATTTAAAAATATATCTAAAGAATAAGAAGTTTGAGAATTATTGGTTATTAAAGCAAGAAATTTATCATGATTTAAAAATTTTCGATTTTGATGTAAATGAGTAAACCAATCAATTGTATTCCAGTTTGCATATAAATGTTTTTCTTTAAGTATATTTGTCATTATAAGATCTTGTTCTAACATTGTTCCACGTGTTATTAAAACATTTGATACTGAAGTAGCATATGTATGATGTATGGTATTACTTAATAAATTAGATGGCATTTTTAATTCAACATTAGTTAACTGTGAATTTAAATTTGGTATTCTAAGTGTTTGCTTTAAATGATGAATATATGAATTCCAATTATACATTGGTTCATAGCTTGTAGATGTTGCTGGTATATGTGGAGTACTTTTTATTATTGCTATTTTATATGAAGGATGACATGCTATTTGAGATAATAATGAATTTATGTTATGTTTTTCATAATTTACTGGTTGAAATGTAGCTAATAATTTTTCTGAAATAACTTTATTCATATCTTGTAGATTTATAGATGATTTTTTTAATAAACTAGTACATATATTATATATTTGTTCATTTTCAAATAAAATATTTATATCACTTTCATTGTAAAGTTTTGCTAAAGTTAATAATGTATTATAGTTTTGTGTACATACTTCACCAAATGAAAATGGTAATATTGTTGTATTAAGAATTGGTTTTTTATTATATTCTTCATGTAATAATTTTGTAATATAACTTCCAATACCAGATCCTGTTCCACCTGCAGAACTTAATAATAAAAGAAATCCATCAAAATGATCTAATTTTTCTATTTCTTGCCTTACACAATTTAATATCACATCACTTAATTCATAACCTTTTATTAAATAACCAAATGCCCAATTATTTGCACAACCTCCTCCAGCTTGACAAATTACATTTTTTGTTGAATATGTCCATAAATTACTTTTCTTATTATAAATTTTATTTATGACTTTTTGTTCTGTATCTATAAGAATTGCTCTTGCTAAACGGTCATTACTTTTAGATAAACCACTAAACCACCTATTAAATGTATCTTCTATATATTGATGATTAGTTTTATATGATACACCTGTATTTACACACTCCATATCAGTTGATATTTCTGAGAATAATGTATGCCCTAATTGATTTCCACATTGCCCAAATTGTATTGTAAGCATTATTAAAATATAATTTTATTTATTAATTTGTTATATTATTATATATATTTTTGCTCTTTTAATTGGATGTGCATATAATTAATGCACAAAAACACGTAATTTGATTAAAATAATTTATATTTCCAAATATATTACAAAGATTAGTACATTTAAATATTCATATTTTGTTTTAATAATAAGAATCTCTTTACTATAAAACTATTTATTTAAACAATAATATATTCGAGAAGTTATAAAAATTTATCACAAACAATATACAGAATAGAGCAGTAAGTGAATTTCATATTCTATATTCTAAAATACCAATTATGAAAAAGATTGAGAGATTGTCATAACCTTTAAAATATAGAGTGGCAATTTTAGGAACTATATTTAATCTAACCATTAAAGTTGGTAATGTTAATAGATATAAAAAAATCTTTTTTGATATCCCTATATCGTAATGTTAATTTACAAAGATAAACGAATATTATAAAAGTTTAAAATTCATTGATATGTCTTTGAATATCTCATTTAATAATTATAAAATTAAATGTTTAAGTATTATAATTATTTTATGATATAATAACGAAAATAAATTGTTGAAAACATAAAAACCCCCAATGGTATAAGGTTAATTTCGTTAAGTTTAATTAATCATTATAAAGATTATTTATTTATTATTATTTATTTAATTAATCTTAAAGAGGAAGTGTTGTAATAATAAAAAGAACATTATATATTTCATTTGTGCCATGTTTATGACTTCATTGCAAAAAGAAAAATAACAAATTTTAGAATAAAATTATAGAATAAAATTAAAATTAATTATTAGAATTAAAATTATATTAATATGATTGTTACATGACCAATTAAAGTAATAATTTTTGTAAATAATTTAATAAATTATTACGAAATCATATAACATGTGATAAAATTATTAAAAATAGGAAAAAAATTATGAATTATTATAACAATTACAAACGTATTAATTATTAAAAACACAAACAAAAATATTTTATTAATTTTAATTTTTGCATCAATTATTTTTATTTGAAATATAATTTTTTTAAAAAAATGTTTTGAAAACAATTTTATCGCGAGTATTCTTAAAACATAATTGAAATTTATCTTTGAAAGAAAATCAATAAAAATAATATATGTAACTTAAAATAAAAAAAATATTTTATAATTTTTTTTATGAAATTATAAAATTAGTTTTTAATGAATAGTTTAATGAATGCAAGATCATATTAAAAATTGATGAAAATGCTATTGATCGGAAAAAGATCCATAATAAAATATTACGTATTTTATTTTTTAAGTAAATAACATATTCTTTAATTATTTTTCTTTCTAATAATAACTTACTAAATATTTTAAACTTAACAAAATTCTATCATTTTCAATTATTTTTCACAAATTATTATTACATAATTATTTAAATTTTATTAGAAAAATTAAATGTTTTTTAAAAAATATATGCATTTCTACAAATAAATTTTAACAAAACTGAATGTCTTTTATAAATTGCTATAATTATTAATAATATTGATAAACAAAATATGAAAATTAAACATAAAACGAATATATAATATTTAATATAAAATTTTAAAAAATAATTTGTGTATTAATTTATAAAAAAATAAAAAATTCAAATGGAAATTTTTAATATAATATGGAAATTTATCTATTTATAAATCTAATATAGAGTATTACTATCATGCAAAAAAAAAAAAATATATGAAATGATAAATAATTATTGCAATGCGACGAATTATCATTATCATATCGTGTATAATTTAACGAAAAAATATTATGAACAAGTTGTACACTTGAACTCTGCAACCAACAGTTACAATGAAATTATAATACGATTATTAAATATACAAATGCACGTAGAATTTCTAGTTGTATGTGATGAAAATAAGATTTTGAAGAGTGGGGTTGGATACAATTTAGCGGCTTACTCAACAAATCATCAACAGTTCGTCATGACGACAAATCACAGACAGATAACGACATTGAAAAATTCTGTTTCTTTAAGTTCTTTTATTTTTTATTGATTATTGTTCTTCTTATCACACAGTGCTATAAAACAAAAAAGTTTTGCCAATTCGTATCTACTATGCTTGAAATTTTAAACACTCTTTTTTTATTTTTTTAATTTTTCAATGCTAGTGAGTACCGAGCTTTGAAATTTTTCTCCTTCAATCGTGCATGTAGCGACAGCCGCGTCCTTCGTAAAACTCGTTATACGTCATAAAGCAATGACGTAGAATTATAAAACGACAAAAGACGAAGCGAAGATTTCGAGTGAACTAACTGATATTTAACATTTCCGATTTGTTTACCTATGCTTGTGATGCACAGTAACGCTTCGTATATTTTTTTGTGTTATATGCTTTTATGGATCGAAGTTTCAATTGCGAACTTTAATGGCACATAGTGTCACCGGCATTAGTATCTGTGGTAGTGTTCGTACTGTGTAGTGTGATAGAATCATGAAATATGAAACGTATATTTTGTGAACAAACTTTCAAAGTCATAAAATTTGCGCATCGTATATTCTAGTAAGTATAATGTAATGAGTAATATAGCAGCAGTATAATGAGTAATATGTATAAACAATTTCAGAATTAAAAAATTTTGGAAGAATTTTCTTTATCGATATTATTTTTCGGAGTAGTGACAAGGAAAATTCATTCATAAAGACGCCATGTTATAAATTAATGGTGATCAAAAGCATTGAGAAAGTGATTGCAGGTAACGGAAATAATAATTTGTGAGATAATTTTTTTCTGATTTACTTGATATATGTTGAAAATCAAAATTCAAAATCAAAATTTATTTCATTGTATTTTCATACTTTTAATATTGTTATTATTAAATATTTTATTATTTTTTTGATTATAGTCTTCTTATAAATATTTTTCTTGTCAGATTTGAATTTTTTTAATTTCTCACATTTGACTTTTCATGACGTAAATTTTATTATATTTGATCTTTATTCTAATAATGCGATTAATAGCACAAGTAAAATGATAAATTACTTAAATAAAACATAATGAAATATAATCAATTTGTTTTGTTATCAAATTTTTTAAATAGAGAGAAAAAGATACGAATAGATGTAAAAAAATTTATGTTGTTTGTTAATTTGCAATTAGAATTAAAAATACCTTAATGATGTGAAAATTAATTTTAAATTTATGATTTTTGAAATGTAAAATACGATTATTTCTAAAATACGATAATGAATTCTCTAATTTTTTACTAAATAATCAAAAAATCTTCTAAATATTATTTATTTTATTATATTTTTTGTATAAAATAAAATATTCGCTTAATCATTTATAAAATAAATGCGAAATTTGTGAAACGATATACTTAATGTTCTGGATTACAATATATTTAATTATATTTATATTTTAAGCGTACGTTATACTGTTAATGAGAAACATCATTTAGATCACATCACATATTAATATAAATTGCAATATATATTAAGAAATATTTATATGTTTATCACTAATGTCATTATTTAACTTTCAAAATTAGATTTCTCATCAATGAAATCTTATGAATGTAATTAAAGAAATATTTTTTCTCTATCAAATATTATATTATATTTATTATATATTTTTTTTATCAGTATGTTATAATAATATATTATATATTATAATATATTAAATTGTTTTTGTTTTTTATGAATTATTACATGAATTCGTAAATAATAATTAATAATAATTTAAATATATATGTATGATGTATATATATTATTATAACATGATAGATAAACAAATTTTTTCCTACAGTGCGTTGGTATGGTGACATCGGTGCAACAACATCAGCGAACATTATCAGACGAGAACCAGGATAAAATAAGTAATATCTCCATTGAAGATTGTAACATTGAAAACTGTCGGAGCGAGATAGTGCACTCTGTCAAAGATAGCGCGGTCAGCGTTATTGAAAATGATAGCATTGCCGATTCGTCTACGCAGTGCAGTAACGTAGAAGATGATAATGACAATGAAACGGATATCGAAGAAGGAGATTGGATACCTGACTTACCTGTACCGGTATTTCAACAACATCAAGAAATGACAACCGCAGATGGTAATGTGATGTTACCTAATGCAGATATTTCAAATTTTGGAAATGTGCACGTAAAGAATTCGACTAATGTGCATCTTGGTAATAAGACCTTTTATAAGGGTCCAGTGACAATAAAACAGTTCGTTTATACGAACCCGACTTCAATACAGGACTTTGATACGGTGAAGAGCGATAATGTTATAGGATCGGATACCAACACATCTAACTTGTCAATTGCTAAAGGAGATTCGACTGCGAAGAACTCAATTTTATCACAAAATCCTGATCTCGGTAACGATATTTTTTTTAGAACTCTTGATGATGTTTTTATGGAGATTCGTAAAAACGTTTTATAATGGAGGTAAAATCCGTTAGGTTTTATTTGCATAATATAATATAACTTTTTAACTATTTTCTGAAATTAAATTTATGTAGATATTTTATACAGATACAACATTATTTTAGCATATACCTAGATTGCATTGTGTGTGTATATATATATATGCAATCTTTTTCATTTTTACGATGGAATTATAAGATAGATATTTTTTGAATGTACTGATTATTTTTTCATATTTTGAAAATTATTTATAAATAGTTAAGTATCTCAAATACTTTTATTTTAAATATATATAAGTTTTTTATTTTATCTATAATATTCTATTGGTTTGTAATGTTTTAATTTTAAATTATAATTAATCTAAATTATTAAAGAATATTTTTATGAAGATTATTTTTAAAAATAGAAGTAAAAGTTTCGAAAATGATCATTATCGGAAATTAACAGAAAATGCAGCTCGTTTTCATAAAAATAAGCAAAAAATATAGAATTCGAATATTTTATTTTAAATAAATTTGAAATCATCAAATAATAATTTAAATTTTTTCTAATTCTGTTGAAGTAAATTATATTTTATTTTGAAAAAAATCTGCGATATTAATATTAAAGTCAATAAAAGGTTAATGTGATATGTAATGATTCGTGTAAATTAGATCAAAACTATTTTATTTTCATATCATTTTAAAAATATAATATTTTTTATATTAATAATAAAATAATAATAATGTCTAATTTTTGTAATTATTTATATACCTAAATAAAAAGTATGTACTTATAATAATTTCAATCTTATTTAAGATTAATATATACATATGTATTTTTATATTAATTGATATGCAATTTTTTTTATTTTATTTAACATTACCCTTATATTGGCATAGATTATTTAGATATTGCATGCTGTGAATTTTATAAAAAAAATAATTATAATTATTTAATTATTATAATTATAAAATTTACGAAATACATTACATACATTTTTTAAGAAAAGATTAAAATATTTAAAAGAAAATCAAAATTATTTATATTAATAAATAACATATTATTAATATACTATTTCTTTTTTAATACTTTTATATTATTTTAGTAACAAAATGGTTGCGGACCTGGCGATATGCAGCGTTTTTGTGTATTCTAGCTTTAATTCTTGTAATTGTTATGGTCATCACCAGTATATATTTCACACGCAATTCTGCTATTCCGCCAGCCATAGTTTTTCCGGAAATACCAGATTCTTTATTCGGAGGTAATATTTATAATTCTTTCAATCATCATATTATAAATCAATTTAACTAAATAATTAGTTAATAATAAACTAATTAAATTATAATAATTAAATTGCAGATAAGATAAAAAATATCCGTTTCATTGAACGAAATGAATGGGGTGCTCAACCACCTACAACACCATTAATAAAGATGAAACTTCCGGTACCGTATGTGATTATAAGTCATACAGCAACACAATTTTGTAACACACAATCGGATTGTACATTTCATGTTCGATTTGCACAAACGTTTCATATTGAATCTAGAAACTGGTCAGATATCGGTTACAATTTTCTTGTTGGTGGTGACGGATATGTATATGTTGGTCGCAGTTGGGATTATATGGGTGCTCATGCATTTGGATATAATAACATAAGTATAGGTATTTCTTTTATTGGAACATTCAACACGGTAAAACCACCTAAACAACAGTTATACGCTGTGCAAAAACTTATTGAATTAGGAGTAGAAAAAGGGAAAATTGCGCCGGATTATAAATTATTAGGACATCGTCAAGTTTCTCGAACTGTAAGTCCAGGTGATGCATTATATAGTGTTATTCAAACTTGGCCTCACTGGTCAAAAGAACCATAAAAAAAATTATTTTTTTTGTATCAATGATATCTCGAATTTATTATTTTTTCATAAAAATTCCGATGGATATTTATTTGTTTGTATAATTTTACTGTGTAATGATAAAAATATTGTTTATTAATATATAATTTAAAATGTGACATTTTATATAATTTAATTATAAATGATATATGTTTAAATATATTTGATATTAAATTATTATTATTATTAAACATATTGATACATAAACATATTGATACAGAAATTGTTTTAAAAATTAGTTGAATGAATATATATAAAAGTTTTATATTTTTAATTGTAAATGTGATATATATTTTTTTATGTAAATAATTTTATATAATAATAGAAAAAATAATATATATATTGTAAAATAAAGAATTATCTAAAAAATATATAAAAAATATAATATAAAATTTTTTATTCTAAATATTGTTGTATATATATTAAATATTCATTCTTAAAAGACTTATTTTATAATTCATTACATTAAATAAATAATATATAGATATTGTAGATTCTATTATAATACGATATTGTAGATATATTATAATATTGTACGAAATTGCAGATATTGTAGATTCTATTATAATACTATTATATCATTTTCTGTAATTACATTAACAAAAAAACAATTCAATTTTTATGGTTAGAGGACGCTAAATCTTATCTTATAAATCATTAAGTCTTATTTTTAGTATTGATATATTTCGATAAAAAAATTTGTGAATATAAAAAAAATTTAAGTGTTTGAAAATTGATAGATTGGAACACATATCGTTTAAAGAAATTATTATTATTAACAATATTTTAAAATGAAATAATTGTACTCACAGTATTGAAAATTTTTACACATCTGCTTTTAAATATAAAATGAAGTGAAAGTAAATTCGACAATAATATCTAAATTCACATTTTAATATAATCAATCAATTTATTAAAAATTATTAATTTTAGATTAGTTGTTAAAAAATGTTATAAAGAATGTAATGACGTAAAAGAAAATAAGTTGGAGTCGATGGTAGGAACTGATGACGTGCAATGCAATACGATGGCGACACAAGCTTTCATATATAAGTACATGATTCGTGCATAGATTATGAAGATATTAGTACCATTAATTTTTGTGTGGTGTGCTTAAGTCGCTTTGACATATATAGTTTTATGTAATTTTAGGTACAGTAGGGAATTTTTCTCTTTTAAATTTTCGCGGTTTTCTGTAATTTTATGAAATGTGCTTATAGTAATATGTATCATGATGCATAAATATCAAAATGCATAGGTAAATATAATAAAACGATTATAATTTAGTATTTTTTAATTAATATTTTCTAATATATTTATAATAATTATTAAAATTTTTTTATTTATAAATAGTAGTATTATGTAGCTTTTTACATTAAAATCACTATATTTATTTATGATTAAATTATAATTTTATCTTTTAACATGCTTAATGTTTATAATTGATTTAATGATTTTTTTTTATTATTAAGTATTATTAACTATTCATTTTATATATTCATCTAATTCTTTCATTTAGAAATCTTATTTTCTTTTTTAATTTTTATTGATTTTTATACTTAATTATGCATTTTTTAATTTTATATATTTGTTTAAAAAATGTCTTAGATTTATTTTATATTAATATTTTTTTAATTATAAATGCTTTAAAATAAGTATATAACCTTAAATCAAAGTTTGTACACTTTTTTTATCACTTTGAATATTTACATGTTATTTTTATTTACTACAATTATAATATTTACGTATTATTTATAAATGAGTTTCAAGAAGATTGTGTATTAGATCAATTAATTAAAAACAATTAATTGAACTTCGTCTTCTAGTTTAGTTTTCGTTCTAATGTTATAATAAGACTCTTGTTACTAGCAAAACAGTATTGCCAAGTTTAACATCATGAGTTATATTTAAAGTATACATGTTTATAATTTTTCGATTTATATGTCAATATTATTTTGATATTAAAAGAGCATATTATATATGAATTTCAAGTTTTAAAAATAACTATTTTGATTGATGTGTTTTTATGTAGAGTATTGACAACCATATTACATAAATTTATGATACATGTAATATGGTCATAAATGCTTTTCTGATATATAAAAAGCGAAAAATTTGTGTCCGAATTTAAAAAAAGATTATTACAATTTTTTTATAATGGTGAAAAAACATTTATGAATTTAAATATTAGCAGATAGTAAACAAGAAAAGCCGCGTATAATTTTCAGTTGTGCTAGGAGGGGCAATGCACCATGGGAACAATTTGTGACAGGCGCATGCGCAGATCAGTTTACAGTTGGAGCTTGGAAGAAAATGGCGTCAGCTAAGTTTCTGGAGGAAGCTCTGAGCACGGACGTCGATGAATCCGCAGTGAACGCGATAGTAGGCTCCCTTGAAACCCAACTGGTAACATCGACGCCGGTTATCAAGTAAGTTCTGCGTCAATCAGTCAGCAGAATCATTAGGTGAACAGTGGTATTTCCAATGGAGACACCATCACCGCGGTACAGTCACAGAAACATGGGGTTGTGGTGCTGTGGCGTGCGGGTTGAAGGCGGCGAGCACTCGCGAGAAAATGCTCGTATGCTTGTCCCTCTGGTGGCGAGGATAGGAAGGGCCGTCAAAACACCCCCCTGCCAAGGGGTCTAAGGTACGGACCTGCCAGTAAACTTACTGACGAGTTCGCTGGCAGGCCCTGAACGAGACGATCTTCCTTTTCCCGCCTTCTTTGCTCTCTCTCCTCCTTCTGATTCCGCTCACATCGTATAAAAGTCAAATCTTCGTGAAACCCCTCCCAAAACCTTGGGGGAGTGGATGGCGGCTCCTCAACCACCTTTGCAAACAGCCGGTGAACGGCGCCACTTTGCAGACGCTGATTGCGCGCGCTTTCTTCTAGATTCTTCCAGATTCTCGTTTGCTCTCGTCGATTGTCCACGTGCCTTCATTCCCTTTTCACGCGCCGCAGCTTATACATATTCGCGTCTATACGGTCAGCTACTAATTTATTATTAGAGTTAATTCTTTGTACAGACTATTTAATAAATTATAATCATAATTAAATCATCGCAAGTCTCATCAGAAATAGTGTACTTAACCCCTCCTCGAACATGTGCATCCACAGGGTTTCAAACGGCGGCGGTGCTACTACAGTAAATAGTCTGATGAATCAAGAAGTTACAAAGTCCATTACTACGAGTACTCTCCTCCCTGTTAATGTGGTTACCTCAAACACAGTGGCGCCACAAGTTACTACACAACAGCAACAGCATACACAGTCAGCAGTCCCCCCTGCTGCTTATATTAATCAAGTTACTACGAATCAGGTGACCAGTAATCAAACAACAAATATACCAAGCCTTACTAAAACACATGAGCCTGTCAAGATTATCTATCCAACTGTTGGTCAAGTAATAGCAACCACAGGGGTAGCAAATGCAAATAACAAACTTTCTTTTCCTGCACAAACTGTTGGACAACTAGCCAATGGTACTTTAGGAATAACGTCGCAGGCAGTGTTACAGACAACATCAAATGTTTCTAATGTTGGTTCTGTCAGTGAAACAGGCAGTCAAACAGTTGCTAGTGTAAATAAGCAGACAGGTACAGCTTTGGTGATAAAAACTAGTGTAGCACCCAGTGGCATGGTTTCGGTTCCAATGTCTGTTCCTGTTTCTGTGGCTGGCAATGCAGTCAGCACAGCACTACAGGGTAAAGCTGGAGTTACATCTACAATAGTACCTAGCAATGTGCAAATTCTTAATGTTAATACAATGCGTCCTGGCACACCAGTGACAGGGCAACAAACAGGAAAACAAGTTGCACCTAGAGTAGTGATTGGTCAACATATGCTTGGAACAAGACCTGGAGCTCCAGGGGTAAGATATTTGTAGTTGATAAACAGTACATGTACTTTTGAAGGTCATGGTTATTCCATTAATTTGTATACATTATGTTTATTGGTTTTGTTATTTTGTTTTAAGAATATAATATATTATATAAAATATATTTTTTATAAATATTTATTTATTTATAAATATTTATTTTTGTTTAATATGCTATTGAATACTTTAATATATTTTAGCAAAATTTTATTTTTAAAATTTTTAGATAACATTACAAACGTTACATGGTCTCCAACCTGGAACTCAGGGTCATATATTATTAAAAACAGAAAGTGGGCAATATCAATTATTGAGGGTAGGGCCACCTCCAACAGCAGGTACACCTGGTACTGCAGTTACACCAAATAGTATAGCAGGAAATGCAGTGGTTGCTGCACCATCTCCAGGCACTACCTATCGCTTAGCCTCAGTGCCGGCTGTAAGTAGGCTGAATACACAGTTCACTGGCCCACCACTCGCCACCTTAAGAAAATCTGTTCAGGTGACGTCTTATACCTCTTACAAGACTCGATGTAGTGCGATAGTAGACTTTTAGTTTATGCTATTAGTTGGAATGGTGTTATTGGTAAGGCTATGTATTATGTTTATATTCTTTCATTCTGTCTTTATGTTGTTTCTGTTATATAAAATTTTCTTTAAACTGATTATACAAATATCATTTGATATGTATAAAAGAAATTTTATATTTATATACTATAACTTGAATTTGTAAAAGCTTTCAGTTAATATAAGACTGAAAGGTTTTATAAAGTATATAGAGAGTTTTGTTTTATTGGCTTATTTGTTGGGATGCCTTTTTATTGTAGAATTTCTACATTTTTAAAATGTGCAATTATTTTATTCAATTCAATGCTGTTATTATATGTATACATATTGCATGTTATATCGGTTAAGGGTATCATGGAATAATTATTTATTTTTTAAATTTTGAAAGATTATAATTAAAATTTGATACACATATTTTAAAATAATGAAACTTTTTTCATATAAATATGTAATTTTTATTTTTGTCTATCTTCACAAAATTTTATAAATTATTTTATGATTAAGTGATAATATTTATATCTAATATATTTATCATCAACAATAAGTATATAATTAACATCATAAATTCTTTATATACTAACTTTCTACTAAATTTTTATGAATTATATTTTAATAATTTAATATATGTATGGTTTAATAAGAAACAACTAAAGAATACTTCTTTAATAAAAAAGTTACGAGTCTGTATAAGGTACAAGTGCGTCTTTAATATATTGCATTTAATACATAATGTACTATATCAAATCATATAATTATATATATTTATTTTAAAATAATGAAAATAAATGAGAAAGCAATAAAAGATTTTGTGCTTGAAAAATCTGAAATTCAGCACGAATATAGACAAAGCACATAGTAGATTATAATTGTAGAAATAGAAAGAAAAAAGTCATATTATAAACAAACTATTTACAAATTTAAAGATAAAAGCATGCTATACAAAATTATTATTTGTAACAAATTTGCTATTTATATTTTATTTTTAGCAATGCTGCAAAATGCTTTGTTTTTGAATGATATTGTCATCTTGTAATTTATATAGAATTTTAAAAAAATTATGAATTTATAAATATTATTTTTCAAAAATTTTGTAAATATTAATCTTTTTAATGTAGATTTGTCAAATAAAAGTTTCTTTTTTTAAATAATTTTAAATGTTAAGAATATTATAAGAAATTTGTTCTTTTTATTTATGTAGACTGTGGCTGCAACTATTACAACAGCAACCACAACTCCAGTAACAGTAACTGCAGCTGTGTCAACTGCACCTACACCTCCTGTTACTACAGTTCAAACAGTTCAAACGCCTACACCAGTATGTATTAAAAAAATCATAAATATATATATATATATAATTTATTACTTATGTAAATTCTATTAATGCTTTTATTTATAATATATTAGTTTCATTAAATTTTATTTTTTATTTTTAGCGTCAAACTACAGATAATACCAAAGAAAAGTGCCGTAAATTTTTAGCAAACTTGTTAGAGTTATCTAGTCGAGAACCTAAAGCAGTGGAGCGAAATGTTCGAACTTTAATACAAGAATTAATTGATACTAAAGTTGAACCTGAAGAGTTCTGTGATAGACTTGAAAGATTATTAAATGCATCACCTCAACCATGTCTGATTGGATTTCTCAAGAAAAGTTTGCCACTTTTACGACAATCTCTTGTGACAAAAGAATTAGTCATAGAGGGAATAAAGCCTCCTCCAGCTAATGTTGTTTTTCCTGTAACATCTGCCACTCCTGTAGTAACACAGGTAAAGTTTTATATAATATTACAAATTAAAAATATTATTAAAATATAATGTTTATAGATATCATAGATGGATTATTTGTATGAATTACCAAATAGTTCATATATATTGTCATATTCATTAGTTATATATTAGTTATATATTAGTATTTACTATTTGAATAATATTTTGCAAGTAAATATTTACTTATTTTGATATATGATTTTTTATTTTGAAATATAAAAAAGAAATCATTAGATTTTTTATTACTATTCTAAGTCTACTTTTAAATTTATTATTGAAAAGTACAGATAAAAGTAATGTGCTTTTTACTAGTTATTTATATCATTCATTTATTTTGATTAGAATTAACTACTATTTGTTTAGAATTAATTTATTTATAATATAATTTAGCAGAATCAACTTAGACCGACCGTCTCTGTGACACCCACAACAGTTCCTGTAGCTGCAGTTACTGCAAGTACACAAGTAAGAGTAATGACTCCAATACCTGCAGCTACAACAACAGTCCCTAGACCAGCTCAGCCGGTTCAACAAAGGCTGGTAAGACATTTAATTTTGTTGCATTAAATATATTTAAATTTTAAATACATTGAATATATTTAAATATAAACTGTAGTGATATATATGTTTGATTTATATTTGTTCAAATTTTATAAAAATTTTTTTATTCATTATTTTTTTTTTAAACGTTTATTTTTATTATGCGTTTAAAAGACAACATGTACACACGCGTGTGCGCATACATATATTTAAAATTTTATAAATATAAAAATTTTATATTTTTATCTTTCTATGTAAATATTGCCAATTGTAAGTTTAATCAGATATATTTAACTACCATTAATCATTCATAACATAAGATTAAATGAATATTTAATAAATTATATTATAATGATTAATGATTATTATAAGAAATTATTTATTATTTTAGATACGACCTGTTACAACAGTAGTTCGTAGTCCTACAGGATATACTGTGAAATCAACGGTAGCCGTAACTGGGATTCGACCTACTGTTCCTACAGTTCAAAAACCACCTATTACAACAACTGTTGTTAAAACAGTTACGACTACAACGCAAGGCAAAACAGTCAACACAACTACTACTGTTAATAAAGCCATAGTGCCTTCTTTTGTTCCAAAGCCAATTACTAAGGAAAAAGAAAAAAAGACATTTTCATCTGCAGGATATACGTAAGTAATTATTTTTTCCAAATATAATTCGTTATCACGTTATTAATATTTATTCAATATATATATTTTTTATATTGCACGTATATTTTTCTTTTAAATAGGGGAGATGACGATATTAACGATGTCGCAGCTATGGGCGGTGTTAATCTTGCTGAAGAATCGCAAAGGATACTTGGTTCTACAGAATTTGTTGGAACACAAATAAGATCTTGTAAAGATGAAGTGTTTTTACATATGACGCCATTGCAACAAAGAATTAAACAAATCGGTATTATTTTTTATTAATCATTTTAATAATTATATAATATAACACATAAATATAAAGTTTAGATAATATAAATTTATTTTTTTAGTTTCTAATTATGGGTTAGAAGAACCTAACCAAGAGGTTGCAGCATTGATATCACATGCTGCACAAGAAAGGTTAAAAAATTTAGTAGAAAAATTAGCAGTAATTGCAGAACATAGGATAGATTTGATAAAGGTAAAATTCAAAGATTATAACAAATTAGATAAAAAATTTAATTTTATTCTAATTATTACTATAATTATTAACTAAATATTTAAATGGAATATTTAGAAAATAAATAAAATATAATAATTTTAGGTGGATCCACGTTACGAAGTAACACAGGATGTTAGAGCACAATTAAAATTTTTGGAAGATTTGGATAAGGTAGAACGTAGAAGGCATGAAGAACAAGAAAGAGAATTACTTTTACGTGCGGCTAAAAGCCGTGCGAAAACTGAAGATCCAGAACAAGCTAAATTAAAAGCAAAAGCTAAGGAGGTATTTTCATAATTATGGTCATATTTCCATTAAATATGATAATTAAAAAGTAAAAAAAATGTATAAGAAAAACTAATTATTCTTGAAATTTTATTTAGATGCAACGTGCAGAAATGGAAGAATTAAGGCAAAGAGAAGCGAATTTGACAGCTTTGCAAGCAATTGGTCCACGCAAAAAGCCTAAACTTGACGTAGGTGCATCTGCTAGTAGTCCAGGCAATAATTCCGGTTTGAACACTTCAGCAACTGGAATTAATAGACAAATGCCAATGAGACCACGTTTAAAGAGGGTGAATTTTAGAGACTTATTGTTTTTCCTTGAACAAGAGAAAGAAACGTGTAGGAGTACAATGTTGTATAAATCATACTTGAAGTGATGTTCTGTAAAGGGCAGGAACTTATGTGATCCGCCCAATTTCTGGCGCCCTACCTGCATGGTCTTGTGTGAGCTGGCCTCAATGGACCTTAATGAATCATGTAACGTTAGTGTACGTTGCGTTGTACAGTGTTTGATAAGTTACATACAATTCATTACGAATCACATCAGGATTCCACATACATTCAAAATAAGATTATTTCTATCATGTCGATAAGCTTCCCTAATGTAAATGACTGAAGGTTTTTTAAATGTAATATAATAGATTGTTCTTTATTTTTCAACACAAAATTGCATCATTGATGAAGAGTATGTGTATGAGCACATGCCTGATGATCAGTCTTGGGTAGTTTCTGTATGGCAAGGACATTGTATGATCATATATAAATGTTGTTATATGGTGCATGTATGCTGAATGAATGAGTGTACATTATCATTTATGTATATGCCTGCTGCATTGTAACACTTGACCTATACTTTTGGACACTGTAGCGCTAGTGTAAAGAGTGCAGGTTTTGTTAACATAGTAAATCGTATTTTTGCAAATTGTAATGTAATATACTGTGAGCACACTGTCCAAAAAGTATGGAATAATTTGTACAATATCTTACATATAAAATACAAAATAGTGATAATTTTAATGTTGGTACAACAGAATATAGCTACTCTCCATATAAGATGGAATTGTTATCAGTATATTATGTTGTAATCTACATTTTCAGTGTTTATAAAAGAATTAGCTGTTACGTTTTTTATTAAAGAAATATTTACAAAAGTAAAAATTACGGATATTTTTTCGATTAATGTTAATTTAATTATTTATATTTCCTCTTTGGAATTAATGCAGTTTTTGCTAATGTTCAAAAAAAGTGTGCTTCACATAATCAATTGAAAAAAAATTCAAAGCGTGTACCTGATTTATAATGTAAAAAAATTTGCTGCAGATGTACGTGGGTGCCTATTATCGTACAGAGTAATTAAAAAGATATCGATCTTTCCTAAATTGCTCATCACATGAGCATTTTACATGTGCCCGAAATAGATTTTTGTGGAATATTAAAAAAAGAAAAAGAAATCATTGTATATGTTTATTAAAGATATCGATGCATATACATATATACATATACAAGTATACGCACGTATCATTTATTGCGTTTAGATTTGATTTTTAATGCAATATTGGTTTAGAATTTTTTTTTATAATAGCTTTTGTTGTAAAATAGCTAATTTTGAATGATTTGTATTCATTCTTACAGATCTATATAGAGAACAAGAGATTGAATTTTCATCTCAAATGTATTAAATACTGTACACGATAACGATACCAGAAGCCATTGATTTTTATAAGCTATAGCTGTAATATAAATTTGATATAAGTTTGTTGACACAATAGAAATTTTTCTATTGTACTGTCATAGTTTGGAGTTTCAGAATATGATACGAAGTATACTATTTATTTTTCTTAGCAATCCATGTGAAATAGTTACTTCAGATTATCGGAGTATAAACACAAGAATTATAGAGAATCTAAAATAATCCTGATAATCTGGATTAACTGTGATTTCTCAATCATTTTCGTGCTTCCATATTTTTTTTTTGGAATGCACGATACATTTCTTGACAGGCATTCATAAAATAAAAAAAAAAAATAAAAATAAAAATAAAATATATTAAAAAAGGCACGTACACCTGTGAGTCTTCTAGTGTAAATAACGGGAGAATAAAAAGCGAGTCTACGTAACGTTTCAGTTACAATTACGTGAAACGTAATTGCTTCAACGGTTCAATATTGATTAAAATACGCGCACAAGACTGAATTGTGTAAAAGATGTTAAGTTAAATTGAACTATTAACATTAACTATCCATAGCGCTGATTAATTATGAGATGAATCAGTACAAAGGAAAAAGGAAAAAAAGAAAGAAAGAAAATTATTTAAAAGTGTAATAGGTGCAAAGTTATAATTGCAATATTGATCTCAACTATATAATTCTATTTGTTATTGCGTGCACCAAGAAACGATTGCCTTTTTATATATAAATATATAAATATATATATATATAATAGCAATTGATAAGTTTTTCATTACGAGAGCGAGCGAGCGAGCGAGCGAGAGAGAGCTTACAATTAAAAAAGAAGCGGATCGTTGAAGCAAAATTATTCGAATAAAAATGTAAATAATTCGTTTTTTTAGTAGTTATAAACTTTTATCGGAAAAGGCGCACATACCATTACTTGTACCATACTTTTTGCCGCGCACTTCACCATGTAAAAAATTTTTACTTAGCTGCGTGTTCCTCTTTATAATGATTGCATCGTTTTTTACGAGCTCGATATTGAAAAAAAACGCAAATTTCCGAAGTTAGTTATAATGTTCTCCTTACTGCCACTAGGTGGAATTATTAATATAAATATATAAATAGAAGAATGTATAAAGATACAAAAAAAAAAAAAAAAAAAAAAACAAAAAAAAAAGAAACCTAAAGTACATAGCAGTTTTGGTACAGTATGATATTTTTACAAATTGTAATTGGATAAGTCGTAACCGAGAGATAATAAAACACAAGAATAAGTTTCACCAAAGAATAGCCCGAATTGTTTATTCTTAGGCTACTAACTTTCTTTTTTTTCTTTTTCGTTCAAAAAAAATTTAATTTTTATGCGTGACATATTGAGTTTCTGCGAATAGGAATAAATTTTGTCTTGTTACATGGTTCAATTTACAGATATATTTTTCACGAAACTATGAAAATTCATAAAGTTTCGGGCTGTTAAATCTAAAAATCTAAAAAATTAAACGATATAATTTATAATATTAAAAGTATTATAGTATATTTGAGTAAATATTATTTTCATCGTATCATTTTTATCTGAATTTTATCATTTATATTTAAGACATCATGTTAACAAAAAAAAATATTTAACATATGTTTATATCGAATAATATTCTTTGAAATTGAATTAAAAATCCCATCAAAAAAATTGTAATAATCTTTATAACAATTAATGCAAAACTTCTACATCATTTAAGTTAAAAAAATCGCGAAAATACGTGGCAAAAAGGTCGATTATATAATAATATGTACAAGCGTGTTAAAATATACATCGGATTGTGATTATTCATCATTCGATCATTCCAAATAATGTTCGATATGGCGTTGTATTTAAAGAATTCACTAAACAATCGAATACCAGCGCATTTATTTTAATCACGATCATAAATTTTTTTTCTCAATTGTATCGAGTATCTTTAAAATTGTCAAAGATAGTTCTTCCATACTACAAATATAGTTTTGGTTTCCCTAAATAAATTCTATTATTTAAATATATAAAATTTATTTTTGCGATGTAAGAAAGTAATAGAACAAAAAAAAAAAATATTAAAAAATATAGATATAATATATTTAAAAAATAAATAAAGCAATAAGACGATGATTAAAGAACAAAGAGAATTAAAGCAGTTTTATCTTTAAAATGATTAAAAACTTGCAACGTTATGAAATTGCGGCAATTTTTGCGTATAGCAAAAAAGAGGTGATATACGTGAAAAATATTGTTCGCTTAGCCTTGATGCAGATATTAGTAGAGCGTTGCGTACCAGCGTATCCTCGAATTTCAAGCCCGTCTTCCATGTTGACGCCAAAGGCTACTTCGCCTCGTGTCGTGTATTGAAGGTCCTGGGACTGAGATGGCCCCGAGGCGATCCAGAAATGGAATATAATCAACATCGGAGCTCGACAGAGACGGAGAACGTTGGAGCGGGTGGTAAAATGTGCAATAGCTAGCGAGAGGAGAAGTAAGGATTTAAGAAACGAAGAGAACAGAGAGGAAAAGAGAAAAAGAGAGGAGGAGGGAGAGAGTAGAAAAAAGACGCACAATCGAGACAGAGTAAAAGGAAGCTTATGAATATATAGAGGGGGTGGAAGAAGTAGAGTTTTCGGTATGACAAAATAAAAGAAAGGATTATAAAAGGATTATAAAAGGGGAGAGGGCGGTGGAGGGGGAGAGGAGGGAAGGAAAAATATAAAAGATGGAAGAAGGAAAAATACAGGGCAGAGAATGATAGAGAGAAAAAGAGGGAAGGGGTTTTGTAGGGAAAAAGAGGAGGTTGTAAAGAGAATGACGGAAACAATAAGATAGAATGGATGAAAAGATAAAGGAAGGAGGAAAATAGAAGCGCGGATAGAAAGAGAGAATGAGAAGCGAAACGAAGCGAGAACGGTCGAGAGCGAGATAGTCGAAGGAGAGGGGGTCGAAGCGGAACGTTGGGCTCTCCGCTCACCAGGTTCGAGGGATGACAGCCCGCGGCCCATGCTACCCCGGGGCGTCGCGGATATTGAGTTCACGGTAACCATGGAAACGGGGCCCGAGGCAATGACGTTTGTGCGCTTTATCCCTTATTCCCGCGGTTACGTGATCAACGCGGTTCCGAGCTCTTTTGCTCTCTCCTGCTTCTCCATCTCCGCCTCTTCCTCTTCTCGTTCCTCCGCATACCGCCTTATTTCTCTCTTTATCCTAATACGAATAATTACGAAGGATCTATTGTTAGATGGATTTACAAATCTGATTATTACCTCTTCTCGTTCCTTGCTAATTACCAGAGATAGACAAGTTCTCTCTCGAGAAAATTATCGAAAAATTGGATGGTTCGTTGAATGGCATAGAGTGTAGGATTGCAGGATTATTTAAAAAACGAAACGTTGATTCGAGGATGCGACTTTTTATCACCGTTATTTTTATCTTTTGTCCCCGTTACGTTTAAAAGTGATCGGATCGATGGAAAGTCATCGGAGCGAAAGGTCAACGCGTAGGATGCACGAGTTGCTCGCAATCAGGTGGAAAAGTCGAAATCAGATATCGCGTAACCAATTTTCAACCTATTCCAGATTTTTGTGCCGGAAACGTTATTGTTGTTCGACTAATGGTTTTATTCCATTTGGTTGCTTTGCCAGATTTTATTTTTGCTTTCGAGACTGGACCAAACGCAGCAGATCTCGTCGCGACAATTTTTCTCCCTTGTATCTTGTACGTGTGCAGGTCGATACGAAAAACAGTAGTTATATTTAAACAACATTCGGAGATTCTCTCATATTCGTTTCGCCTATTAAATGGAACATTAAATGACAATTTCGTTCGGTGGAAGGGAAAGTGATTAATTTGTACACGAAATAAATGATGATCCTTTCTACTGATTCAAATTATAAACGTTTTATTTAATCAATCGAAACGATAATTAATCGTGGCAAGTGTGTTTCCTATCGAGGAAAGAAACTATTCTTTTTTAACGCGTTAAAAATAATCGAGACAATGAGATGACGCTGCACTTTAGCGAAGTCTCGAATTAAAATAAACGTATAAATTGTTCTCTTCTTTTTTTATTTTTCTTTTGTTGTAACGTTATTCGTCTTGTTTCTCTTCCATTCGAAGCCCATTTTTATCTTAATTTATCAATTAGGAATACAGCTTAAACCGATGAGATCAACGCGAATTATTTCGTTGTCCGAATGTTCCGCATTTAGATGTCGGCAATTTAAGTACATAGAATAATTATATTTATATTTATATATATATATATATATATCGATATAGATACACGTTTATTCGCGGTATTTACAGTAATTAGTATGGCATTTAAATACATATAGATACACCTTATTAAATAAAAAGCAAAGTAAGGAGCGGCTTACCAATATGCATAAGTGGGTCACGAGCATGCGTGATGATACGTTCGACGAATGCATAACTGCGAAAATTACGTTTGTTGGCTTTTAGATTCTTTTAGAAAGAATCGTTAATCGGTGATCCTTATAATCACGAATTTATCAATCTTTATAATCTTTCGTTACGTTATGCACGGTCGAACATTCTATAACTTAAATACGCATAACTCAAGGCACTCGATTTGTCAAATATTCGGAATTATCGAATAAAATTTAGCGTAAATTAAGTTCGATTACATTCCAAATGATTTCCAAAAATACGATGGCTAATCTCTCTTCTATTTTCAATGCGTAACACTCGTATCAGAATTGAAATACAATCGATTTTATCGATTCATAAGTACCACATAAGTTGTAAACATAAATATTTCCAATAAAATCGAACCGCACATGAACCGCGATTGGAAAATCTGGACGAGAATCGAAACCTTTGATCAAGAATATACCCTGCGAATTTCTTTCACATAATTGCCCCCCTTTCGCTCTCTCATATTATTTTTCAACGCTACGATCTCGAACAATCTCACGTTCAACGAGCGCAAGTATTTCACAATAAATAGCTCCCTATAAACCAATAATAAAATCCGAAAAACTATATCACAGAAATGTATACAAACTAATTGCAAAAAATAAATGAAATTTTTTTAACCTTCAATTCATTTATCTTTCATTATTTATCTCTCCTTTTATCCTTTACTATTAATCGATATCCCGGGAGTATAGTTTTAAAACAAATTAGAGAAAAAAAAAAAAACGATGGGGGAGCCGTTGAGTATCCCGAACGAGTTAATTAAATATACGCGTTATCCCTGACCGAAGGATCGACAGTCACAGTCACGATATCTCATCTCCTCAACGACGATAGATTCAAATCACGTCCGGTGTTCCGTTCACAATGAGAAGGGATCGTTCGTGACGGCAGTCTTCTGAATAAATGTCTCCTGGATAAATCTCACTCGGGGTCGTGGTCGCGTTGAAGGCAGCGCACCATCCTCGAGCTGGTCTTTCGCTGGTGCGCGGTGTTCCGTCAAGTGTTGACGGCTTGTCGAACAAACAGGTATTCCGAGAATTGTTGCCCCTCGACACCGCCACCGTTGCTCGCGACCACGCGAAATCCTGCGTTTAAAAGCCTGGTGATGGCCTGCACGGAGTTGAGCTTGCAGTACCCGTTCAACGGGAATCTGATCACGTGGCGCGCGTCCTGTTGGTGCCAGGCGACCCCCGATCGGGCGTCGATCACCGCCTGTGTCGTCTCGGGAAACACTTCGTCGAGGAGCGCTCGACCGCCCGACAGCATCACCCGTTCACCGAGATCCGGGCTGACGTGGAGGGCGACGCACTCGTAATTGCAATTTCCATCGTTGCCGCGGATCTTCTCGGAATCCCGGTTGCTCGGCACCGTTGTGCACCCTGTGCCGCGATTTCCTAATTGATTGGCCGGTGGGGGGCTCGGGGACGAGGAGGACATGGTCGTCGCGCTCGTGGAACCGTTCTTTATCCGCTCCTTTTTCATTTGCTCCAATTGCCTGCACATCGCTGCAACAGAACGAGCAGAGGGAGAGAGAGGAGATGAGTTCGTTGCGCGGCGCACGTATGGAAGAGGAGGTATCTCTCAAGGTTAACGTTTCGATTTTCCTAAATAGAAAAAAAAAAAAGAAAAACTAAGAAGAATCTCGATTCTCCCCTTTTTTTTGTCTCACGATCGAATTCCTGAATGTTTGATTAAAATATCACCCGATATACGCTTCTGTTTCCGTATTTTTTCCCCCTCGACGCGAGAAACGTCGATCATCGGCGAGACGTGATCGCGATCGAACGATATCGAGAGCCGATTGAGATTTTCGCGAGCGCGTGGCTTTCGTTTACTGGCATTTTAATGCGATCTTTCCCCGTAATGCTGCCGGTATTAATAGTTTAATGGGAGGAAGAATGATCCGAGATTCCGGGATCCAGATTACGTGATTTATCGCCGTTTTTTCGAACCATGATCTCTCCTTCTTTCTTTACAAGAAGCTTAAAGGAAGTTTGTTGGTCCGGTGTCGTGTGCTGATTTTTATACGAGATTATTGAGAGTAATAATTATAAGGCTCACGGGAATTTGAATACTTTGTTCCCGTTTTTAAGCTTAACTCAAGATAAAATCCCTCCTTTTTAAAATCGATGCCCAATTGGATGAAAATTAAAGAGTATCTCTATCGCTGGGTTACCGTATCGATCGAGGGGATGTACGGTACGATAAATTTCTCTTACGCGCGATGTCGAAGTATCGCGCTTCTTCCAACAGGAGATCCAGATCTGCGAAGTTGTCCGGTATCAGGAGACGGGAGTTTCTCATGAAGTTTAGAATGTGTCTGAACATGCCACCGTCCCTGTCGATGAAGTAGTGTTGCTTCAGGGAGTCCAGCACGATGGGGATGCTGCCGTTGAATAATTTTGCCAATCTCGACTCTGGATACCTGAAGAAAATAATTTGTTCTTTTAGAAAACAATATTTAATATATATTCCAATGAGCGTATTATAATATGCATGTAAACGAGGAAATCGGAAAGTGATTTCTTTTTATTCGCAATTTTATTATTGAAAATATTGTCAAATATTGGAAATATATTTTTCGTCAAATTCATACTCGAATACTTGAGAGAGGATCAATCAACGATTCGTCGTTTCATTCCGTTACGCGAAAAAAAGATAAACGTTCGAAAATATCACGGCACGACACGATTGTTCCGGATTTGGTTATCTGGTTACCTTTAATTTCACGATTAAAACGATGTCGTTCTTAACCACGTACACGGTCACGGTTTGTTATATCGCTTGTTGTTGAATCTCGTTGATCGGCTCGCTCGATAAATCGTTGACCAGTTTTACTTAAGGGTATACATACTCGTGTACACAGCCCGGTTCTTGGTCACCGATGGTTATAAATTACGCTTTCTTATTGAAGAAGTCGCGTTGAGGCGAGGCAGGTGCCGATATTTCGGTCACCTGCCAAAAACGCTTCGAGTTATTCGAAGCGAGACCGAGAGGTAGCCGCAGCTGTTCCAAAATTTTTCTTAACCAATTTATATATGCCTCCCTTGGTTCGACTTAATTGACGATTACTGGACGAGCCGGGGCCAATTAACGTCGCATTGTAAACAGGCTGTTTTGGACCGATGAAAAGTTAAATTTGTTGGGAGAGGAGATGGTTGGACGAAAAATGGCAGTTTCGATAAAATCGATGGATCGAAAGTAACGTGATTCGTCGAGTGATTCCTTTAACACGGTCGACGTGGCATCGAATATTAAAAAGGGAAGATATTAATTTTTGATGAAATATAATTTACAAGAAATATAATTGTAAAATGGCGAGAAATACAACGAAATTCAAAATGATTGATGATAACATCGATTGAACACAAAATCGTGTGTACAGAAAATTCTTTTTCATCTTTCGCATTTTTTGTAATGTAGAAGAATAGAAAATTTTCTTAACGCATACCTTCATTGAATGTATTAAAATTTACGAATCCTGTTTCACCAAGAAAAGAAATATTTTTATCATTTAATTTTTAACAATAATTCTTTAACAAATCATTCTGATTGATAGAAAATAATACATTATCAGTTGTATTATGTTGTAAAGTAACTCGTACATGAGAAGCGACGGATAATTTAGTTAGGAGCTCGTAGAGAAGAAGAGATAAACAAAGATACGATCGAAGTTGGATTAAAATATTTTCAAGATGGTTGATTATTACACGATTTCGATCGCTCAATCCAATACCGGATCGATTATCGACATCGGAAGGCTTCGAATTTCATCTCTTTATTGCGGCTACCATGCCGGAGGACACGGCCGCTATCATTTTCGTGAAAGCTGCCGGAACGAATGCCTTCTGGATCGTCCGGGATGGAGAAAGGTTGGACGTGGGAGGAATCGGGAGTAGTCGTGACTGGAAACGAATATATACGGGCCAAAATAAAATATAATAATAATAAGGAATGATAATAAGATTAAAATACAGATATTTTAATAAGTAACCATAAATCGATGGTACTCGCTTGAAGCATATATGTTACTGAAAAGTACCTAAAGATTGACCTAGATCAACATTGATGTTTAAAAATTTTTAACTTTTAATATCATAAATTTTTAAAGTTAAAATTAATATTCTTGGATATTGCTAGATCAAAAATTATCGATAATTTTGTAATCTTTTGTAATCGTTAATTTTATTCTATTTTATCTACATAATGCATTGAAATCGATTAAAAGCGATGTCATTGCATAATAAAAACTTTTGCGATAATTAATGTTTTTGATTTCGCATTGAAAGTGTGGAGGAAATGGATTCCAATCTTTAATAACGGTGATAGAACTGACAACGTGTATTAATGAGAGATATTCGAACGGATATGAATGGTCGAATCGTTTCCGGCTTAGGTTTAGAGAAAGTGGCTGGTGACATTTTCCAATAGGTTTCTAATGGAGGAGCGTCACGTTCTTGTTATGTTTATTTGCATGTCGTATCTGGGAATTATATCTCGGTGCAATTTATGCGTCTTATATTCATGATATATTTATAACGTTATGTTCAAAGAGGAATGAAGGTCACCTTGAGATGTAAAGGATATTTTCTCTTAGAAATGTCCAACGTATTTTCATCATATAACTCTTGCTTGAAATATTTCTTTCTCAAATAATTAATGACTATCGTCAGTCAACAAATCGATCTAAGTTTTTCAAATACTTTCGAAGTAATGCGATGTAATCGAAAAAATTCGTTCATCGAAATAATTCTTCGATTAAAAGTCGATAATTATCTAAAAACAAAAAAGACCTCCTCCCCTAACCCAAAGTTTCCAATTATTCTATTACGCACACCCTCCAATTTTCCAATACTTTTCAACCCTTGGCCCGATCGTGTTAGGCCGTTATCCATAGATAGATAGGTTTCAATGCATTTTTTCAATGGTACCGGCCATGTTCTTCTGCGTGCACGACCGAAGGTCGTTGTAATTTAGCATATAATAGACGAGTGCCCTGGAAAAAGGACGAGAGGGACAAAGGAGGAAGAGTGCGCTAAAGACGAAGGCCGCCGGGAGAATGAGCGCGAGTAGAGAGAGAGAGAAAGAAAGAGAGAAAGAGAACAAGAGCTGGAGAGCTCGGTTCTTCGTGTACCTCGATGGTGCGTTATGGCACAACGAGGGGGAAATACCGACGTAGGTATCCGGTGCCCCCTCAGGCCGGTTCCCATACCTTCCACGGCGATAACATATAATAACGACGGCCTGGTGGAGCCCGTGGGCGATCTGACTTCAGCGGGGAAGAGAGAGAAAGAGGGAAGATACCGCGGGGTAGGTAGGACGCTATATATATGCGTATACGAGAGAGAAAGAGAGAGAGAGAGAGAGAGAGAGGGAGAGACGGATGAACGGCATCTCTTTTACTCTTCCTCACCCTGTTTCGTACTTTTCGACGGTACCGCGAAGTCGAGAGCGAAGGATAAGAAGAACTCTCGAGAAAATGAAAATTCTGCGAATCCTTGGTGTTGGGAATTCTCTTCCTTTGGAAAAAAAAAAAAAACATTATCGAATATTAGTTATCGAGACGCTATGAGTTTTCAATTGAACATCTTTCAATTTGCTAAAGAAATTATAATGTAAGTTAATAGAAACGTAGAATTTCGTTCGTATTGGAGAAAATTTTTTATATAGACATGTATAATAAATAAGATAATATATTAATTCGTGTAGTTTTTGACGTTAATTGTATATCTATATTATAAGAATATTACATACGTATTATTTTTATATGTTGTGATATATATTTAAAATAAAAAAATATATTTTACATATATTTTAGTATTTTTATTATATTTTTTATTTTCTTTCCCTTTTTCCAAAAAATTTTCGTTCCTTATGTTTTTACGAGTTTCTCATATTGGAATATTTATATATAAGTTCCTTTGAGATATTTTTCATTAACGAATATATTTCTGAATATCATAAAATTTTCATTGCATTTCTTCTTATAAATTGTTTGTATTGTAATTCATATATAAATTAAACAAAAAAAGTAATAAAGGAAATTTTTAATACCGGTGGCGCCATCTCGCGTTTGGACGCTGGAAGCTTCGACTTGTTACTAGCATAGCAGGATATGCAAGGAGGTATTCGTGACGTCACAAGTAAAGGATAGCAATACTGTGCGAGAAGGATAGAGAAAACGTGCCACTAACTTTGGTTATGCGGCTCCTAATATTCTCCATTATATAAAAAAATTAATTAATTATTAATTTTCTATTGATAATTTCTATAATTTTGAGTTTGTATCTGAAAACTTAGATCTGAAAGAAGTTTCCCATATTAAATTTAACTCGAAATTCTTTCCAATTAATTATTTATTAATAATTAATATGTCATATGTCGGGCCGACGCTCGATCGATAAACAATACTTTTTCGTTAATTTATCATTACTATGGAATTTATTTCTAAATGTAAATATACTTAATTAAAAGATTAGTTCTTCTTCTATTTTAACGTATAATTTTTATTTATAAATTTGTTGTTATTTAAGTGAATAATTTGATTGTTTATTATTCGATCATAAAATAATGGGTTTGCACGCGAGACACTATTCGTAATAATCATTAATAAATAATTAATTAGAAAAAATTTCTGTACTTTTAAGCTTGCATCTCAAAGTTAGAACTTCAAACAATTTTCTCATATAAATTTTGATACGAAATTCTTTTTAATTGATTATTTATAAATGATTATTAGAGAGAGTGTTTCAGTCGTTAACTTCCACTTCGTAATCGAATGATATATAATCAATTTATTTTTTAAAACAACAACAAAATTATGAATAAAAATTATACGTGAATGTAGGGAAGAGAACAACGTTTAAGATGTATATATTAATATTTAGAAATAAATCTTGCAATAACGTAAAATTAATGAAAAATAGATTGCATGTCGGTTATGCGAACTGCACGATTGAGACATTTATTATTAATAAATAATTAATTGAAAAGAATTTCAAATTAGAATTAACGTGAAAAACTTCTTTGAAGTTTCCGGTTTAAGATATAAATCTAAAATTGCAGAAATTTTCAGCAGAAAAATAATAATTAATTAATTAATTTTCAATGTTATATTTCCGATATATTAATACTTCTGTCCTTCTCGCACAATATTGCTATCCTTCGACGCGTGACGTCACGAATACCTTCTTGCACATCCTGCTATGCTAGTAACAAGTCGAAGCTTCCAGCGTCCAAACGCGAGATGGCGCCACCGATAAATTCTTCTATTCATTTTCTTTAACTATTTTCTCTGATCAATAACCAAATTTTCCACACGTTTCTATACGTATACTTTATATATTTTTCTAAATACAAAAATACTGATAAGTAAAAAATGTAATACGAATAAGGAAAAATTTCACAATTAAATTTAAAATTTAAATTCAATTGCTCGCGCAAACACACGTTATTTCATAAAGGTTACATTCTCCTAATTCTAAAATTTCTCCTGAAAATATTCTCGTCCATCCATCGCTTACTTCCTCCATCATCAATTGTATCCTAGAGAAAGAAAGACGGGGCATACGTTGAAATGTAGCAAGCAAGATAACAAAGACAAAAGTAAAAAAAAAGAAAAGGAAAGGAAGGCGAGGCCGCCGATAGTGGTGGATATCGAAGGCGAGCAGTGTTGTGAGGGGAGGGGGAAAAAAGCGAGAAAGCACGGAGGGGAAAGAAAAGGGAGGAGGAAGAGGAGCAGGATGTACGCGCCGGCGGGTTTAAGCGTTGTTCTCTTCTCGTTGGGATCGGTAAGGGTGGGTGTGCGGGGGAGGAAACGGTACCAGGGGCGGAGGACGAGCGGCGTGATTACCCGGGGCGATCCGTTGGGCCCACCGACAGACCGGCCGAGGTCCGATCCCGGGTCAGATCCGCTCGCTATGGGAAAACGCTAAACGATCGGCTCACATCACTCAGATTCCTGCCCTGCTTTTGCTCCACGCGTACCTTTGCTCCATGCGTCCGTGCCAAAATCTGACATTGCGCGTCTGACGATCCATTCAGCCAATCTATCCCTAAATTCCAAAGCCCTAAACACTCTGTCGCCTCGATCGCTCGTAATTTGACTTTACTATTTTTTTAGTGTATTTTTTAGTTTTTAGAATCGATCGTGAATATCAATATCGGCGTTGAAATCGTGATCCTTTCATTCTCAACGAATGGAACACCTTAAAAATAAAATATTCGAAGAGGGGAAAAAGAATTCCGAGTATCTATCTAGAGATAATACCTGCCAAGGATTCCTAAATTTGTTTCCTACTTTTCATTTTTTAATTTTTAGAATCGATCGTGAATATCAACATCGATGCAATACCGTGAATTATATCTTTCGTGTTTTATGCAACACCTTAAAAATAAAATATTCGAAGAGGAAAAAAGAGGTTTCAATATCTATCGAAATAACATCTGCCAAGAATTTGTAAATTTGTTTTCTACATTTCATTCCGCTTCTTTGATAAATATGAGCACGATTCGTTTTCCTTTTGCCGCAAATCGGTATTTATAAGCTCGTTTCTTTGCTTCGGCACGAAAAATATTACACAACAAGAGTTGGTAATACGCTGATACGAGACACGGTTTAATATACACGCTGTGGTTCGATGCGCACAAGCGACAGTGGACTCGAGTGTTCGTTGTGCGATGTGTGTGGGTGTGCAAGAACGAAACATCTCGACCAATACAGGATCGCTTTGTCAGAGTTGGGCAAATTGCACGTGGTGGACTGAAGGGCGAGGAAAACGAGGAGGACTAGCTGGATCTCCATGGGATTGCCCGAGGGCGTTGCTAAGTCTTCAACAGGACTCCCCCCGGTCCGGCAGGATGATGGACGATGTTTTAGGGATTACGTGATACCGGAAGCGCAAACTAATGATCGGTGGTTACGTAATTTCTGAAAATGCGCCCAACAAGAACGGTGTTTTGCCTCGTTCCAGATCGCTTTCGGAATGGAATTTCCTTCGAAAATATTTCATCGATACGACACGATGATGGGGGTAAGATCTTTCCAAGACTCGTCGTGGAAATCCAAGAGAAAAAATTTTTGAAAACTTGGGTTAATGACGATCGAGTAGGTTTAAGCATCTTGAAATTTTAAGATCGATACGTTTGAAAGATATCTCGATCTAGAGAGATCTTAGAGAGATTTTGAAGATTTTAGAGTTCCAAATTTTATTTGGAAAGCCTATAAAAGTCTTGGAGATCTTTAAAATTATAAGATTCGTGGAGTTCATCAATTCGGATGAAACTGAATCGTTTCCAACAATTAGATCCAAATATTATACAATCCAGGCAATTCGTTCCATAATCTTGACGAAAATATAAAACTTTCGTGGATCGAGAATAATTTCATATATTTTACACTCTAATAACTCGAAGTAATCACCATAAATTTCCACAGGTATTATCCCGTTCTTGAAAATTCTCAAATTGTTCTTCTTCTCGCGTTAAACATCATAATATGATTGATATAACGTTTCGTCCGATATTTATGATCATCATCAAGCGAAAATAATTTTCCGTTGCAACATCCCATTACTCCTATAATATATAAACCGGTAGAATTCTCCGTCTAATACGTGCACGCGTCGTATTCTTTTTCTTTCTTTCTTTCTTTCTTTCTTTCCTTCCTTCTTTCTTTCTTTCTCCATCCAAAGTTCGCCAAAGTTTGATTCGAGAAATATTTCCAACGATGACTCGAGACCGGCGGACTTCTCTCGCAACTTGCCGATTGTAATCTTATCTATCCATCATCGCGATCATTATTACGGATCGCTTGCCCATTGTCGTTCGTTCTTCGTTCGAGCAGAGTATATATAAATCCTCGTAGGTGTCTCAGCTTCTTGGGAAATGACTATCTTCGATACGATCTCCAGCGGTGCCGTTACACGTCCACGATAATTTACCCGGCGTAAATCAATTTTGCGAGTAACACAGGGGAACGAAACTATTCCGCAACAGTTTCGATATAAACTTTTGCGAAATTGTGCGCACGAAGGTGTGTATATGCACGATTCTTATCCTCTTCCGTGAGAAAATAAATTTTAATACTTTTGAAAATTTGTTGCGCGAACGACACGATGGTTCGGAAGACTGAATTTTCATTTTTCTCTTATTGCGAAGCTAATAAAAACTATTGTATTTTTTTTTTTTTTTGGATAACTAGCTTTGCAACTCGACCAAAGTGTGTGAAAAATATATATATATATATATTTTGGAGCGCACTCTCCTTATAGATATTGAAAATTGACGATATGATCGATACGATTCATATTCGATTCTCCATGTATCGGGAGAAGATAAATATATCTCGGGAAAATTTAATCGGGAAAGAAATTATATACGATGGTATAATTTTCGAATATAGCCCATTAAAGCGATTCGATTCGTGGCGTTGACTCGTGTCTATCTATCCAGACGTTTTAGGCGCGCGATTCGGCGTGCGTTTAACGGGTGAAAGGTGTAACTTACTTATCATACAATGCGCCATGTATCGAAACGATCGTGACTTTTACTGCCTTTCGCTTATGCACTTTTTTCTCTCTCTCTCTTTCTCACCGTATGTAAAATGCATTCGCGCACCAGGAAGTGACTAGCTCGCTTTTGCAAGTCTAAACAGAGAAGATCGATCCTTTCATTCCCCTTAATCCTATTTCAATCAAACAACCTGTGCCTCGTTAAATTATTTAAATTTCCCCTCCCCCTCTAACAACCTACGTAACGGGTGTATTACTCGAATAAAACTTTCCTCCTTCATCAAAATCCTGCCGTCTTCTATCCACACACTTTCTACGAATCTTAATAAAACTATTTTTATTAACAACTCGAACATTTCGATTATCGTTCAATCGCTTTCTCTCGAGTCAACACGATCCAGTAAAAATTATTCTTCCCTGCGTTCTAACGAAAAATTTTTCTCCCTAATTTTCCTCCGCGAACACACAGGTTCGCTCCTTTCAATTGCTGCGCTGAGAATCGAGTCACAATCACATTTGAAATCGACATTTTGCTGCTGAAGAAACTTTTACAGCACGAACAAATAGTTGCGAACAACAAATGTTGATCGATTCGTGTAAATGACTTCTGATATAAGGCGATAAAGGAGAAACACGGGTAACACGGGTGGCACAAGCCATCACATCGTTTCGAAGGGCAGACCTTGTTCCTTTTTTTCTCTCCCTCCTCCTTCTCCTTGCTTCGATACGATCGAGCGGGCACAGCAATCTCGCTTTCGACAAAACAATAAGGTGTGCAAATGAAGGAGGGGGGAAGTGGAGCGAAGCGTGGCGGAAGAAGGAGAGGTTGTTCAGGCGGTTTTTCTATCACGATTGGTCTCGCCATCTTTCTCGCCCGCGACACTTCCATCGTTCCACGTCCGTTTCTTTACAGGTTAAAATTGGATTTTAAGGAGATCTCGTTCAATTGAACAGCGACTGAATTTCTTTTCTTCGAGATGACGATCCATCGATTGCGATGCTAAACTTTTCTTGCGCACAAATTATCACGCAAATGAAGGAATAACGAAGATTAGGAAATTTTTATATTTCCATGATTTTCTTATCTAATTTAAAATTTGAATTTAATATATTCGTATTATTCATAATTTGTCATTTGAATTGTATTAAATTAGGACAAAGGAGGAGAAATATAGTGTATTTTTGAAATGAAATAAAGATTGTCGAATATTCACATGGTGATTAGAAAACGAAGCCTGATTCCAGAATTCGATGCCCATCATAATAACAGACAGCAGCTCGCCAATTGGAATTAACTTTACTATTCCTTCGGTTTCGAGGATTATATTTATATCTCTTTGGGGGAAACTGGATATCCATCCATGTCCATCCAGGTTAGTTAGTCTACAGTGGATCGTAACGAGCATCGCCATGAATATCGTTGGATGAACAGTAACTGTATCGCGGTTTATTACTATATGGTTCACCGTGTTACGCGACTACTCTCGAAGACATGTAGCAAGAGAAAACGAAACGAATACACGCGATATATGCGAATCGAAATTTATTAACATCGATCGATGGTAGATTTATCGTTTATTATCGAGATCTGCCAGTATATAGTTGAGAAGATGAAAATTTTGAAAAGATTCGCACATTATATAGTATTTCTTTTTTCCTTGAATCAAGTGTTCAAATTTTATTACACCTTCTTTATGTAAAAAGGACGTTATGTTTTCATTATGTAAAACATGTTCAAATATTCAAGTAATGTAATAGAAAATATTTCGTATATCTTATTAATATTTATTCAGAATGTAGAAGAAACTATACCAGTAAAGTCGCTTTTTCATTCATCTCGATATCTCAATTGATCGTCGAGTTATAAGAATTCAAAGTTTACCATAGCGCTTAAGAGGAAAAAAGGAGCGATTTAGTGAGCTATATTTATTCCTGGAAATGTTTACTATGTCGTTCGCGTGTATTTTTCCAAGAATCGCGTCTGTCATTTGTCTCGTGTTTGGGGATAGGTAAGTGCGAGTCCATATAAGCGACGAAAATGGAGATTAAAAATTACTCTTTTCTTTACACGACGATATCTCGAGAACGGGAAATCGTATCGGAATAAATCGAAAAGCGTTTTAAAGTGGAGAATCTCACGATTCCAACGATCGTTCACTCGTTGACCGGAAGTCATTATCTTCGAAGTTACAACGATTCAAAGTTTTCCTAATTTTAATGGAATACAATTGGATTTTGGTACGATTAAAAATCACTCTTTTCTTTGCACGATGATATTTCGGGAACCGGAAGTAGTATCGGAATAAATCGAAAAGCGTTTTAAAGTGGAGAATCTCACGATTCCAACGATCGTTCACTCGTTGACCGGAAGTCATTATCTTCGAAGTTACAACGATTCAAAGTTTTCCTAATTTTAATGGAATACAATTGGATTTTGGTACGATTAAAAATCACTCTTTTCTTTGCACGATGATATTTCGGGAACCGGAAGTAGTATCGGAATAAATCGAAAAGCGTTTTAAAGTGGAGAATCTCACGATTCCAACGATCGTTCACTCGTTGACCGGAAGTCATTATCTTCGAAGTTACAACGATTCAAAGTTTTCCTAATTTTAATGGAATACAATTGGATTTTGGTACGATTAAAAATCACTCTTTTCTTTGCACGATGATATTTCGGGAACCGGAAGTAGTATCGGAATAAATCGAAAAGCGTTTTAAAGTGGAGAATCTCACGATTCCAACGATCGTTCACTCGTTGACCGGAAGTCATTATCTTCGAAGTTACAACGATTCAAAGTTTTCCTAATTTTAATGGAATACAATTGGATTTTGGTACGATTAAAAATCACTCTTTTCTTTGCACGATGATATTTCGGGAACTGGAAGTCATATCGAGATAAATAAAGAGGTATTTTAAAGTACAAGGTTCCACGTTTTTAATGATCTTTCGTTGAAGATTAGAAGACTTCTCTGTAGATTCGTATTTTCAGATTTATAGCGATTTAAATTACCAAATGAATAAGGTTGAATAAGGTTTAATCGAGTTTTCAGGTAAATAAACGATGATCAGTAATGTTTTTCGATTCGGTTACCAAGACTTTAGACGTCAAAATGGTCACGTATAAGATTAAAGCGTCTTCTTGGCGCAAAGCGCCGTTGTGCTTTCACGTTACGTCTCTTTTATGCATAAAGTGCACGAATATACCGCAAATAGCCTTTGGACACTGTCGGGTATGGTAACGGTGTGCCTGATTACGAACGATATGTTCTCTGAGATATTGCCTGCTACGAACATCCTGGAGCGTTGTCGATGGTCACGTTTCCGCGATCCGGACATCACGCTCCCTTTCTACTCTCTCGCCATGGAATTCTTCGGACTGTGGAAACGCTTTTCGCCAAGTCGCTTAATACCTTTGCTTTTCAGATAATGATTTAATATCTACATTACGAATGGCATCTTCGCGTTCATCTTTGATATTATATTTTCCAATAAGAAAATTCCAAATATAATAAAAAATTTTAAATATATCTTTATTGAAACGATAAAAAAAAAAACGATCGATCAAAAATTGATTAAATCAAGGTATTGGAAGGTAAACGTCGATTTCAACTTTCCCGTCGGAATGTTGTCGAACGTCTCGATACTTGGTAAAAATGTCTGTCTCGTATTCATTAATAGATTTCACTTTTCAGCGCGTAATATATTAAAACGTATCTGTTCGCGAACTTTCCACGATGCTAGGACCTTTAACCCCTTCGATCTTTATCATTTTTACTTTTAACGAATTTGAAAGGATCGCGTGCGCACTTACTTGGTCAGAGTTTCGAGCGAGGAGGTGTATATCGTTCCACCCACGTCGATGTGGACCGGAGCCGTGTACCTGGAAGCGGCTGCCACGCAGGGTATTCCGGTCATCTTCTGGTTGTAGGATGCTGCAGCCGGAGTCGGTGGCGTCGGTGACGAAGAATTGGACATCGTGGGCGACGTGGCCGGCGAACTGCTTGGCGACAGCAATCTGACAAAGATACTTTCAACATTAGCCACCATCAGGCCCTGTTCCTTCTACCGAGGAATTCGAAGCGTTTGCTTCGATGCTTTCATGAAAATCATGAAAGAGAGATTAGAGAATTTTTGAAGCTGTTGTTGTTTCGAAAAGGATGGGAAAGTGCTTTCTCTCAAATTGTTGTGGATATTATTTCGATGCGAATTTTCCAAGATAGAGATATTTAAGTTAATTTGTGATATTGATTTTGAAGAGAATTCTTTCGTTGGTTAATTTTTATCGTCCGTCGTTTCGAATTAATCGAATTGATTTATCAGTTTAGCAAGAGGAAAGATATTACACCGTTTTCATTATTGAGATTTATGCGTTCGTGAGCAATTCTCGTTACATGCCACGATCAATTGTGAGAGGTTGCGCAAGATCGAAGAATTTCAATTGCATCGAGATGTATCATTTTCTCCATGTTCCACGGTATATTAAGCGTTGATCTTTAAGAGGTAGGTATAAATTGAGCGTGGTTCTATTTACCTCATTTTAATTTGAGCGCTAGGGAACATATTGCGTTGCGCCAGCTCCGCCTTCGCCTCCTTTACGTCGGCCTCACATTTCCGTCTGCAATTAAAAATGATTAAAAACCTCCAGTATGCTCAACTCCTCTCGTTTCAACTTTAATTTCAAGAAATTAAATTCTCCACGTGGGGTTTGGATTCTTTTGTGCTAGTAGTGGAATAAAAATTCGCGGATTTCGTACAGAAATTTTTACAAAAATGACAAAAATCTAATTACAAAAATATATTATAAACTGTATCTCACATCGATGTCTCTTTTTTAAAACGAACAAATTCCAGAATTGTCCAGTCAAGAAACTCGATAGTAAGTTAAAAAAACGAGTTCCAAAACGCGATACAAATATCTTTCGCTTTAAATTTCGACTGATTATCTTTTCAACACGAATCCAAAAATTATTCCGGAAATCGATTCGAAGGAAACAATAGTTTAAAATAGCTTCTTCTCTCATTTCTTCCTTTTAAATATACTTATCGAGTTTTTTTCTCGTTTCAGAGTAATAAAAACGGAAAGAACGAAAGAAAATCCCCGACTTCCATTCATTGTTTTCACGCCGTAACGTATGCGATTCATAGCTTCAAACTTTATGACCGCTATTTATAAGTCATGAATATTAGAGAAGACAAAACGTATACTTGGAAATTCTTATGACTAATTGTATCTCCCATTTCATTCCTCAATTTTCCCCCCCCCCCCTTTAAATTTTTCTCATCGTTTCACACAATAGAAATGAAACGAACTAACAAAGAATACACCCGATGTATCCTTTTTATAGCTACTTCAGGTTTAAGAGCGCCGTTTAAGAGCGCGCAAGTCATAAGCAAATATTAAAGGAGAGACAAAAACTGTTAACGTTCTCACGACTAATTCTCATCTCATTTCTTTTCTTTACCGGTTTACACGATAAAAATTCGAAACGGATTCGAATCGTTTTTGACACCCATTTATTAATCACAAATGAACATTAATATAAACCGAGAAAATTGTTAACACCCTCGATTTTCTCCCCCTTTCAAACGAACCGAAATTTTTACTCATACGACGATAAATGGAACGAAAGAAGCCGATCCGCTTCACGGTGTATCGAGCCACGGTGAAGCGGCGGTTTACGGCCGCCATTTAGAAGTCAAAACAACGGTGCACAACGCTGACATTAGCGCGGCTAACTTTCCCTCTAACGAGGTCGCGCGCGATTTCAACCGGCTCGATTTAATTTATCGATCCTCGCGGTTGGTCGATGGCGACCAAAGCCGACCACCTAGCCTTCAGGTTGCATTGTTTTCGATTTTCGGCCGGAACGCAGCAGGCCCATTGGATACCGAAACCGTGGATTTTCCATATGTATTAATAAGGCAATTAACCGGGGAGGGAACAATGTTTAACGAGGGAAACCCTGGGCTGGGTCGGTCCGACGAATGAGAGAAAAGTGGAAGGGAGGATGGACGGTGGTTTTGGTGGACGGTGGTTCGCGAAGAGAGAGGTTGGCTGGATTCATTTCCAAGCTTGTGTACACACACATCGAGATCCTGGCCCGGCTTTGTTCCAAAGTACAGCTCCCGGTATCCTTCCGGTTTCACGATTTTAACGCGGTTTCGTTTCGAGAATATGCCGGGAAATTTTCGCTATTATATTTTAAAAATGTGAGATAGAAATAGGAATAGAACAGGGAGGGAGTATGCACGTAGTAAGTGCTTGCGTGGAGGAATTTTAAATTTAATCTCGCTATTTTTCACCTCGACGGTGAAGTGGCGGGTATTTTGGAGAAATTTTGATCATTTCTATCGTAGAAGCAATTATTTAATGAAATTAATATGGAGAAGGATAATAGAATAATTGGCGGAAGATGGAAACGAGGCAGCTTGAAACGAAATAGGGATTTTCATGTATCGTTACAAAAGTTACGGTGTTACGAAAATGAAATATGGAGCGCGCTGTTATTGGAAAATAAGGATACGTAACTGTAACTGGTATAAAGTAGATCGTGCATAATTTTGCTTCGTTGTTCGGGTTAGAAATACGTTTGGAGATATTTGAAAGCGTGAAACACGACGCGAACGAATTTATGAGTGAAATCAGGTTTACCGTTTCAGACTGCGTCTTATCAGAGATTGTAACTTAAGAGTTACACGGCACACTGTATCTGGATATTCGTTTTTCTACGTAATTAACTGTCATAATTACTTTTCTCATAATTAATTCAATACGATTGATTTGCCAAAAAAGTATCTTGACGATATTTTACTCATTTATTTCGTAAATTTTTCTTTACCCATTACTTTTCATCTTTGATTTTTCACAACACCGAGATCCCCCGTATTTCCTGTACATTTCACGATTGATCATGTTCCATTGACGTTTTTAAAATATTACTGCTGGGTTAACAGGTAACATTGATTTATCGTACAACCCACGCAGCAATGTACACGAATTCTCTTCTGTTTTCAATGCACTTCGTGTTTTTTTTTCCCCCCTTTCAAGCCATTTAATTCTCAATTGATCCAAAGCGCATTCTCTCCACGTCAACACAAAGAGAATCAGATAATTCCTACAATACAAAGAATCTTACTAATGCACACGTATTATTATCGTATATTTATTCAAAAATTTGCTCATCAAAAATTTTAATAAATACCGCCTCGTCCTCATCAACAACGTCAGATCGATCGATCAAAATTTCATCGAACACATATGATTGTATATTTTTCCAAAATCTACTTATCCATCATTAACCGTCATTATTCGAATTCCTATCCTGATTGAGATTAGGCCTTTGCCTCTCTCCCCGAACAATCCTCTAATTTTCAACTCGTAATCCTTAATTACCACATCGTCATCTCGAAATCTTCTTCCCACAGCAACGCACGAACACGCTCGTCAGAGACGAGCGCATCAAGGATACCGCAATCTTAAATCAACGGGGAGCAACATCATCCCCTCGCGTTCGAGTTCTCGTTCCACCTCTCTCTCTCTCTCTCTTTCTGCGGCATAAATCATTACACCGGTCCCCGCAACGTTAACCTCCGCCGTATAAACACCGATAAATACGAGACTGTGCAACAGTCGAGGGGGTATTAAAGGAAGGCAGCGGGCCGAGGAGCGCCATCAACCACGAAACTCGAGAGGCAAAGAACGTTCTCGTCGCCGCGGCGATATTTATTTTCAGCCCGTGAGCGGGCAGAGTTGCTGCGACGTCGTCGATGCAAGAGGACGACGAAGGTAAGGCCGAGGGGACTGGTTTTCTCTTTCCACCTCCCGCCTTATCCACCTCCGCTTCTTCCCCTCCTTTCTTTCTTTCTTTTTCTTCTTCTTTTCTTGGGGCACGAGTCGCGGCGTATCGCCGCGGGGACCACGCGATGCACACCGTTTTCGTTTTCTAGAGGGCGATCCTCTTGTCGCCGCCAACTTGAACGGGAGAAACGTGTCCGTTCGTTGATGAACCGGGTCGAACGATTGAATTTTTTGAATCTTTGAACGATGATCGATGAGCTCTGTGACGGGGGAGAATTTAACCCTTTGCACTTCGATGATGTCGCTGCGGCGAAATCTAAAAGCGACCTCGTATTTTTATAATTTTAAAATAATTTTAAATATTCTTCATTTTTTCGTGAGGCTTCAACAGTTACCCGTATAAGTTAAAGTTATTATTTAAAAAAGTAATTTTTACTTTTTGTAATGTTATATGTTTCTTTATGTTGTATTGCTTTGATAAAATTTTACAAAAAGTATACGAGTTTTGTTTTTACGACAAAGCAAGATTTTCAATCTTAAAAATTGTGTAAAGGATTAATAGTCGAAATTACGAGTGAAAGTTACTTCGATAATTTATCGTTCAAAACATAATAATAACGGGTTGAGATTATATGAAAAGCGGGTATAATAGCTACGAATAAATATAATTGCTTAAACTTTATTCGAAATTTTTAACTTAAGTTACTTTTTACAACGGGTTAATGAATCCCAACTCTGTTATGAGTCTTTATGTGGAGTAAAATTTCGAAAGGATGTATATATATATATATATATATGGTAAGGTTTTTAGCTATGTAGTTATATGATAATATAATAATAATTGTAAATAAACTATTTTGAAGGGAAATGCGACGAGTCATATGTCGAGCGATATATTCGTGGTATTGTAAAAGTTAAAACAAACTTCGGAAAAATTTCGATCGAGGTTATCAAGTTATTAAGTTGTAAGTTACGCAAGTTATGTGACACTATCTTCGTGTTTTCATCTAATGCAAACTCGAATTGCTTGCAATAAATAAATCTTTGTCGATATTTTTTTATATCAGAATCGTATAATTATATCTGGAATCATATAATCGATCATATATATATATATATTGAATATTCCTTACAAATAATTTTTGTATTTTAAATATTATATTAAATTGAACCGAAAGAAATCGATCGAAGAAGCTCTATAGCGGCAATAACGGCGATCGACCTTTGGATGCCTTTGGGCGATCGATTAGCATATGCAAATTCCATTAATATAGATACGCGTATGAACGTAGTTGTAATTAACTTTGATCATAATTGCACGGTAAATCGATCAGAAAAATTGTGTAAGAAAAGATCGATTCAACCAAAGCAGCGTTCTTTAAAATTTCTTCTTCCTTAATCCTCGTTTATGAATTAACCAGTATCTTAGAATTTAACTCTTTTAATTTTATTTAATTAATCTGGAGAGAAAGTAAAAGTGCCTTCTTTTTTTTTCTAGAACACTGTTCGATAAGGAATTTTTTTGATTCTTTTTCAAAAACCTCGCTATAAATAAGAAATCAAACGACGTGGAAGCTTGTGAAACAAGTTTCAATTCATTTTTACGAGATAATATAAAAATTACATCTATTTCTTTAATCTATTTCTATCAAAGATAAGCTACGTATCTGTTCAAAAAGAATAAAACAAACAAGTTTTAAAAATACAAACGTACGACGAGCATACATACTCGCAAGTCATTGTACAGGATTAATTTTCAATTTAAATTTTCGCCGATCAAGGCAATCTAATTGCTCTTGTTTCGATTGTCTGATTGGTTACCGGCTGTGTCCGCGTGTTACTCGCGATAAACGACGAACAAAGAGGGAGAGAACCAGTCGGAGAAAGCGAAAGAGCATCGCGATTTCAGTAACAGCTGTCCCGTCGCGTTGGCGCCTCCAATTGCAAAAATCAATCCGTCCTTGTTTTCTACGCGCGCGTGTGGGTAAGTTCTAAAGCAGTGTTGTCTAAATGCGCGTCATCGATATACGTGCAAAGTCGTGGGGCAAAGTCGTGCATTAGGATAATGAACATTCAGCCGCGGGGTTTGTGTGCTAAAGAACGTTTTTAATGTTCCTAGATGACATCTTTGAGATACGCGAACGATAGGAAATAAGAAAATATTTACACGCTGATATCCTTGGTAGTAAAATTAGAAGCTGAAAAAAAGAAAAAGAAAAAATGGAGAAATTTCACGCAATGTGTATTAATGTGTATTAATGTGAGTCGGTTGGTTGATATTCACACTATGCTTGGCTAGAAGAAGAAGGAAACGTGTGTAAAAAAAGAAATTCTTTGATACAAGGAGTGCAAATGAAGGCTTGAAAGAGCTTGTTGATACTACTACTTTACTTTAAAGTAAATTGTGGACATTATCATATCAGTTCCAATACGAATAATTTTCGAAAGGAATTAACAAAGAAATCGTAATTCGAGTAATTACCCAAATTTGCCTATACACCACTTAAATAGATCTTCTTAATCATCTTCGCTCAAAATTTCGAAGGATACTTGGCTCTTTTTTCTCATTTATCTTCGTTTTAAGCAAATTCGTAAATTTAATCTTGAAAAAAAAAAAAAAAACAACGTAATTGAGCTAATTCGAAAGGGAACTGTTTTTGGTTGATTTTCGCTTGTTTCCATCGCTATCGTTCGGCGAGTATAAGGATAAAATTACAAAAAGGTTGTTGTAGGGGCATTCGTAACACCGATACGTACAACAAGTGTGGACCCACAATTACGAGAAGATGGTCGTGGCCGCTTTGTGTCCTCTTGTGTGCACAACGGCGAGGCACCCCGCTTCAAGTGACCAGCCGCATGCACGTGTGCCAAGATGAGTATACCCCGGGGCCATCTGTGAGAAAGGGTCTAACACGTTCTGAGGACATGCGCGTGTCCTCAGCGCGTGTACGACGTCGCAAACTAGAAGTCTGCCGGTAAGTTTGCGTGGACGTCGTCGAATTACCGGGGGGCATCGCGGTATGCAAATTTCCCCTGTTGTCGGCCAATCGAGCACGCGTTTCCGCAAAACGTGTCGTTCCACGTGAAAATTCTCTCGAACGGGGACCGCGTGAAAAGTGATCGAGCGATCACAGTTTTTCTCAAAAACTGAACTTTTTTAAGCCCTTTCACACAGCTTCATTTACATCGTATTTATTCAAAAGTGTTAATTTAATTTCTTTACGTTTAAATCTTAATGTTAATATTTTTTATATTAATAAGATTAACAATTAAACAATTAAATAATTTTTTAAATAAAAAAGTATTAAATATATATGAATACAATTACTAATATTATAAAAGATATAAATTCAGGATGGCTATTTCGACTTATTCGTATAAATGGAGCTTCATTTTATTTTATAACAATATATATTCATATTGGACGAAATATATTTTATCATTCATCTAAATTAAATAGGGTACGAGGAATTGGAATTTTAATTTTTTTTTAATATCAATAACAGCAGCATTTATGAGTTGTTTTGCATTGTAAGTTTTATCATTAATTTTCAATCGATAACGTGTTATATACTTTTTCGTGGATTTATATCACCTTTTATAGGATGAATGCGATTCGAATCGAAGAAATAACGAGTATTATGTTACACGACGAGTGCAACGTGTCGCGGGTGTAATGTTTTCGTATTCGAAATTTTGGGCTAATTGGGATTCGTTGTCCGCCTCGTGGAAGAATCGACCGCGAAAATTTAATAGCCCGTTCGTTTCCTGCCCGTATGGATGTTACAATTCCTTTACACGCATGTGGGCGCATTGAGAAATAACGAGATTGCGGCGTAAATTGATAAAATCGTACAATGTTAATTTGGTCGGGAATTGGCGGATTTTCATTACGTGATTTCATTACGACCACTGTCGGCCTTCCACTGAATAACTTTCATAATAGAACGGTATTTTCGTGCTTGTTTACGTATTCCATTATCGATATTATATATCTCACAATAATATTATATTTGTTGCAAGATATCGAATTAAAAAACAAACGTGCCCTCATGTTCGAATATATTTCTCTCGTTTGGTCAAATTATTCGCGAAGTCGATATCTCCTGTCTTAATATCGAATCAAAATTATAAAAATACTCATCCTAATATAATCCCATGATTATTCTGATTCAATTTTATTACTAAAATCACTATCCGATGCGATTTCATAATCTCGAAGAGTTTAATCATTACGATCAAGAATTGCGGATGTTTGTGCAAAATCACAATACAAACACGGACAAAGACAGTTGAAAAATCAAAACCTGTTATTCACCGTGAATATCGTTATTTTTTACATCCATCCTAAATCCAAATACAATCGAATGTATGAGCGAATTAAGATTTCAAAAAAAAAATATTCATCGAAGCGTCTCAAAATCGTCGCAAATTATTATATATATATAAAAGAAAATTTATAAATCATTCAAGAGAAAATGGAAGCTTCGATTATAGATTACGAAAAGACGCGACCGATGTTCAACTCTTTCGTTGCACAGATCAATCGTACGTACTTGCACGCATGTAACGAGGAACGCGCGTTTGTGTCTGTTCGTACCGAGAGTCCGGGAGCGGTGAGGACACCGATGGCTCGGGGCCACGGCGAATGCAAATTCGAAAATGCCTCATTTTCGTTCGCGAATAGCATTATTTTAAACGCCTCGGGATACGTCGTGGTCAGAAGTCGGGACTTCTCCTCTCTCTGACGAGGCTACCGCGGGAACGGCGCTTCCTTTTTCTTTTTTTTCTTCTTTTTCTTCTCGAGGAGAGAACGCGGTGGGCACGGGTGGTCTTGATCGCGAGGAATAAGCGTCGTGTAAGCTTTCATTCGAGCGAGAACTCGAGTGGAGTTGTAAATAATAATTCTTCAAAGGGATCGGAGTCGTAAAGTTTTATCAACTTGAACAAGTAAATGGTCTCATAAACCGATGACTTTTCGTCATTTTAAAACGAATAATGTTAAATTCGTGATATAAAAAGGACGAATTTATTAAATAATTCGAGTAATCAGACGTATTGTATTATTATTAATACTCTCGATGATGCTTTTATTATTAGACTCTTAAGAAATATATTTATCATTCGTTTACGTATCCTTTGACGACGACGATTTACGAATTAACGAAACAATTCTCGTGACACACCTCTCTTTTTTTAAAGTTTAAACGTTTGAAAACATTTAAAAACGTTTGTCCGTGCTACGTTAACGCGTGCATCTGTTTAACGGTATGTTTCATTGACCCTTCGTGTTCGTAAAACGGCTATAAACGGCTTCACCTATAGGCGAGCTTTGCATCGCAAATACCCGTGGCTCATTAACTTCCTCTTTGCGTTTCGTTTGCATCGATTTTCAGTGGCGACCAGTCCCGGACCATCTGGTCTCGTTGCTCGAGAGTTGCCTCGCTCTTGATTCACAGCTGTTCTGAGCGTACAAGAGCCGCTTTACCGCGAGGAACGTTTCGATTGTGTCGATTACGATCAACAATCTGTTGTTGCCAATTACGTCCGCTCGCTTTCATGCACGTGTCCCGTGTTGGATTCCAAACATACTTTGTTTACTACGAGAATTTATTCGATTCACGTCAAACCCAATTTTTTTGCTCGATTTTTAAAATTGAATTCAATTCGAGGTTATATCTTTAATGCCTCGATACTTGTTTTATTATTTTTTTAAAATTTCTAAATGAATCGAAATGCGAAGGGATTTCGAGTTATATTTACAAAATACAACGATCTATCTCTTTCGAATAATAATTTTCTTTTTTTAATTTTTTTTCTCTCGAAAAAAATTTAGAACTATTTCAATTGTTGTTGTTACAAACAGTTCCGGCAACTATTTTCTAAAACTAAGAATCTCCATTTCGTTTTCAACGAGACCTCAAATAATCCCTCATTAACATGCTCGTATACTACGATTATTTCAACACACTATACAATCACAGCTTCATTAGCCTCCTCTAAATCCTGGGAAAACAATGGCCGCCACTTTCACCAAGTTGTAAAAGACGCGTTCAAACAAAAACGCCATTACTGTTAACCACACACCACCTCTTACGTCACCTCCAATCGTCACTCGCGATCGCTTTTCAGAAACGCTTCGCTCTATTCCCTTGTGCCTCTCGAAATTATTTCGTTCACCTCCTCTCCCCCCATCTTCCAATCCATCCTAGTAATTCCGGTACTCGGTTTCACAGAGTCATAAATTTTCAGGGACGAGGCACGCGACCATCGACAAAGGAAGAACGGGTTGGAAAGACGTTAACGACCCTCGCCGATTCTGGTACCAGTCGTAAGCGTCTTTTCAGAGAAATTAGTCGGCGTGAATCGTCGTTATTTAAGCTCGAACACCGCCCGCTTTAAAGCGAGTTCTGCTAATCTGTCACGTATCCTCCGTTGCATTTCCATCCGGCGATGAGGATTTTACGTTTTACACGGTGGCTCCAATTGAACAATTCGGCGATATTTTTTATATTTTCTTTTTTTTCTCGTATAATTTTTGAATCGCAAAAGATTTTCGAGGTTAGAGTAATATGTAAAAATAAGAAGCTGGAACGTAAATTGTATATTGATATTATTGATATTATTTTCGACATGCTTGTTTCAAAACTTAATTTCACTCTATAATCTCATTCCGTTATTGTAGTTTAGAATTAAGATCAAGTAATCGTTCGTTTCACGTTACAATTCAAATAGAGTTTTCCAATAATGCTTCTTATCTTTCATTTCCAAAACTGCAATTTTTAATTATTGCTGCTTTCAATACGACTGTTTTTTAAATTTCTGAATGAATATATACATTTTCTCAATCGTTATTAGATTTCAAATGTTTCATTAAAAGTTCGTATTATTATTATTATTGTTTAATTAATATTTTCATTCTTGAAGATCGATAAACATTTAGAACGTAATAAACAGGATATGGAAAAACTTGATTTTTTCGCAAAATACCATTGAATTTTTCTTGTGAATTCTGTTCTCGTGAAAAGTAGAGCGACGCGATTGAATTGTTCGTATTTTGTACGTCTTCTACGTGAATCAGCGACGCGTGAAAACGACCACGATTTACGTTTTTATGTTTCTCGCTTCTGTTCCTCGTTCACGTTGAAATTATCGTGTGATGGAACGAGAATAAATCGTGAATTCGATTAATCGAGTCGCGTATCGATCGAAATCTGCTGATTTTCGAAGATGGAAGAAGAGAATGGATTATTCTTAACTTGATAAACGAATTTTCGATGTAGCTGTAGTAAAGGATTTGGGATAAGAGTTTATCTTAAATGGTGTGGCTTTTATCAAAGAGAAAAAGCAATTGGACAAAATATTCCAGCGTTTAAATCCTATAACGATGATTCGCGTTTTGTCAACTTGAATGATTGGAGAACGAGATCGTGGAACGACAATTTTCTACCAGTTTGCGATGCATATAAATTTTTACATTTGGATGATTTGTTTTTTAATAAAAATGTAAGAAAAACAGGAAGAACGTGATCTGTTTATGCATTAGGATGATTCATCCTAATGGAGATAAATAAATAAATTCTGAATTATACACTTGTTAGAAGCTTATACAGTATTCAATATACAATATACAATATTCATATATTCATAAAATGTAATTATGTAATTTCGATTCTTTAAACTCTTGTGTCAATACTCGGATATTTATGCATTCTTTAATTACATTCCTTAAGGTAATATTTAAAATTTTTAATTTTCATTTTAAATTATATATAATTTTATTATCAGAAAATTATCGAAATCAATTGACTGCTGCTGAAAATCTCAGATTATATCTTGTATCGAGATTATAATATCTTGCATAAGTTATCGAATATTAACACAAGGATAGAAAGTCGTAAGAATAGAAAATCTAATAAAAACACATAACGTTTGAAAAACGTTTAAAAAATCAAGTCAAATTTCTACTTAAGCTTCGTTTCTTTAAAGAGCGTCCAACGAAGATTGTTTCATCCATCGATCCCTTATTTTTTACGATCACTCACTCACTCACCAGGATCCATCGAAGACCTTGACTGACAGACTTCCTGTTACCGAGCTTTCGTGCTGACCTACATCCGCCAGTTCGCGGATAGTAACTCGTTGGATTCGTTGATTGAAGATCGGTGATGGAATGGCAGTTATTACGGAGTTTAATAAGCGTCGGTGTTTCCAGCGAGATAGATGAAGCCTTCTTAGGTTCATCGTGCGCACGTCGGAAAGGATGTGATGTAATGAAGATGAAGAAGGGAGGAAGAACGAGGGGGAGGAGGGAGGGGAGAAGAACTGGATGGGAAGGTGTCGCGTGTAAAGTATGATCGCGAGGAGTCGAGGGGAAGGTTGTAAAACGACGACGATCATGCTGGATTATAAACGTTCCTTTAGCAAAGGTAATCGGGCAAAAGCAATTTTCGTTGACGAGCGGTACAAGTTCAACGTAATAGTCACTTCAATTTTTGGCCATCTCTATTCCTGTAAGAGTTACGAGTAATGTAATTCTACTTGCTCACTACTCGTTTCAAGTACTTCTTTATAATTCTTAATAATCGAAACTCGTAATTATTCCTTTTCAATCGTACATTATTTTTCCACCTCGATCGTAAGAATTCGCGAGACACAAATTTTCTTTCGCCAACCGAATGAAAAGAAGAAAGATATTTCCGTTCGAAATATGCGCACGTGCAACCGCGGATCCGTCACGCACGAAGGAGGTGGCAAATTCAAAATGTCAACGGCGACGCGGACCGTGAAAGGAAGACGTGGCAAAAAGTTGAACACGACGAAGGAAGGAGGTAATGTCACCGAAGGTGTAACGCGAAAGAAACGAAGAGGCGTTCGTGTATTCATTGCCCCGTCGATTATCCCGTGTACGGTTGCGCGAATAAAGAAGAGGAAAAAAAAAAAAAAAAAAAGAAAAGGAAGAAAAAGGTTGACGCGGAGGGCAGGAAGGTGGGCACGAGATAGAAAAGAAAGGAAAAGGAAAGAAAGAAAAAAGAAGGGGAAAAAAGAAAAGAAGGCGAAAGAAGAGAACGAACGAGGAGAGTGGCTCCTTTCTTTGGTGCATGAACCGTGTGCCTCGATAGCGGATGGTCGAAGCGCGTGCCGACCGGTTTGGCTTGCGCTCGTAGTTACCACGAACATTTATATATATGTAGGTAGTCTGAAATTTATCGATGCCACGGCCTGGCACGTAGTCTCTCTCATCCTTTCAGAGCACACGCCAGCGCTTGTCGCTTAATTCTCGTTTAGAGGAGGTTCAATTAAGCCGCGATACATCATGGAAAGGTAACAGCTATCGTTCTTCTATTAGGATGGATATGAACACGTTCCTAGTTGAACATCTTTTTTCGAGGTGCAAAATGGTGTACGCGCGAGCAGTTTTACAGAGATAATACGAGAAGCATTAAGGTACGACTTATTTCTAGTTTCTTTTTACTAGTTTTTTATTGTCTAATATTATTTACGATTGAAATTAATAGTTTATCGACTACCGAAAAGAAACGTTCTTATTCCTTTTTATAAATTTATTTCAATACTATAGAATTATTAAATCGAGTTAAATTGATTAACTATGAATTTTCTTTGTAGAATTTATATATATATATATATATATATATATATATATATATATATATATAACACGCGTGATAAAAATTGGTTGGTAGTTTTTAATTTTTAATTAATGTCGATAATATTGGCATATTGATGGTCCACTATCAATTTTATCCTTCCAAAACGTTAATCTTCTTCCAATTCCGAAGAAACGGCGACAAGGAACGCGCATAGAAAGCTCTAAACGTTCGTCACATTTGCCACCACACACCATCCTACGCGTTTCCTGTGATTTACGACACTTTCGCGGATAACTTTAATCGCGTCAACTCTATCAGGCACCGTGGATAATTTATCCCCGTCTTGTAATTTTTCCCCCGAAAAACTTAACTGTCCGCTTCGCCTACGGAGTATCCCTTTTATCGGCGAATAAATTCCTCGCGAGCTTTTACATTTTTCATTGATCGCGAGGAGCGTGCAACATATGTGCACATGTAGTTGCCGGCCAACTACGCGATGTAAATCTTACGGCGAGCGTTTCATTTAACATAAAAAACCGAACGTCTATGTGCACTCAATGTGTACCCTGCCGGTGTTCGAACGATCGATTACACGTTTTAGGGATCTCAATTACGCGTATCGGGTAAATTTTTAATATTGATATAAATTCAAAGATATATCGTATGTAAGAAATGCGACGCATTTTTATCTTCTCTCTATTTTTTTTTTTTTATTAGTCGATTATAAATAGATATTCACAATATTTCTTTTAACGAGGTAACAAATTCAGTTATTGAAGAAACTGTAAATTTAAACTTAACAAGTCGTCGGATTATATAAGCAGTCGCTTCGTTATTCGATATTTTCCAATTTTCCAAATTTGTCAATGAATGATTACTAGTCTCTACCTAACGAATACAAATTATCCAGACAATTGGCGCTGAACTATTATTACCACCATAACAAAAAAAAAAACGATCCTATTATCGCTCGATTATATCTCCAATGTGCAACGTGTTTCGCGAGCGCATCCTTAAAAAATCGATCGAACACGATACACGCGAAGAACACGTTTTCTCTACAGCGCCGATCGTATAACGAATTTTATCGCCAGAATCGGATATAATTCTGCCACGGGAGGATTTCTTGCTCGCGTGCCAACATCGACACAAAAGCGATGCCTTCTAAACGCTTGTCGCGAGCCGATCTCCTTTCATCCTCGAATAAATCCGCTCGATTTTTCGATCGATTCAACGTTTAAAACCGCGAGTGACAGAAGGTCTGAGAAGATCTTTCAGGTAAATATATTGTACAAAGTAATTCGAAAATTTAAGGAATGGTTCTAGAGATTAAATGTAAACAGTTTGACAAGTTTTTGAAAACATTTTGCTACATAATGTACAAGCAAAGATGTTTAGAAATATAAAAATGCATAAAATTATTACCCTTTTTGCCTTTTTAATAACATACTTCTTTGAATATTTAACACCGAACATATAAGTTTTTTCTCACATTCAATACGTTCTATTTGAATAATTGATTTACATTGAATATTAATTCGAAGAGTCTCGATATTGATCACTTTTTCTATCGAGTAAATAATTATCCCAGCAATGTAAATTTGTCAATTAAAAATTTGAAAACGTTAAAGAAACTTTTAAATTAAGCCTAACTCATTCATCTTTCGTATCCTTTTAAATTAATGTAATTAAAGTAAAAAGAAATCGTAAGAACGATCGATCATATTACTTATTTACATCTTACTATGCACAAAAGGATAACCTTAATTATTCCGTTACAACTACCATAACCATTTCTAATGAAACAGATGTCATCGTACATGCGCAACCACAAATCGTACGTAATGATTGGCATCATCGGATTAATCAAGATCACCCTGTGCATGTGTATCTACCTACGTTGCACCTACGTCGTTACTTGGACACCAAGTATTCATAGAGGCCCACGTAACAGGCCGAGAAGGCACTCCCGACACGCGCCAATGCGTGTCTTGCTCCATTTCATCCTCGCCTATTCCCACCACTTATGCTCACCTACTTACCCTACGAGACGGAAACTCTGACCGAGACGTTGGCGTGTTGTCGAGCCGCGGCCGAGATTGGAATTTCATGCAACACCGTGCACCTCTTGCAACACGCGCCGCGATTGACCAGCTGCGCTCCTATCGAGTTTGATCCTTTCTTACCTTTCCTAACTTTCCTTAATTTCGTGTCGTTCATTTTCGTTCATTTCTCTACCCGATGTTGCGCGCACAGTTATATCATCCATTGCTTTTTCGTTGGTATACAATGTATATGGGATACAAAATTTAGAGTTTTTTTTAATATTGTTGAAACAATGAGATACGTTGAATGGCACATGGGATGTTTCAAATTTGGGATACGTGTTTTTTGTTTGCAATATTTTTTTGATACAGTTTGTTGTGTAATTTGGTATTGGTTATATATAACGAATGGGTCGTACGCGTTATTTTATCGCGTTATTTTATTTTAAGGATTTTGTGAAAATATATATTACGAAAATATTCGTGATTTTATCTTTTATCTATGGTGGTGTTATTGGAAATTTAATACGTATATTTCCTTTATAAATGATATTTTTTCTCGTGATTTTTGTATCCAGATAAATGATTCTACAGTCTTTAGTTCTCGTAGTGTAAAAGGATTTCTTTTATGTAAAGAAATTCACGTTCACGCGAAAGGATTTACAACACCGATCATCGATTCAATTATTGAAGATGCGATTATTAATTATTATTATTTTATGAACGAATGAATTTTCTTAAGTTTCTATATATCATATACGCTGCTTTGTCGTTAAGAAATTTCATCATGAAATTCAAGTGACCGATGCAAGCGGTACTTTTTTTTTTCTTTTTATTACAGATAATTACGGATATTGCGTAAAAAAAAATTTTCATACGAATTTGCATTCTACGTTCTACATGTTATTTTATTACGTTGTGAGTTATGATATTTGAACAGTTTTTTCACAACTTTGCATCTCTACGATTCTACTTATGCACGCACGTTATTTCGTAGAGTTATGGAGTTTGCGCAAAGAGTTATTTTCTCTCTGAGAATCCATGTTCACGCGGTATCCACGGTATTCACGTGAGATGATTCTACTTACACGCGTGTTACTTTGTCTCGTTGGGGATTAAGGATAAAGGAATTTCGTCGTGAGAAGAACTTGGCGTCGCTTTATCGCTTTATCACTTTACGTTCAGATACTTTCGCGCGAAGAAATATCTTCGCGATTCTGTGCACGGATACCACTTTGCCGGATCGGATAAAAATGTGCATAAATTTCTTGCGATTCTTTTTCTTTTATTTTTTACTCGTGAATGTTATCCTATTACGCTTTGTAATCGATTTTTAAGATTTCTTTTTTTTTTTAAGATTTAAAAGTGTTTATTTATGATTCTTACAGATGATTCCGTAGATTTATTGCTTTAACATTAAATCTTGTATTCATTAATATGATAATCGAATGCTGTTGAATACTTGAATAAAAAAGTATCTCGTAAAATTTTCCAAAATTGGCTTGTGAAATGTAGTTTCAATTATTTTAAGTAACGATTCGTGATATTAAATTTTAAGAAAAAGTTCGATGACAATTCCGATGACGCAACTTAGATCGTTTTATATCGTTAAAGCTTAGAATCCCAACTATTAATGTTCGCGACCTAAGAATATTTTTACGCAAAGACATTTATTTATAGCTATTTTCCATCTTTACTTTCATTTCTCTCTCACCAACATTTCAATATTCAATATCTTTATTTATAACAAATTATTTTTTCCCCTTTACTCGCATTCAATACACTTGTGCACGTGTGCAAACTTATCGACAAATCTGTATCGCGTCGATATCTCAAACATTCTCACGATCTGAAGATGTATCCGTCCCGAGAAGCACAGTTGGTTAACGATCGTGCTCTTCAAACGGAGATACAATTTGGTGAAGATCGATGGATGTGGGAACAGTTGGTATCCCGATAGACGCGATCGTTGTAATTAATCGATTCGATAAAATGCATGAGGAATACCGCGCGGTCGGCGGTCTTTTGATTTTATTGCTTTGACGAAGCCGATGCCTGTGCGTTGTTAGACGGTACACACAGATATTTCGTTACGTGTATTTCGATCTTCCTCGTCCGAGGAAGATGGATCAATGGATGTACCGAGTTCGAGTGCATCGGCTACTGTAATTCCACAGACCGGTAATTTATTACGATTATTTTAATTATCGTTTTCAACGATTAATTAATATCGTGCTCTGTTCTCGAACCCGTTAAACGAGATACCGATCGAAAGTTTCATTAAAATCTGTTTGATTTGGCTCGATCATAAAATGTAAATGATGATCGATACAGTGGAATCAGCTTGATTAAAATCTCTCCTCGATTATAATAGCCAAACATTTCCCTCCATGTTACATCGTTACTTCTCCATCCAATATCTCGTTAACCGTCCGTTCCGCTTTCCCCTTTTCTGCAACGATTTTTCCTAATTTTTCTTCAATTGTAACCTGCTTTTGTAACAATTTGCGATAGAGAATAATTTTATCACGGTGATTAATAGGATTATGCGATAATAAATGTTAAAAATTATGGACTGAAAATAACACCAGTGAAACTTAAGAAAATGTCTCGATCCGAAGAATAATTGTTTCACTCGGTTAAACCTAGTAATTTGGATTAAATAATTTCTAACGTAGAATAAAGAATTTTTTTTCGTGAAATTGATATCGTTATTTTACATTACATATTCCGATTATTAGAATTTTACAAAAACAAATCCTAAAAACGTACATATAAATATTTCCATATCTACCTAAAACTTAAAAAGCGCCATCAAATAAAACAGTAAAAACAGTAAGCACAGCTTCATAAAACTCGAAAATTTCAAACGTTCGTTCGTTTCATCCTCCATATCCCGAAAAGATTTTTACAAAAAATAAAATCTTGAGAAAGTCAACCGCTTCATCGAATAAAATAAAACCCTCGTGTTTAGCCACGTTCGAAATTCGAAAATTTCCATTTGTACAAACACAGGTTCATCCCAAAGAAAAAAAAAAAAAAAAAATAATATCCTTTCTGCATAAGCACGATCACATCTCTCTCTCTCTCTCTCTCATCGAATTCGAAAGCTCTATACGCATACATATATATATACACACACGCGTGCATATATACATACACACACACACACACACACATATATATATCTCTGACAAGGGAAAATATTTACGGGAAAATTTCGCCGTGGGTGGGAGCCAGGTTCATGAATAATTTCAGTCCGCAGGAGACTCGTCAGCCGTCGGCCAGCCGCCCAGGGCGCTCGGTTCTAATTACGGCAACTGCAGAGCTCGTCTAAGCCCGGGGCGATCCCTCGGGTCAGTTTCCAACCCCCCCCGGTTTTCCTACCCCAGCACAATTTCCACAGAGTCCACATCCCTTCCACGTCCGTTCTCTGAAACGCTGCTGCCGCCGCCGCCGCACCCCTCCTTCCTTCTCCACCTACGGCTCCCTTCACCACCACCCTTTCTTTTGCCAACGTCGGTGCAACGTCGGCCGGGACGTGCATGGTGGCGCGGCAACGGTAACCGGTTTTCAAAAGTTTGAAAGCGTTGCCGCTCGATCGAGGAACATGATGTCGCGGAATAGATAGATATGTGTGTGTGTTTCGATCGGTGAACGTTGAATTTCCAAGTTTCGCGGAGAGAGAGAGAGAGAGAGAGAGAGAGAGAGAGAATTCGATTTCTGTTGCAGGTTTTGTTATCGTTCGATATCGTTGTTTTTTTTCTTTTCTTTTTTGGAGCAAGTGGATCTCGTTCAAGTCTACCATTCTTTTGGAAGGATAGTATTAGAAGAGGGGCGTAGGTGAAGAAATTTTTTAGATTTTAAATGAAAGGAGTTTGAAATTGTTGAACGGTTGATTGCGAAGATAAAACTACCAATTTATTTGCGAATGAGATTATATAATATATATATATATATATATATATAGGAAACACGAATTCTTTTAAACTAATAAAAGATTTTCTTAATGCCATTACACCCATCAATGATTTTTCATTACAACATTAAACATAGCACTCGACGAATCGAATGAATTTACATAACATGCTAGCAGACACTACTTTCTTTAGTACATAGTAATTTTTAGTCTATCCTGTATATAAGACGATGATAAACACAAGTTGGAGCCAACTCGTCAGCCCATCGCCGGCTTGTACTTTCATAAAAATTTAACTACTATTATTAAAACCTATTATAAATCAAACAGAATGTCCGAACGCTTATAATAAACAGAAAGAATATATATAAGAGAAAAGAAAGAAGAAAGGGAAAAAATGGAAATCGAAAATAATTTTACGACACAGCCGTTCGCTAATTAAACCGGAGGTGCACGGAGGCCATCGATTCTCGAATCTCTCTAACGCAGAATACACAAAACGTCAAAGCATCACGGATCGGTCGTAATTGAAAGTTACCCGATATCGCGATTGTCAGACTCGTCGTGACTGATGCGAGTCTCGCCACGGGGCTAACCGGATCTTCGTAGGAAAGAGCCCCTCTGATCGATCTATCAGCCGGATCGATCGCGCGGAACGGTTAAAACGAACAATATTTCGAGGTAACGAAAGTCCTCCGTTATTAACGATATTAAATGGATTGAGGAGACACGAGGAAAACACTTACGATCAGAACATCAACTCCTTTTTCAACCTCGTTTATTGTCCTCGTTTGTTGCATTTTGGCGATCCTCTCGAAATAGTTTCAGAATTTTAAACGGTGAAAAATATATATATAAAAGAGGAAACAGATCGATTTATTTCTTTTCGTTGCGCATATTTTAATTTGTCATATGGAATTGTTTCGTTCATCGCATTTTGGCGATTATCGGAATTTTTGGAGGTTTAGGAGAGGACGGAAGAACAAATGAACTATATCAAGAGGAAGATAAATCGTGACGATACACCGTTTCGTCATTTTCATGCTCCATGGAGGAACGTGCTTCCTACAAACGTGTTGCGGGCCACGGTTGAACCGTTACCTCGTTTTGTCACGGATTGCCACGGATTCCCGGATGACAGACCGGCAATTATTTCAGATAGCAGAGAACGTCTTAACGAACTGGAACGTTTCTTCCATAATTCGTCGCTTCCAGAGAGCGTAGAGCTTGGAATCTTGGACTCCGATACGGTTCGATCGCCTCCGCTATAAAACTCTCGCAGCGCCTCACGCGAGAAAATTTAAGAGCTCGTTGGTTATCGTAAATTTTTCTCCATCACGAAACACTTTCGAGCTTTTCTTACTTTTTTTCTTCTGCTTTTGGCTCTCTCGCTTCCTCTTTTCGCGTGTTTCTTTTATCGAAAATAATTGATTCCACGTTGAGTGCACGGGTTTGAGTGCAGTTAATGCAAACAAGTCACAAATAGATTATTCGTTTTTGTTTTTTCGAAATTTCAAGTCTGGATGCAAATCACGAATTTTTACGCGCCATTAAAAGAGAAACAAGTTTCCAATTGATCAACTCGATGAATTCATTTTGAAATAACAAATATTCGTCACGAATTTTTCTTTTTTTCATCGATATATTCTTCCATTATGTAATCATTCATATGAGAAATAATTAAAATATTAGAAAAATTATGACAAAATAAATATTAAAACGCTCGATAATCTTCTTGTTTAATCTCCAAAGGAGCATCGCGTTTGATTACACAAAACATAACACCGCACACAGCCAAGTGTCCAAAGCCTATGCAATTCCAGCTTCCCGATCTTCTTATATCATTCCTTGTCGGCCATTAATCCACGAAATGGGATAAAACGATCAAAGGATTTATGCAAGGTATATCGAGTTACTTCTTGGCATTAGCTCTCGAAAGCGGATTCCATGCGACACAATATGTCACAGTTGGAGAACGCGAGATGCATAATTGATCGCAAGCATTGTTCGATGAATGCAGGAATGCAGGTTAGAATTGAGCAATTTCATTGTGATGTTCTGCCATCCTATCGTCTCTGACCGTTGCCAACCCATCGTTTCTTTTATTTCTTTTTTAAAGTCGAGAGGTCATCGTGTCAACATTTCCATTTTTTTTTTCTTTTTTTCACGTTTCCTTAAATATTTTTCGACGAAGCAATATACGCTCATACGCGTTGAACGATAAACCAATAGGTTAATCACGAGGTTAATTGTGATCAACGAGATAAATGTTTACTCGTCATCGTTCGATGCATGATCGATTTATTTGAATCGAGTTATTACAGAGAATGATTTTGACATTTGATGGATATCAAGACGCTTAATTGGTGGATGGATTTATGTTTTCGGATATTGGTTTGTTAATTTATCGTAATTATCGATAAATTGCGAATGTTTATGCACAAATTAGGAAACGCGACAAAATGATATAAAATAATCATTATCGTATTCGAAAAATCTTCATTCTAATTGTATAATATTGTTAATAACGCATCGAATTTGCATAAACGTTTACAATCTAATACTTCGCGAATTAAAGATTAAAAACGATATTGAGAAAGAAAAATAGAGAAAAGATAAAGATTATTTATATAAACTATTCTGAAAATCGACGTGTACATATTAATTGTACATTCTATCGTTCTGTGTCAATTGTAAAGAACGAGGGAAGGTTGCGACTGTAGAAAGTTGCATAGAATTTCACTAAAGACGGGTTTAGCATTAGACGAGAGATTTAAATTAGTGGCTGATGAGGAGAGAGGCATGTCGTGCGTTATCTGCTAACTATGTCTAACTGGTAAATTCGCTGGATAGTTAATTGCCATGCAGTCAGCGCGAAAGTAAAACGATTGATTAGATAAATCACGTGATACGAAGATTGTTTTAGATCTCCAATCTTGCTCTATGGAATTTAATATTTATAGTCTCTCTTTCTCTCCTTTTTTAAATCAAATATTAACGTTACGACAACGAAATTATAAATTTAATAATGTTAGAATAACGTTAGGATATTTTAGATTTTGAAATACGAAATGCTTGCGTCATTATGCTTGCGTGAAATGATTTATTATTTTAACTTGTTTTTTCAACTTCTAAGGAAAACATAAGAAAGACATAAAACGGAGCATGAAATATATTTATGGATTTCTCTATTCTTTTTTTGTATATACCACAATACAATTCTTCACTATTTATGGTTATTATTTTTATTTTATAGAATATAATAAATGATAATAATATTATTCACAATGGTTAAGAATTATACAAGTGTCAAAAATTCAGTTTTCAATTTTTGAACAATAAAGAATTTCACGATAATTATTTGAAAAAGGAATTCTTTCATCGATTTTGATAATTTTTGAACAATTTTTTCCTATATAATCGTTGCTCGATTGATTTAATTTTCGAGATATATATTTTATTTTTGCATTTCTTGGATTTGGAGTATAGTAATTATTTTGATGAATTATTTTTGTTTCGAACAAAACAAAATATGTTATGTTTATTACCGAATCTACATCCAATATAATTTTTGATTGAATTTTTTATTCACTTTCGTTATACGTTATATTCTTAATTGCTTGTCATTATATGTTTACATATAACAGAGAATAAGATTGCATTACGATTTACATATACATATAAGAAAAATTCTACAACTAGAACAGCAATTTTTATTTGCAAATATCTCGAAAACTATTTGCAATTATACGCACAGGAAAAAATTGTTCAAAAGTTATCAAAATCGCTTTTCTAAATAATTTCACGACGACGAATTAATTTTTCTATAACGAATTCCACGCTCAAAAATTCCACTAAACATTTCACCATCGATTCCAATTTCAATATCCAATAAAAAAACAAACATTTCATCACTCACCGTTTCTGACACGTGGGCTCCAGGTTGACGGTTGTTCTCGCGTCCACGAGGTCCCAAAAAAAAAAAATCTTCCCGACTTCTCACTAAAAAAAAAAAAAAAAAGTAAACTCAACACTTCAACCGACACGGTGCAGGTATCGCGCAATAGATTGTCACGCACAGATCCACGTGGTCACAGTTCACGTGTTTTCTTTCGATATGTAAAACGAGCACGAACCGCACGTCACCGCAGCTTTAACAGGACTGAAGTGTGTTCGCCGGCGTCACCGCGTTCGCGCTACTTTCCCCACCACTCGTATCCCCACCACCTGCGGCTATCTCGACGTCAGCCTTATCCCCCTCTCCGCAGCCGCTCTCGAGCAGCCAGCAGCGTTTCCCGTAAGCGCTCTGAGCTTGCAATCCTCTTCACCCTCGAGGTCACCCCACTCTACCGTGTGTCAATTGGCTTCAACCCCGTGGACGCCCCCCGGTCAATTCGATATTCGCGGTTATCATCGTTACAACTTCCAACCACGTTCTCTTCCATTATTTCTCTATTCCTAACTACGTAAGATAAATGTTGGATAACTATTCCGAAATCCCATGGTCGAATTGAAATTTAATCTCGATTAGCAGCGAACGTTGCATAAGTACCGGTTGATTATTTTTTTTTTTCCAAACTACGAGGTTAAATTTCAATTTCTAACTACTGTTACCATTATTAATTAAAATTATTAATTAAAAATTTAATTTAAATCCAGACTTTCGAATATTCAATCTATCTAATATTTATTTATATATCTTAATCAAAATATGCCAGACATACGAGTGAAAAATCGAGTCGTCTTATAGAAAATAGATATATTATTCGATTCTCGTGGTACGTCGAGAAGAAGTCGATCGTTCGCGCAGCGGCGAGGATGAATAGCTTTTACGCGGTTGATCATCCCGTCCAATCTTTTACTGTTCTACTTTACTTTTCAGATGCTTATCAGACTCGATCGCGACGTTTACATCCATCATACGAGTTCGACGTACTACTTAGTTACTTACTTATACAACAACGTCCCGCGTGTGTAATTTGAACTCGATTCGCTCGTGAGGGAAAAGTGGGGCTCGGAGGGGGGCAACTTTGTTGCGATGCAAATGAAATTTAATCAACGAGAGAAACAACTTCATCCCGTTGCAACGCCTGGGGTGTCGCGGTCTCTCCGCGTTTCGATCCCTTAACCCGATGTCTAGCTTCTTTAATTTAGATTATCGCGTTCGTCATCCTGTTCCTCGTTCTATTTCAACCGAGATCCTGGATCCTTTTCCTTTCGGCGTCTCGCGTCCTTTTCATAACCGCCCCGAGCTCCTCTGCTCTTCGAGGAGGTTGATCTTCGTAGAACACTTGGACTTATCTAAGAATCGATATCGTTTTGTTTTCGCATAGCTCGTCGATACGTTCGGATATCTGGATCGATGTATACCGCGTGAAATTGTTCTTCTCTCGAGTGAAATTTTTTTTCGAAACGAATTATAATGTATAAGAAACATTGATTCGCGTTTTTCTTTTTTTCAAAGGATCATATATCATATTTATATAACACACATGATTTTAGAATATAATTCTCGCAATTTATTCATCTTCATTATTACGGACGGAGGATATCTCTAACCTCTTTCGATCTCTTTTTTATACGTAACTTTTACGACAATTTCTACAAGAAAATTGTATAAATATTTTAATCGTCGATTCATCATTGAGTTTAGTGTTATTATACATGTATATGTCGTATAAATTTTATAAATTTCCATTGTGCGAATAGATTGAAAACGTGGTTTATATATTTTATACAGAAATATAGAATAAATGCACGTGATATACGAAAGTACGTTTTATAAAAATTTCAATTTGCACAATCTCGTAAATAACATTCGAAACTTTAGAAACAACCATTCCACCGTGCACCAATTAATTCAATACAATTTACTTGAATAACTTCCTCTTAATCTGATCACACTAATAGAGATATTTTTTTCCTTTCATCACGAAAAGAAACGGGAAAAGGCGATAACTTAGCTCGCGAGGATTGCCACGATCTCGTGTAATTTTTCCACCTTCGAAAATAATTTGCTCGATAAACAATTTAGATAAACGGTTCTATCCATCTGCCCCCTTCCCCTCCCGTTTATTACCGCTTCCACTTAACGTTATACTAATAACAATAATTTGCGTATCCACCTTCGAGTTAACTAATGAGATATTTAGTATGCGCGGTATTGCCCTCCCCACCCCTCCCCCGGCCGTGCCCACCCGTTCATTTACCTTTTTTTAAGTCGGCCAAATGAGGGGAGCGGCGGTAATTGCACGCCGCGATAAATTATCCTCCCAAGAAGCATTGGACGTGCGCCATTACCACGGCGGGCAGGCGATATTGTCGCGTTTCGGAGTGATATCGGCGCGAATAAAAGGAATCGATGATTTCACGATTGAAATTACCGGTGCGGGGAAGTGAGTTGTCCGGAAGATTTATACAGGATCGAACACCCTACGGCCCACTCTATGTATGTCTTATCCCGGAAGGGGGTAATCTTCGAATTACTTCTTTTTTCACTTCTCTCGTTGCGAATAAAAACTGTCCGCACATCTTTTTTCTTCTTCTTCTTCTTCTTCTTTACCGTTCACGTCAATCGATCGAAAAATTCGAATCATTTTCGTGCGTATCGTCTATGAATAATCTGGTATCGGTTTTTCTTTTTGATTCTGTCTGTCTAGAATTCGTCGTCGAAATATCTCGTAATATTAACTTCTACAAATTCTTCTTGCCAAAACTTTAAGCACGAATTTCCCCCAAATTTCTCTTTCTCCGAAACGATGTTAATGTCCATTCTGAAACAAACAATCTCTTCAAACTTCTCCCGGACAAGTACGCTCGAAAAATCATACGAGGTGATGGGCGCATCATCATAGAAGAGACGAAAGACAAATATAATCGGCGGAGGTGGAGGGGAGAATCGAAGGTGGATCCGCGGCTGGAGCTTTTCCAAGCCGGCATGCCTCGTAAAGTTAGAGCTGGGGTACTTGGCCGATACGATTGGCCATCGGCCATCGAGAATAATGGGGCAGTTGGCGAGGGCCGATATAAAGGGAGGCAAGCCTCTCGGTGTCTGTCTGTCGTATTCGAGCCGCCCCGGGCTGAAACGGCCACGGCCGACAACATCGTTCCAGAATGCCCGGGGCACTTCCAAACCCAGCCGGACGATGCTGCTCGCATACGTAAACGCTAACTTCGTCAGGGACAAAGTGACGCTCTCGTGTATACGTACGTAGTGGACTGGAGGGGGAGGAGGGTTGCTTCGCCATTTCGAGCAAACATTCGAAATCGGTCGGCCGATCCGCGGCACGTTTTTGTCCACGGCTTTTTTTTCTCCACGCCGTTCCATCATTCGCTTCGGATCGAAGGGACGCGTTAAACCGGTGTCAGCAATCCGATTCAGCGACGACGATGATGATGATGATGCCATCTTCGTCAAAGAGGAAATCGTTCGTGGAAACGAGTTAAGCGATTTTTTTCAACGAGGAGATGATTGGGTTTGATGGTGGGAAGGGATGGTGGGAATGAGTTTTTGTGTTTTTTTCTTTCTTTTTTTTTTTGGCATAAAAGAGATCGAAGGAAAAAGGTTAAGGAAGGAATTTGATATAAAATTTGATTGTGCGAGTAAACTTTTTAAATTGAGTGTGTAGTATGTGAAACGTGTCCCTTTTTTTTTTTTGTTTCTAAGATAATTCGGGATGGATATAAGTGAAAGAAAGAGAAAGTTTTTATTTTATTTTATTTGAAATTGTAAGCCTTTTCTCTTTTTTGAATTCTAAGAGAAAAGTATAACGAACGTGCTTTCTGTTTGCGGTTTATCGTATTGCGAAAGATCTTAAATTTGCTTTTGCTACATCTGTTTAATAGAACATCGTAGAAAGGAGATCTTTCAAAGAGTACCATAAAGAGCACAGAGAACTGACGAGAGAAGAATTAATTAGCGCGAATAAAGGCGGTTTTGTATTAGTTTTTTTTTTTTTTTTTTCTACTTATCTAATTAAGATGAATGAGTCAGAGCGATTCAGAAATTCGTAATATCGAGTATGTCTGTGTTTGGTGTTCCAGATCTACTTGACGATCGATACTAGTCTTCTAATTGTAGAATTATAGAACGAATCAGAGTTTTCTACCTTCAATTCTTTTCTTTTACAAAACTTTTTCTGTTTTACAATCCAATATGTTATCAAGACTGCAAAAATCCCTAAAAATTTCTTAAATTTATTGTATTTAACTTCAACAAAATTCCCTCCAAACGTTTCTGTTTTTCTTTTCGAAATTCATTTCAAAATAAATCTCATCGAAAATTAACTCGTCGCATTTCACTTCATCGTAATTTCTTACTAACTTCTTCGTTTCTTTCTCCATCCATAAAAACGCAACGAATCGAGCGGATCGGTCTTTTCGAGCGCGAAGAGACGAATGTACGTTGAATCGTCGAATCAAGTTCGCAGTTGATGGATCGATCGTTCGTACGGGATCCACGACAGATCTCGTGGAAGGTTGCAAGAAGGGGAAAGAAAACACGATACGATTGCGTTATCTTTCTAATGGACTCGGGACGAGCACGGTTTACAGCTAGTTTTATCGGAATCGTCGTCGATTTATTAGCCATCTCTTCGTATCCATCTCTTCTCCCTCAGCCTTTAATAGATTTATGGGTTGTACATACATTCAGTTATTCATTTGTCCACCTGCTCGACTCCTTGGGGGGAAAAACTTGATGCACGGTTATGCACCACGTTGTAACTCGTTAAACTCTCCTGTAGTACTCTTTACGATCGCGAGTACATTCGTAAAATTAGTATTTATACGGCTTTGTCAATGATCCGTCCGACGTTTAACCATATATTTTTGGAATATTTTATTGAATGCTATGTATTAAACAGGAACTGTTTAAAGAAAATGAGCCATTGTTTCGTTTCGTTTCGAGCCATTGAGACGATCGTTTAACAACTTCCCACAGGAAATTATTATTCTTGTTTAAGAAAAACAAGAATCACTTGGAATTTTCCACTTGAAGAAAATTGAAAAGCAATCGAAGCCAATTTTATACCGTGTTATTCACAATTTTTTTTCACACCGTTTCGATCTAATCAACTTGCAACCCGTCGCCGTTAATTTATGCGTAATTACGCATAAATTAAAATTACCAATACTCGTCTCTCTCCTCGTCTACTCCTCGCGTGATGCGAGAAAAAGAAAAATCCTCTTGTCAAACTCTTCCATTGTACTTGATCTACGAGGAGACGGGTTATGCTCGCAACGAATGCGTAATTCTCGTTGTCGAAGATGACGAAGGGGACGAGGAAGGACGTACGCGCACGTACAACGTGGCGAAGTGCATTCGAAGACTACGTGGACTACGGGGAGCGGTGGAGGACGAGGAGGAGGAGGAGGAGAGTAGGAAGGCGCGGGCATAATGGTGGTGGTCGCATGCCCTCCGGCAACTTTCTTGCCTCGTCCGCGGGAGAAAAGCAAAGAAAAGAGACAGGAGAACGATGGACAGGACAGAGACAACGCGGTCGCGATGAAGGAAGATGAAAATAAACGCGATGTTTTTGTATCATACGATATATATATATAAGAAAGAGAGAGACCAGTGCGAGCCCGAGGCGTCCACCAGGATGTAACGAGGAGAGTCCGAGTATTGCCCGTGGCTCCATATATTTTAGGGAGAAGTGTCTCCCTCCCTCCTTTGCCCTCTGGTTTGGCCCTACGTGTCTTTGAAACGGGTCGTGTCGTGCCCGAGGCGAGAGAACCTCCTCCTCCTCCTCCTCCTGTCTCTTTCCTCCTTCTCTCTCTTTCACAATTCCCTTTCTTTTCTTCTCTTTTCTTTTTTTCTCGTTTTTCTTCCTCTCTCGTCCTTTCCCTCCCCCGTCCTCCTCTCATAGTTCTGCTAGAACGCTAGGGAGAACCGCGATACGAGTCCTCGTCCACGCGAGTCAAGGCAATTAAATCGCGTGTTACGTACGCGTTTCCTTTTTGCGCGCATCTCGCATTTGATTATGCGAATGCTGGTTGGAATTGTCATTTAACGGGTGTAAGACGTCACATTTACGGAGCTTGTTTTCCATATTTTTATTGGATAGCTTGTTTTTTTTCCCTTATAATAAAGCGAGCTACGTGACATCTCTCGATGTCCATTTTTTAATGCATCATGGAAAGAGAGAGAGAGAGAGAGAGAGAGAGAGAGAGAGTAGAAGCTTTGTCTTCGAACGAAAAAATTTTTCGAGGTCGAGGATCCAACTGACGTTTTCCTTTCTATTTGCCGACGTAACGACGATCATCGTGTTTGGGAGTCTGGATCGGTGGACCGAAACTAAAGACATCAAGTGCGAAGAAAGAGCGGAGAGGCCGAGTGCGGTTCGATCCCTTGGAACGCTGGAAATGGTTAAAAAACGTTGACAGAACGACTTCCAACGGTCCGCCCAATGAAGTCACGAAGCATTAAATCCGATTTGCAGGATACAATCCGCGAAGAGCATTAAAAAGTACCCCCTGCGGGGGACCACTGTCTCGAGACTCAAATCCCTTCTGAAATTTCTCTTCTGAAACTCGAAACGATATAAAATATTAAAGAGTGTAAAAACTCGATGGTTGTTTAACCATCTCCTTTCCTCGAGATCTTTTAAAAAAAGAAGGATCTACCAATCCAATCTTATTTACTCTTCATTTAATCGATATTCAAATCTATTTTGACGAATAAATTAGATTGACTGCACTGATTCGAAACTTAAGCATCGTTCCATTCACGGATACTCATATTTATCGAGCAAAATTCTATCCTACTCGAACATCCATCCAACCTTCCCTCCTCCTCTCTTTCCTCTACTCTCATTCACAGTAAAGTTTCCACGAGTTACTTCAATAATTCGTTCTTCAAAACGTAACAACAATAATAATCGGAAATAATCAGCCGAGATTAAATCGGATCGACCGATAATAATAAATCAATTATTTAACCATTTTAACAAGTAATTAAAGTTCTTTAACCAGAAAATTTTTTTCAACTTTTTCAACTCTGGGTTTAACTGTGCTCGCCCACCTTGACGCGCATCGACGGCGGTGCACCACGCTCCACGCTTTTATATACGTGAAAGGGAAAAGGAGGAAGGTGGCGAACTCTTTCTCTTTCTCTTCGGCTGGTTCCGTGACCTCTTGTGGGTGTATGTTTAACCTTTTCGATGGCAGTCGGCAAAGAGTGGAGTATGGTCCCCTCGCCTCCCTCCCCGGATACCGAGACTCCGACGATCACCCACGCAAGCGAATGTAAATTACCGGAGGCTGTGAATCATTTTGAGAAGATTCCAGACAGCCCCCGGGCTCCTTCTCTCCGAGTCTGCCTGCGATACCCCTTTCCCTTCCCCCCTCTCTCTCTCTCCCTCTTCCCCCCTCTTTCACCCCCTTCTTCGCCTTTTTCCACGTCCTCATCGGGAGTCGTCCTCGTTCAGTCGTCCTATTTCGTCCTCGTCTAGCCTTCGTCTTGGCTTACGTAAGGTAACCGAATGCTCCCTGAGAAAAGGCAGCCGGCTCCCATAGATGGCCGTGGGATGTGCTCTGGGCCTTAACTCCCACCTAGCGCGACCGGGGCCCCGCCAATAACGTTTATTATAACCGCCTTCGGGCCTCGATCTTTCTCCTTCGTCCTCACGAAACCCATCGCGGTGGATTCACGCTGGAAATCGTGGAATTCTTGAAAGCGGGGACAACCGAATATATATATCTTGATGAAAATAAATATTGTAAATATTAGATCGGATGAATCGTAAATTCGTTAAAATTAATTATTATCGAATCGCGGATGCTTGTTGCGGAAAATCTGTCTTTCGACTTTTTTTAAAATTTTTCTTGGATATTTTGTATGGGGATTCGTAGTGAAGATTTAAATTTTTCGATAAATGCGCGAATATTCGAAGTTTATCGATGAGAGAGTAATGTTACTCCTTCTAACATTCTGCTATGTGTATTTCAAATCGTGTATCGCAACTTTATTTTAACCTTTTGAGCGAGAGTGCGTGTACAATTTCGAGGTCGATGAACGATTAAATTCGTTCGGATACTCGAGCGTGAGTTTATGACTTTTAATTTGGGATCCTTTTCAGAGGAATTGAATTGACTACGTTTTAGAAATATGATAGTTACTCTTCTCGTGGAAGCTAAAGATTACTTACGATTTACCGCGCGAGGATCATGCTGCTTAAGCAGTTGGATTAGTGGAAGCCACGTATAAGTTTCAGACACGCCACCGTTCAGCCAAAGATAACAACTTGTCAGAACGATCGTGATCACGCTATTATATTAGACGAGAATCATCTTACCATACACATACACACGTCAAGATGAAATCGAGCGGTGGATCTCGCTTCCTCTTCTTCCAAGATTGCATGAAAAATTGCCACGATAGATCGGATCACGTGGAATCGTTATAAAAATTCTAATCCAAACCTAATTCATGCATGAACGAAAGCAAAATCCGTATAATCGCACGATTATCGATGGACAGGATCGGCGTGTAATCTTCGTGTTTCGATATTTTTTTTCTTTTTTTATTCGCTTGTCGCATTAACGATAATTTACCGGCCATTATAAAACGAATATAAACGGGATTCGCGAACAGAATCCCGGCATCTGTGCATTGTTATTCGCACGCGAGGATTAAACGAGATTAATGGAATTTCAACGATTTTTCTCGTCCCCTCGTTCGACATCGATTCCGAATCCGGTTTGATCGGGTTCTCCAGTGATGATATTCGAACTTGGGACGTTTGTCAGTTCGAAGGGTTAAAGTTGGCGGAGAAAGGCACAAGTTCGTTCGAGGTCAGTAAGTTTGAAAGTCGTCGGGTATCTCGTCTTTCTCTCCTCGATACTTTTCAATTAGTGGATACGTTCATTAAGACGAGATCAATAAGATGATGGAATAAATTATTCGTAAGGATTATTTATCGTACAATTTTTATTTTTTGAAATACTTTCCATTTGGTTTTATTTTTTCTTCTTTTTTTTTTTTTTTTTGGGTATGTCTGATTTAGAGAAGAAAAGATTCGTATAGATGATGATTAAATAAAAGCTGAAGCTAAAGAAGCAAGAATAGAATGATGGTGACTGAAATTTTTCTTTTTAAATATCGTTCACAGTTTCATTGGATCGATGCTGGTAGCAATATCCATAATCTGATATTTATAATCTGATTACAGCAATTCGATAGTATAATTCTATTTGTTAAATATCAATCAGGATGCCTTTCAAAATATACTATTTTGTAAAGTTTTCAATATTGTTTACAACATAAGATTTTCTGAAGAAATCTGCTCAAAAGATAAAATATATATAATCTTATAACATTGGTCAAGATATATTAACCAATATTCTCTCGCCAAATAGAATGTTAAATAAATGTTTAAACGCTGGGCTTGCGAGCAAATATAAAACGTAGAAATCGTCCAATTGATTTCTACGTTTAATACGTAATAAAATATGACGCGTACATAAAATCGTGGAACGAAGAATAGAGGAAAGTATTTCGACAAAGGGAACGGCCTATCCACGGGCGAAGAAAATTACAGTGTAATAACGCGGGTTTATTTTATCGTCACCGACGGCTATAATTCAATCCGTTCGGTGAGTTTAACGAGGAGGCTTAACCGCAATTAATCTCACACACTCGTCTAATAATTCTCCCATAACCACTCCATTAACAGGCACCAGCGGGCCACGCCGAGCTTTTAAACTCTGCCGCTTGAGCGCGCCTCGTATTTATCGCCAAGTATCCCTACGCGAGGAAATAAGATTTACTCCCGGCCGTCTCCGTCAAACTTTTTCGTTTTCCCGCCAACCGGACCAATTTATACACTCTACACGCACAACACAACTACACAAGTGGCAAAAGCAAGCAAGGAAACGAGCCGATCGAATAAACCAAAAGCAAAAACTTTTGTTACCAGTTTGTTAAAATGGACCGTGCTCGTTATGCCGCGAACTTTCACCCCCTCGGCTTCGAATCCGCGAAACCTGGCGTTTCGTAATCGCCTTGGCCGGTTACAGCACAGTTATCCAACGATGCAACTCGCACGACTAGATCCTTGATTTTTGAACGCATTTCCATCGTATTTCCATCGATCGATTCAGATGATCCGGTTCACCGATTCGATATGGCGATCCGACACCATATCGAAGGATCGTGCGGGTGGAATCGATAACTACACCGGTGTGATTAATCGGCTTGTCGTTTATTTCCGGATCGTTGCACGGTGATAGAACGATCGCGATTTGTCGATGAGAAGGCGAGAGTGAGCGCGACGAATTATTTATTTATTCGCTAATTTTTCTTCCCTTTCTTTCTCTCTCTCTTTTTTCATTTTATACAAAATACATTCGAATAAAATTGCCATTGATTCGAAACCGTTTTTTTCCCTTACAGGAGACTGAACAGGGGAGGGAAGGGATAATTTCGCTTCATTCGAATGCAGAGTTATATTAAAAACAATCGGCATGGAAAATACGATGATACCGGATCGCATCGGGGAGCAGGATATTAAACACGAGCGGGATCGTTGGCTCGTGCTCGATTTTTACCGTGGTCATTTTATATAAAAAAAAAAAAAAAAAACCGGCGGAAATTGGAAACGACGACACTCGTTTCGACGAATCCTTCCTCCCGTAATAACAAACGAAAATCGATATATTTTATAGGCCATCGATATCCATCGATTTTTAACCACCATACTTGCAATACTCTCTTCTAGACTAGAAGAGTGCAGAGGGACGTGGAGTCGAGGCGAAGATCGAGGGAAAGGTTGGCAAAGCATCCCAAGTTCCCTTTTCTTCGGTCCGTGAAGTCTGGTTATAGGCAGTTGGATCCCGCGGGCGACTCGTGAAGATCGTGAAGATCGAGGGGAGACGGTGATACACGCGGAGAAGGCGCTGGCCCGTGTTGGCTCGCGGGGGCGTTCGAGCCGTTCGAAGCGGTTGCACACGTCGCGAAAGGGAGAAGAGATAGCGGGACGAGGAGGAGAAGGAGGATGGAGGAGGTGGAGTGGCACGAACGAGAGAGAGAGAGAGACACGATGTGTTTCTGGAGCGCTCGAAGCATAGCTGAGAATAGCCTTCTCTCTCTCTCTCTCTCTCTCTCTCTCTCTCCTTCTCCCTTTTCGCTCTCTAGCTTTCACCTTCTCTCTCTTTCTCTCTGTCTTCTTTCTCTTTCGATAAGATTCGTCGTCCTTGTCGCGCGGCGGTCATCCAGCTCCCTCTTTCATCCGCCTCGTTTGCCTCTCACTGCAATTAGGGAATTGCCCGGGGTATCTCGCATTCATCGCAAATGCAACCACGCTGACATGAACCGCCGTGGTAAAAGTGTGCAATGGGTTATTTTCATGCATTGTTCGTGAAAACGCGACTTCGGCGAATTAGCTCGCTCCGAATCCTGCCCTTCTATCGCCGTATATTATGTTTTTCTTTTTTCGTGGGGTCGGATTGGATCGTTTCTTAGGGGGAAGTGTTGAAAGTTTCGCTTATGGACGCCAGATTCCCTCTCTACTTTCTTCTACTTTTTCTTTTTCGTTTTTTGTCAACGATAATGGATACAGAGTTGTACGTATTTTCTGTATACCTCTTTTTCTGCACAATGCTTCAGGGAACAGTCGAACTTGATGTTTCTTTATTATCTTCCTTCATTGATTGATAGCGTTTCAATATTTATTAATTTAACTTTTAAGTTAACTTGCGTAAACTTTGAGAACGTTGAGATTAAAACTGATTATTTGTACTTGATTGGGATGCAGTAATTCTTGGAATTGTATGTTGCAGTTTATTCGCGGTTTTTTGCAAAACACGAATTGACTTTTTTTTTGAGACTGGAATTACTTTAAACTGGTTTTTCTCTCGGTTCACAAGAGTTTCGAGAGTTTTTTTTCTCTTTCAAATAGATTCCCTTTTTTACGTTTTTCACGCAGAAATTATGTCTCGAAAGTGTGATCGAGGCGAATGAGAATTTACATCCATTGAGGTTGGAATTTTTCAGTTTGAAATCGTGATTGTGTCGATCGTTAATTATCGAGGAAACGCTTTGCGTGAGAAAAATATGATCGACGTGTCGCTGATTGACGTCCCTGATGACCAGCCAGACGCTCGAATGATATATCGCGATAGATTAACCCTTTCACAAGCGATCCGCGTTCTCCTTGACGAATCCATGTTAGTTGCATACGTGTACCGTATGGATAATTGCATCCAGACGAGAAATCATCGTTGGAAAAGTAAGAGATTTATTTATTAAACCTGCGACAATATTTAGAAAGATTTATTCTTCGAGATATTTTACAACTCGGACGATAGAATTTGAGAAGATTATGCAATTTAGTCAAAAAAATTCTGAAATTTTTAATCTTTTTTAATTTCGTTGAGCAGAGTTTCAATGATTCGAAACTAAAAGAAATATTATTAAGAAATGATGATATCGTAGAAATTATGATTAACGACGAAGAAACGTGATTTAATTAAAAAATTTGGAATCCATAAATTTGATTTCTTTTTGAAATTAATTTCAAAATTTAAAAGCAATATCTCTTTTTGTATGAAAATAAAAAAAAAAAATATTCACGAATAAAATATAAAATTCATTTTATTTTATTACGTTCCAACTATAACAACATTAACATTAAGAATTGAGCAACGAACAGTCGAAAAAGTAATTAATTAAAATTTCGAATAAAGCTTAACTTTAAACGATACTTTATTTAATATGCTCGAATAACATTTATTCGTAGCTCTTACAATTGATAACTCTTCGTACAAACCTCGTTATCTCCGATGCTTCGAATAATAAATTAGATCGAAATTCATTCGACAATATTAAAATTTTGCCCATCTCCGATACTATATACTTCCGTTTATACGAAAATTCTCTTTTATCCCCCTTTATCATTTACTCGATATAACCGAAATATTCCACGTATAACACCATACCGAAGAGACCCGTCCTTTGCCACTCATCCTGATTGACCATCGTCCTAAAAATAAAAATCCTATCGCGTCATCAATTCACTTTTATCCGAGCGAGACCACGCTTCTCTCCAACCCGTTTCTTTTCTCCCCCTCCTCCCCTCCAACCACCGCCCAAGCACCGGATGATCCACCACCCACCACCCCTGCGACTTTTTCCTCGACACCCGAGGCGTCGGTGGTGAGACGGCCGCGAAAAATGGTCGCGCGCGCCCAGGTACTTCATTAATATTTCATTTCGTTGCTTATCGTTACCGCGGCGGTGCAGCGGCGCGGAGGAGGGCCGCCTCGGGGCATCGTTACCCCCTCCCCCCCTCCCCCTCCCTCCACGAGCGGGCACACAAGGCGGGCGAAAAGGTGGAGAGGGCGAGAAAGAATCCGTGGAAAAGAAGGGAAGACAAATATAGAGCGGAGGAGGAGGAGGAGGAGGAGGAGGAGGTGCACCACCCCCGGAGCGAGGTCGTGGTGCACTTTATTACATCGAAAGACGGAACGTAGCCGCGGAGATAGTTTCTTCACCTTCCCCTTCCTTCCTCCCTCCCCCCCCCGCCCGCCCGCAAACAAGGACGAAGTTTCCGCGAATATAATCCTTGTTACCGGTCTCTACTGGGGAAACGACGACAACGACGACGACGACGACGACGACGACGACGACTTCCTTGTACGTCTATCGTTCCTTGAATCGTTCCACCAGTCTTTCGAAACTTGGCAGCGTTGGATGCCTTTGGATGGACACTGGTATTTCGAATGTGTTTGTGCGGATTCGTTGAATTATCGGAGTGGAGTTGCATAAGAATGTTTAATAAGGTATTCGCGAAGGAATGATCGTTTCTTGGATCTTTTAAACGCTCGAATGCCTTATATCTGATATTTCGAATATCTTTATCTAGACGGATATTGGTGTATTCAAATATATTGCTTTGAGATGTTCAATGACGTGAATATCGTATATAATATATATATCGTAGAGGTTTTCCATTTTATGACGCGTGATTCTTTTCCTTCAGAAAGAAAGAAGTTTTCCGATAAGCGAGATCTTGCTTTCGATTTATAGATATTTTCGATACTTTTTCGAAAAATGAAGTTTCGGAAAAATGCATTCTTAAATGGATAACGAACGACAAGAAGAATCAAAACTCGTCTAGAGAAAGAGAAACAACCAAATCTGCTCCACTCTACTCTACCAGAGAGAAGTAGAATGTTCTTGTTTAAAAACTGCGAAACAAGAATACGCGTGGAGAATCGAACGAATGCCAGGGGATGGCTGAGAGCGGATGAAACGAGGCGAAGGGCGGATAAACGGCGAGAAAGAGGAGCGAAAAGAAGAATAAGAGGAGGAGAGGAGAAGCAAGCGGTCCGTCGTGAAGTCGCCGCGGGGTCCACGAACAGCGTATTGTCTCGCCGAGCGTCCTCAGGGCACCGTGAATCCCTCCTCCTCCTCCTCCTCCACGGTGCCCTCCGCCCTTCGCCGGCTCTGGCCGCGAGGAGAGAGGGTGCACCAAGCTCGCCGCTATCTCCTCTCGTTTCCGCGCCCGCAGCGGAACGACCGTTGCTCCGCTCCATGGTGGGGTACACCTCCGCGTGTGCCCCCGGGGCCATCTTCCGTGCAACGATGGGGGCCAGGAGGGGACCCTCCTCCACCTCCTCCTTCTTCTTCCACGCTGCATGATTCCGCGCCTTCGCCCCCGGGCTAACCGAAACGGCTCTTACAAATGTGTATGTGTGCATGTAAGTACACGTACTGGCATCTGCCTGCAGCGCCCCGGGCAAGATATACCTCTTCTTCATCATCCTTCCTTTTCGTCGTCGTCGTCGTCGTCGTCGTCGTCGTCGTCGTCGTCGTCGTCGTCGTCGTCGTCGTCGTCGTCGTCGTCGTCGTCGTCGTCGTCGTCGTCGTCGTCGTCGTCGTCGTCGTCGTCGTCGTCGTCGTCGTCGTCGTCGTCGTCGTCTCTTCAGTCTTCTTTCTCTTCTTCTTCTTCCTCTCGATAATTTCTTTGATTTCTTCGCGTTACGGATTCGTGGTTGAAGCGATTCGAGAATCTTCTTGTCGAGGAGATTTATTAAAATTTGTGCACAGTGTTCTTCACGATGGGATATTTTATTAAGATTTTTGATGATTCTTTTGATAAGGTACACGCAATTTTTATTAGAGAGGATGAGAGGTTGAAGGGATCGAGTACTTGAATATCAAATATCGTTAGGTGTAAAAAGCACGCGTCTTCGCCATTTCTGGATATAGAGGAAAGTTGCTTTTGACCCAGCCAAGTGATCACGTCACGTCGTGTTATTTAGTATTTCTTGTCGAAACGAGAATGTTTGTTTCGTTACCTTTCGAAGAATTCCTTCACGGCGTGTTTCTATATTTAGTGTCACATGTTCCTCGTGTCTTGCCTCGGGCAAGGTATCTCTTCCTTCTCGCTTCTCCGCGTTGTAGCGAAGTATCCCCGCTTTAACCAGCTCGAACGATATATCCGCTCGTTACTCGTCGAGTCGCTTTACAACGTTCGTAATTCGCGTTGACGAATGCGTCACCGTTCCACGCTCTCTTATATCTCGACGAGCGATGGCCGACGATAGAGGGAGCCTCGGGCTATTCTTCTTTCTCGCTCCCGCGCCTCGATTCTTCGAGTGACCCTCCAGGGCTGACCAACACGACGCTAAATCTTCCGTGCGTGCGTTCCCTCAACCGTCGTCCTGCATTGCCCGCGGCGATACGTGCCTCCTCCCCTCCTCCACATCCACTTCTTATTTCTTCCTGCTTCTCCTCGCTCTCTCGCGTGCCCTTCCTTCTCTTCGAATTGTTCGCTAGTTTTATTTGGCTATGGAGAAGAATCGAGAAGAAGATTTTTTTAATTTAACTATGGATGGATTGGGTCGAGATGATTGATCGTGAAAGGGATAGAAAGAGGTTCGGTGATCTTGGTCTTTTTCCAGAAAGAAATTAATTATCAATTTCGAATGGTATTACAGAAGTGTATTATATACGAACGATTGTTCTTGGACAATTGATCGCTTTAAAATCATTTGAAAATTATTCAACTGTTAGTTACTTCGTGTCGTATTTCGAAAATTTGATCTTTCAATCCGATCAATTATCCAAAAAAATTACGCAATTAAATATATCGTTCAAAGATCAATCGATTACAAGCGTAAGAATAATGTACTAATTAAAAGAAACATTGTTTAATAATAACAATTCCCGATATGTAAATACAAAAACATCTCGAATAACATTTGATCGTAAAAAATTGTCGATCTCCTTCAATGATCTATCGAGGTAGTGTTAAGTCAAAAAGGTTTCCAGACCACTCTCTCGAGCACGCATGCTTTATTATAACAAACACGTTTTCCTGTGACTACGTTTCACATTTTCTCATCCACTGGAAACGGACGAAGCGAAGTGCATATTCGCGGAAGTAAACGTTTTCACATTTGCACTAATTTCACGTCCCAATTGCGTTTGTGTCGCAACGTGTTCACAATTATCAAGCGGCGCACGCCATTTTTCGTGTCGCGCTACAAACGTGTGCACACACGCGGCAACCATTCACCGTTGCGATTGTAAAATCAATTAACTCGCTTTTCTATCGTGTGCTACGAACAGATGATACGCAGCTCATAGATAGGGCACGAGTCGAGACTAATCGGTGTTACGTTAACGCTATTGTTCGGATGGTGGGCAGGCAGGCATCGCGTTGTTGCCTGTTTTTCTTTTCCTCTATTCACGGATTAAACTAACGTGCAACAGACTTTGTCGGATGGACAATCGACGACCGCATGACGCAGAAACTTGGTGCAGGAGTCCATGCACTCGCCTGCGAAGTGGTGGCAATGGGTTCTGTGCTCCGATTTCACTGTGAACATTGAAAATTGAGTACGTGTTTTATTGTTGCACAAAATCAAAGAAATAATTTCCATCGAGAATTTCAAGTTTTTGCCAATTATCGAAAGGAAGAGAAAAAAATAAAATATATATTTATCGGAAGCGTTTAAACAGATGTAAACACATTTCTTGATTTGAGAGAAATCTTAAATAGGAATAATTATTTTGAGCAAATGTTGTATCGAATTTTTCTCTTAAGAGTGATTCTCTTAGATTGCAAAATTAAGTTTTTGCAACCATATTGTCTCTTATAAATAACGTAATATTTATTAGCTTCAAATATTCGAAATATTAACAAAAAATACAAGGGGACAAGATTATTTCTCCAATGAAAAATACATAATCACCCGACGAATTATCTTTCTCGAACTCGTAACGTAGTAATAGGTTGGCGACATGTTTCGTGAAAGTGTGGACAGCGTGACGCATGAATTAACCGGTCGATGCTTTCGTTCTGAATTCACGCCATGCAAAAGTGAATCTCGAGAGCGTTCGATTTGGCACGGTAGAAATGACGGTGTTGCGTGTTGTGAAATTGCTATATCCAGTTTGTAACGCGGGTCGTTACGTTATCGTTACCAGGTTTATAATTACCTCCAGTATGTATTTTCTAACCGTGACCGGAATAAACGAAAGCGTTTCCATAACAGCTCTTTATCTTATCGATAAAAGAAATACTCGTGATGGAAAAACGATGGAAAAACTTTAAATCGAACACTTTTCAAGAACTGTTTATTAGGAATAAATAAATTCTCGATTGTGTTCGTTCTTCGATAAATTGATTCGTAATGAAATTTTTCGAGATTAATTATTGTCTCTTTTTTTTAAATAGAATAATTTTTTTTTGTATTTTTTTGATAGATAGAAAGTAAAGTTTTACTTTTTGACAGATTGTAATAATTTTTTAATAACACAATAAACATTGAATTTCATTCGTTGTGAACATGATGTAAGTCTATTTTTTTCTCGCGTTTGTTTATAAGTAAGAACGAGGATCGTTCAATATTATCTATAGAGATCCAAGTAAGAACATTTTATAAATTGTTACTTATTTATAAAACGAAAACTTTCACACTGAACTATCTATATAAATTATTTCAGTTTCTTCAATTCCTATTAAAAAATAAACATCGGAATAAATGTACCCGATTAACGATGAATAAATATTTCCAACTTAATCGTAATCATTTTGAACGAACTTACCAATGCTGCAACACGTGTCGCTCGATCGTGGACACGTAGCACCCACCACGAAATGCTCGCACTTTGTCGAATCGAGGCAATTCTCTTGAGGACATATGCTGTTTGCTGTCGTGTACTCTGTAAATTGGATGTTAACGTTATTATTGCTGCGAAGAATTGTTAAATAATTGACGATGTTTGGTACGATCGATTTCGATCGAATCAATAGAGTGAACGAAACGAAGGAAAGGTTCACCTCGCTTGACCGAATATTTCAATTTATCACGATTGGAAAGAGGGGACATTCGTTCTTCGAACGATAAAAAAAAATTGCGTAATTAAACAGATAAAGATCAAGATAAAGATCAAGAATACCGTGATTATCCATTTCTTTAGAATTATCACGTTTCTTGACTATTCCAAATAAGATAGATAAATATATTAATTTAAATTTAAATTTTGCTTTTTAAATTTAAAAAAAAAAAAAATCACTGTTGCGAAGACAATCAAACGAATCGATTCCACGTTTACATGGATCTTCCTTCTTACCGGCAGAGTGCAGAAGAATGGCCACGAGGGCGACGAGAAGAACGGATATGCGGAGCTTCATGTCGTTCGACAGAGAGAAACGCGTGCCTCTTTGACGGTCGACGATTCAATGGTGTCTCACTTTCCCGGGCCTGGCATTATATAAACGTAAGCGAGCAGCGTTACGCACACAGCCGCACGCGTCCGCCCATTTCGTCGCCGCGCATTTCATTATCTTCACCGAACGATGATGTACGCACGTCGTTCGCTTCTGTCTTGAAGCGGATCGATCCGCGGCGGTGATTTCCGGATCGCCTTCCCCTCCACGCGAATAAACAATCGTACTGCTCAAGTTAAACGAACGGATTAATGTTCAATGTTCTTGCGACAACGTATTCTTCTCGCAGATTTTGAAATTTCTTTTTTTTATTAATTTTTCTCTTTTTATACTTCTCTTCTCTATACGGAAGGTTCTTTTGATTAAGATTTCTTTATTATTGGAATAATTTATAAAATTACAGGTTTCTTCGTTTTCTTTGTATTCTCGTTAATTTATTTTTTTCTTATTACGTTTATAAATATATAGGTTTTGAAGCAGTTCATCATTTTTGTAATAATATAGTAGTTTCGTGGTATCAAGAGATTTGTTTGATAATAATTTCTTTTATAAATCTTTCGCGATAAAAATAATTGTCAAAGGTTGTTTGCGAAATTGAAATTATCACACATCGTACCAATTAGAATCTATAAAATTCCAAATATTTCCTACTCTTTCCTACTCTCCTTTCAATCTTTATTTTTGTTACAATAATGCAAATTTTATTTTCCATTTAACGCGATTCATTCATCAAGGATTCCTCGAGATTCCTCAACCTCGTCAAATTAAGATCTTCATAATCCGTAGAACTACGAGAATTATCTTCTCATCTCTCCAAGATTTTCACAACAATCTCGATGTCGAAAGAATCAACGCGCTTGGACCCGTCTCCAACTTTTTTTCTCCCACAACAACATCTCTCCATCAATTTTCCGGCCGCGTCGCCCATGATCCATGCACCTCGCCTGGAAAAGATTAACGAGCCTAGTCTAGACGCGGAGCAATGCTATCCGAATTGTGCCGATAAAAAGGTTTTACCGGTGATTTATGAGAAGTGGCGCACAGTTTAATGGAACAACCATCTCGAGGAGTCGATGGCCAGTGGCTGGTCGAACGAACGATTGTTCCGGCAACCTTTTTAGATATCGAAACCTTTAGCCGTTGGTGGTCGAAGGGGCAGGTGGATTTAGGACCTCTGAGATATCCGTGGTTCTTTAAGTGGCTCAGAGCCATTCGATGGCTTAAGCTAATGAGCTTTCTTCCTTGTGTAACGCCACACTTTCCTTTATCGAGGCTTTACGTACGCATTCGATAATACATCGGCAATTACGTCGAAATTATGTCGTCATACATCGAGACGATATGTATTTTCCCTTGCAAATTTTTTCGTATGTAACGACAAGACATATTCTTGTTCGCAAATTTTTGCATTTGAGAGTAAAAAGAAAAGAAATTTTCGAAAGTATTTTTTTTTTCACGAGTGTTTTATTCAACATCAGCGTTTATTAACGAAAAGTAAAATCTCGACGAATGATTTAATTCTCAAATGTTATTAATTCTCGCTATAATGCGAGACGTATTGTGATTGGAAATGTTTACGAAGAATTTAAGAATCGTGATAATTTCGGCGTAATATTTTTTTTTCTTCGCAAACTTTAACGAGGAAATTTACACGAGGCGTATCTTATCCTTTCTAGGTAAAGAGATAAATAAAATTTTCCTCGAAGTAAATAGTAGCGGCAAGCAATTGAACGATATATTTAGATTCGTTGGCCTTGTTGCCTTGTGATTTTCCTTCACGCGAATAGATGTTCGATAAGCGAATTTCATTCGCTCTGCAATACATTTTTACACTTCCGCGAAATGTTTTGACCAAGCGATACGTTTAAAAAATCAATAAATTGATGATTTCGGATGAAAATGAAATCATTCTTTCTACGAATACATATACGCTTCTTTTCTCATGTTTTGCTAATTTTAATTTTGATTAACGTTCAAAAATATCATTGATCGTATAACCTCGAAAATATCCAGTTATTTTTTTAATCGTTGCGTTAGCAATCGATCACTTTCAAATTTTGTTAAATCGTATTTCTTTTTTTTTCGATCATCGAGTTCTTATCGGTTAAGAACGTTACTATACGTCATACTTGTTCCAATCTTTTCTCAACTGTCATTATCTCAGAAAAATATTTCTTTTTATGCAATTCTATCGAAACAAATCGTCTCAATTTTAACTCGCAATACTCTTCAATTCAATTATATCCAATATTATATCCACTATAATTTTACAGCTAATATTTTTTAATTTACTTTAAAAGAAATAACACATCTTCTTACGATATTACATTGGAAGAGATCAATGATGCGCTCGTCTAAAAACTTGCAATCTATTTTTTTTCTTTCTACAATCCATCCTCTTGTTCGTGTTATATATATATATATATATATTACTTATCATTATCGAACGAAAGAAAAATAAGAATTCGCTCAATATTTCCAATACGTTTCCAATACGACGAAGAAAAAAGAAAAAAAAAAAAAAATTGCAGCCACAATCAGAAAGGAACACTCAGTACTTTATTTGTTAATCATTTCAACGTATACTTGAATCCATCTTAAGAATTACAGAAAGGTGCGCGCAGAGGGGGGGGGGGGCGGGAGGGTGGAGGGGAACGTTTGAACGCCTCACTCCGTTTGGCACTTAACCAACCAGCGAACCGCCATCCGTTTTCTCTTTGATTTCCTTACGATTATCAACGATGGGCTTGATAAACGACACAGCTCTGTGTTCTTCGTTCACTTCGTCACGATCACGATCGACGAGTTGGTTGCACTTGTCTCGTTCAAACGTTCGTTCTTCCTCGGAATTCGAGCGGCATTAATCGCACGACAACGATCTTATTATGCCTCGAAGGCGAATTTTCAATTCAAATACGCATCGTGAATGATCACCACCAATATATATATACGCCTTTGTTCTCATCTCAGTATGAAACGAAGCCAAATTGTACTTTCGACTTATTATATTATGATTATTATATTACGATTTAAACGTGGGAATACGTTCGAGAGTAGAAAAGAGGAGTATTTTTTTTTTTTTTTCTCGAGAACGAGTGTGAAAGTAAATAATCGAAAATCGTCTAACAATAATAAACTTCATTCTCAACGCAATAAACCAGCGAAAAATTACTTTCAAACGCGTTCGATACTCGTTTAACTCTAGAGCGAAGGTTGAAGGATTACTGTTCAGCCCGTCGACGTTTCGAAAGTTGTATAAGATATTTTTCATCTTCCACGATCATCCACGATGCGCATCCACAAATTGGGGAGGAAAAATGGTAACGATTCGCCTTCTCTCTCTCTCTCTCTCTCTCTCTTTGCCCTTAAATGGTTAAATCAAAGGAAGGAGCGTGATGATATTTATGCGTTTAGGTTTTTTGAAGAACAGAGTCGTTAGATCGGGTTTCAAGTTTCTACTTCCACTAAACAGTGTGAGGTCTCTCTCTCTCTCTCTCTCTCTCTCTCTTTCTCTTTCTCTCTCTCTTTCTCACTCGAACAGAAAGGAATACAATGGAACGATATAAGTACTTTACGCTACGTACGACGGGCTTTCGAATGTACAAGATAATTTCGGCAATTTCGCGAGGCTGGTGTCTCTCGAAGGTGTTACAGGTGTTTCTATTTTGAATCGTTGCGAAAATGATTGCGAACGATTAACCCTTGCAGAGGCATTAGAGCAGAGGATTAATTCTATATCGTAATTAACAGATTTAACAGTTTGCAGTGTTGCAACTCGAAAAAGAACTTTTCGAAAGAAAGTTTTTGACGATTTTTACGAAGACCAATTTTATCGTTGCATCGTTTCAATGTTATCTACATTGTTCTTAGGTAAATCGATACGTCGGTTAATTATATACCCTGAATTATTAACAGATTTAACTGCAATTGCAATTCGAAAAAATTTTGATTTTTACGAAGATCAATTTTATCGTTGCGTTATCTTAATCCACACGTTTCGTTCAGATACATTTGAGCGAAGGGTAAACACAACGTGCTTGCTTTCGAGCGAAATGTAGATCATTGAAGGGTTAACGTCGATTCAATCGGATTCGCATCACGGGTTCCTCAAGGTGAGCACGATCTTCTTTCGCGAAGGCACCAGCCGCCGCGAAAATTCCCTATCGTTTACCCTAGCATCGTTTATCTAGTCTCGTATGTACAAGTGGATAGACTTATCGGTGCTCAGGATCGCGGTACTCAGTGTTCGGCATACTGTACACGATATATAGCACTTTCAGTAGGAATTGAAGGACCGAGCTGACTAGAAAATATCAAGGCGACGTCATCGTCGAGCGATCGGGCAAAAATATTCCTCAACCGGGGAAATTCTCGCAGAAATTTTCTCCTTCCTCGCGATTTCCATCCTTTTCGATTTGCCCGATCGACAAGAGTCGAGAGATAGAAACGAGAGAACGGAAGAAGCAATTTTTAGATAGATTTTTCGCAATTTTTCCCTTTCTCCTTTCCTCCGTTAAAAAAAAGAAAAGAAAAAACTTGAAATTTGACGCGGCTCGCCTCCGCTGCATGCACTAAAACTAACGATTGTACACTTCCGGCTTCGTAGAAACGGAGATCTGCCCATTTTTGTCCATTTTTTCTTTCTTTCCTTCTTTTTTTTTTTTTTTTTTGTGTATCACAGTTAACCGGGACCCAAGTCTCTATGCACCAGGTCGATAGTCCGAGATTATGTTTTTCAGGAACGTGTAAATGTCTTTGAAGGTCGGCCTCGAGGTCTCGTCCCTCCGCCAACACGAGCACATCATCCTGTATACCTCTTCCGGGCACATTGTGGGCTTTGGAAGATATATCTGAAAATAATACGATCTTGCATAAACGAAGGTGAATTTCTTTTATTCCTATTAATTTCGCAATTTATAATTTGGCCCACAAAATTTCCGTATACATTTCTCGTGAAACGAGTTCACATTCATCATTCACGTCATCACGTCGACGAGGATGAAACATTATTCAATTCGATATTCTTCCTTATAAGCCTTTTCCACATTTCTCTTACTCCCTTTTCATACGTATTCAAACATAATTCGTACGAGAAGAAGAAAAGAAAAGAGGATGCGTGAAAATAAATAAGTGGCGCGAAAATCAATCGTGAAAAGTCAGAGTGAAGAAAGGATACCTGCAACTCGGCCCCGTAGTACATGTGTTCCGCGTTCTGTATCACCTGATCGTTGGTCAAATGCTGGAAAGGTTTCTCTCTGGCCAGGCTCATCACTTCCCACAGAGTGACGGCGAACGACCACACGCTGCTCGAGCAAGTGTACCTGTCCTAGAATCGAGAAACCGAGTTCATCTCCCGTCCCCCGATTCGACGAGGAATCACCTTACGTTGGAATCATTCTTACCAACAGAATGCTTTCCCACGGCAGCCATCTGATTGGCGCGGGCGGTCTGCCGCCTATGTCACTGTAATCCTTCTTGTAAAGGTCACTGCACATCGCTATGTCGGTCACTTTCACGGCGTAAGAGCGGCCCACCAGACAGTTCCTGGCCGCCAGATCTTTGTGCACGAGATTCTTCGACTCGAGGAACCTCATGCCCGACGCTATCTGCGCACCCATGTACATCAGGCAGCTTTGGCTGAAACGAGAAAGAGACTTTGCTCGAACATTCTTATATAAAATAATTGTACATATCTTCTCGTTTAATCGAAGCTAATTTGTTGATATAAATAATTAAAAATTCGATTGATTTTTAATTGAAATTTTCACATGAATCTTCTGAAAGAGGAAGCGTGACGATTGAAAATAAAAATGACAATTTCAAAAACGTACGAAATTCAATTTCCCCGTGAAAAAAGAAGAAGAAGAAAAACATTCCAAAGCGCAATAATTATCAATCGAGCAAAGGGACGCGGCGCAACAAGAATAATTTACGTAATCGCTTATAATCGGAAGCCGTATAACGCGGAAGCGGCATTAAGATCAATCAGGAACGCGACGAACGTGCGGCGCGTTGAAATTGCGACGCGAGAAACGAGCGCTGAACCGTGGTGCACTCGGTGAATTATCATCGGCTTCGATCCTGGAAAAACTGAATTTTCGAAAAACTGGTTGTTGCATCGAGGCGAATCCTCACCTAAGGGCCTTCAAATTGCAGCTTGGCCTAAGCGTTCCCGTAAGTGGCACACTGTACTGGAGATAATGGGCGAGATCGCCGAGTTCCGTGTACTCGATGATCGTCCATGGGACTGGTTCCACGGCGCACACTCCCAGGATCCGCGCCACGTTCGGGTCGGACAGGCTGGACAGAAATCGGACCTCTCTTATTTGGTCCGCCGTGCTTCCGCCCCGTATGTCGCCTGTGCAGGCGGGCACGCGAGCAACCACCAATCTTGGCGCATCCGCCACCGCGTCCTCTAATCCGACCGCCTCGCACACTATCGCCTGTGGACCGTTGAACAGAGCAGTTGAAACGCTCGGTTTCAGCTGATTTGAAGTGTACGCTTTCGTTTCTTTTTTTCCTTTACTTTTTACCCTTTGCGCTCCAACTCTCGGCCACCACTCGGATCGATGCGGCAATTCGAACAATATTCACGTTTGATTCTTTTTTTAAATGCTGTGTGTTTCCTAAGTTGTATAATCTTATAAAGTGGTTGGATGGTTTTTAACTGAAATTAGACCACGATCGAACCACATTTTCGACGTCGATAGACACGTTATTCTAAAAGTTTCCGAGTTTTGTAAGCATGGAATAAATGTAATAAAATTAGTTCGAGCGGAGATGAGTTTGATTTCTCGTTATTGAATGACGAAATTATTTCTGTTCGTTGAGAAATTGAGATGCAATAAGAGAAGGTGAAAAATAAGAATAATAGTGAACGTGAGAACAAGTTATTAGTTCGAGATGAAATTATTCGTTAAGAAATTGACGATAGGGAGAGAAGGGAAATAGTGATAAAAATAGAGATGTAGTATGAGAGAGCATATTATTGATATTTTATCGTGATAAAACCGAGAATGCATCTTAGTAATTACTTCATTAATTTAATATTCAATAAATTTTCTTTCTTTCTTTACGTAAAGACAGATAAAATTTTATTAAAATATAAAAGTTTTATACCTACGAAATCATTTTAAGACAACTAAGAAATTCATCAAATCGTCTAAAATCGTTGATTCGTTCGAGCGAAAAAGAGGAGTTTGGCAGGAGTGCAAAGGGTTAAAATTCGGATGATCGAATTTTATTTCTTCCCGCGTTAACCTCTCGTCTTGGGATCGGCGAAACCGGTTGGATTTTTATATAACCTTTTGAAACGTGAACAACGATCTTTCGAATTATGCATGTAATTATGCCGACGAGGTTTGGTAAGTGCATAGTTGGCGAAGCTTGTACGCAGCACGAGCGTTAATCGTCCAAGAGGAGGAGGACACTTTGCAGCTTCTTCGACTATCGTCGTGTGCTAATGCACACATAAACCGATGAATCCCGGAAGTATATCGACGCGGAAATCTGGGTGCACATCTTGTACGCGCATAATGTACACAGTAAATGCATTATCCCCGTTGTCGTTTCTGCTCGATGTTCCGCGGCCAAACTTTCCATGTAGTTTGCAGATGAACGTATTTATCCTTGCTTCGCGGAATCGTATTATGCCGTTCACATTCGTTGTTAATTATTATTCGAATTATTAATTTTTCGAAACCAAGTATCATATAATTTCGTTTATCAAATTTCCTTTATCCAATATTACTCTCTTCTCGTCACGTAAGATAAAACCACTCTTACGGGGAAGAACGCTCGGCTTACAAAATCGGGTCTGTCGCCAATCGAGATTAAACGTTCGTTACGGTTGACCACGAGAGATTAACGCAACTCGGTGGTTTCATCATCGAGAAACGCGATAACGCGAGATAACGTTTCCCAATCGTTTATCCATACCTCGCCGATGTTCCTCGAGCCAAGTTTCTCCGTGGTACGTAGGCACTGGCGCGGTATATTGGTCGGCTCTATCTCCTTGCATTTGTACGGTTTGTTCATGCTGGGCGCGATGTTCCAGCTGACGACAGGTGCGGGTATCTGTGGGAGCAACGCCGGATTTATTCGATATATTCTTCCTCCCAAATGAACATTTCTACGCTACTCTTTTCAACTCGAAGAGGAAAGTTAGAGTTTGCAATGTGTGTTATAGGAGAATAGGGAGTTGGAAGATTGGTTTAAGTTAAGAGACTTGCGCGTAGAATACACGCACAGAGAAAGATGAAATTTCGTGTCGTTAATGTTCTTAATGTTTCAAATTTTGTTCATTTGCTATTTTTATGATGAACGAATAATAAATAGATCGTGAATGAAACGATAATTATTCTTTTCGGACATTTTGAATAAATTTCTTCAATCTTTCTCGAAATCGTTGAAAAACAGATCCTCCGCCGCAACATCCCCAATTATGGAAATTCGATCCCTTTAAGACGACACTCCGTCCTATTCTATCCTCGTCCGATTTTTTCTTTTCTAATTCCAATTACTTTCATTCTACACGCGATCCATCTCCATTTTCTCGATTCGATCCGCGAACCCGATCGATTTTCATCTTGCTCTACCGTCGCACGAACCTTGTGCTTCTCTTTGGGCGCTGTGTGCCAGCGTTTCGAGTGGATCTGATCGACGTCCCGCTGCTGATTAGACGTGGCCGCGATATTGAGTTTCGCAGCCGGGCTGGTGTAAGTTTGGAGGGTCCTGTAGTGTTGAGAGTGGCGTGCGGGCGAGTTGGTCGGCGACGAGGAGCAACTGGGCGGACCTACGCTCGATTCCGCCCTCGTATCGAGTCGCACGCTCTCCTCCGAGACGTTCACGTCCTTCAGCTCTTTGGGGGATTCTTGAAAGAAATCGATTTTTATTTATTTACCCCTTTCGAGCCGCCTTTTCGGCCGAATATACGGGAGAGATTCGGTGTTTATTCTGTATCGGAAATTTTATATCGGAACACGTTCGAGGTACTTTGGAAAAAGTACATTTTCAAGAGCGCGGAGTCGAGGAAATTTGCAGAAAACGATGATTCGTAAAAGTTAAAGGGAATGAAAGAGGAGGTCTGTCTCTCTTCGTTCGATTTTATGATATTTTGGAAATTTTGGGAAAAAGAAATGAAAGGTCGTGAAAAGAGGAAAATAGGGAATATTTAAACGATATGAATTGGATCGTTTGATATGAAAATGTTAAAACTGTTCGATGTTATTTATTACGAAACAATTTCTCTAAAAATATCGCGATCATTTCGATTTCTCTTCTATATATTTGTACGCGCAATATTGCGAATCAATGTAAATATGTACTATTTTAATATAAAAAAAAAAAAAAAAGAAAAAAGGTAACAGTTTCTTCCAATTCTTTAATAAACTCATTTCATTTTATTTTCTCCTATATATACAAAAAAAAAAAAAATCTAATTTAATCTTTACAATTTCATTTCCCTCTTCCCACTCGATGTTCCGCATATATATATATTTAACTTTATTTAATTAAACATTTTGTAAAAAATTTGTAAACTCCATAAAGGCGAATATGGAAAGATTCGTTCGTTGGCCAGAGCCAACACGTCTCCTAAAAATATGCTCGATTGCTCTTGATAAGGGAAGATAGATAGAATGTATCGAGTGATCGAATAGTAGCAAGACTGGTGTGCACTTTCTTTGAAATTCGCTAGGCAATAAAGGGAATAATCGGATGGAGAGTTTAATTACGGGAGACGAGGATTACGAAAAAAAAAAAAAAAAAAAAAAATTTCATCAATGCTGCGTTGGAAACGAATGAGCAAAGGATGTTTCGTGTTGTAACAAACTCACCGGAAGTGGCCACTATCGCGTACGTAGATTTATACTGTGGGCTGACAAGGGGTGAATTGAATTGTTCCATTGTCAAAGACTCGTGCATACTTCCGTCCTCGGGCATGTCCGGCGATACGTGATTGGCAGTCTCTGTCAGCATTCCGCCGGGAGTTAAATTTAAGAGGAGGCCCTGAAAATCGAAAATTCGTTCGTATCGATCGAGCGAAAATATATCGAATAATTTAATTTCGCGTAAGAAGGAAGGATGAACGAAGTAAAAATTCTCTTTCTCTCTCTTTCTTTTCCTCGCGAAAAAAAGAGGGGTGGAGAGGCGAGGACGAGTCGACTCGCGTCGTATTAGAATGGTAAAGTTTGCTTGACTTTAAATGACAAATTAAAATCCGTGTTATCGGTGAGAAAGAAAAGTTTCGGCATATTTATGAGCTTGCCCCTTACCTTCATGTTTATGGCGAATCCAAATGGATTTTTCAGAACGGTCGGCGAGCTCTGAAGTTTTTGCCGCCGATTCAGAAGGAGAATAATGGCGAACACCACGAGGAGAAGTAGGATAATGGCGGTCAGAACACCTATTAGTACCTCTAAATATTCCTGACCCTCTCCCGCTACTGTAACTATGCCAAATGTTTCGCTTTAATGGAGAACGATAACTTATTCCTGTATCTTTATTTCTCTTTACGCGAATAAAACGAAATGAATTCTTACGATGCTTACCACTACTATTAACACTACTACTATTACTATTACGTAAAAATCAACGTGTGCCAAGTGAAGAGAAATGAGAATAGAAAAGATACAACGTTCGAATGTTTTGAAAAATTAATATCGAATAATCCTTAATTTTTCGTTCACATTCGATGAGATTAAAATCGAATGTGATAATTTCCAACTATTTTATTCGCTTCACTCAAGTATTGTAACTCGGAGCATTCGAAATCTATCGACTCGGAGTAGCGAATAATCGAATAATAAGAAAGCGGAGGGAATTCCGGTTAGTGGGCTGAAAGCGGACGAATTTTTTTTCCGTTTTATCGCTCGTAGGAAAAAGGGAGCGCGGAATTCATTCTTTCTTTACCCTTTCTGTCACTTAAAAAACCGTAAACATTTTATCGCGACGCGGCTAATCGCCCTTTCATCGAGAGAGAAAGTTCACGAGTAATGGAGAAAAGTTGGAGGAGGACGAAAAAACAGGAAGAAGAAGAAGAAGTAAAGGAAAGAGGGAAAAAGAAAGGAACAAAAGAGGACGAACGAGTAGGGAGAAGAAAATACGAGAGAAAAAGGTGGAGAGGAATAAGAAGAGAAATAAGAAGTAGACACGTAAACGTAAGAGGAGAAGAGTGAGTCGTTTGAAAAAGGGACGAGAACTTCGATAAACCGACTTTACAATGCGCCGACCTTACATTCTTCCAATTTTTCATGTCGGCCACTGTTTTATCGACCGAGCGGCTTGTGCCCCGCTTCGGAACGGAAGTGTGGCGTCACGACCGCCGGTTTTACGAGAGAAATAAATAAACGGAGGCCTCGCGTGGCGATCAAGATCTCAGACCTCTCGGCGGCCAGAGACCGATTTTCTTCCATCACCTGGCCTGGCACGAGCGAAACTGGGGTCTTGCACTACTTGCTCGTGTCCGAGCAATTTCGATTTTAATTCGGGAGCACAGGTCCCCGAGGACCCGTACGGCGAATCCAGCCAGAAAATTCGCCCTTTAAGCGACATCCTCTTTCCATCGATTTAAAAAAGAAAGGAAGAGAATGAAGGGAGACACGAGCCTTTTAACTCTTTTTCATTCTTCGTCCCTACCTTTTTATTTTTCGCTCCGTCCTCCTAGTTCACTTCTCATTCTCACCGTATTCCTCGAATTTCTTACCACTTTCTTCTCTCTCTCTCTCTCTCTCTCTCTCTCTCTCTCTCTTTCATAATACAGTCGTGCTTTCTCCTCCCCCTCGACGATAATATCAACAGGCCTGGCTTTGGTTGTTTCGATATCCCTCGCACCCTTCCATATGCTTTCCTCCAGTTTCCCTTTTCCCTCCTTTCTCACTTTACTCCTCGTCGTAATCCAACGCCTCCAATTTTTTTCACCTACGCCAAGATCTTGAAGATGGTTGGAAGATGGTTGGATTCTTAGCAAGGTGGTCAGCAACGCCAATTGTGGAGAGGAACAGGCGATTATCCGTTTAATTAAGCCACCTGTTTATCTAACCATCTTTACGGGGCTCAAGTTTCTTTCCTCAATTTTCCACTCACGCCCGATTAAACCCGGCTATTTTACATCGACCAACCACCAACTTCCCTCCCCCACCTCGATTCTCCCTCGTTAATCCCGCTCTTTGTCCAGTCATTAAGCTCTCCCCCCCTCCTCCCTCCCTCCCTCTCTTTTTCCAACCGCTCTTTTTCCTTCCCTCTTCCTCCTTCCTTCTTTTGTCTTTTGGGAAGGCAAACTTGGCCGGGGAAGTGTTATCCGCCACTGGATTATTCGAAAGAGCGTGCGAAAATGTTTGTCGAGAACGGGCCGGGTAAACGAGGTTAAATTTTTGCGGTCGCCTGTGCGGTTAGTCGAGGAGAACGCTTTAAAACTTGGTGATACACGCGTTGGGATAGACTCGTTAAATAGACTCGCCGATTATAAGTTTGTTTGAATTTGTTAGATTCTATAACATAAAGTTGTTCATTTTCTTTAAACGTATCCTGTTTCGATCGATTCTTGAATTAATCGGCAGGAAGGTTTGGAGATCAGCTCGAGAATTCTATCTAGAAATTTAGAAATTTTTAGAATTTGAAACTATCCAATCCAATGAGATAGAGCAGATGAATTGGTTTTGAAGTTTTAGCGATTCATCTTTCGATTCATTTTCTCTCGATTCGAAAATTTCATCCACTTCACTTATATATATATTCGAATACTATTCTTGCTGGTTAATTTTTTGTCCATTCAATTGTCTAATTAATCTCAATGTTAACAATTCCTTGTACAGAATATTTAAAAAAAGAAAATTATTATACTTCGTCTTATTTCACTTTACCTCTCGATTCGAGATTTTGTTTGTCCCATTGAAAGTATTAACAGAATTGTATTAGCAAATCACAAAGGCGATATCGATCCTTTTTCTTTCTTTCTTTCTTTCTTTCTTTCTTTTTTCTCAAGCTATCTCTTCCTTCGTGCAAACGAACAAAAACCGAGATTTCGCGTATGCTCGTTTCGTTACGACTCGTGTCTGCTTCTCTTCTTTATTTCCCCGCTGGATAATCGCGGCCACCGCCAAACCGGTGCCGTTTATCCGCGACAGCCGAGAGGAGCAACATTTTGACCAGAATTTCTGGACACAGAGAAAACGAACGACCCCGTTTGTTGTTCGGTCTATCAGGGACCTGTGTAATTAAGCCTGTGTCGTGACCACTTCCCGCCCCCTTCCTATTTGCCTTCGATGCTTCGCTCCTTTGCATACGTTTTCTCGTCAAGTGTACCGATTATCCTATTGTTTATATTCCCGTTTTACACGTGACACGAAATATCAGAGAGAGACAGAGAGAGAGAGAGAGAGAGAGAGAGAGAGAGAGAGAGAGAGAAGGTTGGCAATTTATTTTATCAAACGAGCTAATTTCTCGCTGTTTGCTCTTAAACGATCATTGTATCGCGAAAAGGGGGCGAATATTTTTCGAAACGAAGTGAAACCGAGTTTATGGTGGAAGAAAAAAAAAAAGAAGAAGAAAGAATAGAATGGAACAACAAAAAAAGTGACGGAGAATCGAACGATACCCGACATAGGAAATTTTTCTTCCATAATTGGAAATTCGATTCCTCAAAAAGAGTGCGTAACGAGTTTTCATAGAGCTAAAAAAAAAAAAAGAAAAAAAGAAGGGAATGGAAATAAAAAAAAGAAGAGAAAAAGTAAAGGAAGAAAGAAAAAAAACGAGGAAAAAAAAAAGAGAAACGTTTCATCGCGTTATGGTTCTCTAAAACTCTGCTTTTTCCCTGCTTGAATTAAAGCCGATGCATTCAGCCGTGATTAAAGTTTTCAGAACAACTGACGCGGCAAGGATGAACCAGTTTTAGGCAACATTCTCTCATTCATTCTACTCAAAAATGACGTACGATAAAAACTACGATAAAAAAAAAAAGGGCAATGTATTTTTATTGGTTAAAAGAGACGTTTCGAGAGTAATATCGTATCCACAACCCCGCCATTTTTTCTCCCTCCCTTTTTGATTCCATCCTATCGTGGTAAAAGAAAAAAAAAAAAAGAAAAAAAAAGTAACGACTCTTTTACCCTCGATGAAATCGATTTTCGCCAGGGAAATCGGCTCCAGTCCCTCAATTCTCCTCTTTTTCCACGAGTACCCTCTTAATCCGACTAATTGTTTACGTTACGACCAAGTTGCTACGTGAATTACAAACTATCCAAAGTTTCTTCGTTCGTTCAACGGTTCCACTTCGCGACTCTAATCGTATTCAGGCAAAGAATGGCGGCTTGGTTCCGTTGATGAAATTACCTTTCAGTCGGACAAACCTTACGTATTAACCTCGCCGTCAAAGAGGAACGAGAAACTTGCTCGAGTCGCATAATCGGGCGAACAAATTGGGCAATTGATTCTCAAACGCGATGTCGAGGAGGGTGTGAGAATCGGGACGATCTCTCCCTCTCCTTCCCTCCAAACGCGTAATTCGATTATTAATCTGGATGTTTAAACGCGAAGGAGGAACACGATGGATACGAGGAGTTTGATGGACAATTGGAAAATTCTGTTTGGATTGGCCATTTGCAGGGAATATCCCCGTTTTGAAATTTAAACGAATATCGTAGTAATCTTTGAAACGTATCATATGTTCCACTTGCACTCTTCCATCGGCCGCTTTCGTTGTTCTAAATTCGTGACAAGTGTTTTCGCCCTTCGCGAACGCGACTCGAGTCGAAACTTTGGTTTCTTTTGAGTTAAATTTTCTTTCTCTCTTTCTTTGGGATTAAGTAAAATTTACGGTATTTAATTAATGTCCCAATTCTTAATTATACGTTACACGAGGAGAATTTAATTAAAATTCAGTTCAAGATCGAGTTCGAGAAACGAGATTTCGTAATGATCGAATTAATAATAATAAGGTATTTCATAAATATCTCTTTGAAACGTGTAGGATGCTTCGAGACTTTTACTTTGCAACGCGTATCCCGTGAACTTTAATAACGTGAATTAATATACAAGTTAAGAAGATATGGTTATTATATATATATATATATATACTGTACGTGTAACAGTCTTAAAATGAAGTGCAACCAAGCGGGCAAATTTTAATCAGAGTGTAAGAGTCGCACGGTTAAAGGGTAAATAACAAAGGGTAATAATTAAGCGTGATGAAGTTATACACCTGTATTACAACCCATGTACACTCGTATGTACACCGTGTTCCAATTTCTAGGTATCAAACTTTCTATCTTTTTATACATATATATATATATTTATTTAGAATCTGTAGAACTATACTTTATAGGCAAAGTTTGGTACTAAAAACTGGAACACACACATATATAAAATATTGAGTTTTTATATATATGTGTAAAAGTGCGACTCATATTTTATATATTTACGAATTGTTCCAATTTTGCTCTTTTTGAACCTCCATGCGATTTAATGAGCTCAATACAAAGTAGAATCCAATCCACGTCTATATAACACAGTTTATTCCCTTTAGGAGGTTTCACAACCTATTCCCTAATAAAATATATCACACAAAGTTCATTATTCGAAAACTGGAACATTCTCTGCGCTTATTATCACGTCTTGGGAGGAGATTATATCTTTTCTCTCTCGTCTCGACGACGAGTTACGCTTTCCAATCGTTCGCAAAGAATCGTTCGGATAAATCTAAAACTCGAGCCACCACATGAATATGTGTGCACGGCATAGATAAGGATAGATAAGTTTCGAATGCTCCTTCGAATGAAATTGAGCTTGATACGAGTTAAATGGTCACCGTTGTCGAGTCACTTACTTGTCTGCAAATCAAGATCCACCTCGGAATCCATTGGAATTTCCCCGTTACCGACCTCGGATGCTGACTCCTCGGTCGTGTTTTCATAAGGATTCGCTGGAACGAGCACGTGTCTTGCTAATTAAACCGTTCCGAGTCTTTCTTAATCCCCAACAACAAACGCCCCCACCTTTTTCACCTTCCTCCCCTCCCAACGAAGGAAGGAAATTTGACCCGCGTTAAACGGATTACCCGCATTCGAGATAAGCTGTTTATTAATAAAGCTTCACGCGTGCCATTTTAAATAAGATGCTCGATATTTTTTAAAAGTCTGATTTTTAACGAAAATCTCTTTCGTGAACGTAATTGTCGCGAAAATGAAATTGCAAAAATTGTACGCTTGATTGTGTATACGTGAAACGAAGAGAAAGATTCCCGTGATTGATCGTATGTATCGCGTTAACGAGCCTTTTTTTCTCTGCCTTCGAATTCCCCGTTCGATCCTCCTGCCTCCGTGAAACTTTATTTTTAACGTGGGATTGGAAATTCCCCAAGGAAACATTCGCGGGAACTTTCGACTCGATACGACTGCAACTTTAATCCGAGGGACAATTAGAATCGATGCGATGAAATTGGAAGCGCGGAGATCAAATATTCAGAGACAAAGGTTTAAAAAGCTATCGAGAAAGTCACGCGTCGGTGGACGAAGGTAATCCGATTCTCGTTACCGCCTCTGTTATATCGAACCTCGGTGAAATCTCGCCACCCGTGAAATGATAATTAACCCACGACTCGCAATTTTTGTGGAGTGAACGCACGACCGCTCTCTGATTACTTAAAAAAAAAAAAAAAAAAAAATTAGGAGAGAAACTGTTCACACACGAGCTCTCTGTCGTCACTAGGCCCATCTAATTTCTATCGAACCGTTGAAAGAGGATACTCACTTCCGTCGAACACCACTTCGCTGATCATGATCCATCGGGCGGCGAAGTACAAATGTATCTTGAGAAATCGTCCTTCGCGCTCGTGCAACCCTATCGACACGTTTCTCGCGTTCTCCAACACTATATCCGGTATGTAGGAGTAGGACAATGGCTCCTCCTCGTAGGTGGCGCCATCTACGCTGAACCAAACGTCCGCTTTCGAGAATACCTGGGACGCACATAGAGAATTCCGATCGATTACGTCGATGAATGAGAATTCGTTCTCATCTCTCTCTATCTCTTTTTTTTTCTTTTTCGAATAATAACTCGTAATAAATTAAGGTACGTGATTAATTAAAATTAAAACGTGGGCGTGGATAATAATAATGGAATATCGAATTTCTCGGGAAAATTTAAATCGAAATTTCATCGGCACGAATGTAAGCCGAATAATATCGATGCACGAAAGACAATACGTTCGAAACGATAACGATCGGGAAATTAGATAGTTAATTAATTCAGGAACATAATACATTGGGCAATTCGATAAATTTAATCCCGCATTCTCCCTCTCGTTGGACGGCGAACCGCTTCTTCTTGTCACTTCTTCTTTCAATTCTCAGGCTTAGTTGAAATATCATTAACGATTAACGACGAAATTCCGATTAATTCTGGCGCGATGACGCGATGATCCACGTGGAGAAAGAGATGTACAGGGTTTAAAGGGGCGGATGGACCATTTGCTCGGCTCATCGTGCAAGCAATAACCGGTACTTAAGGCTGACTCACTTTTAATGGGGAGGCCTTTCAACCGAATGAAAGGAGATTCGCCCGCCATTGATATTTCAATGCGCGTGTTGCTCTCAACATACCGATTCTCGATTCATCGATCACAATTTGATTTGTATTCGAGAGATAGTATCCTTTATATCGGGGGAAAAAATCGAAATATCTTGGAAATTGTGAAACGGTTAACGGCCGATCATCATGAAAGAAAAGAAAAGATCGTGCTTCGTCGGATGAAGTAGCAAACCTTTCGTCACAGATATAAAGTTTTCTGGTTCTTTCAAACTTGCAAATACGTTCAACGCGACTATTGACATAATTAACATCGATTTTCGTAAATAACTCGTAGCCCCAAAAGCACGGTTGCCTGTTTCAAAGTTTACCCCTTCGATATTAGATCTGAGCGATGGTTTCCAAAACGTATCATCGGAACGGGTTTAACTTTATACGAAATTTTAAACTCGCGACTCTTTCTCCGATATAACATTCGATAATCGATCGGACTTGCCTCTCCTTCGCTATTTTTAATCGTCGAGCACAGATCCCTCTGGAAAATATATGTCTATAACGACGGCTGCCCATTAAAAGTTTTATCTTTTCGCGGGTTGGAGGAGGGCGCGTTAAAAGATTACCCACCTGAACGTCGCGGGAGAAATAATTATTGGTGTAGATGTGGACCGCCTCGAAGATCCAGGTCACCTCGAACTCGAACACGAGCTCCACGTAATCGTCAACGAAGGTGTCGCGCATCCAGGCGACCCATCCCGTCCCTGCCAACGAAAAAGTATCCGTTTCAAGCGGAATTGATTTACCGCGAATCCATTGCAGCGCGAGCCAACTTCGTTACCCTGGATCGAAGTTAAAGCCTGAGCGCCGATTGATCTATTGTTTCTCTCGTTAATTGAATTGATTCCGTTCGAAGTAACTTCCTGTCGATTCTCCCTCTCTCTCTCTCTCTCTCTCTCTCTCTCCCTTTCTCCCTCTCTTTGTTTTGTAAAGCGTCGTAGGTCTGCGTTTACAGGTGCTAAGTACCGATTGACGGCTCTCTCGAGCAGAGAGGAAACTTTAACTATTCCGATTGCGTTGACGTTTGGAGAATGTTTGGAAATTTTGAGATGAGCGAGATGAAAATTGGTATACAGAGGGTTCTGTTTTCTTTTGAATTCGTGCAATAGGGAATAATGATTGAAATCGTTCTTTGCGAATCTTATTCTAGCTTGTACTTGACTTTAATTACTTTTCTCGAAAATGTATATAATACCAGTAGATTCAAGGATGGCAAAGTTTGAACAAATTAAGAAGAGATTATTATAAGAATCCAGTTTCCAAACTTTCAATAACCAAGTTTGATTATTTTCCTCAAAAATGTTAATACCAAAAAATTTAAGGATGAACAAATTTAGATTCTCTACCCTTCCTGTATCTTTCTTTTAACAAATTTCGAGTATTACGCAGATCAGAATCCGGTTTCCAAAGGTTTTTCAGGGGATGAATCAATTTTTCTTTGAAAAAAAGATTTCTCTTATCTAATCGACGAACAATTCGAGTTTGCGTTCATCCCAAATACCACGTCGATTTCTCCATCCAGGGATATCTTCGAGACACGTTCAGTTTCGGCACTTAGCACCCCTTCTCGTGTCCACCCACCGATTACCTCTTCCATCTCCCATGTCCAGCCTGTAATTATCCGCGCCGACCTCTCCATCGATCAGCCGGCCTAGACCATCGGTCAACAAGTTGTCCTGCCTTTTGCCGTCGTAAGAGATGTCGCTCAGCTCGATCGTCGGGGATTCCGGTATGGTGTAGCTCACCACGCCACCTGAAACACAGCGGCCAAGTTTATAGTAGGTGGCGATGCCTCTTCTCCCTCCTTTTTTTTCAACAACAAACTCGAACAAGTTTGCTCTTGGACGAAAGAGGAAAGGAGAAAGGAAGGAGGGAGATTGTTTAGTCGGATGATGATGGAAATTGGTTTTCTTTTTTAATAGCAAGAGAATTCGATTTAATGCCAGATCTCGTGGTATAAATTCTTGCGAGATATTTTTGTGCGATCTAATAAATTAATTAGTGTAAATTAATAATCAAATTGTTATATCATTGGATTAGACTCGACAGCAATGTTGAGTTACAAAAATACAAAATTATTAATGAAAGTTTACAAATGATTTGTACGATTTATAAGTGATTCTTTCATAAGGCTTACAATTTGTAGCTCATAATTTTATCCATTGCTTTAAGCTCCTATAATGAAAATAATATTCTCGAAATAAAATATAACGAAGAATATATATATATATTCTAATAACGTTCAAACGAAAATATTCAACTCGTCGAGTAAAAAAGAATCCAGAAATAAAAATATCGCCTCTTCTCTCTGTGACAATGGATGTCGCACGATCGTCGTTAAATTTTGTTCACCCAAGTTCAGTTTAGTCCAGCTCGACTGTTTCGAGTTGAATTCGAGGGTGATAAATATTTCTTCGTCGAAGGGAGGAGGGAAGGAAAGTTGTGGCCGATCTGTCGGCCGATATGTTGAAGAATAATGGATAGATGTCGGGAGATTCGTTAGACAATGTGAAAAATTCCGCGATGAAAAAGTTTCGGCGAAAAGGATCGGCGGCGAGAAAAATTAATAATGAACGGCTCGGAAAAAAGAACGACTCGCCTAACTGCCCTCAATATTTCACGGTTTCTACGGTTCACGTGGATGCCGTCACGCGACGTGGTCGAGCGTGGTTGGCTCGCGAGGTAAGAAGGGAAATACTAAATTTTAGATTTCGTTTCTGTTCCGGATAGGTGTAAATTGGAATCGTTTCGCGGGTACAGAAAGTAAGTTCAATATTTAAACTGTTGTAAGCGGTTCGTCTAAACTTAGAACGATGCTTTGAAATTTGTGTATAATATATGCTTCTTTGTCCATCTCCAATTTCGATAGAAATTTTAATGGAACGATACGAAGAACGAAGTTCGTGAAAAGGGATATTTCTGAATGATGAATAGGGATTGTTCTGTGTGCATATATATAAATTCATTGATTATATAGAAATAATACACGAAATTTTTAAATGTGGGCAACAATGAATTGTACATTTTTTTTTGTACGATTACACAATGGTAATGATAATCGAGTACAATGCGTATTGTGTACTCGATTAAATGAGACTGAGGGATTGTCTCTGGGAACAATTAGAAAATAGCAGTTCCAAAAAACTGAAAAAAAAAAAAAAAAAAAATGAGAAGGACAAAATGAGAAAGATGTAGAGGAAAGAAGGGTTGTTGGAGTAGAAAGACGTGGAAAGGAGAAAAGGGAGTAGAACAATGAGATAAAAAGGCAGTGGTTTGTAAAGGCCTGATTGTTAAGTCCAAGCAAAGAATAATGAGACATTCTACGTGAAGAATATTAGCTACATAGGAGATACGTATAGCAGACAAGATAACAGAACAGTACAGATGAGTAAATAAGTTTCAAGATTCTTACCGACTATTAGTATGTATCTTTAATTACTTTTTTGTATCTTCAATTTAAAAATGTTAAAAATATTAACATAATTCCACAAGATCAAACATTGTTGATTCGACAACTTTATTCCAAATTCTCGTTTCTTCAAAATTTTGTTCCAAGACTAAAATTTTATATCAAGTTAAAGTTTCGAATGAGATCATTCGATAAAAATAAATAAAGAATCCTCGCTATTAGAATCCAAGGAATTTCTTAGCAGCAACCCGGTGAAAATCCATTAAGGATCCCGCTGCCAACTTCCACGGCGCGTGCATTAAAAGTACATATCCCGTGTTAACACGAGGCCGGTGTACACGCCGCCGTTACCGCGACTTCGCCCTGTAATCCGGCAATCCGCTAATCTAATCTGCGTTGGCAATCCTCGTCCCGGCCGCCGCACAAATTATTACAAAGTTTCATCGAGTGTCGTTAGAGCAATTTCCACGGAAGTTCGACCTCAAAGGCGAAGAGTGCACTCGTAACAAGTTTCCAAATCAATCCTCCCCACCATCTTGAACTTCAACCCGGGTCATTTTCAAAAGCCACTTTTCCCGAGTAACGAGACATTGATTATACGCGCCTTCTATATCTCCTCAACAGTTCGGATACTTTTGCCTGGTCAATGGCCATTAATATTAAGGAAACTCGTGAAAATTTATTTAACTCGTTGGGGGAGGAGCGAGGGTGTGTATTCGAAAGGGAAACTTCACAAACTCCATTGTTTGGCCATTTCGTTGTTCGCTCTTCTTCTTCTCGCGAGATATCGCGATAAGATCTTCTAACTCGTGAGATTTTCCGTTCGAAGAGATTGTTGATTTGTTTTAAACTTTTCAGCAGAGATAAAGCGTGTGATATTGAGAGGGAAGGGAATGATCAAGGGCAACGTCGAAAGCTAGGGACAATATTCAAAACGGAGCAATTTCGAGAGAAGTTACTAGCCTAGTGTGATATTACGAAGCGGGTTATAATTTAAGTAGCCTAATAACCAATATGTAAGAAACGTTATAACCCTGAAATTTAAACATATTTCAAATAATGATAACGATCATTAATGGGATCGTTTATTAATTACAAGTGAGACCAACCATTCCTCCTCCATACAGGGGATAAGCAATTCATGTTGTAATTCAAACTAACTAGTAACTAACCTACAAATATTACAATCAGAAAAATCTTTATTCCCTCGAACCGTCCAAAATCGCATATACGAAGGCCGACTATCGCTCAATTTCATCTACCAAACCACCGTTATTAATTTAGAAATATAGACAAAAACGGGGGGCTTGGGATATCGTTTGGAACACGCGTACGTAAAAGAAAAGGAAAAAAAAAAAGTCGCATTTTATATCCTCCCCAAAACACTAGCCTCGACGCCGCCGTTAAGATCTTGAGAGTATTTTAAGGGTATTAGAGGGGGAAAAGTGGGAAAAATATATGAAGGGAGGGGGAGGAGAGGGTTGAAGAATATTAATAAGAGAGGTGTGCAACTCGTTCTTCGAACTCGATTTCGAGAGCGATCTTTCGTGTTCGCGGTCGTAGGCCGTCGCAACGTTGTTTTTTTAACCAGATGTCGTGCACGGCCACCATAAATCCGCCATTCCCGCCCACCAAGCCCCGATCTCACACGCTCTGAACGCTTCTTATAGCGTGAAACCTCTCGTGTCGCCTATCCCCCTCCCTCACTATCGTTTTCCTTCCTCTTTTCTTACGCCCTCTCCTCCCTTTCCATTCTCTCAGCTCTTCGACATTAGCGACCCAGAAAAATCATTTATGCAAATGACCGGCCATTATACCGATATTGATATACCGCGGTGTTGTTGCCGCGCCACCTCACGTTTCCTCGCGCGAAATCTGTTATATCTGTCTTTTATTACGCGACCCTCGTTTCTCTCTCTTTCCTTTTCCCTCTAGGATTTTTATTTTCTTCGCAGCATTCCGAGTAACTAGTTCTACCGCATCTATTGCTCGTGGAAAGAAGTATATGTTCTTTGAAAGATACGTAGATTTTTAACAGAACCGATGCATTCGTGGAAATAGGCATCACTTCATCAAGTGAAGTATAAAATGGCGTGCCGCAAACATATATTTTTATTCGATCACTTAGTGTAATGAATATGATTATACTGTGTAGATCTCTCAAACGAACGTCTTCTTCCGTGAATTCATCATTCTTACAACATGTGTTGTGAAATTCATAGAACGAACGGAAAGAAAAGAGAAGAAGATAAACGCGAGTTTATTTTCTGAAAATCTTTTAGAATCTTCGAGGGGTTCTAACTCGAATCTTTCCCCAATCCCCTGCGAATCCTTCGACAATTTCGCATCGCCATTTAAATTTTTAATATTGCCGGGGAATGGTGGAGAGCAGGTCGAATCTTTTGGACGCCTTAACGATCTAAACCGAAAGCTAGACGAAACCTCTAGAGTTTACGGTTCGACGTGTTCTCCGATATCCCCTAAAACTCTTGGAACCTCGTGAAACCATCGACATCCGATGTCCTCTCAGACTACTTCTGAGATTCCCGACACTCTCGGGAATCTGAACCGTATCTAACTAGACCTAAACTCTTCGATATCTCTCCCTCGAACTTTATTAATCAGACGAAACGCTAATAGATCAAATATTTCTTCTTCCTTTTTTTTTTTTTTTTTTTTGGACAAGATACGAAATTACGAAGCGTAATTTTCAAGCGTCGTAGCGTATTAGATGTTTCATCAGAGATTGTATAATATAAGAGGCATCTGATCATATTGTTCTTTCCCAAAATGATCCAACTGTTATTTACTGATATTTACTTTTACACGATTATGAAAATTTTTATTATTTTTCTAAAAAATAATATCCTTTTAAGCAATATTCAGATAAATCGAATCATTCTTTCGTAAATATACCTGTCAAGAGAATTAAACACCTCAAGCTTGAATCTCCGTGTAAAATATTCCATTTCATATCTCGAAAGAGTTTTCACAGTAACACTGTGCGAGGTCGAAGTAGCAAAAACCAGGCACGTGTCTGAAAGCACGATCTCTTTAAGGATTTTTGCGACGTGGAAGCAAAAAAATATCGGCAAAAGCAAACGCGAAGGCACGCGACTATTATTTTTTAACTTATCAGCGATCGAGGTTCACGTCGTCGTCGTCGTGTGAAATCCGTTGCAAAAAAAAAAAAAAACTTCCGAATTCCCCTCCCCTCCCTTTTTCGTTCATTAAACATGTTTCTCGGCCACGTTGGAACGATTTTGCCACGGATATTATAATAACGAAAACAATTAACAATCACACGTTTCGGGCGCGTAAAAGTTTCCCTCTGTTAACAGCCGGAGGCGGTTTGAATTAAATTAAATTATGATTAAAAACAAACTCACACTCACACACATGCACATATTCGCGCAAGGACAACGATGTACGTGCGAACAAGGAAAGGTAAAAAAGAAAGAGAGAGAGAGAGAGAGAAAGAAAGGAGGATGAAAAGGGAAGGAAGGGAAATATAAAAGAGCGAAACGTTATGAGACTCCACTTCGTTTGACTTTTTTACTTCGGTAAATTAGAAAACACGGTTAGAAATTTCATTTTATGCACGCGAGTGTCACGGTATAGGGAGGGGGAAAGGGAGGATCCCTTTACGCGGTTACAGCTTTCCGCGACGAGGCGAATTATGCGAAATGAAACGTGAAATATGGAAAACGAGTCTTTATATATAAGCGCGCCGATTGTTTTCTCTTTGTTTTGATTGATATATGTATAAAGGTATGCGTTAAAGCTTTGAAAATAATACTGACCCGGTTCCAGAAGTGTCTCTTCTTTTTTTATACGTATAAAAATAAAAAGGGAAAAAAAAAAAATGTTCGAGCCGAAAGGGTAAAGAATATCATCGGTGAATCGCCAAGAGGAAGAGGCGCACCGGTTAATTTTGTGCTCGGCTGTGTAATGGCTGTGTAAGGTCACAGGATTCCACCTCTTTTTTTCGATATTTTAATTTTCTCTTTTTACTTTTTCTTTCTTTCTTTCTTTCTTTTTTTTTTTTCTTTTACCGGTACTTCTTGTATTCTAATAGTAGCTTTAATTAGTATTCATATTCTCTTTTCTCCACTCCATCCTTCCTTTTCCTCTCCCCCTCTCGAGTCGAGGCTTTATTTTAAATGCACCACCCTTCTGGAACAGTATATTTAATCTCGATAAATATGTCGGCCATAAATATTAATACCGGGTTTACAAAAAATATGGGTCAATTGATTCGTTCGAGAGAGAGAGAGAGAGAGAGATTCGTTTCTATTTGAAAAAAAAAATAAATAAAAAAAAATAAAAAAAAGGTTTAAAAACTAGTTCACTATTCTACGTTCTTTCACGTTCCGTTCGTTACACGCGATAATTCCATCCCCTGTTCTCGTGCACGATGCTCGATATGAAATATTAATTTCGAATTTGCCGCGCTCGTTGCACAACGTTTGCGTATTTATATCGCGTCCCTGCGGAGATTTTTTTTTTTTTTTTTTTTTTTAAAAAAAAGCGTCGATTCGATTGATTTCGCGAGTTATTGATTAGTAACTTTTAGCATGGAAAATTGAATTTGAAAATTCGAAGAGGCAAGAATTAGAAAAAAAGAAAAGGATGTATATTTTCGTCGCAAAGATGAAACAGGTATTTACTTTCCTTTTGCAACGTATATTTTCTTAATCCCTTCAAAGATTCTTTCTCTTTAACGATTAATAATAAAATAAATATCGATTCAACGTGAAATGGAATTAATCCTCTCCTACAAAATTCGATTCGTTCGAAAGACACGAATATCGAATTCTTTTTTTCTATTCCTAATGAAGCGGATATTTCGTTTAATCCACATCTCATTACAATGTTTTACACATTCGTCGAGGAGAACTTATCGATCACTTTACGCACGGGTCAAATTACGGATTCATTTTTCATTTCTGAAGAAGAATTCTTCTACTGTCGGGAAGATGATGTATCTTTCGTTTAGTTTTCTCGTGCAAGGACGTATATACATCACATATATACAAGGAAATAAACGTCCCCGTTTTAAGGTCGGTTTCCATCCCCGTTTATACCGCGAATCGAACGAAACGAAGCAGTTCCACCCTGGAATTCTGTCTTCCTTTCTTCCATGAAAAGAATTAGATGATATCGTTGTGACGTTCGCGGAAACCGCGGTGTCGCGCGAACTCGAAAGTTCCTCGAGTTGCCGCGTGTTGGCGTGACCGAGAAATCACAATGTTTCACGTTTACAATCACAGGGATGTTCGGACGAGAACGCTACTCGCGAGAGAATTAGATTAGAGATAGCATTTAGATTTTACGAAAAATTGTTTCAATTGTAAAAATGAATGATCGAGTGCGTTCTAAACGAAAAACGATATTTAAAATTATTATCCGTGATTTTATGCATGACGTTCCATCTATAGGGAATGATAGACGTAACGTATCTCTTCGTGGCAAACAATTTCTTATTTCAAACAAATTTTATTTCGTAACTTCATTTTCCCGCTCTCGATACATTCTCGCGTTTATTTCATACCAAACAAACTTTCGACTCAGAAGAGTTTCTTCTAATTTCAATATCCCGTTTTATCTCACCGTAGTGTCTCACTTTGAACAATGTTACTCCACAGTTGGAAGAACTCGGTCGTTTTCTCTATTATTAGACTCGTTTAAGCGGGATCGAAAACAAATGTATATATATATATATATAGAGGGGGTGGAGCAGCTCGATGAGCTTGCTCGTATAACGCAGTTACGAGCGTTAATAGGGCTCCGCAGTTGGAGTCCAACGACGGATTCCATTCGCTTCCATCTCGGCAACGGCTCGTCAAATTGAATGAAATCGCAATTTGGAAATTAATCGCCGGCTGTTCGGACGTTTCCAGTAGAATTGCAAATTTACACCGGCTTCACGATTCTTCTCCGTTCTTCCCGGTTGGGGAACCAACCCCTCCTCGCAATCTCGCGGCTGGAATTAGGTCGAAATCTGAATCTTTGATATTTATGGTCCCGCGACTTGGGAGAATGGGAATCTTGGCGCGATTTGTAGCGGCAAGGCTTTCTCATTCGTATATCTTAAGTTAAGAATCTTTCCCTTCTTTGAATATCGGAAACTCGATTTCGCGGGGCTATGTAAATTTCAAAAATTCGTATATTTATACGCGAAACATTTAAAATTTTAATATTCGAGAGACTTGAATGGAGTTTAAATCAAGCTCGAGAAATCAAAATTTCGATTAATTGAATATTCAAATTTTGAGTATTTATGATCCAAAATCTGAGAATAAAAATTCGAGCCTCCGTTCACATTCAACAATCGAAAACTCGAATTTCGAGCTTCTCCTTCTTCTTCTCGATAGATCGACATATTTCACTCACCCGTGTCCTTGCACCCCCTCAGCTCGATCCGAAGGCAAACGGTGCGCCTGTGCTCGGAGTGCGGCAAGATTCGAATCTGGGTGGCGAAGATCGCCGGCACCAATCGATGCGACACCACCGTCGACGTATCGGTATTCCCAGCCAGCACCTGCAAACAACCGTGACTCGAGATCCATTTTTCGCCCTCCCTCCCCCCTCCGATTAAACGTTGTTTAACCAACGTTCAACCGTGTTAATTAATGAATCGAAACGATCCATCGATGCTGCACAATGCTCAGCGGCCTATTTCTTTCGATGAACAAAGAAACCGTTTTTCTAAGTAAATTTCTAAGTAAATATTCGAATGATACAATTAACCGATTTAATAGATTACGACATTTGCGACAGGATTAATTCGGTTAATCCGTTGTTTCGCGAAAACAATTTTGCATCTGTATAATAACGGAGACGTAGAGGGCGTTGAACGCGGTTGATTCGCGAGCGGAAACCTAATGGTGATGCAGAGTGTATTGTAGGGTGTGTATATACCACGAACGGTCAAATCGACGTCAATATTAATCAACTTACCCGGGGAATCTCAGCGGTGGAGACCGGCGTACGTCGTTTAAACATAGATCATGATTGCATCTGCTCGAAGGTAATGTTACGGTTAATGCACCTACATCGGGGGATCGCGTAAATTATCATTTGAATAAACCTAAACATCTGCGGTTTCTGCATTACCGGTCGCATAAGCGGCGTTCGCCCGACTATTGGGTTACGATTATTCATTTTTCGAGTAATGAAAGTTTGAACATTTTGAAAAGTAATTCGAACGTTGCGCGTTTAAACGAAGAGAGATATTTTTCGACGGAAAGAAAAGAAAATTGACGCACGCGGTTGGATACGGGGAGCTTCGTATCGCTGTTTCAACGTTTTGAAACATTGATTTTATGTAAATTTGACATTTCACGGATTTTCAAATGGGGGTCCCGCTGTAAATGTAAATTTTATGGCGAAAAAATAAGCATGCGTCCGGATATTTTTGAGTCGAGGAAAATTGGTGACGTGTAATATCGTTAACATTTGTTGAATGTTACATGCTTCGTTAATGGCTGGCCATGTCGGAATTAATTAATATATTTAAATTCATTAAATAATGACACGTTTCGTTATATTGTCAATATTTCAACAGCGAGGTATAACGCGATCAAACAATTCTTAATTTTTAAAATACACGCTGTAAAATCGTTACAAGTAATATTTTTCTAATCTATTTCACGCTTTAGAATCGATTGTTAAAATTCTATCAAAATCAAAAAACTTTATGCCGCTATAATTTCAAAGATAGCCATTTTCGATCGGAAGCGGCAGACTTTTCCCTTCGAAACGCTTTTCGATTCATCCCGATACGAATTTCGGTTGATATGGTCGTGTAAAGAAGAGGGTGGTAATTTTTAATCGTTTAATATCTTCGTTCTTGTGTTTTGGTCGAATCTCTCCGCGCAGCACCTCGTCCCTCACTGATCTATATCAAACCCAAGCGAAAAAAGATAAAGTACGCTGGAAGAAGAAGTAGTATTTTTCCAAAGAAAAAAATGTAGGTCAGTGGATCGTGTCAAATTCTATGGAAACTTTGAACGCTTGTATCTCGGCAACCGATCGAGATATCCGGATGAATCAAAAAGCGATTTCAATCGTACGATTTCCTCCTATTTCTCGACCGCGTTTCCATGATAAAAATATCTCCTTGTGTTTCTTATAGAACTCAGAGAACTTTCATTTGTCTCTTTTCGCGAATGTCCTGATATAAAATATGATCGAAAATTAAACTATTCTCTCCGATTTTCCAAATAAATTTCAAAATTTTATACGACGGATTATCTGAAACAATATTTACATTTCTCTGGTCCTTGCTTGTCCATTTTATTTACGTGTCCTACAAAAGAGTGGAATTGAGAATTAGAATAGACGATACTACAATTCTTCTTATATTCCCCTTTCTTTTCTATCCCTATCTGTAAAGGCTAGACAAAGAAGAATAATTAGAATTCCGCCCGGAATAACGTGACTCGGCTCGTGCACACCAATTTCTATTTCCCTGGTAGAAGTGTCCGTCGGGTAGGATCGCGAAACGAGCCGCTTCACACGCTAGCGGCCGATAAATTATCGTTCGTTACAGACACGGCCGCCTATCGCGACCGAGATTGCTTAATTGGACGATTCCCGTGGAACGGCTCTTAATTATTCGACGATCAACCAAATGAACCGGCTTTATTTCGGATTTATTCGTCGATTTGAACGTGGAAAGTCTATTATTTTTTCTTTTTTTTTTTTTTTTTGAATTCGACCGAGTTGAACAATTGATAACGCAGTAATAAAATAGCAGGTAATCGAGATTGCTCGTCATATCCGGTAATGGTGATAAAATAAAAGAGTAACGATTCTCGTAATTCATTCTTCTCCCCAGAGAAGAATAGAGAGATGTTATAAAAATCCTTTCTTACTAAATTTAAATCCTCGTTTCGATAAAATATTCGTTGATACGTGTAATTATATCGCATTATACTCTGTCGAAACTTTGTGAAATCGGAACGAAAAATTCTTCCCTTTCTTAATAATGTTTCATCGTTCATCCAAAAATTTTCCAAAATTCTTCGTTAATAACTAAGAAGGGATGGAGCGTGTACACGTGTACTTATCTTCTTGGGTAGCGTCTCACTTTCCTCTTTCCAAACCGGTTCAATCTTTTCTATCGGTTAAAGGCTCTCGCGTATCCCGTGACTCGAATCGCCCTCGAATCGTCGACACCGGTGGAATCACAATAAGGCAGGGATCGAAGCTTTCCTCGTCCAACCGAGAAACTTCTTCCTCCATCAAAGAATAAATCACGGACTCGCCCTTTTGCCCGACTCCGCTCCTCTAACGACCGATTGTTTGACGATGGAATTTTCACGAGGAAATCAATGTCCAAGGCTTTCCAAGGCTTTATCCCTCCTTAATGACAATTTGTACCGAATCACGTCATCCCCTCCTTCGAATTCTAATAGAACATTACTCCGAAATTACCCCATATACCATTTTTTCCACGCTTCGTGTAAGCAATTCCTCGAATCTTCACCGACGAGGAATCCCGCTGTCACGCCATTACCATTACTTCGAAACGGATTTTCTTACAGGCAAATTTCTGAAATTAGATCTATCATCGAATTTACAAGCCTTTTCTCTCGTTAATGAATGGAAGAAAGGAAAATAAAGAGAGATATGAAGATGATTATTTGGCCAAAGCGTTTCTTGCTTCTCACGTTAAATATAGTATAAAAAATATTTTTAATCAAAGGAATTTTCACATCGATTCGAAATATTAATAACAATTTTAGGAAAGAAATCTTCTCAGAAATTTCTAATCTCATTCCCAATTCTTAGATTCTACGATATTACAGAGTTTCGCTTATTACTTTACTCTACCAAATCTTTAATAAAAAAAGAAAGAGAAATCTTCTAAAGGGATTCTAGCCCAATTTATTTCCTTCTCCAGATAAAATTACGAAAACGCATTGATTCCAATAAAATGTCAAATCACCTCGACCATAAATCTTATTCAAATCATCGAACAACTTACGATGCCAAAATGTTCAACAGCTAACGAATAAACGTTATTCCAAGCATTTTACATATCAATACTTAAAATACCTACTGAATTTTTAACTTTCTCACTTTCGATTAATAGAAGTCGAAATCGAGAAGATCATCTCGACCGGCTCGACTCACCTTCACTTTATCTTAAGATGACCACGTACCTCCTTGTTATCCCACCGCTTGTATCGCCGCCACTCGGCGAACCCGGGACGCCGATACTCGAGGGTATACTCCTCCACGTATTCCTGCCCACGGCCGTGATCGTAACGGCCCTGGCTCTGCACACCGGTGATCACGTGGGGGCCGGGAAGATCCACTTGCAGCCACTCGCGAATTCCTCTTTCTATTTGGCTCTTGGGGCACCACGCACCGCCCGCCGTCTCCTTGCGCAGCCTGTTCTCGTTTCAGAATTTGTTAGCGTTCACCCCGTTTTGATGAATTTTAATGAGAGGGAGGAGGAGGAGAGCTTCAAGGTCGGTGGACAACCAATCTCAATAAAGCGTACTTCAAGAGGAGGAGAGGATTCGTCGTATATGAATATTAATATCCGTCTCGCCACGCGTTTTATTCGATCCGCTTTTTTCTTTCTCGTGGAGATTTATTTATTTCTTTCGATTTTTTTTCTCTCTTGCGAAATTGTTCGCGAACGAGGGGAATTTTTGATTTTCGATTTTTCTTTTTACGGTAAATGTGTCACGATATATATCGGCGAATCACGTTCCATTCGTTTTTATTTATCAATTTGCGAGCGCAAATATTTGTATTTTACTCGTTTATCTTGTTTTTGTAATAATCGGTTAAACGAATTATACTTTTATTTGAATTAAAAAGAATTAATTCAAAGTATTATGTGTATACATATATATAAAAACGATAATTCGTGGATTATTAATTTTAAAATCGAAGAATCGAATTCAAAGGTTATTTCGAAAAATTCATTTAAAATTACATGGTTACCAAAAAAAAAAAAAAAAAAAAACAGAATTTTTCAACGACGTATCACGGATCATACATCGCCCGGCTCCCCCTCCAAAATGTATCAAACGCAGAGCCGAAATATATCCGTCGAAAAAGGGAATAAAAGGGAGAAGGGCAAAAAAAAAAAAAAAGAAAAAAAAAAGGAAAACAAGAATTGGTAAATTTAAAATTTTCGATCGCTCGTCGTCGATATTACGAATTGAAATTTGACACACATAGCGGCGCGCGTTGGTTCGAAAGGAGAGGCGGGGAGGGGAGGGGTGGTTAGGGGATGTGAAAATCAATTTTCATTCTCTCGTTGAAAATTTGTCCTCGTTTTCGAGCTGTCCGCCCGTGCACGGGTCCCGAAATTGCGCAATAATAATCGTAGCGAAAATGTAGCCACGCTCGAAATCTACGCTACGCGCCTCGATTCACGGATCGTTACGCCATCTCTTTTCGCCTTTCCATCGGGTTACAATTACCACCCGGTGATTTTTCATTCGAATCGGACGGACATAATTAATTGATATTATATTTCCGCTCTCACGGCGAAATGGACAGATGAAATGGTAAATAACGGGGAGGGGGGGAGGAAGAGAGAAAGGGTTCTCCATGGTTTTAAGTGGTCGATGGTCTGAAGTTGCACAACGGAGTCGATTAATTAAATTTCCATTATGACGTTCTCGTGTCGACGGGTGTTTGTCGATGCGGACGAATACAGACAATTGGAGGTGGAAAGAAATGTTAGTGTAACAGATTAGGAGTCCATCTTTGGGGAACGATATTCATTTCCCCTTTTGGAGGGGAAATTACCATGTTTTTCTTAAATTTTGACGATATCGATTATCTATCGCATGATTTTCAGAACGATATTTTTTGAGGAGCGAATGCGATGTTTTCGAAAAGTGTTGGTTAATCAAATTTGGTCCGTCAAATTTTTTTTTTTTTTTTTTGGACGTGCGGAGAATTTCACTTTGAAATTTGATTATTTCCATTTTCTCAATATTTCATTTGTTGAATTATCGTGTATGCGTGTAAAAGCGCTAATAGTTTTCCATTTTATACCCTTGTGTATTATAACACGAATTGTATCGAGCAACGAAAAAGGAATAATAAAAGGTGTTCAATGTAAGTATCAACAATTTCATTAAAAAAACGTCTGTAATTTAAATATTAATTCCGAAGAACTGCCAAATCAATCGAGGTAATAAATTTTTTCTTTCTCCTGAAAATGTAAAAAATATATATCCATTTACGTAATCCTCTTTAACACGTAAAATATTTTAAATTGTTTAATCGAATATCTGAAAAAAACTTCTATCCAAATTCTACCATTTTACATTTGGCGAACAAATATATACATTTCTCAAAATCAAAAAATTGTTAAATTAATAATCGTGACTGGAATCGGGGACGAAGTTAATGTTTCACCGTCTCTTTAACCCCCTCCACCCCTGTCCAGGCGCGGTTATAGTCCTCCGGCCATTACAGCATCGTTCGAACAAAGAAGAACAATTCACGGGGCCATTCGCCGGTTTCAAGAACTTCTTCGGTTCCGTGGAAGTGTACTTAAACAGCGAATCAGGGATTCCGGTTCTTTTCCACCCTCTCTCTCTATCTCCCTCCCTCCCTCTCCCAGTTTCGAACGATTCAACTCGTCCCAACGCTCGCCACGTTTGCTCTAAATCGAGCCAATGAAACTTCGCGAAACTTTTACCACCTATCCTGCCCAACTCGTGCTTCCCTACCTAATAACGAAGTTAACTTGCCGGCTGATCAGAGGATCCGTCCCTCTAGTTTCTTTTTTTTTCGTTAAGATACAATCGGCCATCCTTCCAAGCAGCCTTATCCATTAAAATCCTCTATTAAAACGTTTACAAACGCGGCAGTTCGTGGGGAGGAGGGGGATAGGATAAGTCGTGGGGGAACGAGGTTTGGATAAATAGAAACGTGGCTCGTGTTTGATCGCGTGGTCGAGTGGAAACTGGAGTAGATAGATGAACAGGAGGAACAGGGCTCTAAATGTGGGATGGTCTGTAATTCGTGGTATAAATGGAGCTAGGGAGATCCTGTGGGCCAAAGACGATGCTCGAAAGCTGAGAAAATCGAATTTCAGAAACCTGTACCTAATTTCTGATCAGGTACCAGGATGTATTTATTATAAATATAAATATAAATACATATTGTAAATTACTCGGTATTTATTTCGAATGAATATCGTTTTAAATTAAAGGTGAGAAAAAGATTTTGGACGAGATATCATTTAATTGTAAAATAGGAGGGAAAAGAGTAGTGATTTTTAATCTGCATTTTCTTTTGTGGAATACGAATGATGATAAAATAGAGCATACGTATTTGATAATTTGAAATTTCAAATATTTAAAATTGATCGATTTAATTTTACAGTAATTATTGCACGTCTTTAATCTCTTATACTTTTATAAATCTGAAAAATCTAATACACTTTGTGGAAGCGGAGGGGTCAAAGTGGTTGAAGTTATATTAAGGTATTAATTTCCCTCGAAGTTTTTAGTTTCGCTCACCCTGAAACTTCTCAGGCCCGTGAGAAATTTCAGTGAAGTTTCACGAAGTATTCATTATGGTGAAATGTTAGGTGTATCCCTTATGGATGGTAACGCCAAGTGTTCCGGCTGTCTGAACGGTGCTCATTTATAAGGCGTTTCCAGTGTCTGACCACGGCAGACTACCACCACTGAATACCGTTACCAACCAGGAACACGTAGAAAAGCTCGATTCCATTTTCGTTAAACGAAGAATAGGAACATTTTTCCTGATAATAATTGAACATAAATAACATTCTTTAATCCTTAAAGATTAATAATCAGATATTTTTTACCAAGAATCTTTATAAGACTATCGTTAATTTGTTTCATCAAAGAGACGAAGAGGTGCATTAATTTCAAGAAATTTGGAGAATCGAAGCTTCAAAATCACATATCAAATATTATTTCAAACATTTATATTTGTTCCATAATGATTTGAATAAATCCCATCTGGCCAGATTAATTTCACACAAACCTCGAACTTTCAATTCCAATTTTTCTCTGAAAAAAATCTACGACCTCATCTGGAACAAGATGTCCGTGTCCGATCGAATATCTCCTCCGCGTCTTTCCAATAACAACGCAATTATCGAAAGATAATATTTCTCCAACCCTCTTCCTGCTCCTCAATTTTCGTGAATGCGAAAAAGTGTGCCCCACTCTCCCCCCTCTGATTAATCTCAGACTTTGAACGCGCGATTAAAAATAAAATTGTCAAACGGAAACGGCGAAACAATGGAAATGTTGAATTAGCGCGAGAAATGGTGGGAGAAGAGAGAGAGAGAGAGAGAGAGAGAGAGCGAGAGAGACGAGAAGGAGGAGAAGGGTGTATGCACGCGTCGGTGGCGGACGTTAATGCGGAAAGCGTGTCTTTTGCCGGGGGACAGGTTTGATCTGAACCTCCCTTTTTTAGAAGGCGAGTTGAAAAGGCAGCCGTGGCGAGCATTTAACGTGGAGAAGGGTAACGTGGATCGTCGTGAAAGTAATGCGCTCACCGGCCATTTCGTGGGCCGACGTTCGTCACGTAGGACGAGGAGGCCGTAATGGCCGAATCCGGTATGTCGCCGGACTCCATCCCCAACGATTGATTGCACGTCCCTGAAACACACGGGTTTAATTGTGTTATTCAACCGGTATCAAGTCTTACAGTAAATAAGAGAGGGAATAAGAGATAAGGGTGATTAATATGATATTTGCGTGGGCAAGTTTTGCAGTTATCGAGTACGGCAGGTATTTATTGATTCTTACGAGAAATGGAATGGAGAAGCGAATATATTGGATATTCTGTGAAGAATTCGAGATCGAGGAATGAATGTTGGATAATTGCCAAGATCGGGGCAGTTATAGAAGTACATTCTTACGTTGAAGATAGTAGATGGGAGTGAAAAGGTATGGAGTAAAATGGAGAAGTGAATTTTGCATAAATGAGAAAAATTTGGCATCAAAGGTTATCGAATAGAGGTACGGATTCTTATTAGGTATACTAAATAAATAGATTACTTAAATAGATATATTCTTTAAACGTTCTTAGAATTATTTTAAATTTGCATTTGTATTAATGCATATATTCTAGGGTGATAAATAGAGATAGTGATTGAAATGTTGGATAATACTGGACGATTTGTTTTACAATTATCGTTATTTTTTCATTAAATATACGCAATTATATAATTGCACCTGTTCCATTCCTTTTTACACAATGGATATCTTGGTAAAAGAGAAAAAGAAGATAAGAAAAAATTTGAATATTTAATAAACTTGAAACGTATGTTCGAGTTTCGTAACATTTTCTACCAATTAAGCAATTTTCAATGAAATGCATTAAAAAAATTATAAAACGCGTGAATAAATATAATCATCGTAACGTTTCACTTTTATCAAAGCAATTTGTATTATCTGTAAAAAGATTATCTCGCGATACAATCATAATCCAATTACTTTATTTCAACAAGGCTCACTCGATAAATAAGTAAATTTCAATTCTATTAAATTTCAATAAACGTGTCGATGCTCGACGAACGAAACACGTTCGTAATTTCAAATTTTCCTTTTCGGTATACTTTGGAAGATAGCGAGGGCGCTGCAATCGTTTCTCGCAAACTTTTGCCACGGCAAAATGGCGACCGATTGTTCACGTGGATCTTGGTATATCCAATCGCTGCAAACTTATTAGTCCATCAGAAACGCCTGAATCGCGTTTCAATTTGCTTCAGATCCGAGTTTACTGCCGTTCGAGTGTAATCTTTCCATTAAAGTTTTCGCTGAACGATAAAAGTACCGGGCCCAAGATCGACGCGAGACGGCCGAGATTCAACGGCGAGAGATTAATCGGCGCGAATAAATTTACATTATCGAGATGAGGAGGATCGACGTGGATTCTTTTGTCGAGGATGCATTTTCAATCGCGGGCGAATTAAACGTTCTAAGAATAGGCGCCATTTCCAACGAGTGTCGAGCTTTTCTTTTTTTGAGATTTTTCGTAAATTTTAGAACGCACAAAGGAGAAGGGTAAGAAAATACTGAAAATTTAAAAAATTATTATCGAAAGATTGTCGTACGAGACGAAAAAGGATGATTCCTTGTGTAAAATTATCATTTTTGTCAAAAATGTGGAATGACAATTTTTGATACGTGGTTTCGTTTTCGAGAAAACTGATTTTATGAAATTTTGAACGCGTGTATTTAGAAATAGAATCGAAGTCGAACGAAGTTAATTGGATATGGTAAAAGGAGAATTCAGGACGTTGTTAATGTGATATTGTTTTAAAAATAAGAATAGCTATAAAGGGATACATTCAATAAAAGATTCTATCTCTGAATGTACGCGAACAAAATTTTGTATCGAAATATATTGTCATTCTATTTTCTTTTGCACGAAGATTCATCTACTATTTTTGTTACATGTTTGTTGTATGGAATTCAAATTGCGGAGTTTTCTGAAAAAAAGGGGTCTATATAAGATAAAATTTAATTACGTTGGAAGTTTTAAAAAACAAGTGATGCGAGAATAATTATGATAAAAATATTCTGTATATTAAATACGATGTTTTTCCAGAAAGTATATCAATTGTATTGTAGAATAAAAACATCAAAAATTGTTATTAATTTAATAACTTTAATTTAATGTTCGATTCAATTGAATTGATGGAACATTCAATTTTGCAATTTTAAATATTGAAGAATAAAAACATTAATAAAAAAAAAAATGTTTCCAACGAGATTCGTCCAATTTTGCAATTTCATATATTGCAAAATAAAAAAAAAAACATTAACATTATTTAATATATGTATATCTTTTTTAATATTCGATGTTACACGTTTTCTTTTGTTCTCGCTTCGCAATTATATGCTGTTGTTTTAAAAGATAATCGATAATGTGAAAATAATTAAACGAATGATATTAATATCTATATTTAACAAATATTATTATTATTATTTAATATAAACTCTATACGCTTGGAGAATATTAAGATTTGTATAATTAATTAATAAAAATGTAAAATCCAATATCGATGTTACTATCTTGAGATTAATATTTTCATGAAAGCTTAATTTCATTCGATTCTAATGGAATTTCAAATTTCGTAGAATTCACATATTTTATTTTATTATCAAACTTTTTGTTCCAACAAGTGAGTGTTCATTCACAAAACATCTCTGTTTATTAAACAACAGGTTTTCTGAAATCGTGTACAATAGATTGATCTCATAGACGATTTTTATTGGCTTCAGCAACCGTACGATCGACAGCACGCTTCCACTCGATTAAACCTTTCCTCTTTTCCCTTTCATCAACCCTCCTGCGGAAATCCTTTCGAGTAAGTTATCCCAGCCACCGTACTTCCTTTTTGTCGAAATAAAACAAATGATCCTTCCAATAAACATCCCTTAAGGAAAAACATAAACGAAAATTTCTTCTTATCGAATATCTTTCTCGAAATTGAAAGAGAAGAAAGATCTTTCAGAAAAGAACTCGGCGAAAAATTTTTATTCGGTTACAATCTGTCATAAAATACGTACATCTATGCAAGGAAATTTATTTTTCCACGAGAAACCAACTTTCATTTCTTCCTTTATTCTTATTATTTGGAACATTCGATAGTTCAAAAATTTTGTGTTACAATGTTCTACTTGAAGGGACGAAAATAATACGAAGAAAGATATTGTGGAAGGATTCCCCTTCCAAAGTGATATATTTCATTAATAAATAATAAATTTCTGCATATACAATCCGCCATTAAATTTACAATTATTTCATACAAAACAAAATTATCGTTATTTGTATACAGATATAAAAAAAAAAAACTGGCCGTATCTTAACCAACGTTGCTTTCCTCTCCGCAAAAATAACGCCGAATAAACGGAGCGACTCGACTCGAAATATTCCTATTAATTAATTCAACTTTGCCCACCTTTTCCCCTTTTCCAGATATTCCCTCCCCCTCTCTCCCAGTTAAATTAAACAGCGCTCAAACGCAAGTTGACATTTTTCCTCCGCGAAGAGAGAAGAGTTCATAAATGCGCAACTTGCACAGACGAAACGTCGGCTTCCTCCTCCTCTTCTCTCTCTCTCTCTCTCTCTCTCTCTCTCTCTCTCTCCTTGAAAACAGTAGTTGAACGGAGGTAACCGCCGCCAAACAAATCTGTCGTAATTCAAGGAAAAAACGCTGGCCGGAAGTTATAAAAAAGTTTCAATGAAAGCGGCGCACACCCCCGCCCCGGGGGGAGCCGTTTGTGTGCGAGGCAAGGGATGGCCCTCTGAATGGCATTCATGGGAACGCGCATACGTCGCGCATCGTTTACCGACCACGTGAACGCATTCAACGTAGTAAGCACCGATGTGCAGGAACCACGATCCGCCATTGCCGCCTCCTCCACGCCTCGCCGATTTTTGAATATTCGAAAATTTCGGGAGAGAAAGGGATGTGTAAGGGGGATTTGGTATTCCATCTTTTATCTTTAATTCGTAATATGTGTAATTATCTGCAAAGATCGTGAATATGGTTGGATTAATAAAGATATGTGGAAACATAGGAAAATTGGGGAACGCGTCAATTTTGACACGGTAATTTAACGCATTTAGTTTTCCCTTTGTTATTTTATAAAATAGCAAATTGACATGTTGGTACATTGGGAAACGAAAAAAAAAAAAAAAAGGAAAAATAGTAAAATAACGCAAAGTGATTGGGCAAATTGATTCGCCCCGAAATTGTATTTCCATATAATGCACGGCACAATGTCTGACCATAGGCGGGTCACATTCTACTGTCGATTCGCGTGTCAGTCACGTCGAACGTTTCTGATTGCTATTACAGATATTAAATTGGTCGGTTTGTTTACCGGGAATTCGAATCCATCGTGTTCGTTACGTCGGCTAGATTCGACCCTCTCGTTGATCTCTAATGTTAGAATAAATCGATTCTTATACAATTCTTCGATAAAAGATATTGTTAATCGTTCAAAATCTGTATACGCGTCCAATAATTAATATTCATCCAAATTCTCTTGCCTTTCGTTTACCATAATTACTTAAGTCACTCTACATCGTTCGTTAAACTCGGACAAAAGTAGAATCGCATATCACGGATATATCACTTCAACAAAATGAATTTATCGTAACGTATGAATTGATCGAATAAGCGAATACCGATAGTCGAAAATCTCGATAATGACTCGCAGCTGTCCAAATTCCAGTGGAAATGTTACAAGCAAAAACGTTTCATTTCCATCACCGCAACAGTTTCATGGCGGAAAACAGTGTCGGCAGGCAGGCACACAGTCGTCTCACACTAGTCTCGGAGACACGCTCAAATCACATAGGCGTTTGAACCACGACCAACGTATTCGTAGAACGATGCACCCACCCGTTTCACTCCCTGTTTGTTTCTGTCTTTCGATCGATGCGTGCCAAGCCAGCAGCACAACTATGTACAGGAATGCTCGAGTCACAGGCGACATAAAATAACGCGAGCCTCGAGGGACGTGGGCTATGCTCCTGACATTCGTGTTCGTCGATTCCTATGTATCTTCCACGCCAAATACCACACGTATACAGATGTACGAGGCGCATACACACGAGAGAAACACCGTGTACGCCAGAACACGGAGAGGAAGAGAAAGGGCGAAAGAACGAGACGGTGTGAGAGCACGCGACAATATCGTGCTCGAACATAAAGCAGTGGAAGAGGGACAGAGAAAGAGAGGGAGAAATGAGGGAGCAAGATGGCGAGAGCGCGCGACAATCGCGAGCCTCCTCGTGGCCCTCGTGTTTTAAAATGTCGACCGCTTTTGTGTATATCGAGGAAAATTTGCTCCTACGTTCGGGCAAATTGCGCAAAAGGGAGCGCCTCTCTCTCTCTCTCTTGCTCGTCTCTCCTCTTCTTTTTTTTTACGCGACTGGTTCCTTTCTCATCCTCCCTTTCTCGCCCTTTGTCCCCTTCCAGCCCCGTCTGTTTTTCTATTTTCGCCATCGCGGCGCCCTCTGTTCAACTTCCGCTCGCTTTCTCACGATGCTGCGATCTCTCTCTCTCTCTCTCTCTCTCTCTTCTCTCTCTCTTGCTGTTCTTTTGCTCCTTGATAGAGAGAGAGAGAGGGGGGGGGGAGAGAGAAGAGGAGGAGGGGAGAGGGAATACGGGCGAGCACCTTCCGACAATTTATTTTCTGTACTGAATTAGTGCGCTCTCAAAGTGGCTTTCTCTGGTCACGAGCGAGCGGAAATGCAGTCGCTACGCGGACCGCGATTCTTCGCTAATTTACGGTGCATTATGTCCGCGATGTAATTTGTTAGAATTATCTATTACACGTGTATGTGTGTGTGCGCGCGTGTGTGTATATATGTGTTTACTACGTTGAAGGGACCAATGATTTCACTGGAATTTCGTTTCACGGGTGGAATTGTTGGGGAATGAAAAAGGGGAAAAAAGAAATGGGGGGGGGGGGGAATGGAGAAGTTGAAGAAAGAAATGAATTCAATTCGGAGGAGAGGCGATTTGACGTTGCTTTAAACGGTTCTACTCTAGAATTCTTTTTTTCTTCCCTTCTTTCTTTCTTTCTTCTTCTTTTTCTTTTTCGTTCCCCTCTCCTTCGCCTCGTCCCCCTGCCCATTTCTAGCATGCGTTACCGGACCTGACTGGCCCGACTGGTCCTCCAGAAATGCAATTTCTCTTGTTCAACGGTTAAGCTTCGGTGAAAATGAGGACGCGGTTAAGCACCTTGGAATGATTTACCTCTCTTTGGATTACGGTGTTCCTATGTTCCAATATGCCTCCCCCCTCCCCTTCTATTTACTCTCTCTCTCTCTTTCTCTGGTTGTAGAAAAAAAAATTTATGTCCATTCGGGAAGTACATTCGTAACCTCTATACGTCATCCGACGATTTTTCGGATAAATCAGGGACAAGCTCAACTACCTCTTTTCGACAGACGTAAATCAACTCGCCAAATTATATCGACGTTCGTTCCCGACGTACTTTCGCCATTTTTTGTTACGACCCTCGTGAATAATGACTCCATTTCAAAGAGAGGAAGAGAGAGAGAAGGGGGAGGAGAATTTAATATATTCGTTCGATTATCATTCTATTTCTGGTTATTTTTTTATCCACTATGTAATTCCATCCATAATTATGATCGTTGCAATGTTCCAGACATATTTTCTACGAATTTTAAGTCTATTCTATGAGTAGTATGTACCCCGCATTGATCAGACGACGTTCCTCTTTCCGTTGACACAAGATCAGAACGTGAATCGGACGGTCCAAAATTAAAAATCGCGATCCATTCTATTCGAGAAGAAAAATAAAACGACTAGAAATTTATCCATTTACGCAATTTCAAAATCCAACGTCTTTCTCGCCGTTCAATTCGATTCACTTTCTTCAGTATCGCATAGAATACAAAATTCACGTGAATTCGTAAACTGAACCGCGCATTTTCAACCGATCTCTTAACCATTTCTTCTTCCTCCATGATCTGAACAACATTCTCTCGAGGATCTCGCGGCCGACTCCTCGTATCGAGTCGGTACCCTTTCCCCTAATTCGGTTTTCAATGGCCGCGGAATGTGTCTTACTTGCACACACACACACGCGCGCGCCCGGAATACCGTTCTTCGCGGTATCGTTGAAACGGGGCGGGGAGGGGAGGGAAAATCGGAGCGAGGGAAGGATCGCGAGACGTTTCATGGATTCATTGCGACACATTCCACGTCGAACTATTCGTCTTGCGAGTTGGCGTGCAATTTAGCGGGGAATACGACACCCGGAAATCCGGGCGTCCGCCCCCTCTTTCCCCCTCCCCCCTCCCCCTCCCCTTGAATCTGCGCGCGTGCCTCGTTCCTCTTCTCTGCCGCTTCACGCCTCTGCGGAATCGTGGACGACCATCGTGGTGGGCCAAACAGCGCGTCGAAAGAGGGGACGAGAGAGGGAGAGGGAGGGAACGGACGTTCCATTCGAGACACGTTGGTAGCCGAGGATGTGTTACAAACGACGATGTACTCGAATACTTTTTTTTCCTCCCTTTCCTTTTCTTCTTCTTCTTTTTTCCCCCTCCTTCTCTCTCGAGATCCGGATCAAAGGATCGGCACGTGTTAACTTTCCCTTCCATTCTTTTGAAAACTGGTAAAACCACTCGTTTCTTTCGGTTCTCCTCTGTTGCGCCGTGCGTGCGACGCCAAAGAGTATAGCCTTTGACGCGCGCGCGTCGTCGACGAATCGTGAAAACGTACGAGCGATCATTCGAAGAAGGAACCAGTTGGCATAATGTAACCAGCGCGTAACGTTCTCTGGAGAGAGAATTGTACAGTTTCGAAAATTTTACTCTCTTCTTAACCTTCCTTCTTCTTGCGTTCGATCGTCTCATCTCTTTTCTCCTTTGGAAGAAGAGGTTTTCCTTTATTCGTTATTTATGATAGAAAAAAATTTCCATATGTAATTCACCAGAGTTTGAAACACGTTTCGCGAGAAAGAAATATTCTTTTTTTATTTTGCAGTAATGTAATTAAAGTATTATGCGATGTATATTGCGTAAAGGGATTAAGACACGCTTTTTTGAGAATTTATAGAAAAATTCTAAAAATGTTCCCCGCGAAAAATCTGAATGATAAACGTTCCAACCGGCACGTAGAATGCAATGCGCATATACACAGCAGTACAGCCAACGTTAAGATAAAATTAATTAAATTAAAAAGCAAATTTTCAAATAATATATATATATATAAATATCGTAGTACCATATTTCCAAATAATATATTATTCTTTTTGATAAATATTTTCCGAACTTTACCCGAGGCGATGTTTCATCCAAAGTTTCCGGATCGATGGTACGCGAAAGTTTGTTGAAGTGATTCGTAATATCGAGATCGTAAGGAAATACACATATGGATGCGATTTGCTCTTTAATTAGAACGCCAATTTGAACGTCGACCTACTGGTCGAGATTCGGAAAGATCTCGTTCAAAGCGAAAGGAATATATCAGAGATTGGTTAAACAGACGGATGTTTACTACACAGATTCACTGATTAAGCTTGTTTCGATCCCACCCATATATGGATGGGAAGGAGAAGGATAGGAGGGGGGGGGGTCACGTTTATGAATCGTGTCGGGTATCTATGTATAATACATAAACGACCAGGCGCCTGATTACATGTCTCTCTGACGTCGAGACTATAAATACGAAGCATGGAATATATCTATATATATATATATCCATGCGAATAATTACACATCCTTGATCAAAAGTCTTAGGATGTTTATTACTTTTGCCTTAAAACTGGGAAGGAAAAAAATATGATAATCGTGAAATGTATAATAACACGTGGGAAAAAATTTGGTGGAAATACAATTGCGGACTCAATGGTATGTTTTCTACAACAACAACAATTCTCTTTCTATAATAACAAAAATTCGAAAATTTTAATATCGTAATCTCTCAGTTAAAACTATGCATTTAAGAAACTGTATATATCTTTAGCTCGTAATTGAATAATCTTGATTTTTCTACACGAATCTTCCATCTCTCGTTTAAAGCGAGAATTAGTATTCCAGAGGGATGATGGCACTCCATTATATATACAATATTCCAGAGTTAACGATATAATTTAAAGATGCATGCAATCTAAAATTCATAATCCGTTAAAGTTTTCCGCAAAAATTGAAATATCCTAAAATTTTTTTTTTTTTAAAATTACGAAATTCTACATCGCCTTCTACGTTCGAAAAATAGAAGGAAAAAAAAAGGAAGAAGAAGAAGAAGAAGAAGAGGGGGAGGGAAGGAAACGAGACAAACGACAGAATGAATAGTCGAACAGAAATTGCGTGAACGCTCGAATTTCAAAGAGAGAAAGAAGAAAGGCAGGGAGAGAAATGTAAAGGGTGAAACTTTCTTCCTCTCCCTTTCTCTCTCTCTCTCTCTCTCTCTCTCTCCCTTTTTTCCTTTTTTTTCACGCGACACGATGTTTAAAATCACAATTCCGCTCGGTGCTCGACGAGTTCTCCTCGAGGAAAATTGCATTCGACGAATGTCACTATTCTGTTCCACCACTGACGATCCAATGCGATTTCTCCTCTCAACCCTCCTCCGCCACTTTTCACCCTAAAAGAAGTTTATCGAGGCGACTATTCCTCGCGCATTGGTTGTGCGCGCGCGCTCTCTCTGTGCCGCCAACCAGCCTCTCACACGCTCTTCTGCAGGCTGCATTTTCTTAAAACTTCTCTAATATTTCCTCCTCCGTGCACCTCGTTAAAGTCTTTTTCCATCGGCGCGACGACGCCTCGTTCGCTCTCGTTGCGCTCTCGTGTTGACGAAACACTTGGCCCCCAGAACGCCATTAAAACTTTTCATATACACTTTCACGGTTAACGTGTACACGCGCGCGCCCCCTGTGTACGTATTTACGTATGTACGAATGGGGAGGAGATGGAATCGGAAAAAATAGGCAACTCGTTTCCCAAGCTGAAAAGCTTCCTTTAAACGTTTCTCTCCTCGCCTTTTCCTCGCTTGGCCAAAGTGCCGTTGCTATTGGAGGCAGACGAACGACGATCGAGGCATCAAGTGCTTCGATTATGTCCGCTTCTTTTATGTATTTATTCCTTTCGAATTGTATTTATCGTACCGATTTTCTTTTTTCTTTTTTTCTTTTTTTTGGATTATAGTTATATAGTTTCTTGAGAAAAATTGTTTCACCTCTTTATGGGTAAAATAATTTTTAATATTTATCAATCATTTGGAATCATTTCCCTTCATTTTGTTTCTTCCTTTATTTATAATCACATGGAAAATCTGTTTCGATTTAAATTCTACTTATGTTATATTTTTTAAAATATCAAGTTTTACAACTTTAGATTCACAACTTTAGAAATTTGGCTTTGCGAATTAAATTTTTATTACTTCGTACAGACACATATTTATTTTTCTTTCTCAATTAAATGTTAAACATATTAAATGCATAATAACAATATATTAATATTATCAATGATTATTAATTTTGCTCACCAACCAAACGATACGTTTCTCTGATTCATTTACGCTTATGCAATGGAAGTAGTCATCGAAGATAATTGGTTCAACACTGTTTCGATTCAAGCACAACCTGTGCGTGACCAAAGACGATGCTTTTGAGAACGAGTAATGGGTGGTTGGCCCGAAATCACGTAGCTATTGGCCAGTATGGGGGACATATTTCGTGGTTCAAGATGCGTGATACAAGTTCGAACTAGTACGCGACCCAACGTTTAAATCGCGAGAAAGATTGTTCTTGGAAAACCTGTCGACGGAATTGGGAAGTCGAGAGTATCTTTTGATAAGAGAGAGAGATTGTGAGTAACGGCACTTACCCGTCGGAATCGAACCTCGAGATTGAATGCACGCCTGAGTGGATCGACCATCTCTTAGCACGAGAGACTCCCACCCCCCTTTTCACTTCTTATAATTTCTAGCACGTACGTACGTTTTTTTTTTTTTTTTTTTTACTCAAAAGTTTTGGCACAGTTTTTATACTTTTCGATCAATTTTAGTATTTCGTATATCACGTTTTTCTCGTTCTTGTAAATTATTATTATTGTTATAAAATCATTTGATCGTTGCCAAAATTTTATTATTATTGGATATATATTTAATGATATTTTAATAACATTAATTTGATTGTTTAATATTTTTTTTTTAACAAATTATTAATAACGAAGAAAGAATTAATGATCAAGTTACCAAGAATAATAGCAATTATGAATTTTTAAATTATTTAAATTTTGTAAATCTTTTTTTTTTGTATTATCATATTCATATCATTATATTAATATATTTCAATTTTTAAATAAATAAATTAAAACATTTGTAAAAAGTCTTACTCTCGAAAATTAAATATGCATCTTTTTTATCTTCTAATCGATAAGATCTTCTTAACTTTATACTCATCCTTCTCCAGATCTATCTTCCAGTTCGAGTAAGAAATTGAAATTTCAACTTACACACGTACGCGCAGTCTGTCACGTGCTAAACATCGTTCTCAAACGACACGTGTTAATTCAACAAAAAAATATCTTCGAGATACTGGAGAGTAAACTTCTCTAATCTGATCGACGCGAGTGAGAAAAATACGTGGATATCAAACACGAATCGTGAAAATTTCACGTCCAGTGATCTTTCTACGAATCGAAGCTTCGTCTCCTCTTCTTCGAGAAATTCCCTCGGCTGCAAGAACATCCTCCGGGGAATTTGAGTAAGCGTGTGCATAGCGTTGCTCGGTCCACTCCGGTAAGCGTTACTAATGAATGAAAATCCGGATTGGAAACTTTCCTGTCACCCGTACCACTTACTCTCCCCGGAGCAATCGGCTTTGTCCGTTTCTCGGGAGAGGAGAAGACGAGACCTCTTCGTCCCTTCTTGCCACCCGCTTTCCTCCTGTTTCTCTTGAAATGCAACGTGTTTTTTCACGGTAGCTCGGCCCACCGATAGGAGGGAAAAATCTCACGGTGCAAAATTAAGCGTCCGAAAATGGTGGAACGTTTCTTTTTTTTCATTCATCGATATATAGATGCATCTTTTTAAAACGTGTTGTAATTTTGAAAAGTTTGATTTCGATTTAAAAGAAAAATTTCGAATTTCGAATTGCACGTGTTTGCTTTTTATCGTCTTAAATTTAATTAAAGTTGTAAATAGCTCTGAATGTGAACTATTCAGACACGAGTGTCTTCTTTTTCAAAAAAGAACGAAAGGATAGTAGTCACTGATGCGTTATAAACAGTATAATGTTTAAAAAATATATAATAGATCTTGAGATCATTAAAAGCGTACACATATTATTTTATCTTCGATTAAAATTTCTTCTATCTTCCTTACTACCTATATAGCCCAATGCATATGGATACCAATCGCATGAAACATGTATATGCATCTTCTATCGCTCAACATCTAACGTCTCAGACCAATTACACGAAACATCCTATATATCTACATATACATGTAGTATATGTTTGTCTCACTGAAAATTTATCTTCCACGTCTCAAACCATTTGCACGAAATAAAAATTCTTTTTATCTACCACTTCCATTCAATCTCTACGTCTCAAACAAAATTTACACGAAATATCCTGCACGTAGACTTTCTCGAAATGAAAATCCTTTCTATCTTCCACCGTTCAATCTCAGACTCAATTACACAAAACGTCTCGTATACATACGTATACACGTTTTCCTCGGTGCAAAATTTCTCTTATCCTTTACTTTATTTAATATCCTCATGTGCCTCGTCCTGCACACCACCATCCCCCCTTCGAACTATACAATCTTCCCTCTCTTTTCCGCATTTTCACGCCGTCCACGTTTCACTTTTCCACCTTTCGCCACACCTTTCGAACCGTCTCCTTTTTTATTTCGTTTGCTTATATCGCCCCTCCCTCCCTCTCCTTCCTTTGAAGCGATGGGAGAGTCGTCAGGTGTCCAGGCTATAATCCCATCCCCAGGTTGGAACTCGATCGGGACAACAGAGATGGCCCAAGGGTCGTGGCCAATGGCGTAGCAACGATTCCCCGAACCGCACTTGACCGCTCTTTTATTTTCCACCCCCGATTCCCCCCGGAACGCCGCCATCTCCCCCTCCCCCTCCCCCACCGATTCGCTAAAACCAGCCACCACGGGACTCGATCCCTCGGACAATGTGGGGAAAATTCCCTAGATTTTAGTTACGTCCATGCATCTGCACGGGGGCAGTCCATTCCCATGCAGGAATTATTCAGACGTTCGTTGAAATAAAATTTGCCGAATAATCGGTGGATTATTGGCGCTTTAGAGAAAAAAAAAAAAAAAAAAAAAAACGTTTTAACGTTTTGCCTTTGCTTTCGGATTCGGGGATGTCATCATCATTATCGTTTTATCGTCTTGTCGTCCTCTTCTTTGCTTCGATAAAAATTGTGTTAAAATAAATTAAGTAAACGTTTCTTTCGAAGGAATATTCGAAGATTTTAAGATATGGATTTTAAGACAGGGAGATTCGTTCGAATTTAAATATATGTTTGATGATATGTAATTATGATAATGTTATTAGCGGTGTGAGTCATAAACTGAAGCGAAAATTTCAGGTCATCTCTCGTGACGGAAATTTCAATTTCTACAAGAATTCTAGATCCGATCACGGCGACTATTATTGGATTAAAGCGAAAGGGGGTGATTCGATAAAAGACGTGACGCAGAGGGCGAAAAATAAGATTCGCTCAACAAGTCGTGGAACAAGGGAGGACGCATCGAATGTTTCCGAAGTGCAAACAATTCTAACGAAACCAGGGTTTCTTTACCGGGTCCTAAGACCATTCTTTATCCAACTTGCAGGATCAACTGTTGGCGAGTTGAAAGTTGTTCGGTCGGGCCAGGCAGAGTTTTAAATTGTTCTAATTTCTGTTTTCGAGCGTTAACTTCCAACGTAAAGTGAAATGCCCCATCTGGAATTCTTTCGCACGATTGCAAGCGTAAATGGCGAACTTCCGGGCGGATCGGTGGAAACTACGCCCGATTCCCACGAAGTCTCGAATCGTTCAACGATTAGCGCTCGAAAATCTTCGAAAATCTTGAATCGTTTAATCGAGTAAAAACTCTTGGGATAACCATTCTTTCGTTAATCGTTCGAAAGTCAATTAATTCACGATCGAATTTTTCTGCAATATCGAATATTTATTAAAATTCGACGACACGTTTTTCGAACCGATCTACGACCCGTATTCGTAGCGTTCGCAGGACAGCAGCGCATTCTCTCACAATATCCGACGATAGCACTCGGAAATGCACGTCGGCCATGAAAGTGCTCGTTTAAACGGGGCAATGGCCGTCCGTTCGGAAACGTTAACTCGATCCCGACGACGACGAGAATGGAAAGGAGGACGATAATGTGGACGACGAGAATGAAGTACCAAAAGAGAGTAGGAAGAAATGGTGAAATAGCGAAATAGCGAGGAAGAAATCGACGAGGATGCAAAGGAGAACAGAGAGTAAAGGATGATGCGAAGAATGGGATAACGAATAGGATAAAATGAAGAAAGAAAGGAAGGAAGAAAAGGGTAGACGAAATGGTCGATAAAAAGGATGGGTGACGAAAAAAGGAGGGCGAACGAGGGAGAAGAGGGCGAAGAGGGCAAGGAGGAGGATGACGAAGTCTGAGGCTCGTTTCCGTTTTTCACGTAACACGACTGGCAATACGACGAGGAGACAATCAGCCAGGCACGACGTGGCACCAACGTAGTCTATGTTCCAAGCAACTTTTCCAAGACGAAAACGCATACATATGGAGATACAATGCATGCATATGTATGTTCACGCGATTTCGCGTTCCGTATCACGTGACCGTGACACACGTACACGGTGTCGCTTTCAGAAACTACTGATGCTACTATTGCTGTAAAACATTCGTTTTTAAATACGTTGTATCGTTGCAGTTTATTTTCAACATATGAAAAGTGTTTGCACATAACAATTTTCCATCATATTCTGTTATTTTATTTTATTTTCACAATTTTTCTATAATCGTATGAAACAAACGAGTAACGTAGATCATCTCATAGCAAAGAATAAGACCAAAGTGTTTATACAAACAAAAATCCAACGAATTTAATTTTTTTACTTTCTCTGCTTTATAGGAAGAGGAAGAAATATATATATATAAAAAGGAAAAATCTCGTTCACGAGACATCTGCTACGAATTACTTCTCTCCTCAGCTTCAACCTCCTGACCCAGTCTCCTCGAAAAATATACCCCACTCGTTACGGGACACCCCGTATACACCGCGTATACGTACGAAAGAAACATCACGCTACCTGGCCGTATTTTACCCTGCAAATGGATGTGTCTGGGCCGAACGTGAATTTCTTACGTCTTATCGACTGCCGATATTCGGCGGGATATCGATGAATACGATACCGAACGCGACGTATAACCCGTGTATCCCTTCGTATCCGTGCTTCTCAGGGATTTTTATTATTCCTCTTACGTCCCCTCCCTTCATCGATCCCCTCCCCCTCCAGCCGTTTAGTCGCGTGCTTTCGTCCCACTTTGAGCGTTTCTCTTTATCCGATCCGATATTATTTTACGTATATATATATATTGAAATAAAGAATATAATATAATAAAGAAGATGTTGCGTAGAGATGCGCGTGTCGAGAGATCGGCCGATTCTTCCGGACGACGAATTTGCATGGGATCGTTGCGTTTTAAGAATGCAAATTTTTTGAATCTATGCCATGGAAATTGCGGGGTTGAAAGAAGGAAGGCCGGATTCGTATTATTACAGCGGGAGTTTGCAATTTAACGAGATTTCAGGAATTTATGCGAGGGGGGAAGGTTGCAAATCGTAGAGAGTGACACGGGTAAATAGGAGCTTGGCCAACTATTTTAATCGGGGACTATGATATTTTCACGACAGGCATTTATTCGTTTGAAATATTCGCAATATTCTTCGATTTTCTCCCGTATTTTTGAACATTTTATAATTTATTTCTTACTTGTATATGCATCGAACAAGTAGAAATTAAATTGTTTCTCGATCCGAATTAAAATGGATACTAAACGTCTTTTGTACGGGAAACACCTTGATGGATCGAGAGCATAGCCGAAGCAAGAATCAAGAAAACTTAGTTACGAAAGATCGAAACGATTGAATCTCGTGAATTTAAGGGAAGATTGTTATTTGTTCAATTTTGGTTCAATTTTAATTATCCATTTAATTTAAGGATTAGTTCGCGGAAGAGAGGAAATAAGTTGGAAAAATTAATATAAGATAGGGGAGGACATAGAGTCTCTCGGATTTCCGGCTCGGAGGTCTCGTGAGTTCGGATCCCATGAGAGGATTCTTCTCATTTTTCCTTGCCTTCTACGCTAATTCTAAAGTACAAGCTTAATCGTTTAAATTTAAGAAGAATGAACGAACTTTCGTTGGAATAACCGCTCGCAAGATTTACGACAATACAAGTTTGGAGGGGTGGGATAAAGAAAGGGGAGAAATATGGTACGCTACGAGCAAGAGATGAAAAGTAAAGAAATCGAAGAGATCGAAGACTATTATTTTATATTTATTCGTAACATTTCAAACGAATTTATGGACAGTTCAAATACGTTATTTTATAATCTAATTAATAATAGAATTATTACGTTTTCATTTTTAAAAAATTTTTGCGAAAAAAGAAATATATGATGCTTTTGATAAAATTAAAGTCGATTCGTCAATAGGATAGGATCGTGTATTTGTTTATTTATTTTTCGTTACGTTTATTTTAATTAAAATAGCCAGATATTTTTATATTTGTTTCCGCTATCATTGATCGAACTTACGCGTTCAATCGTTTTCGATGAAGCTATCGCCCTTTCACGATTCTTCGATCCGATTATTTTTTAAAATTCAAGATGAAGCGAGTTGATGCATTATAGCGCTGCGATTCAAAGTTCTTAACGAATCCCTACAAATCTCGACGAAGCTAAAAATTGATGTCACCGACGTTGAACGACCGAAATAAACGAACCTTTTCTTAATCATTCCATATTTCTTTCCATTCTCCTAAATAAAAAAAAGAAGTAAATAAAACGAAGAAATTTCTAACACAATCCCCCGAAATAATGGAAATCCACATCCATTTTCCAATAATCATCGATGGACGATCGTGTTCGAGAGATATGCATCTTATCATCAGTCCGCTAGCATGAAACTGTTTCCGGGCGAAACTGCGAGGGAGGGAGGGGCGGTCGAACACTCATTTAGGGGCGATAAATTAATCAACGATCGCTCGATCGTTGCCAATTGCCGGCTTCCGCAACTACTTCTGCCCAGGAAGTCGGAAATCAATCGATTTCGTTCCCAAGACCTGATTAACGATTCAACGATATGCAACGCGGCCAACTTCTCGAATTAAACGATCGACCACGCTTCCATTATTATTTATCGGGTAACGGGTCAGTTGCGTGGCCAGTTTCGAGGCTAGCTCGAAGAGTTTCGAGAAGAGGAGAACCTTCGAGAACCAGTTTCTACTAAGGGGCTTCGGCTCCTTTAGAAATTGGTTTATTGCTCGACGACCTCGTCGTCAACTCGGTCAAGTGGGTAAGTGTATTTCGTACTTGTTGCGGATTACCTTCTTTTTCTCTCCCTTCCTTTCTCTCTTTCGATATTTTTGCGATACATACGTGTATGTAACCGATTGCGAGGTAGTTTTGTCTTTTTTTCTTTTTTGTTTCATCGTCATTTTAATATATCAATGTTTCGTTCCTCAATACTCTCTCTCTCTCTGCTTCTTATACTTCGTATATATTCTTATACTTTCATATATATCGAAGAAACTTGTCACAAACAGGGACAAACACATAAAACGACACTTCATATTTTCCCTTCCTCCCTTTCTTATTAAATAAAATAACACACGAAATTATCCAAAATCTTAATCAAAAATCTTCATTCTTCTCGCTATGAAGAATCATCTCCTATCCTCGAACGCAAAAGGACGAAAATGACGTTTCGATCATCCGTTCAATCCCTCTCCACGAGCGCGAACGAAATCACCAAATCTCACCAAAGAAAAATCGAACAAATGCTTCAGAGCTGGCGGTCTGCAAATTGAAATGGACCTCGATCTCCTCCTCGAAATTCGAAGAAATCTCCATCTCTTGCTACGGTAGAGTTTCGTATTGCACGGAAGAGGAAGGGAGAACGAGAGAGAAAGAAGGAGAGACACTCTTTAATAAGAGAGGCAGAGGACGTTGGTCCGCGTAATTGTTCCCGGCCACTTTGCCGGAATATTAAAACCGGCAGCGGCATGGACCGACTTCTGAAGCGTCCGTCGTGACGGCGTGTTTATTGTAACGAGCGAGTACCGTCGTAAAGTTAAAGAGCCCAGGCTGAGAGAGAGAGAGAGAGGGAGGGAGAGAGATCTCTATTACACGGGGGAGGTTTCTCTGGCACAATGGAATTCCAGCCGCGGTTCTTGGCGAAGCAATTTCGAAACAGTTTTCGCCGGGGCAGTTAAATTTAAACAGGCCGCGGGTCTATTTTACTGTTGGGGTTATTAACGTTATTCGCGGTTAATTCCGCCCTCTTTCATTCAGACCGAGCGCGCATCCCCTTCTGCGTTCATGAATTCAGAGAGATCCCGCGAGTGATCTTCCTGTAAATAAGTGTATATATAATAATAATTAATAAATACACGCATGGGTATATTGATTTTTGGAGGTTTATACCAAAATTGGTATAAATTATTTGAATTATTTGTTACAGGTATAAGCAATTTTGTTATGGGGTATAAAAGTTCACTGAAATTTTATCTAGCAGTTGCCAGCAGTGTCACTATTCTGTAGTTGGCATCCTTTTGTTTGTTTTCGATCGTCAGTTGTTCAGTTGCTGTTCTGTAGCCCGACACTCACGAAAATATATCCATTCAGCTAAATCGGTATATTTCTTATTTATTGTTCACCACTGCATAACCAACCAACAAATTTAAATTCACCGATGGAAGGAATTCTATAGGGATGTGAAAAGAAACGTCTTTTTCGTCACATATACTAATCTTCAAATCTTCTTCTACTAGTATAGTATCTGGTCAATCTTTAAATTATTTCTAACAAATGAATATTTTATTTTTATTTTCTTTCCACAGCGGGTAGAGTAAAATTTGTGTTAAAATCAGTAGAACTTTTGATAGAAAGAATATAATCTGCAAGGTTTATTTTCAAATTGTTTCTAACAAGTAAATATTCCATATTCAAATCATAGCTCTTCTTCTACTATCATGTAATCGTCAGGATTGTCAACAAAGATTTGTCCAAAATGGAGATAGGCGGAGATCTCTAGAGATCTCTGTTGCCCCTGTGGGACAACCTCTTTCCAGCAGTGAACAGTAGGTAGAGTAAAGTTTGTATTAAGATCAGTAGAACTTTCGGTAGAAACGAGAAACAATGTTAGGGAACAAGGGAGAAAATAGAAAGAGTATAATCTGTATAACGCCTATTTTGAAATTGTTCCTAACAAGGAAATCAATATTTTATATTCAAATCATAGCTCTTCTTCTACTGTTACAGCGTGTGGTTTCAGAATTATCAACAAAGCGTGTAAAGAGGAATATAATCTGCAACGTCTATCTTTAAATTCTCCACCTTTAAATTGTTTCTAATAAGTAAAACCAATATTTTATATCGGTACGTATGAATTCTTGTTTTGGCCTCTTACTTAGTCCTTCTGGTGTGATGGAAATATCTTATTTTGCCTTCCTCGCTCGATTCAATTTAAACTTAAATTATTTCAAACAGTCCATCGACGACAGGATATCGATTGTAATTTACAAATGTCAACCGATATTTTTGTACACCAATATATCTTTTCTATTTATTTTCGTATCCAGAATTTCCAAAAATATTTCTCTAGGAATGTATAAATTCCTTGTATCTACGTATCTACATATTTCTGTTTCCCTATTCCAGCATCGAGGAAAATCACGAAACCAAAAAAAAAAAAAAAAAAAGAAAAACACCATAGCGTTGAAAATTTATCGTTTTCACCTCAATGAACGAATTTCTTCACTTAAAATAAATTGGTATGTTCTTCGACCATAATGATAGACGAATATTTACATTTAGGTCTTAACTTTAAATACCGATTAAACACTTTTTACTCTTCTATCTTTGAACGAAGCACGAGTTATAATGTTCGTGATTATCATCAGGAATGAATGTTGTTTGGGAGAAAAATTTATGCGATTCCAGTTTTTAAACAAGGATACAAAAAGAAACTTATATCGTTAAATAAGAATAAATACGTTTTTTCTTTCTCGAGGCAAAGTAAAATAAATGTATTCAATTGTTGCGTATGACAGGGATAGTTTCAACGATTCCTATACTAATGAATTTCGATCGATACTTTTATATGACGGTGTCAAGAAAAGGTGGAAATTTTTTAACACTCTGGAAGATGTTGTATGAAAAATTCTCGATAGATAGATTATTAAAAAATTAGCGCAAGGATTCGTTACGGGAAATTGCCAATTTTTGCCCTTTTTCTCTCTGCCATTTTCGTTTTTATTTTCGCCGGATTTAAATTTTACGTAACAATATATTAAATCGAATTTTTTGAAAATCCGAAGCAATGAATTTTTCAATTTTTTCCATCCCACGGAGCATACAAACTAATTATTAAAATTCTAATTATTAAATTCTGGCACACCAAAAAATATATTACGTTTTTTGACAAAAAAAAAATGTACATTATTTAACTTTGATTTAAAAAATAAATTTGTCCCAGAATGGAAATAAAATATAAATCATTGAGCAAACCCGTGACGACGATTATCTACGTAGAAAATATAAAAATATAGAATAATTAAGGAAGAAAAAAAAACAAATTGGTTAAATTGAATTTAAATATTCAAACATACGATGTAACCAATTCTATCCTGGCACCCATAATTCGATCATCGACACAAAACTTAAAGAGTTTAATTATCTCGTAGGGAAGAACGCGTTAAAACTTCAAAGGTGGGATAACGAAAGGGCTGTGAACGACTGTGGCTAGCGACTTAATCGATCGACGAGAACGGATTCACAAAGCGGAAAAACATTTCCGCTCGGAATGATTCCTGTTTGCCGAGTCGCTCTGCGAAGCGTGGCCCAATTCCACGGAAACCTTTTCGCCAATCGAATTTGCAACGTTTACACACCGATTTGTAATCTCCTGTTTACTCCTTGTTACGAGTTTTTCGTACGGAATTAGTCGTAGAATTGGCGCGGAACACACCGCGGAAAAGAGGGGGGAGAGAAAAAAGAGGGAACGACACGAAAACGAGGTAAAAGCAAGATGATGGACAAGCGAGCTGGAATAAAATGTATCGTTCTCTGACGTTTATGCGTTCTCGTGGTGGTGGTCGAATTTTGTTTGGGATAAAGGCAAGCTGATCGAATTGCACGGTTCAAACACGAACCGGTGTGTACCGAAAAAGAGGATTAGAACGGGATGAATCGGCGATGAATGCGGCGATATATGGAATCATTTTTGTCAGTAAATCGATTTTTCTGATTATCGACGCCGAGTGTGAAATGGGAATAATTGTCGAGTACAGTGGTTAATTTGTAATCTGGATATTTAAATCGAGAAATTGCAAGAAAAGAAAATGTGTGACATCGAAATTTTGATATTTAGAAAAGAAAGAGACGTTTGGTTGCGTGAAATTTAGAATTTATATTTTAATGAAGTGAAACAAGAATATCCATCGAATTAATTAATTTAAGGTTAGGATTTTTAAATCATAGAGAAAACGTGACTTTTATTTTAGTAAGTTTGAGAAAATAAAGAAATGTTTTATAACAGTGGAATTTAGAATTCCATTGAATTAGAATTGGGATAAAATAAGAGCAATTGTGCTAATTGAATAAATAAATTTAAGATCAGGTTGTATACGGGGGATTGTTTAAAATATGAGTATTTGAAAATTTTAATTCTGAGAAAAGAAAAAGATGTTTAATACGTGTTTGCAATATGGGATTTAAAATTCATTCTTCGAAGGTAGAATGTTACTTTGCACGCGCGGATGTAAATAAAAGAGGAAACGACCTGGAAATGCATTGGTTAAAGAATCAAGAGGGAAAATATTTCATCACGATAAAGAAGCTTATGGTTAATAAAATTTATTAAGAAGAAAGAACAATAACGCGAATAAAGAAATTTTATTTCTTTTTTCATAATGAGAACTTGGATGTAACATTTATGCGAATTTTTTTATATATATATATAAACAAAATAACGTGATTATAAAATTGAAATATAAATTATTATTAAGATTATAAATGTGAAATATGAAATTTAATGATACTATATTTATATGAATATACTATTTTCGTATCTATTGCCAATTACCCAACTTTAAATAAGTTCTTATTATTGGCAGTCACTCTACTTATACAATATTGGATATGAATCTTTGATATGAACTATAATAAATAAACAATTAATTTGTTAAGCATTAATTGTTGAATTATTTTTAAAAATTGTAGCTAGAAATCAGAATTCCTATTTGTCCCTCAACATGTACAATCTCTTACTGAGTAGACGATAATCTACTCTATAAAAAAAAAAAAAGAAAAAAATAAACACAAGCATAAAATCATCCAGAGCAACGATAAAAAAGCCTAAAAAGAAAAAGAAAAAAAAATACCAAATGGAAAACTATCAAACGGATGAAATGGAATGATGTCGATCTGCTTATCCTTTAAAAAAAAAAAAAAAAAAAAAGAAAAAGAAAGAAAAAACAAAACTATCGAACAGCACGGATGAAATGGATCGTCAGTCGCAGCTAATGTTTCATCACGTTCCGTAACGACGAGGTCTCGTTCTACGGTTTGCTTATCCCCAACCTCTCGTGTACACGGGGCCCACGCTCGTCGAACATTGGCCAATATCACGCACTGTTTTCCCAGTACGCGTCGGATACGAATTTACATATGGCTCGTGTAACACGCGTCGTAAATCGTGAAGTCGCGGAGAGAGGGGAGGAGAGAGAGAGAAAGAGAGAGAAAACAGGCCAGCATCCGGTTAACCCGGTGGATGAAAGTGGGCCACCAGTTATTGTTGGCCACCAGGATTTTTGAAAAAGTCCCTTCGACCAGTCATCGGTCTCTAAAAGCCGCATAAGCGTCGCCGTTAAATCCATTTTTCAACGCTGGTCGATCGACTGCCGTTGGAATTTTTTAACACCCTTTACCTTCAATTTTTTCTCCTCTTTCCTCCTTTTCTTCTTTTTTATATTTGCTCTTTCTCTCTCTTTTTTTTTTTTTTCAAAAAGTAAAACTCGCGCCACGCGAGTTCTATTTCGTTTTTTCCCTTTCTTCTTCTTCTTCTTCTTCTTTTTAGTCTTTCCTCTCCTCTTCTTTGGATGGAATCGTTTGGAGAACGCCGACCTGATTTCACGAGCTAATGGATGCAATGACGACATCACGAATCGGATCTAAAGCTCGAAAGGATCATACTCGACTCTCGAATGGGATCTCCCGTGTTATCGAAATGGGATATATTTAGGGATTTTTAGTGGCTGCAATGGGGCCACGATGAATCTTTCACACAGATATTTTAGAATATTCTCTGTGTCGTGTCGTAATGTTGATACGGTTAGAGATTTTGCGGATAATGGCACTTTGCGATCCACGAGAACCACTCGTGGGAGCAATGAGAAATTGTAAAATTGGGCGTATTAGAGTGAAAATAATATATATATATATATATATATATATATATATATATATATATATATATATATATATGAGAGAGAGAGAGAGAGAGAGAGAGAGAGCTTTCAATAGTCCGGATTTTTCGTGTAAGATAATTTCTGTAAAATAAAACTGTGATTTTTTATTACGATTAAAATAAATATAATAACAAATATAAACATAATAACAACGTGGAGAATAAATCCTTGAATATTCTAAGCAGAAATTATGCTGTTAAATTCGTCTGACATTCTCGATAATTTCGATACAATTTAATTTAATATTTTATTGATAATTTCTCCGGTATTGTAGAGACTGCATAAACAAAATTTATGAAATCATTAACCGAATAAACAATAATTAATTGGTTTCGCGAAATCATGAAATCAAATGAATATTAATTAATTATTTTAGAAATTTACCGATAGAAAGTTATCGAATATTTATAAAACAAAATTTTTCCTTTCAACGAAAGAAAGAACGCAAGTTTTTATCATTTTAAAAATTGAACGAATAAACTTTTATATACATTTTGGAAGAAATACCACGTCGTTCAAAATTTTGTACGTGTCAAACAAGGATCCTTTTAAACAAGTGCTTCGTAAAATATGGGAAATGTACAAGCACGATTCGCTCCGTTTACCTTTCATGCGTCGTCATTAATCTTTGAATCTTGGAGCCGAGACAATTCTTATCGTTCTTAAGCCACCCTCGAGCAAATTTTTATTCACCCTTAGGGGTGGTCGTAGATTAATCCTACGACCGATATCTTTCCAAATTTTCCCGGACACCTGGTTGATTCACCGCTGCATTATGCCGGGACACGCACGCGACGTTTCCCCTTCTGTTTCTTCCACGACACCCGATCAAATATTCTCGAAAATATATTGGTCGAGAAGAGGGGAAGAAATTTTTTATCCTCGTATTTTTGCCTCTCCATTCTCCTAGTAATCCTGCCAAATCTTGCGAGAGCATTCTCAGCATTCATCTGTATGTATCGACATTTCTTCTTTTTTTTTATTAAGATTATCCTATTGGCGAATATTGGATTTAGATTTCGAAGTTTTATGCAATAAATATATTTCACATATTTTACACGAACGACGTAAGGGAATAACTTTAAAGATAATAATTTCTAGACTTCAAACGAACGAAGTCGATCATTAGAAGCAATATTTGTTATTGATTTTGTTTCAAAATTTTTTAAAACTTTTTATCAAATTGAACAATCTTCGAAATTTTGCTTTTGAAATTTGATAGTCCATCGCACGTCCATTGCATTTCTCTCGATATGACAATATCGATTACCACAGAGAAGCATCGTTGTAAAGCATTCCGCATTACTTTACGATAAAAAATTTCTCGTAAATATTAGAATTACTTTGGAATCGAATCTTAAACGAAACGAAAAGGATTTTCATTTCAAACAACCGGGAAGATCACGAGTGGAAGCTATCGTGTACACCGGCTGTCTATGAAATTCCACTCGCAACCCTCGACGTCTCGTCTCATTATCGTCGCTCGAGACGAATATTACATCCCTAATAAACCTGTAACCCGATACGGAAACAGGGGCTTCCCGGTTCCTGGCTACCCGTTTTTAGCATAGATGGTGCCGCTTTCAATATTCCAACGGCCGTCAGACTGAAAGACTCGCGATGACATTGAAAGCAATGTCATTGGCGGAGTGACAGACAGACTTCAGACACTTTAATTAGAAGCGCGTAGCTCCAGGTGAAATCGGTAGTCGAAATAATAATGGGCGGCGAGAGAGGACATATCGATCTCGACGACTAATAGGCATCACCGTGTTGATTACGAAGTTGGAAGGAGCGGAATGAACAAAGTGACAGGAAACGCCATTCCGGAATGGCTTTTCAATGTGAAGCCTCCCTCGATCGATAATGTCGGATCGCAATCTTCTTCTTTTTTTTTTTCTTTTTCCCCTCCCCCTCCTTTCTTGCGGTTTTAGGAAAAGAAAAGGGAGGAGAATTATCTTTGTGACAATTTTTTACTGTATGGAAAGATTATCGTGGACGATGTCAAGTGATAAAATGTGAAAATAATATGGGAATAGAGATTGTCGAAGAAAGGGTATATATTATAATATTCGAGAAAATCGTGGACAGAGTTAAATTTTGAACGAAGGATATAATCGTTAGCTACTAAAGTAAATTTTTGAGATTGATGTCCATTGTGATATAGAAACTGATATGGAATAAGGGATGCCATGTATGAAATCGGAATTTTGATAGAAATACAGTCTTAAATCATCGAATTAGAATTTTCATTATCTTTCTTAACGAAATTGACAAAGGAATAAATTCGAATGGTAAAAAGAACATTTGAGAGAATTATGGGCAAAGTTAAATTCTAATAAGTTTAAGTTCTCGACGATTGAAATAGGATTGCTTAAAGTTTTCGACATTTCTTATTAGTTTTGAAAAGATGTATGAATTCTGGTGGCAAAGATGTTATACTACAATTTGTTATTTTCAATGCTTGCCTCGATTATATTCGGTTCGTTGGTATACGTAGAAATATCTATTTTAATTAAATTCCATTGCAATTTAATATTTTTCATTTACGTTGCGTCTAATATTTTTCCACTTTTCCAAGATACGTTAAAATATTTCATTTTCCACGCGCCTTCTACGTACTTCAAACGAAGTTTTCTACGTACTTTGTAAAGATGTTTAAAAACAGTCTAATTTATTTGTAAAACAAAAATCGCACAAAGAAGATTATAAAATTTCAGTTCTTTTTCGTACATTAACTAAAAGAAGACATCACAGTTTTATTAAAAAAAAAAAAAAAAGAAAAAGAAAAAAAAGAAAGAAAAAGGAGAATTTCCAAGACTTTTAAAGTGTATTAAATCCAGAGATTTTTTTTTTTTTTAAGAAAATTCTTTCATCACGGATCCATTAGCTAGATCTTCGCTCTTTCATATATTTTTTACAAACTTTCACATTCATTCTCCCTCTACATTTTCCCTTCCATCCCTTTTACCTTTGCAACACGTGTCAAGGCACGACATCGCTTTGCCATTCGACATTTTCTCCTGTCACTCTTTCATCCTCGACCGAAGAACAAAGATACGATTACACCCCAATTCCCCGTGGCTGTCAACGAACATAACGAAGCTTTATCATATTCTCTCTCGAGTCTTCTTACATGTAAATGCCAATTAACATTATTCGTGTGGAAGAAGCTCAAAGATCTCGACCTAGCCACGCACACGGTGTCGAGAAAATAATTTGTCCAAATTTTGACATTTTCCAAGAATCAAAGAATTCTCACATCTTCTATAGATCTTCCAGCAAATGATTCTTTTTTAAAAATCGTCAAAGACAATTAAAATTTCTCCTTTTCTCTCTCTACTATTATATAACGTGTTTTTCTAATCCATCGATTAGGCCAGTCAAGATCCGTATCCAAAGTATCCGTTTACACTACTTTTTCACCCTCGAGAGAACAACGAAATACGATGGCAAAGTTTGGCCAACCTGTTTCGTTGACGCGACCAGTATACGAGCGACTATTCGATCCTCGTTTTCCCTCAAAACTTTCCATCGCTCTGCGTATCTCTCCTCCGTGTTGCTTCATTGTTTACAGTGTGACAGGTTGGTGTAGCTAGATGACAGCACGTACACGTGACATCGTATGCATCGCGGGGGCGGGACCGGCGAAGATGAATATTCGAGAGGAGAGTGGAGCGAAAGAAGAGGACGTGATATGACGAGGCTCGACAAGAGAGACGAGAGGCGAACTTGACGCGCTTTTCACGAGCCAATAAGAACAGGGACGGGGGAGCATAATGGAATGCCGGAAGAGAATTTATCTTTACCTTTCCTCCGTCCTCCTGGGGAATATTTTACGTGTCCCTTTTTTCTCCTTCTTCTTCTTTTTTTACGAGTTAAGCTTAAAAAGTATTTTAATAAAATACAAAAGCGAGACTAGGAGTTGTTTTCGTGTCGAGGAGTTTCCCTCCCCCCCCAATTTTTTTCAATATTTTACAAAGTATTTTGCACGCGTTCTAAAACGCGCGGTTTAATTTTAGGCCTCGACTTATCTCGAGCCGAGCTCGAGTAACTTTACTCGTTATCGAGTTCGTAATTCCAACACGGATTTCAGTAATGGAAATTCTTAGTAATCTCTTACGAGCAACGTTATCTTTATGGTTCGAACAAATATTTGTATCGAACGAAATTCTGCATCGAATTCCGAATTACTTCATATCTTGGAAATATCTTGGAAATCCTTTTTTTTTTTTTTGACATTTCGTTATTATCCATCTCTGTATCTCTCTGTATTCGATCTTTAATTTAATATTTATACAAAATCATTATTCTTCGGTAGGCAACGCTCTCCTAAATGCACGACAACTCTCATCGTCACCTCCTTTCAGCCTGGTATAAATCCTCGAGCAATCTCTGCCGTGTCCTCGAAAACTTGAAAGAACAATAGCGTCGCGAGCGGATCGCGTCCTCGCGGCTCGTTGCTCCCAAGACTCTCGTCTCGCTTACGCTCATTAGTCAACGTTGATTCCTTTTCTTCCGAAGATGCTTCATTGTTTACAACCCGATTGTTCCGCCACGTATAATATCTCTCCCTCCGCGAACACCAGGCGCGAAAATGGCCAGGAAAGAAAAAAGAAAAGAAAAGGGAGACAAGGGAAGGCTAAACCTAAGGGGATATGTAAGTGAAGAAAAGGCGAGGCAAAATCGTGAAAGGATGAGATGAGATCGTAGGAAAGAATAGAATTGGAATAAAATAAAATTTACATCAAGATTAAATAACTCGAGAAGAAAATAAAAATATGAGTATACGTTTACCCAGTGAATTACCTAGTGAAACGATAAGATGTTTAAAATTATGAGAAAGGGGAGAATAGAAAACTGGAATAAAGTGTATTATTAATGATAATTTGAATAAAAATAAAACAAAGGTTCCTGTACTCGTTGAAATAAGTTACATATGCATGCATCCATTCAACCGAATAATGTTTCGTTCGATCATCGACTTAAACCCATCACTCGAATCCTACATTACTCGAAACACATATCGGCCTGTGTATCATCCAACTGTCTCCAATTAATAACACATAAGAAATTAAATATTCGAGAAAATAGAGAAGAAACCAGCAATACAATATGAATACACACCCAACTTATTTCAGAAACGACAGGCTCGATAAAATTGCGGTATAATTAGAAACGTATTATTTAAATAAAATCGATGACTCACGCAATACCGAAACTTGATAGATAACGTTTCACCCGATCACTGACTTAAACCCATCACTCGTAGATATCGCGACGCGTCTGTAGATCACTCAAGACACGTATCCTTGTGCCAACGTGCATCAACCCCGTTCCAAACTAACCACGTAAGAGGTCAAATATCCGAAAAAGGGAGCCAAGAAGAGGGAATCAAGAGGGACCAGCAAGATAATATAAATACACCTAACTCTCTATCAGAAACGAAACGAGGTAGATACGGGACTCGATAAAATTGCAGAGGACGGGGAAAAGCAAAGAAAAGGAGGGCAGAAAGAAAGAAGAGAATAAGCGGACGGGTAGAACGAGTACAGAATAGAATGCAATAAGATGAGACTTACATTAGTGTGCGCTACGCGTCGTAGAATTGACGTGCTCCTTATAAAGCCGAGGGCGAAGGATAGAAGACGCGAACGAAGAAGGATGGAACGAAACAGAGGCGCTTTGGTCGGGCGAGAGAGATAGTAGAAAGTAGGAAGGCACGTCGTGGCTCCTGCACGACGTGGAAGCCCGATTGTTCTCCGCAACCGACTGTGTCTCATTACTTCGAATTGGCTGGCCGTAGACAATGCCACCTGGTAATACGGTTATCCGGAAGATGGTTTTCACCAGCCTCCTCCTCATCGTTTCGTCGTCCAACCCCCCTCTACCACCTTCTCAGACCACCCTGCATAGAGTATAAATCTTGGAGGAAAGGGACGCCTTAGAATCCAAGAAGACGGTTCCTCGGGAAATTTTTAAAAAGATACTTTTCAAAAATTCTATTTTTTTTTTTTTTTATCTATTGCGATTTTTCTAGAGTTAAATTAAGAGGATAAAAAGTGAGTATAAGTCCAACCTTTCTGCTCTCAGACTTGCATGGACAATATAAATTTTGAACGAAAAGGGTGCTTTAACTTTAGAGAGAGAAGGTTGCTTGAAAATTTTGAAAAAGACATTTGTACAAAAATTGTATAGATATATATTTCTTTCTATTTTTTCTTTCTTTGTCGTTATCTATTGCGTATAACTATTTCTCTAGAGTTAAGAATTAAGAGGATAAGCTGGGCACAAGTTTGACGGTGAAAGAAAGTCGGAAAGATGCTGACAACGGGGGCCATCGCCAACCAGCAGGAAGGAGATAAAGATCGAAGATTAAGCCGCGATACGAGGCGAAGAGATGACCCAGAAGATTTTCCAAGATGGTTTAGCTAACCGGTGATTTCGATCGGTGTACGTATGGTGGAAATGGGATCGTTCCTTTTTGTCGTTGGTCTTTTTCTCGTGGATAGGGGAAAGAATAGTATCAAGTCGAGGCAGATCGTTGCTTTCGGAAAAGGTTCGGTTTTTTTTGGAAATGGAGGAGTTTTCGAACAGACATTCGGGTGTTAAGGGATTGTGGATTAGAGAGATTAGTCTTTCAGATTGTAATAAAATATATCTTAAATTAACGATAGAGAATATCAAGTTTTGTATCTGCTATCCTTGCTTTTGAAACATTTTTCCTTTTTCTTTTTTCCATACAATTCTCTCGAGGAACGAAAACTTCGTTGAAAAATTCGCGTATTCGATAATTGAAAAAAAAAAAAAAAGAGAAAACTGGCAAGTTTGATGTTATTAGAGTAGGAGTAGAAAATAAACACTCGATAAATTCTCGATAAGTTTGGCAAGAATCAAGCGATCGACGTAGGAATCAAAGAGATCGTATAACCCGGGACCAAAGCGTGATCTTCATTTCAAATCAACCGGTTCGCTCGGGATATTACATCGGATGGAAAGTTTAATAGGCGAGGATAGGGAGGGGGGGAAGAGGGGGGAAGGGAGAAGAAGCGAAATAAGAGATCCGCGGAGGAAGTTTCTCTCGACGAGGGAGGAGATGAGAATCGAAGATTAACCGACGACACGACTTTGGATCGGACAAGATGACGTTTCCAGCTCGGCCTCGCTTCCCTCGGCTGCTCTGCATTTCAAATCCGCGAAAAGCCGGCAACCTTCTCGTCACGGACGGCCGATTCACTCGGCCCGGACAGCCCCTAGTTTGGGCAGAGATCGATCGATTTTCTTTTCCAATAATCTATCGTTACTTTTCTTCTTTCTTTTCAATTCTGTGTCGCGCAAATTGTTGGCTCGAAGAAAGATGTGCCTCTTTGGCAACGCGATCTTGATTGTTTCGTTTTTTCTTTTGGAACAGGTGTGATTATTTCCTATTTGATACTGGATATAATATAAAAGAAATTGGGATCGAGATTAATATTTAATATGCACGCTTGTTCAAGTGTGTAATACGAGGTGTACTTGTGCATGTAAAAATTTATACAGCGAAAATGAAATGAATTTTAAATCAGATTTGATACAAGTTACTTTAAGAAACTTGTAAGTATACGTCGAGTATGATTCTCTTCCTTCCAAGATGGATATATTATACTAAATTCCTGTTTCGAATCACTTTTGCGATGCTCCCTATGAATTCCATAAAAATAGATTGAAAATTTCTCTCGAAGAGAAACACAGCTCTCGAGCTTTCTTCCCTGATTCCCTTCGAGATCCTCGAGGGCTCTTTGTTGTTCCCTTCGTGCACAGGCATATTTTCTTCCATAAGCAACGAGCGTTCGATATCCTCGAAACCGTACACGCATCTCCAAAATTGCTATTTTTCCAAACCCGCGCTCGATTCGAAAACTCGGATTGGGGAAAGGAGTTCCGTGGAGAAACTCTTCCGCGTTCGAGATCGAGAGGTTGGACGTTTCCATCAGAAGTTGCTCGATGGAAGATGCAAGAGAGGGAAAGAGAGAGAAAAAAAGAGCGGAGGAAAGAAAAATAAGAGGGAAAAAGGGGTGACGAATGAAAGGGGCGAGGGATCTATACTTAAGTCGAGAAAGTTTTGATGAAATCGTGGTTAAATTTCAATGAGGGAAAGAAACAGTGAAGGAAATCGGTTCGAAATTTAATCGAACGCGAGGAAGAGGAGTAATAGACAAGGAATAGATCGTTAAGCATTATCCTCCTATTGTTTTATGCAAACGCAATAATCTCTGTAATTGCTCTAACGTTTGTGCATATTCAATTTATTCTTGTACGAGAACACTCCTGTTCCCCCGATTATTCCCCCTATTATGTATATCGTTCTACATTGGAATAAATTAGTTCAGATGGCTTTTATTTAACATTTAATCTCCTCTGTGCAACAACGAGATTTCTTCTTCTCTTTTCCTAATCGAGAGTAAAATAAAATTTAATCACCATCACTTGCAATTTCATATCTATCAATTTTAAATACTATTATATTGTAAGACAAACTTTAAGAGTATGCTTATACTTCAAATATTATAAAAAAAATTTAAAAAGATTTAATGAAATAGAGGGTTAATTAATTAAGAATTTATGGAATTCATTCTTATACGCATAATCAAATTCAAAATTTTAAATAAATTTTAAATAACTAATAATAACAATAATACAATAATAGTAATAATGCATCGAAAAAAAAAAACTTTCTCATTAATTTTCTCGCAGAAGCATATCGAAATATCTCGCAGAGTATTCTTCAGAATCCATGAATATTCAACAAGATGAGTTCGAATCGTCTTTGAATTTTTTTACTATCTTAAAAGCGCAACGAAATCTGCATAGAAATCTCCCCTGTTGACCAATTTGCCCCAGTTACCGAACTTCTAACCAACGTTAAACGTCTCGACGGCCGATATATGGCGGCGGCTCCTCGTCCCGAGGAACGTGTATATAGATATAGGCAAACGTGAGGACGTTGAGAATAATAAAATGGCGGTTGTCAGGTCGTAGCCGAAGAAGAAGAAGCTTTTCGCGATCCTCGTTCCGGAAATCTCGTAATAAAGTGTTTCATGGGATATTTACGACAGCGTTTCATGATTTATTTATGCGATTTTATTGGAAAATTTTAAAGCAGCCATTCGCTCAGATTGTGATTCCGCGGTCTTCACTTCTCGATCGTATAAAAATACTGGGCTCCTTTATTTTTAACAAATCGTATTATCGTTAATCCGCAATCAATATAGGAAAGTTAATTTCGAAATTAAATTTAAATTCGATAATTTCCCGATTTTCCAGTTCCAATTCTGATCATCTAATACGATGGATTTTATTTTTTCTTTTTTTTTAAAGTTTATTTCATTCTTGAAACAAAATTTCATTAAGGATTGTTCCTCTCTATGATTTCGATCATTTTATTATTATTAAACTTTAAAATACCGAATTATATAAAGTAGTTTTGGTTTCAAAACTTATTTTACATTTATGGAGCGGAAAGCAAGAGACGATTTCTCGTAAAAGACGAATAAAAAAAAATTTTCTCAAACTTTCCCAATCGAAACCTCGTTAACGGGAAAAAGTTTAAAAAAGAAAAATGTAAGAAGGACATCATAAAAATTATAAGATCAACTCCACTCGCCTGCATTATATTCCTCCCCTCCTTATTTACCAACACGTTATCCATCTTCCAAACTTTTCACATAATTAAATCCTCGTACATCAACAATCTCGACCGATCTCTCTCGCTATCCCGAAACGAGGAAAACGGGTACAACACCGCGTAGTGGAGGCCGATGATTGTTGGATCCAAATTTAAATATGATGCGTTAACCACCACGATATCCACGGTTTTTTCCTTCGGCACGAGGAACGAAGGACGATCCCTCGCCTCGTACGTTTGCTCGAGTGTGCACAAAGTAATCATTTCCCCGTCGAACAATAGCCACCCTTATGCATGTTTCAGCAGTTGGCCGGACCCGGGTGGACACCTTTCGACCAAGTCGAAAGGGAAGGAGAGGGAGAAGTGAATGGAGGGGGGGGGGGGAGAGAGAGAGAGATAGGAGGAGACAAAGAGAAAGAGCAGAAGTCCTCGACAACGTCTCGAGATGGTAGCCCGAGTGCGTCCTGTGCTTGCACTTATCTTTGTGCCACTGTTTACCCAACCACCAAGACAGACCATTTACCATAACGAGGGAAACGGAAGCTTGGAGCAGAACTCCTTAACGCCCGGCGAAAGCTTGCAACAATGGTTTTGTCCGACCTTTCTCTCCCTACCAAAGAGAGAGGCCTCTGCCTTCCTTCTCCACGCGCTCCTTACCTACCACCTACCTCTCTCGCCGTATTTTACACGACCCTTCCGTTTGCTCGTCACACCGGCTCGAGTTCCTGCTCGAGCGACGACCGAGGGTGTAATCGCGCTAATCTCTCGCGGATGTCGCTTTTTAGTGGCGAGAAATCGATTACAAGAATCGCGTGATCGAGATCTTTGTTATGATTAGGGCGTGTTGGATTCGTTTGTCTAGTAAAGTAGGATTATTTTATTAAGTTTTTTTAATTCGACAGTTTTTTTAGAAATAGAGTTTATTTTAATTGTAATCCTTCGAATCGAGATCTCTATTTTAATTAGGGAGAGTTAGATTTGTTTAATAACGGATTCTTTTAGTTGATTCGATGGATTTTTAGAAATAGGGGTTACTTTATCCATTTGTGAAATTGGATTAACTTGGCTGCCAATTTCAATTGCGAGGGATCCATGGTAACTTCGTCAAAGAAAATAGAATTTCGATCTTTTTGTTAATTCTGGTAAAATTTCATTTGCTGGAACCACTATTCTTTCTTACAAGTACATTTTCTGTCTTCTAATTTACTCTAATTCGTATGGCTCGCAAATTTCAAAACATAAATTAAAACGTTCCGTTATTCTCTCGTTTGTAGTATTAATTCGTAGTGAATCGATCGTTGCTTACAATATCTTCGATACGCGAAGAATTATTCCGTTTGCAAAATTGTTTCCAAATATTCGAAATATTTTTATTCGTAGTAATTTTATAACGAGCTCTACCGCACATATAATTCCAAACTCTCTTCATCCCAACAAATTCTACGATACTTCGAGCCACGATTCTACGGTAATTGCTCTCCACTCGAGCGCAATCCCATATTCTCAATATTCGTGATGCGAATGAAGAAGGGTGATCGGTTGATTGCGAGTTTGGTTACCCCCCTTTGTCGATCGAGTCCGTGGACGTGGACAATCGACCTCTCTATTGCCTCTCTGAAGAGTGATCGGAGTGTCTTCGATGGCGAATTCGGGAATCGATGAGCATCGAAATGGGGCGACGTTGCCCACAGCGTAAACAGCGCGGCCGAGATCGTGGAGGAAGAAAAGCGTGAAAAGCTCGCGTCGTGACAAACGAAACACTTTCCGCTTCGAAAAAAATCCGGAAACGGTGACCTCCGCGTTGTCTTTTCGATCTATCGTTCCTTTGCAATTACTTTTTTTGGCAATTAGGTCGGTGAAATCTACCTGGAACGATGGGAGGAGGGAAGCGGATTGTTGGAATTTGAAAAACCTGCGCGCTGCTTCCAAGGATCGATGCATCGTGCGGATTGAGTTTTTTTTTTTTCAGATCCAATGAAAGCGAAAGAAGGAGGAAAAAAATTGAAAAATAAGATCGGAGAGGATAAGTTTACGCGATTAAAGAGTTCGTTCGAAAAGTATGCGAGAAAAGTTAATTTTTATTACAGACGAATTAAATGAGGATGGATCAAATGATGATTCGTGTATATTCGTGGAAATCGTGGATCGATGTTGGATTCAAACTGTCTTCTTTTTTGCAGCAGCAGCAGCAATTTAAAGTTGGAAGTAACGTGGGCGAAAGTTAACAGTTAATCCTTCCCCTTATGATTTTTTTAGTAGCTATTTAAACGAAGATCAGTTGCTATGCAGTTATTGTTAACGTTAGCGCAACCGGCTTGTAAATTGGTTGTTTAAATGGCCATCGTCATTGAGATAATAATATGAAAATTAATAATAATGATACATTGCATATGTAATTTGTTTTTAACAATAGAACATAACGTTTGTAACGTGTATATACGTAATTATACTACGCGATGATTTTAATTAAGGTAATAATGTGAAAATCAATACAAATTATGTACACAGTGTATTTAATGTTATTAATTTTTAATAGATAATTTTTGTCTCGAGAGCAATTCTATCCTCGATACAGTTGATTATTAAAATTAATTATGTTCTAAAAATGTTCTGTCAGCTTTTAAGTTTCAACAGCGAAGAAATTCCGAAATTCGCCATTTTAACGGGTATAGCGTTAATAATTCCCAGCCCCACAAATTGAAACTCAAGAGTTAGAGTCGAAACTAAACTTTCTTATGAATACATTTTCTCCTTATGGAATTGAAACTGTAATTTCCACCACGAGTGTGACTCGATATTATAAGATACAGAGATAATATTCCCTTTTAGAACGCGCAGTTACAACGAAAGAATGGTGAAATTATGATTAATTAAAAATAATTTTTATCGTATTTTATACCACGATCTCGTTTCACAACGATCGATGTTATAATCTCGGAATCGTTGCAGCTAGCTATTCAATCAATAAAATAATAAATTACACAATATGAAAAATATATCTCACAAATTTCCTCAATACCCGATCAAGTTATTATTCGCTTCCATTAAAATTATTTTCCACCGCAAACGCATCAAAGATTCTCTCGCTAAAATTTCATCCACTTCAACGAATCTCCCCGAAAACCTTGCGCACGCGTTTACATCCGTTTTTATCCAACATTAATCCCCCGGAATCATGCCGTTCCTCTTCCACCCTCGCGTATTTATCGATTCATTAATAACAAAACAGAGAAACGTATCCACGTACACCACGGTGGAAGAAGCTTTTAAAATTTTCAAACAACCATTCCAACGGTTACACCGTTTTCACCGAGCTCGATCCATCCGGTCCAACCGTTAATTCTTTTCTTTCCGGATGAAACTAAGCCGCCCCACCCTGTAACCTTTGGTCACCATCCTCGTTTTCATCGTGAAAAACCCCTGAAATGTCGCGCATTCGGAAATTTCAATAAAAATTCAGGAATGAAAAGAAGGGGAAGAAGATATCGGATATTGATACACGCCATGAAACTTTTCCAAAAAAGATGAAAGGGAGCTTTTAACGCATCCAGCCCTTTCCTTTTGCATGCTTCACAGGTTTCACCAAAAATGTTGTAATCAATGCGCACATCCGTTTTTGATTTTGCTCCTTCTTTTACAACTGTTTACTTGTCAAAGATTAACGTTTACATTATTAAAGAATCTTCTTTGATGCCGTGTTGAATCTGTGCTAATATGATTATATTCGTGAGTATTACCTGTTTCACTGGCAAGAAAGTTATTCAAGGAAGATTTTAATGTTTCGTGATCATTTCACGCGAATTTTCTTTATCGCGTATTATTAATATTCAAAAATCATTATATCGACTTTTTCACGTTTATTACTTTTTTACTTTGCCGGATGGAAAGTCGGGCGTATGAGGGGCCGTGGAATACGAAGTCTCGGGCACGTATAAGGTCTGTTTTATGGGCGACTGGTAAAGAAAAGTTTCGAAGGTTTCCAGGGAACGTATACGGAATTTCTTCGATCCTCCAGGTGGCGGAGGAGCGATATTTCAGGTTTGTGATGAGAGGCGGCTGGATGCTTCTTTACCCCGCCGATATGAAAATATCGATAATCTTTGAAAAGTTGGTCCGCCATCCGCGGAATTCATGCTTTCTAAATTGCGGGTAAATCGTTCCCGACTTTCGCTACCCGATTTCTAATTTATATATTTCCCCAACCTTGTCCCACGTATTTCCTCTCGTGGAATAATCTGTACAACATCAATTTTGATCATCAATTTGGATCATTTCCCTCGTAAGAACTTTATCACCTTCAAACCGCATTGACGCGCAGTGAAAACTTTTCGTCTCTCTTCTTTCTCATTCTCTTTAGAACTCTCTTTTTGAGTTACGACCAACTATCTCTAATTTATATCTTCACAACTTGTACTTATATATATAAAAAGAAGAATATTTGCATCGTCATCAATTTTTATCACGAATTAAATAAAATTTCCTCTCGCAAGTAACGTTCTTCGAATTATCTCTCCAATAACTCTTTTCAGTAACGTCACTAATTTATATCTTTCCACAAGTTGGATCGTGTATAAAATAATTCTTAAAAAGTCACCACCAAAAATATAGAATTATTTTATCAAGTGTCAATTCGATACTTTTTAGAAATAGAGTTTACTTTGTTATACATTTGTGAAATCGAATTGGCTTAACTTGCTTGCCAATTTCAATTGCGAGGGGTCGACGATTTAGAATCTTAAAAATTATCTGCAAAATGCGCAAAATACAATTCTTCAAATCTCAATTTTGAACCACGCGCCATATTGCCGATAAATCATCCCTCTCCTTTTAAAAAGCCACGTCGAGGTTTTCCCGGAGGGTGGCTCGTACGTAGCGAACCCCGGGACATTTAATATACATAGAACGGCGACAGTGCAATCGATGGAACTTGCTTATTGGCAATTTGTCGAGTGGCGTGGGATGGGGGATCGAGTAACGAGGAGGTTGTTTTCCGAAGACTAGGAGGTCTACTGCCACCATCCCTCTGCCTCACGGCGTAAAATTGTCGGCCATCGGATGCGAGGATCAGGAGAGGGTTGCGAGAGGCGTCTTTCCGCGGGATGCAATTTATCCTGTCGCATTAGATTCAAAATAATTGATCCCCGGGGCTGGTGGAGGGAATGGCGAGTCGTTACTTTCGACCCGGTGATCATGGCGCCTGTTTCCAATTGGCCACGAGGAAAATAAAAACTCCGGTTCCGATGAAAAATTTCTCGAAGGTTCGGCAGGGGGATGAGCAGGGTTGGAGCGAGGTTGGCTTTGGAGCCTTACAATGGAGAATTGGTTTTCCGTGGTTGGAAAAATTTCGTGGAAGGAAAATTCGTTGGTGGATTTTTCGTAGGTTCGAAAAAAGGGTTTTTCTTGAGAGAAGATCTCGTTTTTCGAAGATGCTCGAAGAGAAGAGAAATGAGCAGTTGTGGAGGGAATATTATTACTTGTGGTTGTGATAAATGTGGATTACTGGTATCCAATGTAATTATATGTTTATTTATTTATTTACTTTTCGGATATTCAGGTTATTACATCTTTCTACAGATATGGGAAAAACGTATTCTCGGCGTAGAAGTTACGTCGTGGAGACTCATCTTTGAAATTCTCAATTTCACTTACAACAAATGTTTTTCGCAATAGACAATCAACAATTCTTAAAACACTTGTAACCGACGTGCGATAATTATATACATATTTGCACTTTTGTTGAATAATAATATACATAATCGATAATTGTAATCGAATTTCCGAATTAAATCTGAAAATCGATGAAAATTCCAACCTTTCGTCGAATGATACGTACGTATACATACATACACGTATGATTCGATTAATCGACGATTCGATTTCCATTAGATAGAAAATTAAGGAAACAAACGTTATTCTTGAACGATATGCAATTTCTCGATCAATTAAAACGGTCTGTCAATCATCCTCGAATTCCGTCCACGTGTCACCCAATTGATCAAATTCAACATCGATGTATCCCTCTTCCCCCCTCCCCCTCCTTCCCTCATCCCGAACGAGCCGCGCAAATCTGGCGTAATAATTGAATCCGGTATCAAATTTCACGACGCCTAATAGATATTGTCAAAGATAATGCGTTCCGCGACACCACCGCGCGAGGAGGGCCGCGTCGTTTAAAATGAAATTTGTATCCGCCCGCTTTCATATTCATGGTCTATTAAAATTCCCCAACTATAACGTGTACATATATATATGTGGCTGCGGGGAAATGATTGAAACTTGAATAAAACAGGGACGGGATGGATAACGGGCTATTCTCGTGTGGAATTTGTCTAATTAATAATCGCTGCATGTATAGTAGTAACGTGTGCTGCGCGAATCGTGATGCGAAATGCGCTTGAGAGCATAATTTTGTGTGGAATAGAAATTAACGAAAAAGAAAAGAGAGAGAGAGAGAGAGAGAGATGAAAGGTCGAAGGTACTCACGCATATCGAGTGCTCGAACATCGCGACTGGGCCCGAGCAGTGTCAGTAGCGCGCAGAACTTGGCAATTATTGGCAGGCAATCAGTCTTCATGGTCGCCTAGGTGCGGTGTCTTCATGGAAGCTCGTGGCAATCGCCTGGAAACACACGAGGGGAAAAAATTTACTTTTACAAGTTTTCGGGCCGAGCTCGGTAAAATTACTTTCTTCCTAGAGTTTCTCACTACTTTCTGAATGTTGGTTGCTTGGCTTCTTCTTTGATCTTCTCTTTTTTTTTTGTTCCTTTCTATCTTCTTCTGTTTTTTTTTTTTTTTTTTTTGGAAAATCGCTCGAATACACGTCGTGCCATGCACGTGGTGGAATTAAAAATTGTCGGGGAAAGGAGAGGGAAAGAGTGAAAGAAAATTGTCAATTTTAGTTAGTTCCTTAAACATATTTATCTCGTGATGAGATATATTTCTGTAAAGAAATATAATGAAAGTCAATCGTTGTTATTATTATTGATTGTATTAAAATCAATGTTACAAAGTAGAACAATACATATCCTAACTAAAAATTATCATGAATTATTGATTCTTTAAATATCTTTATCTCTAAGTGAATTATTAAAATTACTACAAACTACTCGAAAATGTTGTAGGAAAGATCTTAACGGTCTATCGATAATCGAGCATCCTTCACTATAATAAATCATGTCGTCAAAGTGGCAAGGTATCCGGCTCTTTTCGAAATAAATAGCACGAGAATAGCTCCCAATATACATTACAATACAAAATATCTACATTGATCTAGGCATCGTCGATCGTGCCAGTCATCAATCTCTCCAAAGATATATCTCATCCCTCCTTTTTCATTCCTCGTCTCGTTTTCCCAAAATCGTTATCGTTTCCTTCCCAATTTCGTTTTTTGCTTCGTCTTGAACGCGTGTGCATAAACCATCGAACAATTTTCACTTTTCATAATGATTAAACAAGCTACTCCATTTCTCGTAATTACATAAAAATGTGATAAAATAAATATGATATGTTTGTCGTTCAATATTAAATGAAATATTAAAAAAATCTATTTCTATTCTATAAAATATCACTTTTTACATACTATTACAAATTACCAATATTTGTTTTCTAAACATTGTTTTTTTAACTTTTAAGATACGATAAATTTTCTATTATTCTCACTCGTCGTAACATCCATACATTGAAATAAATAAGAAATTTCCATTGTAAAATATTCTATTATTGGAAAGAATCGGGTTTTACGATCTATCTATGCTTCGTTATATTAAATAATGAGAAAAATGCAACGAATTCACACTATTGTTATAATTAATAGCCACAGATGTCTATGCGACTATGTTCCAACGCTATTCAAAGAATTCAAGTAAATTCAAAAATAAAAATAAATACGGCCATCCATCAAATGTTAGGTGGAGATTTGGGAAGCATCGTCGGTAGAGAGTAAAATTTTCAACTATCGTGTAATTCCGTAAGTGAACGAGGGTGAAAATGGAACGGGGAAGTTGATCGACTCACGTTGGGTAAAACCACGAGCGATTCGCTCGTTCCTTTTGCTTGGCACGCTGCTGGTCGACCAGTCAGCCTCTCGGTGGTCTCTGTGGTACGTGTGTCGCCTGAAGAAACACAGGGAGGGAGACTGATTCGAGTAATCGAGTCCCCGCTCAATTAGCCTAACTTTGCATTTTTGCGTTCCTGTGTTTGGACGAAAGGCTAAGAGAAAACGGATGAGGGAAAGGGTGGAGTTATTTGTAAAATGGGATATCTGTTAAGATCTCGTCGCTATCGTTCGATGATCCATCAGAGAGAAGAAAAGAGGAGAAAAGAATCGAACACTTGTCTGGATAAAGTAATTAGTGATGCAATTGATTATGATTAAGAATGCTTTTTTCGTATATTTGAATTTCTGATGGCGATTGCAAAGAGTTGTGAAAAAAAATTTGAAAAGTGCACGACGATGATTGATAAAGTTTAATTAAGGGTAAACTTTGGTTGAGATAGTTATAAAAGATTCGAGAAGTGTAAGATAAATTTTTCTGAAGAATCTGTAATATTTTTCCAAAGATATTTCAGAAAATTCTAAAGAGTTTTGACCCGTCAAAGAATATATAATTTTTGAAAATTGTTAATATTGTATCTTAGAGATTTTGATAATTTGTTTCATAAATTTTTGGGATTTTTTTTTTTTTTTTGGAACTTCTAAAGTTCCTACATCTTATGGATAACCGAAGGATCTCATAGATCTTCAAGAGTTTCGATATCTTCGATACTTGCAAACGTCTAGACTCCTGTAACTCTTGGAACACTGAAATCACCGCAAACTATCGAGATCTCGAATATCCTCCGGAAACCCTGGAGACCACTGAAACCCAGCCAACATTCCCGAAAACTCTAGAGACTACTGGATCCTTGTAACCATTCATTTGCAGTCTCCTTTAAAGATCCATACTCAAATACATCTATTTTCATAGATCTGGAATCACTTTTCACAAAGTTTCTTCTTCGATATCGTTCACGTTTCAGTTTAGCTACTAAATGAATTTCAATCAAACTTTTTACAGATTATTTGAGAAAAAGTTCTTTTTTTCTATCAATTAATTACAATAGGGAATCGCATTTACATAGAGCATCAAAGAGTCACATCTTTTAAAAATATTTTTGCAATACACTTTGAATCATTTATTGCTCGCTGTTTTCGTATTCGACGCATCGTATAGAAAATGTCGATTCTCCTATCGAAGCTCAATTACGAACACGATAGAACAATATTCACCTCGATTTTTACAACAGATTATTTAAACAATGTTATATTATAGTAACTAGATTTGTACACAATATTAAATATTCTCATTAACGAGTTACTAATTGCAATTATAACAAACGTAACTGCAATTATATCACTGAACACTGCCTATTTCATGAGGATCCACGTTATGGAATATTTCGTATAGGCGGCCCTTTTTCGTTCTATCCGCAAATAATTAACCACGCTCAACCACGATTGCCTTTTCACGGGTTCGATGAGCGATACACACATTTCGGTTATATATTTAAAGGAGGCATTGCGATATCGATCGTTCGATATCAATGCAATACCTCGTTATCCATTATCGACACGTTCATCCAAGTGCTTTCCATCCAAGAAATTTCCCAATATGATATCGCTATACTTCCACATTATGATACGAACGCTCGTTCTTTCCGCTCGATTTCATACGTTTAACCTGTTCACCTACTCGATTTTCAAGATTATTTTTTCCCATTTCTACTTTTCCTTTATTTCTTATTTTTAATACCTTGACATTCAAACTTTAAAATTGTTATTTGAATTTTCTTAGTAAATTATATTATCATTTTTAACACAAATGCAAAGAAGTTTAAAAATTATTCGTGCAAATTAAATTTCAATCTTTTCAACAATGTAAAATTTATTGGAATCCTCAACATCTCAATTTTTCCCCCCGAAAAGGGGGAGAAAAACTTCAAAATTTTAAAATTACGTTTCGAGTAGAAGAAATTACTCAGGCACGAAAAAGGCCTTACGACACCTAAAGGCCTCTGAGAGCCTTAATTCTAATCCCCATCCTTATATACGCTTCTCAAAATTTTCCAGCGGTTAAAAGGAAATACAAGGATGGAGCGAGGGTTAGCTAGGCGTGCAAAAGGGAGGAAGAAGTTTCGCCGTTAAAGGCAGGACAAGAACGGTTCCCGAACGAAATTTTTCGAGACCCGGAAGTAGTTTCCAAGGACTTGGACCGTAATGACGAGGACTGCGCCCGGGTCAATTCCTTTCTGCTGCCGTGGCGGAATACATTCGAGGTTTTATGGGCCAGCGAGACTCGCGGATTGTAGCTAACCGAATGCTCGAAAGACAGCGCGGAGCCTCGAACTTTGCTCCGACGAAAGAGCAAAAAGAGAAGGAGTTTTCGCCATTTCCAAAATTTCACGAATTAAATCGAATCGACGTGAGAATATTTCGTGGAAGAATTCGATCCGAGGAACGGAAGATTTATTTAACTTCTGGCCGAGTCAGAAGTGTTTTTAGGCTTCGTTCGCAACGATGAACGAAGAGGAGTGCTCGAACAATGGTTGGTTGGTGGGCGTCGATGATCGGATAATTTTGTATCTACGATTGGATGTAAAACTCTTCGCGTGACTCGAGTGAGTTTAATTAATGAGTCGTGTTATTGAAATCAACGAAAAGTTTGGTTCTCGATGAAATTTTGTGCGAAAATGTGATGAGTTCACAATGGAGTATTTTTTTTTTTTTTCTCCTTTGATGAAATATTATTTTGAGAACGGTGAAAGCGGCGGTTACAGTTTCAATTGAAAATACATCGATGTATTTTCGGGTTAGTTGAAATTGCGTTTGAAATGTATGGGAAAAAATGGGAACTTTGAGAATTGATTTCAAAATTTCAATTGACATTTTGGATTACGATACATTATGTTCTACGTACAATTTGGAAATTTTCGATAAAATCGAAATTTTTTTGGCTCGCGCGAATTTCCTTCCAAATTGACAGCGAATGAGGATTACGTGTATATACTTTCGTGTACGTATCAAATTTCAAAGTTTTCATTATTTACCTTGGAAAGTTTTCAATCCGAGGATTTAGGAATTTCAAAGATCTAGCAGTGGATGAAACTGAATATCTTACTTTAAAAAAATTAGAAAGAGGTAGAGAAACGAAGAAAGATGTGTTCAAGGATAAATAATTAGAAAATAGTCGAGAACAAGCAGAAAGGAATTCTGAATATAAGTTTCAGATATTTAATCGGAATAAAGTAAGAGTTATAATATAATTAAATCATAATTATTATTAATTATTCTCAAAGTACGTTTGAGGGTGAAACTTTCAACTCTCAACTCAAAGTGACTCGAAAATAACAGTTGCTCTTGAATTACTAAGAAGAAATGACTCTTGAGAGTTGCACTCGAAAGTATCCTGCACTGCCCGATTTTCATTCTCGAAATAATTAATTGTCCACAGTTTTATTTTCAATTATATAGCCAATCTCTTAGCTGTACAAAGATTGCAACGATAAAAAAATCCTTAAAAATTTTCATCATTTAACATTTCATCACGACACTGGCGTCATGACTATTAACTACTAGTTAACTACTTAATACCTACATATTCGTCTATTTTACGCATTTCTCTTTCGATCACTTATTACTTCTGCTTCAATTCAAATTATCACATTTTCCTATATAGAAAAATTATAAAGAAATATCTTGATTCTACCTAATTTTGTTTCTCTTCGATCGATTATTATCAAGTCTAACCTCAACTCTCGAACCAATTCTATTTATACTGTTGTTTCGTTCTAGATTTTTTTTACACCGTTCTACCATATAGTTCTCCAGAGTTCGCGACTCCAGAGACTGAGAGAAGCAACAGCTCGCCGGGCATATTCGTTGCACCAACCCCATGGAAATTTTCACCGGAAAGTCCGTTAAATGAAAATCGACGAGCGCCCAGGGGTCAGGTCGCGGGGGGTGGGCCACTTGAAAAACAACACAGCGTCGTTTCCCGACCCTTTGAAATTGGGTTAATTAAAACGCACCGTTTGCTGATTCGAACTTTATCTCTCTTTGTAATTTTGAAAACCAATTCCATTATACCCGCCGGTTGCCCCAACTTCTTCCTTTTCTTTTTTTCGCCCCTGTTTGCCGGGGGTGCATTCCACCCTGTTGTGGATCCGCGCAGGAGGGAAATTAACCTGGGAACGGTGGTCCGGCCCACTTTGCAAAATTATTTCCCATCGAAACAGGTATCGAAGAAGTTGGGTCGAAACTTTTGAAATATTATATTTAATACTTCTTCAATCTTTGCTCAAGAGTTTGTATTTTATTTGTGTTGTAAATTACCCGTTTATTTGAGTTTCGGAAGCGAGCTTACCTCCCCCTATCATTGCTCGTCATTTCGTTTATGTTCAAAAAAAAGAAAAAAAAGGAAAGGTTTTAAAATTTAAGAGACACTTCTTCTCCTTTCGTAGATAACTAATAAGTATCCTGATAAGTATAATTTAACAAAAGTGTGTGTGAATTGTAAAAATATTAATTCTTGCATGATGTGTTCGAGTTGACGTAATGATCAATGCGATGTAATTAATAATAGGATGGAATAGCTCGCGAGTAGATTTAAACCTCGACTGAATCCCAATTTTTCTTCGTGTAAATCGTTTCGAGAAATAAGTGTACATGTTCGATTGATCCGCAAATACACACCAAAGTTTCTATTTTTCTATAAACGGCGGAATTACACAGAAATCAATATTGAACAAATTTCGTAAGAAACATTCCCATGCCGCAATCTAACACACGATCTATACGAACGTACAAGAAGTTCCAAATTACAGAAATAACCAAGAAACGTCAAGCAACGAACGAATCGCCTCCGAGAGAACGAATCCTCCTCCCCGCGCTGAATATTACACACACGTGACTATAAATATCCCCCTTATCGGCCACATTCCCAAAACGGTGTTCTCCCGCGGTTAAATTCCTTTACCTTCCTAGACCCCCCTCGGCAAATTACCCTCGGCGCAAAGTGTAATACATTCTCGGTGGCAATATTGTCCCCGACAATCGAGAAATCGAAATCGCGGGATATCTCGTGTCGTAGACGTGCAACTCCTTGGGGAGTTCTGGAAGGGCGGGAGGACAGCCGCAATGGAGGAGGAACACTGCCTCTCGAAATCCTTCTCGCTCGTGGGGACCTATCGTTCCCCATTATCGCGTACCCTGCGGTTTTAAGCTATCGCGGAGGCGTAAGAAACCCTTGCACCCTTCCGTTTCGGGGTTGGAATGGAACGTCCTCGTCTATGCCCCGTTTCCCTCCTTAGATAACGACCGCCAAAGTATTTTCGCCGTTTATCTCCTCCTTCCACGCGCGACGATGCGTTCGACTCGGTTTGAGCGAGTTTGCGCTGGTGTCAACGACACCACCCAATGAATTATTCGAAGATACGGTGATGGAACGGTTTGTCGTTTGCGCGAAATTGCGGAGTGGACGGAGAGGCAGGTTGGTTGGCGTATGGATGGCCGCGTTTGAAGAGGTTTGAAAATTAACGCGGTGCTGAATATTATGGTGTGCATTCGCCCTATTGTTCGAGAAGGGAGGGTATGATTTATTATTAGAAGGTTTGTGAAATTGGGATGTTGCTCGATGTTTGGAAACGAGGAGAGAGGAGAAGGATATTTTCGAAATTACCGTTTCGATAATTGAAACGGGGACGAGAAAGGTGTTTTTCCCTTTTTTGCGTCTCTCTTTTTCATTCACAGCGAAATAATCCTACTTTACGATCACTTGGCACGGAATAAAAAGAAACGTACGTTCGTTCGTTCGAGGCTGGTATAATAACAATCACATATGCATGTTTACCCGCGCCACTTTCAAAGTCAACTTGTCACACGTGGCGCACGTAGTGGTAATTTTAAAAATTACTCCTCTCACGGCTGCGCGAGATTAATAGAACGGCGCGCGAGTGTTGTGCCCGGCTAAACTTCCGTTTTATCCACGCATCTCATCCGCGTTTTTCCCCATCAACGCGTCCACACTTTTTTTCTTTTTTTTTACGCCTATTTCATTATTCCTTTTTTTTTTTTTTTTTGCTCCTACCCCTTTTGGGGTTTACAGCAGGCCCGTCACCGGTGCATTTCTCTAATTCCTCGACCTCTCCCGCTTTTCAACATTTGCATGCACACTCGTGCTCCATCGTCTCGCTATCGTTTAACGATATCGTTCCGACAGCCTACTCGCGTTTGTCAGCGTGGCCAAACAACCGGTCAAAGCTGCATGGATATTTTCGTCAAATATTTTCCATTTCGCTTTTTTCTCCCCTCCTTTTCACTCGTCTCGTTGCCCGTTTTTGATCGGCCGCCTGCGGAAATATCAATGTTATTTTCTTTTCCTTTTTTTTCGAATGACGTGTTATTTTTGCAACGACGATCAGCATTTTTGCAACTCGAGCAGCGAAATTTTCACGCGTAATCAGATCGAAGGAATGCTCGAAGGTGGATGACAAGGATAAAGGATCGTAAAGTTGAAATATCTTTCTACTGTGATCGATAACTTTTAATGACGATCCCTGGAAAATTTTCATCCCGATGCTTGTTCCATTTTATACGCGTATACAATTTTTCAGAAAATTTCCATTTTCTCTAGGAACCGTGTTTCGTGAGACACATGGTAAAATTTGATGAAACGAAAACGAAACAATATACACGGATATATAATCGATTCCACGATTCTTCGAGATTCCTCCTTCGTACGTTTATCCGTCCAAGTACTATGGACAGTTTTGTTCTCCATGCCTCCTCCCCCCAGCCGATTAAGGGAACGGATGGAGCGAGGCATTCGTTCGGTATCGTTCGTCGATGTTCAAGTATTATCCGTTCCGCCGTATTCGAAGCTTTGCAAAAAGGAAGAAGGAGTATCGATAAGCGATACTCTTTGCCGATAAATCGTGACTGTACGAGATGTCGTTGCGAGCATGGGCATCATTTTATCCCAACTATCTGTTTCGTATATACATATTTGTCGATAAGAAAATGTCTTAGAGGAAGTAGCCAATCAGAGAGAAACAGAGAAAAGAAAAGATTATTTAATTTTATCAATTGTAAGGAACGATATAAATAAATTTGAGGGTGAATTTCTGAGAAGAATCAGTCTTTCGAGAATTGTTCTTCGTTGGTGGATATTGGAAATTATTTTTCCTGATTACTCGCGACAAATATTCGTAAAATTAAGGAGGTATCCGAGAATTGTTTCACATTGTCGAATGTCGATAATGTTGATTTTTCAAACGATCTATTTTTTTTTTTCTTTATCATGTATTTTATAACATCATTTCGCATAGATAGTGGCTTTTTAACTAATATTGTATCGATAATCAACCGACATTTATTTCCAGTTGAACTGTTCACGAAAAATCGAACAAAAGTTGTATCGAAGAGAACTTCAATTTAATGTCATATCATATTTTAAACGGAATATAAGCGTACTCTTTCTTTCCTTCTTTTTTTAAAGGAAAAACGAGGAAGAAGAGGATAAAAATAGATAGAAAAAAAAAAGAAGAGGAGAAAACAGAAATCGAGAGAGGGAATGGAGAAAAGAGGCGACATATCCATCCGCGAATCATTGTTTCGATTAATTAATCGGCACGAGGTTCGGTGTTTCTCGTTATATCTCGAGAGTGCTTCCCCCGGAGTTTCGATGGTTTTTATCTCCGTCCTCTTCGCTCTCGTTAAAAGACAGGCCACTCGTTACCCGCGCTTTTTATCGCGCGAAATAATGCAATCGCTGCTCGATTGTTTTCACGACGACGACGACGACGTTTAAAAAAAGGCGGTGAGCGTTTCGCAGTTTCCATCGATCGTAAACCGGCGTACAAGTAGAGCGGACCGGAGTGTGTTGCGAGCAGATATCGACTCGAGCGAGGAATTTAAATTAATAGTTCGGGAAAGTTTGAAGCATCGAAGAAAAAGTTCATCTCAATTTCATCGTAATTTGATTAGAATTATAATTGCAGCGATAGATGCACATTTCCTTAGGAAGAAATTTTCAATTTATCTCGAGAAAGAAATTTGCAATTGTTTGGCATCTTTCACCTTTACGCGAGAATTTTTTTTTTTAATCGAGAAATTTGGTTCTTGTAGAAGAATTGTGAGTTTCGTTACGTACTTCGTTAGATTTCATCGCTCGTGAAATTGCATAGGTTTGCGTTTAGCTCGCTACCTAACGCCCCACCGTGGAATGTTCCATACGCGCCAGTAATTACGCCGATGAGGTGTTAGCAGTTATGCGATTCGCGAAATTATCTCAGAATCTCTCTCAACTTCGCTATTAGAATGATTTCGAATAATTTTCGAAACTCCTTTGATCTTTGCCTTCACAACGATTCCCTAAATCGTTTCAAGAATTATTTATTTAACTGTAAAACTCTCATTAAGTATTCTCGTATATTTTGCTAAATCTTCCGATGAAAAAAGTTTTCAAATTATTTCTCATATAGAAAGTATACGATCTTCGAAGGTGAGAATTTCTCTTGAAAAATTAGAAGGAATAATTTCTCCTTAGAACGACAAACAAGAAATCCGTTAATTTTCCAATTTTGTTAACGAATTCACTACAATATTAATCAACTCTCGATCCATATCAACCTTTGTTTCAACCCTTCATCTCTATCGTCAACCAAAAATAAATATCTAAAAAAAAAAAAAAAATTCAAAACTCATCCGCAATCCGGAATATAATTCGAAACGAGGCCGGGTTTCGAGCCGATTTCTCGCAAGGTGGCGAAGCTCGAACGAGCAGCTCGTTAAGCGATGAACGCGTGGCTGGCACGCGATGCACACCGCGATGCTAATGAAGTCCCCCGCCATCTAGCAGCCCGCGTGTTTCACGCCGCCGACATTGTCGGCGGGGGCGTAGAACGGATGCAGGGACACGCCGTTCGGGTTAACCCGGCCTCGCGTGCACAATTCTCTCCATCCGTCCAAACTTTCCACGACCAATGATCAACCGCGCGTCGCTTTGCTTCCATTTCGCGTTCCTCTTCTTCCTCTTCCACGCTCCAGGATGTGACGCCATCTCTTTATGGTGGAATTTCGAGAAATCTTTGCTTTCTCTTTCTACAAAGCTATCGTCTTATGTGATGTTTTAAGAATAAGTTGTTGTTCGGATTGTTATTATACTTTTTTAAATAAATGATATTTAATGTACAAATGAAAACGACCAATGAAAACCGCGCGTCGCTTTGCTTCCATTTCGCGTTCCTCTTCTTCCTCTTCCACGCTCCAGGATGTGACGCCATCTCTTTATGGTGGAATTTCGAGAAATCTTTGCTTCCTCTTTCTACAAAGCTATCGTCTTATGTGATGTTTTAAGAATAAGTTGTTGTTCGGATTGTTATTATACTTTTTTAAATAAATGATATTTAATGTACAAATGAAAACGACCAGTGAAAACCGCGCGTCGCTTTGCTTCCATTTCGCGTTCCTCTTCTTCCTCTTCCACGCTCCAGGATGTGACGCCATCTCTTTATGGTGGAATTTCGAGAAATCTTTGCTTCCTCTTTCTACAAAGCTATCGTCTTATGTGATGTTTTAAGAATAAGTTGTTGTTCGGATTGTTATACTTTTTTAAATAAATGATATTTAATGTACAAATGAAAACGACCAGTGATCAACCGCGCATCGCTTTGCTTCCATTTCGCGTTCCTCTTCTTCCTCTTCCACGCTTCAGGATGTGACGCCATCTCTTTATGGTGGAATTCACCTTTTCCTCCTTTTACAAAGTTATTGTTATCGTCTTATGTGATGTTTTAAGAATAAGTTGTTGTTTGGATTGATATTATACTTTTTTAAACAAATGTTAATTAGTGTATAAATGAAAAATGAAGTTGTGATCAGTGGCTCTCTTTCGATTAACAATTAAATTAAGTCGTTGGTTGAGTTAACTCGAATGGGAGTCGTTTGTTTCGTTGGAACATCGTGTGTTGTTAATAGTAATAGCAGTAGTAGTTTGGAATCTACCTTAAGATAGATCGAGCAGATCTCTGGTTAAATAACCGAGAAGCAGAAATGCTCGTTAAATAACGGATAAACAAGGTCCATCGGTTTTCCCGTGATTAGCAAAGTTAAGCTACCGTCGCTTGCTACTCAAGTCTCCTTTAAAAACAGTAATTTCCAATTTAAAACTTGAACTGAATACTGAATCCGAGTAATCGAATTAAAAATCGATATAAAACGAACGAATAAATTCGATGGACGAAGATACTTGACCTAAGATTAACCCTTCCGCTACGGGCGACTTCTCCCGCTGAACGAGCCGTCGCATCAAAAATGTGCACGGTGCTCGAGAATGATCGTTGCTTCGATGGTGGATCGTTGAAAGAAAAAATTGACGAAAATAAAAATATCGATGCGTTTCCAGAGAAAAATACTGTGTAATAATTCCAATTGCTCGTCGCATCGTGCAATACGCAGACCGTTTATAGTCTCCTGTAGTAGCGAAAGGGTTAAGAAATAAATCCTTACCAATTTCCAACACACATTTTTTCGAATATTTTACATTCGAAAAATTTCTTCCATTTCTTATTTTCGGTATATTATTATTTTTCGAGAAGCATCGTATATAAAATTCAAAGAAAAATTCAAAGAAATCTCGACGCAATCGTCAACGAATTCCGCGGGCCGGAAGGTATCTAATAAATCTGGGAAGAGAGGAGGAGGAGGAGGAGGAGGAGGGGGAGGAGGAACCTCGTTAAACGCGGAAAGCTTCTTTCCGCGGAGTTGAGAAGCGGGCGCTGGTGTAAAATTATTTTTTTTTTTCTCGTTTACAGAGAACAGAGAGGAGAGAGATATCCCCGGTGTCTCTTTCGACGAAAGATCGTCGTTTCGAGATTGGCGCGAGTTAACACCGGTGAACTGGCGATTGAGTTGGCGGAGGCCAAGGCGGCGAGACTCTCTCCCCGCATTTATCGAGCTTCCACCGAGCGTAAATTGACAACAAGGGGTTGTTGACCTTAGCTCAACCTCGGGATTATAGGATTTTAATCGTCATTTGCGAGCTTTCCGAGTCAATGAACCGGTCTAACAGGCCGGAAAACATCGGAGAGGCGCTTTGAGAGCGATCAGAGCCGCGTGCGATAGTTTGATAGTTTGTCGATGCTCGTTGACGCTTCCCTTCTGATTTTCATCTTCCACGAATGTTAAGCAGATGTATTAACGCGATGTTTGAATAGAAAATTTATGGAATTAATAATTGAAGGAAATATGAGCTACCTGAGCTTCTTTCGGCTTCTTTCAATCGTGATCATCGAAGTAGGTAATCCAGTGTTTTGTAAAAAAAAAAAAAAAAAAGAATTACGAAAGGAAATTATTACAGGGTTAATTTTGTTACAGACAGATGTAATACAAAAGTCGATACACAAAAAACGTTAATTAAGATCTATTTATTAAGTTATAATATAAGCGATTGAAGTTTGAGCGAAACAGAGATAGAGATTTCAATATTTGTGAATTCTAGCAGTGAATTCTTAATACTGATTTCTTTTAATTTCGTAAGTTTGATTTTATATTTCTAATTTAATACGAAATGTTTGAAGCAAAAAAATTGATTACGAATAGAGGGGAACGTTTCAAAAATGGTTTTTCATTTTTCACTTAAAATTATAGAATCTAGAGTAAAATTGGGCAAATCAAGAACTTGTCACAATTATTTAAACAACGAATAAATATTGATCGATAAATGATTTTGATTTTCCGATCTGTTTATATTTTCCATCTTCAGAAGAAATGATTAAGCACGTTAAAGCTATACTCAAACGCATAGATTCAGAAATATAATTGCTTATTGGTAATTGGTTTGGTTTCTGTTTAGGATCTTGCAGATGTTGCACGCATATATTGCAAGTGTGCAAGAGGGAGACTATTACAGAATCTGTTTGCCGTGTACTTGGTGTGGTCATGTACGAATCAATTTCGATGAGAATAACCTCTAATTGGCCCTTGATGCGATGAACATGTATAAGAAGATGCGTTTATTGCTTCATAGTCGTGTTTAATTAAAAAATAGTTTCATTTATATGCAAATTGACTTTCTACTATTTTTATTATTTTTCCTTAATTATTAAACACAATGAATTACTTTAACTTTAAAATTTTGTGTATGTGACAAACAATTTTTATTAGGCTTAATTCAATTAATGATTATTTAAACGATGTTTACACACTTCGCGCCAGCAGAATTAACGTTGGATGATGAATAATTTCTGTTCCTGAATTGAAGATTATTTTATAAACAATTATAGACACGAATCCAAAGAAATCCTTGATATCTTTCTCAAACTCGTTAAAAAAGCAACACGTTTATGTTATTTGATGGACAATCCAATACGCAAAATTGATCGAGAAAAACCCATATTAACCAACGTAGCTATTAAATTCATCCTAAAAAAAGAGAAGTGGAATATATACTGCAAGCCGAAATCGTTCCAAGCTCTCGAAACGAGTGGACAGACAGGTAGCAAAATAATAGCTAGTTAAACTATCAATTGTTATCGATGATCCATCGAGGCAACGTTCGAACCGATCGAAAGTCCTCTCGAGTCCCCTTTAATTTTCCATATCCTCGATCGAAAATAATGATAATTCCAAGCAGAACTCGCATCTCGTTCATTGACGAGCCGTGTAATCAGCGCGCATCGTTCACGCTAATTATCGTTAATTAGCGATCAAAGCGTTCCTCTCGTGACAGTTTCGAGAGGTGTAATCGTGCTCGAACACTCTCGTATCGGGGAGGAAACATGTCGTACATAAATTCCATCCATCGTTTTTTTCTTTTTTTTTTTTTCTTACCGAACCACGTCCTCGCGAAATTCGCGTGATTCGTGCATCGCATCGTTTCGTGTCGCAACGGTGTTAGAGGGCGACCGGAAGCGACGTGTAATTCACTGGAATTACGTTTAATCATCGACGCCGTGTCCTAAAGATCCTGGGACACGATAATGCTGGTAATGACCGATGAATATTTTTCTTCTTTTTTTTTTTTTTTCATCGTCGATTCATTTATTTTCCTATCCGCGAGAAAATTCGTGCTGGGAAATTCTTTCGTGCGAAAGTTTCCAGCCCGATGCGTGTAACTGGCGAATTCGATTAATTTTATCCAAAGAGTGCAGGATTTTGAAGGATGGAAAGGAGATGTTGATTAAGCAGTGTTTTTGATTTAATTTGATAAATGAGGTTGATGGAAGGTGTTTGAGTTTCGTTCTAAAAAAAAAAAAAAAAAAAATTGATCGCACGTGAGATGTTGGTGGAATTGATTAATCGTGCAAATTGATCGAAATTATTTTACTTTGCGAATTTCGTTCGAAAAGTGGTGAGTACGCGTGACGTAATTTCTCGAGTGAGTAAGTAAGTAAGTAAATTTTCCTGAAGTCGAGGTTTTATTAATGACATCGAAAGATCGAGGAATTCTTAATTCTAAAAATACGTTTGAAATTAAAATTTCTTCGTACAATATCGCTCCATAAATCGTTTTATCCATCGATTAGTAGATATCCTAGATTTTTATTTTCTTCGATTCTTACATAAATTTTCTTCGTATTACGTATAACAAAACGAAATAATTGAAATTCACTATCGATAAAAATAATATAACTTGGATCGAATTTTTAACAAAATACCCGAAAAATAAAAAAAGTTCTCTCAAATATCTCAGGAATAATTTTCAAATTAATCTTCAAATTAACTCTTAACTCTAATAATTTTACGTACAATAAAAATATTTGTAAAAAAAAAAAAAAAAAAAAAAAAGAAAAAGAAATTTCTCGCATTCCCCTCTCGATCAAATAATTCCGAGGAATAATTTTCAAACGTTGGCACATTCTCTTGCTCAACATCTCCTCTCACGAGGCGAGTCGTTCGAGTTCACTGTTCGTTGAATAGGGAACGAGGAGATTCAATTTGTTCGGCCAAGTTGGGACGTTTTTCAGAACGGTTGGTTGGCAATGGCGGCGTATCGACGCAGCCACCGGTGTCATTATCGTTTCCACCGGCTTCCAAGTAGTATGCATAAGTTACTATTCAGGCAACCAGTTCAAGGAACGCGCTTTTCGCGTCATCCCTCGAAAAACGGGGAATTTCCCTCCGGTAGGGGCGGCCATTGCGATAAGATATGAGAAATATGCTCGCCACATTTTCCCTCGCCATTGTTGCACCACCCCTCTTCCACCTCCTCCTCCCCCTTTTAAACGATCCTCCTTCTACGAAACCTTCTCTCTCCATCCTGTGTATCCGCGCCTCAAGATTTCTCTTCTTCGCAAAAACTTACTGTTCCCCTCGATTCTCCCGGAATTCGCGATTTACGAGATAAAAACGAGTGGTTTCGGTTTCGAGATCACGTTCGACGATAACAAGCGCTAGTGGAAAAAGGGGTTATTCGATGGAGAGGAAGATTAGCTGGGGGATTTACATATCTTGGGGAACGTTTCGAAAGGGTGGTGGTTTTTCGAAGACACGAAGACGGAAAAGAGGATGGTGTGCGATTTGATGTGCGCAACAAGTTCTGCAGAATTGGGGGGATGATCGAGTAGAGGAGAATCCAATATTCGAATATCGTTAAATGGGACGCACGATTACCCGAGCACGTGTTTGGGGAAAATAAACAAACGGTATCTACGGTTCGAATTTGGCGTGTCTACGTGACTGAACTTGTACGCGGTAAAATTGTAAATCGGAATGGCAGTCGGTACGGACAGTCAATAGTTGGAATCTACTTTTAGAAGTAGGGAATGATATGAATAAAAATGTTCCATAAATGTGGAAACAAAGAGACGAGGAGAAATAAACATTTTTCGCAACCGTGTTTTATTGTCGACCTATTTAAATCAATATATTTATATCCTACATTTTTATAAATAACAGAGTAACCGTATCGATTCGATTCGTATTCGACGAGTTTCAAAGACTTGATTTCACCGAGCACAAAACCGATCAAAATTACGACACGACGTACGCCACGAACTAATTAAATAAAATCTCGATCCATCCAAATCCAAACCAAAATCATATCCCATGTAATCACTCGATTTTGCGTCGAAATTTCTTCTCGACAAATGGAAAATTTTTCTCCAATCGTTCCCCATCGGCGTGAAATCCGCGCGGTATCGCGATATCGTTGGCTCAGGCTTGATCGGTCGGCCTTAATTTTATTTAATACGATCCACCCTCTTAATTCGACTGTCGTCAGCTCGTTAAACGGTAACGTTATGGCTGGCAAACTAGACGGTGCATCACGATAAGATTGGCCGCGCGAGCGCTGATTGGATACAGGATCTAGACACGTAGAGGGAAGAAGATTACCGTTAAGGTGGCTGCCGAGGAGGAGGTTTGGCCCGGGATTTGGGTCGATATTAATTGAAGCATAGGGGGTAAGGTGGATGGCGGGATTGCTTAAGCGGAACGTTTGATAGCCGAGCGAGCTCTCCTGCAGATGAAGCGTGCACCATCGTGCTCCGGCTGATGACGCTTGATGTTACTAATTTTCCAGCCGTGTCTGCACGAGCGCAGACATCCCGACCCGAAGAAATTCGGTTTAATCGTCTTCTGGTTACAGGGAAAATAGATCTTTTTCGTGTTGTAAATTGCAAGCGTGTAGGATTCGTAGAAACGTGTCTTTGATGAGAATCTCTGGATTTTGCGGTTGTCATAGAATGCTAACGTTTCGCGGCCGGCAATTAATTTTATCGCGCAAGCGAATAATTTCGAGTGTCTCGAAACGTAGAATGATGATAGTGTGATACATTTAAGATGTTTAAATACAGATATCTAAAAGTTTAAGGGGTAATTATCTTATAAATCTTCCAAAGAATGTTGTCTAAAGAATGTTAAGCAGCTCGAACGATATTATACAATAATCTTCCAATCTATTATATTAAAATAATAATATTTACTCCAAGTCATTTATATATTATTATTTTGCATCATAATATCAAAAACTTCGAAATTTCATGTAAAAAATACCTGCATAAATTCAAGAATTTTTTCATCAAAACAGTTTCAGAAAGTAGAGAAAATTATGCCATTGAAGTTGCTTTTTGATTTATCTCGATATCTCAATCCGTTGTCGAGATATAACCATTCAAAGTTTTCATAACGCTTAAGATAGCGCGGAGATTATGAATGGGCCGCGACCAACTGACCTACATTTTTTCCTGGAAATATGCGTACTACGTTCTTCTAGGAATCGCGTCTGTCATTCGTCTGGAATTACGATAGGTCAGTTAAGTGAGATAAGGTGCGAGTGGTAGATCCGAGTAAGCAACAAGGACGGAGACAACGAACGATTAAAAAATTACCTTTTCCTTTACACGACGATATCTCGGTAACCGGAAGTCGTATCGGGATAAATCAAAAAGCGTTTTAAAGGGGAAAGTTCGGCGCTTCTAACGGTTGCTCATTCGTTGACCGGAAATGGCTATTTTCAAAGTTACAGCTAATCAAAATTTCTCTAATTTCAATAGGATTCAATTAAGTTTTAAACGAATGATCGAAAACTATCTTTTCTTTACACGACGATATCTCGGTAACCGGAAGTCGTATCGGGATAAATCAAAAAGCGTTTTAAAGAGGAAAGTTCGGCGCTTCTAACGGTTGCTCATTCGTTCGTCGGAAGTTATTATCTCAAGAGTTATAGCGGTTTAAAGTTTTCTCTAATTTTAATAGATCTTGATCAAGTTTGAAATTTGAAGATACGTGATTGATTATGTTTATTTTTGGAAAAAGATTCTTAAAAGTGAGTCCTCTGATGATTGGAATAAGATACTATATATATATATATAAAACAAGGAAACAGTTAATGCTCCTTCTTCACGCGTCTCAACGCAAGCTTTGCGACCCTCGTGAGAAGTCAAGCATCAGTCCAAGATCTTAAAACGTGTACAAGGTTCTCCTCTCTAAGTAAAGGAGAAAGAAAGTGCGGAAAAGGCGCGAAGTATCAGACCCTGAGAGGAGTTTGAAGTGTGCCCGTATCAAAGGGAATAAACTCGGTGCAACGGAACCCCTTTAAAAAAAAAAAACAACAACGCGCAATCCTCCATCTCGACGATCATTCTTCCTCGAAACGCTAAATTCCCGGGCATATTTCTCCCGATACAAGGCAAAAGTATCCCGGAATTGCATCCAATTCGGTTGCATTAACCGTGTTCCATTTCCACTCGTGTCTACGAACATCAAACAATGAGCACGCGTGTGTTGCGCTCTTTGAAAACAAAAAAAGGAAAAAAAAAATATAAAAAGAGAAAAAGTAGAAGGTAGCAGGGAGACAGAGCAGAAGTGGAAAAAGAAGAGAAGAGAGAAGAGACCTCGCGGTTTAGAGACCGTTGTGAAATGTTGGAAGGGATGGGGAATAAAAAAGGAAAGACGAAAGGAAGGAAGGAAGGAAGGAAGGAAGAAAGGAAGGAAAGAAAGGGAAGAAAGAAAGAAAGAATAAAGAAACGGGAACACGGCTTGCTGCAATGCATTTGCAGTCCAGGAGCGGCTTTTGAAATTCTGACGCTTCGTCAGTTCTCTTTGGATGCATTCGCGGAGTGGCATTATCGTCGTTGTGGTTACGAGTGCATCGTGCGTTGGCGCGCGCGCCCTCCGCTTTGCTCGCCACCTTTTCACCCCCTCCTTCTCCCACAGTTTTCCGTCTAGTTTCGGCTTCTGACGTTTCATCCGCGGCAAGTGGCCATCGCGTGCACAGCCTCGTGCTTCTTTTTAAGGACCACTCGCCGCAAAAAGTCCATCGTTTCCCTTCCTCTCTCTCTCTCTCTCTCTCTCTCTTTCCTTGGACGGCTGTTCCAACCCTTTTTTCTACGCTCTCCACGGCTCGAAGAGAACACGCACACATACGCTTTCGACCGAGATGCAGTCTCGCTTTTGCATAATACTTTGGAAGGGAAAAGCCGATAGTTCGGCTTTTCGAACGTTAAGCGATCGCAGCTTTTACTGGAAACGGGGGGAGATGGAGGGAAATAAGGGAAAATATGGAAAACAGAGTCGAGTCGGGAGAGTAGAATGATCTCCAAGTTTGCTCGAATTTCAGAAGTTTAACGGCAAGGATGGATCTGAAATTTACGATTCCTTTCGAGATCACGAGCTTCCTCTTAGGGATACGCGCGTTGGTAATTAATACTTTCGGAGAACGTAATTACGAATCCTCGAAATGGACGGGATGGATAAAGGTCGGAAGATTAGATCTCGAATCTCTTTACGAGCTTGCCCCTTGAAAAATTCGTCGTATCCTTTCTTTCTCGAGAATTCCTCTCGAAGATATCGAACGTGTGAAAAAATAAGCGACTTGTTGATTGGTTATGCGGTGGTGAACGATAAATAAGAAATATAATGATTTAGCTGAATGGATATATTTTGGTTATACGTGAGTGTCGGGCTACAGAACAGCAACTGAACAACCGAAGATCGCGTATCGAAGATAAACAAAAGGATGCCAACTACGGAATAATGTAACACTGCTTGCTGTTTAATAATAAAATTATAGATAAAATTTCAGTGAACTTTATACCCTATAACACAACTTATTCAAACTTTAAACGGTTCAAAGTTTTAATTCGTATTTCGATTTCCAAATTATCATTTACGCGACAACGATTAACACAGAATTAAGAAAAAGTAATCAAATCACTTTAAGTAATTACTTATTGCTCGAACAACATTTACTCCTTATTATATTCGATCCGCTAATTTCCCCACGAATCTCGACTGCCGTTTGCCGTTTGCAATTATTCCCAATTATTATTAACGTTTTGCACGGCATAATAATAATATCGAAGTAACTCGCGCAAGTAACTTTGCCCCGCAACTTCGACATCCAATTGTAACTGCCGTTACCGTTTCCCTCTCGAAATCAAAATTTACACGAAGACCAGCTACAAAGGAACCTCTTCCCATTTCTCAAATCCGTACTCCCTCCTTGCATCGTTGTTTCCTCAACGTATGGTCGAGCATCCCTCTCTCCTCCCCCTCCTCTCTAGCGACACGTTTACGCGCGAATTACACGGAAGAGCGGAAACGAGGCGACGGGAGAAAGGAGGAACGACTACGACAGCCGACCCACGTTACCGTGTCGATCGCACATTATTTACGCTCGATCGAGCACAACACCGCCACGCTGTTGCCTCTCTCCCACTCGTTTCTCGCCTCCACGCACATCGGCCCCGCGCGTAAACGCGCACCTGCCGTTCTATTATCTCTACGCCTGTGCCCAGAGACAATGAATAAAAGAAAGAAGGGAGGAAAGGTCGCCGGCACGGTCAACGTTCTTGAAAACGAAAAATCCGTGTATAAATATAGGGGCCGTTAGACGGTTTCCCTAACGAGGCCCATCGATTTTTCGCATCGCGAAATTCGATAATCGGGGAAAACTCGGCGAGTTGGGGAACGATTGGTCCGCGTTAATGGCTCGTGATCGCGGATTTTATCCGGTTATGGGAATGGAAATCGAATTTCAATTGTTATTCTTCGCGTTGATTTTCGATAATTGGCGAGAAGAGGAGATCGATGGAGTTGGTGTAATAATAACGTGGTTGTTACAGTTGTTACAGGTGTTGGTTAAAATTGTTGATATTTAACAATTGTTTTCGAAATTCGAAAAGGAATAATAAGAGCGAGGATAGGAAAAGTAAGGAACGTTGGTGATGAATTATTGTGAGCAGAGTGTTTGTTGTCTGGTAATAATAAAATAGGTATTTTGTAATTGGAAGAAGGGAGGATTTCTTCGGGCAATATCCAGTACAACAAGTTTACGAATAATTGAAAATTACGTTGCGATTAATTAATTTTTGAAAAAATCTTGGGCAATTTTCTGTTTGATCGAGGACGATTCTAATTTTCCCGAAGCAATTTTCAGAATAATCAAGGGGTTAAATCAATTTTCGAAACAGACCCGGCTAAACTTTCTTCGCGGAATTACGGAAATGTTCCGAACTTATTCGAATCACAATTACATTCTCGGGGAAGTTGGTACACGTTACAACTGTCCCAGTTGGAACTCTAAATCTTCGTTCGCTTCAGCACACTCGCCGGGAACCAAGAAGCTGTTCGTTCTATTGCATTACCTATAACATTGTTCCCTTCTTTCGAATAATCTAACCGTGTAATATCAAAGGTATCCTCGAGAAATTCGTATCACAAAGCCGAGTCCAACATCCACGCAGAGTGGTAACTCCAATTTATCCGTACTAACCTCGCTTTTCCATTCCTCTGTAATTGCCAAATCCAATTTAATTGGAACCTTTTTATATTTCTTATTAAAGAAAATTGACATAACAAGAATCATTTGCTAACTATCCCTCCAATAATTCATCATCGTCATATTTTTCATATTTCTTATTATCCAACAAACTCCGATAAACATCTTTTCCCTTTAATTCAAAAAAAAAAAAAAAAAAAAAGAAAACAGACCTAAACCTTTCCTCCAAATCTTATTTTTCAATAAGAATTTCCCAAACCAATTTACCAAAAGAATTTCAAACATCCTCGAGTCGTGACGAAAGTTAGCCAGAGTTGCACCCTTCGAAACATCATTCCCCCTCTCACTATCGTAAATGGCACGAGGCGATTCCATCGATGGGAAAAGTTATGGGGGACGGTTAGTTTCGCGATAATCGGTCGCCGCCAGTGGGCCAACCATCTATCCGCCCTCCCCGCCCCGCCCTAACGCGATTCATCACCACGGCCACGATAATTAGTTAGCGAGAGGGGTACCTCATAATGCGTTTAATTCGTATTTATACGAGGAAACCGCAGCCAGGCGAACGAGAGCGGCCGCGAAACGGCGCTCTATTAATTCCATATCTCGCGCGGCGGGCTAGGAGCGCAGCTGCGGTTCCGATAGTCCATAACGCCATTCATTCTGCGGCCATTGGCAAGCTGAAATGTTTACGTACGATCGAACCACCATTTGTTACGCGATAAAGTGTCCGGGGAAACTTGGCGAGGAGCGTGTATCTAGGACGATTGGGGATCGTTGATTATTCTTGCGATTTTTTTTATTTTTTTCAGGAACAGAGTTTATTTTTTAACGAATTTTTTTATCGAAGATGATAGAATTCGTTTTATTATTAAGCGTTTCATTCTTGGGGGAGAAAATTTAAGATGAACGTGGATCGTGATACGATTACTGTTGATCTGTTTGTTTTCAATATTCGAATGAATAATGGAATTTTTATCAAGTATTGGAAGAATTTATTATGCTGTAGAATGATTATTATTGGTATAACGATGGAATTCACTTTGTTATTAAGTATTGGAGGAATTTATTTTTCAGGGAAAATCAATAAGTGATAGAATTCGTTTTGTTATTGAGCGTAGCGATTCTTAGCGAGAAAATTTAAGATGATTGTTCTTGTGGATCGATTATTTATTGGTCTTATTTTTTAATATTCGAACGAGTGGTGGAATTTACTTTATTATTAAATGTTGAGAGAACTCGGCGCGAAACGTAACCCAGCATTCGCATGAGTGATAAAAATCTACATTATTAAGTATTGAGGTCGGTCGATTCGCAAGAAAATAGAGCAGAATGTTTCCAGAGAAGAGAAACTACGATGATTATTTTTTGATGGCCGAATACGTTTTTACGAAGCGAAGCGATATTTTAATATTCGAACGAACGCGGTCAAATCTATTTTATTATTAAACGCAGAGGACCGACCGAGGGAATTTATCCACCATTGTAGAACAAGCTTTACTTTTTAATGATCGAATTTTTCCTGACAATTTTACTTTCTGAACAAATATAAAAAAATCTATTATATTCAAATCCTCGTTAATCCCCTTGTATAAAATTTAACATCATCGAGCCGAAACATCATCAACAACACCGTTTCACCCTTTTAAACGACTAATTCTCGCGCGACTCGTACGGAAGAAGAAAAAAAGAAAGGAGCGGTTCGCTGTGTGACTTTAAATCAACCCCCTCGCAAAGCTATCGGAGAAACCACGGAGCAGGGGGAGGAGAAATCGTGCAGAAAGCGATTGGGGCTCGTCCCAGAGAGCGATTAGAAGCGTTCAACTGGGGATTAGGGTGTTGGTGGGGGTTGAAGGAGGTGGCTTTTTCCGGTGGCCCACTTTTTACGGCAATACAAACACAAGCGGCTCCAGTTCGTGGGGATCGCAAGGATCAAAGGGTCCTTCAGCACCCTCGTTCCCCTATAACCACCAGGCCAGGCGGTTAAGAGGTGGGGGTGGCGGTGGTCTGCCGGCGCTCCACCGTAACCACCGCCATCGCGCCACCGGTAAATTATGTAGCATAATGGCGAGAGAGAGAGAGAGAAAGAGGGACGGTTGAACGTCGAGAAAAGGGGGTAAGGGATACCTTTCTCCTGCTTCATTCGTCAATGTCACGACCTATCTGGCCCGTCCTTTTCCGAACCACCGCCTTCCTACGTTTAATCGAGCTCACTAATTTGCCTGTATTTATTTTTAACCCGACTTTTGTTTCTGCAAATGTACCGTGAATTAAAATGTAGGTGGCCACCCTGTGATTCGTTGCCGCGATAACGGAACCGCGAGACGTTTATCAAGTAATAAAATAGCTGTTTCAATGGCTGTGCGTCTGTCCGTGGCTGTGTTTGTGCGTCTACGCTACCAGAATTGGGATTTGTTTGGTAATTGTTTACCGATCTGACGAACGGATAGAATATTATTTGGATCAGAACGCTAATGTAAATTGAAAATATGGTATCGAATATATATATTTTGTTGTTGATAAAAGTCGTACAAAATGTTAATCCTTATATTTCGAGACCGTTGAAATCAGCGAAATGTATCCTTTTTTTTGTGTAAATAATTCTCGAATATTTGTACAATATTTTTGTGGGTAATAAGGGATTTATCGATACTTTTTTTTTTCAATTCGAAAGCGGCAGAAACATTTTTTCGATATTTGCGATACGCGTTTAACAATGCGACAGAATTTACAAATTGCGGAACATTTTACCCGATCCACCCTCGATCTCGAACACGCCCCCCCCCCTATTCGATATTTCGGTTCACGGAGGGTTAATTAACCCTCCCTGCGCGTTTCCATTGAAAGAGCCGAGTTCTGGATTGATTTATGATCCCATCTCGCGATTTTCTCCCGGCCACGCATCCGCGTATAAAATCGGGCGCGATGATTCGGGCCGCGAAAAAATATGGCCTCCTTTAAAGCGTGAAAGTCAATAAATATTAGCAGTTGGCCGTGGCTGAAGTTAATTTCGGCGGTGGATGGAGGAAGTGTTGTAGGGGGAAGAAAGAGCCGAGGAGAGAGTCACAAAGGGCGGCAGGGATACCTCTTCCTGTTTCATTCGTCAATGTCACGAAGAGCTTCCAGTCAAAGCGTTGCTCCCCCTCTCTCTAATTCTTGTACTGACACGTTTACTAACGAAAGTTAACTGTTCTCGATTTGTACTTACTTTACAATTAATTACCATATATTTTACGAATATATATTTTTAATTATACACAGGGAGCAGAGACACGTTCGTTTCATCCATCATGAGTTTCGAAAACAATTTTGTTAAATCGATATCGATAATCTATCGTTTTCTCACTTTCTGTGCCGTATTTCTTCCATCCTTATTTCATCTTTATTCGAGCATATTCGAAGAAAAAGTTATCGTTTATTGGATGAACTCTTTTTTTTTTTTGTTAGTTTAGCTTTGTTAGTTTTCAGTTCCGTTTTATACCTTCTTGATTGTAAGATTTTTATGGTTTAATGGATATTTTTCAAGTAGGCTCACGTCACAGCGCACTTGGAATGCTTCACACGGAAAGTTTCACACGAATATTTTTCTCTTTCTGGATCTACTCTAACTTCGGCTATAACTCTGTCGTGCTTACGTAACGTAATATATCTCTATACTATGGTTCTTTTACATCTTATCCTCCTCCTTTATCGAGAGGGGGAGGATCAGAGTTCTTTGCTCGATCTCGAAAAATGTTTAATTTAATTCGTTTCTTGATATTTTTTTTTTCTTTTATCAATAATTCGAATCCGTTTTGTCGCTCTATCCATTCTCTATCGACCCATCTTCCACCCTCCATTAATTCCACGTAACTTTCCTCCAAGGGTGTATTATATCGATTGCTTTCGTTTCATTCCGCCCGAGTTTCGCAGCGGAAACTTGCTTGTTATTTTTTTTTTTTTTTCGTGACCTTCCCGATGATTTATGCCATCCGGTTATGGCTGATGAAACGACGCACGAACAGGCCCGACCTTGGTTGATAACGCGATGTAAAATGACTTCTCGGTCGGGACTATTAATTTGGAGATTCGAGAAATTGACAGCGGGTGATGGATTATGCTTTTTTTTTTTTTTAGAGGGAGAAAATTGGTACAATAGAAATGGTTTTGCAAGGATTAAGTAATGGGATTAAGTTTTGATAAAATATGTTAAAATTAGGAAAAAGTTTGGATAATTACAAATTTTGAGATCGATGGAAGATTATTGTAAAACTTGAAACATTCTTCTTTAAAATATCGTATAAGGAGATTGTTAATCGTTTAAATTTTATTAAAATTAACGAAACTTAAAATAATTTCGACGAAAATAACTTTCAATCAGCAACAAACGAACGCTGATTAGAAGCGCAGAACCTTTGAAGTACTTATATCATCGTCCGAAGAAGAAAAAGAAGTAAATAATTAATTCCAACTCTCGATCTCCCCTCGTTCACAAATTAGAATAAAATAAAATCACGAAAAGCAATAATGAAATTCAATTTTCCCACTTACATCCCTTATTTTTTTTTTTCAAATTTTCCTTTTACAAAAAAAGAAAGAGCACTCACACGAATCTTTTTTTTCACGTCACACGACCACTACGTCCCATCTCGTTCTCCGTTCACTCTGGAAATCAGCCGATGGATCCTCGATGGATGGAAAACCCGCTGCCAAATTCAAGAGAATACGTTATTAGCGGTGGCGCGAATCGCCAACGCCCCCTTGACATTTTATACTCGCGCCGAATATTTCCCGACTGGCCCACGCCGTTTCCATCCGAGGTTTTATCTCCTCGTAACGATCGAGCCGAGGGGAGGGAGGAGGAACACGAATTCCCGCGTTCGAGCACGAATTTTGCTCGATAGCGATCGCGTTCACGCGATCTCGATTTCCAGCGGATTTTGCACGGGGGAAAAAATCGTGGCCGGGCCGATTGAAAGAGAAAATTCGCAGGATTTTGGACGGTAATCTCTAGTTCATGAGCAAGTATTGTGCCACTCGTATTTGGATTTATCGCGAATGAAATATTTATTTAATTGAAACAGTGCTCTCTATTTATTTGCGCGAGAGTATTTTTTAATTCCTTTTTTTTTTCTTTTTTTTTTTTTTTTTAGTATTGGAAAAATTTATCCTAGTACCCGATATAAATGTAGTGTATATATGTATATAGTATACAATTGCAGACCTCGCAATTTTCTTTTTAAGTTGTTTTTGCTTTATCCACTTCGTATCTGGTCGAGATAAAGTAACAACAATTTTAAATTATTTAGGAAACGAAAGAAACGCTAGCGGCATTTTTCTTTCGGTAAATCATATTCGTGATGGTCGAAACACGTATCACGCAATATATATATCGCGCATTAAGTATTTAACGTCCAAATAATTCAATACACCGTATATAAATTCAGATACAACGCCAAGACGTTTATACGAGGCGAATGGTATAGAGTTAATGGAAGCAATTGAGCGCGGCATGAATAGAAGGAACGAGTCGCTAATGGAACGTAACTGAAGACGTACAATGAACGCAAATAGAACTTTCATCCTCCCCCCAGAATCGACCTTTTCGAAGATGACTCAATGACACCGGATTACGATCCCCTTTTATCTCTTATTCACTACTCTTTTTTTCTTTCATCCTGCAATATCTTCCATCTCGTCGAAATCGTATTTACCGTATTTATCGTATTTATTGACGAACGACGTCGGATCGATTAAAATTTCTCTCCTCGCGCGATAATAAACTTCGATTATAATAATAATTCCCCAGGATTTCGAATGGGTTCATTTATAGGTTAAAATCATTGGCTGCGATCTCTCCTCTCCTCCAACCGTTAATTATGGCCACGCATTCCGGGGAACACGCGTCCACGTTCCTGCGTTTTTTAATTACGCGGCGGAAAATTTCGAGCGGCCATTGCACGTTTCCCAGCGCGAGAACCGTGATTAATTTTCGTGGAATGAAATTTCTACGAGCGTCGAGACGTCCAGGTTTTCGGGGGATCGTACCACGATTCGTCGATGACTTGTTTCGTATTTATTTCAATGATCGAGACGAATGAGCGAACTGTTCCACATCGATCGACGTACGGTCGCAATTTTAATAAAGAAGTTCGAACGAAAGTGCGAGTACCTCTTTTTGTTATATCAAATGATCCGAAGAATGTTTGGAAAATGCTCGAGTTTATCTTAAAGTTAATCTGAAAATGAAAGATGACAAGAATTCGTCGAATGTCCTTTTGTGAGACAGTTTTTGAGACGACTTCCTTTTTGCATACGTGTTCGGTTTGCGATCATATTTTTTTTTTTTTTGCATTTATCGAAAATCAATTCGAATTTTTGACGTGCCGCGATTTAAATTTGTTTTTGAATCGGATCTAATCGTTATTGAATTTCGCTTGAGGTTTCGCGAATAGTTTTATCCCGTCGATTGTACGAGTGTAAATATAATTTTGCCGGGTATATATGGGTAAATAACGGTTCTCGTTGGGTTACGTTGAGTGAATTTCGCGCAATGCCGACTGGGATGCCTTTGTTCCATGCGATAGCGGTTTCCATGCGTGCAAGGAGTAGCCTCGAATATGGTTGAGGCGTTTACCTTGGTGGTTATTCACCGAAGGAACCCCTTAACCCCTTTTACGATTATGTTGCTTTGTAAGGGGTTGTAATAGATGGTAGGAATTAATAATGCATCTCATGGACGTGATCCATATGTATTAAACAATATATTTCCTCGTGATTTGTGGCTACATTTTCTCTGTCCTAAGATTTCGCAGTCGTAGAAGGAGAAATTTATTATATTCCAAGCTCCAAGTGAAATATTTTATTGCATTGGTAAAGAAATATTACATGTACGTTATTAAGGGAGAACGTATAATTTGTAATATGTATCCTACTGTGTGTGACAATTAAAAATAAATTTCTCACTATCGTTGATATTTATACGAACATGATTATTACGGACAGATCCTATCGTCAATTTATCTTGATTAATAGCAATTGTATGTAACGTTTTATCAAATTTATCTGAAAATTATATCTGAATTTGACGATACAAATTTTTTTAACAATATCCTGTTGGATACAATCTTGATTAAAGGCCATTGTATGGTTTTATTTATTTGTTTATTTCTTTTTTGCCAGAGGAAGAATGTAAAAAAATAATTATCTCATCCTGGCTTCGATAAATATTGATTCGTTATTCGTTAAAAATTATTCAACCTTTCCAATTATGTAATTTAATCCATAAACTTTAGAACTTTATCGACATCACTCTCGCCGATTACGAGCTCGTTTGTTTTTCCGCTCACGTTCCTCTTTCTCGCTCCTCCCTTCCCCTTTCTCCCATCCTTTTTCTCCTCGCGTAATTAATTAAGAGAGTAATATCAGTAAGTAGGATGCCACGCGGTTTGCTCCGCTCGTTTACACGGACGTAATCAACGAAGATCCGTACAAGTTCGCCTGCAAATTTCTTTTGCAATGCGAATTCTTTTGCACAAAATTATAATTATAATTACAATTGTAATTTATCGAGTAGATAGATTCGTAGGTCGAGTATATAGGACATGGAAATTTTTATGAACAAATCAAAATGATGCGTCATGTTCAATTCATTTGTAATAAATTAGTGATATCAGTATAGCTTTTCATTTGTTGCAAATTCTTGTAGTATCAACCAGAGTCACAGACAGATCGGTATTCAATTTAAAAATACCAATTCTCAATTCTATTTGAGAAAGAAACATTTCAAATTTCTTCTACAAATCTTTCGAATCGACCAAGAACCACCCTGTTCTGCTTCCTCCCAAATTACTGTTCCACCGTGTATAATACGCTCGTATCTGCGTACCATGCCGCGCTTGCACGCGAAATAAACAGCGGGGGGGTCAGCTGCAACGGCGGATAATAAATTTCCCAATATTATTTTCTCGTTCGTTCGCGTTTTTTACCCCCCCCCCCCGAAAATTATTGCACTCCTAACCCCTCCTTTTTTTCTCGGCCAGCGGTCACAGTTGGAAATCGCGCCCGCCATTAGAAAACCCTCTCGAAACGTGTTTCTTGGGATTTTTAACGCACGATTTCCCAAATCGTTTCCCCACCCCTTGTCGTTGAACCGACCTTTAAGTTTCACGACGCCTATTATGCAGTTACGAGCTCGTTAATTTTTCCCCGCCCCAACACGCTTCCGCTTTCATCCTCGCCCTTTCCTTTCCCGTGTAATTAATTTCGCGTTGGTGATCCTGCTAGAAACGAGCGCGAACACGCGCGTCACCGGCTGGATCGAGATCGAGGGAGGGAAATGTCCGTGTTTGTACCCGTTTTCGACGACTCGTTGCGCTCGACGAGTAACCAAGAATTGTGATACGTTTGCCTCGTTTCTTAATTGTAACGAAGGATAAGATTTTTGTTTTTTGTTCGAAGGATAAAATTTTTGATTCGTTCTAATACTTTTACTTGGATTCTTTATTCGAAATCATCAGGGAATCGAAAGTCAATTTAGTCAATAGATTTGGAGTACAGTGAAAGTGCTTTGATAGTATGAACGAGCATTGTTTAATTGTTCATTCGTATGAACGTTTTTGTAATGTCATATATGTAGTTAGAAACGTGCATTGTATCTATGATTTTATTATATAGATTTATTTCACAGCAAACGTTAAATGGGGAATCTTTTTGTATCTTCTTTTCCTTATACGTCAATCGAACGGGAAAACACAGATACTCTTTGAAAATTATGTACGATACGTTTGAAAATAAATTTACAAACATCATTCTTGGTGTAGAAATTACAGTTTCAAGATATTTCGTTCGAACAAACGATATTCTAGGAACACGAATTCCTTCTTCTTTTTCTTCTTCTTCTTCTCGTTTTCGTTACGTTGGAATAACGACGGGACATTGATATCGGATGCAAGTCAACAAAAGAGGAGACGTGGCGAAAACTGGAGCAGTTCCACCCAGATTTCAGAATTTTTTTTTCCCCTCCATCGAAAAATTGTTCCGCGAACTCGTTTTTTTTTCCCCAACCTAGGATAGGATTGTTATCGGACTTCTTACCTCAGAAAACTGGCACTGCGGATGACGGACGAAAATTGAGGTTTCGACGAGAAAAAATATTAATCAGGGATAATGTGGAACAAACGTGCGTAAGCACGGGGAAAGAAGAAGTAAATAGCCATAACTTGGCAATAGAGAGTCGCGACGTGAGTTTCTGACGTGAATTAATGGCCCCAGCGGCCATCGAATCGTGGTGCCGCGTATTTCGTTCACGATTTTCACTGTTCGTAATGCCACCGTGCTAGGAATATTTCGTGTCCCCTGTTATTGTGATTTGTTTGGCGTGGAACGCGGTTCCGCGTACGTCGAATTGAAACTTATTGGTGTTGTTCGCGTGTTATCCGTGAGTTTTATAATAAAAATTGCGATTTCATTATTCCATTTCTCGAAAGTTTGTAATTCATAATCGATACGCTTCGATATATCTCTATTAATATCGTACAAAGGATGAATTCGATTATCGATCATCTCGATTATTTTTCTCCGGTTGATAAAAATTCATATTTACTTTTGTCGAGGATAATATGATTTAATAACAACGATTTAATAATTCGTTTTTTCATATATATATTGTAACATTTTCTTTTTATGGGATTTCAAAGAAATTCTCTCCGTTATCACAACTCGCGCTCTGGTTATCGATGTAAGTGGATAAAAATTTTGGAAAATGGTATATACGTGTAATCGAAAGAAAATTAAACGTGATGTGAAAGGTGATAGAACAGTCTCCTTCTCGAAACTTGATAAGATCTTCAATTCGTCGCGTCTCCAGCTTCCATTTAACAAATATAATCGACTCGTCAGATTGAAATTTTAACCGAGTTAACGCGCCACCGACTACACCATCAACTTCACAAACGGTTACACAATTCAAAGATTGGGGAGCGAAGGTATCGGATAGAACGGTGGGAACAAAATTGTGGAGGAACGCGGATAACGAATTCCTGGGACGACGACGAAGCTGGGACGAATCGAGTTTAAAGTTTTGGACGAGCCCCCGCGAACGTTGAGCGCGTCTAACTAGCGTTTAACTCCCGCGATGCCTCTCCTCCTCTTCCGCCAGATTAGAGCCGTCACGAATGCATCGAATTAGCCCGTCAATTTTCGGGGATGTAGTCAAACTCGCGACAAGAATCGAGTTTACTTCCGTTTACACGGCGAAATTTCGAGATGCGGTTCGCGAGTGCCTTTTAATCGTGGAGACGAGATATTCCGATTACAGCCGACTCTCTCGTTAAACGCGCCGACTCGTCGTTTCCGTTCGATGCGAAAGGGCGAAGCGATTAAGCGATATTTTTACGAAATATCGTGCGTCTCTTCTCCTTAATTGGAAATACGAGTTGAAGAAGAATTTTTATCGGCATCTTTGTCGGTGAATAAACAGTTATCGATAATTCTTAGGCGATTTTCACATGTTCTGGGATATCAATGGAAAATTCACGACTGTGATGATTTTTTCTTTTTTTTAATATTAAGTTTACATCTTTCAATGAAAAAATCATACTAAGAGGAAATTCTTCTTTGAATTTTATTTGTATGATACGTATTTTATAATTCATTTGTAGGATGTTCTTCGTATATTTATATATTCGATTCCTGATAGTACCACGTCGTCGTGTCAATCCAAAAACTAGCTTTTTACTCTTAACCGTAACAACACGAAGCAACGTGAATCAAATTTTGAAAAGAATTTCCTTTCCAGGATTAAATTTTTGTTGAGAGATATAAATTTAATATTTAAAAAAAAGAAAAGAACAATCACTTGCAAAAATCGAGCAATAACGGATTGAAATAGGATGGAGCACGAAACGACAGTAAAATATTTGTTATCTCTCGTACCATCCAACGTATCGAAACAAAGTTCATTTTTAGCTATAAAATCAGAACCGACACGATTCACACGATCAACACGCTGCGCGACTTCGATCAAGCAAAACGGTTTCGCAACGGTTTTTCAAATTTTTAAACCGACGTCTCTTCGAAATAATCGCACAGGTATATATCGATTAGGAAATTTTTGACCCGAGTGGAACGAGTTCAAAGTTGTGACGGATCGTTCACGTTCACGTTCAGGTGAAACTTCAAGTTTCCAGAACAGACAGCGCTTTAATTCGACGTCGTTTCGTAGCCTATCGTCGTCGTTCAGTCAGTTTTCCAGTCGCGTCGCGTCTTGGATCAACTCCAATTATCGACTTTTATTTCGTGCCTTAAAATAACAATCCCTCGTCGCTCTTCGTTTATCGGATCTCTCTCTTCCCCACCCTCGAGAATCCTATTAAATTTTATAAGACGTTCATACACACCCTGTTTTCTTTCATTTCCCGTTTTTACGCGTTAAAGACAAAAGTAATTTAAAAACTAATTTTTATAAATATTTGCGAAATATATCAATCCCCGATATCGATGATTTTTTTAATAAATTGCGTCACGCCCACTTGTTTATTAAAAAGTTAATCATCTTAACCTCGATCTAAACTCGATCAATAAATCATAATAATTAAATAAATTTTTGTTTGTTTGTCGATTTGATCTAACGAAGAAAAACGAAGAAAAAACATTCTTGTTAATAATTTTTTTATTGAACGAGAAAAGAAAAGAATTTTCTGATTTTGACGAGATATTAAAAATCCATATCACGAAAAGTGTCGTCGCGTGGAATAAGAACGGATATTTTACGACACAGGTTCGCCAGTTTCGAGAATATTTAATGACATAAGCGTGGTTGGTACGAGTTATTGTAGTTTATTGCGGAGGAACCGCTCCGAGATTTAATAAGATTCTTTATGGCTTCTCGAGGTCAACGCCGATTGACTTATGACCTCCAACATGAAAGTTTACGACACGGATAGGAATTTCTAATGCGGAATAACGGGGCGGAATATTAAGACAGTTTCCAGAGGCAACCGTGAAATTTGTACCAGCAGTATACTAAATTTTCTTTAATTTCTTCCGTGGAATTGGGCAAAAATTGCGATATGCTTCAAGAACTCTGGATCTCCGAAATAAATTTCACAGTTGAATGCATTGAATCCTTGTGATTATATCACATTATTTAAAAGAAAATCTGATTTAATTATCGCTCGTGGACAATTTTTCACGAGTTTTCCATCTGAATTTTATCATTTAAATCGGAAACCGTTTTCTTAATTTCGCTTAACATATATATATATCTAAAAAAAAAAAAAAAAAAAAAAGAAAATAGATTATTCACAAAAAGAAAAAAGTTACCACGAAAATCTCACGTTAAAAAACAAAAATACCAGATTCCTGCGGCACGTTTCCCGTTCTGTTTGACGTGAGATCAGCGGCCACGCGAAACATCGAATTAGCTACACGTCATTTTCCGCATTAGCCGATCGCTGGTAGACGCAAATATACGTTTCGACTATGGCCGCATACACGAACGCCCTCCACACACACGCACACACACAGTGCACAGCGCACAGCATGGCGGGACCGCACGTCACGATCGCGCAACGTGTTCACGTATCGAGATTTTACAGGCAATTAGGTTGTCGTATCTTTCGCGGGGGAGGGGGGAATCGGTGACGTTCGTTTCGTTCGCGTGTTCGACTTTTTTTTTTCGTTCTCTCCCACCATTTCCTCTATTTTCCTCCCTCTTTTTTTCACCTTTTCGTATTTATTTTTTTTTCTTTCTCTCTTTTTTTTCCCCTCCCCCTTTTCGGTTCCCCACATCGCGATTAACAATTTATCGAAAGCCGTAAACCGTGAAATAGATCGTCGGTCTTCTAGAAAATTGCTACTATACGGTGTATTCGATTGAAAGTTTTGTTTATACGCGTATCGCGAAATCTGTTTGTCCGAGGAACATGTTTTCGCCGCACAATGCAGTTCCGTTTGACACGCGCGGAAATCCCGCCGAGGAAATTGAACAAATCTCGTAGGCGGCGCGCAGGGTGCGGCAGGGGGAAAAATTGAAATCGCCCAACCACGCGCGCTCCTCGTGTTACAAAGGGGATTCGCGTGTGATAGTATTTTTTTTTTATCTCCTTTTTTCTTTTTTTCATTTATTTATTTATTTATTTATTTTCGGAGGGACGCGCGCAATTTATCAAATTTGTTTGAAAATGTGTGGAAAAACTCTTTTTAGTCTTTATCCCTCCACGGAATATTTGGATATATTTCAGATTGTGCTGTGCAGGGATAATTTTGTCCCTAGAGGAAGTGAAGTAGGAGAAGTTGTTTTCTCTGGTATTGGAATATATATTCTTTCCAGAATCATTAATATTTCTGCAACCAGTCACCATTTCATTTCTATACTTCGTAGCGGCACGAATTCTTTGTTGCTATTATTTTTGTATTCAACATTGTATTTTATTACTATACGAATAAAATAATTAAAAATTTCCATGTATATTAGCAATAGTGGATTTAGAAGGAAAAAAAGCAATTAGAATTATATATAGAATCTAATATAAATATATAAACGTAACATTTTCCTTTGCAAAGTTTCATTTCCCAAGTTAACGAGTTATTAAGAAAAAAAAAAAAACATTGTTACGAAGTGTAAAAATTAGTTTATCTTTTAATCTCTATTCTGTTAAAATAAACTCAATTCAAAAAAAAAAAAAAAAAGAAATTAAATGTACATTCGCGATACAAAAAAAATTATTCAAAAGTATTTTCGCCAAAATCGTCGATTCATCGAATGAAATCATCCATTCATCCTCTCCCCTTCAAAAGTTCGCCCCCTCCTCCCCTTTTTTTTTTCATCGAATCCATCCGGCACAACGGATCCTCTTTAATCCGATGAACCTAACTGACCGTCGTACGCGGAACAGTCGGAACAAACCGGATGTGGAGGTTGATTTTACGAGCCACTGTATAAATGTGCACAGTTTAAAACGCGAAACCGATTAAGAGGAGCCTCGATCCTGTGTATACTTTGAAACCGGCTATTCCGGTTTACCGGCGTAATTTTTCCCCTTCAATGTTTATCTCCAAATCTATTTTCTAATCCAGTAAACTTTATCGATCAATATTCACTTCCAACCTGCTTTCCCGATAAACTGTCGTGGATGCAGGCTCGTTTAGTGTTGCAACATTGACAACAATTGTAATATTTCTGTCAGATTGTGTTTCTTGCTTCGTCTCTTCTTTGTCTCTTTGTGTCCAAAAAGAAAAAAAAAGGAAAAAGGAAACGTTAGTTTAACACTTTTAAGACTCTTGCACGTCACAAGGGAGGAGAGAAGAAAGTCCAGAGTTGCGTTGATTAATTTTTTAAAGAACGAGAAAATTTCGGCAGATCAATTTGGTGGCATCAAAATTCGACGAATAATCCAACGGAACGTTTCATAAACACGAAAGATTTTGTGACACGTTCTTCTCCTTTGTTGAGATTTGTGGCGTTAAGAAATGGGTTTTCACTGAAAAGAGCGGTGTTCACTGAAGAAAGAATAAAAAAAATCCGACCAGATAATACTCTCTTTCTCTGTCACGGTTCAACGAGCAAAAGCTCTTTAATCGAGGGAAAATAAAAGGAAGGCGAATCAATGATGCACGTCGAACATTGTGGAACGTGGGAAACACGGATGGGAGGAGAGGGAGGGTGTCTCTTTATGAACGGGATCATCGAATCGTATCCTCTCGACGCCCCAAGTCTCGATTGCGATCCAGCCTTGGATTCAGCTCTTATCGCTTTTATTCCTTCGATGGCGGCCGAGGAATAAGGGATCGATTCGACTGGACGATTGTGATTCTTTCGCGGTCCAAGTTGGATATCGGTGGCTGATAGAGCCGCAGAATTCGTGCCGCGCGCGGCTTGATTGCACGCCAAAGATATCGGATCTATCTTCTTCCTTTTCGGTTCGAAAATCGGGAGGAGACGAGGCGAGAAAGAACGAGATCTCTCTCCACACGTGGCTCATTTCGATTCCATGTTATTCTCGTTCGTTTATACGCAACGAATGTTTCTTCGAGGATAGGCGAGATTTACGAGGACTCCCGCGATGAAAGAAGAAAAGGATTTTTTCGAGGGGGATTGAACGAAGAAGAATCTGGAAAATGAAATTTATGAATGAATAAATATGGAGTAGTTGTAAAAAAATATCCTCTTCAAGCTATTATATATAATATATCTTCTTCCGTATGATTGATTCTAATTCAACTATATATTAATTTTATCCGAAATATCGTCGTGTCTTTCACTAATTAATTCAACAATCTAATTTATTTACTTTAATAAGAATGAAGGAAAAATGCGACAACAAACGTTGTATTTTCCCTCCTTCACCGATTTCAAATTCTAAAAACGTATCCCCTTCTTCGAATTCCGTAAGAAACGGAATCGCGCGAGCATGGAATCTTAGAATATTAAAAATAATTCTCGCGCAACGTCGTTTCCTCTCCTTCTCCTTCTCCTTTCAGATCTCCGTGAAAGAAATCCGCGGAGAGATTGGGTGTGTAGGGTCGCATAGCTTCCTCCCTGCTTCCCTTCTCTCGTCGCAATTAAAGGGAAACGATTCCTAATGCGTTTACCCCGTCAACCCTTTAAAATTTGCATTTAAACATTTCATCCTTTGGATAAACCGTGGCTCAATGCCCGGTGTATATATATATACATATACATATATATTCCGGGGAATACGTAGAAATCTGAATTCCTCGGATGGTCCGCTCAAAGGGCCCCGGTCAAAAAGGACGAAGAGAGAGCTCTTTTCACGGAGCGGAGTAATCCACTAACGGCTGATACCGTTTCAACAGCCACAGACCGCGTATATACCGGTCCCTCTGAGCGTATTCTATTAAATGCACTAACTCGCAAGACAGTTTTCGTTCGAGGGGGAGAGGAGTCTTTCCCTCTTTTCCCCGCTGAAATTCAAAGAGGACGGCCCAGACGAGCCGATCCAGTCTCCTCTAAACACCGTTGTCGATTCAATCTAATTTCTTCCACACTTTTCTTCCTCCTTCTCTTTTTCTCTTCTTCTTCTTTTTCTTCTTCTTCTTCCTTTTTGGAAATGAGCGTGGAACCATACGCGCAACGCCGCGTTCTTTCTCGCCTCTTTCGGCGTTTCCTCTTGAGGAATAGGCATCGTTGGGATTAATTTTCTTGAAAATTATCCGCTCTCTTCGATGGTTTCAATTTTAATCCTCGAATGGAAATGGGAATTTTATTATATTATTCGTTGAAGGTATGTAAAAATGTTGAAAACAGGAGCGATTTTGATACAATTAGGATATAATTAGCTTTTCTATAGAAAGATATGTAATAATTTTGAATATGCCAATTGATGGGTATCTTCGTACAATTTCTTCGAAAAATGGGAAAGTTTCAAAAAGTTTTCAAAAATAATATTAACTGCTTTGTATTCCAAGCAATTACACTAGCCGTAAGAGTGGAATATTCGGGCATCCACGTGGTACGTTTGGCTTTAAAAAAAACAGAAAGGGTTAATTAACATCCCTTAAAACCTAGTTTTAAGATTATAATTGTAACCGAAAGGAAGGAGGGTTGGAAAATAGGAATTGGAAAGAAACGCACAATTGGACGCGCTTTTTCAAAGGGCGGCACGGCCTTTCGGGCTTCAAAATTACGTCGATCCGAAATTATCATCCGGCCAACCGTATTTTCACCGTATTTTCCCAATTAATTCGAGAAAAGCTCGTGGCGTGGCAAAAACCCGCGCAGCAAAAAACTTGTTCCAACGAAAAATATTATTCAAATAATATCCTACAACGGAACACATTTCATTTTTCAACCCCCGGCCGTTTTTGTTCTTTGTTTATAACGATTTCTATGAATCGGTGTACCGTTACCGATGCAGCGCAGATAAAATGTAAACAACATTTCCGCCCTCATCCTCCCTTATTTATTACGTTTATGCGCCGCCTGATATATATTTATATTATCATTTACATACTCACCTCCCCACTTGTTTTCTCGTTCTCCCCCTCCATAACGGAAATATATATATATATATATGTATACACGCCCGACTACATTTTATTCATAATTTCGGACCACGAGGAGAAGGGAAAATCGATGCGAAACTCAGATTACATGCGCGTGTACTTTCCATCTTCCGTGATACACATACACGCGTACACACATACGCATCCTTCGTATTCCTTTTCTGCTCTAGTTTCATATTCAAACGATTGTAATTTAAAATACTTTTCATTATATAGAATGGGGGAAGATTGAAATCTTAAAAAATTCATGACTCGGTGTATATTAATCTCGGCAACTTTTCATAATTCTTCCGATCCCTGAAAAAGTGTTATACGTATTATGCAAAATTGATATTCCCGATAAAAGGAGATAAAAAGGTTTATAATAATGTTTCGAACATTTTTTTCTTTTATTACCGTTATTTTGATCTATACGATCTATCGTTCGTTCGTTTTTTGGGATGTAAATATATATATATATTTGTAGATATAAAAGAAGAAGTCGGTCTTGGAGGATAGGTTATCGGAAGAAAAATTTTATAAATTTCTTTTTTTTAAATCCAATCAAATATGATCGCAATTTCAAACATTTTTAAACATTTTTCCGAATTTTAACCGGTTCGAAGATTGATAATTGAAAACTTTTGCCAATCATTTTGATATTACGCCAATGCGCGTTAATAATTGATCCATTTATCTCTGCATTGATTACACCCTTTTACCCTTTTCATTCAAAATTAATATCATCGATATTTTACTTCAATCTTGTGTATCATTCAATATTTTCACTTTACACCGAAACTGATTGAAATAATCGAAAAATCGATAACTACATTAAAATACGTACTCAAAAACGTGATAAATTCATTTATCACAAAACAATTTATATATTCATAACAATTAGGTCAACGTTATCATGTTAAATAAAAGTATCATTTTCGATTCTAATCCCGTATTCAAGAATAAGTTCATTCCCCTTTCTAAAAGATCAAAATGGCGGTGTATCCATAAAACTCACGTACCTGATAAATTCATTTCATCGCAAAAAAACACATTCGATCCGCGTGGGACACTTATATAATTAAGTCAACGATATCATTTTAATGAAAGTAGCATTTTCGATTCTAATTCCCCATATTCGAGGATGATTCATCTCCCCCCCCCTGGAGAAGATGAAAATGGCGGTATCGCGACGGGCCAGTCACCGTGCCGCGTCAATAAAGCTGGGAATTAAGTTAATACAAATTCTGGGCCGATTTCCGGCGAGGTTTCGCGATTTGAGTTCCGCTGCTGCCGCAGCGAATCTCTAGATTGCTAACAAAATTAAGTCTCTGGCCGAGCCAATAGTTTCGCGTCAGCCCCGCGGTGAAATATTTCTCGCTCGAGATCGACCGCTGAAAACGCCGAAGGCCGAACGAGCAAAACGAAAGAAACAGAGAGAGAGAGAGAGAGAAGAAGAAAAAACCAAAGAAAACGGAATTAAAACGAAGAGGAAAGGAAGAAAGGGAAAACAAAGGGGAGAGAGGCTGACGCGGTGAAAAAAAAAAAAAAAAGAAACGACGAGGCATTAGCGAGGCGCGATTCCGGCGGCACGGTATTCAGCATTTTTCAGCGCGATGGATATCGAGTTAAATTTAATGCAATTTCACGTTACATTATTCCGATAATCTTATCGCGCGTCATTGCCTATTGGACTTATGGAAGGGCTTTTATCTTCCGCCCGCTTGTACCCGCCTCCGTCGGTTCAGTTATCGCATTATTTCGCGCCCGATAGTTATTAATCGAATACCGATATCGAAGCCCGAATAAATAGAAACTTCCGTTGAAATTGGAATTATCGAGCCGAGCCCGCGCGTTTTTCGCGTGCCCGCGACAAGGAATCGCGATCCTGGCTGCTATTTCTTTCTTCTTTTTTTTTTCTTTCTCTTTTTCTTCTCTCTTTTAACGATAGTCGATCCAATCCGTGCCAACTCGAAGGGAGTTTATTATCGGATTGAATTATTCTTCGAAGCAACGTATGTACGAGAATATTTCCCGTTTAGATTTTTTGGATAGATCGTCGTCCTTCGATATATTGTTGTTATTGTTCTCTCTGATGGAGAGCAAAAAAGTTTTGGAAAGAAAAAAAAAGGGGCGTTTTAATATCCAACGAACGATGCGGGTTGGATATCGTTGAAAGGAATTATATAAAGCTTAAACTTAGAGACTTTTAGAATTAATGATTTTCTTCTACATAAATGATTCTTTTATGGGAACAACGTTTTTCACCTTTTCCTGTTCTTTATGAATCCTACGTACAAAAAGAAAGTGGTAATTAATTTATAAAAAAAAAAAAAAAAGAGTATAAGCGGTTGCATCGATTAAGGTATTAAAAAAACATGTTTTCCACCTTCGCATTTCCTTTCCACTCGGTTTACAACACCTCCTTTCGAAACCTTTAACTTTTTTTTTACCTGAAACTTTTATTTTATTAATAACAACCCCAATTTAAATTGAACGACGATAAATCGTGACTCGACTTATCCTGTTTTCGACGCAGGAAACGATTTCACAGGGGGGGAGGGGGGAGGAAGGAAAAAAATCTTCTTCGCTTTACCCACTTATATCTACAGATTCCGATGGAAGTGTCTTTTGTATAAAAAGACGGATAAAGAAGATATCTCGCTCCCTCTACTATTCAACCTTTTATCGCGCCATTAATTTTTAATACCAAGCGATAAGATAGTACTTTTGCCGAGGAAACAAAATGGCAAACATTGTTCTTTCCGATTGCGCGATAAAACTTTGAACAGTAGTCTCTCTCGTCTTTCCTTCTTTTTCTTCTTCTTCTTTTTTTTTTTTTTTATTTACCTTTTAAGATCGTCGGATTATTCAGCTAAGAGTTTAAAATTTCCGACTTTTCCCCCGCTTCGATCGTGCCAAGTGGATCACGCGGATCGTGCTCTTTGTGCGGTGGCCATTGCCGTTGAATTCGTTCCCGGGCAAAGTTGATATAACGTAACCATATCGAGACCATTTTACGCTCTCCCAGCGGATGCAACGCGTTATCCGATCGTAAGGAAGCTGGATGCACTCTCCCAGTCTCGCGCATCTCTCTTCATAAATCCTGACCTCGATGTATTGATGTATGAATGCGAGATGCGAATCCATTAAATCAGAACGGGATATCTTCTTCTTCTGGAACAAGACTAGCGGTAATGCTTGTCTTATCTCGTGTTTGCCAATGTGAGATCGTTGTTGAAAGATTGCCTATTCCAATAATTGATAAAATTAATTTTTCAATATTTCTTTGAGCGTATTTCTTCTCTATATTTTCTCTTTATTTTAGATCAGCGAAGTTCATTCTTAGAATTGTTTTGCCGTTATCTATAATTTGAGGCCCATTTAGTTAGAAGTTTTCAATATTGCTCGCCAATGTACATAACTTTATTCTTAGAATTGCTCTGCTTTCAGCAAACTAGCTTCCTCTTTAACTTTGGTTTTAACATTATCTATTTATTTGCTTTGAGCATATCCAAATGCTTTATTCTCAGCATCGTCTACCGCTCTGAATATTTTCTTCAGTTTATTTATAAGAGTTCTATTTCTTAGCACTCTATCCTCAGCATTACTCGTGCTTTCTTCTCAATATTGTTCAAAGCTTCAGCATTGTTAAAAATTTCGATCTTTATTATCTATAGCATTGTCCCCTCAGCTATGTTGCCCACAGATAGCTCTAACCTTGTCAATGTAATGTTTACAAACAATCAATCATCATTATTCCAAGATGGATCCGTGATTCCAGTTTTTTTTCTATATTTTCGCGCAAATAATATAAACAGACAGAGAATGAAAAAAGAAAGAAAGAAAGAAAGAAAGAAAGAAAATATAACGCCAATTATTCTTTCTAGAAGAATTCTTTTTCGCGAGAAAACAAATATTTACTTCGATTTACGTTGAAGTCGCGAGGTTGTAATAACATCTTCCCTCCCCCCTCCCCCTCCTTTCTCATCCTGTTCCACTTTGCTTTTCATTATTCCCGATAAAACTGTAGATCTTGGTTACAATTTCACCGGTATCGCGTCAAGTTAATCCTCCTTGACTCGAGTAAATGGCCTGTTTATCTGTGAAATTGTTCGAATATAGCCGGTATTTGCGGTCCCAAGTATACCAGTCCAACGGTGAAATTGCGAAATAGCTCGCGATTGTGTCGCGAGAAATTAAACGGAGGATTAAAAGTGTAGGGAGGTGAGACAGAGAATTACAGAAATTTTGTATTATATATACTTTCGAGATGAGAATCCGCGAGAAGAGGCGGGGGACTCGTAAAGCTGAAACTCCTCTAAAACCAGCCATTAACGCGTTAACCCTTTTTTACGAATAAATTCCTTCTTCGGTCTTGTTAAGAACAAGTTATTAGTATTAACGACTAGCCGACGTGGCTACTTCGTCTTTTCGTGGCTGTTATTATGCAAAAAGAAGAAGAAAAGAAAATTCTTCTTTTCTTCTCGAAATTTGTCCCACCAGTTAAGAGCGATAAAAAAATTCGCACAAATTCTCAGAAAAATTTCCCTTGATCATCGAATCCAAATTCTTCTCGCTCGTATCAACTTTCCTCGACAAAATTAAGCTCAAATCTAATACAATATTCGATATACCTTTTTATACGTCACAGCGAAATTTTTTCGATTTACGTTGTTTCGTTATAAAAAAAAAAAAGCTTTACGAACAAAAGAACTATATTGTTTTATAAAAAAATTGGAATCAGATCGAATTGAATTTGTATGGGTTTGTATCAAAATAATTGATTCGTTATACGCTTTACGTATCTAGGCCGTGAATGGCTATGGTACTCAACATCTCAAAATCCTCGATAAGATTAACTCAACCCAATACGATACACATTCGTATATATATATATTCTCGTCTCAATTCACGACACATAGAAAATGGGAACAAAGGAAGAATCTTCCCCCTTTCTCCCCATCCCAAGAACAATTCCACCCAAAAATCCCATTCAACCTCTCATCAACCATTCGCAATCATCCACAGAATCAAACCTCTTCATCAATGCCCGCATCCTCTCGACGCGCGATTCCGGTGGAAAGTCTGAGCAGACCAGCTACGTTTAATCAGAAACTACCGGCGGCCTCTCTCCCGTATCGGCGCCACGGACCTCGCCCCACGAATCGCCAGCACCAGGATGGTCCACCATCCAGCGAGAGGATGGAATCAACGCCTGGGGGCGTTTGGCCGTTGGCCAAGGAACGAGCTGACGAGTTGGCTGCGCGAGTATCGCGCGGCCACGTCTCCGCCACCGATCCTTTATGTCCTCGTCGCCGTTTCCAAGACTGGAAACAGTCAGGCATGGAATAATCCCGACAGCAATTTGCCGCCGTTCAATCCTCGGCCTCCGTCTCGCTTCGACTCGCGCCGATTCTGATTGCGCCCTCTCTCTTTCTCTCTTTTCGGGAGTCGTAGGTTTTCTACTCGATGGTTGGATGCTTTAACGAGGCAGACCGAGGGGAAGGAGGGAGGGAACTTCGACATCCTCGAGTGGACTCGAAAGTTGGTTTTAAGCCGTTATTAACGGATGCGTGTGGCTTTTGATGGTTTGACCATGGCTCGAGATGCCAGCGACGTTTCGATTCGGTGTATGTGTGTGTGTTTTGGGCGAAGGGGAATGTTCGAGGGTGATTCTGGAGAGGAAGATGTTGTCAAATGTTCGAGATCGAGAAGATTTATTATTTTTGTATTCTGTTTTTGGTTCTTAAGTCTTGAGAAACGAGGTGGATATTTGTACGTATATCAAAGTTCTTAGAACCATGTTTTAAATTTTATTTCCGTTTCATTTGAACTTTTTGTATATCGAGTGATTTTCTTCCATCTCGTGGATGATGATTCACGATCTTCGATCGTGGAACAATTTTATTCTCATTATCTCGTTTATCGAGAAGAAACGTTTGTCGTCTTTGAGATGAAACATATTTTTTATTCTCAATTTATATCTCAATCTTCGTTACACTATTCATTCGTACGGTGAAAGAGAATGCTCTTTCTGGCTGGGTCTTTATCGGCAAATGGAAAGTTGCCTCTCGAGATACAAATTAGATTTGAGATTTATTAGTCGCGGGTAGATTGTTGTCTTTGACGAAATTGTAGCGACGGGGGGATGTTTGGATAGGTGTTTGATAGCGAGAGGATGGTGTTGATTAAGCGTAACGATTGATGGGTTTGCGCTTGGTCTCCGGGCTGGTTTAATGGAACACGTTCTAAGAGAGCGAGCAGGAATTAGATGCCATTTGATTTGATACGGTTAACACGAGTTCGTAAATTGAATGATTGCGAATGTTTAGAGTAATCGTCGAGTTCAATTTAAAAAATTGAGAGGGAAGGAGTCGATGCCTTTTCTATAATTCATTTATATAATTCTATTCGTGTCTGTTTGATTAAAGATTTTATCAGAAAAAAGTTAAGTTAACCTAAGTTTTTATGCAAATGAAAATTTTTCCTTTTAAAAATTTATAGCATCAATTTTTATTCTCTTCATCTTCGTTTCACATTCTCTTTGAAAGTAAATTTACAGAAATAGTTGTGAATCGATTTTTATCGTCGAATCAAAAGAATTCTTACTTCTTTCCTTTCCAACAAATTTGGAAATAAAACAATAAGTAACTCGCTTCGAATTCTATTATTAATTTCACAATATATATATATATACACTTCTCCATCATATATTCTCCATCCTCGAGAAAGGAATTCATAAAGTAGCCAATGGTGGCTTGGTACGAGTCCAAAGTATTAATCACGCTCGATCTAACAATCGCATTGGCATGCACCAACTGCAATCGTGTCTCCTATTGCAGTTATATATAACGTTCGAGTTAGACTCGGCCTAAGTGGATCTTAACGTATCATTGAACGATCTTAACGAGGCAGACGAGCGTTTCCTGGGGAAACTTTGGTATCCTCGAGTGCACTCCAAAGTCCATCTTAGACGGTCATTAACGGATGCACGGTGTAATGATACGTGCTTCATCCGTGCTGATCCTATGAATGACGTCTCCGCCTCACAACGCAACGACCAATAACAATTAACAAGCAACCGTGGCGGTTTCAATGGCCCGTATGGGTACTCGAGTGGTAAACACGTTTTCAAAGGCAACGGCGGTCTTAATGCTCGAACGTTGCACTGTCTGTCTGGACGGTAGAGAAGGCAATTGAACAGGATCGTTGTAATTGCATGAAATGGCATTAAAAATTTTCCAACGACCACTCGGGATGGGGATGTTTCGTTTCGTTTGAACTCGAAGAGATGAAAAGAGAGAGAGAGAGAGGAAATGTTAATGTTTTTTTAATTTACAATTTTAGATTTTGTGAAAATTTCTCTCACATTTTCCATGGAATTTTATATGGAATTTTCGAAGCGACGTTTAACTTTATTCAAAAGTATTCTTCATTATTTTAAATTGATCAATTCGAGTGGACCAAACGTAGCTTTTCCTATGCATTCTGGGCAATAACAATGTGTTGCAAACATGTTGTATGCAGACACGTGTGCGCGCAGATACGTTTCTAGATATCTGTGGAACAGTTGACAGTATTTAGTAAGATACGCAACATGTTGTAATATGCTGCTCAAGATATAACAGTTCGCATACAATATTCGCGAACAATGTGTGCAGACTGTGTGCACATTATTCCTGTATTCCGTGTATTGTTATACGCGTCCATATCTAGTAACAGAATGCCGTTGATTATAGATCATCTTCAAACATCAAAAAAACTTGTGCACAGACACGTATCCAGAGTATATGATTATATCGTCGAGTGATAAATATTGATTTCTGAATGAAAATTATATAAAATTATATCAAATTTTTCTGATCTATTTTTCAGATTAAAGAAAAAGTGAAAACTAAAAGTGCATTATATTAAATATTATTCAATATTTTCATATATTTATGATTTATAAAATTTTGACGAAGAAAGAACAAATGTTTCTCTTACTGAAAAATAAGAATATATAATACAATATTGTATTATTATTATAAGTATCCTTCAGATTCGAAAAAGCAACATCAAACATACCTGCACCTTTACCAAAAATCTGACTTAATTGCCTGTTACAACAATTTTGCTGCTCTTCGCGGATTCCTTAAGAGTTGGAATCACAATATTTATACATTTTTTATATATCGATTTTTTATTCCACACTAATTAAACGCAATGTTAATTTCTTTTTCTTTATAATTACAACAAAGAGCAGTATCGTGAATTCCTAAAAAATTAAATCTCTCGTCGTGTAAAAATCGTGAAAGGAATAATTTTGCCCAGTTTCCAATTCCTCCCTCGAATCACTGCGTGTTCCGATCGAGGAAAGTGATAAGTTGGGAAATATTTACGAGGAATAACGATCGATAACGAGGCTAAATAACACGAAACCCCCGTTAAGAAGGAGCGCGAACGTAATGGGCAGCGAGATGGGTCCTGGCTATAACGATTTCATCGTGGCCTCAATATTTCATCCTACGAATCTATCGTGCTCGAAGAGGGGCATCGTGGAGTAACTTTAACGAGCCAATCAGCCTCGCAGCAAGTTTAGCATTCCCGAGCGAGCCCGAAGGGTATCTTGAAAGCCTTATTACCGCCACGGTCAGCCTGTTACGGCCCCTTTTGAAAATCCGATCGGTTCCCCGAACAAAGCGTATCATCCAGACATCAACGACACTGTGTATCGAATTCCATCATGATTTCACGGGAAAATCCATTCCTCACCAACCCGATATCTGACTTTAATTTACCGGCTTCTGTATTATTAAGGATATTGGTTTCTGCAACTCTCGCGCGAGCATCGTGCAATATCCTGTTAGACACATGGCCCACACCCGTACATGCTATTCAACTATCGGAGATATTAGTCCGATTAAGCATCCACGGACCGTTGCCAAAACTGGCCGGCTATCGCTCCATTCGAATCACTGTACTTGTGCCTTTGCAGGGGATAAAATTCCTCCTTCGTTTCGAGTCGGTGTTGTCTCGGTTGGGAGGGGAAACGGATGCTTGTTTGTCGTGGAGTTATAGGTAATTGTGTATAGGATCGAATCTTTGCACTTGGAGAATCAGTTACGAGTTAAATGCAAGACCGGCTGATTATTGGGTGATTCGAATCACTGTGCTTGTTTTGTAAAGGGATAAAATTCGTCGATTAGAGATGAAAGAAAAAGGCTGCTTGTTTATTGTGGATTTATAGGTAATTGTGAGTAGGATCGAACGTTTGCATTTGAAGAATCAGTTATGAGTTAAATGCAAGACCGGCTGATTATTGGGTGATTCGAATCACTGTTCTTGTTTTATAAAGGGATAAAATTCGTCGTTTAGAGATGAAAGAAAAAGGGTGCTTGTTTATTGTGGATTTATAGGTAATTGTGAGTAGGATCGAACGTTTGCATTTGGAGAATGAGTTATGAGTTAAATGCAAGACCGGCTGATTATTGGGTGATTCGAATCACTGTGCTTGTTTTGTAAAGGGATAAAATTCGTCGTTTAGAGATGAAAGAAAAAGGGTGCTTGTTTATTGTGGATTTATAGGTAATTGTGAGTAGGATCGAACTTTTGCACTTGGAGGATGAGTTACGAGTTAAATATAAGATTGGCTGATTATTGGGTGATTCGAATCACTATACTCTTTTCGTAGAGAGCAAACTTGTGTTTGAGAAAAATGTCTTTATTGTGGGATTTTAAATGAATTGAATATAGTGGTTTTATATTTGGAAGATTGAATGTAAGTAGAAGAATTGGTTGGAAGAAAAAGTACAATAATTCATTACTAATTTCTAGAAAATATAAAATGTGTTTGAAATTTTAGGAAAGTTCTGTGAAAACATTTCTTGAGATTCTAAAGGATATATGTAAATTTATTGCAACGTGTCTCTGAATCTTCGTTCAAATTTCTTTTCATTTCATTAATGGAAATAATCATTCTTAAGGTGTGTTGATGTTCTCATTCATAACATTAAAATAGTTTAAGATTTCACCGTATACGTTTCTGTGTTCACCGTGAATCCAATTAGAGTTCTATTACATGTATTACAATTTTCAGGCGAAATTCTATTATTTAGCAGGAGCTAGGAGGAGCTCACGTTTACATTAACGTAAAATTGCCCTAGAATATATTAATAAGATTTCACAATGATATCGCATCTCGGTAATGAAATTTTCCGTATTCCATCGTGAGAACAGTTCTTATTATCGCATTCTCAATTCGAGGAAACTTGAACAAATTCACATGAAACATGGAATATAAATTGAACAGCCATAAATTCTTCTGAATTTTTTAAAAAATTCAAGAAATAAACGAAAATCCATCCGGAGACACAATATATATGTCGCATCATTTCTAAAAAATTTGATCGTTGTTAAGTTTTTTGTTTAAAAAATAATTATTAAAAATAATAAAATTATTGACCTGTAAGGTATCTCTCTAAATGATTTGAATTAAAATTATATAAACTACTTTAATTTTGTCTGTATATTTTTAATTAATCGCAACAAAAACAAAATAAAAACAATAATAAAGGATTCGAGTAATTCTATGATCGTGAACAAATCTTATACTATTCGTCACTTTCCAATCAAGGGTGAAAAATCACCTTCATCCCTCAACCATTACAGTTATCTAATTTAGCTTCCTTGGATTTATACCCTCTTTTTTTAATCTGAAAAACTTGGCCAAGAAAAGGCTGTTTTCGCGCAATTGAGAGGACAGAAGAAATTAGAAAATCGATTTTTAAAACGCGAAGATTCTATAAAAAGTGGAAATAATTAATGAAATGCCCTAGTTTCGAGGCAACCGTTATAACGAGAAACAATATTAACAAGAATAATAACGAAAAATTATTCCCATTAGTAATCCATTGCATCTCGCAATTATTAATATCTCTTACCTTTTCACTTTAAAATAAATTAGCCAAACATTTATAATAAATGAAAAATATAAACATCCTTTGAACCGCTTTCTTTCACTCCCCAATTTTTACCTCAAACTTAAATTTCCATAGAATATTCCACGTAAAATAACATTAATCGTATGAATACTAACAATTAACAAAAAATACACGTTCCAATAACAAAACTCCAGAAAATTGATGATTCCACCCCTTTTGGGGCTATTCTCGATTCAGACTTCAAAATAAGCTTCAAAGTGTTCGACTCAAACTGCGATTGTAATTCTCGCTTCGAACAGTTAACTCGCGGTATAAAGCGTAATCGAACGGAGCAGAAGCAATGCTCGGGGATGCGTTGCTTCCCTGTGCTAATCCTTTCATATTCGATTCCTCGTGTAGTGCGGAGGTTGGACGAGGGAAGGATGAAGCGAAAAGGGAAACGAAAGGGGCCAGCGTTAAAGCGTCGAATCCAGGAAATCGGATCGTGGCGGAGGGACGAAGATGGACGATTGTTCTCTGCACTCGACGCGTGAAACGAGATGCGAACAATCGAGTGCGAAAACGTCGATGTATAACCTTTTGCTGCTCGAAAGTGTCGGCACATGATTGGGGCCATTTTTAATTGTTGAAATAAAATATTGATATTATGTTAACGATCGTGAAGGGAGATCGTGTTGTACAAAATTAATGATTCAAATAATTAATGGTAATTTTGTAATTCACCGTTTTAAAGGGATTACAAAAGTGTTGTAACAATTGTTCAAACGAGAATATAAAGTTATATAAAGTTGTGTTATCAAGTTCAATGATAATTTTGCTTTATATAAAAGTAAAGTTGCGAGTATGTAGACAGCAATTGGTTATGTATGGAGCATTTTCAGAATTTCAGTAGATATTATTTTCGTTCTTTAAAATAGAACGGAATTTCAGGCTACGAAATATATTCAAGTTTCAATGCTCTATATTCCGTTGTGAAAAAATATTTCCAGACGAAATTGTGTGCTAAAAACGTGAAAAAAAAATGATAAAAATTTGAGGATTTGAGTATAAAAATCAAAGAAATTTTTTCACCGAAAAATAAATTGTTCCTCCGTAGAATTCATATATTCATATTTCTTCAAGATAAATTTTCTTGTGAGATGATCTCCTTTTAATTTTTAACCACTCGTTCATTCATTCGTTCATTTCTACCTTCCTTTTCGAACGGATTAAGCTTCCTTGAAGAGACGGATCGCCTATTTACGGATGAATTTAAATCATCGAATGTTATTTTGCCGATCGAACACTGAAAATTTAACGACACGCTCGAAATGTTGCGGTATTTTTCATCATGCCCTTTTGTATACCTATCTCCCTTCTTTTCTCTTTCTTTCTTTTTTTTTTTTGTAATTTCATGGATGGGTTATCCCGCGGATTTTAATGCCTTTCAGTCTCTGAGGTCGTTGCTGTAATTGTCGGCAGAGTTGTGTGCACATTTTTTTGTCTTTTCCATCTCTTTCCCTTTTATTTTTTGCTAGTTGAATGGATTTGAAATTGAGGTTTTAATCGCGAGCGTTAACCCCCCATCGAGTAAGATTTGTCCTTTTGTATTTTAGATTTCAGAATTGAAAAAAAAAAAAAAGGAGTTGCGATGAGATATTGCGTTTTGATCAATAAAAACGTGGAAAAATAATGATTGGAGGCTTCTCTTTTGCAACAGCGGTGTCGTCATTCCGGAAATTCCGATATATAAATTTATCCGTTCCACGATACATACAAGGAAATATAATTAATGCAAATATCTAATCTAAACACGTTCATTGTCATTGTGGAATTAAACATTCGTCAGCACGAATGGATATGATTATCGATCGACAAGTTTTCTTAAAGTATTCGGGAAGTTTGAGTAAAAGATGGATACTTTATGGATCTGTTCGATTTTATTCCATCGAGATATGGAAGATAAAAATGAAGCGAAATTACTCAATTTTCCACGGATTAAAAGATTAAAAGATCGAAGTATAACCTATTTATCGTTAAAAAAATTTACGAATCATATGTTATGAAACATATTTTTTCGAAAATGGTTTGCGTATCGAGTGTTTTTGAATAATATAAACTCGAATATATATTTATTTATTTATCACCCCCGGAGAACGAAAATTAATCGAATAAAAATAATTTATCGAATATCATACATATACATATATATATATATATACACGCAATTTTTGTTTCGAAAACAGTCGTTACATATCGAACGGAAAAATCCAATCATTCGTCGTCGTCTACGTTCGAATAAAATATTTCCACGAGCGTATGAATCGTTCATCGGCAAAGTGGAGTGAACGATGAATTTTTTAAAAAATCGATTAATGGGGGACTCGGTCTAATGCGGCCGGTCTAATTCGCAAAGTGCATTTTACCGGCGGGGGCGAAATATTTCGATAACGATCGTCGATGACGTCAACCCCTCTATTAATTGTCATTTGTCGTAGTCATTTGTCACGAGGAGGGGGGGAGGGGGAGAAATAAAAAACCGAACTCTAATCGCGTAGCTACGTGTCGCGAATAATGAAAAAGCCCGGCGACTTATTGCTTCGAGCCGGCTCTAATGAGCCAGCAAACCGAGCTAATCATCGACCTTGTTGATACTGAAGGAAGAACTCGAACTTATTTCGAAAAAAAAGTCTAATATAATCTTGATAATGATTTTGTGGTAATTCTAGCATTCTTATGATTCTAATCTTAACTTTAGGATATTCTAAGGATTGTTTGGAATTGAACAGAATATACGAAATAAAATAAAACGTTGATTCTAATTTTAATTTTAATTCATATCGAAAGATATATTCCAGAACAGATCCCGAAGAAAACTTTAATATTTGCATTACATTGCATATGCAAACTTCAATGCAATCTATATGAGCGTTTCAAGGAATTTTTGGAATATGGAATAGAGAAATAAAGCGTGAAATGTATTTTTGACGATCGAAATACACTCAATGTTTACGATTGTAACTTCGGTCGTTGTAATTTCGATTGCCAAAGTTTTATATTATTTTGTGTTTCATTTCTGTTTTTCGAACGATCGAATATACAAGTATACAGGTTAGGATCACACTTGCGTTAAGATTATGTTTCTTTTCGGGATAATAGCGCAAGTTTTGAAGTTTTCTTTCGTGAAATATAAAATCTTACTTATGGAAATTGCGCTATTGCTAGAATTGCACTATTATAATTACGATCCTTAATAGAAATTTCTCTTAGGAAATTGTAAACTGTACAAGATATAAATATAGAATGATATTTTGTTAAATAACAAAACTTATCTCGAGATTTTTCCTGGAACGCGTAAAAACGATATGCGTTGGAACCAGTTTTTCAACTTTTCGAAATAAAGCCTTTGAAATAAAACTTGAAATCGAACAGTGAAAATTGCCTAAACGGAATTACTCCTACTTTTTTTTTTTTTTTTCACAGAAACGATCCTCTTCGTTCATTTGGATAAAACCAAGTGGAAGAAGACTCGCGACGTTAAAAATCGTTGGAGGCAAGCGTACCGCGACTCGACGATAACGAATGAGTAATATTAAGATAGTTTGTCCCATCGTGACGTTTATATTGCCGATGATAAAGGCCGGAATGTGGAATACATTGTTCGGGCACGGCTCGAGTGGAAAGAGAATCGCGCAGTGGTTAAGGTTAAACATTGATCAGACAAGGGAGAAATGCATATAGTTTATAATACTTATAAGAGATATTATGGAAACAGAGACCCTCTTGAAACGAGACGAATTTCAAGGGGATACTCTTATCGAGCTTCTTCGTTTCGCCTTTAACTTGTTCAATCACGTATGAATTAAATTTCATCACATCGATACAGTTTTATCCGATTACCTCTTATTACAATTATCGATCTCAAACAGTAAGTAATAACAACGCGTTATTATTATAACATGGAAATACTTCGTTGTATCGATCGTGCAATTAATATCGATCACTGTAATCACGAATTATAATAAAATACGAAAATAAATTATACTTTATGTTTCATCACATGTATATATTTTTCTGAAAATTAACGATCATAATTATAGATTTCCACAAAAATATATATATATATACCTGAGACGTTTTTCAAGATTAACAAGAGTCAAATGTAATCGATACCAATCACGTCAATTACCAATTTCCACAAAAATCCAATTACTCGCGATATGAAATTGAATCCGTCGCTCAAAGGAGCGGCTCTTCGAACAAAAATCAAGTAAAAATCGTTTGAAGGAGTTTTTTTCATTGCGCTGCGTGCCCCTACTTTCAGCGAAAAAACGAAGTGAAAAGGAACAAACGATCGCAGAAAGGGTGACGTCAAATTGATGAATACCGCGAAAAGCGTCGAAACATCGTTCCCAGTGTATCGATTGACGCCCGTCCCGTTTCTTTCTCCCGTCTTGCCGACGCTGAATTTTATTTATGGGGCGATAAATTTGCCGTTAATAATGATCGGTCGGAATTGTAAATCGACGAACGCAACAGATGGGATTCATTCGTAAGAGTCGTACCACCATCTTGCGGATAAACGTATCGTCGAAAGAAAGTTTTCAAGGTTTTCGATTCTTGATCGATAAAGTGATTATTTTCTTCGGCGTTGAGGCGGATTAATCTATGATTCCTTCTTCCCTCTGCATGCGTTATACACGTATATATTAAGGAAGAAATTCAATCGAGTTAATTTCATCATTTCAATTTATAAATGACGAGGTTTCAGATTTATCTTAATTATTTATTTCGTGAAATAAATATCAGATGAATTACACTAGACGGGGGAAAATATATTTGGACGATAGAATTTAATTATGAAATAGTACGGGAGAAGGTTGCAGTATATTATAGTCTGATTAGTTAGAAAGCTTATCCGAAGAATGTGCCGGTGGATATTTAAAATATTCGTGATATTCGTAATATTCATAATGCTTGTGCGCAGTATATGTGCCCAAGCGCAAAGAGCGAAATTTAATATTGTGTCGTTTATACGATGGTAAAAGTGATTCTTCAAGAATACGTTATGCGAGTGTGCGACACTTCGTTCTATCCAAGTTGCACGTTGTTGGCTCGGATAATAAAATTATACGCGAGTTCAATCTTTCATTTTCCATTCCTAGCTAATTTTCTTGAGGATATAATTTTTTCTCAATTCGTAATAAAGTTGCAAATTCTACGCACGAAGAGGAGAGACGTAAATTCTTCGAGAGAAGATAAAATTGATTGGAATTGCCAAACTCTTTTTCAATACAATATAATTTATAATTGTACGAAAGTTTCCTTCATAGCAGATTATTTTTATATAAAGATATATTATAGAGAACAAGAAGATTTAAGATATTTCAAGGATACTACTAATACCTTCCTCGAAACGATCGTCCAATTCGAAACGAAGCGATCGAGTAATCGCTTCGACGATAAACCTCGCCCCATAAACTCGCACGTTCGATCGTTCTGAATTACTTAACGCTCGCTATCGTTCACCACGAACGGGATAAAGATACGAGCACGCGTGGAATACGTCCTTTGCCACGATCTTATTTCGTTTCGATCGTGTGTTATTAACGTAATATCAAGTTTAATAAAAAAAAAAAAGAAAGAAAGGAAAAAAAAATCACATTTCGATTCCGTAACGATTCCTCAGCCAAGCTGGCACAAGGCGATCGTTCGCTTTTATTACGGATGTTCACCACGGATTCTGAATTTGAACCCGCGTTAGAGCGGTTTTAGAGCGGCTTCCAGGGTGGAGAGCGGTTTAATCAGTTAAAAGGAAAGTAATGAACAGCGGACGCGCTAGAGCACGAGCAACGCACAGATGCTCCTCCACTTGGCGAGTTTTTAACGCCAAGGAAACGTTTGAAAATCTGGAAAATCGAATATTTATTACGTTTACTTTTTCGAGTTGGGTTGCTTACTTAGAACGGTTCCTAAGATTATCCAACTTAATAAATCAGTTGGATGATCGATGCTATTTTTTTTCATACTTGGAAAATGAACGTCATTCGAAAGTTAAGAAGGATTTTGAAGTGAAGTGAAGGTTGGACCACCACTTTTTATTTCAATAAAATCAAATAGGATCCAAAGATCGCGTCTGTGTTTCTTGAATATCGATATATTTACAAACGATCGTAAAAAGTGTCAACAACGATGATCAAAAGAGCTGTCCGTCCATGAAAATTTCGAGAAGGCGTACATTCTTCGACCAAGAACAAAACCATTCATATCAAACAATACGTTGCTTTATTTCACGTGGGGCGGTTTAACGCGCTTTAAGCAATGAATTTTAATTAATCTGCGGGATCGTAGGAGCCGCTCAACCTGTCATTGTTCCCTTGAACATTATTTTTCAATGACTAATTACGTACGAGGCTCGTATTAATTATCCCCGATTCTCGTTGTTGCGTTGGCCGCAAATAACCGCGAAACGAAAATTCAGTTCGGCCATTCACGTCGAACAATGTCGGGAGAAGCTTCGCCCACGTATATTGTGCCGGATCGAGTAAAAAAAAAAAAAAAAAAAAAAAAACTATGATTAATCGTGTACATTTACAACTCGAAAAAAATAAAAGATGGGGGAGAATATGCGTATATATATACACACAGACGTGTTAGAGAGCGTTTGCTTTTTATCTGGATTCGGTCGAATATCTCGGGATTAAAGATATGAAAAATGTTTTTGTAAAAATTGCTTGGCATTGAGGAATACGCATAGATTTTTCTTCCTTTCTTTTTTTAGACGAGCGACATATTAAACGGAATTATATAAATTTTAATACATTAATCGACCCGACTTTCTCTCTTCGTCTTGTTGTTGCAAGAATTACGAGAGATATGGAGAAATCATCGGTTCGAGAGATAATTACTGCAAATTTGTATAAAATCTTATTATATCCATCTTGAGGTACAATAATTCTTCCACCACGAATAATTCAATACCCTTTCTCTAGTATAATAAATTCTTAAATTCTGGTCTGAAAATAAATCCCTTCGTCGAGATCTCTCCACCGTATTTGTTATATACCAAACCTTATACTTTTTCGAAGAACGTTTTATTCTCGTGTATATATATATATATCTTTAATCCTTATTAGTCGGTGTAGAAACGTAGTCTGACCGACGCGTACGCAGAAGGACAAAGCGGCGGATAAGGAAAAGAGAAGAGAAGAAGAAGAAAAAAAAAACGAAGGCGACAAAAGGAGGAAAAAGGGATGGGTTTTATTTTTATCAGTTTTCCAACCAGCCATATTTCCCAGTGAAATTGGCCGGGAAACTTTTACGCGGTGGCCGCGTAATATTGACCTCTGGTTTGTTCACACGTAAATAAATACGATTAATCGTAACATCGCGCCGAGACTTTTTCGTCGTTTCGCCTCTCGTCCGAAACATCGCCCTTTTATAAATCATCCACCCTCCCCCCTCTCCCCCGCCCTAGTTTTTGATCGCGTGATTTATGGATCAATTGTTTCGCGCTCCATTCAAACCCAAGTGTCATTGGACCGCCGTCGGACCTCGGCCGGAAGAAGAATGACGTTCCAAATGAAATTCGACAAATTTCGACGGGGGACAACGTTTCGATGATTTTTTTCTTTTTTTCCTTTTTTTTTTTTTTTTTTTGATAAGTTATTCGACTCCTTCGTGTGAAGGATCTTGTAAAGGTTTTGCCAAGATTTCTGAGAAATTTTCCAAGATTTCATTTTTGATCTTCCGGAGAGTTCGTTGGATTGATTTTTTAAATCAGAGAGATTCTTCTTAATTCGAAGAGATTTAAAATTTTTAGTTAGGTTTTTCGCGTTATTTAGATTCACATTTTGGAAATTTAAATGTAACGATAAGTGAAATGATAGAAGGAAGAATTTAGAAGAATTAGGAATTAATAATTCGCTCGACTTACCCACGATGAGAATGATGTTTATAAATTTTCATGACGTTATAAATTCTTTGGACGTTATAAATTTCTAAATAATTAACAAGCTACTTGAAGCTACTTCTTCTAAAATAACTCCATAATTGTATTTTTTGTCACGGACAATTTTTCTTTTTTTTTTTTTTTTTTTTTTTTCATTCTTCTATCCAATTTATCCTACAAACATTCCATTAATGAAAGATCTGAAGGCACTCCTCTTATTATTTTTTCTCTGCAAATTTTTAACAACGTAATAAAATCAAACTTGGGATATGTAAAATTAAATAAATGTTTAAAACTAACTAATTAACATCACATTATATTCCCTTCGATCGACCACAATTATTGGATTTAATTTATTCGAGAATATCTTCCGATTAAAAAATAATCTTCCCAAATCGATACATTATTAGATTGTATCAATGACCAAAATATGATACTGTTGATCAAGGACTCGACAAATTCAAGAAGACGAAAAATTATTATTCAATCGATATTACCAACAATTTATATATCCAATTCAATATTGATGAAATAAGTCAACTTCAAGCTTCAAATCGACAAATATTACTCAACTTGTCATCACCTCATCATTCTCTCATAATCTTTCACAATCTTGGATAATTGGCCATTTAACGAGCGACTCTGGTATTTTTTAAAGTCGAAATAAGCAATGCCCTTTCGCCGACTTTAAAGCCGCGCAGCCAAAGCAAATTTCGCGGCTTTGAAAAGCGGCGCCAATTCCGGCCGGATATGCAATGAGTAAGCGATGCGTGAACCCGAGTCGCGGCCGGAAGCAGAGCCTATTTGTATTGCTCCACCGCAACTATAGAGCACACCGCGCTAATGTTAGGCGTACGCAGCGCGTTTCTGAGCGTGATTTTATCGCCGCGGTTTCGAGGCCAGCGTGGTCGCCATTTTTAATCCCAACGCCCTACGCTCAATTTCGTGGCCATTGCGTCGATCGTCGTCGTCGATTGCGAGCTTCGTCGTTTTGGGCCCCAATCTTGTCAAAGGGAGCAATTGTGGTCATTTTGGAGTAGCGTTTCGTTCCATCGCAATTTTAATTAATAATTTATAATTTTTATAAATTGTAAATCGTCTGCTCGTTTTTGGTAATTTTATATAACGTGTGTTGTACATTTTATCATTGATATTTTTCTGTGGTACTGTTATGAGTGGACTAGCTTCGTAAGGGAGTAGACTAGTTAAATTCGAAGCAAAGATCGAAGATGGAATTCGTGACAATTTAGTTATTTATCGTGAAAAATAGGTACAGATATCCTGAAATATTCTATCGGTAAATGCACGTTAATTTAGTAATAGTAAATTCGTGCATTTTGCACGATGTAAGTGTAGCAATATGATTTTCTACGATATTGTTACTGCGCACGAGGAAAGCCTCGTTAACATCGTGGATGTTTACAGCAGCGATAGATACGTTAAAATTTAATCTTCGAAACCTGTGCCTCGTGATTCTTCGATTATCGCGATCATCAACTCCGCTCGTTCCGATAAATATCCAAAATGTTGAAGCGTAACAGCTATTTCCTCTCTCGTGCATCGATTTGCGTGTCCCGAATCGATACAATTTTAGATCCGATCGCGCATAGGTGGAATTTTGGAAAGTTCCAAATATCCATGTAAATAAATAAATATCCATGAAAAGAGTCGTATAGATATACAGATGTTCAACCTTTATGTATGATCGACGTACACTTTACGTAAAAAGTAAGAAATATAATATAAAGTGTTCGTTATAGGTAATAAAATATTTTTATTACGATCGTATTGAATTATAAGTGAATATTATGTTTCCTATTTCTTTACGTAAACCATGATTTTTATAACGATCGATACAATTACAATATTCGCTTGCAGCCAACATCGTACGAATTTATTCATATTTTTTTAAAAAAATTATCCATTAATTTTAATTCATCTCAAAAGCGAACGATTAGTTTGTTTCGGTAAATGCAAATATATCGTATCAATCACCGATACAGGGATCGTATAAAAAAAAAAAGAAAAAGAAAAGTAGGAGATCATGTATGATCAATCGAGTTCACGTGGAATCATATCGTAACCGTATATCGCGAACGTTAGCGTTTTGAAAACGCGTGTCGCCTCTCTGTTATTGCTTCTGACTCGATTTAACTACCGAATTTATACGGGATGCTTGCTATATGCAAATGGATGGCGCGAAGCTTCGAGCTTTTAATCGTGACCCGACCGGCTTAACCACCTAGCGAATCCGACATTGAAACCATTTTCTCGTAATTCTGGAGAATCGTCAGCCTATATCCACGACCTAACCTCGATCATCCCCTCGATCGTGAATCAATGCGATCATTCCTTGTGTTTTTTTGTACTCGTTTCTTTTTTTTTTCCTGAGTATCCTTCACTCCGTTCATTTAAATAAAAATTTGAATTGAATACTCGATAATACTGGATAATTATGTGCATGTTTTTAAGACTGAAATTAATGGACCAAGTTTGTAATATTTTGTATTTTATCGACGTGTTAATAGTGCTTTTTGGTGAAATTAGTTTTTAAAAAATATTAGTTTTTATTCGGGCGGCATATTATTTTAATAATTGATTTAATTTTGCTCGACGATATTTTATATTAATATCGCGCGAATTTCGATTCGAATTGACAATCCCGTGACATCAACGATAAAATTACCAATTATACGTAGGTAATATAAATTATTTAAATTTCAATAGCTTCGAATTCGGATAATTTTAACGGAATTAATTTTAAAAATCGATTAATCAGAATTAAAATCCTTATTTCGAAACCAAGTATTGTACACCGAGTTTTCAATCGAATCTGTTTAAAAGAAAAAAAATTTCAAATCGAAGATTATAATTCCTACCCTCTGCAACGCGTCTGCATCATTGGGTTTAACAAATTCTCAAAGATCACACTCGAAAAATACTCGTATAAAACCAATTAAAATCGAACCGAAAACTTTTGCACAATCCCCATAAAAAAATGTAAGAACACGCAGTTTGGAAATACATACAGTTTCGTTATTCAAAATGAACCGTTCGAATCGAAACGAATTAGCTCGCGACGTTAATTATATGCGCGTTTTAATTCCGGATGCACGGGCCTGATTGCTTTTAATTAAATTTTAATTCGATTAAAATTTGTTGTAATCGGCCCACGCCGTGCAAACTCGTCCTCCCCCGTCGTCCAACCATTTTTTTTTTTTTTTCGTTCGTAACTTTTCGCTCCGTTTCGGGATTAAAGCGAAAGTTTTCCCGTTTGCCTTCGAGCGATACGAATATTTCGTTGTGCTCTCGAGAACGAGAATTCCATAACTGAAGTTCGTTTATCGCGCGTATCACGCGTACGATCGTTCCGTGTGTTTATATCACGAGGCGAAAGATTTCCGAGAATGTCGAAGGAGAAAGGAGGGGGACGGATATCAACGGATTTCTCGATGCTACAGACAATGTAAAACCGCGTGTATATTCAAACGGAGGGAAAAGTTATCGTTGGTTGGAATAGTAGTTTTGTTGGATACATTCGGATATTCAGAGTTTTTCGCCTGCACCGAAATTCTCTTCTTGCGGGCGGATTTGAATTTTCGAAAACCGTCGCTCCGTGTAAGAGGGCCGAGATATTAAAGATAAATCTTGCGGAATAAATAAAGGGGTTTGCATTTTTGAAAATTTCGAATATATCTTCTTTTTTGTTTTTAAAGGCTTTCAAACCTCGCATCGAATGTATTTTTTGAATACGATCGTAATGCGAGAAATATTATCGACGATATTTCGTGGAAACGTAAGTTTCTGTTTCCAGAGAGAACGCATTATTTTCGAAATATTTAAATAAAATTTCGCGTGCTCGGGGAAATACCGTGGAATAATAGAAGATGGTCGGAGGAAGAGAAATCAAAGATCACTCCATCTCGTTCGATTCTGAATCGAAAAATACAATAATAAGGATCTCGAGAAAATTTCATTTAAAGATCACACAGCGTAACGTAATTTTTTCTATCCCTTTCGAACGTTTCAACGATCATACACCCTATAAAAAATTATCCTATAAAAATAAAATATATACCTCTTCTTAGGTCTCCAAGAATTAACACGAAAATTCATTTTTCAAACGAAAATCCTGGATCGATCCACGAAACTTTTTCCACTCAATTAAATCAGTCTGCATAATTACAAATGTTAAACTCACCCAATCCACCGATCCCCCAATAAAATCTTACGTATTTTCAAACGATCCCTTAACCCTCCTCCTCCTGTCTCATCCTGTAAACGCACGCGAACCGAGAAATGCACCGCCGCGGCCAGATTCTTACATGCAAAACGGTTGGTGGCGATCAACGGGTGGAGGGGCCGCGGAAGGAGGATTGAAGGTGATGGGCAGAACAGACGGCGAAGCTTGGCCACGAGGCATTCAACGAGGCTAACTCTATCTCGGCAAATTACATTTCCATCCCGGTGCGTGATAGGTGCAGCAAACATGCCCGTCAACGTCCGACCGAGTTTCTCCCTGATTAGTTACACTCGACGCACGGATTATATTTCCAAAGGCAATTAATTAACCAACTTCCTCGTGAGTCGTGCGACCTGTCACGATATATATATATATATGTGGTGGAGGGAGGACAGCGGCCGGTTGGACGGGACAGGGTTTTGGAAAATGAAATTTCTCAGCGGCCCGCTTTAATGGAAACTGTCGCCGAAAACGTCGGGATAAAGCCTTTCTGATCGACACGATTGAACTACTGGTTTCGATGCACTCGAGACGAGGTCTTTCTTATTTTTCCGTGAGTGTTATTGTCAATGGGTGATCAAAGGGAATCAGTTGGAAGCAGTTTGTGTGATTGTCGCGTGAATGGTGGTTGAAAAAATTATTTAACAATGTTCAATCTATTTTCTCCTATCATTTTTTTCTTGTATTATGTTTATACTATTTTTATTCAAAAATTATAATATTTTTAAGTACCTTCACATTCTTGATTATCGACAAGTTTTCTAAGGACGAGTTTGATTATACCAACATATTCAAAAGTTTCCATCCCGTAATGTCGAACCTTTAATAATCCTAAATCCCGTTGAGTATCAAATGTTACTTTAATATTTTCAAAGAAAATTCCGAGAAATTTCGACGAAGGGAAATTAAAACGTGTCCCTGCGCAAGATTTCCCCGGGTTCCCGCGTTTCGGGCCAGCTTAACGTCGCTGCAGGAAACATCCAAGTTTCCAGTTTTGCTTACACCGCGTGAAACGTGGAACTGGAATTCGCGGATAATTTTCGTCGATAAATTTATCGAACAAGTAATGCGATAACGCATTATCGAAAATGCATATTCCAAAACCTCTTTGTCGAGTACAAATAGGATAACAAAACTCTCGAAACGATTATTCATTGATAATAACTTTCACTCTCGATATAGTGTCCATTAACGAACGATAATCTCCGAGAATTTTCGCTCTAAAACCGTGAAATTTGCGCTCTTGTAGCGCAAGCAAAGCATACGATGTAACCACAAGTACAGATACGTTTGAGAATAAAAGTCTCGTTTTCAAAATTAATTTTCGTACGCGGCACTAAATACAAGTCCAATTCTACTTTACAGCTTAAGTCGAGAAGGAATGGGGAATGTTGTTTCGAAACGACGAGCCACGGATATCCCGCAGCGGCGAGCGAATAACACGAAAAACGAATATCGTCCGTGATAAAGTCGGCTCGGCCGGCCAACGGTAAACTACTCCACTTGTCGCGAGCATATTGCATACAGGCTGTCAGCTCGCGTTACGCGTACACGCCAACGCGATTACCTCGGTGGAAATATTTCACGATAACCCGGATAGGGTTAAACGAGAGATACCATTTAATACACCGCGTGAACATTTTGTTCAGTTTGCGTCGCGTTAATTATGACCGCGTCAAGGCTTGCCGATATATTTCCGTTGTACGTATACCGGAATGGATTTAATTTCGCGTCAACACCGCGAATAATAACATTGATCGATACATTTCCCTGATCCGTTTACCTAAAATTCAAATTATCCATTTAGAACAACACCGATATAAGTCTCTTTGAAATTTCTCCATTGAAAAACTTCGATTGAAAACTGTTAAAAGAAAAGGAAAACTCACCCAATCAAGTGTCTCTAGCACAGCTGTGGAGCTGGCCGATTGTTATCCTCGATGGTAGCGCCTCGTTGCACATCCGATCGCCTCAAGATCGTTTCCCGAACTCGCATCGAGGTGTAGCCGATCGAACAACCATCTCCTCGTTGATCACCGAGTCCTTCCTCATCCCGTTCTCTTCACTTCGAAACAAACTCGGTCGGAACACCGTCCGCCGCGACGTCACACGTGATCGACTCGATCCCGTATATCCACATAAAAGGTTAAAAGCATACGAGTGACTCGCTTTTATTTCCACGATAAACACGACCAACGATACGAGAGGATGCGCGCGAAGGAAAGGAGAGGACGTTCGCAAGTAACGAGAGGGATGCTCGAGCCCCGAGGCAAAACAAAAGCAAGACAGAGGGAACGACGTTACGCACGCGGTGGCCAGTCGCAGACTGAACTCGCGATCCGCGAGTAGCATCGATTTCGGTGGAGGGGGAAGAGACTACCTGCCGTGAGTGGAAGGGAGGGGGATGGAGGGAGGATGGAAGGGCGGACGAGGCACAACGAGAGGAGCAGTCAACCTATACGCGTGTCTAACGGTCGCGTTGGACGAGAGCTTATTTCGCTTCGTGAGAGCTGCTTCAGAACTAGAGAGAGAGAGAGAGAGAGAGCGTAGGCGTGAGTGTACATTCCGTCTGGTCGAAATGACGCGTGGAGACGATCGTGAAAATATGAATAGAAATTTTAGTTCTTATTTGTGTGGAACTGTATTATCTGAAAAATTGTATTTGTATTCATGTGAGATTCGAAGGAATTTGTCAGAAAAAAATAGTTTTAGAATTAATATTGAAACGAACCGGATGTTAGTCCTAGTCCGGATAATAATTCTTTTCTATTAATCAAACGAAAAATATGGAATCAGGTGGATTTTCATGTGTGAGCAATTTAATTTAATCAATAGATTCGTGTAAGCAGAGTCATATGCTTCTTCATCTAGATATTTTTGCACGATTAATGATATTAATGAGTTATAATCACTGGGTGGTTATTTTATATTTTTTTAAATTTGTACGATCAATAAAATTGTAATTTAATTACGTTATTATTAAATTTGTTATCGTTTTATAATAGTTTTTATATTAATATTTATTTTATAGATTGATCTCGCTCTCGTTTTTTCTATCGTTTGTAAAATATTGTCAGACCTTTTAATTAAAGATTAAATAAAAATAATCCTAAATAATGGAATTCCCTTTACAGTCATGAGCTCAGGAATATATACTTTTTTCCCTGACAGATTGCGATGAAAAAGAACGAGTCACAAATTGAATTAACTAGCGACAAGTTAAATTAATTTCCTCGCGAATTTTACAAAAAGTCTCACGCTAATTAATCAACAGTTTTTATCATTTTACCATACAATAAATATCAATGCATTTCTTACGTCGAAACTTTTCTAAAATATCTAATACCTATGTGCTACAAATTTCAATTTTTATATCTCAAAGCAAAATATAACTATTTTTCTTGAAAGGTAGTCCAAACTACCTTTCTGCTTTTGGAAAGAAGGAAGAAAATTTCATTTTTCGGCGTGGTACGTATGATTTACATCAATTGCCAGTGCATACAAAGTGTCGAAATTTTTACAAATGAAATTGAAATTTCTCTTGAAGAGAAATTCTTCTCCATAATTCCGATATTATTAAAAAAGATCGAAATACATAAATAATCCGAAATGTTAAAAAAAATCGATCGAATAAGTAATAATCCATCAATTCAAAATATATACAAGTCTCAAAAGAGAATGTCTGCAACGAGAAATTTCCAATTTCCTTCCGCGGATTTTCAATTTTCCATTGATTTCCGGCAAAAAACAAATCGCGAAAAGAAAAAGAAGAAAAAAGAAGAAACAAAATCAAATATTCTCCAAAAAATACGCTCCATCGTTTTATCGTGTATATAATACAACTACTGCTACTTTTCGCCAAAAAAAAAAAAAAAAAAGAAACAAGAAAAAATCCACCGTTACTTTTTCAATTTACAACAAAATCGATTCTTGATCGATTCCACCGCGTCGAAATTCGTTCGGGTAGAGTTTCGGTGTGCTTCCAACGAATCTCGCTCTTCCCCTCCTCCTTTTTCGCCTTTCCTTCCAATCTTAATCCACGTGTCCTCGAGCTTGTTCCCCGATTCCCGCCAATATCGCCTCCCTCGATTGCATTATTGCGCGCTGAGATTTCGACGGGGAATCTCGTTTGACAGAGGGCCTCGGCGAATCGGCTCGGCCATGTTGTTGTTCTCCGGTGATCGGCAATGCTTTTGCAGCTGATGGCGCGATTATTTTGTTTCACGGCTCGACGTTTTCGGGACGTTTGATTGGCGTTCTGGACGGGCTAATGAACGGTGGCGTTGAAATTACGATGATGATTGCGAAATAAAGTGAGTGAGATTCGTTGTTGATATGGTGAAAATCGGGCGGGAATCGAGGAATAATTTAATCTTTTCTTCTTGTTGATTTCTTTCTCTCTCTTTTTTTCTTTTTTCTTTTCGAAGGAAATTTTACGAAAGGATAAGGTGTTTACGATTATTTTGAAATACGGATTTCACGCGTTTCAATGTGCATTGGCGGCGAGCTGTTAACTAGGATCATTATTCAATCGTGTAACTATACCGTGGAACGTAGAAATCAATTGTTATTAATTCGGGGCATATTGACACGTAGTGTGTGGCTTTTGTTATCCATAAACACAGAGAATTTCGAGGTGGCATTGTTTTCGAATCAAATATTATCCGAACCTATTCAGGGATAATTTTTAATAATTTTTCGATAGTCGGAGTTATTTCATTATTTTTTGTAATATTTTATTTTCTCTCTCTTTTCTTTCCGATTCATTGATAATATATACGATTTCGATGGAGAAAAATTATTTCTGAAGTATGCAAAAATACGATATAAAATGTATAAATGTAACTATACAAATAGTAGAAACTTAATTTGGTAGAAAAATTAATTCTAAAGTGGATCGATTTCGAATCGATCGAAACACCTTATTTATTCTATTTTGTTAATTATGAATCATTTTTCACTTCTCTTACTCGCTTCTCTTTCCCCCCACAGTGAAAAAGTATCGAAAACTCGCCGCTGTTGTGCGGTTCGTGTTATCGACGATTCTGGAATAGTTTGACGAAAGGTCAAAATCTCAGGAAACCGTCCGTGATAAAAATCAGAGCGGCGTACCAACGATTACGCGATTTTTCTTTTTTCCTCTTCTTTCCTTTCTTTTGTGCCTCGTACGACTACTACGTGAATTTAATTAACCAAACCGAAAGAGTAGAATTTCTCAAACGATCCGTTAATACGTTTGCTCGATTGGAAATTTTTATCGATAAATTTCTCTTCGTTCAGTTATTCGATATTTGAATTGCTTTTATTCTCGTCACTTATGCGAATTGATCAATTTCATTAAGAAAAATTTGTTCGTAGAATCGTAGAAATGTTAAATATCAATTTACGCATTTTGGCAGGGAGATTAAAATTTGTTGAGAGAATCGAGTCGATCGATTCTCTCAGCGCTTCACATATTACGTTACGGAATGAAATCTACAAGTTGCAGGTAATACCTACACCAATATCAATTATTTCTCTCGCGAAAATAATAATTTTATTCGTGAGAATAAAATCGTGATGAAATTCTCCATTTTAAAAATTCCAGAATCACGAAATAATATTAATTTAATTTGTATACCATTTCACTATTTTCAATTCACTATTTTCAATCGAAGAGGATTCGCAACAATTTACGCGTTCCTCGAAACGATGACGAAACGATAAAGAAACTTTACTTCGATTTTCATCGTTCGTTTCAATCAACAACCGAAATCGAAAAATTGTCGAGGCAAGATACAAATTATTCTACTCGATAAAATTCCTCCATCTTTCTCCCCCCTGGGAACAAGAATTTTTCTTCCTTTCGCTTCCGTTTTCGACGCGGGGGGGCGATCAGGGAGGATCCCAGGTACGCGTTGAATGGTGTGCTAATGCTAGGGTTGGCCGGCTGCGATTGTCGATCGACGCACGTCGCCGACGATAATCGTCGATCAACGACGGATTCAACGTCACGCGTGGTCGACAAAGGCAAACAGCGGTTGTCCGTGATTCGTCAATCCGTTTGCCAACGTTATTACGCGATCACAACGATGAATAATCCTTCCGTGGTTTCGCCACTTACCGAGTCACCTTCCCTTTTAACCTGCCCTCTCCATCCATCCTCGCCTTCTCGAAACAATTATATACATATCTCCCTTTTTCCCCCGCCAGACGATGAAATTGCATGAAATTAGATTTATATTCGTAGCCCGTTTCAATTGCTGTTTTAATTTATTTCGTATTTAAATCGTTGATACTTATATTAGGTGTATTTTTTTGATGAATTTCTATTCGTGCATTTTTTTACACGATCATTAAGCAATTACGAAGAAGAATAATTTGTTCGAATGATTGTTATTAAATAATGGCGGAATTCTTTCCGATAATTAATTATTCTCGCATAATACGAGAATATTGTTCTTCGTATTGAAATATGAAATAAAGTTTGAATCTGAAACAATTTTTCCAGACCCGTCTTCTTCTCGGATTAAATTTAAAAAAAGACAAGATTAAACTGCGAGTCGAATTTTTCTTACGTTCATGTGGAAAATATAATTTATAAAGATCACGTTATAATTTCACCGGAAATATCCACTCTCTTTCCGTTATTTTCCACATAAATATTCAAAATCTTGGAAGATCGAATCTGATCGTTGAAAGTAGACCCAGCAGATTTAAAAGAATTAAATCTAAGAAAACAGGATCGATCGCCCCAAGAAAATCTTCTTCCTTCCTCCTCTCGACAAAAAGCGGATCCACTCGAATCAAAAGGGGAGATTAACGGTTTCCTTTAAATTCCACTCACCACAGAAGATACACTCGACCAACGATATCCTCTCTCTTATTCTCGGATATTAAGCGAATATTAATTCACCAACGAATCCTTCCAACGAGCCCCAATTAGAGCAGCCAGAAGATTTGTAATCCAACATCGTCGATCGATTATATCCTTACTCACGAACGCCTGCCCTAATTATTTTGTTCGATCGTAATTTCTGAGAATAAACAAAAAAAAAAAAAAAAAAAGAAAAAAATGAGATACTTTTGCTCAATCGTTTAAACAAGCGACGAGATCTCCAAGTTTTACCCGTTTTCACAACCGTGTCCACAACATCACGGTGTTCGGTCACGCGTGAGAGTCCTGTGTTGTTCACGCGCGTGTGAATCCGTTAAAAGGACCCGGAGGAATACGATATTGCGAGGAGATTTTGGGAAAAAGGAGGAGAAGGTATAGCCGGCCGGTTCCAATTAAGCTTCTGGACAAATATTAGACGGATAGAGCTATGTATCCCTGATGAACACGATCCTGATGGGACGCGATAAATATTCGTGATAGATATAGATGATACGTGAACCTCGTTAGACGGGGGAAAAGGGTGATGATGTTTCCTCGGGGAAGCAAATATGATGTAACAAGTGTGAAAATATTGGACGTTCGAGGAAAGTATGTTGTTTATTGTCTACAGAAAATGTGATTCGTTATTTTTTTTTTTATTTTTTTTTTTTAAGTAAGTGATAAATTAAAAACACGAAAAGTTCAATGTATAATATATATGTAAATTAATCTAATTCGAAATATTCTTCGTTGCGAACAATTAACTAATCCATAAACACGTATACCAAAAACAAATTATCCTTTTCTATTATATTAATTCGAAAAATTCGAAACTATTTTTATCGATTACTTCCCTAACTTTTAACTTGTTCTTGAGAATGAAGAAAGCGATAAGGATAGACCAAGGATCTAAATTGGCGCTTAATAAAATGGAAAGGGAGGGCCGATCGATTAATAGACACGCTGATAGAACCGATTGCCAGGAACAAAGGTTGAAAGTCTCGAAGATTCCGTGGCTGGACGATATAATTAGCCGAAGGGGAGGAACAAAGGGAAGAAATATCGCGAATGGAGAACCGGTTCGAGATTGATTATCATTTGAAGATCGTCTTCTCGTCACAAGCGTTCGCGGATTAAAAGCTAAACACCATCCATTATTTCAAGTGAAAGAGAGAGAGAGAATTGTCTTCACCTACCTCGCCCTCCAACTCGTTTCTTCCGCGATGTTTCTTCGCGCTTTTGTTCCAGCTGCTCGGCCGTCGATGGCCCGTGAACACAAAGGAGGAGGTTGGACGAGTTTCCTTCGAGGATCGCCAACTTCATCGTCTCGGGAAGAAGATTATCGCGTCGACGATAGCCTCGTTATCCTTCGTCTTTGGTCGAGGACGCGCGGACATTGCCGCGGCTTAATTATTTCTCCACAAAGCGAATTAGAATTTCGCTTGCTTCCCTCCCTTCTCTCTCTCGAAACACTCTGACACGATTGATCGTCGATAAACACGCGAGGAACAATAAAGGCGGCCTTGAAAATTCGAGAACACGAACGACGTAATACGACGAATAATAATCGTATGGAAAATGAAACGACGAAACGAAATTCGTTCGTTCCTGGTAATGTATAATGATTTTTGTGGGTGGAGGATGCGATTGTTTGCTTCTTTACGCGCGATTAAACGTGAAAGTGTGTTATTAGCGTTTCAAAAGTGTTATTACAACTTGTGATCATGTGTACGAAAGTATTTATTGGCTTAGGAGATAATTTAATTTTAATTTTAATAGAAGTTAATGTTGCATATTGTGCTTTTTAAAATGAGAATACTAAAATTGATAAATTGTTGTTACAATTTTCTCAATGAACGACAAACACTACGTTTAAAAATCTGTCTAAAATATTTCTTGGAAGGAACAAAAATAATTTTAAATACATTTATTCTCATAAATCGGTGGACAAATAGAAATATTCAAATTGCATTTTCCACGAATATTTCGACGAACCATTGACTCGTTGCTGTTCTACGACCATTATTAAATAGCTTTTATCGAATCGAAATTAGTTGTATTTCAAGTTGGATCATTAACGTTTGCGTTCGATTTTCATTCGTGCGACGGGCGGAGCAACAGTTTCGAATGTTTTTCATCGGAATATAATAGTAACGAGGGGGTGAACGATCTTGCACGAATAAATCATGCACAGTACGCAGCGTGTAATCAGGCGCATAATTCTCGATGGAAGGATCGATGGAGGAGATGGGCGAACACTGACATCAATTAGACGTAATGCGAAGAAAATTATATACGTAGCGTCGACTCGTTCACTCGGGATAAACGCTTTTACGGGGCAATTGGGCTTTTGCGATTTACCGGCATCCTGGGTGCATTAAAACTTAGACGGCCCCGTTTTGCACACGAATCACGGAAGAATAAACGCATAGTTGGGAATATTTATTACACCAGGTTCTGTGTGTATCGATGTAACTTTGAATAATTAAACTTTGAATAAATCGGAATGGATCTCGGCGAGGCTCGACAATGAACGTTGATACGATTGTTAATTTTCCAGGGTAGAATCGTACGGGAGATATTTGTTTTTCGCAAAAATTCGTTCTTACCGCCAACCGATTTTTCGTTGATTTATGGATATATGTATCGACAACAAAGTTTCAAGCGAGTAAAGATTTATCGAATGTTTCGGTAGAATCTTTGTTAATTGGACGATCGGTTAATTTCACCGTCACGATATTTATATAGATTTTAAATTTCGTATTTACTTATGAAATCTATCATACGCGTGAATGATATACAAAAATAAAGAATTGAAATAGAAAACTTTATACGATCCGGTGTAAATATAAATCGAAGTCATTTCCTTTCATTATATACAAATAGGGGCATTGATTCTGCACGAATGAATTATTAATGCAGAACGAGTAATTGTTCGATGACGGGATCTGTCGTTTTATTCAACGATAAAAAAAAAAAAAAAAGAAGGGGATGCATGGGAATCAAAGAAAATTCATTTTTGATGAGAAAAAATTGGAAAGCGAATAGGCGATGCAACGCGATGCGATTCATTGGTTGGATTCAACGTTTGGATAAAATATACGTACGTGTAAAACGTTATTAATGGCACAACAAAGGATGCGTGTTTCGAACGAAACAAATTTCCACCCTCGTAATATCGATCAAACCGCTATGTCCCCCACTATGATCGTACGTGTCTCATAACAGCATGCTTCTACGATCAATTACTCTATCCGGCACAATAGGTATGCCCTTCTCCATCTTCGCTACATTAGCAGAGAGAACACAACACTGTGTCATTAAGGAGAGAGGCCACGCGTCATTAAGTCATGCTCCCGTATCAGCAACCGTGTCGGATAAAATATACCCCGGGGGTATTTATAACCGTGACGTAATTTTACACGACAACAAAGGGGGATAATATCGTGACGCTTTGAACAAAATTCTCTTGCTCTTCCCTTGCGGATCGATTTCGAACGAAAGACGCGATAGATTAAACTCTGGCGGAAGAGGCACGACCAGCAAGAATTGGATTCGAAATCGAAGTGGAAAGGAAAATCGGCAAAACCATTTTGGACGTGATCCAAACATCTTTGGAAATCTGGATTTATGGGCGATGAGCCCGATAATAATGATAAAATGATAATGATAAAAAGTTAGGAGAGTTATATCTCTTGCACGAGATGTCATGCTCGAATTTAGCGCCATTTGAAAATATTCGATTTTCAAAGTCGCGATAAGGTGGCTGCATTGCGGTCGACCGCCACTTTCTTTTTTTTGGAACGAAAAGAATTCCGATCTTTTGCCAAATCTCACGAGAGTTAATACGCAATATTAGAATATTTATGAATATAGGCAAGGTCTTGTGGAAAAGGCTTGACGAAACAAATAGAAGAAGCATTCGAGTACGAGGATACTTCAATTTGATCCGAGTTTACAGAAGGAATTGGGGGGATCTGTTATTTCGAGTGTATTATGATATAAAAAAATAACGAAGAACGATTTATATAGATAGAATTGGGTGTGTAAAGACGGAGTTAACTAATACGCACGGGATCATAGGATAGCTTTTGCTACACTCGAAGAGACACGTTAAATGGCACTTGATCCGTTGTGTCTACTACGAAACGTAATCCAGAGATCTTGAGATTCTCGAGTCACTATGATCATGATATCCAAGGTAATTCGCTCAGTTGTCAAATCTGAACTGAGCAACTTGTACTGTGGCCAAGATTCAACAAGATTGGTGTTGTGGAATTCAAAGAGGGAAATCGTAGGGAATCATCTCGAGAAAAGGAAGTTCCTTAAGGTCCATCCTGAAATTCAATATTCTTTCGATTGAAATTAAATTCAACTCGACGAGTTTCGCCCGATTGGATTTCATCGAATCGAAGTTTCAGACAGTCTGAAATAACCACTTTGTCTTCGACGATTCCTCAAGGTCGTGCGAATCGATATAATTTCATCAAGTTCGAAATTCCAAAATTTAATTACAATTTATATTACATTACACGTTGTATTCACATTATATTATGAATGGAACAATTATTTCAATTTATCCCTTATTTGTTCAGCCTTCCTCGTCGCACGTTTCTCCTGATATTTTCTCCTCGCCCGTTACGGTTTAACAAACGAAATTTGTTACACGTGTCCCGGTAGCGTGGTAGCTCCTAAAGTCCAAACAAGTACTCGTTTATCCTGGATTCCAAACGCTTTCCGTATAACGGAGCAGGTGGAACAGCTGACATACCATCGCTTGGAAGACGGGATCCAGGAAAGTAGACGAGCTCTTCATTATTCAAAGCTAAGCGCGGTCATTGGTCATGGTGCTTGCTGTTCCTTCCAATAAAATAGAAATTTCACTACGTTTTCTTTTTTTCTTTTCTTTCTTTTCTTTTCTTTTTTTTTTCACATCAACGAGCGTTAAAAAGTCATTTAGATCTCGAAGAAAAATCGTCGAGCTCGAGAAGAAAATTCTTAATAATGTGGACAGATATTCGTGGATATTAATGGATACGTGTTTCAATGATGAAATTGATGTTAAATATAATTGGCGTTGATCGATAGGTGGCGGTTCCAAGCGGTAGAAACGGTAAGTCTATCGTTGAGTACACTTCCAAACAACTTTCTTACGCACTCGATCGTACTCGATTAAAAATTAATTTCTTCATTTTATCGATTAACAAACACCTTCATTACGTATTAAATATCTATCAATACACCGATTGAGAAATAATAAGAACGATCCTTGCATCCAAAAATTACACAAAAATTTTCTTTCGTCGTAAAAATCCAACGCATCGATATCTTATATCCGAAACACGGGACAACATTGTTCCCTTTTCCAAAACTCTCGCCGCCAAATTTGACGAATCGAATCCAACGTTGGAGATTGTGAATATTCAAAACTCGAAAGCGAACTCGTTACAAATTACAGTTGGTATTGAAGTTGAGGAAACGATTTTCGCGATGGGTTATGGGATCGGAGGGAAGGAAGGAAGGGGAGAGAGCGGGTTAAGGGCCAGCCGTTTAAGTGTTGGTGCACGAACGATGGACCCTCCATGGCCGCACCATGTGCTAACTTAACTGAAGGGATTACGAGCTTAGTTAATGGATGCCCCTCGTACGGTTCACGGGTAACCACTGTGTGCCACCCCCGTTACGGAGCTACGACGCCCCTGAGCGCTCGATGGATTTCCAAAATCTTTCGTAATAAATGCCGGGTTATATGACCGACGGGGGCCACCACCGTATTCCCTCCTCCTCTTACGGCCATTTGCGGCCTTTGGGATTACACCGCTTAGTTAACACCGGATCTCTATTAACTCTTAGGGCCGGCCTCTTAGTGCCACCACGCTTCGTCTTTTCTCTCCTCGGATCGATCGAAGGATTCGGTTGTTTTTTATTTTTTTTTCAGAGAAAGGAGGAGGAGGAATATTTTAATTATTGGAAGGATAAATGGTGAACGAGAGAGATAATTTGAGGATTAGATGTGTAATTGTTTGTGTTTTAATGAAATAATGAAATAGTTGTTACGTTCATTGTCGCGTTGGATCGATCGTAATTAAGAGATTTTAATTCGAGGATAAATTATGCACGTGTATTCGTTTAATGATAATGAGACTTGTTATGTTTCGTTCTAGAAATGGATCAGAAATGGTATATTTATTCTTGATGGTACGTGGGCTGGGCCAGTTGTAATTTGTGAATTTTAATTTGCAGATAAATTATGAACGTGTATTTTCGCAGATGTACGTAATGATTTATTTAATAATAACCATAGTGTTATCCTACCCTTTATTTTCAGAATACGGAAATTTAACATGGATTCTAAAAGTGTGCCCCTTCAATCGTTCAAATAGACGAGTTTTTTTATGGAAACTGGTAACGTTTTTGTAAAAAGATGACAAAATCATATCCGATATAACGACGTTAATAATATTTTTGAAACACCTTTGAAGATTCTAAAACAAATATAAAAATTTTGGGGAGAAAGAATTGTCGATTGAAAATTATTTGTTAAATATAAGGAACAATTGAAATTTATATTATAATTCTAAAGGTAATTCTATTTAAACGGAGAATCGATTCTAAAAGTCAAAGCGAATATAAAAATTTAGAATTATTCACGAAAGAAAAACTCTTTTTCATCGTGTTTCATATATAAAAAATATTGCCAACTTATATTCCAACGAGGTGGGAGTAAATTGGAAGTATTAACGGATCGAGGAAATTAGCTTGCACTGTGACTCGTACGCTAGTAAGATTTATGGATCAGGTCTGCCAGGATTACGGCTGATTCTCCTCTCCCTTGAAACGTTCAAACTTGGAGCTTCATTAATTCCACAGTTTTAAGTATCATCATTCCATATCCAGACGGATCCCCGTGCTGATTAAATTTAATGATGCCTTCGTATCATTATTAGAGTCCGCGAAACGCATAATTATTTTGTGCGCAAGCATCGATTTCAAAAAATTGCGATATAACGATGCTTAATTAAAACACAGCAGGGGCTACATCGAGTGATGGTGGATTGCCAATGGAACGAGGGGAGACGCTTATTTTTCCTATAATCTCGTCGCAGGATGATGCAACAACCTCCTATTATAGATATATAAGAATCTTAACTTTTTCCAAACAAAAAAAAAAAAAAAAAAAAAGAAGAAGAATTAAGACTCGTCCACTCTTATTATATTAAGAAAATGTTCAATCGATATCGCCAAGATCTCTAGTAGATCCATGGAATTTATACAAGAAAAAAGAAAAGAGGAAAGGAAAAGAGAAAAATTATCTCGCGTAATTATCCTTGCTCGACGAATTTCGTATATTTCGTCGAATTTAATTGCAACGGGGCTCGAAAAAGTTTGCACCCCATCTCCGTTTGATATAAACGCGAAACGTCGAAATTGTCGATGTCGATCGAACAACCAAGACTTCAAAAAGCGCGATTGCATTTCCATAAATTTGCAAATCTCAGCCCGCGTGTAGTTTATTCCCCGAAGCGGCAAAATGAAATAAATATTCACAGGTGGATGGAAACAGTATTATTTCTTTTCTTTTACATTATTCATATCTGTCGCGTGGACTTTGGATGGATACGGGTCTTGTAAAATCTGAAATTCCCCGAACGCGAGAAGGTTAAACTTCATTCCATTCTTCCTTCCTTCCTAATTAAATATCGCGATTCCACACGATTTTATTATTATCGTAAAATTGTATCGCGTGCGTTGCCGTTCTTTAATATTATTTATAGAATAAGAGGAATGAAGAGAGAGAAAGAGAGAGAGAGAGAGAGAGAGAGAAGAACATCTTAAATGGCAACAAAGTTTAAAAGACCATCGATCACGCTAACACGGCAAACGAAACTCGACAATTTGCGCCGTTTTCCAAACAACGTATCCAATCTCGTTTTCGAGTCCGTGGCCACGCAGAGAAACAATTTTCACACGAATTTGCCGCGAATTCATCGTTACCATCTTTTTTGTAGGAATTTTTTTTTCCTTTTTTCTTTTTCTTTCTTTTTTTTTTCTCTCTCTCTTTTTCCCTCCTCCACCTCGTTTAGAATTTTGATAAATTCCCCGACCGCTCGCAAAAAACTTCAATTCAATGCCAAACGAAAATAGAAACAATGAGCATAATATTGGATCCGTTAATAATTCGTGGCTTCTTGAACAATAAACGCGAAAAACGTATATATACAGGGAATAATTAGTATTTTACAATAACCGGTTTGCTGTAACTCCTGTTCTATTGTATTATTTTTCCCGTATTATTTTCAGGATTTCGAGTGTAACGAACGATTGATTGAAAATGTTTCGGAAAATGTTGTGTAGAGAAACACGTTTTTCGAGTTTATTTACAATTAGAAAGTTGGCTATGAACTGAAAATCCAAAAAAAAAAAAAAAAAAAAAGAAGAAGAAGGAAAAAAGGAAAAAAAAAATTATATACTCTTCGTATATATATATTTATTTCTCTCGATGATATGGTATATTCAAATGTTTCGCAATTTTTGGAACGATTAATATTTTTTGAATTCTAGTAGTTTGAATTCTTAATCAATAAATGTATAGATGAATGAATGAGCGAGAAAAAATTATTAAATAGAATATTAATTTTGTATACTATAAGCGAGAATTTAATTAAAGTCGTAATATTTTCGTTCTTATCACGAATCTTATTTTAACAATCTTCTCTCCACTTTCTTTCTTCGCTCCATGTGTAATGCCTCCAAGACATTAGAAATTTTGAAAATTATTTATCGTTAAAATTATATCATATTTTACAAAAGTATCTACCACTCTGAACATTTCCATCTCTTGTCTTCACTCATTTTCACTTCATTTTCATTTTGACTCGTACATGCGGCATCGAACATTATTGAAAATTAAATAACATCTGTTGATCCAACTTAATTCATAAATTACAAGACAAGTTAATCCGGAATAATTTTAATTTCAATTAGACAACACAAATTTTCACCGTTTTCCATCCAAACGACGAGAGTATCGTAATTTTCCCCTAACAAGGAAAACCACAACGAGAACAACGTACGAGGATCGAACGATCTTAAAGCTTGTTCCATCGGTGAATCATTAATTCCAATTCGACGCGAACCCTTCCACCACTTTCGCTCTCGCGTGAAACACATTTTCCCGGGATAGTCCTCGTCACGATTTTCAACCGTGGCCCCCCTCGAGCAAATAACTCGACAGAAACTGACCGTGGCAACGGTAGCGCGCCAATGAAATCCCGCGGGTTCAATTTTTTCCTCTCATTCTCTCTCTCTCTCTCTTCCTCGACCTCGTTTCTCTTTCTCGATCCTCCTCCACCTTTCCCAACGAGCGATTCTTCCGCATTTTACATCCTCTCCTACTGGTTGCCCGTGACACAATACACACGCACGACCGACCACAAAATTGCACATAGCCGCGAGACCTTCCCCCCCCTCCTCCCACATCCGTTTTATATTTCTTCCTTCTTTTTTCTCTCTTTTTTTTCCGTCCATTTTTCGACCGATCTCTTTTTTCGTTTTCGTTTTTTTTTTTGTTGCCGATTGTTACGTCGATTTTGATCCCACTGTTTTGATTTAAGGGTGTTATTCGAGGGATTAATCTCACTTGCTTCGATTCTTTGTCATTATTTTCTTTTTTTTTCTTTTTCTTTTTTTTTTTTCTTTTTAAGGATGATAAGGGGTAAATTGGGTATAAGCAATCGTGCTGCAAGGAGGGGAAAGTTGAACCGTGGATTACGACGTCAGCGATTTTCAATCGTCTTTCGAAGGAAATCGTGCTTTCGATCCATTGTTGATGCGTTGATTTATTACCGTGGCGGTGATTCAGTGTGAATGGTAGCCGAAGGAATTTTAGAGGAATTTTCCAAATGATTTTTGACGAACGTTGCAATTTTGTTGTGATTTCGTGCCCGGTGACAATGCGTTATTCAGAATTCTCCTCTTTTTCTTCTTTTTTCTTTTTTTTTTTTTTTTTTTTTTTTTTTGTAATAGCGCAATCGTGCGTTTTTGCGAGCCGTATCGTCAAATGGTACAAAGTCGAAAGGGTAAAAATAATATTAGAATTAAAAATAACGAAACACAGGAATAAAAGAATAAAAGAATTTTTTCTCCTTTTTCAGGGAAAAAGGAAAAATATTGAATTATTTTCATTACAATTACAATTTTTACAATCGTAGAAATCGAAAATATACTTTTATATCTTTAACGCAATTTCTTAAAAAACGCAAATTTGTTTTTCTTCTCTGTTACAAGTTGTACAAATATTATTTTTTTTTTTTTTTTTATGGAGAATCGCGTATTACGTGGAGCAAGCACGGTTTCTCTGCAACGAACCGTTGGACGATCGTTATTAATAATATAACGGAACGATGTAATCGAAAGCCACGCGAATTAATTTAATTCCATCGATCGCTTATTAATTATAGACAATTACGATAACATTTATTTGTGGTACATATAAACAGGCATTTAACTGTGTGAATATCAGCGAGTAAACGTTTGGAATAAACGACCTCGATCCAAATCGATAGAACAAACGCGTGTATAAACATGCGTGGATGTAATAACTTTTTAATCAGTTTAAAATCGTTAATAGACTGCGCATTTTTATTCTCTAATTAAAACATATTTAATTAATATACAGAAAATATATCGCATCACGTAACGTATGTTAAATTTTGCCTTTATATACTTTATTATCGCAACGATAGATCACAATAACCATGAAAAGTCACTTCCAATGAAACTTGGAACTTTTCGTATAAAAATCGCGAAAAGAAACTTAAAATTTTGTCATTCAAAAGCTCTCTTAGAAAATAGAGAGAACCATGTTGATGTCACTTTTTGATTCATCTCGATATCTCGATTCGTTGCCGAGATATAAACACTCGAAGTTTTCATAGCACTTAAGACAGCGCACAAATGGTTCTTGGACTCAGTGACCTACATTTTTTCCTGGAATCGCTTCTGTCATTCGAGGAATTGCGTATATCCAGGAATCGCGTCTGTCTGAAATTTGTGATATGTATGAAGTGCATGCGACAGAGATAATAAGCGATTAAAAATTATCGTTTTCTTTACACGAGGATATGTCGAGAACCGGAAGTCGTATCGGGATAAATCAACCAGCATTTTAAAGGGGAAGATTGCACGTTTCCAACGATCGTTAACTTGTTGACCGAAAGTAATTGTCTTCGGAATTATAGCTGTTCGAAGTTTTTCCAATTTTAATAGGATTCAATTAGAGTTAAAGTAAATAGTTAGAAATCATACTTTTCTTTACGCGAGAATATCTCGGAACTCGTATCGGGATAAATCAACCAGCATTTTAAAGGGGAAGATTCCGCCCTTCCAATGATCGTTCACTCGTTAACTCGCTATTTTTGGAATTATAGCAGTTTAAATTTTTGATAATTTTAAACGACGTTTAATTAGAATTTTAGGATAAATTATGCGATGGATATGCAGATTTCTGGAGAAATATTACCATTAAAAAAAAAAAAATATAACTTAAAACGTAATTATAAATATATCAAGCCACCACGATAAATTACACGAAAGCCTTATCGTTTGAACAAACGATTAAATAATTTTCACTCTTCTTCCTGCCCTTTCTTCCCGAATATATTCGCTTCAATGTCGCATACGCATAATTCTATCTATTCCATAGATACAAGCATTATATCCGAGGGCTGGATCGAAAGTTTCTCCGCCTCTTCTGTGACTGAGCGCGTTGAATCCTTGTCCCTCCCCTTCCTTCGTGAATTAACTGTTTCGGCGGTGAATACGCTTCTTATATCCGAATTGGATTCGTCACGGAGGATCGAATGAAATTATAGAAGTTTCAGCGCGAAACTTTCGAACGTTTGGCCGACTTCTCGGATGAAATTTATGGAGGAGGACGCTCGCGACTAACAGTTTTCAATTTTCCTTCCCTTATTTCTTCCTATATAAATCTGATCATGGTGTTTAATACATCGTACAAGATACGATGGCGTTAATTCGTTTAACGTCCTCGGTTATCAAGTACCATATTCTTCATCGAGCTCGTAATTTCGTGCCCTGTTATAATTGCCATTTGCGCTTGCTCCCAAGCGCTCGTATATATTTACAAATAAAATTAAAATTTCGAATCGATATCTTCAACAATTCTCAATCTTCCCGTAGAATTAAAAAGATTTTCTCAACTGTTCAAACCATGTTCAAAAAGTACAATCTTTCTAAAGAATTTCTTGCCTTCCCTGTAGACCATATAAACCATTTTCCACTTTCACTAGATTTTTCGGATCACAATATCTCTCTAAATGAAAATTCTTCGAGATTTCGAGAGTAGATCCACCCAAATTTCCCTTGCCTCCTCTCCTTTCTCTCTTCCCTTTCTTCCCAGTACTCCTCCTTCATTATGTACCAGAATTATCCATTGTAAACATTTAGAGCGAGAGAGGAGGTGGACGAGGCGAGAGGCGAAGGAAAATGAATTTTGTTGGAGGTGTAGGTTTCTGGAGCGCGGTAATCAAGCAAGAAACGTAACCAGGTAGAGGCGGGGGCTGTCATTGGGAGTGTGCTTGCACGTAAAATGGACGATTGCATGCCTCGCGGTGGTTGCACGCGAAGAATTTGCGGCTACGCCGCCCGACCGTGCCCTGCATCGACGATGCGCTAAAAGTACGCACGTTTGACACACGCTGTCGGGAACGCCGGTATATCGATCGAGTTATTACTCGCCCATTCGTGGTGTCGGGTTAAAACGCGCGTTGGGAGGGAAAAATTTCTCCGCGTTGAAACGCTCGTAGAACGCTCGTGTAACATTACGGCTTTATCCCCGTGTTAGATCTCGTTACGGAACGATGCACAACGTGAAACGCGATAGAACGTAAGAATGGATCGAAGTAGGAATTGTTCTTTTTTTTTTTTTTTTTTTGAGAAATAAATTTATCGTTGGTATTTTATTTTTTTTTTTCTTTGTCATTGTTGTGAATTATTTAAAAGAAAGAATATTCTGATTTTATCAATTTGTATAGAGAATAATATAAAAAGAAGTTGATCTCGAAAATTTCAATGAGTTTATTAAGATCTGTTAGCTTAACTTAAGATTCAATCGATGCGAAGATCGATCTGTGTTATGAATGATATGAAGGAACAAGGATATGATATATATTTCACAAATTATACTTCTCCTCTAATCTGAAAATTTTCGCGTAATTAAACCGAAACCAAAATCCATAAGTATCCATTAACCGCCTACAAGTCATTAGCCCGCTTATTAGCCATTTTCGAGTAGCGGCAGCGCGATATTCCTCGTTTCCAAACGGATTAACGAAGACCTGTTCGCTAAAGCTGAAAATAATGGACTCTTTGGATGGGCAAGCACTTTCGAGCGTACGAAAAAAAAAAAAGAGAAAAAAAACAGAGAAAAATGAAGAGATCGATAAGCAAATGAGGAGTGCTCGATCGCGAGGAACGTTGTTCTCCACTCGCAAATTCGAGTGGTGTCGCGTTGTTCGACGCTCGTTCAACATCAAAAGAGTCCCTTAAATAAATAACAAACGATGGAAGAGCAGACGGTGACCGAGTACTCCGGTGGCCACCGTCGATCGATGATATTTAACGCTTCCCCATGGAAAATGCATGGATGCCGCGCGTTATTCGGTTCAGAGGCGAACATCTGACGGATGAAATATCTCGTGATGGATCCTCGATGACGTTTTTATCCGTACCTCGATACGTCGTCGTTCGAAACGAGTTGAGATAAGATTTCGAGAGAAAAAAAAGGGAATTTCGCGAGAAAAAACGAGTTTATGTCGTAGAATTTTGGAAGATGAGGAATGCTCGCAACTGCAATTGTTCAGAAGCTAGAACTCTGTATTTATATCCACTCTTTTTCTACACCCTTCTACACCCTTCTTTGTATTTCTTCCAGTTTCCTTTTTATTGGCCGAATAGTAGCACGCTTTGTAGACTGCGTAGTACTACGATTGCGTTTCTTTAACAAGCCTTTGACGAGTTGTTTAAACTTGTGCAGCTTCTCTTGGCCGGGCTTTGCTGGGCGACATGCTTGTGCTTTTTAATTAAAGAAAGGCAGAGATGTAGATGCGACGTGTATAAAAAAAAAGTGCGGTGATAAGGGACACGGATAAATTGAGTTAATTATTATATTTTATTTTTTAATTGTTCGCCTTGAAGGGACGACTTTGAGCCATGCGTTTGAGAGAGGGCGAAAAATGGTGGAAGTTATTTAATTTGGGAAAACTATTTTTTCGCAAATTTCATTTCGTTCGTTTTACAAAGAGTTTGGAATATTTTTGTTATTTCGTTTTCGACCGATTCGTATGCAAAGCTTCGAGATTTTTCTCGCCGAAATTGAATAACACTTTTTGATTTTCGTCGTCGCTAAATTAAATTTTGAGGCAAGATTTTTTAACTTGAAACATTCTTTTGTAACAGCGATATACATATATATATATCTTTATAATCTGAAAATATTTTTCCACCTATCTCTTCGACGCGCATTTAATTAAATGCGCGAAATAGATAACGCTTAATTTTAGAGACGAGTCGAAACCTGCAATAAATTATTCCATTATCGATTAAATAAATAAACATAAGATAAATAACGATTAAATTTCGCCAGGAAAAATACGAACGAATCGAACAAAGTTCATAATTAATAAATTTTCAACTGTTATTTTAGAGACGATTCACAAATTATTCCATTATCGAACGATTAGCATAAACATAGGATGAATAACGATTCGCCAGGAAGAATAGATGTATCGAACAAAGTTCACACCTAACGAATTTTCAACTGCAAATTCGCGAGTTAAGTTACACGCGCGGCGAATATTAGTTCGACAGTGTCAAAACTACATACGTTCGGTTATTAAATTTCTGCACGAGAGATTTTGCACATTTTTCGTCGAATCATTCGTGCAATTTCATAAATGCGCCGATCTAAATATATTTATTTATTCAGGAGGCAGATTTATATCGCGGAAAATTATTACGTTGCCTTGAGCCCACGGCACCGTTCCATTGCCGGATTAGAACGAACGAATTCGCTGTGTGTAAATTACCGATAAGTCGAAACCGTTCCAGCCGAGTACCTCGAACGGCTATTAAACAATAACCCGTTTGCCCGTTGAAACGTTGATTTAACGTCGATAGATTTTAAACGATTTCTGGCCCGCCAATAATTCATCAACGACGTATAAATTACATTACGCCACCATCCCTCTCTATCATCCCGTTTCTCTGCGGAACCGCACCCCCCCTCGCGCTAATTGCGACACGGATTTTCGAGAGATCGGAGGGAGAAGCGTCTCGATGAGGAGAACCATTGCTGAATCGTGTCACGGATGAGGAAAGGATGTGTACCGATTGTGAGCGTTCGTTATCACTTTCTTTCTTATTGTTGCTCGCAACGATGAGATATTGATTTTAGATTTCTGGTTTTAAAATTACGTACGTTCGCGATGTGATCATAATAGATGTGATAAATAGTTTGGTTTCTTAAAGAATTGTTTCGGATATTCTTCTTTTTTTTTTTTTCTTTTTTGAGAGAGAGATTTCAATCAACAATCGTTAAAGTACGATTAATGTTCTTGGATCAAACTTTTTTATTTTTATTCTCATTTAAATATTTTTTTATGTACTTCCCTCAGGGTATATTAACAGGAGAATTGATAGTCTAATTAAAATTCAAATTGGTAAATATATAAAGCAAACAGTTATCAATAATAATTTTAATAACATCTTATGATTATTTGCCTCTACGTACTTCTCTCAAGATATATTAGCAGATACAAAAGACTCTTACTGAGGATTCATCTCATTTGCAGCGATCTGATAACAAAATCGTTCGTTCAACAAAGAAGAAGAAAGAGAAGGAGGGTGGTACATCGAGTGTGTCGAGTCTCCCCTTAAACCTTAATTTCTATAAATCCATTTACCCGTTCCTCGTGGCTCGAGCACAATGGGCAGAGCGCCGAGTCGATTCGTATTAACGATCCTTTCATTCCAAGGCTGGTTTCCATCCCCATCCGGGGATCGGCACGTCCCTTCGGGAATCGAGAAGAATTAATATCGTGAAAAATTCGTACACCGTCGGAGAAACAGCTTCCCAAGCGGCCAGCCTCGTGATTTCGTAATTTCTTCCACCCACACGGAGAATCGATTAATTTCAGCTTATCGCGCGAGCCTATAATTAGGTAAATCTCGACGAATCTCGGCCACGTCCTGAATTTCGTTCGTTGTCGCTCGAACGAAAGAAAACGAGTCGGATTGGAATCGTTTTGTTAAGATAAGAATGAGAGAGACTCGTTCGCGTTCCGTTATCGAGGCGAGAGTGTGTATTCATGGAGTGGATAAACGCGTGAGTTTATTTTCAATCGTGAAAGTAGAAATCAGTTCAGAATTGTCATCGATATTTCTTGAAAATCTTGACGCTCGAATAGAAACGAATTCGTGATGGAACTCGATGGAAGATATTTAAAGAAAATTTTAACGGAATATCCTGAGATTCCATCGTACATATTTATTTTTTTTTTTTTTTTTTGTTCAGAAATTACATTTTCTAGTTATATGCATATATAGTATTATAGGTCGAGATAAAATGAATTTCTAAAAAGAAAAATTCATTTTGCATTGTCAAAATTCCTTCAACGACATTTTTAGTATAGATCTTTTGCCACAAATCTCTTGTCGTATCTTCGAACCTTATCAATCTCACCGAAAAGAGAGAAATAGAAAGAGAGAAAAAAAAAGAAATATCACGTATATTATCGAGTCTCTGTGCCCAAACGTTTTATTCCATACAAGTCGTACTCGTTTCGAGATCCACGGGCTGATCCATCAAACGGCTGCGCGTCCTTTTTGCCTTCCTTTCCCCGAACAAGTGCACAAAAGTTCCCCCCCTCCCCCGCGCCTATAGGTGTAAACCCATAAGCGGGGATCACCGATCTTAGATTTCGCTTAAGATTTACGAGGCTTTCCACCTCGAACCACTCTGCTCCTCTATCCTCTCGTTTGTTGCATCTTCACAGAGACCCATCTCCTTTCCTCCTCTCTTTCCTTTTCTCCCTCCCTCTCCGTTTCCCCTATCAAATTGCAAATTTAGCCAATTTCGAGAGAAATGAAATATATATATATGTTTTTTTTTTTTTCTACGAATCTAGACTTACAATTAAATTACAAAGAGAAGAATTTTCTTGTAAATACACACAGTAGATTTGTAGATCATTTTCTAATAATAAAATTCTCAATAACGTAAATCTTTCGAGGAGAAGATAAATTTTTAATTTCTGGATACTCGAATATTAGCACGAGGATTAAGTAAATATTGTAGTATTTAAAAGGAATTGGCAATGTTTAAAAAAGAAAATAATTTTTTCGTTGTATATATTCGTAAACCAAATCAGGTTTTACCATTTATCTCATCCCTTATCCGTCTGTTCTCTAAGAAGTCACCGTGTATGGCAAACGGTAATCCCCTCCCCCGATCGTTTGGAATAAATCTATCCAGTGACATGCCAAAGATCCAAACCCTTTTTCAATTTTCCAAGCTCGTGAACGTGTTTGAAATATCGTTCCGCTAAAGAACAACTTCCGTCATTTCTGTCTCGCGCCCATGATATACGTATTCATATCTTCGAATCTTCTCCTTCCTCCCTCTTTTTTTTTGTCCCCGTTTTATTCTATAACCCGATATCTCGATTTTCTCTTGCTTCCCTCCTCCTTTCCTCGTTCCTTTAATAGAAACAACGTCTCGAACAGACGTATGTTGACTCTATCGATGGCAAACACGATTCGACGTTTAGAATTAAGAATTTTGCGTTTATTATATAGTTCCTTTTTATATTCCTCGTCGTTCGAAAAGCGAATACATATCTAAAAGTGAAGCGAAGGGATAACGAATTTCATAATTTTTATTCGAATAATCTGATTAATAATGAAAGATATATCATAATTCTTGTACTCGCTTTAGACTCACGGTGTATATACGAGAGACGTATATAGAATGGTTTTTTTGGAGGACGGCTAGTTTCGACAACGTGTTCTCGTAAAAATCGCGTTATTTCGATCGTCCATTTCGATCAACGTGCAGATAGATAGTTAAGGTAAGAGAATTGATAGTTCTATTTCTATCTTTATATTTTTATCGATTCGATAGTTTGGGAATAGATGAATGATCGAATGGGGAACACGTAGGTTGTTTATTGAACAATTAAAAGAAACCGAAAACAATTCCGTTTTTTGGTTTCTTTTGAAAATATGGTTTGCCGATTTTGTTTGTTTAGAAATTTGATGGAACGTGTATATATATATATATATTTTTCGATATTTATTTTCACTTCTCCACATAACTTTTTTCGAGATTTTAAAGTTTAATAAATACAGCTTTGGAGCGATGATATTATACTTGTGTAATAGAATAACATTACACAAAGTAATTACATTAAACATGAATAAATGCGATGCAATTTAACAAAACCACGGCCGAATATGAACTCATTGACCGTATAAAGACATAATTTAGTTAATGGTTACGTTAATATAGCGACATGAATAATAATTTAGCAATATAACTATACATAATAATATTGTAACGTAGAAATACAACGATATTTTCCATATGGAAAGAATGCATACCAATACTGCTCAAATATCTCGTTTATAAAATTCGATTTATAAAATTGAGAAAATAAAATCGATCAATTTAAATCAATCGCAAAAAGAAGCTCAAGCTTACCGCAATAACGATGATTTCTCTAGCAAACAAAAAAGGAAGGAAAAGAAAAATCTCCGCAGATAAAAATACACCGCAATCAAAAGGAAGGAACAGCGCGGAAAATGTGCAAAGAAAGTGCAACACGAGGGAGTCGATACGTTTCCAACGTGTCGTTGAATCTTTGTAGCGAAACGGATTCGACGAGACAAACACGACGTACGATTCCAATTTGTACGCACGTCCTCATCCGGCCCAAGGAATAATTCCGTCTTTACCGTTATCGATGCCTCTGCACACCCAACGGCCTCCATTTTGTCCCGTGATGTATCCTTCCAATCCATCCCCGTCCCTCTCCCACCGAGCCGCTTGATCATCGCCCTTTATTCCTGGCCCAAGTCGAAATTGTTACATTTGAAAAATTTGTATTCCCCTCTCTTCTCGGGGAAAAATGATTTCCAAGTCGAAATCGTGGAACGAATATGCTCGATGCTCGAGGAATTCGGATGGAATTTTATTATTTTATCGATTAGATTAAATCCTTTACGACACGGCATGTTATTTCGATAATTTTTCTAGAAGCTAATACTGGAAAGTGGTTGAAAAAAAGCGGATGGAAAAATGTATCGTACCGAGTTTTGCTGTTGTGAACGATATCAGAGCTAGCACAGATGTCATCTCTGTATTATAGATGTAACTGTATTATACATATTCGTTGAGGGAATTTTGAGAGAGGCGAAACAAGCGTAAAAATTGGTACACAAAAATTTCGATTGACGCTTTTATTTAATAAATTATAAACAATTTAAATTTGGATGAAATGAGAGAGATAGAACGAGATTTGTATTTGTCCTCTTTACCAACTTTGTATTTCTTTACTTTTTTATCTTTGATGTTTGAGAATTGGGCTTCCCGAAAAGTGGATCACGAATATGTTGTTAGATAATTTACGCATTGGAAATTTTATCGATATCGTATGTTAAATTAATTTTCTGCGAATTTTTAAACGGAGATCTTGAAAGGAAACGTTTTAAAGCATCGAATAAATTTCGACGTGCAAACTTTTTATTAGATATTTTTGAAAAATGTTTCTAATTAGTTGCTATTTCATCTTGAAACAGAGGAACAGAGTTTGACATAGTTTGTTCCTGGCGTTTGAATGAAAATTTTCCAATTAATTATCTTGAGTTATAATACAATTCATCAATTTCAGAGGAATTGAAAGGAAACAGGCTACGTGAAAATCTAAAATTAAAGTCTCCATTATTAATTTATACATTAAATTATACAAATTCGAATGATAAATATAAAAAATATATACATTTTAGGAAGAAGAGATTAACGCAATGGAATCCCGGACGCGGCGATCTCTTCATAAAACACAGGTGCAGCGCAAATACAAATTTTATTTCTACACGGACATTTCGTTCTCTCGCGTTTCTATTCCAGAAGAAACAGTTTCACCCTACGATATTCCCTACGCACAAGTTACAAGCCACCCTTCATATTCCCGACAGATTAAATACCGTGGAAGAAAAATTTTTGCACGAGGATAGAAAAATAATTAGGTTCCGATCGTTCGAACAAATTCTCTCTTGTAACATCCCCCTCCATCGATCGTGAAACGTATCGCATTTAAATCACTTTCGCTCGCCGAATAAAATTCAACACGCGCCCTACGCGCGACGCGAGTCGAAATTAAACGAGCCATTTGGAAACCGAAAAAAAATATGTGTGGGGGAGGAAATTTAAAAAAATTTTTTTTTTATTCTTCTTTAATTTCTCTTTCCTTTTTTTTCCCCCCGCAATCGGTACGGTTTATAATCGAAATTTTCTCGTTTCGCCTTGGAATCGTTTTTCCTTTTCCCTTAATTCCAGAAGGATTTCCCGGCGTGAATACCAGGTGGCGTGCAGTGTGCGATCACCGACCACGGTAATGGAGGATCGTGCGCCAGTTTATCGGCGTCAATGATCCGTAATTATAATTAAACGTTAATCACGTGGAATCAGATGCCGCGCGCGCGTGCCTCGTTGAAACTCGATCGATTCGTATTTGGGATGGGTATAAAAGTGTGAGTGGGCCGGCAGGCGTGGGAGGAAGCAGGTGAAGAGGAGATCGTGACGTCCAGATCCAGGGGGGAGTAAGAGGAGCGAAGAGACCTTGTTTCGAGAATTATTATCGATCCTTTCGGTTTAATCCGCTCGGCTGGGAGGACAGACGATGAGGTTGAGAGACTATTTTTCCGTGTTACAAAGAATTCCTTTATTTTTCTTTAGAGAGGAAATATATTTGTTTAAATGTATTAATAAAGGAAAAAGTGTTATATAACGTTTAAGTTATTTTTGCTGTTATAACGACGAGGGAGGAAAAAAAAAAAGGGAAAAGAATAAAATTAGGTAATTGAGAAAAAGATTCGGAATAATCGAAAAAATCGTCGTGTACAAAATCAAAAAATTCAAATTCCTTCGAGATTATTTTAATCGGTTTTCTTTCTTTCAAAATATTTTTCGACAAAAGTCGAAACAAAATCGTCTCATTTATCCCCCAATTTCAATGATACCGGAACGAAATAATTCAAGTGTTTAAGATTTGATAAATTCGATGATGGATCGTCTCCGTTTCGAGAAAGTTGTTCAATTAAGAATTAAATTATGAATTATTTCATCGTTCACGGGGAAAGCGTAAGGAAAGGTTTATGCTTTTCGCGTGACCATTTGACAAATACAGCCACTTTCCCCGTTAATATTTAACTCATTTTCAACCGGCTAGATTTATGAACGGTCGCTTTATAAAGGGGGAGGGAGAGGCTGGCCGTAATAGTTGTTCGCAATTACGAATTGCCCGGTAGGCGTGACAGGCGATGTTTTCGAAAATTGTGACCCAGAAAATTGCGGCCGGCATAAGCAGAAAAATTTATGGCCGCAAACGAAATTTGTAACCAGGGAAGGTTAATCCGCATCCTCGTACAACCTCGCGCGATTTTTCATCTTCAGATGAACAACTTGACCGCGTTTCCCCGATGAAATTCAAACGCGTGCATTCGTTTTGGACGTTGAACGAAGGAGGGGAGAAACAGGAGATCAGGATTTGAGAAGTAGTTTAGTATGAAATTTTTTCTCTTCTCTTTTTTCAGAATTTCTTCTCCAACGGGGGAGATTTTTCAATCTGTCATCGAGCTCATTCGTATTCCACGATCGTTCGAAATTTTTGAGCGCGACTTTGGATCACGTTCTTCTAAGGTTATTTCTACTTAACAAATAACTCCAAGGATTTTCCTTAAAAAACGAAAGCGGACGTTTTAACGTTTCGATCGAAATCTTAATTAAAACGTCAAAGAAGATCGTTACAAGAAAATTCTCTGATAATCGAAAACTGGACCTTTTGACCCGAGGAATATCCATTATTACTCTCTATCCTTGGTAATATACACGAAAATTTACGCTCGAAAGGTCTCTATGAAAAATGAATCCAATCGGGGGGCAGGAAACTCGTTTCAATGTCGCATCTCCGTTTGATCATTGAACACGAATTATGAATGAATTTTTCGAGGCTGAAGAAAATAGAACGTCGACTCTCTCTCTCTCTCTCTTTCTCTCTCTCTCTCCAGTTTTAAATTTTAAAACAGCGTGAATAACTTTCTTTGGAAACATAAATTGAAGGATGGGGAGAAATTAAATATCGTATTTCGTTTTCTTCTTTTCTCTTTTTTCTATCGTAGGATCACATATTACCCAGGCGGTTTGGCAGTTGTGCGGCCAAACTTCGCTACACATTCGCGTCCTCCCCTGTTTCGGTGGTGGAAACTTTTCGAGAACGTCCAACGTTTCGGTTTTTCGAAAATGGCAACGACGGTGAAATTTCACGGTCCGAACTGTCTTCCGTGAATTGCCACGCTCGTCATGGATTTCGAGGCGGCGCGCCCCGACCCGATATTTTCGCCCGTGACAATCCGCCAATTTGATTTACGACCCTGTTGTAACCTTGCGCGAGAGGAATTTTTATCGTGACATTGAATTTTTTTCCTTTTTTCTTTTTCCTTTTCTTTTCGTCCCGTGTTACGTTATTCGATATTATTATTTTCATTTCCACTTTGAATTTCGGATTAAATTATTTTAATCGAACGAACGCGGATATATTCTACGTGTAACGAAGATAAAGCAAAATCCAGTTTGGAGAATAAAAATTACGCGACACCTTATGACACTTCTCTCATTTCGTGCAACTTTGAAATTGCGACAATCAAAGTTTTACAATTCCTTTCCTCGAATCTTATTTTATCTTCTCGTTCATCCAATCGCTTGCTTTGTTATTGTGTTATTAATTACTTGTCTTGTCAATCTTCGTCGCTTTAAACACGGAAAATTCCATGTTTATGTAAGTGTAAAGTTGTGTCGAGGGATGAATCTGTCGCCAAACTCCTTCCATTTCTTTTTTTTTTTTTTTTTCAATGACCTCGAATGTAAAAATACTCCAAGTCACACTTTGTCTCATTATTGAATCGTATTCACAAACAATCACATTTTAATTACAACTATCGTAATTAAACGATAATTTGTTTACGCGACGTAAACAAACTTGTTACAATTTACAAAGTTCTCTCATTTTCATAAAAAGAAAATTTTAACTTCTTTTAACTTCATCTCGAAAAGGAGGGGAAAAAAAGAAAAGAAAAAAATAAAAAAAACCTTAAAAGAGAAAAGTTTGGTTCGTTTGAAGCATAGGTTCGTCGTCGAGCTGTGGCAACTGTATCCATTGTCACTGGACCACGACACTCGTTATGGATCTCGGTTTTCCAAGCGTTCACGCGCGAACATCCGTCGAGGCGACGCGCGATCCCGCACCGGATCCGCCTGACGCAATAATCCCGAATGATGTACTTCCGTGGCAAGTGCCTTCGAGTAAACCGATTATCGGTACACTTGGCTGGAACAGGTCGAGGTGAGTGGTTACACGGTGATTGCAGTTGCGAGAATTTATTCACGCGAAGGATCCAGGAAACTGGGGAATTATCGGTTTCTTTCGAAGTATTTTGATCACCGAATTCATTGAGGGAGAGAGAGAGAGAGATGTACAGAATATGATATCTCTTTTTTTCTTTTTTTTCTTTTTTTGAATCAAAGAATTTTAATATTCTTGTGATTTCTTTCGTATTGAAGTAATTCTTATGACGTGTTGATACGATGATTATGTAAAGCGAGATATTTTCATAATTGTAGAAATAAAATTTAAGTTATAAAAATAATTTTTTAATATAAGGATTTCTCAAATTTTTCTACAGATTTAAATTCAAAGTCTACTTGCAGGATTGGAAGAATAAAAATTTTGATGGTATTAATACATATTAAAAAAAATTAATTAGAAGCAACTTTAGAACAAAATTATATTAAAATCAATATATACGACATCAAAGAAACAAGCATTAACCAAATCACTATTTGTGTAAAATTAAATGTGTACAATTTAGAGATTAAGTGTCGATTCTGTTCACATCTATATAATTTATTCCTATTTCCTTTATCAAATATATTCTTCCTTTTTAACGATATTGAAATAATAGTAAAAGGTGTATCAAGTTTTGCGTCATTCAATTGCGTTAAAATTAAAATTAAAATAAAATAAACCTACCCGATATCATCAACAAATCCCGTTAAAAACGTATCACACCGTTCTCCAAAAACCAAAAGATACAAGACACACCCACACCCGGAGAAGACACCCGTAACGAAATATTCCTAACGTGTTCGCCATCTTAACCCTTACAATCGGTTAAGCGACGCATGCAGATGATGTCCCGTGGCGGCACGTCACCCAATTCGGATTCCTAGGTAACAGTCGAAACGAGCCTCCGTTCCTCACGATACTCGTTTCGGGGTTTCCAATAAAATGGAAATGTCTCGGTTGCTGACACCCGCGCCCGGGCCACGCGGTCCGGATCAGGATATTCGGTTAGATAGGGACGCGAGACTACTTTATTGTACCCGTGGCGTGGGTAAGCAGCATGCTGGCACGCGTTCCACCTATACGTGGAACGTGTACAGGGTGATCCAAAAATACTGACAAAAATTCGAGAATCGAGAATTGCAGAGTGTCCTAGAGATCGAGATCGACGAACCGATTTCCTTCCTTCGGGGAAAAATTCGAAAAACTTGTTGTCTGAAATTTTTCTTTACCTCTGGTGTTAGAATCGATTAATCAGATATGCTCGGGAATATCGAATAATAAAGTAAAATCTTCGTGAAATATTGACCTTTCGATAAAATCGAAGAATAAGACTTTGTATCGATTCAATTCAATATATAATCGATCCCATCGTTGTTCGAATTCGCGCGCGGCTCATATCCATCGCTGGGGCATAACCGAGTCAACTCGCCCCTATAATTGGCCACCGTTTTCCATTAATAACTCGTTAACAAATCCGAGACGGGAATTTTCGCAAGGGGAAAACTCGTTGAAAATCATGTGGGCGATCGTCCAGTCAAAGCCTGGTCAATAAACTTCCGGGACACCGTGTATACACGCATATGGAAATAAACGTGGAACAGGCACGCCCGATCTGGGACACCCTCGTCTCGCGGATGGAACGCACATCGAGTGCTTTTCATGGGAAACCGACACGCGCGGATGTCGACGTTACCGTCTCTCCTAGATACCCTGTATCCGGCGAACAATTGAACTGGGACGAGGCGAGGAGAGGGAGAAAAAGCCGACCGTCACCGGATACCGTGTATCTAACGTTGAAACCTGTGCTTTTTACAACCGAGGTCTGTATCGATGCGCTCTTCCAATAAGCTTCTCGCTTTTTTTTCTTTTTTTTTTTTTCCTTCTTTCTCTCTCTCTTTTTTTTTTTTTAGATCGATGCAGGGGATCGGCGCATCCGGATGATGAACGTTTATAAGGTATCCCTGTTGCTGAAGATGAAATTTATGGATAAAGCGTGCCTACTGTTTGATCTTCCATTCTTGTTCGACCGATTATTGTGGATCGTGGTTGCATTGAATTGAGTTTGGACAGTGATCGAATGCGGTTGTAATTGTTTTGAGCAACGAGATGTTTTGGGGATAATTGGTAAATGATTTGACTCATTGATACAATGAAAAATTGTACGTAGAATGTAGATATAGGATTTGAATATTTTTTTGAAAGCGTTTGGCTTGAAATATCTAAATTTATATAATAGTAGATTTAATTTTATTGTTCAGAATTTGGTTAAGATAATTATATTAGAGATTCAAAAGTTGTGGAACTTGACGATAAATATTTTACGTGCAACTTGAATATTATCGAAAGAATATTATTTAGTAGGGTAAAGTAAAATAATTCTTCCTTGGAATAAATTTTGTCGAAATAATCGATCAGACGAGTTGTGTGGAAAAATATTTTCTAAATCGTTTGAAACTTTATTAAAAAATATGAACAATACTTTGGTTTCCAATATCGCCCCATTTCATATCGCTAAACTTTCACGTGTACGGAACTTTGAAACAAAAAGTACGTCAAATAAGTATTAATATGCATGGGGAAACTGATACGAAGAATTGGTTATTGGTATTCATTTAAATAAAGTCAAAACTTTAACGAACTTTGTGCGATAATAAATTCAATTTTTCATTGTTGTTCAACGAAAGTTTCGAAATAGGGTAGATACATACGAAGTTGATTGATTGTCAATCCTCGTTATGTATCACGTTATTACCTTCACATATTCCATTATAATTTTTTAATAAAGATTCAAACAATACGTACGTGTACGTAACAATTTTTTTCTTGTAAGAATCATTCAGCATTCTAGGGTGTTTTGAATAACGATGGTTTTTTCAATTTATCAAGTGGATTCAATTTGGAAGAAGGAAACGAAATATTTTAATTTTTTACAGATACTCTTCTCGATAAAAATCAAGATTATCTTTAAATGTATTACATTTTCCATACATTTTTAACTTCAAGCAACACTCATAATTGATGTTTATATTTTTAAGATAATAATTTCGTTACAACAAAATTCGTTGAAATTACACAATATTCATGATGAATATGAATTAGTAATTTTAACAATACCAACGTTATTTGCACAAACGATAAAGTTTGAATGGTGATAATAAAAGAAAATGGAAATTTTCATCATATTCGCGGAGACAGATCGATGATGAGCACGATTAAAATGTTTAAATTGTATCAGGTTAGGATTTTAAATAACCAGATGTTCCGTTATTCGTTATTTAACGAAACACGTTAATATTAGACATACGTAATTATGGTTTCCAGTTTCGATCGAGCCAGTTTAGCTTACGTAATGATTTATGAAACGTTTTATCGAGAATACATCACGATTGTAATGTTCGTAAAACGAAGTAATTACAACAACGAGAATACCTTGGTCCTAATAATACCGGTAAATTTTGCATGAAATGAATTGCTAAAACAAATCTTATTAATCTTCATTTTATACATACAAAATAAACAAGAGAAAATATCGGGTAGATATAATATTCAATTCCTCTTCACGATACAATACATATATATATATAGTCACTTTGATCATTTATACAGTCATTTATATAGTCATGAGCCGTTCCGTTCATTAATTTCTATTAAATACTGCTTAAATAGTGCTCGAGGCAATTTGTATCGAAAATGATTTAACTGCTAGTTAAAATAACTAGAAAACTTTAGTAGTTTTTAAAAATATTTTTTAAACTTTATCGTTCCAATATTGTTTTAATTAAGAACTATTGAATTTTGAATATAGAAGAACTTGATATACATTTTTTAAATATGTCTTTATAAATTGATAATTCTAATTTCTAATACTTTAATCAATTATTTACGTGCAAATTTACATACATTTTTGAGACTCTCAGTAAGTTTCTTACAATTCAAATTATATAAACGACAGACATATTATTATTATTATTATTATTTTTATTTTTTTACATCCAAATTACATTCACCTACAACTCTGACCATCTTCTTCTGTTTCCAGAGAAGAATCTTCAATATCGACATTAAGTGTTTCAAGTGTTCTGCGCCATTCCCTCGAGACTCAACTTCCTCGAAATTTTATACAGAGAACAACAGAAGAGAACGATCCACGATTCTCTTCGCTTTCAAACTCGTCGCCATTGTAATTTCCACATTTGGACGGGAGCGTTGTTTGAACTGAAACGACACGGTTATGAATAGCGTTTCGTTTTCGCCCCGTCCAATATAAGCGTATCAAGTTTAACGTTTAAACTGGTCGAACTGGTTGGGTCGAACGCCACCAGGCCGAGGAGAACGCTGTTATCGAGCGCATACGTCTTCGTGAGGGACGCAAACTCCCCATTTGCATCGGCTTGCGTTAATGCGTTTCCGATACCGATCTGTTCCGTTCCCAACGTGTTTATTTGTATAATTAGTCCCACCTATGATCCCGCCCTGGAAAAAATAAGATTGATTTTCTCCGCTTTTTGCCAATTGGCAAGAAAATTTCGAACCACTATTCTTCTTCCTTTCCCTATCGACTTTTTGTTCATTCGAAATTGATCGAAGTTGAAAGATATACAATTCTTTCCCTATCTTTTCTCTCTTTCTTTATTCGAAATTGATCGTGATATAAATACAATTTAACTTTGTGAGTGGTAGTTGAAAAAAATAATTCTTTTCTCTTTCCCTACCTTTTGTCCCTTTCTTTATTCGAAATTGATCGTGATATTATAAATATTTGAAGTTGAGTGAGTTTCTTTGTTATACCATATAAATTATTTAATAAAGTTGTACTTCTACGCGAAAACAGTTGTGTTTACCTCTATTTCCGATTATTTGAACTGGAATCCACTTGCCGCTTAATTCACTGGCAATACAGCTTCTTTTATATCGATTTTCAGCAAATGGAATTTTGATCTCTTCGCTTAACAACTTGTTAGGATGCGGCTAAGTTGTTTCTTTCTTTGTTCTCCTCCTCTATAACCGATAATTCTCCACTCCTCGAGTTTTTAAAACTCAAAGAAATTTAATAGAAACGAAAACTAATTAATCCTTAAAGAAAATTGTGCAATACCAATTTTTGTATCCGTCCGGCTCTCGGTTGGAATACAATTGCTGCTCACTCTGCCACGAAACATCTAACTCTAAATATATTTTGCTCAACGTTGCGGATTCGTGGTAAGAATATTTCCTGTTAGACGCGGATAGTTTTCACCGACTTAATGGGGATTAAGGGGAAACAATAAGACGAGACCGTCGACAATAATAACGATTTAATTGAATTACATCGGGCGAAACACGGCCCTGCGTCCGAAGGGACGCGTCAAGTGGTTTTCACGAGACAAGGCCACCGGTGTCTAGTCCACCGTAATTATTGTCCTAAACTGCGCCACTCGTCGGCTTTCACGCGACACGATGAGTTAACACGCGCATTTGCGATCGTAACGTTTTAATCGACGACGAAAATTTGGCGCATTTTGTAGAGAGAAGAAAGGAAAAAACCCGCCACGTTTCAACAAACTTGTGAAAGTGGAAAATGGTGGTCGTCAACCGTGGATGTTTCGAGAACATGTTTTCGTTGTTCGTCGAAGAAGAGACAAATGAACGCTGTAAAAAAGATTCGACGAACGAGTTTGTTAAACGACACGAAAATAAACGTGCTAGAATCGGCGATAAGAGATAAGCAAAGAAGAAGTACGAGGAAACTGAAACAAGTTTGAACTCAGTTGAAGTAACGTTGGAATGATAAGAAGAAATAAGTTTGTGCAAATCTTAAGGAAAATAATGGGAATGAATAACTCGTTGTGGAGGAAGAAAATTTTTCGACGAGGCCTGTCTTTCAATTTGAGTGTCGCTGGTTGAATAGGTGTGTTATTGAGAGGGCGACAAATCATAAAGGAATTACGGGCTCGATCGGGGGCTTTCCACGAGACAAAGCTGTCGGTGTCCACCAGTTTTGTCGCGGAGCCCAAGGGGGTTGCGAAAGGATTAAGGGATGACACGATGGGCCACACATGTGCCACGTATCCGATCCTTTCACGTCGCTGTCACTGCTTTGATAAATCGGAATTAAAACGCGGAGTCGTCGCGAGGGGGTGAGAGTGGGTCTCGTACAGAAGACAAGCTTCGAACGAGACACGGAATTTCGATAAAAATGTAACGGATATTGACGTAATTACGGGATTAGTTCACATCCCGTACAACCATAATTCGCTTCGGGGGGGGATCGCTTGCAGCGCATCGTGTCATGTCGAGAGAAGAAGAATCCATTTTAGGATGTAATTTCGACATGTATGGATATATATCGTGACGAATTATGTTACGAAAATGTGTGCTATTTTTCTAGTACGATTATCGTTCGATTCGATGGATTTAATTTTCTTTTCCTTTGGAAACGTGGCCCAATTTATCACTCGCTCTAACTTCATCCAATAATCCTTCGAGTATATACGAATTCTAACGCGTCTAACCACGTGTCTGTTTAATCCGTTTGGTTAACCAAGTACTGGTACTCTTCCACTGCTGCCCGACCAGCAGCAGGCTGCCACTCCGCTGACCCGCTCTACTCGTTCCGTCCGTGTTTTTCAATTTTATTCGAATTTCCAAGAATTCGAAGCTTCCCTCCAACTTTCGAATTCATAAAAATATTTCCATGTTTGAAGCGATCATTGATATTTCCCTTGTATAATGATGACGATCAGTTGGACATTGAAAAAATAACTGGTTGGAACGAGGTTATTTTAAGCAATAACTTCGTTCCACTCGTACTCGAATAATATTTATTCGTGGCTACGATTGATCCCCTCTTTACACGGCCTCGGCCAGTTATCCGACGATTATTCGACGCTTTGAATAATAAATTATCGAACTATCTTTACTTTTTAGAGGATCTCTTTTCCTCTATAAATAACACGTCATTCTTTCAAATAACTTGCTCGCCGTTACTCGATTCGCTAAACACGGTCAAAGAATCTTAGAAAAAGATAATACATTTATAATATCGTTTGATAACAACTTTACAAGTTGTATTGATACGCAGACAATACACAGCAGAAATATATATTACACGACCATCCATGTCTGAAAATCTGTACTCGAAACGAATTAAAAGAGATTCGATCGCAGGTAAAAGACGAGGAAAGCGTCATCATCGTCTGAGAAACGAGCGAGACGCGTTTATATAAAGAGGAGAGATCTTGGGTTGGAAAATGGGGCGAGATAGATTGGAGAAACTTAAAAGACGGCGCGAGATACGTTATCGAGGGGAGGGCACTAACGGCACAATATAATAGCGTATCTGGCACATACTCGGCCAAACAGTGGAGTCGTCAGCCGAGTGTATATGCGCCGTTTCGCAGCCGCCTAGTCGAGATATGTGCGCGGCGGTCTCGAGCGTGTACTCGCATACCGATGAGCATTGTGGATGGAACGAAACTGTCATAGTTGCGACTCAGTTTGTGCTGCACAAGCGAGAAAAAGATTTTTACGGGCGGAGGGAAAAAGGGCGAATCGAGTGGGCGGGCGTCCATTTGGCTGTGCGATCTCGAAAGTGGAACGCACGCGCGAATGGCAATTTGAATAACGTATGTGCGCCAAGCGGATTCCGGCCGGGGAAAAAGCTGGAGGAGAGGGGAAGGAAGGAGAGGGGAAAAAAAAAAAAAGAAACTCGATGATACTTTTTTTCTTATTGGCGAGGGATGAGGAATTTATTCGAATGGATAATTGATAGCGGAGGATTTGTATTAATCCTCGTATTAATTGTATCGTCAAAATCTGGGTTCAAGAAACGTTTAATGTAGTTAATGGAACTGCCTTTTTTAATCGAAAAGTTTCGTGAAAATGGCGAATGAAACGGATATAGAAATTTAAATTTAATCGTTTGTCTTGTTCCACTGGATATATTTTCTTTGCTCGTACTGCGACAATAATCGTTTTCTTGTCGTATTGATTTTAGCAATAAGGAAGAAAAAGTGAGCGCGTTTGTCACGTGTTGTACGTTCTCCCAAAATATTTCGGGACAACGATGAAGATTCAATTTGAATATTCGAACGGGTATATAATGGGCGGAGAGAAAAAAGTATAGATTACACGTTGGAAACGTTTAGACGTTTTCCACGCTCTTGGCAACCGACGCGACGCCGGCATGAATACCTGCACTCTGGCCAGATTCCAAGAAATATAATACCTTTCGTGGTTACACCCTCGAAACACGTGTCGCACATATCTCCAGCTCATTTATAGAACGTTCGATGATAATCGAGTATCACTATGCATTCGTTCGAGCAATCGATAGATTTATATTAACCTCGTTTCGACCGACTTGCCAAATATCGCCATTGTATCCTTCTCTTCCCGATTTTTTTTAATAATCGATTTCTGCGTATCAATATGTGAAAGTTTCAAGTTTTACAAATTTGTTATTGTTTTCTGTCTCGTTCCTCGCGGAAAGACTCGGAAGAAAAATAAAAATTCCAAGAAGATTAAATAACACTTTTCTATACAATTCCACTGGTTTCCATCGAAGTACTATTAAATTATATGAAATACAGCTTGCTTTGGATTCGATCAATTGACAATTAAATTCTATACGCGTTACGTAATTTCCCTCGCAAATTTATACGTTTAAATTAAACGATTAAATAATTACATTTAAATATTAGATTTTTATTTTTGTTTCTCTATAATATTTATACAATAGATTTACAGTTAACAGAAAAAGATTGTTATATCTATCTATAACGACTTTCTGAAAATTTCAGACTGAAATTCTTCTTTAACTTTTTCAAAAATTTCTTATTCTCTTCTTTCTTGCTCCTCCCAGATTCTCTCTGCAGAATATTTCGCGCAAATATAGCTATATCTTGGAAAGAAAAAGAAAGAATTCCAGGAAGAAGATCAAATAGTACAATACGTACAACATCCTGTTAAATTGTATAAAATATAGTTTGCCAAATTAATTAACAATTAAATTCTATAAATACAAGAATACAACGTGTTGTAACAATTTCCCTTTGCACATATTCAACATTATCGAACGATCACCGAACGATCGAGAAAAATGTTACAAATTTGGAAAAATACAGTGTTTCTTCTTGGAATAAATTTCGTCCTCATCAACGATTTCTTTCCGGCCGAGTACTCGCCGGTGAAATGATCGATCGATCGATCGAGAGAGAGAGAGAGATTCGTCACGGACGTGCTCCGACGAATCATCGAGCGTATCGAGTACGAGTAACTTTTTAGAGGCGAATACGAGGAGGTGGTATCGATATTCCTTTCCACGGGATTCCGTCCGAATTTAGAATGCGTTCGGCATCGATGCGCTCGCGTTTAGATCGGCGGCTCGCTGTAAATAGATTTATCGGGAATGCGAGTTGCATTTGAAGAAGATTTAGCAGTTAAATTCGTACGTTGAAGCTTGTCGAACCGATATAATCGTTATTGGGGAAAGTTAAGAAGCAGATTAATCGTCTGCGAATTTATTTGTGTATTTGTAAAACTAAAAATAGCACAAGAGAAATTAATACGTCGATGAGAAGCAAGCATTCTTCTCGAAATATGTGTTATTTTTTTGGATTTCTGAAAGAATTCTTTTAGGTTTTTATATAAGGAATGATAATTGTAAACGATAATCTATGAAATAATAAGTTTTAATTTTTATTGTTTCACCTTCTCTTTTAATATAATATTGATTTCAAATTGTATCTATTAAATTGAAATAATTTTAACATGTTTTATCAGCTGTTACCTTATAATTTTCAGTTTTCTAGATTTAATTTCTTCTTTCAATCAAATTACTATGAATTCCAAGAACGTTTTATAAATCAGGAAAATGTAAATATTCTTGATGTATCAAATTGTCAAATTTATTACGACGTGTCGATTTGTTATAATGATTAATAAGATTATAAATTAAGAAATGTTTGAATCACATTTTTCAACTCTATTGCTCGAAGTTTTGTTCACATATTTTCGTTTTAAGTAAAAAAAAAAAAAATTAAAATTTAATAATATATTATATAATTAAAACGACTCAACGAAGATTCTTTTGTATCTTTTGTATCTATTTCAAAGAAATCAATATTTTGCTCGAATCTACGTTCGATATTTGTAAAATTACAATATAATAAGAAGATCAAAAAAAAAAAAAAAATTTGAAAACGAAATTTTCCTTGGAAATAGAAATTACAAATGTTACGCAATCGTAATCGAAAGAAAGATTAAAATAATCATTTCTCGGTTTCGAAAATCTGGACATAGGTCGGTCTCCAGCCCGAAAATAAGTGTACGAAAATATATAACTTGGTTTGGTTACTTTACAAATACCTGTACCACATCCGGGCATATGTTCATTCCATTTGCATAGGTAAATTCTAAACACACCGATCGCCGGCAAAAGAAAACTCGATATGGAGAAATGAAAAACACACTCGTCACGGTCGAAATTAAACATTTGCTCGGAATTCGTCCGAGTCCATGCTCCAATGAGGGCGAAAGAGATGAATAAAGAGAGAAATCGAGAGAGAGAGAGAGAGAGAGGGAGAAAAAGGGAGAAAGATATTCATTTTTTTCCAACTGACTCCTTTTTTTTTTCGAATCGTGTCACCTTGACGTCAGCCTGATCCATCCTGGTAACGAGAACTTAGGCAACATCGGCAACAAACTCGGCTGCAAACTCGGCCTACTCGCTTGTTTAACCGCCGCTATATTTACCTGGAATAGATGGAATCGATGCTCATTCTACAACGTGTCCCTATTCGACCGCTATCCCTCCACGCTTTCGACTTTTACGGTGTGCACGTACGGCCACCACGTCCGAGAAATACACACGGAGTGACCCATTTTAATGTTTAAAAAGATATATACAGGTTGGTGAAAGGAAAATTGAAATTGGGTGGCGAAGCGAAATGGATGGAAGCGATGGAACGAGACACGAGAGTGGAAAATGAGATGCAAGGTATCTTTTTTCTTTCTTTCTATTTTTTTTTTTTTTTTTTTTCATTAACGCTTTCACGTCCTTTCTTTCATTCTTGGTCGTGGATGGTTGCGCGTAAAGAGGCGGGGCCATTGGTCTCTATTCCTTTTTCACGTGTAGCTTGAACGTGTAGCTTGGTTGCGCGAGTAATAATTGTGTAACGACGTGGAAAAGAACGAGGATGGATTGAAATTATTGTTATTATTGTTATTAGGTCGACGTTGGAAGAATTCTTTTTTCTTTTTCTTTCATTTTCTGGTTTCTGTTCATTTCGCTTCACGTGTGAACGATGATCCCAATTTTAAGCGTAAGTAATTGTGCGATGAGACGAATAAAAATGTATAAAATGTATAAAGTTTCGACCGCGGTGAATTGATTTTGTAATTTTGCAATAAGATGGAAATGAATACTTTTGGATAATTCCCGATCGTGCTCATTGAATTTCGTGAAATTCTTTCTAATCAAATTAAACAATATATCCAAGTTATCTTGATTTTGTCTGCAACGTTTATACAGTGTATTCGTGTTTCAATTCTTCTGATTTGAAACGATATAATGACGAATAAGTATACGACGGCGATTCGAAAATGAAGTTTGCTTTTACTTTAATTATTGAAACTCCCCTTTGAAGTTTCCCGTGAGAAGATGGCGCAGCTGTCTTTTCATGCTTATCCAACAAACTCCATCATTAAGGTATCCTAACTATTTGCCTCGCGAGCCACGGTTTATATCTCTAATATTCCCGGCAGGTTCTCCACGTAAACGTGGTATAAACTAATTTCCTTAATTTGAATTTTTAACTCGCGCCAAACACTCGAAGACGTGTCCCAACATAATCCCCGATCGCTGCCAAGTTAATTCTCCATTACCATAACCCGTTCCCCGCCGCGAAACTTTTCCACCGTACAAGTGTACAATGAATAATAATACAGAAGCCTCGTGCTTCGAAACTTCTATTCGATTATTCTCTTATGTATTTTCAATCTTTCGGCAAAATTAAAAAAAAGCACAGCCCCTCTCCCCCCACGATACCCCAATTCAATTTCACGAATTAGAAGGAAAGGAAAGAAGAAAGAAATGAGAAAGTTGCTAGTGTTCGTTTCTATCGAAATTAAGTTTGATAAATTTTTTTTCTCAAAAAATACGCAGTTGTATATAATAAATTCAATCGTTGTTTTTTAATTTTTTAATTTCTTTAGCTTGCGATTTCTTCTTTCCAAACGAGATTCTTTCGGTACCATTTTTTATTTCTATACATTTTTATTCCATTATTGAAATCTCTTCGAATATTTTAAATTTAAATTTTCACTTTTAAAAGCAAATAATTTATTATTCCTTCGAACGCGGTTAACGGATCATGGCCAAGTCGAAGCTAACGTTCAACGACACCCACGCGATGCAATTTTAATTCCGACCGAGGAATGCAAATTAGCGTGTAACGATTTGATAAGAGTATCCTTGGTCGGCGCGCCAGGAGACAATCAACATCAGATTCCAGGAATATTTCTTCTGGGAATACATTGCGGTTGGAATTCGTGTCTTTCCATGCGTGATACTATATTCTGATTGGGTGGCGGTGGGTGTGCGTGTATCGAGATTCCAAAGTTAAGTTCTTGAATACGCGAGAGAACACGAACCCCAAACGAGAGAATCATTTCGTACGAATTAATTCGTGGCATTCTTCTCGTATAATCGATGTCTATTTAATAAGAAAACAAAATACAATTTAGCTTAGAAATAAATTCCTTTCGTTCTTTCTATGCTTAAATTATTTTTCGAGCAAAAAAATTGTATCCTTTTGTCGAAAAAGAAATGGCACTTTCGATTCGATTTTTTCAGAAATTAAGATAATTAACGAGTGGAACTCTGACGAATAAATTCGTAACGAATTCGTCGAAGATGTACAACGAATTTTGTTAGGAAAATTAGGCACAATTTGATTTGCACTTATCGAATTAATACTTTTTACTAATAATAAGTGTCTATATAATTTCCTTGTACGCTTTTACGTTTTCTTTTTTAACATACAATCCAATATATCGTTTTTTTGCAAATTTGTTGAATTTTATTTCTTGCTAGATTCGTGTAAGAATTAAATTTAAAATAAATCTACGCGATCCATTAATCACGTGTGCCACGAATTAATTTGTACGCCTAATAACACCCTTTCATCATGGCTTTCATCGTTTCCATCCGAGCCGTGAAAGGTATTCCGATGAAAAGATAACGAAAATTGAATTCAACACGGCCAGGATCACCCTTCACCGAGATGAGTGAGTTTACGCGTGTAATGCCGCGTTTACGCAACACTTTCCACTCTCGAACACGCTCCGCAATGACTTATCAAGTGACCCTCTCGCGGTTGGATAATCGACAACTACGTTTTAAGTGTGTCACCGTAACGCGTGAATAGCATTGGTTGGCGATGTGCATGGCTCGTTCTAATTGGTTCTACCGAGTTCGTAGAAAGGGGGGTAGAGAAAGGATCTCCCTCGAGGAATAATTTAAATTTTGATTTCGCGATTTTATTCGTATGAATAAAAGAGAGAATATCATATTTCTCGATTGTTTAGGCGTATTATTCAAGAGTCTTTTTTTTTTATTAAATGGACTCACCTTTTTTCCTGTCTGAATTATTGGAGCGCGAATAAATATTCGCGATATTTTCTTTCGTCTATAAATCATCGTTGTTATTATTGAGCGTTATATTACACGATCGAATTTATAATATAAATCAGTTTGTTTCACTCAGCCAGAAGCTGAGTCATTCCGTACGAATAAACGAATATTTTCGAAAGAAACCATGTCCATCTCCTTCCTTCTTCTGAAGTTTCTTCCGAGTTTCGTACTTCAACGTGTGTATTCAACATACTTTCCCTCGTGAGAACAGTTTTGACAAAGTAGGTAGATGTACGCGGGTCAAAAGTAAACCGAGGAGCGAAAACGAAATGCAAACACTGCGCTTCCTCTTCTATTTTCAAATTTGTAAAAGGTTGGAGGAATCTCTTCCTGAAATCTTAAACGCGGCAATTTAACTAAAGTGGGAGGAGAGGAAGGAGAGAGAGAGAGAGAGAGAGGGAGGGGGGAGGGGGAAATATAAGGAACAATCGTGAAAAATTTCTATTCAAAAATAGATGGATCTTTTTCCAGAATATATTCTCGCGTTTATATAAGTTTCAAACGAAAACAAAGAAAAAAACCTCGTTTCGCGTGGAAACAATAATAACAATTTCTAATATAATAACATCTCTTTCCATAAAAATTCCACTAAAAGCTGACATTTCTCTCAATCCTTCGAGAGAAGACGGCTCTTATATTGAAAAATAATCCATACTCCTTTTTTTTTTCATTTTCATAAAGCAAATCTAAATCTAAAAGGTGAGCTCGTTTTTATTTCTTAACCAGTCTCGATTTAATTGGAAAGCATAAGATGAACAGCCACGCAGGAATTGGAATAATTGCCTTTAATGTATTCATAAAGAGATGGCGGGCGAAGAGTTAAACCAAACGTGTAAGAATATTATTTAAAAAAATGAATCTTACAAAGAATCTCAGCTTTTTCTTTCACGTCACGTCGAAGAAGCGTCAAAGAAGAATAATCTGTGACAGTCGGTTCGCTTCCATTTTACACCCGTGACACGAGAATCGTCTTGCTCCTAGCCTTTCTTTGCAAGGCAAGATTCGAATAAACGGCAAAGAACCATCCTGCTCTTTAATCGACCGCGACCATAGGTTTGGAAACGCGTTACATATGTAGCCAAGTCGAGGAAGCCGCGCGGAAACGCGTTCGCGCCTCGTCAACTTCCTTTTTCACGCCGGTTTGCGACATTGATTTCCGATTTCACCGAGACCTCGGTTTAATCATTCATCGCTCCCACCCTCGTTCCTACGAGTTCCGAATGTTTCCTCGGTTTGCCTTCGAAGAAACGTGTGGGCTGGAAATGGAAAGGAGCCGAGGGAAAATAAAACGGATGGAGATTCAAGAGTGAAATGGGATGGTGCGTGGGATTTTGAAATAAGAGGGAAAAAACTAGTGAAATCAATTGTTGCGAGAATCAAGTACATACACGTGATATAAAGATATCAAAGTAATATGCGAATAAGTTAAAAAAAAGAATAAGAAAACAGGAGGGTGCGAATCGAAACAGAGATGATGATTGTTCATCGGCTTCGTATATTCAAAGTAATTTCAATTAATAATTATAAATACCGTAATAAATTTATCGTATTTACCATGTTTTAGAGACATTGAAAGAAAAATTTTATCTCCTTTCCAACATTTCTCCCCGTCAAAGGATTTCCTGTCGTTCGAAAGAGGAAGAAGAAAAAAAAAAACACGCTCAACCTCGATCCCTTTCCTCCCTCTTTCAAGGCCAATAGACATCGTTCCGCAAAGCGGCCTCCAAATGGAACTGTTCGATTTTCGACTCGTTGCTGGGTCGCCACTCGGAATAGAAATTTTGACGCGCGTCGTGACGATATTTTTGATCAGGTATACACGCTCGGAGGATATCAAATCTCGAAATCTCCTGAAAGCTGAAATATGTAGCTGTGTACCCTGGACCGTAACACTTTCCACGCTCTACTGCTTTTTCTTTTTTTTTTACGAATCAACGAAGCGCGCACGGGTCGTTTCCTTACGCGATCGCGGAATTTAAAGTCTCGACCGAGGCGAAATCAAGGCGGGTGGCATCTCGGTGGCCGTTGCACTCCCTGGAGGAATTTAATAGCCTGGCGTAAAAGTACACAGTTTGCAGCGAGTGTTACAACGAGTGGAAGGAGCAACAGTACAATGGACGGTGGAGTAAGAACGTGCAATCGGTTTACCTGACTTGGAAGTAACGCGAGGCTATTCTAGATCTGATTTCCTACTTAACTTTGTTATCCAGATAAGAGTTTCTATTCGTTCTATTCCTGATCACGAGGAATATCTCGTGGTGATTATTTTTCTAGGAAGAAATGGGCTAATTTCGAATAGAAAAGTTTATTCGACGAGCTGAGATACGCGAAATAATTCGTGTTGATAATTCCAGTTTCGAATTCTGAAAGTTGAAGCTATTTTTTTTTTTTTTTTTTTTTGGAATATCGATCGATAGTTTTCACTCAAATAATAATCAATCAATGTGTTCGATTGATTCGGGTTTTTGGACAGGGAAGATTTTGAGTATTGATTGAAAAATCATGGCGAGGTGGTATGATTTTCAATTACACGTGTCGTTATTATTACGATACAACCTGGTCGCAATATTTACGCGCGTAAATTTTGAATCTGGGTATGTATGCACATTTCACAAATATTCCAATCTTGTATCGATACAACTCGGCAATGTTATTTGTTTTAAACGTGGGCAGTGAGAAAATTACAGAATTTTCACAAGATAATATTTACAAGAATAAATATTTACATTTAGTCGTTGCGACGGAGGACAATGATGCAACCCTTGCATTCACCATTTCGCACTCTCCGCAAATATTTTCTTTCTCTTCGCTCTATGCAATACACGCAATTTCTCGTTTATTCTTTAATCCCGTTCTAATCTCTCCTTCCACTTTGCTCGTATCAAAGAATACGCCATATAAAATAAAATCGATAAAGATTCTTTACGAGACGCGTTTGACTCGTGTCTCGATATTCGTTGGAGAATTGCGCGGAATTACGGGGAATTAATTACAATGTAACATTTACGCTCCTGTCCAATAATTTTCGAACGATCGCTCGAACGACTTCCTCGCACGGCACCGCGATTTATCTCCCGCGATAACGTTGTCATTGCATTCTGCGTAATACTCTCGAATCGCCATATATATATATATATATATATACGTGCCTTAGAATGATTCCCTTCCCTTCGATAAATTGCGAGCAAAAAGATTCGAATTTGAAATTACTTCAGCCAAAATTTTCGACGATAATTCGCACTCGTTGAAATTTAATTCTCTAGAATTAAATATAAGGTATAAAAAGAAAAATCTCTCGTGTCTTTTCGTAAATTGTTATTTAAAAAATTCGAGAAACGAGATCGTTTGACGAATCGATTCGAAACGTGGTATACGCATAGTCGGGGAATCACGCGGATTCATAGAAAACCGCACGGACGTGGTTGTCGTGCGTGTCGGGCAATTTCGAAATTAAGGCGGCGCCACGTCTCGTAAATTCACGCACGGCTGTTCCATCGCGGTGCATTATCGTGGTCGGATATCGGATGTGTCGCAGCGAGAGGGCGAGCAGTGGTGAAACGTTTCGCCTTGATTTAAGGTGTCCACGCACGGACGCGTGTCACGCGACTGCATCCAGACGAGTGTGAGACGAGTAACGTGAATCATACGAGTGAAAAGGGTTGAAATCGATGCTTGTCGAGGGAGCAAGTACTACTAATTTTATTCGAATGAAGTTACTTTAAGTAATTAATTTGTTGAAATGTTTAAACAATTTTTCGTTTATTCGTTGTTGTATAGTTGATTCGCTTTTCGTATAACCTCGATTATACGATAAGTCATCGAGGTATCTTATCGAAATGACTATTCGTAACCATTAAATTTTCTCACACGATCGAATGTCTCTCTGGAATATCAGTGGTACAGATCCAGTGGTGCACGGTCAGCTCTGAATGTAAGAATGAATAATTGAACGTTGGTTTAAATTTTATTGCACGCTAAAATTTCTCGAATTAGAAAAATGTACAGTCGAGGATCGATTTGATGAAAATTTTCTGTAATTATTTTAACAAGTAGCTTAATTTTACCTATATCTGAATATGTAACTATCAATTATGCCAATGAATTACTATTCAATTCAATTAAGTTTGAAATTCCAATACTAACGTAATCCTAAATATACTTTATACCATAAAATTTAGATTCGACTTAACTTTAAGAGATGTGGAATAGAGAACATTGATGTACGGTATATAATCAGCCAATCGGATAAAATTATCGCGGGAACTTCAGTATAGAAAGCATCAAATCCAAACATGCGCATAAACATCAAATATAAATAAATAGTACGGGTACATACATCATTGGAAATACTGGAAACGTCATTTAAAAGGAAAATATACCTTTCGTAGCTAATAAAGCCGATGGAAGAGAAACACACTTACGATACAAATGACGAATCGAACATAAACATTGCACATTTCCCGGGATAAACGGTGCATTAAAATTCCACGATTCAACGGAATTGAATATAGAATCGAAGTGGCTTGATTTTTATACACTTCACAAACAAATTCACGCTCATATAGAAATATCGGTCCAAGTAAAGTTTCCAAACTATGCAACACCCGATTCGACACTCCGATTACTCTCACAGCTCTAACACAGAATTTTATAAAATTTCTCGAGATAAGTTTCGAGAGAAGGGAGTCGAGTGTTATTTCTCTTTCGGTCAAGCAGCCATCAGTTGAGAATAAAATTTCCTTATATACTCTTATCTATCTACGTTTTCCACCCTCTTCTGCGCAGCAATTTCAAGATCCTCTAAAATCATAATCTTCTTACTTATTTTACGCATCACTTTTCCGGTCGAGGAAAGAATATACCTCGCGTCGAGTAAATTCGTCATTGATCTCGAGCACGTTGCTAAGGTTTTCCGAACGCGTCTCGCCTCTCGAATAAGAGGGTCGAGGCGAGGCGTAAGGGACGTCCTTCCACCTCCTCCTCCTCATTCTCCGTGGAACATTTAAAGGCAGGGCCCGCGCACGTACGCCAAAAACGAAAATTGTGGCCGCGCCTCGTGACAGGCGGAAGGAAATGGAATTTTCGCACCTGCAACCCATACTACGAGCTAAGGCTGCTAAGGGGACGCTAATGCCACCGTCTCGCCCTCTCCACTCGAGAGAAAGAGAGAGAGAGAGAGAAAAGGGAAGAGAAGGAAGGTTTAGTCACGTTCGGTTGAACATCGATCGGCCGTTGCGGTCACGAGGCATCGAAACCACGATTCGTAAACCTCTTCTTACATTTAGCCAAGTTGATCGTGCAGCATCCCCTCTTCCTTAATACCCTCCAAAATTAATATCCTTCCATAATTATCCTCGGATAATTTATGAAACGACGGTGAAAATACGACGGTTTTCTGTATTATTCGATGCATCGCTAGTTCTGTTTCACATTTGATTATTTAGGTGATAGTTGAAGAAGTTTTTATCTATAGAGAATTTTTCGGTATTTGATTCAGAATTAGATTTGGTTGGTAGACATTACATTTAACCAAGTTGATCATGCAGCACTTCCCTTCCTCCTCTTTCCTCGATAATTTATAAAACTGGGACGGTGGAAATACGTTTTCTGTATCATTCGATGCATCGCTATGTCCACGGTTTCGATCATCGTTGGATCGTTGTTTCACATTTTTATGGTTATTTAGATGATAGTCGAAGAAGTTGTAACATTTTTGACTAATATCTATTTTTACGAAGGTTGAAATATGAATTCGAAATAGGATTTACTTCTATTTATTCACGTGATACATTCTTATTGAGAAGAAGTAATAATAATTGAAAATTTAGAGAATATCTTATCATATGCATATCGTATTGAACATATTTTGAATATTGATTGTCCGGCGTTGAAAATAAATCTTTAAAACTTAGCGCGTATAACACGAAAACTCATAACGAATGAAAAAATTCTATCAACTTCCATTAAAAACGCGCTCTCTAATCTTCGACGACTCGTGGATCCGCCAATTTTTATGATTTTATTATCCGCGTCGCTCATCGCTCGTCACTCTGTCAACTCTTATTTCAATTTCACTTCGTATCCCTACTTTATAGAGAGAAATATATAATGTTTGTGCAAATTCTGGCAATCATAGCGAATAGATCAATTCGTGAATAATAAACATTATAACATCGTGATCGGATTGAAGCACAACACACAATGTTTTAGTAAACAGGTTATTAGATATGTTATATTTGCTGCCGAAATTAACTCGTTTATTGCTAAATTTGATCTGATCGTTTTACCTAACTGACCAATCAGATTCATCCCATTAACATTAGAACGATTAATTTATAACGTGTCTATAAATAAATTAGAAACAAATGATCGGTGTTAAGTCAGCAAACTGAACGAAAATCGATATAAATCTATCCCATAAAGGGATGATTTCAAAATTAATTTTGCCAAAAGTGTCATCAACGAAAGTAATCAATATTTTCCTTCGACTATCTCGATACACAAAACTTTAAATTATATTTATTTCATATCGCTTGATCACGTCTACTTATACCGTCCATTCCATATCATTTTCAACAAAAAAAAAAAAAAATAACAATACTTCGTACTTCAAAAATTACAGTATTTCACACAGTGAATTCCACGATTGACCAAGAACTTTTCCCCAGGTGCGGATTCTCTTCTCTGAAATTCTTCCGTGAGATAACAGTTCGAAATCCGCTCGTCCATCTTTTGTTATTTCTCTGTTCCACGATCAAAGGAACGAGGGGCGAGAAGAAAAGAGAAAGAGAGAGAATTCCTCTCCCTTCCTCCAACACCGACACGCTCCGTTTCCGGTTTTCTCGTTTCGGCCTGAACAGCGACGGGCCACTTTTACGATTAAACTTTAAACTGTGAAAAGAAGGAAAGAAACTGCGCGCACACCTGACCGACAGCTTCTTAAGCAGGGGCAACGATGGAGTACTTGAAATAATTTCCCTCGAGATCGGTCATATATAAACGAACGCGGCCCTCTCTTATTGCCTCGGTTCGAGTTTTGCGTTTCTGTTACAAATGCGCGGAATAAATTAAACGATAAAACTGGCAATTCGAATGTACGGTGTATTCATTAACGAAGTTAATAACGCGGATCTGTGAAAAAAGAGATCCATATATATATATATATAAAATCGTGGTCAGTTTGAAATTTCTGAGAGAGGAGAAGATTGAGAAAGCAAGGAATTAATTGTGAAGATTGTGAACGGATGCAGGATTAATTTTAATTATTACGAGTGTTGTACGAAAGGGAATAAATTTTAATTATTACTCGTGGCTCGTTTATTTTTTACGCAATAAAAATTTCAAATCCAATCATTATTGAAAAATTGTTTCAGCGATATAACAATTTTGAAATAAAATTGAAATTAAAAACGATAATTAATTCTTTTTTTTTTTAAAAGTAAATTTTCGAGAATAATATATTTTTTATATTATTTTGTTTTTATTGCGTGGATATCGTGGAAAAAAGGAAGAAAGAAAGAAAGAAATTGCGTTGCTTCAATTGCATGAATGAGAATAATTGCGGGATTATTTGGTCGTAAAATTACTCGATCATTAGCTGTACACTCGATACTGTAAAAGGTATCGCCAAATGTGTGACGTTCATTGACCGCTATTAGGATAATTTCCTAATGAACCGTGACCGGAAATGCTTGCAACGAGACGGTCGAATTGTCACAGAGTGACAGGTAGGAGTCAAAAGTAGCCATTAACTGCCGCCTCGTGAACAGGCTAGTTATACACGCGTATACGCGTGTTTAGTTTAACATCATGTACGATATAAATGTTCGAACTAAGATTAAATAGGAAATATTATATTGGATATTATCACGTTCTTCTTTTAGCACAATTTTAGTTCTTTCGGTATAATTTTTTTGTTTTTTTTTTCTTTAATAGATCTTTTCTTTCGTTTCAAAACTGTTATAATCCTCTCTGAAAATTATTGCTACATATTGTGTATTAATTAATCTTAATTCAACTCCAAATGATATTATTTTCGGTATAATAAAATATTTCTTCCAATAATATTTATAATCGTTAAATTTATTCCGAATAAATACAATTATTATCCTCTCAAGCATTTTAATGAATTTTCCTCTAAAGGAGGTTAATACATAATGGAGGGGGAAAAAAACCTGGAAGTTTACGATACGATAACACGTTCAATTAACGATCGTCGATCGAAAATCGACAAACTCGATGATTCCTCGAAATTCCAACGTCGAGTTTACGATATCTTTTCTTCTCTCCCCCCCCCCCTCCCTTCTCCTCTTCTTCTCTCTCTTCTTCCTCCTTTTTCCATTCTCATCTCTGCAAGCTCAATTTCATTTGACGGACTAATGAAATTCCGCGGACGCCTTTTGGTACGGCCGTTCGCGGTGCATTTAGTGCGCCACTGAAACGAATAAGGTTATTATACGTTATATGCATAAAGTGATTGAACGATCTTCCGCAATTTTAATTCGTGCCTCGTAATAAAGGGAAATTGAAACGGACGCATTCCGCAACTGCCTCGTAAAGCCCGCGGTATCGTAAATTCGATACGTACGCTCATCTCCACCGACTTTAAATTTACGATCAGCCCGGCTATCGAATAAATTACCGACGCGCGGTAAAACAGTCGTGGATCAAGCCGCGACCAGTTTAAGTTGGAACGAAGAACTTGGTAAAACGCGTGCGTGAATTCGATTTTTCTTAATACGAAAAAAAATTCGCATTCGTTTGAAATTGTTGTAATTTTTTTTTAAAATTGTAAAATAATCCTCGATAAAGTTGAAACATTTATTTACGTGTATATATTACGTGTGAATATTGGTATTTGTATTATTATTATTTTTTTCTAATGTCATTATTGAAAGGAATAGAAGGTTTTTGTGATTTGATTTAAAAATTGAAGGGTTAAAATATTTTTGGAAAACGTTCTAGATAGGATACTTTATTATTAGAGAGGACAGAGGTTAATATGATATAATATACGTGTAGATATTTTGTGGAATAGTTTGTAATTTAATCCAACGAATTGATGGATTGGTAGGATTAGAAGGATTCATTGCGGTGTAGAATATTTGAAAGTCTATGCCTCCAAAAAATTATCGTGGAGAAAAACGTATTCGAAATATTCGAAATTTCAATTTCGAGCACAATTTTGCATACGAAACATTATGCATAGAAATGAAATTAATTAATTTTAAATGCAACATTAAATATTTTAAAATAATATTTAAAACGTTATTATAAATATTAAAATTGATATTAACGTTATAATACGATAATATTAATATTCATAAATAATATTTATTATAATTGGATATTCTAAAGGAATTACTCTATATTCCTTTTTTTTTTTTTTTTTTTTTACGCTCGATTCTATTTTTTTTTTTTCCTTGCATTTACATCGCATCGTAAGCTTGACGAATTAAATACACTTGTAACACGAACGTTTTCATTTATTTATTTATCCTTTTTCGCTCTCCCCCCTCCCTGTCTTTTACAACTTACACGCATCACAATTCACGAAAGATCGTGAAACGGTTCATTCCACTTTGTTTCCAGCACGCCTCTTTCGAATCGATGGCGGAGGAGAAGGAATTACCCGAGGCCGCGTAATATACGAGAGGTTGAACGTAAAGCAGCACGCGGGACACTCCATTGAATATTTATATGGAATCTGCATAAAAATTTAGGACGAACGGCCACTTACGTTACCTCGTTAAATTTTATTTTAAACGTCAGCCGTATATCCTATCCTTGTAAATAACGCATTAAACGCGATATTACGAATACCATTATGACGAAGAATTAATACCTTTGAATAAGAAGGCAATTAGTCATTTTTACTGCTAACACCAGCTTTGAAAAATGATTTAAAACCGATCGAATTGAAAGTTAAAATATTCCCTTTTCCCTTTTCTTCCTCTCTCTCTCTCTCTCTCTTTCATATCGAGTCGTACATTATTTTCAGGGCCGAAGAAAATTTTGAAAGAATCTTCGCGACAATTATTTTCATCGAAATTTTCTATTTTATTTAATATTCGGCAATAAATAGCAAGTTTCTTCGGAAATTTTTTTTGGAAATATTCCACGAATTATTTTATGCACTGTACACGAATTATTCACGATATTTATTTTCAAAAAATTCTCAAAATATTTCGCCTATCCTCCATTCCTCTGTTATTTTTTATCCAAAATCCACTCGAACGTAATTTCCCGCCATTTTTCTCTCTCTCTCTCTCTCTCTCTTTCAGAACAATCTATTTCCAGTGTATATTTCAAGTTTCATCAAGCTCAACAACAAGGTTCCCCGCTTTCAATTATTCTCAACGTTACCGACAACGTAAAGAACGCCGCGTCCTTAGAACGTAATCTCCGACGCATCCATCATGCGAGCGGTAACCTTGCTGCTGGCTTTACCGCCGAGCAAATATTGCATCGTACAGGGGAATCTCTTCACCGATTCGAATAATGGTCGGATCCCCCGTTTTCTTCCATCGGTCTTTGAATCGTCGTTCCACGAATTTGAACATCGCTAAGCCATCTTCAATTCTCTGCGAGAGAAATTTATCTGCGGGGAAATTGTGTTTTTTTTTATTATTCAATTAATTCGACGAGCGAGCTTGCTTTCCAGAAGAAAGCACCGATTCTTTGAATTCTATTTTCTCCGATATAATGTAATATATATATATATATATATAATAATTTCGAATATTTTTCTTTCTACGAGTAAAATATCGCAGAGAAAATAAGGTTTTTCTTCGAATGGGAAAATTTAGATGAAAATTCCATCTCCTCATTGTTTCTTTTTATATCTTGTTACGAATGTACGATAACGTTGGAGATGGATTATAAAAACGCTGCTCAACTAAGTTTTTTTTCCTTTGGGTCAACTAATATTGGAATATCGATTCTTGAATCGTGGCTTGATTGGACGTCCAACATGTTTATTTTAACCAAATCCAGTTCGGAATCTCGGAATATTTTATTCTTCATACCTCTTAATACCTCATTTTACCCGTGTAAAAAGTAAAAATATTTTAAATTTCTTGATTATTTGTGAGAATCGATTGTTGAAATATTTAAGAAAATAATAGCTCGTCGTCGAAATTATTCGTCAGAAAATTTTCCTTAAAAATTCAAAGCGTCGCGCAATCCCCCTCTTTCCCTAATTTCCAGAACAGATACACGCCGAATTGAATTCAAGAACCATCCAGTCCCCCCATTCATCCTCGACCCAATACATAACAACGAAGCTGCAATATCACGCTCGCTGCCATCGCACAGATGTTCAATACTGGTTGGTGGCTGGCTGAGTCGACGAAGCGGTCCGACCAGCGCGGGACGATTCCACTAGTTGCCTTCGAGCCGAGCCGCAACCAAGTAGAATGGCCGCTCAAAGACAAACGGCGTCCTCGATGCATCTTGAAAGAGATTTAGACCAGATGAATTTCTCGCGTCTGCCCGACTACTTCCGCTATTTCTCCCCGTAAATAATTCTATTTTACGAGACGCGCGTAGTCATTTCTTATACAATTGTAGATGTTACAGTTTATGAGAATTACATTTCTAACTAAGAGAGTTTAGATTTTAAATAAAATTGGAAATTTTTAATAAAGCGCACGATGACTTCGATTCTATTCTCACTGTACTTTTTTTTTTCTTTTACTTTTATGGGAGAACTCGAATTTACTTGAAAGTTATAGAATCTTGTCTGTTGATGTTTCAACCTCATCGTAGCATGCCACTATTTACAGTAGAACAACAGTGAAATGTGTAACGAAGTGATTTTTAATTTTTTTTAATTCAACTTGCGTAATTCGATCTTCGAAACAGAATAATTTCTTCGAAATTGTACCGATGCAGGAACAAACGATATTACCAATCTAAGGATTCTACGATATTTAAACCCAAAGATCGAACCTCGTATAAACGTGTACGCGGTGAGAAATATGTCGGATGTCGCGTGATGCGCGACGACGACGCACAGATCGAGGACGGATCGAAAGGGCATCGCGCGAGATGAAAATGGAAAACACGGTCTGCGGTTTTTTCGCCGTGAAAAACGAACGGCCGGTCGGATCGATTAATTTAATTGAGTGCTCGTGAATAATGGGCGGAACGGTGAAAAATAACTCGGCCGTGAAAGAACAACCGGGTGAACACGCCGTGCCTCCTCTCCTCTCGACGAATCGAGACAGAATCGAACCGACACGTGTAATATTTATCCGTTGATTATTGCTTTTAATTCGCAATCGATGGAATTGCGGATAATCGCGACGAGAATGTCCCGTGAATTTTTCAAGGGTATCCTTCCATCGTCCTTTTGTAATCCATTAGCGAGGATTTTTCTCGTAGTGGCGATTTTTAATCGACGAAACAAATTTCGCGAATATTTTTTCTTTTTTTTTTTTTTTTTTTGCTGTCGCGAAATGGCGGCCGGAAATCGAATTGGATGATATTTCGTATTTTATTTATACCACCATCGGTTCAACATCACGATTACTAATTTGGTAGCGGGAAAAAATAAGGGATCGGATGAAACTGTTGTAAAATTTTCGACTAGTCACGAAATAGGGAGTTTTTATTAATTTTGTTTTATTATTTGTACTGTAAAAACGAATTATTTTCTCTTTGGGAGCAGAAAAAAAGTTCCAGTCGAACGGGAATGTTTATTTTACTTCGAAAAAGTGGAAAATATTTGAGAATAGATTTCTCGTTATGGATAATCGAATATTTGTTTTACAAGTGTGAGTATAAATATTCGAACATTGATCGATTTGTGATACTTACTCCGCCCGACAAATGACTGACTTGCGCTACTTGCCCTATCCATTCGACGATCCTTTGAATAGTTTGACTTTTACATGATTGATTTCTGGATGGCTTTTGAATGATTTTTGACCACCTATATCGACCCATGGAGGTTTCATAATAATCGTAAAAATTCTAACTTTTATAAAAAAATTATGCGAATCAAAACGCAAAAGAAACGATTTAAAAATTTAAGAAATAACGTATACTTATTAAAATTCACTCTAACAGTCTCACTTTGGATCCTTAAGGAAAACGTACATACAATGGAATAAACGTTAAAGAATGCCATGTTGTTTCACATTTCTGTCGAATATTTTAACCATTCTGTCCTTTAAACTAGCAGAGGTGTAGAAAAAGCCTAAAAACGGTCCGGGAACAGAGCGAGTTCTGCTCCGAGACGAGTCGGAAGTCAGCTCACGTGCAACGCCGTTAAGCTACTTCCTCGACGAGCAAACATCCAATAATTCTGTTCGTGCTTCTTTCCTTACGACGAGGCGTCACGGTTAAGGCGGATACGTAGGACTCAATTATACGAGGGTGACGTGGACCATGCTACCCTCTAACGGGAACGTCGAAGAACGTTCGTGATGATCAGCGTTGCTGATCTTTGCTCGATCTCGAGTTTCGATATATCCATTCGTATAGAAAAAGAAGAAGAAGAAGAAGAAAGGAACGATATTTTATTCTCCAATGTTGTTTTTTTTTTTCTCTTCTTGTTCCGAGGAAACGATACTTGAAATCGAGTCGTATGTAACTCTATTTTATAGAATAGAGATTGCAGTATTGACGAGAGAAGATTAAGGAAAGGACTCTCGTTCTATTTCTTCAAACAAATGATTGACTTACACCGCTTATATTATTATCAATATATTACACAATATATGACAAGTGAATTATACCATTCACGCTTAATCATGACTGACAACGCGTGACTTAATCAATGATCGATCTGCACTCCTTAACGATAATCGTCGCGTTTCTACTCGTCTGACCGCTTTATCTGACGTTCTTCTATATCACACGTTACATCGTTTGACTCGAAAAGTCAACCTATCCCCATTCCAGACCATAAATTTCCTTCTGGAAAAATAAAACCTAATTTTCCATCCATGTTATAATTTTCTCCGATATAACATAAGTTTCTCCCAGTCTTTCCATCTACCTATCCTCGAAAGCAACGAATCGTTTCTTCTCTCTTTTCATCATCCCTATTGTATAACTATTACAAACGTTATCCGGAACTGCGTACGAATTTTATCCGCCGCGCAAATCGCCGTGCACGGGGAATTCGTTTCCTCGATTCTCGTCGATCGGCAACGGATAGAAAATTGTTTCTTCAAATTTCAACGCTATCGCCACAGGGATCATTTCCGGTTTCCGCGGATATCTTTCTCCCTTCGAACGGGGGGGAAGGGAGAGGGGGAGGAGGGGGAGGAGGTGTATTTCCATACCGACCGACCGTGCGCCGAATCGCTCGCGGATTAACGCGGTGTATTTTTTTTTTTTTTTTTTTTTGCGTTTTTTGTTTTTTTCTCCGCGCTGAAATTTCCACTCCCTTCGCTCCCTGGTGGTGGGGGGAGGGCGGTGAAAAACAATCGTTTAGATTTGTTTGAAATAAAAGTATCGCGCCGGCCATCCGTGCCGTCCATTAACCCCGAAACTCGTATAAACAATTTGCGCGCGCGCGCTCCACGGAAACGTAACAATACGCGCTGGTTAATCACGTGAGTGCCCAGCTCTATCCGTAAATTGACTATTGATTGATTAGTTTCTTCTGTTTGACGAACAACAGAAGAGCCATTACGGCCGCGCCACTCGATTATTATTTAGACCGTGAGCCCGCTCGTCAGCCCGATCGATAACTCACTCTTTTTTCACCGTGTTATGGGGCCTACAATTTTTATGATTCTTTCCTTTCTTCTCTCTCTCTCTCTCTCTTTTTCTGTATTAATCTTTCCCCAATGTAACTTTTGTAACTCGATGTAAAATAAAATCTTCTCTTTGGAAAGATTTTCAAACCATTTCAAACTATTTCAAACATAGATCGTTGTTATTAATTATATATTTCGAGCTTGGAATTTTAAGGCAAATTAAAAATTTTTTTGTTTGTTCAGTTAATTTTAATTAATCCACATTTCCTCTGTGAATGTTTTAAAACGAAGGACATTCACGTGTGTATATATGTAAGCTAGGGGCAATATATAATTTTTTCCCTTTGCTTTTGTTTGCCATCTTTCTCTCGGTCGGTACGAAGGTAGCAGGTGCGAGCGGCAGAACCGAGCGTTGTTACTTTCATATTAAAAGGATTAATGTAGTTAGGGATCCCCGTCGAAATATACGCGTCGCATATACGCAAATTTACGTTCTTCCCCCCCCCCCCATCACGGCCTTCCGTAATTTATAAACGGTTCAAATTCGAGGGTTCTCTCTATTGGCAATACTTTAACCTACCAGATATTGAAATTAAGCGTTAAATGAAACATATGGTGGAAAGGGATTTGTTCAAATGTTTCGACACTTCTAAATAAACGAAGCGTTGTTTAAATTTTTCAATTAAAAATTCGTATTGAAAATTTAGAATCCTATGATCATTGATGTTATATAGCGAATAGTGTAATTTATATGATTCTGTAGAAGCTTGAAAGTACAATCGTTATTTTACTTCACTTTCTCGTTAGTTTCCATCATTTGATATCGATTCCTTTCACAATCCTGTTCAGCTAATCCCGTTTCGTTACTTATAGAATGGTATTTTATTACGTTTATTCAGTTTGTGATCCCCGGCAGAACGAATTTATGCTCGAATATACGGGTGACGGGGCGAGAATAATCGTAATGATTCGAGGGAACGAAAGTAAAGAGGGCAACTTTCGAAGGGGGTAAGTGTAACGGGAGCGTAGAAGACTGCAAAGACTCAACGCTAAGACAACTCTAACAACTCTAAGACGACTTTTAGAATACTAAACTCTTGCCAAAGAGGCGTCGTTCCTACTTTCCTCCCCGCTCTATTCCGCTATTTTTATCGTCACGAGACACGTATTTCCTTACTCGTCCGGATACGGTTCGATAAACCTTTCACGGGAACAGCTTATATCTCTTTCGTGAGCCGTGTCTAATCTTTCTTCTTCGATGCTAAGTCTCCAACGTTATAATTCTTCTAAACTGTAAAGAAAATGATAATTTCCACGGGTAACGAATCCATATTCATTTCTTCTTCACAAAGCAACGAGTCTTTTTTTTTCTAGCTTATTTAATCTACATTCACCTTTCCACGAATAAATTTCTAACCCAAAGAAAACTAATCCATCTCCAAGTAGCATTATTCGTCAAACGAGGCAACAAATTCGAAATCGTTCAATTTCCAAGACCAGACAAAATCGAGGAATTACAACACGCTTCGAACTATCGATCGTATCACAATTCCTGCAAACAAAAGTAGTTTGGATATACTTAGATAATAGCAGATACTAACGCCATACCAATGGTCGATTGCACGTTATAGCCATATATATATATAACCATTATCCCTCTTTCAACGGGATGAAAACGAAATTTTGTTACAGCGGAAACGGCTGATGTTTCCCATGTTTCCATAGTGGAATTTCGCGCGAATATCGGGGTAAACGATTGATTATTTCGTTGGTTGAGATGCAAAAACGGAACGCGCCGATTATCGATTTTGTCGGAGGAAACGAGGATGACCGTGCCGCGACATCGGCTTAATCGTTGGACTGCAGAGCAGTCTGGCCGATAAATAATATATCGAATCAGGGTGTGGCAGAATTTTTGTGAGATTCGTTCGAGGCTCGATCACTGTCACGGATGGAAGTTCGACAGCGGAGGGTGAGCTTTGAGGTTACATTCTGGATTAATATTGATCACCCGGTGAAATACCACTGGTGGCGTTCTTTCTTCAAATTGGTAGCTCTTATTGTTATTGTACGTTGATATTTGAATGGATTATAGTAAGGATTCGGGAATCGATGTGTTTTGTCGATAAAAGACAATTTTTATTTTTGTATCGAAATGCTAAGTGAATTTGGAACTATGAGAGCACAGAGTTGGTCGATCGATCATTTCGTTAAATATGACGATAGTTTGCATTCTCTTTGGAAGTTGGAATTGACAGTAGAATTGACATACGTCTATGAAAGAAACGTGATTCTAATTAAATTTAGAATCATCATTGAGAATACACGTATAATTCTATTTATTATCACTATTTTACTCAACGTATTCAAGATTCGAACGTTATCCAACGTTTCCACTCCACTAAGAAACACACGTTACGTAACGTGGATCGACGTAACTTATGTATTATCTTGATCGATCTCGTTGGACAGGAGAAATATTTTTTTTTTTTTTTTTTTTTTTACGTGTCGTGGTATGAATTAATAATTCCACGCAAGTCTGGGTGTTAATAAAAAGATGGAAATCGGCCGTATTTTAATTTCCATGTGTTCGTGAATCCGTGTATTTTTTGACATTCTATTTAAATACGATATTTATTTTAAAAAGTTGAGAATATATCAATCGATCCAATAAAATTTTCGCGTCTCTTCGGCCTCTACGATGCTGTTATCGTTAACGATAAAAAATGCACTTGAAACATCATGTTACGCGAATATTGGCAAACATGCACGATATGCAGTTTGCTTTATTTGATATGGCTCGCTCATGCGCGATATATATATCATCTACAACACTGAGTATATTTTTAATTCGATTAATTTTATTAATTAATATATCCCTATCGATACAATTTACTATAAATAAAATCTATACAAACAGGTTTGTAAATTATGTAAATTTTACATGAATATATGGTGTAATTTATTATTAATTAGCATTCGAGTGATTAATTTCGATTTCGTGCGAATAGAAATAAATTTGTTGCGATGTATACGTTCAGTTTTTAAATTATTCTACATAAATATCGTAAAATTGTATTATATTTTTCAAAATGTTTGTTAAGAATTTACGTGCACTGATAATTTTATCATTCGTCTTATATAATTTTATATAATTCGATCAAATTTACTTCGATATTTACAAATTTATTTCAAGAATAACAGGAAATGTTTCTCCCAAACTGCGATTTCTTTATCTTCTTTAAATTCATATAACATAAACGACTGAGAACAACAAATTATTTTAACTGCTGTTATATTATGCTCGATCCGCTTAATTATTTAACTTGCATTGATTTTTAAAAATTAACACAACGATAGAATTTTTCACGAACACTCTCGAAACAATAAAATAAAATTGCTTATCTCGCCAATAGTCAAAAACAAAATATAAAACCAATCTTAACCAATCCAGTATACGAATAGAAAAAATTTCATTTCTATCTCTTCTTACAATTAAAATGCACACTATATTAAAACTGTAAACACTCTTAGAATTCTTAAATTTACGATCACGATTGCCTGTTGTGCCGCAAAATGGGAAAACATTAGAACGGTATTAGGCAGTTACCAATAATTAATATTAATTGGGTTAATCTTTTAAAGCCGACGACGGAATGTATATCCATAATATTCTATTGCATCAATTATAAATTTCAATATTCGAAAATTAATTACTGTATAGAATTTGCCGATAATTATATACAAATCGTTATCCGGGGCCCGTATGTGCGGGACCCAGTATTGGAATAGAAACACGTTAAATGAATTAAATCCTTTTTCCTCCTCCCCCGTAACGCGTGGACACGGAAATTTATTCGTAATCCAATATTGTAATGTCTACCAGTTATCGACCTCCTCGAAATACACGCTCGAAACATTCCAAATCGTATTAAAATTGTATCTCCGCGCCCCGATCGTCCCCGTTGTTCCCGATTTTTCCCATTTTCTCGTATTTCCTGTTCGTTGCCCCCTGTTTTATACGTATACATAAAACTTATCGCACGTGAGTTTATGAAAATTACTAATAAAATTGACTGAAAAAAAAAAATATTATAGATTTTAGCGAATGAGAAATAAATTGTTCGTTCGAGAGGAAAGGGATGCAAGTTACGTTCGATTCTGACATGTAAGACGAGGAAGAAAAACCGGACACCGAACATATTTCACATCGAGACGAATATACGTATATTTCTGAAGACTAATTCCTTTCGATAGAAGGATTAGGCGGGATATCGTGTTACGTGTCGTGGAGGATTATACGTGTTACACCCATATCCAACCCTCGTCACGTTTAACCCCCTGACTTTCCTCCTAACGAATTCGCGAATTCGTCGACACGCCGCCCTCTTATATAATAATAAGCGGGCATAAAATTATCCGTATTTGAGTAACGCGTATTAACCGACCTTTCATTCGAAAATTCTCCTCGAACGTGGGCGTCCCTTTAATTAGATTCTCTAAATTCTAAAGTTAAAAACTTCGATACGCGAGATGTCTTGCAATCTTAATTAAAAATCTGAAATAATCTCAAAATTACAAAATTACTCGCGATAAAGAAAGAAAGGGGGAAAAAAAAAGATATAATTACGGGATTCTTCTAGAAAAGAGTGGGAAGCGTTTTCGCTCCATCCAAGTGGAAAATGGAAAACGGCTTCTCAAACGTCGACGAAATTTCAGAGGAAACACATTTCAGAAACAAGCGCGCTCCTGGTTCTCAACGCGAGAGATGCGTGCCGGTTGCTTTCTCTACGAATAAAAAGGATGACCGGTCGTTACGGGTAATTCCGTGGAAAATTCGAGAGCGAAGACGGGAGTGTTTCACATTGGATTAACGTCTCGCTCGTGACCAATCTCCCTCTGCAAGGGACACACGACGCGCGATACACGCCGCCCTTTTTCATCGCCCTTCCCTTTCCTCCTCCGAAACGATCCTCTCCTCTCTATCTGTCGCCATTCTATCGGATAAGCGGCGTGCAAATCCATCGCGATAGCGCTTTAGTTGAACGATAACGAAGGAGTAGCCTCGTGAAAAATGCGTGGAAGGGCGGTGGCTCTTGTCGAAATCGTCCCTGGTGATTTCATTTCCATTAAACCGGCTCGCAAAACGCGGCCATTGTCGAATACCACGGCAAAAAGCGATGATTTATATCGAATCGATTCAGGAAACGGAACCAGATGGGACGCACGGGCTTTCGAGATCAGTTTTGGTTACGGAATGAAGATGGGGCAAGGGTTTTGCTGCTTCTTTCTTTTGTAACTAGAATTTTTATGAAATCAGATGTGGGAAATATCGTGTACGAACGTGAAACTTTATATAGATTTCGCGTAGAAAATTCGTGACAAGAAATTTCGTGATCGAAGTCGCTTTTTGATCGGTTGCCAAGATAAAAATACTCAAAGTTTTCAATTTAAGACGGTGCGGAGATATTAATATGAATCTACATTGCAGTCTGTCACTTGTCTAGAGTTAAGGGTTGATCAATGAATCTCGACATCTCTTTAATTTTCTCATCATTCTCTAATCTGAATGTCAATTTTTTTTCTAGTTTTAATAAAGGTTTAATCAGGTTTTAACGACGATATTTCGGGAATGGAAAAAATTTTATTTGTAGAGAAATATCGCGATATTACTCTAAAGGAAACCGTCTTAGCCGACGAAGACGTTATATAGAACGAAGATTGTTTTCGTTACCTTCGATATTGGCCAAAGTTGGTCATAAACAGAGTAATATGCAAATTGGACAAAATAATTGTACAAGGCAATATTAGTTAAGCTAAGGATATCAAGCTTCGCTACGTTCAGTTAGAGTTTCTAACTAATTTGAAATTTTCACGGGCAACTATAGTCACACAATGAGCACCGGATGTTAGGTAGAACCTATAGTCATTTCTATAAACGAAATTTAATTAATTTCGTGTTATACTAATCTTTGTTTAAATAAAGTACTTACCTTTGTTAAAACGATATAAAAAATTTATCAGGTTATGTGCTATTTGCGATTAACCAATAGCAACAGTTTTAAGAATAGCGAAATAGGATAGAGTCGAAAGATTCTGTTATAATTTTGTCACATTGAATTTTAGGATAGGATGTATAAAAATAAATGAATTTATTTTCAATCGTAAGACGATTTGAGTTTCATACAGTTATCAAATCGATCTTCCTCAATTCCATCGTCGAATTTTCGCTTCGGTTCTTCGATTGACTCGACAACACAATCGTCGTTTGGCGTCAGAAAACAGAATTCGAATTACACAAATAATACACGTGAAAAGAAATTCTACTTCCTCGATTAAAAATAAAGTGAAGATGAATTATTCACTTTTGAAAGAAGTTTCTCCAAACTTTTCTCACCTGTTAACCTTATCTTCACGAGTGAAAGAATTCAACCGTAGATTTCACAATCTTCACACGTAGATATATTACGTTAGAAATTAATGTTCGTGTTTAATCAATGACTTTTCGCAATTCGTTTCTCAACGATCAATTTACGTGGCAATATTCTACAAAAGTATCAAAATAATTCTTTCGCTATTTAATATCAATGGCAGTAACATTTAAAAAAGAGAAAAAAATTTTCCTCGATTTTTCTTACTTTCACCTTAGAAGGAAGCAAGTAAGTTAAGTAGGTCGAAACTCAAAATAGGTTGGAAAAACAGGGACGTGGAGAGTGGCGAAGCGCTGTGCACGCAGCCTGCATCGAAAACGCGTAAAAAAACGTGGACTGGAAGCTCGTATCGAAGAAACTAAGCGGAATTCAATAACAACTTACCTTCCAACTCGCTGCGACCGCGATCCTCCTTTCCAACGGTTTTTCTCGAAAACTTTGGCGCTGCGAGCGAATTCCTTCAGTTGCGTGATCTTTCGCTCGAGTTGCACACACCGTTCAGAAACGGAGAGAAAGGCGAGGCGGAATTAATAGGAGGAAAGCGCGTTATCTTATAGAATTCCCTTTAAAGACAAAACTTTCTCTGCTTTATTTTTAATGGGGAGTTAGTCAAGAAGGAGGTTAGGAGATAAAAGTCAAAGCGTTGAGTATTTATTGAAAACGAATCTCGCTATGTACAAACGTATTAAATACACGTGTTGTGACATTTATACACGGGAAAACGTGGAAGGGACACGAGTGTTAAACACCACGCACAATAGTCGATACGCCCGTTGATAAACAATAGATAACTGGTCCTACACCTATGGCCCGTCCTCAGCCAGCTTATTTGCAACCCATTCGCCCGTTTATATTTGCACTGGGAGATTGTTCGATGCACTCTCGTGTCCGCGGATCCACCAATTCGCGACGTTTATTTATCTAAACGAGGCACCATTTCTCCGCCTTTCTCGCTGAATTATTTTGATTAACGGCGATAGAAATTGGACCGAAATTTCGATCACACCTATTTCAACCACAATTCTTGGTCTAAGAGAAAAACAATCCGATTATTCTTGGTTATTCGAACTTGTATCGTAATATTTATACACATTGGTTCAAAAATATTATCAATCACTTACTAAATGAAATTACTTTCATTTGGCAAGGAAAAATTAATACAAACACGACTTTCTTGTTTAAAATGCACCAGTTCCAGAAAAAATGGAAATAAGTGAAAATTAAATTGGATTGGAAGGAAAAAATCCGACAGAAGGATAGGTATATTTTAATGCGTCATAAGGTAGGCCGATATCAAAATTCGTCGGGCAACTGGAGATATCGATTCGATGTTGCGCCTTTATCGGGTTTGCAAAAAACGAAAGCTGACGCGCGGCCGATAGAAGGGGAGAGAAAAAGCGCGATCGTGTTTCATAACGAAGGCAGCGGATATTAAATTCCATCGGCAAACGTGGAATTCCCGTGTACGCGGCACTTCCGTGTTCCGACTTTTGTTTGCGACTGGCGGACCGTGCCGACGACGAAAACCGTGCGCTTCCATTGGGCAAATACGCGCGAAAAACAAAGCTCGTTTGCAAAAGGAGGGAGGCGGGGCCCCGGTGAGAAAGGAGCGTCTATTGTCGAACGTACGTGATTCACTCGTGAAAAATAAGAATTCTAAAATTTCATTGTGCAACCGCTGAAATTCGTCTTGCATGTTTCGCGTCCAATTCGAAATTTTCATATTCGATGTGGTATTCCCTTTAGGGACGTAATTAATAATCTCGAACAATTATAATGACAGAAAATAAAAGGAAAAAATTGTAAGATATGATCTCCGATAAACGAGAGTAATACATTATGATATATTATGTCGTGATATTATAAGAGAAATTATAAGAGAAAATACAAATACGTCCAATTTTCACGTGTGATATTCCTCGAACGAGAGCAATGATGATTTGTAACGGCGATGTTCTCGTTCATGAAATTTAAAGATTGTCAATTGAGTCAAGAAAATTGTTTTGTTTGATCAAATTTATCAAATTTAATAATAGTTGCAAAATTATCCCTATTTAATAATTCTAGCATTATTTTCAACGATACAAGCATTTGTATTATCCTCGATCGAGAAATAAATTGTAATAATAATCATTAGAAAAATTTCCCACAAAATTTCAAACAATGATGCACATACGAAAATTTCGAGTTAAACGCGATGTTCGAATTCGGATAAATTTTTCTTTATTCCTTGCACGAATCTTAACTTTCACACGATTCACTAGCGACCGAAATGAACGTCATAATAAAATAGTACGTTTCCAGTGTGCGCTAATAATTTTTACGTTTCGGCCGAAATAAAAAGGAGAGCGATAAACTCTATAAACGAACGAGGCTGACACGCGAATGGCGGACCCTCCCCTTCTACTTTTTCATACTTCAAAGTATATTCGAATCTGGAACGATGAAACTGGTAAAAACCGGTCCTCGACCCCGTCACCTTTGAAAAGTAAAAAAAAAAAAAAGGAAAAAAAAAACGTACCACGAGAACAATTAATTCCTACGATTTTTGTTTCTTTCTTCTTTTTCTATTTTTTTTCTTTTTTCCTTTTTTTTTTTCGGTGGATCGACTGGTCGCGCCATCTGCGTAGGATTTTGTTATTACAAACTGTACAAAGTATATCTTCTTCGCGTGTATCATATCGCTAAGATGGAAACGATTAGTTCAATGAATCCTCTTCGTCGCTTAATCTTCAACGATCTTCCATATATTTATATTTATATTTATATATTTATATTTATTTATACTGTGTTTCTCTCTCTCTCTCTCTCTCTTTCTCTCTCTCATTCTCTCATACTCTCATCCTTTCATCCTCGTGACAAATGTGTTCTTCCTACAAACAGAGATGATCGATCGGATGACAGGTGTAAGATATGTACGAGTTCAAGAATTTATTTATATACGCTTATATAATACAATTTTCACGTAAGCGTGAAGCGTTACTTCCGCTCGATTCGTGACTCAAGTTCCCGATATGCTGCTACTTTACTCTATTCCCAGGGCAGAACAAACGTTATTCCGTGGAAATTCGTACGATATGTCAATGATACGTGATATTCAATCCTTAATTAATAATATTCGCCCGAACGGATAATCGATAATTTCAATTTCGATAATTAATCGCGCGAAAGGAGCCCGCTTTTTCTCCGCTCTATTGATCGAACGTGAATCGAATGGGAAGCGTCATAAATTCAAATAAATTTGAATAAACGAGGAATTAAGCGATGAAAGAAGATCGAGCTGAAATGAAAGAGATAATGGTCGTGTTGGTAATTGAAAAGGAAGAAGAACAAAAAAAGAATAAAAAAGATATAAAAAAAATTTCTAAAATTCATTCGATCTCTCTCTCTCTCTCTGATTCGATCATTTTTTTCTCTTCGTTCTTCTCTCCCGCTATTACGACCGATCGAGAAATCCTTTTAATTTTCTTTCTCTCAATTTGTAGGAAGAACCGTATGTATGCACGTGTCGCCTGGTTCGATCGCACAGAAGACGATCTCCACCAAGTCGAAATTAAAATTTCTCACCGTTAATAATTCGTTAAGCTCATCAAAGTGGATATGTACATCGATCCTTCTTCCTTCCTTTCTTTCTTTTTTTTTTTTTTCCTCTCTCACACGACTGTTCTCGTGTTCTGTACGATCGATCGTGATCCTCTCTCTTCTCGCATCCCTTCGCCCACTTATTGTTCCACCATTATTGTTCGCATTCGCCAGTGAACAACACGCATCTTCGAAAAGAAATTCGAACGTTTCTTCGTCGAGAAACAAGGATCGAAACAATGATATCGAAAATGGATCTCCCTAATACAATGGCAGTATCTCTTTAATGTCGTCGGTCTTACGAGTTTAGATTAATATTATAAATTACCAACGATCGTTTCATAGACAATATCATAGACTTTTCAAAATGAAACCTGCCCCGACCTTTGTGGATGGTTCGACGAAAGGGGTCGTTTCTCCATGTTTCTCCTAATTTTTTCTCCTTCTTCTTCTTTTCTCGAATAAATGTCGAAGAACGCTCGTAAACATTGACAATTATCGTTATTATTATGGGCGCTAAGTGTTCCCTTTCGTTAGACGAAAGGATAACAAATAATCGATGGAGGAACGATGATCCCTTTCACCGAACCACTTTCAGTCGTTTCGTGCACATTTATCACTTACATTTCCTATGGCGATTTATATATATATATATTTTTTTTTTACAGATCACGAGAGTGACTGTGCGTTTTTAGCCGAGTAATAAATTCCAAAACAACGCGATCGCCCTTATAGCGAGCTAGCGCCCTTCGTCGCACCACCATTTACACTCGTTTCATCGCCAATTTCCTTATTATATTATCCTTTTGTTACAGCCGCTTACAAACTGGTATTAACAATTATTATAAATTTCTCATTGTTCCACGTTGAACACGGTTCGTGTAACCGGATGAATATTTTTCCCAGGGCGCGCATTTCAATCTCATCCCTCTCCGCTCCGAGAAGATAATTCCGAACGCGTAATTTTCAATGTTTAATGAAAAAAAAATATATATATATGGAAAAAAGAAACCGATAAATAAAAATTCGCCCATAAAAGTCCATAAAACTAAATATTAATTGAGAGCGATACAACGTGTTTCAAGTAGAGAACCTATAAAATTAATTTTTCCAAAAAAAAAAAAAAAAGAAAAAAGAAAAAAAACGAAAACAAAAATAAATGAAATAAACGTTTCAACGACGATGAGCGAATAGAATGAAACGAAATAAAAATGGAGCGAAATAAAATTCGAGGGGAAAAAGAAACGAGAAGTGGGCAGGTGAAATCGATGCCCGATTATTCGCAAGAATTATTCTCGACCCTCGATCACCGGGCAAAAATTCGCCCGTAAAAAGGCGAGCAAAGGTATATCCACCGGGTAAATGGACCGTGTCTCTATTCCTTCCTATAAACGTAACTTCAGGTCACGCGAGTGGGCCTCCCTCTCTCTCTCTCTCTCTCTCTGCAAGCCAACCACCTCTATCCATCTTTGTTCCGCGGAACGACGACGACGCGAATTCGACTCACGAGGTCGGGTTTCGATCCTCGAGACGTCGAGGCAAGCGTCGCGAATCGATAGGTCGAACCGTGGCGGGAAAAAACGGACGCCACGCGACCGCCGAGGGGAGTAGAAGCTGCTCGAAAAAACGACGCTCTCTAATAAATTTTTTTTATCGCTATCGGTTAAACCCTTTTTTTTTTTTTAACATCTCTTTACATCTGCTATATTTATTTGTTTATTTATTTATTTATATATGTATACGAAATTTTTTTTTTCTGTTTCTTTATTTACTTGCAACCTATAGTGGTATTGTCAAACATTTATGCACTTCGGCTAAGCGCATTTTAAGCTTATTAGTAATAGTCTCAGGGAACTTAAAGGTAAGCCAGCAGGCTCTCGAGGAATTTTTTTTTCTTTTTCTTTTTTTTTTTTTTCTTTTCTTTTCAAAATTTTCAATTTTTACACTCCGACCACTCTGTGACCGCTTCGTTTTTTTCTTTCTTTTATATGGCTAGTAAGTTATGGACCCCTCTGATGATTCGATAGATAATAAGATTAGTGAATTGACAAGTTAAGAGTTGTAAAGAGTTGCGGTCGAAATTTAATTGTAAATCTTCGTTTATTAGTTTTATTGCCGAACTATTATCCGTTACGCTAGTAACTAAGTTAAATTCGTTAAATTTCACTAATGTTACTAGCTCAATTGAACCAGAGGGCGCCAAATTCCACCAGTATTTCCGTATCAATTAAATTCTTCCTTCCTTCCTCCCTCAGAATAAAAAGAAAAAGAACATTCTCGCACATTCGTCATACCTTCGCTTCCATTCAGAGTCAATTTACATTCAATCAACCAAGAAAACCGTATTTTCCACCCACCCTCTCTCCCCGTTTCACATCTCTCAGGACTGGTTCTCGACTTCAAATTGCGTAGCCGGACGTCATTGTGTGATAAAAAGCGATTCTCACTCATTATTATCCCTCGTGTCGTTACTTATCGGATACAGAACGAGAGGAATTGTCGAAAAGAGAAGGCAGCCTACGACTTTTCTTCCTCTTCTTCTTTCCTCTTCTTTCCGATTCCTCCCCGTAAAAACTTTGTGGACGCGCAATGGTTCACGAAGAGGGTTTTTCACGCGGTGGAAATCGTATTTCTCGGATCACACACGTACAACACACAACGTTGGACACACGTTGAGGGAAGGAGAGAAGAGATTTGCAGGAAATGATCGGTGGAAACCGTTTGTTGTATCCTCCGCGATTTTCCAAAGTCCACGGGCCACGTGTATTCTGAACGTGACGCGAGTGCCGTTGCGGCGGGTGTCATAAGCTTGTTTGCTGACAGTATCAATTTCAGAAATGGCGTGTGTGCGCGATTTATTGAACGTGCTTTCCGCCCATTGGACCCGCGCTAGGAACGCTCCCATTTCGTATATGTATCCGCTTGCTGGAGATCGTTCTCGCGTTGTTATTTTTATTTTTATTTTTATCGTGCTTCGTTGCTGTTTAATTGCACTGTTAACGCGTCAACATTTTAATATACTGGGATGAAAATAATCTTAAGAAGAGTGAGAAATCATTATCCCATTAAAATTTTGACGAATTCTACGAATCATCGTGCTACGACGACGAATCAATCAATGAAAAATATTACGAGATACAAATTTTCGAGAGGAATCAGGGAAACGAATTGTTTGAACAAATCGTTCAAGATCGCACGACGAGTCGCACAGTTTATCAAAAATTCACTAGGATTATCGGCCGAGCAACACGATTTCGATCACCGTTTACCTTTACGATCGATCCTCGGTGCACTACTAACTTGGTCTGACCTGGTGTAACTTGGTCGTGGAAGGGGAGTTCCACCAGTTCCCGTTCAGCTCGCCGATCATAGAAAGCCGGATCAGGTTCCAGCCTTCTAGCTCTCTGTATCAGGTGTCGTTCGTGTCCGCGTGCTTGTAACCGAGATTTTTCCTCTGGAGGAACATGTGGATCTCCCGGAAGCTGGGCCTGTCCACGTCGTTCCTGTGCCAGCACTCGCGCATCAATTCGTAGATGTCCTTGGGGCAGTTTTTCGGCAGGGGAAGAATGATCTGAAGGAAGAGAAATGTATTCGGATGAACGATAAAAAGAAAAAAAGAAAAGGATACACGTCAAAGTTGCGATTCGATTACAAAAATGTTATCGTGCACAGTTTGAAAATATTCCGCTGCATTGTTCGCACGATTCGAATAAACAGGAATAAATTGAAAGGTTTGGTGAAAATTTCAAGTGCGTTTTTAAAAAAAAAAATATATATATATGGAATTAATACGTATTTGTTTCGAATGTTTTTTGTATACGAGTTTTTGAATCTTTGGTAGATTTTTGTGGATTTTTGTATGAAATATGTATTTAAACATTATTATTATTATTTGTAATGAAAAGTCAGATCCGAATGATTTCCGTAATTCGATGTATAAATTCCATTGCGGTGCATAATGGAATTGTGCGGTACGTTTAAACGAATTTACGAAAGAAAAGATTAAATATAATTATTGGCAATAAAATTAGTAATAAAATTTTGAAATTTTGTACACGTGTGTATATATTCTACGTTATTATACGTTATTATAATCTCACGTATATTTTATTTCACATAATTCTTTCCACGTTCTATTCTCTTCAAACAGGAGAAATATATCGAAATCATAGAACGGACGTACCGATACGAAACGATAGATGTAGAAATTTTTTTTTAAAAAATAATTTTTTTTGATCAACAGAATATCACTTTCACGCACAAAACGTACAAAAGAACTTTCGCACTTCGATATTTTTTATTCTTCAATTAACGAACGTTTCGTGTAACATAATATAAAAGATAGAATTCTACGATACGTTTTTACGAACGTTAAAGCGGTTTCTAACTAAAATTTCATCATCTAATAATAAGAATTTAATTATATAATTCAATCGTTTAATTCGTAACAAGAAATCGAGAGATTGGAAAAACGAATGGTGCGAGATATTCGTGTACGCGAGGAGGAACGTGTACTCACCCTTCTATCGTCCTCTTGGTAAAAATACGTTGCGTTCTCGACTATGCGATGATCGGGCAGCTCCTCGAACGGTTGTTCCCTTGCGAACGTTAAAATCTCCCAAAGCGTTACCGCGAAAGACCAGACGTCGCTCTTCGATGTGTGCCTTCCCTGAATTCGTGCAATTTCGACCATTGTATCGATTATTGATAGACTGATTTCGGAAATTTTCACTTTCACTTCCAAAATAATTATTAGTAATATTTAACGCGTCACGATGCATATTTAAACAATTGTATTTTTTAAATCAGATTTTAGGCAACGTGTGGGAAAAGTCGATCGAAATAAATGTGTTAAAGTAAAATGAATTTCGAAAGATAATAAAGGATAATTTTTCAGTTCGAAAGTAATCGTGAATCTCGATTGTTTAATAATTTATTATGAAAGAGAACGAATTTTTTTAATCTTTTAAGTGTGTTCAAAACTCTACTTGAAACTACGTTAACATCTACACCGAATGCTGTTGAATATTTTTCAGACGGATTTATTTTTTATTGCTTTCCACATGAATTACCGTATGTTTTGTCGTAATATTTTTCAATATTAAAATAATTTAGCGCAAAAGAAGATTCAAGTAAAAAGTAAGTAATTGCAAATCCAATGGCTTTTGCATTTAGGGGATTAATACGAGAGATCTAGTTTTTCAGAATATTCCAATATTAATAGTAATAAAAAAAATTTCGCAGTATCGAAAGAAAAAGAAAAAAGAAGTAAAAAAAAAAGAAATTTCTAAAGCGTAGCAGACAGGCCGAAAAAGAGCAAAGGTTCGCAAAGCATAACCCTGCGGAATCGACGTGGAAAAACGTGGAAAATGTAACAGTGGCTCGGTCATAGTTTAAAACTATCGTTAATCAAATTCATCCGAGCCAGTGTGAACGTTTTATGTTGAATGTTATTTGAAAAATTGCAATTGGACGATTCGAATATTTTTTATCGTGTAATTTGATACAAACAATAAAATATTAAACGATAATTCGATCGATAGTAACACACGTAAAAAAAAAAAAAAGAAAAAAAAAACACAAATGGAATATTCGATTTCCAAGAAGTGAAGTTGAACGCACGATCAGTTTTTATTTTTCATTGCCGCTAATTCATCGGGATAAAAATCGGGGGAGGGGGAACAAAAATACATCGAATAACCAAAATAACCAAGAATATTCTGTTGTTACTTCCATATGATAGAAAATATCTATATAATATGATTAATACACGTTTTAATAGAATTTGTTTTATCAAAAAAAAAAAAAAAAAAAAAAAAGATTTAACGACGATAAATCACAAAATTTTCAAAAATAATTATCGCAAGATTGAAAATTTCTCGTAAAATATAAATTTGCATGAATACAAGAGATACAAACAATAGACAATTATCTTTCAGAATCAAAAATAGAGAGATTCTCTCATGATTCTCTTTCCCGAAATCATGATGATTTTGATGATACTTCTCTCTGCAAAACGGTCATCTTTCTTTTTTGTCGCTGGGAAGACAAAAGTTTCTCGGTTATCTGAAATTTCGTGACGAAAAGGTATTTTCCCCGTGTCCTGTCGCGTAAACAGTATTCGAAGTAGAAATCTATTTACGAGGCGGCGCGCACGGCAGGTGGTATCGTTGCTTGACGAGAAATTACTTCAACTTAAGTGTTTCAGTTACGTAATTTCATGAAACTACTCCATCTTAAGAAGCGGTGTACACGACGGCATCGAGTTTAACGGGGAACACGCGTGCACTTATAGAAACTATATACATATATATATATATACACGAGTCTCTGTTGTACAAACGTGTGCGTGCACGTGTGATGGCTAAAACAATCGTTACGCCCGTTAATCCGATATCGTAATTAGTCGTCGGATATTAGACGCGATTAAAAGTCTCGCTGAAAATAAGAATCGTTCGACGTATCAACGGGAAACTTAATTTTTCGCTCGCCAATTTTGTGAATTGAATACGGATCACGATGTAAGATTACAAAGTTGTATTAGAGTGTTTAAATATTATTGAGTTATATAAGAGATCGTTCAAGAATCTTTTAAATTATTCACACAGATATGATTCTTTAACAAAAGTTTAAATTTCAAGTTTTATTCAACATTGACAACTTTCGTTTCACATTCATTCTCAATATTTTTTATTGCATTATCCCTAGTTATTCGTTATTGCATGTACTAATTTTGATCAATCATTAATACACGTATACGCAATTTTTGGTCCAAATTTCTTAGTTTCTTAGTTTCACTCATTGCAAGACAAAGGATTAACATCAATAATCATTTAGTTATACAACAGAACAAAAAAAAAAAGAAATGAAGTTGCTATTCAATCTCGATAGCTTTCATTTCACCTACGAAATTTCGAGCTCTCGATATTTGTAAATTAAAAATTAACACCTTTCCACTTATTTTTAAAAAAAAACAAATAAATAAAATTCCTCGTCAATTCAATTTCGATAACTTTCCTTTCAAACTTCCTCCCTTTTCGTTCACCTCGAATGATCTAGCATCGCAGGAAGCCTCAGCCACGTGGCCACGCTTTAACGTCGCTGCCAATAATTTGATAATTGTCGTAAAGTTTACGGGAACAGAATCGGGGGACATTGGATTCGCGTCCAACTTAATAAAGAAGTCGAACGGTTTAAATCATTAAATCGACGCTAATTCCGGATATAATTCTTGGCCCCTTGGTGGGTGGGTGCACGGGCGCGGAACCATTGGCCCCGTTTCATTAACACAATGGCGCGGGATGGATAAACGATGGCAATAATGAAACATTAACGGCGCAGTCAATTCTGAAAATGACTACGAGCGAACGAGCGAGGGGAAAATAGTATATCGGCCGCTCGTTTCCCATTTACCCGAATTACCATTTACCTATCAATTTGCCCCCGCACGGATTTCATTCATACGCGATTTCCGATGCTAATGGGTCCCGCGCTCATCGCTCGATCGATGCTTCGATCTCGAACGGATGGAATCCACGATAAGATGAAACGCTTTTCAACGAGTTCGTGAAACGCGCGCCATTTTGGCCGGGAGAGTGCACGTTTTAAATATTTTGCAACATCCCTTCTCACCCGATAATCTCTGTGTATTTTTTAGAAAAATAAATAATCGATCGACTTGCAAAGAAACGCTTTGAAAATACGCGACAACGATGAAATTTGGGGGAAGGGAAGGAAAAGCGATCGAATTTCTGTACGTCTTTAGATAAATGACGAGAAACATGAGGTTCGACACGAAGTTTGGTATGTTTGAATATTTTTGATTGATGTCGGATGGGAAAGAAGGACACTTGCAACCTCGTCAGTTTTGAAAATACAACGATTTTGAAATTTGTAATAATTAAGAAATGAAAAATTGTAATCAAATATTTTATTGAAAAGGGGCTCAAGCATCTTGAGACCTTTCTTGCGAATCGGATAGTACAATTGCAATAGGGTGAATGCGAATCTCGATTATCTGAATTGGTGTTGCATCGTCGCTATTATCATCGGTGTATAATATAATACAGTAATAATACAGTAGAACTCCATTTATGTGAATCTGTTGGGGACAAGAACGCTCGCATAATCAGGCTATTCACTATAATAGGAGACGATCCAATTTCCCTCCCATTAGCTATGACTTTTTATCCAATTAATAGGAGTTCGTGTAAAATGATTTGCAAAAATGATTTAGAAATAATTTTGCAAATACTGTCTCTTTCTTCGATGAATTAATCTTTCATTATCATTTTGTTTTTTAACGATTTATGACTGGTAAATTATTTAGCTTCGCGTTTCTTGTATTGCATTAATTTATTCCCGAGAAATAATGAGTTTTCAACGTTGATAATTAAGATTTGCTGGAAATATGAACGATGATAAAATCGAAATAGAAACGAACAAGGAAACAAGAAGAATTAAGGAAAATGGGACATTAAGTTTAACATTAGCCTGCTATCATTTAATTAAAGCGCGGAGCCTTGTCATTAAAGAGAAACTAGCGTTAGCAGTTGCAACTGTAATGCGTCCAATTAACACGAAACTCGCGTCTCGCCAAATATTCCTGATCCCAATTACCTCTGAAAGACAGAGACCGAGCTCGATATTACGTTTGATCGCAAACATGTTTATTCTACTTGTCGCGTGTATTGAAACATCGAAAACAAAAAAAAAAAAAAAAACAAAAAAATCTTATCCAAAGAAACACTCCTTCTTCCATTCTCGAACAGTAAACATCAACATCAATTGTCTTCATTCTTGTCTTTCTTAAAGACAAGATCGTAGAAATTGTTATAAAATCGTTGTTATGAAACTCGATTAAACGATTGTATATCCTTGTGTTAAACGAAATATTATATTTCTAAAAATTTATATTTAATACGAAAAAAAAAAAATAGAACGAAAATAAGATTAATATTATAACGTATTCTAGTTTACTTTTGACGATTCTTTTCCTAATCTGCATCGATTGTGAAAACGAGCATATTTATGCATAATTCACATATATATGAAAAATGTATGGAAGATGACAGTGTGCATATTAATCCTTGTCTAACATTTACAACTTGTCGCTAGATTATTACTTCATGAAAATCGATGAATCCAATGAGTCCAAACACGAAATGCATATTTGAATTTTAATCAAAAAAACATATTGCATATGATGAAAAAATAGTTATACGAAAATCGCTCGATTTCACAATGTTCAATTTTATCACTTTTCTTTCGACGTACGTCTCTTCGAATAAAGTTACGATGCCAGAAGTGACATGCATCAATGCCAAGTGAAAAGTGGCATACATCGATACAAAGAACTTACAATGCCTCGTCAGAGATGACATACGTCCGTTAAAGGTTTAAGTTCCCAATTTTACCTCATTTTTTTCCGATATTCACTCGTATAAGACTCTCATACAGATCCATATATGTGTGTACGCTCAGTTACAAAAGTGTTCGTGCATCTTTTTGCGAATTTAATAATAATTCTTAATTTTTGTATAAGATGTATAGTAAATCAATCCTTAAAATTTAAATATTATTTTTCTTTTTTGAATTATATTTCGTAATGACGGATTAAAATTTTTAGGTTTTAAAGTATTCGAGTTTATTAGTGCTCTATTACTCTTGAAATTGGGTGAAAAGAAGATAAAATTACGGGAAATTGATTCTCTGCACGAGTAAAAATATAGAACGAACATTATTTTTTTTTATATTTAACTTCAGTTCGCAATAATCAAATTGAACTCTAAAATAAATACTGGCATCTCGAAAATATCGATCTCAGTAAAAATTATCTTTTTATATTTTACTTATATTTTTATCCCCAGATCAATGAGTGAACAGATGTTATATCTACGATATGCGTAAATCGGAAGAGCGAAATTTTAAGTGAACGAAACACGAGAATTTCTTCTCTTCAATTGCGAAACTTCCATCTAAGAAACAAAGAATCAAAAAGAATTGCTGAAAGCAGAACATACAATTTCTCGAAATAGCCACAAAACATCAACAATTATTACAACTATAAAATTCCTTGCCAAGATCGAGTTCGATCTCAAACCTCGAAACCTCACAAATCACGTTCCAGTAATATTCTATTCATTCAAAGTTGAACAAAATTCCAGAAATTATCGAATCGCACATTCATAACACGCAACATCCTTGTATCATATTCTTCATTCCTTGACATTTTTCAGAGATCGAATAAATTTCCTTAACACTTTTGCAATCGACTGTACTTCCCTACACGATACGTATATACATATATATAATACGCCCCCTGTACATCGAAAACGAATCCTCGAAAGCGTTTTTTTTTTTAACCGATACTTTTACAGCGGTCTCGCGATGACACGAGGCGCATGGAAACAGCGAATAAGCCCGATTCGTTAATGCCACGCGACCGCAGACAGCTCTATCGGGCTGATGCTTCGCGGTTTCGCGGATCGACAGTCCGATATCGGCACGGACGAGAAATTAAAAACAGGATACACCGGAATAAAATACGCTTCGCTCTGGCTATCGTTCGTTACACCGATCTATGTATACATGTATGCCTGTTCCCAGCCGATAAATTCGCCGTAACCACGCGGAATAACGTGCATTCTCGCGACTTCGTTCGCGGGCCGAGTCTCTATCGTGAATGCTAACCGGGTTGCATTACTTTTGCAGGCCGATAACTATGCCACGCCGGGGCGAATAACCGGGCGCGCGATGAATAAATTAACAACAGGGAATCATCCGTGGCCTCTCGTTTGGATAAAATTATCACGTAGCGGCGTTTTACGAGCTGGAACATTTCGACGGGGGCGTGGCCTGTTGTAATTGTTGCGAATTAATCTCTGAATGCGAATTCTTGGAAGGGAGAAGAGCGGCGGTTGCTACTTTGATATTTTTATCGGCGATGAACGTGCGTTTTCATTCGTGGAAATTTTTATTTTTCCAGTTTGGTTCGAGGAAGGGGTAATGTATCGATTCGTGGCAAGGATTTCTTAGTGTTCAGATCTTTGGAAAATTTAAGGGATGAATTGGAATATTGGAGAGATGTGAATTATTGCGAATGAATTTCTGATAATATCTTTTCGTGGAAATTTCCATTCTTGAATTTTGATTCATCGAAGTATCGATTCGTGACAAGGATTTCTCAAGGTGTTTAGATCTTTAAGGAAAATTTAAGGAATGAGCTGAAATATTTCGAAACATGTTGTATTAATCTCTGAATTTTTGGAAAAGAGAAGAGCGATGATTGATGATATTTTGTTGTCGATGAGTGTGTTTTTATTCGTAGAAATTTTTATTTTTTCGAGTTTGGTTCAAGGGTAAAGTATCGATTCGTGGCAAGGATTTGTCAAGGTGTTTGGATCATTGAAAAATTTAAGGGATGAATTGAAATATTTCGAGACGTGAATTATTGCGAATGAATTTCTGATAATATCTTTTCGTGGAGATTTTCGATTCTCGAGGTTTGATTCGTTGAAGTATTGATTCAGATTTTTAGAATGTTTAATGGAGACGAAAAATTGGATAATTTTTATAGAAGATGATCGAACGGAGTTTTATTCATGAATATTTTATGTTTCGAAAGTATTTATGAATCCCTAAGAATTTCGAATTTTTTTAAAGCGAAAAGATTAGACAATTTATTCATGAGAAGAAATCTCATGAAATTTTATTCCCCGAATATTTTAAATTTCTATTCATAAACAAGCTTTGAACGAAGTATCCACGAAGTATCGTCAAATTTTTCAGATATTTTTAAAAGTTTTACATTAAGAAGATTGCACGATTTATCTAAGTGAATGTCTGTCTGTCATTGAGAGATAATATTTACATTAATAAAACACGAGAGGTAAAAGGGTATATCGGGTGTATAATGGGTGGAAAAATGTGCAGGCTGTTGTGGCCAGAAATTAAGTCAAAAAGCTTGTCTCGACCACCGCAAACTAGACGTTGATGTTTACCCGGCTACTTTTATCGAGCGTGCTAACCGCAAACTGTGTACCGCGCCAGTTTCGCTATACTTTCAAAATATCACGCATACCATTAACGTTACGAAACACTTTTCCCCATCGAAATACTTCAAACGGATGACAAAAGTGCAAATATTTGTAATTTCTCATTAAGCGAAGAGGGAAATATAACGCAGACATAAAAGACGTTGAAAAAATCTTTATCGTTCATCTTTCTTTCAAAATAAATAGAATTAAATTAATTATCAGTTAAAATATTTTCAACTATATCTCCATATCTTACGTTTTTTAAATCTTATAATCTTTAAACCCAAAACGAACGAATAAATAAAAATGGAACATATTTCTATTACGTTAAACCGAAAACAAATTATCCGTACGATTATACACTTATAACAATTTAGTATAATCGCAAAACGTTAGGAATCGTCGAAAATTATTCACTCAGAAGCAGGGAAGGGGTATCATCAAAAAGCGAACGTTTCAGGTTTATTAACCACAGGTAATATGACCTAATCTCTCACCCTTCAACCCCCTTCATCTGCTCGAATCCACTTCCTCGTATCCTCGTGGATCAAGGTAGATAGGTTTCTGAACAAGGGGGTTAAAATAGATCCGGGATGGATTCAAAGTCGAAGTGGTTGGAGCCGCGCATTAAACGGTAATCGCTGTTGTTTCAACTCTTCGTGCGAGGATCGAGCGAATCTTCGAGGCAAATATTGGAATGTGGAAAGAAAGGGAGAAAGGACGAACGAGAAAACGAAAAACAAAAACGAAAAACAAAAATGAAAAAGGAGGGGGGAGGGAAAAACAATTGGAACTTTCGTCGAGCACGAAGCGAGGCTTTGATTTTCGTGGCAGAGGGAAGAAGGATGGAAACAATGGGCGGAGAGGTATATATTTCGCGAAAGCCAAACCGAGTTTCATACGCGCGGATGCGTAGCCACGGTCCATTTAAATATCACTGGCCACTCGATCGCGCTCGCTTTATTTTTCCTCCCCCGCCCCGCCTGCAAAAATCGTTTACAATTTGCTCTGTGGCGTCTGCTTCAACCGATCAAACTTGATTCGTTTCACTCCCGTGAAACGGGGGAAGCGATCCGTTGAAAGTATTTTTTTTTTTTTTCGGAATTAGGAATGGTGTACACATCGTTTCGAGATTTATTCGTATTTTTTTTTTTTTTTTTTCTTTTCGATGATCATTGGATGAACGAACGAGAAGGAAAAAGTGACCAAGTATAAATGGGGTTAATTGGAATCTATTTATAACGTCGAATTAATCGAATGTGTGTTTTACATCGTGTTTGATACATCGATTGTATGTTGCTCTTGGACAAGAAAAGTATGATTTATCTGATTCTTTCATTTTATCGATTTGGTTGTTTTTAGAATTGTTAATTTTTATAATCGTGCAATCTTTCTGAAAGGTTTGTTAATCTAGGAAAGACAAGTTTAAAAATCTCTTTCACCAATCATTTTTACGTTGAATTTCAAATTTGTACGATTTGTCTTTTTTTCTGTGATAAAATAGCACATGTCGAACGCATTCGGTTTAAATCAATGTGGCGAACATATTATTCAACGTTACGTACATTTAGTCGTTAAATACGGTCTTACAAATTGGCGAAATCGATTGCTTCATACGCAATACGGAATATGCTTAATAGAATCGGACCAATCAAACTATCGAATGAATTACTTTATTATAAATCCAATATTCGAGGCTCCACGATTACAGATTAACTGCTAATTAACGACTTACCATTAGCATAGCTTCCCAGGCCATCCATCGGATTGGCAATGGCGGCCGACCCTCCACCCGGAAATAGTCGGCTGCGTAAGCGTTTCTTCCGGAGCCCAGATCGCACACTTTCACCGTGTAACCACGGCTCACCAAACAATTCCTGCAACAAATCATGCATGAATCATAAATCACTCCAAAGTGTAAAGCAGGGTAGAAAAGTATTCGAAACACTTTATTGCTTTTGTATTTTGTATTTTTAATGGAATTTTTTTGGGAGTGGAATCGACGCTCGAAGAATTTTAACGAATTTTCTTCAGTTTCTTTAAAACTACAATTGTAACAATGTCCCAATAAAAACACTGTTATTGTAAAACTTCTCGGATGAAATTGTATTAAAAATTGATGAAGATGTTAATAATTTTGGGACTTAATTTCACGTTTTGAAAAAGATTCCTCTGTACGCAATCATGCGAATTACACATTTTTCAACAATTTTTCATTATACTTTTCAATCGACTTATATTAGTAACGCTAACTTTTTCAATATTCGATGATATTGTCGAAAAAGAGTCCAGTTTTGTAATATTTCTGCTCGTTCTTTCGTTGCCTAAAACACCGTGAACGATGTTTCTTTCCTATTCTATGCCTTTCATCCATGGGGTAAAATCCATCGCCCTACGAGAAAATATGGTAGATTCGAAGGCCGTAATCCGTCTTCAGGGCCGAGTGGATTATTCCGGTTTCCCCTATCTCGACACTCGAACACGTAGGCGAATGTATCGCCGCGAATCGTGCTCGAAGGATTGTTTACGGCCTTGAGACTGGATCAACCCGTATCCGGAGGAAGGATACGATCTTCTGGTGATCCATATGCGTTTGACGGGTACGTTGATCCATTTTGATGGAAGAACGTGTATTTTCGCGACTAATTCGCTCTTCTCTTTCCGTGTGAGTAAATATTGAGAAATTGTGTACTATTGACTCTATATATATGTAGATTATTAGGATAAAAAGGAATCCATATAAGTTAAAAGGTAATTTTATCAAAAGTGTTTGTAGTGATTTCTTTAATGATTGCAGAAACAGTGAATTTTTCTAAAACATATTTTAAACTGTTAAATGTTACAAAACATTTGAACATTACTTGTTTGATGATAAAAGGATCAGATCAAACTCTATCAAACCAATAATTTTTTTTTATAAGAGACAAATAATATTTCTTCGATATATTATTCAAGGAATAACGAGAAATAAAGTTAGGAATAAAAATTAGTTCAAGAAACGAGTCACGTATCCAACATACTATTCGTATATTACTCAAATGGCCTACTGTAAAATTACCACATAAATAAAGAAAGAAAGCGCATCCAGCTTCCAACGAGAACGCCTTTTTTCGATAAGAAGAACCACACGTGTATTGTTTGTTAATTAGAACCACAATTCCTCCACAGTTTATCATTCCTCTGCTCCGTTCCCTCTTCCTTTCCCCCCGAAGTATTCACGAGCTAATCACCGTTTTCAATGGCGAAAAGTTACAGAGGAGGAGATCAAAGGGGCGAACGACATCTCGAGGGCTCGAGGTAAAACCATTTTCGCCGACGAATGGGAATCCAAGGCAGCGCCCATTCGTCTGTCGCGCGTTTTCGCGTATTCTATAAAACCACGTCTGGCGTCGATTGTGGAGAGCCGTTTCGAGAGTCGCCTTTTAAGAGAGCTCGCCTCGAGCCGGAAGCGGGCCTCCGCCGAGAGCGACGATCGTTCCAAGTTTCACGCCGATCTCTGAACGTGAAAACTGCCCGTTTATCGTTCACAGTCGAGAGGAGGTTTAATAGGTAGGAGGTATTCATCCCGCTTGTGAACGGAATGGACACGGTCCTCGAGATCTCTGCAGATCTCTCGTGAAACTGATTCAACACCGCGGCTTAACGATCGCTTTAACGTATTACTATAAGTTTTCTAATTAGTCCTTTTCTGCTACCGAAAAATGCCGTAATTTTCTCCTCGCTGACGCTGAAAATATGAAGAGGGCTCTTTTTTTCTTTTTTTTTCGCAGAATTCGAAAAAAATTATGGAGTTTTAAGCAGTTTGTACTGCTATTTGTTGTTACGTTATTATATCTTTTTCCTTTTATTTCGTATGGAGATATTTTAACGATGCATCACACGATAAGTTAATAGAATTTGAAAATGTATTTGTAGGATTTTATCAATAAATACAAATGCAATAACGTGACAATGATTATACGTCTAATTGAATATATCTTTCGTCATTTTTCATCATACATGTTAAAAATTGTTGACGTCGAGTTGCTTTTGTTTATCTCTATAAAACGATCAAACTGCACTAATACGTTCTACGAGTAAAAATAAGAAAAGAATGTTGTATAAACATAGATCTGCTTTGTTACATTGAAAAGAAGTTTATGTTTCCAACTTCAAAGTGTCGTTACGAATGCAAGCCTGACATCTTGGGGAAACTGAATTTATCACTCTCCAAATTTCATCTTTATCTTGCTTTAATTCAGCGAATGCACAATTAATACTTTCTCTCAGTGCACTTGCAACGAATTGATGTTTGAACGTAATACGTAATCGCTTTCACTGTTCCTCACAGATAAATAATATCTAATGATAGATATAACTTTCTCTTAAGATACTTTCTAAACCAATTATATATTATTCGAGGAAAATTAGGAAAAAGCTTTCAATTTCTACAAGATAATTCAACACAAATCTAATCACCTTTACCACCAATCAGAGCAGCAATAAAATCAACAAGAATCGAGAAATAAAAGTAAAATTATATATCATATCATTTATGGGGCGCAATGCTCAAAACTCGTTTCTGTAAATCAATCGGCAATTAATTTCATCCGCCACAGGTTTGCGACGCTCTTTGTAATTAAAGTTTATGATTAGAGTTAATAATTCGAGCAACGTGACCCCAACCATCATCCTCCACTCGTTCCCTTTTAACAGCCCTGACACGTGGAGTTGCACGCAGGTCGCCACGTAGCTTTATCGAGGATTCGAGAAGTCGTAACTCGATGAAACTTCCCTCTTAAAACCGGAAGTGGCTTACTCTTCGACACCGAAAGGAAAGAAAGTTGGACGCGTGTTAGTCGAAGGGAAAGGTAATTGGCCAATTTGTCATTGTCTTTAGGGCCGTAGCGATTTGTACGACGATGACTTCCACTTTGATTAAACGGTCGGCTTAAATTTCTTTCTTTTTTCTTTTTTAGATGATCGAGCGTTTGTTTCTCGGACGAAAATGCGCAGAAAATTAAGATTGGAGAGGATTTATATCGACGAATGAATTCTAATGTTTGAAAGCACTTGTCAAATGGCAATTTGATTTCTTTGCATCTATTTTCTTTTTTCTTTTGAGTTTTTAAATTTAACAAAATATCCTTATGTTTAATAAAAAAAGATATCGATCATTAACGCACAATTTTCCATTTTATTTGATTCATGCTAATTCGCTTCTTCGTTTTTAAAAAATAATCATCGACTTTCGTTCGAATCATTTCTTTCATGTAATTTTAACGAAATAAATATCAATATATAATTCAAATAAAAATTATACCGTTTATGAACAATTATAAATCTCCAGGAAAAAACTTTCGAATTTATAACTTCGATTTTCCACATAAAAGCAGAATTTAAAAGCCAAAAACCATTTTCCTTTCATTCTCCAAACAATACAACAAAAATAATTTCAAGGAAAGTAAAAAAAAAAAAGCAATCTCTTCCAAAACTCCTTCCAAGCTTTCCCATTTGACGAAAGTTCATTAAGCAATCAACCCGCTTCAAATTCTGTCCGCGCGTTAACGATTACGCGCTCGAACTGCCGCCGATCGTTACCATTCCCGGAAACACGTGATGACAAAACTGTGCTCGCCGAGTTTCTGGCCGAAATACCGCGTGAAAGTTGCGAGCACCTCGATCGAGCGGATATAGCCGTGCAAAAGTAAGCGGAAACTCGGTTACTTCGAGAGAAGAAAGGCAGCAGGCGGAAGGGCAACGTCGTGTCCCAAACGTCGAGGCCGGGGAATGACTGATCGGCGAAGTTTCGACTTAAAGTAATCTACGAGAAACCTGTCTGTCGTTACCTTGTGGCGAGATCCCGATGCACCAAGTCCATTTCCTCGAGGTGTTTCATGCCGGATGCTATTTGCGTGGCCATGTAGATCAACGTGCCGAAACTGCAACAGGAAGAACGAGAGGCGGGTTCAAAAGTTTTGCACGACGAAACTTCGTTGTGTGTGTGTGTGTGTGTGTGTGTGTACACAAAGACGTATCGGCTCGCCGCAAATGACGACGGTTTGGAAATACGTACGTATGGATCGGCCATTTGCATTAACGAGAAAGTAGATGGCGCATCGTTGTTGTCCAGCGAAGATTCTAGTTGATGAAAGTTGAACGATGTTTGTTTTCATGAGTTTTTTCTAATGGTACGTGTATATATGTATAATGATTTTACGTTTTTCGAGAGTGTCGAGGATTGGAAAAAAGTATTGGAGACGTTCATTTTTTTTTAATTCGATCAATTCTTTATAGTCGTATGAGACTTATCATTGAATATTACAATGTAGAGCGAATATTTCTGGCTATTTTAATTTGACAAAAAGTAAGGGATAGAAATAAATCCAAGATTCGAAAATTGGAGAATGATTTTATAAAAACATTCATAATCCTCCCCCTCTCGAACTGTTCAAGTTCACTGCAATAATTTCTATACGCTCACGAGGCGTGTAAATTCTAATACACTCACGGGCGAAGCGTATAAATCCCTAACGTAACATCATCATTCTCGGTTATCGTTCCAACGAGTCTCTAACGAAAATGTACGACAACACAGAAGCGAGCGTCCGTCCATTCGTTCGAATAAAACACGGATCCCTTTTTCGATTCGTTATTTTGCATGCGCGGATTACACGACAGATTTATTTTAGTTCACCTGCGCTTCCTCCTAAATGGAAACGCAATCTCAGCCTCTTCCGATCCTTTCTTCCTCCTCAACGGGAGACATTTATCTCAACTTAGATCTACTTCAACTGTTTCGATGGAAAGATTTCTGTCAGACTCGAGATCCGATCACGGATTTTGCAAGCATGGAAAATTCGAAATTCGTATAATTAGACATCGCACGTAACTGCGACGATTCGAATGCGCCTTAGCTCCATCGCGCGAATCTACTTTTACCGGTCGTGCCGAGAAGTCGTTCCGTTTTATCGACCGGGCACAGATGGAGAAATATTTGTCGTTCGCTACGCAAATTTCCACTCGCTCGTGTAGATCGATACGGTTCACTGCTTCCGTGCGAAGACAAAGAGTGGATGGATCTCTATATCGGTCGTTTTCTCTGTGCATTTCGGGGGAAGCGGAAACGGGAAGCGCGCGGGAAAAACACGGTCCGCTCGACAGCTGTCACGAGCACCGATCATCTTCTCTCTCTCTCTCTCGTTTTCACCCGATTTCTCGTATTTCGAGCACTTTCCAACGAGGCGTGGATCCACATGGTGATTGGACGTGGCGTTACGGGGTATCGATGATCGAAAAATCGAAAAATCGGGCTCATTGAACGTCATCGTTAACCGAGACACCGGTTTCCACTCGCGAGTATCCACCAGTGAGTACAATCGTTATTTCGGTTTATGGCGTGCTTGGCCAATGGCTGTTTGTTGTAAGATAGAGAACGTAGTGTCTCAAGTTCGATCGGGGATTTTTAATTTTGAAATGTTTGGTTGGAAAAGATTGAGATTATTCGATTTGACGAGTATGTTGAGAGAGAAGGTGGTAGAAAGTTGAATAAAATAGGAGATATTTATTGATTGACAAATTGTTAATATTTAATCAATTTGTTTTTTAAATTTAAAATTTTGAATAATATAAATTATACATAAATTTAATTTGCTTTTTAATTAAAAAAAGAAAAAAAAGATACTGAAATTGAACAAATTGAACAAATTGATAAATATATATATTTTGCAATTTATTTAATATTACGATAATAAATATTTTAGAAATATTGTTGTCTCACTTTTTTGTTTGGAAATATTCTATAGAAATGAATTCCGTTTAAAATTTAATACAATTATTATACTTCTTTATAATTCCATATTGATTTTCTACATGTGCAAATTTAAATAAAGCACAGTTAATTAGTTTTGCTTTTGGAAATTATTCATGAAATGATTAATTATTCATTCTTTACATTTCCATAATAAATCCAATACTTAAATGAAATCATTCAGTTGATGACGAAAGTTGAATACAGTTTCGGAATGAAAGCACACGAAATAAAGAAGCTCTCTATATGTGGTTAAATTCCCAAAGTTTCGATTATTAAAAATAGCGAAAAAAGATCAAACGAATTCCATAAATTGACGCAACGACGCAAAGACGACGAATATTGGTACAGCTGGATATTTGTTCCCGACAAAATTACAAAGAGAAACGTGAAAAGTTACATCGCGATAATTGATCGAAATTTTATCAAATGCATCATTTTCAAACCAATTAATTTAAGAAATAATATAAATAAATATTCACCGTTCGAACAAGTAAAACGTAAAAAGGGAATTAGTGCTCTCTCTCTCTCTCTCTCTCTCTCGATTACAATTAAATTTCAAAAAACGTATTTAAGCGAGAGAGAAATGGGATGATAAAGAGGGAAGGGGGAGGAGGAGGGAAATAACGTAAACACTTCCGTGTACTCGCAAATATCGGAAAAATCCGGCAATGTCCCCTCTCTGTTCACGCTACTTCACGAGACACAAAACCCTCGTAATCCACGATAAGCCGCTCGTGAACGCGAAAGTAAAGAGACAATATTTACAAGAAGATTTTTAACAACGATCTTCCACGAGTTTACCCACCTCTCCTACAACTCCCCACCACCCACCATACACACGATAATTAGGCTTCGTACCTGAGGGTCTTAGCGGTGTGCACGGTCGACGTTTCAGCTATATGCCTCTGCAGATATTGATTCAGATCCCCGTACTCGCCGTTCTCCAACACGATGCACATCGGGTCGTCCCCGAGGCTCGCGCCGAGCAGCCGCGCGACATTCCGATCGGCCAGCCGCGCCAGTCTTTTTGCCTCCTCTTGAAATTCTATCCTGGAAAAAACACACGACACAAAGAAGTAATATCTTTATGGTCGGCCACCCTGCGAACCCGGGCCGGCTATTGAACACGGACTCGAGTTTATACTGCAAATAAACTACGCGATATATCGATATATATATATGCAGTTAAGGAAATAACTGGTGTTTGAATAACTGGAGGATCAGATTGGAAAACGGAATCAGGCTTGTTACAAAAAGTTGGGACAGAGATTTGGATAATTAGATAGGACGGTGGAATCATTGGAGTAGAAAGATAGGAGCTCGTACAATCGGATAATGGAGAGGACGAAGCGAGCGAATCAAGATCGGTTCATAAGCTGGAGGACGTTTGAATAAGCGAAAGTGGTAAAAGAGCGCACGAATCGAGCAGACTAGTCTTGTCATTGCTATAGAGCTAGACATTCGAAAAGGAAGGCGTTCATAGAGCGCTAGAAGCGGATCGGTTCAAATAATCGAGGGATTATTGGTCGGTCCATAGAGTTGGGAAGATGGGTCTCCTTGGAAGGAGAACAGATCCATCGAGAGAATTGGAGAGTTGTTTGGGCAATAAGTTCGAACAACCATTCGATTGGGTTATATGGATTTCATGTAAAGGATTTTAGCGATGGATTATTTTAGAATTGGAGAAAGATGATGGATTTATTTATTTTAGGAAACGGTATTCTGTATGTGAGTTGTTGGGATAGAGTTGCACACGATAGTTAATACAATTATTAAATAGCTTCGAAGAGAGGAAGGGAAGGCATCATTTCGAACACCTTCTTTTAATCCACATAAGTGAAAGAAGATAAGAAAAGATAAATATTACACGTAGACTCTATTTTCTCTTCAATTATTCATTAAAAAAACGATCAGATCAAAATCCATCCAACAAAATTCACGTGATTTCTTCGCTTCAGCATGACTTACCAACCACACTGGCAAAGTTATTCAATTTCCTTTTGGGATACTGTATTACACACACACACATATATATACATCTCCCTCTCTCTCTCTCTCTTTCCTTTCGACCTTTCACGAGAAGAAAGGGGGAGACGGGGAGACAACGGAAGAACGGAGGAGGGTTTTGTAGCCGGTGAAAGCTACGTAACACGGGGCCCGGGATAATGGCCACTGCCGAGATTATCGTTTCGAGAACTGCGAGTTCTGTGTTTAACAGAGCTTTTCGCTTGTGTTTCGGTTGTCTAATATTTAGGATCACGATAAGAGGGTTTGCTGGCGGGCGTAACAACGTCCGGCACAGTTGGTTCCAGGGAAGTAACGCTCTCTCTCTCTCTCTCTCTCTCATCGAGATCGATCCTGCCTGGATTTCGTATATTATTCGCGGAGGATTTATACGCGATGTTCGAACCGGGGAGGAAAGTTGCAACCTAGGTCCACGAATTTCCCGGTAATTATGGCCGGTAGTCGAGATGCTGCCCCCTCTCCCGTCGTCCCGACTCTTAATTAATAAATTTCGCTATTTTGGGTAATTTCCAGCCGAGACAAAGAAGTCGCACCCTCTTCCCCCGTGGAGGAGGAGGAGGTCAATCCCTTCGGGGAGGTCAGCGAAGAAGTTTCGAGTCGAAACTTTCTCGCCGACGTAGGGCGAGAATCGTAATTTTTTGGAAAAATTTCGCTGAACGAAGAAGAAATCTCTGGATGGATGGACACCGCGGGAGAAATTGGGGAATCGTTTCGAAGATTTTTTAATCGATCGTTGTTTCATTGTGGAAAAAATTTCTCTTTCGAAAGGGAAAGAGATCGATCGATTTTAATTGAAATTCGATATAATATTATTTCTATTTAGAAATAAGTTTAACGAATTGAATCAGAAAATTGAGAAAAGGTTTAAAAAATTTCACGATACTTTCAGAAAAAAAGTCTTACACCGTTTATAAGTTTCGGCCAGATTCGTATTTGACAACAGCTGTACGAGAAATTACTGTCGAAGATATTTTTTATCGGAGAGGCGAAACGTTGGGGGAGGGATAAACGGGGACGATTGTACTTCCGGTATCCCGTTAAGAGGCCGCTCGACAATACACGTTCCGCGAGCGAAGGCAAGCCCTGTAATCCTCCGATCCTGTCTACTCGGATCATCCTTTCGCTGTGCCAGCGATAACGCAGCGCGTGTTCCACGCCGGGACACGCTTTATCGTGTACTTCCGGCTCCGCTTCCTTCGCCTCCTCGAAATCGATCGACTTCCACGAGGAGACGAAATGCATAAAGTTCGGTCGAGAACGTTAGTCCCCTCATGAATTTTACATCACGTACGTGGTACACAATATAGGTATAGGCAGAATTTAGAAGCGCGAAACGAACGAACGTGATTAATTAAATTAATAGGAAAAGATTTGCAATTATATTTGAATATTCAAAAGATTTGCTTTCGATTATTGTAAAAGTGGGGGGGGGGGAGAAATGCTTCGAATTTTTATGTAAAAAAGAAAAAAAAAGCAGGGGGAGAAGCTGAAACTTTTGTCATCAAAACTCACTCGGAAAATAGAGGAAACTACGCCATTGAAAATCCTTTTATTAGTTTTATCCCGATATCTCAATTGGTTGCCGAGATATAAAGACTCGAAGTTTTCATACCGCTTAAAAGATTATGGATTCACTGTCCTATATTTTTCCTCGAGGATCGGAACTCGTATCGGGATAAATCGAAAATTGTTTTAAAAGGAAACGTTCCGTGGTTCCAATGGTTTCTCATTGATCGATCGAAAGTCATCGATCTTCGAAGTTATAGCGATTCAAAGTTTTCGTAATTTTAATAGAGTTTACGATAACGATTCAAAGTTACCTTTTTCTTTGCGCGACGATTTTCGGGATAAATGAAAAAGCATTTCAAAGATTATTATTATTCGTAGTTGTAGCAATTTAAATTTTTTCTAATTTTAATAAGAACGCCAATCGAAATCCGATTAACGTAAATTACGGGATATAATTATTTTATTCCTGGAAAAATACGAATACTTTCATGACGAGCGTGTTGAAATCTTTGAATTTAGTTAAATATCGAATCTTCTTATTCTTGATATTTTCAGGAAATATATATATATATATACATGTATTTCAAATACGATACGATTCTAAGATTTCTGAACGGAACCAGAAACTCTGAAACTTATAGCCGGAGTTATTTAATAATAAACTTGGAGAAACGCAAACGAGAAACTCGCGAAACGTTGCTTTGTGCGCGTTAAAAACGTCTAAACTCGATTATTAAAACGACCGAGACACGAGACGGATTTAAATTTTCCACGGTTGAACGTTCGCGTGGAACGGCACGAGTCAATGAGAAACTTGTACGCCATTCCACGGTATAAATTCCCCGAGTTTATCGTCAATTGCGCGAAACGAGCCGAAGGATTTTTAGGATTCGGTTAATAGCCGACCTCTGTCGCGAAAAGTGGCAACGAGCTTAAGTTATTCGATTAAATAAACCACTCGTTGATCACCAGTTTATCACATTCTCTTCCGCGTTGTATCCGCGCCCCGACAACTTAATACGCAGCCGGCCAGTGTCGTGAAATCACTCTCTCCACCCCGTGATTCGTCCAATTATCGCCTTATTAACCTCCTCCCCTCTCCCCCAAATATATAATCGATCGAGATACATATGTATACCTCAACTTGGATCACCGTCACAGCAAAACGAATAAATATCGATCCATAATCGAGATAATTTCCCATCGGTTAATCCCTGCATATTTTCGGTTAGGCGTGAAATATCGGATCGCTTAATAGTTCCGGCCAACTCTATTAAACCGAGTCGAAACGAGTGCGGCAATAAAGCGTTGTTCCATTCATTTTTATCGGCAAATTTAATTATGGCCGTGGAGCTTTATCGATTCCCGATTTCCGGCCACGCGACGCACAACCCCCTCCCCCGTTGTTTCGCCCAGAAGGCGAAGAAATTGGCGCGGTAAATCGCGACGAAGAAATAAGCTTGGTCGGATCGAAAGGTTTATTTCGTATACGCGAGACGAGACCGATAATTCCATGCGATGCCCTGGCTTTTTTTAATAATTTTCCTACGCACGATTTACTATCCTTCGCTTACTTTTTCCTTCTATTTTATTTCGGGGGGGAGGATAAACGTATCTAGATGGGCCGGATCGTTCGCTTGTTTGTCGATAACAGCCTTCGATACGCTGTTTTCATTCACGCGGTGTAACAACCGTTTCTACACACGCGACAAACTATTACTCAATTATTACTCTGCTATTGACACGGCTGCAATTTATTGTGCTGCAGCTGGATACATTTCGGTGGCAATGCTTCGGCGCCACGCGCTCTGTCATACGCCCGAAATTCCCTTGTCAATTTTCGCGCATATACTCAATTTATAGCGTTAACCTTCCTCGACATGGGAAAAAAAAAAAAAAAATACGTCTCCAATTATTTAGAATTTCGACGAATTTTACGTTTTTATCAATTTTTAATTTCGACCAGGATGTGAAATTTCGTGCGATATTTCGTGCGATGTGAAATTTTTATCATCTCCATTTTCACGTCTATTTTCATTTTCCCCCGATTACAAAAAAGGATCCATCGAAATCAAACTACTTAGCTTCCGTCCAAAAAATATTTTCCAATATTACCAACGAATGAAAAGATCTCTACGCGAATTTCCATCTTTAATACGCGCAATAATCCAATAACGAACCGGATCGAATATTTTCTCGCGTTTATAAGAGCCCGAAAAATCTCGATAATACCGAGATTCTCGATATCGATTCGGTATCGTGGAAATTTGTTCGACAATAATCGAGATCTTCTAATAATCTCCTTCCTTCCTTCCTTCCTTCCTTCCTTCCTCTCTTTCGATTTAAAAAATTATTATTGTAACCAAGATTTTCGATATTATTCGCTGGATATTTGCCGGTGCATTTGGACGATGATACAAGGCTCTTACCTAAGCGCATCCGAGGATCCAGGTCTCAGGGACTTAACGATCACCAGGTCGCTGGTTGTGTTCCGGAAAACTTCGTCGTAGCCTGGAAACCTGTCGACCTCGCAAATGTGAACGTCGCCGAAGTATCCGCAACCGAGGTTTTCAACGATGTTGAGCTTCTCCCGGGGGAAGTCTAAGATGCACTCGGCCACCTCGTCCTCCTCTTCCGTGAGCATGTCCTCGGGACTGTAGCTTGTCATGCTGCTCGAGGCTTTCGCGCTCATTGGGGGAGGCGTGCTCGGCGTCGGGGATGGCGGCAACGGTGGCAGGGAATTCTGTGATAAAAATCGAGACGAGACATCATCATCGGAGTTATCCGAGAGAAAATGGAATAGAGTTTCGCCTAATTTTAAATTTAAACTGTGTGGTTCGTGAACTCAGCTTCGACAGAAAGCTTCGAATCGTGCTGTTTCGATCTGATTGGAGAGAAAAAAGTTTTATTATTCGTGGATGGACAAGTATGTAACAAGCGTGGAGAGCGAGTGTGGCTCGTGCGTTTTAAGAAAAATGATTCTCGACAGTTTTGTTTTATTTTCGAAGGAATTGCTCGCGAGAGGAGAAAAAGAAAACATTAACGTCGTGATTAATTTTCTATACGCTCCGGTTCCGATTGCTTTTCGCCTTTATTTCTTCTTTTTTTCCGCCTCGTTTTTCCTCCACTCTTTCTTTTTCTTCTTCTTTTTAATTAGAGCGTTTAAAGTTCAGCCGTACACCGGGTTCAACAGCGCGTGTTAAAATGCATCACGCGGAGAATAATGAAGCTTAATGGACGAAAAACAAGGGAACCAGAGAGGACTATCAATCATGACTAATGCGAGACTTTTGCACGGGAGACGTCTTACGAAAGCACACACCGATCACCGCCCGATAATGTATAAAGTCTATGATTATTGATCGCGCTAGCGTGTTTTATTTCTCCACCTTGTTTCAAACTGCTACTGCAAACTGTTTTGCCCTAAATATTACGAATTAAACTTCGTAAAAATCGTGTTAAATTTAAATTAACATTTATAATCGAGAGGCACTCCGCCCTTAGAAGGAAGCGCATTTGCGCTCAAGCGTGAAATTAAATACAGAAGATACACGAGACTCCGCATCCGTCCAACAGATCTCGTTATGTATCTCTAAATTTTCAGGGAATTAACGCATTTTTTAATATCACCTCAGTTTAATTTCACGTCTAGTCGTAATTTTCTCCGATTATATAATCTACTGAAAATTTTCCAAGTTCGATTTCAACAGAGATTTTTACCGATTTGAAAGTACATCACACAACTCGATCACGCTAAAAAAAATTCGAGGAAGAAGATACTGAGAGGAGCCACTTTTCATGATAGAGAAAGCAAATAATTAAAGATCAATCAAAATCGTCAGAGAAAGAAGCCGATCGTTAAATGCAATTGAACTTCACTGCATAAAATCTCAAGAAGATCCCTCGAATTGTCAATTTAAGTCAATTCAAAATTTGAACGCAGGAATTTCCATTGCCAATCGAGGATTCCCTCGCCTAAGGAAAACGATTCAAACAGTAAGATTCACAAGTCACGAATCGAATGTTTGACACAGTTCCACTCGTTGAAGTGGCCCACTCCTCGCCACGACCAATCGTCATGGATCGCGTGATCGGCTTACATTTTTCTTTTTTTTTTGAATACTCACCTTACAGATCTCCGTGCTGGCGTAATACTTTTCCGGTGGCGGCGGTATGGGCGGCGGATTAGACGAGTATTCTTGAACCGACGGAATTGGTCTGGCAAGATTGATCGCAGTGTTCAGCAACAGCGGAATAACCGGCTGCACCTCCGTCATCCCTGTGGTACAGCCGAGGGAAGGAAAAAAGAATTTTGACAAGGTTAGAGGCACGAAAGATACGAAAGATATTACACTTTCTTTCGAAACACACTCACTTTCTTTCCTCTTTTTGTTCGAAAAGTAAATAATTGTTTCTGTTTCTGATTATTTTTGGAAATTTCTCACGATTAATCACAATTTATATTGAGTCTTCTGATAAAGCGGTTCTATAAAAATTTATTTCTTCGTTTATCCACATTTTACAATTAAGTAGAGAATCATTTTGGAAAGATAGTGGACGATAGTTCCAAGGAAAGAGATATATTAAATTTTATGAAATATCATTGAGACAAAATTCTAGAACGATAGATAAGACTTTCGAATCGCCCAGGTACTTTCGAACGAAATTAGCCGACGAGCGTTTCATTATACGCGCGGTTAATTAATTAATCGTTAGCTTCGTTCCAGGCGCACGGATCGAAGGAGATTTATTTTTTAATCTCTCTCCCGTTCTCGAGGGAATACGAATGAAATTTCATAGCATCCGCGGGCGGGGAAACGAAACAACTCGGTCAACTATTCGAGCGATTCCTGTCCGCTCGATGCGAATCAAGTGGGCCATAATACTTTTCAAACTTCCGTTCACGATCAACACGAATTCTTTTTTCGCCTTCGATTATTATGCGCGAGAAATTCGCAAATACTTTCGGGGCCGAGAATCAGCAAGCGAGCAAATACGTCGAGGCGAATATGTCGGATTCGAATTGAAATACAGCGAGGGGCCAGCATCGTAAATCGACGCGCGCCACTTTATGATTCGTCGACTTCAAGTACCGCGAACTCTATAATATCACGTCGATCATTAGAACCGCAATTTAATTCGAACGGTAGGTGTTGCGCGTTTGTCGTTCGATGCCCATATATCCCATCCCCCCGATTTTATGTAATTTTAGTCAAAGGCAAACTCGATAATGCACCGCAACGCGGGGCCACTCGTTTCCAGTTTTCCCGCTATTGAATTACACGCCAACATACGTAGATGGGAGGGGAACGTTGCTAGGGTTATGAGTATTATTACGAACCAAAAAATAATTCCGTTGATATTTTTCTCGAGAGAGCGAAGCATTCGATTCGAAATTTTTAGGATCGATCTCGTCCTATTTTTCGATAAAAATAAATTTCGTGAAAAATGTATCCCTTTGCGCTCGAGGCCGAAAAAGATCGAGACGATTTTTATTCGGTGAATTTCGGTTCGACTTAAAATTTCACAAATTAATATCTTAGTTGGTCTGAATATTAAACAAGAGCGAATTTTACAAACCTTTTTCACTCATTTGTTGTGACATAACGTTAATATTCACCGTCTATTATTCTCTTAGTTTATCGCTATCTTCATCACTGCTTTCCTTCCCTCTATCAGTGTCAATTTTTTTATGAGCAAAAGTAAAATTCGTCCAAAAACACATCTTCGCTCGAAACTATTCATTTCAAACTTTGAAAATAATAATTCCTATTGCCATTCCTACTCGAACCGAATGTCGAAGATGCATAACTTCACGTAACAAAATTTATCTATTTTAAGAAGGAATCTCAAGTTTAGAAATCTATACAAAGCGATGTTCTAAAAAAAAAAAAAAAAAAAAAATCAAATAAATATCGTCGCAGTTCGAATCCAAATGACGAAGAGTGCGCCGTTTCGAGTGCAAAGGGATACACATATAATCTCTCGCATCTCGTTAAAAGAGAGGAGAATTTTCGAATTGAATCGACTGTCAAAAATTTGCAAAACGATGTATTCCAAAGCGCGCGGAACAGAATTAATCTACCGATCTCGCGCACCTGTACATTCCCTTTCCCCGAAACATCACCGATTTCCAATGCGAACGTATTTGCATCGACGAGAAGGTGTAACCGTCCGCATTCGAGTGGAACATTACGAAAATTTCGAAATTCGGGTCGGGGGGTTGGTAAACTTGGCGGGTTGATAATCGTCAAACTCCTCCCGAGTCGAGTTCGAATTAATTTAAATCGGCGTAACTGTGCATGCACGGGGGCTGAAATTCGAAAGGCTTAAGTGTCGCACTTAACGTCAACTACCAACCGCTGCTGTAATCCGTGATAGTTTTGTGTAGTTGCGGTGTCGTCGTGGCGTAGGCGGCCGGGTGGTACTGCGCCGGAAGCGGAGGGCAAATTGGTCCCTTGTCCTCGCCCTCCTCCTGCACCGAGACCTGCGGCCGAATATCGAGCGTTTCTCGTTAATGCACCTGACGTTTATGCACACATGCGCGCGCGCCCGTCACAGGAAACTTTCGCGCCACTCATCATGTGTGCCTCCCCTCCCTCGTCATTTCGAATATTCATGACCCATCGAGCCGTGTTTTCTGTTTTTATATATATATATATATATATAATGCTTTTATAATAATAATGCGCGTATCTTGGATTTCGTTGCTATATGTATGACACGTCGATTAGATCATGTTATAAGATTGGAAGATTTGTCACTCTTATTCTTTTCAATTTTAATTTTGAGTTTTTCGAAATTTATTGCAGAGACGATAGAATTTTATTGTATACAAGAAGATTAAAGAAATGTATGGTTTTAGTAAAAGTATTATTATTATTATTTAAAGTGGTGTATGGATTTCGTGATTAAACTTTGAGAATATTTGGCTGGTGAAATTATTCATAAACGTTTGGAATATAACGAGGTGATCGAAAACAGAGTCGTTCGGAGGGAATTTGCATTGAATTTTTTCCTTTTTTTTCTTTTTTTTTTCTCTCCTTCCCTCCACCATTTTTTACATTCTCATTGCATATTTACACGCTAAACTGATACTTTCGCGTTATAATATAGCCAATGCATAATTCATTGGAAGCGTGGCAACGCTTCTTCTCTCCTCCTTTTTTCCCTCGCGCCTTTTATACTCCTCTATCACCCGCTTCGGTGTTTTTCGTGGAACACGGCTCGGCTCCGTCCAGATTAATGCGACCACTTTCCCCATCCGAAATTCAAAGCGAGGCAAAGGATCGAGGAGGAGGATGGAGCCATTAAAATTCGATCTCTCATCGCGGCGATGATCATTCATCGTCATCGACGAAAGAACCACGGAACCGCGGTGTGGCGTGGCGTTGCTAATAATTTCATACGACGTAATTATCGGCACAATGCATCGATACGCATTCAACGGGCCACGTAATTCCCGTGAATAAAATTTAACCATATCATCGGGTAATTATCAGTCATCGCTCTCCCCGAATGGTCGAGGAAATTCGATCAGAGGGGGCAGGGGTATCGCTTCGTTGGCCCATAATCAATCTTTTGAACGAATATTCGGTTTACAATTCAGGTGAACAATTAACGTTTTTGTTAAACGTAGGAAAAGAGAGAGAGAGAGAGAGAGAAAAGGAACGATAAGAAGGGAAATTGTGGAATAATTTGGATTTACGATTCGTTCTGCTTGTTTTTGGATTTTTCAATTTCCGATTTCACCATCTATCAGAGTGAATCGTAGAATTTGGTAATCGATCTTATGAAAAAATTCGTAAACCGTAAGAATCGAGTCAAGATCGTCGAGGCAATTCGATGCCATTACGCGTGATCCTTAAAAGTTTGTTAGTGATCTCTATGACGGATATTTGTTGTACTGAAACATGAAAAAAAAAAAAGGTGAAAAAAGAGAATTAAAATACACGATGCTTGAATTAGATACATACATACAGGCAAAAGAGATTTGCATATATTTTCATGCGAGGCAAATATTTTTATCACATTCTACACATTTTATCTAGAACCATTCTGTCCACCATTTTTTCCTTCTCAATTTTATCTTTCTTCTAAAAATAAATAATAAGCTCGTATAATCGGATAAACTACGATTAAAATCACACGCTTTGCTGCACTCTAAATTTTTACGCAAAAATTACGATTCACCCATTTATTCGATGAATAAAAATTTGTCTACAATCGCTGCTTCCCTTAACAACAACCCTTTCTTTTATTCCTCCGAACGAATCTTGTTACGGATCGTTGACTCGAGAGGAGAAGAGTAGAAGAAGAAGTAGAAGAAGCTCGGCCAACCCCAGGAAATTAATGCTTTCATTGTACGGCAAACAATCGTTGGCCAGAAGCATGTCGTGTCCCTTTCCCTTCGATATCACCGAGCCGATAAGCGGGATCACGTCGAGCGCCCATCACGATATATAATATCCATTGATTTTTGCTTCTCAAGTCCTTCAAGCCCTTTGCTCCTCACGGGACCTGGCGGAGAAGGAGGCGTCTGCCGGCTAAGGAGGGTGTTAATTTCCGTTTAGGAAGCGTTAGGGTGGCAGAGAGACGCTCTCCGCGACGCAGCAGTTAAGATAAGATAGCCACTTAGCCATCGAGATTCTACTCGAATCTCTTTGCTCGATTCTCCTCTTCTATCCTCCCTTTCTTCTATCCTCCTCTCCTCGTCCCTTCCTCTTCTACACGGCACGAGAAAGGGGCGATCGAACGTATTTGGAAAATGTTCGAACAACATTTTTCGTTCTCGAGAGAAGAATCGAATTTGCCATCATTTTCTTAATGCGTAATTACGATCTCAAGAGAAAAAGTTCCATTCGAATATATTTAGAGAGATCTCTCCACCCAGCTCTCCCAATCCTCTCCTCTTCATCGCGACACCTCCTCTTCACATTCGAAGCGACGTCGAGACGTTCGTTCCCGGGATCCTGGATACCGTCGCTCGGCCGATTTCACGGCGGAAACAAGATGGACGGATACGCGAGCTACGATCCTTCGATCGAAGGAGAAGGGAGAGGTTGGTACGTTAATTTCGAGCGTGGCCGCTTGTTTGCTCGACGATACCATCGTTGGAACACCGGGTAATTGGCAACGTGGAAATCTTGGAGAGGAAAGGGGAGGAGGGGAGGCGTGAGAGACGGCCCCACGATGATCGAGGCGAAGCTGGATGATTCGATACAACGATGATGGAAAAATTAATTACCGGGAAAGCAATCACAGCGCGGCATTTTCGACCGGTTCTTCGCTTAAGCGAAAAATAATCGGGCTCCGCCGGTTAATTGAAAATAGTAATTACAACGATAAACACCGTGGCGGTGGATGGTGGAAAGAACTTGGAAGTGTGGAGAGTATGGTGTTAATGTTTTCGCGCTTAAAAGGGTTGATGGGTTGATTCGTTTCGAAAGATCTTAAGGATATTGAAGCGGATATTGCGAGACTTCTCTGTCCATCGGCGCGGTTCGAGCAAATGTAAAGCATTGGGAGAGGAGGAGGAGTGATGAAGATGTAACACGTTGAAGTGTGAAAATGATTTTATATGATCGATAGAGAAGGATACATTTATCTTTGAAATTATTATAATTGAAGTGTTATCGTTTTATAAATGTGCACGTGAATTGTGGAATGTTTGGAGTGTATTAAAAAAAAAAAAAAAAAAGAAAGTGTCTCTATTTTTTGAAAAACGATTCCAATTATCGTAAAGAATTGTTCAGAGGGGCGTGGAGTGTAATTCGGAATATTCATGGATACGGAACGGTTAAAACAAAATCACTGAAAGCTCTTTTCATCGTTTTAAATCCACTTATAATTCTGAATAATGTAATTCCCCGATGCACAATGCTGAAAATTAACAACACATCGTCGAATGTTAAAAACAAAACACGATCCTTATACTTTATTATTCGCCCGAAACATTATTATAAACCAGATATATTTCATTAACAAAAACGCGCGGATTAACACTCGCAAAGAGGAAACGTAATGCACGTAAATCGAAATAAAATTACAGAAAGAAGACGATTTCCATAAACGATAATATTATTATTCAAATTGTATTCCTAATAAAAGTAAAATAATCCAAATAAAATGAAACTTTTGTTATTATTATCATTTGTGTCTTTTCTTTTTTTTTTTTTAATATATTTTACACATCATAATGATCCTCCCTTATACTTTCAATTGTTCTTATCTCAAATGAAATTAAATAAAAAAAAAAAAACAAATCAGAGAATACAGTACATTATCAATTTGTCAATTCGAAACACATAAAAACATGTAAAATTATTCCAAAATATACAAATTCTAAATTACGCAACGATCTTTCAAAAAAATGTATAAAAGTATACAAAGAAAAAAGAAAACCATCTCTCACCCGTTGTACACGATCATCATCCCCGAAATACCGATTTCTTCCCCTAAATCACCCTGTTCGTCGTGGACAGGGCCATAATACCCTCCCCTCCCTTTCGGTCGACCACTGTTCGCAACGGTCGCGAGTATATCAATCGACCTCACAAAAAGACCCCTCTCGATTGATACGTCCCTCACCCTTTTCGATTGTGACCCGAAACACGTTTTCACCCGAAAATATCGTAGCCACTGGTCAAAACGTCTTCCGGATACACCCTCAACGATACATCTCGACGAAATAAACGATGTCGTGTCATGTATTTGATTATAAACGGTGTAAATGCTTCGCAAAATATTATTATCGTGTCTCTCGTTCCTTGGCGTATTAGTTTTTTATTAAGCGAGTGAATCGTTAATTAATATAACGCGTGATCTGTAGTGTGAAATTGATCGGATTGTTAAAATATTCTCTTTTATACAAGGTATTTAAGAAGAGAAGGAAGAGATAACGATTTTTTTTTTTTTTAAGACAAACATATTCGTTGGTTTCATTTTCAACACATAAAATAGTATTTAATATATGAAATATGTGGAAAAAACATTAGTTACTTTATTTTTGTACTATCCATTGTATTTCAATATAATCATGATCTTTAAGAGAAAATTTTCATAGACTGTTTCGTGATGATAAACGTAATAGCGGAGAAACAGAGAATAAGAAAGAAAAAAAAAAATATAAATTACGTCAAATGATAGAGAAGAAATTGAAAGACAGGCATAAAATTGAATTACCAAGATTCTACTCTCCTTTCTGCTTTCCTTCTCGCAGGGGATTTGATCGTATCGTGCCGCGAAGAAGAAGAATCGAGGCGAATCCGAGAGTCAATTTATGCATTCGCGCGATAAATATGGCACGTTGTAATTAATTCCGGCTGATAAAAATTCGAATCGAGGCTTCGCCACTCGATGAAATCCCAGACTCGCAAAGGTGGATATTTCCACGAACGAAACGATCTTCTTTCATTAATTAGGGGCTGAGTGCTTTTTGCCATTTTCATTACATTTCCCGCCCTTATTTCGGCCAGATCCGCTCAACCTGTCGGATATCCGCGCCATTTCCCGTCTTCGCTCGACCGATCCTCCCCCGCCGCTGGATCCGTCGTTTGTCCCGTCGCTTATTTCCAGCTTCTCGAACGAGGCGAAATTCGATAATGGGAATCGGATCCCGTTCAACCATCGCGTTCACCCGTTCAAGAAAAGAGAAAACCGCGACAATTATAAATTCGGATGATGGACCGATTTAATTTCATGCTCCCGAGAATACGAACGATCGTACAATAAATCATTTGAAACCCTGTTCGCGGTTCGATAATAATATTAATATTCGGGCTGGAAGATCCCCACGGAGTGGTTTAATCGTGGTTTGTAATCGATATGATAATTCGATTATGATATCATCTTCGTCTCCCGATTTTTGTGACAATAAGTATCTTCAAAGTGGATAACTTTAATTTTGATTTCCGTGTGGTTGATTTGATTTGGAAGTAGGTAGATAGTAGAATTTTAATTCTTTCTCGACCAGACATATTTCTTGTGTTTTAAGAGTAGGTTTAATATTCGATCAATTCAATTTGATCTTTTTTTCTTTGAACGTGTTTCTCTTAATTCGAAAGTATTTATAATTAATTAATCAGATTGTTCAGAGGATCAGTTATCGATAAGTGTTTCGCGAAAAATCTCGTGGATCTGTCGTTTATTTTTAAAAAGAAAATTCATCTGTCGAAGATAGACACATTGTGTATAATAGGAAGTCGATGATTAAAAGTGCATTTGATTCGATTACGATCCCTCAATTATTTCAATTATTTTAAAATAACCACGTCTGGTTAAAATCGACATGAGATTCATGGAACCAATCTAAATTTAGACTTATTAATCTCATTTTCGTTTACTCTATTTTCTCAATTTCGAATTGTCGAGGGTTCGCTAACCTTCGTGTGGTGAAAATCACGAAAATTCCAAATTTGGAATAAGTTTCGCGTTGACAAGCAACCACGTTATTGAAAAGATTTTCGAAATTTTACGTTTTTCGTGCCTGTGATGCAAATTCGACAACTTGTACCAAGTAATTATGTACATTGAAAGGACAAAAAAAAAAAACCAATTCGCGTCTTTCGTCGTAATAAATCAAATAAATTACCCGAGCTTTAACGAAGATTGATGCGCGAACGCGACATTCTTCTTTTTCTTCCTTTCTTTCTTTTTTTTTCCTTTTCTTTTCCTCTACCTTCGTCACGAGCATTGCCTCCGAATTCTTCGATCCATCTTTCAGGCCATTCCTCCGTGATGTATCTAAATCATGGTACCTCGAAGGAAGGAAGAGAGTCGAAAAATGGGACGAAACGAAACTTCCACAGCTATGGCTTCGTCCCCCCGTTTTTTCGATTCGACGATCCCATTCGCGAGAAATGGTCGTCAAGATAATCATCTTTTCTATTTCCTCCCTCGCGTATTCAAATCGTGCACAATGCACGTGTGTATGTATGTATATTAGTTCACTTCGATTGGATACAGATGGGTTCGTTGTGTGCTCGATGTACCCGAACGAGCCTATTCGAGAAAGGAGATGTTAAAAAAAAAAAAAAAGGAGATAGAGAAGCCAAAGGTAAAAAAAAAAGAAGAAGAAGAAAAAATATTAGAATCTAATAAAAAAATTTTGTGCGATTCACACATTGATACAAGATTTATTAATCGAAAACTTATCGTTTATACGTGCGAAATATTCGATTACTTTTTCAATTAATTGAAAAATAAGTTTAACACGGTATAAGAGTAATTAATGCAGAAATGTTACTTACAAAAGTCTCAACGAAACCAAAAGAAAAAAAGAAACGGGAAAATTAAATAGAATAATGACTGTCGAAGGATCTGTTTGATTTTCATCACGATCCACCCTCCTCCACTCCTCCTTCTTCTTAATCCAGACACGACTGGCCTCGATAATCAGGATACACGCGTACGTCAAATTTGCGGCGTGGATTATAGTGTACAGGAATCAGGGAGTTTGTTGCTTTAAATTAAAATAATCTGTTTTCGCTGGGCCCGCCCCTCGTATCGCGGCCAACCCCCCGCGACTAAAGTCGGTAATCGCATTACCTCACTTTTGAACACTCCCCCTTGCCATCGACCTCGTCCATCCCCATCCGCCACCACGCCTTCGGGATGGAAGCGCGTTTACGGCGGAGTCATGGATCTGGATTCGATAAATTCTGGTATGAAATTTAATGAAATCACGCGCACCTTTCGCGCGTCAGTTCGATCGGTCGGTTGTCGAGAAAAATCGAGACGGTGATTTGAAAATGAAGCTTTGAAATTTTGAATTTTTTTAAATGGAGAATGAAATATGGAATGGTAAAGCATTATTTTTTGGATCATTGATACTATAATGGAATCTTTTAGATTTTTGTTTCGTAGTTGTTGTAGATTTTAAATTTTAAGAGCAAATTAATAATCATTTCTGAGAGAAAATTGAATATTGCGTAATTAAATATATCTTCTCATCTTTTTTTCGTTCGTAGAATTTCTTTAAATTAAATATCGAGCGGCAAGAAAAATGAAGAAACGATAAACGTTCTCCTTCATTCATACTCGTTCAAGTTGTGTACAAAATTGATATCTCGCGCTTAAAATAAATCCATAAAAATCCTATGAGAGGATTAATTAACGAATAAAGCATTTTTAAAAGAATAAAAGAAGGATAAATTCTTGCCGCAATAGAGTTTTAAAAAAAAAGTCGAAAGTATTCTTCCACGTATCATCCTTTTGTTAGTTTTTCGTTGCGAATCGATCGGAAGGGAAGAAATTAATTTCGATGGAAGAAGGAAGTATAGGCGAGAGATTGGGTGGAAAAGATAACGATAGGCAGGGAAATAATTCGTTCTGTTCCGCCATTGTTCGACAGTGCAGGAAACTGACTCTTGTTAAGCGTCGTTGTCCATGCCCGTGGAACACATATTTTTCACGATACGTTAAAAAGTAACGAACTGTGAAACAGCGGCGCGAGCCGGCCATTGTGTGTTACAGAGCACGTTAATACGGGCCGCGTATACGTGAAAAATTCGAACAAATCTGTATTGTTTCCACCGGTTACGGGAAAATGTTTCAAGCTTGCTTTCGCCATTACCGAACCGGGGAGGGGGTGGAAAGCGTTGAAAGGAGAAAAAAGATTTCCGATGAGCAATGGAGATTCTAGCCAAGGATCGATCGACGAGCAAAGCCGAAAATTCGTTTCAACGAATTAACGAGTTTCGGTTAACGATGAAATACGACGATAACCCGGTTCGATAATTTTCTCACGAAAAGGTAAACGAACGGGAGCGGAAGGAGCCAAGAAATTCGAAAATTTCCCCGTTTTTATTGTGATTTTCATTTTCACATTAGCTGGCGATTTAATAATTTTACGTACACATTGAAAACGAATACAATTCGCAGGCTAGGATATAAAAAAAAAAAAAAAAGAATATCGTTCGACGCTTGTTATAAAAATCGTCGTTGTAGCGTTTCGCTCATTATTTTAAAACTGACGTCGTGCTGAAAGAGCTATAAATATTTCATCGTCCTTCCATCAAGCGAATTCCACTAATCTGTGAAATATCGTCTAGAAATTTTTCATGGATTAAAAGCAACGATAAAAATATCAGATGTTTCGCGACAATGCTTTGTTACGTTTTGTAGAAAATATAAACTTTTCTAGGAATAAACTCGTTAAGAATGTTTCGATTTAAACAAAGTCAAACAACAATGTCAAAAGAAAAAACTACCAATTTACATTACAAATATAATCTACTGGAATACTAAAACACGTTCGCTCGATATTAATATAAACTGATAAATACCTTCCACAAAATGATAAATATTTACTTTATCGTGTAAATAACTATTTATATAAAAAAATTGTACTTTTCTAATTTCGTAAAAAAAAAAAAAAAAAGAAGCCACGCATGAAATTAATAAAACAACGATTCTTCGAGACAAATTGCATTATAGTGACAACAACTATGCGTGTTTGATTCACAGATCGAGCACTTTAATCCAGATTAAACACTACGAGTCCACGAGCGTTATTCCAGCCGAGTTGAGACAATCCAGATTCCGGAACAAACAAACCCTAATCAAACCGAACGCCACTGCCTTCCATCAAGACATCGACTCGACGCGCGAATCCTCGCTTCGTGGCGGAAGCGCAACGAGGTCGTCCAACGCCAAAAAAAAAAAAAAAAAAGAAAGAAGAAGAAGAAGAGAAAAAAAATAAATGGCGAAACTGGAGAGGTTTGCAACAACGTGAAGGCGAGACAAGTAGCAGGTGGCTAATGTCGGGAGTGGCATCGTGAAGGAGAGGAGGAACGTGTGTACACAGGCCTTGCTTACAGGCTGGCGAACGAGCTAGATAACGCACGTCTCGCGCCGACAATGGGCTCATACGAGCGCCTCTTTTAATTAAGTGGAGTCAGCTCGAAGCCGGGGGAGGGGAAAAAAATTTATTCACCGGGAATTATATTGGTTCGTGTACTCGAAGGGTGAAAAACAGGGGGAGGGGAGGGGAGAGCGGTTTTAACGGGAGTGGTCCTTCGTAATAAATGCGAACCCAACTCCAGTGGAAAGGCCTTTGTCTCTTTCCGTAATGATCCGATGAGGAGATTAGCTGCGTCCCTCCGCTAATTCTCTCTGGTTGCTATTCCATGTTTTTTATTTTTCTTTTTGGTAAATGAATTTTTTTTCTTTTTCTTCTCGAGGAAGGATGGTAGAAAAAGGAATAATTTGTATGGAAATAAAAAAATTCTAGTATCTTGTCCGAGTTTGTTATATACGTATGCAATTTTCTTTTTCTTTTTATTTTGAGTTAATTTTTTCGTTTCTCTATTTTTTGGTATTTTTTTCTTTTCGAAAATGACGGTATAGAGAGATATATTCGTATCTCGTGGAAATAAAATTCTAGTCTTATCTGAGTTTGTAATTTTTATCCCTTTTGAATAATTTTTTGTATCATTTTTTTTTTTTTTTTTGTAAAAAGATAGTAGAAAAATATTCGTATTTTATGGAAATAAAATTCTAGTATCTTACGAGTTTGTTTGTAATTTTTCTCTCTTTTTGAATAAATTTTTTTCCAAAAGACTGGCGGAAAGAATACACGAATAGAAAAATTCTCCGGTATCTCGACCAAGTTTGTTTGTAATTTTTTCATTATCTTTTCATACAGTATACTTTACAGTGGAATAAATTTGAATTTTTCATAGTCATATTTCACGTATCCAGTGAAATGATTTATTTTATATTTCCTTATATATTCCTAGAAAAAAAAAAAAAGAAAGAAAAATTAAAAACATAAAATTCTTTTAATCCATTCTCCAAATATTCGATTTATGAAGAAAATATTTTGCAAAACTCTTTGTCTCGCATCCGCTCGCAAGTGAACAGCAGTGAGAACGATAATTCGAGCTTTCCTCAACGATAAATCGCGCATTCCACCAGAAACGTGGAAATTTAATTAATGTTTATTACCCGTTTTAATATAATAAGTCTCTAATTGTAAGTGTCAGAGCATTGTACCGTGGCTGTCTTAAGGCTCAACTCGACGCTTAGAACACATTTCGAAAGCGTCTAGGGAGAATTGCACGCCATCGCCTGGCTTCCATTATTTCCCATCGTTCAACAATCTGTTAATTACTGCCCTCTAGGTAGGTACACTTCAGAGATGGGATCGAAGGCTCGTAGTTGTCCATTCATCCAAAGCTTGTTATTAATACACTTGCGACCACTACAGGTCACTTAGTATTTCCTTTGTTGTCGATAACGGGACGATTACTCCGAGACTTACCGAATAATTCTCGTCCAACAATATCGAAACATTATATTATCTACGTATAGAAAATTAGATGGTATTTGAAATTAGATGGAATTTACAACGGAAAAGAAAAAATATTTACAATAAGTTGTCAAGATTTCGTTTAATCTGCGTTTTAAATTTTATTATTATTTACGCATGAGGTTAATTTTTATTTGAACAAATGAAATTTAACTAAATTTAATTAAATTTGAACAGGGAGATCAAATTTTTGTTGTTTATCCGGGATAATTTTTTTTTTCGAATCTGCCCTAGATTCCATTTAATCATATTTAAACTTTATTAATTTTATTTACACGCGTAATATTAATCGTTACTTTGGTAATGAAATTCGATATAGGAAAATAATTAATTATTCTATTAATTCTATTTCGTTTTTATACGAGTATTTGCATTTAATTTTGCGTCTACTGACAATTGATCACTCTAAATAACAAAGATGAATAAAAATAAATTTTCACTTTTTTTGTAATGTTGTATTGACTATTGCTATTATGTAATAGCATCTGTACTTTTCTTATACTCAAATCTACAACTTTCCACTCTTGTACAATGTACAATACTTGCCTCAAAAACAAAAGTTACACTTTCAGGAATCAATAAAGACAATTCCATACATCTTTCTATCCGTACAAATCTGAAACTGCACTCAACACTCGTATCAACGTACAATCTTTTGCTATAACAATTTCCTTTCAAAAGTTCCACAGAAAGATGATCTCACGAGTGCAGCATCAAAAAAAAAAAAATTTAAGCACGAGAATCGTTAAATTTCGTTAAACGAACAAGTCCTCGACATCATTTTCACGCCTAAAAACCTATCCCTCCCCACTTTCATTCGCATCCGTTGCTTCGTTAAATACCAATTTCACCCCATCATTTACATATTTCCTGGCCGGTACGCGTCTCATTTCATAAATTCAATGGAAAGCGAGAGCGTTGAATTCCATCGTCTCCAATTTCGCCCTCCCTTCCTCTCCACTCTCCCTCCTCTAACGGCGGTAATTAATTTTTTCCCCGGGGACAAAGTGGACCCGTCTTCGCGGTCTCATTACGCGGACAGAGAGGCGCCCAGACGGCGACCGTGGATGACAATAAATACAAAACTTTAATAATTCTCTGTATTACACCGGTCCAATTTGCGCACGCGCCATTTCCCCTTTTCGAAACCGGCAGAGCCTTCATTTCCAGACGATCCATTTTTCTCTTCTGTTTTTTCTTTTTTTTTTTCGTCTTTTTCTTTTTGATGCAACGAATAGCTGGCCCATGGATTAGAGAAGTATTCCGTCTCCGTTGAGAAAGATGGATAGGTAACGCATTCCTGAGAAGATGCCTTGGATAATGTCGTGTCCAATTTGGCGTCACTTAGTTATTTCGTTGCTCGCAAATAGAGCAAACGCTCGAGCTTAACTTGGACCGATGTGCCGCCGATGTAGTCCATTGGAATGAAAATTGGTTCGAAAGATCTATTCGTTACGATTCTGTTTCCATTCTATTTGTATCCGAAGCAATTTCTTTTTAGACTTATTTTAAAGTCTTTAAAATATTCGTATAATAATAATAAAATCCGAGGAATTATCTTTTCACGTGTGTTCACCGCGTGTTTACTTTTAATATTAACGATATAACCTCTCGATATAATACGTCTTACAATTAAAACGCCCTATAAGAAATATCCGCTCGCGGCTATTTATCGAGGATACCTCTTTTCGTCCCCTTTTCCTCGATCATCGATGGCGCAATCCCACTTGCCCTTTTGCCCGGTCCAAGGAAAATATTTGACCAGCCTCCTCCACCATTCCGTCTTCCACATCTTCCGTCACGCGTCTAACACGGCTAAGACCGTTCTCCATGATTGCTCAAAAGCTTTCTTCGTCGTCGAAACGCACCTTCCTCGCGAAAAGAGAGGGCAGAGCAAATAGCCTCGCGCTATTCGCTTTATTAGACTCGAAATGAATCCGCGACGAGAAGAAGAGGAAGAAGAAGAAGAAGAGAAAAAAAAAATCTCGTAACTCTGGGTGAAACGGGATCGTGTTGATCCTGTTTGGCGAATTGCTGGTTTCGAATTAAAGTCTCGATCGGTAGTAACGAGGTCGATTTTTTTCTCACTTTCCCGTGAAGTGAAACGAAATCGACCGAAAATCGTCTCGAGTTGCTAACGATTCTTTTAACGATTTTCTTTTTCCCTTTCTTTTTTCTTTTTCTTCCTCTTCTTTTGCTCGATCTGAAAGAGAAGAACTCGAAGACAGCGTGCGGTAGAACAGCGTGAAATCGAGTACTCGGAGTGAAAAAGAAAAAGAAAAATAAATGCAGTCGGTTTGTAAGGATTTTAAACGAGACTTGGCTAATGTAAACTTTCGAACGGGAAGTAATTCGAAAGTTTTAAACGATGGATTCAACCGTCTGATTGAATTCCACGGTTTCCGCGTCGTTTGCACGATCCTTTATTTATGCCGCGTATGTTTATCCCGCCATTTCGCGGGAATTATATTTCATCAAAATTGGGAAGAGGCGTGTGGACGGATAATTTTCCGTTCTGAACCAAAATGTCGAACAAAATAATCCCGGTTATATTTAACGATTTTTTGAACACTCGCGTTGAAGTAACATCGCACATTACGATAACATTCTGTAAACAAGTTGTAAAGAGCCGGGGAAGATATTGAATAAAAATAAGGGGGAAGTTTATCTTACCTTCAAGTCGCCGTGTTGATCGTAGAACGTGGAAGGCGCGAGGGCGGCCTTCAACCTTCGATTCCTGTAGAAAATGAACGTGATTGCCGCCAGAAGCATCACGATCACGGTGGTTAGTATACCGATAACCAGGCCGACGAATTGCCTCGATTCTGGCTCCTTGCTTTTGTCCGGAACTGCAACGTGCACACATACGTTATTTCTCGATTTTATAATTAAAAACTTCGTATCAATTTTAATTGCAAAGTCGATCTGCCGATTATTACTCCATTAAAGATACCTCTGTTCGACAATTGCATCTTCAACTTCATCAAATACAATCTCACTCAAACTATTCGATCGACTTATTTATTTCGAATACATTATTGGAGATAAGCATCGATCAACATCTGTTCAATTACAAATTAACGAAACGAAACTTTTCTCGAGATAAATATCGCGCGCTTTTCAACCGAGGATTAACATTTCCTCGTTGTGTTTGCAGCGTAGATAAGATGATCTGATCGTGCGTAGTAACAGGCCAAAACGAAGAGCAAAACGTCCGCGCGTCCGATTTTCGACGCGTTTACGAACACCGTGGAAGCGTTTACGTGCACGTGTACCGTAGGCCGCATAATACGTGAAAGTACACGACCTATCGCGCTCGATATTATCGCGAAGGCAGCCTCGCATAATGCGCGATGGCTCGATAATGATGATTGCGTTCATCGTGCCCCTCGTAATTGGATCACGATCAATCGCCGCTTTATCGATCGATTTGCTTTTATTGCGGGATCGAATGTCCACCGTCTGTCGTTTTCGATGTCATTCAACGTGTCTCGATGATGATGGGATAACGATTGCTCGATAACGGAAATTAGAAAAATGGGGGAGAAACGAGAGAGAGAGAGAGAGAGAGAGAGAGAGAGAGAGAGAGAGAGTTAATGGTAATTATTGTAGACACGTGAGTTGAGTAATTGAAATAATTGTTTTCTTTAAGAAAATTAATAAAAGAGAGAAAGAAATTAAGCGGATCGATGGCAATTGTCCACATGATTTCGATGATATTAAAATTTAAAGAAGGTTAAACATTTTTGGAACATAAAATTTTTTTTCAATCAATACTATCGAAGATATTTAATTAATCGTTATAAATACGAATATTTAAAGTTCGCTGAAATCACACAATTTTATTTGTAGTTTTATTATTGAACATTGCTAGTACTATTTAAATTGGTATCTGTTATTAGTTCTCTTTCTCTTTCACACACTTCAAGTATATTGTAACAGGCAGACGCAATTACGTTTTATTAAACACGTATTCAACCAAATCAGTGCGTTTGTTTATTGTTTGCCCTGTCAACAATCGTTCCCGTAAAAAGCTTTTCGAGACGAAAGATTCTCGATTGTTTTCGAAACCTATTTTTTTTTTTTTTTTTTTAATTATCGAAAATTATATTTCGATTGTGACGTGAATATATATATGTATATATGCATACGTGTATTGATAGAACGTCAAGGGTATGTTTATTGAATCTCGGGATCTCTGTTTAAACCTCAACTGTGATCCCAAGACACGACTCGTGACATAATCAGATATCGGATCGGCTTAGCAATAATCGCACGCAATCAGCTAAAGGTCTTAACATTTATTAGGCACGTGTTACCTCGATCGGGATAACAGATCCTATATAAATTATTTCAATGACATAATCTTGACGTAATCTTAGGAGGAAGAAAGTGCCTTTTCATTGAAGAAACCGATACGAACAAATATCGTTTTTATTATTCCATTGTTTCATTCGAAAGAAATTTTTCGAGCTGCTTCAACTTTTACTTCGTTGTCGAAACGAAGAGAAGAGCAAATATACGTTATACGTTTTGTAACGCTTCTTTTCCTCCGCTTTTTCAAAAGGGAAATATTGGTTTCATCATTTTGAAAAAAAAAAAAAAAAAGGAGAATCTGGAGCACGCATATCATAGATTCAAGGCTTTTAATTTTCCTTCTGGCGATGTGCGAAGTGTTGTTGTAACGGGGCAAAGGAGTTTCAGAGTTTATAATTACTTTGCGATTATTATTTCTGTTTCACCCCTCACCGTTCGAGAGATCGATTCTTCTTTCGTCTTGAGCAAGTTTAACAGGTGAATGAAAGTTTAACAGTTTAATTAGGATTAATTCTTCGACAACAACAAAAGCACGGGTACTTTGTGTCCGTCATCCTATTATAATTTTTAAAATTCTCATTGAAACAGTCGCGTGAATGAAAAAAATTATATCACTAGAAATTCTTTTAAACGGTCCCAAGCGGTTAAACTTTACAGAAGGAAAGTTAAACTTTGGATGAAAACTCTACTTATGATCAAAATAAATAGAGCGATATATCGTCTTTAATTTTCATTGGGCAAACCAAACAGAGCCAATTTTTCTTATTTATAGAAAACGCAACTTACTTTTCTCCCTATAAAAATGATATTATATTCAAAACTCGAGTTCAATATTTTTTCATACAAATAATAAAATATTCCGCAAATATTCCTCTGATAATTCAAAACAAAAAAAACTTTGTAATCACAAGGATTAATAAAACCAAGAATCAAAACCAAGTGTATATATATATATATATATACACCTAATTCTCACGAGTAAGAGGCAGAACCACTGCTCCGTAAATATCTCGTTATACGTAGGGATTGAAAGCAATCAACCAGGCCGGTAATCGAATCGCGGGCGAAGAAAATATATAATTCGATCGGTTGATTGGAGAGTGGATCGAAAGAAAAGAAGCTGTAACGATCAATTAAACTTAATGCAGGGGCACGGATCGAAAAAGGGACGAGTTTCCAGAGAGGACAAAAGGGTTTCGGTTTACCGGATGGAAGAAATGTCGGTCACTAGCTTCGAGTTATTTCCTTTAACACTTCGTCTCAAAGTGGTCCCCCGACGATGGGGGAAAAGAAATTAATTAGATTTCGCCTGTTGGGATGGCGAAACAAAAGGCGAAGCGTGGCTACGTTATCGGTTTACGGAGGCCACGATGGGTATCCTTGTTCTTTTTCCGCCTCGTTTCTTTCGTACCGACCGAGCATTTTTGAGAACACCTACCTCGGCTACAGCGCATTAAAAGGAACGTGCAAACACTTTAGAAACGGCCTTTATTCGCGCGCAATTTGAACGCGCCTTTTATCGTCGTCGCTCCCCTTTCCCAGATTCTTTTGGGAAAAAGAAAATTTTTAAATTTGAAATTTTGCCCGTGAACCGACGTATGCGTTGTGTACCGTTAAAATGATGACTCGAAAGGGGGCGAGTATCGAGTTGGAAAGAATTGGAAATGCGATTTATTTTGAAGAATTTTTATCTAATGTTGTTTCGTTACAAGTGGAACTCGTGCAGTTCATTTCGTACTCGAGGAATGGAAGTTGAAAGAAGGTGAGAATTTATTTTAATCTCGACAACTTTTTGACGAAGTAATTTCTTTTTTGGGAGAGAGGGGGAAGGATTTTACGAAAGACAATCGATAGTGGGTAAAATTATTTTGCTATAGCAGTTTTAAATTTTTCTGCATACGATATCACTCGAACCGCTTATGATATTGAAATGTAAATTTTTATGCTCACTGTATGTTATTATTATAAATAAACAATATTTTTTTTCACGACAATGTAGCGAGTATTTATTCGCGCAATAGATTTGAAAGTTTTTCACGTGGATTTATTTATACATTCATAAATTTTCACATCGCTCGCATAGATATTTTATGAAACAGAAATATTTTGCGTATTAAATTTGCACGAAAGTACGATTTTAATATTTTATGACGTTTTCCTTTCATTTGATAACTCTATTTAAACGTTCTGGCACGTATAAAACAAAATGTTTTCAACATGTATATAATTCTTTTATTCAAAATCCTGTTAAATATCTCCCTCAAAATTATAAGTCCTATATAAAATATTTTTTCTTTTCGCAATAAATCCAACAAATAATTATGAGTATATATTAGTACACAATATTTTCGACATTAATTTATTTTAAAATAAAACATCAAAAATTAAAAAAAAATATATATATATATATTTTTTAATTTTCCTTTTCGAATAAATTATAAATAAAAAATAAAGTTAAAAATAAACCTGACAATTGCAACACATTTAATTAAAATTAATCAAATATCAATATCCAATTAAAAACGTAAACTCTTAAAAATATTCACGATTTTTATTCGATTCAGTTCCATTTTGATTATTTCTTTATAAAATCGACAACGTTCGTTCCTCTGCATTTCGAGATATTGTTCGATCCGTTCGACCAAGTATTTTCGTTTTCTGGGTTTAAAAATTGTCCAACAACGACGAGGAGTCGTTGAAGATCGAAATTTTATTTTATTTTTTTGTTTCCCCTCTTCAACAGGTCGACAGTGAAAGGATCGTTCCGCGACGAAAGATCGTGAATAAAAGGAAGGAGAAAAATAAAAGGGGGAAAAAGCGAACGAGGGAAAGAAAAAGGTCGTTCGTGATCGGCATTCAATTTTCGATGCTTGCAGACTCGCAAAGAGGAAAAAAGTGGAGGGAGGGAGAGGAGAGAAGAGTGGAAATCACGTGGAAAATTACGAGAGGAGCCCTTCGATGCAACAATAGGAGAAAACCGACTCTGGTGGTAGACTTACGAGCATTATCGTTGTTTTCCTCCTTATTAAAAGTGGCCTTTACTTCGTCTCTCTGCAGTGGACCCTCGTTATTCTGATAGGGGATGCCGGTCGCCGATACAATGGCGCTCTTGTTCCTCGGCTCTTCATCGTCGGTGTTGTTCCATTCGGAGATTACTGCGCATCAGGGATGAAGACTAATGAAATTTTCGCCCATCAAAGGAATTGTGCGTTTCGTTTCATCAGAAATAAGGATACGAAAAGGATACGAAAAAGGTACTTTTTGGTATTCCATAATTTTGTAGTAAATTTTGATAAAAATAGAAAGGAAGAAGAATCTTCGCATTCGATCGGTTCGAATGATCGATGTGAAATTTTATAATCGTGGTGGTATTTCTTCGAAATTAAAAAAAATATTCTTAGACGAAATTGGTTAATTAATTTTTCACTACCAATTTTTCCCTCTATCTGAAAATAAAATATTAACGATCATACATTAGCAACATTGGACTTGATTTTCGTTCGTCTTGAATCTTTTTGTTCCTTAATTGAAATCCAAAAAAAAAAAAAAAAATAATAGACCTTTCTATTCAAAATACAGATCTATTCTCAATTTCAAAATTCATCAATTAAGTTAAATTCCAATCCGATTATAAAAGCTGCCCGGTATAAACAAACATCGAATCATCGATTATATTGACATTCTTATATTCTTCTTTTTCTACGAAATAATAATCTTTGCTTCCACGTTTCTTAATCAAAAAATATGATTCGAGCCACGAAGTTTCGAAAAAGTATCGAGGCGGATAAGAACGAAGGAGGAATTGGAATCGCTTCGATGGCGAGCAATCGAAGTTATTTGGTGAGAGGGAGGGCGGAAGAGAAGATCGAAGGAATGATTAACGACGGTTTCGATGCTCACCAAGGGAATCAAAGTTTTCGAATATGTGCGTCTGTGCCAAGTTTCGTTTCTGCTTCGCGGCCACGTGCTCCGATTCGCGCAACGAATACCTCCTCATGCGATCCCTTCGAGTTGACCGAGCAACCGAGAAATCGATTTTTACAAGTTTAACATTTGGGAATATTTTTGAATTAATCTGTTCAAAAGAAAGCAAAGAATGATTTTTTACTTTAAAAGCATTTTACTGTTAGGTTAAATGCTTCCTTTTGGAATTTTTGTTATATACATTTGCTAGTGAAATTTCTTATAGTAACGTTTAAACCGTTAAAATCTGAACTTAACGAATAAACAAATTTTTTGGAATGTCACAAATTAACATTTAAAAAGAATTATCACTTTCACCAAGTGAATTAAATTATCAATAATATCTCTTGCTATTTAAGAATATTTTTTGATCACCTATTTTGTTCGTTTTAAGATAAAATTAAAATCTAACAAAAAAAAAAAAGAAACTAAAAATTTTACTCTACTTCAAATATATAAAACATGGACCGTTAAAAGACAAATTTTCAGCGAAAGAAACGAATGAAAAATTTGACGGGCACGAGACCAGTCATCTCGAAAGCATTCGATTCGTAACGAATAAGGGTTTCCATCACGATTCCTGCGGACAGCCACGTTCGAGAACCCATTGTCCCATCCAAGTGAATCGTCGACAGCGGCTGCCCGATTATCCCTCATCTTTTACCAACGATCCGCTATCACGTCCACGTGACGGGCGATGTCAGCCGAAATTGGAAATCGAACGATCCACGCGTGCGGAGACACGCGAGCTCATCCGTTCCTTGATCCAAAGTTCGCGAATACCGGCTTCGAAACGCGGCTTGAAGAAGAGCGTGGCAGCGGCTTGAAATCCTGTGTGAACCTATTTCGCTCCTGATATCCCTTTCCTGTTTCCTCTCGTCTTATCTTCGTTCTACTTTTCGACCAGATATTTTTTTTCCTATTTTCGCCCCTCCTATCTATATTTTCGTCCCTCGCGCGAACTTGGGCAAGAGTGGCGCGAATGAGACACTTTTTCTTTGAGATAAGGTAGGGAGGGAGAGAAGGGATAAACGATGGTTGCAATTTGTATCGTTGGAAGGGACAGTTATTTCATCGTAACGATATCCATAAAAAATGTTTGACTCGTTCTTAAAAAAAAAAAAAAAAAAAATGTGCACTCTGTTTTAATTTATTCGACGATCGTGTCGTTTCTTTGGACATTAAAATTATTATGTTGTTATTAAATTGAGCTCGCACGAGTTTCGAAACTAGATGAGAAAGAACGATCTTATTATGGAAGAATCACGTTGGAAATGTAAAATCTTTTATTCGGATAAATCGTCGTGTTCAAGGATTACCTGATTCAAAGATTACTTCGCTGAGCATGATCCACCGTGCCGCAAAGTACAATTGAAGCTTAAGGAAACGGCCAGCCCGCGAGTGAAGCTTTATGGTAACGTCACGTGCCTGTTCCAGCACAAGGTCCGGTATGTAAGAGAAATGGACAGGCTCCCCGTTGAACTGATTCCCGCCGGCGCCGAGATAAACCTTTGCGTAGGAGAAGACCTAAAAAAAATGGAAGAGTGCGTTGAAAAGAAATTCTGCTTCCATGTTGTCTCTATAATTTTTCTACTATCTTCTATTGGCTGTTATGCATCGAACGATTGTCGTAAATATCGTAACGAATGTTGGAAAAATTTGGATTTTATCACCGGCAATGGAATACAACAATTTCTTCGAGCAAAATAAATAAACACAGATCGGAATAAAAGTGTCTCATTATAAATCGCTTCGAACGAGAATGTAAATCGAACGATTTACAGTTCCAGTGAAAATTCGAAAATTCAACGTACCTGCACATCTTTGGTGAAGTAATTGTTCATGTGCAGGTGTATGGCAGTGAAGTTTCTCGAATAATCGAACTCGAAGGTAATTTCAACGGGACGACCGAGCATGCTTGGGGTGTCGTTCCTCCAACCGACCCATTCGTATCCTGAAACGGACAAGAAAAAGAAATGGGAGAAAAAATTCGTCGTTAAACAACGAAACACGCGATTCGTTTGAAAAGAATCGAGAAAAAGGAAAAAAATTGGAACAAGAGTACACGGCGAAAAAACATTCGATCACACAGCCTCGCAGTTTTAATCCAGCCTCGTTACAATTCCACCGCACAATGTAACGTAACAAAAAAAAAAAAAAAAAAAAAAAAAGAAAAAAAAAAGGACGAAATGTCTTTTCATCGATCCTTCGACAATCGCGATGAATCGATGAATCAAGAAGCGTCCACCGTTCGACGCGGTGGCGCCCGATAAAAATCGAATCCGCGACTAATTCGAGTTTAACAACGTTCGCGATCGGGTGTAACACAATTCAACGGTCCACTGTTTTTTCAGTCCCGCCAGTCCATACAAATGTACGTTTTTTTATCTCTTTCCGCCCCCCTATCCCCCTCCACCCCTTTTTTCAATATTATATTATATGCAGAGCGTCCAATTTTCCTTTTTTTTTTTTTCAAAAGGATATTTCATTAGTGGAAAATCGAATATTTTTAATTTATTCTTTACGTAAAGAAAAATTTGAAGTAAATGATCATTCTGTGCAAAAATTTATTACAATTTTATAAATTTAATCGAGGAAGATGTTACGAAGGTGTATGTATTACAACGAGGGAATTCAATTCAATGCTAATCGTACAAAATTTTACGTCTAAAAATAAAAAAAATCCTTTTCTTTTTTCTCGTTTTGCATACATTGCATATATCAAGAACTTTCATTATCGTGCAGTAAACTTACCAATTTCAATATCATGACAAATTTCCATCTCTCGACACAATTATCGCGTCAAAACTTCCTTCTTCCTTTCTCCGTGTCTGTCCTCGCCATCAGGCAGTGTATATATACACGCAACGACACGGGGACGATGAGGTTCGAGAAACGAAAATGGAACACTTCCATTTTTCGGGATCCGATTGGAGGCGACGGTGGACACCGATAAACGGGACAATAAAATGTGTGTAACATAAATAATCGGGGAATCGGGGGTGACGCGGAAATTTGTTTGGCTACGTGTGGCGTGGTCCCCTCCCTCCCCCCTCCCCCTATCAAACGAACAAATTGTTTCAACGTGAACGCATTTGTTGCAAATTGCGCGATGTCCTTTCAACGCCGCCCAACCTATTTTCGGCCGAACCAACGACAGCTGCTCTTTGAATGTTGCCTTAATTAATCGCCGGCCGAAATAGCATAGAACAGCAATTTCGTTGCAAACTGCCACCGCGTTGAATTTCGCTGTCCTCCACGAATTCGAACCTGGCCGACATCGTCCCGCCCTTCTTGGAAGATGATTTTTCTTTCTCCTTTCCTTCGTCTTCGTTCATCGTGTTTCTGCATCGATTTCTGCATCGAATTATTGTTCGAACGAGAACGCGTTATAAGCCGAGTCCAAAAAAATGCTTGTCGAATTGTACGTAGCTTGTTGCTGCATTTGTTAAAGTATTGTTGCATGTTGCGCGAGGAGAAGATGGATAAAGGGTTTATTATCGATAACGAAGGGAACCAAATTTATGATCCATGGTTCGGTGGCGAGTGGCGAGTTCGAAAGGGAGATTCGCGAGATTCAAAATGTAAATTCAAAAATTTCGTGTAGATTGGCAGAAGGTAGGGGAGCGGAAGGCTCGTCGAGATAGCACGATTGCCAACGCGATCGGTCCATAAATGAAAAATCTCGTTTCGAATCTCGATCTCGACCGATTCGATCAACCAATTCTTCCTTCCCTCCTGTGATATGCTACTGACAAGACCATTAATGGATTTGGAACGAAACGAATCCTTCTCTTCCATTTTACCCTTCCCTTCGATCGCTTCTAATTTCTAAATATCTCGTTCTTTGCTCCAAAAGAAGGATCTTTTGTTAATTTCATCGTCGCACGAATTCAATTTCTTACTTCAATTTCATTATGGAGAAACGATATTATAAATATTTGCCAATCTGGGATCATCAATTGAAAATTATGTTATATGAGAGCTCCTTGAAAAATTGTGATTCGTTAACATTAGAGCTATGAACGATTTGATACTACTTGAATAAAGATCGATATTAATTTCGTTAAAAGTATTTGCAGTATTTTTTTAGTAACTGGAGAAAGTAAAAAATTTGAGAGCAGTTAATTTCACTTGTTTTAATCCCAGTGTTAAGTAGGCCAGTTTCCGTGTACATGTAAAAGAAAAAGAGAAATCAAAGGGACACGAGACGTCCTTACTCTCAAAGTTAAGCCTTACTAACGAGTCAGCTAAAACGCCTCGCACGATACGTCCTTGCCCTCCCAGCTTACCCAACTTTTCTCCGGCCAACCCACACCTTCCTCCAATCCTAGCGCCGATTAACAATCAACCTTCGTGACTCGTCGAAAGCCTCGTCGACTCACCGTTCTCAAGTTTCAGAAACAAGCAACGTAACCAAACGAAGGCAAAAGCGCCCCCCTAATTTATATTCGTCGGCTTATACACCATTCTTGCTAATTTTCTCGGATTATCCTTGCAGGCCAGCATCGATTTACTCGCCTGAACCAGTACGACGAATATTAATCACTTAGGCAGCAGATTTTTAGATATCTGAATCGTGTTCAAATATTCAACTAATATAACACAAAATATTGTATACGATATTTGTGTAACAATAACAACAACAATCATTCAATTCAGGAAGGGGAATCTAAAAATTTTGAGTTCGAAATCTACTCAGCAAATAGAGGAAACTGCACCATTGAAGTCATTTTTTGATTCATCTTGATATCTCGATCGGTTGCCGAGATATAAGCGCTCAAAGTTTCTACAGCACATTTCTTCTTGGAATTGCGTATTATGTCTAGAATTGCGTGTGTTTCTTCCAGGAATCGCGTCCGTCACTTGTCTGAAGTTTGGAATAAGTTATGAGACAAGGTACAAGCGAGGAATGTGAGAAGGACAGAAACAACAAACGATTAAAAATTACTTTTCCTTTACACGACGATATCTCGGAAACGGGAAGTCGTATCGGAATAAATCAAAAAGCATCTTAAAGGTGAAAGTTTCGCGCTTCCAACGATCTCTCGCTTATTGATAGAGAATCGTTATCTTCCAAGTTACAGCCGTTCAAAGTTTTCCTAATTTTAATACAATTTTAAAGAAACTTACGCGATAGAGAACGCATTTATCCATGGAGAAACATTGCTTGTAACGTTTCGAAGATTTTTATAAATTGATGATTTTTATTTAAATTTTGATATTATTACCGTTTCGATTCTCGGTCGAAACCTATTTTTCGGGCGTCCACCTATCTCGATCTGGAATCCATTTAAAATGTGTCGGTGGATACGCGCCGCAAGGTTAACGAAACACGGTGAAAATGGAAGAGTTTTGGGGGGATGGAGCCGCAGCGGCAGTTATTGCACGGATCATACCGTCAGATACCACGATTTCGAGCGTACCACACCGATCCCCATGGGAAGCGCAGGGATTGAAAATGGACTGCAATAACCCTAAAGCCGGCCGCGACCGCGAGTTACACGTTTTTTTTCTTTTTTTTTTATTTTTTTTTTTTTTTCCAAACCCGGCTCCTCTCTTACTTTTCGCGGTCCGCTTCGAATTTCCGCTTTAACCGGATGCTGGCTGCGGTCTCCCCAACGAACTTTCGTCCGCGCGCGATTTTCCAAATTCCACCTGAATTCGCTCACGAGATGAACTCTGCGAGAAGTTTCTCCTCTGACCTAAAAAAATAATTTCTTTCGAAAGAGGAAAATTTGAGATTCTATCATCATCCTAATTGAAATAATCATTTTTCCAACGAGCCAAGTTATCGTGTCATCGATTATTTTATGTTCATTGCATTCTTGAAACATTCGAATGGAACATTGTTTGAAGTCTCAACTTACAGATCCCGATTATCGAGAGAAAAGTCTCTATCAGATTATTACTTTCATTATTCACAGGAAAGGAAGATCTCAAACAAAGGAATTCTATTTTCACATGATGTAAAAGAAATCAGTCGAGCTATGCTCTATATATACATATATAGTTATTAAAAGTTAAAAAAGTTTCGTTTCAATTCAGTATCAATGGCAGCTCCGCTCGAATTTTCCTTCCACCGTCTTCTCTCCTCCATCTTTCCATCCCTCTCGACAATGTTCTCGACCCGTACACCGGTATTATATCGCTCTGATCTATCCGCCTTCGTATAAACCCCACCCTTAATATCGTCCCTCGAGTAAATAGTTTCCAGTTTCCTGTCGTCGCCGCCTTCGACCGCTATCTACCATCAATTCTGAACATTCAGAGGGGCCGTAAGATAACCACCGTGCTCATGGATATATACTGCGCCGTGAACTCTCCGCGCCACGATGATTTTCTCACTTAAACCGTCCTCGCAACTATACGGCCGAGCGTATGCCGCTCGTAAAACGGTATACGTAACGATATTCGCGTGTTATCGATTTGCAAGGCGAATTTAGACGAGGCAAATGAGAAGGGAACGTGTCGTTACTGCAAATGGTCGAATAACTTTTTAATATCGAGTGATTTGATAATATTTTTATTATATTGTTTTTTATGATGACAGATATTTCTCGTTCTTTAAAAAATTTTGACCCGTTCGAAAGGAATATCCTTTTTTTTTTTTTTTTTGCACGAAATAGATGTAAGGAAGAATAGGTGATGCAACGTAAGCGTTGGAAAAAGGAAGAGTAATATTTTTCTCGCGCTCGTTTGAAATCGAGTTTGAAAATTGATCGTACGAAAAAAAAATTTTGCTAATTCTGGGGGAGTGAACTATAGAGATAGAGAATTATATGCGAAATGAAATGAAAAATTTTTTCATTTCCATATTAGCTTTTTCTTTTTTTACAAAATCAAATTTCGATGTATATTCGAGCACACGAATACTCGATTACTTCTATTCAATTTCGATTCTTCTTTTTCTTTCTTTTTTTTTCCCCTCCCCGTTAAAAAATAGAACAGACTTTGAAAATGCAATTTTTACTCCACACTCTTTATTTATTTTCGTACGCGGAATCCTTCGTATCCCCATTCAGTTGAGAATTCTTCTACATTTGACAAGTTTTCAAACTCGATTTCCTCGAAAACGAATTCTCGCGCGAGAAAATGTTATTCCTTCTTTTCAACTTATCTCTACATGTAGAATCACACTCAATTTTGATTGCACCACCAAGAACCACTGGAAACCGTTTCTTAAAAACCTAGTTCTAGAAACTCGAATATATTTAAAAAAAAAAAAAAAAAGAAAAGGAAAAGAAACTCGATAAACTCGATTTACTTTTAATAATTAGCACCACAATTAAAACATTTAACCTGAATACCATCGTAATCAACCATAAAAATGAATCAAGAAAAACTTGATAGAAAAACGGGATAACAAGTTCGCGATAATCAGATTTTCTCCTTTCGATAATTTTATCGTCGATTAAAAAAAAAAAGAAGAGAAGAAGAATTCAATCTCCCTCAAATTCTTCCCATAAAAATTCGTATCGAAGCGTCGCCCAACTTCGCCTAACAGACGATCCCTCGCAAAATGGTAACAAGTTTCGATTCAGAAACAATTTACCAAGAAGATTTATTAATTCGGGGGAATCGATCGAGGCGATCTCCTCGACACTCGAAGGAGGGGGAATATTGGAATGAGAAACGGGCCCCTGTCCTCGCCTTCACGTTTGCTAAACTGCAATCTCAGAGTTATTACCTAATGACCTAATTACTCGCCCCGCAATGACGTTTCTCGATTCCCGCGTCCAATCGTGGAAACTTATTAACGAGGATGGAATGCGACGGGAGAGAGCATCCGCGTCGACGTTAAAGAAAGTTTGTCCAACTTCTTGGGGACAACTTACGTAGCTTCTTTCCGATTTGAAGGGGGAGAGAGGACGAGAGAGAGAGAGATATTAGATTGGCCTAAAAAAAAGTATTTTTCTTAATTAGAGAAATACGTACGGCCTGGTTTATTTCCTCGAGTTCGCTTCTCCTTTAATCAAGTTAACAATTATCGATTATTTTCGTTGAGATTGTATAGAATAATTTTAGATAAAGGATTAGATGTTTCTTGACTGTTTCTCGAACAAATTGTCATTTTCGAATAGTGGAAATTTTTGATTTTTGAAAATGGTACACATAATTAGATTCGGCCTGAAACATTTTTCGCTAAAGAAAAGTCACAACTTTCACCTGCTGCCTCACCTTGCTACACAATTTTCGTAAAACGAATAAAATGAAATATCATTCGCCAATTCGATATCATTCGTTCCGGAGAGATGAAATCCAGGAAATAAATTCCAAGAAAAATAACAATCCTTATATAAAGGATTGGAAAAAAAAAAAAAAAGAAAGAAGAACCTTCGAACTTTCGAACCTTCGTATTTTCACGAGTCTTTCAGAAATAGAAATAGGGATGCAGCTGCACGATGGGGTGGAGGAGGAACGATCCAGCCACTCCTCCTCTGCCACTCGATTCCAAGAGCGGGACGAAGGTTTTAAACAGAGAATAAAGAAGGAGGGAAGGATTGGCGCACGCAGCCCCTCGACGGGTTTAAAAGTTTAAGAAGCTGAAAGTACGTACACCATCCCCCACCCTGTCCCGTAAATGGAAAGACACAAATGTATCCTGGGAGCCGGTAAACAGCAGTCGTGGCTCGCAGCCTAGGCCGCGGTTCAATATAAATGTAAATTGGAACAGATTCGAGTGTGGCGCGGAACACGGTCGCTCGAGAAGGAAGAGGTCCAACATCGACCTTTTATATATATATATATATATACACCTCGAAGCCTGGCATCTTGGAATTCTCTTATCGCTATCGAGGATAGGTCTACACACCTGGAATCGACGCGGGGAAAATTTTATTCGCCATCCAAAGCGACGGAATCTGACCCCGTCGAGGGCTTTTGTTGATCGGTTGTAGTACAGCCGATTCGAATTACTTTCGATCCTCTCCTTCTAAAATTGAAGCTCGAAAGGGGGGAATTTTTTAAGGGGGAAATTCTTTATTATTATGTATATTTCAGCTAAGATTCGTGAAGAACGATATCGAAAATATGCCGATATTCGTGGGATGATTTACGTCAATTCTATATTCAATTGTGAATATAGTAGAAAGAATTTTTTTAATTACTTTCAAAGTAGAATAAGAGCAGAATAATCTTTCTATCCAATTTCTTTGTTATTGTTGCGTAATTGAAGCATGGTTCGATCCGGCGAATTTAATTCCGCCAATGAAACGGGATAAAGAGAAATTTACAATTGAGATTTAATAACACTCAAGAAAACAGGGCCGAGGGAATATTGTTAATTCCCTGGAAAAAAGCCAAATAATACCAATTGAACCTGTTACCTCGAACGATCCTGTTTTCTTTCTGCCCCGCACAACATTTACCTTTCTCCTCCTTCTTATTAGCTCCCGCCGTCAAGCCGAATTTCAACGATCCTCTTTTACGCGAACACTTGGAAGAAATACAAAAGGAAGAAAAAAGGAAACGTTGGTAGAGAAAACGGTGGTAAAAGATAAAAAGGATCCAACGAAAGAAAAAAAAAGAGAGAGAGAGAGAGAGAGAGAAAAAAAAAGACAAAGATCCAACGAAACAACACGAGAGAGGTGAATAAGCGAAAGATTCGAAAAGAAGAACGAAAGGCAACGAACGAAAAAAGGAAAGGAAAAGCAACGAGAAGGAAAAAGGCTCGAGGAAATTAGGCCCGTTAACAAAGAGAGAGAGAGAGAAAATAAAAAAGAAGATAAAGAAAGAAGGAAGACAGAAAAAAAACGATGCAATAAGCAAAGAACGATGGATAACTCGTGAAACGTAGCATGGAACGTTTCTATCACGCTAATCTAGACACGATCAGAGGGTCTAGCGTTAATCTCGTTCGAGCACGAGGCAAACTCACCTTTCCCGTTACCACTGTCCAATCTGAAGTTGTCAGGACCCTTTTGCCCGTCGACAAGTTGACCGAGCCCCCCGGAGAGGTAACCTCCTTCTTCCCTGCCGTCGTACGTCCTGTCGGAAAGGTCGACCTCCGAGCCCCTCTTAATTCCTTGGGGCATGGAATACGACACCAGACCCTCTGCAACCAGAACAAAAAAAGGGGTTGCAATAGGGATGTTACTATCCGCTCGTCAACGCTATGTATCATCAGGAGGACATTTCAGATTACTCGCCGCTTTATAAATCGCGATAAGATCAACGGCTCGTTGATTATGCAATTATGTATGTTATGTTAATAAGAAGAGAAAAAGAGAGAGAGAGGAAAGTTTTGTCGAACCTGGACAATTCTTTTGAGAATTTATCGAGCTAAGGATGGATGAAATAATGAAATTAAATAATGGGTAAATTTTCTCGTAATTGCGTTCGTACAATGAATTCTCTGATTTGTCAAGTGTCGATCTAAATGGTCGAGAAATTTTAAGTAAGGTAAGTGGATTGTATGTTATTGAACGGGTTGAACAGATTGGGTCGATTTAAGGGAAATTTTATATTCGTTTAATGACAGTTTAAGCTTCGTGTGATTGATGTTAAACGGGTGAATACCTTTTTTACCAGTTAATCGTTCAACAATTATTGACAGTTTCAGCATTATTGGTTTGGTTTTTTAAAATTGTAAACCGGTACCGGTAATCGAATTCTTGAATCGAAGGCGATCGATGGTTGCCGCGAATCGTACGAAGATAAAAGACTATCGATATAAATATAAAGATATTTGACACTTGACGGATTGAAATAAGGCAATACACGAATAAGGCAATAATTGGCGATGGATTAAAAGCTTAAAAAAAAATTAATTTAATAAATCGATTCGAAAGAGATAAAAATCCATTTCTCATCGCTTAATCTGATCTCCTTATTTAGAAAGCTTTTACTTAAGGGATCCGGAAGAATTGAATAATTTAATCTTTGTACGTCCTCATCAACGTGTCAAGAGTGACGCTCCATTAAATCCTGATATCTCTCACGATACATACGAAGAAATTTTTATTCGAAGAAACGGACAGATGTCAATATGGGAGAAAGACACAAGTTTCGATGGTTACGCGCGAGAAATAAAGAAATGCATTCTTAATGCATTCGGTTGGATAACAAGAACGAATATCGAGTGGAGAAGAAACGAGATCAAACGACTGCTTGACAGTATTAAATTAGCAAAAAAGAAAAAAATGAATATATATTATATATACAATTATAATTAACAAACGGAATAAAAATGAAAGATACATTCGGTTAAATGTATCTCAAAAAATCCTATCAGAAAGTAATTCGATATATTTCGACTACGTCTCAAAAATTCTTAAATTATAATTCAATTAACAATTTCGAACGATTCTGAAATATTGATTATTTCGAAACCATGGGACGGTGTCGAGAAAATTAAAAGAATTAAAAAGAAAAAAAGTAGTAAGAGAAATTGTATTAAATCATGGCTCGTGTGTTCAATTAGCTATTTATATCGAATAAATTCTTTATTACGAGGATTATACTTTTTACTAACTTTTTTGCAGGTATCCCATTAAAAAATAAAGTAGTGAAATGGCAGCGATTTCGCTTTTTTTTTTTTATCCCTTTGTTCCCCGATAAAACGGCGCGATAAATTCCGAGCGCAATAAAAATACCGTATCTATATTTATCATGGTGTTGTTTCGCTTTATACCGCGAGGCGAACAAAAGGGGTGGGAAAAAAAAATGCGTCAAGAAATATATATATATATATAAATACTCACGTGTACGTACAGGTGCACGCGTATACAGAGAGAGAGAGAGAGAGAGAGAGAGAGAGAGAGACACGATCGCAGTAATTTCAACTACACAATCACCGTCCAGGCATATGGAAAATATTTTTGTTCTTGTTACAGTAATTGCACCACCGGCTGCCACCGAAATTGAATACGGCGCAGTCGTTTACGGTGATGCTGTTTTTCACCGGTAACGACGCCCCCAATGAAAATATCGTTCGCTTGATAATTCGAACCACTTTTTTACGCGTCTGCTGCCCTATCATTCAACCACGAGCGCCGTTGATAAAGGGAGATCGATAATGGGATATTAGCGACGCGATGCTTACCAATTACTTTCCCCTGCACACGAGGGAATCAAAAAGTGAAGAAAATAGAAAGAAAGGAAGTGTCAGAAACCTTAATAGACGACGCGATGAAATTTAATTCTCGATAACTCTTTTAGAATTAGAATTCCAACAAAGAAATCAATATAATGGGATTACTCGGATGTATTCTCAAACGTCATCATCATCTGAGTATTTAACGTAGGATAGCAATAAGATTTTCAATTTGGAATTGAATCTACTAAAAAGAAAAATAGCAATGAAGTTTCATAAATACAAATCTACATGTGACGCATAATTCAAATTGGGATTCAGTTGCAACACGAATCGTTTCATAGTAATAATCACGAACATTGGAGTTCTCGATGACGAGCCTTCCGTGAGAATCCCTTCAGATTAACGCAACACACCCGATCGATCGATCGATCGAGCTCGTAAATCTTCCCCGGCCTCCTTCGGCATTCTTTTCAAGCTTATAAGAAACTGATAGGATAAAGGGTACCCACGAGACCTTGATGCACCTCAGTTTCTCATGTTATTCCATTGCCATTGGTCGTTTAAAGCAATTTCACGAATATAACACCCCCTTTTTCGTGGCAAACGAATTATTCGTCAACTGAAAAATTAATTAGTTAAAATTTCGAATAAAGTTACAACTGGAATAATAAAATTATTCGTAATTACTATTCTATTATCTGCACTTATTCGATACCTCGAACAATAAATCACTCGAGCGATTCGGTTTAACCATTTAATTTCAACTCGGTTCGAATTTTGACTCTGATTTATCGTCTCGACGGAAAGAGGACGGAGTTATGGTAAGCCGGAAACGACGTTGTTCGAATGGTGTTAGATTTTTGAGAATCGAGGCTGACAGAGCCTCGACAGGGAAATACGTCGTCTCGTGCGCATCTCATCCTTCGATCCGATGAAAAAGAAAGTATCGACAGCGTGTATAAAAATGCTCGAAGCGGCGTTCTTTTCAATATTTAGGGGTTGGACACGTTATAAGAGGGGGATCTCGAATATCACTCACCGGTCCATGGACAGCCGTAAAGCTCGACTCGTATGCACACCATACGCATGTGGGAGGTGTAGGGGATGAAACGGATCTTCGTTGCGACGATCGCCGGGTCGAAGAGCTGCTCCTTCTCCGAATATGGATTATTGTTGCCTGCCAGAAGCTGGAAAAGATATTTCGTTTTTATCCGATTAAAATTTGAGAGAAAAAAAAGAAGCGACACAGAAAAGTAATCGATTCAACGATTCTGCTCTAATTAACCTTCCCCTCGATCTATATCTTACGTCGTATCTATACTATATCATCGATCCATCATCGGTACGTGTTTACAATGCTCGACGAATCTCATTTTCCGGATTAACGGACAATACCTCGAAAATCCCCTCTAAATGTAAATTTCCCCATTAAATCCGTAATGAGAAGAAGTCCTTCGTTCGTTTGTCCTTCCTTGCTCGATCCGTCGCAATAACGATAATACTCGAAGAATAAATCGCGTATACAACAGATCGGGTATATAAACTTTCGAACGCGAAACGAATCACAAAATAAATAAATGTGTAACGCCTATTTGCGATGGTCGCGTGCAAACGTGAGCGCTGACCATTTCGATTTCGTTTGCCTTTCCGCTCGGATTAGAATCTCTCTCTAACAGGGAGGGGGAGAGGAGATCCGTTATTCGATACGAAAAATACGAAATCTGATACATCTGACGTTTCCTGGGGGAGGGAGAGGGGGTGGGGTGAAAATCAAGGCGGATTCGGATGATTGTATATTATTTTACGGGGAGGGAGGGACGTAACGGGATACATGGAATATTCTCTCTTTCTCTCTTTCTCCGCTGCTTTGATCTCCACGTATCCACGGTATTCATTGCGGTTGTTGTTGATTTAACGCGATCCTAGCGCCGCTTGAATATTCGCCGAATATCCCTCCGTGTTCCCCCGCTGTTATAAGAAACTGGAATTAGATACTTTCCACGTAAAGCTTCGTTTTATGTATTAACAGAAGCGGATAAAAAGCGGAGCTCGGTTAGCCAGTATTGATCTTGGAAAAACTTTACGACCAGAGAAGTCTTGTATATCCCGTGTTATTTCTCGCGACGATAAATTTTTGACAGAAAAAGCGCAGACACAAATTGATTCAGAGTGGAATATATACTTTTACTTTATTTTGTTTTTCTTTGTCTTTGAGCCTCTGCAATTGAAGAAATATATATATATATATATATATATATATATATATATATATATATATATTTAATTATTCTATTTATTTCTTAAAAAATTTCCATAAGATTTCGATCGTTCGAGATTCGTATTAATATTTGTTACACAACATTCTCATCTATAATATTTTGATCTCGTAATGTTAAACACGAAATTCTTCCCGCGCGGCTCGATTTCCCATTTGTTTCTCCCGCTCGATGAATATTTCAAAGATCGACGCCACTTTCGGGAAAAAAATTCGGGCTCTCCTTCAAACCACTTTTCCGCGTATCAATAACGATATAAATATATATAAGTTATATACAGGATGATACGGTGTCTGTCTGTGAAAGCCGATTTTCGCCAAGATTTTTCACAAGGATCGAATCGAGCATTGCCGGCATCTTGGCTGATATATTAAATGGATTCGTGCCGTTTCCATGAAATCCGTACATCTTTCGTCGTGTTCGTCGTCGTCGAAGGAAAACTCGGCACCATTTTTGCCTCGTTTCATCCTTGGTGTCCGATCATCGACGACAAAGCTGCGATCGCAAAACTACTGGTTCACCGGGGAAAGATGTGGAAGATAATCACGGAAATGCTGAAACATTGCTGACTGCGTGTCGCTGTTTCTTCGCTGGATAATTTTGAAACACGATATCGAATAGGATTTTGCAGAGAAAAGAACAGGAATACAGGAGACGATTTTCGATGAGAATTAAATCGAGGATAAATTTCGTTTGGACACGACGAATTTTGAACGAAGAAACCAAGAAACGTTCTTTAAAGAAGAATTCTTATTTAAAGGATATATTATAATATTAATTTGAATTTTATGGTTTTAATTAATGAACGATATATAATTGTATTAATTAATGAACGAAGGTTGACCTTGGTAAATGAAAAGATTTGTATAAAAATTTTAATATGAAGAATATCAAATGGTTGAAGATTAAACACGAGTTTAATAAATGAATATTTAAGATACCGAGGAAGTGAAACTGGATATCGATAACTGCAGGTTCATCGGACACGAAGTCCACGACACGAGGTCACGGGATCCGATATCGAGCCACTCGGGTCGTGAAAGCCGATGAACTCAGGGTCATGGCGATCTAATAACGACGATTTCCGTTTGGAAATAGATTCTAACGATTACGAAATTACGTTGAAAAAGATCTACCCTGAAACTTGAAGGAAAAATCAAATTTTTATCGTCTCAAATTTATCGCAATTATTCCATCGATCTCCTGACTTTTAAATATTTCTCTTATTTTTAGAAATACTTGAAGATTCGAAAAACCGTTATCATTTCGAAATAAATATCCGATTATAACTTCGATCGATCGATTGCAGCATTAGAAAGCAAGCATTATAATCGATCGTCTATTTTCAGATAATATGAAGAAGCTCGTTACAAACGATTTCTATCCAATCTCTTTCAATATTCATTACCATAAATTTACCTAACACTATTTTCTTTTAACTATTCAAACTCACAAACGAGTTTCCTCCCCAATCTCTCATATCCACTTACACACGCATATCGATTCGCAAGATTTCGAATCATTATCGCGCGCGAATCGGAACGAAATTTCTCAAAAGAAGTTTCTTCTCAAAAACTGCTCTAAACGAACGAACGCTAAGAAATTCCAATCCCTCGATATCCATTTACTTCCTATCGATAACACCAATTTCCGCCCTCGCAAACACACAATTTTCCCCCAATGTATCAGTTGCCCTTGTATCAGAGGACCGAGATCAGAGGACCGCTACTTGCGAATCAATCGGCCATTGAATTGGTAGCGCGCGCCGGAGCTACCCACGCTCTGCTCTGCTCTGCTCTGCCCGTTGCTCTGACGCGGACTTAATACAGCAAAGGGTAGAGAGGAGGGTGTGCAGGGGGTAAGCTCTGAAACGGGCCAGCGAGTTGTAAACGGCACGCAAATGGAACGCGCCCCCCCCTCCTTTAAATCGTTTGCGCGTATAGCACGAAGGTTATATCGGCCAGCCGTGGATGCGGACCGACCCACGGATGCATTACAACTGCATGCAACTGCAACCGGTGGCGGGAATAGAAACGGTCCGGGGAATGGCACGGCCGTGTATACGCGATACGAATAATTAATACAGCCGTAAACAAGATGGCGGTGGATGGAAGCGATATCGTCTCGCATAAAATTGATATCCGTGCTCGAAGGAGGGAGGGAGAGATCATTCTCTGAAGGGGGACCAAACACACGTCGGCCATTCACATCGGATGGATCGTTCTGGGTTGTTGTTGTTGCGGCAATAGGAGAAGGAGATTCGCTCTATGATATGTACGTACAATTATAGGGGTTATTTGTGTGTGGGTTTGAAGTTTTAGAAATAGTGGGGAAAAGATGATCGTAAATGAAAGAATGGTATCTCGAGAAACGTTCATCCCTTTGTGCGAATTTCAACGAAATTTATTCCCAATTGAAGCTTAATCGTTATTGTTAATAATCGTGGTGAGATGTTCAATTGGAATGACCTGAATTATGAATCCGGTTAAAGATCGAAGAATTGAATTGTTGATCGGGTTGTAATTTAGCGATTTGGGTTCTTGGTTGGAAAGAATTTATGCAAATAATAAAGTGTGTGTGCGTTTTTTTCTTCTTGTTCCAGCGTTTCTTCGTTATCGTGGAAAAATATCTCGCCAGGGAGGGACACTGGATCGATAGAACACAACGCGTTTTCTATCGTAACATAAAAAAAAAGGATCAGAAAAGTTTCGACGATACATTCACGATTTTATTAGCTACGTGTTTCTTGCTGGGTGGGACACAATGTAGGCAATCTGGTGTTTCCTTATTTACAGTAACTCAGCCTTTATCCCCTTCGGTAAGAAAATCCTTCTTGCCTAATAAACTGCTAGCATTTACGATACGTTTCGGGCTAAGCTTTATCCAATATCAAATTTCAAAATTACGCGAGCACGAACATCATCGACCATGTTAAAATTGTAGAATGCGATTCCGTGTTATATGAACATGGAGTTTTACAATCTTCAAATTTATTATAACAGATATACAACGATATACGAATTTTTCAATGAATCATTTTTCCTATTCAAATTCTGATATTCATTTTTTTTTCTTTTTGATCGTGTGAAAACTTATTTTCAATCATATTATCCTTTTTTTTCCCTCTTTTTAAATACACTTAATGATAATATAATCTTTCTTATCACAAAAATAGTTAATCATTTTAAACGCACAATATGATAAAAATATGACATATTACAAACATTCTACGATCTGCATATTTCACAGCAAACCTTTTCCAAACCATCTCAAACCACGCAAAGAAAAATATCTCATAATTTACGATACGAACAAAAGTAGATCAATCGTCCATATCTTTCCTCGAAATAAACTTCTTCGAACCACCGTTTAAAAACGTTCCATCGCACGAGAGACGTTCAAAGAGACGAACAAATTGGAACTGGTCTCCTCTACCTGGATGGAATTAAAGCCACCGTTGCAACCAGTTTTCCTCCAGATTTCATTATCCCAGCCAGAGGTCAGGAGGTCAGGTCTAGCCAGGTAACCCGATCAGGTGATAGCCATACCTTCTCCACGAAAATTGTCGTGGAGGCAATTACTTTCGAGGCGCGACCGAGCACGCTTCTAATCTGTTTCCGGCCGAAATTCGGTCTCCGCTAATGAACAACTGTTTAATTCTACGTGAACGGAATAACGTCCCCCGTGTCCTCTTAATATCGTTCGGAGGACACAACTACCGGCTGGTTAATAACGCGAGCGTTTCATCTGCTTCGAGAAATTAATAGCGGGCGGGGTTTGAATCATGGGGGAGGATTTTTACGAAATTCGCAGTGGTGGAGGTGAAATTTGAAATATACCCTTATTTCTTGGCAAACCCGTTTATTTCTCGGTACGTTTTTGATTAAGGTAAGGCGATTGCGGGGGTTTACGGTCACGTATAAAATTATACTTCGAGCCCTTTATTCTGTAAAATTCTGAAAATGAAAATAAATTTTGTCACGCGCGTTGTTCGTCGTTGATAAGGAGAAACTAGTTAGTGAATGAAAATAAGAGTTTTTCTGCTCCATTCTTCCCATTCGCCCCGTTTTTTTCTCCAAACGATCTCTTTGATACGATATAAATAAAGAAGACAAAAAAAAGGAAACAATCAACGAACATATTCGATCTACTTTTCGATAATCATCTATAATAATTCAATCAATATTTATGAAAAAAAAAAAAAAAAAAGAAAAAGAATTCGTATATATTTTTTTCTCATTCTCGCTCGCTTGTAAAATTTCGCAGGGAAAGCCAGCTGAGACACCGTGTATAAAAACGGGACGGTGTTTAACTTAATCAAACGGCGTCTCTCGACACCTAGAGGGAAAAAAAGAAGGGGACGATCCGTGCTCTCCTTTAATTTCACTAGGAGGGAAGGAAACCCGCCCTACCTCCCCTTCTACCGGTTAATGTTCATTAACGAGCACGGTCGTTAGACAGTGTTGCTCAATGAAAGAGGAAAATATCCCGGAACGGTGTATTATCGTTAGCGAGATCTCGATCCCGAAGTTACCGGTGAGAAGCTTGTCTCTAATTCGCTTGCGGCTGAAATCTTTCCACCGTTAAGCTAACGAAGAACCCGTATAATTCGAATTTGTCTTCTCTCGACGAGCTCGAATCCTCTTCCTTAATATATCCGTTCTTCATCGCTTCTCTCTCTTCTGCTAACCAACTTGGATTTATATTCTTTTCATATTTTTCGTTGTTCGTAAATATTTTACGATTTATGTTATAAATTTATTCGTAATGGTAAAGTCATCACAAGTTTCGTCTTATTGAAATTATTGCAATTATATTATATCCTTGTTATTTAATAATAATTCATACGGATTTGTTTTCTAAAAACTTGTTCTTATTTCATTCATGGTATAGCTGATGAAAGGTTAGTTCCTATTTTTACAAGCTCAGGATTAAATTAAAATCGGTGAAACGAGGTATTCACGCGAATTTCGGGAGATAGGAATTTCCAATTAATAAAATTAAACAGCTGCGACAAACATAACAACATAATTCAACCAAAAAAAATAAATAAATAAAAAGATTCAACAAAGAACCCAAACCCACCATTTCCTTTCCAATTCACACTTAACTCGCGAAACCACAGACTCTCACGAATCACGAGCACACCGATTGAATCACATTCCATTTCGTTCCGGCATCGAGAGCAACACGGGGAATGTAAATCCCCGTGTTCTGGAGGAGATCCAGAACCGAGTTGCGACTATTCATTCGTTCGTGCCTCGACGAGTGTGCCGCCCCGTGTGTTCGATATTTCGAAAATCGAGGGGAAAAACAGATCCCCGGCCCGGATGGGAAAAGAGCTTAAAAAAAAAAAAAAAAAGAAAAAAAAAAGAGGAACGCGATCTTTTTCCACGCCTCGGGGTGGAAGAGAGCTCTCGTCAGGAGATGGGAGCCCTGATGGACCGGTAGGATGGGGTGGCGTAAAAAAAAAAGAAGAATAAAAGGGAGGGAGAGAGAGAAAAATCCAGGCGGACCTCGTCGAGAGAGAGAGAGAGAGAGAGAGAAAAGAGAACGAGAGAAGCGAAGGGGTGGAGAGGAGGGGAGGGAGGGAGAGGAAGTGTGGCCGTGGAAAATTGTTTTCAGGCCACGCGCGGTAATCTGTTAATAGGGTGTCCGCGTTCGGGCCGATAATCCGTAATCCATCGATACACCCGGCTCGATTTCGCGTGGGTGTGTCCACCGACACGGCCGATAAATTATACGCGCGTGACGTGCGCCCGTGAAATAATATATTCGGGCTTGTTGGACATAGGTGTTCAAATGTATGACGTTTCGATCGCGATACGATATTATTTCGATTCCCCTATTGCGCGCCGGCCGGGATTAATGATCGGATCGAGTCTTATCGATTAAAATATTTATACGCGTGTGTACAGTTTGATGTAATTGTAAATTTTAGAAGCGTTAGAATTCTTTTTCCAACTCGAATCATTCGAGTATTTTCGAGTTGGAAATCGTGCGAGTTGAAATAGTCGATGGTTAAGACAGATTATTCGATTCTTTGCAATTTTCTAATAATAATGATGATACATTCAGACTTTTGAACGAGGTAATTATCATGATCATTATCTTGGTTATATACACATTTGTATATTTTCGATTTCCTCCATCCGAAAAATGAAATTTAATTAACAATTAAGAACAGTTCGATAATATTTCCGACTTTCTTCAATTTCTACATCGCCTCAACGACTACTTTCAATAACTCGTATTATAAACGTCCATTTACTCGGCGAGGCAAGCATAATCGACAGGCTCGTAACAAAGATCATATAATATTTTACCAATTTCCAATACTTCAACATTTTTTTCTCCAATCTCGCCTCCTTTCGCCTTCCATTCTACATATTTACCATGATCCTCAATTCTCGAGCGATATTAATCGAAACAAACACTCCCTCCCCCCGATAATGGCCAATTCCGTGCGTATCGCGATTTGAATTTCGAGATCGATGAGAAAAGAAAAGAAGAAAAAGAAAGAGAAGAAAGGAGGGGCGCGGAATGAATATGTTAATTGGGTCTGGAATTGGCTGTCCCTATCGGTGATTGATTAAAATTCGATACGTGGCGTCAGTCTCGCGACGATCGCCCGAGGGGTGAAACAGCGTGGCCGGAAGGGCAAGAGGGATGACTGGGGCGGACCCGGTGGAAGTTACTTTGCGGATAAACGAGATTGAAATTTCGATGGAAATTACCACCGGTATCTGTGGACTTAAGCGGCGCTCGGTCGCCAAGTCAAACAGAAGTCGAGGACTCGTCGTCATCTCCGGCACACGGGAAACGCGTGTTTTCCCATCGCCTGCCCGCTTTAATAAATTCTTAAGGTATTTTAATTCATCACGCTTGTTTATCCTATCCAGTAGGCCTCGTGATTTGTCGCAAGGGAAGGTTTATTTCCGGCTTTATTGCCGGCCTTTCGTGAAATTTTAACCGCCGCTTAACGAGATTGGACCGGTCGCGATCGTTCCTGAAATTGATAAATAGTTAATAGCGAGCTGTGTACGCCACCGTGAATCTTTAATCTTTAATTTGTTGATTAATCGTGAAATTTTCGATTGTTGAAATTAAAATATCGAAGTATGATGAAATGTTAATTTTTCTTCTTCTTCTTCTTTTTTTTTTTTGCATTATAATTGTTTTCGAGGATTCTCGAGGTAAATAAAAATAAAAAATAACGTTAATTAACCCATATATAAAATTAAACACTTGTTACCCTTCTTTGAAAAAGATTTTCAAATTTAATTCGATCGTTGTTATTATCGATATATCTTTGGTATAGATTTACATTCCAAGATTGGACTTACATTAGCGAAATCGAATAACATCCAAATATCTAAATTCAAAATTCTTGATCCTTCTATTTTGTTAATTGTAATAAAAAATTGCAAATTGCGAAACACGATCAATATTAAAAATTTTCCATCTTCCTTGCGTCGAATATTAAAATTTGAATATTTAAATATCAACGATTTTTAGAAATTCGCGCACGAAATATCGTTAAACGATTTCGATTAAGTTTCGGTTAAAGGCAGTAGAAAGTTGCGGGACGGCTCCATTTCACGGATACACGTTCGCCTCACCGAGAATAGTGGTACATGTCGACTTTCACCTGCGGATTTATCGCGACACACCTCCGGGAATGTTATCATCGGGGAGCAACCGTGTCTTGTTTCACGCGTGTTCACCGTCCTCCTTTCCACCTCGAATCTCGGCTGCACGCGAGATAAATCCGTGAAAATTATTCGCTTTATTCGACGCGTTTAAAATTTAAATCTACCAACGAAATTACGTAGCTTACGACCAATGTTATCTCTCTGCCATTCAATTAACTCCATTCCCGATATTTTGATAAATCGTTTTACTTTACTTCGAGAAATATCTTCAGACACGTTCTTGTTCCTCGAACACGATCACTTTTCATTCCTCTCGTTCCAGAATTTTTCCCCAACGAATTAAAAATATTCGAACCGAAAGAATGATAAATATTTAATTGGTTCGCCTCGATACGGCCAAGATATGCTTCTATATCTTTCTCTCAATAACAGACGAATTAAAATTACAGAGCAATTATCGTAACATTGGATATACATAAAAATCGAGGATAATCTTCTCCAAAAAAAAATACAAACACCGGCATAATATAATATAATTTTCACCGAGAATTCTACAACAATTTACCGTCGATTCAAGGCTCTCCATCCTGCTTTGCTTTACAACTCGCGCGATATAAATCCCAAAGGATTATTTCATTTTCCAATGCTCGGCCGACAAAGTACGTAAGTAGAAGAAGTTTGAACAAATGAGAGCGGGCAAGGGAATTCCTGTTGGCCCAGGTACGCGAACGTTAATGAAACACGTCCGACGGTTGGCAATTGTCCCATCACAAGCACTCGCAACGAGCGCTCGCTCTAACGCGAAACGAAGAGCCGGTATCCAGTCTAGCGTATTTCATTCCATCGGGATGCATCTATACATACGCCCTTTACTGCACCGTCCCCAACCGTATGAATTCAAATGAGAGAGAGACTCCTTTTTCGGCTTAATTCCATCCCCGACTGTTCTCTCGTGTCTCCCGTGTTATGGGGCACGGGCACGAAAGGGAAAATTAGAGGGTGCTCTTGTAAAACGTAAGAAATCTGGGCCAAGACACGGGTTGCACGAACAATCGTACCCTTTCAATCTTAACAAATAGCGTGCAACCGCTCCGCTCTTTAAACTTGCCATTAGTGGGGCAACACTCCTCGCGTTTAAATTTAAAATTTTCAAATCTCTCTTCTTTCGACGAGTTTTTATTTGTTTATCTATATACAGGAAGATCCTTCTCTATCTAGTTCCCTGGAAATTGTGTCATTTTGATTGAGAGTCGAGTCATTTTTTTTTAAAATAAGTTCCACGTTGTGTCGGTAATTTGAAACAATTCCTCTTGCACGATGATATAACATAGTATATAAAGATACAAAGTTTTAAATCAACGAGTCATTTGGATTGTTATAGAGTTCTTACAAAGTTCACTGAAATTTTATCTATAATTTTGTTATTGAACGTTGCCAGCATTGTCACTATTCTGTAGTTGGCATCCTTTCGTTTATCTTCGATACGCGATCGTCAATTGTTCAGTTGCTGTTCTGTAGCCCGACACGTGCACTCACCAAAATATATCCATTTAGCTAAATCAGTATATTTCTTATTTATTATATTTATATTATATTTTATATTTATTATAAATTTGTATAGAGATCCTTCGTAAGATCCGCTTGTCTTCATAATTTTGTTCGATAACGGCTACTTTTCATCCCACGCCAAACAGAATCCCAAAAACAGTCTTCCAACTCGCCTTCGCTTAAAGGAACGGTCCTCTCTCTCTCTCTCTCTCTCTTTCTCTCTTTGATCTCTTCTTTCGCGTCGCTTAATAAACCTTTAACACACGTGAACGAACGAGAAATTGTTTTCGCGTTATTTTTCTTTTTTTCTCCCCCCAAGAAAAATAACGCTCCCCTTATTTCCATACAGTTTAACCAGCGCATGCATCCACCGCATTTGAAAGGAGAGGCAACTTCGAGCCAACCCGTTACCTCAACCCTTCTCTTATTTAATATATTTCACGGGGAGGAAATCGTGACGGCATGGAAATTTTTCCTGCGCTCGATCGGAACCGGAAAACTCCCCTTTTCACTCGCGCTTGGAGGTCACGTACAACACGGGGCGATAACACGGCTCGTTTTCCACCTCCTCGATCCTCTCCTCGCCTCTTCTCTCCACCAAGTTTTCTCTCCACGACAAACTCTTTCGTTCCTCGTATTCAAACTGCGAGGGCGCGCAAAGATCGCGCCGGCCAGATTGAAGCTCGAGGGTAAACGTTCCATCTTACACCCTTCTCTCCGTCCATTATATCGCGTGCTCACGCGTGTTCTCCAGGCAGCGAGTGCGTTTTGAGCGGATCTGAGCGTGAAAATGGGAGGGTGCGTTACGTGCGCTGATGAGTGTGTATGGAAGAGGGGGAGAATATCGAGGGACGACAGAGGGCACGATGGAACTTTCGTCGCTTTTCCTCACTGCCAGGGAGTATCGAAATATCGGGGTAAATTGTGACGGTCTATGAAAGGCCCCTCTTTGTGCAGAGAGATTGTTCTCTTAGATTTTGCAAGTTGAGGATCCGTTTACTTGGTGTTCGCTGATTCGTCGAAATTCGTATGAAATGTCGATTCTCTATAATTTAATTTCGTTCTGTCAATGGTTATTAATTGTATTTCAACCTTTTCGCTATTATGAGATATATATATATATAAGATGTCGCGTATGGTACGATATTTATCGCGCATCGACTATCTTCTCCTGGAAATCTAGCATCGATATTTTGTTTTTATCGTCAATCGATCTTTCTGGAGCACATAGTGCACATTTTTAGCGCGGCGGAAAAGTCGCCCGTAGCGAAAGGGTTAAAGAAGAAGATGTCGCGAAGATAGCAATCGTGTAATCGGAATATCCACGAGACTTATTTTCGGAAAAATAAATTGAAAATCCTATGATTTATCATTGACAAAAATCGATCGTTTTTTTTTTGGAAAACGGAAATAATTATAAAAACGCATAGGATCGTATATGAAATCGAAAAATTTCGTTTAACACGAAAGAAAATTGAAGAAATATAGAACGGAACACGGTGGAAAGTTGCACGCATACGGATTGGAATTTTCCCCGATATTCCGGGGCGAGGTTTAACATGTCGAGGTTGGTGGAGCGTGAAGGGAAGAGCGGAGCTCGTTTGCCGATCGAAGTGAGACGAAACTATCGAGAAACTTCCGCCAGTGTTCCCTCCACTTATGGCCGATTCGAGCACGGCGGTCGTTTAAGCGCGATGAAAGAAAGCACGGAAAGGGATCGAAAAGAAAAATGGTTCGTTACGATTGATTATGAGCAGCCTGTTCCGAACAAATGCGATTGATTCACCGTATAGCATCCATTAAAAGTCCATTTACCGATATCAAACTGGACCGCGAACAAAAGCGAGCCTCGTCCTCGATGACTGGACGAGATACGTACATATGCTTGTCTTTCAGAAATTTTCCATTATTTCCATAATTTCTACTTGGCCAATGAGGAGTAATAAGTAACAATTATCGATGATTTTTAATATTCGTGTGAATGTTAAGTAGAAAATTCATTCATTGTTATCTAATCTATCAAAATTTAGAATTGATGTTGAATAAATAATATTTTTATATTTATTTTTATAATATAGTGGTTTTCTATCTATCGTTAAAGTATTCCTTTTTTTCAAATCGATATTGTAATATATAATGAAATTTGCGTGTATAAAGAATTTTTTATCAAAATAAAATTTATTCGTTGGAAAGATTATAGAATTAATCAAATAAAAACAATGCAATTATTATTTAAAAAGAATTGGATTGTGTAACAAGTTGAAGTAATAATAATAATCGTTTTTAAACGGAATTCCTTTCAAAAATTTTCCTGTACGCGGTAATAAAAGTATCGTGAAGAAAAGCGATATAGCAAAGTCGTAAAATTTTTTTATTAAATAAGCCGTGGAAGGAATTCTGAAGCGTTGTTGTTCTGTAAGAACAAGCTCATTTCGCAGTATCTTTCAGTCTGAAGAGCCAGTAGCTTTAGTTAGTTTCCGGAGAATTCGTTTAGTCTTAAGGCAGGGTGTGTGTGTGTGTGTGTGTGTGTGTGTGTGTGTGTGTGTGGCGTGCGTGGGTACGTTTATGTTCCTGTGTAACGAGTATTTTAGTGAAAATCTAGAGAGAGCATCGAGGAATTAACCCACGAGGTGTGGTCATGAAACTAACAAGAGAACTCGAATAATATTCTCTATAAGAAATTCCATGTTATGAGAAAGCCATATCGACGGTAATCCGAGAATGGAAATTTCGTGTGAATAGCGATTAACATGGTTTCGAATCTCGACGATGTTAAAGAAGAACGAACATTCGTGAACGATCTTAAAGAGCTCTCTTGACGTAATTCTATATTATTATTCACAGGAAACCAAATATTCAAAAATAATAGATATTTTTGAATATTCCAGATAATTCCAAAAAAGAAAATATGATTTCTTCGACACGAGCAAATTAAGGATAAGTTTCGTAATTTTCTCTTTTAATATTCGAATGACGTACATCTCTACACGAATTTTCTATTATTACATGTATTGTAATATCATGCATCTTTTCCAAGAAATTCAATAGAATATTTTTCCATTTCTCGAAAATCAATATCCAACTTTTAAAATGTTCAAAAATTATTTTATACTTTCCTTTATCCTTAAGAAAAATAAACTCTCGTTATTCTCACAGAAATTTAAATACACGCATACGTTTCTCAAATCGATCGATATCCACATCAACCACCATTTCGTTTCGTATAATAGATATCTACGTAAAGGAAAACTCGAAACGATAATTCGAGCCGAGCCACTTTCTAATCTTCAACATTGCACAATTGCAACAACTCGAGTCAGATGGAGACAAACTCGATTTCCCGTTATCGTGGTGGCTGGCCCCTGGTAAGGGATGGCGTCCTCTGCGATCACCTCGTCGGTATAGGCGTGTGTGCACACGCGCATAATAGTAATTTAAGGCGACGGCACGAGAAGGCCTGTTCCTCGTAATTTCATCGACGCTGGTAAATCGCTTTACATGGCATGATGTATTTTGACGAGCTAATGGATATCGCGTACAGATTATCATGCTAAAGAGACGTTAATTAACACGTCGCTCGTTGTAACGGCCGCTTACACTGGCCGGGTACAGATACGCGTTATAGATACGCGGCCCACACACCTAGCGATGGGATCGAGCGCGACGCGAGTCGATGGACCAGATTCGTGTGTGCGCTTTGTTGTTGTGTACGTGGTGTATCTCGACGGAGACCCGTTTCATCCGTTCGAGCAAAATGTAAATTAAATTTTACATATAGCGCGGGTTGGTAGTAATACATAGGATATGTCTTCTGTTGCCGTATATGAATACAAATTTTGTATACGAATAAATGAAAAGAGAATTTCGAAATGGAATTAGATTGGAAAAGACACGAGTGAGTGTCTCTTGCTGGGAATTCATTTAATCCTCTCGACTATTTCATTGCGTATAATTTTACACGATATTTTCAATAAAAACTAATATTTTCCAATCAGAAACGGTATACGTATACCTTCACATTTTTGTAAGGAAACTACATTGCGAACCAAATAACATGTCTAAACCGAAATTTTTAATGTTTGCTATAAAAATTCAAAAGATACTGGTACGCTCCACATTCCAACCTTTCACTTTTAATTCGATATAAATCCATAAGTGCGCAACGAACTTGATTCCATCACTGGACGAGACGAGGAGGAGGGGATCGACGATCGTTTGTAAAATACAAATCGAGCCTCGGGTGCCTATCGGGAAACGTAGCTTCCGCGCAGATTTTTTTTTCCCCCCTTTCAAAAGAATAGAATTACGTGGCGGCGCCCTCTTTGTTCCCACACCCAGTGTTCCCCCTCCCCCTCCGCCTCCACACCGGAGGCAGGCTAAAACTGTAATCCGATTTCCTTGACGAGAGCAATTATAAAGAGTGGCACCGCATTAATTCTGCCTCTCGCCGCGAAATTGCTTTATAATTGGTCGTTCGTATAAAAATCTGTCGGCCACGATGTCCCCTGGTGTTGGGTGGGGAGGGGAATCGAAGCTCGATGGTTGGAAACATTCTGCGATTAAGGTGATTTTTCAGAGGGGGAATTTCATCGATGAGCGGCTGAGAGTAGGATCGTTGATGTATAAAGTCAAAACTTTTGACTAACGGGGGAGGAGAAGTCATGGAGGGTGTGTAGAATTTTTTAAAAGCAGGAAATTTATTCGTTTGTGAGCTTTCTCTGATATTTACGGAGTTTTGAGAGAAATAACTCGCTTCAAGTTTCGTTGTTGGGGGAAAGTTTATTGAGTTTTGGAAGAAGAAGATTTTGAGGACAAAATTTTTAGTTTTAGTTCTTTTTCTTTTTTTTTTCTGAAGAATTTTTGTGAAAAAAATGAATTTTTTTTTTTTTTTGAAACTTTTTAACAATGCAATTTCTGCGACGAATTTTTCTAGCTTCGAGTAAGTATAGATTCCCGCGAATGTGGAAAAGTAGTAAGTACTTTTCTTTGATTTTGTTATAACTTTCTGACACACTTACGATTAACACGATTTCTTGGTAAAGCTTATGAAAAACCACCGCTCACGTAGTGCCTTTAATCACTTCTAAAAGAGTTAGGCGAGAAGCATTAAACAAATTTTAAGTAATAGTGCTTATAAAGTTTGACCATAGTTTCAAAGTTGACCTGAATAATTTTTTTCTCTTTCTCTCCCTCTCTCTCTCTCTCTTCCTTAGAATAACTTCCACGATGTATTAAAAGTTGCAGGAATATATAACGCCCGTATTAGCGGTGGAAGGATGTCTGACTATAGACGATCCATTACTACTCGCGGCTTTCTTCTCTCCGTTCAATGGAGCTCGGTCAATCACAACTTTTCTTCCCTACATCTCCTCGAATCTTTTGAATAAATGAACTCGCACACCAAGTAAATTTACATTATTAAACATTAACAATAATTCTCATAATTACTACTCATTTAAATACTAAGGGATCACGCTTCTGGACGAGAGTGTTTGACGAAATTGAAATAAAAAAAAAGAATTTTAATTCTTCATTTTCAGAAATTGCACAAGATCGAGGTCGAAAATAATGTTCTGTCCCAAATCCTACTCGAAAAAATTCCATTTCTGTTCCGAATACAAGCGTATTCTTGACAAAAAAAAAAAAAAAAAAAAGATATTCGAAGGTCGAGGTCGAAAGAAAAGGAGGAAAAAGTAGAATAGGTAATCGGTTTGGAATCGATAGGCATCGAACAGAAGGTATACGCGTGTATATATGTGTGTCTATATATACATATATACGTACCTCCATGCCACGTCGATTTCTCCATCGCACCCACTTGTTGAACCCCGGCCGCCAATATTCGACGAAGTACTCTTCGGTGTACTCGACCCCGTGCCCGTTCCCGAACCTGCCCTGAGTCCTGGTCGACGTCAGTGCACGCGGGCTGTGCAAATTCACCTCGAGGTACTCCTTTCCTTCCTTCGTGACCATATTTTTCGGACACCAGGCACCGCCGCCCTTGTCTTGTCTCAGCCTGGGGAATTACGGCCAAAATTATTACGACCCTTAAAGCGGGAATATTCTCGTGCAATAGCATATTCTATACGCTTATACGTGGGAATCAGGAGTTATTCTCCGGCATATGGGAAAACAGAAAATATCTTTTATCGTGTTTACTTTGATATATATATATATGTTATAATGTTTCTTTTTGTTCCAATGAATAAGAAATACACACTTTTTCTTGTGAACGGGATATTAAAGTAGAAGTAGGATATTAAATTTTAGAGTTAGCATTTAATTATAGTGTGCACATGCGACGTATTATTTTTCTCTATTTGTATGTATCTGTTAGAGACAAGAGTCTAATAATATAGGTATTTAATAATCCTGAATCCTGAAGCCTCCAAATGGAATAATATATTATATATCCTGTTATACGTACATTTCTCGATTTCTCAAATTAATGAGATTCTACAATTTCGATAATGGCCAATTGTGAATGAAAGCAATATGCATCGAAGATTCATATTCGTGGCAAATCAGTATAAATTTGATGCATTTGGTTAACTGATATTTTATAAGATATCTTATAATATACAATTAATTTTAATTATCTAAAGATGCAAAAACTTATTTTATATATTTTTTTTTTGTAACTTCTTTCTTTTTACGTAGCAACAATTCAATCCTCCAAAAAATTACTCTCAGTATATATTACGTTAGTCTCTAAAAAGGATTAACAAAGAATAGAAAATATTTTTCTCAACGTTTTGATTAATAAATAATACCAGGAAAAAAAAATCACAAGAAACATTCTACAATTCTTATGAAAATAACATTGAAACGCATTATCCTATTATAATTTCAAAAAGATTAAAGGGTGTAAATATTAATTTTCTTTCTAAAAAAACATACATATTTCCACTCCCTAGATATTTCGATACGAGTTGAGGAATAATTAATGACCGATTTCTGCTCTCTGCCTTCCCCGTTTCTTCGTCTCCCGCAGTGCATAAATGTGTATAAATTAATGACGCGTATAAATTAATGACGAGAAGATTGATTCTCCCGTTTAACCCTCGAGATTTCTTTTTTCTTTTTTCTTCCCACTATCGAGTTATTTATTATATCATTTATATTTATTTATATATATATATATCGATCCGTGCATCTGTGCCGATAATGGCTTTCAACGTTGATATCGAGAGACGCGCAGAATGAGAGGGAGGAAGAGGGGGTGTGAAAGGGAGAGAGGATGGATAGAGTGTGCGAGAGCAATCGGCGTTTAATCATCGGCGCACGTTTCTGACCCATTTACATGTGTACCACGTCGTCGTCGAGAACAACGACAAAGCAATTCCCATTCCAGGCCACTTCGTCGATGTTGCTATTGTTAGGGTTTAACCTTCGCATCTGCGTAGGAATTTTCAATGGAATTTTTATCAATTTTTTCTCCTTCTTCTTTTTCTCTCGGAGAAACATTTGAGTCGAACATTATACGAATTGTATTCTGATATTTCCTGTTTTTTTTTTTTTTTTTTTCATGGATGAAGCGATATAACAAAGTTGTTAGGATCGAAGAGTTATTTTTTTCTCACAGGTCAAGTAAGTTTTTGTGTACAAAGTTGTACAAGTGTTAGGATTTTGCGAAAAGAGAGGGAAAAGTGTTTGAGGATAACACGAAATGAATATACATAACGTGTACTTGACCTAGATAAGTTGTTTGAGTGAAAGAAATAAGGGAGGAATAGGGAAACTGGGAGCGAACGCACGTGTTCGCAAACTTAAATTATCGCGAAGAATTAGTTTCAGTCATTGGAGAATTACCCCCCGAATTTTGTTTTATTAATTGTTATCGCCTTATTTAATCTATCACGAATTTATCTAAAATACTTTATACGAACGAAATTTTCGTAATAGCATCTAATTTAATCTTATCCGAATTGCCTCTAAAAATCTATTTGTGAATAACTTTACTTGCTCGTAAATACGTATGAATAACATGATCAAAAAATTAAAAACTTAATTAAACATTTTATTCTAAACAAATATATAATTCTCTAACACGAACACCAATTCCTATTAATTAAAAAGCCAATCTTGATAATTAAGTGATAATAAAAACTTCATCAACGATACATTGAATTGCTTAAAATTCTTAATTCACGATATCTCTCCATCCACTCTTCACACTTGTCGGAAAACGCAAACGATGCGACGTATCCCTTCATCTAACCCTAAATTCTCCTCCAAGATTTCCACCCCGTACAATCGAAACAAAATCTCCCGAACGCGATAAACTTCCACAAGGAAATGCCACAAGGTTCTGATATATTCTTTCCTGGCCCGTGCACAATCATGGACACATCCCACAATTTCGAGCACGAAACGAGTTTTTAATTCAACGAGAACCGGGAAAGAACGTGGCCCCGATCCATACAGGATCACAGAGATCCCGCTTTATCCAGTGGCGGTGAGTCGCGCTCGATTTTCCATGCTCCTCGCGGCTAAAAATACCGGCCGATAACAAGATCGCATTATGTTCAGGGATTCTTCGCGTGATACGAATTGTTAGCTGGATGGAGTTTCATTTTTAAGCTCTATTTATCACGTGAGCAGTTTTGAAAGAATATTATCGGGGAACTGATTTGGATAATCAGTTGAGATAAAATGTATGTTCGAGAGATAATCAGAATAATATCTGCACCTGAGAGTAACAAATCATTTGTCAATATAATAGATCGGTATACATTTGCATTAGTAAAATTGGTTTGAAAATTGAAATTGAAAGCTTTTGAAAGAGTATTAGGGGAACAGACTTATCGTTGAGATAAAATGTATTTGATAAGATAATAAGCTGCATCTGAGAGTAATAAATCATTTGTCGATGGAACAGATTATGTAATAGTGAATTCAAAATTGTTTGAAAATTTTTTATGTGCAACCAACTTCTTTTGAAATTGGAGAAACTGATTTGGATATCGTTGATAAGATAATAGAATAATACTACAATCGTCATGAAATAGATTATATAGTAATATTGGATTCAAAGTTGTTCGTATACTTGTTATTTAACGTGGTTCCTTTAATTATTTTGGTAAAACGATGGTATATATTTGCTAAAATTCGAAAAGAAAAAAGATTTGGGTTAGTTTGATTGTGTATAAGATAAAAAAAGGAAATCTATCATCTGATGATCGAGAAACGAATCATAGTTCACATCCAACTCGAATAATTTTACTACCACTCACAATTCAATGGTAATTTAAACGTTTAAACATGCCATCGACCAGGATACAATTTCCTTGATTTTCAAGCCTCGTTACAAGTTAATTCGAAATGAAACCTTAGCTTTTATAGGTGAGCTCCAACTTTTTCTTTTTGTACAGTTGCACAAACTTCCCTATCAATTAAAATTAATGAAAGCTGAGCCAACGTGTGGCCGTGTTTCCGACAGACCACGATACTTTGTTTCGATACGAGGGCAACTGGGCGGTAATTAATCTGTTATTTCGTTGCGATTTGTCGTGGTGGATAGCGGAACGTTGTTTGGCAGGTCGTGTGTGTCAAAACGGGTCGGATAATTTGGATTGTTTTGATGACGATGCGATTCGTGCTACGTATCGGTTTGATTGCAATTTGTAGAATGGTGTCACTTTGTATTTCATCTCGTGTTGCATCGAGAATTCTATACCATGTTTTTTTCAAGTATCATCGTCGAATTTTTTTTTCTTTTTCTATTATATTTTGAGTAGAAATTTGGAAATTTTATAGAATTATGCCGATACTTTCGTACGTGAAGTATCGTATTAAAAATTAAATTTATCATTTAACCTTTCGAGTGTCACGGTTCATTACTGAAAGTGCACAATATTATTTTATTATTATACTCGAACCTTTATTGTATTAACCTTTTATCGTTTTATTATATTATATCAATATATTAACCTCGTATTCTTATTATAATATATTACTCCGAAAACAATACATAAAAATTCCCGACGTAATTGTTTAACAGATTAATGTAGTTCGCCATTTTACTGAAAAACTTTTTGCGGAATATATAAAATACTTCTGTAAAAAATAATCCAAAATTTAAAAAACGTCACATTTCTCCCCCCTTATCACGTTGAAATATTTTATTTATGAAATCTACTTGAAATTTTGACGATTTTTATAAACTGTAACATCCCTTCAATCGCGACCGACATTCTGTTCCATTGCACACGAATAAAAATTTCGAACAATTTCAAAAGCCCATCGTCGAACACTTGCAAATCCTGTAATATACAATAACAAAAATTTCTCTTCCATATCCCCCTTCCACCAAACGCATCCACTCGTTTCGTCCAATTCGTCTCGATAACACAATCCTCTTACCTCTCTCTTTCGAAGAAGAAAAACGAAAAGAAAAAAAACCCCTTCGAAGATTTCCATCCACCTGGAAAAATATCCATCCATCCACACATGCAACGCATATACCGGTCGGAAAATCGGGGAATTCGCCACGAGTGGACGTTACTTCCGGCGTTCCGATCCAGAAAGGGAGAGGGGAAGGCGGCGCATGCGGCGCACAAAGCGGCCGAGAATCTCCATGGAAATATTTCAGCTGGTTCGGTCGTCGAGGACTATCATAGAGGCGGCGTGCCCGCATGTAAACAATAGGCCAGGCGAAACCCACTGAAAGCGTTTGCGGTTAATTAGGCAGCAATGCTGTTAACAATGTCCTGCCTTCGCCCCTCCCGCTTCCCATCCTGCGCAACCTAGCACGGCTAGGAAATTCTCCGCCAGGATTTCGTACGAATAAAGTTATCCTCCTCCTCCTCCTCCCCTCTCCGTGGCTGATTCCACGATCGCCTCGAGGTCGCTAATTATCTGTCGTTCCTGCGGGCTAATTACGCGGGCAAGGAAATTAACCAACCGTGCGGAGAGCGTTGAAAATTTCCACGATGATAGCGTCTAGCCACTGATATTCGTGTGAAATTTCTTTCTTTTTTTTTTTTTTTCTGTTTTTTCTTCTTCTTCTCCCTTTGCTGACAACGCATTCCCGAATCGTGGGATTTTTCGCTTCTCGGCGAATCGTTTGAGATCCGAGATCGAGGGAGATCGACGTGTCGAATTTCTTTCTTTCTTTTTGTTTGCTTTTTGGTGATTTTTCTTAAATTGTGGAATGTTTTTTTTTTTGCTTTTCGACGATCGATGAAAGGTAATTTTAACAATTAACAATTCTTTCGAATAATTCGAGAATAATTAATTAAATCACGAGAAAAAAATATTGTTAAATAATTGCGTATTTCTAGAATTAAAATTAAAATTGTTATATATATATATGAAAAATCATTGAAATCAACGAGGTCAACAGCTCTCCGAATAATAATCACGTTTTCCTTTTTTTTCTCTTTTTCTTCTTTTCTTGGAAATTTAATGGTTGATCGTGAAATATTGTCGGATATCACGGTATCGCGTGGCAAAGATATGTAACAATATGCTAAGATGTTGATAAGCGTTATATAGTGTCTCTAACTTTGCAACTACGTTTCGAAATGGTTCATAAACTTAGCTCTTTTGATTTATAACGTCTGTGCAACAATATTTTACAGCCCTGCGAAATAACAAGTATTATAGTATCGCACACTATTTTACTTTGTACAGATATGGAAGAATCGCAACGCAGAATATTCAAAAAACGATACAAAATTCGTGATGCACGAATAATAATATTCCCTCGTTACAAGTGATATATATACGCACACACACACATACATATATATACATATATAAATATTTTCTCGTTTAATCCGAAATGTAACATCGCAATTTGTTGATCACCATTCTTCATAAATTCAAAAATCCACCTTATCTTCTCGATGACCGCCAGCATAATTAATTAATTGCGTTTTGCAGCATTATGAGCCCCTCGACTCGAATTACTCGCTAATATTATTAAATTCGAGATCATAAATCGCGATTCGATCGGAGGAAAAATGATACTCGCCCTTCCTCGACGAAATTTCTTTCTTCGTTCGAAATTACGCCCTCCTCGTCAATTACTTTGAATCCTCGCCTAAGTGGTTTACAAGTCTCGCGAGGGGGAAACGTTAAACGTGACGTTTTCAATGGAAATTGTAATCGCCTCCCAAGAAGGGCGAGTTTTCCTTCGCGTTTACGTAATCGGATCATGGACCGACAAACAAGCAAGTAGCGCGATAGGGGCCGTGTTATTACAGTTTCTTTCGTTTAACCCCTTAAATGATCCGTGAAATTAAAGAAAATAGTCGAAAAATTCCTTCTTTCTTTTTTTTTCCCCCTTTCTTTCGATCAAACCAGATCGGGCGAGTCATTCTTTTTTAATCATTGAAGGTGGAAGAAATGAAGTATATTCATCAATCTTATAGTAATGCCATTTATCGAGATTAGAATCTAAAAAAAAAAAAAATGCAGACACGAATGGCTCCGTTTACAAAGTAAGAGTTAACCATATATATAAATTAAAGTATATATATATATACATAGTTTAATAAACAGTCACGAACTGAGCAATCTGCGTGCATCATGCGAATCCAAATTTTCTAAAAGTAACGATGTTCGCAATTTCGAATCGCCTAAAATAGAAACTCTACTCAGCCAACAAAGAGCGCAACCATACTCGTCCAAATTTAGAACAACGAACCATCTATCTACCTTTAATCTTTACAGTTAACCATAAACTGTGGGACCAAGTCACAACTCTATGAAAAATCCTTCTATCGATCTTCCAAGAGCGAACGAATCCTTCAACTGTTCCAGACTTCAAAATTCCAAAAAAAAAAAAAAAAAAAAGAACAAAAGCAAGTAATGAATAGTAAAGCAACGTATAGAGGATTCTAAATGTCCCGTCAGGATGCATTCACGATAAAATTCGACGGATCGAAAATAATTCAGATTCACGCGTAATTAGCAGGGTGCCTGTTTTACGACGGGTTTGCTCTATAGGGAGAATTCTAATTTCTTGGAAAATAGGGAGTTGGATCGTAATAGGAAGCCAATAGTCGAGGGAAAATTTACGGGTGGCGGGTAACCGACCGACCGAGAGAGAAAGAGAGGGGAGAGTTCGGCCCGGTCGAAAGTAGCCTCGGCTGAGAAACGCGGCCGAGTGGAAGGTTGGCGGACCGGAGAGGCATTACGCTGCCTCATCAGTCGAAAGGTGCATTAGCATTGCTAATGACCTTACAGCCCTAGTCTCCGCAATACGTTTGTTATTCGAAAACGAAGCGTCATCGAAAGTGGTGGTGGAAAACTGAAGAATTGTTTTCATCTTTAGAATAACGAAAGCAACTTCAACAGTTCTTCGATTAAAACATCATAATACAAGTTATAAGTTATAATTCTGATACGATATCTAGATATTGATGTTATTGAATTTCTGCTTTGCTATTAAAAAAAAAAAAAATTTGCAATATTTATAAGTCGGATCCCCAAGTACTTGATGGATGGAACAAGTAACGAAATTAAGATCAAGAAACGCGCAACGAAATTTTCCTATTATCTCGTTAAATAATTATTTCTTCATCTTCTAATTGATCCTCCGTTATCATTTAAATAATTAATCGCTACATATCGTTACAAATCGTGCACAATTTATTCCCCTCCCCGTTTCAGACGTTCGAGCCAGTTTCCACCAGATGGGTAAATATTTGATCGGGTAATCCCGTTAATTTCAAGAAGACAGAAATTCTATTTTTTCGCCATTGGGCTTGAGAAAACTGGGAAAAAATTAATCTCCATTATTCAGCTTGTTTCCGCCCGATGGTGGACGTGCCACTAACCAACAACGTGCCCGATGAATTTTTCCCATTTTCGGTAAGGGGATTGAACTTTGAACCTCCTCCCCCTCCTCCACCTCCACTGTCGTCTCGCGACGATACATCGAGCGGAATAATGAACGATGAAACGTCGTGCAAAAATCGTACGTGTAGCGAAGCGCTAACCGAATTACAAATATCTCGAGCCACCCCCCCGACCCTCTCCCTCCCTTCCTCCCTTCCCCATCTCGCCGTAAATCAATATCAATACGCGGGGTGTGTAAGTGAAAAGAATTTACGGTTTGGTCACTTTCCACGAGTTGGTCCCAAGAACAGAGACAGATATTCGAGCCACGTTCGAGAAACCACTCGACTCCTTTTATTATCTGCTCCTGGTACGTGCCCTTTCATCTTTCGCCCCTGTGTCTTTGCCGGATCGATGAAATATGTATGGGGAAATGTAATTAAATTTTTCTCGTTGAAAAGGTTATCGTCAATCTCTCTCTCTCTCTTCTCTCTCTCGTATTTTTGTAATTGTATTTTTTGTTCTCCTTAAAATTATCATTTTGAGCAATTTTTTTTTTTTTTGTTTTTTTTAAGTCTGTACATTGCATTGGAGCAGATTCTTTTTTTCTTTGGAAAACATTGGAGAGCATCATAGCATTGGTTTTCGAAATTTAAATTTTCTTCGAGAGAAAGGAATATATCGTTGTCAAGGTTGTTAAAATTCGGACTATTATATTTTCTTTTTTTTTATCGTTTCAATATTTCGAGAAATAATTAAATGTACGGGAGAAAAGAGAAGAAATTTGGAAATAGAGTTAAGCAGATTTTAAACAGTCCAATTTTTTTATTAATACGAAAATTTTGACGAATAATCCAGTGGTGGAACGCTCGAATGGAATAGAACGAGAATGAAGGAACGAAGCATAGCTAACGTTCTCCCTAATTAGACGCGAAACGACCGACTATTACGTTACGCGGTGCATTTGGGAAGACGAACAGTCGCGCGTGCGACGCTGAAAAATATGCGTTTCGGGCTAACAAGGTATGGAATGTCGGGAATATACGCTGAAATTATGTGGAGCGGACTGTATAAAACGGTGGTGCAATGGAATTTTCCTTTTCAACATTTGAAAGTATGCACAATGGTTCGGGATATTCGATTATGATCGTTTGTGAACACGGTGACACGGTGAAATTTTAATTTAGCCGCTATTCATCCGCTATCTTTTGTTCACAGGAACCGTGGAGAACAAAGCTGTGGACTGGTGCTAAGAATAGAACTGTGAATAATGCTGAAAACGAAGTTACGGGCAATGCTAAGAACAAAGTGATACGAGCAAATGCTAAGAGCAAGTAAGCTATAGATAATGCTATTCGCAATATTGAGGGCAAAGCTATAGGCAATACAGCGAAAACTGCTATCAGCAAAGCAAAGTGAAAAGTGCTGTGGACAATGCTGAGAGTCCGTGCTATAAATAATGCTAAGAGCAGACCTGTGCTATAATGCTAACGAGTAATGTTGTGGACGAAACCATTGCTAGTACAAAGCTATACAAAGTTGCTATACACGAAGATTATGGAAAGTACGATAAACAATAGTGTTGATAAAAATATATAGCGAGGCAAAGCTGTAGAAAGTTTTATGAAATGTGAGCAAAATTGAACATAATATTTAAACAATATTAAAAACTCGATTGAGTGTATTACGACAATTTTTTTTTTTTTTTGTATTGAAAAACGGCTAATGGAAATGTTGAAGGATGGAATAGTAGAAATTTAATCTTTTAATGGGAGTTTTGTCGATTGAAATTACAAATATTTCTCCTCTTCTCCCGGATTTTCGGCTTAACACTCGGCGAATGATTTCTCGATAGTTGTATTCCGCTTGCGCGGAGCAAATATCGCTAAAGGGTTTCCCATTGTTTCGTTGCGAGCGAATATAAATTAACGTTCGCATTATCGAGTTCTTGTAACAGGTTCCGGGTTGAATATTTTATATATAATAACAGGCTACAGTTTCAAAGTTTCGAATGGTATTAACAGATCCCAGTTCCATTTAACGTTCCTGGAACTGATTACATCCCCGTGACTTCCATAATAATTCCTTTGGGTGGAACGAATAACGATATATATTTATATGCAAATCCGTGGATACGAAATGCCATAGGGTTTGCCCTGCAAACGCAACTGTTATTTATACAATAATCACGCCACTTTTCCATCGACCGACAATTATTTTCTGATAATTCGTTTCGCGAGATACACGTTTCACACAATTCAACAATACATCTCATATGCGGGATCAAGTTTCCTCTTAACCCTTTAACAGCCATTCCCGTGACATTATATGTCGTTTTATTCTTTAATCATTTACGTACATTCAAGTTTCTCGTTGAAATACATACAATTCCTTAAAATTATCCACGCACGTTAAACAAATGGATAATTTAAATTGCAGATTTATCCGTTCGTCCTATCATAGAAACAAAAATAAAAATTAAATCTTGGCAAAATTGTTATTCTTGATGAAATCACAAAGCCAAGAATCTCCGCATCCTTCACCGTTATTATTATTACACTCCCTTTTCTTAAGCGCGTAAAAAAAGAAAAGAGAAAAAAAATCCTACAAAACCAACCACTCAATTTACCTTACACGCGGTTGAACAGCCAAAGAAGCGCTCCAAGCGCCACGTGTTGCTTCTCTCCATCCGAGGGAACGAATAATTCCAACCTTTTCTCGAGACACGAGTTTCACCCTATCTCGAAGCGGCGCCGACACCGCCACCGTTCCTCGCGAGAAACAAAACTAAATCGTCCCCTACGAAAGAGATACCCTAACTTTTCCAATCTCGCTCGCGCGACTTGTTTCGCGGGTCAACGAGTCTTCGCAGTTCGCTCGGCCGTTCCACCATTTTTCGACGGGCTATCGCTTCTCCAGAATGGAGAAAGAGAAGAAAAGCGTTACGTTAAAGAAGAGACCTTAAAGGGTCCGAGAGTTCGTCAAAAAATATTCTCATCGGTCTGCGATCGATCCATTTTGAAAATTGATTTTTATCGTCGACGAGAAATCATAGACGTCGTGAATAAAAAAATTCTTTGCACGTTGAATATAAACGGAGAGATTGATTCGGAAGAATGATGATTGATTTGGTTGAACGTTTCACAATTGTTATTAATATTAATACAAATTCGTAGAAGTAAAATAAAACAAAATGCACGTTCGAATGATAAACAGGCGTGAATTGAATGGAAGAACGACTATTTCCATATTCGATATTAAATAAACACTTAAAATTTGCACTTCGTTTGCGCGATCAATAATTAAGTTGACAGAAGCTAACATTCGTCTGAATCATTTAGGACATCGAAAATAGATTTTACTTCGAGAACAATGATTTATCGTATCGTTGATACTTTTTGCTCCTGCCAGCTCGTGAATATTTTAAAACGTTTTGATCCTTTTTCTTTTTTTTTTTTTCTCATCCTGTATAACAGATCGCCCTTTTTTTTCAGCGCTGTCCTTCGTCGATTCACGGGATTGCAAAGCTTGCAGAGAACCATTATCGAATATGCTGAAAATTCCACTGTCGAATATGCCATCAGCCAAATGATCCGTGAAAATTCCAGCTGCGATTCTGCGCAAACCCCTTTCCTTTCTTTCTTTCGTTATTTTCTATCGTACAAGCTCGTGCGTGGCCACGTGACGTACAGTCAATTGTAAAAGTCTCCATGTTTCGTTTTTAGATTTTTAGAAAAAGTGTGTTCAAGGTTCAAGGACAGTGCTAAGCCCGAGAAGGAAAATCTGGAAAATATATTGCACAGGAATTTGTAGGCGTCTCGTGTGATGTCAGGAAATTACTCGTGCTGTGAGAAAAATTGTTCCTTCTAGCCCGATGTAGGACAGGAAAAGGGATGATTGTTTGGAATATCGAATCAATTTTTCGAACTTTGGACGATAATTTAGTTCATTCGAGTCGAAAGAATTAATCAATCTGAAAGGAACAGGCAAGTCGAGCAAGCGTCCAGAAGAAAGCATTCGACGAATTTTTCATGAAGTGTTCATCATCATTTTTCATCAAAGTGTTGTTGAAGTTAATAATAATAATTATGCGAAATATCGTGAGCGAGACATTTTTCGAGGATTGATTCTGGAAAGTTAAAAAGAATATATATATACAAAAATATCGATTATATGTTAAATTACAAATAATTAATTAGGTAAAAACAAGAATACGAGATGATAGTGTGACAAAGACGGGGGGACTCGTTTTATTTTCATTTTATTTGCTTCCTCCAATGGAAATTTCAATCTCACAATAAAACGAAAAATATGTCGAAACTTCGAAATTAATATTTATGGAAATATTTTTATCGATCACTGACGTGATATTTCAATCGAATACACCATTGAAATTTCTCCGTCAATGACTACACTACACAATGACACTTTATGAAAATTCGCCTCTCAATTTTGAAATTCGTCCTTTATGCGAAACGAAACCAATATTTGTCGAAATTTTTTCCGTGCCGCGCGATATTTGGATCGCGTGTTTATCGAATTTTTCTCGTCAAACTGGTAACTACTTGTTTCGTCTTTATAAAGATTCGTTGCAAACTTTCTTCGAAACGCTTTGTACGTGCGTGGAGATCTTCCGTCTGGAAGAGCGGAGAAAGGGAAAAGGGAATAAAATTGTCGATATTAAAGCTTATAGCATCGAATGACAGCGATGCTCGATGGAACGAAGCACGGATTGATTCCGTGCTTCTATTTCGAAACGGGGATCTATAAATCTCGATACGGAGTTGCATCGATAAATACAGTCGTTCCTTCGTCTACCAATTCTCCCTTTATCTTCCTCGTTCCCTCTCTTTTCCGTCTGAGAATCGTCTTGAGAATTCGCGAGGCGTCAATCATCGTGATATCCGGTTAGACTTATCAGGCAAGCATTTCAAGACGAGGCAAATAAGGGAAGGGGATTTATTCTGAAATAAATTCTGATGATACCATTATCTCTTGAGAGATATTGAGAATAAAAACGCGGTGAATATTAAGTTGTGAATGTGAACACGCCAAGAATATTTTTGCATAATAATCACATTCATAATATATACGATGATATTACAGTCACTGATTCACACATATTATTGGCGAATATTTATTATAATAAATTACCATTTACTTCAAGTTTCCATCAAGAAAATGGAATTGAATAGCACGAGTAATAATTCTTCTAGCATCCAGCGGATATAACATCGATATTAAAGCAACGAATAAAGAAATTTTCATCGGCAAAGTGAATAAAAACTCAAACGGAATAACTCGAAGAACGTAGACAACAATCTCTTCCTTCCTCGAGAATCGAATCTTTTTTCAAAGAAAAAAACCCCTTCGTTAGATAGCCGAAATTTTTCAAATCGTTCGAGGATCACATTTTCTTCGTCTAAACGCGATAAAAAAAAAAGCGGATGACGGGTTATACATTTATAATATTGTATCACCTTATCTCGCGCACCCCCTCGTCAGAGGGGATGGGACGTGTACACATCCGGTTGAAAGCCGTGTAGGGGCGGCGAGCCGATCGAGTCAAACTCAATCTGCAAATGGGACGATCCTATTTTCGCCGCCTCGACAATGCCCTCCTCCACCCACGTCGATGCGGGCCACGTATGGAAGTTTCGGTGAACACCCGATGAACGCGATGTCGCGATGTTTCGACTGGGCGGCGGCGCGCTCGTTTGATGGAAGTTTATTGGACGGTTGGATGGACGTGCAAGATACAAGGCGCACACATACCGGTAAACGTGACGGGGAATTAGGACACCGAGGACCCTTTGCAACGGTTTTCAATTTATTCCTGTGTGCACGTGTCGAATGATGGATCAATTGTTTGGACGATAGAATGGAACGTTTCGTGTAAATTAGTTTAAATTTTCAAGTGGAATTTAGATTTCTGATAATTCTTTCTTTCTTCTTTTTTTAATATAGAGAACGGTGAAGATGGATAATTTATATCCAAAATTATATATCCCCTCTCCACGTGTTTAAATTTGATTATATCGAAACTGTACATCAACTTTCATCATCACTTTCTCGACCGTTCCATTTAATTTTGATAAAATACCATCTACTTATTATTGTCCAAACACAAGGTCAAATTTCATCGCAAGCTAGTCGTCACACGGTGCACGAATTTTGCACCGCAAACAATCGTTAGCATAAGATCAACTAATCTTCCGTGGAAGAGGAAACAGCACGTAACGCTGAGCAAACACCGCGAAGAAACAAAATCACGCGCCATTTCTCCGTGTCTGTTGCACCATCACGTTTTACCACGAAACTTTTTCGTTATTTAATTTATCCCGATAATAACGTGCAATAACGTCCATCATTGAATAGACGATTCGACGAAAATAATTCGCTTACATCGCTTCGCGTCCATCCATACTTCATCGTTGTAATCTTAACAATCTAACGTGATCCTCGATGATTCCAAGCAAACATCGATTCCACGACGAGAATCGCACGGCAATTAATAATCCCAAGAAACGTTCACGGGAAACAAGGGCGGAAACGGTGATAGCGAACGCCATTTCCACGACAACTTGATACCCGAAATCCACCGCCTCTAATCAAGAACGAGAATAAAGCAAGGGGAGGAAGGGCGGTAATGAAAACGTCCGTGCGAGTATGAACAACGAGAGGCCGCGAACGTGGCGGTAATTTATCGCGGCCGATTTAAATAAATTTCCAGGGAACTTTTCGCGCTTGAATAATCGCAGTTTAATCGAGCGTTCCAGTTTCGAATGAAGGGTGGTAACAGAAGAGGGACGGGCGTGGAAATCCGCGGAAACTTTTTGGGGCCGAAATCGCCACGATGGAAGCCGAAAACTGCGTGGACATTTCAATAGGTTGGTGGACAACGGGCGGCCATCGACTTTGCCCTTGTGAATATTTCTCTCCTTCCTCTTCCTCCCTTTTTTTCTTCTGAATTTCCACTCGATACACGAAAGGAGGATTTCGTTTCTCCTAGGATTTTTCGCGATCATATTGTACGAGGAACATATTGATATGTTAAAAAAGGAGAGAGAAGGGAGAGGAAGAGTGGACAATGGCGTGGGGGGAATAAAAAGTATATTGCGTTCTTTTGTTGGCTCCCGTTGTTTGAAATAAATTTTAATAAGCGGGGAAAGGAGTTGGTGGATTCAATATCGTTACTGTATCCTACATTATTCAACAAATCGGTAAACGATGGGGTTACGAGCAGGTCGTCGTACGAGCATCAACGTCGATCTTTTTGCTCATCTTACGTTACTTTCGACGATCGATGTTGTTTTAATAACGCTAATTATAAAACGAGCCCATATTCCAACAAATCGTATATTTATAAAAAAAAAAAGAAATTATTATAAAGAATAGATTAATAGAATAAAATTTATCTAATCGCGATTCCATTATACGCGCGACGATGACGTATCGTAAAATTAATCTCATCTCACATCCCTGTTAATCTCAAACCTTATTAATTATCGACACTTCACATCCGCCAACCTAACGAAATCCACCATTCTTCCTCGTCTTCCTCCCCCCACCGGAAGACAATGGGGAATTTCTGGCGACAAACTCTCATCGATACCCGTTTAATCATGCAAATACCGTGGCCGGGGAGGAGGGCTCCATTAAGGAAAAATGAAATTCAGCCGTCTAAGGACCCATCGAATATTCCATTCCAGATTTACCAGTGTTTGCGAAGTGAAATTGCGGGTGCCTTCCACATAATGCATAATGAAATCTTCCGGTAAACCAGAGCCAGGGGGGAAAGTTTCGTCATATATCAGAAAACGACAATCAAAAGTCAGCTCCCCTCGACTCGTTTCGACGAGTTTCGGAAAGGAAACTCTTCTTTCGCCGTGCTGCTGCGCGTGTCGTCGCCTCGCGGCTTTCACGAGACGCGTGATTCACCTTTCATGAAGGGGGGAGGGATCCGGCGGCTTTAAAGTTATGCCCCTATACAGAGAAAAGCCTAAATTCAATCCCGATGAGCGAAGTTTTACACTGGGATCGGGGATCGGGTTGGTTGGTTGCGCTAGGTCAGCTCTCAACGATCTAAGATTCTGAGAGTCTTTGGCGGATGCGATGGCAAAGTTGTCGGCTGAAGGTTGCTTGCTTGGAAAATTATCGATCGACGAAGCGTGTCCATTGTTTTTGTTCGAAATTAATAATCTTCGATGTAAAATGACAGAACGGTATCATGGGCGAGAGATTTAGGATACTTGGAAAAGTTGAAAAGAAGTTGTTCTTGCGGATACTTATCGGATATTATTTATTAATGAGCTAGTTAATTTAGGGATGTTTAAAAAAGAAGAAAGCTTCGCTTGCTCAAAGAAAAATCAATTTTAATTATTAAGGATATATTTATGGGATATTCGTGTTGAATATTTGCATAAAAGAATATAATAAAATTGCAGTCGTTCCTTTAATAGATTTTTATCTAGATATTTCAAGTTTACACGGTTTATAAATTACGAAGTTTTTTACCTAACTCGGGGTGAATTTTAGTTACAGGATTTAAAGAACATCAAGCAGTGCTTTCATAATGAGTTTCTTTATGGAAAAGTACGAGGAAGATGAAAGAATTTTTTTATTAAAAAAAAAAAAAAAATTAGATTAAACAATTTGTTCATACAATAAAAGATTCATAATTTCTCTGCGTTCCCTTCTTTAATTTTGCGTGCACCAATTAAACGTGCGCAGAAAAAAAATATACATATAAATAAAACTCGTATCTAAACTCGTATCAAACATTCTTCTACGAGTGTCCTCGTATAACTCATTTGAATCAAGAATTGTTAAGTAATTCAGTCGCATAATAATTCTTCCGTAATCACTTTTACATAGCTTTTAATTGCCTTTTTACAAGCAACCTCATTTTCCCTGCCGATCGAGGAGCAAGAAGAGCCTATCGTCAAATTTCTCTGAAACAATATACGTGATGGACCATCTGGAAGCGAGGGTCCATCTTTCGAAATCTCCAACGCGATGATTGGTCTCTCCAATCCCTCTTTGTGTGCATTTTCTATAAGATAAGGATTGGAGGAAAAACCAAGAATAGTTTAGAGAGATGGTTTTTTAAAGAGAGTAGTCCAGAAGAAAGAGTCTGGAAAGAAGAAGAAGAGTTAAAGTTACCACCATTCGTTCACTCAGAGCTCATAAGATAAACGTTTATACAATATTCCTACTAACAACAGATGGTCCTACGAGCAGTAATATCACTTTTAGGCACCACATTCGTGCCTATATGTCCAAAGCCGTTCGTGCTTTCGCCTTTAACAATGTATATTTCTACATTGCATCAAAGAAACATCTTCCAAATTATATCTCCCCTCCTCCCTTTGAAAAAAAATCTTCCCCCCGTTTTCAACAAACGTACTCTCATCCCTGCGAACGAGATTCCCCTCCCCCTTCCTCGATAAAATCGTTCCCTCCCGTATCCAATTTCCCAGGGAACACGCTCGCTCGAATTTACGCTCGCGAATCTACAGTAGCTCGTGTATGTGTACACGGGGAAGGGGGACTGTCGAGCAGGAAAACATCCAGCTCGTCAAAAAGGACAGACACAGAGTCTCCTCGAGGGAACTCACCTTGGAGAACAACGCGGCGGAACTCGATAAGAAGGACGCGGCTCGTCACCGCTCGTCGATGATTGCAAATAGAATTCCGCGGTTATCGCTAACGAGAATTTCGGTTGTGCTCGCTCGGAATAAAGAGGAGAGGCGAACGAGAGCTTGGAATGCTCGACGATACACGGCGGTGAGAATCGAAGAAGGAGGAGGGTGTACGTGGCGGCGAGATACGCAGGGAGGGAGAAAGGGGTTGGTTCCACACCAAGGGAAGAGGCGAGAATAGATTTTTCGTTATCGGCCGCGCTCTTTCTCCGCGGCGCGCGAATAATGGAGGGGGAGGGAGAGAGGAGGAGGAGGAGCCTCCTTCATGGAAATTCGATACCTTGATACGAGGTTTTCGCTCGTTACTTTAAATCGGGAAATATCACGACCACCAGTGGGCGAGACACCATCGTCCCCCAAAAGCGACCGTGTCATTTTTCCTATCCCCCCTCCTCTTTCCGTTTCCGCTTGTTTCCTGCGAATCGCGTTTCGCCGTTTGATGCACGCGATCCTTCTGTTCTTCGAGGATGGAAAAATGGAGGGGAGGATATCGTAGGGGTTAGATGGGCGAAATTTTCAAAGGCTTGGAAATGAAATTCGAATGATTAATAAAGTAAAAGCGCGAAGGGGTTGTGCTGGAGGGGTAAGCTGGAGTCGAGCTACGAATAAATGTCGTTCGAGAGTTTTTATAAATAAAGATTGTTATTTAGACGGGGGATTTGATATGTATGTATATTTGAGTATATAAGAAATTCAACTTCGCGTCTCACTTTGACGAAATTAAATAGGCTATGTTAAAAGAGAAAGACGAAACCACGTGCGATATATTATTAATATATTTTAACACAATTTATTGATCTAATGTTTTATTAAAGAAAAGTCATTTCCTATTGAGTGCATGAAACGCTTCAAAAAAAATAAATATTCAATAAAAATTCGCACTTCATCGAGCCTGACATTGATAGGCTAATGTCGTATATTTAATTTTATTCTACTGTGAAACGCGTTCTTCCCTCCTTACTTATAATATCCTCTCCACTATTCTTTCATTTTTTACGATGCATCGAATGAATATTCAACACGTTCTTTCTTTCACGTTTCTCAAGTCAAAATGATACTTCATTCTAGCGATAAAAATATCGAAATCACGTATGCTGCAATATTCGTGAAATTTTCTATGAAAGCAAATTTAAATTAAAGAAAAAATTATCATTTCGAAGACAATCAACGACAATTGCAATCGACAACTTCGATTTTCAACTTCGTCGAAAAACCTATCGACGATGCAAAAATAATAAATTAAATTTATTCTCGCAATATTTATAAAAAAAAAAAAAAAGTCTAACAAAGCCAATCGACGTTTCGAGAACGACTACTAGCGATCCCCGGCTCAAAGACGGATTCACGACGATTCAAGGTGCTTTCGTTCGTGCATTATACGAACGGTGAAGGTACCCCATAAACGTTGAACGGCCGACTTTCAATCACGGAAGAATGGCATGGAGGAAGGCATCCCGCGATTTACAATAAGTATCGATATTCAATAACGGGCCAGCCGTCGTCCACGGAACGACACTGACCTTAAATAAAGGCGAGAGCACGTGGGCGTAGCAACGGCAGGCCTTTGTACCAACTTTATGCACCGAGTGGTCGTAAAGTTGGCGAGCTTAGGGCGACCCCTGATCGCACATTTCTTCGCCCGATTTTCAATTCTAATCCACCTGGCGAAAGTACGAAGCACGGCTCGTTCGTGGCGATAAAACTGCGGCCGTGACACGATTTCGAAAGGAGGGGAGGTTAAATGGATTTTTCAAAGAGAGATGGAATCTTCTGTAAAGGTTTTGCCCCGCGAAATCGAAACTTCGGTGTCGATAGTGTGTTGTCTAGGTGTACGTCAATATTTGAGGCCGATGAAACTGGATATGTGAAATGTGGGCAAAGATTGTCGCATGAATATGGATCAAGCTCTTGCTTCTGCGAATTTCAGTTTCGCGCTGTTTTCCATACCCGCGACCAAGAGGAAGGCGGGGAGCGAAATATTCGTAACTCGTAAGATTCACAAATGAAAATTCGTTAAATTTATATGGATAGAAATTCATTAATTCGTTAATAACGTTTCTCACTTATGCAAAATTCGAATAACGTGGAAAATTTCGTAGTTTGGATCCTCTCTCTATGCCTTCGCAACTTTTCCATATCCACGAATTTCACAACATTTCGCCTCGAATTCGAAGGATTTTCAATGGAAAAATAGGATTCCCCCTTTCGCCATTCTACGATAAAATAAAATTCCCCAGCATCCCCACGATTCGAAAGTGGCGCAAGATCGCGTAACACGTCGCTTATATACAAAAAGTGTAAACTGACTTATCTCGATAGCCCGAAGTCCTGGTGGCCCAGTTGCATGTTAACGATCGTGTTAATTTAACGCGAAGGTAAAAATGTCGTTGTTAAAGCTTGGCTTCGATGCTATCGCGGCTGAGACGGCGCTTCTTTACCGCCTAGTTCGAAATGAAAACGGCGATTCCCGTGTGATTTAGAAGGAAGAAAGATAGTTTCAACGGATTCTATTCACCTTACCTTAGGGAGGACGAAGGAAGAGGAAGCGAACGTCGATTCTCTTCGACGCACAAGGCTTTCTCTTGCCTCGTTTTAATCGTTGAGACTCGATTCGATCGATCTCGAACGAGAGAGAAATAATTCGCAATTATTCGCAAAACAATTTTGCCTCGTTTCAATCGTCGTTGAATGCATAACCCCGATTCGGGGTCGAGAAGCGCAATCACGATAAGAAAATTCAATGAGTTTTAGGGTGGAATCGGGCCTGGATAAAGGGAGACCTCGTTGCGATGAGACAAGTCGGCTGGGATATAGAGAAACAAAGAGGTTTTTCAAAGGGATGAACGGGGTCGATGGTTGTGGCTTCCGTAGATAAAGCACTTTTAAGGATCGTTCGCTGGTTTAATTGTTGCCGATTGATCGGCCAGATTGATGAAACTTTCATGGGTTTATTTTCGATTAAATTTTAGAAAAAAAGAGTTTTCTCTTTCGCTGAAAAGATTCGTTTAAAAAAAGAAAAAGGTGTATATATATATCTGCGGAAGCAGAAGAGTAGGAAGGAGAATAATAAAAAAACGAAAGAAAAGAAATTGATAAATGACCGTGTGAAGAGATAGGAGAAGATGAAGAAGAAAAAATAAGAAGAAAGTTAGAGAATTATGACTAGAAAAGAGAGGGAGGAAAAAGACAAAAAACTTTTGATCAAAAAAGAGAGGGAAGAAAGATGGAAAAGAATGATTACAAGAAAAGAAAAAGAAGAAGAAGATGATAATATAGACGAGAATATAGAAAAGAAGAATGATAAAGGTGGATGTAGAGTGAGGACGTGCGAAGAGAATTGATAAATGCGAAGAGGTAAGAGAAGAAGAAGAAGAAGAAAGATGGAAAATTATGACTGGGAAAAAATGTGGAAAAAAATTTCGCTTCGAGCGAAAGAAGAGGCTAGAACGATTGAAATTAATACTTTAAATTTCTCAAAATTTAATCCCTTCAATTCTCGCAGAAACGGATATTCGGTCGACTTTATCAGATATTCACTTATCGCCGCGCAACCAGCAGGAATTTCTTAAATAACCAACTGTTCCAAATTCCACGGTGGAGGAGGAGTATTCCCCGCGGTGTAACATGGCGCGATTACCCCGCTCGCGGGGCATTAACTTTTCAATCCGGGATCTACTTTCGAAGCTTCCATTAAAAAATCATCACATACAAACTTGCAACATCGCCGGAATTCAAATTTTCTCTCTCCTTAAGCGAGCGCCAAGTATCTTTCATAGGCGGTGGCGCGTGTTTCATCCTCCCTCCCTCCCCTTCCATTATAATCCTCGTAAAAATCACTTCGCGTGCAGCAAGATAAATTTCCCTCTCCCTCTTTCCTTCCTTCCTTCCTTCTTTCCTATTACCCGTTATCGTATATACCATTGTGCGCAATCTCTTCCGCCTTAGTGGCGGTCGTTCACAAGCCGTCGATAACTTCGTACACTTCCGGGATTCTCTTTCTCCAAACAGGATTCTCGTCCCCTAAATCGCGTTCAACGACCACGAACGAGCCTCTCCTTTATGCGGATCTCGCCGCGTAAATTTCGTTTATCGAAACGATTGGGGGGGAGGTGGAGGGTCGATCTTGGCCCGAAATTCGCTCTGGAACCGAGGTTCGCCAGCTCGATGCGCGCCCAGTCCACGAGATTTATAGCGAGCGTCGTCACGCGACCGGTATCGAACAGGTATCCTCGATAGATGCTCGTGTGCTGCGCGGGGTAGAAACGAGTGGAAGAGGTCTCTTCGAGGCATGAGCGAGATCTCGGTGCCACGCGGGACAGCGCGGTACGATATGGAAAAATAAAGAAGCAGAGGAGAGAGAGAGAGAGATAAAGAGGGGAGTATAAAAAGGGTGGAAAGGTAAGGTACGCGAATGACGAAGGGTATAGTTGTCGGTTCATAAATCACGGTGGAACGAGAGAGCCAGAGGGGTTTTCGAATCGTAACAAAGTGGAAGATAGCCCCGGTTGGAAGGTCGAGGGGGGGATATGGCCGCCATTTTTCGTTGGCTTCGACCGTTGAAAGCGCACGTAACGCTGCTGTAGGACGTTTTATGTCTGCGTGATTCCTCCATCCCTCCCGAAGATTTTGGCCCGTCATGGCCTCGGTCTTTTACTTTTTCTTCTTCTTCTTCTTCTCTTCTTTTCTCCCTCCTTCTTTCTTTCTTTTTTTCTTTAGGATCGTTTCTTCTCGTCTCTCTTTCTCTTTCGTCGTTTTTCGTATTCCCATCTTCCTCCAAGTTGAGACAGAGAGGGAGTCTCGCCTTTCAACACCCTACACCCCCTCCATTTCTTGCCGGCTCTAAAACGATACGAGCACCGCTAGCTCGGCCGCGAAAACTTTTTCTCTGGCTAGGCTCATCCACTTCTACGCGAGGTATTATCGATTTCTTTCCCTTGTTTTTTCTCAACGACGAAGTGTCGTGTCTTTGGATATAAAGTTTTTGGAATTCTTGTATCGTGAGCACGAGTTTCGTTTCGCACATTTATTGAAAATTTTTAAAAAATGGTTAATTAATAGAAAAAGACGCGTGCATATCATCGTATGTAGAAAAATCCTCGTCTATATATTTCTTTAATTCTTTAATTAGGAAAGTGGGGGAAAATACGCCCGATACTTGATGAATGGAGAACAAATCTTCGCTTCGTTTCCACTTCTGTATTCGTTTCTTTTTATTTAAATTTGCACAGATACTCTCAGTATCAGTTTGCAAGTGGCAGAACTAAAATAAAAGATGAAATTAATTTCGGACGATGACGTTCCATCAATGTCGACGGATAGAGTGGTTCTCGATCGAGTTGTTTGAATACGATGGCACGAGTCGGAACAAAACGATTTGCACGGCGAGCTGGCGACAAATACGTTTCTTTCTGCCGTATTCCTTTTGATAAACATTTTTTTTTTTTTGCTTTCTTTTTTCCTCTTTTCTTTTTTTTCTTTTTTTTCAGCCGATTACAAAACCGTCGCGTCGCTCGCACGCCACCCGCCACCTTTGTGCGGTAACAATACGATGGAAATGCAGTGCATATTTCACGCTGGAAAATCGAGAACGGCCGGCACAAAGCCGGATATAGGTCAGAGTTGTAACGAAACGCGACATTGTTTGCCGCGGAAGACAAAAGCCAGGTCCGTGGCCCCGTCTCCGGGCTGCTTAAAGTTTCAGAACATCCCGAACATCTCTCGAAAATTGCGCTGCTCCTTCGAGAAATTGAGCAGATTGCTTTCGTTTATTCCGCGACTTTTCCGTGATTAACGAAATCGGGCTCGCGAAGTTTCTTTTCCTTTTTTTTTTTTTTCGTTTCCTCTTCTTTTACAAAATTTGAGGAAATTTTAATACACGTATCGATTATCGATTAATTTCGAATAATTTTCTTTATTAATATTTCAGGCATATAGCATTCGTAAATATAACAAATTCAAGTGGTATGGAATTATATTTCTCTCAAGTTGCAAAAAAGATGAAATCGTCGCGTTTCATTTTTATATCCGTATTTCCAATTTTCCATTAACAATTATACCGAAAATATCTGTATGAATGTCCAATAAATTCGAGGAAGCAGTTCCTCCAAATATAATATCAAATTGCTAATTTTCCTCGGCTATCGATTACTTCCTTTCTGTTCAATTAACACGATTGATACCGTTTCATTGCATATACGAACGCGTATATATCTTTTATTATTAATTCAATGAGCTCGACTTTGAAGAAATAAAATACGAAATTCATTATCGTGCAAGTATATTTCGCAGCAAAGCGGGAAGGAAGGATAATAAAACAGGCGGATAACAAAATAACGCGATGATAGCTGTTATCCATTAACGTAATAAGCTTATTTCCAAGAGGAAATATTTATAAATTATAAAGTAAAACAACGGGCGGCAATTTATCATTTCGAATCAGATGAACTCGTTCGCCATCGAAAATATCAGTTTGATGTAGTCGGATTGATAAATTAACCCCAACGCGACCGTACAACGGCCCTGGAAACCCAACACGGTCTTAATACACGGTCCAACCCCCCCTAATGAAAATGTATCTTCCATCTATAATTATAATCGTACTTTGGCCTGGCACGTTCGAGCTTATCGCCAATCTCGGTGAGATAACACATGTGTATCACGATAGCGGTGAACAGGGTCGCGAAACCCCTTATTCTTAGACAAGGATATCGTCTCGTATTTCAAATTTTCATCCCCCTTCGATCTTCAGAAATATCTTCCATCTTTTTCGTACACCCCCTCTTTGTTCTTTTCCTTCCGGACGAACGAAAAAAATGCAAAAGATGGAGAATTTTAAAAATTGAAAAATACCGATCCCCTTCGAGTGCAAAATCTTCGAACCAACCTCTTACTTTTCTTTCTAGATAAAAAGAAAATGCAGAAGATAGAATTTTAATAGAAAAAAAATATATATATATTCGAATTTTCATTCCTTTCTTTCCTTTCCAGGCAAAATCGTTTTGAGGAGAAAAACATCGTATCCCCTCAAATCTTCAATTTAGAGAAAGAAATCGTATCTAAAAATCTTCGTCCCCTTCGAATGCAAAAAAAGAAAAAAAAGAAATATCAAGATCTCCCCTCATCGAATCCCTTCCTCTCCTTCTAAAAAAAAAAAAAAAAAAAAATTAAAATTAAATTTCGATTGCAGAAATTCCACAACGCAAAAAAAATTACCGCGACGAAGCAAATTTTTGCGATCAGAAGCGCGAATCAGAGCGTGACGATCGCGGTCCAATTAGCGGCGAAGTCGCGGAGGGGGTGAAAAATCGGAACGAGGACGACGGAGGGTATCGAGGCGTTGCTTCGACTTGATCGTCGTCCCGGGGACGGCGTATATTCGGGCCAATCTCTCGCGAGGCGGTGGTGAAAAATTAGCCGGGCCCGGGGGCGTTGTACCCCTTTTGCCAGGAGGAGCGAACGCCTCGCCCTAATACAGATTTATTGCCGCCTAAGAGCCGGAGCTGGCCGGTTCTAATACAGGTATTATGCTGACGCAGGAACGAGGAATTTACACGAAATTGGAGGTAATTTGTAGGGGTCGAGTTCACCCTATTCCCCTTCAACCCAACCTACTCGGCTCCATCCCCCTCGGTTACATCGTATCAGACTCGTGTCCGCAAACTCGGCCGGAAACCACCTGACTCTTGCTGCTTCCTCCGTGCGCGAATATCAAACAAATTCACCGCGTAAGTCGTTTTCTCCCCCGCCTGATCGAACCCTTCCAATCCGATAACGAAGAGGAAATACTTGTTGTTGGTGTTTAGAATACAATACTTGTTTCGTAACTTGTAAATTAATTACCGTAGATATATTTCATTGTACGATGGATGAAGAAATCGAGGGGAAAGTTTGGAAAAATACTATTTCAATTAATGTCTATGTTATATAATAAGATTTAATCGTTTATTTGAAATGTAACAATCGAAACTATATATCCTATTTTTCCTTGTTTTATATAATTACATTACAATTAAAAATTATATGAGATTATAGTGTTATTCATCTATTTCAAATTTATTTACTCATTTTTCTTCTACTTTTAGAAAAAAGAAAGTAGCGAAATCATCAATGATTGATACAAAAATATCGCATTTTCGCGGATCTATTCGAAAGAAAATACGCAGAAAGAAAAGAATTCGCGTGAAATTTTTTCAGCCATCGAAGAAAGAGAGAGAGAGAGAGAGAAGAAAAAGGGAAGAATAAAAATAGTCGCGCCTATATCGATATTATTCGTAACGTCACGAAACGAAGATATCGAGGCGCATTATTAACAGACATGGTGCGTTTCGAGCACCAACCCTCATAAATTGCCTCGGTTCGTAAATGTGCCGAATCGATTTGGCTGTCAGCCGTCCGACGCCCGCTACGAATCAAGATCGTAATATCGCCGGTAAAAATGTCAGGAAGACGATTCCTCTTTTTGACAAACGATAGACACTCAGCTTCCGAGTGTATCAAGGTTAATCTCGCTTCGCGATTTTTCTTCGACTCACTTCATTCGACTCACCCACCCCTTTTTCCTTATATACCCTCTCCTCTTTCAACTCTTCCCTCGCAGATTTTTTAACGCCACTTTTTAACGCGATGCAGCAACGATGATTGCACGATTCATGCAATGCGATTAACAGGAAAAGCGATTAGATTGGTCAAGATTCAAATTTCAATACGAGTTTCAATATATTTTCTTTTAGAAAGTTATCATATTTATATATCTAAGAAAATTTGTTACGTTCAAAATGTTTTTCAAGTCTCTCACGAGCAATTTAAAAAGAAATAAAGAGAATTCGAGGTTAATTTTCGAGGGAGCGATTCATTTTGCCTGGCTTGTGAAGCGTGTAATTGCTCAAAATTGAGAACACCTGTTTGCATAATATTTAAAAAGATAAAACTTTTCGACGAAAAAAATTTCGCTTTATACAACGCGTTTTGCAAAACTACTTTCATTCTTTTACCCCTCGAGTGATCACGCGTGTATTTAAACTCCTCCTAGCCGAGATATCTTATGCATTATTCGTTTCCTTTTTTTTTTTTTTTCATTCCAATTCATTGCGTTCAATTTTCATAATTTTTCCTTTTGCATACATCGTGCACGGAACGAAAGAAAATGGTTGAAAAAACTTGTATTAAAATCCACGAGACGAGGAAACTTTTTTTCGAGAATTTCATCCCGTTACTTCTTCTTGCTTCACCGCCCACGATTAATAAGATATTAGACAATTTACAAGCCGTGCTTTCGCATTCTTCAAACCCAAATATCTGATATTCATTCTGATAACGATCATTCTCTCTCTTTTCATTTTTTGTGCGCGTTCTCCAGGCCGTGCACTATTAAAAATTTTAATGCCGTCCCAAGCACAACGCGGGACGACGTTTCTAACTGCCCTCGGGCAGCCACCAGATTTTAATCTCGCCGTTGTAATAAGAAATAAACCGAGCTGCTAGTGGATTCGCTAAATACCAGCCTCGTTGAAAACGTTCGTCACGCGATCGAAAAATGCGGAAAGAATCTCAGCTGCAATTAAGGCGTTTAGCATTTGAAAATCTTGCCCGGATTATCAAGATCGAAGCTAATACGCTCCAGATTTATCTTTCTATCGCTTTCGGAACGGTCGTTGCGTTTACAGAGCACTGTTGCGCTCTTGGACAGCGTTTGCAAATGTTTAATTTGTAATGTGTAATTTAATCGAATATCAACGTAGTAATTGCCAGAATTTTTCTTCTTAAGTTGTGCTATCCACTTCACGGATTTTAAATTTTTTCCGTTTAAAATCGAAAATGAAATTCTTCGTAAGAATGACACATTCGAAGCGTCCACTCGTCAGAGATTAATTTGACATTCGTTTCGTTTTATATTCGTTATTCACACCGGATTGCGGATTAAAATTTGATGTAAAAGTTTCTCTCTCTTGCTATAGGTATGATACAAGTGATACAAGCTATTTAGCTTGGGAAAAGAATCGTTACCTAAATGGATAACGACGAGGAAAAAAGGAAAGACGAAAGAGTTTGGTTGAACTAAGGTTGATTAAAGTAACCGATTGCGAACGTTGGCCAAAGTTGAACGTTCATAGTTTGCCAACTTCTGGCGAACCGATACTAGATGTCTCTTTAGCAGTAGGAAATTAACAGCCGATTCTACGATATAATTGTGCAACTTTCTCTTCGGCCCTCGTATCTCTCTCGAAACTTCTTGTTTCTTCGAGAATTATTGCAACCTCCTTGCGCGATAATTTATCAATAAATACAATGAATCGTCGGGTCACGAGTTAAGTTACAAACTCTCTTTTATCATTTTACAATTTTGCAATCACCTTTAAAAGTTAAAGTTCCTTCTTCAACTCCGATCGAACAGGAATAATTCTCATTTCTTTCTTTCTTTTTTCTTTTTTTTTTTAAAGAAGAGCAGATAAACAAAAGTTTAAATTTGCATAATATCGCAATATCGCGGAAGAATATCCAAAAGATGGGATTGGATCGTTTGATAATAAATTCATCACCTATCGAAATTCATCGAGAGATAATGACGATTGTATAATAATATCGATGATAATACCGATTCAATTGCACAATGAAGGCGAAAGCAAATACGATAAACAAGAGACCAACAACCTTCTCGTTTATCACCAAAGGAAGTTCGAATTTCGGTGTTTCGAGATCTCTCGTATCGATTAATTGCAATCAACGAGGGGCCGCACGCATTCTACAAAGGCAGAAACTATAGCGCTAAATCAAAATGGCCGACTTACTGTACTGCAGCCGAGCATTTCGCGATATCATTGTTCACTTACCTGGCATGTTTCGGGCCAAGACTGGGATCGTACATAGAACTGGCCGATATATCTTCATCGGGGATTTCGCCATTCTCCATGCCCAGTGCCGCGGTACATTGTCCTGAAAGGATTCGAAACGGCGTTAGAGACAGAGAAACTGATATGCTTTGTCAATTTGAAGGGTTTGAACCAGAGAGAAAGAGAGAGAGAGAGAGAGAGGATTGACTGACCATGCGAAAATGAAACGATGAATAATTGAGAAACGAGTGGTAATTTTGCTAATGAAAATAATATCATTAGGAGAAATATCATATTTTCAAAATAATTATATTTATTCGATGAAAACGATTATATCTTGGATATTAATCATTCGACAAGATTCAAAATCGAATCGATCATTCAGAATTAAATTGATATTTTGACTATATACGTTTATAATTAACGATAAATTTGTGTAAGAGAAATATTGTAAATTCCTTTCTGGATATTAAACGATTAAACTATTAGCAATTACAACAAGTAAGTAAGATAAAAATTTATCTAGAATTCGTTCAGAAATTTCGCGAATTTATATAAAAGCGGATTCGTTGGAATTTCGAGTTGATTTCTAGAGAATAGAAATTGTGACAGAAAATGGTTACAATCACGTGAAAATTCTTCAACGAGATCCTAGGGGAATAGAAATTGCGACTTGATTCGTGTACCCACAAGGGATTTGAAACTCGAACTTCCTTACTCGATCCTTCACTCGTTTATCGTGGTAAATAAAACGTATACAAAATAAGCATAATCGATGATTATGCATAATTGAAACTAGAGAATACTTACAAAGAGAATTATTCTGTTTAAATGTTGAATTATAATATTATTTTCTCGAAACAATTTGTATGCACGATTATGATTCTCGATACGAAGTACAATAGCAGAAGCAACACGGTACAGTTAGGCGGATAATCAACTGTAATAAATTGTCCAATTCACGGTGACGTAGGATGAAACGCGATAGAGTCTACATCTGTATATTCGGGCCAGGACACTGCAGTTACGCTCGAAAGTTTCGAAACTGCAGAGTGGACGTAGAATTGGCTCCCTTTAGATACGTTACAGGCATTGATTTTCAAGTCAAGTGGCATTTCGTTCTTCCAATGCAAACGAAACTTTTTATTTTCATTCACGAATAACAATACGAACGAAACGATGAGATTTATTCGATGAAATGATCTCAAACTTGAAAATTTCTATTTATCTTCTAATATTCTTCATTTATTCCATATTACAACGAACGAAATAATCGAAGATTATGCGTTCACAAATCGAGAATGTATCGAACGTACCTCGAATAATTATCGGATTAAAACTTTTACCGTTATTTGTATCGAGGTGAAAATCAACAACGTCGGGAAGAAAGCTGTTGTTGGACGACTCGAACAAACGTTGAAGTTGGAAAATGTGGGTCGCTGGAAAGTCTGCAGTTGCGCAAGTTGAGTTGATATTCTACCGACTGCGATTGTCATGCGTACCAGTAATACAGTTAGTTTCTGTACATGTCGGTGACTTGGTATTACTGCGATGAAACTTCGCGCTGGCTTCTTACTTCTCCAAATTCTGTGAACTTGCTTGCATCACCGTTCTGTTTTCTATGTACATTGTCTTACACACCTAACCTATATATATATATAGAGAGAGAGAGAGAGAGAGAGAACGGTTTCCAGACTTTATGCACGAATCACGGCCTCGCGTTACACGGTGAACGGGGAACTTGTTTTCGTTAAAACGTACAAGTTTTCGCTCGTTGTGCTAATAAACTTTACTTCGCTTCCACGTAAAAGCCTCGTTTTAAAATCGAAATTTAATTCCCGTATTTTCGATCTCCTAATTATCGAGGATCTCCAAAACTGAGAGTTTTGAAAAAGTTTTGAAAGATTTTCTCAGAAATGATCCGTATTTGAATTTATTTAATGTTCAATTTTAATGTTTATTTTATTAAGAAACGATTCTTAATAATTTAAATCGTAAACACACTTATCGTTATCGTTTAAAACTGTGTATCCATTCTTTCTCTCTCGATTAATATTCTAAAATTTTTATTCGTCATTACGAATTCGTCGTAGATATTATTCAATGAAATTTAAACTATAATCCATTCTCTGTCTATATATATTTAAAATTTACAAATTATTACGCCGACGTATCATTGTTGTGCGTTCAAACAAAATTCTAATTCGATTGATCCTTCCCCGCGAAATCACTTGTTTCGCGTTAACAATTTATATTATTAACGGGGAACAAAAGAAACAGCAAAATCTAGAACGAACAATGAAATAGTGTCTGGCATGAACGCAAGTCTGTATCGCGAAGCGGTTAACAGGAGTACGTGATTCATCGAACGAGCTCTGTTCAGGACAATTTCGGGTGAGATTGTTTGCAGTTCCTCGCGTTCAACAATCATCCCCAAAACACAATCAGAACGAACTCCTTTCGATAAACGCTTAACATCAGGCAGAAACAATAAACCAACAGTTCTCGCTAACGTACCCTGTTAACTTAAAATCCACCTTCCAACTAATAATTGCTTTTACGTTAATTTGAATTCACCGCTGTTGGACCTAGTTCTCCTTAACTATTCACTGTCAGCTACATAGACAAATCCATCGACAAATTGACTATCCTGAAATCCGTTTAAATCCCAAACTTTTTGGACTAGAAACTTTCAACGCTCCCCCTCTCCTTGCTCGCTTACTCGGTTAACGATCCCTTCAAAAGAATTGGATTAGATTTCGAAAATCTTTCTTTCACAGTCAATTCCGGAATATTTTTTTCTTCAGTTTCTTATACGTAATAACATGCCACTCGTGTATTTTGTGTATTCGTGCGTCTCGATTCCGTTTTGTCTTCTCCCATCGAGCTGAGAACAAAGACACCACCCATATCCGTATAACATAGTTTATTCCTATTTCCTTTATTAAATATATTCTATGTTATAATCGAATTCTAATCTAAATAGGTATCAGAACCTATTCTGCATTATTCTTATGAGAAATATAAGGGAAATTAGTTTTTCAAACTAACATAAGTTCAAAATTTATTCGTATTTTTGTAATATAAAATGTTTATTGAAATGAAGGTTATGGATCGGTTAACGCATCCTTCTATTATGTTTGCAAATTGGATATTTATTAACGATGTCCAGTGTTGAAAGAAAACCCAATTTGCAAACTAACTAAACAGATTCACGAAAATTTAATGCATATAAAGAGAAATTCAAGATCGTTAACCGGATCAAACTAGATTCCCTAATAACACGATCCGATCTCGTCTCGGCTACTAATCTCACATTCATAACGGTGCTCTAATTCTCGCTTTCTTCCCGTGTAATGCAAAAAAATATGTTGAAATCATCGAATCGAAACACGGAATATTACCCAAAATCAGACTCATATCGAATCCATATAACACGAGAATCAGAGGAATGTGGATACGAAAAAAAAAGGTTGTCGAAATTTTTGCGGATGGAAATTCGAAATCAGATTACCTTCGTTCGAAACGCGCGTGTGTGTGTGTGTGGAGATATAAAACTCCAACTACACCGACGTAATTGCTCGCTGGAATAATAAAACATTGTCGCCATTGTTCCCTCCTCCTCCTCCTCCTTCTCGGTTGCCGATACGCGCACCCTGCAAGATGTGCACGGCCTAGTTCTCTCTGCGATTCAATCCTTAGAACTGTCCTGCCGCCGCTACTTCGATCGTGCCACACCGCGCGCCTCTTTATGCGGCATCCATTACTGGGGCAAACTGAGATGAGCCGTGCCGTAATTATCGAACTCTCGAACGGGGAGGGCTGTTCAGTTCCAGGGATCGCGCAGGTGTTCCAAAAATTGCACGGAACGTTCGCCTCGAGAGAAATAGAGAGAATAGAGAAATAGAGTTGGAAACGATCTGTCACTGGCATAAATTCGAGGAGAAGGAGGGGTTGTTCGTTACGACACTCTGACTCCATATAGGTGCGCAAACTTGTTTAAGGGTGGCTCGAGGCGCGTGTATTCATTGTTCTTACGATCGTTGTTCCGGATAAGCTTGTACGTATATATATATATGTGTGTGTAAGGGTTGTTTGGAGGAGGCGAACTCTTGCTTGGAATATCGCTTGATCTATCGGCGTGGAGGAGGGGATAGATGTGGAGGATCTGTCATTCGCAACACGCGCCCCTATTCATTTGTGCGGGGGTGAAGTACGTTTCTCTCTCTCTCTCTCTCTCTCTGCGTCTGATTTGCCGCGTAACCGATTCAGAATCGGATACGTTTACACGCCTCGAGGATTCCTTTTGAGACCTAACGATCTAAAGGGATCAGGTCGAGGAAAAATGGTACGGCTGGATAATGGTACGGTTCACGCAACGGATGATCGTTATTCGAAGCGACGTTTGTTTCGTTTAATAGTCGAATTCCTTTTCGAGAGACTGATGTAATTAGGGGGCTCGATCGATGGAGAGATGATAGACGCAAGGAATGGTTTTAATTGGAAGAAATAAATAATAGGTACGTTTGTTTCGTTTAATTTTCTTAGAGAGTCTCTGAAGCGATTAGGGATCGATTGATGGAGATGCAATGACGAGCAGGAATATTTTTTTCGCTAGATTCTCACGAATCTGAAGGAAATTTCTATCTGTCCAGTCAAATTCATCTCGAAAAAGAAAAAAAGAAAAAGAAATAAAAATCTCTTCGAGTAGAGATTCAGGGATAAAATTTATCGGGCACAATTGACCTAATTCGCTCGCTTAGCTTCTCTCGAAGATACGTTGCTCGACAATTGATAATCTTTCCCCGTTGAAAATTCGAGGAACAAGTACCACTTCCCGTGGTTAAAATACGTACACCGATCCACGAAACGTGGCGTAGATAATTAGAGTCCCGTTTGAATGGAATGGAAGAGGCCCCCTCCCTGTTATTCGGCCCCGATTCTTAACCGGGCTCCACCGTTGTTCCATCGCTGTTCAACCGTATTAATTAAACAACCCGTCGAAAAGAGTGCTCGATTCGAATAAAAAAAAAAAAAAATAAATTCAACGCGACGCCCCTACGAACGATGAAACGAGCACAAACTGGTTATCGTTCTCGTTGGGGGAGAGGAAAAAAAAAAAAAAAAAAAGAAAAACAGAAAAACGCGAATCGATTTGCAATTTGAAAGAAAATCGCGCCCCTCCACGCCACGTTTTTCTTTCTCCCCCAACGAATACAGCCCATTGACTCACGAATACCACCCCTCTCCATCGATCGAGCCGACCAACGGCCAAAGCATCGCGCTTCTCTTCTATTCCGGGGCGTTAATTAAACCCACCTTCTGCCCTTTCCTCCCCCCCCCGAAAAGGGGTGGCCAACTATTTTCCCCCGCCTTCGATGCAAATAATCTGGTTAATTGAAATACAATAATCTCGAAAGAGGGACAAAGGGAGGGTCGAGGTTCTTTTTCCTCGACACGCGAACAAAAGAGGGGAGGAGGGGGGAGAGTGTCGAGGAAAAGGAACAATAACTCGTGGTTCGAAGCTGGCGCGATATAAGCGGTTTCGGCTCGAGGTAATTAATATGCATAAAAACATAACGACTGAGCGATAAGAAGACGGCGACGGCGGCGAGGACGAGGTAGGCACGAGAGAATGAATCGGCACAATGCTCGTGTTCCCGCTCGTCTGCGCCCGAGCAGCTATTAGATAGTATTGTTAATTCATCGTGCCGCTGACATTTCATTTGCGGCCTCACAATGGGAACGGAGTGCGTAATGGCCGCGCCTCGTTGCGCCCGACTCCCCTTCCCCGGAGAAATACCATGAATATTAATTTTTTCCAGGCTTCCTCCTCCCCGGGACGGATGTAATTCGACCTTTCTCCCTCCCTCCCCGTTCAAATTTCGCGCTTTTCCTTCGTGCGCGCCCAAACTTTCTTGGGACAGCGAAGCGAACGTGCAACATTCCTCGTAGCAAGAACGGAGCTTTTGTTTCTTCAGAGTGTGAAAGAAAGAGGAAGGAGAAGAAGAATACGAAGCATGGAGATTGCACAAAACAAATATTATTAAAATTATTGCAATAGAATATAGATAAAAGTGAAGGATCGATAGATTGTAATTATAAATTATCTCTGTTAAATCTCTTTCCTCGAGATTTAGACAGATTTTCAATTTTACAATCCGACTCGACGACTCTCTCTCCCCTACTTTTCCTTACCACCACCACCTGTACCTATGCCCGTCTCGTATCCCATCAAGGGAGAAGAAATCCGCGCCGGAATCCCCGGAGGCGTTGCACGCTTGCGTTCTACAACGTATCGTGTTTTTGCCTCGTGTGCATATACGCGTACAGGGAAGAGAGAAATAAAAAATTTCCGAGTAATTTTTCTCCGCTTTAGCATCGTGGCCGTATTACCAGAAGGGAAGGAAAGGGAAAAAAGGAGTAGAAACTAAATTCATTTTCGCGGAACAGTCGCCGCGCGCAAAATGGAACAATATTTTCCCTTCGTTTCACGTTTATCCGGCGAAATGGCCGTGAGTCGGACGACACCGAATTTTCCACGGCTAGGAACAGGGAGGGAGGGGGTGGGTGGGTCACACGTTTTAACCACCAACTCTTTTCCTTCTCGCGGTCGAAATCGCTTTAACGGCGGCGCCTCGTGTTGAACGATGGGGCTGAATTGCGCAACCTTCGCGCCCACGCCTGACAACTGGCCTCTATCTTTCAGCTTTTTATTAACCGGTGATAGTGTGTTCAGCGACCGTCCAGGTGAAGGATACGGGTAATTACGTTGGCCGAGAAATGAATTTCTTTCGGGGTTAAGGGGGATCGTGTGGACGGAGATGAAATTTCGTACATAAGTTTCAAATCTTTGGGTATGGTGAGAGACAACGAAGATCTAATGTAATGTAACAAGTGAAACGTCCAATTTTTAAAATATCAAATATCAATCGTGATGCTGCGGTAATAAAATTTGGAAAATCGATCGAGGAAACGAACAATTATGAATGCTCTCCAATCGAAACGATCAAGAATAAGTGAAGTATCAAATGTTAATCGCGATTCTGCGGTAATAAAATTTGGAAATTCGATCGAGGAAACGAACAATTATGAATGCTCTCCAATCGAAACGATCAAGAATAAGTGAAGTATCAAATGTTAATCGCGATTCTGCGGTAATAAAATTTGAAAATTCGATCGAGGAAACGAAGAGGAGTTTCGAACGCTCTCCGATCGAAACAATGTTGTTTTACGTTGATCACGTTGTACCGTACGAGTAAATCGATATTGAGGAGCGAGAAAATTATCAGAGGACGGTGTTAAAAGTTGACTTACCCGAGTCGAAGGTGCGGCAGAGCGGCGGGGAGCAGAGAAAAACGAAAACGGCGATCAAAATGGGTCGCAAGGGAAGGTCCTGTCCGGGTCGGAGAGGCGGCATATTGGCGGTGACCTGAGCCATCGGCGAGCCGACAACCTGCTCCTCCTCATCACTAACTGTCGACGATCCTGACCGCATCGGTCATCGAGCACGTTCCTGGCATCGTGATGGCCGAAAGGTGGTGAGTGTTCTCGCCGATAACCTGCGCATAGTATAATCCCTGTTAATCCCTCGGCAGACGCCGCGGAAACGTCGTCCCTGGCACACGGTTGAAACCGGTTTGGTAATAGTCGAGTCGACGTTATTGACGTTAATGCGATTTAAAAGGTGAAGGGTGCCAAATTATCATAATATCGCGATCGTTCCAATCGTACAAATTGGACGCAAGACGATGTTGCGAGTTATTAAGAAGGGTTAAAAAAGATTTTTTTTTTTATACAAAGTTTCGTCGCTTTTAACTCTGAGGCTTGGATCACTTGGATCGATGCGGCAATTTGAACGACGATGATATATATTTATGTTTGATTTTCTTAAAATATTACGAATAGATTCTTAACCTCTTTACACTTTATAATCTTATAAAGTGTAGAATAATATATTATATCGAATGGTTAGATTTTTTTATCTCGAATTAAACCGTGATTACGGATCGAACTACGTTTTCGGCGTTGCAAGAAATACAGTAATGAAATTAGTTCGAGCAAAGATGAGTTTGATTTCTTGTTATTGAATAACGAAATTATTTCTATTCGTTAAGAAATGGACAATAGAGAGAAAGAAAATAGAGATGTAGTATAAGAAGATGAAAAATAAGAATAGTAGATGTGAGAGCACGTTATCGTACTTTATTATTAAAATATCACGCAAAACCACATTAATTTTTAATATTCGATAAATTTTCTTTCTTTATACGATAAAGATACATAAAATATTAAAATATGAAAATTTTATAAGAATTCGAGGATTAGCGCAAATTTTTGAGGAAAGAAGAAGAAACGATCGATCGATTCGTTTTCGAAGAAAGGTTTAAGGTTTAATGTTTGAGGTTAAATTTTGGTGAGTATCGTCTCGTGCTTCAAACGAGCGATAGAATTCGATCTTCTGACGTTGGATACGTGTACATTGGTCGAGCTGACATTTCGTTTTCCAGAACACGATCGTTCCTCTTTGAAATCGGTAGAACTTGGCGAGAGTATTCTGTTCGAATTCGCATTGCCTACGCGTGGAGTAATGAATCCAGCAGCTATTCGAGCCCCGACGAAATTTGATTCAACTCGGTTGGACTTAACGGAACTTAAATGCACTCAAATCCTAAAGAGATTATACCATCGAATTTCACGTGACATATAGTTCTGCGACACTGGCGCAAGATCAATATTTCATACTGAAATATGTATCCGCAAGTAGAATTCCACCAATGTTAAATAACACGTACCGACGATGAATTTGAGTTTCCGCGAATTTACATCGAGATACAAATATCTATCTACGCAAGTATTTCAAAATAGACAAAATGAAATAATTCAAAATAATTCCCATGGAATTAGAGAATATCAATAACTTTTGCATATATTTAAAATCAGACGAATTGAATTCTTCAAGAATATCTTGGAAATATTTAAAATATTCCCGACAATCATACGATTTATTAATGAAGCTTCGGTATCAAACGTGGTACAGCATTGGATCTCGTTGAGCAAGATGAGATTCAATCGAATCTTATTGCCGTTGAATAAGATCCAATCGCGCTCCATTCGTATCGAATCAGGCCCTACGAGTCGCCATCGTGTCGGACCAAAGCTATCCCCTTGATCGGCGAGAGAAGCAAAGGGGTCATTGCGTGCCGATATAAATACCGATATATCGGCTTCGAATCAATTCCATTAAGTATCGTTATTCGTTTGCGCCTTGTCGAGCCGCGCTCGCTTTGCAATCGTTCGACCAATGATGAAAACAAATCGTCACTTTCCATCGATCCATCCATCAAATATAATTCGATGAATCGATATCGATGTTTATCGTCCTTCTTTACGAATAAAAAATTTCTTCATCGAGAATTCGTTAAAACACTCTTTTGCATTTACTTCCTGCAATCGTTAAAGAAATATTATCATTTCAATATTTTTATTTCATAAAGATATCGAATCTTTTCTAGATCGGAAAGCTAGGTTTTAAAGAGAAGGAATCTCACGAAGCGGGTATAAAAATCCATACGTGGTGTCTCGCATGAATAATTCATTAAACTTCGTAAACCCATTCGTGGGGGTATAAAATTTTAATTGCAACTTCGTTATTAACGAGATCGTTCTCGAAGAGAAAAAAAGAAAGGAAGAAATTAGTTAAGGGGCCGTGTAACGGCGATCGCTTTACACGGGCGCCGAGATTCGCAATTCGCGCGTGTAAACTATGATGGACGACAACCGGCGTTGGAAACGCGGCTACATTAACCACGTATCTCGCAAACAGCCTAACCGTCAGTTTGCCCCGTGCGGATAAAAATTTTTCCTCCCGTGTTCCACCGTATTCCTCCAGCGTATGATTTATTCGATACACAAAAGAATTTAATTCCCCGGCCCAGCCTCTGAAATTCTCTTCTAGGAATGTTGGACAGATTTCACCGTTGGCAGAATACGAGAAATAAAAATTATTTTGCAACGGTTACACGGTTCGGACCTTTGACGGAATTTTCTCGCGAGATAATTTCCGCGATCATTTTCATCCTCGCGTTTCCACGTTTCCGTTTCATTTCTTTCGTTCCCCTCTCCCCCTCTCCCCCTTTAATTTATTATTAACGGAGGGTTGCTGCGCAAAGATTTTTCGCGTCTCGAAATATTTTATGCGAAATAACTTTATCTTAGATAAATGTTAGCCGATAACAATTCGAGAGGCGATTGTACAAATAAGATGAAAATTTATCAGGAAATTCGTGGACAATTATTGTTTAGTTATTAAAAATTGATAGGAATATTTTTGAATGATTCCAACATATATCTACCGTACTATAACTTACCTTAAAATTCTATTCTAAACCTTATTAAAAATTAGGAAAACTTTGAATCGTTACAACTCCGAAGGCAATGACGCTCGATCAACAAGTGAAAGCCCTTTCCCCTTCAAGACGCTTTCCAATTTATCCCGATAGGACTTTCGGTTCCCACGGGTTATCCTCGTGCAGAGAAAAGGGTAATTTTTTAATATTTCCTTTTGTCGCTTTCGTATCGCGTCTCACTGACCTAAAATCTAAAATTCTGGACAGATCCCTAGAAGCATCCGTGAAGCACACATTTCGGGGAAATACAGGTCATGGAAACACGGCCAATTCAAGGAATGACTCGATTCTCTATCTCGGTTGAAAAGTTTCGTGGGTAAATTTGAGTTAACGAGCAATGACCTATTGTAATATGAAATGATTCGTTACGCACGTGGTACACGAATTTTGCCCGAAAATTTGCCCGATTCAATTGGTGCTCGCATACCGTTAGACGTACACACACGTGCCATTTAATTTTCCTCGCACCCCTCCCCTCCCCCTCGCCCTATAGATTCGCGCACCAAGCGTCCGGGATTCGTTAGGAACCGCTAGTTATTCCGACCGCGTCGTCCCATACAGGAACTTGCCGGTCCGTATACAATTATGCGTACGTATGTAGCAGTCCAAGCAGGTAAAACGGTGGCGCGCGCGCGCGAAAGGGAGGCGTTTCTAAACAATTCGGCTGCGGAGGGAAGGTGGAAATAATTAGTGGCGGCGCGACTTTAATCTGGCAACATTATAGCGGTATTAAAACGGTATGTGATGTATTAAAACCCGTGTTTACGCAACACGGATTTAGCCCGCGCTAATTGAACGCGACTCGAAACTTTTGAGCCTTCCCGTGTTGTAAATAGAATTAGACTGGATTTGTTGCTGGATCTAATTAGAGGTTAATAACGTTGCGTTTAAATCGTTTTTCGGTTTCTAACGTAGATTATCGATCGATGTCCTGCAATTTTTTTATTTTGAAACTTGAAAATTGTGCGAATTCTACGATGTATCTTTTATATCCAAGATTAAAGTTAGAGGGTCGCAAGTAGAATTGGACTGTTTGCTGAATCTGATTAACGTTAATAATATTGCGTTTAATCCCATTCGTTTTTAATAGATACAGATAATTGTCGATGTCCTGCAATTTTTATTTTGAAATTTGAAAATTGTGCGAATTCTGTAATCAATATATCTTTCGTACTTTCCAAGGTATTGCAAAATAAAATTAGACTGTTTGTAGATCTAATTAGAAATTGTTTGTTGCAATTTCACATTTGTAATAGATATAGATATGCAATTTTTATTTAAAAATTTGAAAATTGCACGAATTTCTACCATCAATATCTTTCGTAACCAAGGATAATATTGGGTGTTGCAAATAGAATTAGACTGAATCTAATTAATTATTGCTGAATCCAATTAATAATTTTACGCTTAATCCCATCCGTTTCTAATTAATCAATGTCCTACAATTTCTATTTAAAAATTTTATAATTGTACGAATTCTACCGAATCTATCTTTCTTATCTTTCGTAACCAAGGATAATATTAGAGTGTTGTAAATAGAATTAGACTGTTTATTGCTGGATTTAATTAACAATTTTACGTTTAATCCCACGTTTCTAATAGATAATCAATCAATGTCGTGCAATTTTTATTTAAAAATCATAATTATTATTAAAATTATAATCAATATCTTTCATACCCAAGAATAAAATTAGAAAATCCGATGAAAAACGAGGATTTTGTTCCACCAATTTGCACGGAGGTGAATTTATCGTCGTCTAAATATATATATACATATATATGACGGCAGAGTTCGGTATCGGCGATAAAACGGGAAGAACACGTCTCTGTTTTCCGTGTAACGTTTCAAGGATGCGAGGCCGACCCCGTGTACTATCTGATATATAGCTATAGAATACGAAGAGGCTCGTAAAGCCGTCAGGAACAAGTGTTACATCCTGTATTGAGGTTGTAAGATATTGCGGTATGCGTGTAGCCCGAAACCTATAATGGAACTTGGAGATCGACCGTTTTGAATAGCCGATCACGTGGCGGCCAATCGAGCTGCACGTTTCACCAAAGTGCTCCACCTCCCCCCTTTGAAATCGGGTTGAAAACTAAAAGTAAAATATGCGACGAAACTGAAGCACGGTTAAAGTTACGAGAGAGAGAAAGGGGGAGAGAGAGAGAGAGAGAGAGAGATTGTTGTTGTTGTTACGGGAGGGACAGTCGATATTCTTCGCTTCCCTTTATTCTCACTCTAATTGTTCGCAACTATCGATCGTTAGTCGATAACGAGCGTGGAAGAGATTAAATCACACGCATCCGTGAACCATATGCTGTTAGAGCGGCACAACATCGCGATAGTTCGTTGAACTGTGACGCTGCCGTTGATAAACGACATCGTGAAATATTTTCGTTAACAGGTTTCGCTTTGCCAATTATAAAATTATCTTGGAAAGAAGATTTTTTTACAATTTTTTTTTTTTATTTCTAACGATATTTTGAAAGGGGATACTTTGGAAATTTTTGCTTTCTTAATTTCTTCTTATAATTCTTGCTCTCAACGATTGATTTTGAGGTAATCGGTGTTTTGCTTGTAACAAAGAAGTAATTAATTTAAATTAGCAAGACAAGGACCGAAACCGCGAGATTTTCAATCGATTGAAGTTTTTTTATATTCTTCTACGCGATAAACTTATACTCTACAATTTATCATTTAGAAGTGAGAAATAAATAAATATAAAAATATCAAAAACACGTTTCACATTTCGTTCAGGCAACAAAAGTTTTCCATAAAATAAATTTCGAACAAACAACCTCGTTCCTCTTTCCGTCAAACGACAAAGGGGGGAGGAAGGAAAAAATAGCCATATAAGAGAAAGCCTGAAGGACAGCGAAACGTCGCCGCGTTTAAAAAACTGGGTCAACTTCATTGCCGGGTAGAGAATCAAATTCATTAAACGCCCGATGTAATAAACGTTAAAAAACAAACGTCGTTTCCGGTCACTCCATCCCTCTGAAATTCTCCTCTGAATTATATCCCCAGAGCAATTCTGAATTGCTTTTGGGATAACATCGTTGAGTCTACTACTTCCTAGTGGAACACGCCCGTTTTCTACGAGAAGCGTCGAATTGTGAGCAATTTCCCGAGCAATTCACCTAACAAGTACTCTCCATGAAAGGAGAGCCGTTCGTGAATACCAAAAAACTTCCTTTCTTAACCCCCCCGGAATGCTAAGTTTTACCCAAATGTAAAGAACCTGTTTAATTTTAATTTTAATTCCGCGCACAAAACTCCTCGTCTTCTAACCGTTGCTTATCCGATATTCGTTAGTGAAAACGAGTGTCTCGGCCGGAGACAACCTATCCGGAATTTGAATTTAAACCAGCGGCCATTTAGATGTGAAACGGGTGTATATTTGTAAAGGAGAGGAGAGGAATTCAGTATCTTTTCAACGTATTCCCCGCTCTGACGTTTATTTATTTATTCTTCGCAACATCCTTAGCGATATTTGGGACGATGCATCGTCCGAGATGGAGACGCAACACACATTTCCACGCGAAAAATTCTCCTCTCGTTTCAGTTTCAATGGCGAGGAACAAGCGATCAAAGAGTTTTGCACAAAGAATTCAGAAAGGATTCGATTCTACGCGTGTATTATTAATTAAACTAATTGGAAAAATAACGAATCTTTTGTCCGTACTTGATATCAATAATTTTCATTAAAAATAAATATACGAACAGAATGTATCCAGTAAATTAAGCCGCGTTTATATTTAAGCAAGTCCGATCAAACAGTTGGGCTGAGATCAAAATCGACCGACCTCAAATCGTTCAAAATCCCTCGTGTAAAATAAACCGGTTAAAAACTTACCTAATGTAAATTGATCGAGATCTCGTCAACAAATGATATTAAAGATCGTCTTACATCTACATCATCATAACTTATCTCGTTGTTATTAACTCTACTATTATTCATTCATTGCTAATTTGAATATTTTATTGATCGAATACACGATCTCTATAACAAAATTGTTCTCATCATTCCATCTTATTTATTCTCCATTTCCATCAAAGCACGAGATACAAATTCTCTTCGAGATACTTGGATTGCTTGAACTTGTTCATGCTCGGCCGCCAGCACATAGCCAATACTCCTACAGCATGCTCCTCGATTGGCCAACGTTTCTCGTTAATAACTCGTTCTCGCGAAGGAAAATGTTGCTCGAAATTACCTCACTGTTGCAACAATGTTTCACTCGTGTGCCAGCTACTTTGTCACTCTTTATCAGACGCGTAATAGTTGTTCAATGCGTGCCGAAATTGCTCGAATCTCCATCGATCCAGTGAACGCACAACCCTGAAACGCGATAAAGAAAAGAGACGAAGTAGGAATAGGTTGGCAGGTTTTGTGCCGGTTCGATAGCCCGTGCAAAGCAAACAAGCCTACACGAAACAGAGTGTACGAGGCGGAAGCGGGGCCGTCCAATGGACTTTCCTCCTTTCGTTCACGGGATGTCGAGCACCGTCATTACGTCGTATGCAGACGGCCTTAGCGCGAGGACTTCAACCCCTGCCAAGGCACGGAGGAGAAACAGGCCAGGAATACGCAAGGGGACAGAGCCGAAGGATTTTTCGATGCAAATTTTATTCCGTTTCCTTCCTTTCCGCCCCTCTTCGATTCCACCGCCTCGACCTTCCTTCCTTCCTTCCTTCCTTCCTTCCTTGTTCCGCCACTTTCTTTTCAAACTGCTCCTCCTTCCAACGATCCCGCGGGATCGTCTTTACGCATCGTCGGTCGACTCGAGTTATCGCGGATCATTCATGCCGGCTACGAATCGTGGAGGGGAAAAACAGAAGAGAGAGAAAGAGAGAGAATTAATGAATTCTGACAGGTTGCTCTTTGACCTCGTGGGACGAGGACACGTTGATACTCTTCCCATTGGACGAAGAAAGATTTCCAAGTTGACGCCCCGTCCGGGGAATAGTTGAACGAAAACGAGTGTGCTCGATCGGGACAATTGTCAGGAGCGAAACGTGGCTTGTTTGTAAGTGTATCTCGATCGAATTTATTCGAACTAGCATATAAAATAGATGTAATAATTCGCGTTTGAGAGAAAAAACAAAAATTCGTGCGTGAAAACCTGATACACCGGTCGAAGAAAGGAACGATGGGAAGAAGCGTGGGTAAAAACTCGGATTACTTTTCGGATCTCGGCTAATGCAGCCAGCTGAAGGGAAAAAGCGGAAAGGGGGACGGTAAGCAAGGTTCCCCGGAGGCTGGAGCGTGTAGAAAAGTGCAGGAAACTATAAAGTTTGCCAAGTCGTTGGTCGTTAAGCAAGGATTTACCGATTCTTCGAGGAGGATAACATCTATGTAGGTTGTCCCCGGGCATTGTTAGATACACCTTCAATCGTACCTTTTCTCTCCAACAGACGGAGACAGGGACAGAGATTCAGCTTTCGTTCGAGAGATCAATCGATAACGCGTGCCTCGTCTCGATTACGCCCCTCGATTCGAGACTTCTTCGACTCGAACACGTTTCGTTTCGCCTCCTTACCAATTCCAAGCCTGCGAGACTCGATCCTTCTCCTCTGTTCCACATTCGAATAATCGCGTTTCCTTTCTTAGAGAACGGTCGAAGGATTCACGAGAACACGGTTATCCGATCGAGAGAAGGAGAGAGAGAGAGAGAGAGCACTCTGCCACTTTGTTGCCAGGGGAAAATCTTCGTCGAAATCTGGGATTCAACGTTCGCATCCGTCCACGTGAAATTTTCATGGGAGAGGAAGTTCGCGTCCCGACGATTTCAGATTCGTTTAGAGCGAGTATCACGTGACTTCGTGAGAAGGCTCTCCTGACCGGTGGATAAGTTGTTCGATGGACGTTCTCGAGAAGGAGGAGGAAGTTCTTGGCAAGAATCGGGGTTAAAAAGTTACTTAACAAGCCTCTTCGGACGCGTGGATAATGGAGATCGGATCTGTAGGTTGTGTTTACAAGAAGGGATAGTTAGGAGGATGCACTTAGGGGAGAGAAATCGCGAGTCTCCACTTCGATTCCATCCGGTGGTCGAACGAGATCTTTGTTCGATTTAACTATCGTCGATTGGAAATTGTATTATACGGCCAACGAACACGGATTCAAATTTTACCCAATTATATCGAATTTCCTGTTTACTATTACTATTCGAGATAATGCATTCATTTTGCATTCGAAGTTGAACGATATTTACTTCGTAGTTAACTTTGAGTTTACCTCAAGTATTTTTCTTTTTCCAAAGTTCCATTCAAAGCTAACATTTCTCGAAAATTTTCCAATTACCATTAATTGTGGTGAAATATAATCTCCAAGAATCGAACGCGTTTTTCTTCGAAACGTATTGTTGATCGAGAAAAGAGGGAAAAAAAAAAAAAAAATTAAAAGCTTGGCTCGATATCGCGATTTTTCAACGTTAAGTCGATCGATCTCCCGCCCTTCATTTTCTCCTCCATGCGCCTCGATAAAGTTTCTTCCTCGAATCCATGTTGGAAGAATTGGTACGCCGTTTCTCGATTTATTTCAGCTTACCGAATCGAGAAACCGACGAAGCAGCCGGCATGCATCCGACGGCGTATATCTAGACACGGAACGTTGACCAAAGCGCAACGTTTATCGTGTGTACACGCGAGAAATTGTAAAGTTTCCAAAACGTGCGTTCGATTTCGATATACGTTAACTCATCGGAGGATTTCTTGCGCCATTGGAGACGTCGATTCCAAACGGAACGAGGCAAAAATTTCTATACCGTTTCGACTTTTATACACGGATCAACATAGGCTATGTATTCGGGAATGGTGAGCGCGGAATTTTTATAGAATCGTGGAACGAGGGAGAATCGACTCTGGAATCTCGAAGATGTCTGACCAACGCCAACCATTTTCACTGAAATATCCCGATAAAACTTGTTTGTTCTCTATCTCCTCGAGAAATCTACAATTTACTCCTCGATAAGTCTTCGCCACCCCCCTGCATTTTTCCCCGCGTTTTAATTAAAAGATCGAATCGAAGAGGCAGAAAAGGAGAGAGGAGGATTCTTGAATGGGCAATAACGCGAATGATTTTCATCATTCTTCTTCTCCTCGATTCTTGTGGAAGTAACAGGCAAAAAAATCGTACGTTTGTGAATCGTACGTGAATCTAAAAATTAACCTTTTTGAAAAAATTAAAAAGTCTCCATAAAGGTATTTAAAATAAAAATCATACATTACGCGAGTGAAATATTTCAAATACTCGAATTGGACGAGATATTCTATCTGCGAAAATCTAAAAAGTCGGTGCTAAAAAAATTTAATCGCACGTTAAATAATTACCAAAAATTACCTCTCCGTATAATTATATCCTTGTACGAGCTAATCCATGATTACTCGAGTTATCAGACTCCAGTCATCTATTGTTTTATTGAGAATAAGTTTCAGGACAATGGACACTTTATACGCACATCGCATAAATTATCATCCACGCGTTATCTTTCGAGCGTATGCATGTCACTGTCTCAAGAACGTAATAATTAATCCGTAATAAAGAATCAACAGGAGGGGAGTGGAATCATGCGCGGAACGAAACTTTACGCGCTCGTTACTCGAACAAGCGCAAGGGTCTGTTATTAAAGCGACTTAATTTATATTTCTCATTAGTCGGAAAAGCAGATATCCGCCTTAAAGCTTTACTTAATTAAATCGCTATACAAACGACACCGTCGTGGACGGGTGGTTCGCATTGAAATGGCCCGAATAGAAAGTTGAGAGAGAGAGAGAGAGAGAGAGAGAGAGAGAGAGAGAGAGAGAGAGAGAGAAAGAGAGAGGTCGGCGTTAATATTCACGGGGGAAACGGTGTTTTGAAGGTGGAAGCGGCGGCCAGTTTCTAAAGAAAAAGCGATCGAATTAATGAGCAACCCTTCGACGTGGAGCCCAACTACCGACAAAGTGAAATTTTAATTAAGATCCCGGCCAATGAAAAGAAGAGAGAAAAGTGAAAAACGGGTTATGAAGCGAAGAATATTCGTATTGGCTGGTGTGCGCGTGTAACGATCGCACATTTTGGGAATCCCGACACCCGCGGCGGAAGACGAATATCGATGGGACTCGAAACGTTTCGAGGACTTTTAAACGCGTTAATGACCAGCATTCATTCAGCCCCGCACGGCTGGACACGCGGCTGGATTTCCGCCAATCAGCCCTGCAATTAGCGGAATTCACAGAACCTGCTTGCTCTGCGATCAGATCAGGCAGTGAAAAAGTGAAAAAAAAAAAAAAAAAAAAAAAAAAACTACGGATTTTCCGTTTTAATAAATGTACCGGTCAAAATAAAAGCGCGATTCGATTTGGTAGAGGGATGTTTCGTCGTTATTTAACGACGAAACAACTGGATGGAATCGGTTTTTAAAAGCTTCTTATCGAATTTGTATAATTCGCGAAAAATTGTAAAATTCGCTCGATCCGTTAAAATCGAAAATAGGGAGGAGAGGAGAATAATATTATCGAAACAGCGTGTCGCTTCGACAAAACCGGATTCGACGAAAAGTACGGTGTCGAATAAAGAGCCGCCCCTCTCGCGAGCCGGGGAAACGAATTCAATAACTAAATACAATCTCCATAAATCCCGAAATCCGTCCGATCTCCGCTCCGTAAATTTTCCCACCGATGGGGGAGCGGGCCTCGTATGAAAATCAGCCCAAGGTATTTATCATACCTGGGATATCGCGTATCGAGTAAAACGGACGCGAGAGAACGAATCGCGGCAACTCGATGCAACGGGGGCGAAACGCGCGCGACCTGTTAATTTCCGTTTCACCAAAGCGGTGCCCGACGCCGGCCAGGTTTCCGCGAGCCACGTGGCCGATACGCGATTAGACGATACACTCGCGCGATCACGGATAATCGTTCGTTCCGCTTCCGTGACCTTTCCGAGCGGGCAAAATGGTGAATTCAAGGTTGGATAGGTTATGGTTTTCCCTAGTCTTTATGGCAAAATGATAAATTCAGGGTTGGATAGAGTATCTTTTCTTGTGGCTTTTACGAGAAAATGGTAAATTCAGAACAGGATACAATGGGTCGTCTAGTCTTTGTGGGAAAATGATAAATTCATGGTTAGATAGAGAAGCTATCTTTACGAAAAAATCTTTACTTTTATGGCAAAATGATAAATTCAGGGTTGGATAGAGTATCTTTTCTTGTGGCTTTTACGAGAAAATGGTAAATTCAGAACAGGATACAATGGTTAGTCGTCTAGTCTTTGTGGGAAAATGATAAATTCACGGTTAGATAGAGAAGTTATCTTTACGAAAAAATGGTAAATTCAGGGGTGAATAGGTATCGTTTTCTGTAGCCTTTATGGGAAAGTGATAAATTCAAGGTTAGATAGAATTGTTATCTGTCTGTTTCTGTGACCTCTCATAAAAAAAATGATAAATTTAGGGTTAGATAGTACAATTAATCTGTTTTCCTTCGTGGTCTTTACAGAAAAATTATAAATTCAATTCTTAAACGATCGGTTGCAAGAAAATGATAAATTTAGAATGAAATAAAGAATAATCGTTGTTTTCCATGATTTTCACAGAAAAATAGTAAATTTAAGATTATTGAATCGATTATAGAATTTAAGATCTTTCGAAAAGTCGTAATATCTCGTTGGTGTTGGAAATTGCAATGGTAGATTTAAACTTGGATAAATTGGTTATATTAGGATCATGTTGCTTTGAATTAAATATCAAATTTAGAATTTTTCGAAATATTGTTACGCGTTGTTATACTATTGTTGTTTAAAATGAGTTGTAAATTCATCCTCCATTGTGGTGGGCAAGTAATACGATTTCTATACGCTATCTCCGTTCCAAATTAATGTTGCAGAACCAAATTTGTGTTTTGGATGAGATAGGAATAATTCCGATTATCGGATGATGGTTGGATTATTAAATCGCAGGTCGCGTTACGGTTAGTGTAACCTTAGTTGAATTTATACCACATGCTGGTTTAAACATATCGGTTGAATCCCTCTTTGATGTTTATGCTTCTCGGATTTTTGTAATAATTTTAGAGATATTCAACGTTAATTGATAGCCATAAGAGTAAATAGTATTATGCTTGCTAAATTGCATTTGCAATAACAAACTATTAGAGAAAATTTTCATTCAAATCGAACGATTTAAATTGAAATCGAGCAAATTGAAAATTTTTTTCAACAAATCTAATTTTAACTATTGTAAATTGCGACTGCAAACAAAAAAGTGATAATTATGAAAAAAAAAAAAAGATTTTTGAAACTCTTGGATAGCTGTTAACATTTTGCTTACGTATTAAAATGCAATAAAATGTAATTTTTTGCTATAACAAGACAATTGTACTCAATTACAAAGTATTGACTCTTAAAATTAACCAGTGAAACTTTTATTTGTTGATTTAATCGATTTTCTTAGAAGCAGAATAGTAAGTCGAGTAGGAGAACTTTTTTTCTTTTAAAAGATTGAAAAATTGAAATTGTCGAATTCAAAATTTTGTCTTCCATTGAACCACGCGACTGAAGATCACCAGGCAATAAAAGCATTCACGGCCACATTCCAAGTCGTTCCTTTATGAAAGAGGGCCGTCGAAGACTCGAGACGCGTGTAAAATACATACAAAGCGAGCAAATCGAAGTCGACTCGAATTTCTATATGTAATTCAAAACTGTAGAAAATAAGGGGGAACGCGTCGGGATTCCGATCTAGCTTTTCATCACCATCGACTCTCGCTAAAAAAAATGGGACGAATTTTGATGATGGCTCGTTGCAAAAAGCAAGTGGAACAGCGTTTTCTGATACCCGAGTTGATACCACTCTCGAATGGCAAACGTTGGCTTGCAATTTGCCAAGCTCGGTTGACATTCGATGTAGCACAAATTTCGATACTCGACAGTTTCAACATGGGAGGGAACGAGGTTTGAATTTTATCTAGGATCACGCCGAAATTCACTTACCTCCCTCCCTCCACTGTGTTTGCTTGGTCAGCCGGTTAACAATGTTTCGCCATTCTACACGTCTGACAGCCTAATAAATAATCTCTTTGAAACCCAGTCAACGGAAAAATCACCCATTACAACAACGATATTTTACCAATTTTCTTTTCTCCCCTCTTCTTCCGGAAACCTGAAGAGAAACGCTTCTACTTAACTCAACTTTTCTTCTCCGATAAATTCAACTTTCTCTCGACGTATATTATTTGCCCAAAAAATTGAATTATTACGAAAATACCGACAAGATATTCTATATCTTGAATTCAATCGAATAACTTGTGATCGCAAAACGAATAATAATATCACGGTTTCCTTTTTCACTGACAAACAATTTTTCCCAAAATATAATACATGTATGTCGCGTAATTAATTAACGAGCATCCTCTACACCCTCTATACCTGGTGGGAATATCCTTTTCACAACAAATCGAAGCGTATTCCAATCCCGTCATCAAAATCTACTGACCTGCATTGTATGCGCACGTGCGCAAACCGACCGAGTGTGTAAACCCCGACTACACGTATCCGTGTGTAACACAACCTATAAGATGCGCCCACCAACACCATCCTTGCACAATCGTGGAGAGCGCACAATAACCGCGCTCACGGCATTCTCCGACATTTTGCAATGATCGTGCTTTCATAGCCGCGATCTGAACGGGCTTCCACTTCCGCCCCGTTTAAAAGCCGGGCCAGAAAACACGTTTCAATGTCCACCATCCGGCCCGATATTATTCACAGTGTATCGTGTATATTGTCGGGGGGAGGGGAGAGGAGGGGGAGAGTGAAACTCGAAAACTCGTCGCTTGTTGCCGAGACTCGAGGAATTTCGTCGGTTTCCAAACGGTTTCTATAGCCACTCTGCGGCCGTGACTTGTGAAAAAAGGGAGAAGAAAGAAAGAAAAAGGATGATAGAAGAAAGAGAAGTGCTTGGATGGAACAATGGACCTAACTTCTCTTCCATCACCCTTTGTTCCTCGCAAGATGGAATAAATGATCATGAACTATTGATTTTCGAGTTTTTGAGTGTTTATGAATTTGGTTCAAACGAGAGAATTCTTTTGACGGAAGACGTTTCACAATCGTGTCTTTTGCTGGTTATAAAATCGTAAATGTAGCCATCCAATGGGCTGCGTAAAAGCGTGTTGACAAGGTACACAGAGAGTCGAAGCACGGTGCGCATCATGAATATCGATCCTCCATTTCGTTATTAGCTATCAATTATTTCGCTACCTTGCTTACTATTTCGAAGTCTAATCATCTGATACCATTGCGTGGTGATTTTGCGAAAAATAGCTTCGTACGAATAAATTAACCATTTATTCCATCGTTTACACTTTATCACAAATTATCCCTCGAGCACACAGTAAATTGCACAAATTTTCTTGCAAAATTCTTATCCTTATTCGAGAACACCTAAGCCCCTCCACTCGATCCTCCCTCGAAAAACAAATCTTCCAGGCATCCAATTTCCGCATTCCCCTTCTTTTCGTTCAACCTACGCCCTACAAGGTTTCGCGTTTCCCGAGCTCGTATATTCGTTCGAGGTTAGAAAGGAAAAGGGAAAGGAAAGGGGACACGGATAGGGGGACGATAAATCAGCCGAGAATTCGAGAAGAACGCGTGGACGACAATGGCCAATGTGTTTCGAGCAAATTGCATAATCTCGCGATATTTGGCGCGCGGTTGGTGGCGGAGGGTGCTCGGCTTTGATTGGAGCGGGCGTCGTATCCGTGAAAAGCACGTTTGCCCGCGGATTCCCTCTTGGGTGGCGCGCCTATCACGGCGAAATGGCAACAGGGAGAGAACAATAAACGCCGCCAGCCGGAGGAAATATTTTAACGGGTCGCCTCGACAGAGTGAGCAATTATGATCCACCCTTTGGGGGCGCGCCTCAGTTTACGACTCGCGTTTACCATTTTTTTTATCGTGGACTTTAACGCCTGCCGTTTCACGCCGAGAACTGGGGAGGCCAGAAGCGAACAAAATAGAAATTATCTTTCCGTAATTTCGGTCTGCTTGTTTGAGAGCTTTTTGAATCGGTATTAATTGAATCCGCGATAATTCGATAAGTTATTTAAATGAATCCAACGTTTATCTCGAAGCGATCTCCTCGTGTATAATTTCAGAAATATCTTTTAGTATCTTAAAAATATTCGAGCGACAAAATTATCCTTTCGATCTGTTTGGAATATGATCAGAAAGTTTAATTTAAATGAATCCGTTTGAATTTATCCTGAACTAATGTAACTTTGTGTCGTATTTTAAAGACAATCGATTTGAACGAACGATTTGAACGAAATTATCCTTTGGACCGAATTAAGGTCCAAAATGAAAGAAAAATGCATCCCCTATAATCGCGCTTAATTTGTCTACTTGAAACTCGTCTAAACTACTTACTTACGGCGAAAGGAGTGAAACGCAAGATGAATAAGACTTTCCATCTCGGTTCGGCAATTCCGTTTTGTCACAACTAGCTAAACGAGAAGAGGCCCGTGAACAGAAACTTAATATCAGAGCCGGACATTTTTCCAAATGAAATTTAACGCGGTACAAAGGACCCGTGAAGAGCCCGTTGTATCCTTTTAAGCCTTTGTAATTTTTCTTTTCGAAAGAAATTTCCCGGGGTGATGGCCCCGGTGTCACGCGACACTTTAAGAAAAATCGCAGCCACTCGAAACTCCATTACTCGAATTTCCCCCGGCAGGAAACTAAATAATAAATGGCACTCTTTGATGAACTTTGTCTACCCCTCTCTCTCTCTCTCTCCACCTTTACTTTGCCCGGTTGGCACGGTTCGATTCACAGCAAGGAGAGGGTAACCCGCAGCTTCTCGATCCTTGGCGAGCATATTCATCGTTCACCGGAAGGGTGGGGAAGGAGAGAGAGAGAGAGAGAGAGAGAGAGAGAAGACAAGAGCGAGCGCCTCGTGGAAGTCAAGGAAGCGTGAGGAGGCAACGTGGGAAGAGAGAATGGGGGGAGGCTCTTGAAGGAACGGAGCACGGTTAGCCAAACCGAGGATCTCGAAATAATCTCTTTAAGAGGTAGGGTGAAGCTGAAAGCTCAAGTTTCGTGCTCGAGCCAATAACTACATCGTTCAATTCGAGCGGCCGTTCTAACCTGTACGTCTCTCGACCACTCTTGATTTAATGACGGACAACACCGGTAGCCATTATCGACACGGGTGGAAATCCAATTATTGCGTAATAAGCAATTCTTTCCTCGAGGATTTTCCTAGAGATGAAACGAGTAGCTGTAGTTTGATTATGCATTTGTGGTTGCATCGCGTCAATTATGAAATAGCGTGGGATCGTGTCACTTTCTGTCGTTTTGTGAAAATTTCGTGGGTATATTAATTATAATTGGATGAAGTTATAAATTCTTTCGTAATCAGAATTTTTGCTTATATGAAATCGATTATAATCCTTTAAGTTTAATCTGATTGTTGCACAAAATTGCAAAGTAAGATAAAAAATTGAGAGGAATTAATACCGTTAAAAGTGTTAAATTGGTATTAAAATTAATTCTGAATGATTAAAAATACAATTAATAATACGGATACATAGCACCAAGGAAACAGGAGCCATTTTTCAACATAACGATTTCCTTTATCCCCGCCAGATGTCGTAATTTTATAGAGATAAACCGGAATGCAACTGCGAAATCGAGGAAAGTGAACAATAAACGTCACGGTACCGGAAAACGACGCTTAAAAATAATCGAATAAAGAACTTTGGCCCGTTCATCGAAGATTGATCGCACGACCGTCCTTTCTTTCTTTCTTTCTTTCTTTCTTTCTTTCTTTCTTTCTTTCTTTCTTTCGTTCAGCTCTCGCGAGAACGAGCAGGAAAAAGTCGGTTTATCCTTTAATCGTAACTTTCCTCCGCGGTACGTTGCAATTCTATTAGGCACTTCTGAGCAGTGAAAATGGCGCTTTATGACGACAGTCTGGAAACTTGGTCCTACCGTCCGTTCAACTCGACGCAACTCACCCCATAAAGCCGGCTTTATGGGAAAAACTCGCGTGACCCTCTTCCATCTCTCCGTGTTTCTCCTTTTATGAAACGATCCCTTTGTAGATTCGAAAAATTTATCCCATCGGCGTAAACGGAATTATCGTCAAACCTTTTCATTAATCTTTCGTGCGTGAACGTTACTACTTACATCGTAATTGAAAATTAAAAAGCACACTCCTCTGTCGCGTATAATTTTCTATTCTATTCTAACAAAAAAAAAAAAAAAAAAAAAAAGAAAAATAGACGCATTTGAAATCCATCCAACCCAAAACTCGTAATAATAAAAACAGACATTCTCTTCAAGAGACTCTCTTCTTAATACAACACAACAACGAAACAAGAAGCGTAGAAGGAACATCATTGGTCACCTTCTCCAACCGACACGGGATCGAATTCCCTTCCCCCTTCGACAACAACAACTTCCACCGATAAAGGATACTCGTCCAGGAATTCGACCGATCATCGGGCTGCGATCGTCCTTTCCCATTCAATTTGACTTGGGAAGTTTCACGGACGACGTTTCGGGTGCCCTTCCATCCCTCCCTCCTTTTATTCGGCAAACTCTTCGAGAGCTGTGCACTTTGGATAGGAAAACTAGGTGGCGGAGCAACTTTCGCGTGGAGAGCGCAACTTGGTGGGGAGACAAACAGAGCGAGAGAGGCTCTGGATGGTAAATAAAACGAAGGAACGGGACGAGAAGAGAGAGAGAGAGAGAGAGAGAGATCGTCGAGACGCGATGACGTAAGAAAGGAGAGAGAGAGAGAGAGAAGGGTGGTTGCACGAGTGGCCGGTTAACTACGCTTCATACGCGAGAGGTTATCGCGTCTGGTGGGCGCTGATATCAGCTAGACATCCTTTTTCTTTTTTCCGGCCGCGCCTCCAGGGTGCCGCGTCTCGTCTTCAACCCTGCCGGTGTTCATTACTCGCATGCAAATACAGAGGGAGGGAGAGAGAGAGGGAGAGAGAGTTAGGTAAGGAAAATTGTTCGACCACGCTCGTCGTCACGCCTCTCACCGAGGCTCACGATTTTCTTTCCATTTCCCGACGCCTTGTTACGCTTTTCTCTCGCCATCTTCAGTTTCCTCCTCGCGTATTCCCTTTGCCGCCAAGCTTTTTCCCTTCCTCTTTTACTTCCCTCCTCTCCGCGAGTTTGCCAAAGTGTTGGAAAGATACTGAAACGCCTCGATTTGCGTGCGGCTCTCCCGATCGTTAAAAACGGAGAGGAAAGTTCAAAGGGCGATCGTTTGTTATTCTCGTCTCTCGAGTCGAGGCAGGATATAGGGAATAATTACATCGCGTGTTTCTATCTTAAGAATTTTTCCCTTTTTTCGACGATTTCCATTTCGATAAGGCGTATTCGCCTTTGAGCCTGTGTTAAAACTCGTTTGGATCGACAAGCAGAAAGAAAGAGAAGATTTTACGTGCATAAGTTGTATACGTAAAATATTAGAAGATGTCGAAGAATTTTATTGGAAAAACTGGATGATCACGAGACAACCGTAGACAATTTAAACGGCCTCATCCCATGTATGTTGCGAAACAAATGATAGAGCCGCGTTAGTTATTCCTGGTACTACTTGCCGAACGACCATGCTGCAACGCAGCAACGTCGATAGAATCCAATTCTCCGGGCAGGAAATAGGGGCAAACAAACCCCGATGTGAAAAAAACAAAACAGCGAAAACAAAAAAGGAGCCTTGTAAACCAATTTAAAATTTCTCTTTTTTTTTTTTTTCTTCTTCCTTTTTCACAAGAGAAAAAGCTCCATTTCCCGGCCCAGGGTCTATTGTTCCACGAGTCACGGAACGGAAGCAGCCGAAACCCCATCAGGAAATTCTCTGCGCCGGGATTCAATATATCGTATAACCGTCTCCGTTCATATCCGATTCTCTTTCACCTTCCTTTTTCACAAACGACTCCACGTCGAGAACAAGGAAACGTTGTAATAAGAAGAAGAAGAAGAAGAAGAAGAAGAAGAAAACGCCAAATAAAAACCCGAGGAAGGAACTCGTGTAGCGGAGGATGGCGAGTCGAAGCATGTCGGGTGGCACATTAGCCGACGGACGAGTCGAAATGCGAGTCACGTAGGGGAGAGGGGGAGAGTGTGCGATTCGTCGTTTAGCTTTCGCAGCGAGCCTGTCACCTCGAGTTACCTAGGCGAGGAACGAAGGGATGCTATGACATGGATCGACTTATGAGAAACGAGAAAGAAACGAGAGACACCCTCGAGACTCGAGGGAGGGGGAAGATAGAGAAGAAGGAAAGGAAAGAGGAGGAATAAAGGGGATGGATGAATGGATGGAAGTGTGGCTTCAACCGTGCAGGGAGAGATCTCTGTATTCGCGGCAGGAGTTCGAACACTCGATAGTGTGCTTTGGAAAAATTCGTGACGGAACTGCTAAAGCGAGTCGCGCACAATTTACGTTATTAAATCGGCGGAACGGGCTCGAAGCATCGGACGAGCACCGCCTATTTCCACGCTATTCCGCGTTTAAGCTCTCCTTTCGAGCTGTGCACCTCTCTCTCTCTCTCTTCTTCTCTTTCTCCGTTCCTCTTCAATCTCATATTCAACTCGCGCAACTGTGTGTCCACCAGTATCTTCTGGTTGCCCGCTTCGATTCACGGATTCTCTCACGTGGCCCGATAAGATTCCTCGTTATAACGTGACCCCGATTTCTTCGTCCACCCTTGATTGGCTGGTGCGAATCTTCTGGCATTCCGACAGGAATTCGAAATTAACGCGTGAATTTTGTCTGTATTCAGATTTCAGCAAGAAATGTCGAGATACGAGATTTCCTCGACGCGAGGGAAAATTTGGGTTGATGAATGAATTTTATTTTGGATCGATGAGAGTATCGTTAATTACGATTTATCGTGAAAATAATCTCGCGATGTGTCGGGTCGAAATGTTGCGAATCGTCTCGATTATTATGATTAATATATTAAATTGTATATACATAAGTAACGAATTTAAATTTCAAACTTCTTAAAGAAATCTTTAAAGAGAATCAGCAAACGTGCGCTACGTAGATTCGTATTGGCCCAGTTTTTCCATTCAGAACGATTATTTTCATCCGCTCGATTTTAATAAATACCAATAATAAATTCGATAATAATATCCCCCGGAACAATTTCAACGATCGATAAAACCGTAAACGTACCGCTCTCGCCTCGAGTGGTTGGCGCTTGGTTGGCTCGATGCATTTCCTCGATTGCCCCGAATACGCGAAATAATTTCGTCGGTTCGGCCAACTCGACGGAGAACAGAAAGTTGCGCCAACGGTAAACAATCTTCGCCAAAGTAAAACACGCGGAAGATGTAACTCGGTGTGCAAACTCGAATCTTCGTGGTTTTTTTTGGCGGCAAAAAAGCGCGGCAACAAATACATGCAAAAATCGTGGGGGAGGATCCAAGAGAGCGAACGGTGTTTAACGCTTTTCATCGTTCATCGCCGTTTTTTTGCACGATATAACTCGCAGGTTATTCGGGAAATAGGTTGGGCGGATGCAACGAAAACACAACGGTCGGGGATATCGTTTGTTTCGCATCGATCGCCAAGATTTGATTCACCTTGATGAAATTTCGCTGTCGCTCGTGAACGATGGTAGTTGTGTTTTAGTTGCGATACAATTTTGCATCGATCAACGCGTCAAGTTTTAATCCGTTGGAAAGTTTGGATTAAGACTTGCCAAGATATTGAATATCGCTCGTAGGACACTGCTGGTACAACTATCTTAAAACGGGCTATTCGTGTAACGTGAAACTTTGACGTATTTTTCTACGTAATCTTGAATTTCTTCCAAACCGATTATTCGATTACGAAACTGTAAAAGTAACGAAAACAATATCGATGGATCTCAATTATACGGATCCCAATCTTACAAAAATTCCAGTTTGTTAAAATATTACTTCAAGAATTCTCTGAAAATGCATGGACAAAATCCAAAGATGATTCATTTCACGGAAGGATCATGAATTTTAAAATTGATTCGATGAAAAAAAGAAAAGCTGCTTAGTGGTCGCAATATATAATCGAGATCCACGTTACAGCCGCGTAAAGTTTGACGACGAGGTCGTAAATCAGCCGAGAAAAAGCGTTCGATGAAATCGATCGAGATGGACGACGGTGTGCGCGCATCCGAGGAAACGCGGCCGGCTCTACAAACCCTCAAACGCTCTCTTCCTCTTCCTCCTCTTCTTCTTCTTCTTCTTCTTCTTCTCCTCTGCTGCCGATCGTTTCCTTATTGTCGGTGCAAAGGGCGATTTCTCTTCTAAACGACGTTACTTCGGATCGGGAGAATTTAAAACGAAGTCACGACTCCTTATACAGGATGCCAGCTATCCACCAAAGCGAGATACTTCGAGATAAAGGCATTTACAAGCCTTGATATACAGAGTATCCGGATTAAGCGGGAGGAAAATTTAAGGGGAGGGTAAAAGGAACACGTGGGCATGCATATTTTTTCGATATTGGAAGCGATTTAATTTTGATAAAGCGGATTCTATATCTATGGAATTGTGAATTTTCATATATTATTCATGGACAATTAGAATTAAAGTGAATTAGAATTAATGTTAGAAAAATAAAAGCGATGGATAAATTGCATCTTCACTTAGGTTAAGGTATTGACGTCGATTTTTTCTTAAAACGGCTGCACAGTTTTAGTGATTGCAGAAATAAAACATTCGAGATCGAGTTACTTCGATTGGTTCCGTAGGTTCTAATATTAACTCTAATAATGTTAGCCCGAATTCTTTTTCCTCTCGATTTTTCTCAATTTTTCGTACTGGACTATTTCGATCAATTCCATTTGCAAACAGTATTTCCAGACTCTCCAAAAAAAAGTATCAAATCAAGTTAATTATCACTGCCATTTTTACCGAAGAAATCAGAAAATAATTCCATTATTCCGAAAAATCTATTCGCGGCAGAAAATCTCACATTCTTGTAGAGGATGTGCAAGTTTATCTTTAAAAAAAAAAAAAAAAAATTGCTCGTAATTCAACAATTATATTCAATCCTTGGAAAAAAATTCCTTAAATTTTCCGCCCACTTTCCCACCCAAAAACACATTCTTTCTCCACGCTGATGATGAAGCGAGAGAAAGGAAAAGAAAGAAAATAATCGAGTATTAGTCAGACTTATTTGTTTCGCCCCACTTTTCTTCATCCACTCTCTCGCGTATTTGTATCGAATCCCGTTACTCTGTTCTTCTCTCACCTCTTCGTCACGATCGGCGAAAGCATTGTCGCAGAATTTTTATCTCGCGCGGGACGTGGACGGGAATAGTCGCGGCGGTGTTCCATCTCCAAGACTTAACGGGGTGGATCATCCCGACCGAAGGGAGAGATATTCGATTTTCACAAGATGATGCGTTCTATTCGACCAAGTAGTCACGTATAGGGTGAGAGAGGAGGAATTTTTATCTCGCCACGATTCCCGGAGTAATGGTATGGAGATATCGTTTGTACACGGAATTTCTTTCTTCGAGCGATAGGCAGAATTTTCCTATGCAAGAGATTTGGAAAGTGTAAGGAAAGTACGTGTTTTTAAACCGTATATTTTATCAAGTCCCGACTCGATATTCGATATTCTGACCTCAATGATCTAAAGTTGTTGTACGTTCGACCCGTGTAAAAATACGGGTATCGAGTCGATATTTGTACAAATAAGACGAGGAGTATTTTTTCGTTTTTATTGAAACGAAAAATCACTCGACATCTCGTACGCTCATTTTGTGTACGGATATCATCGCCACTTTCCATCGTGTCACGTAAAACGTGATAGATCAAAGCAGATCTGATGTAACGTGATGATCGTCTCAAGATTAAAACGAAGATTCAACATCATTTGAAAACGATCGAATCAAAATTAATCCTAATTAATCATTCGATCTTCGAGGAAGGAAAATTCAAGATGGAAAACGAGAAGAAATCCAATTTTGCACCGCGTGTATTTGCTATTTTTTTAAACCGTATTCGAAACACGGATTGACCTGGTTGCCGTTTATTTCCCGTGTTTTTCTTCCCTCGATTCACGGAAATTTTCCTCCGGATGGAAAGCATCCCCCCTTCCCGAAAATCAGACTGCGCCGGTGAAAATATTTGCGATTTTTTTTCTCTCTCCTCTCCCTTGCAAAATCTATCTCCACTATGTGTTTAAACTCGCGAGAGAGGACGTTGTTGTTAACTTTCAAAGTCCCGCCGCTCTCTGATTGAAAGCCAAATCGACCAACTTCGCCTCCCATTGTTGTACAAATGGAAGTTGAACGCGCTTCAACATTGGCCCGGTCCTAGGGCCGGAAAAATTTTCTCTACCCGTGTTAACCGTCGAGCTTACGACAACTATTCGTATTCACAAATAATCGTGCTTCTATACTTCACCCATATTACCGATTGCCGATTCTATTAATCTAAAAATTTGTCCATGAATCAAATCAAGTTCAAATTCGATCGCAAACAAAATCGCGATTTCATTAAAAACTATCTCAATATCTATCTCGCGCATATTTTACGATTATAAACGATCGTAATTTCAGCAATTTATATAATTTATACATTTCCGTCTCCCCTTTATTCTCAATAATCGTCAAACGAAAACAAAAAAGGAAAAAGGAAAAAAACAACGGAACCCATCGCGTTCGACGAATCTTTCACCCGCAAAAGTAGAGACAAGTCTGAGGAAATATTTTTAATTCCCTCGAACGATCAGAGATCCGCGATCCACGACGTGGCTCGATTCAAACAACGGCGGCGTTAATATCGGGTGTATTTCCCGCTGGAAAGGAGAGAAGAGGAGAGAGAGAGGTTTAATAAAGCGGGAGGGGAGAGACAAACAAAGCGGGCGAAATCGGCTTTCTTGCATCCCCGTCCGCGCGAAATATCGCTTCGAAAGCTTCGATGATATTTTTCTCCGCGTGACTCTTCCACCCGGCACATTGCGCCCGACGGTTTTCATCTTCGATCCCCGAATCGTTTTCCGATACGTACACCGGTACGTACGTGTACCAGCCGCCGATCTCGCGTCCTCCTTTTATTTCCAAATATCCGGCATTAAATCGGGGCCGAAAAACGGGACGTATTCCTCCCCGAATTATGGGCGGGGAGAAGGATACCGGCGTTCGGAATCGGACGAAAAAGGGCTCGAAACGGGTCTCCATTATCTCCATTTCTCGTGAAATCTGATCTTGATCTTGATGGCCCGATCCTCCCGATAATACGCGTTCGATGGTTTTGTTCAATTGATTTCGATGCTGTTAATTATCGTGAAATCTAAGTGCAATTTAATAGAGAATGGATAGGGAATAGCAAGAAGTTTGTTTCTCCAACGTGTGTTACGAACGATGAATTGTCTCGAGTGATTTTGATTTTTCGATGTTACGAATCTTATCTTATGAATATCGTTTGAACCTCGATATAAAAAGATTAAGAATAATAATTAGAGACCCCGATAAAGTTTTAAAATGATTTTGATAATTCAATGTGTATACATAAACTTTGAACGTGACGAGAATATACTCTTGAATATTATATCTAAAAAGATAATCTTCAATGCTCGAGGAATTAAAACAACGTATATATAAAATATGAGAAAATAGGCGAGAGAAAAGATCGTTTACTTTCGTTCAACGAATGATTCTCCTCCTGTGGAACAATCCCGGAATTCAATTATCTTACTCCACGATTGTTCTAATTAAATACTCAATCCCATCACGGATGCGTTCGACGTTCTGTCGTCCATGGAATTTAAATCCAGGCCGAGTTTTACGTCAATGGCACGCGAAATGCACGGCAGGGGAACCGGTGAAAATTCGCCAACGCGGATTCGAATCGAACTTTATCTCATGAAAATTACTATAATTCTATTCGTTACGTTCCCGCGTATTTTCTCAGATCTCGATTTCCAAAGAATCGCTTCAACTCCCCGTAAAAATCGCGTAACCCCTTGTTCCAAGATTATTCCCCCAAGTAAAAGAATCCCGCAAATTTTCCACAATTCTATCCCGTTCGTTCGAAGTTTCGATTCAAACTCTTCTCGTGCAATTAATTTAATCTAATCTCGGCTCTCAACGCATTTTTTCTTTTCTTAAAAGAAAATTTTTCCCTCTCGAGACGTGTGCAATGCTTTCAACAACTTGGCAAAGCAAAATTCTCCACAAAGATAATTTTCACCTCGATCAAATCACGACACGTGTAACATGCAAAAGAAACAGCTTCTCGAAATATCGATCATCGACCCTGTTTTTGCTCCATCCTCTCGCTCGCGTATGAAATCGAGATTCCATTGCAAGATCTCGATTCAGATTTGAGGGGAAGGAAGGGGAAGGAGCCTCGACATATCGTTAAGAGAAGGATCGCCACTCGAACGTCTTTCGATATCAAAGGCGAGACGATCGGTGTACCGTTTCAAAAGGTGCGAATAATAATAACGAGGGATGCTCGTCCTCGATTGATCGAACGACCGGTTTCATTCCTCGAGTTATAATTCATTGGACGTGCAGAAAGTAGAATAATTCGAAAATTTATTCGTTGGAACAATATATTCGAAGAGAAATAATATCGTTTCGTGAGTTATATGCATAACGATTCGCATAGAATTATACCTAAACGATATATCCATTTCACGCGAATGTAATCAAGACCACGTTTCTTCCCAACCTCTTTCTTTCTACTTCCTACCTTTCTACGAATCGTATCCTCGCTTATTCTCGTCGCTAACAATGAAACGGAATAAATAAGAAGAAGAAAAAAATTCCTCTTTAATCGGAAAAAAAAAATAACACCGATCGCGCACGGACGTTAATTTCAACTGGTTATCATTCGACGAGCCGAATTCCGAATGCAAGATTACACCGTTGCGCGAAGATTGCACGTGCGTTTAATGCCCCGCCTCGATGGGATAATTCATCGTACCGCGCATCATTCCCTCTTCGTTTCGTTCAATAACCCACGAGAGCGACCATAATCCGTAATGATAAATAATTCCTGTACCCGTTAAAATCCTTTCCCAAAGCTTGTTGCGTGCGTGCCAATTATCATTTCTACCCGATGCCTGCCTACCCCCCGCACACTGTTTACCACCGATCTCGTCCGATGTGGAGTGGACCGCGCGTGCGCAGCTCCCGATTCTCCCCTAATAATTATCGCATCGAGGATATTTTTGCAACTCTAAGCTCTTTTGTTAAAACTCTGCTCTACGCGATACATAACCGGTAAGTATTTCGATAAATATCCGTGGAATGGTGAAACGTGCTGTCTCCCCCTCCCCGATGATTTCGCGTTATTACACGATTCCATTCCAGCTGTTAATTTTCCATCCAGTTTGGAAAATGAATCGATATCAAATTTTGGATTTTATGTCTAAATTTATTCCTTTTCCCGCCCTTGATCGGCGTGCAATAAGGCTAGAGAGATAACACACCAGATTTTCAATAAAATAATCTCTTCTTCTAAGAAAAATTTCTTCTTTAACATTCCTACAGAGAATTAACATTTATTTCGATTTGATTAGGGGAATATACGTTACACGAAATTTATACTATTTATTCTCGACTAAACTAATATCGAATCATTTGTTTCTTTTTGTTTTATTATATTTAAATAAGGTAGAGATATTCGAGGAATAGAATTCATTTCAATTTTCCATTTTAAATCCTTGAACGAATCTCGATCCAAAAGTTGTTCGTTCCAACTCAAACACCGTACAATTTATATTCGCTCTCAACTATTACGCTTATTTTCTTCTCCCAAATGATCCCGTTTTTCGATCAAGAATCGAGACAAAGACGCCAATTTTGCTCCTCCTTCCCTCCTCCCCCCTTCCCCTCCCAAAAAAAAGGATAGGTAGCCTAACCTAGGAAACAACGCGTAGAAGCATAGAAAATTTACAACTGCGACGTAACATTACCGTAATCGATCGAGACCGTAGATCGCGGTGAAAAACCCGCGTGAATTTATCATGCCCCCCTCCCACTCCTTTCCTCTTCATCCCTTCGTTAATTCGACGATACATATTGACGAGGAGTAGGAAAATACGCCGCATAGACACCGCGCCATCAACGCGTATTAATGATTCCACATTTTCCGCGGGGGATTAGCCAATGGTAATTCGGCCAAAACCGATCCACGAGAATACCGTTTCCCCGCGTATAAATGGAGCACGGGGTGTTAAAGCCGCTCGATCCTCCGACTTGGACGAATTTACACGCGGATAACGCACGGCCGAATTATACGAAATTGCGTTTCGTCTCTCCTCCGCTTTTTATTCTCTCCTCCTCTCGCCTTCGTTCACGCGGATACGCGATAATCGTATGTCGTTATCACGCGAATCGATACAATGCGAAGAAGTTTCTTCGTTTCTTTTCTTTTCTTTGTTCGCGCGAAATTTTTTTCAAATTAAACGACGATCGAAAGAATTAAACGACGTATATGAGATTCGAAATTCTCGTTCTCGGAGAGAGCGTCTTATCAAGCGAACTATCGTCGACCGACTGCTCGACACGTTCGTAAAATGTATATAAACATTTGAGACACGTAGTTTCGTAAAATCCTCTTCTATACACGAACGCGTATATTTCTATTGCGTAAACGAATATATTGCACGAACGAATTTATCGAAGTAGATCGTATAATTTATTTTTTAAAATTCTTTTTACTCGCGCGAAATTGTTTCCAGATTAAACGATCGAAAGGATCAAACGACTCGTATATGAGATTTCTCGGAGAGAGCGTCTTATCACTTGAACTATCGTCGACCGACTGCTCGTTTGTGCGATACGTTCGCACAAAATGTATATAAACATTTGAGACACGTAAATTCGTAAAATCCTCTTCTATACACGAACGCGTGTATTTCTATTACGAATAATCGTATATCGTCCTATATTGTACGAACGAATTTATCGAAGTAGATTGTATGATTTATTTTTTAAAAAAATCTTTTTTTTTTTTTTTTTTTACATCTCCCAATTAATAACGAAGGTGGTGGTTACATCGCGAGATTTCACGCTGGAAAAATCGTTTCATTGAAATATTCACGAGGGATGCGTCTCTGGTCGTGCGGAGGGATCGGCTCGATATCGGTCGCGATAATGGCGATCGAATCTCCGCGTGCACGCAGAGGAGTCGACGTATTGTTCCCTGTGGGACGAGATCGGTTGCAGAATGGCCGCTTTCTAATATTTACAACGGTTGTGACGCCGAGTGTAATTTCGTTTAAAAACCGATCCGGATCGATCGTGTTTCACGAATCGATGGGGAGCGTCGTTTTTTGAATAACTGCAGATAAGAAACCGCGGGTGAATTATTTCCAATTGATAAATGTTTCCTTCTATCCTTTTCCCTTTTTCTACTTTTATCGGGTATTTTTATAGAGCGCGAAACGTCACGTGCCGCGTCGCGATTGAATTGATCTGGCTTGAAAAAAATTGCCGGATTTGAACGGACTAAAAATTCGAATATCTATCATTTGTAAATTCAATCAATATCCTATTGATACTTAAAGTATCGTATGAGATTGAACGAAGAACAGTAATACAGATTAATTTTTCGTTGTTCGTTAAACTTACAATCTTACTTTTCTTTCCAAAGATTCAGAATTCGAAAAAAAAAAAAAAAAAGAGAAGAAATGATATCGAAGAGAAAACTTTGCGATGTTTGATTATCGGCAGACGAAAGTACAAAAGGATCCGCGATGCAATAATTTGAAAAGTAGTTTAATCGCGATGAATGCCGAGTTATGATGTCTCTTAAACTGTCCGGATAAATCCTCGGCATACCAAAGAGACGGGAAACGGCGAACGGGGTCAAGATCGATAGCAATAGACGGCCCTCGTTGAATAAATCCCGACTCGGAGATATTTTCGTTGAATTAATTAGGAATTAATAAGAAAAGCCCCCGGAGGAACGAGCCAAGCGAAGAGGTAGTTGAATGCTTATTGTTCGAGTGCCACTCTCTCTACTTCTCGAGGAGAACTTCGATTTTAGATAAATTCGCCTTTATTTAGAGTCGGTCGATCAACGCTGTATCGGAAGTAACGAGGTTAAGAAAAGAAAAAGTTGAAGGAAGGGAGAGTGAGAGAGAGAGAGAGATACCGGGAGCCAGCCTCAGTCAAGAAGAAGAAGAAGAAGAGCGGTCTCGACCGGTTTTAATGAGCGGCGAATCTGCCTGTCCTATAATTGAAGCGATGTTGCGAGCGCAAATTGCAGAGACCGGTGAGCGAGGCCGGGGGTAGAAGTCTAGGAGGGGGTTGAAAACCAGCCAGCTGAAAACTTCTCGAGTGGTGCTCGAAACTTGCCGAAAAAGTTCAAGCATCCCGCCCTTCTCGCGAACCGCCATTTTTATTTTACCGCATTTTCGCATTTCCTCCCTTTCATTCCACCCCCTCCTCTTTCTCCGTGTGACACGTTAAAATTTTCACGCTTATAGATCGTTAAGGAATTTTCGATTTCGATCGTTCAATTTTCGATCCCACTATATTGGAACATTGGGTGAATATTTAAAAAGAAAAATACTCGATACTGAGAATTTTTGATACGATATTTTCACGAAATAAAATTCTAATCCCGTCGAACATAATAGGTAAAACGCGGTGGATTCGTTCGCGTTTAAAAAATATCTCGACACAGATGAGAAAAAAGAAAGTAAATAGATTTTAAGCCTCGCGCTAAATAAAAAGAAAAAAAAAAACTTCCATAGAAATTCGATATTCGTTCGTACGGTGAATTATATATAAACAATACATATTGTTTTGACGAGCAGAATCCGCGTTCTTTTCTCCCTTCTCCTCATAGCGGTAACCGCTGATCGACTGCCGTATCGAGAGAAACTGTGAAGCGTGTATCGTGCACGAAACTGTTCCACGACTTTTTTCAATGTTCCCGTATCTCTCCTCGGATATATATGGCGAACATCTTTTTTCCCCTTCTTTCCACCTCTCTCGCTCAACCCACCTGTCGAGGCCCGATCCGTCGATCCTCTTTTGAGAATCAGCGGGGGGAAAATCGGGGACGCTTCGGATAAAGTGGATGCGAAACAGTCGGATGCGAGACATTAACGTCGCAGTAAAAGCGATTTATCGCGACACGCGTCGGCTGTCATTTTCAGAACAGGATCAGGGTTTTGATCGACAAGCGTCACACAGCCACGCGATAATTATTCTCCGAAATCCGAGAATCAAGCTTTTTCTCTCGCGAAACGCGTGATTAATTTTTCCTCGATTGAAATTATAATTGTATTTTGAAGGGGAGAAAGGAAGTATTTTTTTTTCACCCGCAATTTCTGCATTTTTTTTTTTTTTTGGAATTATCAAGCATCAACTTTGAATTTCAAATAATTTTATTTTTGTTACTTCGTATCGTTTAATTTTGTTTGATAATAAGTGAAATTTTAATCAAAGGGATTGCTTTTACGAGTCAAAAGAGGAATGTAGGGATCTTTCCGATTCTTTTTCCACTTTTTCCGCATCACGCTAAATGAAACTCGAGCTCGAACAAGATTAATCCTTTTATTCCTAAAAACTCATCCTACGTTTCAACAATAAAATCAGTTTCGATCTCCGAACTCTTGCGACGAGGAAAAAATAAATCTAAGCTCGAAAATTTCTAAATCCTTCTAAGTCTTCGATGCTCGAAGACGAAAGATACGATTTTAAGTATTCTCGAAGGAAAAACTTTCCGACCTAAGTACGTTTGCCGAGAAGAGAAAGATCATATATTTTTCGAGGATACGTGTCCACGTATAAGGTCAGTGGATGATGTAACGGGGTTAACCCGCAAAATGAATCACACCATCAACGGTCTTGTAAAAAGGACGTATACAGTGACAATGTATACGCTGCCATATACGACTGATTAAATTGCTGCTCGTTCCTGCGGATGTGTTTGAAATGCGTACACACGCCAGCTGATACGGGGAAAACGTCCTCGTAACACTGCCTATTCGTCACAATCAATCAAAGCGAGAAGCCTGTCAGCTAAAATAACAAAAAAAAAAAAAAAAGAAAAAAAAAGAAAAAAGAAAATAGCGAGAGAGAGTGAAAGAAGAGAAGGGAAAAACGTGAAAAAGAATTACAAAGCAAAAAAAAAAAAAGAAAAAGAGATATACACTCTTCGATATACCTTCAAGCTTGCAATTGCATAGGAACGCATCACGACCGTGTTCATTTCAATGTGTTTGGAAAATGCGAAAACAAATTTTTGCCCAGAGGCGTGTGCACTTCGCTTCTTGGTCGCATTGTTCGTCAAAGCGGCACGTTTTTCGATTTTTCCCCGGATATATCGAGTTTGAAAAATGCATCTGCAAATTCGAGCCGTGTGACAGCAGCCGCGATAAACGAGGCACTGATGCATCCGGACAGTTGTCGGAACTTCATAGATGATCTTCAATTTTCGCCCCCGATTTTTGCCAATTCGACCGAACGTGCTATTGAATTGAAAATGTCGTCCTCGAGCAATACGCATGTATCTGCATACGCGTATAATCGAAATTAATTTGTATCCTGTATTAATCGCATAACACCTGATTAACTTTCCAGTATCGGTTCGTTTATTCGACTCGTATTCAAAGATTAATAATTTAAGAAAGAATATCTTTCTTCGTACATAACGGTTTCAATATCGCATCGACTTCAATTCGTCGACCAACTTTCCCACTACTTTGATCGAACAGTGTTCCAATGTTAGACACCATAATTCCATTTACTACTAATAATAAGGAGATAGATACAAAAGAACAGATTATTTAAAATAACGCGAGAAGATCTCGATCCTCCTCGAGCAAATAAACAGCGAACAAAATGGAGAGGACGAAGAGGGGGGAGGGCGAAGGTAAAACAATCGCGAGATCCATTACTCCTACCGTTAACCTTGTTGGAAGCGAGGTGCATCAGGGTGGAATAGCAAATCCTGTCAAACCTATCGGGCGTGCATCGTTCGATCGAATCGAAGGAGTGGGTCGAGCGTGCCCCTCCCCCCCCCCCCCCTCCAAACGAAACTCCGGTGCGCGTCCGGTGCAGGGAAAGATAGAGGGTGACGCGAAACGCGGTGCGGTTAAACGTGTGACGCACGGTCGAAATATCGATCGAGCAATTATTCTCGAATGAGTTACGACGGGCAACGATCGTGAATTAGATTAAGCCTGTGACACATGGTGATATGAGTTACGGGATCGTGTCCAATGTGGAGCGAACCGGCGTGGAGATAATATGGGAAACGGAGGAGTGTGCATCCTTTCTCCCTCTTTCGCTGCATCTCCCTTCATCCCTCGCTGCAATCTCCGTGCCTTTGTCCTCTGCCGGGTTTGAACAGGCCGATACCTATGAACAGGACGAGTACCTTCACCGAGTCGGGTCAGCGAGATTAGCCGGATCATCATGGAGGCACGAAGCGGTCCAGGATATCAGCGATCTGTTTTGAATACGAGTTAACGATTGCTTTAGTAAAATGTCACGAGCCGTGTATATACCGTACGGTGTATATGGCTACCAGCCACCGTATCGTGATCGGGATTTCGAGGATTTCTTTCGAGGTTTGGGAGGTATCTCCGCTTTTCTCCGATCCGGGGATGCAACTGGGTCAATGGAATTGGCAGAATCATTGATGGAACACGAATCGACGCGATTCCATTTGTTCTTTTCTTTTTTTTTCTTTTTCTTTTTTTTTTTTTTTTTTTTTTTGAATCAGATGTACGGATGGGAATACGGATGAAACGATTTCGACGACCAATGGTTTCTCTTTGTTTTAGAAATTGAAATAATTGGAAAACTGCGAGGGATGAAGTTGATAAGTTAGGTCCTTTTGTAGTCGGCGAGGTTTTTATGGTTTGGTGCTGTTTCGTTGAAACGTGATTCGGAATTTATCAAGTTTTTCGATCTCGTTGTTGATATTGTTGGAATATTCCGTTTCAGCTATTGGATAAAAAATAAAGAGGAAGAAGAAATAAACGGAAAGTTGAGAGAATAATTATAAAAAATACCATATTGATTACGAGTATAACAAACGTTATAAATTTCAAGCATATTAGAAATGTTTCCAATTCTTATGCAATCGTGACTCGATGATTCCGCGAATTGAAAGAAAGTTGCGAGTAGAAAGGCAAACGCCTTACGTCGAATCGAAATCCTCGACCCATTCCACGGTTCGAATCATTAATTATCGTTTCTTTTCCAAAATATCGGCTCGAATGGAATCGGGAACACGGAGCAAAAGATCTTCTCCAACCATCTTCTTCCATTCATCGAGAAGTATTTCGTATTTCGCTAGATGACGACTTTCATCCACGAGCGAAGGATACGTCGAACCAGTCCACTGTTCCAAAGATAATTCATTCGAGGTCTCGATCAGGAGACGAGATCCCGCGTCATAAATCAGAAAGCGAACGTGCGAGCTTTGGACTTGGACGATTAGACTCGTCGGCCCGAAACTTGCCCCAACTTTCCTCCTCTCCTTCTTCCGATCTTCGCTCAACTATTCGGCCATATCGAAGCTTCGCTGGCTGCCTTTCTTGGTCGAAACCTGCCTCGATCTCTCCTAGGTACGGAAATGAGAGAAGGGGGACGGAGAAGAGATTGATGGTTAGAGCAAGAAGAGGCGAATCGTAGAGAGAGAGAAAGGGAAACTTTCGAGCTGCTTCTTTTTTTTCTTTTCCTTTTTTTCAGACGAAAGGGATTGGATCGAAGAGGAGGCTAACTTTGGAACACCATTTGATAATATACCGAAGGCAATGCGAATCGTCCGTAATTGGTCTGCCCTTCCGATACCCCGAGTCGATGAAGAAAAACTCGGCCTTCGTCGATCGATTCAACCTCGTTCCAAGCTTCCGTAGAATCCCTCTCGACCACATGCTTCCGATCCTCCTTTTCTTTTATTTTTCTTTTCTTCCTTCTTCTTCTTCTTTTTCTCTTTAATACTTGAGAGATGCGGTTCCTTCCTTCCTTTCATAGTTTTCGCGGTGGAATTTCAAAGTAAGCTCGCGTAATTTACAAGATTTCGAGGTTCGAGCGATAATGGAAGTTCCGGCAGCCGTGTTTCCATTCCAGAAATTCGGTTAATCTTTAAGCGGCCAACTTTATTCCAGTTCGGTTTTAATTAAAATAAACTGTTATCGGGATTCCCGCTGTTTCGAATTTCGAATTTCTTCTCAACTCTTTTCTAACGTAGAAATTCAAAAATTGTAACGAATTTTAATGAAGTTCGCCTAATAATTCCGGTTTGAGAAACGGATAGAAATAAAGAGAAGGCCAAATTTAAAAATAAGAAATATTAATGGATCACTATGAGACTATTGTATATTAGCTGGATCGTACGTGCTATAATTTCAATAAAACTATCTTTTCCCATTCGATTGATGCGTAATTCAATTACGAAAATACACTTGAGAATTGAGGAAAAATCGGAAGTAAGAAACCGTGAAAATTCAAGCAAACGATCCGATTCGACCTGCATCGCCTTTCTCTCTTCTTCTCTCGCTCCATTTCATTCGCGATAAATGTTTTGCGCGTTATTGGCCCGTTCTTTTCAAATATAATAATATTCCACTTCTCAAAGAAACTGGAAACTGGTTTTTAAAACGGAGAAGGAGGGGAGGGAATTCAATACACATCCACCCATTCAAACTCTTTGGACACGGTAATTCGAGCTTGCGCTCGAATTAAGTATATTAAACGAATTACTCTTAAATTACCAGGCAGCCCCGTCGATGCTCTTCTTTTCCTTCGCTTTATTTCCGCCATTTCTCTCTCTCTCTCTCTCTCTCCTCTCTCTTTGTCCCTCTTCTGTAGCGAATATCGTCTCGTAGCTTCGAATTCTTTGAGAAAAATAGCCGAGCGAGAGGGGAAAAGTTCGCGTTTGACCTGTTGTCGGCCGTTGGGCGTCAGTCAAGGAAGGAAAGGAAGGAAGGAAAGGAAGTATCGCGCGATTCGATTAAAATTAAATCGGATAAAATGGAAACGGCGGACAACGTTAATCCTCGCGCGAATTAATATTGAAAATTAATCGGATTTTCGTCCCCATTCGCCGATGATTTTATTATTTTCACCAGAGGGGGGGAGGGGGGATGGCGAGGGGAGGATTATTCGATGTAACGATACTTGCCGAACGATCGGCGCCCGTGAATCAATGTAAACGAAATCTGGCTGGGATTAGGATCCCCGATTCGAAGCGGAAATAAATATACGGCCGACGAGTGGGGCAATGCGGAAATTAACATATTGATGTGACGGGGAGGGGAGAATAACCATGAATAATTTCACCCTCGTACGTACGAAACGGGATGCGAAAACGAGAATTATTGCTCGTTCCGTTTAGATTGAAAACAAATTAAATCTTGCTGGCGGTTTCTCAATTTTTGAAATCGTCGTTGATAAATATCCAACGATTACCAGAGATCAATTTTCTCGAAGTAGATGTAAATAAGTGCGAAATTCCAATAAAAAGTCTCTCCTCCCCCACAGAACGGAAATCTTCGCGCGCCACTCCGCGTTAAACCACTTCCTCGACAATCCTTATTCACCGCGAATTAAGCGTACACAATTAAACATAGTCAGACAGCGTGCACCCTCTTCTGCGCACACAGAGAAGCGAAGAGGATTGGGAGATTAGAAGCGGCGTGGCTCGATTAAAGGGAACGAAATCGACGCGACACTCCGCTGTTTTACATTTTAATCGGTCAAACAAATTACGAGGGAGTTACGGCGCGGCAATCGTCCTCGAATCCGAACGAAATTGGCTCGTGAAACGTTCGAAACGTGGCCTCGAAGCACGTGCGCGAGTCAAAGTATCGACCTTCTCGAGGTTGTCAACTTTATCGTGGACACGATGGCCGATTCGATGCACCTATTCGATGCACCGACCTCGTAAAATCCGTCGAGAGATCCGTAACCGATAACCAATGTTTTCCAATTTCCGCGACCGACCAACGGTCCATCGTATCCAGATCCCGATGATATTCACCCTTCCACCCCACGGAATCGATGCCACTCCATAAAGATGTCTCGCTCGACGGCGAGCGTATATAATCGTCGCTGCTGGTCGTTGCTTCGCTTTGTTCGAGTAGGAGATTGCCACGAATCTCTTGCCTCTTCATCTTCTGAATCTAAACTGTCGAGTTTATTCATTTCTTTGGAAAATATAAAAGAAGAAGAAGAAAAAAAGAAGATTTCATCTCGTTTCATAATGGATCGAACGAAATAATAACACGCGATACGAACGCTTTGAAACAAAAATCCGTGTATATATAAAATCTATATATACACATATTCGATGAATAATTAAAATTATTCGAGGGAAACGTTGAGCAAAGGATTGAAATAACCGGGGAATAAAGATGGAAAGAAGCAAAAAGTGGATCCGAGGCAGAAACGATAAATTTAAGTTTTCAAGGAACCGTGAATCGTCGTATATCGCCGCAAACGCGTATTTTATTCCGCGGGTTATCGTACGTTTCTATTACAAAGAGACCTCGTGTGTCCTCGCGGAACGAAAAGTTGAATCCACTTTCTACCTCGAATCCCTAGTTCCGCGAAGAACGATGGAGAAAAAAAAGAAAAAGAAAGAAAGAAAGATACGATTCATATACACGCACGTATATTTATATAAAAATAAGACGCGTTACTCCTTTCGTGTATTTCCATGTATGTCTTGAATGGCAATCGTCGATCAGGCGCTCATCTCGATTCCCTTTGCGGCCCACAAAGACCCGTGTATTCAATGAGGAAAATCATAAATCCACGGTGGTGATTTATCTCCGTTATAGAAAAAGTAGCTGGCGAGGTTAAAGGATGATAACCACGCCCGCGAATATTCCCCCTCGACGAGAAGGAATCCGGGAAACGAGGGTTGCTTCCTCCTCTCAACGACGCAGTCAGTCACACAAGATACAGGGACGGACACACGGGAACCGCAATCAACTTTGGCGACGGATGAATGCAACGACGATGATGCGCCTCGGCTCGAGGCACTCGGCTCGAACACACAAATATGCGCCGAGATTGTGTGCACAGCCGCGCGTAAACTCGAGGGGAGAGCATTAGAGTAACACGGGTCACCAGATCAAACAAACGGCCGCCAAATCAAGAGGGGCCCGGCTAAATTATATATGACATCGCCTTGCTTCAACCCGTTCGGTTGAAGATATTATTCGAGAGACAAGAGTTTGCGCCCCCTATTGCGACGCGTTTCCGGAACGACAAAACGGATTTCGGCGTTGATTTAGCCGAAGGCGGAGGCTAGATTTCCACAGTTGCTAAATGAAATTTCTCTACGAATTCTATTTGTTCGTGTCATCCTATTTATTATATCCTATTTATCAACTCGTATCGTGTACTTTGTGTATACGAAATATATCGTGTGTATTATAGAATTTTTTTTTTTTTATATAGAATTTTGATGTACGACCAATGAACGCGACGCGTTCCTTCTTTTATACTCTACGCTCTTAATTCGACGCGACGCCGCATTCAGTGGTAAAGTCGTTCATTAGTCGGACTCCATTCGTCTCTCTCTCTTACGAGACGAATTCTCGTCTTTCCTCGCCAATTGTATTTAATTTCCCGTATTCTGTTCAATTGACTTCTTACATCGATTCGAATACACACCATGTTATATTCACGATATTAGAGTCAACGATGAGAGAAGATTCTTCCACGAACTCTCGACTCGAATATATGAAATACTCCAATTAAGACTAAGAGAGAGAAAACAGACTTTCTTAGTCGATTGAAAGGGCAATCAGCCGCGAGAGGATCGACACCTCAGAAATAACGTGGATTCCACGCAAGTTGGAATGGAAAATAACAGTGTCGAAACGATATTGTCCTCGGATGTTGGATGCCCGAAGGGAAGCGTGTTCGTGATCACGGTGGAAAGCAACTAGTACTTGGTCTTAGGCGAGTTCTCGAGGCAAGTTCCAGAAGCGAAATCAGGATTAGGGAATGGACGTGGAAGCACGAGTTGATGCGTGTGAATTAACGGCCGATTCCGGACGAAGTCGAGGCACGAAATGATTGCAAAAGTAATGAGATTAATACACGATAGTGGGCGAGGATCATTAAATACGAGGCCGGTTCGAGGCCGCATTTAAACTTGCATATACTTGTGATTCCCTCTCTGTGTTTAAATTTTGCACGCGTTTAAATTTATATTTGATATATTTGGAATATGGATAATTATTAATTACAAATGGGAACGGTAGAAATTTATTGAAACGTAAAATTTAATGCGAGAATTAATTGAGAATCTCGCAGAAAAAGAGAGAGAGAGAGAGAGAGAGTGATCATTTTTGATAATCGGTCAATTTGATGATATCCAACGTAACTTCATGATTTTGCGATAATTATTGTATAGTTCTTTGGCCGTGTAATTATATGATAATTTAGAAAATGGATATTTTTTTTTTAAATTCATTAAATTCGTTCGCACTTTTATCCAATAATCAAAAGTCAACGTGTTATCTCAAAACTGGCAAGAACGTGTGTCGTGACAAATTAATCAACAACCTAATCTAAATCATTGATAAAATTATTTTCAGAATTAGATAACACGAACAATATCGACGAACGTTCTATCCTCTGGAAGCACAGAATTTTTATTTCATTTCATTCAGTTGGCCTCGGTGATTGGAACAAGGCGGATTAAGTAATCTCATTTCCTTCTTTCCAAACTCGTCGTTTTCAGACAGACAGCCGGAGATTAGGCTGAGAAAGTAGAAACTTTTTGAAAGTGTAACCAGAGACTGGTGGCTGCGAGTGAATCACGAGTCGAAATTAACCGAAAAGAATTCCGTTATCGATCCTCCATGCACCGATCTTACACCGTTCGAGAGTCGAAGATCGATTTGCATCAACTTTTAATTTCCAGATTTGATCGAGGACGGTTCCTCCTGGAGAGGATCATTGGGGAAGAGCTGACGTTCTAGAAGCTATTGAAACGTAAAGTTCGAGTTTGGTGTAAAGTTAATTAAACTGCAAGATATATCATTTCCAGACTGCCATATGGATCGTGATAGAAATGGAGAGTGGAGATTTTACGATGGAGATTAAATGGAGAATATTCTCGAAACGAAGATGGAAATTTAGTTGGAAAAGGTTAATGTCACATTCTCAAAGTACGAGCATGAAACTTATTTCATGGTATCTTGACTTATCTTACCGACGTAATCGTATCTACCGTGTATGGTGTAAAGTATAATAACAAGCGATTCTTGAGTATCGAACGGGAGTCATCCATTGATTCTACAATATTATAATCCGGATTAAACTTATCAATCAAGTATCAACCAACGATAACAATCTGATAGAGATTCTGGATCTAGCTCTAATCATTAGAATATAACGATCGAGAGAATTTATAAATTCAAAGTTGAGAGTAAGATAGTGGGGAAAAATGTTCAATTAACGTCACGCATCGAGGCGCAACTCGTCGAATTATCCTACTTCCAAACATATTCAAGTATGTAAATTCGGCAGTTTGTTTGCGAGGTAAGGGATAAATTATTCCAATTTCAAGATGTCCTCGGAGGAAGAAGAGTCGACTACTTTGCAAACTATTCGCTAATAAACTTTCGTGACACGCCCGTCCATTACGTTTATCTTATCTATCTCGAGTTGACGCACTTCAAGCTGTGACGCATGGTGCGCGCCACGCAGCATCCATTTACCGGGACGCGTCTCATGATTCATTACGATTCGCTATCGTCCCTTCGGATAACCATCCGCAAAAATTAATTTAAACATCTGCAAACATCGATTCAATTTTAATCTTTCCGATTGTAACAAATTTATTTGCGATACAATTCGATCGTAATCGAAATAAAAGTGGGACGCAATTCTTTTTATTTTCTTACATCGATCAAACAACGAGTCGGAAAATTTAAATATTTTATTCGATATGGATGAAGAAAGAAAAGCTGTATCCAGAACAGAGAATCGTAAAATACACGGTCAAACCATCGTTTGATCAACGATGACAAAAGTTTTCTCGGTAAAGCCATCAACAGATCCAAGACCATTTGAAAGCCGTAAGCTCGTCGATAATAGGTTACGCCTCGTGAATCGACCAGTTTATATAGGGACAACGAAGGGGAAGAGTGGCGTGACAAATCGACAAATTCTTACACGCGAATTGCGAAGAGAAATAATCAGAGATTTAAGAAAAAAACATTGACATCGCAGAGTAGCGATGTTGATGTCTCCATATTATCGTATATAATAGAATTTCTGATGCTTCAATTTTCTTTTTTTTTTTTTTTCCACCAATTTATTACCTCATCAAAGAAAGAGGACGCTTTAAAGGGTGTATGTGTATAAGAAGATCGCAAGATTTCGTAAAATATGCAATGGAAGAAAGCGAAAAGGGAATCACCGCTGCGATACGTTCAATAATAAAGATTACGCGAGCAAAGAGAAAGAGAAGAAGGGAGAGAGAGAGAGAGAGAGAGAGAGAGAGAAGCACGATTAACTAAAAAATCACTTTGGCGTCGAGATGAAAATACACGGAATTCCACGAATTTTCCGAATAACCACACACAGATGGGAATTCCACCCATCCGCATCGACTGCCCCCCTTCATCCCTGCCCCATCATCCGCGGGTGAAGCGTAGCTTGGCGCGTGTGAACCGTCACAACGCGCCATTTCGAATCGAATTTCCAGCCGGTCGAAAGTTGAATCCGATACCCTCGCCAGGACAGGGAGGGAAAGGGATGAGGATGAAGCCCTGGGAAGGGCGGTCGGTGGACACGGTGCAGGCAGCGCGAAAAGCGCGCGAAAAAGAGACAAAAAGAGAGAGAAAGAGAGAGAGAGAGAAGAAACAAAAGACAAAAAAGAGGAGGGAAAGCGAGAGAGACGGGATGAAAGTCGACAGAGGAACTTTTTGCATACGTACGTCCCCTCCTTTTTTTCCACCCTGCTAGCGCCAGCGCGGGAAATTCAATTTTCGTGTCCGCGCGCGATTCAAACGACAGCCTGCCACGAGAATGAGAGGCCACACGCTCCACCGAGCTCCACCCGCCTTTCGTGATCCGCGCGATGACGAAACGAGCTTTCGTCCTTCGAGCGTTTGTTTGTCACCGACCCACCCGCCACCCGCTTTGTATCGAACTCGAACGGGCGCGTCGTCTTCGTGTTGCGTGCTCGACGACCACGACGACGAAGACGAGTCGTTGCGTGTCGGCCGACTCACCGCGAGTAATTAGGCGATGTGTTTATCGCGCATCGGTTGGCCGCGGCGTGACGGGTTAACTAGTTGTAATCGATTATCACCCCGAAGAATCGGGGGCTCTTCACGGTTCGTCGACGTCGTCGGCTCTTCTTTCCCTCGCTCGCTCGCTTTGCGTCGCGCCGCCTCGAGTTTGACCGCGTATCACACGCTCGAGGGGTGCGCTCGTGCGTTGTGCACATTGTTTCCATGGCGAGGCGTGGAACACCCCTGGCGAAAAAGGTCGCCCGCGCTCGGCCCTTTGGCCGACACGGTTCGACGAACGGCTTCTGGTGCGTGCGTGCACCGCGAGAATTATTCCTCGGCTGGCAGGATATTCACAAAGGATATTGTCGTCTCGTGTCACTGCGAGAAGCGATCGAGGTCGGGTATTATTCAGATATCGTTGCGATAAAACGAGGCGCGTTTCTCTGCTCTGATACACGACAGATCGCGCGATCGAATTATCGATTATTAGATATAAAGAGGAGGATTCGTTGGCCGGTTCGATCGGCGAAGGCAATAAACGGAAGCAGGATATCCCAGGCGGGATCCGACAATTGGATCGAGCGATTCTTTTCCTCCCTGCACAAACGTTCTTCCACTCTATTTCTACCTATACCTAGTCGCGATCCGGCTACTTGTTATTTCGACCCCCTTCTCGACCTCTTTGCCCGGATTTATTCCTTCCTCCCGAGTCCGTAACTGCCCTCCCCACCGTCGTCCAAAGATAAATTCGAAAAATTCCGGTCGGTTCGATTCGAAGGCCAATTTGTAGGTTGACGAGGGGCGCGCGATCGATAACCGAACTTTTCACGGCTCGTCGTTCGCCACGCGACCGCACAATCACGTTTTTGATTGGAAATTCCCGATTTAGAAAGCGTACGCTCGGAGAGGAGGTTCCGAGAGGTGTGATCCCGATCGAACGCGGTGGATCCACTTGGCCACGGTCACGTTGATTCGTGAAGATAAAGGGGGAACTTGGAGCCATGCAGCCTTTCCTTTCTACCAGTTACAGCCGCTTAAAAACCCGGAATCCTTCGCGGATAACGCATCTCGTCGAGTCGAGGGGAAATTCGCTTTGGAAAATAAGCAATTACGAAATTGGATGAAGGAGACTTGATCAAGTTTAACCAGTCTTTGGGAGGGATTTGATCTTTAAGGGGATTTAATTTAATCGTTTCTTCATTGGAGAATTTTCTGTAAGAAAATGTACAGATCTTGAGACGAGAAAGAGAATTTTATCGAAGATGATCCAAGTATCGGTGGAAATGCGTCGATCGTTTCAATCATATCTCATCGATAATTAATTATCGTATAATTCAGTAAATAACTTTCATCGTAACCATATAAGTTATAAATCTTACAATATTTATTTGTTCTTCTATCTCAGATATCGCAAATTACTTGTAATTACTTGTAAAATATTCCTTGCGTTTGAATCCAAATTAGAATCGAACGTTGTTGTACGTCACTTTTTAAATGGAATCATACAATTTTTAATACGTCGATCCATGAAACGCCTCGTTTTCTACATAAAAAAAATATCAGCACTTACTCATCAATTAAAAAAATTCAACTCGCCATTCCATAAGCGTCGCTCCAGAAACCGTTTCGTGGATATAACTACTAACGAATATCAACTCGAATCAGAATGATTCGAACTTGCTCATCCTCGCATCGCAAGATCCATCGTCTCGATACGTTTCGTCCAAACTCGTCACTCGCCAATTATCCACAGAGCAATAGAACTTACCGCCAACTTTCACGGAGGCAACCTCACTCAACAACCCTTTTGTCTCGATTTTTCCGTATCCGCCGCGTGCCACGAATTCCGCTTGTCAAATTACGAAGACGAGCCGAGCGCAAGTTCCTCGTGCCTAACTCTTCTCTCTCTCTCTCTCGTCAAAGTGAGTTTCGACTTGGGGATTCCGCTGCCTCGAAACGTTGCTGCCTGTTCGTCTTCAAGGAGCTGCGAGTCACCGATATGTACCTACCTTACCCTCCACACATTGTTTCACGAGCTGGCTATGCGTGCAATCCCGTGTCTCTTTGTATAATCCTTTCGCTTCGCCTATGTTAACAACGTTGAAAACTGTCGGCAAGTGGAACGGAACAACTCGTGGATACAACGAGTTGAAGCGATTCGTGGAATATTTTGCCAACGAGTCGTTGTTATTTCTTCTTTTTTTTTTTTTTTTAAAGATAAAACAAAGATCTATTTATCAATTAACTTGTGAATGTTATCAGAAAAGGTTAAGGACAAAAATTAACAAGAAACTCGCATTCGTGAACGAACGAAACAATTTAGGATAGAATTTCAAAATGGTACGATTCGAGGTATATCCATCGCAACGTGGTAACAACATCCGGAACTCGAAGTGGAAAAAGACGGTTACGTGGCGCCCTATCCAATTGTGTTCCATTACGCGCAAAATAAACTCTCGAAGCGGAATATGTTTGAATATTTATCGCGTGGGGCGTGTTTACGCGTGATAAAAGGAATTGCCTCGACTTATTCGCATCTATCCTAATTCTAAGAGAAACCGTGACGGTGGAAACGCGAGACGGGCGGAATCGCGAAACGCTTTAATTGGAGGAACGCGACACCCGAAAGACGCGCTTCGCTTGGAGATTTCGTCGATATGATCCGGGGGGGGGGGGGATCGAGTTAGGTTAGTTACCCGAGAGAATTCAGGTGGCTGGCACAATGGATGGAAGGCTTGTTCGAAACGAGTGTCGACGCTTGTAAAGAGTATCTTCACGTTTCCGGGAACCGGCGAGACCTGATCCGTGGTAATGAGAGACTTTGGAACCCCGTCTCCTCTGTACACACGCGGAACAGGGGCACAATTATTGCGAAAGTTCGTTCTCTCGGTTTACTTTGCAAGTTATGCTTTCGAGGGGGTTCGTTGCGTGGATGGAACAACTCTTCCTTGGGAAAGAGTTTAACAACGATAAGAGGATCGATCGAGATCGAGAGGAGCGGTGTTTGAGAATTTTTCTCGATCGTTTGTTGGATTGGAATGTTCGTAAGTAAAGGGTGGAAAAATTAGAGAATCGAAAGGAATATAAGTTGGAAAGATACGAGCGAACAACGAATAATATTTACTTATAATTTGGATATTAAATGTGCGAATGTTTTCGAATGATATTTGGTTAACGGAAATGATATTATTTTCCATTGTTCGTTGTTTATTATCGTTATTATTATTATATATTTTATGATAAACTCTAATTACAAACGTTGAAACGAACGAATGTGTTATAATTAAATATCATTATTACGAGTTAATCGTGTTCTAAGTAATAATTTATAATAACTTTGATAAAGATCTTTCGCGTTTTGTCGCATTTCATGTGCCCGGTAGAAACGAAACGGGGAATAAGATGAAACTGGTGAAACGTTAAAAGGTAATTAAATATCAGATTAACAAACGATATTTCTACGGTAACAGGAGGAGGGGAGAAAAGGAATGCGAGGGCCGTAATTGAAGCCGATCCGACACGAATCGGCTTTCACGAATTCCTCTCTTTTTTCCGTTTCACCGGGTTAATTAATCCACATCGTGGCTCTTTCATTATCGCAACGTCGAGACACGGTATACATAAATTACGTGCCGTGCCGGTACGACAATGTTCACCGCCATTTTTCTGTCCGCCACCAGCTTGTCACAGTCCACGTATACACGGCTTGATTCAACAACTATTATTGCGTCTATACAATCCACACGAGTATATTATTTCGAAACGAAATTTTTACGGTAAAAATTTAACACTTCAAATTGGTAAAGAAAGAAAAGAAAAACATCCATAATCTCTAAAATCAAATTTAATTCTTATTTGAATAATGATTGTCGAATCTTAATAATTGTCGCGAAAACAATAGAAAATTGAAGATTGGAAAATAAATAAACCGAGAGGAGAAAGCAATGGCCAGTCTGTAATCAGACATTATTCGTAGTTTAGTTTAGTTAACGACACCGACAATTCACAGAGTCAACGAGAACTAAAATTGTAAATTACTTTATACGCTATAATTTCGTGCTGAGTCACGAATTACGAACGAAACTATTTTTATATATATTCCGACATTATATATTTTCGATCACACTGTTCATCTCCGTATTTATATTCGCGTGTACAAAAATCCAATGATTACAGAATAAACGAATCGAGAATCGAAGAGCTGTGAAGCGAACAAGATCGGTAATCGATATTACTCCCGCTTCGTTAAAAACGTATCGGGCAAGTATGCACGCCGATGTAAAAGGGACGGAAGAAGAGGAAGAAGAGCAGGAAAATGAAAAAAAAAAAGGAGAAGAGAAGAAGGAGAAGAAGCGTGACGTTCAACTTTGAAACTCAAATAAGGTGCTTAACAAGTGTCGGGATGGTTTCGAGGTTGGAAAGATGGACGAAAGAGAGCTTTCCTCCCGAAAACCTTTGGAGCTCTGGCAAGTTTCTTTCTCCTCTGCTCAACTTTGTATCGCTGCGAGGGGGGGGGGGAGAGGTAAAAACTAGTCGCTAATTTCGTTCCCGGTATGCATAAAACGCAACCGAAAGTTCGCGAGACACCGATACTCGAAAAAATTTATGAACATTGAAACGGGGACTCGATTGCAAAGATGCTTACACCGGACCAGATGCTATCGAATCACTCTACTCTTGAAAAATAGAGAAATACTCTCGCAACTTGTCCTCGAATCGCCACGAACCTCGAAAGATGGTAACTGTCGAACGAACGAGTGAATCGATCGTTAGAAAGGTGGTGCTTCATCCTTTAAGGACTTTCGGTTCTTTTAATCGTTACCTTGGATCGAGGCGTCTCGGTTCATCGATCTATCCCAAATTCCAGATGGATTCCTGGAAGAACATAGTACGCAGTTCCAGGAGAAAAAATATACAGGTCATTGAATTCATTACTCCCATACTTTTTTCTTAGAACTAATTCTCGACAATCGATCTATTTCTCTGAACACGCCTCGATGATATTATATTTTATATGTATCAACACAATTCACAAATATTACATCTTCGAGCGAAATTAATACTTTTACGATTTCGCAAGATATAGAAATCTAATTTAGTTTAAAGTTTGCTACAGTTTCGCGGGAAAGAAAAGAAATTCGAACAATTTATTACGAGAGAAAGCGTTTTTTTTTCAAAAAAAAGGTTACCGCAAAATATTTAATCGAAACTACTCCGCTTGAGTAAAATCGCGAAATTTCAACTATACTGACAACCGTTCGCAATCCGAGCGATTCGTTTCATGTAAACGATCGTGCCCTATATATATATATATATATATATACACGAGGGGAGAAAAATAAAAAAAGAGGAGAGGAAGGAACAGGAGCGAACAGATTGAAAAAAATGTGTTTTTTAAGCGGAAACGCGTATTTGCTTTCGCGGGGGCAACGTGTACACGCGATAGTTGCGCGTCGACGAGTTTTCGGGTTAAAAATATGCGGCCAATTTACCAGGGGAAATTGTTCCATGAGAATTTCATAAATCACCGGCCAAATATCAATTACGTCGCGATGCGTTTCCACGCCGGGTGGGCGTGGAGGCAACTACAAAAGCGGGGGGGTGAGAAAGGAGGAGGGAGAGTTAAAAAGTGGAAAACTACTCAACGATTAGCGTGAATGGCTCTCCCTCGTTTCGAGGGAGGCCTGTGTAACTAGGTTATTTTTCTCAGTTTATACACGTCGCCGTAGCAGAGGAAAACCGAGGAAAAAGCGTTCCCTCGCCAATCGATATACGCGCGTGGAGCCGGGCCGAGGTTCAGAACAATGTCTTTTCCTGGAAACGGCGAGCTTCGTGGCGAGAACAACGTCGGGCTAGCTCTTTAATCACGCCCAGCTGCGCCGCCAGGGGAGAGTTTCCAGTTAAACAATACGAGAGAGATTGAAATTACCATTCGGGTTTCGCGTAATGGTGCGACTCAATTTTAATAAACTTTCTTTTCTTTTTCTCCAATTCGATGAAATTGGCGAGGAGAACTCGTCAATTCGAATTATTTTTTACGGCTTTCTACCCTCGATACGAATGCTTCGAAATGCTATTTCATCCTTTCCTTTCGAACATCCTCCTCCCAAGATTTCTGACGAAGCCAATTTGACTTTAACATTCGATCGAAATATCTTCTGTCGAGAACATATCGCATGCACAAACAGTTGCACAAACGGGAAGAATATAATCTATAAAATTAAGAAACGATTTTCATATCGTCTCTAACGTGGAAAACGTGTGACGGTATCGAGATATTTATATTTCGTAATTCGAACACGGATCGTATATATATATATATATACGATATATATACATATATATTTTCATCCGTCTGTGACGGTTTCCGCGGTGTCTCCCTCCCAGGTCGGGTGAATTACAAACGTAATTCCAAACGGAATCCGTGGTGGCGTTCCGTTAAAATTCTCTTTCGACCGGCGGTTTGTTATTCCGCCCGAAGAAATTCCATTCGGCGAAGCAATTAAATTCTACGACGCTCCTAATGAATCGCCTTCTTTTTCCTTTTCCTCCCTTTTTTCTTTTTTAATTACAAAGGACGAGCGTGGAATAAATCGTAACCGAAGCCGTCTTGCCGCCCTCTCGTCGCCCCCTCGAACGGCGAACGTTTCTCTCGCGAGGCAGGACGGTGATTTTAACACATCGTCGTTCCCTCGAAACAGTTAGGATCACACAGTTTAACCACCTTCGCGTTCGAAAGCAATTGGATCAATTCCGGAAAAAATTGCTGATCGAACAATCGTTACTTTAGAATCCAGTGATCCCCTTTTTTCTCCTCGCCTTTTCGCCCTCGTAGAATTATTTAACGCGGATAAGCCGAAAGAAGTGGTGGTCGAGGAGATTAATTAACGTTTCAATAAGGTCATCGTGGAAAATTGGAAAATTGAAAACACAGAGAGAGAGGAGTGGTGGGGGGCGCTGTTGGCGGCGTTGGAACCGGTGTGTGTGGGTTATATGGTTAAATTCCACTTTAAATTTCCATCGTGGTCACTTTACCGTGCCAAGCAATTATTCCGCGACTCCGTTAATACAACACGATGGGAAAATATGCCAACAGAATTCAGGGGAGGGGGCAGCAAATTTCGCTACGTGTGTCCAGCTCGTTAGCGGCCTCGAGTGCGAGTGACTTTTACGACCCCTAAATACGACGTGGCTCGTTTCGAAAAAAGAAGAAAAAAGAAAGTAATAAGAACAACCCGAGAAGAAACCCGGCCGTGTTTTCGATGAAATTGAACGACAAGGAAAATATTTTCTTTTTTTTTAAGAAGGGGGGAAGATAACATCTCTTCGAATCGAAAGAGAAGAAAATTTCCGTCCCGAACGTGGAAGAATCGAGTGGATCTCTCTCGATCGATTAATTAAATAAACGGGCCGTTTATATAAACGACTTGGAGAGGGAAGAAAAGAAAAGGCGAATCGACGTCACGAAAGCAGCCCGCTCGTGCTCACCGACTGCTTCCTGCCACCGCATTAAGTCCAACCGGCGACCGTAAGTTTTTCAATTTTCAAGCCTGGAAACTCGAAAGCGAGCATGTTATCACGGGGAACACTGCGTGCTGGTAAAAGGGGACACGAAACCGCGTCACGCCAATCCGCCAGCTGTACACTGGCGTGCGACCGTGCGCGGAACGCCGCGCCGTCTGTAATTAGTTTTGCCATTAAGCGACTTTGAAGTTTGCCCACGGTGATAAGCTGACGGTCTGCTTTTCCCCTCTTCGATTCCCCTCGCTTTCTTCGCCGAGTGATTCACGCGAAGCTCATCCACCACGATGCAACGAAACGTGGATTTCGCTTTTCGAAGGGAGCGTGCCATTGTTTTCGGTCGCAGCTTTGATCTTTAGAGAATTTTAATTTTGATTAATTTCCTTCTTCTTCTCTTTTTTCTCGTGTATTCGACGTATCGTTTCCATTTAAGTCGTAATTTCGACGGATTCGGGTCAACGAGACGTGGCTTTAATTTTTCTTCCCTTATATATGATAACGTTCCGTGTGAAAAATAGAAGAGAATAAGGTTGAAATATAAATTTAATATAATCTACACACGCAGAATTTAACGAACAACTTGTTTTCTGTGATCCTTTGTTTCTTTAAATATTGATTCGATTGAATAATACAAAACATTCTGTTCTATAAAACCGACAACAACATCGACAACGTCGCGGATAACATATTTAAAACTTCGTTCAAATAGAAATCCACCGTGAGCAAGAAAAATTATCCTTAATCACTGCGAATCATCGAAACAAACTTGAAAAGAAAAAAGAAAAAAGAAATCTTTCAAACCCCCGTGGTTGATTTATCGCTAAGATTAACTCGACTCGAACGCGCACAAACAAACACGACGATGAAATAACTTGGTTGATTCGGTATCACCAGCCGCTCGCGAGTTTTCTTTGCCGGGGAAATTATTGCAGGTTAATTATGTTTACGGGAAAAAAGGGAGGGAAATTTGCCGAGACAGTGTACACAACGTGATTCACAACGTCGCCAGGAGGCGAGCCTTCTTCTTGTACTCTCGTATATTCCGGAATAAACAAATTTTTCCACCCACGCTGTTTCCATCCACCTGAGCTTGAACCAGCCGTACACGACAAAGCACCGCGCTTTTTTATTACGTCGCATCGCCTCGCTTCCGTGCTCCATAGACAGAACGCGTCGAATCTTTCCTCGCGCGGATCAAATTTTTAATCTTTTTAACGCTCAACAGCCGAGGATCAAAAGATCGTTCCAGGTATCGCTTTCCAAAAGAAATATTCTCTTTTCTCACTTTCCAAAACCGTTATCAGTGCACTGTCTTTGGGAGCAACGTTGAAAAACCACCGAAATTTTTAATCTTTTTTCAACAACCGAGAATCAAAAGATCGTTCCAAGTATCGCTTCGCCCTTTCCAAAAGAAATATTCTCTTTTCTTACAAGAGCGAAATGGTCGCAACATTTTCCAAAATCGTTATCAATGCACCGTCCTTGGGAGCAACGTTCAAAAACCACCGAAATTTTAAATCTTTTTAACGCTCAACGACCGAGGAAAAATCAAAAAATCGTTCCAGGTATCCAAAAGAGAACGGAATATTCTCTTTTCTCACGAGAGCAGAATGAAAAAATCGCGACAGTTTCTAAAATCATTATCAGTGCACTGTCTTTGGGAGCAACGTTCAAAAACCACCGAAATTTTTAATCTTTTTAACGCTCAACAACCGAGGATCAAAAGATCGTTCCAAGTATTGCTTCGCTATTCCAAAAGAAATATTCTCTTTTCTCACGAGAGCAGAATCATCGCGACACTTTCTAAAATCATTGTCAGTGCGAGCAACGTTCAAAAACCACCGAAATTTTGAATCTTTTTTACGTTCAACGACCGAGAATCAAAAGATCGTTCCAAGTATCGCTATTCCAAAAAAAATATTCTCAATATTCTTTCTCACTTTCCAAAACCATTATCAGTGCACCGTCTTTGGAAGCGACGTTCAAAAACCACCGATAGGATTGCAAGAGGAGTATCCACCTCCCGTAATAATAATAATACGAATCGAGGATTGTGCGGTTCGATTATACCGAGCCACTTGCACTTCCTTTGTAACGTGGATTCAGCCTGTGCAAGTATACCGCGCGCAAACAGTATAAGACACGGCCGAACGAACGCTCGCGCATCCGTTCCTAAGCTGATTACGATATATGGGGGTTGATGGAGCGGAGAACGGGGGGAGAAAAAAGTATCGGTTCACGTAACTTTCCACCGCTCGAGCTGACGCTAAGTCTTGAAATTACGAAATGGGGATGCGGATTTTCTTCTTTTCGTCCGTCACCGTTCGGGGAAACGATTCAACGCGTTGCGTTCCACGAGATATTGAATCTCCATGCGTGACACGATACGAGGTTGAATCGGAGGAGCTATATAAACTGTAAGGAACAAGGTAAGAAAACATTGTACGAACGCATCTTTTCACTTGCTTCGAAAATTTTTAAAATTACAATCGCTAAAGAATGCATTTAGCAAAAAGAAAATCTATCTAATTTAATCATCGTCCAAACATCCCTTCATACGAAATACTGTCATCGAGGAAACACGAGGCAAAACACGAGAAGCGATCCTAATAAAGCAAATTGATCTACTCGAATAGAATTTGCCCAGTTAATGGGAAGCATTGTAACGAGAAAGTACAACGCATCCGGCGAAATTGCTTCTTATGAAAACTCGTTCCAAGAAACGAGTCTTCGGTCGAGGAAAATTGCCGATTGCGGTTGAGCAAGATTGGCCGTGAATCTCGAAGGGCGAACGAAGAAAAATAGGGATCATTGTACACACGCAGAGGGAGAGAGTGAAAGGGAGGAGAGGGTGGAATGGCATTGCGGCGACGAGCGTGTTTACTCGTGGAGAAGTTTTGGAGTAGGCGGTCGGTCTGTTCGTTACAGCCACAACTCCACTTACGAGTAATTAGACTAACAAGCGGCATGGCGAATAATTTTGGGAAATCCTTGAACTCGCGTCTCTTCGTTTTCTTCTTCGTCGTTCTGATCGATTTTGGAATCAATAGATAGAATATATTGGATATAATATTTATTTAGCTTGGAAAGTAATTTGGCAACAATCATTGAATTCATTATGAGAATTGAAAATTGAGAGGATTCGACTCGATTAAGAGGAGTTCGTGTATTGTCGCTCAATCGCGCGATTTGATCGATAAATTCGTTTCGCATAATTTTAACTTTATTCTTATCGAAAAGTTAATAGTTTTTTCGATTATAGACTCGTTCTAAGACAGACAGAATATCGAATATGGTGATAAATCGTTATGATTTGATCGATAATCGTTTCATCGTCGTAAGAAAATTGAATTATCTTTGGATCGACATTTCGTTTATTTCACATGATTTGACGACGATTCATTTTATTGGTGGGTTCCAATTTTGAAAATTCCAATTTTGAAATCGTCATAATTAAAAGGATTATTTTCGAATCGTCTTGACAACACGCTATTTTCGACATTTAGTAATGATTTGAACGACAATTCTTTTCCCTTACGTACATATTTTAAATATAAATAAATAACTGCGAATGATCATTCCTTAACCACCAGAGTTATTGATTTTTATTTTTACGATATAACTGAACCGATTCTCCTCTCGCAATTCACTCCCAGAGAAATAAGTGAATGAAAAAGATGATCGAAAGTTTATTATATTAATCGGAACAAATCTCTGTGCAATTTGTGTCCGATACCTTTTTCTTTTCTTATCCCTTTCGTTAAAAAGTCTCAATTTTTCTCAACCCCGTGATATTAAAACAGCTTTAAAAAGAAAGTTTCGTTCAGGGACGCGTTATCCGTTAATCCTGTTTCAGTAAAGTGGGCTCTAAAATAAACGTAGCGGGCATCTGGAACAAGGCTGGTAAAAGAACGATTCGAATTGGAGCGGAAGATCTCGTCCCATCCGTAGAGACTGGATTTAATTAATACCCGCCCAAATCCCAGAAGTCGCTTAATAAAATTCATTTGTCAGCCGCCCCTCCCTCCGTGTTTGTCTTGAATCACACCCTCCTGATGTAAAGTAATAAATAAACGTATGAGGGGATCGATGGGGTGGGTTGGTTCAAATTCGTGAAATTTATCCAGCCACGGAGAGCCAACGACGAGATAGGAGAATATAGGCCAGCCTATCCACCAGTCGATCGAGGAGGAAGTATACGTTGCCAAAAGCGGCCAATGTAATCTTCCATCCGTGTTATTAGCGAGCCTCTATTCTATCCTCTTCTATATTCCATCAGGTTGGATTATCATCGAGCGTATTCTTACGCGTTTCTTTCGATCTTCAGATTCGACCAGAACGGAACTTTCATTCATTGGGATTGAGTTGGATAATCGCTTTGGAAAGTTATTTCTTAATAATGGAAACTGGTGTTGAGAATGGAAGTTATTTGAGAACAATTGTCGAGAGAGCATCTTTATTATCCGTACAATTCTCGAGATTGGTAATAGGAATCGAGCAGGTATCCGCGAGGGGAGATTTTATTTTTTGTTGCGTTTGAACATTTTAAAAATTATATTCTCTTGTATTTATTCACATTCTTATTTCGCACGATTTGTTCAAAGATCGCCGATAAGAGGAGAAAAGTGGAGGAATGAAAGGAAGGAAGAAAGGAAGGAAAGGTTCGATAGAAGCTAGTGGCATGTCAGTAGCTTAAATAGGAGGAATACTGGTGGCCAGGTCAGAGGACATATTTCTGTGAAACTGGATAGTTAGTCGAGGACTTTCGAGAATTCGATGGTGTGTACGCGTTTGGTGGAGGACGTAGGTAGGCCGCCGCAAATATTTAATAAATACTCGCTTAAAATTTCTCGCAAATACTTTAAGAAGAATTAAGGAACTATCCTTGTACGCGTAGAATTTTATTACGTGTAGTTCTCGCGCGATTATAATATTCATGTAGTTCAATTCTATCCCCTTTAATTAAAATATCTTATCCATCGTAACGATAAAAATCGAGTTTCGTTTTCTCTTTTTTTTTATTTTTAAAAAAATCTTGAACCTGTTTGAGACGATACAAATTTATCGAATAAAAAACGAAACTTGCACTTTTCCATTCTCCTGAAAGAAAAGTAATTTCTTTTCGAGAAATTTTCGATTCGCAAAGTCATCGTGGACGGAACGCGGAGTAAAGTTCAAAGAATCGCGTGTCTTTAATCCACGATTATAAAAAGCACAGAAAGCCACGGCGAAAAGTTTTCAGCATCCACGATAGCATTTTCCGCTCTTTCGATACGGTTCCATGGAAGTTTACGGTCGGAAGTGTATAAAGACGTTCGGTATCCGGAATGGAGGCGAAACGGGGGCCACGTCAAAGTGGATGGGTTAATAATCGGGCACCGAATACGTTCCAGAAAAGTGGAATCGCGTTGTCGTCCATGGAAAACGGTATTACTCCCTCGAGGAAGATGGCCAGGCTAGGAAAGGAATCAGCAGAAAAATCTCGGTAAACGAGCGAGCGATGTGTGCATAGAAATGGTCGTGGAGGGTACAATTCCGGATTACGTTTCGATTCGTCCCAAGTTTAACCGACCAAGGTCTCGATTTCGTCCAAGCATCGATTGTTTTCGCCGTTGCACCCGCGAAAAACAAATATTTATCGTTCCATCGGATGGAGGAAATGGTTTCTTTCCTGGGGAATACGCTTCGAGACACTTTCGAGGTCGTGGTTCCGAAGGAAAGAGACAAATCAACGTGGAAATAGAATTCACCGGGGGATGAGGATAGAGAGAGAGAGAGAGAGAGAGATTGAAATACGTTTAAATTGATAGCGAGGAAGACGTTGATCGAGTTTTCTTGGACGATAATACGAAGGAATATTCGGGAATAATAAATTCCTCTTCCTCTATGAAACGGAGCGATCGAACAAAAGGTGATGATGATTATTACGATGACAATGGAACACGTTTCGAATTATTTATCGTTGTACCTTAGAGAGAATCGCTTATCGTAAATCTCGGTTTCAGATTTTATTTCGCGGCCGAATTCCTCGAATCGCATCCACGAAATTTCTCCACCTTTCCTTGTTATTCGTCGTCTCGTCAGTCGTCGTAAAAAAAAAAAAAAAAAATACAAAGAATGTCTAACCTTGGGGAGAAATGATATTCAAGAATATAAAATCGAGCTTGAGATTCTCTGGGAATGGACCCGTGTTAGTCTCGATATCCGAGAATCTGATTCGACCGACGGCGAAACGTTTCCTTCGCGAAAAGACTAGATCCGATCTCTAGGTCCGTTTTGTCGAACGTTTTGCTCGTTGCTTTATGGCGCATGGTCGATGTATAGAGAGAAAGTTTGACCATCGATCCGCTAGGAAATAATACGAGGGAATGTGACATCCGCAATTTATTTCGATGTAATCTTGAGAATCGAGTTGACGAAACGTGACAGATATAATAAAAATCCCCCAGGACTGAATAGAATGACACCGTAAATAAACCAGAATTATTCTGGATCGAAAGATTTCGTGTCTCGGTGTCAAATATTAAGAATATATATAACAAAATACAACTTTTCGATACGAGACACTTATATCACTCCAAACGAAACGTTAATGGTAATATTGAGTTGCAAACTGTTACGATGAATTACATCGCCGATATAACAACTTGCGCCAAGCCGAGGAAATATATTTTTCATTTCAAAGTGGAGAAAAGTTCAGAAAATATTCCACATTTTTCGCTCGCCTCACAAAGCGAACTGTGTGCGTGTGTGTGTGTGGCTGAAAGAGGAGGGAAGAAAGAGAGAGAGAGAGAGAGAGAGAGAAAGAGAGAAGGAAAGAAAAGGAAGAAAAGAGGAAAACATTCTACTCGATGACATAACAATTTTTCTAATTGAATCCGAGCAACCTGGCGGAATTCTCGGAATCCTTTGAAACGAAGAATATGAAATTCAGCTAGTAGTAGGAATAAAACGTGAAAAGGGGGGAGGGAGAGAGAGAAACGTTGGTTCCGGTCGCGAATTCTTAATTTATTTTGTCGTCGGTGGGGAGCGACATCGCGGAGCGTTTCAACCGTGGCGCGGGAAAGCGCTTCCTCAAAGAAAGCAAGAACGGGCTTTTAATCCTTGCATTCCAGAAGGCACCTGCTTATAAGCGTGCGCCAGTGGCTGTGTAAGCCGCGAGACAATGGCGGCGAGCCATATCGCGGTGGCGGCGCTGCAGTCGGAAGCGCTTTCGAGGAACGGAAGGCCGAAGCGAAGAAGAGATTTAACACGGAATAAGACGATTACGGCTTAGCTTAACGCCTTCCACCACGCTAAAATCTTGCGCCGCCCCACCCCTTCCTCCCCGGCTCAATGCCGATTTTAACGCCGGGCTATCCTTATTGGTGTAATTGCGTTCGTTTATGCGGTTGCAACGGATAATACGCCTTATCCCCGTGTTTCCGTTTCCCCTCTCGAGAGAGCGGAGGGAAGGCTAGCAGGTATTTTTCACAAAGACGCGGCCGAGAGAATCCGAGGAACGTTTATCGTATTTGCTTGGAAATTAGGGAAGATTGGATGAATTGTAATTTTTTCTTTTTTTTCTCTCTCTCTCGTCCCATTTCTGTTCCTTCGGGACAGAAGATCGATGCACGGTATTATCTTGCGTATAAATAATTATATTGGGGTCTGGTTTCTATTCCTTAAAATTTTCTTAATGTCCCTGTTTTCAATTTTCCTTTTTTCCCAAAATATAAGTATAAAATGTACGCAAAAGTACGTAGAGATTTTAATGGGCTTTATGACCGTTTAACATCCCCTCGTTGGACACTACGCACTTTCGAATTTCCATAATAATTGTAATTTCCATCGGGTGTTTATATTCAATCGTGATTTAATATGAATCAAAAATTCATACGCGCGAAGTTGACACAGTGACGAAGGGCGGCGGTATCGATTAACGATAACGTTCCAAAAGTAGGACCCCGTTTTTTGGTTCATTAAGCACGACCAATCAGCGGTAAACGCGAAATGGAAAAGCGATGCGCCGCAGTGCCCCGTGTAATCCTCGCGCGGTTCACATTTGTCGATACGTCATTAAATATTTTCCCACAATATGGTATTTATACTGCGGCCACTGTTGCATATGCATACAATCGCGGTATATGCATATTTCACCCGTATCAAAGCTAACTTCTCCCCTCCCTCCCGCGCACCGTGTTTCCATCGGCCAGACAAATTCCTCCGATTTTTTTTTTTTTTTCCTTCCATTATCTAATAAATTCGCGAAATACCCTCGTTTCCACGGTATCCCGATTTTCAATCCATCGGAAATATTCCGTAAAATATTATTGGCACGATGGGAAAAGATTACACAGATTTCCGATTTCCCTAATTATTTAATTCGTTTCACCAGCGTGGCGATACTTTATCCTCCTATATGATCGCAAAACGTTCAAATTCCTCCTTCTATACGGATCAATTTCCACGAAACGTACAAAATATTTCTCTTTCCTTCAAATCGCTCGTTGCAAACATTAATTTAAACGAGACACAAATTATTATTACACATTATTTTCTTGAAATCGTAAAGTAAACCTGATAAATTAAGATATTAAAAATGATCAAATACATTTCGCGAAACTGATGATACCGAGGGAAGTTAAGAGATGAGGAAAGTTGCGAGAAAGAAATAATCGAAAAAGTCGGTCGAGTGGCGTTCGGTTTGCGATAAATCGACTCGTCTATATCGAGCAAACCCGATTCCTCTTATTATCTCTGATAACAAACGTATCATCGTGCACGTAAACTGGCCATCAACCGTCAGCGACGAAGCAACAGCGTAATCACCGTTCCGACCCGCTCTTCCGATTCCGGAAGAAGGAAACATTTCCTGCACCCGTTCGACCGTATTTCCTCCACGAGCCGAACCACGCCCCACGTTCGCTCGAATCGAGAGAGAATACGAACGATTTATACGGGCAAGATTGCGTATCACCGCGGCCGCAAGAAATCCTGCCAAGTTCGCCGCGGCCTCGAAACACAGAGGAGCCACTGTCTGGAAAGGTGGTTTGTTTCCGGTGAGTGGAAAGAAGTCGATAGCTTCGAGGCCAATCTTGCGTCTCGATCTCTTTCCAATCCATTCTGCACAACGTTCCTCGACCTCTTGAACGTTTTTTAACTTCTTTCTTTCTTAGCTTCTTAGCTTTTTTTTTTTCTTTCCGTTCGATAGTTGCATTTCGCACTTGGATGATTCTATTTCTGTCTACAGTCGATCACAACTGTAAGTCACTTTTACCAATTACGGAATATTTCTTAATTATTGAAACGCGTTCGATCACTCACATTATATTAAAACAATTATTTCTTTTAAATTTGAATTTTCTTTCTTTCACTTTTGTTTCCATTCTGTTTTGTCTTCTACGTGAGACACAGTGAGCTCAGTGTAGTAAGAAACATCGTCATCCATCCACATAACACAGTTTATTCCTATTCCCTATTCCTTAATGACGAATTGTATCGTTTCGTACAAACGATCATCGTACGTGCTTAAGAAAGAATCGATCGGAATTAAATCAGAGGTGTTATGACGAATCAACGAATCTCGATTAATGGGGTATTATTGAAAACTTCTCGTTGATTTTCGCGATGACGAAGCGACACAATGGAAGCGTTCAAAGGATTTTTAAATCTGGACCCGCTCGTCGAGAAACTTCGATAATTCGGTTACGCATTCGCAATGGACTTATCCTCCCCTTCCAGGGACTTTCTCCAAGACTCTTCGTTGACTCGATTTTCTCTCGAGCAAGATGTAAAGGGCGAACGGGGATAAGTGGGAGAGAAGGTTGAAGAAAACTAAAGAAGCTTTAATCGGCTTTTGCTTTCTCGTATGGAATACGAGATATTTTTGATTCGATGTAATTACGTTACAACAACTTGTCTCTTATATCTAATTTCGTAACTCTCTTTTGCCGTGACCGAGATCCTACCTACCCTTCTTTTTTTATCGAATCTATTCGCGATATTGAATCTTTCCAACAATGTTTCCAACAATCTTTTTTGAGTTAGAGTTAGATTTCACGATTCGTTAGATTTTCGCGGTAATTCTTGAAACACTTGAATATTTTCTTTAAAAATGACAATAAAACTTTTGGAAAAAAAAAAAAAAAGAATAATATCAACGAAAGATCAATATTGTTGGAAGAAAGAAGTGGTTAATTCAACGATTTTGCGATCTCTCCCTAAAGAAAGAAAAAAGGAAAAAAAAAATAAAAAATAAAACCGCATCATTCGACAATAATGGGGGAAAAAAGTTAAAGCTAACGGCCTCGTTTCTACCTGCTTCGAGTGGAAACAAGATGGAAGAACGATAATAGACTACAACGGGACGATAAGACCGTATTTCGAAGCTTCCTCCGTTCCGTGGAAGGCCACTTCTGTCCTCTTCAGGGACGGCAAGTTGCCTCGGCTAATGCACGTTAATCGCACGCTAGCTGACGAACACTCCGCAAACGTGGTCCCCTCGACGACATGAATGATTCAGCGGGCGAGCGGAGGGTCATTATTGTTATAAAGGGTGAATGAATTTTACACGGAAGCCGTGGGGTAACGAGGAGAGGGGGAGGGTCGAGACGATGACCGCCGACATTTATTACGGTTCGATCACCGGTTGAAATCGGATCGATGAACCCTTGCGAGAAGGGGACAACGAGTGGGGTGAAAATTCGGCTGGCCCGAACAACAATCCTAACGAAGATAAAAAAAAAAAAAAAAAACCTTCGACAATTCGATTAGGAATATGGTTGAAGGAGAGGGAGAAGTGGGAAATCGTGTGAATTATCCTTTTTCTCCCCCCTCCCTTCCTCTCCTCGTTTTATGAAATTCCTGTCATAAGTTCCTCTCGGATAAGTTGATTGGATTGGCCGGCCGCTGCATCCGCATCCCGTAACCCCATTTTCCAGCGGAGAGAAGCGGAGCCCTGGATTTATGGTACGAGCCACGCGTATATCGACGCCGCGGCTTAGATTTCGATTTGGACCTCGAGCTCTTGGCTCGAATCGCGCCAATTTTCACCGACGTGCATCTTCGTGAAACGTGCACCACGAAGATGAAACTTTATGAAATTCGTGAGAGATGGGCCGAGAGGTGTACTCGAGATACTTGGATGATATCCTCGGTTCGTTGGAAATCGTCGCAATCGGGGAAAAGGAGGAGGATATTTCGAGGATTTTTGGAGGAGGAACGTGGAGGAGGAACGTTGGGTTAAGGGAAGAAAGGTTTGGAAATTTTTAAGCCATCGTCAACGATACTGGATTTCGATCGAGTCAGCCAATTGCGCTGTTCGCCCGTGACTTAAGCAAGGTAATACGAATGAAAAGAGCCGATTGAACGGAGGCAAGTACTCACCGGGTCGTTGGGCGTGCGTCTTCGCTTGTTCGTTGACGTTTCACTGCATCTTCGACTTCGTGGTTGGAAGAAAATCTGCAAGCACGAGGATAGAACAGCTTCAGCCTCGAGAATTCTTATTTAACCACGAAGCAATGAAATATTATTCCAGTTTCGAGTTACCGAATATTCTCTCTCGTATTCACCTTTCTAACTTGACCCGAATCCAAAATTGCTCTCCCCGTCGAACGATCGCAACACATCGCGCTTCCCTTCAAACAATTAAAACCACTCGGAATAAAACAGTTCCTTTCGTCCAAAAATACGAAAACGAATCGAAAAATTCTTATAAAATTGCTCTCGCGTAGAAACGATAAGACGCGACAACGGTTGAAGAAGGTTTGTCGCATTGATTCCAGGAGATGCGATCTACAGATCGCCGCATCCCTTTACGTGTTCCCCGGATTTGAGATTGGCCGCAGCCCTTAGGTAATAGATACCCCTCTTTATCATTTTTACGATTGGACAGGAGGTTGGGTGCGATAAAACACAGGTCTGACTCGTATAATATTTCGCTTAAGAATTCGCGAATAGACGTAGAACGGGGGTAAATACGTAGCGAGCGTATATCTGATTTAATGCGGAAAAGACGGAAGCGAGATTGCGAGAGCCGGATGGAAATTTGACGAGTGCACAGACGAACCGTTGCTAAAGGATTCATCGAGAAAGCTTCGCCTGCTCGCGGCAGGGTTATTCAATCTAATAACGAATTCATTCGATGACAGGGCGCTGCTCTGTCAACACGGAATTCCGCAAATTTGTATTGGAATATTGTGACGGAAGATTGTGCAAATTTTTTTCTTTTCTTTTTTTTTGGTTTCGATGCTCGAGAGATTCGTTCTATGCGTTCCTGTTCGTTGTAATTGTGCTCCTTCTTTCGTCGCTTGATACAAATTCGCAATGATAATCGAACGATTTCTTAAAATTAGTTAGTTCACGAGTGGAAGAAGAAGAAGAAGAAGAAGAAGAAGAAGAAGAAGAAGAAGAAGAAGAAGAAAAAGAAAACTAAACTAATTTCGGATTAATTTTCTAATTTTTCGAATGGAATCGAATGCAATCGAAGCATCGTATTAATTCGAAGGGAGGGGAGGGGAGGGGGGGGGGGAATAATAGAATTGATTTCGAGCTGACCCAGAATGGGAGAGTTAATCGAATACGAGCGGATACGAGTTTAATAATAGAAAAAGTTTCCAGTCTTACAAATTTAACAAGGAGCCCGGCTTCTGAAGTTTCCTATCTTGGTTCTTGAGCCGAATTCATTCAACCGAACGATCAAGGCAATCTCAGCGTGAACCTCTCAAAGAGGTTCCATAGGGGATCGATATGTGTTGGTTTAAATGCTGCAGCACTTTGAATAACTCTCTCTCTCTCTCTCTCTCTCTCGAAACCGTTTAATCAACGAAATCTTATCTTAGTTCTTTCTTTCTTTCTTTCTTTTTTTTCCAACAAGCAATATTGATTAAAAGAGAAATAAAGTGGAGTATCCGGTACCATTCTCCGAATTCTCGAACACGGATCGAGAATTTACATCCGGCACGTCTGTTTAACGTCGAATTAAATTGGCTAGTTGACGGAAATTGCAGGTAGAAACTAATCTACCTCTAATCACAGGGTGATCCAAGTCGTTCAAGGTAAGAAAGCCTAGTCCCCAGTTTTGAATTATGATGCACACGCAAGACGCGATTTAACTTTTTCCATTTCGATCTTCCCGCTACCTATAATTTCCACGGGATTGTAAACTCTGTTACGAAGGCAAAAAAAAAAAAAAAAAAAAAAACGTCCCAGTTTCTTTACTTACACATTAAATTACGAGACGCGAGTTAAACTCTTTTCTTAATTCCATCCTATAATTTTCTCGATATACTCTATAGACTCTTTTTTAAATGCAAGAAAAGAAAGGAACATCTCGCGCTGTTAAAGTTACACAACGCGACACACGAGCGAATAAAATTTTAACGATCAAGCTGATTGCAAATAAAAAATTCATATATATTATTCAATCTGAATAACACACACGAATAACGCAACAGTAATAAGAGTAAATAAGATGAAATTCAATTATAATTCAACGTGGGAATCTAACAACAATGGATAGAATATAATAACGAAAATTTCGTGCCACCACGAAAATTGGATCTTCAACTAAATGACCCTCAACTAAATTATTTTCTAAAATTATTTTCGATCGTTGTTCGGGAAACGGGTTCAGAAACTTTTACAAAAGAAAAAGAGAACATATCACCGTGTAACGATCGCAAAATATGCCTCCCCCCCAAAATCGTTCGAACCGGAATCACGCGCTCGCAATAACCAGTCTCTCGGCTATCTCCGATCGCTTCACCGTCTCCCCTCATTTTCGCGTAGCGGAACCATTTTGCCGGATACTTTTGTTTCACACCGTTCGGCCCCTTCTCTCCTCGTCCCCGTCCGGGCGAAAAGCGTGACGTCGCGGAGGCGCGGAGACAAACAGGCGGGCGGAAAGCAAGCTATCGTTGCACGGTAATCCCGGGCCGTGTTTTCTGGGTCGGTTGCACCCAGGATTGCGGTTCCCAGGGAGCATTGTCTTCGCGAAATACGACCGCGGAAGAAACGAAAATTATACCCCTTTCTCCCCCCCCCTCCTCCTCCTCCTCCTCCTCCTTCCCCCATTCACTCGCCTCGCGAAATGCTTTATTTCCTCCGCGTCGGCCGCTTCGTTTTCCCCTTTCGCGCGGTCCTCCATCTTTCAGCCTTCCCACCTCCCCCTTCCGCGACGACGAGGTCGTTCGCCTTTATACGCCGTGGTCGTGGGAGAACGTTCCTGGACCGGCGATGAGGAGGCGAGATCGCGAGTGGAGAAACGAAAATAAAGCGAAATAAGAAAAAGAGAGAGAGAAGATAATGATAAAGGTAATCGTACGTAATTTGTCTAAATCGATCCGAAAGTCGGTGAAAATTGGATTCGAGCAGCAAATTTAATAAAAGTTACGAATAAACTTACTTCGATAATTTATCGTATTGATAATTGGAAATAACGCCGAAAGGGTTGAGATTACATATGAGAAACGGATAAACTATAAACGTTATTCGTTCTAATGAGGTAATTAGTATAAAGTAACTTTGTTCGAAATTTTTAACTAGTTACTTTTTCAACGGGTTAACGGACTCCAACTCTGAAACGATGCGCGATCCCACTCCTATTATTTCCGAGTTACGAATTCCCCGATCAAAGGAAAAAAAGGATTTTACGCTCTTAAAAATGTGTAAAAAGACGCTTGATTGTAAGAAGACGTTTATAAAAATCTTCCTAGATTGACGTAATAATAAGCGTGCGCGATTACTCATACGAGAAAGAGTCGAATGTCGGAAAGATTCGAAGGGGATGACGCGGCAAGTGGTCGCGTGCCAGCGACCTCTCTTTTTGCCTCTCCTGGCACGCGTGCCCCCGTGTTATCTTCTCGTTAACTGCCTCTCCAGATCCTCTCTCACCCTCTCCCACTTCTCCTTCCACCTCTCCTCTACGGGTATACCGAAACACCGATGTGAATCGTGTCGAAAGGAAACCGGCGGTGATCGATACGAGGTAACGAGATCAGCAGGGAAATTTAAGAATTAAGCGTGATTCCTTCTCGTATCGCCGATGGCCGTCAATCGTTCAATTACGGCCGGAAATCTAATTTTTCGCGGCTCGGCGAGAGCGATGATAATTAAAACTGCTGCAAATTCCTCTCCTCTTCTGTTCTGTGATAGAGGAAGGAAGAGGGGATCGAGAGAGAGAGGGAGAGGGAGAAGGATACGGGTTATTAGCCTCCGATCGAAATTGGCTCTGAAATTCAATGAACAATGATGGAGATAGCGGAAAGAAAGAAACACGGCCGAAAATCGTTTGGCCGTGTGCAGCAACAACATGGCGTTAATTAACGCGACAGGATGTATACGGGCTAACGGTCGGGCAAACGGCATCGGTTAGATTAGGAAATCTGTAATCCGCGTGAATGCCGGGTGGATGGCCGAAAAGTGATTGCCGATAACGGCGCGAGAATGCCTGGCTTAGTTGCATAATTGAGCACAAATATCGTCGCATAATTGATCGAATGCCACGGCATTATGCAACATTATGCGAAGCCACGATAACCGTATAATTCAATGTGTCCTGATTAGACCTCCCTAACCCAGATTCTGGCTTACCTCGCGCGCCAGGGGGAGGAGAATGGAGGAGTGATTCTATTTCCTCCTCCTCCCCCCCCTCCCCTATTACACCGTGTACAATTTGCATGAACGATCCGCTCGGAATGAAGAAGAGGGGATGTTGTTCCCCTTCTTCCCTTCTTTTTTTTTCTCTCCCCCTTTTTTTTTCTTGTTTTTTTTTCTTTTTTTTTTTTGCGAGTCGTCTAATCGAATGGAAATTCCGACCGAATTTTTTCTTTAATCTCCTAGGTAGGTATTTCCGACTGTATCCGATTAAAAATAATCCGTCCCTATGATGTTAAGAAGAGGGTTTACATGGCAACGGAATGAAAAGTCCTACGGCGAAATTTTGTTGCCGTAGAATCGGGGTATCAGCGATATGGATTCTGGGATTTAGAGAGAGGGAGAGAGATCGACGAATGTTCAGCCTGTTCCACTTGATGTATTAAGTGACTGTTTTCGTTTTAACCGTTTTAACCGGATTTGTCGTTATCGGATTATAGAGGCTCGATCGCGAAGAAATTCGCGAGAAGGGATGAAAACGGAAAGAGAATTTCACGAAACTGTGGATAACAATAACGTTTATCGACGAAATCTGCGAAATTGATATTCGTGGAAATTATATTCGTAAGCCAACGTCAAACAGAAAATGATGAACGCGTCTAAAGAATTTTTAAAATATTTCAATTGTTTAATTCCTCCTCGATTCCTCGTTTCCAAGGATATTTATCGTAATTACGTTGTATAGGAAATATCAACAATTTTGCACACCTCTAGAGATTTCGTGAATGGAATTATGTTAAATGAAATAAAACAATACTCTCCATCTCTTGATTAAATTACGTACTCTAGAAGAATTGAACATAAATAAATTTCCCTGTTCAAATGTAAACAGTCAAGAATCGATCCCATCGAAAGGCATAAAACCAATCCCTCCAAACAATTAGGATATCTCTTCATCTAATTCCATTCAACGATGTCTTCTGCACGAACAAACATCGTTCCCTGTTCAATTCGACGCCTACTACACTGTCTCGAGCAGTCTTGATCTACGAGCAGTCAAGCCTAATCCACCCCAAAATACACGGGGCGACGCAGGCGCGTGACACAGATGGCCGCTCCTCCGAAACCTCGAAAATGGGAAACTAGACGACGTCTCTTCTCGCGCCGTCGACGAAATAAGATACTTTCGCCAAGTAATTTCCCCGGGAAAAGTAAGTTTTCGGGGAGTAATAGCTTGTGCACCACCGGGTCGAGGCCGCCGTTCTACGTACTCGCGAACGAGCTTCGAGTCCTGGCTGCCGGAGGAGATTCCGCGCGAGCCGAGGGGTTGAGGTTAAAGGTCGAGGTATAACCTTTGTAATCGTCGTCGACCCCGCTCCTGTCTCTCCTCATTCGAAGCTTTCCTTTGGAAGAGTGCAACTTGTTCCGCATTGGGGATCGTACGAGGTCTTCGTGTCAATTTCGACAATTTGCGCGATCGATGGATGGAAACGTGACGTTCGAAAATTATTCTTCTCGAATTTGCAAAAGGTTCTTCGCGAGATTTTAGAACCCCTCGAATCGAAGAAACAACACTAATCTTCGTCCATATCATTTTTGTCGTTAAATCACGCTTCGAGTCCACTCGAAAGCGAAATTTACTCGCGAATATTTTGCGTATCGAAGCCAAGCGCATCGTGGCTATGTTTACCTTTGAATTTGATATCACGTTTAGATCCGATCTAAGTGATGTGGCTTCGTACCATTGACCTGATTATGAGTGACCATTGATTATTGATTACTGTTTGACCCGGCCATGCCATTAATTACTGTCTGGCCGTACCTGATAATGCTTGATTGTGTGCTAAACCCGACAGCCCGCTACATCCAGAATATTCATCCTGCGCAGGATGCAATCTATGGCCGGGGCCGTGTCGTTATTTAGATTCAATCAATGGTGTATCCTCGCACGAGCAATCGACAACGCGTGTCACGATCAATGGAATTAACCAAGGTAACGAGAAAACAACTCGTTAATCTCTCGATAATCGTCCCTTCCCATTCTCATATATATATATATTAACCTCGAATACAAAAAAAAAAAAAAAGGAAAAGCATTTCCCATCGATCGAAAATCACGTACGCGTTCACACGGCTGGTGAAACGAAACCACCACTTTGACCACCTTTCACAAAGGTGGAGGACGTGTTTTTTCGCTTACGCCTGGCAATACGTCACCCTAGATTGCGGTATGTCGCGAAACGTGTCCGGGACACGTAACGCACGAGCCGTGCAAACCGTTGAGTCATTCTCTCCGCATGCCGTATCTACCACACCAGCGATAACACACAGCGTCTAGACGAGGGGTGGGCGATACAGGGACGAACCCCTCCTAATTACCGTTCTGTCGTATCTCGATCGCTTCAAAAATATGTATACGGTGCCGTATATGAAAAAGTGATTTCTCGTCTCGTCACGTTGCAAAGAATATCGAGCTAAGATCGTCTAAATAGTCGCGGACGATAATAGCTTTGAGACGCGGTTCCTTTGAGGAGAGGGAGAAAAAAGAGGGAGGTGGATAAAGGAACGTTCAAGTTTCAATTCGACGTAACCGAGAGGGAACGGGAGCAATGTCACGGCGGAGGAGAAAGCTGGCACCGGTTCAAATTGGCGGTCTCGTCTCCAGGGTCCCTCATAGACTCCTGATTAGATATTCCAATCAGAATACCTGACGAGAATACTCACTTTTGGCGGATTCTCGGCGCACTTACGCGACACCCAGAACCTCGTTCCCTCTAATTGGATCCGTCATTGTAATTACGCTGGCTTTGCAAAAATCGATTCTCATGCCTTCGAAAACGAGGCTTCGAACGCCCTCGTATCAACTCGCGTCGATTAACGCGTTTCCAATCGGTGTCCAATATTATTTACCGAACGTTCAATTTAAGATAATCGAAGAAGGGGCTTCGATCCAATTTCGCGTCTAATTAGATATTTCAATGAGAAATTATCGTTCGAAATTTAAAAAATGAGAATGCAGTTTCAATTCAGTCGGACAAGGGACAAAAATTGGCATATAGTTCGACTCTCGAATCCTCTTCGATCGTTTAATAACGATCCCCTATAAGTGATTCCCTTAATGGGTGAAGAAAATTAAATTCTTCTAAACTGGCGGTTAACCAACGATCTTTTTACGTCGAAACGAGTTGCCGTGAGTTCCGCTGTTAATTGGCCGAGCCGAGAATTATTAATTCGAAGCGATAACGCGAACGATAGATGCACTTTTCGGCGAAAGCTGTTATCGGGCTTCGTAATTGGCGCATCCGGAATTTCGGCTCGCAGGCGAGCGGGTTGAGTCAGCGAATCAAATGACTCACACCGCTCCTTCGCCCGTCTGCATCTTAACGAGCAGGATACGCGTTAAGATCAAATAAAGAGCTTCCGCCCGGCGGAAAATCAAGAAACGGCGTTGGACTTGGCTAAATTTTCAAAGAATTTTTATCGCGTTCCCCGTATCTTGCCTTAATGAATATTCCTCGCGGTGCACCCGGCAAATTACTGGAATCCAACCGAAATCGTCTTCAATGGGAATATGATAATCAAGAGCGGATTCTCAACGGGCATACTAATTGCCAGGACCAAGGACTGAAAGGTGAGAAAATGGGGAGCGACGAATGCTTCGAGATTACTCGAGAATGGGCTGGACTCGGCTTATTATTTTTCCTCTGCATTCGAAGCAACAATAGGCGGTTATGTTATTATTATAAAACGAAGTAATTTTCAGATAAATCATAGGCCGAAGGATGATTTTGAATTTTTTCGAAAAGTTATTCGATGATCGGTTTTTTCTTCGAATTGTTACAAATAATCGTTGAACCTTCGAAATCCCGTGTTTCGACCGAATACGTGCAACTCTACTTGGTGGGGTTAGGTTATTGAACTCGTGTGGTCGGTGGTACGTTACGAGGCAATAAACCTCCATCTGGGGACTCGTGTCAGACATCTTTGAGATTAAGCTTCGTCAGGTCCGTTTATCCTTCGACTTCGTTCATCCTTTGCGCGTGATCTATCTATCTATCTATCTTTAAAGCTAAAGATCCCATCGTTGTCTAGAAATTATTTATCTCAAAGAATTTTCCTACATCTCTATCTTTATCGTGAAATCCGAAAAAAAGATTATCAAGACTCGCATAAAGATCGAGGAAAGTTGCCAGCGCAAGATTAACCTCGAACTGTTTTATTTATTATTGCAAAGTTAAAAAGAAGTATCTCGAAAATCTCGTCGATTTGCATTAAAGTTTTCCACATTATTGTCTTTTTTCCTTTTCGTATTACAACAATAATAAATTTACACGAAGAATATTCTCAAAATGATGAAGTTAAAAAAAAAAATATCCTTTTAAAATTTCACCCGAATTTCCTTATCCCATTCCACCGAATCGAACGGTTCACGGACAAATATTTCATAAAACTGTGGATGGCGAGCGTAATTAGGTCGAATCGTTTCGTTTGATAAAATCAAGGGTGTAATTAAGCTTTCGCGGAATATTGACGCTTCGAGTATTTTTCCACCCTTCCCCCCTCCTCTCCCTTGCAACGAAAGAACGGAGGCGGCAAGTCGATACGGAGGCTGGAGCGAGGAGAAAAGAAAGAGAGAGAGAGAGAGAGAGAGATAAGAAAGGAGAAGGAAAGACAGCGCGGCTTTCTCAAAGCGTGTGCCGTTACCGGCGTACTTATTAAGACTTATTACGGTTCTCACGCGCGGAGCCAACTACAGCCTCCTTTTCTCCACGAACGAGGAAAGCTCCTTGCCACCACCACAGTCGCTGCACAGCCGCGCACTTAATTGTTATAAATTGCCCCATCGGTTCGCGAAATGATTTACCGGCTCGCCTCGCATAAATTGCAACAAAGACTTTTCGTTAAGAGAGTGATTTACGACTTCGCAACATCGTTTCCACGGTTTACGCATTCTTCCCTCTCCTCGCCTGAATCTCCCTTGCAAAATTATCACTCGATTATCATTCAATTCGTCCCGAATATCCAGGAGGAACAACGATTTCGTTTTGCAAAAAGCGCAAGGGGATGAAAATTGAATTAACACGCTCGATCGGTTCTAACGATGGTCCAAGGTTCGTCCGAAATTCGGTGTAGATTCTGGAAAGGATCGAATTGTGTGAATTGTGTTTTTAATTAATACCCAAGCTTCGTACAATCAATCAAAAGAAGAGAGAAAAGATTGTACAAGATTGTTTCGTTCGAGTAATAAACATTCCGTTCAATTCGTTTCATGATGAAAATTGATTTACGGACAATCGAAGCATTCCTTCAAGAAAGGAGCTATCGTAGATCTCGTAGACCGGCGTGAATGAAATTAGGTTCGGCCATCGAGCCAAAAGACGCGTTACAGTCGAGAGTTGCAACCGCGTACGACAAAAAGTGAGCATCGAGCTCGAGGCCAACCGGTTAATAGAGATGCGAATAGGATTCGCGTAGCAGACGTTGGAGGCGAAAATTAACAACGTGGGGGAGGAGGGATCCGTCCAAGTGGAGGAGAATAAACGCGGAGGAGACGACGCGAGAAAAAGAAGGGCGCGCTGTTGAGGGGAGAGGTTCGGTTGGCGAACTCGTTACACCCGTCGCGCCGTCTCACTCGAACGATTTTCCGAGAAGGGATCGCTTTGAGCTCGCACAGTCGAGCTGGGGCGCGTATAAATACTTGGAGAGGTCGGTTAAAGCGCTCCCGCTCAAAAGACACGAGAGAGGCGAGTGCACGAGTGGCTGTTACCGATAAAACATCCATGCATATTGCCTCGTCGCGACTGCTCCCTTCGATCTAATAAAGTTTTCCAACGATCGCGCTACAATGTGGCGCGACCGTGTTTCGACGAATCGTAAAGACGTGCAACCGAATCGCCAACGTGTTTACAATTATCCATGAAACTTGGAAATTTTGGGTTTCGTGTAAATTGTTGCCACCCTTCGTTTCGGATTTTCTATCGAATCACGATGATAAAAGCAAAAAAAAAAAAAAAAAAAAGAAGAAAAAGAAATTGTAACGATTATTCTTTAATTCTGAGAAAAATCCTGAGCGTTTATGAATATTGTCTGCTTTCTAAGTTCTTTAAAATATGTTATGATGAATATTTGTATTCTTTCGAGACGTTTAAAAAGTAGAATTGTAAGAACTAGGGCGACGGTGTGCAGAGAAGGACGTAAAGATTTCAAGAAGTAAGAGGTAATTCGATATTCAGCGGCGAGAATTGGTGCATCTATAATTCGACGCGTTCAATAATTCCTTACATAATGAAAGGAATAAACTTTCTTCGTTTCGCATTCCCTTTACGGAATATATAGCCAGGAGATAGATAATTTATAGAAAGGTAACAACGATATCGATTCCTCGAAACTAAACGTTGCCTACGTTTTCTCCTCCTTTCTTTCTTTCTTTCATCTTCTCACGCGTTTCGTGTCGTTCCACTCGTTTAATCGTTAAACTTCCTTCCTCAAAGATTCTCCGAGATCTTTCGAGAAGGCAGAAAAATTTCGCTTCGTGCAAAATTTCACGATTATCGGCTCGATCTTTAAACTTTTACCCGCTCCACACCTTGCTCCCAAGATCTAGAGGAGACACGGCAGCAACACGGCTGTCAAGTTCTCTCGAAATCGATCGAGAAGTCTCTCGTTTCTTACCGACCCAGTATTCGAACGCGCTATCGATTCGTCCTCCGCCATTTCCGGCAACTGACTCTCCCACGAATTCATTCGCGGAATCCTCGAAGGATTCTTTTATGTTAACGAACTTGGCCCGCCTCCACCCCAATAGAGGATGGAAAAAAAAAAAAAAAGAAAAGAAAAAGTGAAGGAAATCTTGAGTCTATTAAAAGGTCGGTGGCTCGTTGCCAATCGCGCTTCACCATTCTCTCCCTCTTACTTGAACTGTTTGTTTCGCGATAATAATGATGAATCCTCGTCTCGAGCATCGAAACAACGACGAAACAATTACGATGGAGATCCACCCTCGATGATATTTCATTTCGACGAGGAGGGGAGGAAGCACGAGTTTCGCGCGAAACTGTGGATATCCATGGATATACAAGAGGGATAGTGGAGGGAGGCGGTAAATCAATGGAAAACTATTTGCCAAACTTTTCGCGCGCATCCAACGGTCGAATGGCAACTTTTCACCTTTCGTTTCTCATCTCTCCACTGAACGTTCGTTCGTTCGTTCGTTCGAACGTGAAATTCTGCGTTGAATCGTTGAATCGAATGGGGAAAAGGAGTGAGGGCGAGAAAGGGCGGAGAAGGAGGAGGAAAATAAAGAAAAAAGGAAGGAAATGAATAAAAAGCGAGTGGGTTGTTGCAAAAAGTCGGTGAATCTGTTTGACTTTGTCGACAATTCGGGAGGGAGAGGAAGGGATGAAAAATAACGACGAGCCATTTTGCCTTTACCCTATTTGTTTTCCGCGAATACTTTGGCGTTCGGGCGTTCACACTCCGTCGATTTTCGCTCGAGCCGCAAAATTGGCCCGGTAACGAGCTGGCTCAGCTCTGCGGAAACTTTCGAAGCGTTGAGCCGGAATAAAGCAATAACTGTAATTGATCTGATAACTTAATATGCGAACCGGACAATACTGTCGAATGCGAGCCCCGCTGTAAACCCTATCTTTATTGCCCCCCTATTTCTAGCAGCGATGCGAGCCCGATACCGCACCGTTCGAGATGCTTTATCGCGGAATATAACATTTTCGAGCCATTCTCGAATCCCCTAGTACCCGAATATCCACGATTAATATTTACGATTATTAATTTTATCGAACTATACATACACACAAGCGTGATAAATATTTCACAACTGCGTATATTATACGTATCGTTAAAATATTTTAATCGAATAAACTTTCGAATAAAATTCGATTCGATTCGAACGTAGAGTTTCAACGTACGTTTTTACGATGCGATTAATTGATAATTTTTTTCCATCTCTTAACACGTTGGCAAAGGGTTAAACTATTATGAATAATTCATCGTTTCGAACAAAATATCTTTATACGATCATGTAAAACGTCTTATATAAACTTACGATCTTCTATCTTTGTTTACGTGATACAATGGTGAACTGATTAAAGCGTATTTCGCATACGAGATGTCGCATCCGACAATTATAAACTTATTTACGCGCATAATGAAGTGAAGTGATTAAACGGTCGCGTGTACACTCGAAATGCGCAACACGCATTATCGTGGGGTGGGGAGGGAGAGGCCCAACTATCGCCCAGGGGTGAATTTGAAAATTCCGCCATGCGTAACGAAGCCACCATTAAGGTATTCTCGCCTGCAGCCGTCAATAAACACGCGTCCCAGCCGCATAAATTCCGTCCTGATCGATGCTACCTTTTGCTCAATCAGATATTCGTGGATCCATCGTTCGTTCAAATACACCGCGTGCTGTGTATCCCTTCTCTCTTTCTCTCTCTCTCTCTCGGCATAATTATACGCTGTACCACGTGTTAACGGGGAACGATCGTGTTTGCGATTCGAATGATACGCGCCTTCTGATTTCCACGTCGGGGAATGTGAAAACTGTCTGACATTTCCAAGTGAAATATTTGTGAGCGTATATGTAATCGCGAGTGAAATTTCGATCCGCGGGCTAACATTTCTACCTTTAATAATCGAATGATTTGCTTAACTGGATGGATGGATTTTATGGAGAAGGAGTTCCAATGATAATAATTAACTTGTTATCGTTAATTAAAATGAGAAAGTTAAAGCTTTATCGTTACTTTCTTTGCCTCGTGTTAGGATGAATGAATTGGATTGTTTTCTCTGAAAAAATTTGTATGAATTCTCGTATCTTCGTTTGGAAGATAAAAGACGCATGGAAATTGAAATATCGCGACGATATCTTTATAGAATATTTGTTACCATGTAACAATGCACATTTGTGAAAGAATGAAATCAAAAATCTTCGATACGAAACATGGATCATCCACGATCGATTCCACTACAAAGACCAATAGAAGCCAAATTATGAAACGAGGAGGAACGACTGATCCAAGACTGGTACAAATCCACTTTAATTATCGCGAAAAGAAATAACGGGGATTATGCCCATCAGATATGCACAAATGGACGAAAGAACGTTGGCTCTATAAAGGGAGAGGAGGGAAGGGGGAAAAGGAGTAAAGGGAAGAAAGATGACAAAGAAAGGAAACGGAAAAAGAACGGGGAAATAACGGGCAAGAGTCGAGGAAACTCGTTGTTGAAAGCGTCGTTCGTCCCTGGTGATTTTCCGTGGCATAGCCACTGACTCCTACACTATATCTGTATGAAACCCTATCGTTCCTCCTTCCATTCTGCTCGCAACCCTTCTGATCTTCCTCCTTTCCTTCTATATCCTCCACGATTTCTTGCCTGACAAACTTATGTCCGCGATAGCCACTCCATAAATAAATCCCCGATCTTTCTTTGGATCGCGGAAACCTTGGGGACATAAGCCAGGAAATTGAGAAAAATCGTGGCACATCTTATCGATAAAGTAATTAGGGGCGGAGTTTCATTAACGAGATACGTTGCGCTTAGAACGAAATGATCGATGTCATTTCTTAGCTTCTTCGAAAAAAGGAAAAAAACATTGATTGTTTTACGAATTAATTTGTACTCGAGCTTTCGAATGATATTATTGACATTAAATTATTGCTAGATTATAATCGTTGATTCGCTTGAATTCTGAATTCTGATGATCACGAGCTTTTTCGTTCCTTTGGGCTAAGAGATGAGAATACTAGATCAAGCATCAGAGATTCCATACATCGTTCGTTATTGCGAAGACGGAAAGGAACCAAAGTAAAATCTTTCTAATGATACGGATAAAAATTTGACAACAGAAATCGTATCTCTCTCCTTACTTGCACTCGAGCCGAGGCGAAGTTTCGATACGAATGAGGATAAACTTATTACCGATCTCGGTAATATTTGAACGATTTTGAGAATACACCGCCTCGCTGCCACGAGTTTCAAGTTTGAAGCAGCAAACTAGACGGAGGCGCCAGTCGAGAATTATGCAAGTTCCTAACCCCAGATTAGGGATTCGCGATGTATCTAATGGCATTATTAGGGTCGTTGCTAGGAAGTGGTACGCTTCTCGAGAGTGGTTGATCCCAGGGTAGCACTAAATTTCTGGCTTATAATGCAGGCTAACTGTAGTACCATGGGAGGGAGAATATTGTTGCATCTTTCCAGTTCTCTCTCTCTCTCTTTTCTCGTCTTTTTTCTTCTATCTCGTCAATTTTTATCTTTCTCTCTCTTTCTCTCTCTCTCTCTCTCTTTTTCTCTGATCTCTTTCAACATTTAACTTTCCATCACGAATACCTGGGCTCCACGTTACGGGCACATTCTACGAGGATGACCTTCCATACGATTGGCCATCCGAAACAAATGGGACGCTTACGCCATATCGCGCTTTGCGAGCGGAAACATTTAAACGTTTCTACCTCGTTCCACTTCGCGTATGCATGTATTAATTAGTATTTCCCGGCCGCTGTGAAATTTAACTGTACAAATCCGCGTGTACAAAGTATTTAATTAACCTGTCGCGCAATATCCGAATGTTAAACGGAAGCGGCCGCGTGTTGTCCAAAATTTGGCGCGTCGCTAACAATATCCCATTAATATCGATCGTAGAGTACGGCAAACCGTACTCCTTTGCAAGTGCAAGGTCGAAGAAAAATTATTACTCTTCCGATATTTATTAATTTTCCACGCTGTGCATTCGTTTCTTCTCTGTCTATCGAATTTAAACGGAATTTTTTCTCAAAAGAAACACTACGTATTTCCATCAATATCCCTTTCTCCAATTCGCGCAACAAACGACTTGGATCACCACCAGTTCGATCATCATTCGCGGGAATCAAAAAATTAATCATCCCCTTCGAGAATTTCGTGTAATCGCGCAACTTGATCCAATAATCCAATTCAAAACGCTCGAGCACGATTTCACGTAACTCGAACGAGGAGCAATTTGTTTCACTGGCCGATTCGACCAACGAGGGACGAAAGCGTGGGAGGGAAAAATAAGAGGACGACCATCGTCGTTATCCATTGTTCCAGAGATCGGTCCACACTCGTCACAGATTCACAACCCAAAATCGAATTAAGGCTCGGTCGAACGTTACGAAGGCGTGTCTGTTGAATCGCGAAACTTTCCGCGCGGGATGCGTCCAAGAAAGCGGAAACTGAAGCTCCGCTTTCGCTCTCGGCCAGGCGTCGCCCAACCCCTTTTCTCTTTCCTCGACGGTTGGCCGAGTTCCTTGGACGAATTTCGAGGACCAACAAGCCGGCTAGACGACGAGGAAGGACACGGAGGAGGAAGTGGAGCGGGGGAGGGGAAGTTTGGAAACTGTCTGTCAGCTGGTTACCCTCAAACCGTTTGCGTGTTTCTCGCGGAAGCGGGATAAACGGCGATAATGCGAGCTAACTCTATGATCGAGGCTGTTGCCCTCGAATTAGTGAATTCTTTTCGTCGAAACTTTCCCCCTCGAGTCGTTATTTCTCCTCGGGAGAAACGTTGATGATTCGTTTATTCGTCGCAAGTTTCATCGCAGTCGTGTCTATGAATCTAACAGAAAAAAGCTTTTATTCTCGAGCGGATCGAGATGCGAAGAAATGGAAGTTGTCTTGTACATTCGGATATTACTATTTTCTATAAAGATAAATTTTCGAAAATGCGCGACGAGTACAGGGTAGTTGGGCGATAGCTTGGAGAAGAAGGTAATGGATATCGGTTTTTTAGAATCCAAGCGTGCCAAGTTTCCAAGTTTACAATCTTAAAATCGCATCGGGCAGATGTCTAACGACACTGAAATTCATTCCGCCCGAGTTCAAAGCAAAGCAGAAGTTTCGAAGCAACTGTTCGATATCGTCAACAATCTTCTCGAGAGATTTTTCGCATTAAGCCAACTTTCGCAGTTATCCCGATACTGGGAGCAATAGATTGCTACGAAGCGAGATGAGTCTCTCGAGCTCGTATCCGTGGAATATTAGAAGATATTCCTAGAAAATTCACCATCGTGAATTTTTATCTTTTTCTCTTATCGAACCTTCCTGTTTCCTCTACCTATCGCTCATACAAATCATTTCTCTCCACTCTGATACGCTTCTAATGATTACGATCGTTCCGACAGTTCGCATCTCGTGTCTCTACCCGCCTTGTTGAATTTATTACTATCGTTTTCAGTTGATTTGCGACGATACTTTCGCGATACTGCTCCTCTTTCGCGGTATACTATTGAAAGTGCGTTGGTATCGCAGCAACCTTCGAGGTAATGAAAAGATTCGAATAAACGTTTCTTCCGATTCTTCTTTTACGTTTGTTTTTCTGTTTTGCAGAATTCTGAACGAATATCGATCTGGAAATTCTTCCATTACACGTTCGATTATTTCTTCGTTCACTCGTCACGAATTTTTATTTTCGATTCAAGGATTAACTATTTTCACGGAACGAACGGTGAATATTCGTGAACGACATCGTATACAATCGATTTGAGAAAGCTTATTCAGTTTACGATTATTCAGTTTCAACTTGATGATACTGAATCTCGTTGAAACGATCGTTGTTGAGAAGTAAATGTTGCTGATGAGGACGATATTGTTGTTGGCAATCTTGTTTCTCAAGTGATAGTTGGATTTGTTTCGATGTTCCCTTATTCGCGCCATCCCTGATTGGTGATTCTCATCGTTTTGGAAAACAAAGAGGTCTGTTTATTAAACGGAAGGGATGAAGGATGATATTTGGAATGAAAGCCTCGAGATCGTCTTCTGAATAAGGGCCGTGGGTTAAGAACACTGTCGCACATTCCCAAAGTTCTATTCAAAGATAGGACACGCCTTACAAAACAACCCTCGCGTGTTTCCTTGGAATTCCAAGGTCGAATAGCCTGGAAACATGATGGTACACGCTGCTGAAACACTTGATTGTTCCAGATTCACGAAAGGCACGGGTTTTTCTCGTTTCATTAAATTTGTTTCTTGATCATATCAAATCACCCTTTGCTTATTTATTCTTCACATTATCTTCATTAAATATAAACCGTCGCATAAAATGTATCAAAAATAAAAGAAGAAAACTCGACGCACGCAATTTGATTTCGATCTCCTCTAATAATAAGATAATTTTCAATCAATTATGACATTTATTCGTAGCAATTATTGTAACATATTTTTTGACAATTATTTCCAATCATTATTATCGTTTCGAACGATAAATTATCCAAGTGACTTTGTTAAATTTTGCCTATCCCTGGCTTAAGATTATACAAATTCGAAAAATGTAAAATAGGGATGATTTAAATATTCCGTATAACGTTTTGCCAATTATTTCCGATTATTATTATTATCGTTTCGAACGATAAATTATCCAAGTGACTTTGTTAAATTTTGTTAACCATCCCAGGTTTAAGATTATACACGAATGCGAGATATGTAAAATAAGGATAATTTGAATATTCCGTATAACGTTTGATTTTTGACAATTATTTCCGATTATTATTATTATCCTTTTGAATAAATTATTCAAGTGACTTCGTTAAATTTAAAATTAACCATCCCTGGTTTAAGATTATACACGAGAAATGCAAAATAGTACTCGATATCGGATACGAATTAAAAACGAGTGAAAAATAGAGACGTTCGCGAATGGCAACGAGACAGCTTCGATTCGAGGAACGAAGAGAGAGAGAGAGAGAGAGAGAGAACAACGGGGCGAAAAAACGGCGTGTATATCGATTGCGCTGCCACTCCGCGGGGAATCGACGAGGATCGACCGGAGATGTGTTTCCGCCTCGCGTGTACTTTCGCGACTCTCCTTCGCATTCGACCCCTGCGTGCCCCCTCGCGGCAATAATTTCAACGGCAACAACCGCCGAGAGTGTCTAATATTCGCGCTTCCAAGTGGAATTTCTTGTCCGCTGAATCTCTCGGGCTCGATAACACGGGCTGCTTGAATCGAGTGAGATCGTATCGAGTCGAGGTCCGGTGACGAAGCGTGAAATTTATTAATAGTACAAAGCTGTTTTAAAAGTATAATCAACGTGGGGGGGATCGATGGATCAGCTTGACTTAGCGACGTTTGATCGATAGGATCGAATGTAAATAAATAAATCATAACATTTTCTATGATTCTTCACATTCCACGTATACTTTTTTTTTTCAAAAAAAGTAGCAAAAATGATACATCAAAGGATTGTTTTGGAAAACAAAACTAGAGCTTTTTCCTAAGCATTTGTGATTGAACGAAGAATTTAATAAAGAAAACCGATGAAGCTTTATCCACTAACACAGGAACAGCATCACGAAATTTAACACGAGAAACGTGTTAGATTTGTGGTTGTTTCAAACCGGTCTTCGTGACGTAACGATTCAAAGCCGCGTATTTTTTACATGATGCTGTTGTATCGTATTCACCTCGAAATTTCCAAAAAACTGAAACGTCAAACGAATAAACCACGTGAACGAAAAAAAAGAAGAAAGAAAGAAGAAGTACACGCGCATAAACTGTCCACTCATTCACACGATACTACCATCGTATCGCACAGTCGATTGTCGAAACGAACATTCACTTCGAAAACGCACCCCTCAGAGGAGGGAACAAGGCGTTTTCCGTGAAACAATTATGCAAATAGACAAGGCTCGCGCGATTAAAGTCGAGAAAACCGTGGTAATCGCCGCACTTTCGCGCAACGATCATTAAATTCTCATTAAACAAAATTTCGCGAACGAGCTAATTGTTCTCTTCTTTCTCTCTCTCTTTCTCCATCCCTCGTTGAAAACGTCAGAAATTAACTGTTATGGAAAATATTCTGTTCCAGGAAAGTGGCGCGATCGTTCGTTTTTCACGCCCCGATTCGAAAGAAAAATTGTGGAAAATTGCGGTTGCTCGAAATTTCGGGTTCGATTGGAAACGCTTTCGACTCGAAATTTCCGCGCGACTCTCTCGGAGGCGAGATATCTCGGTTACCGTGGCTGAAAGTAGAAACAGAGTTAACTAGTCCGCCGTGAAGTTCCACGTCCGCTCGTACACGCTCCGCTTCCCGTGACTTCCGACAGCGCTTTTCACCACCGAGATTCTGACACTTGAACGTCTCTCTCTCTCCCTCGCTTCCACGCTATTCGTCCATGTTGCTCAACGTTTTATTGCGGCGATGAAGCGATCATTGCGATTATCGCGGTGAAGGATCACGCGAATTCGTTTGATATCTTTCTTTTTTTTTTAGAAATAAGAAAGGAAATTGGAAGGTTGAGAGAATCGAAGATTAAGATCGAGATTGAGGATTAAGATTTGTTGTGTACAGATTCTTTGAGATAATTGATCTTGTAAGATTCGTTTGTAATTTTAAAAACGTTATTGAAATTGATTCCAGTAATTAGATATCGCTGTAAATAATGCGTTTCGATTATTAAAATCAATTCGAGATAAATTACAAATTTTCTCGTATAATTTAAATGGAAGGGAAACGAATTCATTTTAATAAATCGTGAAATATTTTCGATTCGCGTTCCACTCATTTGAGCAAAGTAAACTCGAATTTTCTATTCGAAATAAATTCCCTCTGTATACCCGATATAAATGCAATTACACGCAGATCTCTCTTCAATCTTTCAAATGTAAATCTACAAATTTACCCTTTGCCTTATAATTTTTCAAAATGCGTGTAAATAATACGAAAAAAAGAAAATCTTGATCGATATTAATAATTTTCTTGCAGCCTTTAACCAACTATCTTTCGCGTTGGAACGATCGACAAAAGTTGAAAGTATTCGTAAACTGCAGCAACATTGCGGCAAATTTATGCCGTCGTAAAGGTTCGATCAAAGTGCACATCGCCAAGGAATTAATACTTTCGACCGAGGTTCGTAATATTACCAACCGTCATAACTCAAACAAGGGTCTGATCTCGATTGGACATAACGTTTCGTGAGATGAAGCAGTTTCGCAAACATTACGAGATAATACCAACAATTTATAGCGAAACCGACCGAGGTTGACATTAATTACGACTAAAGTGATTTCAATTTTCGTGGATCTACAGATTTAGAAAGTAAATCGCCATTATATTAATTTACGTAAAACTGTTTCATCGAATATTCTTAGAAATATCAATATTTAATTCGTTTCTACTACCAATTACGATCTATTGTTACCTAAATTATCGAAAAGAATACACAATTTATTAATGAAATATCCAGAATAAAAGGAAGATTGATGCGAGGATCCGACAAAAATCCATAAGAATCGTTATTATTACCCCTTAAACGAGATCTCAACAATCTTCAAACGATACTCGCCATTTCTCTTCGCGACAACGAAAACGTTATCACTCGCGTCGAGGAAATCGCGAAACGTTGTTTTCAATGGAACGTCGACTCTTTAAAACGGGTTTGATCAGCGAGCTATGATCAAGCGTAATGCATCAAACATCACTTTGCGGTTCTGTTTCGCGGCCGACCCACCATCCAGGATATTCCTCGTCCTCGAATTTATTAAATTTTATCCCCGGTCGCTGATGGGGCGCCGCTTTGACAAAAAACCAGATGAAAGGAGATCGCGCGCGTCGGTCCCTTCCCCCCTCCGGGAAAAATCTCTTAACCGAATGAATATCGAATTCCATTTGCGTCCATAACGCGATGAAAGGAGGGCGCGGATCGTTATCCTCGATAGAAAAATATTTGGATCGAAACCCGTGTGCGAAACAAAGTTTTCGAAAACGGTGACGTGATCAAGTATTGATCTCCTCGAAGCGAAACCAAGCGGCGGAACACACACACATATACGCGCGAGACTTTAGATACGGGGCCAGGATAACAAGGGAGCGTTCAAAAATAGGCGCGCGGATCGATCCAGGTGGCCGTCCACCGATGCCAGCCTGTCCTTCGAAACCCTCCCCGAAAGTTCTCAGAACCAAACGAAAAAGCTCGATCCTAATAATACATCGATATTCTTATAACTTTCTCACGCACGCTTCTCCCCCCCTCCTCCCCCCAACTTTTATTCCAAAGCGTCCTCTTCTTCTTCTTCCACCCCTCGTTTCCCCCTCCAACCTACTTTAATCGCGAGTACCGTCACGTAATAACTCGCATCGGCGGGGGAATACTAATTAGAACGGCGACGAGTTGAGAGGAGGTTGAAGTATGAGTGTGTGCGTGTGTGTGAGGAACCGGAAGCGGCATCGGTTTACCAATTTCCAGCTCGCGTCACGTCGCGTTGATTCTTTGATAAACTTCAAAGGGGGTGGAGAACAGAAAAGGGAGGATTAGAGGAGGATGAAAGAAATTCCGTGTGGAAGGACGTTCGTTAAAAAGGGAGGGGAGGTGATGGTAGTCAAGTAACGACTCTCGAGGCACGAGAGGCTGGTCGGTTTAGTAGTTCGCGGGGTAGTAGAGAGAAGGCGGCGAGATGAGACGGGGAGAGACTTCAAGCTAAAACCGCTGGTCCCGCAACCTAATCCAATATAAATCTCCTGGTATAAAGCTGTTCCGATTAATGGCTCGACAAACCAATGCGGTGGAGGGCGGGCAATGGCTATATAACGAGCAGTCCCCTCGAGCGGAACCCTCCATGTCTGCGCCACCCCCGCCTCACCGACACGACACCACCACACGAACCACCACCTGGCTGTGTGGTGATCCTGGCCCACTTGGATAGCAAGGAAACGGAGAGGAAAGTGCAGCGAAAGGGGTGGGCGAGCGGGGGTGGAGGGCTGAAAACCAGCGCTCCTAAGACCTGCCGCCAACTTTATCCCGAACTTAAGAAATGGCAGAGCTAATGAGCTTTTAAATTATTCCGTGGCGTCGCGAAAGGGTGGGGGAGAAGGATGGGTTGGGGAGGAAGGAAGAGAAAGGGAGAGGGGAGGCACGCCTGGGGTAGACCCGAAATTCTCGAATGGAGAACGGAACGATGGAGGGTGGGCAGGGTGGAATTGAGAAAGAGTCATAAAGAACCGGCACGTCGGGTTCAAAAACAAACGACGAGGGGAAAAGGTAAACGAGATACGAGACGACGCTCGAGTAACTGAGAAATGTAACAAAAAAAAAAAAAAACGACGCGTGTATACGTTTTTCTTTTCTTTTTCTCAAAAAAAAAAAAAAAGAAAAAGAAGCATTTTCTCCTTCTCGAGAAAATAAGGGATGTTTGCTCGTTCCTTTTCGTTTCTTTTCGTTATAAGTGAATTCATATTAATTCGAACTTTCGCCTTCGAACTTTCGAGTCGAATAAAAAAAAAAATATATTTTCCGCGCCGAACGGGGAGGGAGGAAGATCACAAATAATTGCAAAGATGGTGGATGAGAGGAAAAACTCTCTGGGTGTATCGGGATAAAGGGAAGTCCCGTAGGTGGAAAATATCATCCTGCCACTTAGGCGAACGTATATGAATCCCCGAGGATCCGGCCAGGGTACGTTCGTACCTTTCCCCGACTTGGATACAATGGATACGCCCTGAGAGGCTGTTTGCGCCAGAGGTAGGCGCGAAACTACCGTGCCGATGGAGGGAGAGAGGTGGCGAAGGTGGCGAACCAGAGAGAGGCTACGAAACGGTGAAAAATTGCCAAGATTAAAATCTACCGTGTACAAAGAAAAGTGGAAAAAACGAAGAACCGGCGAGAGAGGAGGGAGAGAGAGAGAGAGAGAGAGACGAGAGGACGATTCGAAAGAAGACAGGGTCAATATGGAGCGGGAAAAGGACGGAAATGGAGCAAGTTGTTCGAGTTGCGAGCGACAGAGACACGAAGCAAAAGCTCGAGGTAGTTATACATCTATCTCTGAATATTGGAATAACTCGAATGCCGGGTATCCCGACGTTTATACCTCGCGGCGCGTTCTATATACACCGAGATATTCGGACGATTGCCAGGAACAAGACATTCTTCGCGATGCTCGCCGTCCCTCCTTTTTTCCCCTCCTTAAACAGCCACAAAGAAGGCAAGACGCGTTGAGGAAGGTTGAAGCGACTGCAAGGAATTCCTCACCTTTTGTCGGGGGTATCAAACCAGCGCGAAACCGATGTCTCCAGTTTCGTTCAGCGCCGAGATTCCGCGCGATCCCCGTCTTTTTCTCCTCTCTTCTTTTCTTTTCGTTTTCTCTCCTTTTTTTTTTCTTTCTTCGCGCCAAGGGTGTAATCTCTATCGTGGAACACGAATTACAAGGGTTGGATGGAGGAAAAAACGCGGAGAAAGAACAAGGAGAAGGAACTCGTTCGTTCCGATCTTGACGAATTCATCGTTCCGTCACGCTTCTCCCGGGATTGAAAAATCGCTCGCGAGCCGAGCGAAACTCTCGAATTCCCCGCCGTTTACATTTCGACGTCTGTTTCTGAGCCGGCCGAATGAAAAACTTGGCGCGAGTCGGTGGAAGCGTGCGAGCAATTTCATTGAAGGACGTCGATCGATGACCGTGGGTATCGCGCCATATTTTTCCCTCTCTCTCTCTCTCTCTCTCTCTGACGGATGGAAATAAATTATTACGAGGTATTACGCCGAGGGAGAAAGGAAGGAACTGTTGCTTCGCTTTCTTCAGAATCGAGCCGAATCAAAGTCTAAAATTGACCGGGTTGAATTAGTAATGGAGTTTGTAGCGGAGAATTGATTCTCCCGGAGGCATCAATTTTTTTCTCGAATGCAATCCGTCGTGTCGTTGCTTCTCCCCGTCGATATTCCACCGTTTAAATTCCCCCATGTTTTTCTCCTCTCTTCCCAATCTTTTTTTTTTTTTTTCACGCGTTCAACGTCACGAAGATTTCCCTAATCCTGCACCGGACGAGCAACACTGCACGTACACTCATTGCGTCGTTGCGAATTTTCTTCTCGAAGATATAAAAGTATTTTCGCGTACCCAACTTTCCGTGTATCGATTCGATACGAATCTCGCCATTCTCTCGTTGTTGACAAAATATTTTTCGTTGGCTTAAAATTATCACAAAATTATAAAAATCCTCCATCTTGACAAGATTCTTAATTAAAAACATTTCTTTTCCTTCCTTCCTTCCTTCCTTCCTTCCTTCCTTTCTTTCATTCAAATTTATTTTTTTTAAATTTATTAAACTTGTGAGACGGAGAGATCGAGGAACGAATTCATCTCGAGTTTATTCGTCCCGGGATAAGTTTGGAACGCGATCGAAGGGATTATTGTTTAACGAGTGGGCGCACGTCGCGCTACAATGTATCGCGTTTAACGTTGAACAATGGACGGCGTCGGGGTAGCTATAAATACATATTTAACGTTCCCCGATCGGAACGTTGGTTGTTTTTCAATCACGGCACGCGCGGATCGCGTGATCGACGTAATTGTGCCGGCCGTTATTGAAACGTAAGATAGTAATAACGTTAAAATAGATAATTCCATTGGTAATTGATACAGGATCGAATTTTCCCCGCGCGTCTCCCCCCGTTCGATCGATCCAACGTAATAATCGGAGGTGGATGAGCAAAATTTCACAGTGTTAATTCGAATTAGCGGGTCAATCGATACCTATTAAAATTTATCTACCTTTAATACCCGTCCGTATAAATTCTACAAAAGCTGGCAAATACCCGCCCTCGAAATGCGATCAAAAAAGAGTAACGGGACACGGTTGAATCGAAAGAGATTCAATTTCGTTCGTTTCCAACATTGAATATTTCCTAATTTCCCCTCGATAGACTTATATATATATATATTTTAGCGTCCAAACATTTTCATTTTTCATCTTATCGAACGAATATCGTATTTCATCGTCGCGTTATTACATCGATTAAATTTTGCCGAGTAGCAAAAATTCGCTTCACTTCACAAATACCACGATACACGTTGTAGATATTTTATTCAGATTTGACTCGTCTATGACTCGTCATTACCAAATCTTTGAACGAAGGAGGAGTTTCGTTCGATTCGTCAACAATTTCGAAGATATTCCCTGTCTTCTTTCGTCTTTCCTTCGAACAGACGGGAAAGATCGAGGCGATTCGAGGCGACGATCGATCGATCGAGACCAAGTTCGCGGTTAACCCGGTCTGAAAGTCTGGGTCGTGGTACAGGAGTTGGACGCGATTATTCATAGCCGGGGACACATAATCGATAATACGTGAGGTGGACGGGTGGCGGTTGCCGCGAGGTCTACCGACGACGTTTGGATTCCGCGTCGAAACGTTCGCGAAAATCGATAATCGTCGAACAGGTGTGGCTAGACGTGTCCGCCTACCCCGTATATTCCCGATAATTCGCGTTCCGAAATCTCGTCTCGCGCTCTTTGGCGGCCGGCCATTGTTTGCCAGCCTCGAATTAAAAAAAAAAAGCAGGAAAATCTGATGCAGGGCGATACGCTGTCTCTCGAAACTTTTTTAATATCACCGCAAGGGAATCGAAAAGTGGTTGGTTGCGTTTAAGGGTAATGGAATTCAAGGTTTGTCAACTTGGAGATCTCGACAAGTTTCACTTCTGATCGTGTGTATGTAAAATGGATATATCTGGTATATATATATATAATAAGCTGGTATTCCGCAGCAAGTTGTTTAAAACGAGAACCAACTTTTCAAAAATAAGAGATTTATTTTAGCGTTGACACGATTTTTCTTCGAATTTTCCAACTTATCTTTCTATCGACGAAGAAATATTTGCCTTAAATGGAGATGAAATTTTAATTGAACGCTTCTTCGTTCACGATTTTATCGATTTCTTTTTTAACATATCGTTTTCCATCTTCCGAATCAACCACTCCTTTCCAACTCCCTGCATATCCTTCAACGTTATTATCCAAGGCAAGTTATTCCAGCAGAAGGAGCAATTAAATATCGTCGGGCCGTTGTACCGTTGTATTTCACTCGAGACCGGCCAACGTCTTCCGCCGCTCGTGTACGAACACCGTTGGGAATACCGTTGGTACTCCCCTCGCATTTGTCAAGATTCCGAACGCTCGTTCGTCTTGTTGTTTACCGCGGCGCCTCGTCGTCATGTCGGAAAGTAATACCCGCGAAATATGATTTCCTCTCAAATTTCACCACATCGCTCGGCCCCTCGTTTTGCACGGATCGCGAATCGATGGATAGACAGATTATATAATTTATCAACTCGATCGATATTAACGTGTTTCGATTGAAAATCGCAACTTTCGACCAAGTGACAACTCGAACCGATTTCTTGCAAAATAATTTTATACCACGTTAATAAAGAGAGAAAGATCTTTATTATTAATCGAAGATCCTGCACTCGAAAGGTTTTTTTAAATATTTTTCATTAAAAAATCACAAGAAACATTCAGTTCCTCTCTAAAGATCTAGATTTTTAGAGGATCGATCTACCTACTCGTTAAAAATATCCCAAACTCCGTGAAGACGGAATCAAAATCCAGTATAATCGCGCGAGAATCCAATCTAACCTATCAACTGTCGTTCTGGAAGTGGAAAGCGGCGAGCGCCAGTAACGCAACCGCAACCGCCGATCCTTTTTTAAACGAAGAAGGAAAGGGGGAGAAGCGAGTGATTCGAAGCGAGCCGATAACGAGGGACTCGTCCCGAAAATTCGTGTATAATGCGATCGTCAGACTGTGAGGGGCAGATATTCACAGGTGACAATTACATCGGCGCCGACATTGTTCGGCCTCCGACATTCCTGTTCGCGCACGCACACACGGAAGCTACAGTCTGCGATCGCATAATGCTTCGACGACGCTTTCCAGCTTTTCAGGATTAATCGACGGTGGCACGCTGCCTTGTACAACGAGGATGCACGGTTCAACGAGTCGTATCACGAACCATCATCCACGTACGAGGGTAGAAACTGTCCTATTGAGAATAATTCGCGACCCGTTTCATCGACGGTGTTGCTCCGTCCAATTTTTCCAAAATTCTCCACGTGGGATTCCGCGAGAACTGGGTGTCGCGCGTGTTCGATCGAAAATTAACTTTTCTTTCATCGATCCTAATTGTACAGTAGAATTCCATTCACCGAACGAATCTGTCGCAATCGTTCCAATGATTTATATATTCAAAGATTTTTCGCTCGAATAATTGCATCTTTCCTTCTTGCTACAACTTTTCGTTGGTAAACCATATATTCGCCTATATATATATATATATCTAATTCGATCATATCGAACCGAAAGTTTACACACACAGTTGAATTCACGCAAAATTTCGAGCGAAAAGAATACACCTATCCTATGGATAGAATAGAACGCAACGTCAAAGTTAATCCCTGAATCGGGGGGATATATACACGCTGGATATATCCGGATGACAGGTTCCACGCGAAATCGATCGAGGCCACAGATCGAGGAAAACGTTTGTCGACGCGCAAACGAGCGGCGCGGACACGCAGCGGCGAGTCATAATACTCTTTCGAGCGTTTCGTGCAATTCGAAAGAACGACAATACCCCCGCGCGCCATCTATCCGCCGATATCGTTCGAATATGGGGAAAATAATCCCCGAGAGCGAGCCGCGGATGATTAAAAAAACGCGGCTTTGAAATTTCACGCGCGGGATCGAGCGTTTTATTTATCGAACGATTGCTCGAGCTATTTAGCGCGGACGAATACGTGACGATACGTAGATTTCGGGAAATTCGCGGGAACGAGGAATGTTTTATTTTCTTAAAAGAGGGCAGGGCAGGTTAAATCGTTACCATCGTTCGTCCATTGGCAATTTCACGGAACGACTCGACGAGGAAGCGTCGATGTAAATAATCCTCCTCCCCGTGAAACGATACGCTGTATCTGAATTGTCGATCGGGTAAGGTTATGCTACGATTCTTTCCCTAGTTGTAGTCAATAGGATTAAAACGATTCGACACGACGAGTTAGTGTACGGATACGAGGCAAGATGAATTGTAGGGAAATGTTTTTGGAATAATTATTTTTAACGCATTGATCGTATCGCGTAAAATACCGCGTATTATCCCATCAAAATTACCCTTCTCCCCCGTTCGCGTATTAAATTCCAGAGTATATTTGAACGTGAAATATCATTAAGGAATAACCACATGCGTGGTGTTGATATGATTTACAGCGATATTACAATTACATGGGTGTTAAGCGGGCGTATACGCGAGATAAAAGGGTGAGCCTCGGTGTTTCATTAATCTAAATCAAGTCGGCGTAAAGAGCGGCGAAGCGGACGATCAATCATTCGTTGCTTTCAACGGGAAGAATTACCGGTTCGAAAATTTTCCATCGAGCATTAACGGTGTTTCACTTCGAATGTTTCACCGCTACGACTCTCGTTAACAGCATCTCACGAGGAAAAGAAAAGTGGCGACATTGATTGACTGTTAATATATATGTGTGTGTGTGTGTTTATCTGCTAAGAAACGTACAAACGTTCCTCCATACGTCGAGTGTTATTAACAAGGAAATCGATATAGCGCAATATCGCGCGTATCCTCCAAGTTCTTTCGTCGAACAAATAAACCGATAAACGTTAAATTTTCGTCCCATAACTCGCGTTACGTTCATAATGCGCCCTACGACACGGATAAATACGAGTTATGAAATTAATTGACTATTTCTGCCGATTCGAATGGCACGGTTGGAAAATAGCGTATTCACTGAAATCTACCAATCATTAGGATAATATTTCACGCGCGAATATATACTGCGCTCCATAAACGTAATAATTCAGCAGCTTCATAAAATGGTAACGAGAAATTATCGTTCAACGGAGTGAATCAATATTTCCCGTAGTGGTCCATATATACGCAATAAGGGATATAACCCGAGCATGGGAGGAGAAGAATGGCCGAATCTTTCATTTTACCTCTCAAACTGTCGCTACGTATAAGATATTTAATAAAAATCAAGCTTCCCCGCGTGAAGATAAACGATAGCAATATCCTCGGTAGTGATGGGATCGAGTATATCGCGATATACGTTTGAACATCGACAAAATTTGAACTCTTCGATTCTTTAGATCTTTCTGATAATCTTTAATCTGAGTTTGAAAATATTGAAAAAAATATCCACTTTTACGAATACATCATTTGGACATAGTCTGTCAATTAATCGAAGAGCTTCGTTTCAAGACACTTTCCGCTTTATGCGTAACCGGTTGGCTTTAATTTCCAAAGGATCTGTGAAATGTCCAAGCTTACTATGAACGAGCACTGAATACGATGATATTTGTTCAACCGTTAAACGCGTGTGTTCGAATCTCACGATTCAAACTAATTACTATTAATTAAATCGATTAGAAGAAAGTTAATCGGCAGAGAATTCGAACGATTCGCTGCATCTTATTAATCCTACGAAATCAATACTTTACATTTAGATTTAATTTATATCCAACTTAATTCCATCACTGGAATTACGGTGCACGTCTCAATCATACATCTAATTTTATCGTGGCATCGGGCACATTGCCCGATAGTTCAATGTCCCCGTAGAATCTCGTCGAATATTGAAAACATTCTCGCCGCGATATTAGCGCCTTCCAATTCGATTTATCAAGCTTGCACCCACACGCGAGTCGACGAAATATTTGGCGTGGGAGCGAAATGGCGTTAAGTTGAGCGATATATTTCCAACCATCCAATTACAAAGCGACACCATTGTCACGATGGCAACGGTGTCAATATTCGAACGTTCCATTTTTACTCGTCATCTAGTCTAAACTTCGAGATAATTTCGAGATAATTCTTGCGCCGCGAGACATCGAAACGATAACAATTACGGGGAAAGTGGAACGATATCTCTTCGAAACGGTCAGAAGTGATTACGAAAAGCGAGAGACATCGGTTTCTTCGGATTTTCGGTCGGTTTCGACCACGCGTGCACGCTCGTTGCGTATCCACTAAGTGGCGCCGTTATAATTATCGTTAAACAACGTGGTTGGCGCGATCGCAACCCATCAGGTAGTCGCAGCTGTCGCAACGACGTGACGATTCCGCACCTGGGAACAACACGGGATTCGAATGAAGTATCGCGCGTTTCGTGACTGATGCTTCGCTTCGTGAGGAGGAATTCTTAATTATGAGTTATATGATCATTTATATAATCGATATTCTATTGGATGGTAAAGGAATGCCACTGATTCTCAAAATTAATTTTAATTTCGTAAAAGTGATAAATTTGATAGGAAGAGACAGTTCTTTTTTTTTTTTTTGACTCGAGAAAGTCTTTTGAGTGAGATAAAAAATATTTGACTTTATTTAATCGTTATCCAATTAAATTGTAACATTGTTTCATAAACGAGATACAAAAAAAAAAGTGTATCTCAAGTAGAAAAATAAATTTTCCTAATATGAAATTATTCGAATTAAATGAAATCGAAAATGGTGAATATTTCAAAAAAGTGAAAATTGTATTTGTCTTTTTTAAATAAATTAAATGTAACTTCAAAATCTAATATTTTGATAAAAATCGATGGATTTAACTTCTCTGTAATTTTTCTATTACAATATCAAACTAGTGACACGTGACAAACGAATTTTCACAATAGCACACAGCCCTTGAATCGAATATTTGCCTTAACAATTCTTTTTATTCCATTTTTTTTCTTTCTCTCTCTCTCTCTCTCTCTTTTTCACCTTCCTTCCATGTATTTTTTTTCAAGCGTAACTCGATTGAAAAATAAAAATTAAAAGAAACAATACGATCACGGTTATCGAACCTCGACGGTATTTCACTCTGCAATTTGTCCCTACCCAACCGTTGAGTTTTATTTTTACCCGCGTCGTTTCACGCGCGCGCACACACACAAATTTTCATATAAATTTCGAGCCGAGTTCGACGATCAAAATCTCACGAACGCTTAAAGCCGGATCGAAACGGAAGACGGTGTTGCATAAAATGGATAGCGACGGAGAAAAGATCTCGAGTTGGCGATAGTCGAATATAAATTCACTTTCTCGCAGAGCAGGATTTTTCTCGCGCTCGAAATTCGTTACAAGTCGATGGTGTGTATACAAGCCGAATGATTTTGATGAAACGAGTGTATAGAACGGCACGCGGAAGTTGCGCCGAGTATTTCGTTATTGAACCTTTATTGACATTAATTTATCGATATTCCGTTGTTATTAAATTTTATTAGCGAAACGTTAGGAATATTTGATTCCCAGCTCGACGCCATTATCGTCGTTAAATGGGAATCGAAGTCCACGGAAATGTTTCACTCTCGATTGCAAAATTGAATTTCGATTCGAGTGAAAAAAAAAAAGGAAGGAAGAGAGGAAAGGGGAAGATGGAAAGTTTAAAATTCGAAATGCGACCTGCGATAAATTACCGATTTTCGAAAGGAAAGGCCGGTAGTAGTAGTAGAAATAGATATTGCGGATCAAACGATATTTCGCTCCCGTTAGAAGCGAACCACCATATTAGAAACCTCTCGAATGGATAGTTGAGCAAATGGTGTTGGAATATCCTCGTTACCGAATGAATCGTGGACAGAATCACGGGAAGTAGATTTTCCATTCAATTCTAATCGATTTGCAATTATTACGTGTCTATTAATCTCTTGTAAAGTAAACGTTTCGAAATTATCTATATTCGAGAATTCGTCGAGTTTCGCAATAAAAGTGAAAAAAAAAAAAAACCGACGAATCCAAAAATTTTATTCACTTTTGCAACAATCGGCTAGTAATGTTTCATCCCAACTTCTTGGACAACACTCGTAAATACTCGTCCCCGATTATCCGCTATCCCTCGTCAAACGTTACAACAAACGAGATATCTATTCCAAACTAATATCCAAAGGGAGTAAAATTTCCCTTGCAAATTCGAGAGTATTATTTCGGTCGAGGAGAGAGGCCCAAGAGAGAGAGAGAGAGAGAGAGAAATCATCGACAAATTATCCGAATATTAAGCGAGGGCCAATAACGGCGACCAGCTGCCAGCCGACCCAGTTACATCACCGTGGAAAGCCGGCAAGTTCGTCGTTCTGTCCAAGGTTATAGAAGCCTACCCATCCAACGGTTTCATCTCCTCCTCCTCCTCCTCCTGGAGGATGCACGGTGTGAGTTTCCAAGTATTGGTGATGGTGATTAGCGTGGCGGAAGGCCCAACCACCCGTTCGACGTGGCAAAACGTGGCGGGAGGGGGGGATGGTGGAATCGACGGTGCTAAGTAGCATTTAATTGAACGGTCTATTCGAGTTCGTTAGTACAACACCGGTTACTAGCGTCGTGGATACCGTCGTCCAACTATTAGTAAGAGTTTAATTATAATTACCAAGCCCGTAATGCGATATCGAGGCGCTTATCGAGCCGCGGCGTAAACATTCTCGGCTAATCGAGAACGAGGGGAAGAAGAGATTGTCGTGGTCGAAACGATCTTTAAATCGTAGCGATAATAATCGGGAGAAGAGAAGGAATTCGAAGAGCGCGTGTCCTTTCGGTTTCTTTGATGGAAACGAAGAAGAAATTTCGTTGTGGAAGATAAGAGAGAGAGGAAAGAAAAAAATAAAAAGCACGATGACCCCTCCCTCCCCGGATAACCGATCGCGAGAGGCGATAATTACGTTGATTACGGGGCAAGTTTCGCGGTAAATTTGCATTCGTTTTATCGGCGGATAGACGGACAGGTTCTCCCCGGGACGGGTAATCTTTCGATTAAGCTGTCGTTCGCGCGACTCTAATCCCGAGCATCGACGTTTTAATTGAACGTTTCGCCGATAAGCGTCCACCAGTTTAAATATACCGAAACACCCTTTCCATTCCGACCGACAGGAAATTAACGCGCGTTTAACCGTTCGAAACGCGATTTTAATTCGAACGAAGCGACCACGTTCTTTTCTTTCTGTTCTTAAGATGAAAGGTCTAGGAGAGAGAAGAAGGAGAAGGAATACGCACAATACGAGTGCGCGAGGGGGGAAAAAAGTGAGCGAGGAACGAGAAATAATGAAGATCGAAGGGGATTGGTTGGGGTTGCTCGTTCAAATCACGATTTTTCTAGGTACACGCACCCTCGTTGCCACAACTTTCCGATATGCCGATCGATGTTTAACAAGCTCGATCGACCGAGCCCCGCGTGACAATTAAGATTTTATTGACAGCGTTGCCGGGAACAGCTGTCTCCCTTCCTCCGTTTCTCCTCTCACGTTCCTCCTCTTTCTTCCTCTTCTTCTTGTCCTTTTTCTTCTTTTTGGATTTCTCCGCGAACAAAATTAGAGGATTACGGAGCTATCGGTGCGGAAATAAGCCGCGTTCGTGCGCGACGAAAAAAGAAAGATAAAGAAAAAAAAAAAAAAAGGAAAAGAAACCGAAAAGCGGATTAAATTCCACCACTTTCGGGGTATTAATGCTAATGAAAACACAAATGAAACGATTATAATCTCGTTACTCGAAGGAACGAAATCGAGAAAGAAAAATTGCAATATGCATGGGAAGATTATTCAAGATTAGAGGAATCTGTTTACAATTATTTATGCGAAATTATGAGGATAATATATAAATGATCGAGCTTCTTCTTGAATTGGAACGAGAGTTTCAACGACTTCGATAATTTTGGTGTTTCATAAATTTTTCATGCAATCAAAAATATTGCGTGAATTAAGAAGTAATCGAAAACGGAAAGAAACGAAACTCGTGAATTGTACGTGTGTGTATGCGTATATATACGTTGAATGACAGCACGGAAAGTGAATATCGACAGGTAACACAATATGCAGGAAAATTTAAGAGTAGCGGTAATAAATTGCGGATCATTCGAGCGAAATAAATTTAATCACTGACATTTCTATTACTAGGAGAACCATAAAATACGATATTAAAGAGCGGGGAGGAATAGAAGAGATTACCTGGTGCGTGTCAGAAAACACGATCGATCGATCGGAGATTTTATCGAAACGGAGATTGATACCGAAAGAATTTTGTTCTCCAGACCCATCCATCTGTCTATCTTTCTATTTCTTCCTGATAAAACAGACTTTACGTGACAAAAGTATTAAAAAATTATTTCGAAGCAGATGTCGTATATAATAAAAATTTATTTATTATCCATCAACTACGATTTTTCGTTTTGGTTAACTTAGATTTTCTTGCGTTTAATTACGATTAATTACGATAAAAACGATTATTTGTATTAATTATATAATATCGTGAAAACTTTCGATATAAGAACGCTCTGACGATCAAAAATTAATAAAATTTCGTTTATTATTATAAATGGATTCTTCTTTCATCGCTCGTGTAAGATCATTGCGTATGCGATTCGCAACAGGAACAGAAATCTGGATATATCTAGGCGTTCGAGATTTATTATAGGAAATTGGCAAACGAAACAAGTACTTTGCATCGGAGTTTTGCAATAGGCGAATTTTCGAGTAGGCGGAAAACTTCGTTAATGCAATACAGTTCGATTATTCTCTAAAATTGGGATTCCTCGTATTCGATAGTTTGGCTAACTATTAACCGATATCTCGTCGAACAATCGTGAAATAATCATCGAATAATTCGACGCAAAGTAAAATGAGATTCTATTGGAAGATAACATATGTGATTGCACGGTAAAGGAAAAGTCGTGAATATATTACGATAAGAAGATCGAGTTGATATGACAACTGTCTCAATATTGCATGGAGTTGACACGATTTTGTTAATTTTTTTTAAATATCGAAGAAAACATTATTAAAACACAATATGATAAGAAAGACTCGATATCATTCGTGAAACAAACGCGATTCTTTTTTCCTCGAACTTCGGATTTTTATTTTTTTTTTTTTGTGCACAAGATAATCCTTTGTAATTTATCAATGGATTATTGAGAATACAATTGAAAAAAATCGAGTAAAAGAAAAGTATTAGTATTACAAAAGAATTATTAAAATTAACGAAAGAGGAAAAAATCGACGGTCGAAGGTTAACTGCGTTTTTCTCTTATACCGAGCTCGCCCCATCTACGCTGTCGCAGTCGTTGGAAAAACGAGAGAAGCCTAACGTTTGAAAGAAATATGAAACGTTATATATGCGAAACAACGAATCTATTCCATATATCTGGTGAATCGTTCCCAATGCTCAATATTATTTGTCCACATTATATGAAATATTCCAATCGACATCCCATTAATCTTTATCGATTCGATATTTCTCGATGGATACGATGTATCCATCTATAAATTGTTATCGATCGGCTCGCGTACGATACAGCGCACAAGTACAGTCGACAATTTTCCGTATTACACTCGATTCGATTCGAGTAAGAAAGGAATTTTTGACGTCGTGTACATTAAATTGATTCGAGCGTGATTCGAGCAGGCCCTGAATCAAGACAACCGTGAATTCTATCTTTTATCTTTTCGGAATATTTCATTTTTACTTTTTCGCGCTACAAGGCGAATTCGATACACGTGGAATTTTCTCATCGGCGTAAATTCACTCGGTTGACCCACGGCATGTGAGTCACCATGTTCGAACCATAACTCCGGCGAAGAAATATAGAAATTTTTTTTTCCACTCAACTTTATCGTGAAAAATTTCTTATTGCGATGCTCGAGCCCATAATCGAGAAAACATACGGCGATAACTTGACACTTTTCTCGAAATAGAATGGCACATAGATCGTATTTTTCGTTTTTTTGTTTTCTCTCTCTCTCTCTCTCTCTCTCTTTCGTTAAATCGTAAAGACATAGAAGGAAATATAGGATCAACAATTAGCACGAGGATTTTATATTCAAATTTGAACCAGATGGTCGATTAACATAATATCAGTCGATAGAGTTGAGGCGCAGAAAACAGAGATGATGAAAGCGCAATGGCAGATGCGACAAACCGCGAGCCTCGATTTCTCCATTATTGAGAAACTCTGAAATCCGGGCGCAACAAAGAGACAATCGACCCCCTTTCAGGACAGCTCGATTTGTTTGCAGAACTGGACCGTTCGGCTTAATTTAACGACGAGTACGTGGCCGTTTTCCGTGAAAACTCTCTTTCTCTCTCTCTCTCTCTCTCTCAAATTTCGTGATTTTCTCGAAAACGGTACACACGAAAATTCACCTTCAACAAGCCATTTCCGCTTTTCAGTTGATCACGACGATGAAACGCGAGTAAATTTCGAGACAAATTTGGAACTGTAACTTCGCGTCGATATATAAAATACGAGACGCCGAATCAATTAATAAAGATTGTTATAAATCTGTTCAAAAATTAAACGCAATTATATTAACCTCCCTCAAATTGAGTGATAACTTGTAATAATAATTTTTACTTCGATCCATTGTTCCTTTGTTTCATTCAAATGCTATTACGCCACGTTACGATGTAATGATAACTTAGTTTTAAATAAAAATCGTTTGAACGGTATTGTCTCTTCTCAACAGAAAAAGAGAGAGAGAGAGAGAGAGAGAGAGAAAGAGAAAATTTAAAACGTGGAATTTTCACGAACGACCTGCTAAATTATTCTTAAAAAGAAATTTTCCATTCGTCCGAGCGCAAGAAATTAGAGAAGAAACTTCCACCTTGGAAATATTACAAAAAAAAAAAAAAAATGAAATCTACACGCACGAATCCTAATCCCCATCGAATTAAAATGACCCTCGTCCATCCACGAATAACGATAACCTCTTCATCGTCATGATATTATCATTTGCACGAGTGATACGCAAAAACGTACCTCTCGAGATCGCGACAACTCGTTAGACTCCCTCGAAAGATCGTGTGGCTCTCGATCGAAAGATCGTACATACGCGGTTAAGTACACACACACACACACACACGCACACACTGCGCCCGAATCCATTTCTCCGTTAAAATTTCCTACGAGCCTCGCCGGTATCAATATACCGAATACGAGACTCCCGCGCTCCCAGATAATGCGGCTCGATTCCGCAGCTCTCTATATTTTCCCTGTGCAGTCAACCGCGAAAGAGAGGAGAAATCACGGTAAAACGTTTCCACGTTATCGTTTATAGCGACGGTGATGGCCCCTGTCCCGCGTAATATCAGTCGCGTAAAATATTCTCCCCCTGTCTCCGGGTTAGGTGGACAAAAAGAAAAAAAAAAAGGAAGGGAAAGAGAAGGAAGGAAGGAGAGAGAGAGAGAGAGAGAAAGGATAAAAAGGGGCGGGATAGCGGGTCGAAGGAAGAAAATAAAACGCAGTTACAATATACAGTCACGTTGCAAAGAAACGCGAAAATATCTGGCCTATGAGCCGCAAACGCGGCTAACCTGCCCCACTTTCCCAAACCTGATACGGCATGTCCGCCGTGTAAAATAAAACGCAGCGACACGGTACTTGTGCGGCTCGGCCGAAAAAACTCTCGGTTAGAGCCTCGCGAGCCGCACGTTTCTTTTTTCTTTTTTTTTTTTTCCTCTTCTTTTTTCCTTCTTCCTCTTTTTTTTCCTTCCCTCCCTCCCTCCCTTCTTTTTCTGCTCTCATTTCCGCCTCGTCCGCGAAATTGAGCACGACTCGCCGTTTATATCGCGCTTAATATTGGCCCAACGCGGTGACGTTAAAGCGCGATAAAGCTTCGGGGCCCGGCAGAGATCCGCGTGGCGGCTAATTTCTCCGCCATGCATTGTATCGTCCTAACTAAAATGTGGGTGGGAGAAGGGGAGGGGGGGAAAAAAAAAGAAAGGGGAAAAAACGGGCACACACTTCAAGCGGTAATTACATTCTGCCCTTGTTCAAGGCCTTTGTCGAGGATCGCACTTTGCACGGTTACCACGGGTTGGAAGCTGTAAAACCGTCTAAATCGCGTTGAATCCTTTGTACGATATTTTCGACCGTCCTCGCAACGTGGTTCTCAAATATGACCTGGTCACGCGGGTAATTGGTATGGCGAGAATTTTTATACGTCGAGTTATTATAAAATTTTCCTCCCTTTGTTTTTTTTTTTTCTTTCTTTCTTCTTTTCCTTTTCTCCTTTTATTTCGTTTCGCATGCGACAAAGGACCATTTATGAATGAAAAAGAGAAAGAAAAAAAAAAAAGAAATTGCTAGAAGACACCTCGTGGAAGAGATAAACACCAATTACGCGCGTAATTTTTTGAAACGCTTGCTAATGTTACGATTATCAACTTTTTACTGTGTTCCACGTTGCGCTAACGCAACGCTTAAGTATATTAAACTTTTTCCGTTTATAATTTAATTGTCTTTGAGAATTTTTTATTAAAATTTCTCCCAATGATTTTTGATTGAATTCGGAAATCTTATTATCACTACCTCGCTCTATCCTAATTAATTATTATTATCCTCCTAGGGGGATTCGAATTAGAAATTGGAAGAGGGCCGATCACGTGGAAAGATAAACTTCAACAGGTATTAGATATTAGGATTCTCCGGAGAATTCTCATCTCGACGACTCGATAGTGGTCTCTGAATGGGATAAACGGAAAAACGGGGGTTGGGGAGGGAAGGGAAGACAAAGGGAAGGAAAGCTGTTTATTCAAGGGGTGATCGCGATCGCACGTGAGGGATCACCGCAACCACGTCACGGCCGCAATTTCCAAGTTGCCGTGGCTGAGCTCGATCCCTTATTTAGGAGAACTCCACACGTCTTCTCCCGCGGGAGTCTCGTGGAAGCATCAATTTCTGAAACAGGTGCGACGTGCCGAGCCGTTAACACAGAGGCGTCGAACTTTCACGGAAAAGTTATCCTTTCGATCTCCAAGGAGCCGCCTCTAACAGGAAACGCATCACGGATCATTCTAAACTATGGGAAGATCTTTCTTTCTTTCTTTCTTTTTTTTTTCTTTTTCTTTCCTCGTATAATTATCGTCAGTTTCTTGTTCCAGGAGGGCGAATCTGGGCCGGAATCCGACAGCTCTCATTAATTGAATTCCAATAATTGCATTCTGCACGCGGTGTAATTGCGTTCCTGATACGCAGGTCGCATCGATGCGGTAATGGGGGAGTTCCTCTTCCATTTTCAAACATGCGCATCACGTTTTCAGCAAAAAAACGAAATTATCTAGCTTGACTGAACGATACGAGACGTCTGAAAGTTTCGCGACGTGTGGTGACGCGTTTCACGATCGTTTCACGGGCTATTTAAAGAACTGTCGAGAAACGATATCTCTAGTTATCGCTGACAACTCGTGTTAATAATTTCAATTCTACAACGATTTTAAAGTCAAAAAAAAAAAAAAAATACAATTTCCTCTCTTTTTATCAAACAAATAAATCTATGGAAAGGAATCACTTAATAATCAATATTAACGAATGAAAAAGTGAGATATATTAATCGTGAAATTGTATTAGGAAATGAAAACAGTGTATGCAATTCAAAATGTACAAATAATCCTTTACAGGCCATTTCTAGCTCGCAGCCCCGAGTCAAAGGTATTGGCGTCGTTTCCGGTTGGCTACAGTTTTCCCAGCTTTCGGGATGCACTCCACATAACTGCCAGTGCTATTACCGAAATACCTGAAGGGGACGGTCAAAATATGCGCGTCCTTCCTTCGAAGTTAAACACGCGACGGTTGCGACGAATTTTCGATAACGCCCGCCGCAATCTTCCACGATATTGGCGAGAAACGCGTGTAAAGAGGAAAACGTGTGTGTACACTTGCGTTCGCAAACTTCTTTCATAAATGCAATCGGATACGAACGTTGAATCCTTAAAAACGTACCCCTTCGCGTAAGGTATGTTTGATCATCCTTTAATATCTTTCGACGTCTTCTTCGATGAAATTTTTAACCGTAAATCAAGACAAGGTGTATCGTTCGATCGCAAGTTTAAACGAGAAAGTTGTAAATATTTTCCCCTTGATTTTATAAAAAAAAGAAACTCGAATCATTCGATTCAATTTTAAGAAGAATATTGCCCTTTAAAGGAGGAAAATCGAATATTTTTTGCCTGGGATCTTATCAAAGACGATTCGACGCACGAGGACTTACAAATCACGGAATCATGGCTGTCTCGAAAGGGAAGGAAGATGTTATTGGTAAAAGAGAATCGTCTTATTCGCGACGTGGAATATAAAAGAGACCCGATGTATTATCGAACAAAAGTGGATAAACTTCGTACCAGGTTATCAGCGATTCCCCTTGTAACGAGGATCGATCCAACCAACCGTGCAGTTAACGCGGGTCGAAGCGGTTTCCATCGATCCCGAAACGACTATCGACTACTCGAGTCTTTGATTTCCCTTCTCGCGCAACAACCAGCCGCGTGATTACCAACTTTCCTCCCCCCCAACGAACGTCTTCTCTCACGAACGTCCATAAGAAGTTCAGAAATGCCTCCCCTCCTCCCCTAAACGACCAAGTTTTATTCGATTGTATACCATGCCAAGCGATCTCCCACCCTCTCGACAATCTCTGGAGACATTTCTGCATACATAACGACCAAACGCACATCCATCCACAAAGACGTACAAAGAATACTTGATGCGTCTTCAAAAATTACGCTTTTATCTCCTTGCTTTCCACTTTTTCTTTTTTTCCTTTTCCTCTCCCGCGTGTTCTCTCCGCGCAAATGCAACGCGAGTCCCCGGTTGATATCGCTCCGCCTTTGACCAAGCTCCTTTCTATTCCCAACCAAGGGAATATATATATATATTTCGGTCAAGTGATGCCATTATGCTTCAAAACATTTAAGCATTTTTCGTCTTTCTTTCCATTTTTCCCCGTCCCTTGTTCGTCGGTGAACGAGACCGAGGGCATTCGTCCTCCTCCCAAAAAAACGAATACCAGTTCGCACGTCGATACGAATAACTGCGTGCAACGAGTAAATGGAAATTTTAAGTGCTCCCGCCGACTGAAACGTACATGCATATATATATACACGCTTGTCACTGAATCCTGCTCGACCGCGCAAATGCACCGCCGTCTTCCTCCACCAGGGGCCACCTAGGCGTGTATGCGCGTGTGTTAATGAAGGCGACCGCGAGCAGTGGTAACTGAACGCCATCGTCTCGAATCTCGCCTAGGGAGAGACTCAACGTCGTGCGAGGAACCACGTTGTTCGACGGGACAAAGCGGTCCCCGGCTAAAATGTCGTTCAGCCGATATCACCGTGGTTCGTTCAATTACCTCGAACTACCTTGACGACTCGAACGCGCGTAAAATTTGTACAGGAGAGGGGTGGATGGATGCGAAACGAGCCCCATTCCCGCGATACGATCGCGACATGAAGATACAGGAGGGGTACACACAACGTACGATGCAATGAAAATCGTCTGGTGAAACCAATTACGCGAGAAAATGGCGCGTGTCCCCCGTATTCGTTTGCATTTTCGGAACGAAACGAGCACGGATAACCCGCCACCGACGAAAAACGAAAACGAGTCTCCCTCCCTCCTCCTCCTCTCTTTATGCAAATTTCAACCCCTGGCCATGTGACGCCCTCGAAGCCATCGCGCTCCTGGACAAATTTTCGCGCCACGGTATCTTCACGAGCCCTTAAACGCGCGATATCGTTTTCGCGGATGATAGTTTCTTTTTTTCTTTTTCTTTTTTTGAGATCAAGGAAGGAAAGAAGGGAATTAGAGATGGATAGAATTTAACGGAATTAAGGGAATCGCGATCCAAATATTCGTGCGAGAGAGAATTGTTATAGAAAAAAAATTAGATCGGGCGCGGCGAACTTCGATTCGTAATAAAGAAAAGACTTCGTTCGGGGATGGAAGCACGTTGGAAATTCGTTTGTTTTCGGAATCCCTGCGCGTTTCACGCAATAACCGTGGATCCAATTATCTTTTGAGCGATATCAAAGTTGCGAATCTTCAAAGCGCAACTTTTAAATTGTTCGGTATAACCGAATACGGGGTGAGAGAGGGGGAAGGGAAGAGATAATCTCGTTAAGGAAATATCAAAGTTTCTCCGCGTGAAAAGACTGCTCGAATAATGTTAAATTCTCCTTCCGGTCGGAGGGGAAGGAAACGCTTCGTTGTTTTAATTTGACGTACGCGAAAGAAAGTATAATACGATAATAATTAAAATAGTTTGATTCCACGATTATAGAATAGCGTAAGAAACGCTTCGAGTTTGTCTGTGCTCTTTTTCTAGGAAATTAACGCCGATTAAGAAGGACGCTATCTTTCGCGGAAGTGTCGCGTCTACTAAACTTAAAATTTCTTCTTTATCACCGCGATAGCAAAGATGGAAATTAGCCGAAATTATGTCTCTTTATGAAGAGACATTTCTTATTTAAGAAATCTTGCGAATAAGAAATTTGTATTGAAGATATAATAATAAGAAAAAATATATTATAGATACGTTTCAATGTATCATACGTATCAAAATGATCAAAGTTTTGAAAAATTGTTAACTTCTAATCTAATAAATACATCTCGTATATTTCTAATTTAAAAACAAGAAAATAATTGATTGTTCGATTATTAAAGAACGACGATCCTGTACTATAATACACCGAAGCGATGGAGTTGCTTCGACACAAAACTGCAGAGAAACGTAAAGTAACGCGCGTATTTCTCGGCGGAGAGCGTTCGGCGAGTGTGGAAAACGCAATGTAACATTTTTATCTGGAATTTTTCAATCTTGCGACTCGCCCACCGTCTAGGTACAACTCACGATAGCAGAAAATGAATGTCGCACCGCGTAAGTGTATTCTTGTGTAGCGAGGGCGACCGTGTAACTCACTCGACCCTCACGTGACTCTCACAACTCGCACGTCACTGGAGAACTCTGGCCCTCGCTATCTCGAATCTTTCAATTTCTCATACTTTCGCTATTACGAATGCCAGGGGCCTGTACGCAGATCACTCGATAAAAAGACCAGGGACAAAATGGCTCTATATCTCTTTCATAGAAATTCGTCTCTATATGAATTATCTCCTCGATTCGTATATAATATTGGTATTCACGAAATGCATTAAATGGGAAGCAACTTTTTATTATAATACGATTACTTTTAAACGAGAAAACGTTTATTAGGACACTCTTCGCTATCTATATCAACTTCGTATTTTTTTTCGATATAATTTTCAAAGTATAACCATGTTTTTTTCTTCTGTTAATAAAAATTTTGATCGCAAATCAAACGTTTGAAGAAAAAAAGTACAATACGCATCCTACTCTATAAAAGATTTCACTCGTCAAAATTCGCTAAACGCTGTTCAGCAATTAAACTCGCAGATAAACAGATTCCAATAATTCAATCGATACGCCGTGACGCGAATTAAATCGCGTAGAACGAAATTAAACGATACGTGAAATCTAGCTCGAAACTAACTTCAAACTTCGTAACGCCCCTATTCTAGATGAAATCTATTTTAATAAAAGCCACCACTTCGAAATTTCGTGTGAAAGAAATCAGCAAAGGGGAACTCGCGCCCTTGTTCTTTATTCATTTAAAAGAAAAGAGAGAAAGAGAGAGAGGATGTCGTTGGAAAGAGAAAACATTTAGACTAGCCCTAATCACCGGATCACGTGCGACGAGGTCATGAAACGCGATAAAAAACGTTTGTTGGAAAGTATTTTCGCGACCTTAACGTGATCGTCCAGTCGAGGAGTGGCTGACGATTCTGCGTGGAAACCGCGAATGCGACCGCGTGACGATCGACAAAGCGAGAAATCGAACTTGGCTCGAAGCCGAATGGAAAAACAGCAGGGGAAGAAAAAGTGGAGAAATTCCATCGATTTCCATATACGAGAGCGTTAGGGTGCAGGAATTCGACAAACAAGCAGAAGGTAGTCGCACAACGACGCGGAATCTAAACGAAGGGAGGCGAAACGAGATTGGCGGAATTCAAACTTTATCGGAGTGAGGTGAGTTTACATGAAAATTATGCGACGAAGTGAAATTCGGTTCGATGGAACGACCTTTTCGTCGAGATATTTCGCATGTCCTTAATTAATGGAGGTAAGAACGAGGGAGAAAGAATAGGGAAAAGGATAGGAATATGAAATATTTTTTTTTTTGTTTTTTGAACTGAATATACATAAAAATTTTAATATTTTATATCTCTATTTCATATTTCTATCTTTTCCTCTAACGATATATAACGATATATAATCCTATCGATTTTAATATTAAAAATAAATCAGAATTTCTGAAAACATGGAACAACTATTTCTGAGGCCATAGTCATTAAAATATATTGCAAAAACAGAAAGAATATTTAAGACAACTTAATGTATAGATCAAAAACGTTGTGTGTCATATTCCTTTCCCACTAAAGTCTAATAAAAGAATGAAAAGTGGTCCCCTTTGGTTGTACGGAAGCTCGGTATTTTTAATTCCGTTTCACTCCTCTATACCCGTAATGACGGTCATTAACCAATTAGCGCCCACCCACTCTTTCCTCGATGTTTTCTTTTTTTTTTCCTCTCTCTCTCTAACTGCGATTTCAGATACTGGAACAGTCGTTCCAAACGGGCTCGTGGAAAGATGCAACGCCGCCTCTGGTGTCCGCCTATTTTCAGCACCATGTGCCACCAGTCTCCGCAACTAACCCGCGGTTTGGCAAAGCTTTGAACTCACCAAAGCGAATATTATTTCTGCGGCGAGGCGACTCTTTGGAACAGGACACGGTCGGGAGAGGGTACGACACGCTTAACGAAACGCGACTCGTGTTATGAATTTTCAGGTGAAATGAAAAATTCGTGGACGCGATCCTCTTATGCTAAGAGTATTTACAATTCCGTTTGAAACACTTTGAAATTGAGAATAGTAACATTAATGAATCTGTTGGCAAACGGACGGTTGATGCGATTTCTATGAAATAACGTTGGTCTTGAATTTTAACAATGTTGAATGTACCATTTAAGTATTATTTAACATAATTTCTTTATGTTGCTTACTAATCTTTGATAATCTAAATAAATTTTCCCGATCTGATATTTCATAAGCATACGTGTTTATTTTGCTCTTTTTATACGTATATTTATGAAACTGTGATGAAATGAAGATTAAAATAATTTTTACTTCATATATTTTTTTATAAGATATATGCAATAGTAACAAGTGGGTAAAAAGATATCGGTATAAGAATAATTTGAATATTGGCGGGAATGAATTATAATCTTCGTACTTTTACGATATCGAACGTTTTCCAATACTGGTAATGATAAAAATTATTTATGCGCGCAATGTCGACATAGATATTAAAAGCCCGCAAAATATCTCTTCTATATTCAATTCGAATCAACAATTTTAGACGGAAAGATATTACGAGTGAAACTGAAATTCAATTTCGTGTCCCTTGTGAAATACTGTATCTGAGACATAAATCCGACTGTTATTCTGTTATTTCGATTAGAAATTACTTTAAAAAACACGTAAAAAAGACGTTAAGAATTTATGAAAAAAAATTTGAATATATTCTGCGTTTTAATTTTACCTCGAAACGTATCCATTAATTTGAACGATATATCGCAAAATATCGAAGTAATGCAAGCTTATCAAAATGGCGTCTCATTTCACGAAATACGTATCTTCTATGTCACGTTTTTCAAACGAATAATAAAAAGAAAACGTAAGAAAAACGTAAATCGTTCGAAATTCCAATTAAAACAAAGCAGCGATTCACGTATAAATAGAGAGAGACGTTCGATATTATAAATATTACGATCGCTCGAAGCTCACCTTGGGCAAGCACGACACCTATTCATAAATCCGCGCGACACCAGCGTGCCACCGTTATATAAATATGGTGAATCACTTACCGAGGAAACGTGTGAAGTCGTTCGTCGCTGTCGAGGCAGTCGCACACACTCCAGAAAAGTGAGCACACACACGAGAGCACCGAACGAATGGAACCGTGGGATGGGTGACGGAATGGAGGCGCAGGCGACCGATATCCCAAACAAAAGTTACGTTAGGCTAGGTCACGTCAACGCCAGATTACGCCGAAGACGATCTATCTCCCACACTCCCCATATTCTCGTGAGTATGATTGTACTTCGAACTGCACGTCGACGACAAACACGCGCGCACCGACTATTCACTGTGTCCTCGCATCGACTGGAAATAAAACCGAACGTTCAATGGCGTCCAATATTGTTTCAAAATGACCGTTAAACTTGAAAGGATGAAGAAAACAAGTGGACTACTACGTATCACGCAATCACGAGTTGGAATAATCGCCTGGTAAAAGATGTCGAATCTGTCTCGCTTTCAAAATGGAACATACGGTGAGTGTTGACAGTTTTTACCTTTAACGTTGTTGATACCTCGGTATTTGATCACACACGATTTGTTTTCACCGAATTTCATACGTCGAATTACCGTTTAAAACCTTGTTACGCGTAAAACCAGAGAATATATCGATATAACATTATCAAAATTCGCGAATGTTCACGTGAAAATTTCAAATTGACACTAATAACGTAAAACAGTGATATCAATATACGAAATTCGAATGATACTTTATCGCGCATTTACAAACTTTACTCCTTTACCGACCGTTATAAGTAGATAAACAAGAAGCACAAAAAACGTAAAGATGTACGAATGATTCCGCTAAAGTTCAGTTTATTCGGAATTCTTCACGATTAAATGTCCCTGTCGAGCGTAAATTGGAACGAAAGAAAAATATAAAAAAGGACAACGTGGTACGACTCGCGTGGCAACTGTTCCCGTAAGTACGCACACACGCATACACCGAAAAGAGAAACTACCGACAGAGGGCGACACGGCACCCTCACCGATGCGCGGTTCGAGTGCGACTGAGCGAGTCGAGGCAAGCTCGACGAGCCGAAAGCCACAAGCCGCGTCAGCCGACCGGCGGCGACGGACCAATCAGAATTGTCCTCTGCGCAACTACCCGACACCCAAGAATTGACCACATGCTTGCCCATTCACCCTTTCTTTCGTCTTGTCCGATATTTTTTCCTCTTTTCTCCTCTTTTCTTTTTTTCTTCTTTTTTTTTTTTTCGTTTTGATAACATATCAAAATCTGCACGACTTCTCTTTGTCCCCGAACTCATTTATCAGAAAACGGATTCGTAAGATGGATGCATTCATATTGTTTCTGATACGCGACGTTTCCCTAATACGTTTCTGTCGTGACTCGTGATTTATCGCGAAACTACGTGATCGTGAAAAGCTTTCAATAAGAAAGAGCAAAGATAAAATAAACATTGTTAGTGAAAGTGCTCCAATTTTTTTTTTTTTTTCTTTTAAACATTGTTAGCAAAGTCTCCGCGTTACGTCAAATTAATCATCGTAGTCAGGATATATCTTGTGCTTTTATAATTGAATCATGAAATTCATGTGGTACACCTCTGGAAATGGTATTTATACACGTATTTACAAGCTAATCCTGTTTACTCCAAAACGGGTTTGCAAATTTCATGATGTTATTTCAACTACCATTTACATGCTGCTTGATTCGATTAAATTCGTGATTTAACTTATCCCTTAATAAATGTATATTTACAACATTTTTAACACTCATTTTATTAATTACAACTTAAATAATAAAATTATTGGAAGATACAAAAGTATCACTCAGATACAAATTAACAGAGCTTTAGCGCATATACGCTTTTGATTTGCAATTAAACTCGAAATACAAATATCGTCGGTTTTTATATTTCTCGATGCATCGTCGAATCAATTAAATTCACGTAAATGTGTTTTTAACCTATTATTGTAACTGTACTCTTTACGCGTACTATCTTACACGTTTTATCTCTTTGTTCCGCTATACATTATTTCCTTCACCTTCCATTGAACATCCAAGTATCGAAACGCTTGTTTCCTTCAAGTATACTCAAAAAATGGGATCTTATCGAGTTAATTGCCAACTATCCAACTATCTTCTACGGCCATAATTTAACTACGAGGTTTCTTCTGCGTCCTATCTTCGCTTTGTACTTAACGTTCCGCCGTGGCCGGCAGACATTGATGGATTCCTATAATTTTGTTTCGCCAACGATCGGAATCGCAAGTTTTTTCATCGATCTTGTTAAATTCCTCGCTGATGAACGTCGTATAAAACTTTTCACGGCCTTAGCAGCCACTCGCTCATCGACTTCTTCGAGTCTTTTGAACTAGAAAAAGAGAATGAAGAAGAAAGGAGGGAGATGATCGTACGGAAATCGTAGTCGATTTTCTCCAGGATTAAAATTAATGGTTGACTAACTGTTAGTTTTCGAGCGCGTTTATTATCATCACTCCGAAGAGATACGCGAGACAAGAAAAATTAAACGCGAAGAGGACAGGGGAAATCACTTTCTTGTGTCACAAATAACAATTGCAGTTCGTCGTGTCAGAATTGTTTGCATCTGCACGTTACACGTCGAGACTTTATCATCTCTTGATTGTTATTACGATATCCTTCGATTCTTCTTTTTTTTTTTTTTTTTTAATTAACAAGATTTAATCATCCCCATTCCCATTCCTTTGTAAACATTCTTCGCTCCACCACTACCGATACGTTCCATTATTTCGTTTAACCATTTTCTATATATCCTCTCCCTCACATATATCGATTATCCAATAATCGATTTAGCGAGCATTGTTTTGCGCACGATCGTCGCGAACGCGCGCGGTTCATCGCTTTTCATTCAATTTTTTTCGATCACGTAGAATCACGCGAAAAGATGGAAGCTTCCTCGGAGATAAATCTAATATCGTTCTTACCTACCCGCGTCCCCGAAGAATGGAGACGCGGAACAAGTCGTTGGGAAATGGCAGAGATCCCAAGGGATCGAGGGAGAAAATCCTCTTGTTGGCACGAGGAGCACGTGTGCGTGCAGATTTTACGATATTCCGTTTTAATATTGTAATCAGAGATCGCGTTAGCACAATGAACGTTCGGATTCTCGTCGATTCATTTGAAACGATACGCTATAATATCCGTGAATTGATAATTAAATTATTGTTTAATTTCGTATTATCGTTGTTGCGATACGATCGTTATAATAGATACATAATATATCTTGCAAAGTTTCTTGAATTATTCTTTTCCCATCGTGTAATCTCGAACATCGTGTATTCTTTTTCTTTTTTTTTTTTTTTTTTTTTATCAATTGCACATCTGGCTGATTCCGTTATTATGAAGAGAAACGTACTTAATCCCCGGTTGGTAAATTGAAGGGAAATCCAGAACAGTGGAATGGAATATAATCAAAGGCTCGAGTTCGATCGGCCCTCTACTCGACTCCATCGCATCGACTATTACGAATGATTTCGTTTCTATACCCATATTCTCGAATCGTTCGTAAATACATATCAACTCCGGAAATATTCTTCTCCACGAAGAATATTCGTTTATTTCGTTTAATCGTTCGACCCCCTCTCTTTACGAATACGAACTTTCTCTCTTGAAAACCTTCTAAACTAAAAAAAAAAAATAATTTTACGACGACAATTATGCGTGTTCCAAGATCGAGTCGAAATTGTCGCGTGTCGGTTTCGTTGGATTTAAAAGAGAGGAGGGGGGGGAGGGGGGAGAGGGAAGAAAACTGAGATGGATAAATGGGTCAGGACGTGTATACACGTGACGACGGTTTACAATCAAGCGGTTTACAATTGGCGGACGAGGCAGGAAACGATAAATGTATAGGAAAGTGTACAAATACACGGTGCAGGATATTTACGCTCTCCGTGTGTATACGAAGCTGCATACGAGCAGGAATATCGAGGCTGAGAAGGAATCGACGGTACTGTAAATACACACGAAGGGAGGGAAACGGGCACGTTGATTAGCTGCTCGGTTGTGCACCGTTTCAGGTGGCTCACGCTCGAATTAAATCCAATGCGCGTCGTCGTGGATCGACATCCACGATTAAGCTCGATACCTTTTGTACGATTGTGATTCCTGGAATATACGTCGCTGCTTTATTTTCCACCGGGGCCCTATTTCCACGCATAAATAATTGCGTTGGAAAGAACACGTACGATCGTAAGATTTCTTCGTGCCTGGCTTATTTACTTCGTGCACGAAGCCGGCGTATATCATCCGAGAGGTGTATTAAAACGAGTAGAGGGGGCGCGAATAAACCGTGTCACGGTTATTGTATCGATCCCGAAAAAAAAAAAAAAAAAGAGGAAAAGAAAAAGTTACTCCTCTTTGAGAAATTCTCTTAATCGCGGAATTACATCGAGGAACGATCGTGTACGATTGATCGATGCTCCAGGGATTGGATTGAAATATGTAACAGATAAAAAAATATATCAACGTACAAACGTATTTCCATTAATTTTAGAATCGTGTCAGTGTTGCGCGTGTATTTATCTTTATATCGATGTTATCGGATATTTCTCGAATAATCCACTTTGTAAATCGTCGATAAGGCAGTCGATAAAAATTCGTATAACATTTTTCACTTGATTTGTTCCCTATGGACACGTATTTCTGGATCACCTCGTATCGATCCACGAAGGGAGAAGCACGGTGTAAGGTGTTTTAAGCGTCGTGTAAGGGATATAAAATAAAGTTGGCAATCAAATGGGAGGAATCGAAATGGAGACGGTTCGATTAGCGGCGATATGCTCGGCCGTATATATCGATTGACTCGTTACTCAACCCGAGCGGCATCTTAATGCAACGCGTATAACGTATTCGTTAGTGTAAGCGGTTTAACGCTGGGCGCGAACATTGCGACTTCGATATCACGGGCTGGCAATGATTGGTTCGATTCGAAGTCGGCACGAGTTCCAGCCAAATCCCCGGCATCAGGTTTAACGGAGTCAAATGCGAGTGCCCTATAATCAAAACGTTATAGGCGTGCGCCGGGTGCTGATCATGTTATACAATCGCCCCTCCACCGAGGGGTAAAATATACTTGTACGACCTGCGGTTTCTCACTCGTGTGTATACACAGGGTATTCGCAGTGTTGGCTACCGATTTTCTTTTCTCTCTTATTTTTTTTTTTTTTTTTTTGCTCATAAATAGTCGGCAAACGAAAGAAAGCGTTTAACTTTTGTGATCGACACAGCAGCGTGTATCCGTCTCTTATATTCGCGACAATTTTCGAGAATCGAAAGTGGTTTAATATTTTTACATTCTTTTGATGTCGTATCGAAATTCATCTTTTCTTTTATGCGTGAATGGATTATTAACGTGGATTATATACGAGCAATTTTTTTATTGGTAATCAAGCCTTAAAGTTTTCCAATGTTATCTTTCTTTTTTAAATATAACTTTACGAAATTGCATGTAAAACATTCTAGAAATGAAAGAAATTTTCCGATCGAAAAATAAAGTGCTCTACTAAGTATAATTATAGCCTACACACACACACACACACACACACACCAATAAAAATTTCTTTGTAAGGATAGATAGTTTCGGATTGTATTCCTTATTGATACAGCTTAATTCGACGTGACACATTTTTTGTTATTCATCCTGTATGTACACGATCCTCACTCACACACACTTTGCGCTCGTGGAACGTGGACGCGCCAATATCCGTGCGGTCGTGCACCGCCAATGCCGATTCGTGTGACGCAACTGAGTTTTCGCCGGATAAAAGAGAATTCATAGAACAGCTGACCACGACGCCATATCCAAATGGGCCGGCCGATTGATTGGCATTCCGTGCCTCGTTGCATTCAAATCGATCCGTCGAAAAGATCAAAGGAAGTCTGTGAAACTGGTACGCGATTCGCATTAATTACGCATCGAAGGACAACCGGTGGTGGAATTGTCGTCTAACCATCCGAATCAAAACTTGGAGAGTACAAAGAGTAAAAGAATCGTTTGCGGGACGAGTTATCCCCAATTTAGGAAAATTCTCCATCGATCGATCGAATCGATCGAAGGATCTGGTCTGGAATCGCGAAGGATATTACGAATACGATGAAAAGCGGGATGAAAGGAGACTAGAATTCGGAATAAACGGGATATTCGTGGTCGCTAGCTGCGGTAAGTATCGTTTGACCATGGGGCTTAATCGAGATTCCGGGTGGAGTCGAGGTGGGCGTGGGCACGTTTCGCATCATATCAGCAAGGGTATGCGTACAGAATATAGTAATTATGATTCTCGGACTCATCGCATTCAGAGGGAAATGAAGTTGGAGCCCCGACACGCGACTTCATTAACGAATGGCCAAGCTGAATAGACCTAAACATTCAACTCGAGATCCTCGGTTGGCTCGAGCCGAGCAAAAGGAAAGAAAGGGGTTAAGAGGTATGATTAATTGCGCGTCGTCTGATTACCAATTAGTCGGAGGGACGAAGACATGTTTTGTAAGTCGTTTCAACATTCTTCCGTTTCAATCGATCGCAATTGTTGTTTCCGCAATGATTAGTTTTTCCTTACGCGATCGCTTTGATATTATTATTATTATCGAATCTGTGGCGATCGATATGGAGAAGCGTAGACGCGAATACCGATCACTTTTTTTACGAGGAAAGTAGTAAGTTTTTAGTAGAGGTAGCAGTAGGCAGAGATCGAATCGGGTATTCGAGTACGTCGTTGCCTTTCACGACCTTAATGCCCCCTACTGATTTCCACGAGTGAGGGTCATCTTCATCGATTGCTACGATCCTATGTGGCTATGTTGTCGCTATCGGCTATTCTACAATCTCGATATTGTCGCTGTATTGCTCGTGTATATCTCTCGGCCTCTCCTATTACGTGTCTCGTTCAAGATCATTGAAATTCGCAGATCCGTAATATAATCTTTCTTTGAACGATCTTGAATTCGTACGTGAACATTTACTCGAAAAACCTACCCTATATAGCGAGTTCGTGGAACAATTAATCGCTTCGCCGCCATATTTCAAACGCTCTTTGCAATTTTATATCTCCCCCTTTCTCCTTCCAGCAGATTCTTTTTTAATTTTTTTAAAACGGTATAGCTGCCTATATATTCATGAATATCCATACAGAGGATTTCCATTTAATTGGATACGGGCGAGGAAAGTGATAATACTTCGCGTTACTTTTCTCCGCTTTTATATACCGGTCGGTATATAACGGAATATGGGTAATATACGATCAGTGGGGGGGCAAAGTGAAGGGAGCCGTTTCGGGTCGGGTGTTAAAGGGCTAGGTGTTCTTGAAATATTTATGCGTTCGCCGTCGAAAGCGTAAATATTGTACGATATCGCGGGGGGATTGCGGTGAGATGTAGGCGTCGAATCAATTTTTCTTGTTTATCACCATGCAATTGTTTCTTCTCGAGAAACCGTTCCCCTCCACCACCTGGAAAACTTTCTCGTCTCGTTTCGTTGCTCGTGTACGATTATTTCACGGATCGCCAAATTATTCGCGGATATTAAACAACAGGGATGTAAATATTCGCGCTTTTCCTACGAAATGATACAAACACATCGCGCGAATTAACGATATTTATAATCCTGATGAGTTTATATATGGGAGCATCGAGTTGCAACGTCATTATCCGTGGATCGTGAAACTTCATTCTGATCTACTTTTTTCTCTCTCTCTCTCTCTCTCTCTGTCTTCCTCTCTATAAATCCTTCAAAAGGTTCGTTTAATCTTCATCGCTACGAGTACTGGCACATCGCATACTTTCCCATAAGGCTTTCCCCGGTAAATCCCCGCTGAAGGGAAAAGATGGATCTCCCATTAAGCAAAACGCCGAACAAATAAGGATTTTCCGTTGAAACGCGGTACCCTTAGGCTTTATCGGGAACCAGACGAGATTTGAGGAGGCGAGGCGGAACAGTCGGACGATGTAGCTTATTTTATTCGAATGGGGGATGCCACTTGCTCTAAGTACGGCTGTACTTAATCGATGATCGCGTATCAGAGTATTTTGCTTGTTATTGCAGCGATCACGACGTGAAACGAACACGACGAGAGGTGTGGAAAATAAAATTGAAAAATTCAAATTTAGTACGTACATCGAAACTAAATCGATGATAACATCGGTTAAAAATCGTCGAGTTCTTCTTTCGGTTTTTTCCAGCCATAAGAATATGTCGATTAATACAAAGACAAGAATAACTTTCGAAAAATATGGACGATTTTTAAATCGCTTGTGCGCAAATTAAATACATTGCGTGGTTTTTTAAATGGTTCAGTTTTATAAACATATCCCCTGGTTCCAAAGTAGAAGTTTTAAAGCACAAAGACGCGTGACTCGTTGTTCATTAAAATTTGCCCCGTGCGGCCGGGAAACGCGAAAATGATGAAAGCGACTCGAACGATTTTGAAAAAAGATAGCCAACATTTAAAAAGGAGGGACATTTTGTTAATTGCGGTTCTTCGTTAGAATAAATTATTCTCCGCTCTTTCTGCGCGCCAGCCTCCGTGCCGGTCGCACTTTCCTTTTGTTCTGCACGTTTCAGAGATCCCCCTTTGACAAAGATAACGAGGCTGCTCGAAAGGCATTCGAAAGCTAAATGCAGAAACGCCATATTTCAGGGCGGTGGTCGCGCTACCCTTCTTCTTATAGGGTAGTGACCTCCTTCGAAACGAAACCTCGCTCCTCCTTCCTCCCTCCCCACCTCAAAGATTCGTCTCCAAAGTCTGGAGGAGGACGAGGATCGGGTCTCGTCGTCGCTTCTTTCACAAAAGGACGAAATTTAGTGTACACAATTTTAACATGTATATTTATGCATAAGCCGCGCTCGATGCTGCTCGAGGATCTTAAGGAACAGTCTGATGTCACGATGTCGAGGTTGTACGGCTTTGATCAAATACGGTTAAGTCGCGACGAGGCGAGACTTTTTTCTTTTTAATACTCGTCGACCGAATATCGTCTCCTCTTAAATTCAATCTCGTACCTGCAATCTTCCCGTTGTTAAACCGTTGTTAAACCGGTCGACCGTTCTCCAACCCCCCACCGAATTAACATTTTCAGTGCTCGAACTTTCACTGCGTCGTACGTTTTCCCTTTTATTAAATATAATAACGAAAGATGTTCGTTAGAAGTAAGTAGCTTAGAGGATCGCATCAGTTTCACCACCGGCAACAATTTCTCGCCCGTGTTCAAACCAGCCATCCGGTATATAAAATGTTAAGCATCCTCCACGGAGCGGAGCGTTTATCTCCTTTCTCCTTCGTCGCCGCCCTGCTAACAACTTGGCTGCGAAGTCGCGTCTAACTTGATTAATGGAATACTTGCCTCGCGTTAGTTACGTAATAACCGAACGAACCTTCCTTTAACCGTATGCCGTTCGCCCGCTTCTCGCGTCGCTGGTAATCGGGTCCCAAGTTTTCCCCGAGCGAAATTAGACGCAATGACACGCGTATCGTGTGCGTGCACCAGCGCGAAAATTCCAGCGGTGGATCACGATGGTTTAATCCACTTTTCCGCGGAACAGGGTTATAATATTCTCGCGATATCGGATCGTAACTTGGCGAAACTTCGCCCAACAACCATTAGTAAATCAGGTCGCGGCTAATCACAAGATTGGCCCTTTTGCGGCCGAGATATTTAAATCTCGGCCAAGTACAGGGACGAGAGTTGGTTGGACGAGTTTCTTCGGGCCGTGAAGATTCGCCCGGAAGGAGTTTTCGGGCGCAGATGCCGCGCGGTTGGTGTAATCGAAGCGACCAGATCTTCCACCCTCCCTATATCTCGTTAAATTTAAATTTAAAGGATAGATTAAAGGAAAAATAAGATCGAAGACGCTCATCTCCCTTCCTCTTCTCAAGAAGAGGCTTGCAAGGGGAATTCTAACTCGAAAGCTTAACGTGTTCGGATACAGAGAGGGGAGAGGGATATTTTTTAAGGGAGTTGGAGGGACGAGGATTTGCATAGATGATAAGGAAGATATGTATTAACAATTTCTTCTTTCGACTTTCACTCTCTCCCGCGAGAGAGAATTTCGAAGAGAGGAAAGGAGGAGAGAAAGGAGCAGTTTTTTTTCGCGAAGTTTTAGGCCGAGGAGGGAAGGCCACCTTCCGAAGACATTTCACTTTTCATTAAGAGATATGGCGGGTATTAGTGTCCGAACTGTGATAAAGTATCCGGTAAAGAACGGAGCAACCTCTTTCGAGGTATTTATCAGGTTCGAGGTGTTATATTATAGTTTCAAATACTCACGTACACGAGTGTGTACGTGTGTATTTGAAAAATGCCCGTATCGTTAAGTTATTTATTTCCCTACTCTTCTTTTTGGCTGAGATTAAGAAACAATGAACTCTTGCAATTTTGCCCGTTTTTATCGAAATTCGCTTACGTGGAATCTTTTCTGAAAAAAAAAAAAAAGAGATTACATGGAATGTTGTATCGGTAAGAATAATAATAATAATAAAAAAGAAAATCACGTTATTAAAATTATACTTTCGAAATAAAAGTGAAAGAGTAACGACAGTTGGCTCGTTTTACAACTCACACGCACCCTCTGGCGTGAAGTGTAGGAAGCAATCGGAGAGAGGCGAAGCATCAAGCAGTCGGTTCGAGCACCAACAGAGGGTTGTTTCTCGAAATTCCCTCGTAGTTGAGCGCTTTTTGCCGGGGTGGCGCCACGAGCTTTCACCCCCCGGAACCGCATTCGTCGATAATCATTCCTCAACGACGAGCCAAAGATATAAATAGTCGAGGTAAGTCCTTCCGAGGATTGTCGGTATCCTTGCTCGAAATTTCTGTACGAAGAAAATAGAGAACGAATAGATCAACGAGCGATGAATAATCTGACGACCGGTGTAAATTCATCGAGGTCGCACGGAAGTGTGAAACAAAGCGAGACGAATCCCGCAAGATTTACAACTCGTGCAGTCTCTCATTATCATTCTGATGCATATTCAAATCTCGTTGGGTGCATACCGAATCGAGAGTGAAAATAAGTTACTCGGCCGGTCTTACGCGGATAAGCCGGTGTGCGAAATTAATGGAAACTTTTCGTGTTTGATCCCATTCGATACGGTTCGCTCGGTTGAAATAAAGTATCGCCAATAATAATGTCTTATTCACGCTACTTGGGCCACTTTCCACAGGACAGTTATCAACCGGCCACGTTCCGTTCCATTCGCTGGAGATCAACATTTGAAGTTATTGTCGTAATTGAAATAAATGTTCGATTAAGCGCGCGTTGATTACACGTGGATAACTAAATAAAATATATAGCGGGTACAGAAAATCCATCCATTTTTCTCGTAAAACACGTGTCCCCGTGTATTTTACGACTTCAATTAGAGAGGAAAAGTAGTCAAACTTTGTTGAATCGTGCCACCAATAAAACAGAGCAGAGTCTGACTTTTAATTTAAACGGGCACCTTTCAAATTTTTATTTCAAATATTGAAATAACGCGTTACAAATTTCCCATTAATTCGATCTTACACGCGATTGTACATTTAGATAACTCTTTGATAGTTAGACTCGATTAGATTCGAAGAACCGAGTTGTTGCAAAAGTTATATTCGACGAGTAACTTTTTAGAAGAGAGAAAAAAAAAAAAAAAGAAAAAGAAAAGAGAGCAGACGACAAAAGTCGGGAATATTAGATAGGTTATCGGGGAGGGGGGCAATATTGCCGCGAATACGCTCAAAGGAGCTATCGATCTCGTTGGGTCTTGACACTGGCATAACGTGCAAAGGCGCATCGGCAAATTTGCCAAGAGACGAAGAGGACAGGTCGCGGGAACACGATAGTCATTACTCAAATTCTCATTAGCAACGCCAGAGCCAAGCCAACCACCGAGTTTACTAATTAACGCAGTCAGGGTGGTCCCTTAATATTAGAAGGAGGATCTCGGGAGAGCAAAGACGCGACAGAAGGATATATTGCTGTCGGTTTTCATTAGGGACGCGGACAAATGCGCGATCGATGCGGTCGATCGACGGCTTCTCTTTACGACGGGACACCACTTACGAGACGATTATTATACGTATACTTTGACCGAGATACGAAGAGCGATCGCGAAACGAGATAGATGTCGGATAATAGGACGAAACGGGGGCGGTGTAGGTACACGAGCGTAAACCTTGAGAGATCCGCCCCTTCGTGAATATATGTCTCATTATCCTTTCATAAGATGTCAAGGTGGCGCGCATTTCAGTGAGACGCGCAGTGAAAGTTCCATTCTGCGTTTCGTAATATTATGACAAGTAAGCGGGATACGTTCGTTTTTCACGAATCTTTCCAACCGTAAGAAGAACCTACCACCTACGGAATATTTCCTCCTCGATTTTTATTCACATTTCCCTCGAAAAATTCTTCCTACTCTCCTCCACCCTTGAAAATAATATATTAATTCTTCACGAGTTACACTGAAACTTAGCCTTTCCATCTAAAAGGTCTCTCTACCTAGCCTGGAAAGATTTATCGAGTCGAGGGTAACTTCGATTCCGGACAAAAGGGGGGTTGGTCCCCTGACAAACATTAATTAATAGTTGAAATCGAAAACGGTGCTCCTTTCTGCTCGTTCGAAGGAAAAATGAAGTTAATCTCGAGCTCCGTGACTGCATGAGAGGGGGGAGGAGAGGGGATACACGGCCTCAAAGGATCGTAGCATGCCGCGGGGGTGTATCTCTCTTTTCTTGTCAACTCGACAATGTCGGAGGCATGTATACTATGCCGTAAAGATCGTGGCACCCAAAGGATCCTCAAGAATGGAGTATTGCTTTCCAGATATCCTATACTCGTAAAATGGCCTTAATGTACCCCGTTCGCGACCGGGTGTTATCGATCCTTGCTCTTTCGGGGTCTATATGCACGCGCTCACACGTACACACGTGCAAACAAACGCATATACACACCATCGTAGGATAACCGAGTGCACGTCGTGTATATACACATACATATAATGCAGTAGAATTGTATCAGCACCTCTTGTGAAAGTCCTTTTCATCGTGGCTCGCAGAGAGAGAAAGAGAAAGAGAGACTCGACGCTACTGTAAACAGCCTTGAGAAGTCCTTTGAAAGGTTGCAGACGTTCCTACGACTAACTATATTTGAATTAGTCGAGAGGTTAAAATATTACGATGTCTGTCGAGAGATGAATGTCGTGGAAACCACGGTGAGTTATAGGACACCGGCCATTGTGTGGGGAACGAATGTCGAATTTGTGTCAATAGAGAGCATTGTTCGTCTCTAGAAATTGGCAATTGAGCGAGTGTCTTGAACGGGTAATGTCTCATCGATGTTAAATAGTTTAATCCTTTCGGCTAATTCACCAAGCTGATTCGAATGGAAATACATTTTAACGTATTATCTACGCTCTTGGAAAAAGTTAATTATTACACCGATTACTAGTTAATAAATAATTGTAAATTTCTCTTCACTTTAAATGTTGATAATAATATTGGATATTCACCGATATATCCGGAAATCTGAGAAAATTATTTAGAACATGTTTATAGACATTCGATCGATTAATCAAACAAAATTTTCCATGTACGAAATATATATCCCAGACTAATCCGATGAATTAAAGAAAAGCAAACCTCGAATACATACACTTGGTGAACGGTGTATAATTTATTCACCTTCGTCACCGATGATGAAACATAATTTTCCCGCGACACGTTAAACGCGCCACCCATTATAAATGTATCTTCCCCTCCCCCACGAAGCTACGACGTTCTAGACATTTTGAATAGCGTCATGAACAGGCCCGTGGGGGGCAACACGCGGGGTGTTTTTCACCGCGCGATGTAGCGGTTGACTGAAAAATTCCCACCCGTTGTCCTTTTTCTCCATTCATCTCTCTCTCTCTCTCTCTCTCTCTCCCGCCTCCGCTTGTTTCGCCTCGTTGTTTTCCTTGCTCGGCCGCGAGGCGAATGATTAACGATCCGCGACAGGGAAAAGAAGCGGTGGCGAATAAAAGTGGTAGCCCTCCCCTCCCTCGTGGAATTTCGCTGTGTGTTTCGCGTGCGTCTGACATGTTTCCACCGTGTTTGCCGGACTATTAATGCCCGGCCGCGAAATAATAACGGCATAAATCATCCCGCTCGATGTTGGTTGCAAAGATCAATTTATTCCCGCCCGATCGACGAACCGCGCGATCGAATCGAATCGAACGCGAAAATCTCTCTTCGCGTAAATGGAAATACCTTGTACCGTGCGGCGATAAATCTGTTTATCGGCCGCATTTGTAAATATCCCTTTCCAAGTACCGCGAAACAACTCTCTCCCTTCTCCCTTCCCTCTCCCCGCGAACACCTTCCGTCTTCCTTGCCGGATTTATTTCTCGTTCCGAAAAAAAGAAAATACGCGCGTTTACGTGTTTATCGTTGTCGGGGATGCATTTTACGAGATGCGCGTAAAGATACACGCCGTTGTAAAGCGCGAAAATGAAAAAAACTTATTGCGGCTTCGACGAAGATTCTACTCTGTGTGCACGGAATATAGAGTATATATTTGATTCGGAAAGGGAATATTCGATGGGAAATATTCCCTTAGAAAATAGATATATATATATGTTCTCTGTTTGTAATCAGAGAGTGTAGATAGTCGTTCGCCATTATCGCGATCTATTCTCTATACGATCGTATTAAAGGTTCACCGATTAATCCAAACTTGGATTCAATGTTTATCGGGCGGTAAATAAATGGAGAATAAACGTCGACGACGATTTCACGGGCCATTTCGCCCGGAGCCGCGATAATCATCGAAACGATGGAATTAACGAGAGCTCGTCACGATGAAATCCTGGATGGACGACGATTCGGCCGCGATTTAACGGCCGCGTATCATATTTTATAGGCGGCCGTTAAATATTCATCGCGGCCGTTGCTGCAAATCCTGTATACGAGCCACATGCGAAGGTGGAGGTGGTGGTCGGTCCGCTTGAAAATCATTAGGCGGGTGCCATTGATAACAACGGGGGTGGCCCGTTGGCAATGGCGTCGCGGAAGGAAGATAGCAGCCTCTCTTCACCGTCGTGGGGGGAAAAAGAAAAGGGAGAGAGGCGCCCTTCGGCCCTGGCGCCTCCCCCTCGTTTTTTTCGAGATAAAACGCCAACCAACCCGCATCAAAGTATCCAAGTCCTTTTTACTCGACTCGTACTTTTTTTAAAGCGTTTCAAATGCTACGCCACCACTGTCGCGAATCGAGAAAAGCTCGCTCTTTTTTTCACATCTTTTCTCGCGTCATCCCCTTCCATTCTCCTCGCTCTTACTCCCTCTCTCCTCTCTCTCTCTCTCTCTCTCTCTCTCTCTCTCTCTCTTTACGTTAGCAAGCCGATCCCGTGTTTTAATGGCACGAACGAAATGACGCATTGCAGAATTTAAGCCTGCTTTCTCTCCCTCTGTGAACCTCCGCGCTCTTAACGAGTAATTACTACGTTCGTTGTATGTAAGCGGGAAGAAAACGCTAAATGGACTCGCTGCGTGTGCCTTTGAAAGGGATTTATTGTTAGCCGTAAATACTACGGCTGGCACGCCAGTGTACGTACGTGTCCCGTTCCACAATGGATCGGTTTCGAAAAATCGAAGCAGAGTCACTCCTTTTCGTTGGGACGCGGCTACGAACAAAACGCGTTGGGTTCACGAAATTCCGTCCGCGCGATTGGAACGATTCGATCGCTTATTCTCGAATTATTCTCGTACGAGCGTGATAACGATTCGTAAAGAAGCGACCAACGCTTTTGTCGGGGCGAGAAGTCGGGAAAAAAACGATCGGGGCGGAATGAAAAAACTAGTGGAAATGGTGGTGGGATACATGAGAGCTAGATATCGGTAGGAGTTGGTCGATACAATGGGTACATTTAGTGGAATTGTTGGAAGGGGAGGACGAGACGCAAGGCAGGGGGAGGATTGTGCCAGTCCACCGGAGGGTGCCGGCAACCAATAGGGGTTGCATAATTCATAGCCTTGGTTACACCCGTACCGGAATTGCGCTCCGTCCGTTGTGTGTTTGCGTAGTGTCAGAACAATATCGCCACGCGAAAGTTGCGCGGCCCAGGAGAATGCGATTTACGTCTAAATTGCCGAGGTTACGGGCCCGGTTACCGCGGCTTACGCGCGCGCTTTTACATCCCCCCTGCATCCTCTCTCTCCCCCCCCCCCGAATCAACCCGCGTAATCCACGTAACCGTTCACGTAACCACGTCCAACCGTAACCACGGAAAATAAAATCGGTGGATTTGTGAATTTTATGAAAGTGGGACGAAGGGAGAGGAGAAAGGCCGCCGCCACACCGCCTTCTCTTCGACGGAAAACGCGAAACTCTTTGAAAACTCGGCTCGAGGATGGATGGAGGAGATGTTGCGTAAAAGGTGTGCGGCTGAAAGAGCGGATCGTGGAGGAGGCGGCGATTAAAAAGCGGGGGAGGCTCTACTTTTAAAAAAATAGAAGAGGCATTAGCGGAAAACTTTGGTCCCCCACTTTGTACCGCGTTTCCCGGATAAATCCATTCCGTGGTCAGGTTTCGCTTTCATCTGTGCGTCGAGAGGATAATGGGTGGTATTCCCAAACGGCAAGGGAGAGGGTGTGGAAAGGGCAGGGGAGAGCGCAGACAGAGCGATACTGGACGGGGGAGGGAGAGCGCCGCACGGTCTAAATCTTTTACACCAGATGCGAAGAGATGATCAAAGCTCTGCTACCTTGGTCGTCGTGGCGAGAAACCTGTGTGAACACTGTGTTGATACACGTTCATCCGTGGCCAAGGAACGATGCCGGTGCTGGACCGTGTTTCCTTCCTTTCTCGACCAGAGGAGGAGAAGAACCGGCATTCGTCCGTGTCGGCCGGTGTACAAGTAGCGGGGCGAGAGACAGGGTATTCTACTTGTTTCTACAGGAAGTACACGTTTCAGGAAGTAGCGTGTACCGTCGGTAATATCCATCTATTTCGATCTCTTCCCTTGCGAAGGGAAAAAAGATACGAGCTCTCCGTTTCTCTTTCGCGCACGATCTACGTGGGAACGGCGACCTTGCGTACGTTTTTTAGAGAATTCGAACAGTATACACGTATACACCACTCGCATTAAATTCTCGCATCGACCAACGCCCGAAATCCTCGATACATCTCTCGTAATCTCTCCAACGTTTCGACAGAAACCTTTATCCAAGCCAGCGCGAGGGACTCCGCCCTTTTCATACTTCTTATCAGGCCGGCATGGAAATACGTGTTTTCCATTTGGCCCCCCGTTCCTTTTCGCGTTTACATAACACGACGACGCGTACGTGCGATTTCTTTCTGCCATTTCCGTCCCTGTGATGTTGTCTCGCGGAAAAAAAGGAAGAGGAGGAGGGGAGGGAGAGAGAGAGAGAGAAATGCAATAAGAATAAATCGTCAAAGGCGAGGCCAGATGGTGGTTGACAGGGGGCGCGACGAAAACGAGATGGGATGGATAATCCCATGGGGCCTTGACGATGGCCCAACAGATACACGACTCGTGTTAGAACCTATCCCGAGCCGTATTTGTTTTTGGCTAACAAGTCGGCGCGACTCGTATCCGGGCCGAAACCCTACTGACATATTGCCTGTTTGCCGATTATTTCCGCATCGTCGTGCCCGCCGATCTCCACTTCTTTCGACACGACTACCAACGATCGATAACGACACCGCATAAAATTTTACGGACCAGGGGATCGTGTTCAATGTATCCTGCGTATATATAGCCGACAATAAGTGAAACGTGAAACTCATGTTATTCCCTATTACGTATACCACCCTTAATCCGAGGAGTTCGGTTCTACAAACTCTTCTTATTTCCCCCTCCTCTCTCTCTCTCTCTCTTATTAAAAATTTTACGTTTCGATCCATCCATAAATATCTCCAATTTTCAGAAATCTTACAACACATCCTTACAACACATTATATCTGTATACCCGAAGGAAAAATATAAAACGAAATTGAAATAATCGATCGCGAAACATCGTTGATCGCCGTTCCTTAGTCTAACTAAGAGTCGATTCCTGGATTCACTTCCGGAACGTCCGTCCTTCCTCTCTCTGGGCACTGGCCATCGACCACCCTTTTGTTTTCGAGGCCGGCCGCGAAAGCAATAAAATCTTATTATACGCGTGTGGAATTTCAATGGTTTGGCTCTCGTCCGTGGAAACGCGAGCGACGTGGAAGGCGGGTTTCCGAGGAAAGTGATCGATGGGGGACATACGTCAAGCCGGCGCGGCGGGACGGACAGCGTGGCGGGGACCGGAGACAAGATGAGAAGCGCGAGAAGGAGTCGGATGGAGATGGAAGAGAAAAGGTGCGGGGGCGGGCGGGACGGCCGGGTTGCCAGGTGGCGAGACAACACCTAACGTGAATACAAATTACTCTCCTTGCGCTTCGGTTGCCACCGCCACGCCGCTTCATCCCGCTACCCTGCCAATCACGTCCTCGGCCTTTCTGGATTAACGTCCACCAAGCGTCGCCGGAGTACGTAATTCGCGATGGATTATTGCGGCCACTCAATCTCGTTGCGGACCTTTCCTTTCGATCGTCAAAACGAACGTCCGTCTCTCCGTGGATTAAAAACGAACGATCGCAGCATTCGAATCGAGTCGATCGCAATAACATTTCTTCGCTTCGATATCCGTGATCGATCGAGGTGGAAAGAGGGGCCAAATAAACGCGATCAGTCGCGCCATCTCGTTTCTTCCTTCGAGGGATCTTCTCGTCTCGTCGAAATCGTCGCGTTCGATCGATTGGAACGAAATCCACCCTCCGTGCACCACATTAGCCCGACGAGATTACCGACCGCGCAACAACGCGGGTATTACCCTTGTACAAGCATTGTTGCTCGTCACGTTTTTTTCCAGAAACGAGGCAAAGTAGATACGCGTGACACCGGTATCCAACCGCAGGACACCCCCCCGATACGTGACCCGACGAATAGAAACAGGGCGAGGCAGCCGTAAATCTGCCCTTTCCGATCCGACAAATCCCGCGTTAATACGAGTCAAGAGGCTCGTGCCCGATTACGCATAGGCTGCGGAGGCTCGATCGGTGGTCCCCATTGTTCGAACTCGTCGATCGAGCCCCAATAACATCCCTGCGCGCACGAATACCAAGGCACGTTGCGGCCCGGTTTGTTTAATGCGACATTAGAAATTTGTTTCCGGCGCGACAGCTGCAAGGGCAACGCGCATTGTGCGACGGAGGCGGCCGACAATGGAAACGCCTGGCATTCCCCGATCACAGCGGAACGAAGAGGGAAAATTTGTGGCCACGGCTCGGAGGAAGAAAAGGAGCCGAGGATAAATGCCCCCGATCCGCCCACCAACAACCCCTCCGCTCGCTCGCGTGCACGCTCGCCGTTTTCCACCACCTTCCTTCGACGATTAACGTTTAAAAATTCAACCCTCTTCTCGCCTCTCCTCTTCCTTTTCCCTCCCTTCCTCTCCACCTTCCTTCGCCGAGTACACTGCCGCTCAAAAGTTTATCGCCGCATTTACGTTTCGTCCTATCTATTTATCGATCGTTATTATACCAATTAAATAGTTCGAATTATTCAGTTTGTAGATTTTACCGAAATCGGAGCGCAGTATTTTTATGCAGTTTGAATTCTTTCCGTTCGATTCGACTCGTCGATGATTCTCGGTAAATTGCGCCATTTATCGAGTGATCGCAAGATCATAGAAACTTTTTACTCGAACGATCTATGCGATTGATTCGCGCCTCGATGGATTTATGAACGGGAGTGTATGTACGTGTTTGTCGTATCCGCATTAACGGGAGGAGCAGATTAGGCTTCTCTTCTTATCGACAGAGAAACAGTGGCGTTCTCTCTGGTTGAATTATGCTCCGATCGATATATATATATATAACCCCGGTTATGGATGGGGATGACGCTTTAAGAACGGAGGAAATGATTTACAAGGGGAAGGAGTTTGATTTTTATACTCCCTTCCCCCTCGCTTATCGCACGAAATAGCCGGCAAGGGCCGACAGTCACGTAACGGTGAAACGTCGAAATGGAACGACGTACGATGTACCCACTAGGCACCACTAGGCAGAGAGACCGCTTGGTCCACGCGATCCCAAACTCTCTTTTCTCTTTTCTTCTTCCCTCAGTTTCCTTTAAATCGATCGATATTCCTCGCCTAGGACCCCCTTTCTCGTCCTTCTCCTCCTCCTCCTTCTCGCGACCTCCTTTACCTCGTGTCCCCCCCCCCTTCCCCCCCCCCTCTCCACTCGATCTTTCAAAAGGGACCCCTCCCTCATCGGCTAGACGCTTTTCCAATTTTCCATGGCGGCCACGGAACGGGCTGAAACAATTTAGGTAACGTCGAGTCTGATCGAATAATATGGAGACTTGAGACTCCGATATGGAGAGTGCAGTCTCCTTTTACGATCGCGTTCCAAATAGGTTCACTCGAACGAGCATTGCGCCGCACGAGACGATGGATTTTTCTCTCGGAAGTATGCCTCTCGAATACCCCTATCCTCCCTCCCTCCCTTCCAAGCTGTCCCTCGAGAGTATCGACGACGAGCCTTTCCTCTCCGATTTCGAAACACAAAAACGATTCTCTCATCGATCCATCGATCGAGAGAAGAAATCGAAGAGAGAAGAGAAAGTTTTTTGGAACGAATCGATTTCCCCCCAAAAAAGGGATGATGAGGCGAGTAAGAGTCGCTTAACGATCCCAGTTAAAGGTGTTTATCTACGATCGAATATTTATTACGAGTGACGATTAAAGGTGCGATTGAGTATCGCGAGTCAATTAAAGCAAAAAAAAAGAGGGGAGGGGAAACAGGTTCGATATATCGTGGTTGGATCAAGAGAGACGGATGGAACGCGACACGGACAAGATATTAATACAAACGGTATGGAAAATCACCGATATGATGTAGCTATTTGGGAAGAGATATCGTCGCTACTCGGTGGACGCGAATTAATCTCGACTCGAGCCGTGTCCTTTATCGATGAAAACACACGGTCGGAGAGGCATCATTATCCGGAGGCGATGCCATAAAATATATAGATAAAAGCAAAGGCTTGGTATCTGTGCCCGTCATCAACGTGTGCGTACCCCGATGGTATGCAACCCGCCAAGGCGAGGATACGTTTCTTTCGATATTTTTTAACGATTCCGCGGCGGACAGATATTTTCTCCCGTTGAACACGATAAACCGTAGGCCAATACAAATCAGCTGGATCGATTAAACATTTGCGTCTGATCTCTCTATATACGGGAACGGCTTATAAATTCAAATCGAATTCGAAAGCGGACGTAATTGGTCGGTGCGTTCTCCTCGGCCCGTCGCTTGAAAAATCTTATGATGAATGCACGATCGAATGGCTCGACTCGAATCGATTAATATGTATCTCCGTGTGTACATATATACAATCTATCGAGATCGTATCTCTGTTTCTTCTTCTTCTTAACCGGAATATATTTAATAACGAGGGACATTAAGCGGTTATTAAACGATATGAATAATAACGAGACGGGATTCGTTTTCACAACGTTCCACGCTCTGGTTGCGACGTATTTTTCACGATCCTCCTCCCTTTCGGGACGGGTTCTTCTTCGGGGAGGCGGTTCGAAACGTTTCGTTTCCAACCCTCTCTCGATTCCATGCAACACGATATTCGAAATCTGCCGTTCATCTGGCAGTGCACACGTGACGCGGATACTCGTTACGCGCCACGTTTGAACGACGTGTTCCTGTAATCTTACGCCAGAGAAACGCTCCTTTTTTCCCCTCCGTGGAAAAAAAGGATCCCCTTCCTTTCGGAAAAAATCGTGCCAGAGTAATCGTCGGGGCGAAATTAATAACAGACGCGAAAGTGACGCGGCTGAAATCTCGACCGAAATTAATTCCGTCCATTCGTTCCTTCGCACGATTCGAATCGTATATGTCTCCGCCTGAGATAAAGCACGAGATTAGCGATGCCAGTCGGCCGAGCGAAGGCGTCGATCGTTGCATACGATACGTCACGAACGACGCTTTGGAAAGCGTCGATGGGCGTCCAGGTCTCGATGAAATTATATGAACCGAGGCGTGTATACACGAGCCGGTGTACCACGTCGAGGCCCGAAGGCGTGTCACGATGAGACAATGAATTCAAGATCACGTCTCTTCCCAGTGGCGGGAGGCGCGAACTTAAACCGAGTTACGAAATTAAGTAATTTATATTTATGTATTCACCGAGTGTAACAAGATAGGGTGTAGCGGCGACTCGCTTTCTCTCTTTCTCTCTCTCGCTTGTATACACGGTCGAAAACAAGCGGACAACCGTCACGCAAACACGGCCCTTTCCCGTTTTACAGGCGGGTCGGGCAATTTGAAAGCGCGAGGAGAGTCCTTTAATCAAAAGAACTGGTGGAAACGTCGTTTCGATCCCGTGCAAATTATCTCGATCCTTTAAACCGAGCCGCTCTTTGCAGTTTCGTTTCATTTACGTTTTTCGACAGAGGCGAATTTTCGAGCTGAACCGTGATATCGAAATTTCATCGGTAGATTTTCTGGGACGAAGGGTTTCTTTCTTTTGCCGTTGGTTTGGTTCGATTCGTATAATTTCGAATGGGCAACCACATCCACGGTGATTTAGTTCAGTTTCTCAGAGTAAACAGGGCTGATCAAATTTGGCTTCTTCCTCGTTCTCCATAATATTCCGCTATTCGTGCCGTTTAATCGAATTTAATCCAGGATCAAATTTAATCCTCCTGTTTCGCTGAAATTGGTCGCGTAAATATGAAAGAAAATGTTGGAGGATGATATATTCGCATTCTTTTATATATATATTTCTTTTATCGCGAAGAACGAATGCATAATAACACGTCATCCCATTTCCAACGTTGTTAATCATTTGCCATTTAACTCGGTACATTTAATAATAAGCGAGCTTTCCAACTGGTGGAACCCCATTTGTCTTCGAGTCTGTCTTGAGCGAGACGATGAACAATTAGGGCAGAGCCACGAAGCAGTCGTCCCTTTTGCTTTCTCGTTCCTCTTCCCCTTCTCTCCACCCTTCCATGGGGCAGCAAGTGTGGTCCCCGGAGTGACCCATCGCAGGGGAGTCGAAACTCGCCGTCGTTCGTCACGCTGTGACATCAGTAGGGATGTCTTCTCGACCCCGTTCCTTCTCCAAATCGACAGGAACGCGAAAACATCGGGGCTCGCCTCTCCCGCCATTATTTTCGCTTCGAAATTACGCGAAATAATTACCCTTGCAAAGTGGAAGAACGGGAGAAGAAAAGATTGGCTGGATCGTTTTCCCGGAAAACGAGAAGCTTGCTTCACTTTTCTCGAAGGATGGTCGTTCGATTGGTCGACGAGGTGCATCGTGTTTAGGATAAAATCGATGCAACCTCGAGGTTGGAGGCTCGGCCGAGCGGTGGCGCCAGGGGGGCAAGGATTGGACCGCTACGTTCTGACCCCTAGGATAACTCATTCGTAAGCGTTCCCGCACGCGGGACACAACACGTCCGTTGTATTAACGACGTTTTCGATCGATCCCGAATCTGACACCTGTCCCATTACACTTCGCTTCACCGATGAAGTTCCCGCTCTTAATCCAGTGGCCACCTGTCACGTGATACTCTCATTACTCACCTCCCTCGAAAAAGTGGAATAAAAATGGATCGATGCGAACGCAGATCGATCGAAGCCTCGATCTTTCCTCGAGCGAGCCGAATTATACAAATTTCATTATTCATGGCCCTTGCTGTTCCAACTATACCTGGCCAGGATATCCGCCTCGGCATCGGGGATAGTCGAGTAAGAAAAGGTAGAGAGCGATCCCCCCTCGAGAAGGGATCTGGGGACGCGAAACAAGCGAGAAGAAGAGCTCGTCGAGCAGAAGGGTCGAGAGCTTCTTTCCTTTCTTTTTTTTTTTTTTTTTTTCCGTTTCTTATTCCAGGGGCCCGAGGCTGGTTAGGATTATTTACGCAACGACGTCGATAAAGGATCGTCGGATGGAAAGGATGGAGGGGGGCAAGGTGAAATCGCGCATATGCAAAACACGGAGGAGAGGGAGGAGGAGGGGCGGGAATGGCACACACTCGTCGGACAATCTGCACTGTCATCACCATGCGACGAAACTCGACGTGGCTCGCCGTGGTGACGCGTTGTATAATAAGCGCCGTCGCGCGTCCCATTTGCACAAGGTAAACTGTGCGCACTTTGTGACGTACGGTATATCGTATATATATATACGAATTATACGGAATTTTACCGCGTGATTTATACCGCGAGAGGATACATATGCGAGTATAATTGAAAATGTTTTCGCGCGCCTTTCAGAGAATTTGATTTTTAACTTTTTGTCTATCGTTAATTTTCTTCGAATCGAATTATTCCGTGAAAACGAAGAAAGTCACAGAGAATTTTGACGAAAGAATCGAATATTCTTGTGGATGAAAGAATAAAAGTATCGACGAATTTTTTTGTCTCGGTTGAACTTTTTACGCGAACAAGTTCGTAGAAACGGTATTCCAAGCTTATTTCCCGAGTATCGAATCGTAATTGACGGTTGCACGGCATAATTTACGCTCCTTCTTGGCAGAGAGAGGGATTTCGTGCGAGGTGTCCGCGAAAAGGGGCAAAAAACAATGGATCGGCTAAACTACTTCTCGTGTTCTGCCCGACACCGTGTCGTATAGATTCGAACGTGTCAATTGCAGCTAAGGTAACGAGGACGTCGTACAAGAAGGACGTCGCACGGATGGCGATAAGCGGGCGAGCTCGGCCATTAAACTAAATCCTCCGTTTCGACGGCTCGTTAACCGGGGAGGAGCGCACGGAAACGTCCTCGAAAAACCTGCTCTGTTTCTGTTTCCATCTCGCCCTCCTCTCCCTGCACGAGGATCAATCGATTTCTCTCATATATCCGACAACTCGCAGTTGTCGAACATGTCGACTGTGAGTTTCGTCGATCTCTTGTACTTTTCGGATCTTCGTTAAACTTGTCCTACACGAGGATCAATCGATCTCTCTCTCTCTCTCTCTCTCTCACATTTAACCCTCCTCTGCATTTTTCGATCTTCGTTTAAGTCCTGTCCAACACGAGAATCGATCTCTCTCTCTCTCTCTCTCTCTCTCTTTTTCGTATCAAACAACTCGAAAATTTAACTACGAGTTCGAATCCTCGTCGAAATTGTCCTGTTGCATCGTCGAGGATCAACTCGGATAAATCGATTTCTCTCATATCCAACCTCTGCTAAAGATTTCGTTCCTTTCTTGAAGCGAAAAAAGTGTATCGCTTTTCGAATAATGGGCGGTGATCAAGGAGATTCGGCGAAACACTTCGCATTATCGCGAATCGAGGAGGAATTTTTGAAAATACGCGTGGGCGATCGCGTGTGTCGGCGCACAAAACCATTTATCTGAAATTCCCTTTAAGCCTCGGTTTGTCCCGAAGCGCGATAACCGAGCCAGGACTATCTCCTCTCCCAGTTTCCAATTCGAACGTCCATCAGGCCGACCGCGTTGTTCGCCGATTCGAGGCCCCGTAGCTCGTTAACGGGCGGGAACCGGCGAGAGAAAGGAGAAGAGGGGCACGAAGATGGCATGAGCCGATACAGAGTGAGCTATGCCCATCGCGAGCCTTCCCCCTCCTCCCCCAAAGGATCTGGGGCTTCTCTCCCCTTCCATTTATCAATGGGAGGGAAGAAGGGGCAGGAAGAAAGAATTCTCGAGGAGAGGAGAAGGAAGGATAGGCCGGTGCAAACTCATTCGATCCTGGAATAGCGTCTCGTTATTTATCCGCCTGCCTCGTAATGGATCCTGGTCTATAAAGTCGCGTAGCTGGTCGGTAATTGGGAAGAAACGAACCTCGAACAAGGGAAATTGAGAATGGAATTTGCCCTGCGAGCACTCGATTGCGATTTTGAATTCGTTTCTTTTTTTCTTTCTTTTTTTTTTTTGGCTTGTTCCTTTGAACGTTTCTGTCGCCTGTGTAATTTAATTAAGGAAATCGACTAGATATTAGAATTAGAAATAGGATTAAGCCGAGTATTTTTCGTAGTATTTTGAAGTTACAGTCAGTTACAAAAGCATTGGATGAAATTGATCTTAAAGTATCATTTCCTTCGTTTCTTATAAAAATAACTGACAACAATTACACGAGCAAGATACGAGGACAAAATTTGAAATTATAGAACGTTGAAAGATATTTCGAAGAGCGAAATAAAAATGTTTGGATTAGATGAATCTCTTTGCAAAAATTTAATTATCAAAACTATCTTTGGAAATATCCGAAAGATTTCGAGGATAGTTGCTCGGTTGAAAAACGTAACGAGATACCTAGAAGCAAAGATTCGAAATGTCGGGAACGAGGTAGTAGAACGAGGAAGCCGGCCTACTTTCCACTTATTTGCTGGCCCCTGGCGAATTAATCTTCCAAGAAACTGCGTCCGCCTTTTCGTGAACGAGTAACCGAGCACCAGACTCTTTTCCCCTCTTTTACCGATACTTTACCGACAAATCATTGGGAAAAATCTGGCAGAGAGTTGGCAGCCGAGTTCGCCTCTAACTCGAAAGACGCTAGTTCGACGAAACTTCCTAACCGGAGCAGGTATTTCGCAATGAATTCACGCTGTTCCGTAATCCGCGACTACGACGACGTCCCCTCCAAAGTTGGCGGAAAATTCGGCATACCTCTGATGCCTCAACTCGTAACACTCTAATTATTCGTACGTCCAAACGTTTAAATTACGAAACAACGTGATTTAACTTGGAATAAGTTAAACTTCCTTCCCGAAAGAACGTGTGTATTTATTGAAATTCAATTCCTACCAATTTTACAATTTTCGAGGATGCAATGGCGGAAATTTTATTATTCCCACAAACTCCTCTGTAACACAATTCTTCTCGTTTCCATCGCACAAACACACATATAATATTTCCTCTCTCTCTCCGTTACGACGCGTAACTTGCAACGCGTGACACGTGTTTACCGTGTTTACTGAATTTTTCCTTCGTGAAACTTTAAGAAAGAAGAGGAGAGGAAAAAATCGTTTCGAAAACTGGTCGCGAAGAGAGCGGCGCTTGTGACAGTTCGCACCCCGAGGGGCAACCGTGTTGATTTTTTCTCTTCTGCTTGTCGTGGAGGAAGGGGGTTGAAAGAGGCTCTCGGCAGATTAACTTGCCGCGATGAGCTCCCCCTCTTTTTTTCCGCTCCAAGGTGTTTCAATGATAACGCGACCTTCCCCCTCCCTCCCCCCCCCGTCGCACCGAGCGTTGGACGCGCATCACGGACCCGTGAGCCCCGATGCACGCTAATTTTCGTTCCACGAGCCCGCTCAATCTTCCTTTGAGACGCATTGTTCGGTCAAGTGGCGCTCACGGGGGCACGAATCGAGAAAGAAGCGAACCGAAAATGAACAATTATCGATCGCGCGGAGGGGGGAAAAAAGGAAGAAAAGAGAAAGAAAATCATGGAGCATGAGGAGGAAGCTCACTCGATGCTCCCTAATAGAATTAGTGGGCGAGGTATCGTGCGATACTTTTAAACGTGTGTCCTTCGGATGCAACATTGTCGCGATAATTCCGATAAAAGTATGCAAACGTGATCGCTGTTTGTTATATATTTTGTGGATTAAACGCGTGATTTTTCTTATCGGAAAAATGGCAGTTGAAAAATTATTGAAAGGTGTTAAATAAATTTCTTTTATGCATTGAATATATGACGCGTTTCTTTTTTTATTAAAAATAAAAGTAATTAGCTTGCCTGCATTCAAAGCTGGCTACTTTTTCACACCTCATATTTGAATATTTATTACAGCAATAAACTCATAGATTGTCGTATCTCAAAACAAACAAATATAGATCTTGACACTATGAATTTTTTACCATTGAAAGTAGAATGCGGTCGATGATGCGACGAGTCGTAGAGGTTGGAACGCGTCTGCAGTTTCTTACGCAAGAAATCAACGTTCCACCAACGTTTCGTTTAAACCTGCTCGACGTGGAAACGTTGAATCAGCTATCCGTGAATTACCTTCCTTCCAATCCCCCACTCGGTGAACTACGACGCCCGGGGCAGGCGTTATGTCGGCATCGCCGACGTTTCTATATGACCGTGGCTAAGATAGCGAAGCACCAGCTACCTGGAAGCCCTTGCTAATCTGCCAAAGCGCGCTGAGCGGATCCTTGGGTGGAAATCATATTAGCATGCAAATGCGTATGGATCTTCTAATTTTCACGGGGCTGATCCGAATTCGCCTTCGGAAAATCTCTGTCTCGTTTCACTTGCGAGATTCGAAGAGTGGAATTTATATACCATTATTGGAGAGGAAAAGATGAAATCGTTTGTTCGATCGGTATCAAAATATGCCTTTGCTTTCTTATTACGTTATTACGTTTAAAACTTTCGAATTGGTTGTGAGAGAATGAGAGAATGAATAAAATCGTTCGAAACATTCAGCTTATTATCATTTGTACTTGTCGAGATAAAGTTACATTATTTCAAAGCGTAATGGAGGAACAGATTTTTTTTAATGTCAACCTCTATACACTCAATGAATATTAAGAGTGTAAGGGAACAAGTTGAACAATCTTGATAATCATGTCTTGCCGAACGTTTAACGTTTGAGACGTACAATTATACATGTAGAATTTATACGTTGATATTACAGCTCTTAAGAAACGACAAGGATATATTCATACTTAAACGGCGGCATCGGATTTAAACGAGTAAACCAGTTACATTAAATCAATAATTGCATTTTACTCTTGCTGCAGAACGAACAGATCGTTACATTACTTTACGACGTCGCTCGCCCCGCTTGCGCTATGCAAAACGCGAAAACGAAGTTCAAGTATTAATTGCCTGCCTTGATTAATAAGTTTGATTAAGCGATCCAAAAAACACCACTTAAACTTTAACTTCTTCTTAATTAATGCGAAACGCGATTTAAAATTCTCAAGTTTCAAGATTGTTGAAATCAAAAATTGTCAAATCACCAGAATTATACATCCGATCTCTGATCGACCGATCTCATTTCAAAGGACACACAAAGTCGAGATGAAGGAAGAAACAAGCCTCACCTTTATTCAACGCTCATACGTCATCCACGTTTCACTTCTCTCTCGACTCTCTCTTCTTTATCCCGAGCATTCGTGCCACCCATCCGGCAATTGTTAATTTACTTGGCAGGCAAAGAAGCGACGTGAACGTCAGAATCGCTTGGAGGAAGGGACGGGTAGACATTACTCAAATACTCATTAGCACGGTCGAAATAAACGCGCGGTTCTGGTCGCTAATTAACGCACGAGACAGCGTACAACTCGGCTCTCGCAGTCCGCACAGATGGATTAGGACGAGTTCTCAAGATATTGCGCCTCCTCCTTCCTTCCTTCCTTTTCTTCCTTTCCTCCTCGTCTGGACTAAGCCAAAGGTGTGTGTTTGTACGTCTTAACGTACCTGGCATTACCTGTTTTAATTAGCCACGAGGCTAATGTAAGATCGACGCGCCCAATCCACTTGGTCCACGTGGAGGGAAGAAGATGGCGCGAATGAAAGGCCGGCCAAATGTCTGCGCGGATATCGTGAAAATTCTAACAGGCCCGTTTCTCAACCCGGGACGACCGTTTAAACCGGTTAATGAGAACAAACGCGTGTCGTTCTTCGCTCCGACGCTCTTCTCCGACGTTTCGAAAATTACCGAGGGATTTTACCGGGGAAAAGTGAAAATAGGAGAGTGAGAAGTTCTCGTGATTACGTTAACTCGTTATCGGTACATTAATTTTCCTCCTGGAAATCGAATATTTTGACGTATTCGCGATAAGATGAAACGAGAGTGAAGAGACTTCAGATTTGAAGAAATTGTTTTTATGGGGGGAAAAAAGAAAGTATTTCAAAGATCGTTAAATCCATTTTTCGCGAGCGATACCAAATTCTTGCTTGCCAAATGCAAAATGAACACGTTCCTTTCGAGTGGTGTGCGGAAGAGAAAAAAATTATTAGGGGGAAAGGGTCGGGTTTGCAACCGCGTCGCCTGGAACGAAATCGTTAATTAAATCGTAACCAGACTCGGCACAGAAAACGAGCAACCGCTTATAAGCAAACGCGTCTCCAGCTTTGCCGAAATTTATGACGTTCGAGTTTCTTTAACGAGGCTGTAACTGGTGGCCCGCTTAAGGCGGATTTCAATTGATAATCCCGCTCGCTCGCTCGCACGATTCGACCCATCGTGGATGAAAGATCGTGGTAATTTCCCAAGGATAGGAGCGTGTACTGCTTACTCATCGGGGGCTGGTTCCAGAGAGAGAGAAAGAGAGAGAAGGATTTCGAAAAGGAATCGTCGAATCGTCGGGCGAAAAACGAGAGGCGAACGTGACGAGATGGATGGAAGAGGGCCAAGCGAAGATTAAGAAGGATCGTGGAATCTCGAGGAACGGCGGATGGAAGGGAATCCCTATGAAATTTAAATGTAGGAGAAGAGTTTTCCGCGGTGGACAAGGGAAAAGGTTGGCCGAATGGAAGGAGAGCGGCGTTGGGCCCTGCGAGAGGAGGGACCGGTCGAAAGAAGGAGAAACGGAGAGAAGAAAGGCGTGGTGGTGGTGTCGTTCGGCGACACAAGCCCTCTCATTAGCGGATCTGCATGTCTCAGTCCTCAATTATCCCGTCCCCACGGCACCCGTCACTCTGTTTTCCCTTCGAAATTCCAGCTGGACGCCTAATACAATATAACAGAGTTCATTTCGTGGCAATTTGCATGTACCGCCGGCTAATTCCGCGAAATTGAATTTGTCGTCAAACCTTTTCCTCCACGGCACGTGCTCGGCCTCAACTAGCCGTGCTCGTAAACCGGCCGGACAACAGTCTCTCTTTCACACTCCGTCCAATGATCGTTCCATAAATTCGTTCTTCCGTTTCGCACCTTCCGTTCCCCTTTGTGCGCCGAACCGCCCGGATTTGTTTCACGCTTGATAGGAAACTCGAGAGGGGAATTTATACCACCACGCCTCCGACTCGCCTTTCGAATCATCGCCATTTTCCGCAACTGCTACGCGATTGTCGATTTCTATCTTGCTCGATCAACCAACGTTGCGTCGTTTCTCGTCCATGCTGATTACGAATCGTGTTATTATCGTAAAAACGTATAAAGGTGTTCCACTTCAGACGCTTCGTTCACTTCGATAGTGGAGTTGTAATTTGAATATAATTCGAAATCGTAAAAATTATTCTCATTTATAAAGTTACCTTGGGATCCTTATACATACGATTTGAATTTACAAAATTACATTTGTAAATTTAACCTACACATATTGTGAGAAATAAAAACAATTGTTATATCGTATCGATAGGAATCAGAATTCTCTGGATTCTATGCTGGATGAGATCGTCCTTTAAATATAATTTTCGATTAGAATACGTAACCATGGTAGAAACAAAAACGCGCGTGAAAATGCGCGTTTTCTTTTAAATTGGCCAATCAGACTTGCGTTCCTTTCCACTTCTTTCCACCAGTACGAACTCTTTTGCAGACTAAAAGAGACGCAAAAATCGATCGAGATTTTTTCTATCGACGATATTCGCAAAAGTCGTCATTCGGCCATCGCGAGGAAATTGAAACTCCACGTTGGAATTCGCAAGAGGCACGAATCCAAAAGAGGGATTAACCGATGCGGGGAGGGGAGAAAAGTCGAACATAATGGAGCGTGGAACGAGGAGCGTTTAATCTTTCGAGTCGACGATACGACGACCTATATTCGCGTTTGTATACGAATGTTTGCGGTAAACGCCGTCGCTCGAAAACGATCGATAAATCAATTCGCGGAGCAGTCCGCAAGCGCGCAGGCCGAGCGAGCAGTGCCACGCTCGCGCGCTCGAGAAACTTCGTTCGTTCGTACCAACGCATCATTCTTTTTTCTTTATTCCTCTTCCCCTCCTTTTTTTCTCCCCTCCAATGGAAAGAAAAAGGGAGAAAAAGAGAAGCACGCGGGCGAGGAAGACGCGCGTACACGCGAGCGAGCCACGGGACACGTATAAATTATAATCGATTAACGCTACACGTGTCTTAGCGTACGACGCCTGTAAACGTCGCCCGTGTGCACGATCGTTTCGATACATTCGTCTTGGAGAATGTTTCGAATCTTTTTTAAATACATTTCCATATTTTTACGGTTGGACGAGCTTGTAAATAAAGACCTCCCTATCGCCTGTCACGTACCACGACGACCGGGAGAAAGAAGAAACAGAAACAAGCATGAAAAGAAGAAGAAGAAGCGTAACTCGACGAGAATGCTAATGCGTCGAAGGAACTCGAGTCCAATTCGAACGAGCGCGAAATGAGCGCGAAAAAGTTCTTTTCTTTTTCCCCCTCCCTCCCTCCCTTCAAAAGGAACAACGACCGTCCTGTTTTTCCTTCTCATCGATGGAAGAGGCTTCGAGGAAGCAGAAGTTTCGGTTTAGAATGAAAGGCAAGTTTCGCGTACGCGCGCATTCTTGAAACGCGGGATGACTCGCGTGGATCCAGCGTTTTAACGATGTTAAAACGCGCGGGGACGAAGGCACGGCCCGTGATTTCTTCGTTTCCCGGAGAAATTTCATTTGCTTAATCGGCGAAGGAGAAGGGCGGCGCGGAGGAACGCCGTTGGAAAGTTTGGAACGGAGTTGTACTCGCTCTTTCTCTCTCTCGAAAGGAGAGAGAATTCATTGGCGTAATACCCGGGCCTGGCTGCTCCGTCTCGCGCCAGTTGTTGATCAACCAGACCGGTATTACGCGATATCGAGCGGGTTGGAATGGTAGGCGAGGCGAGGGAGAAAGAGCGGGGAATTATAAGGTCGGTAAGGAAATAATAACAACAACGTTATTTTTAACGTTACTCTTTCACCCGTTGCGGTGCAAACGTGCTCGATTAAAAAGTATTTCCTTTTCTCGTGGGTGATGATTTTTCGAAAGAGTATACGTTCGATTCGAGTTATTATTATTTTTGCGAAGGTATTCGTAACGAGAGACGCGATCGAGAGCATAAATCGGTGGAAAAATCGATATTTCTTTAACATTGCTGAAAAAAGTGCTCTTTATCTTCATCGTTATTTTTTTTATTATCTCTCAAACCAATACATACGATACATTTACATCTCGATAGATTCGTTCTAATGAATAAACGAAAAGGAATCGAGGCAGAATATTTTCTTATCTTCATCGACCGCTTTTCGCGGTCATACTTCTCCCACTGGCCCCTTTCCCCCTTTCACGCCATTTCCGCGAGGTATCTTTTTAATCCCCCTCGCGCTTCCAACCCACCTCCCCTCTTCTTCCTTTCTCCAACGACGTTTGTCACCGTATCTTTTCCATTCCGCGTCGACAACCGGCTCGTCCGGGTTGAACGCCTCTGTTGAATGGCAGCATCGGGGAGGGGACTGTCGTTAAAACTCATTATGAAATTAAACGCGACGACCGCGTAAAAGCTGTCTGCTGCCAGCCAAACAAGGCTGTGCCGAGCTGTCGAAGGGGTCGAGTGTCGACACGAGTGAATCCGTGTCGGGGCTCGATTCTTGGCGAACGCTCGGGGAACGATTCGCTTTAACGATCTGTGGGGTGGCGTGGAAGAATGGAGGCGATTGTTCGGTTTGTTGCGCTCCGAGTCGACGATCAAGACGTAATCAATCTAAATGGCTCGATAAGAGTTCCGTGAAGTTCGATTGAAAAGAATCGATTGTAACGAACGGGACGATAATTCGGTCGCGGTTATTAAGATTAAGGAATTTGTAACAAAGTTGTAATACACGAAAAAGAAAAAGTATTTTGTAATCGCGTTGCTCAATTACATTTTATACCCGTCGAATCTATTTCTCGAGTTACGAATTTATTCTACGAATTTATTTTTTTAGAATAATCTTCCGCTTGTTTCCCAGATCTCTCGAGCCTGGGAAAAGACAAATTTTTCATCCTTTTATCAAACGCCGAAATGGAAGATTATCGTCGTTGCACATTTTCAGGAGGAGGGGAGGAAAGAAGCGAGATCTTACCGATTTCAATCGAAAAAGAGAGTATCAAACGGGCGTGAAATATCTGGAAAGTTGAAGATTCGTGGACGAGATCCCCGAATATCTGGGGGCGGGGAGGGCGAAGAGAGGAGAAGACTCGGCAAAGTTTCGGCCGGTGTTTCAACGGACGGGTTCGCATTGTTCGAAAGGGTTGGGTCGGAAAGAGCAGCCAGCGCCAGTTACGCCCACGGTCCTCGAGCTGACGCGCAAAATGCTTTCCACTTTGGAGGGAAGGGGGGTTGGGTCGGTGTGAATGGTCTAAGAAAGCGTCGGCGGAATACAATAATTACTTCACCTCAGATTTACGAGGACCGGGAAATTGAAATTTTCGTGCCACGCCAGGCACGAAGGCGGCACTGTGGCGCGCTCTCGCGCTCGGTACAGAACATTTTCAATTATGGCATTATAATTTGTTGCCTGTGCCGCGCGGCGAATGCGCGCGGCTGCTACCGGCACAGATTATATTAATTTAATTTCGTCTTCTTTGACCGTGTCGACCGACCTCCCTCTCCCCCCCTCCGTAACTATTCGCCGCTCCGCGCCCTTTCGCCCCTTCTTCCCGCCTACGAAGCCCAGTCCTACGTGAAACGCGCCTATGCAAATATCAATGTGAAATTTATGCCTCGACTCGAAGCGCGCCAACGCTTTGATACATTTTTCAATTTTTCTTCCCATCTTCAAACGAAGAGAAGAGGGATTTATACGCGCGTCGATTTTGCGGGAGAGGAAGGGCGGACTTCTCTTTCGCAGAAATTCGAGCGCAAAGCGGAAGGAATTAAGCTCGCGTAATTGGACAGTTATTAGCGGGAGTTGGAGGGAGGAGTTGAGTTTTCCTCCTTCGGATAGGCGCAATCAACAACACGCGGCGGAGTCTCGTTAACGCGTAACCCGTTTCGTAATCGAATCGAAAAATTCGAAGAGGGGCAAAGAACGTTTAACGAGTCTTTTTTTCCATGAGAGGGTCGTTCGAATCCACACCCTTCCGCGAAAGAATAAACGAAGGAGAAGAGAGGCACGAACTTGCTCTTTTGCGTACGATCGATCGTTATTAATTACTTAATTCTCTGCTGGCCGAAAAAATAAAAAAATAGAATCCAAAAGAAGCAGCTTCTGCTCTCGATAGTAAATTAACCCCAAAAATATATATAAGAATAAGAAGAAAGAAGAAGAAGAAGAATATATCCGAGGAATATAATTTCCTGTTTCTCTCCCTCATTTTCCACCCTCTCTCTCTCTCTCTCTCTTCTCTCTCTCTTTCTGGAGGAAGGAGCGAAAACAGGATGGCAGAGTCGGATGCGGTGGGAAGGGTGGTTGGGGTGGTCGGCGTTAGGGTTGCGCGTGGAGGATACAGACTGGCAAAAGGGTGGCTGAGAGGGGGGAGTGGGTGGAATGAGCGGCTAGTGTCAACACTCGCTCACTTTGTGGGGCCGGCAACTCGGTGGAAAGCGGGTAGGCACCGCCGCGCGATATTAACGTTTTCTCCCCTGCCGTCGAAAATCCTGCGTTCGTCCCACCCCCTCTCTCCCCAAGGCCGTGGCCACGAACGGCCACTTAAATAAACAGAGCGCGCGTTTTATTTGATATTTTACACATGACTCGGCCGAGAATGAAATAACTCCGCGCGATACCGTTTATCGAACGAGCGTCGTCGTCCACGCTCGTCTCGAACGAAGGTCGGCTCCCTCTCTTTCGACGATTATGGTCTTTCTTTTTTTTTTTTTTTTTTCGTTTTTTTACCGTTCGAGTCGCGGTTAAGTTGTTTGGAAAGCGAGCGCAAGGGAAACTGTCGTTCGCTCGAAAACGAGAGTAATCGGACGACGCGTTTGTTTGTCGCCGTCTCTCTTTCGAGATCTCGACGTGCAATTTAATTTCGAGAAGAATCAGTTTTTATTAGTCGGTTGTGAAAAACTTTGCGCTCCTCGGGAGAAAATTGTCGACAGCGATATCGAGTTTTAACCGTGAATTAATCGTTAATGATTCGTTCGGGATTTTGAACGAGTTTCGGGTCGTTGAACTGTCGTTAACCGCGTTCTGGATATATACACGTGTACGAACGGAGGAAGAAGAAGAACTGTTATTACGCTCTTAACTTTTTCTTGCCTTGCAATTGTTTCTGTTTCCCGTTCTATCGATCCTCTGACGCATCCTCTTATTTACTGGTGGAGGAAACTTCAAAGCGACTCGATGGAAGTGCGAGTTATGGAAGGTCGAGAGAGAGAGAAAGGGAAACACAAAACGATTTGGTTAAACGAAATATATTCCGATTTGCGATATTTTCTTTCATTTCGATGAGTTTCAGAATTCAGAATTTAACTTGTCGTCGAAATTAATTATAACGCGATTCTATCGAAAGATTTATCGATACTTAAAAAATTCTCCAACAATTTGAAAAGTTGAAGTAGAAAATTTTGCATTTTTCAAGAGTTCTATCTATCGAGTTGATTTTGCTTTCGCGTCCATTGATCCTGGCTTGGACACGGATTGGTCACAATGTTCGGACACCTGTGAACCATCGGTCGAACACCTTGCACTCGACTCGGGAAAAAGCGTGGCAACAAAGAAGATACACGCGCGGCCGTGGTGCGCCGTTAGACGGTCAATTTCCGGCGCATTGATTGGCGGTGGCAAGGCGGGAAAACGCTATATCACCGTCTGGCATGACGGTGCACCGTGGAGTGCAATTTACTGGGAACGCACGCGGCTTAAACCGATGATAAACGAGCCGGCTTGACCGAGGCGAAAAAGAAGCGAGAGCGGAATGACTTTTCTACGACGATTTCTACCCGCGTACCGCTTTCGATACACGCCGTTTTCCGCGGCGAGATTGGAAAGCTTGGCCCTCGGCGATCGGCCGGGGCTGTAATTAATCGGATAGAAATGTATAAAATATGATCTCCGCCCGCCGCATTCCGTGATCGATTTTGACAAAATGAAGCCGCTGTATAAATTCGATTAACCGTGGTGGCAGTGACTGAGCACCTACCCTTTTACTTTATATAACTTCCACACTTGATGTATTTGAATATCTCGTTTCCGAGAAACGGAAGAATTGCTGAAAACGAGAATAATAAGATCGCAAATATTGAACACGAGGATTCGGATCGTCCTGTCGAGAAATCGTGGAGATTCATTCGCACGCTCGGATGAATCGAGGCAGCAAACAGGCGACCACAAATAGGCTCCTTTCACACGGTCCATTGGCTCGATACGAGATCGAGGAATACACGGCACGATCTCCCGTCGACTTACTCGACCGTACGAAAGAAAAGTATCGAAACGAAGGTAGAAATATCGATATCGAACTCTGGCATCGAAGAGGAAGAAGAATCAAAATCATTCCTTGGGATTGAATTGAAATCTTTTTAACGCGATTCGATAATCGGTTAAGATCGATGGTTGAGTCACAGATAGCAGTTACCGAGCAATGCCGATAGAAATTCGAGAAGGCTGCCCTCCACGCTTTTATTTCAAGCAATTACACTGTATGGTAATGTCGAGGCTGATAGCCGAGTCATGACACGGATCGAATCCGAGATTGATTTCGTGGCGCTATTATGACTATGCTCGTGCTCGAACAATGTGTGTATATCGACAACCCGATCTTGATACCTGTGTATCTACTAGAAATGTACCGGAATCAATTACGCTCAATCTTGTTGCGTATGTCCCAACCCGTTTGACAACGTCTCCTTCGTTCTCCATTGAAAGAAACTTTCTAATAATTACGAATACAGTCGTGTTTGAATTTCCTCTCGTTTGTAAATCGAAAACATTAATCTCTCTCCACTAAATTGATTTCACGTACAAAACTTAATCGAGGCAGGCTTTATAAAATCCTTTATAATCAAGCTTAACAAAAATCGAAAGAAACATCTAATGGAGAACGAGATTATTAAACTCATTTGGCGTCCGAAGCGAGTCCGAAATCGGAATCAATTTGGCCACGATGTTGGCTCGCGTGCATCCGCCAATTTCGGATGGAAAAAAAAAAAAAAGGAAGAGGGGGGAAAGAGTCCAACACGAAATTTATTCCCGACCTGTCAAGACGATTCTGCACGCGCCGTAGGCGCCCATCCCGATGATTACGTGGACGTGGTCGGACCCGCGTGGTGCCGAGAAAAAAAATCACCGATGGAACCCGATGGATGCTGGAGCCCAATGGTCTCGACCATCCCTCCCTTTTTTTCCCTCTTTCTTTCCTTCTTTCGTCCTCTTCGTACGTAATCCCCCACTTAGAATTGTGCGAAACGTGGTGCGTGCACGAGACCCGCCCACGCATCTGCCATGGGCCCGATGGGGATCGAACAGAAAGAGAATCTTGTTTATCCCGGCCGCGAGCAGGGAATAATAATAGGAGCGTATATTTTAGCGGGCACGCTAATCGCCGGTTATTAATATCGCATCGATACCCCCCTCGAATCAGGCACGTATCGATCGAAATTCCCTCCCTCCCTCTCTCTCTCTCTCTGTAATTCATTGTCACGGATTCGTTATTTTGTCACCCTCGTTCCTTCTTCTTATATAATAGAATAGATAATAGAAGAGCTATAAACAATGCTCTTTTTCCGTCCAACATCTTCGTCATCACGCGATCGAACGAATTTCTCGTAATGAATAAACCACGAAATACCGACTCTCGAAACGTGTATAACAACAACACACGCGAAGTTTAAAACGAAGTTGGCTCGTCCAAAAAAGAAAAAAAAAAATCGAAATTACTTCCCGAACAGCCAAATCTCTACATATTTCAATATCTCCTCGACGATATCTAGAATAGAACTGATAGGATCGATTCAGCCGAGAATCGGTGAAGTGACACGCTAGAATTATCGGCGAGTAACGATGGAGGAAGGTGACCGATACAAGGGATCGATATTAATTCCGCGGTTCTATTATTAAACGGCGGCACGCGCTCCACGGTTTAACGAGTATCGGCGCGCGTCGATCCTCGGTCATTTATTAATTTTACGATTCGACGGATTCAAACGGAGGGGATTGCGAGGGGATCGGGTCATTAATCACACGAGTGATCGGCTCGCGATCCATTTTTCGCACATGCTAATCGCGGTTTATTAATATTGGATCGATTATACGAGGAGGGAGGGGGAGGGGGAGGGGGAAGAGAACCAGTTATAATTGATGATCCGTCCTCTCGCGCTGTCCAGGATCTTCGTCCTCGCGCAACCGCCGCGTGGCGGCGCACACGCTCTCTCGTTGCCCCTTATGACGAATAACGGGGGCCCACCCCGCCCGGATTATCCGGATCCATTGTGTATCCACGGGAGGGGAGGGGAGGGGAGGGGAGGGGTTAGGTGACAGAGTGCTTGGATCAGCTGCGAGACAATCGGTCCGCCATAAATTCGGCCGGCATTATGGATAATTCTTCGGTTATTGCGCGGGGAGAGAGTGGAACGAGGGAGGGAGGGAGGGAGGGAGGGAGGGAGGGAGGGAGAGAGTTGTTTTTGGAGAGAGTTTGAGTCGTTTGGGGAGGAGAGCTAGGTTTCGAGAGTAAGTTGATTGCATTGAATTGATTGAACTTTCGAACGAGTCGAGACCTCGAGTCGGATATAGATAGATGGTTGATATTAAATACTCGTGGCTCGTTTCGTGGAGAAATGTTAAGTAACGAATGCAAAAATTTTTAATTGTTTTTTTAAATGTCGATCAAATTAACGATTCACCACAACTTATACTTTCTCGATAATTTAACGAAACAAATTGATTTTATCTTTCGATTTTCTTTCATTGTATTTTCTTTAAACAATAATAACAGTACAATATAAATAACTGCGGAATGACTAATCAGTAATTCACAATTAAGAATTTTGGGATCGATCAAATGGCTCATTTGTATCATATACGAAGATTACAGATTGGATTTGCTGTTTCCTACGGACGACTTTTTGGATATTCCGACAAATAGGGATGATTAATCGTGCTTTCGCGTGCGATACGTGACAAACAGTGTCAATGGGTGTCCAGTTTTCGGGGCAAGATCTAGGCATATGCTGCTCGTATATCGCAAACTCGGCGTCTCGTAATCGGCCGCCCCTTCGTGACTTAATGGATTGGAATGGAGCAAAGGTCGATCACGTAATTGCAAGTAGGACTAGACTCGAGGAAATAGGGATCGAAGCCACGCTTCGTTCCCAAACGTCATATCCATTTGTCCATGAAGAATGGACCCCGGTCTCCATCGCGCACTTGCCGAATTGCTCTCGATTTCTCGCAACCCTGCTGAAATCGATCGGTCGAAAGGACGATAACGTCTGGGATCGAAGCCAGAGATCGAACGTTGTTTCTTGGAGCTGGTGCACATGGTAAACAGAGTAAAGTTAAGCGGGTGTAAGTCGAAAATGCGATACCATTTCTATATAAATCGCGAAGTAAATATTGTAGATTATTGGATGTCGCTAAATCTACCATAAAACGTTATTTACTCTTTTTTTACCGATCCTATCCAAAGATTAAATAATAAAAAATTCATACGCGATTTTTAAATTTAAAATCGAATCTCCAAAACTTCACGAATCTTCCATGGCGGAAAGAAAACAGATTTATATTTCAAGTTGTATTAAAGTCCGTGTTTCCCCTAGCAGCGTTCTCCATCGATACGGGAGCCGATAATACCCAATCGTAATATGGGAATCCCGCATCGATTCAATTTCATCCCACAAAGCTTGGATTTTAATTATGAAACGAATCAATTTCGCCAAGGGATAAATTGTTATTAATCGTTATCAATGTGTGCTCTCGGCCCCCTCTGCCTACTTTTCCACTCGCGGCCCGTTCCATCCCTGTTTGGCAAACCCGTTTCCAAAATCCACGCCCTCCGCTTCGAACGGACGCCGAACGGACTCTTCGCCGAAGGGTGGAAACCTATTCTTCGTTGACGTCCACGAAAGTAATCGCGTTCTTTCTACGTAGGCCCCGTGCAGGAGCAGGCGTGTCGCATTCTACGCGAGCTGACGGTCCCCATTAATTGGTGGATTTGTATTATCCGTGTGGGAGGCGGTAAGCAAGAAGGACGATCCATCATCGTTCCGTGAGGTACGCCTCCTTGTAATCACGGACGGGCGCGTGTCTGAAACTCGTCGACCCGAAACACGGCCGAGTTTTAATGGCGTGAAAAACTTTCCTCGCCGAATTAAAATCCCGTGATTTAACCGAAAACTTTTCACGCCTCTTCTCCATCGACCCCCAAACGTTATAGAAATACGTCCTCGAGACGCTCGGCATGGGGAGAGAAGTTTCTCTCTCGCGAGAAAAGCAGCCGGAACGCACGATTAACCAGCTGATGGATCGATCCCTCTGATATAAATAGGCCCGTCCTGATTTTTCCATCCCCCAATTATCTCGATCTTCCTACACCCGACGAAGAGAAGGAGATGGTCGATCCTCCCAAGTTTGGCTCCCTTCCAACCGGAGACGACTAAAAATTGCGGAAGCATTTCGCGGATACGCTCGTTCCTTCTCTCGATCAACTTCAATCCATCGATATTAAAATCATACGCGAAATCGATTCGATACGAACGAATTTTCGAGAAAGAGGGGGAGGGGCTCGATTTTGTCCGATTCAAAGGGCGATCGCAAGGCGATTGGCAACACGTCAGTGCGTGCTTTCCCCGTATGGAAATGAACCTCTTCCTTTCCTTTTTTTTTTTTTTATTCGTAATAATCGAGGCCCCGTCCGAGCCAAAATCGTCCGTTGAAAATTGAGGGGTTATGCAATCGAACGCACGACCAATGAACTACACGAATAATTCTCTCTGGAGGTTGGGTATCGTGAATGGAAACGGCTACTCGAACCACCCGCCGACAATAATTGAAACCGCATTCTCCGTGGCCATTAATGCCGCACCGGTTCTCTCTCTCTCTCTCTCTCGGTCCCTCCCTTTCTCTCACGCTTTCTCTGTCTCGGTCCGATCAACATCCAGCCCTCGGTGCACCTCTTTTCCTCTTTTCCATTAGCCGGGCAAACCTATGATTTGGAAATTCAGCGGAGACGATGCGAACAGGTAGGTGTGCAGTCGCGAGCAGAGGGGTAGAGGAGGAGGAGGAGATATATGGGTTACAGGGAGGCGGGGTGCTTCATACAAATTGAATTTGTGCAATTACGGGAGTAATTACGTCGGGATTAGGGCCATTACCTGCGCGCCCACTGTACCAGACACTCTCGTCCCTTCACTTTGACTTCTTCCTTCGTTACTAATGAACGACTCCGTGGGACCACGGAAAACGTGTTGTCGGTCGGATCGGCTGATACCTTTCTCGTTTTACGGTGTTGGGTTCGGTCCGCTCGGCGAGGCGATGGATTCTTGATTCCATTTCGGTAATCGAATCACGCTGAAATGTTATCGTTATACTTTAGCGTTGCGTTACGTTATAATCGTTATTCGACTTCTGCGTCCAACTCTTATCACCTCTATTTCACATACGCATACGAACGTGTAAGGTATCTTCGCGTACTTTCGCGTACGACTATAATTAAATTTCGTGGCTATCGATTTACCCTTTCACTCCTCGAATCGAGAAACTCTCGCGACGAATCTCATCAAAACGGAATTCTCTCTGAAGAATTATAATCGAAACGTACTTTCGCGTACGACTGTAATTAAATTTCGAAATAGCTATCGATTTACTTTCATTCTTCGAATTCGAAAAATTTCCTCTCCAAAAGATTTATATAAGATTCTTCAATATAAAAATGAAGAAACGTTCACGACGAATCTCATCAAAACGGAATTCTTTCTGAAGAATTATAACCGAACGTATAAAGTACCTTCGTACGACTATAATTAAATTTCGAAATGGCTATCGATTTACTTTCATTCTTCGAATTCGAAAAATTTCCTCTCCAGAAGGAATTTATATTTTCAAAATAGAAACGTTCACGACGAATCAAAATTTACTCTCCGCGGAGAATCATATCCAATCTCTCTCTCTCCTAGGAGGCTATAAAAATCACGGGGCGTGTTCAATGTCGGAAAAACAGCGGAGGAGAAATGATTCGCCCCACGGTGATCGACCCTCGCCGTGACAGCCTAATCGCAATCAACGTCCGCGAGCACTTTCGCAGAGGAGTCTCGAGTGGATGGGCCGACGAGAAGAGGATGCCTGGGGGAGGAGGGGCGGTTTGTTCGCGAGGGTGGATCGCGTAGCGCGTGTTCTATCTCGTCCAAGGGGATGCAAGGCGCAACGAGGCAGCGGCAAACAGTTGTAAAGAATTTGGTAGCCAGGCCTCCATCGTCATCGTGCTATCTACCTCGAGCAGAGGCCCCGTTAACTACCATTTATCGCGAGGAGCGCCGCTGCGTAATCAATTCCTCCTCGGCTCGCGGCCGGAATTTCAAAAACTTTTCAGTCTTCCCTCTTCTTCCGCTTCCACGAGCCCGTTCACCCCTTTGCCGCGTCCTCTCTCGTCCCTGGAGGGGCGTAGCCCTGAGACGGAGAGAGAGAGAGAGGCCTGTTGCGAGGTTTCGCCGAGTGGCTTATATATCAGATTAACCCCGCCGCTAATTTCCAATTAATTATCTCCGCGCTGACGCACCGTGAGAATGTGACGTGATTATCGTGATTTCCAAGTTTCTCCGCTCCTCCCTTCGCGTTTATTTATTCTTCTTCTTCTTCTTCTTCTTCTCTCAGTTAACTCCTAGTTGACGAGTTGCAGAATGATTTCCTGTTTTTTCCCCTCGCGATACGATAGAGGGACTGTGATCACGCGTCTTTGATCGCGTGATTAAAGTTGGAAACTCCGAAGAAGAATGCGGAGGATACTAATTCCATAATTACGCGTAATACAAACTCTCTCCTCGTTATTATACTTTGCCTCCTACGATCGAAACGAGGCCCATTTTAACGTTCCCTCTTCTGATTCGTTCGAAGGAAAGAAAGAGAGGAAAAGAAAGAAAAGGAAAGGAAATAAAATCGACCACGAGCCGGGATAATTACCTTATCGGTGGCGCCCCTCCTCGCCTCCCCTCCCTCTCCAACGGTATCAGTTTAACGACCGAGCTCGGCCGCGTTATAATCCCGCAGGAACGCAATTTGGCGGGACAATAATCCGTAATAACCGCGGATGAATTTATCTCGAGCAACGACGCTTGAAATAAGAAACATGGGAAACGGGTGGTCAGAGGAAGCCGCCGAACGAAACGATTTTCTTTCCTTTCCTTCTTCTTCTTTTCTCGCTCTTTCTCTTTCTCCTTCACTCGAGAGCGAGAGGAAGAGCACGGACGAAAAGGGAGAACGATCGCAGGGGGAAAGGAGGGTTGCGGCCGTAAGACGTTTTTTTCCACCCTCCACTTAAAAACTACCACCTCGCGGGGTCGCCGCTTAATGGACGCGAAAAATATTGCGCAGCGGGGATGGTGGCTTGGGGGCGGCTATATACATGCTGCCCGCGGTGAAAAGCAATCCCCCTTGTCTCCCTCCCCCCTCCCCTCCTCCGCGACGGCTCATTACGCCCTCTTTCCATTATTCAATTAATCGCGGCCATTTATTATCATCGGGTGGAAGGCGTGAATCGAACGGGGACACGCATTGTCAACCGTGACATTATCCTCCATAAAGGAGCCGTTCCTCGGAGTTGAGAGGTGGATCACGGAGGAGGACGTACCTATTGCGAGAGCTTTTTAGGCTAGCCTAAAAAGGCGTTAAATCGGCCGGCCCTCCCAATTTGAATTCTTTTGATTTTGCAAATTGATTCGCGCCTCCAGCACGATTTTTTTCTTTTCTTTTTCTGCGATGAAATAGGATCTCGCGATCGAGAAATAAGAACGAATTTAGCTTCAGAGACAAATGCGAAACTTTTTATCAGAGAATTTGTGAGACGAAGCATTCTCCTTTCCTAAATCGGAAGAAATAACTGTGACAATCGTAAAATAAGATAAACTCGTCGTTATCGTCATAGATAGAGTATAAAGTTCACTGAAAGTTTATATATAATTTTATTATTGAACGTTGCTAGCAGTGTCAATATTCTGTAATCCTTTTGTTCATCTTCGATACGCGATTTTCAGTTCTGTAGCCCGACACGTGCACTCACCAGAATATATCCATTCAGTTAAATTCGTATATTTTTTATTTACTGTACACCACTGCATAACCGATACCAACAATAGATAAACGTGGATAAGAAGAGGAGGCTCGAACGGATGGAGAAAATGAAAGACTCGCGAAGGAAGAAGGGTTGAGCGATGACAGCGACGCGAGAGTGGAACAGCCGACGACGGCGTTGGCTGCGAGCGAGGCAAGGAGGATCGGATTGATTAATAGGGGGTACATCTGTTACCGGGCGAGCGAGAGGGGCGGATGGCAATAGCGCGGAGAAGGGTGGCTCGCAGTTAGCATTAATCACTGCAACACGCCGCGGCCTGACTGTCAGGTCCCGTATAATGCCCATTGGCGCGGAACCGGTCGGTCTTTCCACCTGGGACGGATCGAGGGTGGCCCCGTTCGAGTACATTCGACCGTATAAACTTACCATATTACCGGCAATTCGGTTACGTGCTCACGAAGATCCTACGGATTATCGTGGCGGCCAAGCGTAAATTAATTGGGATTGTCTAACTCCCGGGACATCTCCTCCTCCCTCCTGCCCCTTTCCAACCCGCGTCGTTGGATTATTGAGACGCTTGTTCTTGTCCCGAACCGAACTTGCGTGGGAAATTAGTCGAGACGAGACGAGATGATTTTAAGAACGATTATTACTCGTGATGATTCATCGGGTCGGAACAGTTATATTATTGTTTCGATAAATTCATCGTTGTGCGAGAGGGAACGTTTGTGAATTATTGTGAGTTTATAAATTAATCGATGTCGAGAAGAACGTTACTTTAATGTGGAAATTATGTTTTATTCGAAGATTCGAGTTCTTCTTTTGTATACATTTGTAATTACACTTCTGTGGAGATAATGGAGAAATAATTAATTCTGAAAGAATGAAACTGCGTCGATTAAGCGAAAATATTTCCTATTAATAATCAAATTTATCACTCGTAATCATTTTTTATAGTATAATTGAGAAGAGAATATTACTATATTTATATTTTTAAACAAGCCTCGAAAATAAGGGACATTTCATCGAAATTGATGGAATCGGATTAACAGAATGGCGGTGGCCAAGTGAAAGCGTGGATAAATCGACGCAACGTTCGGGAAATATGGGCACCGGGTGGAAAGCGTGGAAAGCTTTTCACGCCTCGTCCAGTGAATGCGTGTACCGACTTCGCGAAAATCCATCATCTATCCCTAAGTAAAGTATATTTGACAGATGCGGGGTTCGATCTGTAAGCATGGGTTCCAAGTGGATCCAAGATTCCTGGCATATTGCCCCCTCGTCGCTGTAATTAATGAAGGGGTAGCCAGACATCTACCACGAGGGTGTCGACACCGACCCCCGTCGCGCTTAGAATTCTATTTATTATATTTAATTCAACGGCACAAGTGTACACCGGAGCTGGCTATAAATCGTTTGCATTATGTATCGCGCAACGTGTACCAAATCGATTCTCGACTGAAAAGAAGAACTGAAAGAAAGAACTCGGGGAAGGTGTGTTGCACTTACTTTCCAGTTTAGTGTAAATAATATAGCGTCAAAAATATATCCTCGATATGTGCACGAGAAATCACAGTTGTTCAACGAAATTAATTATACGTGGAACTTGAGAAAAATTGTTATCGAAAGATTTTTCATAACATTTATAGATAGAGAGAAACTATTGAATCGTTACTCGAGAAAAATAATTACAATTTATTGTAAATTTATAAAACATTATAAATTAGAAATAGTTTCACAAACGATTTCATTCTTCTTGGCTTGGTTCATTCCGGACGTGGTATATTCTCCATTGGAATTAATTAACGGATACACCATGCGCAATACGTATCGATGTACGTAGAAGCCCGCGTGCAACCGTTCGAGTGGACGCGATCCAGCCGCTTTCGTAGACCACAATCACCGAAGAGGAACGATCTTTGAAGCCAAGAGGAATGTAGAGCTATTGCAAGACACGTGTACAGATAGACCTAGCGTAATTGACCCGAGACGAATTAGTATCCCCCTCCCTCGAACAAGCTCGTTTGCCTCGAGCTTAGCCGCGAAAATACAGCGTGCAGCCTCGAGTAACGATCCGCCCCCCGTTAACGTTTTAACGTTAACATCAATTAAACTTTTCCATCCGGGAGGATGAACTTTTAGGAACGAGCAACAAAAGCGGCGCCAGATTGAAATCGCTTTCCTCGAAAGTTGTTATTAAAATATCCCGAAACGAATTTTTTTCCACGAGCGAGGTTTTTTGTCAAGTTTGAAAATTTTCTTCTTCAATTTTCGAAATTACAACAGAAATTATTTCGTACAAATACGATTGATATGTGTATACGGGATGTATGACAAAATATAACACGTCGATTAAATGCAAAAAAAGAAATACAACTATGAAATAACAGATCAGAGAAATTATTTTCTTCGATTCTTTGTCCACGCATCACTCGATCCTTCGTACGTTGCAACACGGAAACGACTGTCTGCCAGCAAGCTTCCAGCAACAACGAATCCACCCTGCCCGACGAGATCCCGTTACGACGACCGCCTCGATAACGAATATTCCTAACTGGAAACCTGATTCCAATTTCGACGCGACTTCCTATCCGGCCAACGTCGTAGATCACGCAACAATGGCCGGCGACGGACACCCGATTATACCGCAGAAATCGCGAGCATTGTGCCGCTTTAACGCGGAATTAATTAAGAGATACGTTATCCCGGCCATCATTCACGGGGCCTTCGAAACCCCTCGAGGCAACGGCCAACTTGCTTCCGAGAACGAACCGGTATCGCACGAAGCAAACGCACGGCTGCGTGGGTCGCTTTGTCGTGCGAAATGCAGCGCGCTTCAAGGCGAATTCGCATCGAATCGAGGCGGAAGGAAAGGCTGATGATACGCGAGAGCATCTTGGACGTAACCTTGGAAAATTACTCTAATTAATCCTACGGCCGACTATAATCGCTCCGCACAAGATGTATCGACGAGCTATCGAAGTTATCGAGTATCTGGAAAATTTCTTTTTTCAATAAACACCGTGAAAGCAACTCGAATCGTGAGGCTGACCATATTTCCTTTCTTTTCCGGATTTTCTGTTGTTTGCTCTTCCCTTATGCGTGTACATGAAAGTTTCCGTTGGTTTCGAACGAAGCAGATATTTATCGTATCGTTAAGCTCGTAAATATGTAAATTTGGTTTATTACGTTTGTTGAATTAAAAATGGATCGTGATCATACGGTGGATCATTTTTAACCCTTTCGCTACTACGGGCGACCATAGTCGGTCTGCACAAGATGCCGCATATCCTACGATAACAAGCTTATATTGGAATTATTGCACATAAAATATCTTTCTCTGGAAACATCGATATTTTGTTTTTATCGTCAATTTTTTTTTTTCAATAAACACCGTGAAAGCAACTAGAATCGTGAGGCGTAAACGGCCGCTCATTTTTGGTGAAGTCGGCCGTAGCGAGAGGGTTAAGTGGCGAGTCGAGGAACGGTTTCTTCTTAGCGCGTTAGGGCGTGCGACGCGCGCGTAGTTGGAGTGGAAAGCGATTGCTATTATCGTCCGTCCGGCTCGACAACCTCCACCTCGTGTTCGCCTCTTTTGTCGTTTGGATTCCGCCTCTCTTCGAAGCATAACACGGGCGAAGATAGCGGAGATGGGGGGAGGATCGTCGCTTTGGGAAGGATTTATCGTGATTGTCGTTCCGCGTCTCGAATAAGAAATTTTGGATAAGGATCCGGGAAAGCTGGAGCCAAGGTTGGATCAGGATCTTGTTTATTTGTTTTTCTCGTTTAATAGAATCTCGTTTTAAAGTGCAGTTTTAAAGAATATCTTGCTAATATCTCACTTCCGTGATGCTGGATTGCCGACGTTTCTATTGGAATGTATTTATTGCATCTTCTCGTAAATATAATTATTTTCTTGATAATGCGTTCGATCGTGAAATCCGTTTTTTTTATATATCATACGAAAGAAGTCGAAAGTGTTTTTACACGTATAAATCATTCTCTGAAAATGTGTCTTGCATCGATTAACTTCTCCATATATACATATATATATATTCACATATTGGGATGGAAAAAGATTCCGTTAATCCATGAATAATACGACAAAGTGGATTTTTAATCTATTCCAGAGCCTCTTTTACATATTCGTAATTACGGTTCCACCATACGTGCGCACCCAGATCAGAGAAGAATCGAGATCACGCGTTGATCGCGTAATGCCATCGACTTGGTCGAGGAGAACAATCTGGAACGAGGGTTCGGGAAAAAGTTTCTCGATTAAAATTTCGCCCCTACTTCCGGATAAAGTTTCCTGCTCGGGGGGAGGCGGAGAGGATAGGCAACAGGGGATGGGTAAACGGTATATCGGTGTAAATTTTTAACGAATTTAACATAACTTTAGTTTCCTCGACTCGAGGCTCGCAGCAACTCGCGCATTCTTTCGAGCGAGAAAAGTTGCTGCAGAAAAATCGTTATTTCCCGTTGACGCGCCAAGTAATTAATTTAAAATTTAACGATTAAAACGATTACAGCAGTTGTCGACGATAACGCGAAAGCTTTCGTTTCGTTATCGACTTCCCCATTTTCCCCTCAGAAGCGTAAAAATAAGATCCATCGAGATAACGAAGCTCGGTTACAGTTAATTACAGTCTACACTCGTTAAGAAGAAGTTGTTCCATGCGAAGGAAATCACCACTTTCGAATCTCGAAATCGGATTAAGGTGAAACCGTTTTGAACGGATATTCGAAAAATTGTTCAAACAATCCCAAAAGACGAATCCTCTCTCCTCTCTCTCCCTCGTTCCTCGGAAGTATCCAAGAGAGGATGCAACGTGTGTATCCGTTTCTGCGAATCGTGACGCGTCGGCCAGAAGTCTTCTGCCAGAAGGGACTCGACTGCTTTCTTTTTCAAAACAACCAGCAGAACAGGCTCGCGCGGAAGAGCGAGCGAGCGAGCGAGAGAGAGAGAGAAAGAGAGGGAAGAGGCGTTGGAGCGCAAGTTTAGTCTACGAGAGGCGGTGCACGGCCACCATGTGTCCCCCATCGGAAAACATCGAGAAGAGGCCTACTGACAAGTTGTCAGCGAGGTTTCGAGGGCCAACGAGGGACGTGAAGACGGCACACTGTAAACACAGGAAGCGATGACGACGAACCAAGCAACCGGTGACCTCTCACGATCGCTCTCTTTTTTCTTCTCGCCATCCGCTCGTTTCTTCATCTCCGAATACCGTGAAATCCGTGATAATTCACATCTGTGCAACGAGGAAATTCTGTACGTATATTTTTTATACGCGTGCGTGTACGACACGTTTCACGGTATTCGCTCGTTCGAGTTTATTCGAGGAGGGGGGGATCTCCGAGGAGGGAGAAAAAGAGGATGGACCCGAAACACCGGTCGCCGCCTAATTGTCGGTGACACGGGCGGTGAAAGATGACATGGAAACGGACCGTGAGACTCGGCCGGTGACACTCGATATCGTGTTTTGGATTCTAATGGCGTTTACCGTGGCGTGTCAGGTTGAACGTTGGGGAGCAACAGTTGGCGTAAGTTACGCGTGTGTTAACACGTTGTTGCTCAAAACACTGTGCCGGTCCAGCGGTTTGTTTGCTCGTATCCGCCGCGTATTTCCACCCGGTGGATGCCTGTTTGGAGTCGTAGTTTCGCATCGCATAGGGGACGATTCTATTTCGATTATTTGTTTGCCAAATAGCCTGTGTTGGAAAAATTCCATCGCAGCCAAGCAAATTCTATAATCGCTCGTCCACCGGCCTGTCGTTTACCGCCTCTTTCGCGCTCATCCAACGTTTTCGTCCACGATTCATCCGCGTGTGAAATACCTATGTAATTCGGATAAACGGATCGATGAATGCGTAGGATAGCATTTTTTCATCCAGTCTAGGAGATCGCGCGAATTCTATTAATGAATGAAGTCTTATCGGTATGACGGAGAGAATACAGTGCTGTTGGGACGAAAGGAATTATTAAATGAAGGAATAGTAAATTATAATCGTGATTGATCTGTCAAAAGGTTTTTAATTGATAGGTTTTAGATATTGATAATAATTAATTTAAAATCTATTTTAAATTATTAAAAACAAAATCGATTGAAATGAAACTTTAAATTTTCGAAAAGCAAGGGGAATAGAGAAAACAATGCTATTGGTATCCTTTTTCGTTTCATCCCGATATCTCAATTCGTTGCCGAGATACAAAGTCGCAGAGACTATGAATGGGCCAACTGACCTACATTTTTTCCTGGAATTCCTGTGTTTTTCCAGGGATCGCGTCTGTCGCCTGGGGTTTTTTGGTGCGAGCGAGAGATCCGAATAAAGATGAAGATAGCAAACGATTAAAAATTATCCTTCTCTTTAGACGACGATATCTCGGGAACCGGAAGTCGAAGTGAATCAAAAAACGTTTCGAAGGTTCGTTGATCGAAAATCATTATCCTCGAAGTTGCAGCGATTCAAAGTTTCTCTAATTTTCTCTAATAGGATTCAATCCAGTTGAAACGATTTAAAAATGATTAAAAAAATTACTCTCCACTTTGCGACGATATCTCAAAAATCCTGTTTGTGGATAAACGAAAAAGCGTGTTAAAGGGGAAGATTGTCATCGTGCCAGAATTTATTTCTTGGATAAATATTACGTTCGTTCGTATCGATTTTATCGACGATAGATCGAACATTCCAAACGAATTTTGAATGAATGGCGTGTTCGTGTAGAAAAAGACAAAAACATTCCGGTATCGGTATTTATTAATGTCCAGTATTCCAGAACACGGAACGCGAAATCGTACAACGTCTTATAATCCATCCAATTCCTCGTCTTGTGCTCTCTCGGAGCAGAACAATGGAATCGGTGAATCGTCCCCTCTCGGATGCCAAACGCGCGATAAAATAGTCGAGAGAAAGTCGTAAGCGCGTCGAAATGCCGGGTGGATTTTCATTCGTTCGCGATCCCTCCGATTGCAATCCGAGATACACGCCGTGTAAACCCGTTATGCGACGTGCAGCCAGCCTGTTACGTTACAATCTGCCGTGCTACCCGTCGTCCATTAAATCTCTATTACACTCGGTGAAAATCTCGAGGAGTCGTAGCTAGCTGTGCCAACGTTTCGGGGTCAAGGGTCGCGCGATATTGCAACCCGACCCGACGACCCCCCGCTTCCCACGCAGTTATACCTGAACACACATCGCTGTCTGCACGTCCGTCTGTCATCACGGTTTCGGCCGACCGGTTTCTCACGACCGATCGGCCCGTGTTCTTGCTCGACCCCGCGCATTTCCATCCCGCGAAAACTGTGCTCTCGATAAGAAATCATTGGCCGCGATCGAACGAACGAACGCGAGTCCCGCTGAGATGAGGCACGGGATAAAACTCGTGTGGCGGGCTTGGATCGTTGGATCGCTTGTCTATGTCGAATGTGAAGCGTATATATATATATATATAAGGGGATAAAGTTGTCGATGACCCGGCCAGATTGGTCGAATTAAAAGGTCTCCGATTCCGATCCTGTCGATTCCGAGAGCGTACCGTGTCCTTCGTATCGCGTCTCTTTATTATCACCCGGTTTGCTCGTCTAGATGAGGGAGGGAAGAAGATATGGGAAGAAGGGGGGAAAAAGATATTTCATTTCTCTGAGAGATTTAATATATTCCATATTTATCGATATATAATTTTTAATAAAACGGTGATTTTTTTCAGAGATTTATTTCGCTTCGAGATTGTTAACGGGTCCAGCGTAAAATTTCGATTCAGGAACGTAACAACACCGTGTGTACCCACATCTAACGAAAACTTGTCAAAATCGTATTACCTGTTCACGACATTCGAAACACGATAAAACATTCGAAATCAATGTACGCGAACACGGAACCGCAGAAATTGGAAAATATCATTTGCCCTATTCGATAAAAGCATCGTTATCGAATAACGCGTCCAAAATACGCGATATCAATTTACCCGAAACAACGAAGATATCCGCGAAATTACTGGGTGCAAAAGAGGAGAAGAAAAAAAATAAAAGGGAAAGAGAAGAAATTCGTTCTCGTCCCTCCTTCCAGAGAAATACAGAGAGGAAACTGACGAATTTTCCACGGTACATCGGTTCCTCGCGTGACAGCTCGTGCTCGCTCCGACACGAAATGTATTCTCCGCGAGAGGAAACGTGGGCGGATAAGACTGGAAGTGGCGCAACCGGGTGTGATAGAGGCAATCAGAGAACCCATTATATCGCTGTCACCGAGGCTGAAGAGGGTAAACTCTTCGATATTACTTACTATAAGACTTCTTCTGCCTCCACCGATTCTTAATACGCGTTATTATATCGCGTTTCTCGCGATCGATCGATCGAAAAAACCGCGACTGTGACCCCCTCCCCTCCCTGCCCGATCGCCACCGTGAAAAGCGGGAATAAAATATTCCATAACTATTAAGCGGCGATCGTCGATCAACCCGCTTTCAACCCGTGTTTGAAAAAAATGTTTCCATTTGGACGGAAGCGGCCACGGTCGGTCGCGCCGTGTCTACGAAACACCGCCGATTTAAACATTCAAGCGGGGCTCCCGTAATCAATGAAACATGCCTGTAAATTTGTTACGGCCGTGCACGGATCGATACGCTTTATTCCGCACGCTTTTCAAATTTTTGAAAACGCCGCCGTTGAATTATTATGGAGGATGGAATTTTTGTGGCGAAAAAGCGTCTCCCTCCCTTCCTTCGTTTCAATCGTCTCGAAATCGTATATCGTTAAAGAGCGTTACGAACAACATCTCGTCGACATACACCTGATAGTCCTTTGCGAATTAGTCGAGTTTCTCCCTCTCTCTCTCTCTCTCTCTGATTTTCAGCCGATGATATTTTCCATTATACATGAGATTATTATAAATGTTAAACCGGTTAAATATTAGAGCAAATATTGGAGCATCGTTTTATTATTGTCGTTGAAAGCGAGCATCGTACAACGCATCGTACATTATTAACTCGCTCGATTGCAACTTTGATCCAAACTTTAATGTAAAAAGGGTTAATTTCATTTTCGGGTTAAAAGTAGAGATTTAAATCGAGTCTCGATCATCGCGAAGGGGGTGGCCGATGATGGGGGAGGGGAAGGGGCATTTCTAGGTAACCGAGGTCGATCTCCGTGTCTGGATATAATCGGAGTAGCGCGGTCACAGGTCGCGGGGTCAGGTCGTCGGCAGGTGGAAGCGGCAGGTACACGCGATCAGGGGGAGAGGGAGGGGGGTGGGCCGTAAGGGCGCAAACGCGAGCGCCTCGTAGTCGAAACGGGAACTATCACAACTTAATATCGATCCGGTAATTCTCGCGGCGCTCCGATTCCTCGGTTTTCCACCCTTCCCTCCTTCCTCCGGAGATTCTCCCCGCAGAGAAGTCTCCTCCCAACGCTCGTTTGCCCTCTTCTTTTTTTTCCTTTTTTCTTCTTCTTCGTCAAATTCCACGGGTCTGTTTCCTTCTTCTCTCGCTCTCTGATTTTCCACATCTTGTTCAGTGACCGGCTCGTATTTATCATGAATCTTCGATCTGTTATGATGATTTTTCAAGGATTGCCCGCGAATTGTGACTAAGCAAAGATTATTCGATTATTCTCCTGCCTGAAATTACGGGATTAAATAGAGATCCATAGAAAGTGCTCTACTACTAATAGGTATTAAAAAAAGGTATTAATTTAATTCAATTTTGGAAAATAATCGAAACAAGCAAAACAAGCAAAATTCTCCTCGTTCGGAACAATTAAAGTTCGTTTACCCGGTTCAAACACGACTACCGTTTAAGTCCACACGGCACAACAGTTTCGGCGGTTGAATCTTTCTGAAAGGCACCGCCGAAACCGCCGTCGAGCCGGTTCGCTGCTCCCTTCAAACTTGCCAAGTGCGAGGCTCCATCGCGGAAAAGGGAAGCAGTTTCCAGCGGGACGAAAACTGGGTTGCCGTGGGACGATAGTTTGCAGGATCGTTCCGTCGAAAATCCAGACGAAACTTGAGAGGATTTGAGACGAACCGGGATGTCCGGATGAAAATCTTCCGGGGAAAATGTCATCCAGCGGGGAGGTAAAGGGAAATGGGTCACACGTAACAAAACGGAAGCGTGCATCGAAACCTCGCTTCGTTTACTACTGCGTTGCCGATTTCGAAGCGCGTGCCTTCCACTCTGAATCCTGATCGAGAAAAGAATACTATCTTGAAGAAAGGATACAAAGATTACAGTGAAATAAATAAAATATTCATACGCGCTCCAAATTTGAGAGAAATATTCCAATCTTATCAGATTAATACTTAAACTAAGAGTTTTCTTCCCTCAGTGTCCATACGTGAACGACGTATCGTTCTTACGTCACGGCGAATAAATTCAACGAAGGATTGGCACGCGTCTCTACGAGCCATCCTGTAAATTCCACTCGTTGGAAAGTTTGGCAGAGGCGGGTGAGAACGATACGTACTCTGGACGCGTTTGGGCCCCTGCCAAATCGGCGGAAATCGACGCGTGGTTCTCAACGACGCGCGCAGTCAGGTGTCGGGTGAATTTCGATCGAAATCTGGGACCGCCTCGGAACGCTGGAAATACGTGCGATTAGCACGGGGGAGGGGGACGGAATTTTATCGATCGGTGGACGAGATAGGAACACGCGCCGCTGCCACTCGCCTTTAGGCGGCTCTGTGTAAACGCGCGCTTCCGGTTGACGACCGATAAAGCGCGGCTGATTCGGATTGCGTAGCGCGCCGCCGCACGCGCGTACACGCACCGGCTGGAATGTTGATCGAACGCCGATAAATACCTGGCTACGGTGTACACGGACGGTGGCTGGTGGCGTGGCCATTGGCGGGCAGAAATTTCCACGGCGGGAGAACGGGCGGCGAGGCCGATCGATCGATGCCTCGTCGAATTTCAGAGACATTCAATCGAGGAAAGGTAGACATAATACGATATATTAGCCCGGTGATAAATGGCCGCGTCTGGAATTTCCCCGGATCGCGGCCCCGTTTCGATAATTAGACAGACACGCATTTCCACTTGCGTACCGAATTCGACAGAAATATATATATATATATATATGTACATACACAATTTTCTAATTATCTTCGGATTTAAGTTGTTAATATTTGATTAGAGTTTAAAGCGAAGATTATATACACAAAGTGTATATTATTACACGATTCGAAAGGAATGAAAATTTTCACTTCGAAGAGAAAGAGGTGGAAACGAAGCGTTATACGTATATCTCCATTAAATGGAATTCAATTTGCTCTTTACGAAATTAGTATAAAGTATCGTCGTAAGAAACTTCTTACGAGTTAACGAGTTTTCAATTTTTACATTTTTCGACAAATGTAAATCGTGAATAACAAACAATTGTCGTAATTGAAACGAAAAATTAATTTACGCGTATATATCTGCGATACGAAGCAATCTCTAATAATAGTATACTCGTCAAAGTGAAAGTCTAATTACAGAAACGTGTACTACTATCCCTTCGCTCTCTCTCTCTCTCTCTCTTTCTCTCTCTTTCTCGGAAAGTGGCCTATCAATTACAAGAAAATTCTGTCCTTATCGTCACCGGATTCACGGAGGCGATGGATCACGGGAGATCAAGATATCTCGGCGGATTAGCGAGTGGAAACGCGAAATAAATCAATTAGGTTGACGCGTCACGCCGCAGCCGCTTCGTCTTGTTAAATCGCCGGATGGATCGACGACGTTGCTCTCTCTTTTCCCCTCCCCCTGTCACCCCCCTCTCTCTAATAAAAGCCACGATGAGATTTTCTTGTCAGTGCACGCGGTAAATAAACTTGCGAGAGGCAACCAGTACGCCATGAATTATATACGCCGGGAGAAATTTTATCCTTTTTTTTTTTTTCTTTTCTATTTTTCTTTTTTTTTTTATTTAGCACGGCGAGAAGATTGGCTGGACGTGGACGGACGTGTCGAGAGATAAAATGACGCGCGTCTGCATCGTCATTCGCGATAATGGCGGTGGGGCCCTCCGCGCGCGCGCGTGTGTGTGTGTGTGTCTCGTCGTTTTCGTCGTTTATTGTTTTATCCCGACCGAGACGGGACACGTGGGATAAAAAGGAAGGGAAGGAGAGAAATAGTACCGATCCTGTAATTCACCGGGTCTGCGAGGATAGAATTCGTCGTGCTCGCACGCGATCGTTTAATAATTCAGCGACTGCCTTCTCCTCCTCTCTCTCTCTCTCTCTCTCTCTCTCTCTCTCTGCGGAGAAGTAAGTTTCGAGTCTGGATCGGCCCTTCCTTCGAATTTGAAAATTTTTAGTAGAAGAAGAGTATAATACATCGAACGTACGTTATGGGAAAAATAATTTGGGTGGGGACGAGAGAGGATGAAACTTTCGAAAATTATAAAACAGATAGCCAGTTTCGTTTAATTATAATAACGTTACAAAGCGTCAAGCGTTGAAAACAAAATTCAGGCAGAATTGTTAAGACTGTTACGGAGAAGTTAAGGGGCGTCCTTAAAAGAGACACCTGCGTCTAATTCGAATTTCTTTATTCTCCCCCTTTCCTTGCCTCGTTCGCCCTCGAGCAAAGTGTCCCCAATAAAGATCGAAGTGAATCGGTGAAAAAGTTGCCGCGAGGCAAACACGGCTCGCCATGCGTGTTGTATACGTTGAAAGTTGTTGAGACTGTAGGAGGGGAGGGTAGGCAGTGGGGGATAAAAAGAACGGTAATTATGAGACGCGTATCCAGCTGTGCCCTAAACTAAAACCCTGTTCCACGTGATTAGCAGGGAGGGGGGGTCGCCTCGCTTTCCTCCGCCTTTATGACTCCATTGAAAGCTAGTTTAGAGGAGCGAATGGAAGGAGCTTGATAGGAAGTTGGCAAGTTATATCGGTACAAGGATCACGAACTGATGATACATTATGCACGATAGAATTCCCGTTAAATTAGCTCGTTGCAGCTAACTATGACCGTACGGCACGCGAATCGAATTTGCGATTCCGTGACAATAGGATTCTATTTATATGAACCGGAGGATGGACAAACAACAGTTCATATAATTGGGATGGACGGGATGCCGTGCACGCGCCGCTTTTCACCAACAGTTGAACGAAACGGTGAACTCGTCTGTGAGCGAAGACACGGCGCATCAAAGGATCCATCGTTCGAACGTGTTTGCCGATTCAGAACGTGGCTGCAACGATTTCAACGGATGTAATGTAACGTGTTCGCGGTTAACGAATCGGCGACGAATCGAGCTCTAGGATACATTGCGGTACAGTGTTTTTCTCCTGTGAACATACGTGTATAGCGACGCTATGATAGAAAACACTAGAACACGGATTCTATTCCCGCTATTTGTAACTTCGTTCGAATTATGGAGCCCGTTTTTCGACTCGCGTTAAATGCTCGTAATCGATTATTATTAATCGAGATAAGCTCTGGTATTTTCATTCCAACGAATGGAGTTCGGATAGATATATTTCTTTTCGCTTGTTTCACGCCCACTCTTTGGTACCATCGGCCGGGCGAAACGTGTCGGGATATAAATAAGCTTTGGCTAAGCGGTTTCTCCTTCTCGTGTAACCTGTCGGCAAATAGCTCGATCCACGGTATTATTTAACGACAAATAGTCGTGCTTCGAAGAAGATACAAGCGGGGGACGGTATCGGTTAATTCTCAGATATAGTATTTCTAATCTTTCTTTCCTTCTTTTTCCTTCGTCTGCAAGTTGGAAATTTCTGGGATGTTTATTCTGTCCGACCCTTGTTTCTTAGGGGGGTACAAGGACAGACTACTACTTTGTAACCGGAAACCATCGAGGAACGATCTCGTGTAAATGAAGATTGGACCGTGTATATACAACGACCGAAAAAAAATTTCCTTGCATTTTCTAAACAGTTGTCCACGACGAAATGTATACAACTTCGCGTTCAAGTTCAATATTTAAATAACGAAAGGTTTCAAGATTACTTAAGGATCGCTTTACAAGCTTAAATATATATATTTGTTTTTGCCAATTGTTTTCCCAAAGAACCATCCTTTCTATCCTTTCCACCCCCCCATAGAATTAACCTTACAGCATTATACAATCCTTCTCGATCCTTTAAAAAATCTCTGACCAAACGAGATCACCTTAATCTATCTTCTGATTAACAAGCTTGCCGAAATCCTCGAATTGGATAACGATAGTCGGCTTGGCCGAGGTCTCGTGAGACCATCTCGACGGCATTACATCGACGATTTTCGCGTTATTTGCACGCAGCCATGGATCAATCGCGATTCGAGTCTCGTACGTAAGGGAAGCAATGGGATCGACGAAGAAGACGCTCCGTCACGAGAAAGGGGGAGAGTGAATGACGGCGTGTATCGAACGAAGAGAGATGAGAAGGAGGAGGGGGAGATTGGCGAACAGATGCGCAGCACGATCGCGAAGCCCGATGTATTGCGTTTGCTAATCCCCGGCATGGCTGACAGTATAATACACCGCTTTGCAAACAGCAGCAACATCGGTGTTGCAGTTGCCTTGCAACCCCTTCGCCACCTCTCCAGCTAAGTATGCGCGTATGCACGCTACGTGGAGAGCACGTACTCACTGCCCGTGTGTATAGGGGAGCATTTGTGTACTCGTTTATGGAGAGAGGGCGCATTGCGGTCGACCAGCCACCGTTTAACCTTACGATCCGTCCAACGCTTTTCCAACCAACGAGAGAAGTGCGTAACAATGGATTTCGGTACCTGCCCGTGCAAGTATCGTTCGACCAAGGAAGGAACCAACGATCGTGGCCTCGTGGCTTTTTCCTTTTTTTCCTCTGTTAAATACTCTCGCTCGAGCGGCCGTTGATTGGAACGGTTCGATGGTGAGACGTCGCTTCGAATGGAGCGGCTCGATTAATTCTCGCGAATGCCTCCTCCTCGTCGAGAGGAGGCCCCCGGGGAGAGAGGAGGGAGCGAAGAAAGAAAGGGAATAAAAACAATCGACCGTGAACTTGTTCCTGGCCGTGGAATCGTTCGCTCGAGCAGCAGCGCGGTGTTGGAACGAAAGAGAGAGGGAGATATTGTGGAGGAAGAAGGGGGAGAAGTTTGGAGAAAAGAAAGGAGAAGAAATGGACGGTCAAACAACACGGTTCACAAAGACTCAGCGGAACGTCTGGTACCCACCACCATCACGGGGTGGTAATTTTCCTTTTCTTCTAGATCGAGACGAGGAATCGGTGGTGGAGAACCGTTGACAAAACCGTGCGTATTTCTAGAGGCTGGTTGCACGCACATCGGTCGGCTCTCGAGTGCTCGGTGAATCAAAGTAGAAGCTGGACGACATTTGGAATCGCGAACGCACAAAGGCGCGAACAAAGGCTGTATTCAGAGCAAGAATCGAGCTGAATGTGACCCCTGGGTCCTGGATCCTCTCGATATACACGCGTATAGTACACTCCGTGCTTGCTGGGCCTGAATGGAGGACGAGGCCTTCCTGGGAAACGAGATAATCTCGCTTATAGAAACGAACACCGAGCTCTCGAGCGTACGGGCCCCTCGAGCATCGAGCCATTCCTCAGCCTGCTGATAGCAAAAACCGGTGAAGGGAAAAAAGAGAGGGGGAGAAAGAAAGAAAAAAAAAAAAAGAAAAAAAAAAGAAGCGTGTTCTTCAAACGAAGAAAATCTCGGGTGAAAAGAGTTCGTCCTCTTTGATCTCGTCAGGAAATGAATGCAAGGACTGTTGACCTTTTTGCGGCGAACACGGCGAAACGGGGTTAACGCATATTGCCAGCCGACGATTTCCTTACCTCTCAGAGCTGTGCCCCCTCAGCCACGGAGATTTTTCCTCGAGATATCGACGCGATAGCGCTTTTAACAGTTCTTTCTTCTCCTCGATATCGGTCAGAGAAATTTTTAAATTCGCAATGTTTTTGAAATCGCTACGCATCGAACGAATTTTTTGGATTCCTTCCCTCGAGGAAGGTCGATCGTCGAGTTTATTATTATTTCTTTTTTTTTTTAAATTTGCTGCCAGACAACCAGCGGAGAGAAGCGAAGTAGACACGGCACTGGCAACGTTACTTCCACGCGAGTAAATCGTCCGATTCGAGCAACTTGGAGCGGGTAAAGCACGCGATTCTCTTCCTTTTTGTTCGGTTTCTCAACCTCTGACGTGCATTGTCTCTGATTCAAAGGCGACACGAAGATTGTCGGTTGATAGGTTATCTTCGGGTGGACTGGTTTCCTGGTGGAAAAAAGCCCTCTCGCAGACGGAGGGACGTCGAAAGGCTTCGATTGTCTTAATTTTAAAAGAAGGATGCCAGCCGCACGATTTCATCGAGCCGGTAACTTGGAGAAGAGGGGGGGAAGAAATTTCATTGACAAGAAGAATTTCTCTGCCGGGAATTTCTCTTTTTATCAACGAGAACTCGCAAGAGTTCTTCTTTTCCCTCTCGCAACGATTCGTTCGTTTTTTTCTACGGGATTTTAATTTTAAAACACAACAGATTTAAACACTTATTAATTTTTTGTTTTTCGGTAAAATCTTCTCTTTTTTCAAGATCAATCGATCGAAACGAATTCCTTGGAAATTTCGTCCAAAAAAAATTCTCCTTCGAATCGTTACATTTCAATTAACGATTAACACTTGTTTCAAAATCACCTTTAATCACAATTTATCGAGATGAACTCGACACTCTCTTACACCGTAGCAATAACTGAATAATAATAACCCTTCTTAATTTCCCCTATTTCCTTCTTCGAATTAAACGGGGGAAAAAAAAAAAAAAAAAAAAAAGGAAAAAGAGGAACGAAAAATCCGCTTTAAAGCGGCGAAATAATTACCCCCGAATTAATTATGCCAGCGTCTGGATACTTTTAATAGCCGAAAAAAAATGGGGGAGCGTTAAATTGGTCCGGTTAAAAAATGATTCAAAAAGTTGGTCGGTGCAGGGACGGGGGGCGAGGAATTTCCTCGTTGCCAGGCGCTAAGTGACTGATAAAGCTGGGTGAAATCCAATTAGGAGCTTTTAATACTTATCGGGCTCGATGCCGCGTCACCTAGCCTGCTTTACGATTTCTCGGGGTGCAGGCCACGCTCGTAATTGCGCGCCACTTACCGCGATTTATCGGCGAAGAACATTCGAACCTGTCTGAGAGAATTCGACGAACGGCTCTCTTCTACACGTTGCGTGCTGCCGCGAGATTCCGCGAATCGAACGGGTGAAACGATCCCCTCAACGTTCCCCTTAACTTAGCTCGAAGCCAACTATTGATCTTCGCGCGACGATCGTTCTTCTTTTTTTTCTTTTTTTTTACCTTGAAATAGCGAATCCATATTAGAATTTCGCGAAATTTCGTCCTTGGAGTAACGTGTACATAAAAAAATAATATTAACGATCGTTTACGTTTATGTGAAAAAAATTGTGAATTGGAAATTTAATTAAATATATCGAGATTGTACATCGTACGACTTTTTGTACCAATGCGAAACGAATGGATGGTTTCGCCTCTATTTCGTGATATTTCAACGATTCGAAGACGGGGCCGATTCATTGCGAAGGGAGTCGTGTATTGCGCGTGGAAAGATTCCGGGAATCGGACGGGAGATACGGATACGCCGATACAGGAAGCAAAGCATCGTTTGATAAACGAAGCGGGCAAGAACGATGAGATAATGAGCGTAGCCGTGGAGAGAGAGATAGGCCCCCCTCGTTTCGAATTGAATCGTCCTGTTGTGCGCGCGAGCTCGTTCCGCGAACATATATTTTGCTCGAGGCGTGGACACGAGGAAGCTTCTATCCGACAGCGAGAGGATACTTCGATCGTATGAAAGTGAAACACCGTTTCTTTTTCTAATCAACAGGACAGTCTTCTCTGCTGAAGAAAATTTTGACTACGAAAGTTATTCTCTTCTCTTTGTTCTCGTTCATTTCAAAATATTAAGTTTTTTCAACCAAGATTTCGTCCAGCGAAATATCGAACAAAGTTGAAGCGACGTTGATGATACTTGCGTCGCGTGAAACGGGCAAGAAGCGAATGAATAGCGAACCAACCCGGCTTTCTTTCGTCATCTGGCAAGAACGGCGGTATTTTTGCGGTCAATTTTCGCCGCACCTGTTGTTCGCCTCCACCAGTTGTCTACGAGATTGCTATTCCTCCTCGGTGTAATTAGGTACTCGACGCGGCGATCCCGTAAATGGGCTATTGTCCATTAGAATACGTCTCTCTCGTAGCTCGTGAACCACGGGCTCAAAGGACCTGACCCAACGTCTCTCGATGAAATTACCACGTACTCGATTTCGCGAAGGAAACTTGGAATTTAACATAATAATAGGATTCAGAGGCCTCCCCTCTATACTGTGAGGGAATCCTGTTTATTTAAGAAACGCGAAATAGGTATTCGCTTGTTTTTATTGTTCGAACGAAAACGTATAATCTGCATTCAAAAATTAATGCATTGAAAAATTGAAGTTAAACTTTCGAGAAACTTGTAGAAAGTATGTAGAAAATTGATATTGATAAAATTATAATAACGAGGTTCAGTTGTTGTTGCAACTTATACGCGACGACTAATAATTCGAAGACCGATCCCTGGCGCGATAAAATATGTAGAGGAACGGGAGGAAATTAAATAAAACATGCATCCACGTTCGAAACTAGCCACGACTCGAGACGCCCCTTCCATCTCCTTGTCTACAGTCGAATTGAACCACGGAGAAAACGAGAAATTTCCCGAAGGGCCACTGGAACACCGGCCTCTCTCTTTCTCCCTCTCTGCAAATGTACACCCGGAACATTCGTGCGCTGAATCTTGCATGTTGATCCCAGCGCCTAATCTAAATTTAAGGCCTAGCGTTTACGTTGTTGACATTGCGCTCAGGTTTTCCACGTCCCCGCTCGATTTCAGAAAAGGAACGTCCACGCAAAGTGTACTATTTATTATGGAATAATAATTTTTCTTGGAAGCCAAACCCTTTTCTATCCCTGGATCAAAATCAATCGAATCTTCGATAAGCCTCGATAACTTGAAGGGCCAGTCATCACCGGTGGCTCGTCCCATAAATTAATTAATCGAAGAGTGCAACGCGATATCAACGTTCGACAAACGTGAGGTATCGGTATTTTGCCAGGATACGACGAGACGATCGATACCGTTTATCGACTTCGAAGCGCGCGCTTCGACCTTATCGAAACTTTCGAACCGGTTCCACGCGGTCGAAGAGCGGCGACAAAAACTGCTCTCCGTTGTTTCATCAAGGATTATTACGGAAGCAGGTTGCTTAACAAACGAACGATTAATTAATGACTCCTTCGAAAACGCGATGTCTTTTCGATCGAGAAACCGATTTTTGAATCCATAGCGAACCGAGCCATGGTGAGCCGTGGAAAAATAATCGGGCGATCTTTCTAATTAGGGGAAGGGCAGACGGATGGAACGTTTCGTATCTCGCGTGGATCGCGGCCCCAACGATTACCACCGACTCGCTCGAATGGAGGCAGACTGACGATGACGACCGATCTGGAATCTAGTTGACATCCCGGAAATTACGTTTCACCGTTGCCGCTGCGGTAAAATGGGGATGCTGAGCGCGATAGGCTGGATTTCGGCAGCCGGCCATGCGGCATTTCGCAGGGATCGAGCGATCCACGCACGCGGGAAGGTTCTCTCTCTTTCTCTTTCTTTTGGGGAGAAAGGGAAAAGAATGACTAGCTTGTTTTCGATAAGCGGGGCCGATCTATCATTTCGATCTGTCCGATACTTTTGTACCGTCATCTTGGAAGTTTTTCAAAAAGAAAAGGAAGAAAAAGATGCGAGGGGGTTGGATAAACGAGCGTGTCCTTCCTTCTTGAAAGATGGAAGATGACGTTTCGTCTCGTTTCGCGAAATGGGATGAAAATCGTCGGTCCAAGGAAGGAGTTGTTGTTCGATCGAGATATAAATTTTTCTTTTTTTTTTTTTTTTTTTTTTTTTTTCAATTCGATCGAGTTTCGATTAAACCGATCTCCTCCTCCTCCGACGGGATTAAATTTAACCCGACGAGCAATTTACTTTAACGAACAATCGAACGCGATTGTGTAAATTCGCGACTGTTACACGGGCCGCGAGTCGGTCGGTATTAAAATCGCCAACGCTCGTTTCCCGCTCGCAACTCTCTCCCCCTCCCCTTCTCTCTCTCTTTTTTTTCCATTAACGTAATTGTTTATTTTCGAAAATGAAGTTTCGACGATGCTCGAAAGCTGGTTCGCATCGTTAAAACTTTTTAGTAGACCAGAGTCATAGGAAAATTCTAATGAGGTGCAACTTCGTCACGTTTTCCCTAACGAGACGTTCGGAATTACAGGTGGGAAGGGTGGCGTGGGCGCGGGTGGTCATCGGCGGATCGATATACGGGTCTGTTAACGCTATAGCGCATCAAAGGTAATAACAGTCGGCCCGATATTTGCCTTCGTATGCACCGTTGCATACGATCGATCGATTATCTACTCTCGCTTTTAAACGGATATTGAACTTCATTATATTTGCCTGTTTAGCCGGTGCCGTTCAATTTCGCGGTTAGTCTTCCGTCCCGCGACTATCCTGATACCGGTTCTCATCGTCCCTGCCAATTACTGTTTAGCATTTATATACGGGGTGTCTCGTAACAGGTGGCAAACGTTTCATCGATCCTGCGTTCATCCGCCGATTGAAAGGGAAGAGGAGAAGAAATAAGGGTTGAAGTGGACGAAATAGATCGAGTGTTTCGAAGTTTGAAATGATCAATGTACACGCTTGAAGTAGGGGGTGAAAATTGGAATAGACTCGTAGACTGTAGAAAGAGTTTTTAAGAGTTCGCGAAGATTTTTCTTTTTTTTTTTTTTGGTAGTGCTGTTCAAAGCTATTTGAGCTTTCGTTTCATTTTTTAAACGAAATATTAAGGAGTTTTGTATATTCAATTGATTTGTGGATGTTCTCTCAATTTTGCGTATCTATTATCTATCCATCTGGTAATATCTATTTGTACGTTGTTATTATATATATATATATATATACAAATGTAAATAATTTTATTATTTATATTTACGATTATTTATGTAATTATTTCGAGCATCCGCTGAAAGGATAATGAGAAACTTGATTAAACGTACGACGTATAACATGAACATTTTTAATTCCATTTAGATACCGAGTTAGCCGGTCAAATATTTCCCACCCGTTCCTGGACACCCCGTATAAAAATATACGGGCAATCGATTAAAACGAACGGTCCGCTCGTTTCACTTTATAAAAGATTATTAAGCGCGTAGAGATATTTCGTATCGAATTTTTGATATTGAAATAGTCGCATCGATGGCCCGACAGTGGTAATAAAATAATATCCATTTGGCGAGAAATTAAGAATGAATTTTGCATACGTAACGGCTGCAAAAAAAAAAATATTCGCGCACCCTTGTGTTTTTTTTATTACGCGGTATTACGATATTAATCGTATTACATTTACAATAATACCACGGGGGAAAAGCCGTACGCTTCTCTCGTAAAATGATATACTTTGCAAGTTTTGGAAATTTTCAACGAATAATCACGAAAGTAAACCGTTCGCAATAAATGTTTTTTTTTTTTTTTTTTTTATTACAAAGAAAAGTTTTATACAAATATCGCGTCCAAAGTTGTGTTCACAGATCTTTGTCTCGTATTTCGTCACTAACGAGTAATAAATTCAACCCGCGATTTTCCACGTTTCATTTAAAATTTCATACGATATCGCGACGCCCGTCAATAGTCACGAACGTGTACAAACAAATCAAATTGGCGAGTTCAACGCGAGAGAGCAAGCCGCATAACTTGACGCTTTGTCCCAAGCTACTCCCTCCTCCTCTTCCTCCTCCCTCACCACGCATAAATATGTAAATGCGCGCAATTGCGGGGGGAGGTCTCCATCGTTCCCGAAAGGCCACTTAAAAATCAATTGGTCCGTGAAGCCCGTTGAGCGGTTTCGTTGCACGGCTCCGTTGCGTGGCCGTGAAACAACGATCGTCTCGGAGATCCTCCTCCCTTTCGTTCTTCTCGAAAACGACGCCGCTGAAGAGGAAAGCGCCTCCCCGAAAGAGTGGATTCACGTTGAGGGCGAGCTAGGGATGGAAAGCGCGGAGGGTGGTCGATTGAAATTTCGCATCGATCGGTGCCATTAGCAGATTGTATCGCGCTTCTCCGTCCTTAATTAATTTCAAAGTTCCACTGACCCGACGACCGGTCATTGCGCGCCAATTACGCGAATGCATGGTCACGCCGCCGATTGTCGATGACACGATTCGTTGTTGATTTACGAGAGAATCGTGGAGAACCGCCGTGTTAGGACAGCATTGGAATTCGAATCGTTTTCAACACGGACGAGCTTTGATCTTTCGGGATTATTAGCAAACGGCAGGTTCCCGGGGTAAATTCGTAAAATTTTCACGCGGATAAAAGCGGCGTGGCGATGGAATGAAACGGAAAGAGTCCGTTCTCCGAGAGAAAAATCGGGAGTGGGACGATTCCATTTGAAAAATGAGGGAAATACACAATAATTGGTGAATGCCAATTTATATCCACTAATTCGTTGGACGAATTAATTTTATTATTATCACGATTGATAATTTTACTTTATCCTTTCCTGTTCGAGTTCCTAACGAATCGTAACAAACGAGAAATTATAAAATAAAATATATCTGAGAAATGTTTCGTCATCAAAAACGACGCGACTCTCTCGAATTGCAGCCAACGTCGATGCATCAAACCGCGTAAAAATCCATCTTACTCGTCGATTTTTCGAACGATCGCTCCCGCGACTCGCTCGAAACGGCGTGAAAAACAGCGGCAACCGGCGCTCACGAGGACCACGGTGGGTGGAAAAATGCAGGTTGGAAAGTGGCGCGAATCGATTATCCGCGCGCTTGGAACACCGATATCGCATCCAGATCATAAATCACTGTCGGGCTGCGGGGTAATCGAGCGGGGGACGTTCTCGCGTCGCCGGCCGCTCGATATTAATTCCACGGATCGAATCTGTGCGAAGGTTAAGGAATTTCCCTGCGCTTTCCACGCTCGACCATTGTGCATCCTCGAAAGAAACGAAACGAACGATCGACGACGATTCGCCCCATTTCGACTCGTACCAATCCCCTTCCACGCTTCTTCCTCGCCTTGCCTCTTATCGAGCAACCCTTCCAACGACTCGCTAAGTGCACCTCGTCTCCGACACCCCTACTTTTCCCTTCCCGAGGCTAGTCAACCTCGATGAAAAATTCTTGCCGCGAGCAACGCTGCTCCCCTTCTCCCACGTTTCGTTCGAAAATCGTTGCCGCTCTCGCGCGTTTTCCTCCCCCCCCCCTCCCCTCCCGTCGAGCAACGATCGAGAATAAAAGACTCGGCTGTTCTTCAAGTTTCGATTTTCCTTTCCGTCGGGGGAACATGTATTTATACCTACCCACTCTTCTCTCCATCCGTGTTCGACCGGATGCGAGAATGGTACCCGGATGCGAGTGGTGCAATCTGGCGGTAAATTAAACCTCGTGTAAATAAGGTGTCGGGAGGCAACACGTGCTTGGACTTTCCGGTCATTCTCTGGCATTGTGAAGATATGCTATTTAAGGAGAGGATAAAGGGGGAGGTGGGGGAGAAATGAAAAGTCGATACAACGTTTCTGCATGTGATGAGGTCTTTGGATCTGGCAATTTTTTAAATATTTTAGAATGGAACCAGCTGTTTGAAGGATTCGAAATATTTTCGAACACGTTTATCTTATTTAATTCTCGATCGCAGCTTTTTGTTTGGCACAAGATGCTATTATATAGATTATGCTTGGATAGTACAGATTTTGTTATCTTCAATCACTCGATACCTTCTTTACTCCACTATTCGTATAATATATTCCCGTATTCATAATGCTTCCCAACCACGCATCGATAACAAACGATTGGATGGTTCAAAAAGGGTTAAATCGCCAATACAAACAACGACACACGTTGAATTTACCTCGAGATCGAAAGTCTATGGATCCAACGATATACGATGGAACCCTTAAAGGATAGCGGTTGGAAACGATCCAAGTTGAACAAGGGGGGGAGGGAGATCTCTGTTGTGTGGCATCGCGCAATGGGCCGTGCTAATCGTTCCACTGAGAGCCCCTTTGTCCCCGGATCCTCTTCCCCTCCGATCCACATCCAACGCCTCGTGGATCCGAAATCATATCTCGGATCCAGCCCAATACCTTTCCAGCCGTCCAGGGCCGATGGTAACGCCCTTTCGAAATCCGTGAAAAGTTCCGCCGATTTCGTATCCCCAAAGTTTTCTTGACAATGGACAATGGAATACTTTGCCGCGACGCGCTCGTTAATCGGCCTCGCATTCAACCCGAATTTTCATTTTCGCTCGCTCAATAGCCAGTCTTGGAAAAGTTGGTTCTACGCCGTCCCTACGCTTTTCTTCCTCTGCAGGGCTACTGTTTTTCGGGGGGAGGGAGAGCGCGGCAGGGTCGACAGAGCGCGCTTTGTGTCGAGATTTAAGAAAATTGCAACGGGGGCGGGCGATGAACGCGACGAAGGAATCGTCGAAGGGAGCGAAGAAGTATCCTCGAACTGCTGCTTTGCTCCCAATTGACGAGTTTAAAGAATCGAGTTTAAAGGCCGATCGGTTCAGCATTTTGAACGAATGGAGATTAGAGAAGCGTGGATCTTTATTAATTTGTCGAAGATTATTATTTTTTGATAATGCTGAAAACTTTTTTGTTCCCTTTCGATGCATCGATCTATCGTTTGAAAGATCCAAGCGGCGAATATTGATTTTTGATAAGTAGAAAAAAATTAAAAATTAAAAATGGATTGATATAACACGCGTATTGAACACCTGTGTAAAAGAAATACTTTTTCATTTTTTTATATCTCTCGTTCACGTAACGCGACCGTACACGTCACTAACGTGTGATTAAACAATCAAAAAAAAAAAAAATTCAAAGATATTTTCCAACCCTTCAAAAACAACGACAGATCACTTTTACCCGACAGATCGAATCAATCTTCGTCCAGCTCTTCGATCATCGAATTTGACGAACGCTCGGGAAAAAGTAAAGGTATATCTCGGATCAAACTCTCGATTGTCCGAATGCGCCCTTCGATAATGAATAAAAGGTGAGGCTATTTGTGAGGAAAAGAGGGGCGGACGACCCGAGCAACGATAAAATCGCTACGGATAAATTGAATCGAGGCGGCCTCATCGATCCAGGCCCGCCTTTGATCTTCGAAAGGTCAGTCCTCGTCGAGGTCCCGGTTGAATGGGGGTTGGCTAACCTTGCGGTCGTGGCAACCGTTGCGATGACTTGGAGAAATCGATGCACCACCGTCGGTGAAACCCTTTTCCTCTCTCTCTCTCTCTCTCTCTCTCCTTGGAAGGGGACCACCAGTCTACGAAACCCCTTGTTCCACAACTTGTCGTCCCATCGTTGTCGTCCTCGTGTAATCGCGCGGAAAACGCTGCCACTGCCCCCTCCCCCTCCACGCGTCAACGCAATAATCGTCCACGGCTTCCATTTTCGTTCGCTCGAGAACCGAGTGCGATCCTCGAGACTCGGAGAAATTCGAGACCGAAATCGATCGTAGACTTATCGTTACAATTTCCCTAATAACTGGAGAACACAAGAAATTCTTCTACCCTTTGCACTCGTACAGTCGCCATCCTACATTTTATTATCATACATATATTTACATTAGTATTGCATTCTAAGAACTCTTGTTACAATTTTCTTTCAGTTTCTGCTTAAACGTGTGTGTATATATAAATAAGTAAATAATAATAAAGATAATAAAAGATATATATATATATTTATATATTTTATTTTTCAAATTTTTTTTACTAAAACGGCAAGTTAACTCGTAATACATTCCCAGAAAAATGTTCTCATTTTAATCGAAAATATGAAAAAAAAAATTCCAAGTTGATAATCTTCTTAAATATAAATACGAGTGCAAAGAGTAAATTTATTAATTAGAATCTGATATAAACGTATAAGGCGAGATAATCCCATCGCAAATGGAATTAACATAATCCATTAACGGGGGTTACGAGTTCAACTCCCGTCTACATAGAATTCGCAACAATCCATCCTGTTACATTACTCACGGTGGAAGGAAAGAATGGGTCTCGTAGGGAGAATTGAAAACTCGGCTCGTGAATCGAGGCGATGTTTGATCGATTGTCTTGCCTCTTTCGGTTTATGAATGCCGATTCGAGCCGATCGAAGAGTGCAGTGTACGTGATTGAAAAGTGACGGGCGCAAGGTAGCCGGTATCGTGCACGGGCAATTACGCGAAGAGCCGTCTGGGTGGTCCAATTGGAATGGATTTCACGCATATAATTGCTTAATGACGCCAGCATGTTTAGGCATTATTACTCACGGCAAGGATGGAAGGGTGGCGCATAATGGAGCGATGGTATTGTAACGGTTTAAGGAGAGAGGGGGCGAATTATTATAGAGAATTTAAATTGTTGGCTGGTACGAGTGTATTGTTGTCCGTTTTATCCGAGGACGTCGTATCGTTGAACCTATTTACGAAACTATTTATCTAGGTGGGAGAGGCGGGGTGGAAGAAGAACGAGCGCGAGGAGGGAGGAGCGAGTGCACGCGAGTACGGAATAATTCGAAATTAAATTAGAACCATATTTTCCTTGACATTTCGCCTTCTCCTTCGAAATAATTACCCCTATCACGAATGAGGTCGCCACGTAAATGGAGGCGGCAGACAACGCGCAATAAAATATGCAACTGCGATAACAAAGCCCGAAGGGGAAGAGGAAGAAGGACTGACGACGGTACAAAAGGTGCATAAGTTAATGGGTCATTAGGTAAGAGGAGACCCTTCTCCTCGAGACAACGAGCAAAAATGGTAATTAAGCGAGCATTCACGTCCTTTATATATATATATACATATCCAACGAACGTCTGAATTAAACATAAGCAAAACCAGGTTTAATTGGGTCAACGCAATTGTGCCTTTCGTTCAAAGAAGAACGGTAGAACCGGCATAAACAAATTCCTTTCCTTTCTACAGCATGCAAATCCCCTCTCGAAAAGTCACCCTCGATCGTTCGATCAAATTAGTTTCCAGAGTTGGGAAGAAAGGAAAAAGAACAATCGCGATAAATGTAGAAATTGAAATTCACAAACGAAATTTTCCCTTCGTCTAACGATGAAAAATAGAGCGACAGTCTCTTCTTCAACAATTTCCTCGATTTACGACGTTCGATATCGAGAACGAGAGGGAACTCCGTTCCGCATTAACAATTCGAGGCACTCCACTTTCGCGGATATTTTTAGGGAACGAACGCATTACTCGGCATCCCGTGCTCGATGATTAGTGTCGTTTTAGTTTTGAGTGCCAGCAAAGACGTCGTCGTCGTCGTCGTCGTCGAGGATGGAGGACGATCCATCCATCCCCCTCGAACGACGCTATTGTGCCCGCCTGGGGGAAGACAGTGGTGGCTTTGATTACGACATTGTGCCGAGGAGAGTCCCAGACGCGGCGTGACTTCACTGGCTTAAGCTGCATTCACAACACTCGGTGCCGCGACGACGGCGGCAAATCCTTCGACATGGCCAACATTGTCTCTCGCGTAATATAAATGACGAATCGTCGGGATTGCTCTTCTCCTTTGTGGCGAGACGTCGCTTTTAATTCCTACAAATTTCGAATTCCAGATCTATTAAAGATTCATCGGGACGAATGAAGGGAGGAGAAGGGTTGCTCGAAATTTTTCCTCTTCGTTCGAAATCGATAGAATCCGAGAAAATTGTTTTGTAAGATTTATCTATCTTGATATTAATACAATAATGAAATTGTTGTTTCTTTTCGCTCTCTTATCGCGTTCAAGAGGGCTTTATATATTTTTTTTTTTTTAACTATATCATCTCACTAAAACATCTTCATTATCTCGTATTAAAAATAACATTACTTATCGAGCCGTCTTATTTTTTCAACACAAACGTAACAACCGTATCTCTTTCGCGATAACTCCCAATTACACGGAAGGATGCATGACGGAACCTCTGATTTCACGCAACGCGAAAACCCGTAATACCGCATCCCGTCATAAATAACGCGATATCGCAACGACAAATGTATACGAAAATTGTACCAACACCGGAACTGAAATATCCCCGCGCGATTTCGTTCGATTAAAATTTCCTCGAAGACAAATCCCGCCAAGCCTCGTCACCGTCGATTAAAAAGACGTGGACAACTCTGGAGAGAGGCTTCCATTCGACGAGCTTCGATCGCATTACGCCCACTCGCCGTTACACCTGTCCGCCCGATATAGAATCTCGAAATTCGCACGCACAGGAGAGGATTCTTCTCGCGGGATAGGGGGGAAAAAAAAAAGAAAAGGAAAAAAAAGGCGACAGCCTCTCTTTCACGCAATTACGCCGAGCAAAATTGCGAGAGTCGGTCGGATCCTATCGGTTAAATCGATCAAAGGCCGCGGGATCTCCGGTCCGCCGATTGGAAATTTCGACAATTTGACGCGGCCTATTCGATTTCCTGCCTCGAGTGGCGCCCTCTCCTCGCGCGAGGAACAGAGACGTCCCCCCCCTTCCCCCCCGCAATAAAATCGCACAAAAGAACGGCCGATTGTTCCATGAACGCGTGAATGTTCCGCCAAATGTTCGGGATGGTCCCGCGTTTGGAAACCGATTGTACGTGGATCTGGAATTTTTTTTTTTTTTTTTTTTTTGAAAAACCGATCGGGGGTTTTTATCGTCTTGGATATTTCTCTCTGGTGTTTCGTTCACCGCCACACGGTTTTTTTTTTTTTGCGATTTGAAGGTTTTAATCGAGGGGGAGGATATCATTAAAGAAAGAAACTGGAGTGGAATTTTTATTTATTCGTTCGTTAGGTCTTTCTTTTTTTTTTTTTTTTTTTTTTTTTTGCGTTTTATTTATGGATAAATTTGGATAAATTCGAGATTCTTTTCTTTTTTCTCTTTTTCCTCTTCTGATTTTCTGGCAGGATTTACCGGGTTTAGTTGGAATATAGGAAAATTAGGGAGTGTGAGAGGAGAGAGGAATGGGACTAGAATAGAATTTATCATCAGAGCCGAATGCCTCACGAGGGTGGATTGGACAACGACCCGTGGTAGGTAGCAATTGGGTGTAGTAATAAATTCTGTCCCATTCTATTCTACCATTTTCTTTTCCATTTAATTTTTCGGTTGTAATTCTTACGCTTCTTTTTTTTTTCTTTCTTTGTTTTTCGCTTTTTATCTCGCGCCTAAATTATTATATTATACAATGAGTTGTTGATTTTATCGCCAAGAATCTGTGGAAGAATTTGATGGGACAATTTCGCGGACACAGAATTGAACACGGATGATTTAAGCTCGTAAGGACAGCCAAGTACGTGGTAATGTGATAAAATATACACAGCCAACTATTTGCAATGCTAAAGCTTACAGATGAATATTGGACTTTTCAGTTTGGCTTCGTTGAACCTTAACTTGAGTTTCTAAACATTGATCAAGACAATGTTGAACTAGGAGAGAAGTTCTGACTCTCGTTGCTTGCTTGCTTTCTCCATGCCACTCCTTTGCTCGAAGTTTTCACACGTTCGCTCACACGCGACTTACTTTGCGCAAAATTTATTATTCTTAAATGGTTGCTCTCGTACATCAACAAAAAAAAAAAAAAAAAAAAAGGAACAGAATTTAATTCTACGAGAAGATAGTTTTAATTAAAAATACAATACACTCGTCATAATTCCAAAGAGACGCAAAGAGACGCGCACGATCGATCTGTTCTTTTCATAAAACCAGAAACGGTCACGCGCCGTGAGAAGAGAAGGATCAAACGATCGGTATTATTTATTTCGCGGCAGATCTTCCTTTTTTTTTTTTTTTTTTTTTCCAAATTTAATCCAACTCGGCGCGAGTCAATTTTCAACGACCAGTCCGAGCAGAAGATCGTAAATCCAGCACGCGGTTGTTCTGCAAACGCGGATCTAACCCCTTTCGCCGCGAGTATTTCCCACAGGATCGAAGGATGCCCTTTTTAATCCAAACGGACCTCGAAAAATTCCAATTCAACCGTTCCCGGCCTATTTCCGAACCCGTCTGCGACCAATTTCCATCGCTCGTCCCTCGTTCACCCTACCTCTTCCCTTCCTCCTCCTGCGCGCCTCCTGTCGCGAGTTTATGAAACGCGGAATTCCCCTCCATCCCCCCCAAAAAAAAGACAGAGAAGCGCGAAGGGAAGAAAAAAGGACGAGCGATAAAAACGGACGCGCCACCTGTCCATCCGACGGGGGGGAGCAGCGAGACGAAGGACAGAATTGCAGTGGAAGAGGGATGGATGGTGCTCGAGGGAGCGCAGGAAGCGATCAACTTGGAGAGGAAAATTATCGTTCGACCTTGAACTCGATCTCGAAGAAAAAACAGGGAGAAGAGAAGGTAGGAGGCGGGGGAGGAAACAAGAAGAGGAAGGAAGGAAGAGGAAAAACGGACGAGGAGGAAGGTGGGCGAGATGTGAATGGATCGTCCCCGTGGGACGTTCGTGGTAGCCGTGTTCCATGGCGTGCCGCAGGACGTGTTCACGGTGTGTTTCGTGTCGTGCTGCGGTACACCGTGGTACGAGGCGGGACGACGTATGCACGCCGTAGGTGCGGCTAGGCGAGCGTGGTACACACACAAGCGCGCGGTGGGACAGGCGTGGAAATACTGGATCGAACCCTCCGCTACCAGCATCATCCCCGAGGGATTCCCTCCGGAGCAATTAGTGGCCTGGTCGCCGAGAGAGCCGGCCAGCTCCTTAATTATATCTTTTAAAATATCGGACTTAAATTGAAAAGTCGCCTCCTTAATTATATTCCGAAGAGAGAGAGGGAGAGGCCGAGGTATTATATACCTCGAAACACCCTCCTCTGGCAACCCCTTGTACGGCTATCTCTCTCTCTCTCTCTCTCTCTGTCCGGTTGAGAGATGTTGCGCCCTCTCGCTCGCTCGGGAGCTCGCCTCGTACCGATATTGATTTACGGAACCCTCAATTATCCTAGCCGAGGAGGAATCTTAGCGACGATGCTCTCTCCTTGGCCCGGGGTCCCCTTGCAACAGCGCGGCCCGCGATCTCTCGTTCCTCTTTTCTTTTGCGACGGATCACAAAGCCGATCGTGAATCATAAGCCTCGGGCTTAACGAGCCGTGGCTTTAAGCGACGAGCCGGCACGACGATGATGAATTTAAGGCATCTCCTCTCCAACTATGCCTTCTCCTACTCTCCTCCTCCCCATTCCTAATAGCTCGTCCACGAATTCGAGCAGAAGAGGAACACCACCACTCTCGAAAGTTGAAGAGAGTTACTCTTGTTCTCCTCCGATGAATACAAGTGAGTCCGGTTCTCGTAACGGTTCGTAAAGGATCGATTTCTGAGAAGTTTCTCCGAGTTCTTCCGAGGTGAGGATCCCTCAGAATCGAGGTTCTAAAAAAAAAAAAAAAAAAAAAAGGAAAGGAACTCGCGGCGACGAGATTCACGGGAGGAGGTGATATTTAACTAACGTTATTAACGGGAGAGAGGAGCGTAATTCTTCTCTCGCCGCCCTCCTCCCCCTCCTCCCCTCCCTGGAAATCGGCGCGGTTCATAAATAAAATATTAGGCAGCCAATTAGAAACTCCGGGTTGGAAATTAATGAATCCGACGCGACGGCGAGACGCGGGGCGTCAGGTCTTTCGCCTCATTATTAAAACACCGTGCGTACGGGATTTTCGAGAGGTCGAGAATGTCGGCCGGAATGGGAATGGAATTCTCCTTGCGTGAAACGTCTAATTTTCTTACCATCGGACCCTCCCCTCCCTTTCGCCACGCGCAAACCGTGGAATATATTTCTTGTCCCCGCGATTTCAACCCCCTTCCCCCCGGCTATTCGGTTAATCAACAGTGGTGTTTGAATTTTTATATCCTCCCCAGTTTCTCACCAGACGGATTTTTCCCTCTTAAATATTACAATGATGTTTCAAAATTTCGTTTTCTTCTCTAGGTATTGTTCATCCGATCTCGATCGATCCCCTGAATATTTCAATCCTCAACACGAATTTATACGAGCCTCGTAGCCTTGTTAGTTGGATCAATTGGATTTTCAGTTCTTCATTTCCGTATCTGTCGAAAGATCGAAGTGAAAAATTTGATGTACCACTCGTTGCGACAATTTTCAAAAGTTTTATAGTGTAACAATCGTGATAATAATAATAATAATAATAATAATAATACGAGAAAGATTTCGATTCTTCCCTCCGCCTTCGATCGAGTCACGGATATTTTTTAATATCCCGCCGGTCGGAGCGACTCGAGGCTTCGTTCGAGTCCCCGCGGGAAAAAAAGGTTGAAGAAGAAGCGTAACAAGATTCCGCCCTGTTAAAAGTCCGGCGAAAGTTCAGGGCGGATAAAAAGCGGTGTTAAATACGAATACACGAGGGCTGGCTGAAAAACAGTAAGTGATTAATTGCGGCTTCTTATTTAACTCGATGAGGGGGAAGTTGGTCGAGAATTTCTCCGAGTCCGCTCCTTTAAAAAGGAGGAGGCGGAGAGAGGGGGGCTGGGCTGCTTCGTTATGCAAATAATAACAGCCAACGGAGGTCGTCTCCTCCTCCTCCTCGTTCTATTTATCTCGAGCAAACACTTTCGTACGAAAGTCTCGAAATTGATCAACGCTCGAAATCACTGTCGATCGTCGCGATCGCGTAGCAACGATTGAACAATTGGAGGAAAATCGTTCGACGATAATATAAAACGTGTTTTCGACGCGTGGAATTTAACAGTTAATTGATACAGCGTACACCGATTGATCGTCACCGATTTCCGGAACAAATATATACATTAATTTAGAGTTTTCGTTCGCTGATTATCAGATATAAACATTTTAACGCGAGATGGATCGCGCACGAGGGGGAGGGGGGGAGGGGAAGGGGGATAGCCGGGCTAAATGGCCCGGGTAAACATTTTAACGCGGAATTAATTGCAACGCGAAACTGTCATTGCCAACAGGTACCGTTTCGAGCTCGGTTTGTGCGCGCTAGAATTCATTGGAACGAAGATCCATGTCCTCTGCATCGCGTGTAACCGATTGCCGTTAGTCGTGCTTCCCCCTCGCAAAGAGAGGAGCACAAAAGGATCGATTTCGTCGGGCCGATACCGAGGTTTGACGGCGCTGTCAAAGCTGCACGATCCGAGGAATTCGACCGGTATCTCTAGGTGGAAAGATTCAAAGAAGGATGATCTCCATTGTGCGAGAAAGCGATCGTTGATCGTCGAGGAAGATAGCGGCCTTCTTCTTGTAAAAGAATCGAGATAGAATCGAATCCTCGAGAACGTTTTCCCTTCTCGAAACGAAAGTATCGACACCTAGATCGATTATATCCTATATAATCCGGCTAAAAACTCCGGCTACCTGTGTGTGTACATACCTGCCGCTAAACGACGTCGATAACCCCCGTCGAATTTTCGTATCTCGATCGGCCGATCTCGTTGCGACACCTGCTACCCGCTACTTACTTATCCCGGCCTTAAAATCGTCCCACGCGCCCGAGTCAGCAAGGGCCCACGGCCAGATGGGCCCGTCCAGATAACGAACCGACAGTTATTCACTTTGCTTCGATCATGCGCTTCTTGTCGACGGGATCGGGACTCGCCGTCAAAGCCCTGTTTTTCAGCCGGGGGGAGGGCTGAACCGGGCTCCGATTATAACGAGCCAGCTTCCGAGCCACGGATTCCGAGCCAAGCTCATTGTATCCCATTGATCGATCGATATTTCTTTCGCGACGACATTTCGATCGCCGTTTCTTCTGCCTTCCCTTCAAAGTATTCGGATACTTTGCGCGGTTAATGCGACGTTTCGCGGCGAAATCTTAGCGGTAGGAAAAAACGTTTCAGTTGCGGTGGAAACAAGAGGTGCATAGCACCGTTTCAAGCGGCTTTCTTTTTTTTTTTTTTTTTTCTTATCGAGATCGGCAATTTATCGATCGATTCATTTCACGGCGTTGCTCTATCGATAACCAGGCTGGACCGGGTCCGAGTTATCGAGATGATAACGTTATAAACGGTAATTAATTCCTATAAATTATATTTAAATTCACATTCTTCGCGCGTAGATTAAGTTATCTCTGTACAATATAACCTGCTAGACGAGCTTGCTTACTTGCCTGCTTGTTCCTAGAAATAGGAGAGGAAGAAAAAAAGAATAAATCGCTTGTACGCAATTAAAGTACCCCGTCCACGGCACTAATTTTCACCTGGTATCTGGTATCCATAAAGTATTCCATATATATACGTACGTATTTCTTCTTCTTATCGCTTTTATTTCTTCTATATTAAATCCAACCGCATTATCCGACTTTCCTTCCGACCCTAGCCTCATTTCTCTCGCCAATATCCATGACATTCCCGCCAAGGCATTCGTCTTTCTCTTTCTCTCTTTCTCGCGATAAAACTGTTTTTTTTTTTTTCCCCGGTTTCAACGCTATCCGAGTCGACGACGGTGATTAACTCTGTGTATAATTGCGAAGGTAAAGAAGGGAAAAGAAAAAAGGGAAAAAAATATATAATATCACGAACGCAGTATTCGCGAGGAATACGTCAGGAAGACGGATGTCTGTGCCGTATAAACCTCGTATAAACATCGTTCCTCATCGCTCGCAACACGAGCGAATATTTATAGAGAGAGAGAGAGAGAGAAAGGCATTGTTGCGTGCCGCCTCCATCTTTCTCCTCCTCCTCAACTTTTTTATCCCGCCCTATTCCATCGTTCGAGTTCTCGCATTCGAGTTTCTTTCGCTCGGTTTCACGGCGAAACACGGCAAAGACGCGGCGGGTTGCGTATCGCTATAATTACGCCTCGATAAGTGATCTACCTGACTGTGTAAAAGACACAAGTGCACGAGGAGAGGGAAGGAGAGGGGAGGGACAGATTATGCACGCCATCGATTCTGGTCACTTTGTAATTTCCATCCAGCGCTCTTCCACCGTTCATTACTTTCGCCGATTATGCGCCGTTACGATCTGCTTTTTCTTTTTTTAATCTACCCTCTCTCGAAACTTTTCTATTCCTTATCGGCGAAACGTTTTCTCGCGTGTCCCGGGAATCTCGAGGGATGTGATCGTCCAGATTCGCCCGGCCAGATGACCGTTTTCATCATTCGTCGAGCCTCGAATCATCGAGTCACGAGCGAGTGTAACGTCGCGCGAACATGCGCAGCTGTGATTCAAGTTGCAATTACAGAAACGTTTTTGGAGGCCGCGATCTTTCTTTCTTCCTTCTTCTTTTTTCTTTCTCTCAAATAAGAAGGAAATTGTTTTGTAATCGCGAGAAAAAAATTGGGTTTATACGACAGATTCTTCCATCTTCGAAATTATTCTGATCGGTATCGAAGAAAAGAGTAACGACGTTCTACGACTAACTAATTAAACTTAAACTTCAATAATTCTAATTTACCTCCGTCTTTTCCCTCCCGTTAAAGATTCGCTCGCGAATAATCGCGATTCATCTTCTAAGTTGGCGGCGAACTCAAGCCAAGTTTTATCCACAGCTATAATAGGCCCTTCCTTTTTCTTTCTGGACCGAGAAAAACGGAGGCCTAACGGAGGAAGTTGCAGCGAGCGAAGTTGGCGTTAAGCAAAGGAAGGCGCAGCTGCTCCTCTGAATATTTGATATCGGTGCATCGATGGTTGCGGTTCTAAATAACGGGGCAATAATGAGCTCGTTCCTCGCAGCACTTATCTACGGGGATATATCTCAATCGATGGGACGATTAAATAAATAATAGAACGCGGCCTCTCTCGCCAAGTTTCGCATTCGGGGTAAAAGCGTTCTCCCATCGCCCCGTCGCCGCCGACTTATCGGCCAATTAAACGCGCCGCGGGCCACTTGCACGCAGGGAAGAGGCCGCGACGAACGATAATTCCAACGTCTCGTGAAAACCTCGTTATTAACGGCGCGATAAGCGAGGCGGGAAGAGGCGAGAAATCTACATGGTGCGGCGATAAACTGTGAAGTTATCTTTCGTTTTCGATGACGTTCGGGAATTAGAAGCTCGATATCGACGATGTTTGAGTTGATTTTAATATTCGAGGACTGGTCGATCGGACGAGTATCCAGAGGGAGAGAGAAAGAGAAAGAAGTGCTGGTAAAATTGTAACAAGATAAAAAGGAATAGGTTGATATTTATATATCGTATGGATTTGGAATAGGTCGAAGTGAATTCTTCTGATGGAGGCGAATTTTTATGCAAAATCAAATTTTTATGGATATAGAAACTAAAGAGATGGATTTCTTCCGCCCTCTATCTTCCGTGCATTCTTCCGTATTCAAAGTTTGGACAAATGCATAAATATCTCGAGTCTGCATAAGAACGAAAGTCTCCGCAGCAAGGTTTTACATAAAGGACGGAATAATTGATCTTGAAAATAAGCGGAAAGAATGGAATAAGAAAAGTCGGAGACAGAATTTCTCGTACATTTCGTAAAAGTTATTCGATAAATTTACGAAATATTTATAGAACGCTCCGTCTCTCGTAGATTTAAATAACACTCGATACTTGGTATATAAAATTTTGAATCTAGTTGTTCGTTGTTCATCCATGAAATTATTCTTCTTAATCGCCATAATCAATGATATCAAGAGTGATAAAGGATGAGAAGAGATGAGGAACGTTTCTAGGAAAAATCGTTTTTTTATCGTGCAACCTATGGCCGCGCAGCCAATCAAGTATTAATGTCCCCCGCAGTTGTTACATCCAATTTCGAAACGAGCCCACCATCGAGCGTCGATTGTATGCCTCCGCCATAAATTCACCCTCCTCCTAGCCCACCCTTCTCCGTTCACCAAGCCAGAGAATAATCGCGAAGAAAAAAGTTAGCGATGTTTCTCAACGATTCTTAGCGACGAAGGAAAAACTCATACGATTCTGAACGTCAGAAAAGAATCTTTATTAAAGAAATTTTTAATACCTCAAAAAAGTAATAACTTGATCGTTTCGAAAGGAAACAAGACCAACTCAATTTAATACTCGAATATATATTTCTCTAAATATTTCTATTAACAACTTCGATCGCTCGAGAATCAGCAAGAGAAAGACCACTCATCACCGGATGTTAGAAAGGACGTTGATGATGAGGTTCCAGGTATCGATAAAATAACGAGTGCATTATTAACTTGGCCGGCAACGTGTGCTGGCATGCGAGCCGTCGTCTGTGCACGCTAGCCACCCACGTATACACACAGGAACGCGTTCCTTCGAGCACGCGTTCACCGGGTGTCCGTAATGTAGTCGCGTTTCTGGCGTTGTTCTGGTGACTGGGCTGAATGTTAATCTCCCCGGCCACCGGGGAACGAACGAACGAAAGTGGAAGGGAGAACGAGATCGGTCGGAATTCACGGTGTGTTGATTATGTTTGCGGTTTTGATTACGATTCAAGTTATTTTTCCGGGCGGGGGTGGGCGGAATGAACGGCTCCTTCCATCGATTGTAACGCTTGGTTGAATTTTGAATCGACGAGATGTTGTCGGGCCTCGCGATGCATTCAAGCTTTTCATTAAGTGTGTTTCGAGTGTGTTTTATTCTTTATGAAAGAGTAGTCTATTTTTATTTAAATCGAACGGTTTATAATAATAAAAATGACCTTTGTATTTCAGGTATATATCTTGCCACGTGTATTCCATTAATCGAGAAAAGTTTATGAAATAGGGGGAGAAGAAAAAGTCGGGGTTTCTGATAATAAAATTAGACGTAAAGGAACCCGTGAGTAATCTAAAGCGATTGAATTTCTAAATTTTCCAAAAGTTTTCACAGCACACTAGATCGATCTTTGTATTTCAGATATATTTTTGTATATTCTATTAATGGAGAAAAGTTTATTAAACAAGAGGAGAAGAAAAAGTCAGGGTTTCTGATAATAAAATTAGATATAAAGGAACCGCGTATCTAGAACAGTTGAATTTCTAAATTTTGAAATTCTCCACAGTTATGATCGATCCGTGAAAAACGATCTCTGTATTTCAGTTATATTTTTTGCCGTGTATACTGTATTAAAAAGTCAGAATTTCTGATAATAAAATTATCAGTAAAGAAAGCCGTGAGTTTCTAAATTTCGAAATTCTCTTTGTATAATATTTCAGGTATATTTTATTAATCGAAAAAAGTTTATCAAAGAAGGGAAAGAAGAAAAAATCGGGGATAATAAAATTAGACGTAGAGGAAGCCGTGAGTTTCTAAATTTCGAAATTCTCCACGGCCGGATCGATCGGTCAAGTTACTCGAACGGGCGATCTTCCAGCTCGATTGTCCCTTCCTCGATTCGCAGCGAGGCAAAAGTAGACTGCACACCCTGTACGTGTGCACGCACGAACGCCGCCGCCCCTTTCGCGCATTTTTTTGGTGGATAGATAGGAAAGGGCAGGGAGACGAAGCGGATATATCCACCGGCAGGAGGGTGGAAAGTCAGGTACGTGAGGATATGCGTGCACGCGTTATATTGATCTTATAACGGACGAGTGCGTGTTGGCAGGCACAGGTAACGCACACGCGTTAACCGAACGAGGGTGTTCCCTTCTCTGCCTCGACGCGGCAGAGAACCCGTTTACCCGACCTTCCCCTGCCTTTTGCGCCCCACGACAGCTACTTCTAATTCGCGTTGATAAGCAAAAACTGCGCGCGATAACTCATTGATCAACTGATACCTCGCGTACACCTGCAAATTTCGTACGCGCCATTCGAACCCTCTGCCTTTCGTCGTATTTCTCTATCGATCTGGAATTGTCTGCAGGAAAGAACGGAGCTAAGAATTGGTGCCGAATTTTTATTCGTACACATTCGTGTACGAAGGTAAAACAGGCAGATATTAAAGATGGATTCGATCTGAAATTCTATCTCTTCTTCGGATATTACAGTTAGTATTCGTGGAACATTGGCAAAGTGAAAGGGTCCCTTTCGAATCAATCCTCGTCTCTTCGCCATAAAACCTCGATTATTTTAAGAAATAATCGAAATTCTTCGCACCAAACCTTTCTCTCTTCGACCAATCCCTACAAAATCGGAATCGATCGACCGAAACGCAAGATTCTCCTCGAATCGCATTCCTTCGTTTTTCGAGATACAAACGAACAGATAAAAATCGTTAAAAAAAAATCACACGACGCGAATCTGGCCACGAAGTGCAAACTCTCTCTCTCTCTCTCTCGAAAGGGACGACGGCCACGCGCTGGACGACCAGTCACGGAGGAGTGGGTGGGCAGGAAAGCTGGCGTAGACGCACCTGAGCCCCCCTCGTTTCCCGGAGCATGCTAATTCCCACAGACGGGGCTCTTTAAGCGGCGTCTGTGCGCTCGCGAGTGGCGCCCATTGTGGCGGCGGGAAAAAACGAAAACAAAGAGGAGAAGGAGGCGAATGGAGGGAGGGAGGGAGGGAGGGAGGAAATCTTGCGGGAGCGGCGGTGCAAAGGAGCTTGGGGATTTTTATTTATTTCTTTTTCTCTCTCTCTCTCTCTCTCTCTCTCTCTCTCTCTCTCTCTCTCTCTCTCTCTCTCTCTCTCTCTCTCTCTCTCTCTCTCTCTCGAAGTTGGCAACAGGCTCGACGGCACAGAAATGGCCGTTTGTGGGAACGAGGCGCATTATCGCTGGGAAATATTTAAAAAATTTTTTCTCCCCCTCCGACGCTTCGTCGGGACGCGAGTGTACGTATGTACGTATATTACACGTAGCATGAATGTAGGCGGGGAGCATTGTGCGGCTTCGAAAAGCGGGCTTCGGAATCGTGGTAATTATTATAGAGGGAGGGGATGGGTCTTATACGTATGGATATTAACGTATCGCGGTGGTGATCGCGGCAGATAGTTTTTCGAACAAAAGGATGGAGAGGAACGAACGATGGTGTGTACGTACGAGGCGAAACGAAGCGTGGAAATACCTCTGATCGTCGCACAAGGGGATGGTTTTTTCGGGATCGATGCAGTTCGAATGCACGTCGGTGATAAACGCTCGCGAATATTACCCTCCGCTGTATTATTCCGGGATGATCCGTCTCCCGTGTATTCCTTAAAAAGAAAAAGAAAAGAAAGGAAAAGAAACTCAAGAACACTGTTTCGGTATTCGAAAAGTTGGATAATATCAAACTCGAGCGCTTTTTCGCGAACGAAATCATCGAAATGGAAAATTCTTTGCGTCCCTTTCTCTCTCTACAAGTGTTACGGTCTTCTTCGAACAGGGAAGAGCGATAAAACCACTTGCAACTGTATTCGATCGGTCTTCCAACGCACGAAAGAATACAAGCTGCGCGTTATCCTCGAAAGAAGTCGAGGTCCGCCACTCTTTGTACCGATCGGCGGCCGGTTGCGAAACATCGTTAGTCATCCCCGCGGGGGCGGAGAACCGGCAATTTCGCGTTTTCAAAGGCTCAGTCCCGATCCACCTCTTTCTCTCTCGCGATTCGCCGGCGGCGAATGGCCGGTAACCGCGATAAAATTATCGCTCGGTTCGAGTTGGGTGCGCGAAACACGAGTCGAGAGGGAGTGAGTGGCGCGTGTGCGCGGGAGGAAGGAGAGAGAGGTAGAAGGAAAAGGCGATGGAGGAACGGTCGCGAGGCATCAAAGAGCTATAATTGGACGTCAGGTTGTAAGGGGATCTATATTTAGGACGATGCCTGCGAAACCGTATGGGAGGCGAACCGGCCACCTTCTCGCAGGGTGCCTACGAGCGCAAAGGGCAGACCTCTTAACGTCACGAGAGCCACGAATTATTGCGCCATTCCGGTCACTTAGGGTGCGACCGGCCCTTATTACCGCTACACCCCCCCCCACCCTCTCGCGTCCTCTCTCGCACCCGCTTCGATCGATCGGGAAAAACCTGTCGTTCCCTCTCTCCACCTTTTCCGCCTTCAAGGCTGAATCATTTATCGCGTTTCTTCCACCGTGGAACACCCCTCCCCCCTCTTCTTGAATACTTTAGATTTCTCGCGCGGCTGCTTCTACGAATCTTCTTGCGTCGTGGATTTCTCTTGCGAAGTCGAACGATTGGGTATCGTGGCTCTGCGCAGAGAAAGAGTTAGTTGATTCGTTTTTTTTTTTTTTTTTTTTGATCAGCTTTATCGAATCTTTCTCGTTCAACGCGTATCGTTCGATGACGATCCTCCTTCCTTTCCTTCGTCGAAGAACAGACAAACTTTGCGATCGAACGAGGAAGTAGAAACTGAACGAAGAAATGGTAATTGCGACAACTGGTGTTTGAATTTCTTTGATACCGTTATTGTATCGTGTTGCGGATATTGACGATTGAAAAATATATCATCGAATAACGAATGCAAAGCCACGTTGCTTATTAAAAATACAGGAAATATTAATGTTGGGCGGTCGATGGTCCCCTGTTTGGGGAACCGTCGCGAGAGGAGGGTGAATAAAATCAAATTTTCGCCTAAGAACGCGCGAAACATGATTAATGTATGTCACGTAGGAGGTTGGATAGAGGAAAATGAGACACCCCCGCGCATTTAAGGCTGTTTTTCAACTGGAACTTCCCTTCCAGGGCTTGAATAATACCCTCGCCCTTACCATAGTGAAAATGGCGAATAAACTGCAAACTTTTTTTCCCTCCCCCTCCTCCTCCTCTTTAGTTCGAAAGAGTAACACGAGAAAATATAGTCTGCGGATCGGAAATTATATTTTTTTTTTCTTCTTCTTCTTCTTCTTCTTCTTCTTCTTCTTCTTCTTCCTCCTCCTTTTTTTATTTTCTCCCGCGTAACCCTCCACACCGCGTGTAACTTTATTAAAGGGATCTTGTATTCAATTTAGAGAGGATTCCGAAAAGACATTTTTTCCCTGACAGATACGGCCTCCTCCTTCCCTACTCCGTGGAAGGAGAGGAGAAAGAAGTTGTAAGCCCGTAAGCTCATCAAAATATTTACCCCGGCTCGTTTCTTTTTCTTCGAACAACCACCACCACCGACCAGTGGTAGTATTTTAATGCGGATCGATGAGGTACGCAGATGTGCTTTCGAAGTTTCGCGGAAACTCCGGCGTGCGACGATTCTTAACCGGCGTGCTTCGGGGAAATCGTTTTACGGGATTGGAATACGGTCATCTGGGACTTGGAACAGCCATGGAGGAACCCGGTGGAGGGTATACCTTCTTTACGTTCCCTGGAGTACGTGAAATACAAGGATTTATTGAAAATGTATTCGTATCGTATCGCAATTATTCAGATTCAGAACTTTGCGCTCCCTGTGTTCTGGAGAAGGATGGTCCTTGTTAAATCAGATATTGGTCAATTAGTGGAAAATAATTATTATTTGCCCGTTCGTTTCCATTGTTTGTCATTTTAATTAAGCTCCATTTCTTCTTTAAATTACGATTAAATACTAAATTTTATGTATATTACGCTACATTTTACAAATTGTTCTATCGATACGTAATGCGTTATTTCTCATATTGTCGAGAACAAAAAGAGGGAAATGTGCAACAATCCTCGAGCGATCGATCAAAGGTGGAGAGTAATCCACGGAGGGGGGGGGGGGTAGTGGATCGCAGCTTTAGAAAAACTACGTGCCCGTTTAATTAGTGCAATTTATCGATTGGCCGTGTAAAAGTGTCTACATATTCTCGAGCCAGCAGGAATATTGCTCTCCGATCAGCAATTTTCTGACCCGAGTATCTCGAGCACCTTCGACCCGACACCACCCTTCAAGCGCTCGAGCGTTCATCGAGTGTTTCCGTACACCCTTGGGAAGTCGAAAGGGTAGTGCTCGAACGGCCGCTTGAGCAGCTTCGTCTCGATTTTCGTCGAGCAGTTAGTAACGCGATCTGTCGTCGATTTATTTTCCACCCCTTCGTCCCTTTCTTTTCTTTTATTCCCTCTCTCTCTCTCTTTTTCTTGCTCTTTTCTCTCCCACTTTTCGCCACCGCCATTCGCACGGGAATATCGAGAGAGAGGGGGGCCATACCACGATCAAACCGAAGATATTATTGGAGCGGAGGCCAGACGTCGTTCACTGAATAATTAACAAAGTCACGAAGCGGGCCGAGTTACGTTCTAATTGCAATATGAGACGTTCCCTTGCCTCGGTTTAAAGCATTCACGAAGACGATTCTGTTCTATAGTTTCTACAGCCCGAGTTCTTACGCGCCTGTCCTGAAAATTGTTTCCCGGCGAGATTCCCCCGACGAGACGTAATTGCACTTTTACAATTGCCAGAGGTGATGCTGTAGGGATGTTGGAACGAATGGGATGGAATGAGAAATAAATTTTGAAATGTGTGCAATTAAGTATATACAGGATATAAGTTGGATAAGATGGCGTGGAAATATATATCGTCTCGTATTTGTGAGGGGATAAATCTCGAAAATCTTGGCCGATATTATCGTATATAAATATCGTGTATATTTACGACAGAATTTAAGATTAACTAATAACGAATATTAAAAACAAGAAAAATATTATAATGAAAGTTATCTAAAGTGATAATCGTTATCCGACGAGATAAAATCGTCCCCCTTTTGCCAGAGGCACGAATATATATCCGATAATTCGTGGAAATTTATCCCTACTTTATATGCAAAATTATAAGATAACTATCGGAATCGATATTTTTAAATTGAATCTATTATAAACTGTTCGATTTCACTATCAAACGTATCGTTGTAATTCGTTGAAAATAAGTTAAAAAGAGTTCACGTCTCTTTCTCAAACAGGAAAACACGTTCGTAAACACTCGGAAACAAAATGAAATGAACGAACAAGTATAATATATCTCGTCGCTTATAATTAAAAATACTTGTCTATAAATCCTATAACCCGATGTTAAAAAAATTCACCAACGTCACGAACATAAAAAAAAAAAGACAGAAAGAAAGAAAGAAAGTCAAATATCACGGTCTCGTGTTGTGATCGACGACGACACAGTCGATGGCACGATCCCATCGCACGTCCCAATTGAAAAACCTGATGTTACGAGTTATTAGATCGTCCCAAAATTCACGAACAAAGAAAAAAAAGAGAACAGAGAGAAAAAGAGAGAGAGAGAGAAAGTCAAATATCACGGTCTCGTATTGTGATCGACGACACGGTCGATGGCACAATCCCATGATCCCATCGCGCGTCCCAATTGAAAAAACGGTAAGAACGGTGATTGTCCACGGGTCGACAGGAAAGTATGCTAAGCGCCCGAACCCCTTTTCGATCCCTTCAGGGTGGATTAACGGAGTCACGGGGGTACGGCGCGTAAACACACGTTCCTGCGGCGGGTCAGGATCCGCTCGTCTGACAGAGGGTTGAAGACGGCTCCATTCTGAAACGGGATTAACGGCGACGCGGGGAATTCGAAAAAGCAACCCTTGACAGCTTAATGCCGATCAGAGTGTAAGCCGGCCATTTAACCGGTTTCGGATATTCGGTTTGCCCGCGCGCAGCTGATTTCCCTTCCATCGCCGCGTCTTATTTGCCTGTGAAAACTTCCTCATCCCTCACCTCCTCTCCTTCTCCCCCGTTTTTTTTTTTGCCCCGTGGCTAAATCCTTCGCGTCGGGAAACTTGCAAGTGGCTGTCCCGGTGAAAGGGGTTTTGTTGTGGATTTGTTCGCCGGGAATATTTCTCCTTTAAATTTCGCGTGATTTCTTGGCGATCTTTTTTTCTGCGAGAAGGAGAGAGAGTCTTTTCAATCGGGGAAAGCGTTCGTGAAAGGCGAATGGTGAATCGTTGGGAATGGTGGTCGAGTTTCGAGCTGAATGGCGGTTGTTTAAGTCGATGCGCGTGAGTTTTTTTTTTGGTGAAACGTGAATTCACAGCGAAGAATTTATTTATCGTGGTATGGGGATTCTTCGTGGAAATCGTACGATGATAATTTTTCACGACGACGAAACGCTTCGTTTTCGAGGAAATTGAGTTTTGCGCTCGATGTGATCAAACGATGATGGGCTCGAAACAAGCGTTAATTTCAATATCTTACGATTCAGACGATGAGGAATTCGATTCGTTAAAACCTTGCAATTTGACAAAAAAAAAAAAAAACGGAAATTGAATCGTTTAAATTTTAACTTCACTTCATAAATACGGGTAAAAATAATATTCTGCGAAGAAGAAATAATGCGAGGCACAATGGCAGAAATGAATTTCAGTTCATTCCACTTCCTTCTACAATAATTATTTTCGGTATTTAAAATAGAATGTAACGAAAAAGAAAGAAAGAAAAAAAATTACCTATGATATTACAACAGCGTAATTAATTCGCGAAACGTACCAACAATTATTTTTAATCCTTAATTCTCTCGTTCCAGCCTCTTTATCTTTATCAAAAAACCGTATTGTTGTATTGTTTCGAACGAATGGCGTTATTCCACGCGTAACAGTGGAAACATTTATTAGCAGGAAAAGAGAGGGAGGGAGGGAGGAAAAAAAGAGCGTTGTTCGACGATAAATTCAGCACACGCTACACGTTGTTCATTGTTACTCGATCACGTGATCGAAGAGTCGAAACGGCGGCGGCGCGTGAAGCACCTTATCGGGGCGCAAATACGTGGCAAGATTCGTTCGATGACCTTACCGCGCCTCTTTCGTGCCCTCAAACGTACACGTGAAACACGGATTAACTCGGATAAGATGAAAATAATCATCGTCCCCCCTCGCTCGTCCCGATTTCTAAAAACTCTTAATCGCACCAAGTGTCCTCCAAGTTTTCACGAAGCAACGCCCCAATGTTGACACTGGCCAACCATTAGCGGCTTTATCTACTCGTGTAGCTTCGTATCATCGGCCGAAATAGAATTTTTCTTTGTTTCCACGAAACCTCTTGATAGCGCCGTTTCGTGGCCCATTAAGACTGGCTACGTATCGATCTTTTCGTCGTCGTTCAGTCGTCGTATGGGACGAATATTGGCGTTAAACATGTACACGCTGAATCATTTTTAACCTCGTTGGAATCCTACGGTAACCCAAATTTTAATCATTTGTTAAGTGAAACAATATTATCGATAAAATTAAAATTTTACCAAAATTTACGATGTATCGAAACGTTCAACGAACATCTGTAAATCATCATAAATAAATAAATAACCTTTTCCCGTTTCGCGGTTGACTCGAATTTCTTCTCGTATAAAATATCCGCGCGATTCTATTCTATCTGCCATGAAAATAAGATGAAACGTCGACGACGTCCAAAAAAAAAAAAAACTCCGAAAGGATTAAAGGCGAAGGGATGCCGAAGAAGGAAAACAACCCCTCCGGAGCCGCGGTTACCTGACTATTCTTATCCACGGTTTGGTCGCAGATGGTGACGTTGTACGTTGGAAAACATGAGAGCTGGCAGGCGGCATCAGCCTGGACATACCTCTCGCTTCTCCCTCGGGATTTAACGAGGGATGGCCAGGATCTGAGCTGCGGCCCGGGAGGAACGGTCGGGATATATAGGAAATACAGGAGCGTCGATCTCCTGGCGCGGAGCAAAGCTCGCGAGCTTACCCATCTAAGCTCCTCTCGGCTCGGCCATCTTTCGCGCTCGAGGAGGCTTTCGCCAAATCTCGCCCCGGCAACAATATTTCTCATATATTCACGTGTGGCCAACGTGGAGATACGATCTCTATCGTATCGAATGAAAATTTTTATTCGCCCATTCACGCTCGATATCCTTCTCTATACAACGGGGTTTTTAGTAAACGGTTCTCCTCGAAAGCGAGATTTGTAATCCCGGAAAGAAAGAAATTCGATTCGTGGGAATAAAAATTAAGAGTAAGTTGAAATAAGAGATGGTAGAAATATAAAAAATAGAGGAACGATCGATGATGAGTCCTTATCCATTTCTAGATTAGATTGGACAATTACATCGATTTCTCCTTCGGTTTGCCTTATCGACTCCAGTCTATATCCAACAAAGGTATCGACATGTTTTAAAAGGAATATTAGATTCCACAATTCCACGTCAAGATAATCTATTCTCAATCCTCGCTTCTAAATATACCTATTATCATCCTCAGAATTAATAAATATCAATTATAAAAATTCCCGACACCCTTCAATTATCCTTTCCAATTTTAAACCCCTTCGTATTGAACGAATTAAATTAACACGGTTCTCGAGGAGAATCCGTCGAACGAAATTTCGTTTTCGAATTCTCGTCATCGAATATCGGAATCCTGCCATTGTAAATTTAAAAAAAAAAAAAATCGTCGACCATCCATCGATCCATCGGTCCTCGAACTCCAACTCCCTCCATTTTTTCCCCCTCTGCTTCCGTCCCACGAATGCGGGTCACAAAATGCGTGTGTGTTCCGCAGACAGAATTTTCGAACGCGCGGCGAAGGAAGGAAGAAGGGCGTGCAGGGATATCTTTCCAACGGGGTCGTGAGTCATGCAGCGCACGTCGACGGCCCGTTTCCCAATATATTTCAGGTATGCATGGCGCTTTCCACGATAAGATATTTCAATATTGACACCCTGTCAGTATTTACCGGGCGGCGCGAGAGATTAGGCGAGCAGTCGGTACATATTTGTACGAGTTTCACTTTGGGTGATTGTACTCTCGGTACTCCGCCGGCTGGCAGAGCGGTCGAACAGAGACGGACGAACCACTTTGACGGGGCTTGCACGCTCACGATTTCGATAACGTTACGGTAATGTTCGGTTTAATGGTTACGAGGTAAAAGTGCTCGATCGATGCTCGAATAGAGAGCACATAAACACCGGCGGATATTGTTTTGTCCAGATGACCATCGAAATAAACGCGCCTGCTTTGAGAGGATCAAGAATTGATTTGAGATTAAAAAGGCTATTTTTATTTTCCAGAGAAATGCAAGGAATCGAAAAGGACTCGTTAACCATGATAACCTCGATCGCTAATTTTTTAATCTCTTATCTTCCTCGTAAATTACACATTTTAAAAATTCTTGCTCCGCTTCTTCCCCCTCCTTCTTTTCAAATCACGAACGAGAGAGGTGGAGGAGTATTTTTACACCTGGCCCGCGACCATCCCCGAAAAACCACGTGGTTAATTGCCACGATTCTTTCTTGCGAGCGGATTTCAACGTTGGCAGCGCAATTACGCGGGTGGCGTTGCACACACGACGGGTGAAAAAACAGGTTAGACGCCTCGCGCGCAATCAGTTTAGAGGCGTTCGCGTAATACAGGATGATGGGCGTCATTAATGCAACGCAATTAGTGGTTACACCGCCTGCTAGCTATCCCGCCGCAGACAGGGACTGGTGGCTTTGTTCTTCCCCTGGAAATCGCGTTTTCTGCTCGTCGCTCGATTCTCTTTAAGCCCTTTCGAGTGGCTGCGAACGAGATATCACTTATTAGATTCGATGACGAGCTACTAATTAACGATGCGTAAATACACGCACGATTTTGTCTTTTTTCGTGGCAAAGGGGGATTCCCAGTTTTTCGAATCGTTTTACGTATTTCTGAAATTTTAACTTCTGAGATGTAAGAATGACGTTTGTTAGCTCGAGTTAACTGGATGATTTATCGTTAACGCTTATTAATTCGTTCGACGTTTTAACCGACTCGCTTTAGAGAATTATTGGTGAAAAACGGTGGATTTACCATCTATCGAAAATCTCGAGTTTATCAATTCAAACGAGGATTGAAAATGAGAAGAAGGAAAAGTTTGTTGGCATCGAGAATCGTGGGAGGATGTCAGGGGGGCGGTAATTTCATTTGAACCGCTCCGCAATTTCGAACGCATCGATGTTGCACACGATGATGATGATCAAAGTTAATACATTTGGTTAATCTGGGAAACGGAGGCCGCCAATTTCCATTTGACCGTCTGTTTACGGCTCTTCGTCGAAGAACGCGGTGGCGATTGATAAAACGTATCGGATAAAACGGATTATAAAATAACGACGGCGCGGAGACGAGGGGATGGGGGTTTGAAATCAAATTTTCGAAATTGACGCGCGATTACCGTGCGTTAATTTCCTCATCGCTCACGGCGGAATCGATTGTACCCGATACATCGTGTTTTCTGAATTATCCCGTTTTTGTTTCCAACGCGATGATAAACTGAGTCGAAAGAACAAATCCTTTAAGATTTTAACTTTAATTCTCTTCGCTCTCGTTCGATGGAACGAAAGAATCTAAGCTGTAACAAAACTATCGTAACAGATATATGAGATTACGTTTAGATAGGATTTAAATTTTAGGTCGCACTTTTTTCGAGGGAAGAGAGTAGCGTGCAGAAAATGAAAATTTAATTTTTAATCCTAACAATAGAACGAAACGGGAACGTTTCGTCCCTTTTATATTAATGCTTACATTTGTATTCATAATTATGATTTCGATCGTTTGAATAGTCGAGCTCGTGGTCGGAAAAAAGGTCCACGTTTTTTAACAAAATGAATAAACAACGACGAGAGGACAATCGACTTTTAAAGTGAAATGATCTTGGAAAATTTAAAAAAATAAAAAGGAATAAACAAACGAGTTAAATTAAAATTAATCCAGCAAGTCTGAGCCGAGTTAGACGAAATGTAAATTCAAGAGAGAGAATGAAAAATCCGTTATTTTTAAATCAAAAAAATTTTATAAAAAGAAAAAGAAATACACTCGAATCATTATTTACACCAAATAATAGAATCTCGTCGGAGATAAAACAGATTTCCCAAGACTTTTCGAGTGTACTTTTCCTGTATGTAGTGTGTACTCGCTTACAACGAATACACGCGCGCAATCTCGGGGCAAACACACTCTGGTCGAACACCTAAGACGATAGATTTGTTTCGAGGTCGGGCGACAAAAGGAACCGTCGTCCAAGGTCCGTCGAGGGGGAGAAATAGGGGGGAGGAGGCGACACACAACTGTTGTTCGACAAGTTCGCGTGTCCCTCGCCATTCTTCGACGAGGAACAAGAATTTCAACGTTTCAAACAACGATACACCTCGCCTGCAATATGCACGTTATCTGTCCTAACTCGGCTAAGCCAAGTTTTCGAAGCGATCGGCCATAGGTCGTAGATCCGATCTTTGATTATAGCTTCGGATTTCCGCGAAGAAAATTGACAGGATATACGACTCGTGCTCGTTCCTACTTTTCCCTATCTCTCTCTCTCTCTCTTTCTCTGCCTATGAAGAGAGGGAGAATCGTTACTGACCGCGAGATCGTCGATAGCTCGAATCGTTTCATCGAACGAAACATATAGTAGTAGCGTGGAAACTGCGTTATGGGATCAATTCCATAAGCGGTTCTTTGTTAGAATCGTTGCTTTCGGGAGGATTGAAATTCTTTTTAAACAAGAACGGAAGATTTTGCTTACGCAAGTAATTTTAAATGAAAGAAGATATTTCGCCGGTCGATGATGTATCAATCGCGAGAAGATTTTCTTTCTTTCTTTAGATGTATCGTATTCCGAGGGAAAATAACATTTGACGCTACATACGTCGGGACGGGTCGTTCGTAACTCGAGAATGAACAGAAACAGCTGGTTATTTAACGCGCGGTTATTAAACTTCAAAGCCCGTCCCGGGTGTTCCGTCTTAACCAAGATCCACCTCTTCGTTCGTGGCCAACTTTGTTTGATACACGCGTATCTCCCTCCCCTCGTGTTTTCGTCTACTCCCCTCGCGCGTTTCATAAAAAGGAGAAAAGGAAAAAGAATTCAATCCCATCGGTTTACGATTCGACACAATGTTCCTCGATGATCGTTCGCGAGCGACGTTGATTCGCGAGGCCGTTAACGTTAATGGGTCCCAATAAAGGATGTACAAGAATGCGCACTTTCGGCCTGCCCCCTCTCTCTCTCCATCGCGGAGAGACGGCGGCGTGCATTATGCCTGAAAGTGGCTCTTTATTATACCGCGATAAACGCTCCGTAAAGCGGGCAAAACGCGATAAAACTGTGTGTGTACAACGATTCACGCGCGCGTTATAAATAGTCACGAAGGTTCTTTCACCGTGGAACGAAAATATCGTTTCGCACCCGTGCAAACGTACCGATCTCTCGCGACGTTTCAGCCGCGCTTAAATCAACAGCCTGGCCGCTCCTACGTTTCCTCGTCGACATTCTTCCCTTTTTCCCTACCCTACCTCCTCCTCCTCCTCCTCCTCTTCCGCCGCTCGAGTTTAGACGCGAAGAAAGGCCGCGGCGTATCGCTTTGCGCGGCGTGACCCCGCGACCGGATCGAAAAGCAAACGAAACTTTGCTCCGACGGAACTGGAGGACTTTCGAAAGGCGGGGAGAAAGAGTCGAGATTTTTTTCTCGAGAGTAAAATTTAAATTTACGACTCTTGGAATTTCTCGAGTTTCGATCACGTAATCGATTACACAACTTTTCGAAAAATTCTCGATTAGAATCGGTATGAATTTTTCGCGTCATCGAACGGTCGACTATAAATCATGCAACCTCGAAAATCGATCGTTTATATACGACGAATATTCATACACGATTCGCTGGCAAAGCTGGTTCACCAACGTTCAACCTGACAGCGTTCTTCGGGCAAAAACGTCCATTTGGAATTTAAAAATGCCCGTCTCTCGCGAGATAAGCGCGGCCGAAGCAGGAAAAAGCGCGGCCCTGCCCTTCTTGCCGGACGTCGGGACCCCAAGTAACACGACAATCCCCCGAAACCGTCCTGACACTAATATATGCGGCCGCCCCGGGACAAGACGGCCGTATTCTTTTATACTCGCAACCGCAACATTCTCACAACTGAATGTTGTACGCGGGCTCGAGAAGCGTGCAACATTAAAAGGACAGCTACGGGATGAATAAGAAAAATCTTCCTCGCGGATTTTTCTCTCGAGTCGAAAGATAGCCGAGGAACGGTCGTAGCTGAATTAAGATTGCGAAAACAGAGGAATATAGAGAATATAGGGATGATAGAGGTGAGCGAATTCAACTCGACGTAATTCGATGCAAAAGAGGTAAAATAGTTGTCACCAGCGATCGAGGACGAGGGATTCTTCGCTCGACCGTAAAAATCCACCATTCTCAGCAGAATTAGCGTTCTCAAAACTTTATTCTCTCCGTTTTGATCGCGTTAAAAGTCGAATCATTCTACCGCTTTCATGCGTTCGACCATAAAAATTCACCATTTTCCTAATTCTCAAAACTTTATTCTCCCCTGGCCGCGCATTAAAAATCGAAACTCTATCACTTTTATACAAACGCTGAAATAGAGTAACGTTTGCCCATCGACTTAAAGCCATCGCTTCGTGTCGATACACGGGATCGGTCGTTTGTTTCAGACGTTGCTGCAAACCGCTTAAGGAAAAGGGGACCCAGCCTCGTGGCACCTGCAACACCTGCTTGTTAGCGGCAACTTTCCGCGGTTAAAGCCACGGACCTCTCCTCTTCCTAAGGCGCACCTCCCACGTGGCGCCGCTGTGTGCACACGTTCCGCTGCACGTTGTGCACGTGTGCACGTGGCATACGTATGCACGGCATCAGGTGGGAACACGACACGATGCTGCATGTACGCCACCGAGAAACCTGTACTTAATCGAGAGCGATAGTTTACGCGCGATACGTGCGCCGAGCCATTGCCCCGGCTGGGCTGAAAACCCCAGTCTCGCCTCCTTTTGCCCCCAATTTTTCGAACGAGAAAAGAAGGGGTGGATTTCGTTGAACGCGCAGATTCTTTTTCTCGGTCGGCCTGCTAATAAGGGGAATGAGTTGGGGCGGGGAGGGATGAATTTCCGCCGAGAAATTCGCACGAGTTCGCTTCACCGTTTCGGTTAGGCGCAGCAGCTTCGTATAAAATAGTTTGCATGTTGTCGGATATTTCATATTCAACGATGTGACACGAATTATTTAAAAATGTAATTAATCACGAAGGGGGAATTCGTTCAGATTACATTCTACGCGAGTGATGATCGAATTTCGATCGTAGAAAATCTTGGAACGAGCAATGGTATATTAGTTGGATAATGTTCATTTTCAAATGTATGAAAAGTAATTGTTTCGACGTACAACAACTATATATTAAAAATTCTTATACGTTGAATCCTTTTTTTAAACGTTTAGAGATTAAACAAAATACTGATATTATTTATGGATTAATTTTATGCTTATAATATATGCATTTTTCTCTTTGTTTATTTATTATATTTTGCAATAATAATATTCCCAATTTTGGCAATTTTTTTATTCCTTTCAATCATTGAGCGATCTTCTTACAATGCTTCTTTCATTTTATAAGTTCTATCGTCATTTTCTTAAATTATTACTGTTCAGACTCGTATCTGATCCATATCGGACAATTTATATCAAGGATCCTTAATTTTTCGAGAGAATTAACGCATTTAATACGAAATTTTATTTACTTCAATTACGAATAAGCAAGAAGAAAAGAAGAAAAGAGAGGAGAAGTTACATTTTCTCGTGATGAGTAGCCCCCATCCTCGGGTATTCAAGCTCGAGGTATTAGAGCTGAACTGGTCAGGCTATATGTGCCCACGGCCGTTGCAATATTGACTCGGATAATCGAGCGACGCTGCACGAAGTAGGAAATCGCCGCTGGCTGGTAGGCGCGTGAACAAAGAACGGAAGTGTGGGAATCGATGTAGCATGCACTTCCTCAGGCGCGTGCGTTTACTTATCGCGATTAAGCGCGCGAGCGAAACGGAAATCAACGCGATACCACGAATTCCTGTGACGAGTAAAATGCATCTTCGCGTACGTAATCGACGAGGAACAAGAGGAGGGAAGGAAGAAGAAGAAGGAAGAAAAGAAAAAGGTATCGAATCGATAAATTTTCTAGTTTTCTCTTCTCCTCGATTCGTTTTTACAGATGGAATCACGAGACGCTCGTGCACTCACGCACACGCAACCGCTCGTTACCGATACACCGTATATATAGGCGCGAACAAGCGCGGGAGCAAGAACGAGGCAACACGTGAGTAACGCCGGCAACATAAAGTCTCCATTTAATATCTTTACGAGTGGCGGTGAAAATGATGAGGTTTCCTGTTTTTTAATAATGCACTCGCGTGCACCTGAGCCTCGTAATTCTCGCCTCGGAGCGGGAATTCCTCCTCCTGGGAAAGCTGCTCTCCTGGTCCCTCGCTTTTTACCCCTTTTCCTCCCATCTCTCTCTCCGAGTACCGCGCTCACTCGCTCCTCTTCCTCGACCAACCTTCCCTTTCGTCACCGTGTCTCCACCATCTCGACGCTGATATTCTTCCACTTTCCTTTCTTCTTTCGCTTTTCTCGTATCGCGTATATATCCTTTTCCAGCGTGGCGTGGCGAGCAGGTGTTATCCTTGCTCCCCTCCCTCCTCCTCGATTCTTCTCTCTCGTTGGTTCGACGAGGCGACGATTACGAACGAGGCCGCTCGTTCCTCTCCCTCCCCCGAACTTCCCCCTGGCTCGTGGATTTTCGTGCCTCTCCTTTTGCGTTCTTTCCAGCGCCTCCGCCATTTTCCCCTTCCTCCATCCATCCATCCCTCTATCCATCCGGGCTGTGCCTTTTTTTAAAGTGAGCCACCTACCGAGGCAGTCGCATTTTCTGCCTGACTTTGCAAATCCTTCGGTAAGCAAGAATCGCGGCTTTGAATTCCCGAGGATCGTTTTCCCTCCCCTCTCCAACGATCTCGTTCTCTCGTTATTGCTCTCTCTTTCCTTTCTCCCGCGGTATCTATTTCCTGCTCAGAGTCGTCTCATCTCGGTATTTTTCTTCCTTCTTCTTTTTCTTCTTCTTTTTCTTTTTCCTCTCTCGTTTCGTTCGAATTTATCCATCTTCATTCCGCCTCCTCTTTTCGACCTAGCGACAAACTTTCCTCCCTCGCAGCGAGCTTTTAAATCGCGATCTTCGAGTCGAGAGAGAGAGGGGCGATAGAGATTAGTTAGGGATCGTTTCGGATCCCTCCCCCGCAAGAGATTCCCTTATCGCACGAGTGGAAAAAACAATTTTGGCGGTGAAGAGGAGGCGTTTTCGTTATTAACGAGAGAATATTTTCGGTACGATGATCTCAACGGAGGAGATCATATTTTTTTTTTAATCTCGTATGAATAGTTGAGTGGATTATTTTTTCCTTTTTTTTTTTTTTTTTTTTTTTTTTACAATACGTACGTTGTAAATTTTTACGTTCGATAAACGTGAAAGGGGAGAATTTTTTTTTCCTTTATTCCCGAAATTTCAAGCCGCAAGTTACATTTTCACGAATCGATTGTTTTAAAATACAATGGGTAAACTTGCGTTCTACCATTCCATTCTTTTCCTTTCTTTTTCAGTTACCAAAACTATCTCTTTTCGTAACACGTTTTTCTTTTTAAAAAAGTCGCAATTTTAAAAAAGCGAATTTCTTCCTTATCTGAAATATCACGTATCAAGGATTGTACGAGTGTAATACTCGAGTGATTAATTATGTCGGCCGAAAAACCGAAAACAACGAAAACAAAGATTAATATAGCGCCGTCGTTTCGATAGCTGCTGAGAGAAGTAAAAGAAGAAGAAAAAGAAAAAAGAAAAAAAAAGAAGAAAGAAAAATGAACCATGAAATAATTACACCATCGTCTCATAGCGAAACCACGCTGTCTATATTAATTTCACCAAGTATCAAAGGAATTCCGTGAAATTCTACTCCACCTGAGAGGGGAGGGAGGCTTTGAAAATTCCTTGGCGACGACCGGTGTAAAACGACGGCTGGAACGCCAGTGTAAAACGGCGGGGGAAAGGGGAGGGAAGGAAAGGGTTGGTTCCTCCCTGTGATGCGTCCGATATTACCGGCCGTGTATCCGCGATAGTAAAAGTGACAAAGGGATCGTCCGGATAAATACGAGCGAAGCGCTTTAACGCGACGCATCCTCCCCTCCCCCTCGTGTAAGTCGACGGTGGAAGTTGGTCGAATAAAAAAAAAAAAGAAAAAAGAAAAGAAAGAAAAAGAAGAGAGATACGCCATTGTTGCCTGATCGTTGTTCAACCGTTACGCCGTTTCACGATCTTCCACGATGACGAATTAAACGTGAAACGTGGCCCCTAATGAAACTCGTCGTTTTGGCGCGCCTGTTTGAAAATTAATTGGGCGCGAGTCCGTCGACGCGATTTGTCCCCCTCCCCCCCTCCCCCCCCCCCGTGATTCGTTTGCCCTGGCAAATTTCGCGCGCTCCATTCCTCCATGGGCGAAAACTTCTATCGAGAGTCGTTTACGCGCGTTTCGCTTGTTTATCGATACTTCGTTTCATTATTATCGCGTGAAAATTGAACGAGAATTTTCGGAACGAGTCGTTTCCGATGGAAAGATGAAACGATTGAACGAAACGAAAAGCGGATTTTATTTCGGAGATAAGAAAAGTTATCGTGTCGAGTGTATGAAGGAATATTTATATTCAATTTTGGAATATCTAAAGTTAACATTTAACAAATCTCCGCGCGCGCCTTTTTTTCACTGGCCAAGTGTGTATATATATATATGAACAAGTGGATATTTCGCCAGGCATTAATGTCGCTCGTAAAAAAGCGTAAAAATGGTAAACGGGGACAAGGATGGTAAAAGTGGACAACGCGTTGTTGGCAAACAAGAGGAAACGAAATTTTATGTTGCATTATCGTTGCAGATAAATCACGACACCAGGCTCTCTCATCACACTGCTCTCGGTGCATGCTCGGTGCGTATACCGGCCTCGAAAACATGCCTGTTTCGATCGAACGTTAACGCGTACAAGCTGTTACGCGGAGGAGGGGAGGGGGGGGGAGAACCTCGCCGTGGAATTTTACAGGTAATTTTCCGAAAAAAACACAGGAAATCAATATACCATTCGTCGTAGCGTACACGGACGGTAACCGGATGATTAACGGTCAAACGGAAACAAATTACTTCCTCAATTTGCGCGTTTTACAACGACGAAACACCGCGCGAGACAACGTCCAGATTATTTTTATGAATTTTATTTATTTTTTCCCGCGACATATATTGGAAATACTTTTACGAATTTTTCGTAATCGAACTTCGAAAAAAAAAAAACCCTCCTTCCCCTGCTTCTTCCAAAATAAAAGGAAAATCACATTCCACGAACGATCGAGATCGCCCCGTGTCTCTGAAAATTGAATTCAATTCCTCCCTCGATTAAAATTAATCAGGAGGCATAATTACATTTTCGCTCCACCGTGAGTGGCGCGAAATCCTTCTCTCCGAAAACACGCCGCTCGATCGATTAATTAGATTCGACCAGATATATACCAGCGTTAATGATTCCGAGAAACGAACGATCCCTCCACAAACCAAAAATGGGAGGCCGAATGCGAGCGGACAACACGTGCTCCCCAATTTTTTTCCCCCCGCAAATCTGTCACGCTCGCCGGATGAGATTTATCAACGCTTGTTGCCAAAAGTTCGCGCGTCACTGGCACTCCACCGCTGGAGGAGGGCACTGGTGGTGTTCCAGCTGAGTTTTTCGCCGACTTTCGGGTATTTTAATTGGCCGCGAGGGTGTCGGAACAGATTTCCCAAGACGCGGTCTCTCTCTCCGTGATTTACGGCGCGCAACGCCGGAGAAAAAGCGCCTTTCCTCCGCTGGTATCCGGAAGTCGTATCGTGGTATCGGTCTCTTAAATGGCGGCCGAGAAAGGGATTCGCGGTGGACCGCGGTGACCGCGCGATAAAAATGGAGCGGGGTGGAGAGGGAACTATCTCGACTTTGCATGCGAGGGGGAGGGAAAAAATGGCGGGGGAAGGTGGTGAAAAAAAGGGAGGAATTCCCTTTTTTCTTTTTTTTTTTTTCGAGTCCCGGTTGGACACGTGCAGAATTTAAATCAGCCGCGACTCGTTTTATTAGCCGGGCGAGGTATCGCGCGGATTTCGCGCCGCCTCGTAATTTTGAAAGAAGTCACGCAAATTCGGCGCCGCTGCGCCGCCACGATAACGATTGCGGGCCCGTTCTCGGATTAACCGGTCCTTGAAACGTTCCCTTCCAAACCGTCGCTTTTTTCGCGTGCGTCGACGTTATGCGTTTTGCACGTCGTATTTATATCAGAAATATCAGATCTATCCCCGTTCTCTTTATTACGATATTAAAATATAAACGGAGAGGAGAGGAGAGAAAGAGGAAAGTCGGATCAAAGCGTTCGAACTCGAGATCGAAGTGACCACCACCAATACCACCTTCGTCGTCCACGCGCTAATATCCGTTTCATTCGGGGACCCCGAAAAACGCAAAAGGCGAAAGGTCCGTTCGAGCGGATGATTCATTGGTTGGAAATGGTTTCTCATGGCGATTAATGGAGACCCACCGCAGCAGGCTTTGATGGATTAAAAGCGGTCGAAACGTTGAAATTTTCACGGCCAATATTGGTCGTTACACGACACGGCGTATCCACACGTATGCACACGCACGCACACCGTGAGAGGCGAGCAGGGAACAGGCGTGCAGGAGCGGCGTGCAGGAGTCGTTTTCCTTCTCGCTCGCCGAGATAGGTTGCACGCACAATGCCATTGTGATGCCGGATCCGATACAATGGCGACGGTATTATAAATGAAACGTCTGCAACTAATTTGGGACAGGGCGTAGCGACGGGTTTCCCTTTCGAGGATTTACACTTATTCCGGTTGAAACGTAGGTATACGTTCTTTCCTTTCCCATCTTTTCATCCCTCTTCGTGTCAATCTGGACATCTAGGTATCTAAGGTTTTTATTTTTCGTATAGAAATTGAGAAATTTATATCTTATTCGTTGTTTGATTTGATAAGAAAGAAAAAAATTTTTCTTAAAATTTTGTTTGTAACAATTTTAAAGGTAAAAATTATTAACAATGAATCGATAAAAATTTTAAAATCGAGATTTTTTTTTTATACTTATCTATTTAGGACAAAAAGGCAATTATATTAAATAATCTTACTGTGCAAGTATGTTATATCTTTTCTTTCAATCAGATATAGAAATGGAATAATTGATTTGTAATTTCGGGTAACGAAACAAGAACAGCAAATTGAACGAAAATAACGTGTTTTTAAATTCTTGACACGGAAAGGATTGTTTATATCGGTTATTTTAATACGGATAGGATGCTCAACTCGTGGAGGTAACTCGTTTCAGTGCGCTCTAATTCCCTTGGCTTCAATTCCCTTTGACTTTGAATAATCTCTTCTAAGTCGCCCCAACCTACTTCGACTCGCATTTACTCATTCAACTCGGCACCGACTGACGGCTATGCCGCCCAGATCTAACCCAACTCGAACGATTTGCTTTTACTCGTTTTAACTAGCGTCGATCTATATCTTTCTTCCAGCTTCAATTTACACCACGCCCCACTTTGTACCTCTGAGACTGATGCCAATTTGTTCCAGCTTACTTTAAACTTCTTGTTTCTTGACATTCCAATTAGCCTCATCTCGCGCTTTCTCCGAACCTTATATTAATTCATTTCCCACTATTTCAAGATATTCTCTTTTCGCTGCGTAACTTTAAATTATCTTAAGACAGCGTCGCTCAAAATCTTTAAAAAAAATTTGTGAATTAAAACGAACAAGTTGAACGTTCTTCAACTTTTGCGAAGTTATTAACTATTTCTTTTTTTTTTTCTTTCTTTCTTTTACATTTATTACTTTTTTCCGAACAAATTGTTCGAAAATTCACTGAGATTACTATGAGGTTTCGACGATTTCTAATTTTTCAAACTGAATAATTTTAACAATGTTTAACAAATTTTCATGTTTCTAATAAAATTGATCCGAATCTGATTTTAATTGCTCCTTCAAAATTCAATTTCGCGATCACAAAGAATTCCCGTCATCGACTAAAGCTCGACAACGGTGTACACCATTCCGTTCATCTTGAAGAGACGTCGCTCGTACAGAATTTCCTTCCTAAGTAAACTTCCTCCCTCGAAGAGTTGTTCCTTTTTCGAGAAATCCAAAATTCCCTACCTTTCACGCCCCGTAAATAATCCGCGCGCCTCCTCTTCTTTCTTCCGTTTAGCTCGTTTAACCGAGTTTCGTCGTTTTTTCGCCAACGATCCCAGAAACGGTCGGTAACCAGAAGCTATCGCGTGTGCCACGGGTGAAAAAGGAGGCGGCGGGTAAAATAACAGGCATGACAAACGTTCGTGGAATAGATTTCCCGCCCTGTGTGCACCGTGTGCACCCGGCTTACCAGACTGGACTTCCGCCACTCTCGGTGGATCGGCGGGAAATAGGGGTTGGCAGAGTACCAGAGACCGGAGTGGCGCGATATCAGCTCCACCACCTCGTTCCTCTCCTTCTTTCTTTCTCCATTTTCCTCGAGGATTGCCCCCGGAACGGAGGAAGGGGACGGTGGTGGGGGCCCATTGTGCCGATCATATCTTCGTATACTCGTTCCTCGATTGAAAATCAGCTCCTTCGATTCGGCCGTTACGCGCTCGTTCCTTTATCGGGGACGAGATGCCTCGCCGTTCGCCTCTGCCCGAGAAATATTTTAAACGGCCGTATCTGCGCCCGTTCAACGGTTAAAATATATACCATTTAGATAACGTCGTGTTCCAATCGCCCTCCTCCCCTTATATTACACGTCGAGGTTCCGTAATTGCGCGCATTTGGAAAACATACACTCCGCCTCTCATCCCCTTTGCCTAATTTCGCTCATTACTCGCCCCTATTTTTTCTTTTTCTCTCTTCTCGTTGTGTTATGTTATTCTTCATTGTGCGAGTAATTAAGTTGAGTTATTAAGTCTGAAAGTTTTTGTACTCATTTTTCCACTTTGTTCTTCTTGTCACTAATTTTTCACTGTTAACACTGTAAAAGAAAAAGAATCCTCCTACTTTGAAACGTATCAAATAGAACCAACACCATCTTCGGTTAATGCAGAAAGCGTCTTACTCAATACAGAAAGTCTAGAAGATTAGATTTCCCAGTTCGATTTCTCCTTGATTATCGAAAAAAGGAAGGTATTTTCTCCTAATCGACACCTTTCCCGCAATCTCTTCTCCCCTTCTCCGAGGCGAGTCGAGGAATCATCACAGGGTGTAATCGAGCGAATCGTGGGGAGGAGAAATTTTTTCCGGAAAATTCCCACGTGGCCAACGCGTCGTCATTTTTCTTACGGCCGCACTGCTGGTTTTCACATTGCCGGAAGAGCATTCGTGGCGATGAGCTACGCTCGCCTTCCTGTCAACGGCTAACGAGAGCCCGCCCCCTTCTCGCCCCTGTGTTCGCGCCGCTTCGGCGCCCCACCGCGCTTTAGTCAAACACCGGCGGACACTCGCTCCTTCCTTCCTTCCTTCGCTCGCCCAAGGAAAACTTGATTTACCGCTTTGCTCGCCGACTACCGTTTCCATCCCGTGGAACACACGGAGGGGAGTGCGGTGGCCGCGTGTGTCTTCCGACGTTTATTACTCGCGAACGAAGGACAGATCGAAAGAGATCCTCGTTGCTGGCAACCTCGAAATGGCAAATTATCGGGCAAACACCGGGTTAATGAATGTTGAAACGAAACTCAGTTTCGAAGGTTCGTCGAATAGAACGATCGAATCATGTAAATTTTGAGATAGTTATTAATAGATTTCCAAAAAATCTTTTAAGAAATATATGTGATAAATAAGAGTGTACATCAAAGTTGAATAAACGAGTCATAATTCTTGAATTTCATTAACGATATCAATCAACTTTCACGAAGAGGGAAAGTACTCCATTGAAAAGGAAAGAAATAAAAGTCTCTCGATTGCTCGCACGAAGCCCTCCCCCGAATAATCTCAGCGGAACAAATCCATCGAGCGAGACCATGCGTTTTCAAAAGGGGGGATCCCCCGCTCGTTGATCGTTTTTAATTAAAGACGCGAAGAATATAATTGGCCTAAGCTAAGGAGACGTCCTCAAAGATGGAAGGGTCTAATCACGAGGGCGTAGACAATGGTCGAAGCGAACAACGAGAGCTATCTCTTTCGCGTTGTTAACACGACGAGCGCGTGTGTTTATGGCAGATTCGTTTGAAGGAAAAGAGGGAAAAAAGGGAAAAAAATGAAGGGTCCATAGGAGTGGTGGTAATTAACCATCGTCTACTACTCGTTTCTACGCTCGAGCACGCAGCATCCGGGGTTTTGCGCTTTCCTTCGAACACGATATAATGGGGCTGCGTGGGCGGGTCGACAGATACTTCTGGGAAATCGAAACGTGTCTGGCCGTTATTAATCTCGCATCGACCGACGTGAAATATGATTTCGACTGCAACTCCGACCCACCCCTTTACCTTTTGCCGCGCGGCCAGTGTTTCTCGGGACGCAGGAATAACATTTTTTCGATGGAATATGTAACAGGTTGTCTTACGAGGAACCGATGGAAAGTAATATCCGGCATTATTGCACTCCTGTGGCTCGGGGAAAAGGGAAAGCACCGGGTCGTTGGGTTTCAGTTTGGCACACCTTCCTCTTTATTTTTACAGTTGAGAGACGTTTTCGTTGGGAAATGCGTGTCTCGAACGCAAACAATTCGACGAAATTTTTTTCCCCAACGATACAACACTCCGTGAATTTCTATTCTAACTTTTAGCTGTAAATGAATTTTCTTCGAGCTTTTGATTTATATTTTATACAAGAAGAAAAGGGTGTCTCGATTAACGCGAAACAACGTATCGTTGTTTGTATCATTAAAAATTTCGTCTCTCGTCAAGATTCCAGCTCTTCTCCTTGTGCACGACACCTGAACCATGACCACTCGGACTACCCAGCCAGATTATTCTCTCCTGTTATATCGCCACTCACACCCGTACCAACCTCCACTCTCTCTCTCTCACCGACTCACCGTCCTCCTCCTAAAAATCACCTCCTCGCTTCCTACGCGCGAGCCAAGTATTTCCACGTGTATTTCCATGTATCATTTCCCCTGAGGAGGAACGTGCATGATTCTCATTAATAACAGGATTTTACGCGGTTTTTAGAAACAACACTCGACTCGGCCGCGAAACCATCGTCCAACCGTATCTTCACCAGCTTCACGGGGCGTGAATTATCGCCGTGGACGCGCTGCTCCAGGATTTTCGAATTCCGCGCTCACTTCCGCCTCTCTCTCTCTCTCTTTTCTGGACCCCCATTAAATCCGACGTTGCACCGCATAAACAAAAGGAGAAGAATCCATGGGCGTCGGGTTCCACGTATTCTCACAATGTGCGTCCCGAGCGCGTGTTCGACGCACAAATAAACGAAGCGTGAGCGCGTAAGGAGCCACGCGCGCGCGCGCGCGCGTGTGCGTGCGTGCGTGTAGCATAAAACGGCGAGTGGAGGTTTCCCAAGTGGCATGCGGGATACGTCAGGGGTATTCAAATATACAGAGTGCTATTATTTACGAGCGTTGGATACACGGGGTGCCTCGAATTCCTGTGTAAGATAAAGAAAAAACAACACGTGTCTCGGCCTCACCCCCTCGATCCCACGAATTTGAATTTAGAAACGACATGAATCCGAATCGTTTTGAAAGCGATTAGATACGGATTTGTCTCGTTCCGTTGGGGGAATTGATCCTTGCAGAGGTTTCATTCTCTTTCTTTTTTTTTCGAATTGGAGAAGAACATTTGAAAATATTCCACGTGGAATAACAGGATACGAAATTTTCTCAATAATCTATGAAAAAAGTTAGAACCAATGGGAGATGGAACGCAAACAAACGGATGGAAAGGGAAAGTCGTATTATATTCGTCGGAGAATACATGGAATAATCTGGAGAGAAGCAACAGCGGTTGTAGAAAAAGCAACGGTTGAAATTCATCGCGTTCCCACCTCGACAAAATAAACCGATATCGGCGTTTGTCCGCAATGTAAATAAAGCTGGGCCAGGTCTGCAACTAGGAAACTGCAACGCGAAACACACCCACGTCAGGTGATTTGTTTCGATCGGGATGCTTGCAAAGCCGGTGTTTTTTCACGTCGTTGGAACAGCAGGCGCCCGAGCCCGCCATTTAATTCCGTGACTGACGTCAGTTTACCGCGGCCGCGATGGTAAAATCATCGTCGAAGGGCCTCCTTGTTACCGCGCCTCTTCTCCCTCAAAACTCGCGTAAATATTCGGTTATTTGTTTGGCCGGTGTTAAGGAGAGAAGGCAGCAGCCGGAACATTCGCCCTGCGAGGTTTACACCACCACCGTGCCACCGTTCTTCCCGGAAAGATGAATTAGGGCCGTCCTTTAAGCATCGTGATGGATGTAAATATACCGCGCCAGACGTCCCACCAGATGAATTCGTGGTAACGGGATGGCTGGAATAACTGGGACACTCGTCGTAACTGTTTAAGGTTAAGACTCGCGTTTCCAGTTAACTGTCGATTATCTATTTAAAATATACCACAGTATATCGTACGCGAGAAATTAATTTGGTTCGATCGATGAAAAAGAAGGAATTTTTAATAAAAATCGTAGTACAATTTCTCGAAATATTGTGGATCGATATCGATCGGCTATCGTTGAGTTCGTAACCGACTCGATAATAATAATGACGAACGTATTACGTGCGTATTAATCAAGTCCAATTAGGCACGCTCTGCTAAGCCTCGATCGATGTGTAAAATTACGATTGTATCTGTATACCCATTCAACTGTCGCGCTACATAATCTTAAAAGAGGAACAATTGAAAGCACAAGTATATCGATTAACAAACGTTTTGAAAAGTCAAAGAACCTCGCCCGAAAACAACAATTCGACGCTTCGTCGTTCCTCCCTTCGAGAACGTATCTTAGAAACGTACCAAGAAAATTCAATATTCGAAATCCGCAACGTCGCTAATCGAATCCACGTTAATTTCACGGGAACCGCGTGGAAAGATCGTTCTCCACTCGAACCTATTGAACGGGCTGGCAATAATTAAACGCGCGCTGTAAGTCACAAGATTAAACGACTGTCTCCCTACCAAAAGCCGAGCAAACCCTCCCCCGTCTAAACCGAGGGTGCTGCGTCCTACACCTACCTTGGACGAATCGAAACGAGGCGGCGAACGAGCGGTTTAAGTGTCGGTGCCCGAATCTCCTCCATCCGTTCCCCGTCACCGCGTAGAAATTTCAATAAGCCAATTCGGATAATGGATTGGCACGCACGTGCGTGTGAGCCCGTGTCGGTGCCGCCCGCCTCTGTCCAAAGTGCAACGTGTATTGTCTGAATCCCTGATTCGTTTCGTTCCAAGGGGGTTCCTATCCGGCGAGAAACAGAAAGACCGAAAGAGAAATAGAAGAGAGAGAGAGAGGGAATTTGGCCCGAACGTTTCGAAACTCGAAGTGGACCGCTGTTTCTGACGTGGGTGCAACCGAGGTTCGTAAATACTTCTCGACATTCGTTACGCGTCCTGTTTATTGGTTCCGGCAAATTGTTGTTGAACGCGGCTCGGAAATTCGAGATGCGAGAAGGAGAGCAGGGGGAGGGGGAAGAGCGGCGGTTGGGAAGGGTGATGCGGACGTCAGAGTGTATCGGTTGTGGCCGAGCGAGATCGACGCGATGATGGGTTGTCGTGATTTCGGACGAGGCTCGCGAAAATTATGGCCGGATGAATACGGGTTGGCGAGGCAGAGGAGGCGGAGAAAGGAGAGGAGAGGATGGATGGAGGAAGGGTGGAGGATGCGTTGTACGAATCAAGGTGAACCGGTGGCGTTAGGAATACACCTGGAGGAGAGCGGGAGAGAGTACCGAGAGAGGTATTTCAGCCCGAGGGTGGCTGTTATTATTTGGCCATCGTGCGCGAGGGTAACCTCGTTTCTCGGCCCCAGTCACGATCTCATGTAAATTATTAAACCGGCCGGGCTTTTATTTAGATTTATCGGAGGGGGAGGGGGAGGGCTTCGGCTCGGTCGAAAGGGAATTCGAGAGTTAAGTTTGACGATTGAAAACGAAGGATAGGAACGAAGGTTTGGGTCGTTTAAATTACCGGGTTCGATATCTTTCTCTTCTTTCGCGAGTCGCGCCTCGCGAATTTTTGTATTATGGATATCTATATCCGCGGCAAATTTTTAAATTTACACGCGTGAAATATATCGCGCGAAAGTTTTCTCCTTTTTTTTTTTTTTTTTTTTTTCAATCAAAACGAAGGGAGCTCGGGATGGCTGCTATGACGGATTGAAAAAAAAGATCATTATTGTCTAGCTGCCAGTCGACGTCGAACGACATCGGCGCGGCTCGAAACGCGTTTATACTCAAAATTTCATCGTCACGGTGGCCGCGTCCGGCTCGCAAATAATTCGTATTTTGCATACAGAGTGGTCGTTGGTATTTTTTCGCGACCACTGGTGGGGGATATTTTATGTAAATGGCGAAAGTATTTAATGAATAATGTAAATAACGTTACCGCCGCGGTCGTGCTCGATCGTGTTTTTCAAAATTCTTCCTACGCATTCCGAGGCCTCGAATTTCGTAATTAAAACGCGACCCATCCATCCTCCGTATTCCTTCGAATTTTCTCCTCGATAAAAACGGAGAAGACGGATTAATATCGAGATTCGGCCGTAAACACGTCGTTCTCCATCCTCGTAGTTGACCGAGATCGCGAAGAAGATTCGATTCGAAAAAAGAAAATGCTCCTCGTTGGAACTCAGCTTCAGCTCGTCGACCGCGCAATTTATTCCAACATCCAGAAGCAGCCACGCGGCAACGGATTTCCGTTTTCCAATAAAATCTCCGCCCGTATGCGCCTCTTTACGCGAGTAGCACCGCGTAAGAGAATCGACCTCGGCCCCTTTCCACCTCCTTACCCCTCCCGAGCAACCCCCTTTGCGAACAGGCGTGAAACCGGCGTGGAAAAGAGGCGAGCCGTAATGGCTTCCTATCGGCCACGAAGCCTTCGAACACGCCGCGCAACACCGCCGATAAATAGGCGAGTTTATTTTGCACCTGGTTAAGCCGATGCGTCTCGTGCTATTTTCTTAACGTGTTTGTCGTGCCGGTTTTAAATATACAAACAAGAGAGAGAGAGGGAGGATCGATATACACAAGGGGTGTACACGCGCGAAGATAAACGTCGAGCGTTAAATATAGGGGAGAGAGAAAGAGAAGGAGAGATGGCGTCCATTAATAGCCAGAGTTCTCCTCTTAACGATCCCTTTTTCTCGCGAAGATGATCGTCGATTGAATGGAAGCTGCGTACTCTCGTACCCGTTTCTTCTTTTTTCTTTTTCTTTTTCTTTTTGCTTCGTTATTTACAACAGGCCCGTTCGAACGGGCCAAAGCGATAAAAGAGAGAAGATTCTTGCGAAGATTTAAAGGCGTTGTAAAACGTGTCGGAAGATAAATCGTCGAACATCGGGGCATCGAGTTAGAACGGATAACCTTTCTGACCGAGTTTTCCCTTCGTTTTTCCAAGGACACTGACTTTTCACACAGCATTGACACGGTGACCCGACCGTTCCCCTTTCCCCCCACTCCATTGTAAACGTCTTTCCAGCTCGAGATTTACCATCATCATAAATTTACCCGTCCTCCCTCTAACGAGGAGACGACTCAATAAGGGTTGGTCTTCTTCCAAGTGGAACGGCCGTAATCAGACAGGACTACCAATCCTCGTAGTCCTCGTGGCAAGAGAGAAGCTAGCCGGCCGCAAGAAATGGCCATCCTTTTGTCCCATTGATCGGGATTCGTGGTCCTCGAGGGCGAATTTCGGGAGGGTAGCCGACACACTGACCTCGTCAACCCCAGGTACGGCTCCTGCAGGGGTCGAATTAACCCAAGTGTCCGTCGTTACCTTCGTAGGGGTTAAAACGAAGATTTAAGAAGGGAGTCGTGAAGCGTTAAAAATGGTCGGCACGGCCAAGTTCGTAAAAGGGCGGTTTTATTCGCGGCGTGTCACGAGCACGGTTCGTGCGTCGTCGGTGAAAAACACGCGAAAGTAGCAATGAAAGTTTGCGGCGGGACAAGGGAAACTTTTCACGAGCCGCCTCTTATTCCGGTGTCGCAACAACGACTTGTGGATGTTGGTACGGGTATCTGGGAAACTTGGCGAACGGAGTTTCGACGACGTTTCCTTCTTTCATAAATAAGAATGAGCTTAGACTCCTCCAGCGTATTTGTCTGGCGAAGCGACAAGCGGAAACAGGGAATCGAGAGATGTTGGGCGCATAGGCGCGAGGTAAACTAAGGATTTTCGATTATTTATGTTTGTGATATCTGAGCTGAGTTGTCTCGTCTCCATCGATCCTGATTTTTCGAAACTCCAACGCACCATCTCCAACTTGTTTTAAATTATTTCATTCTTTACCAATCGTATACACAATTTTTCTTTTTTCTTTTAGACACGAGTTTCGTTTCTCTTTTTTCAAATTTAAAAGAATTAACCGTTTAACGATATTACATTGTATCATTCCTTTGTCATCGAAATTCTTAAAAATCTTCGATTCGCTTTCTGCCAAACAGTAATCGTAGCGTAAAAGCTAAAACATAAAAAGAAAAAAGTTCCTCGATATCTTCAACGAAAAGAGAGGATCCCCAGAGCGCGAATTCCATCCCATTCATCTCCCTAAATACTTAAAAACCCGTTCGGCTGCCATCTAATTTCCTCCCGTCATTACCTCCCTTTCCCATCCACCATCAATTACTAGTGTCAGGTCGTCGCGCAACAGCTTCGAAACGCCGCCGCTTCCGTTCGGCCGAACAAGAAAGGAAATCATCGCTGTCTCGTCACGCCGATTTTTCCCCCTTAATGAAGCTGTCCTCCCTTGGCCAGCCTGCGAGACGCATCACGACTACTCGTGATTCCTCGCCTCCAAAGCGCAATCACGATAAACCGGAGGCTACCGACCACCAACAGTCTGTGCACGGCTCTTGTTCTTCCCCTTCCTTCTTCAGAGAACAAACGCGTTCTCGGATATATAAGCTCGACACCGGTCGCGGCCAGGTCGAGGCTTAAATTAAATCCGGCTAATGTAACCGTGGGCTATATTAGATCTCTTGTCTGCGGCCGCGTGTCCCTTCTCCACCCTCGTCCAACGAAGGATAGAGAGAGAGAGAGAGAGAGATTGAAGGAGGAGAGGGAAATCTGTGATCTCGGTTACGCAAGAGGGTTGTCTCGTTCGAGGCGTAATTCTTTTCATCGAGAGGATTCTTTTGTGGAGAAGTCAATCTCTCGACGCGATTAACGCGAGGAGGGTGAGCGAGCAACGTTTCTCCACGTTTTCGAATCGTCCAGGTTCAAAAGCTGGTGCTGCTGCTGCTGGTGCTACGCCCTCGGCTAATTTCTCGGCTTTGTTGCTTTGTACGCGATCGCGCCTCGTGTCGCGCGAGTATACTTCTTGGACGAGGCTGGAAAGAGAGAGGGGGAAAGGGTCGAAGCGAAGGGGGATGAAGGGGCATCAAAGGGAATCCGACCAAGGCGGAGACGTTGTCTCTCCCGGCATCGGATGCCCCGTGATCGAATCGCTAATTAGCCTTCGCTCTCTCGGCCGGCGAACTCTTTGAGCGGATGGATGCTCCTCGACCTCCTCGCGCCACCCGCTAATACATTCGGATCGAGGGAATCCACTTTCAAGGCCCGTCGCGCCGCGCAATTTCTCCCACGGGGCGGGCCTGTCTGAAACGATTAATCGTGTTTATTTCGCGATCGAGGGAAGCCGATCATCGGTTTCTAAACTTCGAGCGCCGCGGTTCATCTACCGTGAAATCTGAATCCGATTTCATCTTGCTCGGTTTCATCTCGCGAATTATTTCGATCGAAGATTCGTTGCGTTTCCTTTTTAAGTTTTTGAAAAATTGTATCGAGATAAAAGTCGAGTATCTTGTATCTTCGATCGAGGTATAAATTATTTTAAAACGAGTTTTAATCGATCGAGATAAGTAATAGGGGGGAAAATCGAAAATGTAAATTGCCTAACAATCATCCTTGCAAAAGTCGTTGAATTCGTTTTATAACTCCAGTTTATAACTTCAACAGAAATCTTTACGATAAATCGATTCCGCGCAAGATATTGTCTCGCCCAGTGGCCATAACGCGAACGCTTTCAACGGCTATGCGATAACGAACTACTAGAAACCACTTTCAATAGATACGAACAAACGCGCAAAGGTTTATGAATTTCGTGGCGGGAAAATGGTGACGTTAATTATCGAACCGTGAACGATCGAGCGCGATAACGAGCCCGAACGAAAAGACGTCGAGCTCGTCGAGGATGATAAGTCATAAAGCCGCTTCGCTGCTATCGATTCTTATACTATACTTGTCAGGTTGTTATACTCTCTTGCGGAAGGGATTCCACGGTGTACTCTGGGGCGCCATAAACATTAATCCGAATCTGGACGATTCTCGCGTTCTCTCTCTCTCTCACGATCGAACGAGTCGAACCTCGAAAGTGACAAGACACAATATCTCACAATTCGCGCGATTTTATGGGCCTTTAGGGGTCGGATAACGATAAATTCTAGTGAACGATGACGCCTCGAGAATTGATCGGTCAGAGATTAAGAACACCGGCTCGAATCGGCTGACTAATATCGCCTCGACTCTTTTTTCCTCGACTCTATCGCTTCGCCTCGTTTCGTATTCACTCCGGAATACATTGTTGTTCTCGTTGTACAAATATAATAAACTCGACATCGCTCGATTTTCGTTTGTTTGCAATGGCCGTTGCAAACATCTGTTTTCTCGCCCGGATTTTTACAATCGATCCTATTACTATTTATATTAAACGAAGCCAATAAACACGATAAACGCGTGTATTTTAAATTTCCCAAACATCTCTTCGCCCGCAATCTCCTCTGCATCTGTTACCGTAGCTGCAAGCATCGTCCACATTAGACGGAAGCATAGCGCCACCCACCATTCACCATTCAATCGAGGAAACGTATGCGCGTCGGTCAACCGGCCCGGTTCGCCCCGTTTAATCTCAATGGGGCGAAGTTGGCCGCAAATAATCGATCGATCGAAAATCCGCGGATCCATCCGCGTGGCGAAGCGTGCCACGAAGGCGCGCGTACCTAAGTCCACGCTCGGGCCGCTTAATTAAGCGTGGTGCGCGAGCGTACGACCACCACCCTCCTCGGGGTGGAAAAAAGATCAATAAAATCCCTCTCTCTAGTCCACGGCCGACCGCATTCATCGGCCACCCCATTTCTACAACATATTTTGCAACCTCCCCCACCACGCTCGGCCGCCCCACGTGCTCGTTCCACCCCCACCAACCACCAACGTCCGCCACGGCGGGGAGAAAGAGAGAGAGAGAGGCGTGCGTACCCGTGAGCGGGTTTGCCGGAGCGCCGCTAGGTGGCGGTGGAGCGCGAGGAAGGGAGATCGAAGGAGAGCGGCGGCGGACTCGTGCGCTCCTCTCTCGATCGAGAGAGAAACAACCGTGGTGCGCCCCCTCTCCCCGCAGCCCGGCTGCCCGCTTCGCTCCTTCGAGCGAGCCGTGGCTCTCGTCAGCCTGTCAGTTAGTGCCGTGGCGCCGTGACGGTACGGTTGTTGTGCCTGGTATAACGTTGTTGTTTTCGTTCTCCTCCCCCTTCCCCCCCCCCCTCTCGTCGTTGGTCCGCGAAACGTGTGCCCGTTCGGGATATCGTTGAATGGGGGAGCCCGATTCGGAACCCATCCCGGCTACGGACAGTTGTTTCGAGCGTGATAGATAATCAGTGTGATCCGAGTGGACTTTCCTTCCGAGGGATCGCGTGTGTGCCGCGTTTATCATCGCGTGTCCGATTGTTTCTTTCCTTTTTTTTTTTTTTTTTTTTGTTTTGCGTTTCCTTTTAATTTTTCTCCCCCCCCCCCCATCCTTGTTCTTTTTCTTCCTCAATTCCTGTAGATAATTTTGGTGATTCTACAAGAGTACGATTTTTTTCTTTGTTCGCCCTGTGCGATTGCCAGTCCAGGCCACGGAACGTTGAAGTGCGTGAATTCGAGGGCAATTGTGAGACAAGTGAGAGAGGAATCGTGGATGTTTGGAGGATTCGAGTTTTCGGGGAAGGGAGAAAAGGCGGGAAGAGGAGGAAGAGTGGAGAATTTGGAGAATCGGGCTGTGATCGATGATTTCTTACGTGCTGTTACGTGGTGTGTGCGCGTTCTACCACGCCTGATCGACGCCCCGTAAGCCGCGCTTTTCGTATAGACAAGGTGAGCCATTTGTTTAAAAATCAATCTCTCCCTATTTTGTCCCGCGCGCGGACCGTATTCCGCCGCGGGACGTCGTGCCACGTGAACGGATCCAGCGAGAAAATCGTGAAACACGGATCACGATATCCTTTTTTCTGTGACGCGTTTCATCCTCCAACGAGAAAGGAAAAAAAGGAAAAGGAGGGGAATTCGGGTAATCTACCGTCGATCTATCCTCGATCGAATCCCTTTAACGCGCGATTGTGCTCATGCTTCGAAACAATCTTCTTAACGCTAATAAACAAGAGGAAAAAGGGATCTGAGAAAGAGAGTGAGCGAGTGAGTGAGTGCACAATCCCGATCATCTTCGAGTGTATCATTGTTCGGTCGATTCTTCCGCGTTCGCCAGATCAAGCCACCCTTAATCCGACTTATTGTTAGAAAGCCGTCGGCCGCCGGCTCCGAAATCTGATTTCCTCGCGTCGGCCCACATCCATCGGGCCCGTTTACACGAGTGACGTTTTCACGGTTCTCGTTCCAACGAGTCGGGATAACATCGATTAATCCGCTCCCGAGCCCTCGAATGGAGCGAAGTACGACGCGACCATCATTCTCTCTCTCTCTCTCTCTCGAAAGGGGAGAAAGGAAGGAGAGAGACGACGACGACGATCTGAAAGGGAATAAGGTGGATTAGCGAGAAGAGACCCTCGAGAGAAGGGGGTCTGGTCGATAGGATCGGTTCACGCAGCCAAAGAGGGACAAATGAAATTTCCCCGTGGCAAATTGTCCGAGAGCCACACCGCAGAAATCAGCCCCCGCGTCGATTAACGCGAGGAAGGGATCCTCTTAAGACTTGCTAATTTCCCGCTTCGGCTTCCTGTGAGACGCTCCTCGATTCGAGAAGGGAGAGCAGGAGAGGTTTGATCCATTAGCGGGTTTGATCTATTCGAAAACTGCCGAATCGGGACGTGGGCTGCCTTCTCGATCCGTTTCTTTCCACCGATCCTCCCCTCGATATACCCGCGTCACGTCCACGGCGGGACGGGCGTGGAAATGACGCAACAGGCAATGATAGATGAAAGAGAAAGGGTCACGGAATCGGGTAGTTGGAGGTGGTCCAAGGGAACGACGAATTCGCGATCCGATCGAGCGCCTCCTTCGTTCGGTATTCCTTCGACGAACGGATGCGTGGACGAGGAGGAAGAGGAGAGAGAGAGAGTGTGTGTGTGTGTAGTTGCAATGGAGTGGATCTAATCGAACGAATTTTCTCGTTCTCGTCGAGAAAATTCGAGGAAATCGGTGGTGTTGCGCGAGTGAAGATGAAGAAATGGCGGTTTCGTCGAAATCGAATGGGGGACGAGTTGTGTGATTTTTTTTAAAAAAAGAAGGAAGGCGCATTCGTTAAAGCGCGTTCGCGACGAGATTCGTAGTAGTCGTGACGTGGGGGCACCGGATCCGCCGGCCACACATCCGATTTCAATGGATTTAAGCGGAGGAAAGTAGGTTTTGAATATTGATGAACCGGTATGAATATATTCATAAGACTAACAGTTTATTTCTGCAGTCGAGTCGATTCGTTTTTCCATTGATCAATCGACATCGGTTCGTGGAACCCCTCTGGCAAATTCGTGCCGACGATTAATATTCCTAGGCGTAGCTCGGCCCAGCTGCCCTTCTTCCACTGAGCGCAAATTCCTACGAATCGAGTCCTCTCGTAAATTTCTCCGCCGTGATCCTACCGATTACGTGATGACGTTTGTGTCGAACGACATCGTTCAAATCTCCGACGAACCCATGTCTTCGTTTATTTATGAGAAGCGTTTATTACGCACGACTCGTCGAGCAGACCTTTTCTCGTCTCTCGACCGACTGCGCAACTAGATGAACGACTGCTAACCTTTGTTGTGTCATTCGTATTCGATCTTCGTATTTTTTGGTGTTACGTTTGCAGAAGCTTGGTCAGAAAAGACCCTGCGAATTTGCTCGACAGAGTCGAGATTCCAATCGGTTGTTGGCGTGGGTGGCTCCGTCGAAATAATCGAAATGCTAATTATCCATTTGCATAATTAACGCGAACGCGATGAAGCGGGGCGGCGTGAGTCGTCCCACATGCCATCGAAGATTAACGGTAGCCCTACAGGTAGCCCTCCCTGTTAATGCTCATTTTGAATATTAACTCCTTGGAAATGAGCATCGATTCGCGAATTCGACCGACCGACGCTTATGAATTTTCAACGAAATTTCGAAAGGTTGTGTCCGATACAGTCCGATGCTTGCCCCCGATCGTTGAAAATTAATCGTTCACCGTGGAAATTCCATTTATACGAAATCCGTCAGGCAGGTAGACGTACGTACAACAACACGTTCGTACAAGTACGAGCCCATCTAATTACTTCGTTACGAAACGATGGATAGCTTCCCCTAAATCCACGATAAGCCCAATAATCTAATGAGCTCGAATCTCTTCCCTAGAAGAGATTTTTTTTTTTATTATTTTCGTTAACGAGGCTTGATCGAAAAATTGGATCGGAGAGAAAAAAAAAAGAAGAAAAAAAGGTCATTAGTTGGAATAACGAACAGAGTTCCATATCGAAATATATTCGATCGTCGATTCGAGCATCGGTGGTTTATATTATTTCTCTGAAAGCCTTTTTTTTTTCTCAACCCGTCCCGAAGGGGGGCCGATTTAACTCTTTGTGCGACTCTCGCCTTTGTCTTCGCCTCCAATTAAGATTCTTCGCGTGGCAGGGCTCGTTTAAATTCCCATTTTTCCGCTCCTTTAAGGGCGGCGCCACGTACCTCGACCACGATCGATCGAATCGAGCCGCCACTCTCCGCAAAGCGTAAATTGACCCCGATCGTTTACGGTCAATTTCCGAAAAAAATCTCGCGCCGCGACCAACCCCCGAGACGTCTGGACGCCATAACTTCTCTCGGCCACGTTTCCTTCCTCGAAATGACAACCGGGCCAACAATTGGCCCCGTAAATCTTCCTCCTGGCCTTGCCACGAGGAAAACCTAGCCTCCGTATCTTCAACGCGAGTTCTTCGATTCGTTCGAGTCGCGACAAGAGATGGATGCATATGCGTCATCCGCTCGATTTGCTTGGATTTGCTCCCGGCTTGTTTCGACTAGTTCGATTAATTCGTTTCTTTAAATCGTCGGATCGACCGAAACTTTACGACTCGCACGATCGAGCCAATTATTCCAAACTTCCTGCTATAAATTCCTTACGTAATCTCTGGTTTTATTACGTAGCCTCGAATTTTTAACCACTTCTGAAAGAATCCAACGCGAATTATTACGAACAAATAATTTATTGTTCAAAACGTAATAATAATTGGACATAATTGTATCGGCAAACTGCCCGGGTTACATGAAAAACGGATCAGCTGTAATAAAATAATTATTCGATATGTCATATCAATAATCACGTCACTTTATCTTTAAGTTTACTTTTTCAACGGGTTAATGCTGAAACTGAAAAAGAAAATTTCAGATCTCCACAGTCAACCACAATTGAGCATTACAATTATTTGCAATGATCATCGAGTTACGACCGGTAAATTATCGAAGTAACTTTATTCGTAACTTCAACTATTAAATTTTCCCCATCACTGCCGTCAACAAAAGTCTCGAAGGCCAGATCTCTCTGTCTCTCGACAATCCTCTTACTCTACAGTAGAAACAATTTAAGAGCGCAGCCTCCCTCCCATCAATTTCCAATTTCGCTCTCCAATTGGCTCCTCCCCCTCCTTCTCCTCCGCGCTTTCGCTCGCTTTTCGTCCCACGGCGAATCAAACCGCCGCCGCAGCGCGTCGCAATTAGAAAGCCATTACGATCCCGCGTGTACGCAACGAAACGATGGACGGAGAGGGCCACGAATTCCCGGGCAGTTGGTGCACGCTTTCTTTGCGGGGCTGGATGGATGGATGGATGATCAGGTGCGCCAGGACCTCCAACCGCCTTTCGCCTCGTGCATCCTCGTGTTGAGGGCCCGTCATCGGCTGCCCTTCGCCCGCCCGCTGCTTCGTTTTCCACGTGGAAAGAAGAGGCGCCGACCACGCGTCGCTCGATCTTCTCGGAAATTGACCGTGAACGATTTACGCCTGCGGAGCTGGTGACGCGTGCGGCACGCAGACACCCCGCGGAGAGACACCGCTCTCTCCTCCACTTCCATATTTGTCCGCCTCCCTCCAGCGATTTTTTCAGTTCCTTTGACCCGAAGGAAGAGAATTACTAATTTTTGAACGATTTTTGGACGAGGATTCGAATCGAGGATCGAGTTCTTATACGTTTCAATAGAGAAATTCGAAATTTTCCTTCTCCTTTCTTCTCTTAATTTCTCTCCTTTCTTTTGATATTTTTCCACCTCTCCGATTTTTTTCGAAGGAAGGGAATTACTAATTTTTGGATGATTTTTGACCGAGGATTCGAGTCGAGAGAAGGAGAGTTCTTGTACGCTTTTATAGAGAAATTCGACATTTTCCTTCTCCTTTCTTCTCTTAATTTCGAGTATATAGACACGTTTGTCGAGAATATTTTCGAAAAAAATAACCGACCAACTTCGTTTCTTATACTCAACATTTCGCACATTTTGCCAGAGAAAAGCGATATAATTGATGAGTTTTTGAAACAAACTTCTAATTTGGTATTTCGATACGTTCTTATAGAGAAACTCGAAATTTTCCCTTTTCTCTCCTCCTTTTTCGATATTTAGGGAAGAAGGATGATAAAATGTGGGAAAAAATTTTTGCAAAAAAGTGTGCCATTTAGTTTAGAGCAGAGTTGGGCATATTAATCTATTGAAAAAGTCAACTAGTTAAAAATTTCGAATAAAGTTACTTTGAATAATTATTTATTAAAATGCTTGAATAACATTTATTCGTAGCCTATTATTGTCGATCCGTTTTTCATACAATCTCGGCATTATCGAAACAACGTATGGAATATAACTTTGTTCGTAACTTCAACTATTAAATTTTCCCCATCACTGGTTTAGAGGAAGAAGGGATCGAGCTTATTGGATATGCTTTGGTAGGTGATTCTTTGAATTTAGGAGGGTTGTTTCTTGCGATTAATTTGGAAAATGGGAAATGGATGACGTTCGATTTTTACGATAAATTTTGCAAAACAATTTTTTGAAAGTGAATCCATTTAGTGGAAGGAATTGTGAAATTGCTTCATTAAAATTTGTGCAAACGTAGAAGTTGCGTAACGTTACTCTTTTATTTCTTATAGGATAGACCTTTCTCAGAATTATCCAAACTAATTCCCTCGGTTCTATATATATATATATGAAAAAAAGAAATAAAGATTCAAACGTTCTCTCTTCAAATAATTCGTTTCGAGATATTTTCATCGGAATGTATACATAATATAACGTAAAATAAACCGAACAAGCATACTCGTTTGATTTTTCTCATCTCAATGACTCACTCCTGTGTACACAAGGTAATTCGTGAGTCAGAGATAACACAGATACACGAGCACCATCGAGCCAGTTTCTAAAATCGCCAAACGAACAATTCGCAAACATCAAAGTTCAAAGTTCGCTCGCAAAATTGCCTACGCCGTCAATAGTTTACAGCGGACCGTTTCCAACGGTTCACAGAGCAGATTACATAAACTTGGTAATCGACAGAAATAACTTGGCTGTACTTACTCGCAAAAAATATCTTTCTCGAAGCGAAACAATCGAGTTCAAGATCGTGGGATAAGAATTCATTTACGAAGGAGGCATCGGTTTCTCGAAGCGTGCCTGATTTTTCTCACTCCTCTCGTTCCACGAGCTTTCCAACACCGGCCTCTCAATTATTGTCCCCCGGCTTGACATTGAGACGGACCGAGACCCGGGAGGCATAACTCTCGCTTAATAAAGTAAGAATGCCGAGAGGGTGAACCGCAAATGCGGTTTAATCGACGAATATACGCAGGGTGGGCCGGCCACGAGCGCAATTAGCCGCGATTTCTGCCGGGTTCCAGTCAGGGTCAGCTTCCTACGCGCTTAATCAACGTTTGTAGAATTAGAATATATATATATAACACAGCGACGATTCTTCGCATCAAGATCGATTAGAACGAACCAATGAGAACAAATTTAAATGGTTTAGATCGACGAAGATGGCGAAGTTATTTATATATTTCAAAGATCTTTTAATGAAATTTCTCATATTTAAAAGAAAAAATTGTGTCTCAGCAACACGTTGCTCGTGTTTAAGATCTTAACTTCAATTCTTCGAATACACCGTCGTATCAGCTGTACTCACACGTCTGATAGGATTTCCATCCATCCAAAAATATCCTTAATTATTCCTAAGAACAGTACTGCGATACTCTGTTCCACGAAAAATTCTATCCCGAATAACAGATTCCAATTGGTGGAGGAAAAATTCTTTGTCCTGTCACGAAGAATTATTAAACGATGACACGACTCTTTCGCCGATTTCTTTCGTCGTTTTGCGTATTTCTCGAACGAAAGCACGTTGCAGGAGCAAAGAGCAACGAGGTGGGATAAAATATGCAGGATATAATGCTGCCTCCTGAGGGATACACCTGACGGAGGATAGGATGGAGCGGATGGTCGGTTGTAAGAGGCTGTACCAAATATATCCACCCGAGGGGATTAGCGGAACCGGCCAATAATTCATTCTAAATACTCGTATGCTAATAACGTTGCAACGAAAATTTACTATTCCCAGGCTATTCCTCCCGCCGCTTTCCCTTTCGTTTCTTTTCTCCTTCGACGACCTGTTCCCGACCAAACCCTCCAAACCTTCCCCAGCTGGAATAACCAGTGTACCAGCCTCGCGTTGTTGTATCCATAAACTCCAGATCCCCTTCGTCCTTCGATTCTTCTCTCCGTGGCGCCTCGTTCTATCATAGCCTTCGATCCTCTCTCGACTCGATTCCTCTCCTCTTCCTCTCTATCGTCTTTCGTTCTTCGATTCTTTCCTCCATTTCGCTCGTTTCCATTCTTCTCTCTCGCGGAATCGAAATCGAACGAGCCGCGAGAGGCGACGAGAACGCGCGGTCGAAGTGGCCCGATGTGCGAACAGACGTATGGACGTGAATGTATCGCGTTCCATCAGTTGGGGTGAGAGGGGGAGAGTTCGATTATCGGCGAAGGGTTAAGGCTGGGTTTTGGCACCGGTGCTGACCCGAATCTGGCAGTGAATCGGCGAAGCGAGCAGGAAAATTGACCTTGATCGGGGATGAATACCGAGCGTGTGCTTATTGGCCGAATTCTCGTGAATTTTAATGCGGATAAATTTGGGGATGGTAGAAATAGGATTCGAGGATTGAAAATTGGAAAGGATTGAGAATTTGGGACGACGAAGGAACGATAAGAGGCCTCGTGAATTTTAACCCCTTCCTACTCGAAAACAGTTGCAATACGAGTCGAAATGTAAATGTGATATAGTTATTTGCTTTATAGTTCTTGTGGACATGAACAATAATTCTTTTTGCTTTTATATATATATATTTATAAATCTGTTATTTTTTAATAAATGACAAATAACAGTTTCAAAACTATATTAGTATATAAATAACAATATTTTAATAAAAATTACAGTCTTTGAGTGTGTCTTTGTTCCAAGGAATGTAATAATACTACGCTTAAAAGTAAATACTATATCATCATAAACAAAAAATTTAATCGTAAGAAATGCTCACCTTGAATCAATATCTGATAGGAAAATACTTTTCCTACACTTTTGGGCTAAAATCTTCATCACGAGTCAGACTCGTTAAAGTGGAGGGAAGAGGTTAATGCGAATAGATTTGAGATCGACGAGAAGGGGCAAGATCAAGGATAAATTTAATCAAGAGGATTCGATAGGAGGAGGATGCTGAAACGTTTCATCTTATTGATCCTAGGTGAAAAAAAAAAGATCAAAGAATAATTCCGCCATTGTGTTCTCCTCCGACTCGTTTCGACGATTTCATTGAACAAACTGGACGAACGACTTTCACGAGCCATGTATTTACGACGGGAGTAAGAACAGGTGTTACAGGTGATTAAACGAAGAAGCGAAATAACCCGGCCGTTTTCTTTTCCATCAGATTCTTTTCGTCTGGTCGCTTTACATCCTTGAATCCCATAAAAGTCAGGGTTGGTTTACAAGGCATGGTTCCACGTTTCCTTTGTACACGCTTTACGACTCCGTTAAATCATCCCGTTTTTCCTTTCATCGCGTAAAATTCTTCGTTCGATGAAATTATTACTCATTAGTATTATTCTCGCTTGAAAACGGAACTTTATCAAGCTTCACTTGGAGAAAATTCAAAATATACGAAGAAATCAGACTTACATTTGGCAAGAGACGAACAAAACAAACAGTTGAATTTTACTTTTAATTAATCATTTTCTCCCTCTAGATAAAATGTTCCTCTATCAGAAACTTTTTCTTCACGAATCGATATCTCGACCGACCTCATCACCCCTCGAAACGCTCTTTTCATCCTTTCCTTCCATCGTTCCGGTATTTTCCCGAACACTGATCCCGCAAAGTCACGAGATCGCGAGATGTTTGAGAAACGCAAACGCGCGGTGGCATAACCGTAAATCAAGCTGCCCCGAGGGGTAATTACTCGAGAACGCGGGCTCTCGTGTTTGCTAAACAGCAGTCGAGTCGACAGACTCGCCGTAACGAGAAAAGTCCGGTCAATAAATTAATTAAACTGTCGTGACTTGAAAGCGTGGCCGGCCGCATGGTCCGGCGTAACGCGCTCGCTCCTGACCTCATTACCATTCGCCAAATCATAATCGTTTCGAAAATTGCGGAAAGCTTTTAGCCAAGCTGCCGCTTCGAAGTTGGAGCGGCGGCACGTGCTCGAACGCCGTAAAATTTCCAACGATCACGGAATGCCAATACACCCCCCTCTCCGACGATTAACCACTCCCCCGCCCTTTTTCTTCCATTCCAACCCGTTCGTCGAATCTTTACGAGTCTTTCTTTCCCCGGAATCTTTGCTTGTTGCTCATCGATTTAGTTGGATAATGGAGCTCGTGTACTTGGAAATTTCCATTTCCAAGAACGTATCGAACTGATTCGATTCCGAATATTTTTATTTAGAATTTCTCGTGATAGAGGATAATTGTTAACTGGTTTTCAGTCAGAGTTCTATTAGTTGGAAACGAAGATTTAGATGTTTACGATTTTCGATGATTATATCCGACTGTCATCGAGTAAATACATTCTTTTAATATCCTCGAGCTTTTAAAAACCGAGGCGACACCGGTCGAAAAATAATTATTCGAACTTGACTTTTAACGGCGCGTTGCCACGCCTATCCGCCGAATAAACTTATTCATACGAATTAAAATATCCTAAACGTCGGAGGGGTTCCAGAAACTCGAACGATATTTCTTCGTTGGTAAAAAAAAAAAAACCTTCGTTAAAACTGTGCAAAGATATTTTGCCACTTTATCAACGTACGTATCGGCGGGGGCGCGTTAAAATTTCTCCAAGGTGTCAACAGTTTGGCCCGGCCAACTGGCTTTATGCAAATCTCGATGCATCAATTAGAGGCTGTAAAAGGTGGATCATGGTGAGATCCTCGTACAGTTTCGCCCGAAAAATCCGTGGATCGCCCCAAGGAAGCTCGACGAGGAGTCGAAGATGGGGAAGGATAAAACGAGAGAGATATCCGTGGCTAACAAGACTCTTCCTTTGCGTCTCACTTTGAATACCGCGCTAACGAGTCGGGCCGGTAAATTATTTCGTAAAAGGGGGCGTTTTACGCGGCCCGCCGCGGCATCCGAGTTATAATTTCCGGCGTGGCGACTTTATAGAGCCGGTCGCCTCACCACGGCCTTTAAACGTAAGCTGCAATCAATTCCAGATGCATGCGTGAGCTCGAACACGCTCGTCCCTCGCCGAGACCCGAGGCGAGAATTCGCCGCGGGACGAACCGTTAGACACGTTTTCGAAGCGTCGCTGATTGCTCGTTCGACGGGTGTCGATGAGAGGGATAATCGATCGAAAGAGGAACGCCAATGGTCTTTGCTTAATGGATGGATGATTCGCTCGTTTCCTTTCGCCGGTAATTGGAGATTTTGTTTCCTTTATGAAAACGGTTTAATTAGTGGTTGTAAACGATGGAAGAATGGTATTTCTTTTTTTTTTTTTTTTTCAGGAACGGTAAATTTAACGAATTTCTCTGGAGATTGGCGCTTTGGATCGATAGCTTTTTTGCGACGCGGGGACCGCGATGTTTGATATTTCGCGCGTATGTGCAATTATCGGATATCCTTTCAAATATTAGAAGATAAATCGAGAAGAATTCGTTCATCTTTTAAACTTAAACTCGCCGCTCGTACTAGTAGTAATTACGCGAGACTTTATCCCGTGAATATCCAAAGTTTTTTATTTCCACGATTTTCGTATCGCCTCGAGCGTATTTTTCTTATCTCGTTCCTATCTTTCGAGGAATAAAAAAAAAAAAAATCCGGTAATCGGTACATCTAAAAAAGAAAGAGAGGAAAAAAAAGAAAACCCACGGATTCATAACAACCTTGGAGCAGAATCTCCTTCGGAAGTGGGTATTTCCACCACCACCATCGAGATAGATACAGAGGCGCAAAATACGCCTCCTCTCCTCTATTTTCACGTTCCCCGTATGCGCCATAATTCGTCATTCTCGGGCAAGGGAAGGACAAAGGGGCCAGGTCTAGCGTGAAATTAACATGCAGGTCCGTCTCCTCGCGCGCCTCCTAAACGCGTCGTCCTACGGTTGTGGATGAAACGCGCGCGTTATCCGTTATTCGAGGGAGGGAAGCCCAAAAAAAAGGAGAAAAAAAAAAAAAAAAAAAAAAGGAACGAGAGAAGAAAAAGGAGGAGGGAGGGGGGAAAAAAAGTCGATGGGTCGCGTGGCCAACAGGCGGACGAATTTCCCAAACGTCAGACCACGTAGAATCGGTCTCTGTCTCTGAAGGAATTGTTACCCTTTAATGCATGCGGGCGTCCTTTGTGCCTTTTGAGGATTTCTCTCTCACCCTCCTCCCTCCCTCCTCGTCACCACACGCTTCTCTGAACTTTCTCTTCTCCCTCTCTTTCTCTCTCTCTCTCTCTCCCTTTCGAACATCGGCCACTGTGCGGCGGGGCTGCTCACCCCGCATACAAAAACGTGAAAGTAAAAGGGGGGACCGGACATACAACGCGTGCCGTGTAGGGTTCGGAGAGGGGCGGTTCCCCGGCGCGAGGAGAGGAGGGGAGGGTGTCGTGTACGCGGTGTGGATGAAACGAAAAGGAAGAAGGTATACGTACGAGCAGAGGTAGTGGAGTGGGAACGAGGTGGTGACCACCACCTTGACGGACAGCGCGGCACAAGAAGCCTCCCTTCATTTCGTATTCCATTTCACTCTCATATTCCCTTTTTACCCTTCGTCCTCGTCCATTGTCTATTTTTCCCCGTGACCCTATATACACTTGCATCCCTACCTTTTTCTCTCTCTCTTTTTTTTTTTTTTTTTTTTCGTCATTTCCTCGACGCAACTGTCAACCGTGGGAGTTCGATGACGTTCGAGCTAACTCGCTTCTTGCGACTCGACGTTTCGCACGCTCCAGCTTTAGACGAGCTTCCTTTCTTAATTTTCTATTCTCTCTTTTGTCGCTCTATGGACACGAGATTTGTCCAGAGAATATCTTCGAAGAAATCTCTTAAACTTCGTTTCTTGTAACTCGACACACTTGAAAAGCGAATAATTGAAATGAATTTAAAACTTTCAATTTCCCTCCTCTCCTCTCTCTTAATTTTCCCATCTCCCCCCTCGAGTCGAATACAGTCGACACCGTTTGCCAAGATTATTTTCTTCATTCTCGAAGAAATCTCTCTTGACCGATCAACTTCGTTTCTTACAACTCAAAACATTTTGCACACTTGTCAGAGAATTGCCAGCGATGCAATTTCTAAAACTTTCAATTCGTTGTTTCGACACGTCCTCCCCTCCCCTCTCGCATCGCTTTTCATCGAGCCGAGTGGATAGACGCGTTTTGTCAAGTGAACATTCTCGAGGAAATCCCTTAACGCGTCGTAGCCACGTACGTAGACAATCGGTACGATCTCGCTTCAGTTTCCGGAGTCGTGGCCGTTGAATAGCCGCGAGCCTCGGCTGCGCCGCGGAATCAATTTCGAGCAGCGCGGATGGGGAGGGAGTCGGAATGCGCGGCACAATCGCGCGCGTACCCGACGATCACGGGGGACGAAGGTGGAAACAATGAGGGCTGTCGCGGTGCTGCGCTTTAAGAATTCAAAACAAACGTTGGAGACGGAGGCGCACGCTGGATTATCCGGGAGGCCCGCCTCCGTGGAGGATCACCGCCGCTGCCTCGAACCAGATGAATCCGCTCCCCAAACAAGCGTGAAGCACCGCCGGTTTCAGCAGGACAATGAATTATTCTGTTCGGGCGAACGTTTTCATTCCGTGCTCTCTTCTGTGCTCACCGGCGAGGGAGGCGGCCAGAAGAATCGTGGAAGGGAAAGACCAGGATATCTTTCCCTCTCCCTTCGCGCGGAGAGAGAGAGAGAGAGAAAGAGAGAGAGAGAAAGAGAGAGAGAAATTCCCTTCCACGTTACGACATAGAAGGTCGTGGTTGTATCGTTGGAGGCAGTTTTATCTCGCTCCGAGACCACAAAGCCCGCTGCCTCGATCCCCCTTCAACCTTATGTCCCACATTATGCGTCATATGGAGAGAAATTTCCGGCATGACACGGTCCGGATTACACGAATCGGAGGGTCGGACGATATATATTCGTGTATAAATATAACGCGTACCGTTGACCGTTCCTATTCTAGGTGAAATCGTTTTTTCATCCCCCGGAATCGTTTTAAATTTATTTACTCGAAGTAAGTAAGCAGTTTGGATTTTCCATCGATTTTCCAAGATTTTTTTTATCCCTCGACAAGGATTGCATTCGAGGATGATATTCAACGATGAAAATGTAAGGCAAAGAGATCCATCATCTATGTCTACTGTCATCTCTTGTTTTAGTTAAAAATAACGGAAGGAAAAGAGAAGGGAAAGAAGAGAAAGGATATGCGAACACAAAAATTAAATAAATCGTTTAATCGTTAAACCCTCAAGTTTCCCGATTTCATTTAATCTTTCGGATAACGTATTACGGGATAATTAGATAGTCTCTCTCTCTCTCTCTCTCTTGGTCCATCCAAAGCTCAGACGCGATATCATAAATTTTATACCATCGAGCACGAACTAATCCCCACCGCGTACGTTAACTTTACGTTACGTATTACCGATTTAGAGATTTATGAAACGGCGAACAATTGCCGTTGTAGTAATAGTAATAGCGGCCATGCAAAATTTAACCAAGGGATTGGAGGGATCGTATTATTCACGAGCATCCACGATTTCCACGCGCTCGTCCCCGCGGTGGTTCGGGCAACGGAGCATAAAATATTTCGACGAGCGTTAAACTCTACGGAAAAAACGACAGTGACGGGACGAAGAGTCGACGATAAAAATATTCAAAAAAAAAAAAAAAAAAAAATAAATATCCCAGTCGCATTCGATGGAATAATAGGCGAAGGGTGCACGACAGGAGAACGCAGGAAACGCGGAGCGCTATTTATCCCGAAAAAATGAAGACGTATCCTTTTCGATGTTTGTAGTAAAAGGAAAAAGGTTCCCTTTTGTCCCCTGCCACAATTTTATCTCTTATCCGGGATCGCTCTTACGCAGGAAATATCCGGGGAGGGGGTGGGTGCCGCGCGATTAAACGAAAAAAAAAAAAAAAAGAATCACGGGGCGATATCCCGGCGGTGTCCCGGTGAACAGTCTCCTCTCTCGCTCGCTCTTCCTCCACTCCGAACTTTTTCATCTTTTCCTTTGCTGCCAGCTGCAAAAACCGAGCATTCTCATTCATCGAGCCGAACTCTCTCTTCGGGGCCGGGGCTTTCTCGGGGACCCGTCGTTGATCGACAGTCTGCTTACGGATTCAATTACGCCGGGTTATCGACTTTGTGACTACGATCCAGTCCAGTCCAATTACCGCTTCGTTCTGCGAGCGGCGAGCTGCGACGGCGATTAAAAAGGGACCTGGCGAAAGCGACGGGAGAAGGAGGAGAGAAATGGATAAGGATAAGAAGAAAAAAGAAATATTTCGCGTTCGAGCGATTATGGATCGATCCGAGCCGGATTCTCTCACGTTATATTCTCGACGATACGCGCGATAATTTTTGGCGCGATGATACGTTCGAAATCGTTCCGCTCGATTCGATCGATGGAATAATCGTCAACCACGATTAATCCGATCGTTCGTTAAAAGCGCGGTTCGCTCGAGGGATATCGTACCAATTAACCGCCGCTAAGTCGAGAGCATTAGCTCGACGAAAGGTTGCCCCTCGATCGCTCGCTTCTTAATTTGCCGTGTCGCGGTGTTGCTCGAGCAATTAGCGTCGGTCGAGAAAGAAAGGAAGGAAGAAAGAGAGAGGGGAATGGAAAACGATCGGCGGACGCGTTGGAAGGAAAGCACGTGCCTCTGCTTCTTTTCTCCCCTCCCCTTCCGCTATGAGGACAGGGGAGCTTCCTTCCCTCACTCCGTGGATTGTTGAACGTTCGAGACCTTTATTAATCCCGTTACACGGTTGGCGAGCATCACGCGAGCAGGTCAATCAATGGTAATTGCTCTTCCGGTCCGGAGACGCTCGCGCGACGCTTTACAGATTTAATCCTTGACCCTTGACTCTCAACCACCGAACGATCGGGGGATTATTAGCGCACGACCTTGATCACGCCTCGTTGCCGCGAGATTTTCGTTCCTTCCATCGTCCTTCCATCCGCTCGACGACAGGGGTGAAAGCGTTGGTTAATTCTCGGTTACGAGCTGCAGATTAGAGAATTATCCGCTCGAGTGATTTTATCGAGAAGAGGATATATATGTATAGGGGGAGTGCTTCGAGAAGAGGAAAACTTTTGCGTTTCGACGACTAGGAATGAGCTTTTTAACCGCTTATTGTTTCGCAAGTACGTTCACAGTACGTACGTCAGATTTGGATCGGAGTTTTGAAGAGTTTTTGAAGAAGCACGGTGTACGGGGATAGTTGTGTATCGTGGTGAATAGGGCTTACACGGTTCTCAAGATCGTATAAATACGGAGAGAGAGAGAGAGAGAGAGAGAGAGAGAGAGAAGAGGAACCTCTGCTTCTCGTCAAGCGCTGTTGCGACCTACCGCGTCGTTGTCGGATCCTTAGCACCCCATCGTGAAACAGATTTCCTTTGTATCCGTTTACTTTGCTTCTTCTCGCGTGTCTTCGAACGTTTCGAACCAGAATGTAACGATATTCACGAAAAATTTAAATTTATCCTAAACAAAATTCACGATTCGATTCGATCAAAATTTTTGATCAACAATTTTCCTTAAGTGATTTAAATTTCTCGAGGGAGAGTCACCAAGGATAGAAACGAGAATTACGGCACTTCGTATACCCTTCACTCGAGTATCAACTGCTGAAATCTCTTCACGGTCTGGAAGATCGATCAGATCGCATTGTCCGTGAAGCATCGATCGCGAACAAGGTGGAAAGAGTTGGGCCGGCTCGGATTAAAGAGAGAGAGAGAGAGAGGCGAGGGTCGGTCGAGCGGAAGCGGAGGAGCGTTAAGCCATCGAAGTGGCGTGCCACCACTCCTGTTCAAATAATAAGTCCGAATGGAAGTTAGATTCCGGTGCAATTGCCCGGGGCAATTCCAGAGCGCGGCTCGCAATATCCCAGCACCCCCTCCCCTTCTTCCCAACCACCCCTAGCCGCCGAGGACGGAAGCGGAGGAAGTAGAAAAAAGGGAAGTGGAGGAGAGATCCCGGGCAAAGAAGGAACTCGCAAGCCTTTCCATCGCACTTCTCTCTCTCTCTCTCTCTCTCTCTCTCTCTCTTGTCGAGCTTTCGGGGACTTTAATCGCTTTAACTGCTTTTTGCCCGCCGAGGGACGGGTGACGGACGGACGAACGAACGAATCGAAGGCGCGGAGGGGATAGAAAAATAGGCGAGGAAGAAGGGGGGGCGAAAGAGAGAAAGGTTCTCGATTGTTGGATGTTCGCGCAGGGAGAAGAAGAAACGACTTTTCCGCGGATACGAGAGACGACGACAATAAGATTGTCACACGTCTCCTTTTTTTTTTCCCCCTCTCTCTTCGCTCTTTCGCCCTTCTCCTTCTCCTCGTTTCCTTTCACCTCGACCGCGTCCCTCCTTCCCTTTCCCCATCGTGGTGCCACCGTGGACGAGCGTGACTCGTTATTTCGCCGGAGAGATCCCTCCAGAAAACCCTCCTCCTTATGGAACAAGTTCTTTTTCCCTCGTTCCCGAACTCGGGGCGGCGGCTCCATTGTCGGATCATCGCGACCCCATTGAATCGAAACCCCTCGACGGAGGAAGTCATCGTTCCCCGGGCCCCGCCAACAAACCAACTGCCGTCACCTTCCTTTTTCCCTCCTCCCCCCCCCCCGCTCCACTATTCCTCACCTAAGTCTGTTCGAGAATCGTCCTCGCGACGACGGCGTGTGTCCTCTGGTGAAAACGACTCCACGAAGCACCGACACGTACGTAAGGAGGGAAAGGAGTGGAAAGAGGGATGGGGAGGCGAAGTTTAATCGATACCACACGCGGAGTTCTCGCTCGTGTCACAACGTGGAACACGCTCGGCTTAGGAGTAACGAGGAGTAATTAGAGGGAACAATTGCATGAACGGAGGGGGATGGCCTCTTGTTCGCGGTGTTATCTCCTTGCGTAACGAAACCCGATTTCCTCCACGAATATATCGAAGATGAATTGATGGAACGTGAAATATATTTGCATCCTCTGAAGAAAAGAAAAAAGGATCGTAGAATATCGTCAGATGGTTTCTTGGGGCGGTGACACTTTGACGGTGATTCTTTGCCTGCGAAGATTGCTGTGAAAAATTCAATACACGGAGCATGGCTATCCCCTATTGTCGGGGAACGCGCAGGATTAAACGGGCAGGATTTATTCTGTAGGTGCACCTGTGAGACGTTCGGAAGTTTATCCGAGGCCGCCCCCTCGGATAAAGATCAAACGGATATCTCTGATAATCCACTTAGTCGAGGCAGGGAGTCGCGAGAGAAAAAAGAAAGGGAAGAAAGGGACGGGGATAAAGGGAAGAACACGATAATAGGACGTCCCACGGAGAGGAACACCAGAGGCCTGGGCGCGAATCGCATTCTCCTCGAATAAATCTTGATGAGCACGCACTTGGACACGCCACGGATCAAACTTTCTCTCCCCTTCTCATCGTCATCCTTCGTTCCTTCCATTTTCTATAGGATTTATTTCCAATTTTCCAATCGCGTTTTCTAATCGCGACAACAGATCTAATCTGTCTATTCCTATTAAGATATACAAACTCGATACGAAGTTGTCTTAAGCTGTCCTCAACGCTTTAGTACCGATCGTTATAAAACGATAGTTGCTCGTGGGCGACGAAACGAATCAATGCATGGAAATGCATAATAGCGTTCATTGCTAAGTTTCAACCATCATCCACCATAATTGAGCATGAAGCAACGCGTTATTATTTGTCGATGGAATACGAGGTATAAAAGAAAACTTCTTTTAACGTGATTTCACTTACCCAACCACGCGATAATTACGAAGCAATGTTAAACTCGACGAGAATTGACTCTTATTTTTCGAGCTTTCTAACAGTTTGGAGCACGAATGGAGCGTTAGACGCTTCGCCGTTGGCAGCGATATATTTTTTCTCTCGTCGAAAAGGGACTAAAGTCAGTGGGTCCCTCCTGGAGGAAAAACTGGATCCCCGACAATGGGACCTTTACAGGCCTTTATAAACGTGACCCTCTCCACGGATAGTTTCAGCTGCGGCGCATTATGAACGGGATCATCGACGTGGGGGTCGAATAGGGGACCTTCTTCGGGCGCGTTTGGGAAGGAGAGGCGGCTTATTAATTCGCAGCGTGCTGCTCCCTTTGTCGCGGTTCGGCATGCTCGAGAGCGTGGAAGATGCTCTCGATGCCTAGGAGATCCGATGTATATAGATGCCGCGTGACTCGGTTTATGGAGGCGGCTCGTGATCGAACCGATTTCGCGCACCGATTCTCACAGGGAGAGACGTGCATCCTCGTGCACCACGAGCCATCACGCCGATACGATGCGCTTGAAAATTTTTTTATCCTCGCCTGATTATATACGAACGGGATATTATTAACGATTGTTCGATGACGTCGATCAACTTTCGTCCAGATGTTATATCGTTATCTGCGAAGCTTTGTGTGATTATTTCCAAATTTGAAACGTTGACGAATGTTCAATGTGAATCTTGGATATCCACAAAATTAACGAAAAGCTCCATAACGGAACGATGTATAAATAAATAAATTAGTTTCGTATGGTAATTAGTAATTACCTGTATAATGAGATATGATGTCACAAAAAAATTGTAAATAGAAATTACGGAAACGAAGGAGGACGCATATACATATATCGTGTACTTACGAACGAAAAATGACATCCATCGAGGAGAATTACCTAATATTTATACGAGCCTACCACTTACTCGTACAAACGAAAATTCCGTTGTAATTCGGCCGAACTACGATTATCATTTTTCAGTCCCCCGGTATTTCCGGATCGTTACCTCGGTGAGTTACGCACGATGTGTCAGAATAGAACGCGGCTAACGCGAAATACGGGGAAGATTATTGCCGTTAAAGCGTAACGAGGGTAGACAGAGAGAGAGAGAGAGAGAGCTTAGAAATGCACGTTCGAGACGGTTTCTCGAGGCTCTCCTAATGCTCCCTGAAGCGTGTCTAACGTCGACTCCGGCCCGGCAAAAATCGGCGGATCCGTGGGGGATTTTTGAAGCTTTGTACACACGCTCTTTCTCTCTCTCTCTCTGCATCTGTCTGGATGAGAGGAAATTTTCTCTTCTCTCCTTTCGTTTAAACGCGTCACTTCTCGCAAATCCGAGCCGGCTACATTCGGCCAATTAACGCGAATCAAATCGAATCGAAGCCGGTCACGCGGAGGAAAATCGAGAGCTCGATTAGAAACTCGACGCCACGTCGTCGTCAGGTGGAAAGAATTCCAGCGGAGGCATTTTATTGGCGGGGGCGGGGATGGAGAGTATTCATGACTGGCGGCGATGCACGCGTATCTACGCGACGCGGGGATCGCGCAGTCCGAGCGAAACGTCGAACGAGAGGAGGCTTCGTGGCAATAAAAATGGTTGGCCCGATTCCAGATGCTCGGAATTTTCAACGTGGAACAGCATTCCACGATATATCGCGGCCGATCTCGGGAGTGGAGGGGGAGGCTGGGATGGGAAAAGTCCTCCTCCTCCTCCTCTCCCGCGATATTTCTAATAAACGTATTCCTCCATTTTCTTCCGTTCTTACTTTCCGGCCGGCTTCGTCCGAATCCCTTCTTCTCGTGATTCAGGGATTAAAGGTTAACGAAAAAGGTTATTGCCTCGAGTTTGGTAATAATAATAATAAGGTCGGTGAATCGATTTACTTGTTACTTGGTGAATCGAGAAGAATTTCACGCTTCTGCTTCTTATTACCGTTGAAATTTCCAATCGAGCATATCTGTTTCTATTGTCGTATTAACTCTGTTCTAGCGCGAGTAATGCTAATCAATTTGATCCGCATTCCGCTCGGAGAATTCCTTCACGTACAGCGTGTAATACAATGATATACCGTTCGAGTGAAAGGATTTTAATAAAATCGAATTTGTATTACGTGAAATACTTTAATTATGTTAGAAGAGTATTAATCCTTTCGCTAATATAGTCGGTCTGCATAAAATACCACGTATCATACGATATGACGAGCGATTGGAAACGTAGCATCGATATTTTGTTTTTATCGTCAATTTCTTCTTTCGATAAACACCGTCAAAGCAACTCGGGTTGCAACGAGGCGTGAACGCGGTGTTGACGCCGATCTGTCTCGAGCGACATTTTCGGCGTATGAATTTTCATTTCGTCTCTATCTAAAATTTGTATATACGTACATATGCGTATAATATCGTTCGCAATAATCAAAACAACAATAATAAACGAATAATAGTCTGGCATAGCAATAATATTCGCAACTTTCTCAATCTCGTTCCTCAACCACCGCTCCAAAACTTGATCGAAAATGACGGGGCGCGAACAAGAAGAGAAGTTTGCGATGAAATTCCGGCCGATCAGAAATTCGCCTTTCGTCGAATCGACGAGGGGTTGTTGTCGCGCGAAAATTAACCGGAATTACGGCCACGCAGCTGGCCTTTTACAGGGCGAATTTGTATGTAAACAGGTTTCGATCGGTCGACATCGGCAACTGGGGCCTCCGAGAATTGCCGAGAGAGAGCCCGTTGACGGGAATTAATGTTATCAACCCCCGCGCCGACGTACACGAGACGTTTCCAACTCCGCTCGCGAACACGTGTCGCCAGCCGACCTTATGAATTCCAAGCGGTTGAAATCCGTGTCCCGTGCACGTGCCATTTGTGTGGCACACCGCTCGATCCACACAACTTCGAACGTTTCGTTCGAAAAATTGGGAGAATCATCTTTCTCGAAATTTTACTCGGCCCGAGTGTTTCAAATGCAAATCCCCTGCAACAATCGGGGAGATTGTAAATCAGAAGGAAACTCGTTTGACGAGATTACAGAGAACTTATTCCCTCGCGGATCCTCCGCAATTGGAATCGTCTCCGCGACCATCCAGGAAAATCGGTGGAGGGTTAATCCCGATCCCCGTTCGAGCCCCGGCCAATTGACTTCGCATTCGGCTCGAATAGAAAATTACCGGCGGCGAATTAGTTTGGAATCGCGTTATGTAGAGAGGAGGGGGGAGAGAGAGAGAGAGAGAGAGATAGGCGCGATATAAAGCAAGCGCATTTGTATGTAAACAAGCTTCGATCGGGCCACGGGTCCTTTATAATGGAAACGGAAACGCGAGGGTGGACGATGGCGAAATCATTGGCGGAAATTAATGGTATTAACTCGATACGTCTACCGGCCGAGGACAGAGGATCGACATAACTTTCTAGACCGCACGTTTTCACACCATCCCTCGACGTATTATAGACAAATGCCGCCCTTCGCGGCTCCCATCCGCCTCGTTCTGTCCCTCTTCCTCCTCCACCGCGTGTTACCACTTTCCCCCTCTCTCTTTCGCTCCGTTTGGCTGGCTGGTTTTCCGTGTCGAAGCCAGGCACCAGCTGTCTCGTTTAATAGAGCAATAAAGACGCGAATGGGACTTTGATTTATGCCTCTCCTATTATTAACAATCCTGACACGAGGCGGGAGGGAGAGGGTATTCGATGTCTTTCACCGACACGTGAACAGCGTTTAACCCTTCTCGTCGAAACGCTCGATTTCTTTTTTTTTTTTCGCCGGCTATTCGAAAATTTCGACAGCTTTCGTGTCGAGGCGTGAGAAGGATAGCGATACGATGATCCGCGTTGGTTTATTATCGAAGAATAAGAGTAAGAATAATTAGGAAGTAAAGGAAGGGAGGGTTAGTTTCGTTCGAGAGGAATACTAGTTGGAGGGAAATATCGAGGTGGAGTGACAGGTTGTCGTCGTTAAATGTCGGGAGATTCGTCACCGTCCATGAAGCAGGAAAGCACCGTGAAAAAACGGCGAGCAAGGGTCGAAGAAGTAGCAACGAGGTTAACGATCCACCTGTCGGTGCGGTGTTTCGAGTTTAAGCTAAATATACAACCGGCCACGTGGTTGTTACCCGCTACCGGAAACCAGCGTGAGATATATGTGTGTTTAACGATAATTAATAACAAATACAAAAGGCAAACACTGGTTATCTAGAGGCGTAGTAACGGTATATCTATAGTGGCTTCTGCTCTTTGTCGCGTAAAACCTAATTACGACGCGACATCCTGACCGTTATATTATTTATTTAATTATCGTGCCGCTTTCTCGACTTTCGTACAATCAGTGAAATCCTGTCAAATCAGGCAATACATTATAATTTCATCGATAGAAAGTTGGAAAGAAATGGAAAGGGAATATAACAGAATTACGTGACGAGTTTCCAAATCGTTTTCAAATACGTTTCGATCAATTTTAATTTTGAGAATTATTATTACGAGGAAATCGTAACCGATGCAAAAATATATAAATATATATATATATATATATAAAATAGTTCTCTATAAAACCGGCTACCGCTTGAGATTTGCCGCACAAACTGCATACTAAAAATATACGTGCCAGTAAAAATTCAAAGTTCCGTATTTTGTTTCCCCGAAAAAGATCAAGTTTGCCGTTCCCAAACCACTCTCCCCCCCGTTCAAAGTCCTCGCCTCGTTTGCATGCTGGCGCCACTTCGATGATCTAGACACGTTTTCTCGTGCTGTTCGAACGGCTCCCCGGCTTGGTCAAGTGTACGCCGTACGATAGCGGCGATAAGCGCCGCCCAACGAATAAAGAGTCCCTTTTTTCGTTCCTCTTCCGTGCACGGAAAGATCCCGCGGTGGTGGCCTCCTCTCGAGGGAGATTCTTCGAAAAAGGATCGTGAAATCGTGTATGGGTGGAGCGTCGTTTTCAGGAATTCGACGGTTAAGCGATTAAAGGAGGACGTTGACTTGGCTCGTGAATGTATGGATAGGGTGGAGACACTTTTCGCTTTGGAATATTAGACGGTGGTTCTCGAGTCGAGTTTTTACTCTTGCGTATGGCGTAAACTTTACTTCAGTCACAGATGAAATTTTGATTTTCTTAATCATCGATCCACTCGGAAAATAAAGAAGATCGTAAAGTTCCTTTTTTTAAAATATATATTCTCGATTACCAAGATACAAGCACTCAAAAAGTTTTTACAACAAGTTTTAAGGTAGATAAGTGGAGATTATGAACTAGGTGACCCCAGTGACCTAGATTTTGAGATAGATAGATCACGAGTAAACAAGGATAGAGATAGATCAAAAATTATCCTCTCCTTTGTACGAGGATATCCGAGGAACGGAAAATTGTATGGGGATAAATCGAAAAGCGTTTTAAAGAAGAAGATCCTGCGCTTCCGATGATCGTTCACCCTTTGACCGAAAACTCACTCATCCGCGGAATTACAACGACTCAAAGTTTTCCTAATATTGGGATAAATCGAAAAGCATTTGAAAGATCTTTTAATAATCTTTCATCGATCGATAACAATTATCTTCAATCGGAATTATAGTGTTTTGAATTTTTTTCTAATTTCAATGGGACGTGATAGCATTGGAAATTGAGAATAGAATAAAATAGTTTGAATAAATCATTACATGGAGATAAATGAAAGTGGAGATAAAGTCGAAAATTGATATCATTGACTTAGGTCATTAAGAGTTTTTGTCGAAAAGTTTATCATATTCTATACATTTCCGTAACGGGGAGAAAATTGATATTAAGAGTTTATCGAAAAGTTCAAATTTTTATGTATCGATCGTCGCTTCGGTTTCTTTGTGAATGACTCGGGTGAATAGGCGCAATGAAAAGAAAGAAGATTACGATATTTATGGATGGAAACTCGTGTCTTAACTACGCGCTTAATAGCGTATAATTTAAGACGATTTTGTAAGCTGTGAAAAGTGAATGAGAACACGTTTACGAAACTCGTTGTCCTAGCGTAGCTCATATTGACGTGAAAAACACGAGTTTCGAAAGCAGCAATTATAAAGCGCGTAGGTTCTCGGGTAATTATACTGGAAATTATATAAACCGTGCCGGCCGCTAATAATTTTAACACTTTTTAGTATTTTTCGTTAAAAAATACAATAGAGACAATTTTAAATACATCCAAATGCTAAATATGGAGCAAATCGCTATTGAAAGAAAACTATTTTAATTCCGCATCGAGGAAGGGAAAAAGAAAAAGTTTTCCAATTAATAACTCTCGTGTCGCGATTTGTACCAGCCACTTACAATAACATTTTTCCACGTTGGAAAAACCACCTGTTCCCTGAGAACCACGACCGGTCCACCTACGGAGCATCGCGAACGTGAAACGCGAACGAGAAGCGATCCCTGTTCGTTTCTCTCCTCGTTCCAAAAGCCGGAATTAAGCGGCGCGAGGGGAGGGGGAAAAATATACCCTCGATAAATGGACGCGACGCGGTGAAACAACGAGAGGGTGACGAACAGAACGGGACAGGACGGACACGCGTCAGGTCTGGATCGGTTATTACGGCGTTTAAATTTGTAATGGGCCGTTAATTTCGAGGTTTCGTTTGCTCAGCTGCAATCGATTGCAAAGAGGGTGTGGGCTTCGAATCGACGACCCCTCGCGCTTCGAAGCGTTAATCGGCCCGCGTTTTTCACCTCCCGGTCTCAACTACTGTTTTCCGATTCATCAATCTCGGACAAACCTCCGTTGAAACGCGTCCAAGTCGAAAGGGTTGTCGAGGGGTTCGAAGCGCTTTCGAGGAAGCGCTCCCCTCCCATGCCTCGAATAAAAATTGTGTTATGCAAACTGTACTTGGCGATGGAAGAAACCGCATTATGAGCTTTCGTGAAACACGAGCGCCATAGGATGGTCAACCATCAGCAGACGGATTTAATTAACGATACGAGTAATTTAAAAGTTCGTATCGGGAGCAGGAGTGCACACGTGTACGCGCACGTTTGGGGGGAGGGGGGGAAAAGTATGACGCACTCGATGGCATCGAGGAAGAATCGCTTTTTAATTTAATCGAATGAAAAATTGTACGTAACCCGACCATGTTGTATAACCTATTCGAATATACACGTGGCGTGCATCCGGTTTGAAATATTACTCGATTTCATTCCGCCAACCCTTTCTCCCTCCAGCGATTTCAAAGTGATTTACATCCGCATTTCCTCGTCTCTTCCTGCGTGTAATACATATTTTTTTTTTTTCTTTTTTCATTTTAAATATACTCGTCCATTCCGGACGGACGAGAAACCTTTAATGTCATATACGAACCGCGCTTTCCAATAAAGACACTTGGGTGAAAGGGTGATCATCCCAACTCGATGAATCACCGGGGTTGAAAAATTGTCGCAACGAGGTATTATACACACAGAGACGAGGGAAATAAATCCGTGCGCGGTTTATAATCAGTTTATAATTAGACCCCTCTTCCGTCCAGCTCATGGTCGAGCCGGTTGACAAATTCGAATCACGTAGCGCGGCTACGTTTCCTGACGAAGGGGAGGGAAGAAGAGAGAGAAAGAAAGGTCCCAACACAACACAGGCCGGCCGCGGGTCTTCCATTCTAACGTGGGAGATTTTTCCCGTAGCGATCCAACGCACACACGTGGGGGCACGTGCCGGTCGTTATGACTTCCTCCGTAACCGAATTTAATTTACAACGACCTCCCTCTCTCAATTTTCTCTACCACCCAACCGTTTCTATATTTCTCCTGTCCAAAGATATACGCGAGGAACCTAATTTCGTGTCTCCTCGCGCCATCTTCGTGGACGAGCATACGAATTTAAAGAGAGCTCTGCGTCCGTTTTGTCGAGTCCTTTCATTCGTGGAAAGGACGTAAGATTCGACCGGGTTAAAAAGGGAAATTTACGCGTGTGCTGGGGGGGAATTAAATGGAGGAGAATCGACAGGGAAATTTAGCGTGTGCTAGGTTGGAACGCGGAGGTTGTTGGTCCCTGTTGGCAGACAAAGTATTCTTGCAACGGCTACGTGACGTGGTTTGATTTCTAATCGGGGATTTTCCCCTTTGCTGCCCGTACTCTTTCTTCTTTTTCGGAGACAAGTTGGAGAATTAAATATAAGGTATAACGTGAGAATTTTTTCTTATTCCTTATATGGAATATTAAGCCTTCGCGCTCGTCGAACCAACAATTCGAGACGCTTGCACACGCACAAATTAATACGTAAAACCTTTATATTCTAGTATCTTATGTATCTTTGTCTTTGCTCTGTGCAAAGAAAGAAAATTTGTTATCAAACTCTATATCGTTGTGATATTTTTAATAAAAAGTAATCCTCGGTTTGTCAGGGCAAGTATAAAATGATCTTCGTTTCTATCTTCATCACATTTTCCTTCCCTCTATCGTCAATTTCTTTGCGAATAGAAGATAATTTTTCGTCGTTCAATAACTCAAAAACTTTGAAACCAGTATTGCCAAACTCTGTCAAACTCGACGATCAATACCGAAGATACCGGTCACGATCCGTAATCACGATCTAATTTAAGAAAAATCTATTCGACATTGTATTATTCTTATACACTTGGTAAGATGAATCCAAATGATGGGCAAAAATCATTAATCGATTATACTAAGTATATATAATCTCATTACTCCTTCGTTCACTGTGTCAAAATGTCGCTCCGTGCCCACAATGTCGTTCCTTCCTCTTTCCTTTTTCCCCCTCGATTCCCCGTGAATTTCGAAAGTTCACGGAGGCGGCTCGCGATGATATTTAAATGTGAACGACGACGGAATCGCGGCGACTTGAGAGAATCGGTGTCCTTAAAGGGCCGTCGGCGATCGATTTCCGATAATCAGGAATCGGCCCGGACGAGGAAGGACGAGGAATCGAGGAAAGAAGGGGAGTTTGGGCGCCACGGTCCGCTAAGCTCTTCTTCTATCTATCCCCCGACGATATTTGCTTGAAACTTCCTTCTCTTGTTTCCCTTTTCCTTCTCTCTCGGTCAAATCGAGCGGCGCGCGCATTAACGGTTATTAAAACGAAAGGGCCGCGAAATTGAAAATACGCCGCTCTGAGTGGTCTACGATGCTCGATGGACGTTTCGATTAAAGAAGGAAAAAAAAAAAATGGACGGAGATCCCGTCGAATTTATTATCGAAATTAAACGCGGCGGGGCAAAAACGAGCGTCGATCTTCCTCGAGGAGGGGGGGGGGTTGGTTCCATCCCCTCGAATTGGAACGAGGCGAGAGACTTCCGTTTCGTTCCATATCGCGAGGAATGGAGAACAGCGTGTTCGTGAACCGATACACCGTGTTCAGAACGGAGGAAAAGGGGAGGAGGAGGAGGAGGAGAAGAACGCGAGGAGGATTTGTGCAGGTTTGTGCACGAGCGAGGGCACACCTATCGCTTAGTCAACCGTGTCCTTAACGGCCTGGCTGGGATCGATTTCCGATAATCAGAAACCGAACACCATCAACGAGGCTGGTTGCAATCCCGAGTGGGTGGAGGAAGAATATGAGAGAGGAAATCATTGTGGGGGGGAGGGTCGAAGAAGCGCGAAGAGGAAGGAAGGAAAACGTGTGGGGTGTCTTCGGTCTTCGTTTTTCTCGCTCCATCGTCTTTGATTAAAACTTGACTCAAGTAATTCAGATTTGCCGTCTGTGAATCTCCAACTTTTGGAAATTTATCGTTCATGTGAATTTAGAATCGAGACTCATATTCGATAGATTTAGAAGTAAAGTTTAGAATAAGATATGTCTCGAGAGTCAAGTAGAATCAAGCTTCAACTCGCTAGTTTTTAAATGTTTCAAATGTCTAAATCTATCGAAATTAAATTAGGAGGGAGGGGAAAAAAGAAACGCAATTGGAAAATTTCGTCGAAAATTTTAAATCTCCACGGAAGAATTTAATTGCTTTTTATTTATTATCGAGCGGGCGACACGTTTATCGGACCTAAAAGATCCTCCCCAGGATTTTACGTCCCTGCCGTTCCACGGATTTTACGAGTGGGCCGTTATTTACAGTCGGATTGATTCTCGCGAAACGCGGATGGCTCTCGAGATTATTCGCGAGGAAATCTTAAAAACCACAGGCGAACGCTCGCTTCGACGTCTCTCTGCTCACCACGCATACACACATACGTACAAATACATACAGAAATACATATACAAATATATATATATATATATATCAGTTCAGAGAAGAGGATTCGCTTTTGTGCATCGGTCGATGGTTGTAAATCTGCCGCGTTTAGTTGGTCAAACGCATAATTCTGCGGCGAACGGAAAAAATACGTTACACACGGAGCCGCGAGATCGCCGTTTCCTGCGATCGTAAATTTCATTAACGGCCAGATAAGCGTTTTATCGTTATCTGGTATCGGGCCGGTTCCAGGCCGGAAAACAAAGGACGCCGTATAAAAACGGTCGTTCGACTACCGGACTACGTACTTGGCGCAAAACTTGGACCGAGAACCGGTTAAAAACACGGGGATGCGTTCGTCGCAGCGCTTTTCATCGACGATTTCGATCTGTGATCAACTCGCGTGTCAACCTCTCCAATACTCGGATTAACTCGGTTTCGATCGTACCAAAAAGTATTCGTCGAACACTTTCGCTTGATCCTCCGTTTCTCGTGCCTTGAGATCGAAATGGATCGAGTTTACGCATGCACAAAGATATTACTCGTTCAATTTTCGTAAAATAAAAAAATCTTCTACGAACACGCGAACGTTGCTTTCTTCCATTTGTAAAAAAAAAAAAGAAAAAACTCGATGATAATCGATGATTTCTCAAAGAGTGCAAAGAGTTAAATAATAATACATTCCCGTTCTATAAACGTTTCATTCCGCCGAGGAGAAAAATATTTACGCCGCGGTCAGAGAAGAATTTCGCTCGAACCTTTCAATTTCGTGTTACCTCGACGTGTAAAAATTCATCGGCCGGACATTGTATAGGCGGTACCGGTTGCCCCACACGCGGCTATATCGTCGTACTCGCGCGAAAACACGGTCTCCTTGAGAGATAGTTAGTTTCCAGTTTTCCAGCCGTCTCTTTCGACGCGCGACACATCAAAACGGTCCCGATAAATAAATAGGAGGAACCGCTCCAATGGATCATCATCTCCTGGTTACAGGATGACGCTCGTTTACGCCAACAGCGCTTTATGAGACTTTTCCCTTTTTCCTTCTGAGAAAACACGAGGAAACTGCCACCACGATCCCGTTGTTGTATCCAGGCCACGTGGTGGCCTTCCACCGCTCCTCTTCCGCCTGCACACACGGGGATCCAGCCGGGGGTTATTAGCCCCGGCCTCTTCTATGATTAATGCCCGCTGGACTTTGGAAAATTGGCCGTGGCTCGACGAAAAAAAAAAAAAAAAAGAAAGAAAAGAAAAAATAAAAGAAAGAAAGAGGGGCGGATAAATGCGAGTCACGCGCGGGAACGTGCGTACGGGTGTTGATGAAACCTCGTGGTAGGTGGTTTCGTGGACACGAAAAAGAGGAGGGCGAAGAAGAGCCGTCGCGGATAAAGGGAACGATGATGGGTGGCACAGCGGAAGAGTTCGCGTGTAGCTCGTAAAATCGTGTCCCATAGCTTCGTACATCCGGTCAGCCCGGTCACACTTGAGCTCAAAGCGGCGACATCGAATATTAATTAGAGTGGAGTGTCAGTTTCGCTTTCCGTAGCGATCACGCCTTGGTTTCTTTCTTCCGTTACTGTCTTCGTCCTCTTTCCCTCTTTCTTTCTATCGACAAATTGATCCGATTTCCCGTTAAAACGTGTAACGCGAAACGTTGAAACTTATGTATGAAAATGTTATTGATTCGAAAGCAGTTGTATTGAATGTTGAAGAAGAAACTTCTCTACATGATAAAATAGGGAAAGGCTACGTATTATTAATTATCAGCAATTTTTAATAAAGATTCGAGCGGAGGATGCGCCGATAAAATTCGATCGATTAAACGAAATAAAATTTCCTTTTAATCGCGAATGCCGAAAGTGCAAAATTCCTCCTCCTCCTCGTTTCTCCTCTTTTTCACTTCTTCTCTTGTCGTCGTGCGATCGGGCGGTGGTAATGCCCGAAGGCGACGCCCTTTCGCCCTTTTTTTCCATTGCCTGTCCTCTCCCAGCCGGGGTGGCTTAAAGAATGCGTCGACACACGTCTCGTGCGGATAACGTTCGCGGGAACAAGGAAAGAATTTTAGTGAACGCCGACCACGCTTGAGAAATGGTGGCTGCGCCCGAAATAGGACGTGGCGACAGCCACGGGGGAGGGGAGAAAAAAAATTGGACGAGTGACGGAGCGATAGCCTGCCACGGAGTGATCTGTTAATTGCCTCGCCCACGCGCGGCGCTTGTCCTCTCTTTGTTTCTCCTTTCCAAGCTCTCGGGTTCTCGGGGAAGACGCGAATGCGAAGATGTAGAATGAGACGAATCGCGGGAAGGAAAACTTTCGCAATTAATCCATCCTCGATTAATCGTAGGGGTAGATCGGGTAGATTGGGTAGATTGTCGTCCAACTTTCCCCGATAATCCTGACGATCGGTTTTGGTTTAATGACAGCGCTCGTCCAACTTCTCTCCTCGTAGATTTCACCCTGATGGGTACTGCATATTGTCGGGCGGAAAATTTATTTATTTCCTTTCTTTGAATAGAAAAGTAATAACACAATTTGATTCCTTTGATTTTTTTATCAATGAAGTAAAACTAATAGTAAAAGAATTGAATTATTACAATTTCGAAAAATTGGTAAAAAGAGCATTTCACATCGCACCCCAGAAGCAGAATCTTTCTCACATGCAATGCAATAAGTGGTTTTCAAACGCGAGTAAGTCTCGAAACGTTACGAGAGAAGTGCTGTGCGCAATCGCACGATTATTATCATTCTCAAATGATCGGGCAACGTTAACAAGCACAGCTGCTCGTCTCACGAGGCCGGTGACCCTTTCCGATTATTGATTTTTCGGATTTGAAACCGCGAAGGGCCGTTGCCACGGGTAAATATTGGATCGTTGAGTCTGACGTTGATTGCGTGGAAGGGAACAAATGTAATTTTAATCGGTGCTCGAGAGGGGTCAGACACTGTGAACGGCCGGGGCCGAAAGTTAGAACAATCGTCCACGCGCTGCCTCATCCTCGCGGGGAAGTGGATTAAAATATCGATCCTCCAGGCGATCGATATTTTGAGGGGTGGCGGCCGCTTCATCGGGCAGCATGTCGTATCGAGGTCAGTGGACACGTCGGTTGGCCGCGAGCCAACGCAATATCAACGCGTGTATCGATTCTGATCGAAAAAGCGTCGATTTCTTTTTCGTATTCTACGACTCGTTTCCTGGTTTTCTCGGCCTACGACTCGGTTTTATGGGACGCGAGTTTTCGCACGATGCCCGTTTTCGAGGAAGGAGAAACTTCGTTTCCGATTTCATCGTCGTCCAGCGAAATATCGAAGAGGGCACAAGAGAAGAGAAGCCTTCGCGGCGAGCAACGTGGCGCATGATTTAAGCTTAAATCGCTGCTAGGTGGGAGGATTTGATAAATGTACGAAGTCGGCCGTGAAATCGATCTGATGGATTTTTTCCCCGTTTTCCATACGCGGACAATGATTCGTGTAAAACGTAAAATCCATTGTGTGGATCGAATACAGCAACGATGCAAAAAAAAGATTGTAGAAATTATTCGAAGGATAGATAGTATATTTTCGAGCGAGCGTGAAATTTAACGCTATACGAACGTATGATAATAACATTTGAGGCACGAGGCGGGATTGTTTATTTTTATTCTTAAAGTGTTCGAGCGTGGATTTTACTCGACGAATACAAACACACGAGCGATCGTCGACTTTAGTACGCGGACGAACGCCAGCTACGCCGCACGGAAACGTAAATTCGTTCGTATATATTTAATTCGACGTTTTTAGAGAAAGAAAGAAACATCGTGAAAGTAAAACATTCTAGTCCGCAAATACGCATATCGATATGCGTATGTCGCGTGAAAATTTGTTCGAAACTCAACAACCGAGTCAACAATTCAACCGCGTATAATAATTTCCATCTCGACGGATATCTACGATCTACGGACAGTCGTAACTATTTAAATCAGAATTTCTAAATGATAACTTCATTTCATACTCCCCTAATAAAATTTTTCCAACTTTTGCCTTTGTATCTTTATCACCTTGCCCCGATGGGCACTTAACGATGGCCACTCGAAGGAAACTTGGACAAATAAGGTGGCGTGGAACACGAGTGGACACGAGAGGAACGATCGAGCCGTGCATCATCCGTCCGTCCGAGTATTATTATATATCGGCTCGAGTCATCGAGTTGTGGACGAGGGATACAATAACCGGGTGTGATAGCCGCGAAAAGATTTAACGATCGACAGGACGATGGGTGCAGTAACCTGCAGGGGCGTGACCAGGGCTTCTGGGCGCGACACGATATCGATTCTACTTAACGATAAGAGGACACGGCGAGGCGTGTGTCATACGGAAAGGGAACGAACACACTTGGCCGACGACGATATACTTTCGAAACGAACGCTCTCACGATCCGAGCGCGAATTTTACGATCGATACCAGCTTCGAGAACGAGAATCGACGTTAACGTACGCCGCCTATATTCGTCCAATATACCGGGTAAATATTCTCTCTTGTGTCTTTTCTTCGTTCAACTAGACTAGTCGTATAATTTTTTTTTTTTTTTTTTTTTTTGAAAAATCGAAACTTTAACACGTGACACTCTCCTTTGTCGAAAACGTGCTTCTCAAGAAACAACCTCACTTTCTTAATCTCCGAGATTAAGAAGCAAGATCGTTAAAATCTTCGTTGATTTTTCCAAAAGTTGAAGTTCAACGTTGAATGTCGGGCGTGCGTCGAAGAAAATGGCGAGAAGTCAGTGATGCGTGTTACATAAAAGGTTCGAGTAGATTGGAGCTCAAAGGCGAGCGGTTCCTTTTATCGACACGCAAAGCGTTTGGCAGGTATATACATTTGTTGTTATTGTACACGCGGGGAGGAGTTGGAGCACGAAAGGGACGAAGCCCCTTTTCCTCGCACGGTTAAAATATTGTTCCTCGTCGCCCCCGCGACGACGACGACTACCAACCAACGCCTCGGTTGTTTTCCCGGTTTTTTTTTTTTTCAAATTGAATCGCGTCACTCCATTCTCCCGTGCTACACGTAGGAAGAAAATAGCTGCACTGGAGAAACTGGATTGTGCAAAGAGAGAGAGAGAGAGAGAGAGTTTCGATGAACAAACAACAGGCAGAATTCGATTTGTCAATTCGTACGGCTCGAAAATGGAGCAATCGTTCGGGCGATAAAACTCGGGAGAGCAGAGGGCCCTCTCTGTTCAGGTGGAAACGCCTGTAACTCAGCTGACGTTCAAGATTAGTGGCGATCCCCGAGAAATCAATACTTTAAACTTTCGTGCCCGCTTTCCTTGCCACGGCCTCCTCGCTTTCGTGCAAACGATCCTGAATCGCGCGCGATCTTGAAATTTCGTGCATGCGGCGAATAGAAGAGGTTACTCCTCGGATCGAATTTTCAAAGTTGAATGCAAAGAGATAGGCATTTGTAGGGACGCACGTGGCGATGAAGTCATCCCCACGTAGGTGATACTTTAATTCTATTGAACCGCTCAACTTTTTCGCGAACAAGTGAGACAATGGGGATCCTGCAACCTCCAGAGAGACTAATGTCAATAATCCGAGATCGATAATCGGTTTATTGATCTCGTGGGACGTAAGAGAATCGTTATTTTTCATAATCGAAAAATTTAAAAATTTCCTTCCAATTGAATATTTTGAGCGCGATCTTCCTTTTCTTTTTATGCAAACGAGAGGGAAGAGTTCGTAGATTATTTGCTCTACTAAAAGGGATTATTGATTTTGGAATATCAAATTTAATAAGAGGAATAAGTTAAGTGGATAATTGATTCGATCAAACTGGATATTGGATCCTTCTTCTCTATATAATTTAGAATCTTTCTAAAAAAGGGTCGATACATTTATGAAACCCGATCATCTTAACCATCTAATGATTATCAGTCACATCAGTTTACTCGATTCAATTTTCATTTCGTAAATCCCTTTGAGAAAAAAGAGAAAAATAGAAAAATATATATATATACGAAAATAGTAGATATTCCACGGGAAATCGCATTCGCGTCAATCGAAATTTCAAAAATTCTCACCCGGTCGAGGGATAAAAATCGCGAAGCCTTGGTGCACGTCCATCCTATCTAACGGAATCAACGAATTCGTGTCTCTCCACCCACGTGCCCCTGTCACGTGCGCGATGCAGCGTTTCGTGGAAGTCGTTCGACACGTAGAAAAATTGGCTGGCTCGTGCGAGTACGTAGAATCGAACGCGTTTTTCGTTACGTGCTCCCCCTCCCTCCGTAACGCTTCGTGATAAAAGGTCTGGGCGGTGAATAAGGAGGGAGGGCCGTGTTGCGAAAAGGGGTTCGACTTTGGCCGTCGAAGTTTTATTCTCGTTTATAGCTCGGCTCAACCTGTGGCTCGGCTCGCCTGTTCTCCACGATTTATACTTTCGTGTCGTGCGTCGATGACAAACGGTTTCCCCTCGCGTCGCGATCGCGCCGTGGAAGGGGGAAAAAAAAAAAATCTGCGAGAGGAATGAGGGGAGGAATCGGTGTAATGGACCACGATTTGACACGCAGTGAATCAGATTGAAAAGTGGCTTGGAAACTTCCCTTTAAAAAGTTTGCTCGCTGCGATTTTTTATGCGTTTTAATATTATCGCTTTATGACCGGTACTTCCCTCTACCAAGAGTGCATCTGATATTTATTTCGTGCATTTTTTCTTTCCCATTTTTTTTGGGGGGGGGGGGAGGGTATTAGTCGTTCAAGCCTCGTTTTAATCTAGCGACATTTCGTTAGCGCGCCATTTGGAGATATTTTTTTTTTTTTCAGTAAGACAGATAGAATATTCTTCAGACGAGAATTACCATTCAATCATGACCGATAGTAAATTAAGTAATCTATCTGACTTACAACTTGTTAATTTGGACAAAATCTTACAAAGAGATCAAATCATTGACACGTTCAACCCGGCGCACTTTTTGTTTATTCTTCTGACGGCACTTATTCGACTCACTGTCTCTTTATCAAGCTTGCATTTAGTTTATATATGTGGTGGGGTTAAACGTGTTAAGTAGCTTAACTCAACCGTCTCTCTTTCCTTCGAGTCCTCCAAACCGCATTCGTCCACGATTTTCGGCATTCGGAACAAACGAGAAAAGAATCCTGGGCTAACGAGCAGTCGCGATAAACCAGCCGAAAATGAATCGGTGAGAAATCGGCCACGGTGGAAGAACGCGTCCGCACAATGGCCATTAATAACGATCAAGCCGAAATCGTGGCCAACCCGCACGGCGTTTCCACGAGTAGCTCGATCCTCTTTTTCCACGACGACGATTCAACACGAGGAATCGAAGGCAGATCTCGACGATTTATTCCTTGACGAAGAATTCCCAACCAACGCAACGATCCTCTACGTCGGACAGGAGAAAGCTTGGATCGCGTGGATCTGTAAACTGGTCAAAGATCGGCCACGATGAAGATGATCTGTTGCCGCGAAATAGAAGTTGGCCAAATTGTCAAAGTCCTGAATCGTGAGAGTTCGAAAATCGTTGAAAGAAAATGAATTTCCTCCCGATGGAAGAGTAGAAAAATCAAAATTGACGAATTTAAAATTTCGAAAGTGACTCGTCTCGTTCTTACGCAACGAGAAGAAAAGTAACAAAGATGATTTACCGTCTCGTGTATCCGCTCATCCACATGGACGACATGATCAAAGGAAACGTTAAAACTCGAAGGAGCCAGTCTCTCTCTCTCTCTCTTTCTCTCAAGGATAGATAGATAGATAGATTTAAACTTTTCGTTCGGCGCGGCCAGTTTTTCAGTCCGAGTTAGAAATTCGCATGTTAGAAACCCGGCTTCCCTCTCCGTTTGCACGTCGACGCCATAAGCAGTCCTGCTTGACATCGAACGTGAAACGGCCGAGTTTTATGCGCGGTGGAGAGGCGTTCGAAAAGGTTGTGCCTTGAATCGTAGCGGTGTGCACGTGGCTACAGCCGTGTACGCGATGGCCGCGGGCACCTCGTTAAACCTTTCGCCGTTGCGCATAAATACGCTCGTTGCACGCTACTTGTTTTTCAGACCGGGTGAATACGTTGATTATATTGCCGGTGCCACGGATAACGTATCAATTTCCTCCTCCTACCTGCACAGGAATTCGTCCGTGCCTCGAATTTCGTTGTTCCCGACGTTTCCCTTCTTTCTACAATTCGATTCTTCGTTCTGAATCTTTTTCTTTTTCCTTTTAATTCCTCGCCCAACGAAAGAAAGTTATTATTCGTACACAGATCGATTAGCGTTTAACGCGATTAATCCAGTTACGCTCGTACGATACGAATAATTAATTAATTAGCTGGATAAGTTTAGGTGGATAAATATTAGATAAGACTCGTGACGAGAGTCGAAAAATAAACGTCGAATAATTTTTTGAAAATCGTCGGATTCGATTATACTTTTTATTATATCGTTGTATCACGAGCGAGAGAGTTGATTATTAGAGGTTCCAGGTAGAGAATACATTTGATAAACGACAACCCACGCGACACGTACGCCCGCTAAATTGCTGAATTACTCCACTCATCCATGCTATCCTACTTAGTCGCAACGCGGTTAGTGACACGTCACTTGCTCCAGTTTAAGAGAATGCGTTACGCTCGCGGTCTATTTACAGTCCGTCGTTTATACCGTAAACTCTTTTCAACAATCGTGCTAACCAACCGGTCGAGTCAAATTTTTTTCTTTCCAAAAGTATTAATGTATAAAGAAAACTCTAATATCTTCTCACAGAAGGAACCAAAAAAAATTTAATCAATAAAATCGCCACTTTCGCCATATAAGTCGCAAAACTCGCGATTGAAAATCTCTCGGCTCTGGAAAATCTGCATCTGCATCTCGTTACGAATTCTTACGAAGATATCCGTTAGGAACGGGTAATAGAATCGTGTGTGGAAGGTCGGATAAATCGGATTTCCCCGCGAAATTCCATTTTTATCCGTCAGCCGTTTTCCTCCGGTTATTGCGGCGAAAGGAGAGGTGGGCAGCGGCGGCCCGAGCGCCACGTAGGCGTAGGCGTTCCACTCTCCTCTCGGAGTCCCCCCGCCTGAAGCGTCGGCAGCGAACGCTGGAAGGACTATTATGCCCATCTGCCGGCATAACGAGGCGTAATTGAAATCTCTCGTGTATACGAACGCACGGTCAGGCTTTCTCACGTTAGGGCCACAATTAGCTTTATTGTCGCGTCTGCCTGACGGAGACCTCTCTCTCTCTCTCTCTCTGTGTGTAACGGTGCGCCGTATTGCACGACCACGAACAGAGGCGCCGCTCTTCCCGGTTGATTGTTCATACCTCGGAGGAGCTCGTCTTAATACCCTTCTCTCGATTATTGCCCAGATTCTGTCTCTCGAATAGAATATTTGGACCAAAGTTGGATGGAAGAAGAAAATTGTGAATTCGAAAAATTGCCTATCCTCTCTCGTTGATTAATCGTTTTACGCCGATTTTCGTACTACACGATTTATAATAAACTGGTTGTGAACGATTGTTTCTCATTTTATACTTTGTTGTTACAATTACTGTTATAAGAAATGGGGTAAAAAGAATGTTCACAAATGATATTCGATTTACCAAATTACCCATTTTAATTATTTCGATTCATTTGTTTTGGTTTCTAGTCGAACTGTAAGACAGGTATATTTTCAACGAAAGGGTTAAGAGTAAAGGATTAGAAGTTGGAATCAATCTAAACCGTAAATCGAGCGTCGCGAGCGTTCTTCCAGTTTCGCCCGTTATCGGTCAACGAGTTGTGTGTCCCTATCGCGAAATCCGATACCGAAGGGAATTGCGAGGGAACAGGGGGCAGAGCAAGGTGGTTGGCGTGCCACACTTACAGACCTATCCCTCGCGATACGCGTAATTATCGCGACGCGGCGTTACGATAGCACCGGCTTCCTTCCCCTTCCTGCCTGTCTCTCGGCACGAGGATCCAGGGGGACGTTGCGACGACGTAATTGAATATTTTTCGATGGGGATGGTTAATATCGGTGGGTAGACCGGCTGATGAAATACCATCAGGCGAATATTGGAAGGATGGATTAAACCCATCTAAATCGATTATAATTATTATTTCAGGCAAATTTTAAACGGAATCAACTGATCTCTATTTCGAAAATTGTTGTTCTAATTTTTATTAGAAAAAAAAAAAAAGAGAGAAAGGTTTGCGGCATCGTTAAAACAAGATTCCAATTCGTGGCAAAAACGATATCTTTATATTACCAGAACGTAATCCCGAAAAAATTGTAAAAAACGAATAATAATATAATATTTCCAAGTTCGCTCGAACAAAGAACTGGAACGATACTAGAACAAATAACTAAACAAGATTTACCATTTAGAAACTTACTATCTCCTGTCTTGCGTAACAAAGAAATACGAAAGAGCGAAACGCTTGGTGGAACGATACTATAATTCGTTCGAGCGATCGGTGGATAATTTAGAAATCCTCCCTAGAGGGGGTGAACCAACCAGTCCGTTAACCAATAATCAATAATCGCCAACTATCCACTGACACTAACTACGAATCATAACTCCGACCGATAATTAAACCGCTCGATCGCAGAATAAAAAATACTTGTCCCCGTTGATCTACGACGGAATAAGAAAATCTCGATTCGATGACGCGTAACGGGATTTTTTTCTTCACTCGTGCGTACAACAGGACGATTTACTCGATTGTGCCTCGATCTCTCTCTCTCTCTCTCTCTCTCTCTCTCTCTCTCTCGCTAAGGAGATCACACACGCGTTCGTGCATTGGTCGCATCGATACGAATCGTCGACAATAATCTCGTTAAGAGGAGGAGATAAAAAACGACACACGGTGCCAACCAACTGATAATTTCGTAAACGCAAGGAACGTGGAAGGAGCTCACACCGATTCCTTTCCTTTCCCCACACGCCGTGGAATCTAGAAAGGAAAAAAAAAAAAAAAAAAGAAAAGGCGAGCGGCGACTCGTCCTCGAATCTCGTTACACGCTCGTAAATTTGATCCAGCGATAATGTAGTCATCGACGACAAGAGGATCGATGTCCCTTGTATGAGAGATGACTCTTTTCGGAACAGTCGGAGGAGAAGAGAAACTTTGGAGTAAAACCGAGGAGATTTTTTTTTTTTTAAACCTCGTGGAATTAATAACACGTATCTGTGTGTGCTTTGGCGGTTTGATTTATGCGGATGTTAGCGCGTAAACCATTAACTCGGTTCGGTTGATGCTCGGTTTGTGAAGGAACGATTACGCGCCACCGATTCGATCCCAGGGATGATAATGTATTATAATTTATGAACACGAGACACGCGAAATTTTTGAATTTCTAATTCTTCGTACCCGGAGAGGGGGAGGGACGAGTCTATCAATTTGCATTAATGAATAACTGTACGGTATAACTGTAGCTCTAACGTTACATATGTACATATATATCATTTTTGACACTTGCCATTTCTGGAAAAATAAATTTTCTCGCTCGAACGAAGAAAAAAAAGATCTCGGTTGGAATTTTTTACCATCGATGACGACTTCGAACTCGACGATCCTCTTCCGAAAATCTGTCGAATTAAAAAAAGGGATTGTACGAGAATAGAATGGAAGAGGCGATATATAAATTCCTGGGGCGATAGGCCGAAACGATCTCTCACGATGGGATTAGCGAGACGTTTCCAGGTTGAACTGGAATCATTGGTATCATTAGCCTTCGTGCAGCGCGAATAACCGAGCAGGGACATTAGGCACGTAGGTAGTTCGCGTGCTACCTAATGTAGGATCTTGATCTGCTACTAGAACAGATCGACGGGGAAGAATGTTCTTGCAAGAGAGGTTAAGTCGGCCGCGGAATGTTAACCAGACAGCCGTAACTCGCGTTTATCGGTTCTCGATGTTATTAGTTCCGCCACTACTGGAGTCATTCAGCAGATGCTCGTTCTATGTATATATATATATATATCCATTCCTTTTAATTGTTTGTGAAACCCGTGGTAAATTAAACTTGGCCCATCGTTCGATCGATAACCATACACGCGCGCACAAGCGCGAGGATCGAGGGAGGAAACGAGAGTCAAGAGATTTCAATCGTGGCCAAGATACCTTTCGCTTCTTCTCTGAAATCGAGAGGCATCTAGATCTGGAGACCAGTCGTAACGGTACTAATGGAGCTCGTCACAATCTTGTTGAGTTAAGGTCGCTATTAACCCTTTCGCTATCGCATAGTCACAAAATTTCGTATTTAAAAAGTTGTTGCTCGATATTAAGGCGTTATCATTGCTATACCACTATATTGAAAAAATGAAAAAATATTAATTTTAATGTTTAAATATACATTGGTAATGAATTGAAAGTTATTTTGCTCCTAAAAGCAGTGTTTTTCAAGTACGTATATCACAAAATTTTCTCGAACGAATCACTGTTCCTCCTGTTTGAAAAACCTCTCATAAGCGTATAAATTCAGTAAGATCAAAGTTTCGAAATTCGAGTCATCTCGAATTTTAAGATCTTCCTTCCGCATCGCCAACCAACGTTAAAAAACCCCGTACGTAAAACAGATCGAGCTTAAACGATTTTATCGGGGCGCGTCGAAACAAGCCTGTCCTCCTCCTTCTCGGATCGATGGTCGTCGGGTCCTCGCGGCAGGCCAATTAGAGTCGAAAGTCGTTAACGGTAGTAGAATTTTTCCGCGGATCCAGTATCTGCTGGGCGGCGTAATATATCCGCGCGCGCGGATATTTCAGGGCGGATCGTTGGAACCGCGCTCAACGTCCATCGCTTCGTAATTAATACCCTCGCGCCGTTGACGGCTCGTTTTAACGCTCTGTCGAGCTTCCCCCGGTTAAAATATAGACGAGCCTTCGACTGTGTTTCCGAGACTGACTCTTCTCTCATTTTCTCCATCCATTTGTCTCTCTCTCTCTCTCTCTCTGTTCCTCTCGTCCTCCTCTTTTCATTCGCAACGCAGCTTCCGCCCGATTCCTCCGTCATCCCCGCCATCGTGTACTCTTTTCGCTCGACGGCCGCCGCCGGCTCATCGATCAATCCGGAATGATGCTGTGCCGTTTATACACCTGCGCTACCTGGCCCGGTTGATTGATGATATAAAGGTGTAAACGGCCGTTGTCGATCGACCTCTCGAAACGCGCACGCGGACGCAATCTGCACGCCAGACGCGTACAAGGCACGTTATCTATTCGACGTTAAGCGAAACCAGCTTGTCGCTTGTTCTCCGCTCCGTGGACAGATTTCTTCCTTCTCCTTCCCCCTTCTCCTTCACTGTCTCGAGGCAATTGTTCGCTCGTGGGATCTCGAAATTTATTTTATTTCTTTTTCATTTCAAATATGTATATATAGTTTTTGTAGATAACCTTGTGAATAAAATTTTTCGGTTTCTCTTTCTGTTACAGGTAAGAATTGTAACGGATCGGTTCCTGCGGAGTTGCTTACGTCGTTGAGTGAGTGATTAAAAAATAATATATATATATATTTGATATACTTAATAGTAGTAATGTATTGCGAATTTATGAAATAGTTCGCAGCATCTGTCTCTTGCCGAATTATTCCGATATTCATTCGAGTTGGTGTAATGGGATTCAGGGGCGAAAAGTTACACTAATATATTCCGAACAGAGGAAAATTGTCACGAATTCGTCGAATATTTATATAGAATAATGTACTTGAGAATTGGTCCCTATTACGACAATTATCCTTCGCTACAACGTGTAATTTTATCTCCATCATCTCTCGCTTTTTCATATCGCCTTCTGCGTAACGATTCATCCTCCACTATCTATTTACTTCTCGTAGAGTAGAAAGAAAGAGGATCGATCTCTCAAGCTCGTTCCCCGCCCGTTAAACGGTTGTTCCCAAGAAGAGAGAGATTTCTCGGTTTCAATCGTTAACAGAATTCTTACTTTATCAGCGAGACCCGTGGCTGATTAGTCCTCGCAGAAGGAAACGGGAGTAATTTCGAGTGGTGGAGCAGGTGAACCCGGCAGCAGTCCCGGGATAGCTATGACAAGACGAGAGTTTACACGCTAGACGGGAGTAATTACATCCAAGTTTCGGGCTGCTCTCTCTTTCTCTCTCCCCCGTCTTTCTCACACTCGTCCAATCGTCCCTTCCTCCTCTAACCCCTATATATCCGTCCCTCGTTGCCGTTTCCGCGGTTAATCCCGACCTCTTCGCCCGTCGCCTGGCAAGGATGCAACCGGTGCATCCTCTCCTCCACGGATAATGCCCGAGTGCGGTGCGCTATCTGCCACGAGCTCGCGCCCAAGACGGATGCCGAAACACGCGGGGGGATTAATCAGCCGAAGACGTTGCCCTCCGCCAATTTCTTACCTACTCGAGGCTGGATGGCGTTGTAGATAGAAGGCGGTGATGTAGATAACTGCGAGTGGAAAGTCCAATTAATTTTATATACATATTATTGCATGTTTTTAATCGCGGAAGGACGAATGGAAAGCTTTGGAAGAATTGTTTTAGAATTTTTTTAAACTTCCACAGCCTTGCAGGAATTTAGATTGATGAGTTGTGAAAGGTGGAAGAAGATTTGTTGAAAGTATGTTTTTGATTTTCACGCGGTATCCGATCGAGGCAAGATGGAGAGACGACGTACGTAGAATTTCTTGGAAGAATTTTTTTTAATTCGTGGTAGGTAATTAATGGATAGAGAAGCAAGGGGATCGGCTCGAGCGGATGAATTGAATTATCTTGTATAATCTTCACGAGGAATTATATTTTTGAAGTTTTGACGGGGATATATAATATGATGTTTGCGTAGATGAAAAGAGATTCATAGCAAGTAGCCGGTGGATGGAACGAAAGATCGATGCGCGGGATTTTTTTTAAGAGAGCGTTTCGTGGGGATTTAATATGGCGATGGTTAAAAAGACGTGGAAGAAGCGTGATAGCATCGATGGAATTAAGGAAGCTGCGGCTGATTAATGCGCGACAGGAAATTAATCTTGGCGGAGGTATAAGCAAGTTGTTTTATGGGGATGCGTAATAGGTTTAATTTATTTATCTCGAGGGGATTTACGACGGTAGGTTTTCAAACTGTCCGTAAAACAGTACGAGCTGTTTGGACGTTTGGAAAAGAATATAATTTACCGAGCCGGATTTATAATCGATACGGAAGAGATTTGGATCGAAACTTGAAATATCTAATAAATTTATCAAATCTGTCAAATTGACGAGGCTCGAGTGCCTTTTGTTTCTGAAATTAACTAAAAAAAAAAAAGATTTTTGAACGCAACGGTGTTTGCTTTAATTCGTATTTCGATTCAATTCGATGTTTCAGATATCTGTTCGAAATCGAGGCACGAGCCACACGAGCGAGCACACTCGAAGAATTATTATCAGAAATTTATCATACTCGAAGATTTATCCTCGGATTTCCATTCTAATTTCCAGCTACCATAAGCCGATCAAAGTTTAACCTTCGTGCAAAGGTAACGCGAAAGAGATATTACCTCATCGTGAGAGGAGGGGGGTATAATCATCATATAAATTCGTACAAGGATTTTTCTCCATCCTCGAGGTTGATTTACGGCTCGATTTAGCTGTTATAATAAGTAGGCAGCAAGGAGCCAATAAGGAAACGTAAATCAATACCCGGTTGATGGTTTAATGGATCGTTTGCCGGCATACGCTTCGTTTATTCCCCATAATTACGGTTGATCCGCTTTCCAACACTTCCCCACTTTTCACCCACCATTGCCCCTTCATTGTCCCATCGTCCCCATCACATCTCTTGGCGCGAATCGCGCCTCTCTTCTCTCCCCGCGATCTTTCTCCATCTCGAATTAATCGTCGATGCGTATCGCTATTTCGTTCGAAAGAAAAAATAGACTCGTCGTGACGTACGTGCCAACCGAGCCGTGTAATTTATGGGGGACTCTGGTCGCATCTTGGAAGAGGAAAACGCGTTTCTTTCGCGTGGGATAGCGAGGCGGAAGATTCGTCGCGATAAATAATATAAGTCAGCGACAGAATGGAGGGAGGGGATGATGAATGAACGCCGGCACGAATTCCAGGCCAATGATAACCCGCGTTCCTATCATTAATCTTACCGGGTGTATTGTGTAGTTGAACAACGTTTACCATCCTGCCGGGCATCGATTTCCTCTTTGATACACCTGTGTCGCAACTCGTTGATACGCGAACGAAGCCAATTGAGCGGCTGGGGGGGGGGAAGGAGGAGGAGGAGAAATAAGGCGAAAAGAAGAACGACGTGAAAAGAAGAGAGGGAGGGAAAAAAGTATTCTCCGCTGTAACCTTGCTTCTTAATCGATTTATTGCAAGATTTGTTACTTTTTTAATTGGTTCGATATTAAAAAGTCACCTCGAGTATTTTGCAAATGACTCAAATATTTATCGTGTACATAAATAAAAATCACGAAACTTGGATATGAAAGTAGAGACTATCGAAAATATTCGAATACTTTCCCCTTCTCCTTCAATCGCGATCCATTCGAAACGTTAAACCGGAAGAGGACTCGATCGCTCGAGACAAAGCGTTCTCCACCCGAAAACTCCACGATTCCTCGAGCCCTTGCCTCGAGTTAAAGCCCCCCTCCTTCGAATTCGGAGTCGAATAATTGCGGCGGAAGAATGCGGCTAACGAGGCGGCGTCCCCGCACCACCGGGACGCAAACTTCATTTCCGTTCATTCCGCGTCTCTAAGTAATACTCTGTTTTTTATTATCCGTGGAAAATTGAGTTTCCCTTTCCCCTCCGTGCACGAAAACCATGGCAGAGCTCTCCCGTCCCGTCGAGGGGCGAGAGAAAGGACGACGGAGAGAGAGAGAGAGAAAGGATGGGCTTCGGCCCAGATGGACTTTGTCTCCTTCGATTTTCCCTTTTTTTGGGAAGACGAGCGCGAGCCTTAACACCTCCTTTCGAACTTTTCGTCAACGCAATTCTATCCCCGCACGGGTGATAATGAGATTTCTCGGGGCACGGCCACTCCGTAATAAGAATTCTTCGTCCAAGTCCGCGCAATAAAAAGAGGGCTTGGTCCTCCTCCTTTTACCCGGAAGAGGAGGGATGCCGGCCAAGGAGGAGGTGGAGGAGGACGAATTCGTCGTGGAAAGGGATGAAACAACCCAGATAAGAGTGTGCATGTACACAGCGAGAAGGGTGATTCCGCACGATCGAAGAATCGTCTCTATATTAGTCGCGAGGGGAGAGAGATGATTTATAAACGGGACAACTGGAAATGCCACGAATGGCTTCATGCTGCCCCCCGTGGCCTTCCAATTAGCCGTCACGGTGATTTCGAACCACCACCGTATTCGACTACTTCCGATGATTAAATACACCGCTATTTCCTCGGGATAGCTATTTTGTCGGGGAAACGAAGTTTCGAACAAAACTTTAAACTCGCGATCGTGCAAAACACGATAAAATTGAACGGACAAATAATAATTTTTCTATAATAAACCGCAACGATGTGTGTGATAAAATTGGCGGATTATTATACGAAATCTGTCGAAATTTAATTACTATTCCGACAAATGTAATAATAAATTGTGCGAAACGAATGGCAAGAGATATTTCGGCGGGCGGCGTCAAACGGAATTCGAGAGCAGAGAGAGAGAGAGAGAGAGAGAGAGAGAGGAGAGCGAGAGCTAGGTTCGCGAGAGACTTTACGAGTGGCAATTGGAAGGTTTCATAAAAAGAAACACAGGTGTCGGGGAGCAATCTGTGCCACCTGTCTTGCCGGGGGAAGAAGGAAAGAATCCGGGAACGGAATCACGATCCTCTCCTCAGGATGGAAGGAAGGAAGGAAGGAAGAAGGGGGAGGGAGAGGGGGGGGAAGGGCAGGAGGAATACGAAGGAGCCACGTCCCACGGAGGAGGCCATTCTTCATTTCGAGGACTCCACCTTGTTGTATTCTATTCCTCGGCGCACCGGGAGTACGCGACGCTCCTCTTTCGCCGAGATGCCGTTCCAGACATCTGTTGCTCGCTCTCTTCTTCCCCGCAACAAGGCATTTGCATAATTATAATCTCGCCTCGGCCGTCTCGAAAACTCGAGCTCCGGACCGGGGCCACCATTCGCATCCGTTCCTTCGGACCTGTTGTTGTTGTTGTTGTAGTAGTTAAAGAGAGGGGGGGGGGGGAAGAGTGGAAAGAAAGGGAAGAACAGCGAAACTTGCTTCCGTTAACCACGACGCTTTGCTCGAGGCAAAAACAATCTTAAGGATAAGCTCGAGGTCAAGTCATCTCACATTTGCATAGACGATCTTCCTCGAAAAAAACCTTCTCCCGCGATCGAATCATCTTCTCGAACGAAACGAATTTGAGACAGAATTCTCTTTCTTCTCTACGAGCGATCGACGAAGTCGTGAGGGAGAATCGACCACATCGTTTGTCCTCGAAGGAGGAGAAAAAAATGGCGACCGATCGAGGGAGGGCGACGACGACGTTATAAATGGGGCATTTCGGGGTGTTGAAAGGTGATCCACGGGGAGCCCGGGTCCGACAATACGGGGATAGAAGCATCCTTTGGGAGGGAAGCGTCCAGCTTGCCGGATTGGTATAGACGGGATTACCTCGAGCCGTTGCCGACCGGTTAGGAAACGGGGAGGAAATGAGTACGAACGGAGGTATTTTCGCGAGGATTTCGCCGCTGTCAGAACGCATCTCGGCCCGTCGTTGCTCGCCTCGTCGGGGAAGGGAAGGGGAAGGGGAGGCTTGACCTTTCTCGCGAAGCGTGGAGAAGCAGAGGGAGGGAGGGAGGAAGAAAAGAAGGGGAGGAAAAGAGAGGAGAGAGAAGCGAGCGGCTCTCCCGGGAACGGGCGGATCTTAAGGGATTCCTGACGTCGATATAATTTTTCTTCCTTCCTCCCCTCCCATCCTCTCATTTTCCACGATTTCGTCGCGTCATATACCGTTCCGACAATACCAGTGATTTCTATCTATTGAATTCCGTGTCCCGCTCTCGCCTCGCGAGGGTGGAGGAGGAGGAAAGGGGTTCGCGGTTCCTCCTCCCCTTCGTCCGTCTATACCGGGTGTCAAATGATGCGTATAGAATAGACTGGAAAGCCGGCTGGATCCATTATCGATCCCTCCTCTTCTCTGCTGCTGGAATTCGAGCGAGGGGGAAGTTAAGAAAGAGGAGAGGAGTAGGTGTGGTGGGAAGAGGAAAGGAGGGTCGTCGAGGATGGAGGGGAAGGGAGGGGAAGAGAAGGGAAAGGGAAAAGGAACGGAACACCCTGGTCGTTGCGAAGTTTCTATACAGGCTCTGGACTGGCTGGCTCTCCCCGGTGTCGAGGCTGTGTTGGATGCCGTGCCACCCGGTGATAAGCCCTTACCAGCCACGGAATTGCCTCGAAACATCGACCGCACTTCCCGATGACGCGCAATTGCTTTCGTTCGAGCTTTCGTTCTTCGAATTATTCGATCGCGGCAGATCGCGAGTTGGACGGAAGGGGCGAGCCGAGCCGAGCCGTTCTCATCGAGCTCTCTTTCCCTTCTAATCATCGGGACGCACGCATCCAAGGAAAACGACGTCGTTTCGCGTGACGACCTTGTTGTTCCGCCCGTGTTCCGTCTACGATTAAGAGAAGAACGGGATTCTGTTCGAAAACCTTTTTTTCGAATTACGGTCGCCGATCTTTCGTGTCCCGAAACGAAATTGTCGTTGGATGGAAATGGAGATGCACGATAAATACTCGCAGGACACGGAACGGAGTGTCCCACTCTCCCTCCTCTTCTTCGTTCGCGATTTTTCGACGAAATCGATCGAGCGTCTCGCCGGTTCGAGGAAAGACTTCTCGGAAGCCTGGAAACGTTACATTTTCTGACGTTGCTTTCTCCCCCTCTCCCCCGCCGTTATCCGCACCGTCGATCAGAGCAATTTATTATAATCGTGCACGAGCTTGGGCCGTGGTGGCGCAGAAGCGTACGTGGTCGTTACGTTTTCCTTACTTCCTCCCCTCCTCATACGGAAGGTCCCTTTCTTTCTTCCACCCCGATCTCGCGGCACGGGCCACCACCGCCACCCATATATTTCCGTGGCAATCTGCAATGACCGGTCGGCGTCATTTGCATTCGACGTTGCATGTTCCATCAGTTTACTCTAGGAAAGCATGCAACCGAGGCGACCGAAGCATTTACATTCGAATTCCTCTCGTTGGTCGAAACGCATGCGAGCGCGGAATGCAAACGTCGCCAACAATTGATCCCCGCTTTCGTACGCCGTTACGGAAATAGGAAGGAGCGCTTAAAGGAAGAAACAAAGGGGTGGGTTCTCGGGGTAAATACGAAGCGTGCCTCGGGAATTCCGAAATAATCGCGCCGTGCTCGAGATACAAAGGGGTGGGGGTGGGTGGTGGCGCCGTTTCGACAACCGTGTGCACCTCTTACGCAAAGTGTTTCGCTCCGCATTCCCTCCTTTCCCTCTATCTTCGCGCGCGCGCAATTATTCCGTGCGTTTCCACTCGACGGAATGCACGAAGAATATTATCGTATCCCGGAATCTACTGATAAACGGTAGCCGAGTAAACGGGCGGAGATTCTCCTCCGGCCTTTTATAGATGTATCGTGCCTCAAACGTTGTCCTCGTCCAACCAATTAACTCTCGTTCGTCGGTTGGAAAAGATAACGGAATTGATATTTTCAACGTTCGAGACGAGAGAGGGAATTTTTTTCCAAGATTTTCCATGATCCACAGGGATTAATAACACCGCTCGAAATTGTCGTTTTCTTTCGATTTTATTAATAACAATAAACCGAATAAAGGAGTCGTTCTACTTCTTCTTCGAGATCTGTCTATCCTTCGCTCGATTCGCAACACGCTCGGCGAGGAAAGTCGGTGGTTACGTAACGTCGAAATCGTAGAAAAAGGGAGGGAGGAACTTGTTGAAAATTTTAATTAAAAAAGGGTGGAAGAAGAAACGGATGATGGGGGGAGGAAGGAAACGGGGAGAGCAAACAGACACTAATTGGAGCCCGACCGCCGATGTTTACCGGATTACCTGCGATCACTTGCCAGATGGTTCCTCGTAGACCAGGGGGGAAGCTAGATTTCCCGGTAGACATAATAAAAATATAGGAGAGAGGGGTTTAGCTGGTTGGAATAAGGCTAACAAACGATTCGCGCGCAGGATCTTCGACCCTGGTTCGAACCTCGGCATATATTGGATTATGTAGATACAGGGGCGAGGGAGAGAGAGAGAGAGAGAGAGAGAGCTGGGGAGGTATAAAGCTGCGGAGCGAAAGGAGAAGAATCGGGTCGAATCGGGTTGAATGAAGTCGGAGCTGCATGGAAACGCTCGAAGCGAAATGCTCGGTCGAGCGTTGAAACAACTAGGGGGTATAGTTAAATTTTATCGATTCGATGAAAGCTACCTACCTTTCCGTCTCCCGTCTGCGATTACGTTTCTTCTTACCTTGGCCGAGATTCCATCCATCTCCTCGTCGACAACCTGACAATGTTCCTGAAACAAATCCTCGAAATGAATTATCTTTTTCAATTTCGTAGTGTGAAAAATAATTCGAATTTTTATTTTAATTCTTATCTTTGTATTTGTTTATCCACTTTTCATCGCTACGAAACGTCATAAATGCAAATGCAAGCGAAAAAAATACAGTCCCAACTTCGTAGAAAAAACTAAAAATTAAGTAATATTTTTACAGTATATATGCGCGGAAGAGAGATTTGATACTGTTACCATGGCGACAAACTCGATAGAAGAAAACCCGCGAAACTTTTACAATCGAGCATTTCGAACGGACGAACGAACCAACGCCCAACGTGAGACGCGTGATTTTGATATAAAACTACCTCTTCCGCGGTAACTCGAAAAGCGAGAAGCGCCCCTATCGCGATGATTAAACCTCCCCTTCTCAGCTGGAGCGTGGAAAAACGAAATTCGCGAGGACGTTTCTTATTGCCTCATAACCCAGGGCCCGGTCAAAGCGGGTCTCTGGACAGAGGAGGGACACGAGCAAATAAGCGGAGGCCACGTTCAAACGAAACAACGCGGCGCATCGGATTCCGGGGCCGCTTGAAAATTGCCGGGAACGCAAATTGGCCCCGTTCAAGCATCAATATCGCCGGTCTTTAATTTCGCCTCTCTCGTTCGACCTCTCCCTCCCTCTCTGCTCTGCTCTCGTTTACGCTCGCACGCCATGCCGGAAACTTGGCGTGCCCCGGGGCCAACGGGGCCACTTCAAAAAATATTTGCGTTCGGCCGGTTGCGACGGATCCGCAAACTCTTACTTATTTTTCACGGCCCAACGGCAACCGCTCCTCTATTTGCATAGATCTTCACCGGCCCCCGCGCGGGGATCCGCGGCTGGATTGAATTTGCAAGCGATCCTTACGCTTTTCGGCACGCTCGAAAAGTTGTTTGTGCGTGGGGTGTGGCCTTCTGAAACGATCTCCACGCTTTCGATAGGTGAATTGTCAACGTTTATACGGGATTTATATTGCTTTTTCTTTTTGTCTAAGAGGTTGATTCAATCGTAACGTACTTCTTCCAAAAGAAATACGTTTAATTATCTCTCATTTATCTTAAATTACGTTGCACGACGAGCGAACCAGCAACTCGACACAAAACGATTTTATTTCCTAATAAAGAAATAAAGAGCTGAGAAATTAATCGGAGATCCAGCAAACAAACCACTCCCTTCTCGAGCGCGAATGATTATTAAAAATCTCTTTTTCATCCGACTGCACCTCCACGATCCAACACGACGGACATCACGCGAGGAATTTCCAAAAAAAGAAGTTTCCCGTTTCCCGACACGCCACGATGCCTCAAAGAGCCCGTCCGCCATTAAGACATCTTAAGACATCTTAACACATCTGATTTTTCCACCATCCTCGCCGTTTACTTCTCCATCGAACAAGCGCAAGACTCACGATTCAAAGATTCGCCGATCGTATTCCAGATCCCTCGGCCGATTACATCCACTCGTGCGTTTCGCGCGAACAAAGCCACGAATCGTTACTCCTCCCCCCTCGATGAAAGGAGGGCAAGGTGGCGTTAAGCGTGAACGCAATTACCGGCGTAACCACCTACCGTGGTATCGAGTAACACGTATTAGTAAAGGGGGGTTGGAGGAAGGGAAGAAAGAAGGACGAAGAGAGGCGTCGAAGCGCGAGAGAGCGCCGCGCTAACGAGCACACCGAGCCGTGCACCGGTGGCCAACCGTGGCTCGCAAACCGATCTCCCCGCCTCTCGCTCCCTCGAGAGGATCCTCCTGCGCAACACGCGTTAACTCTGTCCACGCCGTGCGCGAACGCGTTCATCTTCGGTCATCGATCGCAATCTCTCGCTAACGAGCTTACCGCCGGGTGCGAAAATCTTACCTGCGGGCTAACCCCTTCCTCCCGGATTCCTCGCGATAATCGAGCCGGCGTGCTCTCGCGCGCGATCTTTATTTACACGATCGATCAACGGGTTATTTATGAGCGGTTTACGCGACGAGATCCTGCAGGTGTGTCGCGGCGTAATCGAGTCGGGTGTCCTCCCACCAACTTGACGCTTTCCGATCGAGGGGGACGATGGGGTTTGGAGAGATGGAATCGGGAAACTTGGGGGAAAGTTCGGATCCGTTTGCGCCGAGGAGATGGTTTTTGGACTCGGTTCTCGGGCTTTCGATCGGCTCTCTCTTCGATTCTCGCGTATTTTCTTTTCTGTTAACTCGCGCGAAGTTTGATTATCAACCGTTTCGCGACCGTTACGGCCGCACCAAAAATGTGCTCGAGAAAGATCGTTGCTTTGACGGCTTTTTTGTTGAAAAGAAATTGATGATAAAAACAAAATATCGATGTACAATAACTCCAATCGTCATATCGTCGACTCGTTGTATCGTACGAAAGGATTAACCGTGAAATTCGATTCTTCGTTTACTTCGCATTAATCCTTTCGCTACTACGGACGATTATGTAGTCGCTCTGCATAAGATGCCGCGTGATATGACGAGTCGACGATACGACGATTGGAGTTATCGAGTATCTTTCCTTGGCAATATATTATCGATATTTCGTTTTTATCATCAATTTTTTTTCAATAAACACCGATTTTTTTCGCACATTTTCGATGCGAAAGGGTTAAAGAGTAGTACAAATAAGAAACGACGCTCGATGGTATTGAAATGTCTCTCGCACAAAGAGCAATTCATCTTTTCTTTTTTCTAAATAACTCGTTCGAATTCGACGTAATTCTCGAACGATTGGACGACTCGTGTCTGGATTAATGGCGTTTTGGGGGAGGACGGACGGGCGGGCGGTCGGAATAACGTCTGTCACGGATTCCCATAGTGCGGGCCGATATTAGCGGAGGGGGGCGTTAATGGCATCGATCCGCTCCGTTCTCATCCCCTCTCGAATGTCTGCGAACGAAAGAAATCCGTGGATATCGGTCGAAGTCAAACGAACTGAACTCCGGGGTCATTTCTAATCACGGAAATGGCAATGTCGCTCACCGGACGACGACGACGACGACCCCTCCCCTCAGGATCGGTTTCGCCCGTTGAATCACTGAATTGGCACTGAAATCTTAAGGGGGATGCCCGCGACACAATGTCGTGCACGCCCACGCAGATGGCGCGCCCCGGGTAGTAGTAGTTAATTTCCTCTGTCCAAACAGCGCTAATCCCGAGTGACATAAGCCAACTGACGGCTAGAGCTACGTATATATATATATATATATACACACACCCTAAATAGAGGGGCACGACGAAGGAAGGGCAGAGACCGGGAATCGAAACGAAATAGACAGTTGCCGGGATATGGATTCCCGGATATTTTGATTCGTTAACGTTTGGATCGATCTGGCTCTTTTATTGGCCGAGTCAGATTAATTGATAGCGTTGTTGGTAGGAATACGATGGAATTTTGCGGATTGGATTTTGTTATTCGTATACTAAGATTAATATCTGAGTTTTTTTTGTTAACCCTTTCGCTACTTCTCCGCCTCACTCGAGTTGCTTTCGACGGTGTATATTGAAAAAAAAATTGACGATAGGAACGAAATAGGGTAATAATCGCTCGTCATATCGTCGTACATCTATTATATCTACATCTTATGTAGTAGTAGCGAAAGGGTTTAATCAGTCTCACAGATTAAAACTCATTTGGAAAAATTCGAGGGACATTGGGTCTGGAGAATCAGATAACGAACGTTGCACAAAGGAGCTGACGAAATTGATTTGCTCCCTCGCAAATAATCGTTGCGCAAACTTTTTATTTGCCATGAGTTTATTCGCCGGGCCGAGTATCTATTCATACTCGGGATCCTGTATGTAATAGGGGAGGGCCGAGTTTCTGACTCAGTGCTCTACCCTTTTCCCTACCCCCCGCTGTAAATAAAAGTACGCGTCGTAAAAGGATTTATAAGACACCACGTGACACTTTGTCATCCCATTACGGATCATCGTGAGCCTATTTGTTTAGGATCGAGACTTAGTCTTAGGCTGGCTTAGGGATCGCCGCCTAATTGTGTCCAGGCCGGTGCAACGTTCCAACCTGCAACAAGCGTTCCACAGATACTCCTCCAGAGACTCCTCTCCACCCTTCGACTCGTGTCAGCCTTGGGTGACGCGTCACTTTTGTTCGAGAAGTCGTGAGAAGCAGATGCGCTCGAATCGTTTCGAGCTGGTTGTTTACTTTGCTAACAAGGCGAGAGTAGACTCTTGTTCCCGCAAGAACAAGAGAAGACGAGGAAAGAAAGGGAAAGGGGAGCCTCGTCTCTAAATAACTAGGAATAATTCGTTCGTCTATTCTCCACGTTTTTATTAACCATCAGGTACAAATTACCTCGAAGGACGATAAGAGACACGGTACAACGCGTGAACGTTAACCCCATCCCCTGCCATTTAACTCGACGAAATCCGGGCCCAGAACAGAGCAGAGCGATCCTCGAAAACAGTTGCAATACGAGTCGAAATGTAAACGTGATATAGTCATTTGCTTTACAGCTCTTGTGGACATAAATTCTTTTTGCTTTTATATATATTCTAAATCTATTATTTTTTAATAAATGACAAATAACAGTTTCAAAACTATATTTCTGTACCTTTGTTCTAAAGGATATAATAATACTACGCCTAAAAATGAAAACACTCTAAGAATTAATAGTCCTGCATGGATTCGTTATCATTGCTAAATGTTTCGTATCTTACGTATTTCGTAAGGATTTATTGAAAAAATAAAATTATCAAATCTTACCTCAAAGTACAAAATCATTAGCACGTTTGTTTTGCAACGTAGATTATAAGAATCGTGATCTTCTCGTGGCGTTCTGGTAAGAAGAACTAAATCACTAGAATTGGAACTAACAAAAATTCATTCCACTCGTGCTCCATTCATGTTTGGACGAAAATCTTCATCACGAGTCAGACTCGTTAAAGTATCTCTCGGGAAGGGGTTAATTAATAGGCGCGAAAAACGGTGTTGGTAAAACGCGACGATTCGTTACGAAACCGTGAGTCGTCTCCATGGATCCAAGGATTAATTAAGCAGCGAAGAAAGAGGAGGGAATGGTTCGAGTTAAGGAGGAACGAGTGGTATCCCGTGCTACATCGGGATCTGTTATCGTTCTCCGCAGCAGACAGATGACGTCTCACTCGAAAGAGTCCCGGTTTTTCTTTCCCCTTTCGGTATGTATCGACGCGCGTATCACGATATCTTTTTTTTAAACGGTGCTCCAAAACCTTCGAATCGTCGAAGTTTTCGAACGAGGACGGTTTATCGTGAATCTCTCGGGATTAATTGATCGTGTGTCTGAACCACACCGATCCGTTATCCAACGAACGATCGATGATGGGTCGGTGAACCGACGCGTAAGGTAAGGTCAACTTGCTTAACGGAGATCAATCGTTCGTGATGATATCTCGAGCGTTTTGTCTTTTACGCCCCGCGGCTCCATTTGTCCTCTCGATCGAGATGAGACGAGAGGATTGGTCGAGAATGTTCGATTTGTTACACGTCAAAAGTTATTCGTACACCTTATGAACTCTGAGGAGGTTATTAAAATTATCAATTGTGATGATTCTCTTTCGTGAGAAGTAGAAATTTTATATTTCTATTTGAAATTGCACAGAAAATACTACTGGTAGAAAAAATTTTCTTCCTAATCTAAATCTAATTTGAAATCAGATTTTGCGATTAATTGTACGAGACTATTAGGAGGATTAAAATTGAAATGCAATTATATGGTGGTAGTGTTTTGTTATAAACGAACGACAATAATTGGACGAAATGTTAAACTATGTTCGAGGAAAAGTTGGGGATAATCGATCGTGACGCCAGATAATCAGCGCGCCAGAGTTTATATAACAGCATCTGCTAAAATTTGCAACAACATGCGTTGTACGTGTTTCGGTTCTAATTACGCGGTCTCTCCGAGGTTTATCATTACCCGCGAAGCACAGGCGGTAATTGCGTAAGTACGAACGAATAGAACCACGAATGAATATAAACTACGAACAAACCGACGAATGAATCGAACCAGCGCGAGAAAGGGACAATTCCTTTCAACGCTCGTTAACAGGGAACAAAAATTGGAATTGCTTTACGAAACGAAAATTTGTTTTCACTTTATAGAAAAAAAGAAGAAGAAGAAGAAGAAGAAGTAATCAAATTAAATTAAAAACTTGGAAAAGACTTTGTCAAAAGTCCAAGAGTTTGAGGAAATTAAGATTAAAAAGATATTATTACATATTTCGCGAAAAGTCTGAAACTTTCCACGGTGGATGTGCATTCGGACGTAGGCGGGCCACGCCAGGGTCGAGGCAGGGAAAAATGGTGGAATAAGAGAGTGGAAAGTAAAATAAAAGTTTGCTTCATTAAGGACTAGTTACCATGAAGACATTCAATCGACGTGCCATTGCTTTCCCTCGTTTCTCGTTTTACTACCAGCATCGTCGTTTCGGATTGTAAACTCTCCAACCGATGGAGGAAAAGAGAAGGCGGGGAGGATGCGCGAGAAGAAAAGTTTCGAGCCGCGAAAGTTCGAGAGACGGGCGAGCAAGCGAGAGAGAGAGAGAGAGATCGAAATTGCGGAACTCGGTGCTCGGTCGAAAATCAAGGAATTCGCCGCCAGTCTTACCAACAGACGCGGCTCCTTTATCCCACGAACGCTCGAGATATCTCTCTAATCGGTCATTAATGAAACCGGTGCGCGAGCATCCCCACCGTAATTAATTCCTTAATCATAAAACTTTCTCGAGGGCCTTCCGCCTTCCACGACGCTGGAGTGGAAGTTTCACCGCGCCTCGAGTGTCAACGCGTGTAGCGTACTCGCCGCCGCGCTGTGTAAAAGGCGAACATTAGCCTGCTCGTGACACTGTTTTCCCCAACTTTACCTCCCTCTCCCCGTTTGCTCTCTTCGCTCTTGCCAAGAACCCAAGTCAAGGCCAAACTCGAATTTCCTCGATTATCGGAGAAGCATCTCATCCAATGGGAGGAGACACGAGTCGAGAGTCGTTGGAGGAATAATCGAATCGAGTAGATCCAGATCGGATGAGTCCAGATCGAATTTTTGTCGATCGAGGAATAAGCAAACAGAATTGACGAGTCAAGAGAAACGGAATGAATCGAGTCGATCGTTACCACTACTTTGCCCTCGGATGGAAGATGATTGACGAATCATCGGACTCTGTATGTGTCGCACGAGCGGGTGGATGGATCGCGAGAGTTACGTTACGATCGAGCGTTGCGTTTGCACAGTCGGGTGGTGGTCGGTCAGCGAAGGGAGTTGCTAAATTTAAGCCGTCCCGTCGGTCGTTTCTCAAGTGTACACGCTTGTCTGCTGTTCGCGGCTCCCTGCTCTGACGGACCAGATAATTGTCCGCTGTCGGATCAGGGAATATCGCGTCTCCAATTCGTGAGAGATTCCCTCGATTTCGCTTGCCAATTACGAATCCCTCCCCTTCTTCCCCTTCCTCTTCCTCTCGAGAAAAACTCGTTGGAGATGCCCAAGTCTGCCAAGGTTTCGGCCGAGGACGATCGAGGAAACGTGGTGGATCCGCGGTTCTAAAATTACTTTGGAAAAATTCTGCGGATGAATCCTCGGTGAGCGGCGCTTTGAGGGGTAACGAGCGAGTCGAGAGTGTCGGTGATCTAAATTTACTGCCGGCCGTGTAAACGACACAGGGGCCCTTCTACATACCGTAACATTCACCGGCAGCAGGCTGTTGCCACGAGTACCGTGAACGAGCTGGAGGTGACGGCGGCTTATCTATGCTCCGATTTCTCTCCGTGCACCATTCACCCTGGCCTCGCCCCCCACGCGTCACGACGTCCTTTCGTCCAACATCGAACGCCGTATCATCCGTTCTTCGTCCATATTTATTTATCCCTTCCTTTCTTTCTTTCTTTCTTTCTTTCTTTCTTTCTTTCTTTCGCGATTGTTTAGCGAAGAGAATTTATCTTCGAAACGAAGCTTCGACGAAACACGAAAGCGTGGAATATTTTCAAGATTCCAACCCATCAGGAACTATTACTGTGGTGGATCATAGCATAGCAAGCTCGCTAGAATTTCCAAAATTTCGCTTCCATTTCGAGCCACCAATCTCCAGATGAACGCGTATCTCCCCGCATGATCTTCTCTCGGAGGTCGTGTAACGAGCGACAACGAGCAGATCGCAAGATACGGGAGCGAGATACCGCGGGTCAGGAACGATGACGGTTTATCGACTCTCGAAAATTCACTCGGCCTTCCATTCCTTCTTATCTCCTCGTTTTACTCCGACACCCACCTGTTCCACTCGTCCCTGCCTCGGATCCGAGGAGGGAGAGCTCCTCGTGGCAACACGGCCCCGTTATCTGCCCTTTCCACGGAATGGAAAAGAAGCGGTTGATGTTAGCCGATGAAGGGAGGGGAGATGTTCTCGTATCGTACTGTACTTTCCGCAGGGAGGAGGAGTGTGATAACGGGTACGAATCACCGAGGAATCGCCAGGTATCTGGAAAGTATCTGAGAAGTTGGTTTTATGAACGGGTACGGTTGATCCGAGAGTGCTACACCTGTGTTTCTTGGAACGCCTCCTTCTTCCTCCTCGAGAAACTTTTCGTTTCAGAGAGATAATCGCGGATGGGAGAGGAAGCGGGTTTTTGTACCGTTGTATGTATGACGCGTGCGTTCACGAAGAAGGATCTCTCGCGATGGAGAAAGTACCGGTGTTGCGATCGAGATATCGTTGGATCCTTTTGTACTCTCGTGCAAATTTTCTTCTCGTGCTTGGAGAAGAAAGTCTGCTTAAACTGATCGGATAACAGGATTTCTTCTTGTATCGTGTACTTTATGCCTGATCGGGAAAGAGATCGTTTACAATATGCTTAATTTAAAAATGTATATCGATAGCAAATGTGACAAAGGGTCCAATTGGATTTAACATTCGTATTCATTTGCATTCGTATTCAATAATGTAAATATATGTACAATAACGTTAGATGGCGACTATACCCGAGTGCAAATGTATATTCGTCGCAGAGATAAATAATTTGTGCCTGCGACAATATCGAAGAAACTCGTTTATTTATACCTCGTAGCGAAGAGACACATTTGTTGAACAAACGCACGTCCCGCGACGAGACCGTTTTCAAAATCACTTCGATCCGATAATTCTCAATAAATCTCCCCGCAAAACCTGCCAATACTCCACTGCCAATCGAGGGAGGGAGGGGGAGGAGAAAAATCCCATTTCAAAAAGGAGATCAATTCCCAGAGACAAGCACGATTCAACGACAAAACGTCGCGTCGGGATGATTAACGAGGGTCGAGATTAGAGCGTCGAGAAGAAGTAGACATAGTCTTGGGATTAGACGTTAGGAGCGGAAGAGTTCGATGCAGAGAGAGAGAGAGAGAGAGAGAGAGAGAGAGAGTAGGTGCAGAAAGCACAAGGGATCGAGGCGGTTGGAGTGCTCGCTCTGTGCTCGCTCATGCGAGAGAGCGCGAATGAGATTGCACCGGCGTTGCTGGTGCGCCACCACCGCCGCCGCCGCCAATTGTAGGAGCGGTGGAGCGAGGCAAACCCCCTCGTGGTTCCAGGCCTCTTGTCTCATTCCCCGCATCGTCATCCACTCTTGCTTATTGTGTTTCCATTGTGCCTCCCTTTTCTCTGGCCGCGGCATTTTTATTGCCTCCTCCATCTACCGTGCGCGTAACGCTCGTGCAAATATCTATCGGGTGGCCTCGTAGCCACGCCACGAGGGCCTTCGTTTCCCCGCTCGATCGAGCGTGCGCGCGATCGCCCGTCTTTGGATCCTTTTTTCTTTTTTTTTTCTTTCTTTCTTTCTTCCTCTTCTTTTCGACTCGATAACGAGAGGTGGAGGAGAGATCGGTTTCGAGCAGGGTTGTCATGGAAAGGGAGAGGGATGATGTTGTGGCGACTTTGAGATTAGGACCTTGCTCTATGTGAACTTTCGTAGAGATTATTATTCGAGCGTAGGGTAGGTTGATTTTCTTGGAATCGAAATCGGAAGGGATGGGGACAACGAACGAGGGAGAGAAAACAATTTCAAGTTGAGAGGATCGATTTTTCTTTCTTTTTTTTTTTTTTTTTTTTTGGAAAAATTGAAACTTTTTCTTTAGAAGGAAAAAGTTTGAAAGTATATAAGAACGGAGGGGTAAGAATGGAAGGAAGGTATATCTCCCGGAGCAAAGCGTTTCTGTTAACGTTCTGAAATTCATGCGTGATTGATTTTTATTATTCGGCGAGGACGATTCGCTCTTTTCCCCCCCGAGCGATCGTTCCATTCCACAGGGAGAAGAGGAGGAGGGGGGGAGAAGAAGCGGAGGAAGAAGCAACGGATCGGATTATTCTCGTCTCGTGGGCTGGGAAACTAACGAAGGACTTTTAAAACGTCAGTTTCCAAGTCTGATCGGAGAGGAGAGTATGTATGTATATATATATATATATCTGTCCAACGATTCCTCGGATCGAAATCTCCCCTCGTTTCTTTTTTACCTTCTTTTCCTCGACAGGCAAGGATCGATCCTCTTCAGGAAGATTAACCTTACTTAAACAACCCGGCCGTCTCTCCGATTCCGAGATTTCCCGAGAAATGGGTAAATATCCTCGACTTGAAATTAAGAAGCTCCTCGATCGTCCAACGAATTTTGATCTTTTATAAACGGCGGAGACAATCGTCGGAATTTAAACAATGGAATTGTGACGATTCCTTTTTCCTTTCTCGCCACACCAATTGCCTCGCTCTTCTCTTTCTCGCAAGTCTCTTCAATCCTCCATTCGAATATCTCGCGATATCTCAACTCTTTCGAGCTCGAGTCTTTCTTTTCTTTTTTCTTTCGAACAATTATTAATTACAAAGACGTATTTATTCAACCTAAATTTTAATAAATTCAAATGTAAGACGAACGAATTGTCATCGATTCACGCAATTTTTGATCGATGAACTTAAAATGAGAAATAAGGATTTTTATAAACCATATACGGTCCATTCAACGACAAGACTTTCCCCGCGTCTCAACTTTCGTTTTTCTTTCTTTTCTTCGGAATAGATGTTGGAAGGGAAACGTTGCTACGATTCCTCACACGCAATCCATTCTCAATCCCCTAACAATTTCGCGGGCAATCCGAGCGAACGATCTAATAAAAAGAATGGGGTTTTGCCGTATTAGTACGTCACCTTCCTCTATGCCTCCCCTCTCCCCTGCGCAGGGTGTAGAGTTTCGGTCGAGTCGTCGTCCGCCCATTGTTCACCGAAATCGTAGTAACGTATTGACACCTCGAGTCATCACCCTGCTTGCTCCGGGTAATTCGAGACGCACACATCGGTTTCTCTCTAACCCTCCACCACCGAATCTCACGTTGCGCCCCGTTTCGAATGAACACGTGTCTGTACACGTCGGGAAACGCGACGGGAACGTGCGATCGAATATTGTTTCCCCCCCATTCGTATTCCACGCTAACTCCACGGGCATGAAAAGAATTCGTTCCAACCGGTGGAGAACGGACGGTTCGAAGGGGGAGGGGCTGGGCGAAATTTATTTTATCACGATACATCATACCTTTCGGTTATGTCGACGTGCACGTCAAGTCGCACGCGAGCTTTCCTTTCGCGATTATTCGAAGAAAATGTATCCTCGCGAAAGATTTACTTCGCCGGAGTTTGCAAGACTTGGAAACGGTTACGAGGTTTCCTCGTTCCTCGTAACGTAACGACTTTGGAATTGAAAATGAGTTGTTGGATGCGAAACATGTTAGAGACATGTTACGAATCTATCTAGTTCGAAAACGATTATAATTTTTTCTTATTTTTTCAAAGGTATTGTGTGATTGCGTAAACATGGAAGATATTGTCGAATTCAACGATCGTTCCATTCTTCTAAGAGTGAAAAAAGCTCACGTACGAAACGAAAGTTTCTCACACCTCTGTCTTAATCAGCAGGTTGCCGAGCACCCCTCTCGATTAACACCTCGACTCCGCACCTCGAATCGCAGCACAGACTTCACCTTTGTTCCTAAACGTATCGTCGACACGTCAGAGAGGGAGAGAGAAAGGGATGGACACGTCGAGAGTGGTCCATCCGCGCGAGTTTTCCTATTGCCACGCGGTGACGCGAGGCAAAAATGCAATCGTTGGTGCGGCGCCACGCGATGCAATTACTGCGGGAATTCGAGGCACGCGGAGTTTGATGCCGGCCATCCCGCAGATACGCCGTGCCTTTGCACGAAAACAACCCCTCTGTCCCCTTGGTGGAAGGAGGCGCGGCTGAAATTCCAGCCGGATACGAGCTCCTCCTCCCCTTCCAAAAAGCGTCTGTCTCCGCGAAATGTGTGTACGTATCCGCTTGGATCGATCGGCGATCGATGTTGGAACCGTCATCGATGACACACCTGTTCTCCTGATACATGCCTGACCGTTCTCTAAACGAAACATGGACATTTTTTAATAGAGAGGATTATAGAGAGTGTTTCGAAGAAAGGTGGAAATTAAACAAGCGATAAAACGATAATTATAGAGCGCGATAAGATTGCTTCGAGACGAATGCTTCCATCGGACGAATAATTCATGGAACGGTTGGAACGGTGTTCGATAAATAAATCGACGGGGTTGCCTGGTCGCAGTTATTGTTACGATATCGATCAATCATCCGGGAGGGGGAATTATCGTTTCGAGGGAGAGGTTAGCCGGTAAGGTGATCGTTCTTTTCGAGGATCGTTTGGTGGTGTCCGGTATGACAGATTGGACGGAACGAAAAAAAAGAATAACGAGGGGAGAAGGCGTTTTTAATACGCGATATTTACGTAACGCGTTTATTCCGCATGAAAAAAAAAGAATCAACCTCCTCCCTTCCCTTCCTTCCCTTTCTTTATGCTTCCCTTTATAAAGCCGTTCTCGACGCGAAGGACGGAAGAAATAGGCGAAAAATAACGTAAACAGAAGCATACCGCGCCGTCCACCGTAATCCAAATGGGAAAGTTAAAACGTGGTTGTGTCTACCTCGGCGGGGGTTGCGTTTGAAATCCTCTTACTCGAAGAGAGAAGTGAACGTGGTGGAGGAAGGAAGGGAAAAAAGAAAGAAAGAAGGAAGGAAGGGAAATAAGAACGAGGGGGGAGGACGTTGGATGGCGGAGAAAGAAGGAGCCTAATAAGAATAGCAATCGCAATAAAGAAGGATTTGCATTTGATAAGCATCGTAAAAAAAGCGCCGCGTAAGGTCATTACGTTATACGCGAACTGCAACAGCCTACGCCTTTCCCTGCCCATGATCTCTCTCGAAATGCCTCGTTTGCCCGTACCTCATTCCCGTACACGGCGATCGAGTGTGGGGTTGCCTTTGAAAGATGACTTCGAGACGACTGTATATCGCTGACTATACTCGTTCGATTATCCGGGGCGTGGTGGTATGTATATATATATATATATATATACATATATGAAGAAAGTGAGAGAGAGAGAGAGAGAGAGAGGAGAGTCGTAAAAATCCACGGCGATACGTTATCTTTTTAAGAAGGGGGAAGAGTAGGCTTCCTTGGCATCTTTCTGTAATTCGGTGATTTACGAGTGAGATTTTATGAACGTGTCAGAGGTTACGACGGAGGATGATCTTCACACTTTTAAAGGATCGGGTTGTTCGGTGGATTTCTGGGCGAATAAGAAAGTTGTTAATAAATGAAAGTGCGTATTACCCTGGCGTTCGTTTCTTCGAAAAAACGAGCGAGATGAAGATAAACATCGAGAGTAAAACTTTATTCGTTTCGTTTATATCGTGGAGGATCGTGCAATTTCCTCTTCATCGAACTGGAAAAAGAAAAAAGAAGAGATTCGAAAGAATTGTAAGCTCGCGAAAAGATACATAAATCCATGGAATCCCCGGTCTCATCGATAGCGTCCAAAGTCAACGATGCCGAATAAAAGCGTCACTTTTAGGAGGGGAGGGCTAAAAAAAAGAGGCTAGGGAAAACAATCCGCTAAAATGATGAGGGATCGGTCGGTGAAGATGTCATGGCGGGCAACAATTGCCGCAACGCAAAACTGGAAAACGGGCACAATGGAGTCGGGAGTACGACGATTCATTCGCGCAACCATAGTCCAGACAGACAGCTGGACGCCCCGCAGGGATGAAACAGGAAGCCATTGTCGCCCTCGATCCTCGAAACGTGGCAGCCGCGTGCTTTTTTTTCCCCTCTCTCTCTCTCTCTTCTTTTTTTTTATACTTTCGACACATGCGCGTGCAATTCGTGTACGTGCGTGCGTGCGTGCGTGCGTGCGTGCGTGCGTTTCGTTGCACGTCGCTTCCACGTCGCGTGCAAATGTTGCCTTTTGAGCGATGCCTCCGCGCACCGAAAAGTAATTACTCCGCACGCGACCACGCATAGAATCGTTGCTGATATATGGCCGCACGGCCAGCTGGAATAACATTGTCCCTGAATATATTCAGTCCGCGGAACGGCCACTCCGTACGTCGCCGTTAAACCGGGATATTAAAGCGCCGCGTTAACACTCTCCGAAACGTGGTATCGCTGATTCTCGCTCGTAATTAACGGACACGAGCCTTTGAAACGAAGAATCGTCCTACGAGCGGTGGTCAGACTCAAAAAGAAACGTATTATTCGAATGGACGATTACCCTCCCCCCATGCACACGAATTCGCGGCTCGAAAACATCCGTCCAACGTATCGCGTGGAGGTAAAGAGAGTCGAACGAGACAGCTGCTCAACGTCGAGAAAAGGAATATATATATATATACACACTAGCAGGACGACATGTGAATGCAAACACGTTGTGCGCTAAGCGTTAATTAGCGGCCTAATGAACATCCCAGTCGAAATAAAACCGGAGCCATTTGGAAGGAGAGAAGAAGTGGCTTTTCACGGCCGGAAACCGGTGCTCGAGAGAGAGAGAGAGAGAGAGGGGCGGAGAAAGCGCGTACGTATGCATTCTCTCGCCTTTCACAAGAGGTCGTGGGGGAGAGAGAGAGAGACAGTTGTTTGGACCGGTGCGGGACACTCCTTTTCGCTAATAGCATGCACGCGACCATCCGGACCACACGTGCGCGATAATGGGCAGCGGCGCGTGGGTGTGTGACGTTTCCAACCGAGCGTGGCTACCCTTACAACTTTCCACCATGCCTCCATCTGCCGTTCGTTACCCGCGGTTTATCAATTAGCCTTCTCCCGATCCATCGTCTCTCGAGTCATGCGACATTCGTTTCTGTTGCGTGTATCTCCTCCGCTCGATTCCGTTCGTCAAACTCGCGCGCACGTTTAGGCTTTGCTAAACTTGGATGAAGACACGAAGGAGGAGGAGAGGGAAAGGTGTCGGGGCAACGAGGCGGCGACAGCGCAATTAACTCGGAATCTCGAAAGCAGAAGCTTTCTCCGCCGGGGGTACAAACGGGTATCCTCTCGCGTGTTCTTTCCACTCGTCGCGAGATAAAACGCCCCGCTCGAGGGTGGTTCGAGGGCGATTGTTATTAGCCCGCCTCAAAGGGACTGCTGCCGCCTCCCTCTTCCACCCGCTCGTGATCGTCCTTTTTGGAATCCGTTTGCAACGACGTGGTGCGATTGTTGTTGACAGGTATATATATATAGAGAGACAGACGTTTCACTCGAACATCGGCCAGGTGTAGTACTTTTCCTCCTCCTCTCTCTATCTCTCTTTTGAAACAATCGGGCAGAATTTTCGTCAAATTCCGAATCGAACGTTTCACTGTACTGTTGTGGTTTCAACTGCGTTTGCACGCAGTTTGGGCACGTTTTTTCCTCTCGTCATATCTCGCAACTTTTGCCGGGAAAGCAGCTTCTTTGCCCGATCTTTGCCGGAACGAAGGCTGGGAGTGTGATCTGGCGTGTGAACACGGGTTAAAATTAGCGGGTGGCCTCGTGAAGCTTCGTTTCGCGAAAGTTACACCGTTTAATTAAGGAAAATCGATGGATCGAGCAGCGGTCAAAGCCGCGTCCGGAAGAGAAGGGAGGAGGAGGAGGAGGTGTACTACGGGTCCCTGTTATCGAGGCGAGACGACTTTTCGCCCAGTTTACAGTGGGCGATTCCATCGGTCGCGGCCGGATGTATTCTCCGCTCGAATCCTCTCGGCGTTGCCTCGAGGCGCACGGGTGTAGAGAGAGAGGCGGACTTGCCCGCAGAAATGTAAATACCGGTCGGCCAATCAGCCTGATTGGTCCCATTCGCTCGAATGCTCGTCATTCACCGGCGCATATACCGAGGCCGTAAGGCACGGAGGCCGTTATATGCTCCTGGATCGGGCCATTGTTCGCCCAGATATGTGTGCATTCAGTATGCGAGCACACACTCCCCTACGTGTACCTTGATGTTACGTACGGGCGCAGGTATGCCATGGATACGTAGCCATCGACCGAGACGCGTTTTCATATTGCGGATTCGAAAATGTGTCGACCAAGTTCGGTGCGCTTTCCTCTCGTTGCAACGGTGGGAAAATTTAAACTCGGATAATAATAATAACCTTTTCGACATAGAAATCCCTCGAACAGAACTTTGAGAACAGAAAGACAGGTGAAAGATAGGAAGCAATAATCTACTATTTTCAATAATCGCGAAAAACCAGTGGTGTTGAACGGTTCACTGATTAAAGAGCGATTATTCCCTCGATCTTGGAGACTTTTTACTTGAAATGGGAAAGGTATCTGTCCAATTTTTCTTTTCACGCGCAAAGTACGCGAGTATCGTTCGCAACGAGACGCGCGAGCAAGGGAAAGGAATGCGCATAAACAGAGACGCCGACTTCCTCTCGACGATACGCGGCGGGGAGGCGAAATCGATTCGTTTGGTAGTCGGCCGTTTTCTGCGCGGCCAGGAAGTTGGCCTGCCCCGTGTATACGCGGCCAACGTCCGTTCAATTTGTACGGTCGTTAGACGAGGCATGGGACGAGGATCGTTCGATTCTACGTGGAAACGCGCCGACGCGACGATTCCTCGTGCTGATCCCCCGTGACGGGAATCGTTGCGTGCCGCTCGCTCATTGTTATGGCGATCACCGTTCCCGCCGGTATCTTCCAATTTTAGACCGGCCCCTGTAAATTGTCTTCCTAATCGCAACGCGCGTTTTATTCGACCGATTACCTGGAAACGTTATTTACGCCAATCCTTCGCTCGCGTATCATCGCGATGAAACTCGAAACCCGTGCTTCAGCCTCGAACAACGAACTCCCCTCCCTCGATCGAAGCGTCACCCATGTTTTTTCGGGAAAATTAATAGAATCGTTCGCTTGTGGTGTCCTTGTCGCGATGCTGAGCTAAAAGGAAGAAAAGAGAGAGAGAGAGAGAGAGAGAAAGCTAGCTACGAGCTTCTAAAGGATATCGAATTCCGTTCGTGTTCGCTTCGCGATTAAACCTTGATTTTATATCGCTTTGTCTCCCTCGTTTCTTCCCTTTATTGGCTTTGGCTCTGATAAAAATCGTAAGGCGAGCTAAGCTGACTAAGGGATCGATGGAATTCCGTTTTCGGTTTGTGTCCCGTTTCTTTTCGCTAAAAATCACGATGAAACTTGAGAGCCTTAGAAAGCTCAGAGAGAGAGAGAGAAACGTGGAAAAAGTAACGAAATCGAATTCGATTTGCACGATTAACTATCCCTCCACTTTGTCTCTCCTCCGCGTCTCCTCCGTTTTTATCATCTTTTTCCACGCGTAAAAATGATCTTGGACCAGATTGGAGAAGAAAGAGGGAACGGAAGGCGAAGGCGACTGGCTGCGAGTCGCGACAACGTCGCCCATTCCCGGAGATAACGCATTCTTTCGCGAGCTTGTTTACAAGAAAGTCCAAATCCGGTGGAAATTCAAGGAAGAGGAAAGAAACGGAGAGTGAGAGAGAGAGCTCCACTCGAGAAGATGAAGCGTCGTGTCCCCTTTTCTTAAGTACTCATCCTTCTCTCCCCGTTCTATCCCCAACCCCTTTCCAAAGTGGTCTCCGCACCACGTCCTTTTCCTTGCCTCTTGTCCTTGGATCGACGCGGAGACGGAAGTGCGAGCAGGAAAGGAAAGACAAACGCGTGTAAAAACTGTTCTGGTTTGTTCCATCTTCTAATCTGGTTTTATACGAACGAAGAATGAAAGATTAACGATACTCGAGAATAGAATATATATTACTTTTCTCAGATTTGAATGATGGAGAAGAGAAGTTGAAAACAATTTGTGCAACTTTGTTTGTAAACGATATATATATATTCGTTAAATGTTTAAAGTGATCTAATGGCAGAGAATAAAGAAGGTTTATCCAGTGTCTAAGAGCAGCCGGTGTTTTTCACGAATATACGCTCGGTTATAAACTGGCTGTTGTCCCAAAACTGTTTGTCCCCCGGTGTTATGGTCACTGTTTCGAGAAAATTTCTCAGATGTTTCCGGGATCGTATATTCCCTGTCGGTTTATCGAACTTTTCGCAACTTCTGATATCTTACGACCATTTCTTCACCGGTGCTGGTATCGGGAACTTGTCCCACCGACGAAAATTCCTCGAGTTACATCGGGTATAGCGTTTCGCTTTTTACGCCGTTTCTCATATTTTTCACGCGCTTCGCTTCGTCCCTCTGCGACATTTTTCTTGCGACATTTCGGAAAAATGAAAGATTCCAAACTTTCATTTTCGGTATATCTCGAATTAAATTCTCTATCGTGGAATCCTATCGTTCGGATTGTTACATTTCTCCTCTCTCGAACTCGATTAAAAGTAATTTAAAAATTTGAGGAACCTCGATTAACTCACACAGCATCTAAATTAAACTATCGGTATAAGAGTAAGTAATTTGGCTCAATCTAGAATAGCTGAATTAGCCAAATACAAGTGCACGCATAGATGCACGAGCAAGAGCGAAGAGCCTTCTGGAGAACAAGAACCAACTCCGACTTCACAACAATGAGGCTAACCGAGAAATATTACACATATAATCCTGGCGTTTAAGCCCGCTTGTTAAAACGTTAGGTCTCACGGGGGAAAGAAAGAAAGAAGCGCCATCGGCGAGTGTCGTTTCAGTTTCGTAATCGCTGTGGCCATTCGTCACGTTCCACCAGACGACGAACTTTCCATCACAGGGCGATATATCCGTCAACCACGACGACCTACGACCACGAGACGATCAGACGAGGAGAAGGAGGAGGAGATGCAGGATTCGCTTTAACGAGGGGGTTCGTTTCATTGAGACGCCGGCTGGTTTTGGTAACCTCTCTCCTCCCTCCACCACTCTTCATTTTCTCGTTTTATTATTCGCCTCTGTCGGATCGCGTTCTCTCTCTCTCCTCGTACTCGCCGTTACCATCCTTTAACCTTTATTTTCTTCTTCCCCGAATTCTCGGCATTATTCAACGGGCGCACGTCCCTCATTGAGGATGCACGCACGTAGCCGACTACCTGCGACGACAACGAAGACGAGCCACGACGAGAAACGACGCAGTCGCTCGAAATCCGCGATAAAAACGTCTCGCCTTGTGCAGCCGGTTCTACGCGCAGCCGGCCGCCGCTGCTCCTTCGACGACTCTCCCTCGAAACGGTTCGAATATCTGCATCGCAATGAGCTTCGATCCTCCCTTCTCTCCCTTTCCTTCCTTCCTTTCTTCCTTCGTTTTCCTCCTTTTTTTTTCCCCCAGGACAACGAACGTTTCACGTTTTTTACGTTTTCACCCGTGGCGAGGAGGATCGCCGATCAAATTCGTCGAGTTTCGTTAAGGCTTTTAAGGCTTTTGGACGGAAACTTTCCTAAGCGGATGAATTTTATCGAGTCGTTGAGGTTTTGTCTTTGAGGTTTTACGATCGAAAGAGAGAAAGAGATCATGGTGAAATGAAACTAAACTGAAATTTGTATTCTCCGATCGTTAAAAGTCGCAATTGTAAATCGATCTGTCTAGCGATGAGGTATACGAGTCAGTTTATTCAAAATCTAGAAGCATCTCCTTTAATCAATCCCGTGACTCGATCACCGTGATTGTCTCTTTTTTTTTTTTTCAATTAACCGCGTCGCGCAATTTCACAACATCATCTCTATCGATTCATCGAAATCATGTTGGAAAGCGGCGCAATTTCGCAATTTCGATTGTATCTTGTCGCACAGCTTGTCCGTAGACAACAGCTTTGAACATGAAGCTTAAACGCGATTATACAGGCGTCATTATAAATTTCATAGACGGGGTGGGCCTAGAGCAGCGATCCGGCGTTGAATCCCGATTACACACCAGCGGCGTTACTAATTGCACGTATCACATTATAAACTTTAATCACTTTAATTACTTATCGCATGTAATTAAGCGTTTATTGCTGTTACTCCTCGCGCCGGCCGCCCCGATGATTCCGCCTCGCTGATGCGCCACCTCTTCCTCCGCCAACCGACCCCCTCCAACCCTACACCGTCGCTCCCTAATGAAAGTTTGAATCGCAATTTTACCAAATTAAAGCCAGACTAATTGTCAACGTTATTTCGGGGCCCAGGCCATCGCTATTTTAATTATTCTTGCCGCCGCGATACGTTTCGGGATCCAATCTAAACGTTCATTAGCCAATTCGAACGGTGAACGTTTGACCGATCACCCATTTATCTTTTTTTTCCCCCTTTTTTATTTTTTATTTTTTTTTTTTTTTGTTCGCTTCGTGCGCTCGCACTGAAACCGACACTGAAACGTAGAGACAGAGAGAGAGAGAGAGAGAGAGAGAGAGAGAGAGAGAGAGAGAAAGGGGACTCGTTATCCAACGAGTAGTTACTATCTAGTTACTAAGTTATATCTCATTGTAACATTGTCAACATAATAAAACTTTGTGATGTTAGATTAAAGAATGAATTAATTAATATTGATATTAGTATGCTGTAGCGAGAAGTTTATGTGTATAAAAATGTACGAAAAGTATAGAAAAATATATTATAACATTTCGAGAGAGTATCTGGAATAATGGATGCGCTGTAAAATTAAATTTCGATTATGTAAGATATATTCTCTTTAGATGTCGAAGAGATATTAATGACTTTACAAACGTTACAGAGAATCGTTCTTTCATTTCCCGCCATTGGAGATTGCGAACGTTGCGAACGTGTGCACGCGGGATACAGTGGCCCAGAAATAAAGTCACGCGCGAATATGCCACTCATTTCGTGGCTTAACGATCAGGCCAGGCCGAAAGGTCGCACGCGTTCCGCCATTCTTCCCCGTGTCCATTCCTTACCGAGCCGAGGCACGCTCGTAATGAATTCGAGCCCCCTTCTCCGCTCATTAAAACGACAGTGGACGTCTCATTGTGCCTCGTGTTATTGCCATTATCTCGGTTCGCTCCATAAAACTCGGCGGACACGTGGAGCGAAGGTTAATCGCGACCGATAAATTTCTTCGTCTCAGGAATTATTTCCCCGGTGAGAAAATTTTACAAAGGGATCGATCGTTCGATTAGCCACGGCGAAACAAATTTTGGAAGCTTTGTCCAATTTTGATAACAATTCTCTTCTCTCGATCGATTCGAAATTTCTAGAAATCTCGTTTATCGACGAAGATTACAGATTATTTCTCTTTTCTGTTACAGGTGAGCGCAGCGAGGATTTTGCTGGTTCCACCCCCTCCCTCGAAGCCACGGAGACTCGAACAGGCGAAACTCCTGGAAACAATGAGCCCCGTGACTTATCATTAAATCCTGTTAGCATCAGTTTCCTGGGTTCATCGCGGTGGCTGGCTTTCCACCACGCATTTCGCGAAATAATACGGAAACTCGATGGCGGGGATCGCGAGGAAGAGAGAGGGCGCTCAGACCGGGATCAAATAAAACATCGCTTAACGCATTTAGTCGAGGAACAAAGGCTCGGTAATTTCGAAATGAAGCTCTGGGTCCTGTGCGTCTCCCTCTCTTTCTATATCCATCCTTTTTCTTTTCTTTTTTATATATCTCTCCACGTATACGACGTGTTTGATCGCGGAAAGAGAGAAAAATAGAGAGAGAGGGTAGAAGAATTCTAGTAGAAAACTGCTCCAGTCTCGGCTTGTTCCGCCTCTCCCGGGAAGGATCCCTCTTTTCCTACGAAGTAAACTGTTTTCTTAGGCACTCGGGCCTCTTCAAAAATTCCTAAATATTTACTCGAGCGAAGGACTCCCAGACGGACGACACTTAAACGGTATTCCACGGGCACGGTACACGAAGATGGGCTTAAGCTCGCTGAAGGACGGATTAGAGCCACTCGTGCGCATCTCCTCCCTTTCTCCTCTCTCTTTTCTTTCTCCTCTTCCTTCTGTTCCTTTCCTTCGATGGATGGACGAATGGATGGATGGATGGATCGTTCTTTTTTTCCTCCCTCTCTTTTCTCGAATTTCCGCTCCTCCGACTCACGTGCGCCGCGTATTTGCACTAAGGGAGAGAGAGAGATCGTTCTTTGAATCGCGGAACCGACTTCCCACCAACGATCGAACAAATCGGCCGTAAGAATTGCGCGACATCTCTCTCCGTCTGTACCGGAAAATGGAGCACGAGATCTCGAGCACGACAATCGTAGTTTCTTTGCCAAACGACGATATATATATATATATCGAATTTACCAGTCCCAGACCCTGTTTCCTCGAGCTGATTATTAGTCTCGTTCATTGCGTTCTTAATTACGATCTTAATTTCGAACGTAGTCGAAAATCAGGTTTGGCGAAGAAGCTTCTCGACTTGGCCGATTGAATTTGAAAAATTAGGTCGTGGCATAAAAATTTACGAATCGTTATTATCCTCCCTCAAGGAGAAGACTTTTCCCTCTGCCATCGTTACTGTATGCTCATTGTTCCCATAAATCATCGACTGATCGACCGATTCTTTTCCTTTTCGTTCGAATCGCTCTGGTGATCTGGTGAACGCTTTTAATTTCGATTAAATATCGACCATCCCCGCATTTTCTCAACTCAACATCCTCGACTCGAAAACCCTCTCGCTCCCTTGCCCTCCTCCCCCCTCCCTCTCGATAAAGCAAAGGATCCTTCGATAGTTGGAGGACGTTGCCCGATACTCGGAGGATCTCCGACTCCTCCAGTTTCCAGCCGACTTTTTTTTTTTTTTTTTTCCTTCTCTTCTCGACGTTACGCGGCTCGCGCCGATGCAAAAGCATTCCCTTGTTCGAAGTTGCCGCGCCTCCATCCACCGACGTCGGATCCGCGATTTCCGTCTGAGAGCTTCGAAAAGTTTGGGCGGCGGTCGGAATACCGGGTTGCATTAAACATGAATAAACGATTTATGAGGACGAAATGGCTGCAAGGGTGTTTGCCTCGACGTCGAAGGTATCCGACTAAAAAGCAGATCGAGACAGACGTCGATCTTCTTTTTTTTCACCGATTCTCCTCTCCTCGTGCACGCGATCGAGATTCGAAGGCTTGCTAGCCGATAATTAATCGCCGCGCACGGGGATACACGGTGTACGAACCAGTTTCGTGGCCTATCTTCTTTGTCATCGCGGCGGGTAATAATTTCTCGACAATCGATAGTTTGCTCGTCGATCGTTACGGGATACACTTGTCCCGATAACGCGTACAAGGGATTAAATTTCTTTCGATCTCTCGAGCGTGTGATAAAATGATCTGTTCTGATCGCCCGGGGAACGAATTGAGAATTTTCCAACCCTTCAAGATGGATGCGTGTTGTCATCCATGATGGTGGAAAAGATCCGACGAAGAGAAACAAGTGGACGGTTAAAAGAAAGAAAGAAAAAGAAATGAGGGATAATAGAATTATCGATTTCAGTAGAGAACTTCGAAATGGTAACTCGAGAACCGTGGTTCGTTCACTACTTTAATTTCAATTGATCTACAATCTTCAAACTGGTATTAATAACCGATCGATCGCTCTTCTGTTTGCGTTTGAGTTTAACTCTTTATTGGAAAACCTAACAATTCCTAGATTCCATTTAACGAGGATGAACGTTTGCTTAATAGTTCTAATTCCCCATATAAATGTACATACGACATCTGCACACGATATTTTATTTATAAACTTCTATTATCACTTTGTATTTCACTTCAAACGCTTTCCTCGATCATCAAGAATTATCTTACTTTCAGAATTGACATTCCGTCCACGATCGTAATCATAATCCTCGAGGATAAATTCGTTAAAGAAGAAAAAAAAAAGAAAGAAAGAAAGGAAGAAAAAACTTTCTCCATTCCCAACTCGTTTCGATCTGCTCGTTCAAAGGTATAATTATTTTATCACAAATACGTATATCCTCGCGTAACGACATGTCTGCCGAACGTTTCGCATCGCAAAGGATATCAGAGGACACGGGCTATATCCATAATGCCATTATTAAAATACGAAACTGGAAAGTTATCTCGTTAGACGTCGCCTTCTTTAATCACATCGGAGCGGAGAAACATCGCGGTGAGTTGGAGAGAGTTGGTACTCGGATAAGTCCCCCCACCGATGTCATCTCCATCGAGAGGTAGATACTCTACTCGGATGGAAGCAGAGTAGCAGAGTTTTCGAGATTACCACGGGATGCATTATCGATGAGAGGGAAACGGATAACGAGGGAATAATTCGTTTCTCGCGACGTCTCTATCCGGTGATCGGTTGCTCCCGTTTCACGAGTTCGGAAAGTTTGCTTTTGCGCCGAGAGGCGCGAGCTAATTTGCGACCGTCAGCTGCGACTATTCTGAGTCCCATGTGGCGTTCACCCACACGCCGGGGCCGGGTGTCGGACGTGACGTTAAAAAGGAACGAGACGAGCGCGATATTTCCCGCCGATCCTCCTCTCGAGCATCGTATTTTTTCAAGGCCTTTGAAGACGGAGGATTTCGTCATTAGAAAGTCTGGTTGCGGATTGAAGACGCGGGAAAGTATTCGTCGCCGCGTTTATCTTCGTTGTCGTCCCGATCGTTGTCGTGACACGGGGTATTCTCGGTGTTTATTGCACCACACCACAATTGTGGATCCTTGCGACAAGTGTAATTTAATTATCAGCGATGGGTTTGAGCGTGCCGCATCTCTTCGTTCACATTTTCTTGCCACGCGTATGTGTGGAATGATTCTTAATTCGTTCGCGTTTAATTTTTTCTTTTCTTTTTTAATCGCGTTGAAAGAAAGAGTAGCTTAAAAAAACGGAGAAAATAAATAAAAAAAATATAAAGAAGATGACGGAAGATCAGTCTTCTTCTATTCAGTAAATTAATCTTTCGAAAGCAAATCTCAAGTTGTTGGATGAATTTTGAAGAGAATTATTCCATTTCGGACGAGGTATTTCTTACCAGGTTGCGCATATTTACACAGAGAGAATCGAAAGAATCGTGTAAAATAAAATTTCACGATTGGAGATAATCATTGAAGGTTGTCATATACGCCTCGAAAAGAAATTTATTACCCTGTAATGTAACTCTTGCACAAGGAACGCGCCGTCCTCGCTCGTTTCCATTTCTTTTTCCAACGTGGAAATACGCGCGAATCGACATTGCGATCCGGCCGTAATGTTAATTGCTCGACAGATTTAATTAGCCCGTGAAAAAGAGCAAACTCTCGATTCATCCGACCAACGAAGAGGAGTTTGTTAATCGATAATTAATTCGCTTCGAAAATCCCCCGCATCGTTCCACCTCTTTGAAAACGGACACGAAAGCAACAAAACGAAGTTTCATTCTTTTGCTTTAAAAATAAAGCTTTTGACCGTGTCGCTCGGACACGGTTTCCGTTATTCTCGATAACCATTCCCAATGGAGTGTCGAGCGCTCGATCCAATCGTGGAGAATCACCCGGTCCGGCTCCATGCAAATTCCTCTCCTCTCGATCGAGCTCTCTCTCTCTCTCTCTCTCCCTCTCCCTCTCCGTCACTCGTCGCCTCCGCTGCGTGCAAACGCGTCGAACAGAGAGAAAATTCTGCTTTCCCTCCCGTATACCCCCCTCTCCCGTGTCGCTCATATTTTATGCGCGCCAACTAATTAAAAGAGCTGCAGCTGATCAAGATATTCTCTGTTGATACGTGAGAGTTGATCACGCGATTTCCAATTTAGCTTCGAGGACGTTAGAGGACCCCGATATCCGATTTGCATCTACTTTTCCCGAGAGTTTTAAGGGAACCACTCCTCCCCTCCGCCAACTGCATCGCGAGAGGAAGACAAGGATAGGCGGAGAGGCACGCGGAATTCGAGCACGCATCCTCGACAACGAGCTGGCTCGGCGTCAATCGCGACGAGGAACCGAGTTGTCTCGTGCAGGGGATGAAAAGGAAAGGCGAAGTGCGCTCGATCCAAGAGAGTTCGCGTTATTCTCCCCGCTCAAAAATTCTCGCCGACGCGAGAATCGGAATCGTCGTTTGTAGGAATAGAGAGGAGAGACGAGAAAAGAGAGCGTTTCTCGAAGAAAGAAACGAAGGAAGAAAGAACGAGTGGAAAAAGAAAGGAGGGAGGAGGAGGGCGCGGCTCGTACGTAAACTGGAACGGCAGACGTGTCGGTATGAAAATTTCAATCGGCTCTGCTAAAGTGTCGGGGGCGTAGCGACTGTCGAGAGGGTGGTGACGTAGAAATTCAGGTGGAAGATCGAGAGAAACGTGGGGCAAAGTGGCTGTGGACCCGCCGCGCTCTCTCTTTCTCTCTCTCTCTCTCTCTCTCCCTTCCTCCCTCTTTCTCCTTATCTCGCTCGTTACCACCTCGAATAACGTTCCCTCTCCTCTCCCCTTGTATGCCTGGCGTGGCCCTAGCCCCCGGCCAACTGCATAATTCATGGCCCTGCTACACCGCCGCCGCCGCCTCCCCAACGGGGACCCTCTTCTCGCCGAGGGTCGACGCCAACCCTTCTCCTCCCGATCTCCCTTCTCCTCCTCCTCCTCCTCCTTCTCCACCTGGCTTTCCAGGGTCAACCGTCCTTGGTCGGTCGCGTTCATTCCACGTCACACACGCCGTGTGCAGCACGAACGCGTGCGCTCGCTTCAACGACGGGGGAGGGGAGGGTGCAGAGCGCGGTACGCCCGGATAAAGTTGGCGGCGTTCTGAAGGCGTTCCACCTCGTGCGTCGTAAGCATCTTTACCAAGGGGGAGGGGAGGGGGACGCGCAGAATGTAGGCGAATATTTCGGCTGAGTTATGAACGCCGCCACCCCCCGTCGAGGCGACCTAACGAGAGGAACGCCACGGGCGCTTCGACCGCTCTCGATCCTTCTCGAATACCTTCCCTGACAGGGAACAAGATTCGAACGAAGGGGTAATGGATTTTTACGAGTCCACGGGCTGCAGAGAAGGTATCCGCACGAATGTCGAAGGAGAGGGGGAAGAGGAGCAGGGAACGGAGGGTCCACCACGCGAGGGGCCATTGTGAGAATGTACGTCGTCGAACTGTATTTTAGGAGGTGAACCAAAGGAGGTGAACGTCGTTTTGGAGAGTTTAGAGAGGATCGTCCCGTACGGTAAAGGAATCGAGAACCCACGTTTCCTTCTGCATGCTGATTCACGCTCGACGAACCATCCAACGTTTCTTTCTGAACCGCCTTTGGGAAGGATTAGAATATATCGCGACATAACAGTACCACCACGGAACGGGCAACGTAGAACGTATATTAACAGCGTATATAAATGTATAAAAGATATATTATTAAAACGTTTTATCGTCGCTAGTACTCGTCCGACAGGGTAAGATTATCGCGAGATAAACCGCGTGTTTTTCTCGTGGACCGCTTTTCGTATCGTGTTCCTCCTCGTGTTGCGATATCTCTTCTATGGAAATATCCGTTGGGAGTCAAAGAGAGAGGGGGGAGGGGGGGAGAGAGAGAAAGAAAAGAGGAAAAGAAGAAAAAGTCGATTTGCTAAAGAGGAGCAACGAGAGCAACAACTCGGTGACCACCTGAGAGAGAATCTGATTTAAATACAGGATGTCGCGCATTCGTAGTCGCCTTGGGGTGTGTCGCGCCGAGGGTGCGACTCGTTTCTCGGCCGCCGATCGACAAGACAAAGCGTTCACCCGGAGCGACGAAACCGCTCGGAAATTAATACGAAATAAACGGCGGTTGGCGCGTAGACAGGCGAGTGGAGAACGGGATGCAGATATCCTCGAGGGCCGTATAGGCGGCGGCGGCGTACCGGTTTCTCGCGCGATGAATAAATGGGAGAGGTGCACCGCTGCCATCTTGGGCCCCCATCGACCGAAGATAAACATCAGCGCCAGAAGCGCACGGTAGTCGAGTCGAACCCGCGTAATTAGCCATGCTCCGACCGCTTCTCTCTTTTTCGCGCGTCACCCACCTGATCCGAGGATTCAGGATCGTCCGCCATTTGCGACCTGTCCGCCAACGGATCAAAGCGCGTCGCTTCCTTCCTGATGGATGATCGAGGCTGAATCACCGCTTTCGCTTGTTTGGGGATGAAGATTCGGAGATTTGGAACGATTGTTGTAAGATTGTTTCAATTTGATGCGTTCGAAGTATTCTCTTTAAGATCATAAAGACTTTGAGTTTATTCCAATGATGATATTGAATGAACCGTAACCACAATATGTTTTTCTTCGCTCAAAAAAAGGAACAAGCCAAAAATACCAAACAACCGTTAATTCCGACGACGATGTTTTACTTACGATCGATAGCACGGAGAGTAATAGCTCGTGCGTTACGGTTTCCAGTTATCTGGAAAAGGAGAATCACCCGATGCCCCGAACCGGGAACAGGAGGGGAGGCCTGCGTAAATTTTATAGATTCTCCTCGAAGTGAACGGCATACGTCCGAACGGACGCACGATGTTGCTTCTGATTTCGCGGAAAGACCGCTCTGGTAAAACCTGTTTCTACGTCTCTCCGAGGCGACATCCTTCGATGTAGGTATATGCAGGGGAGAGAGAGCACGTTGCATTTCCGCCAAGATACTGTAAAGCGTAAGTGACTCGGTTGACCGCCGCTCCGGTGCTCCGTCCAAGTGCTATTTGCGTCCTAGGGAAATCCAGCCGCCATTTTACTTTCTCTCTCTCCCTCTCTCTCTCTCTTTCATTCAATTTGAATCTTGACGACAAAGTGGCCCTTCTGGTGAGAGGTATATTTGAATCCCTATGAAACCGCACGAATGAAATTAACAGATTGAATTCTCGGTCCGATGTGCACAAATGAATTGGACCACTTGGAAAATCATGTCGTTGATATGAAATCAAGCGGTATGTCTGTGCAAAGTTCGTTGGCCAAGTAACGAAATATGAATGTTTAAGTTGGATTTGTGGTCGATATAATTTTCGAGGAGATATCATTTTGTAAAATTATTCCTTGTTTAAATATTTATTTGGAATCATCAGATGTTCCTTCTCATACTCTATACTTTCGTTCCAAAATTACTCAGAGATACAATACGGTTCACTGAAAAGATTCGTCGAAAGTAATAATACCGTTAACGGTGGTAATAAGACGTTTTATATACACCGCCGAAATTCCAAACTTTTTCAATACCCTTCTACTCCCAAACTACCCCTTTTCAAACGTTTACAAGCCGGAAGGGCTTGTAACGAACAAGCTATATCCAGTCGCGTCGAATTAGGCGGGAGAAGGATAGAAAAGTCGTCTAAGCACACGTGTTTCCACCTTCGACGGCGCTCTCTCTCTCTCTCTCTCTCTCTCTCTCCTCTCGACGTCGGCGTCGGCCACGAGAGGGTCTACGAAAATAAGTCGCGTCGCGCCCCGGCAATTACGCTAGGACGACTCGCTCGACTTTTAATTTCCCCTCCCTCCTCCCCTCGCAGAAACGCGCAGAGGGAATCTTTTCGCCTTTTCCGCGAATTCGCGCGCAAATTTACGCGAGATGGAAAACGGGTGCACTTTGAGCGGCACGCGCGCCACTTCCTTCTCCTCTTCCTCGTAAATTCAACCTCCGGCGAGGGTGGGGGTGGAGAGCGTTTTCCCGCCGCGGGAAAAAAGTCGACGCGAGTTTTCTCGAGCGAACTCGAGTTCTCGCCGCCACTTGACGACCTGCCATTAGTCGCGCGGGAAACCTTGGCTGCGAATAATACGCTAATTCTAGCGTGTTCCCTCGAACGCGGCTAGTTGCAAAGTCCGTTCGTGGAGCGAACGATGGTGTTTTCCCCGCATTCGAAAATCGACTCGAACAGAAGAGGAGAAATTATATTGGATTCGTAGTTGGTCGAAAAGATTGGCGCGCGTCTCGTTTTTCCAATTCATAGAGGGAGGGGTTAAAACAACGCTCTTTCTGTGTAGTAGATTGAAATGATTTTTAACCCTTTGCGCTCGTATGTCGCTATCCTACATTTTATTATTATAAATACATATATTTACATCGGTATATTTATATATTTTATTTCTCAAATTTTTTTTATTAAAACGGCAAGTTAATACAGTCCCAGAGAAATGCTTCCATTTTGATCGAATATGAGAAAAAATTCCGAGTTGATTGGTAACCTTCTTAAATACAAATACGAGTGCAAAGGGTTAAAACTTAATTTGTTTTTTGAGAATTTGTCCGAAAATTTGCAATGATTCTACGTACATACATTGAGCTTCCACAGACATTCCTCACATCGAGATATATACAAATAAATAAAAAAGATGTAATTCCACGTGAATCGCACGGGTTATTTTAACCCCTCTTCACCGATCCAGGTTAAATTTACCTGCTCGCATTCCGAGACTCTCAGCCTCTGCCTACTCTCCACTTAATGAAACCAATGTATCGGGGAGAATAAAAGTTTCGCAAAACTTGGAGGGGTAGTTTCAGCCGCAACGAGCATACGGTCCGTCCCCCATCCTGGTACATTGGAAGTTTCATCGGGAATTGGAATTATCGGGTCGGAAAACGTCCACCGGTTATATCATATATTTTTTTTCTTTCTCTCTCTCTCTCTCTCTCTCTCTCTCTTTTTCATCAGCGAGAGGGACGATATCGCGGACGATTTCCATGGAAGTTGGAAATGATTAAAAAACTTAGGGCTCCTAATGGGATGGTCGACGTTCTCCAGGATTTATCGATGGTGGCGAGTGCGTCATATTTTTCACCGGCTACGAAACTACTATCCGAGGAGGGGGGTATGTGTGTGTGTGTGTGTGCGTGGAGTGGGAAACTAGTTTGGATACAAATTTTTTCGCCCGTTTTTCGCTCGAGAGTTTCTCGACGAGCCCCGTTGGTTAACGATCCGAACGAAACGTCGGTGGCTTGGGGAAGGGGGGAAGAGGGATACTTGCACGCTCGTTTATACGCGCGTGCACGCGAGTTCCACCACTTTTTTCGCCCTCCTCCTCGTTGTCCTTTCAGAAAGAAAATCGCAACTCGGTTTTTTTTTCTTCAATTGCGTTCAAATTAACGAAAGTCTGGGCGAAATCTTATTAGAATTTAGGAATGGGAAAAAAGAAGCGGGAGCAAGAGTCCACGAAAGCGTGCAAAAAGCGCGCGGGGTTTTAATTTAGCCGGCGTGGAAAAACGTGTGCTCGGCCTCTGCTTTGACGCGGGCGTTATAAATCAGGGCCGGGTTGCCGGCCGGCAGAAGAACATCGAACGCGTTAAGAGGAGGAACGCGTTATGAACGATGAGTTATTTCAAGAGGAGGAAAATAGGGGGCAAGGTGGAAATCGAGCGTCCAGAGTTCGTACAAGGGCACTTTATGCACCGCGCGCGGTGGTGTTTCGAGGCGGATGAAAGATGGCCGTGTGCGCGCGTGTAGTATCCGTGGAAACAAACCCGGCCCACTAAATCCACGTGATTTCTTCGTTTCCAAGCCGGTGCGGTATCACGAGCCCGCCAGATTTACAGGAGACGTTACGTCGGCGCCAATGCTCGAAATAGCGCGAACCGTGCCGTTTCGACTAGCAACTATAAACCCGCCACCCCCTCTTCCACGCTTCTCTCGATATAGATTCGCGATCGAAATTTATAGGAATCGGAGCCGGCTCCCAGGAATTCCCCCGCGTCGCAATTACTTTCACGCGGAATCCGTCAGAAACCGGCCGTCGAAAAGTTAGCTTCCCTCTCTCGAAATTAGAGAGGAGGAGGAGGAGGAGGAGGAGGAGGATCGATCGAGAGGTGCCGGAAAGAACGTTTTCTAACAGATCCCGCGTGATGACCAATGATTAATCGCGGCCAGTCCAACGAACGAGTTGGCTCTCTGAGACACGGCCCGCCCGTTGCACCGGCTCGAGTAACCCGAGCCCCTGTGACCTTAATTACTGCGTCCACTAATCGATCCCTCCCCGCATTGTGATCGCGCCATCCCCGACACCGGTACCAACGTAACCGCTCCGTGCTCAATGGTATCTTAATTGCCGCTCGGATAATCCGATTCAGCCACTTAATCGATTACGCGCCTCTATAGAGCTGTCGCACTCGCATTCACCGAATCTTGATGGAATTTCCCCATTTACCGATTAAGTAGAATACCGTTCCCGAGTGGCCGATCCGAACGGAGACAGGGGGGAGGGACAAACACGCGGAGGATTCCCGAGACGGAGGGAATCCTCTCCGTCTCTCGCCGCTGCCACCATCGACGACAACGACGACTTCATTAAAATCACCGGGTCTCGTTCCTTTTTTCCAACGACCGATTATCCGTGGAATGCCTCCTTCCTTTGGTCTCGGGTCCAAGATTATTCGCGATGGCAGCCGCGATACACGAGGAAAGAAGAAGAAGAAGAAGAAGAAGAAGAAGATGAAGAGGAGGGCAAGAAACGCGTCATCGAGCCGAGGATTTTTTCACGGGCCCTTGAATAACGAGCCACGCATGGGAGGGGGCGGAGGGGGATGGAACCCTAAACTTGCCAGATAAGCATCGCAAAGTAGACGGTAGTCGAAGAAACTGCCGTTAATTAGCCAAAAAGTGAAGGCAGGATCTCTCTCCTCCTTTGCTTTTTTTCTTTTTTTTCTCGAAGGCACTACCGTGAATAAAGTACGCGTCCTCCTCTCCTTTCCACTCTCCCTGGGCTCCCCCCTCAGTCATCCCCCCGTAACCATCCGTAACCATCGTATACGCACCGGAGGCCTCGCCCCCTCGTCGAGAGGAGAAGAACGAAGACGAGGGCCGAAAAGGGCCCCACGTCGCTCCTCCCCCCTTCTCGCCCCTGTTATCTCGCAACGCCTTGCGCTCGCCAACAACTCTTTCTCTCCATCCTCTTCCCTCCCGTTCTAACCCTCTTTTTCCCGAACTCCTCTCGTCCGATCCTAATCTCGATAATGACGCGTAATGGCTGCCGGCGTGAATGTAGCTCTTTGTCCGTTGCTGGTGTACCGCTCGTATATCTGTCCGGTGCGAGAGCCGCGCCATTTCACCCCGGCGAAACCCACGGGGGACGGCCGTTTCCAGCCTGTTTTTCTGCGTACGTGTTCTTCCTCTTCCTCTCCGGCCCTCGCATCCGGCCCGCCACCAATAGTTTCTAGGAAACTCACGTTTAATTGCTTTCTTCCAGACTGGACTATATGCGCGCGTGTGCGTGTGTGTATGTGTGGAGGGGCGGAGTCGATGATTCTTTTAATTCTCGCCGTACTTTCCTCCTTTTTCCTCCGTGAAGTAAGTTTACCCGGCGTGCCACTTTCTCATCCGCCTGTTGATGCGTTGTTGCAGATTATACGGTTATGAGAAGAAGAGTTCGATGACCAGTGGATAGCGGACCATCCATCGACGCCACCATGGACTACCTGCACACGTGCCTCATCTTCTATCTATTGATCCTCTGTCTCTGCGGAGGACGAACCATAGACATATGTGAGTATCGTACGGGATGGGACGGGATGGGATGTTCGAGAAATGGTTAACGATCCAGGCGTCTTGGATCGACGATGATTCTCGATTAACCGCAATTGGCGACCAGACAACGGTTTGAAACGGTAAAAAGTGAACTGAGCGCGCCCGTCTGTCGACCAACGAGAATCTTTTATCCGATAATTAAAACTAGCTAGAAGGCGATCGTGAGAAGCGCGTTGCTTTCTGCACGAGTGACAAACAATCCTCTGACATCGAACACCCCCAAGGTTGTATCGAGAGGTCTGACTCATGTTTATAATTCTTTCTATTTCAAAATTTCGTGTTCTCCATCTTGTGTTCCTCGTTCGAAGCTGTTCAGCAGGAACGAGACATCGTAAGAAGCAAAAAGGGAATTTTTAAACCCTTCCGCTATTATCACGAGTCTGACTCGTGATGAAGATTTCGGTCGAAACGCGAATAGCACGAGCGGAAAGATCAACGAAACCTAAACATCACGAGTGGGATTGGTGAATTTTTTTCCAGGAAATCACGATTCTTACGTTGCAAAGTGCCCTACCGCTTGAGCTAAATGATACGGGAAGAGGTTAACCAGCCGATTGATTCGAAACGAGTCAACCACCACGCGCTCCTCGTCTTCGATCCCCGCGTAAAAAGGCGGAAAATCGATTCCTCTTCGAAACACGCGTTTTACATCCAGAAGCCGTAATTCTTGGCGGCGGTAACACGCTCGACCCGTGTTAAAAACAGCGGTGAAACGGCGTAACCCTCGCGACACCCCCTCGCTTTCCATCCCATTGACCCCGGATACGAGGCGGCTCGTCAGGTGAACCCAAACAGGAAAGTATTTCGCAAAGTATCCCAAGACTCGCTTTCACGTACTCGGCCGCACGAGACGGTATTTATTTCGCACCCCACGAAACTCGAAAACTCCGTGAAGCGGGTTTCGAGGAGGAGAAGCGCGAGAGATGGATGATAGGGTCGGGCGTTTCGGTCTGGTTCCCCTCGCCCCGGGCCATACACTGCTGCTACACGTAACAGTTTTAGAAAGAAATAAATCTCTACGCCCGGTGGAATGTTTAATGGAGTGGGCGGGTTCGCGTTTTTGTCGCGAGGCGAGGCGTTCTTGCGAGGACTCGGCCGGAAGATTGAAATTTATCGCGACGCTCTAATGATGGGAATCGAGCGTCCAGATTTTTGAAGGATGAGCGCGAGTTAAGTGGTTGTGCGAGAGTGGTTTGCTCTCGGTTTATTGGAAAATGAGGAGAATATATATATATATATATATACACGTATAGATATGGGGGAGCAATGAAATCAAGGGAGAATTCCATCACGCTCGAATCTCGCCGACCAAGCCTCGTCGCCGACCACCTCCCTCGAATTCAATCACGCCTCTAAACTTGGCCGCGGCATCGTCCTCCCCGCTCCCTTACGATCTTTGCCAGCAATAAAACGTTGGAGAAATACAGTAACCGCGGCGTTTGTTCCATTTCTGGCGGCTGAACAAGACCAGAGACGTTTCAACTCAAATTTAATAAGCGGTGAGGATCCATAATTCCAGCGAGGAGGACCGGAAACGATAAGTAACGATCGACTACGAAAATACGTATAAATAGGCGGCGGGCTCGACGAAAGCGGTCGGCTTTAGAGGAAGTACACGGGGATGGAGGAGGAAATTGTGGCGACGAGGGAAAGAGAGAGAGAGATCGGCCCTCCTGCGGTGAGTGAACTTGTACGTCGAACCGCGTTGGTAAATTCGCGGTCGTGTTAAGCGGGCCAGCCGGTGGCGAGGGCGAGGGCCGAGGAGGTGGAAAGGCTGGGGGCCAGTTAAAGCGCGCATAAATTGCAATGTTAATGTTGCCTGCGATACATAAACATGTTGTACGTCGGTTGGATTGCGGTCTGCGCGCGGACCCGCGTAGCGCCAGCTTGCACACAGGCGCGTGCACGCACTCGCGTGGAGGTGGAGATGGAGGAGGAGGAGGAGGAGGAGGAGGAGAGGGAATGGAGCGGTAGTCGCGTTCGGTTTCGATTCAACGAGCTCTCTCTCTCTCTCTCTCTCTCTCTCTCCTCACTACCGCGTGTGTTCACAAAGCCACGCGACACGCCTGTGTCCGCCTCGCGTGAGCCAGTGGACACGATTCGTGAAGCCGAAGCCGAGAAAAGGAGCAAACCGCGATACGCGGCTCGCTTCGGCCACCGTGATTGGTGGCTGGCTACCGGTGGACAACGTGCGGACAAGCAACGACGAGGTGGGTTTCGCGTTACTTTCTTTTTTCTCCAGGCGTGATTGAGATTTCGTAATTTTCCTTCGACCGGAATAACGAATGGTCGGCGCTCCGCGTAAGACGGCAACAGAGTTTCTCAACCTGAAATTTATTATCAAACTCGTATAATTTTTGAAGAGGTTTTCGATCGATTGGGCAAACGGAACGGAGAACTTTGTTATTTTTCAAATGGAAATTTCCGATTTATCTCGATACATTTCGATTCGTGAAAAATCATGGCGGAAAAAAGAAAGGTGATTTTTTAAAATTGCCATTAAAATTAGGAAAATTAGGAATAGCTGTAACTTCGAAGTTGATAGTATTTAACGTCAATCGTTAGAAGCGCGGATCTTTCCTCTTTAAAATGCCTCCTTTTTATTTATTCTTATACGATTATATTATTCTTTCGAGATATTATCGTGTAAAGAAAAAAGGTAATTTTCAATTATTTTATCATTTTCGTCCTTGTCATTTATCCAGACTTCTTGCCTACGACTGCCTCCATTGACCTATCCATAAAGTTCGGATAAAAGACAGACCGCGATTCCTGGAAAAAATATAGGTCATTGGATCGTAATTCATTCGTAATGTTCGCGCTATCTTAAGCGGTAATGGAAACTTTGAGTGCTTATATCTCGGTTTAATCCCGATTGAGATATCGGGATAAAACAAAAAAAAAGGCTTACACGGCATAATTTTCTCTATTTCCTGATTAAATTTTAACGACACAATTTTTAGTTATTCCTTACCGTTTTTACAACACGAAAAATCAAAGTTTTATTTGTAACTATTCGCGAATCGAATAATTCGTGTTATTGCAATATAACGTACACAAGTATACAAATTCGTGCATATATGTTTCGCGTAATACGTCGACGATATTTCCGGCGCATTACTCGAATATTTGAACCCAAAACTCCGCGGATAAATTAAAATTCGCGCGAAGAATTCGCCATCCGTCTGAAGAACTTTTACTTTAAATCCACATAGCGCTTTCCACATAGCGATAAAACAAAACCGTATGCACTCATAAGGAAAAAGTTATGAAACGAAGGATGAAGAAAGTTCGAAGAACAGCGATCATTTACCATTTTTTCCCACTTTTCTTACGGAAAGAGCTACGCTCCGTTCCATTCACATGAATCATGCCCTTCATTCGTGGGAACGGGGCGAACAAGAAAGTACTTTATTTTGAGAACACGCTTTTCAATGCACCATCTGATTCATCGCGTTTTTCTCCTTTTTTCTTCATCCCCCCTCCGCTTAATTCACCATCATTCACGATCTCGCGAACCACGGATTTCCTTACCTCTCGAATCGAACACAGAATCGAATCGTCTTTCCAAACGCACGCATCCGTGTATACCAAATCAAACGTGCATCTGTGTGTTTCTATTTCAGAAATATAATCCTCTTAATATAAATTTATCGCGAACAAAAAAACTGTTCCCTTTTACCGAGATTAAAATCACAACTTCTTCTTAGTTCGATCCGATATTAGCCATTTGTTACAAGACACCCTGTACAGATCGTGGAGGAGCGGTACAGTTAGGAGCAGCAGACGAGGGAGGGAGAGTCGTTACGCGAAAGCCCTCTTGCGTTATGGCATTGTCATCGGTTCGTTGCTTCCACCCTTCCAATTACCCACAGATCCATTAGACACGCGTGTATACCGGCGATGAAATTGTCGGCGTATTAACATAACGGGGACGAGAATTGAAGCGTTGTGCCGGGACCGTCGGCATACCGTGCCGATTTCGGCCCGCCATCGTCATTTCACGCAGCCCCGTGTCTCAGGAATCTCAGGAATTTCGGCAGTAATTTTTTTAATTGAAACGAGTCGGGCGAAGGCGTTGAAGGAGCGGAACCGCGTGTTCCCGCGCAGAATTTCCGCCAGAATTTGGACGGGGAATTCCACGGGAAAAGGGAGATTCCAGCCTTCTCGCTGCCTCGTGGTCGCCAAGAATCGTGAAACTTCACGACTATACACGTAAAGATACGCGAGTACTAGAAGTAAGGAAATGGCAATTTTGATTTGCTTCGTTTATTTATTTATTTTTTTTTTTTTTTCGAAGAGAAAATTTACGAAGAAGTTTGAATGAAATTTCTGGTTTCGTTTTAAGGACGAGATAAAAAAGAAAAAAAAAGAAGGAAGTTACGTTTAAATTGTTTTCTCGCAGCGTTGAGAGGATACACAAGTTACACAAGCAAGTTCCACTCCCTCCTCAACTTTCTTCCTCGGTCGATTCTCGATTGTTTATCTTCCTTGGAAGATTTGCAATACGTCGGGACACGAACTCGGCTCGGTTTACTCGATCCTTTTTATCAGTCTACGCGAGAGGTTTATTTATATAAAAGTTACGCCTCGTCCAATATTTAACACGGCCAACTTAATCAACAACGATTAACGAGCCATAGATTATTCGAACGTTTGGAATCGGTCATTCTCATCTCGTCATCCTCGTCTCGCGAAGAAAGGACGACAACACGTCCATCACGACATACGTGGCGCAGTGATCGTGGCAATTTGTCACGACTTTGTACGGGTCGCGGCGTCATTAACACCGTGCTCGTCTCTTACTTTCGCGGAGTTTGTTTAAACGTCGAATCGCTGCCACGACAAAGGGGACTGTCGGTGGTGCACGTGTGCGTCGTATGTCTCTCTGTATATAAAATCCAGCCCGCGTAAACATTCCCAAGCGAACGGCTGTCCTCCCGACATCTGTTCCCCTCCTTACCCCGTTCGCGCGACTTGGTTAGGTTTGATCACGTGCCAGAAGTCAGAGTCACTCGTTCAACCCTCCTCGAGCTTCACTTCTCAATCTCTCGACGATTTATCGAAAAGAAAAAGTCATTAGAATTCATCGAGTCATACGTTATTTGAAAGAAGATCGTTTGAAGTTTGATGCACAGAAATATGAAGATTTCAATTTATTACATTGCTTAGTGTTTGTTTGTTTTTTTTTTTTTTCTTTCTTTTTTAATTGGTCGGATTCAAGGTTGATTCAAGAGTTTTCCAGTAACGAGGGTTAAACGATTGGAGTAGGAATCGACTTAACCGACACCTCGTATCCCGAGGAGGACGATGAATCGAGGAGATCCAAAGAGACTAGAATCCAGGGGCGAAAGGACGTCAACTGTCAGACGTCGACGTCGGGTGTAATAATCCTCGAATTTCGGCCCCGATGGCGGCCGTCAATCCAACGTTGGATCTGTATTTTCATAAGTCTAGGCCGCGAGAGCAAACACTATATTCCCTGGGTTGGAGAAGGGTTGGAGAAACCCTTCCAATGCGTTCTATATATCGCACGTGATTGCGAATAAGGAATCGAAGAATTTCTCTCTTAAATCTTTCCACGTCGAACTTTGATTTTCCTTCTTCTTCAATCTACCAACGAATTATGAAAAGAGGTAATATTGGATTGATCAAATTACCTTCAACCCTTTCGCTACTTGTGCACGGCATTCGAGAAAGATCTTTGAAAAAAAAATCGACGATAAAAACGAAATATCGATGCTACGTTTCCAGAGAAGGATACTATGCGCAATAGCGAAAGAGTTAATTACACTTTACGCCAACAAGCTATAATTAACGATTAATTTTCGTTATTACGGTTATAGTCGTTCTGCGTAAGATGCCGCGTATCGTACGATATGACGATTGGAGTTATCGCACATCGAATATCTTTCTCTGGAAATATATATATCGATATTTTGTTCTTATCGTCAATTTTTTTTCAATAAACACCGATCGAAACAACGATTTTTCTCGAACATCATGCACATTTCGGAGAAGTAGCGAAAGGATTAATACAAATTAGAATTTAATCGTAAAAAAAATTATCCACCGGGTGTAATAAAAATTCCTTCCGCGTTAACCTAATACGCGGTCGCGACGACACGCGATGAACGAGGTCCAGATATCGCGAGAGGTCAGAGAGGAGACGAATAGAGAGAGGCTCGCCTTTGATAAATCCAGGCCAGGAAGGCGAGCCGTAACACATGCCCTGCGACGGCATAAAAGGGGTTTGCTGCAGCTTTGGCTCGGAGAAGTAAGCGGTGCACGCAACTGGAGACGGTGATTCGGAGGGGTGAGTCGCGCCTAAGGGGAGGTTATGGCGAAGGGTCGGGCGTGCAGCTTGCGGAGGAGGGTGCAAAAAGGCCGTGGAGGGATGCGATAGGGGGACAAAAGGGCCGTGTAAAAGTAGTACTTCCGTTACTCCAGCCGTCCCGGCGCCGGAACGACGTGCACGCGCCCTCGCGTTATCTTCCGGTTGCGCGCCGACTCACTGTTTGTTTTCTCTTCTGAAACAGGGAGGGAAATGGTGGGCCGCGATATCGTGGAAAACCGTGTAACTAATTACTCGCTTGCTTGCTTGCTTGGTTAAAAGGATGGGCCCGACCAGGCAGAAGAGAACATTCGTTCTAATTTCATCCCTCCTCCTCCTCCTCTCTCCCGACGAGAAAGGATTTTCGGCGAGAAACAACCCCGCCAGGTGTTGTTCACCTGCTAATCGAGCCGAGAATAAAACTGGGCGTTGTCCATAATACAGCATAATTATCGAGATATTACACTCCCTTCTTTCGCTCGAAAGTTTTTACTTTCCTCGTTTTTTTTTTTTTTTTTTTCTTTCTTAACGGGAGAATTTCTCGAACGAGATTATTTCGTTTTCGAAATTTTTCAGATATCAGGCACACGTGTTTTGCCACGTGCAAAGATAAGAAATTGGGGGAGGATGGGATAAGGCGGATGAGGGATCCATTAACGGTTCCATCCGGATTTAATTCGGCGGAGATTTTTCCGGATCTCGATTAATCCGGAGGGGAGTTTGCCGTTCCATATGAAAAATAGTAATCCGTAAATGAATCGTGATTTATGCCGTAATATCGTGGCCGTAATAAGGTAGGGCGTTTAATATGTTTTTCACGAAAACACCCGGGGAGTAATTAATTTACATTCACGCCCGTGGTGGTGGAAAGGAGAGGGAGAGAGAAAGAGAGATAGAGAGAGCGAGAAACAGGGAGATGGGAGGATCAACAGCGGCTTGGCCAGACCGCGACCCTCTCTCGTACATCGTCATTAATAATAATTGTAGAGTTAACAAAGGCGAGCCGAGGTGGAATTATTAAATCCGTCGAGAGATAGAAAATCTGGTTGGCTTTTGGCCGGGATCTCCTTTCTTTCCTCGTTTCTTTCCTCGTAGCAAAATCCATCCTTCGCCTCGCCCTCTAATTCGCTTAAATATTCGCGAGGCTAGGCGACAAATCCTCACAAGATCCCTTTTGTTTTCGTAACTCTTGTTTTCCGTTCCAACAACCAAAGTCTTGCGAATCATTCAAACAATCATTGAAATCGAATCGTCTCGATAATATACCTCCTCCCCCTCGAAGGGAGAGGGTGTCGAGAGACGAGCCCGACGAGTTTCCCCCGACTCGAAGCCGACAGTTCCACCGGCAGAGGAGGAGGAGACTTTCGTCTAAGAAAGGCGAAAGAAGCGGTTATCAATTTGACAGTGACGGTGTTAAGGGAGAGAGGAGGAGAAGGAGGAGGAGGAGGAGCAGATGGCGGTGGTGCAGGGAGGAGAGAAGTCTCGAGGAGGGGTTGCGAGAAGGCATTCAATTTCCCTGTTCTCGCGGGCGGAGGGAGGCAACACACCCTTCCGTTCGGAGCTGTCACTCCGGGAGAGTTATGGTCGCCGAATGAGTGGCTGGGGCGGGCCAAACGTCGCATAACTTACTAGTACTACTTCTTCTTCTTCTTCTTCTTCTTCTTCTTCTTCTTCCTCCTCCTCCTCCTCCTCCTCTTTTCTCGTTTCATCCTGCTCTTTTCCAGGATGTCTATAAATAGGGGGATCGAACTCGACCCACCACCGATCGTCAACAGTCCCTTCGTTGTTCCTGCGAGGGGGATCCTAAGGGGCGATGGGTAAGATATCGGCGTGTAAATGATCGTAATCGTTTGAGAAAATCGTCGTTCGATTCGTTGTCCACATATTTTTTATAAGTGAATTTTGGAAAAAGAATAGGCTTGAATTGGCCCAACCACGGAAACTTTAAGATCAAAGATTAAAGTAAGAGAAGCCGAGGAAGGAGTGGAAGTAGAGGGGGTTATGGGTCGAGTCACGACAGGCAGGGACACAAGTGGTCTGTCCGATCTCACGCTTTATTTTTACTATAATCACACTTGAATTACCCTCGAAGACTTGGCTTGACTGTTTCTTCCGTATGTGTCCTCGTAATCTTCTCGTCCCAGTGTTTTCTTTCCTCCTGTCACTCTTCCGCGACAAGCCTTTCCTCTAATCACTCTCTTAAACACCTTCTCCTCCCTTCTTCTCTCTCCCGTTTAAACAATCAATCTCGCGCCGCTCGGCTTCAACTTGTCTCCCGCTCCATTTGCTTAATGGTCTTTTCAAAACTTGCGTAACGTATCACGTTTCTTTCTTCTCGAACAAAAATATCTCTTCTTTAAAAATAATATACTTGAACGCGATCAAGTTTATTGGTCGAAATTCGCGAATATTGCACGCATGCACGGGAGAGGCAAGGAGGAAAAAAAGCAGAAGAAGAAGAAGAAGAAGAAGAGAGGAATCATAAATTCGTGAAAAATTCGTGGTATCGGGGCTGGAGGCGAGGTAAGAACGATTACGTTGAAAGGGTTTCGTTGTAAAATCGCGGCTGACCGACGAGTATCGCGCGAGGGTTATTAAGGGAAGAAAGGGAAAAAAAGCGGCGACGAAGAAATTTCATAGGACAAAAACGGTGTTGAGGCGGTGGTCGCTTCAACTCCCGGGAACAAGTGGCTCCATGTAGAGCGGTTAATTACCGGGAATAAGCAGCCGTCGAGTCGTAAAACTCGTGCGAGGCCGGCCGACTTATGCCCGGAAATACCGTGCGTGTATCTCGTTAAAAATTTATTTACGGGGAAAGTTCGCCGAGCGAATTAGGAAGTGGCGAAAAACCTGTCGCCGCCGCGCTCCCCCTTCCCCTTACTTTCTTCTTCCATAGACGATAACGAAACGAAGAACGGATATAAATATTTTCATCGAGAAAGCCGAGAGTTCGGTTTTAGATATCGCTGCTGTCCGCTTCTTTTATTGCCGTATCGTATCGTATCAACTGTGGATTCCAAGAACGAATATAAATTTTTCACGACGATGAATCGTATCGCGTATTTTGTGAGGAAGTTTTTTTGGGAAATGGGCGATAAGAATAAACGTGTAAACTTCTTCGAGTAAACTTTTAATAAATTCAAACGTTTAATAAATTTCAAGTTTACAGTTTAATTATTAGGAAGGAAGGATATGAATGATACAATTATTTTGAAGGGATAATATAATTTTCCTTGGAAATACTTTTCAATCGAACCGAATGAATGAATCTTTTATTTTTTTTTTTTTTTTTTTTCGTTACAGAACAATAATGAAACAACGATGAATTAATCATCGAAAAAAAAGTAACGTATTTTCTGCGAAAAGGAATGAAATTTATTTGAGAGGAGATTAAAAAGAGAAGAGAAGAATTAAAAGAAACATCTTCGTCACCGTAACAATAACACTTCTTTCTCTTTAAACACACTTTCGGCACAAACGTCTCTCACCATCCTGAACGGCAATTCCACGAAGCGATTCCACCGCGTTATAATTAACCCCATGACACTTCTAAATAATTAAAACCCTCGAACCCTCGAACGGTGTTTGTGTACTCAGACGGAGCTCGTGAATTTAAGATCTCTCTCTCTCTCTCCGGCCAGTAAACGATCACGATGGTAACTGACGCTTTTCTCAGAGACAAACGACTGTCATTATTTGGCCACCAACGTGCGCTCTGATGAATATATAAACGTTCGGGATAAAATTTATCACCAATTAAACTCGAATATAAAATTTAATACGGCTCCTAATTAATGTACAAAAAAATCACGCGTCACGATATCAATTTTTAAAACTCGATTCGAAGACAAAAGATTAAGATTTAAAATTCGTCCAATGCCAAATCTATTCCTAAATAGAAATTTTGTTTTCAAAATTTTACGACGGAAATTTAAGAATATTTCGCTAAAGACAACGAACGATATTAAAAAATTGTATTATTTCAACATTAAATATTTAAATAAGCTAACGAACTACAAATTCGAAATTCAATCGAATCCTCGACGCGGGTTTATCTGTCACCGCGAATGGCCGTTTCTCCGTTTCTCAATCGCGATTTCCCGTTAAAACGCCCGTATATTATATGCCCCGTGTTCCCAAGAATTCCACGCGTTAGAGTAAACAGATCCCGCTTTGATCGTTTCTCCTTCCCCCACCCGTGCCCCGAACGAGAGAAGAAGGTTAGTAGTCGTTTTTATTGGCGCGTCGACGACGCCCCGATCCGGTCGCGTGTTCGCGCGCCGTAGTCGGAACCAGTTCGAAACGTGTAATTTCGCATCGTCGAAAATGTTTCTCGCGCCTCGGACCTCGTGATTGAAAAGCGGTTTCTCGGTATCGTGCCGCCGTTGTATCGCAATTATCGGGGGGCCCCAACATCGCATTGAAGCAGAAAAATACGTCCTCCTCCTTCCCCTCTTCTTCTTCTTCTTCTTCTTCTTCTTCTCGATCCGTGCGCGTTTCGATCCGATCCGGCGGGGCTCGTTTGAAAACTCGTGTAATGAAAAATAACGGCGCGCGAAACACGCGGATATCGGCCGAGAACAGATGGTACGACGGCATACGAATGGGGAATGCGTATGACGGGATCGTAAAATTTGTCAGTTGGCTGGCTAATGTTTGGGCGTGTAAGTTAATAAAGAGGGAAGGGAGGGGAAGAGGATAATAATATAAATTGAAGAAATTTCGCGCGAAAATATGAAATGGAGGAAATTTTGATTTTCAACGGACGAGGGATATTCAGGTTTATTTTTTCCTACGTTCCTTCTTTTCTTTTTTTTCTTTTTTTTTTTTTTTTAAGAGTATCGAATATTCGTTTCTCTCCGCGCGAACGAAGTATCGTCGGTTATTAATCCTTCGGTTGGTTTTATCGTTCGGAACTAATACGCATAGCTCTAAGTGGGTCTCTTGAGCATCAGTCGACGCCGCGCTCGATAGTTTAATTTATTAACGACCTCCTTGCTAGTTTCAGCTGGTTGTATTACACTTTTGCCCCATGTTTCACACTCTTCCTCCCTCCGGTAAAATAGTTCAAAGCTCGATTTCCACGTGAACAAGAATGAGAAAAGAAAAGTTATCGAGAAAGAATTAGACGAAACATAAAACGAAACTTACTTGAAGATTCGAGGATAACGCGTTTTATAACGCGTTATGTAACGAGCGTGCTAATCGTTTTTCAGGGAGGGAGGGAGGTTCAACGCGCGTGTCGAATTAACGTGCGTCACGATTGCGTTTCGAAACAATTAAAGCTATTCGATTCGCGTGGTAATCACGCTCCCCCTCCCCACCACCACCCCCCACCCCGGGGCGAAAGTGCACGCGGGACGAATACGGAAATATAACGTGTGTATAATCAAAGCAATTTCCTTTGTTTGCAGCACAATGCATCGCGCCCCTGGGGATGGAATCTGGTGCGATTCCCGATGCAGACATCACAGCGAGCTCGAGTTTCGATAGCGGAAACGTCGGCCCCCATCACGGACGGTGAGTGAATTAACCGTGTATTACCTGTGTCTCGTTTATAGAGCGCATTATGCAGATTCGATGCAATACACATTCGGAAATACGATAAAATTAACCCCCTTTGTGAGGGGCGCGCAGAGATGCAATTTCCCGAAATCAGCGCGCTTCGTTAAGCGATCTATTCGGGGTTGAATCGTGGCGATTCTACGCCAGAAACGTCTCGTTCTCTCGCTTCCATCACTGCTGGAAAATTGTTTCAATCCCTCGTCTCGTTCTCTCGATAAAAATATTCTCCTTTTTCTTCCCCCACCTTTCTCGAACGATTAACCTAGATACGAAGGCAGACGACGCTTTTTTTTTTTTTAAATAATTCTACCCTCCTCCTCTGTTTATTTTCGTTCCATCCCTCGCGCGTCCACAAACAAGGGGCGAAGGTTAAATATGAACAGTGAACCGGCAGAAATCGCGAAATAAAATTACATCGTTTTTCTTTTTCTGGGAGGAACGCGAAGGGATGCCGATTATTTGATCGTTAACCCTTTCACTGGCGAGATATCTCGCTTATATTTACACCATCTACTCGAAGTATTTTGATATTCGAAAATTCGAGGTAAATAACTTTCTATCTCGGAGAAAAACGAATGTTAAATAAAGAATGTTCTATATATTGTAAATTATTCTTCTCTTATTCTTTATTTCATTCACGAATAAGCATGGTGACAATGTGACACAACGTGTGCGTTTTGTATAATCTCATCTTCTATTTACGTTCGTGCATCCATAATGATAATACGTTACGTTACGTGGAATCGAGATATCTTAGCATTTAATTTTTTTTTTTTGTTTAATCGAATCAAAAGATTCGTACGTTGTTAAATTGACCGCCGAGACCGCGTTCCTTTCCCGGACAAAAAGGATTTATCGAACGAGAGATTGATGGATGGCTTAAAACGCGAAAGAAAGAGAAAGAGAGAGAGAGAGAGAGAGGAGAATTCGACGACGAAAAAAAAAAAGAAGAAAAGAAAAGGAATCACGGTCACGATCGAAATGTTTTCCACCGCTTAAACGGATGATCTTCTTCCTGTCCGTCGCTCTGTCCACGATCGAGGTGGCTCACGATCAGGACTCGACCGTATTAATCACCGAGGCGCGCGTCTCATTCGGCCTTCAACCCGCAATGAGGATTAATGGCGCGATGCCCCGCATGCACGGCCATCTCTCGTTTGTATCGAACGTTGCTACGAACCACTTGAGCCATCGTTAACGCGGCCTCCGTTGTTCATCCCTTTGATTATAAGTTTTGGCTAATCACACGTTCCAAACAGGGGATTTCAATTTTTCGACCAGATGTTGACTAGACGATTTATGGGACCACCAACGACGTTAACGAGCCGAGAATTTGCGAATCGGGCGAAGTTATTTTAAATAACGTTCGAGATAAGATTGTGTGTAATAAGTTTGCATCAAAATTTCAAATTTTAAAGTACGGTTACAAGATTATATATACACACGTAGAAATAAGATCTATTTTTCTCCCCGATTGCCAATTCGTTACGAGAAGAAGAAACGAATCGTCAAAAATTTCCATATCCTTTAAACGATTATCCACGGTAATCGGACAGACGCTCGTAAATATAATATTTCACGGTTATAAGATCCCTCTCACTCCTCCTCCTATAAAAGCGACGAAAAATCGGATTCTTCCTAAAAAAAAAAAAAAAAAAAAGAAAGAAAGAAGAAGAAAAGAAGAAAAAAGAAGAGGAGTTCGCTAGTTTTGTTTGTTTTACACGCGTCCCATTCACCGAAGAAATATTTTATTAACACGGATGACGTTTACGAACTTCTTTGATAGCGATGGGTGGTCCTCGGCATTTTAAACGTCACCGGTGCCGGTATTCAGTGAAACGCGAAGAGGCGTGAACATGTTTATGGTCCTGGAATTTCGTTGAAAAGCTGCATTAATGCATTCACGATAATTGGAAGTTTAACGTGTAAGAAGAAGAAGAAGAAGAAGAAGAAGAAGAAGAAGAAGAAGAAGGTATCGCGACTCTGTTTCTTCTCTCTGTTGTTTTGTTTCTTCTCTCCCCCCACCCCCCTCTTCTCTCACCCTCCTCTTTTATTCTTACTTGCTCCTTTCTTATTTCTTCTTTTTTTTTTTTTTCTTTTTTCGGCCGCGATATAAAGCAAGGAAAGCCTTTTCGATGCAATACCGATATCGTCGCTTGTGCACACACTCTTTACCCGGTAGAGACCGTCTAGACCTTCTTCAACGGCATTTCCATGGCTTCCTGATACTACGGGCTTCCCGGTGAATACCCTATTTACCCCATACGACTCCCGTTTACCCTAAAATACGCGAATCTAACTCGTATTACGTGTACACAGCCTTTTTCCAGATATCCACCGTGAAACGTATTCGTATTTCGCGAATGTTTCGTACAAAAGATTCCTCCATTCCCTCCATATTTTCCCTCCACTACCCAACTCTTCCACTCCACTTATCCAGAATATTATACGGATATAATATAATTTTATTCCGTTATTACAATTATTTATATAACATGGCTGTTATATAAATTCAAGACCAAATTTGGACAAGTCGATCTTTGAAATATTCACACGCGATACACGTGTACATCCTTAACCAAAAATGTGCACGATTGTTCGAGAAAGCGGCCGCGTTTACGTCTCACAATTCGAGCTGCTTTGACGATAAAAATAACGATGCATATGCATCTTATGCAGAGCGACTATAGTCGCTCGAAAGTAGCGAAAGGGTTAAATTAACAAACACGATCCACCGTATGATCGCATTTTTAATTGATTCAACAAACGTAACAAACGTAAACCCAATTTACAAATTTACATTTCCAACATCCTACGATAAATACCTTCCTCTGCTTCGTTCAACGAAACCAACTCGATTTCATACACACAAAAGCGAGAATCCTCTACGCAGAACAACCCGGAAAAGAAAGGAGTCGTCCAAGGAAGAAGAGCGAAAAAAGGAACGCAAGCGCGTGTGAATAAAAGAGTCGTTCGTCTTCGCGCGTGGCGGATCCACCACGTTTTCACGGAACGACGTTTTCATCGGGGAAGCGAGCGATCTTTCGAAGAGGCACAACATCGCGCCTCGATCCCTCGGCTATCCATCGGAACCCCGTTCTCGTCCAATCGCCGCGACAAATCATCCCCCTGGGATGGATGGATCGCCCGTAAGTCTTCGAGTTGGCTCGCGTTCGAGAAACCATTCTTCTCGATAATCGAGCGCGTCTCCTCCACGATTTCGCCGACGTGGCTCGAGTCGGTGGCTGCGATCGAGATTTATCGCGGAGGGCGCGCGCGGAATGCCTTTGATGCCCTGGACTGTATCAAAGTGGCAGCCAACCCAGTTCGAGCTCGCTTAATGGGCTATGAGTTATGGCGTTTCGCTCCTCTCCTTTCTCTCTCTCTCTCGTTCGTTCGTATCGTTGTTTTCGACGGAACTATAGCGTTCCTTCTGCTTTCTTCTGGAGAGAAGAAGAGGTTTGTTTCTCTGTTGGTTGGAGGGACACCGGGCTTTTACCCGCCATCAAAAGCGACGCTTAAAATTCTGACGGGGAGGAGAATGGCAGCTTCACCTCTTTATTGCGAGAATATTTTGCGAGATTGTATATAACCGAGGCCTATCCACTCTTCTTCTCTCGCTCCTTCGCTCGCGTTGAACTGAACCGGAGGCGGCGGCTTCTTTGCGAGCTTTTTGGGGCGGCGCTGTTCGAAAGTAATCTTGGAGGGAAGGCGAGCCGAATTCTTCGTTTTTTTTTTTTTTTTTTATTGTTGAAATTGAGTTTCAAAGTGACTAGGCGAAGGCGTGTTTGTTGCTCGCGTCAAAGGTGAGACAAAAGGGGAAGAGTTTCGGTTTCGTGAGAGTGGATTGTGCGTTGTTTGTCGGGCGTTTTTTTTTTTTTTTAGAAGAGTGGATCACTCGTTTCTGACCACTCTTTACGTAGGGAAGACGCGGAGGTGTTTTGAATGAGACGCTTGGTCTTTAATTTATCGACGAGGATTTGTGCGAGTTTTTTGTACGGGGGGAGGGGAAGGAGATTCAAATGTTTATTTTCGTAATCTCCAAAGTAGAAATGTAAAGAAACGGAGAAGGGAGAAATGCGAGTTCCACGAAAATAGAAAATGAAAATGTTTTGCGAACGTATTAAGAATTGTTGACGTAGCACGACTCTCTTTTCCTAACTAAAGTAAAGCTACGCGAGCCAATTAACAGTGATTCTTGGAGAAACGAAATTTCTCATGCTTATTTTAATTAACGAGAATAAGTAGCGCAAAGCGTAATATTTACGTTACAAACGAATTTTTCATAAATCGTTCTCCTTTCGCGCAAACTTAAAAATCACAATCACAAATTTAATACATTTCCATCGATCCTCTCAAGATCCATCTTCGATGATTCCGAACACGTAACCGTACAATTATTTATCATCCTTCTTCGTTAAATCTCCCGTTCCCTTCTCCCCCTCCCCCCCTCTTTTTTACAAAATTTCCATTTTCCCGAATTAAAATTCCACAAATTTCGAAAACGTTTCAAATTCGTCTCTTCGCGAAATGGCAAATAAATAACGGGACGGTAATGGCCGATTGAAACGGCGTTTAATCGTCCGATTGAATTCGAACATCGGTCGGTGAAATTCCTGTCGATTTCCCCGTCGGATCGACGCCGGCATTCCTCTCGCGCGTTTTCCGCGACAATCAGGGAGGCGATGCCCGACGTGGAAAGGGAGAAGAGAGAGAGAGAAAGAGAGGGGGGGGGGAGGTTTTTAATGCCGTAGACGGAAGCTATGCGCGAATACAATTATTAGCCGGCTCTCGAAGAGTGGCTTCCCCGTTGCACGGCCGCGCCAGCTCATCTTTAATTCATGCCATCCGGTGGCTCGGCTCGATCGATAAATTATAATTTTATCCCCTCCCCCCCCTCCCCCCTCCCTTCCCCCGCGGTATCGGGGGCCAGGCAGAGGTGACGGTTATCCGTCAGCCACCGCCAGGATCACGTATTTATGCGATTTCCTTTCCCGCGACCGTGTAACATTTCCGATTATACCGTCATCCTCCTCCCCCTTTACAAGCCGCCTTATCGCTCGATCCTTATCGATTGTCGCAAACGTCGATCGCCAACGTCCGTCCCACGATTGTGCGCGGATCCCGCGACGAAAAGGCGCCACGTGAATACGATGGGATAAGTCGATAAGTAATTGTCGAGTTTGCGGGATTCTCGAAGGCGAGGCGAGGCAACGTGGTGAATGTGATAATGTTTCTGTATATATATATATATAGAAATTTTTACGTGAAATGTGAAACGCGCGATAAAATTTTAGACGAACAGAGAATGGGGATGGGGATTTTGGAAGAGGAGGAACAATATCGTGCGTACATGATATCGCGGATCGTAGAGGCGGATGAATACAACATGGGATAAATTAGGCGAGAGGAAAGAATCAACAGTTTGGACGTATTTCATATACATCTCTCGTCTCCATTCACGTTAACCGCGATATCCTTCATCCTCTGGAAAATCCCTGTGTTCGCAATTGTCGTTGGGGAAAAGGAGAAAGATTAAAACCCCGTGCAAGCATCCCCGTACAATCGTTCAAATATCAATTACGCCATTTAAACACTGGAGAACGTCGTTCCTCCGTGTACACACACAGCCCCCCCCCCCCCCTCGCCCCTCCATACTCGCGAACGCGATGGAAATTAAGTTGCGCGTCGAAATTCCCCGACCAGAGACCCAGAAAAATCTCCATGTTTTCCCACGCGGTCCACGACGAGTCTCTCGGTTTCCCTTGGAAATGATTTCCAACCTGCGTTCTCGTTTTCCCGGATGACGAGATAGAAAAAAGAAAGAGGGGGGAAGGAAAAAAAAAAAGAAAAATTCTACCTCCGAGCGAACAGGAATGTGGAAACAGAGGTGCGGGGAACAGAGGGAGGAGAGATAAAACTCTGGACCAGGAAGGTGAGGGGGAGGGAGGGAAAGAAAGAAAGAAGAGAGAAAAAAAAAAGAAACGAGAGAAGAAATAGAAGGCCGGTAATCTCAGTGTAAATATTTACCCTTGCAGGCTGAAGCAAGAGAGCCACGGAGGTGCCTGGTGCCCGAAGCTGCAGATCACCACAGAGCCACGCGAGTGGTTGGAAATCGATCTTCACACGGTTCACATGATCACCGCCACAGGCACTCAGGGCCGCTTTGGCAACGGCCAAGGTGTCGAATACTCGGAGGCGTATATGCTCGAGTATTGGAGGCCGAAGCTCGGCAAGTGGGTCCGGTACAGGGACGTGCAGGGCGAGGAGGTGAGTATCAATTCGCGCGACAACGTGTTTCGAAATGTGTTGTCGCGATAATGTGTTGGCCGACTGCGCTTTCTATTCGAGAAACTGAGTAGCGGGAAAGTAAGGGAAAAGGAAAGTCTGTCTCTCGAACAGGAGAAACAGCTTTTCTCTTTCCTCCATCCCTCCTCAACCTCCTCCTCCTCCCCCCTTTTTCTCGGAGGTTGGAAGTTGGAAATTAGTTGCAATTGATTCGTTTTACTTTTCTCGTGTTCGTCGAAAGAAGTTTTCGTTTCACAACATTTCGAAACAAAAAAGTGAACGCGTTACGCGGTCGTAAAATTTTTTAAAGATCTATTATTAAAGAATGATCGAACATCTTTTCACGATCTTCCATAACGGACAGGGTGTAAATACTTATTAATCTCGTTAACAGTTTACCTTCAAGGAGAACGAAGGTTGTTGAGTCTATCCATCGGAGTCTATCAAAGTTTATTATTGCGCGAATATCGTTATCTGTTATGTCTCCACCGATGATCTGTTCAACGTCTAACAAGCCGGTTAGTTAAGTTTCGAGAAGATGACGTCGGCTGTCAAACCAATCACGCAAACTCTATTATTCAGTCAGCGTTCGAAATTCCGTCGAATCCTCGAACGATATTTTATATCGTCTCGATGCCCTGCAACGTTCGAAGGATTTCCTCTACGAGGAAAGGATGGAGCGCGAAAGGGATCGGTCAAACGATCGATACCATGCCTTCATGAGGCGGAGCGACTCGATTAATTATCGATTGATTAAAATTCCTACTTCTTTTTCTCTTCTCCTCTTTAACAAAACTTATTATTAACATAAAATAAATATACCTCGAGTCTGCTTCATTCCTCTATCGTCTCGTCTCACAATATATTTAATAATAACAAGTTCAAGTATAAGAGAAAATAAGAATTCCAATTAAGACTGACATCGTCGTCTTATCGTCTTAACTTAAGGATATCGATCCGCGATCATGTCTGGCCTGGATTCACGATTCGATTCGATTAACCGCGACTATTCGGCGGGAAAGCAGAATCGCTGCGGTTAAATTTAGTAGCGCGATATACGCGTAAAACGAGCGTGGATTATCGGGGATGATTTGTGGCCGACGTCCACGGCGCGGACCAAACCAGTGATGTTAACGAGACGCGAATTCTCCCTCGAAAAGTGGAGTTCCTTCGATGACGATTTGACTGGAATAGATTCCGCCCCAGTTTAATTAGCAACGGCCAACAATGGAGATTCATTTGTTGTCATCGCACACGAGGAATACACGCACACGGGTATTCGTCACTCGGCCGAGAATCAACCCGCGAATTTCGCGGGGCGGAGAAGGAGCGGGTTGACGTCGATGAATGAACTGTCCCTCGCGTGTACGAGGCATTCCGCCCGTCGACGTGGCGGCGTGTAACTTTGCTGTGTGTGTGATGAAACGAGACGGATCTCCATACGTATATTTACATAGTTTTTATTTTGATCCGTGCCATTTTTATTGCACGATCGGAGGAAAATTAAGTTATAGGTTCGCTATTTAAAAATTGTTCGATATGACAAGCGTTGTAGTCGTTGAATATATAATTGTGTTAGATCATAACTGTACAACAACTGTATTTTAATAAGTAGTTACTTGGAGTAACGAATTATTTGAAAATTTTGAAATTAGTTACTTTTTCAACGATAACGTTAATTTTCTGGTTAATTATCGAGAATTAGGTTGCAATATTAAAAAGAGATTTGCTTCGAATATTAATGATATTAATTCATCGTATTAAAGTATCTAGCAGTGATGGGCAAAATTCAATAGTTTGGACTTTACTTCAATATCAATTTATCGTTCAAAACATAATAATAATAATAATAATAATCGTGAAACGCCAAAATCGGCCGAGATTATACGACGCAACGACAGCTGCGAATAGATATTATTCAAGCATTTTAATTTTATTCGAAACTTTTAACCCCGTTGTAATCGTATTACAATTTTATTACAGTTTTTGAAAGAGTTTTGATCCGTTGAAAATTAACGAAAAAAAAAAAAAAAAAAAAAGAATCGAAGAAATTGAACACAAGTGAACGCATCTGTGAAGTGAGCGAGATTGTTTTTTCAATACGACTCGTCCGCGGTGGAAATCGGTGGAAAATAAGACGCGACGTCCCAAACAACTTCCTCCATTTCGTGATATTTGCTCGGAAGAGCGAGGCGGGAGCCAATATAAGTCATTTCGCCCTGTCGACGATAACGTTATTTTCGATCCGCGTGTTTTTCTTTTTATTCGCGACAGGGACATTTATACACCACGTGAAGGATCGTGATTCCCGAGAGCAGCGTTGAAGGGTGAAACGAAAAAAGGAAGGGACGAAGAAAGAGGGAGGGAAGAAAGGAAAAATAAAAAAGAAGGGAGAGAGCGAGAAAGAGGTGAACGTCCAGTCGAGGTGGATTTCCTTGGAAGTTTCGGTGGAGAGGGTGGTTCGAGCTTATTTGTATAGGAGGGTGGATCAATAAAACGAGGGAAGGGAAAGTCGTCGCGTGCTCGCGGGTCAGACGATTTCGACTCACCTACATAGGCGTGCGTTTGGCTTGAATAGCCTCACCGTGTCGATCGAACCGTGTGCATCGCACGAAGGTCGAAATTTAACCGGCCTTATTCCATTTTACATGCCGCGGCGAAATAACCATCGAAAATATTTCTCCCCGGGAGAAGAACTTGCGCGCCGGCACGCACGAGTCTTCCCTTCACAAGGCGTTGGAAAAAGGAAGTGAAAGTGCACGAAAAATTGTACCGTTGAAGTTTCGTTTCCTCGATTTCTTTTCTATTCCCTTGAATAATGATAGATTCGCTAAAATAGATCTTCCCTACTTCTGTTCCGTAGTAATCGTGATCAGAGAATCGTCAAGACGAATTACGTATCACTTATTCACCGTAAAAGTACTAATTTCTTGATAATAATAATTATTCAAAGAGAAACGTCGAGTAACTAATCGTTTGCGAATTTATTTCTACTTCTCATCGTTCGAGAGAGGTAAAACTCTCAATGATTAATAGATAAATTTCCTTTAGAGCATGCTGGAATAATTACTTTTACCAATCGTATATCGCGAGTCTACTGAAGTCGCGTAGAAGATATTCTAAAAAAAGAGAAACAAGAACGAAGAATAAAAGACGAACAAAACACGATCGCGCTGTTTGCGAATAAAAATTAAACGGACATCTCCATTCTTGCCAATCCTTTTTCCTCGACTCGCGAAATTTACATTCCGCCAATGATCGCTCATAAATTACGTGTCGTCGAAAACCCCGGCCGGTCCCCCGCTGATTCCCTCTTTCGTTCAATCCCGGCCATAAAGCGATTTAATTAACCGAAACGAGGCGTTCGCGGACCGGTCGAAAAAAGCGAAAGGAAATCGAGATTCCCTCGTATCGACGATGGCCCATTCTTCGTGGAACCGTGTGGGAAAAAGTCGTGCGAGGGAGAGAAAGAGAAGGAGAGAGAGAGAGAGAGAGAGAGAGGGGCGATTGGTTAGAGGCGACCGGAAACGAAACGGCCCACCCAACGAACGAATACACCGCGTGGTTAGCGGGGATAAATCTGCAGAAATTCGTGTCTCTTTCTCTTCCTCCTCCTGCTGCGAGGCTCTGTTCCCCGCTTAATTACACAACGACACTCGGCTTATCCGACGAATAATCTCTCGTAACAGCTCGGCCTGTTCTCTCGTGGACCGGCCAACCTCGGTGGTACGTGGCGTGCGGTTGTCAACGACCGTTTCACAGTCGGGGGAGGAGAAAAAAAGAAGACGAAAAAGCGGATGGGACGCGTCTAATATTTTTCAACGACCGTATTTGGCGCGATACACCTCGTATAAATTAAAATCCTCGTTGTCGTCCTCGCAAAAACTCTGCCTCTGCTTTTAGCCGACAATGAGCTAATCGCCGAGTATTGTATCGTAATTTTCGCATCAAGCTGTTCCGTTCTATTCCAGGGATTAATTTTGAAGTTTGGATTGTTGCGAGAATTCGGGAGGAATTGGAAAGGAAAGTTGGAAGTTGAAGAGATGCTGTTGATCTTAAACTTGTATTAATAATAGTGTATAATACAAGGTTATACAAAGACTGTTCTCGATTATTTCGAAGAAGGCTAGGTTTCGAGAGGAGGATGAGAGAGACGGCTGTGAAAAATTGTTAGCAGGGACGAGTTCTTTCGCAATGAGTCACAAAGAGAGTTTCGACTCTATCTCATCTCAATGTACTAAGAGAAGCATTATCTCGAGTTTGAGGATTAATAGGATTAAAAGGTCTGAATATTTGTAGCTCTTGTATATTAGAAAATATTGATGCGGGCTTGTGGATCTTCGTGAACGGAACAAAGGCGTTCTTACATACACGCTCAAGCTTCTTATCTTCCGCAATTAATATCAAACGCAACAGATATTCTCAATGTAAGTATACTTAACGTTTGTATAAAGATCACAGGAGAAGAACTTTGATAAGTCTATTTTGACTTGGTCGAAACCAAGTGCTTTAACCTCTCCCCCTTTCATCTACAAACGTACATAGCTTAACGAGGAAGAGAGGAGGATCGAAAAAGAAAGAAATAATACATTGAAATTTTAAATCCTCTTTTTAAACGTTTACAGATTTTAAATACGCGTATGTAGACAATCAATCGATAATTGATCGGTCACATTTCAATAGTTGAGAAATATTCTGTAAATTTATCGAGAAGCATTTAAATTTCAACATCTCGAAACGTTTATTTTTAATTTATATCGTTATAAATTATCAATTTTCTTTTTCGTAAATAATTAAACTTAGATAATTATTTCACATTAGAAATTCACGCGATGTACCGATTTGTCAATGACTTTTTATCGATCACGTTCCACATCGTTCGTCCGCGATAAGAATCGAAACTTAGAAACGTAGAAAACTTTCTACTTCTTTTTTCTTCCACTTACCAAAACTTTCGTTTCGCATCTTGGAAAATCCTCTCGTTCGGACCACCCGTCGCGTATATATCCGTCTAATTAAACCGTCAGACAGGTTATCCGTCACGATCTTTGCCGGGGCCATCAACGCGGCTTCTGTTCGGCGGACGAAGAGGCGCGGAAAACATTAACATAAAATGGGCGTTGGTGGTGCGCCACGCCCTGCCAATCTCTGCTCCAGTCCCGGCTTGGAATTTGTCCACGGGCGAAAGTGCCGCTAAAACGGATTTGGAACCGAATTTTTCTTCCTTTTCTTCCTCTCTTAAACGAAGAACGAGAGAGAGAGAGAGAGAGAGATCTCGGATGGAAACGTCTTTCGGGCGGAGGCGTGGGCGCGCAGAATAAATATCGAGATTACTTATTTTTCTTTCTGTTCAGCGGTGGACGAGTCGACGGCTCGTAAATGCCGTCGTATTTTCGCCGTTGTCGCCTTTCGTTCCCGCGGCGCGCCTCAACTTTTCTCGGAACGAGATGGAAATTTGTGGCGTCCCTTTTCGCGGATCTCGATTAAACGCGGCGAGAGGCGGCTTTGATCGAGCGCTCGTTCGATCGGTCGATGCGGATTTATACACCATCGCGTTATCGAATCGTTTAACGCGAGCAAGCCTTCTTCTTCCTCCTTCCTTCCCGCTTTGAGGCAAGGCAAGGAAACGGAGCTTATCTTATCTATCGTTTCGCGATGCGTACTTTGCCGGTCGGCGAAACACAAACGTAACTTCTCCTCTCCGCTCTGGCTTCTTCTTTTATTCTGCTTATTAAATTTATCCTCGAACGTTGAAATATCTTTATTTCCTCGAGTAATATCTTTTCCTACGCGCGCAAAGAAAATTTAAAAGTTGTCGACGGGAAATCGTACTCGGCGGGGACGTAAACACGCGTGTTCCTTTTATCGGTTATAATAAATTTATCGTGTATAATAGGTTGAGGTCTTCCAGAGTACTCGAGATACCTATCTTAATTTCAAAAAAAAGAAGAAGAAGAAAAATTCGACTATTCGCCAATCTTGGAATAGCGTGGAACGAAAACTTGTATCGAATATAAACTGTGAAGGGCTGTCCTCGAAATATCTTTATTATTCTCTAATAATTTCGCGGGAATAAGAAGAAAAAAAGATTTCGACCATTTAGCTCGTGATCTCGCGATAGAAATAAAATCATCGTTATTTACCCACGCCACTTTTCAACGAGGCGCAAAAACGTCCGGTTTAACTAAAATATCACCGACCCCTCTCTCCTCTTTTTCTTCTCCCCGTATCGTTGAATCAGACTTCTTTCAGAAGCGTTCCGTTTACAGCCGCGTATTTCGGCCCCTTAACGAGCGCGCCGCGCTCATTAAGCCGGCTGTAACGAAGCCGAAGCGAAACGTTGTGTCCACCGGCGCGACGCCAGCCGGAATTTCACGCGTGTCGGCTCATTGTATTTCGCTTCGATGCGGCAAACATCAGGGAATAACGAGCGCGAATAAAACGGTGTCAACTAATTACCGGACACCGCGGACGGCCATCATCTTTTAATCATCGCGTTTCCTTCCTCGACCGCCGCGAACAATCGGAAAACTGCATTCGTTGCAGGAAAAACTCGACACCGTTGGACGTTTCCTGTTTCGAGAATATGTCGCTGCGTCTGCTGTTTCGAGTTTTTATCGTCGAGGTTCAACAGTGCGATTCCTTTTCCTTTCTCTTCTTTTTCTTAATTATTTTAACGAACCCAGTGCGCGTGTTTTTTTTTTTTTTTTTTTCTTCTCTCGACAATTTCGAAAATGGATCGAGAGAATTGCTTGTTCCCGCACGAGGAAAATATTTCCCTCGAATCTTAAAATTTCTTTATTTCTCGCGCAATCTGAAACAATCGAGCTCCAAAAATCTCTCGAGTTGGAAATTCTTTTGAGAAAGAAAATTTATTTCTTCAAACGTTAAAATCTTCTTATTTTTCTGTTAACAAGAGCTCGAAAATGCCAATTTGAAAATTCTTCACTTCAAGAGTTTACCAGGTAACAACGCACGTTGGAGAGAAAAACCCCTCTCGGGTTAGAAATTCTTTGGGTCGAAGCGGTTCGAGGAACGTCGGTAGAAATGTCGTGGGCGTTGCTGGCCGCCGCGATTTCTCGTTTCACGCGTTCTCAGAGGGAACAAGGCGCGTTCTATTCCGCGCGGGCCGTTGTATATCGCGGTTGGGGATCGAGAAATTCCCGGTGCAGCATCGTCGAGGGTCGTCCCTTTCGAAACAAAGGACCTCTTATTTTCCACTTAACGGCTTGACAGCGCCACTCGACTCCTCCACGAGATTCTCACGTATGCCCGCTTACACCGTGCTTCGTCCTGACCCCGACAGGTGTATTACGCACATTATGCTCGAATCGTCTCATTATCGATACGATCGCCGATAGTTTATGGTATTTTAATGATACCGCCCCGAGAGAAACCGAATCGTAATTCCAAGTATATACGTGGATCCCTCCCTCCCTCCCTCCCTCCCCCTGGTGCCTCGTATGAATTATTCAAAAGATGTAACCTCGAGCGAGTTTCGCGTCAGGTGTTAATAACGATCCTTCAAGGTTGATAAGGACATATATCGAAATTTTCACGGGCGATTTGACCGGCTACCTTTAATTATCGTTCGTGACGCGAGGGCTGAACTTTTGTGCAGCCTCTATTAACACGTTCGTCGCCCATATTTGACGTTGACGTCTTCTTGTTCGAGAAAAATAAGATTTTTAATCCTTTGCACTCGTATTTACTAATGCAAATAGATGTATATGTAATAATAAAATGTGGGATAGCGATTGTATGGCGACATACGAGTGCAAAGGAAGTGGAATTTTAAAAGAAATTTAATGGAATAAACATTAGAAATATAGATATAAAATATGTACATTGGAATCGAAGAATTTAAAATTTAAGAACGATAGAAACAGAAAAGAGGGAAAAATTATACGCTGTGTGATAACGTAACAGGTTGTTACGAATTTTCACCGATAATACAGAAGTATGAGTTGAAGTTGGACAGCCAATCAGAGGCTTATATCCAAACTACTTAAGATTGACTTTAGAAAATCTTCGAACGGTTGAAACGAACGAAGTAGGAAGCGAGGAAATAGAAGTAGAGAACAAGTGATTCAAAATCAAAAGAGGTTACAGGTAGTTAATGAAAACTAATAACCCCAACGAAATTTTATTTTAAACTATACAAATAAAATATTAAAACTACTTCTTTCCGACGGTAAGACATTTGAGTCCCGAGATGAGAAACTCGATCGAATCACTGGCTGGCCGACGAACGTGTTTAAAGAACGGTAATCGCAGTGATTTAAATTTATCGGATTAGAGAGATTTATTTCAAATTAGATTTAGAGATTTCACGTTCCAATTCGGGCGAATAAAACTCCCGAGAACCAATAACCATTCCCATCTCGTGTAAATATATCCGTGGAGACTGATATTTAACCGAGGTGTGAATGGATGGTGTGACAGGTGATCGACGGGAACAAGAACACGTACCTGGAGTCGAAGCACGAGCTGGAGCCACCTATGTGGGCGAGCAAAGTCCGCTTCTGGCCGTACAGCTACCATCGTCGGACCGTTTGCATGCGGGTGGAACTGTACGGTTGCCCGTGGAACGACGGTATCGTGTCGTACTCGATGCCCCAGGGGGACAAACGCGGCAACTGGGAGTTCTTCGACGCGACTTACGACGGTTACTGGGACGGCCAGCTTCTGCGCGGACTGGGACAGTTGACGGACGGCAAGATCGGGCCCGACAACTTCAAGATGAGCTACTACGATTACGACAGGGGTCAGGGTTGGGTCGGGTGGAGGAACGACACCAGGTCCGGCCATCCGCTCGAGATCAAGTTCGAGTTCGACCACGTCAGAGAGTTCTCGGCCGTGCACATATTCTGCAACAATCAGTTCACCAAGGATGTCCAGGTAAGGATACATTTTACGTAAGAAGGTGGAGGGGAATATTTAGAAATGAAGTAACAATTTTGCGTGAGACAGAGATAGGAGTATCAAGAAAATAATTATTTCAATTTCCACGTAAAACGTATTCGAAATTGAATAATCTCGGTATTTTCTGGCTAGTGTAATAATCGAAATTGATATATATTATAGATAGAAGATATTCGTACTTTAAATTCAAGTAAAATTAGAAATTATCGGTCAAATTTTTGATACGTTATAAAAGACGCGGCGGAGGTTGATCGCAGTCGGTGTCGTGATTTCGACGCCTCGGAGGCAAAAGGAGGAGACGGGAAGGGAAACCAGAGCCTTCCCCAACGTTTGCGGGTCGTGATCTTCGTATCCCCACGAACAAGCCCTCCGGGCAGATTTTTGGCCCGGAGAACAGTCACGTATTTACGTTCCACAACATGCAGAGCGAAAGTCACGCTCTCGTCCGTTGCCTCTTCCATATCACGTGATATTCCTCGTTATTTCGTCAAACAATCCTTTCGTTATAATAAACCCTACAATTCTCTCGCGAAGAGAATAAAATCAACAAGAAGGAAGAAGAAGGAAAGAACTCCATCCGCTTTAAATTTTAATATTTTGATTCGTTCTCGATATCGATATCGAGCCCCCTCCCGTGCCCTCCGAATTTCCATCGTAATCCCCTTACCGGCCATCTCTTTGAACGCAAGCCCGGCCGCGTTATTTTCAAATTTCCTCTATGATCGTTCACCGAATATCCGCGAAAACGCGTGAAAAAAAAAGTGGAAGAGGGATAGATAGATGGATGGATAGATGGATGGATAGAGCACGACAGGGAGGAAATTGGAAGGGCCCGCGGCGGCGGTGACTCGGCAACGCGAGCAGGACTGCGATACAGAAAGTGTGCACGAAAAAAGGAAAAGAAAAGAAAGAAATAGCGATGAAAACTAGACGACCAGTGGAATACAAGGAGAGAGAAGTACGGGCCGAGGTGGAGATATAGAGGAAAATGAGGACGAGGATGAGAGAGGAGAGGGTAGATGGATGAAGGCGAGGGACGGAGAATCGTGACGAAATACGCGGCAAGATCTGCTGCGCTCTTCTTTAAAGCCTCGCTCGAGAGGATAAAAAGACGAGGAAAAGGCGTGAAATCCAGTTCTCGCGTTCGAGTCAAGGTCGGATGTAGAATGGGTAACGAGGCGCGACAACCAGGGTTGGCTCTGGTCGAGGATGAAAGGGGAAAGAGGAAACGAGGAGGAGCGCGATTTTACACACAGGGTGGTAACAACTGAATTTCTTCTGAACCCGATGGCGGTCGAATTTTCACGTAACAACCCTGTCCTCCGTATTTATTTCAATAGAGACCCTCCTCATTACCCTCGGGCCCATCCACGATCGAGCAGTCGAGAGGGGCGTCTTCTCGACAAACAACCGAGGTTGAAGGGACAAACATGGCAAGAGAAATGGAGAAGGTTAGAACGGCTCTCTTTGGATTTGGACTCGATTCCCAAGTTTGATCGCTCGAAACGCTCGAGCAAAGAAGATAATCGCCCAGAGAGGATATGCTCTCTCGACAACAACGATCTTGCTCGCATCGAAGGGATCTCGAACATGGACGCGAAAATGGAAGTTTTCCGGGGCCGGCGTTGATGGCCGAGGAATAGGCCTCGAAACGCTCTTCTTACCGGTATCAAGATTTATTTGAATGGAGCGGCTCATTACCCGGCTCCGAGGCTCGATTGTGCGCGCGCTAGCGACGAGGTGGCGAAGGTAAAGACGGCGACAGAAGCGTTGCTGGTGCATCGCCACGAAGGGAATCCTCCTCCTCCTCCTCCTCTTCTTCTTCTTCTTCTTCTTCTTCTTCTTCTTGTTCGAGAGAGAAGACGATGAAGGGAAGGGAAAGTTGAGAAACGGTGGGGACGATCGAGGTGGTGGTTGGGTGTTCTTTCTCTCTCGTACGCACAATGGTATAGCCGAGCAACGAGGCGGAGAGCAGATACGCCACGTATTCAAATACAATACCGACAGTCTGGCAAGTCGGCAGTCTACTCGCTCGAGGTATGAGGGCGAGCAAGGGGTGAGAGATGGTAGCAACCGCCCTTAAACGTCTCCTTCTATTAACAAGCGCCCGCTCGCGCGGATAGGACACGTCTTCTGAAAGACAGCACTTCAAAGCATCGCCAGTTTCGCTCTCTCTCTCTCTCTCTCTCTCTTCGTCCATCTCTTCCATTCTCTCGCGTTCCTCGAATACACCGTTACTCGACGACTACATCCTTAGTCGGGTTGCGCACCACGGTTTCGTGGCCGCCACGCTCGTCTTCCTCGGCTTCCTCACACTCCCTCACGCTCCCATCTTAGCCTGTTCGTCGACGAGCTGGTTGAACGGTGCTCCCTTGAAAATCCATACGCATCCCCGTCGTTGCGTTCGTCTTTGGGGCTAAGAGAGTTAGATAATCTCAGCTTTGTAATCTCCATTTCCAAGCCCTTCGCGGTATTCTACTCTTCGCCTCCCCTTTCCTCCCTCTGTTCTTCTACTTTCCTCCCTCTCTCCGTCGTCGTCCTGGCTACCTGTTTCCACCCTCACCCTCTCTCCCTTCTTCCTCCCCTCGGCTGGTATTCCGCTTGTGTATTAACTATCTTACGCTTTCTCGGTATGGAATTAGCATTCCACGCGTCTCCGCTCCGCGACAGAGCGGTGGTTCGTAATTATCGATGTCGTCGATGTCAACCGAGCGGTTGGCCCCTTATAAAGTTGCCCGTTATATCCGTGGTGTAAATAAACCACGGATGGTGTGTACTCGTGGAATACATAGCAGAACTTGTGCCGGAACTTGTGCCGCGGAACGAGAGCCTTTAAGATGCTGATTTATACGTATAATTAATGTTGAATATTAGCCACTATGTCATGTTTACCGCGCACAATATAAGCGGCTTCGTTTCACCGTCTGGAACAACGACCTTTGGCTGTACGGCCTGTTTTATATATATTTCGCGGTTAACGCGATTTACGAGTATAGCCCGGCTATACTCGTGATATCCTCCTCGTTTCTCCACTGAATTATGGAATAAGTTTTCGCGATGACGAGAGATTGGTTTATATTTACATCTCGCTCGGAAACGAAATATGCTCGATCACCGACACCGAGCGTTTTATTTCGAGAATAGGAGAAGAGAGGAAAGAAAGAAAGAAAAGAAAAATATGAACGAATTTTCTTTTTTTTTTTTTGTCACGATTCTCAGGTGTTCTCCGAGGCTAGCATAATGTTCAGCGTCGGTGGCAAATATTACACGGGCGATCCGATCGTGTACTCGTACATGGAGGACAGGATCTTCGAGCACTCGAGGAACATATCGATCAAGCTTCACCATCGAATCGGCAAGTTCGTTAAGCTGAGGTTCAGCTTCGCCTCGAGGTGGATCATGATCAGCGAGATCACCTTCGACTCTGGTAATTACCATCACGTTTCAAACCCATATTAATCGAAAGTTAGAAGAACAATTAGCACGCGATTTGTATCATTTAAAGAAATATTATACGTTCTCTCGATTGAATTCTCCGATTCCTTTCCAATTTCTTTCTTTCGAAAAAAATTTTGTTTCGCGCGAACGAATATCTTCTTTTCGTCGCAGATATCGCCCACGGGAATTTCACCCCTGAATCACCGCCCACGACGGAAGCCCCGAGGCTGAGGGATCGAATCTCGGCACGGGACAATCCTTTGCAAGCCGAGGTTCCGGTCGTGAAGCAGGACGATTCGAATTACATGGCGGTGATAATCGGCGTTCTGACAGCGGTGATCCTCTTGCTCGCGGTGGCCATCTTCTTGATCATCACGCGGCACAGGCAACGAAAGAACTTCGCAAGCCCACTGGGCACGAAGAGCGCGATCCCCTCGAGCAATCATCAACACCTGTCCCCCGAATCCGCGTACGGCACAACGGAGAAAGATCCATCGTTGATGACGTACAGGGTGGAGGAGTTGGACGACCGGTACGCTGGAACCAAGCTGACCACGCTTCCACGAGATCTGAACGATCGCCTGTTGGGGGACGTGAGGCTGGACGAGTATCAGGAGCCGTTCTACGAGAACAAGCACAGGGAGCCGCCTCACGCCGCTTATTACGGGTACAGCACCGTCGTTATAGACAACAAGGACCTTCACGACAACGTTGAGCAGTCTGGTAAGCGTCAACTTCATCATCGTTGACACTCGTCTCGAGTCGCGTCCACTCGATTCGGGAAATTAATGGAATTGCAAATATTTTCGAGTCTTCGATTTTTTTTTTTTTTTTTCTCTTTCAATTGCAGATGCCACCTACGATTACGCAGTACCGATGCCTGTGCCTAGTGTGAGCAGCGATCAGGACAGCGTTTTCTCCAAGTCCTCGTCGAGGGGTAGCGCGAAGGTAAATGCGCGATCTTAACATTTTGTATATCGGATACTTTATATCGCGAATGGTTTAAGACAGAGCGTGAAGTACATCATTTTTTTATATCATATATATCGTTCGAGAAGTTCATCGAAACGTTTCGTTTCGTGATTGTAGAAGATCTTTCTCCCTTCCGCATCATTTCTTTCGATCTGTTCGGTCGCGCACATTTTCTTGTTCCGCTAATACCCATGAAGTGGGTCAGATCTATTCCCAAGCATCTTCTCGTTCGTTTCCAGTGCATCTTACGCGGTATATCTCGGTGGCTAGCAGTCGAGATATTCCCTCGAAACAAAAGGAGATTTGAAGCTCTCGAGTTTTCTCAAACTCGCGAGTTCTCCCCGTATCTTTGAGTTACGATCCTCCTCACTTACGAATCTCACTATTCGATACTTTCCCATTCAAAAATTTACAACAAACCCGAAAATTGTTCTTCGCTTAAATGTAACAATTCATTCAACGATATTCAAAAGCAAATATTCGATCGTTAGATGCAAGAAAATTCAATCACGGTATCATAATGACAACGTAGACACATACATAAAATGATGTACCACGTTCAATCGTTATAATTATATTTAAGATAATGTAAAACGAAGACGACCGGTTAAGATTAGGCCGGTCGCGTTAAATCTTCCTTTTTTCTTTTTCCCTGTTCGTTGTTTGGAATTAGGCGTGCTTGCAGAGCTTCTTCCCCCCGCCCCCGCCCCCGATGAGCGCGCCACCCCCACGAGGATCCAGCAATCTCACGTACTCGAACCCGCCGAGCCCGGAACCAGTTTGCGAGCGCGAGCGCAGAGGAAGCAAGCGCCGCGAGCACTCGATGCACAGATACGCGTAAGGACACGCCAACCGCTGCTGCGCACCGCCGCCGAATCGAAGGTACGCGACAACTGTTCGCCACTGTTGAGAAATCGAGAGATCCTTCGGCATTCTCGCACGTCCCTTCCCCAATCTTCCACTTTGTACTCGATTCTTGCAACGATCCTCTCGAGAAAAAAAAAAAAAAAAGAAAAGAAAAAGAAACATACACGGCGATGGATGTGTGAAGGAGGTGGCGTGGAAAAGGTTCACCGGAAGGAGGAGGAAGAAGAGGAAGGAGACGAATCGACGACGAGTTTCTGCGCGAGATCGAGGGAAATTTTTCGTTGGCGCCAAAACTCGCTCTACCTCTCTCTCTCTCTCTCTTTCTCTCTATCTTTCGAGCGGTCCAATTAGAAAAGAAAGAGAAGAAGAAAAAAAAAAAGAAGAATAGCGAGATCGCGTGGATATATACGAAGCCAACTCGGTTCTCGATCTCAAAATGGAAAAATCTTTCTCGACGAGCACTGCCATTCGCGCACTTTCCAAGCGTATGTTATACATACATATATATATATACCCGTAGAGTAGAGGCGTACACCGTCGAGTGGCGCGCACAAGAGGGACGACTCGACTCGACTATCTACTCGTAAGGTAGGAAACGCGTAACCGGAGTTGTAACTACAATTGGCATATCAGTTTAACGGCAACGCGCTGCCGCCGAGAGACGACGACTCCTCTCTGGAAATTCGCCCGACAACAGGCTTCTCTTCCCCGCCTTCAACACGCCGCTGGAAATCGAAGCCTCGAAACGATGCGCCCACGATGCCATCTCTATTTTCTGCCAATTTTAATGGCAGGATGGATAAGAAGGATAATAATACAGGTACAGGTGTTTGTCATAGCGCGGACTCGACTTCGCTAGGTTAAAGTGTCTAGATGATCTAGAAATTTCGAAAATAGATAGATCAGGCTACCAGTCTTTACCAGAGTTGCTTTTTAATTCGAAGAGAAATATTAAGAACCACGTGATTCTAATTCCATATAGGAATGTTTTAACCAAGGAGGGAAGAGTATTCGTCGATGCAAAAATATTCGTGAGGATTCGTGAGAAAAACGATCCTTGTCACAATCAATCCAAGATTTCGTCGCGATTTTATAAATATCGATCGCAATACTTTTCTTCCTCCGTAATAAACGATACGATAAAATATAATATTTTCTTACGAAGAATTTTTTCAAGATTTTAAAAAATATATCCCGTTCTTTTGGGAGAAGAAGTCTCCCAAAACTCGTTACGTTTTTAATTACGAATCCTTCCACGCAAACTCGACGCGCAATACAACTCTCCCTACAATAAATTCGAGATCCGCACGTGTTCCAACCGACTTACTTTTCATATACTCGTCAGGGATTAAACGAGGCTTCGATTTCACGGTCACGTCGAAATTTTCGTCGAAATATTCTTTTTCCAAAAAAAAAAAAAAAAAAAAAAAAAAAAAAAAAGAAGAAAAAAAAACAGCGCCGTTTCTCAAACAACCTTTCTCTTCTCTTCCGCCGAGATGAACTCTTCCCCCCCACTGTGCTGGGGAAACACGCGCGAAAAAGTTATCCCGCAACCATTCCTCCACCCCTTCCTAAATTCCAAAACTCGGAGGGAGTTACACAAGGTTTAGAAGCCGGGGGTGGAGGAAAAAAGAGGAGGGAAAGGGGGAAGAGGGCGGAAGGTAAAGAGAGTCATATTTTTCGTTGATACTGCCTCGCGTGTTCTTTCCAACGTTTTCCCCGCCCGCTGCCACATTTCTTCCGCGTCGGTAAAAAGCCGCGAGCCGCGTTTAGCAGCTTCGTTAGGGAGGCTGCCGCGTTCCTCCTTACCGGGAGGGGGAAGGGAATCCAGAAGAAATTGCGACTCGCGCGTTTCCGCGCTGGAAAAGAAAGAAAAAAAGAAAAGAGAAAAAGAAAACGCGATAAGGAAGGAAGGAAAACCGATCCGCGAGAGAAGGATTTCCAGAAGGAGTCGCGCGTGGTTTAATGGTTTCGTGTGTACGACGCGCATGTGCGAGCGGATCGAGCTCGCTATCGATTCGTGGCTAGCGATGAAAGGGATTTAAAGAAAAGAAAAAAAAAACTGTTGGACGAAGAGGAAGAAAAAGAAGAAGAAGAAGAAGAAGAAGAAACGAAGGAAAAAGCCCTTCACTTTCCCTTCTTTCTTTCTTCTCTTCGTTCCGATAAGATATTTATTCGATGGCGCGACTTGATAATTAATTACCGGTTAATTGTCTCCGGTAGTGCGGAGTATAATAATCCAGGTGACGGTGAGGGGGGGGGGGAAAGAAAGAAAGAAAGAAAAAAAAGAGAAAGGGACGTCAGGTATTGTCGTGGCACAGGAACGAGGTTGGGAAGAAAGGAGAGACGGGAACGCGTGTGGAAGATCGACGCGGTGATATCGAACGGTAGCCGTTTAAGGGAAGGGAGAGGGAAGAAAGGTACAGGTTTCAGGGGGAAGGGAGAAAAGATTTGTGGGGAAATGGAGAGAACGTTAGCGAGCTTCGATCCCCGCTTCACACACAAGACTGACGTCAGATAAATAATTGAATATCCCGATATTGTGCTATGTAATACGCGCAGATAGTGTACACGCGCGCATGCGCTCGTATTTCGTCGTATTATTTATTATATATATATATATCGCGGCATACACAGCGCCCCGTAAACGGATCTTTAATTTATATACGTATTATACGTACACGCGTATATATATACATATGTATATGCGAGGGATGAAAGAAGAAGAAGAAAAAAAATATATATATATATTATAAATAGATATATAAATACAACAAAGATAACGCGGTAATTATATCGTGCGTCGGTGAATTTTAAGCGTAATAATATAACGATATATATATATATATTGTATAAGCCCAACTTTATTTCTCTATCACTACCGACATCGCCTTCATGCAACGAGGAAAAAAAAAAAAAAAAAAGAAAAAGAAATCGAAGGATTTACCGACGTAATAAGGAATCGACAATACAGGGATAAGACAACAATAATTAAATACATGTGTACGTAAATGACGAAGATTAAAAAAAAAAAAAAAAAAAAAAAAAAAAGAAAAAAAAAGAGAAATAACGCGAGGAATAATGGTAAATAGATAGACACCGTGTTTCACGAAGCGAGGATGGAGAGAAACCGACCACATTGTGATATATTAAGAAAACTAAATAATAAAGTAAATCGATCGAACAAACGAAGGGACGAGACAAAATTTACGCGAGCTTTCGTTGAGGAGAAGGCTGTTCGTTGAGAATTTCACGACACCCCCCAATTTCTCACTTCCCTATTTTATTCGAACGATCCTCGAGACGTGTATAGAACGCTTGCAAAATATACATATTTATATATATATATATATTTTCGATTTACACACAGACACACACACACACGCGTACACTTTATAACATACATCTCCTTTACCTTGTTACCGAAACGAAAGATCGTCTTTAACGAGATTGTTCAACGAAAAGCTCCTCTCACTCTCTGGACACGCGCGTGTAGCAGCATCTGACAACGATCGGGAAAAACTTTACCTATGTATATTTAGTGTTTAATCGTCGCCACCGTAGAAAGGTAAACCGTAAGAGTGACAGCTTCGAGTGCTTCGAGTGTAAATATAACCGTTAGGGACCTCGTGACACACGTACAACACGTACACACTCTCTCACCTATACACACACACACACACACACCTTTCAAGCGCCTTAAGTTGGGGGGAGGGGGGGAGGGGGAGGGGCACTGAGCAAATAAAATTGGTCGCAATAATAATCGTCGTTTTCTTGCTCGCTCTTTCAGTCGTTGTTGTCTTTTACCTTTCATTTTTATCAATGACGAAAGATCGAAGGGGAAAAAAGTAATTGTAATAACATATATATATATATATATATAAAATGGTGGTTCGACGAGAAAAAAAAAATAGAGGAGAAAGGAGAGAAAGAAAGAGAGAGAATTATCCTTTCAAGCTTCTCTTTCTCTCGCCCTTAAATTCGTCGCAACGATGAGAAAGTTTTCATCGCAACGCGCGCGATCTTTTCGAGCTTCGTTACATCATGGATCGTTCTGGATCGCGTCGACAGGGAAAACGGAGATCCCTTATCGCGGAGCAATTTTTCACCAAACTTCTGCAATAACCGAGCATTAAGTACCTTGAACTTCTCGTGCACTTCCGGCACTCAGCTCTTTCGAATAATCGTCAATTTATCTTAAAGCGTGCACAGACGGTGAAAGGGAACACGATTCGTTAAAGAGGGATTAAATCAATAACTCGGTGAGAATCGAAGAAGCTTTTCGCAGATTCGGTGATAAAAAGTAGAAGAGGAAAAAGAAAAAAGGGGTATATATAAAAAGTGAAAAATAAAAGAACGGGTGAGCGAAAGAGGATCGTCGTTAAGTAAGGTGCTCACACACTCCCTTTCTCTCTCTCTCTCTCTCTCTTCTCTTTAGGATACGAGTAGGAAGATAAAGATGACGAAGGACGGTACTCTCGTGCCTGCTCGCAAGCGTACTTCTTAGGATACTTTATGGTTCCTTTGTGCAGCGGAACTGCTGCATGCTGCCGACATGTCAATGACAACGGTGCGCGCCGAGTGTGCACCGAGATCGTCGCGATATCGCACGCTCGTTCTAAATCGTCCCTCCAACTTCTCCACACCGGCCTTATTCACCCGCGTTTTATTAAACTCTACACTCTCTCTCGCGAACGAGACTCGCGTTTTATCCCCGGATACACTCTCTACATCATCCACCGCGATTTCACCTCGCACGGGCGATAATTCTTCCCGAGATCGTAATAATCGCGGGCGAAACGAGTCGTTGGACGATCTTCCATCCGCTATTCGCGAGATTAGATGTCGTTTTTTCTTATTGAATCTCCCGCTAATTGCTCAAATTTTTACACGTAAACAGCACGAAGAATCAGGAGTTGTGCTCCTTTCTTTTCCACCACTGCCTTACGCGCAACACTCGTGTCTTTGGAAATTCCAGTTCACGGATGAATACACAGAGTATCGTCTAAAAGAGAATTAGAATTCTTCTCCGATCTCGACGATCTTCCTCCCGACTTTCGATCGAATCCATACGATTACCATACCGCCGCGACTCCTGTTTCCTGTGGCGCGCCCTTTTACGAGCCCGTGATCTTTTATTCCGCGCCGATGCGATACACGGTCCGGCGATATCGTTCGCAGATACGGTTGGCGATCGGTTCTGCGTCGTTGGCAGAGGAAACTTGGCGTCCATAAATCAGGGACGTTACAACCCTTTTTTTCGATGAGAAATGCGAGGGAGGCTCGACGATAGCGAGGGGAAGGGAAAAACTGGCCCGTTTCTTATTCGGCGATGTACGAGTGCGTGCGATCAGGGAGGATTAAAGTGAGAAGAAAGTGGAACGAGCTTTGGAGCAGGTATTGTGCAACAACGGTGGATAGATCTTTTGCAAAAGTGGTGGTATCTCGGTCGTGGTGGAGAACGGAGATGAAGTTATACGTCGATTCGATGGATTGGTGGTTAAATGGTGTGAAGGCAATTGTTTTGTCGAATTGGGATTTTGGAAGATGTAATTTAGAGGGAAGGAGTAAAAATTCAAGTGAAATTTATCTATTTTATTTTGCTATTGCGAATTAGGCTTGTGTATATGGTGAATAACAGTTTAGAAGAATAACTCGAAGATATACGATCAGTCGTCTTTACGAAAATTTGTTCAACAGTGTGTGTGTGTGTATAATAACGTATAGAGTAATTTTTTTTATTAACACTTATTGATATTCGTGAATGATGAAAATTTGAAGAACGTTAATTTCACGAACGCGAAGAGATTTTGTACGAGGATTATTTATACGCGACTGATGTATATATCTTCGTATAGTAAAAGGTATCAATTGATATCTTGTGATCTTGTGAAACTATAACGATAGTAGGTGCAATTGGATAATAGTTGGACGTCGATCTCGGTCTACTACTAGTTCTCGGTCAAATCGAAACTCCATGGAGACGAACGCTCGTTCGTCGATATCTCTGAATAAAATATAAAACGAGAACGCCTCTCGGTGAGAAGTTGTTGGATTGACCTGAGCTACCTCGTCATTCGGCATCGATCGTGCAAATATGACCGATGTTGGGTATTTACACGCAGCTGCACAAGCACACGCGAAACGCGGCGAGCATGCACGAGAATTTTGGAAATAACAACAAGAACAACAACAACAACGATCGTGTTTATATATATATATTCATAGTTTTTAACAGGGACGACGATTCTACTGATATACATATATACATATTGTATTCTCGCCACCCCGAAACTAATAAACGCGCCGCATTATCTCTCAATATGTATATAGCGATTGTAATTTATACAAAAAGAAAAAAAAAAGAATATGTGTAATAACGTATTATAAATAAGCCTGTCGAGACACATGGAAGACGCGACCACTTTTGTACATAACATTGTAACATATAGCGGTTAAAGTGTAAGAGAGGAAACAAGTGAGAGTGCAGCGAAGGAGAGGGTGAAAATTTGCATTTAAGAATAAGGCGCGGAATGAGTGAATAAGGCGAGGAATGGAGGAATTAATAATAACGATGAAAACGAAAAAAATAATAATAATAATAATTAATAATAATAATTAATAATAATTAATAATAATAATAATAATAATATTAATAATATTAATAATAAAAAGATACCACTGTGAGTGTAATTATAATTGATCAATAGTAATAACGAATACCGGATGCATATTTGATATTTGTGTGCCTGTATCCTTTTGTATGCTAACGAGATAGAACGAAAAATAAAACTATACATATTATATTGTACTAATTGCGACGTAGAGAGGGAAAAGAAAAAAAATAATAATAACTACGAGTAAACGAGGTGTAATGTGCACACACGAATACGCGTGGTAACACGTACACACGGGAAAACACACCCTTCCAAGTTGCATATACACACAGAGAAGAGACACAGACACAGAGACTATCTGTCCTGGGTTGGACGAAAATAAAACTTTTAGCGAAGCGAAATCGAGTCTATAAATATCCGGCAGGATCCAATGACGATTCGTTTTATCCCTGATTTATAGATCCATTCCTTTTCCCTTAAATTTAATTTACTTTTCGAGGAATCTTCTTTTTTTATACACGAATATTTTCTACCGATCTCGACGCGACACGAGAAACGTCTTGGACACGAGAGACGTCGAAACAAAGATCGATACCCAATCGAGTAACATTTCTGTCCCGATTGAATCCACGATTAAATCCCCGCAGAGATTAGAAATCAACCGGGCAAAATTACGTAGTACTATATTTGAAGCAATCACGCCACAGGATTAATTATAGGAAACGAATGCAGGAAATCCGGTTGATCGAATTATCAGGATTTCATCAAGGCGGGGGGATATCAACGACAGGCAAGGTATACGTGGCCGATCGAGCGTGGACTCATCGGAAGCTAATTACCAGGTAATAGTACGATAATCCGGCTACCCGATGGCCGAATGCGGAACCGATCGAGCTTCCGTAAATGCTGCTTAACCTTAATGAATGGATACGCGTTGAAAGCGTATTCGAACTCTTCGATTATTATTGCCTCGGCTATCATCTCCACGAACCTCGACGAATCCTTCGATCCTCGTTCGAGGGAGAGGAAAGAAAGGAAGAAAAAAAACTCACGGACGTGCACGGGGGAGAGATTAAAACGTGGCGTGGAAAACGTGGCGGAGGATAATAAGGGTGGAAGGTAATAACCGGGAGAAAAGTCGGATGTATCATGGATCCAGAGGCCACAAAAATTGTCCGCTGCAAACGATCCCGCGCGACCTTTGGGAGAGATTTTACAAGCGGGACCGATGTACCCGCCGCCTCGTGACACCCATCCACCACGAGTCCACCGGTGTGGCTGGGTGTACTCCTTTCATCGCGCTAATTTGGCACCGTCAACGACCGTCATTTGTCATTCTAATGGCCAGAAAACGAAGGGCCACGCGGTTTTTAATGACTGCAAACCGACACACAACGCGACGCACACCACCTCGCGCTTTTCCTCCTCTTTAATTCGCTCCTCGACAACTCGCTCTTCACGCTCCATCGTCCGCGTGTTCCCTTCCATTTCGTTTCCCCATCCTTTCTCCATTCTTTCTTTTTTCTCTCTTCTCTTCTTCCTCCTCTCCCCGCTGCTCGTTCATTCAGGTATTTTCTTTCATCGAGGAAGCGAGCGCGCAAAGACGAGCCCGATATGCCTCTCCCCCCCTTCCTCCATTCTCCCTTTCTTCCCTTCCCCTTTGAGCTCTTACATTCATCCTTTTTGCACACCGCTCCCTTTCAACGTTTTCGCGTTTCAGAATCCTAACCCCCTCCCTCCACTCCACCCCCACGGGCGGTCTTAAATCCTAGAACGCGAAACGGTAAGATGCACGGCGTGTTTAAAAATGTATTCTTCCCAAACGTTGAACGCGTATACACACGTTCCGAGTTATATCCCCGCTGCCCCTTTGCCTCGCCCCGCGCCTGTTAATTAATTCCCGCGGTTATTAGTGCTCGTTACTTCCCTTAAGCCGCCGCCGCCGCCGCCGCTCCCTCTTTGTCCGCCAAACGCCTCTCCCTACCCTCCACCCTTTCTTTTATTCTTTAATTCGTTATCCGAGACGAGGATATAAATTTCACCGGGGATGGTAATTATTCCGTATTCCAAGAGAGAGCTTGGCCAACGTTGGGAATCGTACTACTAATTGCGGTTCAGTGGCCGCTGCCACTGGATTTTCGGCGAAAAACGGAACGAGGCCTCATCGTTTCTCGAGGATAACCGTTATCGTAACTCGTCGTGGTTCGCGACGCGAGGACTACTCCTCGTTCAGGAATATTTTTCCCATCGGCGAACAGAAGACCAGTTTGGAAATGGCGTTCTTCTTTATCGCAATAAATAATTTATCAGTGGAATAAATCGAATTTGAATTGAGAATCGGCGTAATCAAAGGTAAATACGAAAGTGCAAATTAAATTTATGCGTTTCGCAAGCGATCATTTCATATTTTTTTCCTTTTAACGAAGATTAGAATCGGTAGGAATTAATTTGAAGGCACAGCGAGGGAACGATTTGTCACGACAACGTGGCAACGATAAAAGGTTTCCCTCGGAATGCCGTGTTAGAATTGGCGTTACAATACGTCATTTCGGTTCGCGTTAACGCACCCACATCTGTTGGAAATAAATCGGCGGACCATTTCTTAGATGGAAGGTTTCACAAATAACCGGTTGTGGTAACAATCGGCTGGTTCACCTGAGAATGACGAAAAGGTGGGCCCGTTAATGCGTTTCCTGCGCGCAACCCTCTAACGGCCGCCATTATTGTTTCCCATCCATCAAGCGGCTCTAACTCCACGGCAAATAGTATATATGTATATGTGTATATATATATGGGCCGGGACGAAAATGTTGCCACGTCACATCCGAAATTACGGTCGAATTCGAAGAAAGGCATCCGTGATGGCGATGATTGCTTTTGTGCCACGAATAGTTCCGCTCTCGAGGAGCTGTTATCAGGGGCGCCCTAATTTCACTCGCGATTAGACATTTCGCGGAAAAATTCACCGATTATCGAATCCCCTTTTTCGGAAAACTTAAGCGGAATTAGGATAATGTAGCTGCGTTAAAGGATAACGGGGAAGAAAGTATTCGAAATTAAAAGTATCGACGTTGAATAAAAATATGCTTCGATATTTTCATCCTTTTATTAAATAGATATCAATTTGCCGTGGATTTTAAGTAAATCTCTGTATTAAAGTTAAGAAAATTTTAAACGATTCGAAAGATAATGGCTTTCTTCTGATTGATGAATGAAAAATCATCAGAAGGGTGGATGATCTTTCCCCTTAAAACGTTTTTTCATTTATCTCGATATAATTTCTAGTTTTCGAGATAACGTCGCGCGAAGAAAAGAGTAATTTTTGATCGTTTGTTATTTTTCTCGCTCGCATCTGTCCCATTGACCAAACAACAGACACAATTCATAGAAGAACGTAGTACGCGTTTGCAAGAAAAATGTAGGTCACTGGGTCATAATCTCTCGTTCATAATCTCTGCCCTAGTTTAAGCGCTTTGGAAACTTTGAGTGCTTGTATCTCGGCAACCGATTTAGATATCGAGAACAAAACAAAAGAAAAAAAAAAAAAGAAAAGGATTTCAATGATACTCTTTCGCTCTTGATTCCTTGAGCAACCTTCGACGAACGACGATTTCTTCGAAGAAAATCAAAGTTTCATTTCTAATTTTTCGTGAAAATAAATATTCTATTGGACGATATTAAATTATATTTAACAAATAATCAAAAAAAATTAACCTGTGCATAATCTCAGGCAAATAGAAATCAAAGTATATCCACGGAATAGGATAGGCGTAACTCGAGCAGATGGAAAGAAGGAAAGAGACAATCTGGATGGAAAATAGGAATCATGTGGTGCGCGTTGAACTATGACAACCCACGTATCCACGAGATTTCTGGCACGATAAAGCGAGCTTTACCGTGACCCCAGGCTAACAGGTAACTACGTTAGCCGCAAGTAAATCCAGAGACCACCGCTGCCCATGGCGGAACTTTACGAACCGGATGCCAACCGAGGGGTTTAACAATCGCGTGCCCCTGGAATTCTGCGCGCACGGTTGGACGAATACACGCCGTAACCACGAACGGAATCGCGGGGAGTCGACGCATGACCTGCGAAGCGAATACGATTCCGGTCTCTAAAGTTCTCGAAAAGCTCGAAAATTACGGTTATCCAGGAATTCGTTTCTACCAAAGGAATTTTTGAAGATAACTTTCCACTGTAACTTATGGATAACTTTGGAAATGCAGGAAGAAATTTTTTGGAAAAAAGAAACATGTAAATTATTCTTATTATTATTTGTATTTCCGCGAAGAACATTTACACAGATCTTTATTGTATCTAATTTAAATGGAAAAAGAAAAGAATTCTGAAATTTTATATTCGAAATGAACGAATGTAATTGAACGTTGAAACGATGCTAATTGTATATTTTTTCCTCGAAATATGGAGCTTGAGGGAAATATTATCAGAAACTGGCCGTAAATATCACTAATTCGATACGGATTATTCCGATTCCCTCTTCATTACGTTAATTATCGGAAATAAAGTAAAACCGATTTGTCGAATTAACGCACACGATGTATTTCGTTGGAACGTGGAATGTGAATAATGAGAACCCGTTGGATTACAACGTGCGAGCTTTCAAGAGATTAATCTCCCTCTGAGCCGCCCGATCCCTTAATCCCCTTTTCATTAAGTGGGGTTTTAGTACTCGACATTAGAAACAAACTCCTCCGGCACAAAAGGAGGGACTCACGTATGCCCGTGAAATAACGAAATACATCGGTTCACCGCTTACTTCAACGTCATCACTTCGTCAACTCCGTAATATTTCTTCTTTGAACATCACCGCCAACGAAATATCGTTCGATGTTGCACCAATCCCGAAACGTATATATATTTTAATTTTTTTCGAGGTTTAAACATCGGGAAAATTGATAAAAATCATTTCTGCAAACAAAAATTTTGGAATATCCATGGAGTATCTCCGTTCCTTCGTTATCCATTCGAAAGCGAGCGTTTTAATCGGAGATAAGAAAAATTGGACACCGCTCATTATCCTTCCATTCATCCGAAAATACTCGAGCCACCCATTCGTCCCCCTTTCATCACTCTCCACGAGTTGCCGCCACGAGGAGGCAAAAAGGTACGAAGACGCGAAGAAAGGCGCGAGTTCTCGGCCACCGGCCGCGTCTCAATATTTCATGCAATTAGCGAGCTCGCCTCGGTGACACGTTTCGCGGAATTATCGTTTTACGGGATCGAGGAGTCGAATGGGGGAGACGAGGCGCTTCCTCCTCCACTTTGCGGCGTCGCCACTCTAATATCGGATGTCAAATGGCACCGCACCGAAGACAAATATTCCGGTTCGAGGCATCGTTGTCCCTCTCAACGGGTCGTTAGAACTTGAAGCACGTTTCGCGCCGCATTATTTTTGCCCCCTGTTTCCCGGCCACTAATTGCCAACAGGAAGTCACCAGTCAGCGGCGACTCTCTCTCTCTCTTTCCCCGTAGAGCGCGCGAGCACCGCTCGTCCTTCGAAAAGAAACGAAATCGGTCGGCAAATTCGCGCCAACGTTTTATAATTGGATCGACGAGGTCGCGAGGCGTTCTATTTTTGGAATCCGGCCGGGACGGGAAGATGTACTACTTTTGGACGTGCAGTCGATATCGCGGATGGAAATTTCGGGGCAGGGAGAAAACGTGTAAGAGACGAGAGGATCAACTCCTTCGTCGTGACCGAAATAGTACGATAAACCCGTTATATTCGGTTGACCTGAAAAGACAGTTATTTCACGAGGATTGCCTTTGATGAACGAGAACGAGTCGAGTATCTTGGAGTGAAAATTTGGCGAATAATAGCGTTAGAAGGAATAAGTTGATCGTTGAACTTTTGTAAAATAGAATAATGGAATAATCATATACAGATTCTTCTTCAAATAAAGTCGAGCTTGAATAATAAAAAGAAGTTGCACCAACACTTCGAAGAAAAAGACAGTTATTTCACGAGGATTGCCTTTGATGAACGAGAACGAGTCGAGTATCTTGGAGTGAAAATTTGGCGAATAATTGGCGTTAGAAGGAATAAGTTGAACTTTTGTAAAATAGAATAATCATACACATCATCTTCTTTGAATAAAGCCGAGCTTGAATAATAAATAAACGGGAATAAATTGCACCGAAGAAAAAGAATCCCGTTGATTTAATTTGATCGAAGATCGTTCAAAACGAATCGTTCAAAATCACTGTCCAATGCAGAGAACACGCAAATTTCAATCGATCGAACATAATCGATCGAAAGTGTCCACTCAAAGTAGAGACACTCGACGAGCTCGATGAATAACCAAACACGCAATCGAGGGGTGGAGAATTTCAAAGGATCCTCCTTGGGAACAACGCGCTTATGCGAAGGGGCGGGCCAGCCTGCCGCTGACATCTAGAACCAGGGAGGAGAGTGGATGAAATTCGATCCGATCGGAGGCCGACCGATCCTCTCGAGGCCACTTCTTCCCCGACTCGACACGAATTGGCCCGCCAAATTAGGAACTTTTTAATCGAGCACGCGTGGGATCGCATCCTCCGCTCGATGGGGGAGCAGCGCTCCAAGAGGCTGCCTTCAAATGTGCAACCGAGTTTCGCACGCGATGCGCATTCGTTGGAACAGCCGCGAGCGAGCCTTGCACACGGCCTACCCCATTATCTAATTGATCAATTGTCTCCCCGCCGCGATAATAAGCGGTCATTCGATTAAGGCCACTCGACGCCGTCCAAGCCTTTTCCTTCTATTGCTCGGTTCCTGCTTCGCCTCCTTCTGGCCCCGATTACGCCCGCCCGCTCGCTCATTCGCTCGTTCGCCTCTTTGTAAACAGGAATCGTCTGAGAGATGGCCCTCATGTTTACGCTACTTGAGGCTTCCGGGTTATAAGGTATATAATGAAGATTCGTACCGGCCTTTCCTATCGATCCAATTTTCCCTCGCTACTATTTTCTTCCCATTGTACTTGCAGTTTAAAATATTACAAGCGTACGAAGTTAAATCAATCGACGTTAGATCATAAACGATTCGTGTTACGATATAAATTTATATTTCCTCGTTATATTAATTCGTATCAAAAGCTCGGCAAACTCGATCTCGCAGAGATCAAGCACCGCACAATATGTAAATTCTTCGCGAGGAATATATATATAGAGGAGAAAAATCGAACAAAAAAAAGAAAGAAAAGAGATAACATCCACAGAGCGGGATGAAAATCCATGAAACAGGGAGAGAAGAAGGGGAGGGGCCTCGTGTCGTCGTTCCACGAAAATGAAAACGATGGACGGCACGGTTGAAAAGCGCGCTGGAAAGTCCGGCTGTCACGACAAACGATGCTTCCTAATCGAAACGGCGCATAAAACGGTCAATCATCGGTTTAATCGGGGAGGCACCGATACCCGGGGCCAATTTCGAAATGGCAAACGCACGCTCGAAACCGGGTGGAATAAGGTGGGAGTGGAGCCAGAAACGTTGAGAAGAAACGAGACGAAGAATCAGCGTTTGATCGTACGTACGGTTAATTCTTGGCTCTCTTTCGCGCCATAACCGCAAAGCGACCAACCGCTGCGCGGCCAGCTGCGGGAACATCGAAACCGACATCGCTCTCGGTGGCTCTAACTGGTAATCGTGTCCCTACCAGCGTTACGCCGATAATGCTGGGCCCCCACCTCGTCTCGATTAAAAGTACTCGTCGATATTAAGCTTTTCCTGCCGCTTCTCCGATCGCGTTTACGATCCCAACGCGATCTCTCGTTTCTCCCTCGAACGAGATTCACTCTCGTTCGTGGAATAACAGCGTTTAACGTATGGAAAACAGGTGTACAGGTTCAATAAAATTAAGTTCGTATATATATATATAAGTAAGGTTATTTTATTTTTTTTAGGAAGAGACGAAATCGGGTTAAGTGTTTGTATTGAAAGATGAAAGGAGATGCGATAACCAATATCGAAGATCGGAATTATTAAAAGATGAAATGACGGTAAATTTGATATTTGCTAACAATTTACGTGATTTCAGAATATCGATAATACATCGTATTGGAATATCAGATGGAAGCAAACAACGTTTATATATATATATATAAGAAGTTGCGAAAGAGAAACATCTCGTTCCGATCAATGTATACGCTCGACTCGTCAAAATGCCACGGTATGAATATGCAAGCGAGTGGTTCCGCGAGCGGCATACGAAGGAACATTTTTATACGTGGTCAAATTTACTCGTCGCAGCAAAGATTTTGGCGCGAAATATCCCTCGAAAGTATCCCCGGCGAAATATTTTTAATCTCGAGAGTTTAAACCACGGGGGAACAGACAACGAAGTTGAAATATTCGTTTAAAGCAAGGAAGAAAAGAAAAGAAAAAAATATATAAACGCGGGGTCGGCGGTTTTACGATTGTTTACCGCGAAAGGTATGCCTCTGTGGATCTTATGAATTCTTTAGATGCCGATGGGAACGGTGAGGGTGATCTCGAACGGGGGTGAAGTTTACCCGAGTTTATGTCGGGTCGCCGTTGTAAAATTCACCGTTGTACATCGAATTTAATTCCGGTGTTTCGGTTAATTCAACCAGTCGCGTCACGTACGACGAAGAGGGGAGGGCGTAAACTAACAAAGATATACGAAGACGCGAATCTCACGACGTCGTCGAACGTATATATACGTCCCTGTTGTATTCTTACGTCTTGAATCATCGGGAGATATCTGACAACACGTTTTCCACGAAACGCGAGAGCCTCCTCTTTTGAATCTAAAATATTATTCGAGGCGAAAGGTAAATATATTATGAACGCGAATTTTAGGAAGCGGTTGGAGAAGCATTGAAATTACGTAATCACGATACAATGTGATCTCGAATCCGTAAGAATTTCATAATAGGAAACTTGGATATGTACTCTCGATCAGAATCGAAAAAAAAGATATAATAATCTGATTTACGTAAATTACTTAAAATACGTTGTTAGAAGACAAAATGAGATCGTCCTAACACAAGTTTCGCTTCGATTTTAAATTATTCTCTTATTTCAACTCGTAAAACAATATACAAAGAAAAAGAAACACGATACAACATCGAAGTCAATTTTTTAACATCCTTTTTTACGATCAATCAAACGAATCCTTTTCAAATTTTCTTCCAGCGTACAAATACGAGCACATGGATTAATGATAAACCTGTCGACAAACTCGCAACGAACCAATATCAAAATACGAAGCGAAAAAACACAAAGCGGTTGAAAAACTTCATTCCCCGCAACGAAAAAGGTGTTCGAAAGATATCCTATTTACGGAGGATTATTACGACTCCCGGCGGCAGAACTTGGATGGAAGAAACTTTGGAAACGAAATCTCCTCCTTCCAGCAGAGTTTCGGAGGAGGAAGTTAAGGGTGGGCGTTTTCGATATTCCCCACCTTCTCGATGCTTGGATTCGACGAAGTTTCGCGCGGGACGGATACGCGGCGCGATAACCGCGGACACGTAGCGGGAAATCGCGTAGACTGCGCAGGAGGGGGGACGAGCGCGCAGCATCCGGTTTGCTAGGGTGCATGCGTGCGTGCATCGTGTAGCGCGCGCGCGTGCGGTTGCGGAGTACGCAAAACAATGCAGACGGTCGCCGCCATATATTATTCATCGAACAAAGGCCGAGGTGGGACAGTGGGTAACAAGCCGGAGGAAATAAGTCGTCACCTCGAGCCGTCGTCGTTGTTCGATTGTCGACAGCTCCGTCCCTCGCCTCTCAACCTTCCTCCCAGCCCCGCCGTCAAAATTATCTTCCAACGTTTGCCTCGCGAAGAAAATAACTGTCCCACTTTTGAAAATCTTTTACGGAAACCAGAGTTGCGAGACGTTCGCAAAGGGACGCGATGTTAAATTTTCGTGATTGATTTTTATATATGCAAGCGAAATTTAATAATTGGCTCGGGAAGATATTTGTCGCACGACTTGCATTTTTCTCGCTCGATTGAAAAGAGAAGGGGGTTGGCCAGGTTTCACGGGCCATCGAATTTTACGGGAAGAACGAATTATGGGGATATGTATCTGAATGCGTCGGAGGTAACCCAAAGATCGCTCCATTCCTCATTCTTGAAAGAAAAAATGACGGAATTTACTTTTACTTTTCTAAATGATCGAGGAAGAATCGATAAGAACTTGTTGAATACGTAAGAAAAGGGAAGAGACGCGGGAAGAGAGTTGTGAAAGTTGCGAGGAATTTCTAATTGTTGTTCGCGGGACGTGTAACAACTCGGGCTTCCGGTGTCGATGCACGGCACTCGTTTCGTCGACCGAAAAGCGGCAATGACGGCGCCACTCTCGCCAGAGATGGTGCTCGAATTATGAATTCATGAATTGTAAAATCGAGGCGAGCATTATCGATCCCGATACCTCGTCGTCTCTCGCGTTTACTTACGCGCTCGTCTCGATTTCATGCAAAGCAGAATTAGTAGGCTGTGTAAGCGACACCCTTCGAGTTTCGCCTTCGATCTCCACAGCTGTCACACTGTATTTCCTCATAAAATCAAGCTTATGACGCGAGTTATAAGGGGTCCCTCCCTTCCTGAGAACGAATTATGTTTATCCGCGAAATTCAATTTGCGCGTTCGATTCAAAAAGGAGAAAAGAAAGAAAGATTGGAAAATTTAAAGTCTGACGTAATTTTACGTCGTGCTAACAACGATTATTATCGATAATTATCGAACACATGTAAAAAAAATCCATATTTATATATTTTTCTTTTTTTTTTTGACTTTGACATATTCTGGAAATTTAAACAAATTTTCCAACAACAATTCTCGTTATGGAAAGATGAAACAATAATAAATTATTAAAGAGATACTCGACGAAGGCCAACAACCGAGGATTCAATTTCCAAATCCTTTGTATCGATCGAATCGATATTTTAATTTCCACCTGTTTACCGAAAAGCTTTCGGACCCCTTACTTTTTTTTGGGGGGGGGGGGGGGAACGGAAAACGGCAACGTTCGAGCGGCGCCGGATTATTTATAAATTAAAATGAAGCAGCCAGCTCCAATTTCGCTTAAACAATTATATATATATATATATAACGACGGCTAATACACGGTTACAATGCGCTCGCATTTCCGGTATCAAAATCAAGCGATAAGCCTCCCCTTCCCCTTCCCTCCCCGCCCTTCTCTCGTTGTTTCCTGTTAATCAAAAACAACGCGGAACAACGGAGGCGATCGTAACGTTCCGTAAATAAGCGGCATTTACAAAATGAAATATACAACGGTTGACGAATTGCGGTCAATAAATAGAGAGTTAATGAATATACACGCCACGGGCAAATCGGCCGTTTCCGGATTAATATTCATAGAGGAGGAGCGAGCGAGCGCGTTCAAATTAGAATTCCGGAAAATTCATGGACCTCGACGCAACCGTCCTCCCTCCCCCCCCCCCCGCCCCCTCTCGACGTTTGTTGCGTCGTTGACGAATGATCGATACAGAGACCGCACGGGGGGGGGGGGTGTGTGGAGTGGAGAAGAAATATCTAAAACTTAATTTATACAAGCAGCTGCGCCAACCAAGGAATCGTTCCAGGCACATCGTTTTTCGTCGCCGCCGCGACACGCCTCTAATTCAATTTTCAATGACAAATGATACATTGCGGCATCCATCAGGACACGATTGGTAATTGCTTGCCGAGAGAGAGGAGAAGGAGGCTGCTGCTGATGCGGGGAATCTAATGGCGTATAACAACAATATCGACGAGGGATGGGTAAAAAGGAGGCTGCGAAAATGCTGCACGACGTGTGTAACGCGGTTAGCGTTTATTCGTGAAGAGAGGGTGCACCCCCTCTATTGGGGGGAGGAGAAACATAAACAACAATGGGAGGGGGGGGGAGAGAGAGAAAAATATGTACGGAATCGTGGTTGTTTGTCCTCCCATCCGATTAGGGTGGCGAGTTATCGCGGTAAGGCAATTCCGGTAATTCGATTTGGAAAAGTTGGGCGCTGAGTTTTCATCGATGCGGCGGTGGTGATTGGCTGGCAATCTCATCGAATCGACGAGGTGGAAAGTTGCGCTCAGAGGCATAATCTCCGATCACGGGAGACGAGGATCGAAAAGTTTCTCTTCGCGCAGGTATAATTCTTGCCGCTGTTGTTTCAAAGTCTTGGGAAAACAAAATTTTTAAATTTCGCAGAAGGAAAAGGAACGAGGCTACAGGACGCTCGATGATTGGCAATTTTATCGAATCGACGAGGTGGAAAGTTTAGCTAATTACGAGAGACGAAGATTTATTTTCATTTTATTTGAAAATTTCGATATAGGTAAAAAAAAGTATACGATTTTGTTCGTCGTAACGCTTACACAACGCTCTTCGATACCTGTTTGATTTATCTATAATCGTTCACCGCATCGATGGCTTTATCCATTTTCCCACGAACGCGTGAACGAGGACGGAGAAAATGATATGCACACGCACTCTGATCGCAACTTATAGACAGAACCTGTTTAACCGTTTCCAGGTTAATAGCCTCGCCTCGTGGAAAATACAATAATCTGTTTCGATAGGCGGACAAAAGCCGCACTTTCGCGATATCGCGCTGCGTTACTTAAATACATCACGATACCGCGTTAGGTTTGTTAGGTCGACTTTCTCTTCTTTCGTCTAAATTCCCGTCCACGGTGAAAAAAAAAAAAACTTGCTTTCGTTTCACGAACTTGAATAATTAACAACGAGGGGAAGAGTGGTAGGTTACATAAAATACCCCAATATCAACGCGTAATAGGATTTCGTGCCTCGATGCCAGCCTTCCCTAAACCGATCTCCACAAGGCTTCTCCCTTAACAGTATCCATCCCAAAGTCACAACTTCACCTGCCAACGGACCCAAACTTCGCGAACCCGACCAACTTAACGTTGATCGAATTTCTCTTCCCCAAGCTTCGTGTACGAATTTTTCGAAAATTTCCTTCTTCCCTTTGAAACTCGTCTTGTTCGATCGTCGATTGATGCAACCACGTGCTCGTTGACAGAGAAAACACGCGGAGAGCCGCGCGAAAGCGGGTATCCGGGATTTCCATAATCCGATTGGAGAAATTCCATTTCCCAGGGGACACCTTTAAGTAAATATTAAAATATTTTTTTCCCCGCGGGAGGAGAGGCGCCCCCTCGAAGGAAAGGGTGGCGTTTCGCGGGGACTGGTGTGGTACTGGTGAGAGGGAGGGGCGACCGCAGGGGAGGAAGCGGCGTCAGAAAAGGAGACGGGGTTGTTGTAACTTTTCTACGAGCTGGAACCCCCGCAGCGACACGACGCATAATCTAATTTGTACTTCGACAACTAAGCGCCTCTAGACCCTCTCTCCTTTCTCTCTCTCTCTCTCTCTCCTTTTCTCCCGTCCTTCTTCTTCGAGGCTCCCCCTCGACTTTGACCGGCCGCCTCTCTCTTTCTCTCACGTTCAGTTCGAGGAAGGAAGGAGGTGATCTCTCTCTCTCTCTCTCTCTCTCTCTCCCCGTTTCTAGCTTTATATTCCATCCGCGTGTCTTGTCTCTTTCTCCCTCGGCGCGGACGGAGTCGTCGGCTCGAAGAACTCGAGATCCTTCCTTCCGCGACTGACAAACGAACAAATTGGCTCTGGTTGACGAAACAAAGCGCCCCCCCCGTCGACCACCGCGACGAGGGACATGGGAATGATTGTTTTAAACCCCTCCCGGATAGCTGGACCGCCTATCATTCTCGTTCATCCGTTTTAACGACGTCGTTAGAATACCGCGGCGTCTAAGCGTTTAAGGGGGACGTGTCCACCAAGATGCGCGTACCTGGTCCGACCTTTTCTTTCTTTTTTTACGTACAGTTGTACGTAGATCTTTCCTCTCGCTTGTTCATAAATCAATATTCTTCGAGGTCGTTTAATTCTTAGTTTCTAAAAGTAATTCTTTTTTTTTTTTTTCAGGGAGCAGATGATAAAATATCGGAATTGAGAAATTTTGGGATCGGATTGGAGATGTTGTTGAGTTTGTTTCAAGAGACGCCTTCTTTGCGCCTGTAACAGCCTCGTCGTTTTGAACGGTTATCGAGATTCGAATTAGTTTGGAGAAAGATTTTGCAAGATTTCGTTACGTCCTGTGGAAAATGGTTTAGAAAATTTAAGAATCGATTGAAAAGAAATTGGTGAATAAAATCGGGAAAAGTGCTTCTTGCACGCACGAAGAGCGTGAATTCAAATAACGCGATGTCAAGATTGTATCCGACATGTATAATACATTACGAGTGGAACACCATAAAATTAGTCGGACGTGGACGGGCTGGCAAGAGTTTGATAGATGTAGTTGTTTCTTGTAATAACTAATGCAAAGTCTATTCAAATTCTGCGCGGGTTAGTTACATTGGCCGGAACACAATTGGATGTGGCTTATTGTTAGCGTAGGCAGATTCATGGAACGTAGATTGTTCCGCCTCGTGGGACCTACGTGCAACGTAGCTGTAACACCAACAAACCCAATCTCACCAAACTCGATAATACCTATACTCATCCAGATTCGAACCATCAGAACGAATTTCCATAACTATTTCCTCTATCTCAATAACGATATTTACGATGTAATCGAATTTTGCGTTTGGATCATTACATCGTGACTAGTTAAGCGGGACGTTTATCGCGTAATAACGCGCGTTAACACAATCTAATTGTGTCTGTTAATCTACGCGAGTGTGGTTAACCCTGTTTAAAGAGAGAGAGAGAGAGTTATCTACATTCAGTTAGTCCCGAGTAAAGTAACGATTCGATTACGTCGAGAGAGAGTTGGATTTAACGTCACGTTGCGAATACGAAACGAAGCTTTGTATTATAGATATAAATTTTCTATATTCGTGAAATATGGACGAAAAGGAAGTGAGTCCTCGAATCAGATAGATAAAGATATGAATAGAAATCGAATAAACGAACGAAAGCAAACGAACAAATTCAAAATTATTTATACTTTTTTAATTACACGTATTTTCTCCTCGTTTACACGAGATACTTCTCCCCCTTTTAAAATGTATTAAGAATGTATGTTTTTTTCGCTTACCTCGTAAAAAGCTTTACCTGAATTAATACCCCAAAAATACTCCACACGGAAGTCGTTAAAAAACAGAAGTTCATCCAACACGAAAATTTCAATATATCTGGATCCCAAATGAGCGAGCGCGTAAAATTGGAAGAATCGTGAGAAATCGTGGCCCTCGAAATAATCTTGCATCCGCGATTTACGGCGTCCCGTTTCGAAACGGAAGAGGAAAAAGTGGCGCGTACACGAAATAACGACGAAGCCGATGGATATTCCGCTGCGTTGTGGAATCGCGTTTATACGCGAATTTAACGATTCAATACGCACGATGGGCAGCCTGTAACAGCTTTTGATTAAATGCGAAAGTCGGCGCGCTGTCGAAGGCAACAGCTGGATAATTAAGGGCTAATAACTAACCTTCTGCCCATCGAATCGTTTATGGACCCCGTTGAATTCGATCCGACCGGGCATACTTTGAGCGATCCAGGAGGAAGCTATTTAAGCGAGAAAACGATCATTCCTCGGATTCCAATTCGATTTCTTGCGATCGGTGAAAGTTGCTCGAAACGGTGTTTGATCGTGTTCGACGATGAGTCTCTTTTAATCTCTTGGGAAGGAGGATCATTAACAGGAGAGTACGAATTTGTTTACAATTACAGTGGAGACTTCGTGGATTCATCGAAATTTTGGGTGAAATTTTAAGAGAGATTAATACAATTGTTGTCGAGCGACGATTGAAAGAAAGAATCGTGATCGATTCTTCGTTTCACCGTTATTAATAAATATTAATCTTAAAATTATATTAGATTCATTTGTATCGTAATTAATCATTTGTACGAAGTATCTAAATATTCGTATATTTTTTTTTATATTATATAAACGAAATCCTGAAACACGTTTTCTCAAAAAAAAGTATCCCATAGCGGGAGAATTAAACGCGCAATTATATTTCGTGCGATCGACAAATATTTCCATAATTCTCGCCCGGAAAAGGGCAATTCTGGGAATATATCTGGGAATGGAAAGAGAAATTTCGCAGAAAGGAAATTTCGTAATTTCGACTGGCTGTCACAGTTTTATCGGTTATCCGGACGGGAGAGGAAAACGTAAACGTTATTTTCCACGTGTCTAAGCAGTAACTTTATAAACGATACGCGAACACGCGAGATTGACGTTTCCCCGATAGTCGCGAAATCAATCGCGCGCGCGTATTATTCTCCACGTTTTGCGTCCTGCCGCGAACAACCGATAAACACAGAGGGAAAAATACCAGAAATCCCGGTGAAAAGGTAGAACTCGGTGAAACGAGAACGAGTCGGCCACGTACACTCCCTTCCACAAATAACGCCTAACTAATTTTAAATCACCGGTCTCTGTTGATTATAATATCGTTTATAAAATTGTATGTACTTTAATATCCCTTTCCAAGTCTAACTGTAAAATTAATTTTACCAATGTTACGAAACTTAAACAAATGAAATACATTTTTCCTTCCTCCGTTGCAGGAGTGAAATTGTATAATTTATCGATCAGAAATATATATATACATCGTGTGCTAATACATATTCTTTTATATTTTAACACCATATTATCCTGTTTACGAAAAGATTTGCGTGTCGAGTCGAAAAATAATCCATCCATAAAAATGGATCAGAATAAATAGAATATATATCGATCGGATATCACAAGTACAACCGTATCCATTTATAATTTATCCCGAAGTTTCGATCGTCGGATGACTTATGGAGCGGAGTGTATACAGCGCGGTATACGTTTCTCCCAGGCACGGACCAAGTCCTGGTAATTAACCAGCTTTCATTGAGTTTTCCCGATATCTTACCGTCAATTTCCGGCGTGCAGTCCACCGATCGTGGATTGTCTCGTCCGGACCGACGAATTGCAACGATAAAGAGCACCGCTGCCGGACGGGAGTAATTAAACGGGTCAATGGTAATCGGTCAACTTGACGAAATTGAATCGCGCAAAGTCGGAGTGAAACGGTGGCGTTAGCTTCGTTTCGTTTTTTCTTTTTTTTTTCTTTTTTTGAAAAGATTTGAGAAAAGAATCGAGATAATCGTGCATTGGAATCGATATATTATCGCGAAGGATGATTTAGACAAAATTAGAACGCAATTCGTTCAAATTTGAAAATGGCCGAGCAGATATATTATCCTTGCGGAAGAGAAATTTAAAATTTCGATCTTTTCCGTCGTAAATCGTTCGCAACACAGGTATTTGAATTTCGAGACGAAATAACGAAGCAAAATTTATTATCTTCGGAATGGAATAGCGATATAAAAAATTGGCGCGGTTGTTTGGCCGATCAAAGATTTCACGAAGGATTGATGGAGTAGCGCGCCTCGGTCGAGTGGGCCGCCATTAAAAAGTTTCGGAGGATTGCATTTTATCGGTGAAGAGATTTCGCTCGGTCAATTACCACGATTCGGCTCGTGCCTTCCCTTTATGGAGGAGATAACATCGTAATAAAGATATTTAAAAAATGATTCATTCCGAAGTATTTTTACGACGGTCGCGACGTGTCTTCTACGATACGTTAAATCGAGATTCATCCACTCTCGCGTTTCTCTTCGCTGAATCTCTCTTTCCCGCCTATTCAACTTTTTCTCCGCCCAGCGAAAGCTGGGCCCAGTCTCCACCATCTCCACGTTTTTATTATATCTCGACGAGTTTAACGCTCGCATCAAACTTTTAATTACCCGGCTAGCCTTCTTGCAAATTAACAACAGACGGGCCGACGTTTATGCGTTGCGGCCAGTTTTCTTGATTTAGTGTAGTGTGTAGTGAAAACGAAAAAAAAAAAAAAAAAAAAATTCATCATCGCGAAGAATTCATCCAATATGTAAATTCTTCTCAATAAGTAAATTTCTAAAATCTTCGAAACGAAGAAAACACTTTCTGAGAGGAATCAAGTTTCCTTCGCGCAAATATCGAATGGAGAAGAAAACCGGAATAAACATCTTACTTACTTACTTTCAAATCCCAAGAAATAAGCGTTTTGCATTGTATTCGAATTAAATTCCATTCCAAAGAATTTGTCGGGAATTAAGATTGGGAAGAGAATCGGGAAGGGCGAATAAGAAAATTGGGAGAGGTCGGCGTATACGTTCGAGAGATCGTCTCCGTTAAAGGAGATCGAGCATTAAAAATGTATATTCGAAATGGAAGATATTCCGGGTTGAAAGAGAGAAAAGATGGTGGCGCGGAACCACCATTCGTGGAAGTTTCATTTTCAGCCGTGGACATTAAGCCGAATGCAGCGCGCACAAGGGTATATTGCGGAATGCAACTTTTATACACGGGTGGGTCCGATCCCCTGCTGAAAATGTAACGTAAGGTTGGGCCGAGCGATCTTCTTTTCTCCGTGAGTGAAACCACGATTGGCGCGAAACCGGGGGAGAAAAAATACGGCTAAACTCGTCGTCGATGGCCGAAAATCCATCGTTCTCCTAATTAAATCGTAAAACTCCTAAATAATAAATTCTGGAAAAATTGGTATATCGAGTAGCAATTAAAATCTTAATTTTCACTCACGCGTTTAATAAATACTCGACGTATTTTTAGAATCGCATTGCCCGATGTAATAATCTCGTGAACGGGAGAGAATAATTGAACGATATATTTCACGGCATTAATGTTTCCATTAGTGCAACGAATACTCCATTTAAACGTCGCGACAACGCAGCGTGTAAATTTTAACAACGTTTATTAACCAAGGTAATCGAGAGAATTTTTGATTTAACGCGGGACAGACTCGTCGCGATCGTGCACGGGGGAGGACGTCCCACAGGTAAGGACGAGCCGACCGTCGAACGGCCGACAATCCCGGAAGGCCACGAGCTCTCCGGGAGATCCTCCCTCACGGACGGTTGCGGACTTGTCATAAATTAGAAACACCGCGGGGAATTCGGATGGAGGGTGGACGATCATCCGCCACGATTTATGGGACGGGCGACGATTGTGTACGATTCCGCCGCGAAACTGTCACGCGCTTACGCGTCTACCAACGTAATTAACGCGTATCGCCCCGCTTAATTTGCTTGATGGCGAGGGCGGGATGATCGTCTCGCGAGGACTTCGTACAAGAATCAGATGCGCCGGATACATCTTTTTCGGGTAAGAATATATTTGTTATAATAAGATAGCGTTTCGTCTACTTTTATCACGTATCTCGTTTTGTTTTTGGAAATATTAAAAAATGTGTAATATTAATATATAATTTGTCATTGGAGTACGAGGAGATCATATGAAGATCGACTTTGTTTTTTTTTAAATAAAATTAAATGAAATTAAATTAAATTCGATACGTTTTTTTACAGGGAATAAAACGTATATACAAATTTGTGCATTAAAAAGTGTACGTTTGGTTTAAAAAAGAAAAAAAGATTCTTTACACGTCTACTTACGTGTAAAAAATTAATAACGTCAGAGTGTAACCCTTTTGAAACTATTCAACTTCTATCCCAAATATTTTTTAATATTATGAAAAGCGAGATGTTTAAATTGATGAAGTTACATTCTACGTATCATCTTTTTAGGATCAAATAAAAAATAATTAATTCCTGACAATATATCAGTAGCAATCAGAAGTTAAATACAAAGTACACAGAACAAATTCTATACAAATTTCATCAGGAGAATATTTTTCTGAAATTTGATATTTTTTAAAAATTTTCTTTTTATTTTTGTACATACAATTACTTTTTGTGTACTTCCTTCAATAAGAATCGTTCAATTTTCAAACCTCACTTTGCGATAAAGGAATACAAGCGATAGAAATATAATTCAATCTAATCCGTAATATCGCGATCTACCGTCCGCATCCGTCCGGTCAAACAGACGAGAAAGAAGGAAGAAGAGAAGAAGGAAAAAAGAAAGGAAAAAAAAAAAAACACTTGGAACGAGGCAGATTTCCCGTTTACAGCTCGGTGTGCGCGATGCACGTTGAAAACCCTTTTAATTACACGGCCGTATTTAACGAGGCGAAACACACGGTGGGTGGGATTTCGGTGGACGTCGCGAGCCGTAAGAGAAACGCGCACCCTCCTGCAGGCCGGTTTCGTCCTGAGGAAAATTTGTTTTACAGCGGCACGGATTTTATGCGCTTCGACAGGCAGAAAATGACCGTGAACCGCCGCGACTGCGAATCATTGGACAGTCCGCGCGATTAACGCTTAATGCCAAAGCAAAAGAAGCTAAAAAAAAAAAAAAAAACAAAAGAAGAATAAATAAATTTTACAACCGCGAAAAGGCGTGCAGTAATTTATCGAGTGATCGAGTTGAACGTCGAGTTAAATCTTGGGGGAAATTTCGCGCCTTGTTTTCGAGAGTAGCAATATAGCGGCGGTTTATGGGTTAATTATCGGGCATAATTCGTTCGACAAACAAGCGAGTTCAACAAGCGATCTTTGCCGACGAAAAATTGAAAACTTAATTCAAGTATCGATCCTTGAAATACTGTCCAAGCGATAACATTCCAAGTTTCGAATGGAACAACAAATTGACAAAAAGAAGAAGATTTATCAATGACAATGACGAAAAGTACATTTCAAAAAGTATCGTGTCCAATAAAACGATCAATAAGCGGACACAATAATTTCCGCCATCGCATGCTAACACGTTTTTGGTTAAAATTTCGAATTTCGTTGGGATTCGACGCACAGCTCGAGGAATTTCATTACTCCTGGTTGGACCAGGAACATCGCGCGTCTTATTGTCGACTCGGAGACGATCGAGACGAAAGAGACGTATCATCCAACATGTCTGATACACGCGCATCTAACGGAGGGACATTCGTTCGTTTCCACGGCACGTACTCTAAACTGTAGTTTCGCGACTATCCCCGATGTCCCAGAGATATCTTTCCCCGAAATGGTTACCGATGACTCGTACGTGATGACACGCGATAAGCCGCGCACAATGCCAACCAATTCGAGCTTTCCTTTTAAGCGCCACACCAGACGGATCCTTTATCTCTCCAAGGATGGAACTCATACTTGTCCATCCAATTAATCGATCGCAAGGAAGTACAATACGATTATTTTACACAAGGTTTCATTCCCTTCCCCGGCTTTCTCTCAAATTTTGTCGTTAATTGTTAGAATCCATAAATTAATCCACTCTTAAATCGGAGGGAACAAATGGCCCTCCGATCTCGTAACCTGTTGCTCGAGCGTGCCATCGGCGTACACCGTCGTCATATCCTCGGACGCATCCGATTATTCCACGCCCCTTCCCTCGTTTCGAGACCTGCGGAAAATTCGCGCCAAACTTTCTTCTCTCCACGGGGAGAGCGGGGAGGGGAAGTGTGCGCGTGGCTCGAGGTTAAGACCTTCGCCTATCCTCTCCCTTATTTAGAGCACGTTGGTCTCCGGCGGAGGCCCGCGAGGCAAATTGCATCCTCAATTTTTAATAAAGCCCTGAAGGGGGCCAAGAGGCTTTGTTGAACGTCGGTATAAAGTGAACTTCGACGTCGGGCAAGTCAAGCAGTCCGTGGTATACGAGAATAAGGGGGTTGAAGGTAGGAAAGGGAGAGGAGAGAGAATCGAAGGGAAAGAGACGAGGCCGAGAAGAGGACAACGAAGAATAAGAAGAAGAGGAGGAGGAAGGAAGGAAGGAGAGCCCTTTCTTCGTTTCATTGTAAATGCCAGGCTCAGGACTTTCGCCACTGTGCCTTTCGACCCTGCCCACGTCCGTCCACGTCTTTTTTTCCCCTCCCCCTCCCTGAAATATTGATTGCAGACAGCGTGGCGTAACGATAGGCTCGTCTAGAATATTCCCGTGCTCGCCCCTTTCACCACCCTCTCGTTTATTCCACCACGTTCCTCCTCCCCCTGTGTCTTTGTATCAAGCTATACGTTTCTCCATCCCAGCCTCTTTATCCCTCTTCCACTCGTTGTCTTCTTCCACGAACGATCCCCTCCCCCGGCAAATTCTCCGCTCGCGAAAATTTAATCGCGACGGAAGGTGAATCGCGCACGCCACGAATAATTCAGAAAGGAACTACGGCAGGTGAGGATTTTTCCTTTTGCCTGAGGATCTTCCTTTACCTCCCCCTCCCAGTTATTTTTAATACTCGTCCAGTGCCCTCGATCAGCAAGCACGATTTAAGAAAAAAGTTTGAATCTCAACCGAAAAGATATACGGATTATGATAACCGTGGCCGCTTCGAACTCGATCGAAGGGCTAATTTATTCTCGATCGGATCGCTTCGTAAATAAAGCAATTAAAGAGTGGCGATGCACAGTGGTCGTTCCATCCACCGTTATTTCCCGTTTATAATTGCCGGATCGTGAACCCCCGACGAGGTTTATCCTCCGCGGCCCCGAAGAAGAAGCTCGCGGCGCTCATTAACAATTATCTCCGATTGATACGCTTCTAACGAGCTCCCTCACGATCACGTTGCTCGTTAACACACCGCCCGACGACACGTCGAAATCGCGCACGACGGCGATCATGGACATCGTGCACGATATCGGGTGTCGTTCCACCCCGGGTGTCATTCATTACGCATTCTCTGTGTATTAATATCCGTCCTCCGCTGCCTGGAAGATGATATCAAAACGATGAGACAAAACGAGCCCGTCCCGTCCCCGGCCCACGATTCATCGATCTTGGTGACGAATGGCCGGTGTAGGAACGGGTGTCGTACGAATAAAACGTAGGGAAAGTTTAGACTGTACGGATGGTGGTGGTGGTGGTCCCGCTTCCACGAAAATTATTTCTACGTTCATTTATATTCATAGAGTTTACAACGTCGAATTTCCATTGCCGCGATCCCTGTTCTCTTTCACAATCCTTCGAGTATATTCGATCTCGTTTATCCAATTATCATTGTTATTATCCTCAGAAGAGTGTACACGAAATTTTTCTCTCGATCGAGACGGCCAATCCTCCCCTCGTCATTTCGAGAAACGCACGGCTAATTTATCAACGTCCTTTGGAAAACGATTCCCTGCGGGGGAAGGGGAGGCACTACTCGAAGGAAGTAGCAGTTGGTGGGCATAGCAACCGATCTTTCCCTCGTCCTTCGATCGAAACTTTCGAGTCAAGACTCGGAAGAAAGAAGGAAAGTAAGAAAGAAGGCAGGAAACGAGACGTCGCGACTCGTCTCGAAAAAGTCTGATGATAATTAGGTATGAATATAAAACGGAACCGGAAGAAGAAGGAGGAGGAGGAGTTCGATTCTTGTTTACGGGTCGCGCATCATTGCGCGCACGTATCCCTCCTACGCGAATAAATCTCGAATAAAAGTGCCGTTACGTTGGGGACGGTTATTCGCCAAGTTCGGCATCCGGCGTAGTACGAATTCGCCGTAGACTCGCCCTTATTGTTTCGTCGCCGGCAGTAAAATATCTTTCGAGTCGGAACTCGAGTCCTCCTCCCCTCCGTTTCTCCTCCGTTTTTCTCCCGACCCGGTCCGCTGGAACGGGACGTGGAACGTAGCCGTTCTCGTTTGCCTTTCACGAAACCCTTCTCCCTCTCCAGTCTAGCTTGTTGCTTATATATATATATATATATATATATATACATAAGCCGAAAAGGGAAAAAGTCGCGTTCGAGACGCTCGTCGAAGAATTCGGATGAGGCGAGGTCGGATGTCGAGAAATTTATCTTAAATTCATTGGCTCTTTCGTCGTATCTCTCTTTCTCCTTGTAAACTGCGCTGTTTATTCTCGAGCGTGCATAAGGATTATCGTTTGGAAAAAGAATAATAAGATTAGGATAAGGTTTGAGTATTAAAATTTATAATTGTTCGATCCTCGAACGAGGCAGATATCGAAAAAATTGGGAATAAAATAATTTGATCACCGAGATTCGAGATTCTTCGCACGAGAGATTATCCCCGCTTCGTGGAAATTAGAGGAACGCGTGGAAGAAGTGTGGAACAAATGCAGGAGGCGAGCGGAGCTCAATCTCGGAGCTTTATTCAACGGTGAACAATCGGCACGAGATGGAGATGGAGATCGCGTGATTTCTCGGTCGTGGTTCGATTTCCGCGGGGCACGTGGGTGTTTCGAGTCGCCGCGTAATCCGACTCGAGCTCGCTATATTTTCAGCCCGGATTATTTTCCTTCCTTAAGCAGCAGTCTCTCGTCCTGCGGCGCGTGGAGCGGCCCGGTTGCGTAAATATTATTTCTATTAGAAGAGGAGAGGTTCATCACTCCTCTGCGTGGAGGATGGCGTCTACTACTACTTTTCGGAAAATGTTTATTCCATTAACGTTTATTCCGGCTGCATATTTTCTACTCATTAGCGGAGTTACTTTCTCATTCTCGAGCGTTGCACAAACGCTTCGACGCGATCGTTGTTATTCCAACCAACCTCTTGAACGTGTTTTCCAACACGAGTGTCTCGAGAGGAATCGACTCGAAGTCATTAGATGACCCACGTGTAACTGTCGCTCCGATTAAGAAGTTAGCCGATCGAGAAAACTCTTCTTCTACGATAAATATTGATTCTGGTAACGAGATTTACGCGTAAACGAATGTATGCTAATTCGATTAGGTAAAGAGAGAAACTGTTGTGTTATATTGGTCAATAATCGATAAATCGGTTCTTTCTCACTTATTCGTTTCTCGATTTTCGTCGTGCGAAGGAAAAAGTAATTTTTAATCGTTTACTTCGATGACAAATTTCTTGGAAATACGTACGCGATTCGTGGAAGAACGTGGAACGTGCATTTCCAGGAAAAAATGTAGGTCACCGAGGTCTATTCATAATCTCTCCCCGCTCTGTTTCCAAACGCTATGGAAACTTTGAATCCTCCTCCCTGTTTGGACAACGAATAGAGATATCGGGATGAAACAAAAAAAAAAAAAAAAAAAAAAAGAGGCATGGTCTCGTCTATTTTCCGAGTGGAAATTTTTGATGAAAAAATTTTTACTCTCTTTTCACCTTTTTTTCTGGCACGAAAGTTTCATTCGCGACAATACGATGATTTGTCGATTAACATTGTCGATTAAACTTGGATGAAATCACGTGGAAACAAACTTTCCATCGATTTCTCGAACTCTCCTCCTTCGTTTCGCGCGATAATATTTATATTTACGCGATAAAGTAAGTATATCAATTATACGGAATTAAGGGCGTAATTAATACTAGATAATCGAAAGTTGTGCAAACTAACTGGGAATCTAATACAAATGGTCGCGCCAACCGTGGCTATCGATAAATGCTGGTTATTAAATTTAATCGCAGGAAATTAATTACGTAGAAATAATATCAACGTCCTAATAATATTAAATATTTATTCGCAATTTGTACGTTACGAACACTGGGAGGGACGACACTGCAGCTATAGTTCAACAAGCTCGATTACATTTAACTCGCTTCACGCGCGAATAAACGAAATAAATTGTTATAGCTGATTACGCGGTTTAATATTAAGCCAACATTAAAACGGAAATCTACTTCTCCGTTTCCTCTGCGTAGGTAATATTAACGCGAACCTCTGACTAAGCTCTCCCATACACGCGGCCTATTATATATACCCGCGTTACACGTTTCAAGTGGCGGGATGAAAAAGTTATTTCAAGCAATTATACTCGCTTAAATAAATCCTCCCTATTTTGCGCGTAACTCTTCCAACGACGAGGTTTTAAAGAGGGGAGGAAAACGAGTCGTCGAATGGAGAGAGACACACACACACACACACAGTTCAGGGAGAAACGTATAATACCTTGTATATCGCGGTTAATTAGGCGGTCAGACAGCGGACATCTGGCGACGATAAAACCGGGGAGGGAAAGAATCCGGCTCGCGTGTTCGATAAGACGAGAGAAGAGGAGGAGGAGGAGGAGGAGGAGGAGGAGGAGGAAGAAAAAGAAAAAGAATCCTTGAGGGAATGTGCGTTGGCCACTGCTCGATCCGAGAAATACCCAACTCGATTTCAGGCTCCGGCTCGAGAACAACCGGCGAGTTGCGTGATACGAGAAAAGAAAAGGAAGAGGAATAAGAAATAAAAAGAAGAGAGAGAGAGAGAGAGAAAGAAAGAAAAGAAGAAAGGAAGAAAAGGTCGAGTTCTCGAGCAGTTCGGGCCTTTGATTTTGCTTATCCGACACCAAGAGGAAGGTAATGGCGCACTTCGTTAAATTAATTGGCTCCTTACAGCTCGACGGGACCGGGTTAGTGCCACTAAACTTCAGCTTCGATTACACGACGAAAACTCTCTCTCTCTCTCTCTCTTTTTCCGACCGATCTCTTTCGTACGTTACAACCTGCCGGCGAAAACGACGTCTGTAAATTACAGACGTGGAACAATGACGACGTGATCGATCGATCGATCGATACCCTCCCTCCCAAACTGCTAAAACGCGATTTCAACGCCCCACCCTTTTCGATACCCCCAATTATTTCCTCGTTTTCCCTCCTTCCTTCCTTCCTTCCTTTTTCACAACTTTTACTCGCGTAAACCGACCGATCTCGAGTTCGGATCCGTGACGTATCGAGACGTACGAGAGAATCCAACGATTTCATCCGGCGATAAACGGATTATGGAAATTTATAACGAAAGAGGGACTCGTAATAACAAGCGTCTCGTTAACCGTATATAACCGCTTCCATGGGACTGCTAATGTCCCATAATTCGAGGAGCAACGTCGGCAAGAAGTTCGGTTCGGAAACGGAAAGTTTTAAAGGGCCGGGAAGGGAGAGGTTCGGTTGGGGAACGCGTACATACATATATATATATATTTTACTTAATCGCCGAGGCTCACGAATCCTTCGTGAGGGGGGGCTGTTTTTGTGCGTGGAAGGAAGAGGGAGAGGTTCGAGGGGCTCGTTAAGAATTTCATTCTTAAAATCGAGGGGAAGGAGAAGGAGCCACTTAGCGGCAGGTGGGCCACCGCCATCAAATCGGACGTGTTACGTTAACTGAATTTAAATTGTCGGCTAGGGTCCCACGTTGGCCGCGCGCGCGCGGATTATCATAATTTATGCGGCTTTGCGCCTTCGAATGAGCTCGCGCCACGCCGCACACTTCCATTCCCAGACCTCTTTATTATAAATCCGAATCGGGCGCCATAATTCGAGGCGAGCGATATAAACATCTCGAGTCGTCGAGAGGGGAAATTAGATTACGCCCGATGAAAGATACCGGCCGAGTTCGGGGATCGTCGTGATTTCTGCATTATAAAAGAATTTGTAATGTGGGCACCGATCTATGAAAATATCACTAGAGAGAGAGAGAGAGAGAGAGAGAAGTGAAGTTATCGAAACGATTGTGAAATGGATTTTGAAACTATTGTAAGGGATGTTCAATTTAAGCGTTGATTTAGATTAGGAAATCGTGTTGGGAGGATTTGAAGGAGCAAAATCGTCGAAGAATCTTTCGAACGATCTATCGTATGGATAATTTCGAATCCTTATACGTTTCCTCTTTTAATATGAAACATTATCGATATCTATTTGAATCGATGGAATTATACCGAGAATCCTATTTTCCGCACCATCCCAGCTCGAACGATAGTGAAACAACAAGCTTTTTGATTTATAACCGTCGATTAACGTATCGCGCGTTTCTAGCCGGACCCATTGCAGACGATTAAGACGATTCGATGCTCGCATTAGCGAATTCTCTAAACTGTGTTTTCGTGTCGAGCAAACCGCGTCTGAGCCCAACCGCGCCCCTCCAAATGTGCAGTTAACGTTAATATGCTTACGAAACCGCAACAACGCTCGATTCGCCGGCAAAATGGTAATTTATCGGGTAAACAAGAGGGCAAAACAGGAACGGGCGTGTTAATACCGGTTAAATACGAGTTCGCTGAAACTTTGCCGGATATCGTCGAATATTTGCACCTATTGTCCCTTCTCGAATTCCGTTCCGGGAGGATCAGATTAGTGGAATAGCTTTAATCGAGCATTAACCGAGAGTCGTACCTCGACGACATCACAGATTTAGAGATTTCGTTTTATAGAAGAGACAACTTCCACACAGTTGGTGGAAATTACAGTTAGTGGACGAGGATTTTAAACGTTTCGTTTTTGCAAATTTTATAAATAGTTTCGTTTTATATTAAACGAATCTTCGTCGCTACGATTCTCAGCTTTCCAAAACTCGTTTAAAACTTGCTTTGCGCGAATTACAATTAGAAGAACTTTCTTTTATTTATAAAATACTTCAGTTCACGAATATTTGAACGAATATTAGAACTAACGAGTGATCGTGGAGAATTCGTTCTCGAGGAGAGTGTGGCAGGCGGAAAATGGATCGTCATGTTCGTGACGGGTAATTTTTCGAATAAACATCCTCCATGGTCGAAACGAGCCGCATTAATTCGCGCATAACGAATGAGCACGGGTGACGCGTGATTTTCTGGCAACCGGAGTGCGCGCCCGCGATAAAACTCTCTCTCTCTCTCTCTTTTCAAACCCTCCCTCCGTTACCACCTTTCGTCCCGTCGAAAGGTACCTTGTCATCGATTAAACTCGGCCAACAATGAAATACTCTCCGCAGGAGAACCAATTACCAACCCGGTTCGAGAAACGAGCGGTCTTTTATCGAAAGCGCGGTAGCCGGGCTTTCGATCCATCCACAAACGACCTCGTCATCCTTCCCTTTAACGATTTATATTATATTCGTCGCGAACGAGTGACCCCCGCCTACTTACGCGTCGTTAAGCTTCTTTCGTTGCACAGTCATCGTGATACAGCCCGCTTCTCGAAGAGGAAGAGAGACAGAGAGAGAGAGAGAGAGAGAGAGAGGGAGACCCCTCTCCGTGTTTCCGCGACTACCAGCTGTCGCCGAGGGACGACACGGTACGCGATTAGAGGGTCGATTGCTTAAAATCGTCGAGCTACCACGTTGGAGAAAAATGATTGGACGCCTGCTCTATGCATAGCGATGAAAGAACACTTTCCTGGGAGAATTTCGAATTCCTCGAGCATTCGATATTTACCTTCCCACCACGCTCTTTCACGTCAATCCTTCTTTCAGACGTTGTTTTCATAGGATTAACGGCCGCTCGGATAAAAGTATCTTCCTCTCGAACGTTTGGGAGGAGAGGTTGGGAAGAAGGTCCAAAAAAATGTTTTCGTTTCGAATCGAAAGGAAATCACGAATCACTATACACGAATAAAATCTCACGTCTTTGAAAATATACCAGCGTTATTCTCTACGTTGACCGTATGGCGCGTCAAGGGTGCCGACTAACGAGGCTCGAGGTTTTCGCCATCGAATCTCGAAACGGCCTCTTCGCGGGCCCCTTTGCGCCCTCCTTTCCTTTTCTCGTGACGTTCCACTTAAAATCGATTACCTTAATTTATGGAACGGTTAATCTAGGCGCGGCGGCCGCTCGGTGATTTATCGTCGCCCTACGCCCCGCTAAAATCGCCACTCTTCGATTCTTAATTCGTCCGATCGGTTTGAATCGATTCGATTCCGAGTGAATCGACCGATTCTTCGACCAACGAACGCGTTCACCATCCACCAGCCTTATCGTGCGCCCGTTGTTCGCGAATGTTTGATCGTAGTGTAGATGTGTTACGGGTTAGACGTAGGTCTAACAGCTGGAGGGGGGAACATAAGCGGTGGGATTCATAAGCTGGGTCACGGAAAGGAGGAGAGCCTGGAGGGGTTGAATTTGGTGCCGGTTTAGGCGACCGTGCCGGATATTCGTGTTGCTGCGCGCCGTTCCGACAACAATCTCCTACGCCCGCTATCGTTTAATCCCTCTTCGTGCTTCTCTATTCCTCCTCGATTACGATACGTTTCGTTAAAAAAAAAAAAAGATAAAAGTGGTTTATATACTTTCCACACTTTCCCTTCCTTCGAGAGGGGGTCATTCTAGGAAAAAATCATTTGAAAAAATCAGAATTTCTTTCAACGAACGTTTCTCAACCCCCCGTTTTCTCTCCTACCTTCCCTTCGCCTAACGAATGAAACGAATCCCCAACGAAAGAGTACGCGTGTAAATCGCGGCAAAGAGCAGATGTCCATCCACGGCCCGACTTAATTACGCTAATTAGCCGGGAACAAAAGGGCGTACGTACGGTGGAGACGGTGGAAGGCGTGCAGCAGCGCCACGAGAGTCGCGGAGGGTCGAAATTGGACGGCGGTCGAAGCGGAGGAGACGGCGGCCGACCGGTTGTCGACGAGGCCCGACAACAAACTCTCCCTCTCGTCGTTATCACGTTCTCTCATTCCGTCTCTCCTCCCTCCCCCGGGGCCATTTCTATTTGTCCTCCTGAGAGCCAAACCGTGTCGCAGCTTCCGACGGCACGCGTTCCACCACGGACGGGCGAGCCATCACCCCCTTTTCCCTCGCTCGGAGGAAAACTGCTGGAGGAAGGAAGAGAGGATTTTCTTGGCGGTCGAGGACTCGTGCCAACACCGACTGTTTTATGGCCGTTGGACGAGCCGGGTCGGGTCGGGGAGATGGATAAAGATTGCGGTGGCTCGTAGTAGTCGTTCGACGACGAGGACGGGTGGGATGTTTCCACGCTTGTTTCGTGGATATCGGTCGATGGAATTTGCATGATAATGAAATTCTGCAGAGACACCGGACAGGATTTGGAATTTGGTAGGTTGTGTGTGTGTGTGTGTGTGTGTTTCGATGTAACATGGGATATCGATAGGGGAATGGGGGATTTTCTCGCGGTGATAAAGTTTGGTAAATGGATTAAGTTGAAGATCGAGGATCTTCTTGCGATCCTGGAAGAAACGAATATGGAAAGGTTTCGTTTTAGGTGATATCGTGAGCTCGTTAATTAATTCTTCAGGTTTCGGATTTTTTTCTTTTTCTTTTTTTTTCTTTGCGAAGAGATTAAGAGAAAGAGGGATTTTCTCTGTAAATGTTAGTTCAACTTTATGCATTGTAAGTTTGTAAATGGGATCGTGACAGGATATTGAAATGTAATTCCGCCTGGGACAAGGTGGAATCGTTTTACCTCGCTCGACATTTTCTACCCCGTGTCAGCCGACAATTTTACGGCTCCCAGAAGCCATCGGTCGTTTCGACATTACGCGATAGCGTTTTGTAGCTGCATTACAAGCGAAGCTTGGAACGATGGAACGACTTCGTAAAATCACTGTTGACTTCGGTGCTAATGAGGAATCTCGCCAAGTTCAATCGCAAACAAATTTCCATTCGATCCTTAAGATACCTTTAAAGATACTTTTTTCGACCCTTCTTCCTACGCGAAAATCGTCGATAAATAATTTCAAACTCGATCGAAATCCTCTTCCATCGATATCGTCCATCGATAAAATTCGCGTTCGTGAAATTTTCATCCAAGTAACCAATCCCAACCTTTAAAAGATTAAAATATCCAACGAATCATCAAAAGTTTCTCCTTCTTTCCTTCCTTCCTTCCTTCCTTTCATTTCGACGAAGACATTACGATCAAAGGATCGTTCGAAACGACGAGAATAATAAAAACTCGCTAGGATAATAGAAATACCTGTTCATCGGTTTCGGGTATTGGCGCGCGCGGGCAAAGTTATGACGTTCTCTAATTAACCAAGGCCAACGGCGAATCAGTAGTCGCTAAACGGCGATCATTAGGCGCGCCGTAGGAAATACAAATGGGAGGTGTAGGAACCATCCGCGGCTAAACTTAAACTTCTCTTCTTCACGCGGAGAATCGCGTATGACGATGATTCGCAATCGCGACACGGTCGCGATTACTCCATTGAATAATTCATCGTTGCCGGTCTTGTCAAAGAACATATCGATGGGGGCACCTTTCCACCTTTTACGCTTCCTCCCAATCGCTATTCCACTCCTCCACACCTCCCTGGATCCTTTTCCCCTCTTATTCCACCGCGTTCCTTCGCGAGCCTTCGATCCTCCTCTTCTTCCAGGAAAACTGGGAAAATTGGTACGTTTCGACGGGGGGAGGGAGTGTTTCAAAGCTTCCAAGTTCGCGTGAAAAGCGAAAGGAGGAGGAGAAAAAAAGAAAAGTCGGCGTGGAGAATTCGAAGTCGGCGGGGGGGAACAAAGGTCGAAAGGGGGAAATCGCTGCGTTGTCGAAAGAGACATTTTTTTTTTTTTTTTTTCGCCCTGCCTTTGTTTCCCCGGAATCCACACGGCAGGTAGCTCTCCTCCCCTCATTTCTCTCACCACGAGTGACGAGAAACGCGAAAGGTTTCTCTCCTGTTTCGTTCCACTTCTGTTCCCCTTCCCGGGGAATGAAACGGTAGACCGGATGATCGCCAACCGGAATCCACCGCGTGGCTCGTCTCCTTTTTTCTCTCTTTTGGCCTTTGAGGCGCCGCGACAGAGGTTCAGAGCATATTAATCATCCGTAGCTCGCGCCATTACACGGGGAATTCTATTGTCAAGGTCAAGTTGGTCGAGATTTTTTTCACCGTGCAGAAAGAGAGAGAGAGAGAGAGAGATCGTTAATTACGGAGGCGAGGTTTGGAATGGAAAGGGGCTGTTTGCGAGATTGTTTCTAACGACGCCGTATCGGATCGGGTTGAATCGAGTTCGTTACTTCGCCAAATTACGCCATCGTTTTTATCTCGAATTCGAATATTTCGCGTTTTAAAAATCCCGCGATGCAATTAATAAACACGAATTAATCGCGTAAGATCTACGGTGGAAATTATTTTGGGATTATAATTAGATGCAGCAACGAGGCGAGAAACGTTAAAAGGGCTTTTTCCTTTAGCTTTTCGCTCTACTTTTTTACGCGGGAACCCGATAATCCGCGCCAATGAGAAATGAGAGAATCGGCGACCGATCCGAGACTCCCACGACGAGTCATCGAGCGCGCAAATAGCATTATATAAATCTGGACCCGATCCATCGGGATCCATCTCCACCCGATAAATAATCGTTTAATTGTACGCTCCTCCTCGGGTCGAAACTTCTCGAAAACGAAAACTCTGATGCAAAGTTGAGCGCGGTTGATGATGAAGTTTCGTTGAAGCGGGAAAAAAGGATGGCCGGAAGAGTTTCGCGGTGGAAGAGGAGAATCGCCTTGGAGGCAGCCATCGACCAACTATAAAGTGCAATTAAGAGGCGGCTGTCTCGGTTTCTCTCCACGCCCCCGGTTCCTCTCGAATAACTGCTCGATTCGAGAGGTTTCGAGCAGATGATCGAGCCCGGCCAAATTAACACCTTGGCCAATCCTTCGATCGTGAAACGCGATCGCGCGCCTAAAACCGACGAGAAACCCATTTACAACGTGATTACGCCTTGAACACCGACACGTCGGCGATTCTTTCATCGACATCGGCGTGGAAACCGGTAAGAGGAACACGAGGAGCCTCTCTCTCGAGAGAGAGAGGGAAGCCGATTATTATGGGATCTTGGATCTCGTTTGTTGGCTCATCGCGAAAATAAACAAAATTACGGGACTACATCGATGATGATGATTATTAAAATACATACTCGCTTGGACAAGGGGGGCTTTAACACGCCTGAAATCGATCCTGTTAACCCATTTACTCGAGAGTATTAGTTTTGCATATTTTTTAATACGAGATATAATAACAATATATGTAAAAACCTACTCTTCGATAATTCGTTTCTAGCCAATATTTACAATACGGACAAATAGACACCAAATGTATTACCAATATTATCGTTTCGTATAAGTGACGCGACGTTGATACACCGATCATCGAGATCTCTCTTTCTCCAAACGACATCCCCTAGAGACGAGAGAAAGAGAGAGAGAGAGAGAGAAAAAAAAGAAACTCGCAAACCTCAAACCGATAGGAACAACCATCGGCCAACAACGACGAGATCGAGGAAGAGGAGGGGGGGGGGGGAACCGCGAGCCGTGCATAGAGCAACGGTATTATCGTAACAGGCCGTTCTATGAATATTTATGAGCCTCCTCTTCCTTCCCTCTCTCGTCCCCCCCCCCCTCTATCGTCGCGAAAATCAGCCCTGCCCGTCGAACCGTGGTGGCGTCTCGCGCCGGTCCCGTGATATCGCGCCCTGTTTCTCGCCCTATCGAGCCCCGATGATTAAACCGAAGCTGGCATTCCACGCCGCGCAAGCGGTTATTAACGACACCTTCCTTCCACGGTGAGGATCGATCGATCGATCCTCCTCCTCCTCCTCCTCCTTCCTCCATCGAGAGCCACGAGACGCCACTCATTCTCTCTCTCTCTGCCGGCTATTTATCCTGACCGGATCCATTAGCCGAGATATACGGTGGAGGCATGGTAACACGAGTAATTCTGTCGCGCTCAGCCACGATTTTTTCGCGGCCGGATGGAGCGTTATCGGTGACAGGCTGATCTATACCTATGCTTAATCGAGGAAAAATCCGCGATGAACGGGGGCTCGCGTGTTTTATCTTAAATACGTTCCTATTATGGGAATAGAAGGGAGGGGAGGAGAGCAGGGTAATTAATTCCAACCGATAGATACGTATATGAATATTAATAGATTTGGGGCGGGGACGGACGTGAGAACCGCCACTCTATCCTCGATGCGAGCTTGTTTTCAATTAGTTTCCACGATTTACAATCGAGCGCGCGTACCCGGTTCTAAACCCTGGATCGGCGGGAATCGGATCTATCTACGAAGGAAGATAAGATAGGATTAAACTCGAACGATCTGATTTTAAAATTAACTGTCTGAGAAATCTTTGTATAACTTTAAAGAATTGTATAATTAAAAAATATAAATATTAACAATTAATTAACGACGTGGAAGACAATGCGACACGTTCCAGGCTCGCTTTCGACGATCGAGACTACAAGCTTTGCGGGGTAGAGGGAGTCGCGATTCGCCAATTAAAGGCCCTTCTCCCCTCGCTACCGTCGAAACACGGTGCGCGCCACGTATAATACGCCACGTTATCGTCCCTGCGTTCGATCTCCCCCTGTACAGGGAGAGGGAGGGCAGCACGGTCACGGTCGGCGGAAGTTCCGTTAAGTTTGCGCTCGGCTCGAACTTGTGCGGTGGATCGGAAGAGAAGGGGGTGTTCGATCGTTTGCCTTTCAATTCGCACCCTCGCCACCGTGGAAGGGGCGGCCTCTCCGCTTTCCGGAATTTGTAAGGAATTTCGTTCTCGAGGATCTAAACAATATCCCGCGGAGTATCGTCGTGGCTGGAGACGTTATTGGGATTAGGGTGTAGGCGTACCGCGAAAGAGAAGAGGAGGAGGAGGAGGAGGAGAGTGGCATCTGTTGCGCCTCCGTGAGCAACATTTACATAATCGGCGAGCTCCACCGTGGCTGAGACGGAACAGTGGCTGCATACCCTTCCTCTCCACGAATCCATCGGCTGCCACTCGCTTCCCCGCCATTGTGAGCAAGACGGCCGAGTTGATGCGCAATTACTTAAAAATACACCCACTCGCGCCCATGCCGCCTTGTTCCTTCCACAATCCCGTTGCCGCGCGCAACGAAGAGGCCGCTTTGAATGACAAAAACGGCTGAGAGAGGCGGAGGTTCCGTGGGATAGGCAGTTTTCTCCGGGGATCCTTCGCGGATCTTGCGAGTTTCTTCCTTCTTCCAAATAATGAAAAGAAGGGATCGAATGGATCGATGGGTGAAAAATTGGAATAAAGAAAGATTGGCAAAGCGCGTGGAAATTTCAACGCGAAACGAAAGAGGTAGTAGGAGAGTCGCGTTTGGGACGATTCGTCCCAAGTTCATCGTGGATCCCTTAAAAAAGGATGCATTGTGGATAAATATAAAGGGGACTCGTTTCGACGTGCCATTACTTAGAAGAATCTCCCGCTGGCCCGACACGAAGGAGAAGTCGTCGAGCCATTGATATCGATGCAGACGAGGAGGGGGGGGGAGGATATCGGACGAAGGAATCTCAACGTCGACGAAGAAGAATTGTGAAGCTCATCTCTTCATCGAGTGGCTCGAATGGGAAACGACGCATCGTGAAATGCCTCGGGAGAAATGTTTTCGAAAGTAGGGACGACGACGACGACGACGACGTCCCGACGACGTCCATTAATACGGGTCATTATACTCGCCTGTTACAACTCTCCCTTATTCCTCGACTTTTCGAGAATGGAGCCAGCCAACCAGCCAACAACTCGAGACCAGATACTCGCCGCGCCGCGATGCTTCCTTCTACATTTTTTTTTTTTTTTTTTTTTTCCCTTCTATTTGCAGCCGCGAATTTACGAGCGACGTCTCCCTCTTGAAAGGTACACTTGTGAATTTGATCACGGGGCAAGCTTTCGTTCGGAGGAACGATCGGTTGTGTATACCTTTCTCCTTGCGTATTTAAGCTCTGTATTTACGAGGAAGATCGAGATATTAAAAAAAGGATAAGAATCGAAAAGCAGCTATCGTAAATCTCTACCGTTTCTCGTTTCTCTCTATCCCATAAATTGACGAATTTTTAACAAAATATCGCGAAATATATCGCGTTCTTCTAACGATCGTAAAATTTGATTATTGGACGAGATGGAAATCCATGCGAAACTGATACTCGGATGTGTCTAGAGGAGGACAGATGAGAAACGAGTTCGAGCAAAACGGACGGGAGGAAAAGTGGCGGTGCATCGAGTGAAACGTTAACGGGGTCGATAATCGTAAATCGGATCGATAATGGAAGCGTATTTATACAACTGTGGCGCGTTATATAACACACGACGCCTACGGCGCAACAGTGGAGACGCGCGGTAGTGATATGATTTGCATGGCGTGGAACGTCTACCCCCGACGTTTGCCAACTTGCTGGCGTCTCTTCTGTGTCGTGTGGGAGATACACGCTACACGCATTACCGAGACACGTGTGCCCAGAATCTTTAGGCTTCCACCTACAGACCCCGATGGAGGTGTGCAACGTGCTACACTGCATACGTAACGAAAGCATTTCGCATTAACCGCATCCGACACCCCCTTCGGCCCTTCATCCTGTCGTTATCCCGCCAACCTCGTCGAACCCACTCCTCGAAAACCTTCCTCAAATCGTGACAACGCGCTGCATTCGAGGAAAAAGTAGAGTTGGAGACGACATTTTTTCCCTTCTTTTTCTTTTTCGAAACCAGTTCTCGGAAAGAAGTAAGTTAAGATAGACGCGAAATGGATATGAAGAACGAACGTTGATAGGGAATAAAACGTGCAAACAATTAAGTCATTTATATTTAATAGCAAAGGAGCAGCTATTCATACGATTTTTCTTTCTTTTATCTGCATGCCAACTTTCTTGTTTACGATGCAAACGCGCGTACAATTGATTCGCAACGTAATATATTATTGTAAAAATAGCGAAGCCAAACCTCGAAAAACCTTGAATTATTATTCATCGTAAGAGAAAACAAATTTCTTAAATACCTATACTTTGTAATAGTAACCAAATCGGTATACGTATCACGGACACGAGAGCAACACGATTATTTAAAAATGTCGAGCTCTTCGTGGAAGAAGTTTGTCGTCATCGCAGATTAGGAGTTGGCTTAATTAGGGTCGGTGGCGGTTTTCCGCGACCAAGTTTCAATGAGTCAGATATTATGGTTGGCGTGCCGCGTCGACGAGATATTAACCAAGCTCGAGGAAGACGATACGTCCGCCACGAGCACAATGGGCCGATTTAAGCGGAGATAACGAGCTGCCAGTTTTCCACGTCCGATCGACGCGGCTGGAGAACGGTGACTAAGAGAGTCGAAGATACCGAAATTCCGCTTATTGGACGCGCGCGCGTGTGTGTGTGGAGAAATGAAAGTAGATGTAAAAGAAATGGACGAAAGGATCGAAGTCGTGAATCCATGCGATAATTTCTCTATTAGAATCTTTGCGCTCGAACGGCGACAATATTTATTTACGTTTTGTTTTTTTAAAATATCGCTTTACGAAGATAGATTTCTAAGCTCTTTACGCTGAAACGAAGCGAAGACGAGTTTGATTTTTCGTTGTTAAATAACGAAATTACTTTTATTCGTTAAGAAATCGACGATAGAGAGAAGGAAAACAGAGATGTAGCAGAAGAAGATGAAAAATAAAAATAGTAGACAGTGAATGCGAGAGCACGTTATTGGGATTGCAACGTTTGCTCTCGATAAAATAAGAAAGTGTGGAATTGTTGATTACGATTACCAATGTTCCAAGACTATGCTACCAGCTACTCTCGTAAATAATATCATCAATATCGCGAAAAATAAGTAAATACACGCGTGTGCGCATAATTTTTTCACAGTGCATACCCATTTTTTTCATCGAAAACTCTCCTATCATCATCCCATCCGCGAAAGAAACCAATCAACAGGGCACAAACACGAGCCTCGCTACAAACATAATCAATTTTGTCCAGCTTCGTTTATCAACCTGGCTTCGTGGCTCGATCGACTTGATTGTCGCCGCGGAAAATGGCGGAGAAGTATGGGGTGGGATAAATCCAAGGCCGCGTAAGAAAGTTATTTACGCGGTAATGATCTTATTTGCCGGATAGATTGCGCACAATGAGGGACGCATCCGAGTCGTGGAAGGGAAAGAGGCCGCGACACAATAACGATGAGAGTAGGCAACGGCGGCAGCAGCAACAACAACAACAACAACAATGAGAAACGAGGAGGCAAGTGGTGGTTCTCGTGTGTAGCGGAGAGGAAGTGCGATAAGAGAGAGGATAGGCGCGCGATACGACCGCCCACGATCATTAGGCAAATGGAAATGCTATTAAACCGCTATGTTCGTCCGCTCGCGTCAAAATCGGCCGCCGTTTCTAGGGCGTCGTTACGACGCTTTGCACACACCCCTATACTCGACTCGGGGTCTAATTAAGATAAGAAAAAGGAAGTTGCCTGCGAGTTCGATGAGCTACGACCTCTCTCTCTCTCTCTCTCTCTCTCTCTCTCTCTCTCGGAGAATTGCTTCCGCGAACGGTAATTGATCGGCCGCCGACCTTTGCCAAAAGGTCTGCAAAGGATTTCTATTCCGTTGGAATCGGTTAAATCCGGGGTTAATCGGCTCGATTCGATCGAGATGAGACGTTGACAGGCCGGTTGATGGACAGTCGCGACGCTTTCGTCGTTGATTCAATCTCGTTGATTTTATTAGATGGCGCGGCTTGAAAAATTCGCAGAGCGGATGGACAGGTCTCTCGATGAGGTGAATCGAGGAAAAAAAGAAAAAAAGGAAGGGATGATTACGGTTTTCAATCACGTTTGGGGAGGAAAATGGCGCGCCGCCTTCGAAGAGGATCGAACAACGGACGAGTTAATCCCATCGAAAGTGCATCGTGGCTGGCCGCAAGCTACAACGTGCCGACTTTTCACCGCGTTAATGGCCGCCCAGTTCGTCCGCGTAGCTGGCGATTCTACCGCAACAGATTCCCGGCCAACGAAGGATATTTAACTCCCGCCCGCCCCGACACCGGCACGGAATGAGTTTAGCTAACTACCCTGTAAGCCGCTTACAAACTATTACAACGCACAAAAGCGGTTAAAGGTATCCCGTTTCCCTTTTTTTCCCTCCCCCTCTCCTCTCGTGGGAAAGAACCAGCGGGCCGCTGCAAATTTGAAAAATTATTACATCGAAATGGATACAGGCGAAATTCAATCGTTGGAACACGAATTGTACGTGTTTTCGAATCGAATGTCACAAAGAATGAAAACGATATTTTCGTGGATCGAATATATATATATGTATTCTATCGCGTGTCTTTCGTGACTGAAATTTTATTTTGTTTCACCGTTAAATGGAGAAGAAGAAGTTCGACTCGTTTATATTTCGTATAAATAATTTGTATGAAACGATCCAACTTGGACAGAACGTTACGTTACGAATCAAGTAAAAAAAAAAAAAAAAATTCTTTCACGAAATCGTATTTCGATTCGCGATCGAATCGGGATAACCGCACGATAATCCGGGATCGCAACAACCGGTTACTCGGATAATCGGTTGATAAGAATGATGGCGCGCGCACCAACACTTTGGCCGCGTATTAAATTAAAGGGTCGCGTCGTTGGGGACGCCGGCGTCGACGACGCATCGCGGAATCGCTAATGGAATACCCTGGTCCGGCGTATTGTCGAATTTCGCCGGATAAAAGCCCGTTAATTCGCAACCCCCTTAACGGGCCGCACTAATGATTCCGTTTTGGCTTGGTGGTCCGATCCTGTCACCGACCCGTCACGCGCAGATGCAGCCTGTCCAGCTTATTCCTCCCCATTCTCTTTCCTCCATCCTCCTCTCGCCTCTATATCTATATTCTATATATATATATATATATATATACATATTCTCGAGCGTGTGTTACAACGCGACACGATGTGCGGTGGGCCGGGTATCGATTCGCAGCCGAAAATGATTGCGAATGCGTGCACCGTATTATCGTGCAACGTTTAAACGCCGTTAGAAACTGGTTTAACGAGGGAATTCCAGCTGCTTCCTTCTCTCGCCGGTGATGGGGTGGTTTATGGCGGTTCGGATTACTCGGTGATTTTGTAATGGTGTTTCGGAGTACAGCGATCAAAGGTTGAAGGATTTATTTCGCGCGCCACGAAAAGTATTTAAATTAAAAGCGTGTATACACAGATCGTATCATTTAGCACGTATATACCTAAAATGTGTGCGCAAGTAAGTTTGTTCGTTCACTGGTGGAAAGAAGTCTCGCCCGGAATTTTTTTATTTCTTTATAATTCATAAATGTAATTTCGTATTCGAGTTGTTAATAGATATTTCAGTCTCTAAATGACTATTTTAACGTACGAAACGAAAATAATTTTTACGATTTTGAATATTCAAATTATACCTTTTCTACTATTAGCGTTTAAAATGGGAACAATTCTAGGATCCCTGTTGTGCCATCTCGCGAGACTTCTTTTCACCAGCGAAAACAGATTCTATCGCAAGCTTCAATTCGACCATGGTTTTTAGGGGGTTACGTTTCTTTCGCGTTCAATTCAACGTGATCGATTCACTTTTCCTAGGAGGGAGAAAAAAAAAAAAAAATACTTCGTTCCTCGTAACTAATTAACCCTAACTTCCAATTAATGGCGTTCGGAGCGAAGGTTAAAAGGGTCGAGTCACGAAATACATATTCTCCAACGACCGTCATATTTTACCGAATGCGTGGCAATATCGCATTATACTATACACCCACATCCAAGTCGCCCACTTTCTTATTATCGTTATTACAAATTGTACATTCGCGCCCGTCCCATAAATAACGAAATAACAACGATAATATCGATACTTTTCCCGAACGGCGCAATTCCCCCTCCCCCCCTCCCTCCCTCGTTGAAATTTCACTTTCACTCCATCCAAACGATCCTCCTCCCAAAACATCCCCAAGTTTCCTCGAAGCAGCGTGCAATCAGCATCTCACCGCTAACAGGGCCAGTTTCGTCCCGTTCCCAAACGGCCAGCCAAGTATTCCCAGGGAAAATATACAAGGGAATATATACATAGTCATGCATAGGTATCGGCGCGCGTACGAATTCGCGCTGCGAACTTCGTTCCGATTGTTCGCCGGGCGCAGAGGAGGAGGGTGGAAACAATGCGAATAAACATCTGACCATGTCGCGAGCCGCATCGTCTATGGTTGCCGCGTTTATCTATCTACGGGGTGATAAAAATGTAAATGTAAATATGATCATTACACGATCGACGAACAATTTTCAATCGTTTACTGCGTAAACGAAAAATACGATATCGTCGCCTACGATACGGGAAATAATGACAAACGGTTTTTTTCACTTTGAGAAAAACCATCATCGAGCGAGGATTCCTTTCGAAAAACTATCATCTTCGACAAATTGATGTACGCAAATGGCGCGAGGATCCTTTATCGCGAGGATAAAGCGAGCGAGTGGGAAAAATATTGTTGGGCGCGTTAGAAAGAACACCCTGTATATACACGTATCTATCCCCATTTCGAAAGCGAGTTGGCGTAAGGCCAAACGGCGATATTGCGGACCTCGGAGGCTAACGTTCTCCGCGCTCGAACTTCGTTTGACCATTGTCCAACCTACAATGCAACGGTGGTATACGGTTCGGCCAGGGTCATTGGAAATTCTGGAAATAATACCAAGCCGGAGATGTTGCGCGGTTGTCATCGTATTGGTTTCTGGGGCGGAGGGGAATTAAGGATAGACCGTGGTTTATGACGCGAGCGGCCAATATCGATCCCCTTTCGCGCGCCGACTTCCACCGGAGTTTAATTCGCTGCTTCGACCGGTCAAAAGGGGGGGGGGGAGAGGAGGAACAAAGCAAGTTGATTCCTTCTTCTTCACCCCAGCGCGTTATCGCGAAATCGGCGGTGAATCAAGAAATTGAATTTTGGAAAGGAAAATTCGCGAAACCTCGTTACATGTTTCGTATTTTCCTACGCGATTCCTCGAGTTAAATTTATCTTCCCTTTATCCACAGAGATGGAGAAATAATTCGAAAACCGTCATCCAAGGTTTATGGGTTTATTCGATTCGACAACTAGAAGAAGAGGAAGAGGAAGAAGAAGAACAATTTCTCCAAACCCGTGACTGCGAGTTACTTATTTTATCTTATTTCGTCGCGTTCAAAAAAATCATATCCAACGAAACCTGGCTAATCGATACGCGTGTACTTTTATCGCTTATCCCGCTCGCGAGAGAAATTGCGCGATTCTGTCGGAGACAGAAATACGGTTAACGACATCGACGCTGTGTGGACGGCGCGCTAAAAGCCGCGAGTATCAAAATCCAATATCGATACGGTTCTTAAATTTTTCAAAAGCATCATCGATATCCGCTCGTCGACAATAACGCGCAAGTTGCCCTCCCCGAACTTGGACGAATTTGACGATTCCTCCCGAGTCCTCTCCCCCATCCTTGGAATTCCGTTGGAGTGTCGGCAAATAGGAATTCACGGACGATTAATCATCGTTCGAATTTCCCTCTCTCGCCGCGGGAGAGGACGATCGTTTAAACTCGTCCAAATTTCTATTAGGATGCCGACCACTTCGCTTATTACGCTCGCCGCTAATATTTGAACGTCCCCCGCAAGAAAACTCATTATCCCGGCCAATAAATACAGCCACCGGTTTCTCGAGCGAGGCCGAACGAGCAATAAGGGAGGGAACGTCTTCTTTCGGGTCCGCGCTGTCTGCCGCGTTAAAAATATCAATCCATCAGAGTGGTCGCGGACCAGTGACAAAACAGGAGGAGGGAATAATGGGGGGAGGGACTTGCGCCCTTCTTGCCGACGAAGGCAACTTCGGCCGAGAATAATCCAATTTGCGTTCTACCTTGGCGAGGAACAAATGAAGAACCATGCTCGTCGTCGCTTTCGGCCGACGTGACGCGACTCTCCGATTGATCGGCCGCGTTCTTCCCTTCCTTTTGTAAATCGCCCAGCCGAGCTTTTCATTCCGGAATTCCATGTAACCGAAATGAAAAATGTTTCTTTCTTTTTTCTTTTTTTTTTCCCGAATTTCTTTTTAAACTCGATCGAATCGATGACCCCGAGTGATTCTACATTTCTTTCGGAGAAATAAGATCGAGAGGAGGCATGGCTAAAATTAAAGTACGAATAATTGAACTCTTCCAACTGGGAAAATGAAAATTCCATCGAGTTTCTTAGGGGAGAGGAGAATTTACGTTGGCGCTTACCGGTTTGCAGAGCGTAAATTGAATTACGGCGGATTAGAGGAGCGAGCCGCGCGCGTATTGAAAATTTAACCGAGCGACGAATGCATGTGTAAACGATGTGTAAATCGATTCTGGAAAGCGAGCGGGAGGAAAATTGGTAGATCTTTACGGTCAATGGAGCCCGGGCTCCGAGCACGACCCATCTCTATCCCTCGAAATACGAGAGCACGTATCGAGTGTGCGAATGTCTACCACCGGCTCGTCTACCCCGTCGTTCAACGATCAGACTTCTCGTCCGGTGAAAACTTGTAGGAAACTTCGTTAAAGATTCATGTTCGTCTAGCTGTGATAATTTATATTAAACGCCTCCAACTTTCAACTTTGTTCGCCGACAGGGCGTTAATCTCTTTAACGTTAATTAAATAAAACGATGACGTTCGGTATTTCATTAAACATCCCTTGGATACACCGATGCTGGACTCGAGCCATCAACAACCTCGAGTTTTAATCAATTTTTAACGGGTTAAAAATCGCGAATTAATTTCTCTCTGAATCTTCGAAAGGAAGACGAGCACGTCCCAATAATACGTATATTTTTCGTAAGAGGCTTTCGATTTCACGTACGTAATTTACGACGTGTAATAAAGTTAACGTGCGTCGAGAAACGTAGACAACTTCGATTTAATCGATCGATAAAAGGATTAGTAGCCGTTGCGAGATTTCATATCCTCATCAGATAAGACGGCAATATTGTCTTTATTGACAATAAAGACGGACAAAGGACAAATCGAAAGCAGACACAGAAAAAGAGAGAGAGAGAGAGAGAGAGACAATTTCTCATTTGATCCGATGAAATTCCTCGGTGAATTCGTCAGCTTGGTCAATAATCGTGACGAGGCGCGTGAACGCGAATCGAGGCCGAAGCGATAATAAAAGAATCGGAGAAGAAGAGAGAGAGGAAGGGAGGCAGGGAGGAGAAAGGGGGATGGCGAAAGCCTAGTGTCCGTTTCGAACAGAATCCAGTAGCCATTGCGCAGTCCATAAAGTTCTCTCCTCCTGGCTTAGAATGGCGCTCTTTTCTTCCCCCGAGCGTTAAGCTACACCCCATAGCGAGCGTCAATGGGAATGCCATTTGGGAGACTGGTCTAAGAAACTGCTAATAGAGCTTCGTCGTCGAGGACGAGAAAAAGAGGGGCCGAAAGAGGGAGGAGGCAACCGAATTCGGGAAATTCGTTGGGGAACAAAAACCGATGTCGACGAAACAACAACAGGGGGATTACATTCCGCGTTTTGACTTTCATGAGATGCTCGATTGGAAACGAGTATCATTCCGACCGTTTGTTTAACCGATTGTTTCGCCCGCTGCTCGAAATATAGGGCAATCGAATTCGCCGATCTCGATCTCCTTTGGGAGAAAAATTTGAAACGATACATTACGTAATCGTAATGTTAAACGGCGAGATATATAACGGAAGAGAAATGCACGCATTTTAAATCCCAAAAATCGAGAAAAGAGTCCCTGGTGGCGCGTATCGATTTTCTCGACGCGTAAAAAAGCAATTGTAAAATGAAAAATGCAATGAAATACAAAATGGTTGTACTCGTAATGATAACATATGCAAATGGATATCTGAATATTTAAAAAAAAAAAAAAAAAAAAAACTTCTGATGCGTCTAGATATAAGTGTTATCTATACTATAACGAATGCGTTGATGTATTTTCGATACGATGGACGCAAAATTATCTTTGTTAAAAAGAATTATTTTTATCAAAACGCGTATATATAATCAGATCTTTCGTTCGATTAAGCGTGCATCACTTGAACCGAATATCCTACGAAAAAAGGTCACAATCGATGAGATTTATCGATACGAGTGAAAAGAACATTTATCCGTGTTTTTACGCGATATTCTCTCTCTCTCTCTCTCTCTCTCTCTCTCTCTCTCCCCCTCTCTCTCTCCCCGTGGGGGGTTATACGGGATATAATGAATCTTTGAAGGAAAGGGAAGAAAAATTACGGGGATAGGGGAAACACGCGAGGAATAGCTTTCTTTCCTTGCGAATTCAGACGAAATCTTACTTTCATGCTCCCTTTTTTCCCGCCACACCTATACAAAGCGGCCATTGCGGCCAGTCGCCACTGGCCGTTCCACAGATCCTTTCAGTGTTCACCCATTAATGGGACTCGATCGACCCTCCGGTGGCATCGCTTTATTTCTTTGCTTGGACAAGACGCCCAAGAGTTATTTCGAGAGGGCAACACTGAAAGAAAAGTGCTCCCTTATTCAATGGCCCCTCGCCATCCTCAAAAGAATCTCGGTTTTCTGCTCTTTGTACCCACGTTTCTCTATCATCGGGGGATGAGATTTTCATATTTACGCGTTTATTTATCTTTCACCCCGAATCCTTTCTAAATAATTTATAAATAAACGACGATGTTACTTTTACATTCGAACGTTTACGCGTCAAGAGTTCATTTTCATCGGTTCTGGAATTTAACAAATGATCCCGCGATGACGATTACATTCTTTATTACTTTTCGAGGATAAGTCGAGAGGGGTAACGTCTTAAGGGTCGAAATTCGCGACTCGAAGGGAACAGCATCCTGCCGCCATCTGTGGGAAAATCCCGCAACCCGTTCAACCCCTAATATCATCCCTCGCGAAAAGTGCGAGACAAAGTAGTATAAAATATATCATTTACCTGAAATTTACCACATTTCGCCTCTCGGGTCTTTAAACAGCTGCTGCCATCTGCCATTACTCGTTTATCCACGCGTCACAAGTTATCTCGAGCGCGAATTCCAAATATTTAACCTCGCGACAAAAACACGTGCATCTGCAAATATACACATAATAATATATACATACATCGATCGTGCAATCATCAATGAAATTATCGATTCAAACCTCCTCTCCTTTAATCGATGCTCGTTCGTTTGAGCGATCTCTCGAATACGGCCTGGTTAAACAATCTGGTTATTTCCATATTTGCTTCGAACAAATTTCGCTTCCTCTCGCTTCTGTTCCGAATCGAAACGAAAAGGAAGGGATCGGTCGAAGAAGTAGTAGCGCGGTGCGTCGCTTTGTGAATAATAAAATCCCTTCCATATATCGCGCGTGTACGTGTAATTCGCAGATGCACACGCACCTATACAGAGTTACTTTGCATGTAAATTTGAATCTGCGCGATCGATACAAAGAAGGTAAGTAATTCTCTCGAGGAATCTTTTCGAATCGACGAAACGTCGTATCTTGCCTATCCACATCCACGAATATTCACGAAAGGTATACACCTTTTTCTTTAAAGAATATCGACGCGTCTCTCCGGTTGGACGAACGAAGAATTCCTTCTTTTTGGCGGCTCGAAATTTGCAAAGGAATCTATATTTTATATATGTATATATATTGTTCTAGCGAAAGTTTTCAGTGGAGGAGCGGTGAGTAAGCCCGTCAACATCATTTCCCATGATTAAATCTCGCGGAGATTCCGAGCGTGGCTCGCGATCGTTTGTACGTGTGCGTACGCGGGATCTCGTGCACGCAGCGACGAGTTGGCGCGCTCGAGTTGGGTCTGTTTCGGATCTCCTAAATACCAATTAGAGATGGAAACTTCCCCTTTCATGTTGATTCCCGCTTCTCTCAAGTTATCTCCAAGTTCGCATTGTTCTCTCCTCTCTTTGGGACCATCTCTCCTCCTCCGCTTCTTCTCCCTCAGCTTCTTCCGCCCCTCCAACACTCTCGCGATACCGATCCGCCGTTAGGGTTACGCGATAATTGTAAAGCAGAAACTTGCCAAACTACTTTCCAAATATTGTGCCAACTGTGCATTATGCTCCGTCAAAACCATCCGGGAGACAATCGACGGAGGGGTTCGTTTTTAAAGGCGAACGAAAGGCGAAGGTTATTCAGAGCGAAATCTCTTTGATAAGCAAAGATAATTCCCAAGTTTCCAAACTTCGTATTCCATTCGTATCAAAGTCAAGTGACGTCAGTCAAAGAGCATTTGAGGTTGGTTGGCGAGAATATACCCGATTCTGGTATAATAATTTTCATCATGTTAAATCGTAACAGCAATCGTAAAAGAAATCGAAACAGCGAGGGATAACGAACGAAAGGGGTGGATGGAGGGAGGGAGAGGGGGGACAATGGAACGTATTAAAACGCTGAGGTAAGGTCGACGACGCGAGCGAGGAATTTCGAAGCGTGAAACTATCGGAGGCGTTAAATTCGTTGAATCCATCTCCTCTCCTCTCCGCTCCCTCTGTGCCGTGCGAATTGAATTAAATCGTTTAACGGCCTTATGTTTCGATGGGGGAGGACCCCTCCGGCCGACATTTGGGGAGGACCACAAACCCAGGGAGATAAATGTAACGAAGGTTGTACCTCGGACCAACGCTTAACCAGGACTCCATTAGTAGCGCTATCCGCCTCGAAAGGAGATATTCCCTCCCTCTAACCCTCGCTTTCTTTTCCTCTTCTTTTCTTTTCTTCTCCTCCTGTTCCTCCTCTCCTTTCGAGAATTTCAATTACACAACGAGAGGAGAAGAGAGCAGAAAGCGAGGAAGAGGCGGACTGCCAAGCTCAGGAGGCGAGGACGTGCCGTGCCTGTCGCGAGGCAAATGATTTCAATTCCGTTCCATTAAGCTGACACGCCGGGTCGGCTTCGCCCATCTCTTTCCTCGCTTTTGTCTTCCTCCTTTTCCCTCCTCTTCCGCGAAACTAAATCTTCTTCGAATCGGAGGAACACCGCAGAATATTCAAGTCCTCGACTCGAAGGGGGCTCCGATGTTTCGACCACCTTCCTTCCTTCCTTCCTCCCTTCCTCCTCCTCCCTTCTTCTGCCACCCTGTGACGGGAATTTCGAATTCCCGTTGAAACGAGGGGAGGGAGAGTATATCCAAGTATCCACGCGCCTCGAGAGAGATCGATGGGGAGACGAGGAAGCGAATCTCCGCGATCGCAAACATTTCGATTTCGTTTCGAGTAGATTTCACTTTTCACGGAAAGGATGACGAGGGAAGGGGGATCGGTCGAGCGAACCGAGGCGGGCGACTTTCTCCAACGATTCTCACCCTTGGCGAGGTAAGTGCCCCCGGCGGCTCCTCTGGATATTAAACTGTTCGACATCGGCCGGATCGTTCGTTTCGATGCGTTTTCCCGCCGACTTCTCCACCGATATTAAATTCGGTTTCTAAATGCCGGATAAAGCCCCACTCCACCGCCCTTTGTTCAATTTCCAACCTGATACTACGCGGGATACCTTCCCTCCTTACTTATCCTCCTCCCCCCTCTCTTCTTCCACTTTACGCTTTGTAAACAGAACGATAAGTTATCATCTCGATATTTCGAACGATATTTTAAAAGTAACTTCAAACGTAACACTTAACGTTAGATAAAAAGAAAATTTTGCTTCGTTTAAAAATTATTATTATACAGATTAGGAGAAACTTCTCTTGACAAAAAAAAAAAAAAGGAATAAAAATCTCGAAATGTTAATACCCATTTACATTCGAATTGTTTCGTCCGATAGAGCCATCTTACGCGCGAGAAAGGAAGCAGCACGGAGCACGCAATTTCGAGTGGCACGGCCTCCGCCCTTTGACCTTGCACTTGTGCAACCTCGAGTCGTGAGATCGGCGGCACATGGCGGCCCTCGTCACCCCTCGGCTAAATTTACGCATTTCCCTCTTTCTTTTCTTACTCCTCGTCGAACCCCCCGCGGGGCCCACAATCTCTCTTTTCTCTCGTTTCTCGTATTCAACCCACCGTTCTCCACCCGTGGAAATCCTCCCCCAGGAAAGCTCGTATATTTCATCCGGTCGTGCCGCTTTCCTTTAATGGATGCGGTTAATAATATATCAATCATGTTTATGTTACGTCGTTACAGCGAGTAACGCGCGTTGAGGAAATGGGAAGCTTTGCGGGCTGCGAACCGTGCACCGGTTTGAAAATAATTATGAGGCGGCGAACAACGCGGAATCGCGCGTACGTGTGTTATTAATACACGTATAAATAAGATTCGTGATGCTGCGAAGCTCGGTCGCCGCTTTCAATTTGTCAGGCTCGAATGTAATATCGAGAGATGAGGTATACGTATATAACGTATCAACTCTTGAGCCTTTAATGCGATAGATCTTGAACATGGAATAATATCATTTAATGCAGTTTTATTTTGGATTAATCAAAAATATTAAATTTCATCTTTGAGGGTGGGCTCCATCAATAAGAGTTGCTTTTGAATATTATTTAAGGTGTTTTTTAAAAATGGGGGAAGATAACTAAGCGATTTTGATATAGTGTTGCATAGATAATTTGTTTATAACTGTGTATTAGGATTAGCCGATTAGGAATACCTCGAATCTGTGAAAAACATTTCAGATAACCAAACAAATGGCTATAAATTTAAAAAGATAAATATACTAGCGCGAATAATTCTCTTCGATTTCACGTCGAAGGTTGCCCGTGCCAAGGAACGGGGTTTAAAGACGAGCCCAAAAGACGAGAAAAACTCGGCCCCATTATCATTTCAAATTGCCAGCGATCGAATTAGCCGCATCCACTGGAATAATAAGGTTTGCTTTCTGCGCTCGCGATGGAATACATTCCACGGATTAATTCGTCCAATGAGGAGAAGAAAGAGAAGTCACGTTCACGTTTTCGACGTTCACATTCCTTCCATGTCCCAGACACTGCGTGAACGAAAAAAAAAAAAAAAAAAAAAAGAAAAACAAAAATCCTTTTTTACGAAATGAAATGAATTCTTCGAGAAAAGTGGACGAATCATGGAAAACTCGAGTGTGTGTCATCGATCGCCGCGGATTTCCTCGAAGCGAAACTCGTCGCCCTAATTCGTTCCTCGGCCCCTCTCCCCTCCCCCTCCGTTTTCGAATCGCGAAAGAAAACGCGGAACCAGCGGGCGCCGATCTCAAAAACGCGGCCGACCCACCACCATCGGTGACTGCGTACCATGGTTTTTCATCGTTCACGGTTTTGGAAAGCGATTAGTCAACATTGTTTCTGGCGGCGCATAGTTGCTGGCCAGGCTGGCGCCGCTACGTAACGAGCTCCCGTGACAAAAAACCTCTTGAAACGGCGGATCGCGCCGAATGTCTCTCGTTCAACCGGCGTCATTCATCATCGGCGGCTACCGGCCAACGCCATTAAACCGAATGTCAAACGATCGTCTGCCGGTTCCGACGACAATGGGGAGGGAAGGGGAGAGGGGGAAGGGAAGTCGTTGGTGGTTTCTGAACGAGAAGGCGGACAGAAAAAGAAAAAAAAAAATGAGGGGGTAGAGGAGGTAGAGGCCAAGTGGAAGGAACGATGATAAGCGACGATGACAACCATCCGTGATCATCGTTCGGCCTGAATAAAACTGTGATGCGTCGTTCTACGATGATGCAAGGAGACTCTCGACAAGAATTCGAACGAAATGCGAACCTCGATCACGAATATTGAAGTATCCTTATTATTGAAAAGTGATTCAAGTTCGAAAGAATTAACCGAATAAACGAGGCGGAATACGAATGAAGCGAAGAACGATGAATTCTGAAGAAACATATTCGCGCCAACAAGTCGAGCAACAGCGCGATGGGGACGATGGAATTAATTTGGAAACGTCGTCGTGGCGTATAAACACGAGGGATGGTTGACGCGCCCGAGGGCGATTGATAGACGATGGCTCTTCTCTACCTGTCGTTACGACCCTGTTTCACTCTCCACGGATTACGAGTGTTTTCTTAAGGCAGTGGTCCTCTCCTGGCCTGGCAATTTGTATTCGAGATAAACCGTTATTGATGCCGCCGATATTTCTCAGTCTTATAAAATGGATGCCGTCGCCATCGCCCCTGGAGAGCCACTCGGGGAGGTTCAACGGGGAGAATTTCGAAGAAGAAGGAAGCGAGAGAGAGAGGGAAGTTGGAGAGAGGAGAAAGGAGGGTTCATAAAGCTACGCGAAAGCTGGGATACGGGACAAGGGTAGGAATGACCTGTGCAATAGACGAGACGAGACAAATGACAATTTATCGTTGAAAACTTTAAGGGCGAAATCATACGGTTTCCGTCTCGTGTTTCTGACTGTCTCCACTCTCTTCTTTCGAGAATTTTTCGCGCGTTTTGCCTCGCGGGACCCTGACTCGAGAACGATACAGACACCCCCCTTCCCCCCCCCCGTATTTGTTATCAACCTGGTGGCCGGGAACGATGAAAAATACGTCTCGAAAGTCTGGAAGATCGTAGACGGTGTGTACACCAAAGTTCGAAAAATTATTAAAGGGACGAGGATTGGTCGAGAGAAATTTTAAACTTTTTAAAACGTTTAAAAGTGGGGATAATCTATATTATACGTAATATAATATAAATTTTACAATTTGAACGATAAAACAACATTCTTTTAAACTGTGGCTGCCCGGTTTAATCCGCCTAATGAACGGGGAACATAAAACTCGGGTTAATTGAAAAATATAGGAGTTAGTTATAAAATTTGTATCAAGTATCCCGGGAATATAAAATAACGAGACAAATTCTTTGAACGAAGCCTCGTCTAACCGCATAATGGATATAAAAGCTTCGCTTCACCGGAACAGAGAGAGAAAGAGAGAGAGAGGGAAAAAAATCCAAGAATATAAAATTTACATCGAATCCATTGAATTTTTTTAGACAAAGCTTCGTTTTATCCCACACAAAAAGCTGGTGGTTTAATTGAAGAAAATACAGACGATGGCCTAATACACCGAGCTACTTTAACGACATACGAAAATACGCTCTACGTACGCGAGCCAAAAATTAGAACACGGAAAAAGAATTATCCAACTGGAGCTCATCGATAATACGCATACCCTTCTCTCTCAACCCGGGCCTCGTTCCATAATTCTTATTTTTCTTCCCCCCTTTTAACACTTTGTCACCGAGCCTTGTCGCTCCGGCCTTTCATCCGATGGGAAATGGCCGAGCTGTAAACACCACCGAACATCCCTCGATAAGTCGTGATAAACCATGATAAGGTTGGCAATGTGTTTTCCAAGAGGAAGGTAGACCCGATGATTCCCGCAGGAATTCGACGAAACAATACGCGAAATGTCGCGTGTTGCCACATATACGCGCGCCGTTTCCCGCTCCCGATGGACCAGGGCTTCGAGACCAAGATTCCTCTCTTCACGTTACCGCTATATCGCCTTATTGGTCGATATATATATATATCTTGGGATCCGCGCAGTTTCGGGGGAGCGGAACGATCCCTTAAGCGGGGATCCGCTCGGTTTTATATCGCACCCCCGAGCAAGGATATTGGATTACAGTGATTTTCAATTATGAGAGCACGAGGATTCTGGCGAAAACAGGAGCAAAACCGAGAGCCAGATCGAGAGAGAACGGGGGGGGGGGGGGAAAGGGAAAAAAAGGAAAAAATAGGAAAACGATCGACGAACGGTTTAATCGAGGCCTGCCCTCGAGTCGCAATCGCGCGGACTTCAAGCGCATGCATTTTTCCCGCGAACCCTGGCGCAACCTGGCCTTTATTAAAATTTGTATCGAAGCTCGAGCTTCGCAGAGGCGAGATGAAATTCCGTTCTGCGGAAGAAATGAGATCGAGAATGACGAATTCTTTCTTGAAAAGGAGAGAGAGAGAGAGAGAGAGAGAGAAATAGAAAAAAGAAAAAAGAAGAGGAAGGGAAAAAAAGGAATGTATCGATCGCACAGGAGGAAGATGGGGGAAAAATGGAGGAAACTGGAGGTAACTGGAGGAGGGTTGATAAATTCGCAGCGCGCGCTGTGGAGATGTTCAATATCGGATGAGTAAGCGATGAGTAAGAGAGCAGCCGGGAGGATAAGGTGCGCAATCTCGCGAAAAACTGGCCGGACGAGGGTGAACATCCCTGTTCCGCAGAATCCTGAACGAGTTTTATTGGTCGGTCGTAGGGTGGCAGCACCCTTCAATCTCGCTTCTTGTCGCCCGCTACCAGTGGTTTTCAGCCACTGGGATGATAAGCCTTCCCCTGGCTTTTAACAAGAACCACGAGTCTCACGAGTGAAAAATCAAAAACGATCCCTTCGATCGATACACGCATGGATTTGATAACCGTTTCGTTAAACGTGCTTCGAAATATTCGCCTACACTCGCCTATGCACACAGTCGTCGAGACGTATTCCTTCCCGAGAGTATTTTTCAATTATCGTCCATCGGATAAATCTCGATTTCGATTTGTCCCAAACTACTCAAATTCATCCGGACACTGACTAATAGCGCGGATTAAAACTGGCCGTCGATCGAATTTACAGGAACGACAGTTACACCCGTATAACGTGGATATTTCGTTATTGCGCGGGATCGATCCCGCCATCAATCGAGCCGGCCAGCTCGTTCGAATACCCGCCGCTTCGAAACTCCTCGCCAACGCTAAGTAATATTGCCTCGACGAAATCGGGTCAACGATTTCACCCGTTTCGCAATCGTTGCGGGTACGCAACGTACGATGACAGATTGAAAACGAAGGGAAAGAATCGATTAACGTTCGTCGGGGAAAATGGAAGAAGAGAAAAAAGAGAACATTACCATCGAGGCGTACTCGTGGAAACGTTATACGAGACGCACGAGTTGCGAGGGATGACAGTTTCACCCCTCGAAACACAAGTATTATCCCGCGAGGCGCTGTAAACATTCAATTTATCCGGTGTCTCCTTTCGATAGAATTTTAAGATCGGCCCTCGCCACTACGGGCGAAACGTTCCATTTCCACGGTAAGATGATCCTATTTGTTGTTGTTCGATCGTAAGCGAGCCCTGCCCGTTCCACGCGTCTCTATTTATCGATTTGCGAGAAACGTTGCACGTTTTACGATCCCCGAAGGGGGAGGGAAAGAGAGAGAGCGTTAATCAAACGAGTGTTTAACGAGTCTTCTTTGCACGATAAATCTGACGTCGATCGGACAATTCTTCGCGCGCAAGATTGCCTCGATCCTCCTTTCTCCGTCTCTTTCTCCGAAACTTTGTTATTTTCGTGGTTCTTTCATTTACTTGCAAAAATATCGAATCTTCAAATTCCATTCGAGGATCTAAACTTTTTAAGGATAAAAGTAAATAGAAAATCAAGAGAAGAAAAAGTAAGATCGAAAAGTTTAGTTTCTAATTTCCAACACCAAACGAAAATATATAATAATCGCTCCTCGTAATTCGTAAATCTTCGTAAAGCAAGCCTGGAACGAGAAATTTCTGCCGCGAAGCTCCTCGTCGAAAAGAATGCAAAACAGCGGCTCGTCGAAGCGGTTGCTGCATCAAACATCGCGCGACTCGATAAATTAGGGTTACGACGCCTCTGTCGACACGGTGGCCGATCATTACCACGGTAGACCGGTCATTATTTCGATCACGTATTAAAATGATAGCGGTCATTATCGGGTTAACCAGATATCATCGAGACGTCCGCGCCTCGGTCCTCGGCCGTCTTGTCAAAATTTGCAACCGAGCCGAGCCGAGCCGAACCGAGTCGAGCCGAACCGGTCCAAGGTAAGTGCAATTATGATAATCAAATCAAGACGGGCAAGAAGCAGGTCGGAGAAGCAGCGGCGGACACGAGATCGTAATGAGAGGTTACATCGCCGAGGAAGCTCGGGTATTAGTCGAGGCTAACCTCAAGGTAGCTGTTGGCTAGAGAGAAGAAGGAACTGCGAGTGAACGGCCGGATATCTCGATCCTTGTCTGCAAGATCGGCGAGCAAAGCGAGAGACAAAGAGAGGTTCGGGTTTCACCTCGAACGAGGAATCTGACTCGAATCCACGCAATGGTCGAATTTCGCTTTACTATCTACCTTACTTTCTTCGAGAAGTCATTTCCCTCGATCGATCGCCAAATTCAGAAGGGGAGGACTTGTTTAAAAATTTAAGAATCATCGTTAGACGATCGATTGCTCTCGCGGACGATGAGTTTTCGTTCAAGGAAGGCAAAAGCATACGCTGCGAGGAATCTGGCCGACGCGTATTCGAAACGATTCTCGGCGGAGGAGAACGGTCTGTGATATTTTGGGCACGTGAGGGTGGATTATTGGTTTCTCGGCTGTTAATTCGCCATGTTGGCACGTTCAGGTGGATCGCCGGTGGCTGTGCAGGCCGCGCACGGCCGGTACGTGCGGCTCGTTGGCGCAATCAAGGGTCGAGAGAGGAGGGCAGAAAGGGAAGAAAGTAGCGCGTTTCGAGTGGCAATATAATACAGCCGCGAAACAATGGAGCACCGTGTACGCTCGGCCACCAGGGCAATAAAACCACGAGCACGGTGGCGTATAAGCCGAGAGGGCCGTAGCAACTTCCGCCGCGGATGAGGGATAGAAAATTAAATATTAATTTCGTTGGCTCCGCCGCTGGAGGAAAGCTCATCGCGCATGCCTCCGGCTTTCTGACCGGTCGAATCCCTCCCTCCTTTCCACCCCCTCGTGCCATCACCATTCGCAAAGGTAAGAGTCATCCTCCGGTGGCACGCTCGGATCCCGCCAGATTATTTTCGTCTGAATTCAAAATCAAATTAACCTTTCGCCTTTGCATAAATTATTCCACCACTGCACGATGAACCACTGCTCCATGCCTCGAAAAACGGTCACCGTTATACTGTAGCACGCGCGCGATCAAACGCCGCGGTGGATGAAAAATATGGAGGAATGGAAGGGATGCTCGTGTTTTTTCATACCACCCGTGTGTTTAATCTCGCCGATCGGAGAATTTCACCGTTCTGTAACACCACCGCGTTTCACCTATCCTCTTCTTAGAACTCGACTTACGAACAAAAATTTGCAACTTATCTTCCTCCCTCTTTCGTTAAAAAGAATGTTCCGCGCGAAACTAAAAATTCGGAAAGGATGGTGATCGGGAAACGATGACGATCCTTTTTTCCATCCATCCGTGCCCTATTCCCTGACGCATCATCAGCATAGTAAAACGTACGCTTCGGATCACGTCCGAATGTTGCGACATAAATTCGCCGTACGCGTAGAATACGTCCGCGTAGAGAGGCGGGGTTAGAGGAACGAAATGGGGGGAGAAGAAAAAAAAAAAGGAGAAAAAGGGAAAAAAGACAGAGCAGGTCAGCGAATGTTTCCTGTACGCGGCGTGTGACGCCAGGCAATGAGGGAGCGCATAGAAGGGGACAACTGTCGACGGCGGAAATGCAAAAGTTCGATTTATGCGCCGGCACATTGCCACGCGCGCGTCTGCCACGAGCGTTCGCATATGTGCACCGTCGTGCACGCGTACACGCGCGCCTAAATATCCCGCTTTATATATATATAAGAAGTATACGTGTATAGATCTGGCTTGCATATCAAGGGATGAAGCGCGAACGATGATGCATGGTCGTTCCGCCGTGCATCCCTCTCCTATCCACGCTTTTTTTTTTTTTTCCCTGACCAGACTTCTATCAATGTTTCATAGATCGCGTGATACGAAAGGAAAAAGTGCGCCCGAATTCCAAACCCGATAGCGCGAACGTATCCACGATCGTATACGCGCGCGCGCTACCATAAACTGAAGGGGAGGGAGGGGGGTGATACATCGCGCGCCGAGTATCTATCGGCGTCAATGTTCCACGCCACTCGCGCATATCTAATATCCGGTGCCGCTGCCCATTCCGGGATTTGTAAGCAACGTACGCCCGTTTTATTTTTGAACGTACCTTCCCTCCCCCACCCCCCTCCTTCCACCTCCCCCACCCCCCTCCTTCCACCCTCCCCCTCGTTCGTACCTACGCGTGGAACGTAATGGCGAATCGGTCAATGAAGGGCCAACGTTCTTTGCGAAAACGTTGAAAATGAAAATACCGAGAAAAAAAAAAAAAAAAAAGAAAAAAAAAGAGAAAACGTGGAAAAATACGTGGGAAAAATGCGTGGAATATGAATTTTTTTCCCCGAAGCTTTGGGATTTGGGATTCTTTTTTCGCCAGGTAAATTCCTTACCTGGACAAAAGTGAAACGCTACGTTCCCACGCGCGATAGCGTGAGCTTTCCTCTCGCGTGTTGAATTATTGTTTTTTACACTCGTTTTGATATTGAGGGAATTTTATTTGGAGGAGTTTCCTTTATTTATTTATTTTTTTTTTTTCCTTCTTTTGAATCAAAAAGTAGCATTCGCAAATTTTAAAAAAATAAAAATATTTTCGACGTATTCGATAGTATTACTTGTTGAACGTTGCAAAACGTCGAAAAATGGAAATATTTGATTTTATAAACTATTAAACGATGAATTATTCACCGGGTAGCTTTTTTTTTTTTTTTATGAACTGGGTAAAATTCGTTCCAATTTCGCGTGAATGAAAAACGAGGAGGGGGAACAATATTCGATCCAACGAAAGTTTTCGAAATATAATAAATACAACGATTTCAAATATTTACAACTATATGGACAATAAGTTAAAAAAAAAAAAAAATTGAAGAGTTATTAACTCCGATTCATCGATATTATTACGCGTGGAGAAGCGTAGCGTAGATAATTAAAATACATCAGAGGAGAATAACAAATCCGTCCTCAAATAAAACGTTCAACCGGAAAACGACCACCGTTTTCAAATTTTCGTGGAAATGCTCGATGCGCAGTGATCTGTCTTAATAGTTTCACGCTTTCAGCGCCAACATTTGTTTCACCATCACCAAGCTACACGGTTCGAAACATCCGTTTGTACAAGTCGTTACAAAAGCAATATATTCGTGCCAGTTACCTATTTCGTATACATATATAAAAAGAATATTAGTGTCGAATTGGAAAATAAATTTCACGAATAACTTTGAAATAATTTCAAACGAGGAGCTATTACGTTTTTTCGGAAGTACCATCTTCGATCTTTTGAAAAATCGATATAATATTATCAAATAATTAATTCGCAATAATAAAATCACATCAACAAGATCGAAAAAATCGTTACGTGTTTTACCGGCAAGATTCATCAGCCTTTTCACATTCGATCGTGAAAGATCGAAGCGACGCATATTTATCCGCGATATTTATCGCAAACATTTTTCATTTCTCTGCGAAATAACTCGTTAAATTCACAGAATACACAGGTGAAATGAAAGTAACAATAACGCGAATAACTCAACTGCAACGAGTCGGGAGCGAGTGGAAAGATAGATTAAGTAAATCCGGGACATCAAAGTCGCGGAGTTTGCTCGGCTGGTATACTGCACTCTCGAGGAGCTCGGCTAACGCGATATCGGGGTCACGAGATACGACTTGGCTCGCTCCTCCTCGTGAGACACGGTTGACACCGTTTCACAGATTCAAGAGACTCGTGGAAAGCCGTGGTGCAAGACTGGAAGAAAGGACACGATCCGAAACCACGCTTGAAATAAGCGTGGAGCGGATCGGACTGATTGGAGCGGGTTCGAGCGTTTCCACACCACGGATGGGATTAGTTGGAGGCCGGAACGGTGAGTTGGAGTGGGTCCGCGCAACTTTGAGCAGGGCTGCAGTTGGAGTGGATACGAGCGAGTTGGAACTCAAGAAGCTGGAAGCATCGTAAACTCAAACCGTCTTTCGGGCTGAAATTTTGCATTGCAGGGGGGACGTGTGAACAAGGAAAGGACTCGTATTATTCTGGGCAAAGTCCAGCGAGTCCGCGCGACGAACGAAACTCAAATTCAAACTTGGCGACCGTTTCGAAGGACACGATTCGAAAGTTTTCCACGAGATATATCCTCTTGCAACGAGCATCCAAATTAAATATATCATATTTCACGCGCCACTATTATATACGCGCATCAGACGCAGTTCGTTAACCGAACTGTTTAATAAACGCGCATAATTTCCATCGTTAATGACCATCGTTTGATAAAATTATTTCGGATGCCGGATTTAATTCATCGGATCTCTAATCTAGTGGCGGATATTGCAGATATCGAGTAATAATTTTACAGCTGGAATACATTTTCCGCTTAATAAAAGAACGTGGGCGAGGGAAGGGGGTGGAGGAGAGGAAATATAAACAGTTTTTGTAACAATTTTCTTTCTTTCTTTTTTCTTTTTTTTCTTTTTTTTTTTTTTTCGAATCTCATAACTCCAACCAGTTCATGGTTGCATAGTTTACCATATTATTCCACCCAAGGGGACAATTTTTTTTTAACACCCGCGCTCATCCTATCTCGCGATAATTTTTTCCGATCCCGCCCGCCGATAATCGCGAAGCGTTTCATGAACTTTTATTTAGCGACATTTAAAATCTCCCCCCCTCCCGTTCCAAACGGGTTTCGTTTATCGGAATATTTCGAAACGCCCGCGCGGCCATACTTTTTGCCGTTTATTAATAACGGTACCGATACCATTGAAACGGCCGCCCTCTCCCTCCCCTCTCCTCCGCTTTTTTTCACTTTTTTTACGCATTCTCGATAATCCCTGTCAAAATCCGATCGAATATGGACAAGAAATTAATGGAATATTTTCGGTTATCGTCGGGCACAGGTTCCCAGAGGGCGCGGAAGGAAGACGGCGAAGAACGAAAAAAACGAGTTTATGAAACTCGCGGGAGTAACGCTAATTGTCCGCCTCGGCGTTTTTGGCATCCGTCCTCCCGGAAATTCGTTCTGTTTTCACCCGTGCTTTCGCATCAAATTAATATTACCGGCTGTAAAAAGCGCCGGGGATCCGGTTTTGCCGGCCGAAAGGGGATCGAATTTTGATAAACATATGGTCCTATGGCGCGTCCTATGCCAAATGACGAAACATCAACACTCACCTTAAATCATTTTTTCTCTCTCGAAAGAATCGTATCGACGGATTTTATCGAATATCATACAATTGTATAAAATTCCTTTCTCCAGGAATGGAAAAAAATATTTGCTCAAAAATAAGCAAGATATTAAACGATAATCTCCCCTTTCCGAATCGAAACACGCTTCCTCTCTCATCATGCGAAAATAAAGGTAACATAACATCGGTCACGAATGCAAATTCATTCGGTGGAAGATTCGCGTATCGCTTCGAAATTTCCTTCCCTCCTCTCTTTCGCCCTTTTTTCGCTAGGATCGCGATAATGGCGTTCCGTGCGACGACGAAACGAAACGAAAGGGGGACGGCGAGAAAGATAGGACGGGAGAAAGTGAAACTCGCAATTGGCGAAACACGAGAATCCGGTCAATACGAGAGAGAGAGAGAGAGAGAGAGAGGAGGCAATGGGCGAGATAACAGGTACGCTACGCGAAAGAATCGGCAAGTTTCGGGCGTGGGACAAACGATAAGGAATATCTTTAGTTTCGCGTGTCGCGCTATTTCACGTCCCGTTCTGAATATTTATAAGGGCTGTCCGTCAACCGGTGGAGGGGGGGGGGGAGGGTAGTGGTTCAGGCCGCGTGCATTTTCATTTCAAAGTTGCAGACCTGTCGCGGCCAGATTGGAGTGAAGATATTATAAGTGAAATATTAAATTTCTGTCTCCCTTGGCTCTCTCTTTGCTGCTCACCTGTCGCGACTTTTGAACGAATGTTAACGTTCTCCCCCTTTGGACTTCCGGCAAACAATTAAGCTTGATTTTTTTTCTTTTTTTTATCTTTACCACACCCCCCCCCCCTTTCACCTCCCCCTCCTTTGTTTTCGCAAACAAACTCGCGGCGATTTCGTATCGCTTGATATATAACAAAATAACCGTTTTGCGAAATTTCTCGCTGACGAAAAGAAAAAAAAAAAAAAGAATCGTCAATAGCTTCGAGCAACGTGGAGAATACAACATCTCTGTTTAACCTTTATTTTCTTTAAAGACGATTATTAATTTAGAACGATTCGATATCGAATCGAATATTATTAACCATGGATCGCCGACTTTACCCTTATCCCGGTCCAAGAATCGAGCGCGGAATCGATTTGTGGTGGAAAGTTTCGGAGGAAGGGCTTTGAATACGGGCGCAGTATTTGTGTTCGCCGTGTGTGGCAATGGGCGCGCATACATAACGGTTTCCGCGCGCGGATAAATTGTTAAAAAAATAGCCGGGGAAAGGGGCGGTCCGATCGACGTTCGAGGACGACGTTCCTCCGGACGGCGCTGTTCAATTTTCCCTTTTATTTTCACTCAAAACAAAACGCGGTGCAACGCGCCAAAGGTTACGAAAATATTCAGATAGCGGTAGGTACGGCCGCCAGCGAGGAGGGGGGCGATGCACAGTTTTAAACCACTCGTCGATCGTCAAGGGACAATATTTGAAAGGATGGTTAAGGTTACAAAATGCTCGTGGCAGACGGATCTCCCTTCGCTCGTACAACACGTTGCTTTTTCCTTACCCCTTGTCACGCCTTTATACTCTCGAAGCGAGAAATTTGATCACAAGTCGATAAATTGGATAAATATAGTAGCGTCTTATTCGATTATTCCGGACACGAGTGCTACTGATTTTTTTTTCTTTGAGATTTAATTTAGAATCGTGGAAGGATGGTGAATACGATACACGAGTTGGCGAGCTACGAGTTCGAATTAAATGATAACAATGAAAAGATTCGAAACAGAGATAATAATCAAGTTTGAATGATAAACAAGAGCAAACTTCCCTTAAACGAAAGAACGCCGGATAAAGTATGAAGAGACGAGTGAAACTTGACTACAAATCAGTCGATGTAGCGACAAGCCAAAAGACAAAAGACCGACACAGGAGCGGACGAAACCCACTTTCTCCGCGGATCCGACAGGCGAAATCAATTGGCTGGCTGGCAAAGCATTCGGCCAGGGTGGAGATACATCGAAACCCACTCCGCCACGAATCCTCGCTGATCCCTTCTCATTCACCGAATACCCACACTCTGGTCGAGGCTGGAAGACAACGGTTGCATCGCTGGAAATCTGTCTCGTGACAGAACGCGTTCGAAACGACGATCTGACTATTATTAGATCGGACGGTCGTCACGATCTCTCGTCAAAGGAGCGCCGGTGATGGACCAATGCCGATGTGATTGGAACGCGTGTTACAGGTTTATAGACGGTTCGTGGATGGACGTTCCAATTCATACCTTAACTTCCAAGCAGGCGAGATACGAGATACGAATCTGTTCGAGAAACTGAATTTAAGCCAACAGAGCATTGTGGGCATTATTAGCGTGTAAGGGAGATTAACGCTTGGTTGTTGTTTAGGCTAAAAGCACGGTGTTTTATCAACGTAGAAACGATGCAAACTTCTCTCACGAACCTTAGACGACGAAATTTATCATGGAACACGCATTCCCCCTCGAACTTCCTCGACGTTAGTCCGTCCGAGCAAATACTTAGTTTTAATAACGTCGTATCAAATATCAAATTTCCTCCAGTCTACGAACCAAGTTTCCTCTCTCCATCTCTCTCCACTCGATTCGGCTCGAGGAGAGAAGGTTGCGAGGCGTGAAGCGTGCAGTATAGTCGTTCGTCAACATTATTCACGGTCACGATACGCAAGAGGGGTGGAGCCGTCGTTTAAGCGTCCACCGTCGATTCGAAGGCAGCATCGGTACGATTACGTTTCAAACGGTCGGTCGGTCGGGAGAAACACGATTCGACGAGGGATTTCTCCGGATGCGAACCAGTTCCTTCTCTTCCACGACGATGGTCGAGAGGGTGTTTCACCCCTCAATGACGCGGCTTCCACGTGAAATCGATGTAATCTCGCGCGGATTATGCGTCTCGTTATTACGTTGCTGGAACGAATCTACGTGGTAGGAATCGTTTCTTTTTTTTTTTTTTTTTTTTAAAGGAAACGTTGTCTCCCCGACAAAGAGCAAGTTGTCAGGGCGAAGGAAGAAAGCGTGATACGCCTCGAGTGTCGGATGTAGCGAGTAACTTTTAAAGTATAATAGCTAGGAGGAGTTCCATCCGTGATTCAAGAAAGGCAAAGTTCGTGATTCGACGCGGGAAAGAGAAAGCATCTTGCTACGGATTTTCAGTTGAGTATAAAGCGGTGTTCTTGATTCTACGACGATTTTCGTGATAATAGCGAAGAAGAAAAGGAAAGAAAAAAAAAAAGAATCGACGTGGAATTCGGATACGAAACGAGCGTTTAATAGAAAGTACCCCCGAATTTTATTTTATTCCGCCGATTCGTCTCGACAATCAGCGCGAACAATCTTTTCCCTGCCTCGACTACTCAAACGTTAACATCGTCCCGTCAAAATTTAATGTATTCGCGACGAAGGGGGCCGGGAGCAGCTCGGATGTTGTTTTTCAATCGACGCGCGAAACAGGAGGCACGAAAGGGGTTGGAAGGGCCCGGAGACGTACCGATCATAGTTTCAGACGTTTTGAATAATTCAATGAGAGCAACTAATTGTGTTTATGCAAATCATCCGGGGTGAAATCCTGGGCGAAGATCGAGAGAGAGGAAGCTCGGCAGCAATGGTTGATTTGGCGAGGATGCGGGGCGAAGCGAGATAAGACGAGGAAGGGTCGGTATCGGGCGCCCCACGGAGCTGAAAAAGTTGGAAACGCGCGTCGGTTTGGAGGGGTAGGCGCGTGAGTCTGACAAGCGTGTTTCCACGCGGCTTCGAACACGAACGAGCATATGCAGCCCCTTCGACCATTTCACGGACAACAGATCCCGCCCCTTGATTAAGCCAAACATAACCTCCGAGGGATTATCTAAATTGCTTCGTGAAATGAATTAACGGTGGCCCCGTCGATGATCGCTCCCCCCTTTCTCTTTCCTTCTCGCCCGGATACGCGGACGGAGATTATAGGGCCGGTTGATCAACGATAACGGTAACTAAAGGGTAGTAGTCGACGCCACGATGCGCTTTCCGCGATACGGCGCCGCATATAAATCGGGTATCGGTTATCGAGAATCGGGTATTGCACTTTGCCGATGTTATTCTTCCCGTGTTTCGTATACAACGGGCGGGGAGACGGGTGGGGGGATGGGCGGTGGAATGAGACGATTCGAAAAACATTCCCTGCACGGAATATGCTTTTATATCAACCGTTCCGGATTACCGGTGATGGATTGAAATAAACTTTCCAGCTCCCTTTGACCGGCTTTTATTTTTATCAAAGCGAAAAACCGAGATACGTATATCATATATATATATATATATACATACACATAGTATATAGATCTATATACCTTTTCAAAGCCGTGGAAAAATTCTTTATCCGATACACAGGCGACTACCAACCTCGCCGTTTCATCGTCTATTTCCACGAATGAGAAAGCATCGGGCGAAACGATAACGTCAATCGTGGTTCCTTCTCCGAGCGGTTCTCGTCCGCGTTGAGTAACGAAACAATTTTTCAAGTTTATCAGCGTTGCGCTGGCCGCGCATTCGATCCGAGCGCGCACGCTCGATAAAGAATAACACGGAAGGAAGGAAGGGGGCGAATTAATTACAGCTCGTGTGCCCCGTTCAACGTTTACACTCTCGCGGGTTTAATAATCCGCGATGCGAAGTTTGTCCTTTCGAGAGGAAACGATCGCTCCCGCGGCCTGCAAGAAAGCGGCTGTAAGTGCATTGTCTTGTAAAAAGAGAACCCGGTCCCCGGTTCAATTAACTTAATGCAAATTGCCTGTCGTATCCATGCCTGCACGTATCCACCTCGAAAAGGAAGGAAAAGGAAGGAACGGGGCCAGAAAAAAGAACGAATCGTGCGAATCGCCTCCACCAAAGGCGTTCGCTTTTTATTTCCTTCTACCCTCTCCTTCTTTTCCTTTCTTTTCGTTTTTCCTTTTTTTTTTTTTACGTGATTGCGAGGTGGTCAACGCAAGCGGGATGTTACGCTCGGAGAGCTGTGGAAAGGGAAAGATTTGCAAAGGGAAGTTTTTGTAAGAAGAAGAAAAAGTAGGGAAGAAGCTGCTTCGAAATGGATATTTGATAAATAAAACGTGATGCAAGGATTGCTCGAGATTAATAGCGTCTAGGACAAGATAATAATGCGAGACACGGTCGCGTCATTAACCTTCGTCATTAGTTGCCAGGTCGGCCTGGCAAAACTTACGAGAGATCTTCATCATCGGAGATACTTCGCAACAGATGTGCTGACCGTCTAAACGTTGACAGGTGCCTCTGTCATTAGCCAACGTTCAACGGACTGATCGATGATGCTAGACCCGTTGGTCATCCTCACGTGGTTCTGAATCGAATTCCAAATTTGCAAGAATCGAAAGCAATTTCGCAAAATTTCTATCACTTCTCTTTCTCGAGGCACCGACGTGCACGTGTACCGAAATTTCCTCGTCCCATTACCTTAATGCACAGAACGTGGAATATTCGACTATAATGCTATCCAACTGATTGAAAAAAATCCCTCAAAGGGAGAAAAGGCTCAAAGAAACGCCTCCCCCACGCCACGACTCCCCTTTCGACTCAATTTCAACCAAAGTCCCCGCAATCTTCCCTTTTTCCGCCAAACTTCCCTCCTTCCCTAGAAGATCTCGGCGCGAAAATACATTTGAAAAAATGTATACGAATTGGACCGTGAATTATTAAATCGTGGTCGAAAAAATGGAAATTATTCTCGAGCGCAAAACATGCGGAAGCCCTTCGAAAATGGATTCACACCCTTAGATCGACACCGCGAAACGAACCAAGATTGTACGTTCGAACAGAGCTCTGATCCATATGACGTGAAGCGGCTATTGGTGGGGCTATTGAACGCATTTACGAAATTACCGCGAATCTGGTATGCGCCGGTTGTCGCATCGAGTGCTATGATTTAACGCCACGTGTCAATGATAGGACTGGAAACGTTCGATTCACTTATCGAGGTCTATCGTTTTTCGGTCAGATAACTCGAACGAGGATTATCCACTCGTCTTCTGGATAGACAAGCCCGGGATTCATCTCTGATGTTAATTAACGAGAGGTAATTACGAGCCGGAGCCTTTTCCATCGGCGAAGAGAAAGTGCCGCGATAAAAATTCTTTTTGCGTGTGCACTTTAATTACGTAGAAAAAAAAAAAAAAAAGAAAAGAAAAAATAAATCGCCGTTGATATGATATTTCGATTCATTGTTTGAAAATATATGTATATATATATATATATAAAACGAGAACAAGAACTTTGGAAAGAACTTTGTACCCAGGTATGAAACAAAGTATTCGAAGAATGATCGTTGAAATAATGTATCATCTTGTTTGGCTAGATGTTATTTAGATGTAATCGGATTAATTTCTTTGAGAAGATTTTTCTCTGGATTTCAAACGAAGTAATTTTATACTTCGTATTTTATTACAAACTTTTATTCAACGAAATAATCTCTAATATTCTCTAATTTTATTGTATCATTTGCTTCTGTGGAGGAGATTGCATTCGTTTTTTTCTTCTTCTTTTTCTTTTTTTTTTTTTTAACTGTTTGAAGCAAAAATAATCTCCAGAGAGAAAATGCGTTTACGTTGTAAAAATTTGCCGGATTTTCAGATTCAATAATACATTGAATCGGACGAAAAGCAAATTGAAATAAAATAATAAATAATCTCGTAACAACCTCTTACGTCCAATTATTCGTTAATTCATTTGTATTAACTCGAATTAAAAATAATTGATAAATCATTTATTCGTATCTCGCGCAGTGTTTCGCGTTATTTGCGAAATAAAAATAATAAATCGTTCGAATTGATTAATTATTTAAAAATCGTTACTTTATTTTCGTTATATAAATAAAAAATAAAACGGTACCTGTTTCTTTCGAACTTCTTTCGTAAAAGGGAGAGGAAAAAAAGAAAAAGAAAAAAAGAAAAAGAAAAAGAAAAAGAGAAAAAAAAGGAAGAAAAAGGGAAAAATATCGACGTTGCACGTATAAATGCTTTTTTCTTCTTCGAAACGAACAAGATACCTCGTTTTTGAAGGCTGAACTCTCGATCCCGCTGATAACAGCGAGAATAACGAGGGTAATACGATGACTTGGCTGCAAATCCAACGCCCTCTTCCTCTTCCTGGGATCGCTTTTCATCCGGCTACGTGTAATCCGAAATGGCGTGTGTTACGCTCCCGTGTCCAATGCAATATCCCACGTGCATACGCCACGTACTCCATACAGGGAATTATAAATGGGCGAAACCCAGCTGCCGGATGGCACTCGTGCAAAGCCAAATCGAATGGAGACACGCGACACTTGCTCTCTCTTACCCCGTTTCCCGCCTTCTCTCCACCCTGCGCTCCTTCCCTACTTTTTTTTTTCGCCCTCCTCTCTCCCTCCCTCCCTCCCCCCTCCCCACCCCCTCACCCCGATGCAACGCGTCAGCGAAACGATTCGTTCAACGACGATCGGGACAATTTTAACCTAAAGGCTTAGAAACGAGCTTTCGCGAAATCCATCCATTTCGATTCGTTATCGATTTTATATTTACTTTGTAAACGCGAAATTAGGTCGATAGAGAGTATTTCATCTCTGTAATGTTCTCTTGTATTTCAATATCAAGGGACTTGCGGCTCTCTCTGCTCGCGAAGAAACTCGATATTCCAACGCGGTAGTCGCATAACATTTTTGCCCGATTCGTCTTCTAACTATTTCTCTCTCTCTCTTTTTTTTTTTTTAATTTCCAACGTGACCCAGTAGCTGGAAAAACACCCGGAGTAAGTGAATCGCGCAAACAAGGAAAAACCAATATCCTCGGCCAATTTTGCACGATTCGATACCTTTCGAGGATGCCCCGACGAATTCGTTCAATTTCTCTCTCTCTCTCTCTCCCTCCCTCGTTTTTTTCCTTCTTCTTTTATTTTTCACTCCAATTTTTTTCCCCCTCCCCTCTCGAAGTGCTCGAAACGTCTCGAAAACGGAATAAATCGATCGCGAATAAACGTGGCGCGTGTGGTGGTTTGCTTTTACAAAGTGTTCGAGGGCGAGTAATGCAAATGCTCGATGTCGAAAAGATTAACTCCGCCTCTTTAATGTTTTTACAGTGGTGATTAACTCGGCCGACCGAGAAGAGGGCACCGGCCAAGCCATCCCCGTGCTGCGCCGCACCACTCCACGCAATTGCAATTGTACCCGAGTGTCGAGTACCCATTTCGAAATTGTCCTCGCGTTCGCGCGCCCATTAATCCTATCGGCTATGCGGCTTAAACGATATTGCCCGATCGCCGCGTTAAAGAGTCACCACGGTTGATCCACCCGCGCCCCTCCACCCTTTTCCCCAGTCGAGGAGAGGGGAGGTTGTGGATATCGACGGAAGGGAGGCTGGTGGAGACTTGATGTAGGGAAGAAGAAAGGGAGAAAAAAAAGTCGTGATCGGGTGAAGTCGAGCGTGCACGAACGATCGTGTACGAACGATCGTCGACATTCGTTTCGTTTAATTTACGCGCGCCCTAATACATATTTCATTCGGCGATGTGTATATTTTGGAGCAAATGTCCGGAATTATTCATCGAGTTCGTAATGGGTTTGTAAATTTCTCGTTTACAATGGGAAAACACGGGCTTCACAATGCGGTCTTTGGGTATACACGCGCGCGCATATGTAAATAGGTTTTAACGTTAATTTGTCGGTCGGTGGAACCACCATCCTTCCGTTCGTTATTTGATTTTGTTATTATTATTATTATTGTTGTTGTTATTGTTTTTCTTCCCTCCCTCCTCTCATTCTTTTCCGCCACGCGTTTCCTCGAGGAGAACATATCGGGAACAATAGGTTGGAAACTGTTCACCGCTGCGAAACAAGGGTGATTTACGTTGGCGGGATGATCGCGAGTTTCTGCAATTCCGTTCGTTATGATCCATTTACGGAAGGGCTCTCGCTCTCGGTGGAACGCTCTCATTACGGGCCGCGGAGTTTCGAGCGTTCGCCACCTATTTTTAGCCGACCCTTGAAAACCCACCGCTGTTTCACGGGGCCGTAATCACGACCTTAACCTCGCCAAAGTAACGGGCGAATATTATTCTAGGGAAAGGTGGGGAGGTTTAATACGGTAAACATTTCACGGCATGGGCCTACAATGGCGTCCCTTCGTTGTCCCTTTTCCAAAGTAATGGCCGGTGTTACGATACTCGCGAGGATTTCGCGCTCGCCTTCCATCTTCGAAATTATCGTGTAATCACAACCCACCCACGCGTCGTTTAAACGCGGATCCGGCTAATATCCATTCTCTTCTTGCTCGAATTCGGCAGGCCACGCTCGAAATACGCGCGGATATTCGAAATCCGTGTTTCGTAGAACTTTATACGGTGTAATTGATGTTTAACTCGACGACCACGTTTACCACTGCCTCCCAATTCTGTGTAAAAACGCTTGTACTCTTTTCATGGACGAACGAGAAAAGAGAAAAAGAAAACGTAAATTGTGCACAGGCGGCGGATAAATCAGGATGAAGGGACACTGGAGGGGCGCAACGACAGTGAATATATTCAAGTTCGCTCATTAACAGCGATATACTTTCATATTCCTTGAATTACACCGATCCTTCGTGAAAACGGGCTTTCTTCGGGCTGGCGTGGATAAATTATCGCCACCTCACGCCACCTACCGTTGTACATATATACATCCCGGCTTGTGTCGTTGCCTATCTCTCGTGTGATTCTTCTCCGAACAGGGCAAGATCGGGTTTCGTAATCTCACGCGTGTACACGACCTTTCATCGTACGACCTTTCTCCCCGTTGATTAATGACCGTTAACGTCGTCTCGTGGCTGGACACGGAGAGCACACCGACGTTTCTTCCGACGCGAAGGGAATGGTTCGGTTTTGCGACCCCCAAAATCACTCGTCTTTATAATCCCGATCGATCGGGGTTAATCGGGGAGAAATTAGCGTTGCTCGAAATTTCGTTTTTTGAATCCGATGTTTGAACCCGGTTTATAAATACGAGGTAAAAATGTTAGGGGAGGAAGAGAGGGGAGTGAAAAATGACGGGAGATTGGGATGGAAAAATTGGATAAAAGAAACAATGGGGGAGAGGGAGGGAGGAAAATGATTTTTCCCCCCCATTAAAGAGACAAAGTTGGGAACGAGAGCGGGTAATACAACAACGCCCCGCCCAGGCCGGCGCACAATTCACGGTAATCCCATGAAATTATTCTGTTTACTAACCCGTTATTAATTCAACGTTATTCAGCGAATACAACGATGGCCGTATAAACGTTTCTGCTTCGCGGCTCAACTGAACTAAGTAATCAATCCACTTCACCATGAAACGTTTCCATTCGTGTCGTCAAACGGGCGTCGCTACCCCTCGAGGCTCTCCTCGTCTGCGGCGCCACGCTGAAATTTGCACGCATTTCACCGACAATTCTCACCGCGTTACAACCGCTGCCCCGACTCCCGAAACACCGTGAAAGTTACGAAGAGAAAGGGGAAGAGAGAAAAGAGAAGAGGGGGAGAGAGAGAGAGAGAGAGAGAAAAGAATTGGAAAAAAAAAAGGAAAGAAAGAAAGAAAAGAAAGGACTTCAAACAGTCGCTGCTGCATAATGCATCGGCTGGCTGGCGCGGCTATCCAACCCCGTTCCTTCTGTTCGCGCAACCCTTCGAAATAAAAAGCTTTTCCGCCTAAAGGCTAACTTTCGCCAGGTAGAAAGCGCCACCATCCTCCGCGCAGCACTTACGCGATGGAACCACCACTCGTCAGCCGATGACTCGATGCGGCCTCCCTCTATCTTGAGAGGAGTTCGCGCCCGCTCGTTGTTTCACCGTTTCCCATTATATACGTTTCCCTCCCCGTTATATACATCGGCAAACGCGACTTCGATGCCTTTCAACCCTCCCTCCCTACCGTTGCCAATCGTATTTGCGTCGTGTAATCATCGATAATTACGACAGAATGACGGGGCCGTTCTTGCGATATCCTCGTTTCCCTCCAACCTATCATTTCGTCATTACGCGTACCTATATATACACGTATAATGCTTCTGCACGCTATCGCATCCCCCTCGTGTGTCGACTAGGGAGGGACCATTGGCCGTGTTTTACCAACGAAATCGTACGAGGATAATTACCGACGACTACCATAAACGTTTCAGCTTATTGTCGTCCACGTAAAAGTCCGGGAAGTAAAATGTTTTCAAACATAGAGGGATGGTCGTCTACCTCGAACGCGAAATCGTTTCCGGGGAACCGATCGAACAGCGAAAGGAAAATCATGGCGGGCAGGGAACGTTTCTGTTCGTTAACGCTTTGCCAGCACCGCGAATGTTCCATTTCCTCCGAACGAAGCGACCCGACCGTCTTAAAGGAGAGGAGAAAGCAGAAGAGGGGAGAAATGGAAAAGTCACGCGTGTATTATCGAATGTCTCGCATCCCGCCGCGTGAAGGGTTAATATTTCAACCGGTAGAAGGGGGAACATCCTCGCGGAAATAAAGTCGTGCGATCCCCTCCCTTCGCGGAGGGGTCAGCAAAGAAGGGTGGACGAGGGCGAGATCGCGCGTAATCAAATTTACAGCCACTCCGGCGCGATGTTACCGGTTAACGCGGACGTGTGCCAACCCTTTCCGACTCTCGGACAGCCAGACAACTCGTACGAAGCCACCCCCTCCTTCCTACGCGGTGCAACGGCGTAATAAACGCGCGTCCACGCGAAGGAGCGCAACGTGCACGCTTGTCCGACCCTTCGTAAAACCTTCCCCAACCTTCTTCCAGGATTCCGAGCGAGTGGAGGAGGGTGGATTCTACACGATTCTCGCATTACCACACGCTCGCCTTCCATTCCCGCCTCGCCGCTATTAGTTAACGAGCTATCGAAACATCGCGTGTTTGTCGTCCGAACGACCGCGTGGGACGGAGCCCGTTTCTACCAGGAAGAGCGGAGAGCAAAAGCAACATCTTATATTTTGCTTCCTTCTAGGGGTGGTTGATTTTCGTCTTCCTCGCTTTGTTCTTTCTACTTCTATAGGGTGGGAAGAGATATTTTCTAATGCTAAGAAAGAGGGGGTAAAAAGAGATTATGCGAATATTACTTTTTTTTAACGGATGGAAGGAATTTCTCGATCAGAGAAAATGATATCATAAGGAAGATAAGGTTTCGAGCGAAGAAGGAAGAGTCAAGGCTTATTTAAGGGGACTATTATTCTATATTGGAAATTCTATTATTTTTAATTCGGACGGAGAAAGAATAAACGGAAGAAAAGTTCGTTCGAATCGTTCGTTCGGGATAAAGGAACGATTATAATCCGCGCTCGACTATTCATTTATATATCGATATATATATAGGAAATAGAAATACGGCGACGAGAATTGAAAAATTCCACGTTGTAAGAGGCAAAGTAGGCATACGTTAGATCTCGCTTCGTGATGGAAGTTTCGTCGAAAGGAGAAAATGAATATGGCGTGACAACGACGAGGGAATGCAATATGCACCGGCAGATTGGCAAAATGGATATTTACTTAAGAGGAGGACGAGAGCGTCGTTCGAAGGCGAGAACAAACGTCAACCGAGGATAACTGACAAATGTGTCGTTATAGCGATACGTAAATAATGTTTCTCCCTTCCCCTCCCCTGGTTTCGATACCGATTCCATTACCACGGAACGTGTAACAATGTAATTTGAATAACCGCTCTAATAAACGTCTGGCGCGGAGAGAAAAATGATATCGAGCGTGCGAGGGAGACATTGCGAGGGAGCATTTTCACCGTGTCGACACAGTTCGAGAGACTGCATCTCCTCTCTCCGGATATCGAGTTACGTAGAAGAAGGAGGAGGAGGAGGAGGAGTACGAAAGGTAGTACGAAGGATTCTCGTCGCGGAGAATTCTCGTGTCCATTAGCGCGAAATTTTTCTTATAAATATAAATAAGCGTAACGCGGCGAGAAAAGCGTCCCGGCGAGAAAATAAGATGCAACTTCCGCCCCCGTGGGGGACCCGAGACAGAGCCGGCCCCGTGAATGAATAAATTATCCAGATACGACAGTGACGTTCGACGGGTGAAAACGTGCAAGAGGCCGCGCTAATTAAATTTGCGAACGCCGAACGTGCCTCTGCATTACCGGATGACTAATGGCGCCGACCCGTTCTCCACCCGATTCTGACGAAACGAGTTCCGTCCCAACTCTAACCTCCAAACCGACAAAAATGTTAAGCTCGTCGTGGAAATTATCGTCTCTTGTTATCTCATTGAAATTTTTGGAATTTCAATCCTTTTCCTTTTCTTGAAACGATGGAGGCGATTTCGTTATTTCAGGATTTAGGGCGTAACGAAGATAGAACGGGTTTCGAAATTTTTTTTTTAATTCAAGAGCGAGGAACAGGATGTTTTCACGATCGAAAAATACAAAAGAATTTATTCTCTAAAGATTCACCGACCTGATGGGGAAACGTATGTTAACGCATGTTGCGCGTCGCCTATTATTTGCGACGAAACGAATTCTTTTTCTTCCTTTCCTCTCCTCCCCTTTCAACTCGATTCGAGGATTTGTCCTTAATCGGATAACGTAATGTCGCGTACGTTGGAGTTGGTATGAAATTTATAATTCTCCGGTAATCGCATCCGCGGCGCGCGTGAAGGAAAAAGAAAAGAAAAGGAAAAAAAAAAAAAAAAAAAGAAAGAAAAAAATGGAAAGAGAAAGAGAATGGAGTTCCATCCCCGGAGAGGATTCCCGACACGATACACGGATTTACGGTTAATCGCGTAATTGAATAAAATTCGTGGAGGCGAATTCATAGTTCACTTGTAATCTCCGTGGCTGTATTCACCGCAAGTCGAGCGCGATCGAGATGGGGAGAGGAGGGGAGGGGCAGGGGGGGATTGAAAAACAGGGTGTGTATAAAAGCATTCGGGATGGTATGGGTTCGGCCACCACCATTGCGCCTCTCAACGTCTGAAAAATAGACCCGATATATGTATATACATATATATATTTCCTCCCTCGGAGGCGGTAGTAACCCTTCGATCGAGGTCGACGTTATGGCGAGTACCTTCGTTCTTGAGATGGGTCTACACGTTGTGTCCTGAGGGATTACTAGACGCCCCAACCAGCAGCTATTTCGCCGATGTATTGAATATAAAAGCAGCTAAGTAGGCAGCGTCCCGAAATAACGTGGCGCACGTCGCTACATAAAAGAGGGGTAGCGCGTTTCGGGTGTCTTCGAACCCTCGGTGTAAACGAATAATAACCACGAATTACTTCGCGGCCCCTTCTCGTCGCTCCCTCTCCTACCCCGTCGAGAGAAAATATGTACACCATTTAGATTCCTTCCGTCCTCTCCGTGCATACGTTGTGTACACCGCGAACAGATTTTTAGAGGGCGAGGGGGACGCGAATATGAGGAGAGAAAATGGAGAGAGACAGATTGCCTTTTACGTTGTATCATAGTGGTTATGATTGAACGTGTTGCAGTTCAATAATAAAAAAAAAAAAAAAACTGTCTTTAATTATTCGATCATATTTATTCATATAACGATGCACGTATCGATGAATAATTTTGTCGATATTGATAAGTATTGACAACGTCTCGAAAAGATTGAAGCGGATTAAAAATTTTATTAGCAAAAACTGTTCGAAATTGAAAAATATTACTGTCGATATTATTGATCGCGATATGAGACTCTTTATAAAATGGCCAGCCAGTTCCATCGTTTCGAATTAAACTTTCAAACAAAAAAAAAAAAAAAAAAAAACCGCATTAACCCACGGAATTATTTATTATGCCCCGTTACTTTCGCATTTCCAACGGACAAATCGTGAATAATACAGAGGGAGGGAGAGAAAAAAAAAGAAAAAAAGAGAAAACGAAAGAAAGATGGGATCGAACGTATACGGAATACCTTCTTTCTCGCAGGTGAACTGGAACGATCGGTTATTCTCCTTTCGTTGTTTCGCTACACTTTAACCCGTTTAAATTGAGGCGCGTTTAAAAATTCACTTTCATCGTCGTCCCAGCCGAGGTCGTAACGATTACAAGTCACGAAGACGCGAAGGCGAAGGGAATCAAATGGGCCGTGATTGGAGTTAACAAATCGCGATTAACTATCGGGCCCTGAATATAAAATCGGACGTGGCAAGCGGGGGCGGAGGAGGAGCGATGATATCACGATACTCTGGCGCAGCAACAATGCATCGCCGCGATGCATTGTCCGACTCGCGCCAACAATGCACAGCCCCGAGTTGGTTATCGTCGTTGATAAGTGGCATCCGTTACTCCCCGGGTTTATGGCAATTTGAAACATTAATTGCGGATTAAACAGAGGTCACAGGTACACAGTGGAGAGGTAATTATGCCGCGGTAATCTCCGGTCGGCCGCGCCGCCTCCAATCCCGAACGTTGAGTGCGTGCAACGCGCGCGCCGATCCAACGCGAAATCGCCAACCGTCGTCGTCCCAAGTCCTGCTCGTCGCGACACGATTCTTTAAGATTTAGGAGCGCGTTCGAATCGGATCGCCCTTGTCAAAATCGATCCTCCACTCTGAGAGAACTCCCTCCCATCGATTAACCACGCTAATTTCCACTTCTCGCTTTGTCGCCGTTGCCCGTTCTCCATCTAATCTGCCAGGCTTACGTTCGAAACGTACGCGTTACGCATATGTAACGAGACGTTGTACAAATTTCAGTTCGGTTACTCGAAAACGTTTCCTTGAAAATTGCGTTCCCATCGACGACAACGTGTTTACCGTTTCGCCATCCTCCTCGTCTCCACTTTCCTTCTTTTTTAGTTCAAGTATTCGGATATATCTGGTTGCAGCTGGTTGGAGCGAGATTACGGAAACGAGGTGTCCCGAACGACACCCGCCGTATTAACGAATTCCATTACGGGGACAGTTACGACGGCGAGGCGCTATCGTTACCGACGAGCTCGGGGAACGCCGGCACGTATCGCGATCTCTACACACCGTGACTTCCATCCCCCCCAAAAGCTCGGATTCGAGATCTCGCCGCCCTCTTAACGCTTCGATCGAATCGAAATCGTTCGCGAGACGTTCCTTCGATGAATAAAATTATCCGTTTTAATAAAGATGCCGCGCAGTGTCTCCCCCGGAGAGCATCGGTCGTCCGGGGATCTCGGCGGCATATTCGTCGCGTCTGAAATCTCTGCGAGAAGCGGAGGAAACGGAGGAGAATTCGGAACGGGAGACGGGTATGTATCCCTCGTTCACGGTTCGTAAACGCGATAGAATCCTCGACGAATTCTCGACAAAGAGCGAAAGAACGCGAGATTAACCGAAGCGGTCTCGTTCCGGAGGAGGAGCACGAGGGGAGGGGGCATCCATCCAAGAAGATAACGTTTAGCTCTCGGAAATATTCTAATCCGCCCTTTTCCTCGGTTACGCGCCTCGTCCCGTCCCAAGCCAGCTGACGACCTTGCGAAACTTCTCCGCCAACTCCCTTTATATTTCTCCTCCATCCTTCTCCTCTTTCCTCCTTTCCTCGTTTCTCTCTCGCGCACCCCCAGTGCTAGCTCAAGCGTTATACATCGTGCCGGCCAACAATGAAGGGATTTATTTTATAAACACACGAAGAGGAGAGAGAGAAAGCGAGAGGGGAAAACGGCTGGACGGAGAGAAGTACAGGGTTCCCGTGACTCACGTGCCACTTCACGGATCGCTCGTCTTTCGCGAGCAACTCGACCACGATCGAGAGCGCTCTTTTTAAAACCGTGCCGACAATTGATCCGTGAATAATCCCATTCCCGTGTCGATCATCGCTCGATCAAAGGTGGAGAGATTACAAATCTTTTCCCGAATCCGGCCCACGAGAATTCCTCGGCGAATCATTATTTCGAGCGGAGTTCTCGAGAAAGGTAGCGGCCGAATTGAACGAAAATCGTGTTACGCGAGATATCCTTTCGCAAAAATCAATCAAATGTTTAACGTAAATGTAATTTCTACGTACAAATGTATACGATCGACGAGAAATATTCTCCCTCTCTGCTCATCGCGTCCATATTTATGAACGAATTAATTAATTCGTCGAAAATTAAACAAATCTTATTCGATCATTATTTTTAAAAAATATCAACGTTCGAAAATGGAGCAAGTCGCGCACTCGTGTCGAAAAAAACTTGGAATTTCCACCCTAACGTCTCCCAAATTACCATTCTTTTTCGGCTGGTGTCGCCACGTGCTTATCTCGCACGAGCAGCTTTCCGCCGCACCCGAAACTCGAAAGCTTAATTCCGTCCATCGGTCCGAGGGGGGGTAATCTCGTTTCGAGGCGAGACGGCCTCACGCGCGGCGAGGTCACAGATTTTTCGGAACTACGCCAGTTCTAATTCCACCCCGTGCCAAACGGAGCATCGTGGACAGAGACGTGGCCGCGAACAAACCGCAAAACGCGAAAAATCGCCCGGTTTACGAGACGATCGATCGAAACGACGACGAGGTTGAAACGAATTGAAAATCGGTTAAAGGCAATTAACGTGATAAAACCGATCTCCCTCCATCTTCCTTTTTCTTTTTTTTTTTTTTTTTTCCCCTCCCCCATCCGACACGGCTCTTTCTCATTGACGAACGCGGTTTCTGCATCGATTGTCTCGGAGAGACCGGATATCGGAGAGAGAGCCGGCCGGTTCTAGTTTTTTTAAGACCGCGAGAAAAAGATTCTGCGGATGACACGAATAGAGGAAGGATTATTAAATTGTCAGTCGAGCCCCCTCCTGTCCCCCCCGTTCTTCTCGTGTCCGGCGAGCATCTCATTGAAATCGTACGGATACTCGTAATCAAAAAGTATCCTGGACAGGGAGGCGGATGAAAAGCGGGCGAAAGACGCGTTGTCACGGGGGACTTGATAAAGGGAAAGGAGAACTTGGAAATGTAATTTAGGAGAGAATGGTAAGTTGGTTTCAACGTTTTGATACCCGCTTCTTTCTAATGGCTACTATACGCGTGCGTCGTGAATGTGAATGGATTCGTCGTCTTCTTGAAGAGGAGGAGGAAAAAAAAAAAAAAAAAGGCTTTATCTTTTGTTATCAATGCGAAATTCTCAAAGGATCGACTCGACACGTAAAATATTTGAAAAAGTACCAATATTACCCTCTTCGCTTCTCGATATCATATTTATTCGATAAAAATTCGTTCGTGTTCGCAATTAATCGCATTTAGACGCGTAAACGACATTGTTTCGTTCCTTCTACGGATAAATACGAAAGTATCGATAAGTTTAAAATTCTGACTAAAAAAAAAAAAAAAAAAGAAAAAGAACCAATCGAGCGGTTTCAAATAAATATTTCCGTTTCTTTATCCTTATCATATTTTCACCCGTCAAGAATTCCTTCGTACCGCTGTAATTTCACTACGATTTCACCAACGTGGTTCGATATATCACGGGTCAAATGGTATCCGTAATTGCGCCATCGAAACGGCCCCCCCCTCCCCCTTCTGCCCTCTATCGAGCAACGAGACTATTTGTCTCCCAAGAAGCCTCCTCGACCTTTCTCCGCCATTGTTTCGACCTTCCCCGTACGGGTGAGGTCTGATAAATATTTCAATTGCACCCAAACCCCCGAGACGCGATGAAATAATGGGATCGTGGCCCGCGTTTTCCACGTCCTTCGGTTTTTGCCTTCCGTGGCTTCATATTTCATACGTTCGGTGACGTGACTCCCCAACGCGTGCGTTCTTCTCACGAGCAAACCTTCTCCTCCACGAGGAAACGTAGGAAAGGAAGGCCGCCAGGAAGGATGAAAATCCGATTCCACTCCGACTCGTTAATAATAATCATGATATAAAGCGTGCGGAGAATTAAAATCGTAAGTACAACTTACGACGAGGATTCTTCGTGCAGGGAAATGCGTTTTATCGCGACTCTCGAACGCTTCGACAATCTCTCCAAGAACGAACGAAGAGAAGAGAGGATCTTGGATCGGGTTTATCATCCCCTCCCGTTCCACGGCAATATATTTTTTAATCCGACGATCAACGAGACGATCACTCCCTCCCCTCGTTCCGCTTTAACGTCCACAATTCCCGATCACCATGACATTTTCCACGAGCGTGCAACGGATGCGCACGGAAGTAGAAGTAGGCGGTTACGTAGTTTTACGAGTCCGAGTTACGGCGGGTAGTCGCCTGCGGTGGTGGAAAACGTTGGCCCGGCGATCCGCGCAACGTCCGAAATTGAAAAAGGAAAAGGGGGACGAGAGAAGGGAAGCAACGTAACGCAACTTGGAGATCCTCGGTGGAAAATCGCCGCGCGATTGTCCGCGGCGTCCGTTTCCCAACCGGTGGAACCAATTATTCCGCGGCGCATCGAAACTTTTGCCATGACCCAACTTTTCACCACCCGAACAACTCCCGTCGGAAAAATTCCTGCCCGCGAATTCTCCGACTCCCTTTCTTCCTTCATCCCCCTCCGTATTCCGCGCTGGGGGGATTCTTTTCCAATTTTCTTCCATTGAAAACTATCGGTCTTCGGTATCACCGAAAGGTATAAAAAAAAAAAAAAAAAGAGGAGGGTGTTGGAGAGAAAATGGGAGAGAAGGAAGGGGAACGTTGTATTTATAGCCGAGATATAGAGAAAATTGAAAATGATTCGTTGGATCGATTTCGCCGATACCGCTGGCTTTCCCGCTGCACGGGGTCGACAACAACACACCTGATAAAAACGATCGAATCGAATCCCTCCTTCGCCCGTGATATAAAAAAAAGGAAAAAAAAAGAAAAAAAAAAAATATCGCAGTTGAGGAATTTAAATTCGAGCATTTTCACCCGGACACTTTTCTAAATCGTGACTCTCGTCGATTCTCGAGGCTCGCGGAAGAGGCTCGGCGCAACGTCGGTCGATTTAATTATTAAGGCCAGTCAGGTGCGAAGGATAGATGCTTTCGGGTTAGCTAATTGTGGCGTCGTAAATAATAGAGACGACCTAGCCTGGTGTTGCAGCTCCCCTCGACCACCACCGTGGTGGCCGAAAAGGGTGGCCGTAGTTGGTCGATGAATCGGGAGTGGTGGGGGGGGGGGATAGGGGGAGGGAAACGCGTTGAGTGCTCCCTGAATAAACAAATACCGAAGCGTACTCATTATTTACGACTGTACCGCGTTGCGGGGTACGCTGCGGACGCCTGACGGACAGCCTCGGTCGGATATATATCCGGTTGCGGTATAAACGGGGGTGATTTCCGGTAGCCCGCCCCCACCCTCCGACTATCGCGGCGGTGCGCGATGAATAACGAAAATTTCTACCCCCGGCCAGCCCCCCCCCCTCCCCTCGTCGCGAATTTTTTCCGATATATACCGGCTTTCATCGGCCGTAAAATTCGGTAGGAACTTGTTTTTTCCGCCCCTTCCTCCTCTCAGGCCCCCGCGTGGCACGTGCACGCGACCGATATTAAATCGGTGATGGATACAGAGGAGAGGGGGGGTGTGGGAGGGGGAGGAGAGAGAGGAAAGAGTGTCGTCTGTAAAATCTGGGCCGTCCATTTGCTTTAACAATTCAGTTAAAGAGGATTACTTTCTCGGTTTATTACTTCGAGCCATTAAACAGGGAGACGGAAATCCGTCGTTTGAAAACGGAAATGATTCGCGCTAACGCCGACGAAACGCGTTTCTTTCTCGTTCTTTCTTTCCTTCTCCATTCGATATTTCCTTTTTCTCTTTCTCCAATCTCCGATTTTAACGTTTTCCTTTATTATTATTTCTTTTTTTTTTTTTTTTTTTTTTTTTTTTAATTTTTCTTCTTTTTTCCCCTCTTTTTCTCCTTCCTTTTTTTTTTTGCACAGCCCGCGCTCCGATATTCGATATTGATGCACGGTTTCAAAGTAGATGAAATCAAACAATTTTTAAACAAACAATATTGCGGCTTGTTCCGTGCCGGCGATAAAATATATACACGTCGAATATGATGTCGCGTCAAACGAGATGTTTTTTTTCTTCTTTTTTCTTTTTTTTTTTTTTTATATATATATCGAAATTGCGAAACATTTGAAATTTGCACGTTGTTTAAACATTGGGCGCGGACGAATGTTTAAATATCCGCGGGACGTAAATTCGGGGATATCTTTGGACGTTATCGGTAAAATTATATCAAACTTATAACTTCATCTCGCTCGTTGGACCCATTATTACATTTTATTCGACGCGAAGGGGATATTCATCGATGATCGAACCGCTCTCTCCCATATATATATATAGGGGCCATCGTTAATTCATAGCTTCTCCATCTCTTCTATCTCGTTCCATAATGCACCAGATATTTTCATGATTGATAAACGTCACGAAAGAAAATTTGCAACATTTATAAATCCCTTTTTGCCTCGATCGAAATTATTCAATCGGGAACTAACGAGATTACGGAGTAACGCGATGGTCGGTTTGAATCACGGTAGTCATTAGGGAAACTCGTGAGCCGATCGATTAAAATATTACTCGATAGTGTATATATATATATATGTGTGTGTGTGTGTGTGTACAGATTTGACAGGAAAATTATGAGATCGCGGTCAACGAGAATTGGTCGTACGCGGATATAATATTCGTGTCCGTCCTAGATTCCTAGATTTGTTGTCTCTCTGCGGCCGACTTGCGGTCGAAATTACATATTTCCCTTTTTTTCCCCCGTTTTCCTTTTCTCTCTTTTCCCCTCGTCACACGTCGCAAAAAAAAAAAAAGGAAAAAAGAGAAAAAAATAGCGGAGAGGCAAAAGACGGCGACGGGCCGGGGAACGAGCCGATTGAATCGAATCGATTTGAAAATTTGATCGGCAGAAAACACGGAAAGTCCATTACCAATTTTTGGATCGCAATCGTATCGCGGCGCGCGTCGAATATAAATACATTTTCCTTCCGATATCTGTATCAATGGGGAACGCAACGTGTATACGAATACGCGCCAATTTTCCCGGTATCCGTGGAACATTACGCCAAAGGCGAAAAACTCGACATCTCGTATCGGATTCGATCCACACCGACCCCCTCCCTCCTCAACGAATTTCCATAACTCGATACGATTGTGCGTGCGGGTTATTATCGGGGAATTCTTGGAGCCAAAACACGGGGAGGTTCGTATTAACGATGCTCGTAATTGCGACGAGAATCGATAGAAGTAAGTCTCGTGACGTCATTAATCACGCGCGCTTAAGTTCAGAGATTAGAGTAAGGAGGAGGGAATGCAATATCTGGACGAGATCCCCGATCGAACCACGTTGTCAAAGTCAACGTACGACCCCGGGATTAAATCCGACTCGAAACTGTCGCGGCTACCAGCGTGTTTGACCCGTCTCGAGATCGACGGATCCCCCCCCTGTTGACCCCGCGCTTACTCCTCCGTACGTGGATCATCGTGATGTCGGCCGCGATGGATGGCGCGTGCTGTTATTTATAGCGGCTCGAGTTTAAACAAAGAGTACACGAGTATACAGCAGTCATTCATCATCGTTCTTCTATAATACGTCCTATAAACGTCCCGCGCGACGTGAACGTAATAAATGATATAACGCGGCGGTCACGCGTTTTATGCAACTTTAATTGCCCCGCCTTCGAATAAAAACGCGTTCGATAAAGTTAAAGTTTCGAATCGATCTTTTTTCCGTCGCGGAAACGTTAAAACTTTTCGAAGCGAACTTTCGAAGGGGAAGAGGGAGAGGGAGATCTGCGATCCGTCAAAATAAATTGTCGGAACTTGTATCGGCGGCGACGTTGTACAAACAACGTCTCGCGATTCGATGGCGAGGAAAGAGGCGAAGAAAGAGCGGCCATCACGGTTTTTTAACCCACCGCCGTGACGAGGAGCAGCTGGAGGAACGGACTCTCATCGAAGGAAAGGAAAACTCGTCGCGGATGTCGTCACGTTCCTCTTCGACCAGCTTCTTCTCCCGAAAAAGAGGACCGGAAATCTCGCTCCGCTCCTTGGTAACATCTTTTTTCTTCCATTTTACCAGAGGCGTTAGAAAAATACTTTCCTATTTGTAAAGTAACAATAGACGCTCCTCATCCTCCGCGACGCTCGTTTCAATGAAGACAAATATATCTACGTTCGTTCTCGTTTATAAATATTTCTCGATTAGAAAAAAAAAAAAAAAAAAAAAAACGAGCACAAGAAACACGCTCGGCCTCGAGTACACGGTTGTGCTTTGCTTGAGGAAGAGGAGGAGGAGGAGGAAGAAAACGCGACCGTCGGATATAAACACCCGTCGCTTTGATCATTTGAAATCGAATGCTCGACGGCGCATCCGCAAAAGACGGCGCGCGAGAACCGCGGCATAAAACGAAATAAGAACAGTCTCATCCCTCCCCCTCGATATCAGAACCCCCGTGGAATCCCCAAACGAGATTGACTGCGTCGAAACAGCTGAGTCTCCGTTACGCAACGAGCTTTCAGGAAACAGATATCATCTGTATACGCATCCTCGGTGCATTTCCCGTGGATGAAAGATGGCTCAAGTGTCCTCGTGCGCTCGGGAGGAGGAGCGCGTATATCCTCGCGATATTCAGGCAAATGTAATGGGTATCGAGCGCGAGGAAGAAGAGGAGCGAAATTCGTTCTCGCCATGCGGCCATCGAGTGCTGCGAAGCCGAGCCTCCATCCTCTTTTCCTTTTCGAACAGACGACCAAACTCTCCATTCTCGTTTCCCTTACTTTTTTCCCCTCCCCCCCCCCTCTCTCTCTATCTCATTCTTTATATTCGTGCGTGTATATATATATATATATGTTCCCGGAGAGAATCGTTTCGTGGCGCATTGAAAAATAAATCTCGGTAAAAGTCCGGGGTCCCTGTCGATACACCGACATTATGCAATATCTTTCTGCGTTGCCGCCGCGGGGAAGGGTGGGTTTGTAGGGTGGGGGGATCGAAAGGAATGAGCGTAATATCCCAGATGGGCTGTACGTTTCGGATGCTTAGGTAAACCCGACGCGTTTGTGTGTAGCCCGCGTGGCAATCTCTTGCGCGCGGCGCGTACACGGTATGTGTCTATTACGCGTGCATTCGGATCCACGGTAAGCTCTGCGGATCCCGACCGATTCTACGCCCGATCACTTTATCTTTATACATACTTGGAATTTAATTCGACGTGGATACGAGTTGGTCGAATTGAATTCTCGAGTATACATACGTGTGTGTACGTGTGTGTGTATTATGCGTTTCTTTCGGGGGAGAATGGGGATGTTTTACATGGTCGCGATTATACCGTTGCATCGAATGGATGTGCCGTTCGTTTGGACCGTTTCCAATTCCTTTTGTCTTCCCGAGAGTTTGACAAATTGTTTTATCAGGATAGTGTACGGTATAAAATAGAGTTTCGAAATCTTGTTTGACGTATGATCATTTTTTCTTTTTTTTTTTTTTTTTTATTGGCGCGTGATTAATCTTCGAGCGTTCGCATGTTTTCTCCCGTATGTTTTTGCGTTGAATTTTAAGAATTGTAAGAGTATCGAAAATTCGAAAAATCGTTTAAAGTTATATATAAATAAAGTTTGAAAATGATGCGGGATAAAACGAGGCAGAAAATGAAATATTTTATTCTGATACATGAGAAAATATGAAATTGTGACGTTGGGAAATAAATCTGTATTGGAAAATAAATCTTCGTTTTCTCAGAAATGTTAAAATTTCACGTTCTCTCTTTTTTCCCTCTCTTCAACGACTTCTTCATTTATTATATTCTCACGTGGTGTTATGCAACGAGATAAATAATAAACGTTGAAAATTTTTCATTATTCGAAATTCGATCGCGGAAGAATCGCGACAAATTAGAGAAATCGCGGCACGAAACGTGGAAAATTCATCGATAGAATAAAATTTCGATTGTTCCAACTTTTTGAAACGTTACACACGTCCAATTACTGTTAACAGGAAATTTACATTTTCGATAATTTTTCCTACGCTTCTCCTCCTCCTCCTCGTAATTAAACTCACGGAGCCAAACTCTCTCACACACTCTAATTATTCTGATATTTCTATCATAAATCTTGTTAATTACGTCGTTACGTATCGTTTACGAATTCAATTATGAAAATACAATATAACGGCGAAAAATTATTACTCGAGGAACGTATCCAATTTTAATTTGGGATTCCAATTAAAAGAGAGAGCTATTATTGTCGTTCGATGTGCCGATTCATTTCTCGTGGTTAACGACACGGCCAAAAAAGCCGTATTTTCCATTAGACGAACGCTTCGATACGACCCTCCTCCTCTCTCTCCATTCGATCCAGCTTGCCATCATTTTTTTCGATAAAAGGAACATTACCGATGACCTTCGAGCGAAGGAAAAGTACCACGGGAGTTTGCTCGCGGTCCCAAAACATCCAAGTAAGCGTAGCGTGATCCAAAACGGAGGGAGTATCCGTGGAACGGCAGCTGGGTCATTTGTCGTTGACGGCACCCACGGGAAATCACGTGATCGAGTCTCACTCTCTGTGCGATTGCCACTTCGCGTACGATCCATTTCCTCAGAACACCCACAATGCTCCGTTTAATACGATCCCAAAAACCGGTCGCGCGGTCGCCCATCGTCCATAACGATCCGCGCAAATTCGTTTTCAAATTCGTACGAAGCTTCGAGCGAAAAATTATCCAGATTCATATCGGCGAGAAGCAAGAAGCTGGCCGTTCTCCCAGAGTCACCCTCGCCATCACGGTTTTATTCGAGAATAAATTTCGCGAATAACGTAACGCGACCGAGTTCTTCTTCCCCTCCTCGTCTCTTTTGACGACAAGGTATCGAGGGATCGGTAATCCTTGACGAGGCTACAAGCCTTTGCCTCGCGTCAAAGGCCGAGGCAACGGAAGAAGTCTTAACGAAGTAATTCATCTTAGACGCTTCTTACTACGAAAACTGTCAAGCTCGTCCTCGACTGGTCTTAACGGATCGCGAGGATTTAGCTGGCGTAGAAGCGGCCAAGAAGCCCCGAGAATTCGGCTTTTAGGTACACGGATAACCCGATGGAGAAAGTAACGTGCACTCTGAAACGTTGGACTTAGTTTATCAAGAGTGCTAAACGAGAAAGCATCATCGGCCATCTCTGTAAGTATCGGAGTCCGGGGATTGGATACGGCAACCAAAGTTTACCCTTACCGAGATCCGGCCACTTTACCACGTGTAGCGTAACACGTGCGTGCGTGTATGTGTGTGTGTACACGTTGAAATGGAAGAGCGATATCCGCTGTATAACTCGCGAACGTTACGAGACGAAACTAATCTCTCCCTCCGTCCATGCCATTTCGAAAGCGTAATTCCGCGACTGATTCGAGCGTCTACAATTCTGTCCGGCAAGATTCTTGTCCAAGCCCTCTAATGTTTCGCTACGACGAAATATCTTCGATTCGTTCGCGAGCGGTCATCGTCCTCGCCAAATTCTCCGCCAAATTTCCCCCCCCCCCTCCCCGGGGTGGAAAATCGAGCGGAGAGGCCCCGCCTCGCCCCGTTACCAGGAAACAGGCGAAAAGATAATTTATTATTCATTACTGGTGGAACTAACGCGGAAGTACTTAGCGCGCTAAGCTTATATATATAAAAAGAAAAGTTTCCGGAGAGAAAAGGGATAAACTATTCAAACATACGTAGTTTTCACTCGTAATATTCTCGATATCGTTATTACTTATTCCACGGACAAGTAATAGGAAACTTTGCCCCTCCCCTTATATAAAACTATTCTAATCCTTTGCATCACTTTGACCCTATTTCCCCCGGTCGCGGCTGCTAAAACAATCGTAACTTTTCCCGTTTCCTCCCTCCTCCGCTCCACGTATGCAACCGTGCCTCGCGATGAATATTTCATATTTACGTTACGTAGCCGACTACGTTACTACGCGGGCGACGGCATAAAGCGATGCGATTTCCACGAGTTAAATTTAAAAATACAACTCGCCTACTCGAAGAGGAATAACCATCCCCACCCTCCGGTTAGCGGAGACGCGTGCAAAAGTGTTTGCAAAAAGTCTGGGGAATTATTTGAGAGCAAATTCTACTTACTTGGCGGCGAGCCGCGGTGAAAATGTTCCCGAGTAAGTAGTCGGAGGAGTTCGTTCAAAGGACCACGTCTCCTTCTCCTGGATATCCACCTCGTTTAATTAAATGATAAAATAATATAGTCGAGATAAAAGAAAAAAAAGTTCTTTCCATCCATGCTTCCTAGACCTTCATCCATCTTCGCGGATCTCCCCTTTCTCCTATCAACGACGAGGGTAAACGGAGGACCGTATGGACGAGGCAGATTATCGAGAGGCCACCCTCTCCCTAGTACGTTTTTAGTACGAGCGGCTTGGCCGCGATATTAGAGAGAGAGGACGTTGAGATTAATTCGGCGTTACACGTCATCGTGGACAGAGAGCAATAATGGATCACGGATAAACTCGAGAGTGCACGACCCTCGCACGAATAAGGGCGTAAGCCGCGAGAATAAGACTTTAGAGATCGCGGCCAATGAGAAAAACACCCATTGCGCTGTGGTGAGTCACCGAACGTGGCGCAACGTGGCGTCGCATTCGAGAGGGGTGCGCGAGGACCGTGGCGTTTCCCTTCTTCGCTCGTATCCGTCGATATCGCCGAATCGTCTTCTTAACCCCGTATTACTGGATCTCGCCGCACCTGCGTTCCCGCGACCGAAACCGTTTCGACGAGCAAGAAAAAGGGGAAGAGAAGGGGGGAGGGGGCGGGCGAGAAAAAAAGAAAAGGCAGCAGTGATGAAAGAGGGGGAGGGGAGAGAGAGAGAGAGAGAGAGAGAAATTGAATTTCTGGGGTGCATATTAAAGCCGGTCGAATTGTCCGGCACGTCGGGAGGCAAAGTCCAGGATGGAAACCCGGTGTTCAGGATTTTCTCCTTTGTATGCCCGTTGTTTCGCCCGGCCTTTCTTTCTCTCCTTTCGATCTCTTTATATATATAAGCGGAACAAGTGGGTCGCCTTTCATCTTTCGCTCTTTGGCCGCGCATTACACGGGATCACGATGCTGGCTCATTTATGAAATCCTCTCCAAGTCACGGACCGCGTAAGTGGTTTTAATAATATATATCTCTGGCTGGAAAACGGTGTTTCACGCTCCACGCCACCACCGACGGACACGGTGGCGAGGCTGCTCGATCCCCCCTTTCCGGATTAGAGACCAAGATCTAATTTCTCTACGATCGGTCACGACAGACCGATTCCGCGTTTTCATCCAGTGGCCATCGGTCATCAGAGCCGTTTCGCCTTTACCCGCTATCGTCCGTTCCTTCCAAATCGTCTTTGCCGGCCGATTCGATCGATACTATTTCTCTCCCTCCCTTGTTCGATCCGCTCGCCTTAATTTAATTCGACGCCTACCGCTGGACAGCTCTCGTACGTCCATTTATCACCCGGGGAAAAATCTGAACCGTGCGCGAGATTCGAGGGGAGGGGGGGGAGGGGGTAGGGGGGCCAGGGGCGAGGGAGAAGGGCCATGATTTTCGTCCGAATTGATTAACCGTTCCGTTAAATCTATCGAAATTATTTACGCGCCCAAACGAGACGGTATCGATTATTTTCTATTAGGGGCGGGGAGAATTTATGAATAGCCATGAAACGTTTCGGGGAGAGAAGGGTTGGCGAGGAAGAAAAGGGATACGCTGTTTATAGGCTTATACGTACGAAACGTTTCGGTCAACCCTCCTTTAACAATTCGCAAACTTATCGTCGCTGCTCGTCGCTGCGCGAGCGGAAAAAGCTAATTAACCGTTTGTCGCGCTCGCTGCAAACCCATTATTTATACGGGAGCGCAATATCAACGTCTATTTCCCCTCCCCTTTTGAAGGGGTACGCAGAAAGAAGCCGTGCACGTGCGGCTAATAAGCGTTTTTTTTTTTTTTTTTTTTTTTATAGTCGACACGATCGCTTACGTTACGTTTGTATACCAATGTGCACCAGAAAGGGATTTTATTTAATTACACGTGGCATTATACATTATTACGAGCGTTGAAACGTCACTCGCAGGATACGAAACGAAATTCGATTAATTTTCGAACGCGTCCCTTTGTGAACGGGAAACTTCGTTTAATCGAAAGATAGAAATATATAAATAAAGCAAAAAAAAAAAAAAAGAGAGAGAGAAAGAGAGAGAGAGAGGGGGAGGGGAGCGGAAGAGAAACGATAGGGAATAAAACGAAAAATAGAGCGTGAAATAAAACGATATCGAAAATAAAGATTTTCGATTAAAATTCAAACGGTAAACGGTCTCTCTCTCGGTCTTATTTCGAATTCCCGCTTATCCACGGCGAATCTTAATTTTCCTCTGCCTTTAATCGAATCATTTAATTAGCACTCTTGTAGTCGGCACCGTCTCCAAAGTTAACTGACAGACAGCCGCGGATTATATCGAATTATTTGGGATTATTAGATTAATGCGTTCCCACCCCTTAGAAAAGTTATGATTTCGGTTCATCGGTTAGCCGGTAAGTTTCGACTCGGGAGCCGGGATTCGAGAGATCGTGTCCCGCTAGACGAGCCACGAATTTCATCCTCCCCTCCCTCCTTCAACGAGTTCTTTGGAATTCATAGAATTTCATAGCGGAAACGCGACCACGTTCGAACGTTTTCGCGTGAGCTAACAATCGACCTTCGATCGATAAACCTCATTCAACCAGACGAACAAAAGTGCACCGACTGTAAAGTTAATTTCCCCGCCCTTTCCCCGCCCTTTTGCTCGCACGGATTCCGCCTGCACAAACGCCAAACATCGCCGCGGCCCTGAAATGAAAATTACACCGATTCTCGTCCGATCGAATTAGTTTCAGCCGGGTGCGCTAATTTCGCGCGATGAAAACCTGCCTTTCAGAAAAATTGATTATCCCGGGATTTCAAACGCGCTTTTCCTTCGTAAGAAGACTCGACAGATATTTTCTTCTTATCTACGTAGATTTGCCCCTACACAATTTACGTATTACGCGTCGATTAATTCCAACTTTTCATACAATTATCCGCATCCGAATCAACGCTTTAAAAAATATCCCAAAGGATAAGGTTGATTGATTTTAATTACATCGCTTTCTAAAAACCTCTATCGATATTCCCTGGCTGGTTAAATATTATTAAACGGCATAAACGTAAATAACGGGAGTATCGTTACGATGGAGAGAGTGGATAAAAGAAAACGACTAGAAAGAACATCGTAGGGTTGCGTAGGCGCGGTAAAAGGGAGGATAGAAGGTGGAAAAGGGTGGTACGTCCGATAGAGGGGATCGAAGAGGGGACACAGTGGGGGGAGGGGTAGTTTCAGTCATATCGACCACACCACTTTGCCACGGCACGCTGCTCGAAACACCTGAGCCCGCCACCAGCCACCACCTTTCCGCTCCTACGCCCACGCCACGAATTCCTCTGCCTCTACGCAGCACTCGCCGATCTACGGGATCTAATAAATATAGTAATTCTTTTACCACCAAATGGACCCTTCCCGACCCATCGTGGAGATTTCCTTCGGAAAGAATTCGGCTTAATCCCGACACCAATTAGAAGGGGCGAACAAGAGGAAGAAGACGAGGTATCGAACTTGTAACGCGGAGGAGGAACGGGTTTAAAGATTTTCTATCCGCGTACACAGATAAAGCTGGGAAGAAGCGGCGGCAGCGATGGTTTCTACGGCTTTGCCCACGCCGCAACCGTGAAAATACGGAGAGCAAAGTACGTTAATGAAAGAATTACAAGTTGCAAAAGTGAGGGACTTCAAAGGCGAAAGCCTCTTACCTACGGTTAGATATCGTGGCCGGGGAAACAAAAAAACAGAGGGAGGGGACCGGTTGCAGAAAGAGAAAGACACAAAGAGAGAGAGAGAGAGAGAGAGAGAGAGAGAGAAAGGGTAAGGAAGCTTTCGCGCAGCTTTTAATCTACCTCGGTGGGTGACCGAGCTTGAAAACCTCCGGTCGGGCTTTTGAACTCGCGAGCCGATTTAAGAAGAAGAGTCAGTCGTCTTCCCCTTCCTCCGCGAAAAGTCCAACAAAGGGGCTAATTGGAGCAAATATCGCCGCGATATTTACTTCCCTCGAAACACCGCGTTTAAAGTCTCGTTTACGGTATGGCCGATGAAACGGAAACAGGATTCGGGTATTTTTCCAGACTCGACTCGACCAAAGAAAAATTTCTTTCCCTCGGACGATTTACGCTGTATAATACCTTCGATCCCCTCCCTCCTTCTTTTATTCTCTATCCACTGTATTTCGCGACGTCCGTCCAATCTCGCTCGCTGCACGCGTCTCACCTGTCCTTCCTTCCACCGTGGAGAAAAATAATTTCTCGACAGGGGCCCTCGACTCGAACAACGCAAGGTGAAGAGAATACCGCGCGATACCGCCTCCGGCCTCAGCTCGGTTCAGTCGTGCGAGTGGCCGTGAAACAATGCCTCTTAAGCGACGGCTCTGCTCAACGGGGAAACAAAGAAGGAATAAAAATGTTTTAATCCATCCTCCCTCCCGTCATTCCTCCGTCCCGCGATGACCTCTCGCCGCTTCCCTATTTTCCCATTTCTTCCCCCCCTCCCTCCCCCTCAACTCGCGCCCCTCTCTCTCTCTCTTCCTTTCTCTCTCTAACCACGGTTTTCGAGATGGTTGCATTAAATCGTCGAGTAAAGGGCACGCATTCACCGTAATGCAACCATTCCCGTTCGAGCATACTCGTACGTAAACGTCGGGGAGCACAATGCGCGTTCCAATGCGAAATGTCCCAATAATTTTTTTAAAACGCCTCGAATCTCAAACTTCGCTCCCCGTTCGAGATACCCGTTTCGCAATCTCCGATATAAAAATCCGTGCTCGATTCGAAAGATAAAAGACGATTAAACTCCTCTCTATTTTGCTTCTACATTCTTTTATCATTTTCTCACGAAACTACGCCACTACTACTGCTCTGTTTGTTCCCTGTTCTTCGCTCGGCGAAGACAACGGAGCGGAGGGATTCCCTTATTAACCAGGTCGGAAAGGGAATCGATGATATCCGCGGCAGACGTTCGAATTCATCGTAACCCGTACCTCGTACACACACGCATATATATATATATATACACAGATGTGCCTCTGGATACGCGTGGCGCGCGATCCCCGTCGAACGAGCTTATTTTTATACATTAAACCGAGATCCGGAGGGGGCAGGGGAGGGAAAGCCCGGACGGGTGTCGGAGATGGTATCCTCATCCGGGAGAAAATCCCTCCGCTCGTAACCGAGGCTGGCTGGGCGCAGTGGTAACGCTAAGCTCGACGGGAGATGCCGCCTGCGGTCTCCATAAACAGCGCTTACGTTACACACACACACACACAGAAGAGAGAGAGAGAGAGAGAGAGGGTGGAGCTGTTGCGACCCCTCGTTGTTGTCTCGGCCCGCTACGCTTACCAACGTCGGGGAACAACACCTCGTAGTTTCGCGGCACCTTAGTCGGTGGCAGCTCGTGCCGTACACGAGGATACACGGGGCTTTAAAGGATGCGGCAACCGCGAAACGAGAGACGTCTCCCTTTTCGACGCCCGATGGATCGTTCGCTTCCCTCTACCGTCGCCCTACCGTCACTCGTCATCCCGCCGGGGAAAACCCTTGGAAATATTACCGGGTAAAGTCCCTCCTCCTCCTCGTCTCGCCGTTGTCTGTCTCGGTTCCCCGGCCGTTCTTCTTCTTCCGAACGGTTCGACGAACCGCGAAAGAAAATCGTATAATTAACGCACACCGGATTTTAATTATCACCCTCTAGAAATTACCCGGCCGTGTCATCGCGCGCACGATTACATCTGATCAAAGATTCGCGAAATTTATTCGAGATCACCATATGTTAAGAAAATTAGCACGGATTAGCCTGCGGCGCCTCCGAAACGTTAAGCTTGACCGCGATGATTTCACCCCGCGGCGTTTATTTATGCGAAGGAAATGGAGCGAAGGGGATCGATGAAACTCGATTATGGCGTCGGTTACGGCCAATTCGGATCTTGTCAATTTATCGCGGGAAACAACCTTTATCCGGCCAATCCGAAAAAGAAGGTACGAAGAAGGGTAGGGAGAACCGCTACTATTGACATTCAGCTTGATTGTAGCCCGTTAACAAGGCATGATCGTCCATCTAGCGTCCATTATGCGGAGGCTATAGTCATGCCAGGTGCAGTAATCGCCAACTATACGGTAGTAATGCCGACCTAAACCCCTTCATCGGCGGTACGGGCGCCAACCCTTTCAGAAGTCGAACCCTGTCGATACTGGTTGCGATGAATCTCGCCACGGAGAGACACGTAACCCCGCGATAAGTGAGCAAATAATAGACAGGTTAGGTGTACGTGACGTGCAACAACAGAGCGATACATTCTTCCACGATTCTTAGACGGACGGCCGCTCTATATTTAATGTTCAACCTCGAATGTAGGTCGGATTTCTGCTTCCAGACGTTAAACAATTCAGAAGCCGGCAAGAGTTTGGATCCTAAAGTAGTTCCGGTACTTAAGAGAATCTCCTCCTCCTCCTCCTCCTCCTCCTCCTCCGCGTAGAGAAGCAAAAGATCCGTTCGAATTCGAAATTCTCCTACTACCTGGGACCCGCTAGTAAAACCAAGGCCTGTCAAAGGCTTTACAATTACACCGGATGAACGGAGAACGCGCTAATTGAAGGTACCGTTTAAACAACCTCCATTTACCTGGGAATCAACGAGTCTGAAAGGAGTCGGCGATTCGTTAGAGTTTGAGAATTGGAATGAACGGCAGAGAGGACATCGTCGTCGTCGTGGACCCGTATTCGGAACTCGGTCAATGAATAACGACGACGATTACGTATCGCGCGACTCGGGGTCGATGCGTATCTTGACGAATGTATCTTTTGACTCGTCCAATCATTCGTGCCGTTTAATATCCGTCAAGTGGGCAGCGATGAATTCTAGTTACATCCGCTTGTTTTCAACTTGTTGTAAAAATGATTCACCCTCGTTCCGTAATCTAATTTAAGTTTAACTCGACGAACGTTGCTCCTTGATCGGTACTTAAATTCTTTTTTTCTATTTTTTCCTTTTTTTTTTTTTGTTAGTCGTCCCTGACTAATTTCGCGCACAATTCACGAATGCCCCGAACGAGGTCGAGCGGTTTCTCTTTTCCCTTCAGCCGTGGGGAATTCATTAAATAATACCGGTCGACTCGTATATCCCTCGTCTTATCGTGTCACGATTTCACCGGTCTCCTAGCCCGTGGATCCACCGCATAAGGAATTCGATCCTTTTCTGCGGTTCGGTGGCAGCCAGTCCAGCTAATTGGAATGTTTGGCCAGAATATCTGGAACGGCCGTTGCGGATGGTCAGAAATGTACCATCTTGCCTATCCGCCGCAATGACGAATTATCCTGTACCAGATTCTGATGAGGAAGGAAAAAAAAAAAAAAAAAAAAGAGATCGTAAAACTCTTTATCTCAAAATAGAGTTTTACAAAAAACTGCTCGTCGTAAAGAGATCGTGCGCGTATATCGATTCCTTTCAATCTCGAAAATTTTTGTTCCGACTCACCACCGACTCGCTAACTTTCTAAATCGAATTGAAAATTTTCCACGCGGGGAGATTCGACATATATATATAGAGTCCACGCATACTTTGCTACTTTGCAGCTAGAGAGAGAAAAAGAGAGACGGCTTCCCTTTATGCCGGCCCGCGATCGACGTAATAGAAATATTTGGCCTAAATATCTGGATTTCGCCAGGATCGGAGGAAATGTCGGCAAGTAAAACGGGGATACCTTGTGGCTGGCATCAGCGCAAGCAGGCGCGGCGCAGGGGTACAAACGCGAAAGAGGAGGCTAGGTTCTACGTAGAGTGGATCGATCCGGCTGCCAGGTCAACCCTCACCGCGGCTCACTACTCTGCCTGTAACCGCCCGCCGCGAGCTATTTCGCGTTTACATCGCGACGTTGCTACTTATGCGGCCACTGCGAATCGGACCTTACCCTCCCGCTCCGCTTCGAGGAAAAAAGGCGAAAAGGCGCGTTCACCCGCGGCGAAGAGGAGATACGCAGGTGGCCTGAATCTCTGTGGGATTAGCATTGGTTACGATTAATTCATGCTACTTTCGATCCTAGAATATTGGAAACGTCGATTATGACGCTTCGAAGCTAGCAGGGGATGGAGCTCGATATACGGATTTTATCTATTAAAGGATTCTGAATGAATAATCGAAAATGGCTATTAGACCGTAATGACGGTTTCTCGATAATTGTGCGCAAAGATTGCACGCACGAAGGAAATTAACGTACGAAGATTGGATGCGGCGGAAAGATATTCGTTCGATGACAATGAACCAACCGATTTCCCCGTTTTATCGTATTCCTCTATCTCTGTCTCTTTCCACGATTCGTTTCAATACCCACGTTATTTTATTAATTCGGTCCGATAAATAACTAGCATTTAATGGACGTTTCGCCACCGCGAACACGGTAATAATATGGAAATGTTGGGAAATTTAAACTATCCTTCGGTTAACAATATTGCCTATTTAAAATTCGCTCGTACGTGAAACGTTTCGAGCATTTCGCCCCCTCGTAGAGAAAATGAACGGAATACGGGAGGGAGGGGAATAACATAGGTGTATAATTGGAGCGATAAGTGGCGCGATTAAGTTTGATCGAATCTACGCTGCTGAATCGGCGAGGTCCAAGGCTGCGGAGGCAATTTGTTGATCTAACGTGTACGGTCAGCGGAATCAGCCCGTGGAAAGTATACAAGTATATCTGTCGCAAAAATATCGGGGGCGAAGCAGTACGTGGGATATCTACATCGGTATCGGATTATTCGACGTTTTCATTAGCCATTGACATCGACTACGTAAAATATAGATTTGCAGTCTGCAGATACGTCGCTTTCTCTCTTCCCGACGCGTTAATATTAATTTTCGAGCTTTTACATTCCCCTCGCCATTCGGTACACTCGTAACATAGATTAATTGAGAAAGCCTGTTACCGAGAAGCGAGACAGTAGTTATTAATGGCATAACAAAATATCGAACGCGTACCGGCCCACCTTTGAAACTCTACGATTTTAAAGCGCGATAAGTTTTCCCGAGGCGCAAAGGAACAATGTACCCCGGGGATGATTAATGGCTTCCGTTTTTCGAGAATTCAAATTTTTGCAAAAAAAAAAAAAAAAAAAAAAAGGATTAATTTTTATTCTCCAATTTATCGTTGGCAAGAAAAATTGGTCGAGTATATGCAAGGAACAAGGCCGGGCTGGGATCTAAAAAATATTTTTGGCGGATCGTTAAATTTCTTCACGTGTCTCGCGTAGTCACCGTCAAATATACCAACTGAATATCTTTATTTATTTTTCTTTCTTCTTTTTTTTTAAACCGGATAGAAACGAAACGCTCGTATTACGTATGACGTGCACGAGAGTCCCTTATGAAAATATAATTTAATACCGCAACATCAAAATATCCGCGTTTTCCAGCGTTACACCGCCGACGAATAGTTGACGAATATTTTTCCTACCAAGTTATAATACGAATTATAATACAGGCCATTATCTCGAAAATGATATTTTCGTACGGAATGATAATACGTTGATGTGCTTGTATCTTCAGCTTTTGTTAATGGATTGCACGGTAAAATTTCCGTTAAATTATAATCCCGAGAAAAAGTTTTCAATCCTCTCGCGTTGTTTACGAATCGGTAAAAATTATCTCGTCCAGATAAGAGAAAAAGAAAAAGAAAAAGCTATTCTTCCTCTTTTTCGAAAGATCGTCACGAATTAAACCGAATACACTGTATCTCGAGCAAATTTCACCTGCAAACCTACGCCTACGATTATGAGAATGATTTACAAAATAATTTCCCCCGGCAACATTAAGTAAATCCACCGTTCAACGTTCTCAACCGTTATCCCCTTTCTAATTAATAGCGTACAATTTGAGCAGAAATATAAAAGTTGCCGGCTCCCTTCTCCGCCCGAATAAGTCTGCCACTGCTGTAAAAAATGATTCTTGTTGTTCGCTACACCGAAAGCGTTTATTTCCGCGCGCCACTAAATCTAAGCTCCCGGAAGAAAGGTAGGAGTGTAATGACGGTGTAGACTTCGTAGAAACAATTCCGGCTTCTCTTTTTCTACCGGGTCGGATAAGCTCGACTCTCCGGCCACTTATCAGGAAGAAATTACTCCGTGGAAATCTTGTTCCACATTTCTGATCGCATCACGCGGGACGAACCCCTCCAAAAAAAAAAAAAAAAAAAAAATCGATTCCCGAACGAACACGATGTATCCCCTCGTGCGATTATTCTCCTCCTGTATATAACGTATCGTGTCATCAACATGGTGAATCTACGATCCCGATATCGATACGAGTCGTACGAGAAACACGTAGCGCGGTATTACATTACCAACGATCCAATTATTAATTTACGACTGTTACACTCGCGTGCGAGAGATATTGTGCAGGCCGTCGATTCGAAACGAGAAGACGGCAATAAGGAAACACTTCTGAGAACGAGTCGGAGAAACTGTTAAAGACGACAGTCTGTCGAGTTAAATGGGATTAGAGGGTTTATACGCGGATAAGGTCAGCGTACGAGCGTATCAACGAGGCGAATATATAGATATATATATATATATATATATATATCGCAGGCAAGATTGTTTGCGTTGCACGAGTACTTACGCCTTATGCCCCGTTCAGATGTTCGCGACACGTCTGCTGATTGATTCTCTGAAGTGATTTCGTACTATCGGCACGCATTATCATACACAAGCCAATAGGGGGCAATATCTCGAATGGGTACGCTTGATTCATGGACATGCAATATTGTTCACGATCGCGTTACCGCGACATTTCAATGCCGAGGCGTATATTCAGAAGCGTGAACATTGCTGGTGAATACCGTAATTTAAGCATTCTTACATCGCGACAATTTTGTCTGTTTTCTTTCTTTTTCTTTTTTTTTTTTTCCCCTTTTGTCGGAAAAATTATATCGCGAAAAGTGTTTAAGACGGTTGGAGTGAAAGCAATTTTGAGAATGCTCGTGCAAAGATATTTAAAATATGCGAGGTATAAACTAGTCGGTGGAATATTTGAAGAACGAAAATAACTTTTATTCGAATATCGAATCATTAATTATGTTCGTGAAAACATGAATATGCATAAAAATTCCCGGTTCGGTGATTATTTATCTCCTATGATATCATTAATAATCGATATTATCATTTCTTCGTATTCGATTATGCGAGAAAGAAGAGAGGAAGAAAAATATAATATCTTAAAAATATTATACCTTATTTTAATAATGTATCGGTACATACGTTAAATTGAATTTCCGTATGAAATTAATTTTAAAACTCATATTTTTTCGTTTTAATATGTCAAAACATCCGTTACACGAGCTGCCCCAAGGATACATTTTTGAAAGGAATCCTCTTATACGCTTCGTTCGTTTCTCTACAGAGCCGCTGAATGTTCGCGTCGACGTTTGACATTCGTCGCGCCAGACGAACCGAATCAGACCTCGGGGTCTACCGTGAATCGTAAAACGCGTACAAGAAGGAAGCGAATACGGCGTAGTCTCTCATATACGAAGTTACAGCCATGAAAACGGAGTAATAGCGAAGTCGACGCGGTAACTCGAATTCATTTGAAATGACGAAAATCCAATCGGAGAAAGAAAAGATTATGGATGAAAAACCACGGTCAGTCGTAAAATTGTGTTTCGTGGAAATATATTGGCCGACGTAGTGAAAGATAAAAGAAGGAAAAAGAGAAATGACAGATAGACGTTGGAAGCACGGCGTTCGAATTTTGAAATCCGTTCATTGTTAAATTTTTATGGAAGAGAGCAACGAGGGAATTGTGGAGAAATTGATAGGTGTATAGGGCGAGTCTCGTAAATCGACCGATACGATTATTTATAAAGTTTTAAGACGTATGAAAGAAGTATAAAAAATAGTTGATTTATATGGATACTTTGTACGATACGAATTATAGGCAAATATTTTTTCCCAAAGAAATTGCGACTATTATAAAATCAAATTCTTACCTTATAAATTTATACATGTATGTATCAGTTCTTTCCTTGTATATCGTTACTTCTTTAACCATGATATAAATAAATTTGTATTTATATCTCTTACAAATCACTTAGAATCATCACTTTTCACTTCACATACTTCACTTCACTTTTTAAACTTCTAACCGTCGAAATTCAAGATGGTTGCTAATAACTATCATCTAGTGTCTCCACCTATATCGTCTAACTTTCGTTTTAATTGGACGAATCATTTTTACGTAGTTTAAGAACGCATACATATATGTAATATATAAAAAGTTGATCACGTTGATTGGTCATTACGTTAATAGAAAATATCATTACGTGTTTTTGAAAGTCATGAAAATCGTCATTAACAAGAAGAAATTAATTAGAATTGGAACAATTGTTTCTACTCGCGAAGATAACCTGGACCCATGTTGATGTTTCGTAATCCGTTGATCCATCCATTGCACGAGTTTGAACGAAAGTTTAAAAGCACTACGAAGATGATCGAATTGTTCGTTTTACGATCGGGTAAATCGTGTCACGTGAAATGAAAATGCGAAGAACGAGTAACTTTTTCAAACTTTGAAGATAGTCGTTTCGTAGTCGCGTGTGCGGGCCCACGGTAGGCGGTATGTACGGGTGCAAGTTTAGTTTACGGTGTCGCCACGGGTCACGGTGGCGCTGCGCCGCCAGCGCGATCCTCAGTTCGTCACGGGGTCGCGAGGGGTACGCATTGCCTTCGTCGATTGGCCGTACCCATGCTCGTTCGTGGTAACGCGCGAAAACCGTACAAGCACGTTTATTCGGCTACAGTTTTATAAAACGTAATTTCGGGGATCGTGAATCGTTCGCAGCTTTTTACCAGTGATTTCTGTGCGGTGTCATGTCGCAAAGTTGTACGTTACGCGCGTGATACTTTATTTCTTTGCAACATAACGAAGAAGACAGTGCTGGAAAGAACAAGGAAGGGGAAATCCAACAGTACTGCGTATTCTGCGACGCAAAAACGCGAGGCACATCGGTTACTTTTGCTGTCACCAAACGTGAGTGTTTCTCTTTCTTTTTGTTTTCTCTTTCACTTTCGTTGCTTTCCTCGATTCTTCGACACGATCGTTTCGACCGTACACGTTCTATGAAGGAAGGATAGTTCCAATCGTTACTGACAGTTCGACAGACTTCGATTCCGACGCGTGGTTTAGAATTCTTGATCGTGCACAAGGCGACGTGTTTCCTTTACTTTCCTCCTGCCAATATTCTTACACCGATAAAGTTGAACTTCCGTTTGAATACCACGCGTGATACATGTGTGTCGTTTCATGTATATTAGAACGTGTAACGTATTCGTATTCCGTGACACACTCGGCATAAGTATACTCTACGTGATACTCTGTTTTACAATTGCGTAAATATATTCTGTATCTTCCGTTTCTCCACATATAGATAATTTATTGTTAAAATTATGAAAAGATGATATTATTTTCAAAGGATTTCTTAAAATTTTTGTACAAATATTTGAAAAAATACGATTTAGAGAGCAATTTCGTCGACAGATTTATGCGTATAATTCGTGCGACCGTAGGGAAATACGTTACACATTCTCAACCGTTTATTGAATTGCAAATGGCGGTATTATTTAAAAATATTTCTGACACATATCTGTTTATTGAATAATTATTTCTTTTTAATAGAGTAGAAGGTAATTATACAAACGACGTATAATAATAATAATAATAATAATAATAATAATAAGTTATAATAAAGTGAGTAAAATATACAAAGATATTTAATAGAATTTTTTTTATCTTATCTTTTCATTTCTCCGCATATAGATAATTTATTGTTAAAATTATGAAAAGATGATATTATTTTCAAAGGATTTCTTAAAATTTTTGTACGAATATTTGAAAAAGTACGATTTAGAGAGCAGTTTCGTCGACAGATTTATGTATATAATTCGTGCGACCGTAGGACAGTACGTTACAGATTCTCAACCGTTTATTGAATTGCAAATGGCGGTATTATTTGAAAATAGTTCTGACACATATCTGTTTATTGAATAATTATTTCTTTTTAATAGAGAGTAGAAAGTAATTATACAAACGACGTATAATAATAATAATAATAATAAGTTATAATAAAGTGATATATAATAGAATTTTTTTTATCTTATTTTTAAATTTCGTAGATATTGTTAAAAAAAAATATGCTCTTTATAATTAAATACGACATTATTACATTTTACAATTATTATAAGAATAAGAAAGTTCTTCTTCTTCTTTCATAAGCTCTGTATATTAATTTTCGAATAATCTAGAATTATGGCGTAGAAACGGCTTTTTATTTAAATTATTTAAGTAGACAAGGTTCGTTCAATTAGTACCTATGGAAAATCCAACTCTGCTTTTCTATTCAGAGATATTTGCTCTGAAATAATTTTTTCCTCCATTCGACGATAAAAAACTGTAGAATATTCACATTTTTTGAACCAGAAACTAAAAGCGAGATATTAAAATACTTTCTTCCGAAATTTTTTATAAATAAATAATGGTAATGATTTCAAAATAATTCATAATACAAGTCGTTGAATTTATTCTGCTATTAATTTCATTTTAATTTTTAATTATTCGCGACGATAAAAATACGAAATAAAATAAAAATAATCACGAATGAATACGAAATGAAAGCATGAATAAGCATACGAATAGACGCAATATAACAAGAATATAAACAAAAAAAGAAAAAAATCACAACATTTCGCGTATTTAAGAAACTCTTATCTCTAGCTCCACTCACTTTCGTATACAATAAGAATTCCAAGAACTGTGTATCCACAATTCAGCTCTAAGAAAAATCGCGAAAAAAGTTTCACTCGCGTTTCCTCGTATCTTTTACCTTTTAGCAACTGTTTCGTACACTTATCTCGCGTCGTATCACAACTAAAGGATAAGGACATCCGTGCACCGTTTCTCGAATCTCCCGAATATATAACAAGAACGATTCCGTCCGCGCGTATACACAGTGAATACAATTTAAATAAACTCGTTGAAATATTTCGAAAAATACGAAAGATACGAAAAAATGATTTAAACTCAACTTGAAAAAGATAAACAGCATTTTCAAGATGTTAACGTTAACTTACGTTAAAATATAGAAATTCCAATTAAAAATTTGAACGCGATCCTCACAAAATTTTTTTCCAGGATCATTTTGTAAATTATTTTTTCCACTTTTATTACTTTTCGAGATATATCAACCTAAAAATCGAATCGACACGTCTGGATGATATTAATCGTTACGAGACATAATTCTTGTCATAAGGCCACGTGGAAACTGCTGCTGCACCACTGGTTGCTTCCGCACGATAAGCGATTCTCTTCGCGTAACACAGTGTGTACCATGCACGTCACTCTACGTTCAAACTAGTACTTCATGTCAACGACTCCTTACCAACCACTTATACGATCGCTATCCATTCACGCGTCGGTTTATAAATCTCGTATTCTTCTCGTGCTCGCGGACACGGTCCGTCGTGCAATCTTTCCAAGATAATACGCGTGTTTCGTGGAACGCCGGTTTCGCACAATCGACGAGTTACAAACGTTTTCCACCGATAATAAAGCGGCCACCGCATAAATAATTAATCGCGTGTAATCGGCGTATTTACGTTCATATTGCCGCCGGTCCGGCGAAAATTACTTCTCTTTGTCGCGGGAACGTGAATTGCAAACTGAATGATGCATTTTCGAATCGCCTCGAACACGTATATTTATTTATTTATATATTTTTACCACCACCACGACTCGCGTATGAGCTTGAAATAAAAGAAACGATTCGCACGCACAATGTCGTTTTCCCTCCAAAGTAATTTCTTTCGTTTTAACGCGTGGATTTAAGAGGATTTTTTTTTTTTTTTTTTTTTCCTTTCTTCCCTTCTTCCCTCGCTCGCGTCGTTCAAAGAAAATTTTCGGTAGACATCGAAGGATATTATTCTTCCTCGTCCGTGAAGTTTCGTCCCGCGTAACAAAGAACGGGGTTGAAGTTAAATTATGCCTCGCTGAATATAGATCGGGTTGAACACTTTGTATAAATGTAGGAACATCAATCAACGGCCATATGAGCCATTATATTACTTCGGACTGATAACAAATAGCGCTTCTTCCGCGATAATTTCTCTTCCTGTTCGTTCTCGCGTCTTTGGTTGCTCTTTCTTCTCTCTCTCTCTCTCTCTCTTTCTTTCTCTCTTCCCGCATCCGACTTCCGTCTCTCGTTTTCCTGGCATTGAAACGCTCGTAGGCGCGGAACATCGAGTAGTAGAACAGGTGCCTATTTTCTTATGCCCTCTCGTCAGGGGCGGGTTTATGGTTTATTTACCGTCTTGTTCGCGTCTATTCTCCTCTCTGTTTCTCTCGTCGTCCTCGACGATAGATGAACGAAAAGCATAGGAACACACGTACAACACGCCGTTGGAATACCACTCGCGACTTGCTTGTTTATTGATTAACCATTAGCGAAATTAATGGTTGCTCCAGGCTCCGACACAATGCCGCTATAAAGCTTATGAAGGTGAATTAGATACGGGACACTTGAGCGAATTGCACTTTATTCATGCATCACGTGAATACTCGTTGTTACCATGGTGATGTAATGTTTGTCAATTTAACATGTGATTTTCGTTGATTAGTTTTCATTTAATTGAAAAATGAGGTAATATTATGAAAGGATTAACGATGCATATTACGTTTCGTTATTAATAAATACGGTAACGGATGTGATATGTAAATTAACCTTGTTTTCAAAAATGTTAAAATTTCGCTTATATTTCGTTATTCGATACGTAAATATCGTGAAATTCGTCAAAATTTCGGGGGGTGGGGGTGAGGGGGAATTAAAACTAAAAATCTTCACTATTCGATCCGATCGAAACGATCAAACTCGCTGAATCTCATTGTATAAATGAAGGGTATGGAATATAGGGAGGAGGATAACGTTGCACCGTCATTCATTTTATAATGGCAGGGATGTCAAACAAGCAAGGATGACAGTGCTCGGCCGAGAAGAAAGCTACACTTGACTATTTTATGCGCCGTACTCCTCTTCGCTCGGAGCCACGGAACCCTCTTGCATGCGCTAGTTCAGTTTCAAACTTTAATTAAAAAGGTGGAGTCGCAATAAGCTTCCACCGTCCACCCTTCTCTCTTTTTCTCTTTTCGCTCACCTCCTTCCCCCCTTCTCTCTCTCTCTCTCTCTCTCTCTCTCTCTCTCTCTCTTTCGCTTCACCCCCTTCCCTCTGTCGCCGAAACTCGGAGAGAAGTAGAGCTATTTTAATTTCATTTACCAGAAATAAACAGAACAATCAAATTAACGTAGGCGAGCGAATATGCACGTCCGACTTTGCCTTTGATGTATTCCCGAAGTGCGTATTTTCGGAGCAACGCGCTACCCTTTACCCTCCATCCCATTCTCCGTCCCTTCTCCCCCACCCCATTTCCCCGGATACCTGTCTTTCCACCCTACTAGTTGCAACTGTATTTTCATCCCATATATATTCGTTATATATCGTAATGCGTGGAAGGATAAAACCGCTAACACAGGGATTCGTGAGCGACGATTTGCTATTCACTTTGTGCGTTTGTGAATTAATTAACGGATTTTACCGATGCAGAACGAAGAACCGCGCGCGAAACGAACAGCCGCGGGGATAGAATCGCGAAATGTTCCCGGCCTCTGTATATATATATATATATATATATATATATATATATATATATATATATATATATATTGTATACGTATATACATGTATAGGCAGTTGTTACGAATTCGAATATCGACTCTCTCGTTGCTTCTCGTCTCGGAAACGCATGGATTTTACGAGTTTTCTAGCTGCCCCCGAAATTCATAACCGGCGATGTCCACGAAGAACAATTGGAAACGGATGTTTCCCGGCGGGACGATGATATTTAAAAAGGCGAGGAGAGAAAGGTTATTCCTTGATACATCTCGATACATGGGAGGAATAGGGCGGCTGGATTTATAACCGCGATAACAGTTAATAAGCTTTCATCAAGGATTCGGGGAAAATTGCTCGCGTATCTCGTGAAATATTCGCCAACTTTCAATTACGCGCGGTTCGCGATAATAAATTTCGCGACTGGCGGTGGCCGGTTGAATAGAACGGGTTACAAGGCAGAAATTAAATGAAAATTAGCAACCCGTTTTCAACCCGTTACCTAATTAAAAGCGTAATTATTTAGGAATTAGCCGGGCCGCTCGCGGGAACAAACAAACGCGCATCGAAATTTCTCTGTCGATGGCTGGCCCCAAGCTACACGAGCTTGGTTCGCGTTTGTTGCGATTTCGATCCAACCTGAACGATCGAACGAACCCTTTCGCGCAACGACGCTCCATCCGACCGAGAGAATATTTACCGAGACGTTTATTAGAAGGAGGGTATCTCCTCCTCGGCGGGTAGACGGCCGTCTCTCGCTCCACGTCGGAGCAATTACAAGGTCGGCCGATGTAACGAACGATGACACCGGGTCATCTCGGAGGAGCACACTCGAGGGCGCAATTTACCGCGCCGCTTTAAACGCAGGGGAGTCGCGGCATATCTTAATTTCGCTCGAACGGAAAATATTTATCGAGTAGCCGACGTAGTATCCCGGAGTAATTGCGTGCACGACATGGTCACGGGAGGGGCGCGTAATGAATAATCGGCCTGTTCGCGGAGCGATCACGCGCGTGAGATTACAGTCACATTTTGTGGCACTGTCAGCGTCGCGTGCTGTATTAACACGTCGATTCCAGCCGGGTTGGGGCTGCCTTCTCGTAAACATTTTTCCAGGGATGGATTTCTCGCGATAAACGAGAGGACTGTATCGGGCGTAGACATCGCCCGTTATTACCGATTCTCCCGCATTTTTAATCGTCCCTACCATTAAAACGCGTCAAACTTCTCTTTGTTTCGTTTCCCTCCACGCGCGCCAAGTGAAATCGTGTCGTGTTTCCCGTAGCGCGCGTAGCAAAGAGTCCATTACCCAGAGTAGATCGACCTAAATAATTAGAGGCATGCTTGTTTAGCAGAGTGGTCGGTCGGGTGTGTTTTAACTACTCGGAGGAGGTAAAAAGCTACCGCCAACCTCTCTCTCTCTCTCTCTCTCTAAAGCGTGTATTTATCTTTCCTTTGGAAGATAGGAAAGAAAACGGTGGAAAAATCGTTTAAAGGGGGAATAATTATCATAGCGTGGATACCGTACGTATTTCCGCCACCATTATACCGTGGCTAAATTTACCGTAGGAGCTATCCTTGGGCAAACGGAGAGATCGAGGTTGTTTAATTTAGGAAGCACCGTTCGCTCGGCACCTGTTCGGCACTACGCTCTCTCTTGTCGTTGGACGCACGTTGGGAACAGTTGTTTAGGTCAACCGTCCCTGTCTTCGCCGGACAGTTTGTATCTCGGCGGCTTTCCAAATAGTCTCGCATCATCGTAACACCGTCACTCTCTCCGCCGCTATTTCGAGTTGTCGTTCCCTCGAGCGCGCCGATTCCACCAATAGAACCGTAATGGCACGACGTTACATAAAACTGGATCGCACCGTGGATCGACCTCGTCCGACAATCCTATGCTTTTAGAACCGCGAATCGATCTCCGATGAAAGACAACGACGCCAGCCTCGAGATCCCCCCCCTCGCTGCCCCTTCGAATTTCTCCCCTCCACGCGCGCCTCGTATCTTTCACGCCCGATATATTTTTCCTAAAGGGCGATACATCGTTTGTCTTAGAACGCGAAATATGCTCTCTCGTCGATAGCATGCCTCGAACGCTTTTTTTTTCATTTATCGGAACTAATATCCCTTCCATCTCATAAACCGTGTGTCGTGTATCGCGGTTGAAAGAAAAAGAGGGGAAGATAAAAAAAGCGCGCGTTCTTTTTTTTTTTTTTTTCGTTAAACGCAACACACCTACGGGTTATCTCGCCCCGACGCAAACGCCCGGACACGCGTCAAAGTAACGAGAAACGTTTACCACGATGCGTGGCAAGTGTGATGTATGCGGCTGCAATAACCCATTATGAAAACGTTCGTTTACCGCGTATCGGCGGCGTTACGTTACACCGACCTGTGTTTAAACAGAGGCCGGTGAAATATTTTAAAAATGCATCGTTGAATATGCATCGGTTGGACAGAGTTGGAGAGCGGGTGCGGAGCAAGATGTCCAACGAAATTGCACTTTTCTTGCGGTTAAAGAGGAGTAAATGGAAGATCTTTGAAAGAGGGAATCTCGGTATTAAACGAAGTATCGAGTTTCGAAACGTCAGAGACGTTAAGCCGGCCGTCCCTGTCCCCGAGAAATCTGTTACCATCAATCGCAGCTCTTTCTTTAATCACGTCGACGAAGGGAAACGTACTCTTCGAGCGGGAGATATCGAATTTTCCTATTAAATTAAAGATCCAGTTTTTAAGATTAAAAATGTCAAGAACATTAAGCTCGACGTGTCCCGCCTCGGAAATAATCCATTATACGCGATATCTATATATATATATATATATACCTCTAACCGCATAATACTCCTTCGATCTTTTAACTCGCTAATTCCTCGTTTTAAAACCCCCGTCCAACTACTCTTTTACCTAGAAAATTTTCATATCCGATTGTATCCCTTTCTTTCCTTTTTTCTTTTCTTCCTTTACCATCGAAAAATTACCACAGTTGAAAATCTATAGAAAATGTTGATCATCAACATTAACGTGATCGAGATAAATCCTATCATCATCGATTCCAGCTCTCCTCTTAACGACGTTGACGAAACGGTAGGCGAACGGTGTTTCGTAACGGTGTTTGCGACTAACCGGGAGCGCAAACACGCCAACTTGGATCCGACAAGAGCTCGAGAGAAGCATCCTCGTGGATACCGCGTACAACGCATCCCCGTTGAGATAATGCATTATGAGAGTGCACGGGGTTGAGCGTGCGTCTTGCGGGGGATGCCAGGACTAGGCGCAAACTTCCGAAAGGCGATAACTCGCCCCTAACCCAAATAACCAGACTAGAGAGAGCGTAGTAGGGAGGCCGATCGTCGACTCGTTTGTCTACGCTTGCTCGTTCGTCGCGCGAGAGACGGAGGGCAAACAGGAACCGACTTCTCCTCCACTCCACCACTCGGTCTATCGGTCCTTCTCCTCTATCTGTCCGCGGCAGCACGGTGCAAACATTTGTTCAGCACGAGATCGGGTAGAGACGCGTGATGCGATATCGGTATATATATATATATAAGATAACGACTAGGAGTGCAGCTTTTCTCGCCGTCTCCTCCTCTTCGAGCGCGTCTTGGTCCGCCTGTTTCGCAGCGTTACACGCTCGTTTGTTCCATCTTCCTTAGCTTAACCGTCTTTCTCTCTCTCTCTCTCCTTCTGCCAATAACAGTCCATCGCATCGATCGAGCGATTTTTGCAAAGCGCTTGTTCGTGCGGAAATCTCTCTCTCCGCGGAGATCGATGTCCTGGAATATCACGTAGCCCGCGCTGCGAAAACTTGAAAATCATAACCCGGGAACTATCGCGCGGCAAATATTGATCAATCGTGATAGAGACTCGCCGCTTGATTGAATTAAAGTTGGTGTGTCGAAGCGTTGGCCCCGTCGCGATTATTCCCACATCGGATATCGAATAATCATCGCCGGATCACACCGACGATTTCTCTCTCTCTCTCTCTCTGTTCGCGAGAGAAGAGCGGAATTACGGAATTGAAATCTTTCAAATGCCTCGGGTACGACGGCGTTCCTACCCCTTCCCCTCCTGCCTCGTGAAATAGACGACGTCCCCTCGAAACTCTCTCTCGACACGGATACCTCGATGCGCGAGATAGGAGAATATTCCGGAGTATTCTTGGTCCGGTCGGGCGGACAAAAGGAGGAAAGAAACGTACGCGTATGGCTGCGGATGCAGGCAGCGTCGTACCGTCGAGAATACCGTAAGCCTTCCAGGCTCGCGCGTGATCCGTCTATATTAAAGAAAAGAAGGGAGGAGGACTGGAAAAAAGGGGGAGAAAAAACGAAACAACGATCCTTCCTCGACTTTTTGTAATGGACCGCAGTTACGAGCTTGCTCAACCCTCCCTTTGCCGTTCGTGAACCCGACAACAAGCCTCCCCAAGCAAAAACGTGGAGATGGGCATCGAGTGTTTGCGAGGCCGGCGTCGCGATCAACCCATTTTCGTGTGAGACATGTGGCAATGAACAATTCGTTACTCGAAGGGGTCGAGGCTCGTTCGCGACTCCTTTCTCGACGGTCCAACGATCGATAGCGACCTGTCACCTGTTGTTTTCGCCACTGGTTAACCTCTCTCGATTATGATCTAGAATAGGTCTCCGAATATTTTACGAAAGGACGGGGGTTGATATTTTTAGAGAGTTTTTAAGGGAAGAAAAGCAGCTCGATTCCAGCAGCCTTTTATATATATTTATATATATGTAAGAGAATGGAGATGTAACAGTTGATTCTATTTTATTCCACGATCTTCCTTCTGTTACTAAACATTCCTTAAATATTCCAATATTTTCATTCATATTCCGGTAATGGAATTACCGCCAGGTAAATTGGGAAAAATAATCCTCTCCCTTGGTTTCTATCCGGCGCGAATCAAAAAATACGGCCGGGAAAAGAATATCAGCCTCGGCGTCGAATTAACGTACGAGCGAGGGGGGGAGCGCGAGCGCATTTCGCGTAGGTGCGCAAGAATGTCGGAGAAAAATCCACTTGACTTTGCTTTACGCGAAGACGAGGAAGCGTTGAAAAAGGGACGAGACTTCTCTCTCTCTCTCTCTCTCTCTCTTTTTCCTGCTCCCTCCTTCATGAACGCCAGCCGGCGGCGAACGCAGACGATAACGGGGGAGGCGCAAAATAAAATGAGATCGCATTATGCGCACCGGTGAAAAGGAGCCGGAGGGGCCGAGGTCGCATGGATCATATAGCTGCCGATGCAGACCCGGCATAAAAGTGTTTTGTATCGCGGATACACAAGCGCGCGCCTCTTTACACCGAAACGTATACGCGGATTCCGCGTGTCGTGGCAGTAGAAGGCCTTGGAACGCGCGTCGACTCGTTTATAAGACGACGTTTCGCGCGAACAGGGAGACGAGTGGAGGTCTCTTCATCTCTTAGAGCTCTATCCATTGACACGTTGCAGCTCCGATCTCTCTCTCTCTCTCTCTCTCTCTCTCTCTTCGTCCTCTCTTTCTCCCTCTTTTTTTCGATTTTCAAAGTCACGCTCGGTCGTTTCGATCGCGCGAAACTCTCCCCTCCCGCGCCTTTTCATCCGTTAAACCTTTCCGTTTCCACGCGTTTGTGTCGCGGTTCGCGTAACTCGTGACTGACGCACCGCGATGAAAACCGCGCCGGTAACCGAACTCCATTAATCACGTGGCTTTCGTCGCCTAATGAAAGGGGAAAATATGGCAGGAGTCGAAAACGCGGGGCGGGAGCGTTTTGGCTAGCGAAGTTACCGCCGCGTATGCAATGGAATTTCCATCCGAGAGATTTAAACCGAGATTTCCACCGTTGATGATAAATCCACCTTTCCGTTTCGATAACTCGTTTTCGCTCTTTCGTGAGAAGGAAATATCGCGTTAAAAGGGGAAGGAAGGGATAGAAAACGTTAGGGATCCGTTTAGAGAAAGATTCCACCTCGCATCGTTGCGAAATTTTTCATTTCAACTCGTCGTCTTCGATCCTCTTTTGTCCGTTTACCATCCTTTGGCGGAAGCTTTGGCATGTTGACTTCAACTCTCTCTCTCTCTCTCTCTCTCTCTCTCTTTCTTTCTCTCGTTAAACAAGATATCGAAGAGGAGCAGGATATCGATAAAAGATCGCGTTTTCTTCAGACTCCCCTTGCGGCATTATCCACCGATTTCCCGTGACACGGGATGTAATCTCTCAAAGCCGATACGCGCTAATGGTTGTAGAAAAATTACATCATCCTTGCTACCTCCTCTCTCCAGGAAAATTTCACGTATTTACCTTGCCGCGGTATTCTTTTCCTATTATAACTCGAGCTTTATTGTAAAAAAAAGGAAAGAACGAGGTTGCCGCTCACGTTAGACAAGAAAGGATACGTATAGTAAGAGCGTTCTATTAAAAAACTTAGAGGGAACTATTCTAATAAAATGCAGCTTGCACATCGAACGGAATATACGTATGTATATACGTATATATAGCCCCTTTGCCGGTTATACATTCAATCTAGGAGATTACAAGTTCGAAACGAAGTTCACCAATGAAAAAAGTGAAACGAGAAAAATTGGATTACCCCCGGCAGCCAACCGAGGGGAAAGTATCTCTCGTCGTGAATCTCGGCACGAGGTCGTTGCGGCCAGCTTTCCACCGTGTGCTGCCCGGGATGACAATGGAAGCGCAACGATAATACCTTATTACATCGCGTCGCTGTCGGGGATACGCGCAGCCCGTTCGCATTGTGGGCTCATTAATAACGCGCCGCGATCGAAGATAACGCCGCAACGAACGGACACGTGGTGGATGCGTTTAGCGCGTGCTATGCACCTTCTATCGCGGATTGTAAGTAGTCACGCACCAACGGCCAACGCTTGAAATCCTGGTTAAATTCATCGTCATGCCGGATCAACCAACCGGACTAACTTTCTCGCTTAAGAAAACCGTTGCCGTTCAGAATTTCTTTGCGATTATTTTTTTCTGTAGATTGATACACTAACTTTTACTTCTTTTCTTTCTTTCGTAATTTTCTTTCAGAGATATTAAAGATATTATAAAATTACGCGATGGATGGTATTCCTCTCGAAATCTCTTTTTCGATTGTTGGCTAACCTATCCCGAGTGTAAGAGTCGGAGCTCGTCTAAGGCGAAAAACTTTGTTGGAACGGGTTTGAAACGTATAGAAAAACCTAGAATTCTTCTTTCGATAATTTTAATTAACGGTAAAAATCGAAGAGAAAAAAGAGTTAATCTTACGTATATGTGGCGGTTGTTAATCGGAGGGAAAAAAATTTTCTTTTTCCTCTCTTCCCATCGTTTCATTCACATCGATCCCCGCTATTTCTCGCTCCCATCTCGCACGCATTCGAGAAACGAGCTCGCGCCGAAGAAAGATATCAGCCCGGCAATTCCTGGAATGGTCCCTCGATAATACGCGCATAACACGCTCGTACTGGAGCAAGAGATATCGTAGCTAACGCAGTGAAAATATCGAACGTAGGAACAATAGGGGAAACTACGAGCTTCCGGAAAATTATCGTCCACATCCGTGGTGGTCCATATTTACGCGATATATTTTAAACGACAAATATCAGCACCGATATCGAGCCCGCGATTATATCCGTTCCTCCCGTTTGTCCATGCACCGTCGAGCTTTTAGAAATTCATTTTGCGATATCTTCAGGATAAATGACGAACGAAAAGAAGAGAATTCCTGTTTCTCTTTCGAGGCGGCATCGGCCTTCGGTGTTCGCTCGAAAACTCGCACACGCAGCGTTGCAGCTGATGACACGTGCGCGTCGTCGTTGGGAATCAATTAGGCCGACATGCACCGCTGCCCCTGGGATACGTGTAACACCTTCCCCCCGCACCGCGGCCCAACACTTTTCGACACTCGACATCGACGGTCGCGCGTCAACGTACGAGCCTGCTCTCGAAAAATTCGATCAAATTTCATAAATTTCCCACGCACACACAAGGTATTTCTCCGTAGAATTTTTGGTAATCTCGTTTCGTTTCGTTTTTGGAATCGAAGAACGATTCGTTCGTAACGATAATTCGACGAATAATTGGAAATTTCGATCGTTAAGATAAGTTTCCTCCGAGTGGCTGAGTATTACACTTTGCCGTCGGTTTACGGTCAATGTTGACACATCGTAAATTCAGAGCAGCGAAACGCAGAGCCCGAGTAGAATTACAACCCGTGGGTGTAATTTCCGTGGATGGATCGTGAATAATTTGGCGCGGCGAGTCGGATCATTTGTAACTGTACGTATCATACGCTGTTGTGTATAGGAATGATTAGTTTCCGGACTTGTATATCTTGCAATTAATAGCGATGCGATGTCGAGAATGGTCGAGAGGGAAAGCTCGGTGAAAGCTCGCTTCGACGCGAAACAGGCGCCATTTTCGTACGCGCGTCGAAAATCTTAATCCCCTCCCGTTTTTGATGGACGGAATAACCGATGCCTGATGTCCGGTGGCGTCCGCACGCTGTAATCCCCCAAGGGTTTATAGGCCACCGTCGTTGCATACATGCGCATAAAGTTACATACCTCTGGAGTGATCAGCCATGGACAGCGCGGGGGAAATGCATTGAGGTTTCTGCAACACCCTCGGCCAGCTTCGCCCGTTAATTAAAACTTGCCGTGCCATGCCCGTCCGAGTAAACACGACTGCGCCGGCTCATGTCAAATTTCCGCCTCGTCATTTTTCGTCCCTTGTAAACCGAAACGAATTACCGATAACAACGTATCGTTTCTATTTTATATTCCCCCTATCCACCCTTTAATAAACCCGAATTCGGAGACGAAAACATATTGGAAAAACGCAGGAAATCCGCGGAGAGGAGAAGAGGTAAACGTTTCGATTAGATCGATGATGAAGAGGGAATGGAACTGGTGCTTAGCATACCGGGATGATTTTTAGCCTATCGCCCAGATTGCACTAGATTGCGGTCAGCCCGTTATCCGTTTATGCGCCGCAACGAAGTGATATGTGGCAGGAACAGGGGTCAATATTATCCAATACCAAAATCGATCCATAATTATTAAGCAAACACAATGGAATGGGTTCCAAAGCATGCCTGGACAAATATGATTACATCGTTGATGCGAACATTCCGATCAATATAAACTGTGCGCCCGGTATTCTCTATCCAATTACGCTTATGGGGTTTTGTCCGTAGCTCCGTGGAAATCAATCCTCGCTGACCGTGCATTGATGGTATCGCCTAATTAGTTTGATTATTCCGCGACTTCCTGGATTCGTCAATCGCGAATAAAGACCACCACTACCCCACCCCTCCCTGTGTCGTGGCTGTGCTCGATTTTTGGGAATAATTATCTCGCTTTAAACACCTCTTCAACCCGGTATTTACAACGCTACGATAAATACCGTGTATATTTTTTTTAACAACGTCGGTTTCGACGCGCGTCGATTTATTTTTTCAACACTCGGAGAGAGTCAATAGGAGAGAAAATTATTCGAAGTTGAAAAAAGCCTTCGGTAAATTTCGAAACCAAAGGAAGAGGGGAAGAAAAAAGAAAGAAATAAACTCGAACAATCAAGAGATAAAAATAATTCGAGCGGAGAATTATTCGAATTAGACGATTTGCGATTCTCGCGATCCGCGTCGATGGCACGTGACGATGCAAGGATTCGAACGATAGACGACAATACAAGGCGGGAAGCGAGTTGAAGCGTTTTACGAACGTGTAGTTCCATTCACCGCGTGCCTAATTAACAAAAACTGGAAGTGTTCTGTGACCCAAGGCATTGTGCGGGCCAACGTTCCTTTACGAGCCGCGAGCGGTGAGAATTTAATTAACCTGTTCTGCATTTGATAGCCGGCAAAAACTTCCGGTCGGTGTCTTTTGTGAAGTGGTCGTAATTAATATTCCTCGACAGAGGCAAAGAGCAGAAGAAGCTGGGGTGGTTGCACGGATAGGGAGAGCCGCGAGAGGAATTTCAGACGGTGTACGTGTGTATAATATATATATATACGTGCGCTTCTGCCTCTTAAAGGGCAGAAGAATTTTCGGATGGCGAACTCTTCGTTACTTTTCGAGGATTTCGCGGTGGAACGGCCAGTGTTTAATCGGACGTGCAAATCCATCTATCCGGAACAGTTACGAGTGTTTCGCTTTCACTTTTGATTATCGGGTTATATACGAAATAAGTTCGCGTCTGCAAATTTAAATGGCCTTGAAAAGATCCGTTTAATTTGAAGGGCAAGGCGGTGCAAACGGTCGATGCAAGTATTTGTAAGTTCGAAGGTCGGAAAAAATGAAAGGGGTTCAGCACGGATCTCTGTCTCTTTGACAGACTACGAGAGCTACGGGGAAGAAATTTAATCGTCGTATTTTATCGTCGAAATGCGTTAAAAAGTACCGATAAAACGTGTCGTTTATTAGACAAAGGATAACAATTATGAAAATATTCGTTCGTGTTCGTAAAAGAGAATATTCTTATTATAATATATATATATACGCGCTCAGCTCGTAAAATCGGGTCATTTATATATATATATACATCCACTTTTTCCTCTCCATTTTCGTGAGTTTTTGTGTGCACGAAACGCAAAGGAACCATTATAAAAGTATTTTATAACCGAGAACGAGAGAGGGATTCGATATGACGAGTCTCAAAGAAAGTAAACGCGAAGATTCCTCGCAAACTTTTTTTATCTCCGTTTAAATAAAATTATCAAGAAAATTTTATAACTTCGTGAAACGCAAAACACAAAACGAAACATAAAACACCGCGAAGATATGTTATTTCGCAATTAAAAACTCAATTAATTAACGCGATTACGATCCACGCGCGTGCCATTGAGTCGAAAAGAAAATACCACGCTTCTCGATCCGACCCAATATCCATCCAAAGCTACGAGAAAGCAAAGTAAATTCGACCACGTTTCACTACCTGTCCTTTGCTCTCTTACAAACGCACCGTATCGAATCGATATAAAACGAGGCTCGAGCGAGCGGAAGAAAAGTAATCGCAGCTCGGTGTAGCCGTGAAATCCGAAAACTTCGGCTCCCTCTCCCGTTTCCCTCCGTGTGGGGAGGGAGAAATACACGGTGGCGCGTTACGATTCGACGCCGAATTCCATTCATGCACAGACCTTTGTCGCGCCTGGTAGGGGTGGATGGAACGGCGTGTCTGGGTGACCGAGGTAAGAAAATGGAGAGGAAAAAGTGGAGAGGGAGGGGGGAGGAGGAAGGAAGGAAGGGGGAGAGAGATCGTATACGCGGGCGGAACACGGCAAAGCAATTTCTGTACAACCACGTTTTCTCGTTTCCGCGAAAGGAATCTTCGAAAGGGGAGGAACGGCGGAGAATTTACATGCGCGCGAGTTTTCGAGCGTGTGCTGGTGGCGCGTGTCTGTGAAAAAAAAAAAAAAGAAAAAAACGGATGAACTCCCCCTTGTGAATCGCTCGCTTCTTCGATTCTCTCTCCCCCTTATCGGGAATTATTCCGTAAGCTCTGTACAGCTTATCGATGCGCTCTGTGAAACCTGACGAGCTCGTGCACGACTCGGCCAGAGAGAGAGAGAGAGAGAGAGCGCTATCGATTTCGCTGTCGTTAATGATAATTAAGGCTTGGCGCGATGAGATTTCGCTAATGGAAGATAATATACCGGCGGTGTCGTGTTACTATTCGATTTTCCGTGTAAAAGGCAGCGCTCGTTTAAAACCGAAAATTTCCCTTCCTTGTTATTACGTTACGCAGGAAGGCGACAGCGGCGAGCACGAATTATCGATACGTGGAGATGTAAAAAAAATTTGCCGATATAGGACACGGAGAACGAGCGAAGGGAGCAGCGTTTCGCGGAACGTTCGCGTACGGCGAATATACGGGAAAAAAGGAGTAAACGTTCCGTTCCATTCGGTTTACCGACGAGCGAAAAGAGACGAGCTCATTATCGATTTCTGTGAAACGTTCCTTCCTACGTTTGCCATTTATCGTTGAACGATTGGCGCCAACCGACTTTCCGCGTTCGGTTATCGGTTTTATTAATTGCCCGCTAATCGAGAACTCGGAATGACCGTAATGTAATCGCCTCGTGTCGTCCGGCTATAATCGTTTGAAGAACGCGCATCTGGTCGTTCAACACTGCCCGCGCTTATCAATATTCCCCTATTAACGACTACCGATATAAATTAACAATCGCGCGCAAGTAAGGTTAGCCGCGCGTGCTCCACTTCCGTATTTTCATCGATTCTACTCCGCGTCGTTGTTTGCTCTTGCTTTTTCGAAAAATAGGATAATTACCCCTCCCCCCCCTCCCCCGTATAATTATAACACGCGAAAGGGTGTTGAAACACCGTGTTGAAAATGAAATCGATATGAGATCTGATCTGTATGAACGCGTGCACGAAGTAACAAAGTCGAGCAAACCGGGTTGAAAAGGAATAATACGAAACGGAGGAGAAAAAAAGAAAAAAGAGGGAGAAAAAAAAGGTGTATTCCAGTTTGCCCGCTTTTATTTATCCCGCGACCGATATCCATCCGTGAATCGATCAAACACTCGATGACGTGCAGCAAGATAGAGAATATACCGTGGAGCGACAAATATTCGTACGCGTAAAAAAAAAAAAAAAAAAAAATATATATATATATATATATATATATATATATATATACATCTAACAAACTTCATCATCCTTTCGGTAACGTGATGGATTGAGAAAGATCTTTCATTATAGATTCTCGATCTATTTTTCAATAGCGCGGATAGCGTTCATTCATCTTGCACGCTAAACGATCGCGGCGTACTTCGACCGAGGCCGATGCGCGTTTAGATAACGAGTAATTTACCAATAACAAATCTCCGGAGAACGTTTATAGCTAATGATTAGTAATTATATTATATCGGGCAATAAACGTATAAAACGAGAAGTTATGCGAGAAATTGTGATATATAGAGTGGGTATTATAATAATAATAATAATAATAATAATAATAATATCGTATAAAACGATAGAGAACTTGTAACATCGAGAGTGTCCAGTTTTAATAATGAGAACTGCTTGTTGAGACTGGTTGTTTCCAGCTGTAGAAAAAAAAAAAATAAATCGAGAAATGAGAGACGAAGCGTAATTACTTTCCCCTTAATTTTTTCTTTCCCTTTTTTTCAATTGGAATCGTACGATTTTTAATTTATTAAACGACTCGTTTTATTTCTTACGAAAAAAAAAAAAAAAAAACAAGAAAAAAATTTTGTATTTATACACGCACGCATAGCGAAACAAGTAACGCGCAAAGGAATATATATATTCATCCGTTTATGCTTCCCTTTCAAAAGCCGAGATCTATCTTTCTAAACTAATGAGTTTTCGACGGGGAATAAAAAAAAAACGGGGGCGACATTTTTATCCATCCAAAGAAAAACTAATTATCACATTATCACGTCGCCTCTCCGAGCGTCTCTACTTTGTACACCGAATACTCGCATTCGTTGTTATTAAAATTGCAACGCGCTTTGGGGGAGGGAGAAAAAAAAGCTTCGGCTTCGTAACAGAAAGGGGGGAGGGGAACAGGTCTTCTCGGCAAAGGCAACGACTCGGTCGCGTTATTTATCCGGCGAATTCTCTCGTCATCCGTCTGTCGCGGGGAAACGAGAAGTCGAGGCGGAAAGAGAGATCGAGCAGGGTTAGCTCGGTGGAAAAAAGTATTTTAGCCGGTGCACAATGGAAGAAGAATTTCCAACTGGAGGAGAAATAAGGCGGCGAGGAGCGTGTCTCGGTTGTTCCCTTCCTCGGTTCAGGCGCGCGCGCGCCCGGTTGTTTAAACGAGATTCAACGAGCAGCCTTATCTCCGTCGCCGGTCTATTGCGAGAGATTGCTGATTGCTCCCTTCGTTCCTTTAATTTACGATGAATCGCGCGTTGCACCCGTAATAAGGCCGGCCGCGTCTCGTGCTGAATGGCCGTACAAGCCTACAACCGAGTAATAACGAGCTAGTGTCATAATCTCGCCGCTACCGTCACGCGAGTTACGATGGACCGTGCAACGATATCCACGATTACACGAGCTCGGATAAATAAGGAATGCCGTCCCGGCCAGTGAGTTATTATCATTTCTTAATTAACTTTCCAATTTCGTATTAACTTCTTTACGCCAAACGTCGTCGCTGAACGTTTATTACGTTCGCTCGAGAGAAACACGCGTTCTCGATAGTACTCCGTAGGATCGAGGAGAGAGAGAGAAAGGATGGCGAGAAGAGGGGTAATGGGGAAATTGTTGTATTCAAACGAGCGTGGCAAGTGTTAAGGGGTTGGCGCGAAAGACGTTTGATACGAGGTTCTTTTCTATCCCCGCCTTCGGGAATAGAGATAGATAGGGTGGAAAACAAGCGCGAAACAAGCGAGGAAGTCGTCGTATGAGTAGTACGAGTTTCGTTCGCGGTGTCCATTTACATAACGAGATTGTTTCGTTTCGAATGGAGCCCCGGTATGTAAATCACCGTGTTTGAACGCGAGGATCTTTGATCGCGATTGTCGGACGCCCCCGCAGCCACCGCGCGCAAAAGCGCGATTGAAAAATTCAATGACCGGCATAAATCCTGTCCTGTGCATCGATGCACGGAAATGTAGGAACAGATTAGGTGTACTTCGCTCAGAGTTCGTCACGGTAGAAAAAAAAGAGAGGGAGAGAGAATCGGTTTTTCCGTTTTAATCGGGGACAAAAGGTCGGCTTACAAAACGTTTCTTTAATCGCGTTTCGCCGGTTAATTAAAGAATAAAATAGTGACGAGTTATTACCCCGTGTATTTTGTTCTCCGTTTAAAAATTGCATTGCACGCGCGGGCACAGCGGAGCGTGAGGACATCAAAGAGGGCGGGGAAAAAGGGAGCGGTTGTTCGGCTAATTTTCGACGGGCGAACGAATTTGATCGCGGCCGCGGCGGGATTCGTCGCGAGTCGAACAATAGGGCCGCCGCTCGGTTAACCGGTTTACTCGGTCGAGTGCCATGTCAAAAGTTATTCGAATGTAGGCTAACTGGCCCGAGGGTCCGGCGGAGGGGATCTGTAATCGCCCGTGTAAGCTCCCGTTTTCATCCCCGTCCGTCCGGATTTTCTGTGAAGAGGGTGGACATCCTCTGAAAAGGATTTATACGTATCGCGATACGAGGACGAGGGCGGCGCGAAGGAAGGAAGGGAAGGCATGGTAACATCGAATTCAAGTACCCGCCCTTTTGTTCAACTCGCTAAATTATTAACGGGCGCCACGATTGTGTAAGATCCTTCCCCGTTCGTCGCAGCTTCTTGGCTGCATATCCACCGACGCGAAGGAAGAGTGAGGGGGGGCATTGGGCGCGGCATAAATATGTAACGTAACGCGTCACTGTGAAAAATGCAGGCGAGATTATAAGCGAAATAGGATCCGAGGCTAGAAGAACGGGGAACCTCGCCTCGGATACCAATTTTTCAATGCGCATCTACCATTTTAGAGACGTTGCCTCGCGTCAATTTTGTTCGTCGCTCGTGAGACGCCTCTTTTGCGAGCAAAGAAGGAAGGAAGGAAGGAAGGAAGGAAGGAAGGAAAGAAAGAATCGGTTGATCGGATTTTTCGCGCGAAAGATTCAGACGATCGGTCTACAACTTGAGCTATCTAAGTCGATACGTTCTTTTCCTCCGGTATATAAGAACTATTCTTCTCTTCGAGTCTTGACTTGACGGAGAACTTTTATTCCTTTCCTCGTGTACGCCGGAAATATTTAAATCGAGCGAAGCGACGGATAAATCAAATTATCCCTTTCGCGACATATTTCACAAGTATATTCGATACTCTCGATTCAACCGGCGGGGATGGCTGCACACCTTCTTTTTTACCCCCAACAGGAGGAAGGAGGGAGGGAGGGAGAGGTGAGCCGATATATCGACGATATTTTCGGTCGATCTGATATTAATTCCATCATAAATCAGAGCGGATGCCTCGGTGAAAGGGCTCGGTCGGATTTATTGGTAGTCGGCCGATATGACGATATAACTCGATAAAGGTCTGGCAGAAAGAGGGGAGGGAGGGGGGGGGACGTCTCTCCTCTCGTTCTCCAACTCGTGCCTTCTTTGTTCGGTTTCCCTCGATTCCTCCTCCTCGTCTATCTATCCACCCTTACCCCTTTTTCCAACGTGGCGAGTTGCATCGCGCGGATCGAGTGCAAGCACAATGCGCAACCAATGCGGCAGATGTGCGCTCTCTCTTGGTCCCTTCTTCTCGACCCCCTTTTTCACTCTGCTTTTGCCTCCATCGATACCTACCTCGACATCCTCTCTCTCTTTTTTTCGCGCTCGTTATGGAAATTCAACTTTTATCCCTCTTCTCTCTCTCTCTCTCTCTCTCTCGAAAGAGAGACTCTCCAATATTTTCAACGTACGTGTGCGCGCGTGCATGAATTAGCGGGCTCTCGATATCACTAGCTCGGACATAATAGGAAACGAGGCGACGGCAATTTCGAATATGAGCGGGAAACCGAATCGGCGGTATACGCTTGATTACGCTCTTCTTACCGATCGTTTCTCTGATACGCATACCTGGTCTCATTAACCCCGTTCAATTTACCGAAATAGCGAGGGAAATCGAACTCGCAGCACAGTCGTTCAATCCGTATCGTGACCGGGTAATATCTTAGAATTCTACCCTCGTAATCGGCCACTCGATGATTGTAGCCGGTTCATTCGCGATTCGTTTCCATCGATAAGTAATTGGTAAACAGTTTTATTCGTTTTCCACCAGTTGTTTCTCTTCCCCGTTAACTCGTCCGTTATCGCGACTGAATCCCTCGTTTATAAATATTTATCGATCCCGTATTGCATAGGATGAGTCTATAGGATTAAAGATCCTTGGAAAAGAAACTTTTCAAAGAAAATTTCAACGAAACGAAAAAAATTCATCTTTCTTATCCGGTTCGATGGAAGTACGTGTATTTAAATTTTAAACGTTCGAGAAGGCAAAAAAGTTTGTCTCCGCTCAATCCACTCCTTTCGAAATATATATACTTTTTTTTTTTTTTTTTTTTGGAGAAGGAGAACGGTCTCTCGAACGACAAACGATCGACAAGGATTGAGAGACGGCGAGAATCGCGGAGAACCCATCGTGGAACCCCGTAAGAACCGATCTTTTGTTTAGGGACGGAAGGTGAAATAAATTGAAGGCAACAGAGGAGGGAGAAGTGCAGCGAAACGCGCCACTCCCGATATCAAATACGGGATCGTTGCACGTGTTCCCACTTGTCGTTTGTTCTTCTCTCGAACCCCCGACACTTTCCCCCCTCCCCCTTCAGAGACAGACGTACGAATTATTACCGGCAATACGAGCGTGCACGCCGCGAGAGTGGTTCGGAGTATAATGGACACGAGGATAGAGGATTCAAAGTGCACGGAGCACTCGTTCCTCGAGTGTACCGTTGTATCGATGCCACCGATCCACCCCTCGGGGTCGTTTCGTGCGTTCAATTGGAAATACCGTCTGTCGCTCCGTTGCCGCAAATTAAGACAAGGAAGAATGTAAATGTGCGCCCCTTTGTGTCCATTTTTTCCTCTCTCTCTTCTCTTCTTTTTTCTTTTTTTTTTTTTTTGATCCACTCGTTATTATATATAATGCGTGCACTCGAAAAATCATAATGATCACGGTGACGACGATGCGCGACACGTGAAAACTCCCGTCGTGATCGGAATAACGAATTACTCGGCCTAGATTCGAATTCTCGATTCGAACGTGTCCGGATCCCGCTTTTCATCGTTCGTTGATTAAACTTGAAGTACCGTTAAAATTTACGACTGACCAATCGAAGGTGCGTTATTTTTTACTTTGCTTTACAATTTCTCTCTCTCGTATATTAATTATAATATCTATCCACACGCGAAGCGAACTCTCACTTTTCGAGAAAATCATTCTTTCGATGTTTCGACATTTTTGATTAAGAAAAAATCGAATTCGTTCCCGATCTATCTCGCACAAGACTTTTCTCTCCTCTTGTTACGTGTTAAATTATATCAGAGGCGATAATCGTTGGCCGTGTTGAACCGTTCGGTTCGCTTCGTGCTCGTAGATAATGGTGTCGTGGATACGAAAGGATTCTTGTAAAGATGGTAGATTCCTCGTGTCTCGCGTGAAAAGCAACGCTCGATGCTCGAATATCTCCCCGGTGTCCAGTCAATGGCTCGAAGTTGCATGGCGCTTTCGGTGAAAGGCGGCCAGACAGCGGAATAACTCTTTTTCGCAATTACGTGGCTACGTTTGCAGAAATGGCCGTCCGGCACGAAACTTATTCTCGCGTTCGTGTCGTCGCGCTTCACGTGTTCTGCTGCGTGCGCGCAGAAATTGAATCGGTGATGCGGAATAAGCCGTATTAAAGGTGATTTTCGTTCCCTCGTTTTATTCCCCTCGGATCCAAACAGGTTCTCTTCGTCGGAGGATAGGATTGGATGGAAGAAACTCGACGGATAATTATGCAAAAATGCAACGTTAATGGCGAGTAGTTGCTTTCTCCTTTCCTCTCCCTCCTTAGTGAAATTAGCCTTAGAGAATGAATTTCCAATATGTCGGGAGAAGGAGGAGATCGTTTGATCGTAGATTCGAAATAAGAAATGGTCGGATATCGTCGATGATCGAGCGAACGGATCTCGGCTACGTTGCGAATCACGAGTTAATTGGCACGAAATGTCACCGTGTTAACGAAATTCTGACTCTCTCGCGAAAGCGGCTGGAAGAGTCGTGGCACGCAATCGTATTCGACGGAATTACGCTTGTCACGTCGAAAACGCTTGGTACGATCGAGGGAACGAAACGAGATGATCCGCCTAGTCTGTCGCTCGCGGTCGTTAAAATATGCATCGATCTAAAAAATTGCGCCAACGTGTCACAACGGATCCAGATCAAGAACGGCTCTCCGTCTGACTGCTCGCAGGTATAAATATTCTACGTGTTTGTAAATTGAATCGCGAATACCCAGGTAATGGCTTAGACGCTCGATGTCGCGTTACTGTCTCGCATCTGCGCCCTTCCCGTGCCCGGCCAACATCTGGGTCTTCCCGTCGATACAACCGTTCTCCGTTTCATTCCTATCCCCCACTTTATTAGACCACTACATTTCCCTCTCGTTCTTCCTCTCGTCCAGACCCTCTACTCAAACTCTCGAGCGCTCTTTCTCTCCTTTTCCCTCCTCCATTTTATCGTTTACACGAAATTGACGCGATTAGTGGAATCGTCCATCGATCTCCTCTCCTCCTCTTCGGTATCGGTTTGCATTTCGAAGATACATTTTACCGAGCAAATTGCGCGTAATTATCGGCAAGCAACAACTCTCTCTCTCTCTTGCTACTGCAACGAATTCTTTTTACGCCCGCACGCGTCGAGGTTGTTTTCCACCTCGATCGATTCCCACTCGGGATTTTTTTTCTACCTCATTGGACATCGATAAAAGGGAGCACGATGTGACGGTTACATATGCGATCATCACCGATATATCGAGTCGGGTTTTTCGTACGGCAATATTTCGTCGCCGAGCCTATTCCATCTCCTCCTCCTCTTCCACGTCTCTCCTTTCGTGCGTGCGTGTTTTTTTTTTTTTTTTTTACCCGTCCTGGTGTTTGCCCAAACTGGATATCCACGGTACTTTTCCGCGCGTGGTCCTTTGTAACTCAGCAATGACCGCTTTTTCGTCCTTTTGTGACGGTAGTTTTCCATTGCCCGTATTTGCTTTCATTGTTTCTGCCGGACGCAGCCGCAGCCTCCCCCGCATTTTCATGCTTTTGATCTGACAGCATACGTACTCCTCATCGGGCGGCGGCCGATAAAAAACAAAACGGTGAGGAAGGGAAGGGAAGACAGAGGGAAAAACTAACTACGCATATACACGCTCTCTCTCTCTCTCTCTCTTTCGTATCGACGACTTTTTTTTTACGCGCGCAATCCCTTCCAAGGGGTACTATCTGGATGGCGGGCAGCTCTTCCATTCACCATCCCGATAATTCCCCCCGGTACTTACGAAACTTTTCACGGATAAATTTCTCGCTCGAATTCGACCGAGGGATTAATATAATTCTCACGCTCGATTCAAAAAAAAAAAAAAGAAAGCGAGTTAAATAATGGAGCTCGTTGGCCTTACGATTCGTTACGAAAAGAAAAGAGGAAGACTTTCGAGAGATTTTGTTTTTTCTTTCGATAACACCGGCTATATTTTCGTGACTTATAAATCCTTATAAATAGTGGAGAATTGCGCGGAACAACAGAAACTTTTTACGAGGAGAAAAATGTGTGGTGAATTAAATATCGAGTAGTAGCAGGGAGTGGTCGGTAGAGAAATTCGGGGAAAGCGGGAGGAGTATCCCCCTCGAGTTGGTAGGGACGCGTACTACTCGTCGGTGGCGCGACTGCACCCTCCGGCATCCCTTGGTGCACTTAACCGTAGAAGGGCTTGGAAGCACACGGGACACCATCCACTTATGTCGCGGTTTCCCCATTGGCATCATACTAAACTAAGTGAACGGGAGAACGAGTATCGTCATTAAGCAATTCCGCTTGTAACCGTGTTGAAGGAGGAAAACGGACCCCGTGAATTCGACACGGTACGCATCATCGTCCCGTCCGTGATGCAACGGCGCCGCTCGTTAACCACTAACCGTGCAATTACTTATTATCTCGGCCGCGCTTGAGAAAACCGTTTCCTTCCCTTCTTCCCCCATTTCCCGCCCGCGATTCTTTCTTAAGAAACCTGACACTCGGCCGTAACGAGGGCACACCGTGGCCGTTCCAGTCGTCCAGTTACCGTTGAAAACTACCGCTCCAGGGCCAATTACGTTTCATATCGCGATATGACGGAGGTTTTTCGATCGAGAAACCGATTTCCAGGTTATATATCCCTTTTCCGCGTTTCGAGTACGAAACTCCGCGTTACATTTTATTTTTTCTTCTTCTTTTGAGTCGAGTTGGCTCAAAATAATTCCATCCGTGCAATTATCTAGGTCTCTGGAGCTGGCTCGATCTTATACGGGCCGATTTACTTAGAGGAAAGGGAGAGAAGGGTAGTCTCGGCGCGACACGCGAGGAGAGAGATTAATTAAAGGGGCAAAGGGGGAAAAATCAGCGTGCACCACGAAACTCTCTCTCTCTCTCTCTCTCTCTCCGTCGAAAGGCGGTTCTCACGTTTTGGCCGGTGTTTATGAGCCGACCCCTTGCCTCGCGCGAGCATTACGTTTGAACAATGAGAACCGTTCTATTGAAATGCAACAATGGCGCATTGTGAAACATGGCGCGGGATGAATATTCAAGAAGCGGCGGCGGCCGCCGCTCGAACGGCATCAACGAACGCAGCTTTTTCCTTCCTCGAAACCGTTGACAATTTCGTTTCTAATATTCCCCCCCTTTACCCTCCGTAATATCCGTTTTCCAGCTTCGTTTTTATCGAAACGGTCGGATGAATCGATGTTAATTAAGAGATAGGCGAGATGTCATTTTCACACCGTGACGATCTTCTTACAAACTTCTTCAACTTAATCTGTCACTCTTCGAACGAGAACGTTGTAGTTTGCACAAAGTTGGACGACGAGCAAGTTGAACGATCCGCGGTGAAACGCGCAAAGTCCGGGACGATGATCGATGGTCAAAACGACTCGGAACTACTATTCCTCTAAAGGAGGAGCTTTTAATCATCCCTGCGATGCAATTTAACCGATCGTGTCGTCGGAAGTCGTTGAACTTGAGCGATAAGAAGTAGGAGCGAAAGATGTAAAATAGTTGGATCTGATCGGGATCGAACCTCGTCTCGCCGGTGTATAATCAGCCGTCATTTTTCAAACAGTTTTTCCCTCCTCTCCTCCTCGGCCAATTATCGTAACGATCAGTTTTCGCAACGAGTTATTACATCAGTTTCGAAATACCTGACGGCGTTGCAACAGAGCGGCAAAGCGTTTCGTGCCGCGAAATTGGTATAGCTGATTCCGTTCTACGTCACGTTCGTTAAGCAATTTCCCGTGTAACCGCGAGACGCGCGCGCTTAGACGGATGTTCAATATCGGCAGGCATTTCCGCGGGAACGATGCGAGGGCCTCAAAGGGAGACGAGCGGCTGTTCACGGGCGAAGAATCAGCGGAGTTTAAGCCGCGAAAATAATTGCCGCGTACACGTAAGAATTCGGCTTGATTATCGCGGATATTGAAATTTCATCGACGGCGAATTATGAAATTTTTCGCATTCCTCGAGTAGCGAGCGTGTCGAGCAGCGTTGGTTACAACGCCGGCGGATCGACGACACACGATAGGAAGGTTGAATGAAAATTCGTATTGATCATGCACGTTTTTTCCTTCCTTCGCTCGTTTCGTGATTAAAATGGGGAGGGAAGGAAGGAAGGAGGAGGCGGGCACGAGCGGAATCGTCGTCGTTTCGATCCACGTCGCGATGCAACGTCGATTTTAATTACGCGTAATTAATCGCGCTTCGATTCGAAATTACGATAAAGCTCTCGCGAGCCGGTAATTAATATCTCGAATTAATCAAAAGATGGGCACTGGGTTACGATAATTAAACGCACAATAACGTTTTGCTTTGCGATCAAACGTGATCGTAAACATTGTCACGAGCAGCCGCACGAGCGCTGCGTAATAAATATTAATTCGTCGCTCGGCGATCGTCGCCGATTTTCTTTCAACAAAACACGGTGTTGTATCGGAACGATAGACGGGAGAAAGATGGTGATCCGCGTTCTTTCGTTTCGATCCAATTTATCATCTTCTTTGAAAAAAAGAAAATGGATGGGGAGGCAGAGGGACGGAATATCGAACGGAATGGAAGGCTTAACAGCGTTATAGCCGATATAATCGTCGGACGCGATTGACCGTGACCGAGGAGGTTAGCACGTACGAGGGGGACGTTCGTTTGAATTATTGCCAATATTTCCTGGGATACGTAATGCCTACGATAGAGCCTACGGGCAACGTTAATCCTGACTGACAATTTTCGTTCTCCCTCCACACGCTCGCTGTCCACCACGTGTCCCCGCCTTCCCTTAAACTTCCGATCGACGACGAGTCGAAATTTTCCCTCCTCGAGGATAATCCATCGATTTGTATTTATCTCTTCCAAGTTAATACGATACGATACCCGCGTTAATCGATATTACAAGCCAACGTAATTCGCGATTCTTGCGAAAAAGGATTACGATAGAATTCGTTCCAACTTTAATAATTCGATGCTTTGCCTTCGTTACTTTTGTTCCATTCCGTTCCTTGCGACGATTCAACTCGTGGCATCGCTCCCGGCAAAGTTTCGGAGTATAATCGACTCGTTACAACCCCTTCCCTCGCGACACAGGCGGTGAAGACGATTTCACGGATAAAGGGGGACCGTCTCGAACCGGTCGGGTATAATTTACAATTTAATTAGCCCCGGGGGGAGGAGGGGGCATAGAGAAATATTTTCGAATGAAGATATTCAGTTCGGTCGGGCACGGCTCCTCGTCAATGAGCCGGTTGTGCATGCGACTAACGAATGCCTCGTAACTCGTTAGACATTCATCGGGCGTCGTGACAGCCGCACGTTTCGTCTGTCGACGAAGCAACAATCCGTTCGTTAAGCTTTTTCCCGGTATTACGGCAATCGAGTTGAGTCAGGATACATTCGATACAGCCCGCCGACAGCCGTACAACCGAACGCACAGATAAACCAATGGAAGCGTCTTCGAGATTGCTTCCGAGAAAGGGCAACCGGCTCGTCGTCCCACTTCCTCCCCTCCTCCATTCGATCGGCCCGTAAAAGTCGCCGCCGTATTTCCGTATCCATCGTTTCCGCGAAATCGGCGAGCAATTTCGTTCGATCCCTTCATTCTTAATCACTCTCTCGAATATTCTCGACGCCGGATTAGAATTCGATCAGAAGGATGAGTTCGTTCGATTCAAATCGCCTGTTTGCACGCCGGCTATTTGGAATATCAAATTGAAAACGAGAACTCCTGCCTGGAGAACCCTACTCGTGCTTCGAAGTGGAATCTGTCGTTCTAACTTTCATTTAACCTTCTAACTAGGATTTATCTTGGAAGATAAACCTATTTATCCGGATTTTTAACGTATATCGGAAGAAATGGCCGCGAAAAACGTTAAACGGGGCGAATTTTAATAATGACGAGGGACAAAAGGGTCCCGGCCAGCCGATGTGTCAACCTCGCTCGTGTAGCCTCCTTTCAACTCCTCCCTCCTTCCCTCCGGCTGCCCTTTCGATTCGTCCCACCCTTTGATCTCATTGTACCGTTTCTTTTCGGGCTACTTGGTTAAAGCGATTACCCGGCTGTCTCGCTCGCTCGCTCTCCTCCTCGCCATTTAAGCGCCATCGAGAAATTTAGTTTCCTTCCCGGGTCGGCCATTCGCTCGCGCGCCCAACCTAGAAAATACGTAACCTTATTGTATACCTCGAGCGTCATTAACGTGTCTAGACATCGTATTGTGATTTAACGCGATTTCGCTATTCATAAAAGAGTGCCCGGACACGATGAATGGAAGGAGCGCGTCGTGCACGCGACTCAATTTCCGCCCCCCTTCCGAGTCCTCCTCGGCCCTCGCTCTGAATCTTGCCGCCTTCGATTCGCCGCCCCTCTCTCTCTCTCTCTCTCGTCTTTCTCTTTTTCCTCTCTTCGTTCCGTCCATCCTTGATTGCTTCTTCTCCAGGAATCCAAAGAATCTCCCTCTTTCTCTCTCTCAAGGTGGTGGTCGAAGTAATTAGCGGAAGAAAACAATCGGCTCGAATGGACGACGAAACTGGTTTGACTAATCTCGCATTCCTTGCAACGGAAAAGAGAACCGATCGTGGTTTTCGATCTTACTTTCGAGAATTGCTTACTTGGAAATCGCATTACACGCGTTATTTGTACCAACGATTGCGTCTGTAGCGGACCGACCACCACGAAATATTAATTTAATCGATGGAACAAACGCGATTGGCGACGACGCGAGCGTATTCCCTTGTTTACCTCGCGTTCGACGAACGCTCGAATATATACATATATGTGTGTGTGATTTCGGCCTCGTGTTTATAATCGAACGAGACGCCGGTATAATAATTATTCCTCGTCGAGCGACGAGGGAATGTTGACGGTGGAAAGCGTTATTTCGGAACTCGCGCACCAGCCTCTCTCCGCTTCCTCTCTTCCTGCTTTCGCTTCCTCTCGCATTCTCCCCGGCTCGCTTTGCCTGTCTACGGTTAACTAGGAGACTGACGCAGCAGGTAATTAGTAGGTGCACTTCTCGGAAGAAAGCAGACGTGTAATGCGAAACTTCGAAACAACAAGCTTTACCTTTCTCTCTCTCTCTCTCTCTGCACACCGTAGATAGCAGCGTGGGTGGATTTAAAAAGCGGGGTGATTTAGAGAGAGAGGTGGCGAAATAACGAACGATTCGAGTAATCGATTTAAATAATCGGTTAACGTGTAACCGCGTAATTGATACCTCGTCGAGGTAATTAAGCGACGGATGTCGAGAGAGAGAGAGAGAGAAAGGATGAATAAAGCGCGTATAATGGTCGACGCGTTAATCGAACGATGAAAAGTGATCAACGAACAAACGGTGGAGCGCGTGATTGGAAAGGAGAGAGAGAGAGAGGGGGGGGAAGCGGCGAATCGCGCGTGGAAGTATCGTTATAATCTATACGATCGAATAATAATCGTTTATCGAGCAGGGCCGAAGTCTGCTAGTCCCGGAGTAGGTAAATTAGCCGGCAATATGCTCGACTGTTGGCGACGCAAAATTAATCCGACCGCGTACAAACAATGAGCGCAATATTAAATGCAAAATCGTCGCGATTGAAATTTGCTCGTCGTATGCGCGTCGCTAATACGAGCGCACATCGTGAATTTCAATTTCTCCCGCTGCTCTTAACCTTCTCACCCTTTTTTCCCAGCCAGCACGGGACGCTTGGAAACGCGACGCGAGGCGCAAACTGTCTTCACCTTTCTTCGAGCCTTGGTATTCGATCGACGACGGATTATCATGCGATGACCGATGTCGATATCGCGGATTTACATTGAAAGGCGTGACGGATGACATCGTAGCGTATGGAAGATAAAGAAGAATCGGATCGATATATCGCATTTGCACGTAATCGCCAAGAATGGTATTCCTCTTCTTTTCCCTCTTCTTCTTCTTCTTCTCGAAGAGGGTTTTAATGACGGGTATTATTATGATTATTTAAACCGAGCGAGGGTGTATCACCCTCGTCCATCTTGTCTCGGCCATCTTGTACGTACCCTTTGGCGGAGGCGATTTTACACGCGCTGGCTTTTAATGCCAGCTCCGTGGCGCATTACTCACCGCGATGTAAAGTAGGCGAACACGTGTAGAAGTCGGCCTCGTATCCTCTACCTGCTCTACCCGGGATAAGTACCTGTGGTCAGCATCGGGTGTATATCGCATATATCACGCGTTTAAGTACCGAGCGCAGCCCTTTCAACCTCGCCGAACCGAGAAGACAAAGAAGAACGCTTTCGAGGGGCAGAGAGAGAGCTCGATCCCGCGGAGACCGATGAAATATGCAACGTTGCCTCGTGCATTTCTGTCAAAATGTTTCTCCGAATCAGTTGCTCGGATTCCGCCGGATGCTGCGCGTTCCCGGGGACGGAAAGCCCGCATCGACGCGCTGCGTTTCCACCGCTCTCTCTCTCTCTCTCTCTCTCTCGCGAAATCTCCTCCTTTTCGACTCTCCTTCTCGCGTAACAAAGATATCTTCCGCGTTTCGAAAATGGGGGGATCCGAAAATTAATATTTTCTACGCGACTATTGAAATTCGCTATTGTCGTAATACGGGATTGAAATAATCAATTTCGAATAGGCCATTATCCACGGTTGCGCGTTTCTATTTAACGTTGAATAACCGGGGACACAATAGCGGGTGATAAACATCGCGTAATGGCGTCACACGTTCATCGCGGCAAGGAAATGGCATCGTTTTAAAGGAACGAGAAATTCTCCGCGCTGAGGTATCCCCTTCGCTTCGGCGATACAGACTCCCGGAAATTAAAACCCATACGTATCTCCTTGAATTTTTTACGGCCAAGTAATTCGTATCCTAGTGGTGGAGGAGAACCATACACGCGGTATATAAATAACGGGCGGAAAGAAATACGCGTACGTAACGTTGTGACGACATCGCTGTCTGGAAACCTATTATCAACGTTTCGCTTCCGAAAACAAACTTCCATCGAGTAATCGAGGGCGAAAAAAAATAAAACCGCCGGCGTTTGAACGGATGCGGCACAAAATCGAAAAAAAATCGAAATAAATCCGATAAATTTATTCGCTCCGTAATTCGAAAATTCTCGGTCCGGATACTCTTTCTCTCTCTCTCTCTCTCGATTGGACGATTTCGCGCACATCCTCCCCCATTTTCCGCGATAACGAGAAGCGTCGTAAAGGCAGAAGAGTGGTTGAACGAGAACCGCGAAGGAACCGCGACGGAGGGAAGGGTTCGCTTACGCGAGGAGGAAAGAAAAAAGAAGAAAAGAGAAAAAAAAGGTAGGGAAAAGAGAAGGAAAAAGGGAGAGAAAGATAGGAATAAATGAATCGGTGGCACCCCGATGTTATGGGTCTGGCTAAACCACGGGACGGCCGAGCGCGGGAAGGATGTGAGAAAAAGACGAAGGGGAGGAGGGAGGAAAAGAGAGAGCAGAAACGGGCGAATAAAAGGCAGCGTAGGGAGCAGATGGCTGGTGCGGCCATTAGCTAATGGATCCCCTAACACGAGCGCACCGGCGAGTCATCCGCTAGGAAGTAGAAACCGGTAGGTGGACGGCCGTCTATCGGTGACGGTGGCGCGCACCCCTTTTCGCTCGACGAAATCGTGCGCCGGCAATCGCGCTAAATCACAAACGGGCCGGCTAGTAGCGCGCTTTTCCGCCCGCAGCATCCTCCTCCTCCTCCTCCTCCTCCTCCCTTCCGCCTTGTTTCTCGCTTCGATCGACCGTGTATCGCGTTTCCACGTACACCGCCGCACGTAAATATCACCTAGAGAACTCTGTATCTTCTACCAAAGGTTTCCTCCTCCTCTTCAAATTTTTACGCTTTCTGCTCGAGTCGAGTGAGATTGTTTCGAGATTGGATCGGCGCACTTCTGTAATTCGATAATTTCTGATACTCGGCTGATTCGTTCGCGAAATTTTAAAATTTCGACGTAAAAGTTAGCGCATTTAGCGTAAGTAAAGTTTGCTTCTCGACGAACGATCATTAGATTCGTACAAACGCGTAGGATTTTCGGATATTTATGACCGCGTTTAACGCGCGGAATCGGGACGAAAATTACGCGAATGATTTCCGATCGCTTAACGCGTCAGCCGACACACCTGAGCTCTCACGGCGACACTCCCTAGCTCCCGCTCCACCCCTCACATTTTTCCAATTCCGCTCGCAAAGGTGATCGCGATTCGGATCACGCGTCGATCGAGTAAAACGAGGCATCGTTCATCCGTGGCCGCCGATACAGAATCGAAACGATGCGCGCGTAATTGCCGTTGTTACTGAAAATTAATCGAACACCGGCCGAGGGGTTTTGTCATCGGGTTTCTCCCCCTCCCCCAATGGATAGACGAGTTCGCAAACGAGTTTTAATTCAACGAGTGTACGTGTTTTCGTAACGAGAACCTGCTGATTTTTTCGCCCTTCCGTGTGTAACCTCCGCGCGTAAATTGGATGAATTCCGCCGGTGGATAGGGCGGAAACAGCTAGACGGCAAGAAAGGATGTATCCAGGGGAGGCGATGTATCCACCTCGGCCCATAAACCGTTGGATTTAACTTTGGCGGCGAGGAGTAAGGCGCAACCGTGATAAAAAAGTTCGTGTAAACGTTTCCCCTATCCCGATCTTCTCTTCGACTGCGGCCTTCTCTTCGCCGCGCTTCGTCGGTCTCGAGCCGTAAAAAACGTCGATGGGAATTATCCACCGGCCCACTCGTTCCACGCGACCGAATTAGTTCGTTAAAAAAACATCACTCCTCTTTCTCTCTCTCTTCTTCCCGTTAAGATTATCAAATTCTGTAACGCAGAGTTCCTTAATTTGGAATTATATTAGAAGAAGGGATGGATACCGAAGGAAACTATCCCTCTTTCTCTCTCTCTTCTTGTCATTTCACTCGCGTTGAATTTACCCCGACGATTCACGTCGACATTTTACAGGTCCAGGCAGAGCCATTAAATGGTATTAATTACAACCAAAATCCACCGGAATCTCTCTCCGGATTAATTTTCTCGTTACAAGAACCGGGGTGGGGGAGGAGGAGGAGGAGGAGGAGAAATAAAAAGAGAGCCACTTCGCGGCAATGAAATTATTAATTCAGCGAGAATTACGACGTCGAACGTTTTAACAGGCAAGGGCGGAGGAGGGGGAGGTGTAGTTCGGAGGAGGGGCCCCGATACAAATTGTCGGACATTTTAAAAATCTACCCCGGCCATATTCTCCTTTTTTTCCCCTTCTCTCCTTTCTCCTTTCTTTCCTTTTTTCTTCCCTTCGTGGCGTATGCGCGCGCGTTCCTCTGCACGCTGGAAAAATGCGAGAGCTGGACCGGGGGAGGGGGAGAAAAGGGAAAAAAGGAAGGGGGGAAGGGACGGGGCGAGGGAAGGGGAGGTCGATTTCGGCGGACGGTCCACCCCCAATTACCTAAAATACACCGGCGACGCAACGTTCTCCGATATCTATAATTAACACGGTGATCGCACGGGTACGCTCAGCGACGCGTGAATTCGGTATCACTTTCCAATTTACGCCTGTTACCCCGACGAAGAACGAAGCCAGTCGTTACCGGCGATGATACGCTCGTGTCACGGCTCGCCGCGCGCTCGCTAATTGAACATTCCGAATTAAAATCCGCGACAGTCGGCCGATTCTCGTTATTATTAACCAAGGGTGACGCGCGAGATCGCTTGCTTTCTCCCTCCCTTCGATCCAACCCGTGCACACATACGGTGTCCCGTCCGGGCTGGAAATCGAACGACAGCCCGCCGCCGATTTCGACGAGGGGGATCGATTCCGAATCGAACAGGGTTGTGGTATTCCGTATGGATTTTCCTCGATGAGTTTCTCGAAAATTTTCGAGAAGATTATGCGATCGAAACAAGATAAGATGAGAATTTTAACAATTATCGCTATTTTTGTATTTTTATTATTGGACGGACGAACACGTTTTTCATCCGTGCGAAGGAAGAAAAGGAAAAGACGAAACGGATAAAATTATTCCGATTTCCACTCGAGACACCCTGTACATCACCCTATATCTCTATCTCTCTGTTTTGCTGGTTGCAGTTTCTCGTTCATCGGGAAACTGTCGTCTCCCGCGTCTCACGTGCATCGAGCTCGGTTAATTTTCGTTAATAACAGCTATCCCATGACCTTCCACGCTAATTATTTCGCAGCTCGCTTTGTAATCGCAATTATACCCGGCACGCTTGATTAGACGTTCATCGGTTATTCCTTGTTACCGTGTGTAGTTTCACCGTGCTAAACGTATCTCGAGTAATTACGTCAGCTTTTCAACCCCCTCCCTCCCCCGATACCTACTTAACGACGAAATGATACTTTACGAGGCCTAAAGTTTTCCACGGTATCCAAAGTTTCTCTTTAAGGGAAGAAGGGATTCGTGTAAGCGACCAGAAACTTTCCACTCGGAGGAATTGAATTTCTTTTTTTTTTTTTTTTTTTTTTGTATGCATAACGACGAGAAGGAAAAAAGGCGATTTCTTTGGCAATTAAAATACCATTCAATAGCATTTATCGCGTATTATAATTAATGTTACAACGCGATATAAATGACGCGTAGCTTACATTTTTAATCTCTTCTCCGCTTTCGATCTTTCGAGTTTAAAACTGCTTTAAGCCGTGCGTAACTTCTTTAGAAATTTCGTTCCACCTCGCGATATTAATCGCGTTACGACATGCCCGCTCGACCAGTTCAGCTTCAGCAACTTTGATTCTCGACTTGAAAAATCTCTCGAAACTCGAAAATCGTATCCAATTAATTTCCAACGATTAATTTCCCGATCCCACAGTTGGTCGAATCCGCAACTTTCGCTCAGGACGAATCGAGAAGGTGGAAATTGCTCGACCAATTTTCCAATTACGAGTACACTATCGCTTCCCTCGAAAGCGGTTCGTTTAATCGCTCTTAATAATATACCAAACGTTGCGTGGCGTAATTATGAAAAAGCGTAGTCGTCGTGAAGGAAAACGTGTCCAATTTTGGCGGAAAGTAAAGAAGCGCGATGACACGAAACACTTTTTCAAACACCGCGGTCGAAACGCAGGCGAGTGTTGTATCCGTCCTCCGCGCGGTGCCGTGGAATTGAAGTCGTGCCGCGAAAGCCGTGACGCTTTTCATCTCCGAATTTCACCCTCTTGCCGCGGATACGAGCCGCGACCACAGGGGTAGGGGGACGCGCTCGTAAACTCGTTGAAAAGTTTTCCCCGACTTTTCCTCCTCTCCTTTCTCTCTCTTCCCTCCTCCTCCTTTTTTCCCCTCTCTTTCTTTCTTTCTTTTCCAACCGACCTGCGAAATTTCAATTTTATCGCGAGACGAGGGAGGACGGTTCTTCTTCCCTTCGGTCGAGATGAACACGAGGTTGAAAGAGGTGAAGATGTTGCACCGTAGAGCTTCTAATAATGTGTTTTTCCAGGGAACGTGACGTGGATGAGAGATTGGTTAATTAGAGGGGGCTAATTATGGATTTTAGTAGGGATTTTGAGGACGTAACGTAATGTAAAACGGTGGATCGAGAATGTTAATCCGCGAGAATATGGCGGAAACTTGGTCGAAGGGAGGACAAAGAACGAGGGGGGGGAGGATGGTAGGAGAATTATCGTCTCCTCTGATCGGCCATTACCACGCTGATCTTAAGACCGATTCATTTACACGGCTGTACGCTAATAGGAAGGGGGAGGGGCAGTCTAAGGTGGAGGAGGAATATCGGAATTTATCGGACAAAGGATGAGATTTGCTTTTAAAGTTTCAAAGTACCGGCAGCGTACTGCATTGACGTAACGACCCTTGAATAACTTGGCGGACAATTCGGCGCGCCATCGCCTCCTTCCACGCCATTGTTTGCATTCATCCAAGGTATGCACGCTCCTTGCTCAACCCCCTTTGAGAACTATTGTGCCGAACGTTCTACGCAAACACGCTGTGATCTCAACCTACCTGCCTAATCTAATTCGATAACCAATGCCTATGTATATATATATATATATATATATACGTAGAGGACAAATGGCCCGAGGCCGAAATGCGAATTTCGACGTTGAATTATCCTGGACGAATCTTATTCCTGGAATTTTTTTTTTTCTTCTTTCCTTTCTCCTTTCGAATCGATCCTTCGCTCACGTCCATTCACGATTCCTTTTGTATCATTGGCTAGCAGAACGTTTTAGTTTTGTCCGTGCATCTTGGCGAAATTTTTTGAATTTTTCGTAGAACTCGTAGATATGAAAGAAAAATACCGATGTAAATAAATAACGGGAGATAAAGTTGGAAGCTTTCGAATAAAAGTTAACGGATAAGAGATATAATCGAAGGATCGTATTACACGAACACGCATAATTAACATGAGATTTCTTTTCAACGCGTTCGCTTCTTCTCGTGATCCCTGCAATTTTCTATTAATCCCTTTTTACGACTTATCCCGACTTACCCCTTGGTTACTTACGAATTAAAATTCAATTTCCTCGTGTCTCGAATTCACAAAAGGACAAAGCGGCGGGCACAGCGATTATTCAGGGAAATAAAAAGAGAAAGAAAAAGAAAGAAATAGCTGGCATGAACGTTAACAATACGAAGAGATCCTACGTGGAGATGGTCCCGTCCGCGAACACATTTTCCAATAAGAAAGCGGAGCCACGCACGAAGGGTGGGTCAAAGGCTTTTAAAGGTCGATCCCTTAGTCGACCACAACCACCGCGTTTCAGACGTTCTCATCCCCGTCGCGTTTGTTTAACCCGACCCCTCTTCCCCCCCAGCTTGTGATTGCTCAGGTTTCCATCGGGGCAAGAAGTCGCGGCCACCCCACCTCGAAAAACCAAGCCTCGATGTACAACACACGCGTATTCTTCTCCAGCCTCTCTCTCGTATTCAGCCACGAACGGTAAATAAGAATAGAAGCGCGCGTCCTTCTTGCTCGGTATAACGTTCGTTTTTAACGGACGAGAATCCGGAGAATGGCGGTCGACTGCTGTGAAAGAGGAAGAAAGGAGGGACGTAGAGGGGAACGAAGGAAGGAAACGGAAGAGGCGGAAAATGAGAGGCGGAGAGGGGGAGAGAGAGAGAGAGAGAGGGAGAGAGAGGGTGTCCAAGACAGCGGGACATTGTTCAAATTGCGGAGAGTGGAGACATCGATCACTGGTGGTGCCGCCGCAGCTGAGCCCCCGGGGACAGACACGACCGCCCCTCTTCAACCTTCTCCCTACACTGCCTCCGCGTTACTCTCCTCGCTCCATCGTCCTCCATCGTGGAAATCGTTGCGATCCACCTCGTCCGGACCCATCCCGTCTCTTTGCGTATCCAACTGCTGAATTTTTCAAGTACGCACGGAACGCCCGCCGCGTTATTACGCCTCTTCTTTTTTTCCCTCTCTCTTCTTTTTCCCTCGTACAATTTCGTTAACGCGCGGATCGAAAATCATGCAACGATTGAAAAGAGTCGGGATAAATGAAATCAAAATAGGATAATTATCGGAAGATTCTTCGAAAGTTGAACGGCGGAGCGAGGAAATGGCGTGGACGAAATAGGGAAATGAAGTTGTTCCTTTTTTCTTCTTCTTCTTCTTTTTATCTGGAAAAGTTGGAGAAGCGGAAGAAGCGTTGAACGGGAGGCAGGAAATAAGCCGGGTTTCCCCGAAGTTGGAACTGCGAACGCGACGTCGATACGTCGTCCAGTGCACGTGAAAGTAAGTCGATACCCGGGCGGAAAGATCGAGTGGGAAATGGAACTGGAGCAAGATTTACGAGGAAGTCGGAGGGGAATCGTGGATCGGGACGGACCGACGCGAGCACACGGTCGTTAAACTTCCTCTCTCTCTCTCTCTCTCTCTCTCTTTCTCTCTTTCTCGATCGGTCGACGCGGGTGATGCATAGCGGTTGGACAGGCTGAAATTATTTTCCGTCCGCCGCGGGGATAATTATATTCCGACCGCGAGGATCTCTCACGGCCGCGTTCGAGCGAGGATAACGTTGATCGAGATAAATCGATCCTGGGAAAGGGATCGAGTCGAATACGAATTGGCGCGGATTCGCATTAACTGGAACGTTCGCTCGATGACTTTATCTTCGAGAAATTCGAAAAATCGCCGACCGAATCTTTTGGATCGCTTCAGCGTGCCTGCTCCTAATAATACATCGTAATACAAAGTTTCGCTGGAAAAATTTGCTAAAGAGAATTTGAAGAAATTGTTGATTCAACTGGGAACGACGAAGCTCGAGAAACGGAGGAGGCATTCGTTCGTGAATCGAAACGACAAACTGTTTTCTTCCATTCGACTTCCATTAGATATTTAACCGTGGAAACATGGTGTAGATCAAATCCATCGTTGAAATTTTGATACAGAACGGTGGATAAAAAATTCTTGGACACCGTCCAACGTGCTCTCGCCTTCTCCTCGCTCATTCTATATTCCCCAATTTATCCCGCATCCGCTATTTATTTCTCTCGCCAGCCGTAAGATGTCGATTCTTGGCTTCTCCTATTCTTCCAAAGTCAAGAAAGGCCGTCAAATCTTGGAAAGATAAATCCACGATCGAAATTTATCTCGCTTGCTCGAAAAACGGAATACCCGTGGAAACGACGACGCGGAGCAAATAATTCCTCGAATAATTCCTCCTCGAGAACGGGAGAATAGACTGGCGAAATGTTTGGCTGTCGCACGTTTTGTCAACCCTCGTTACACTACTACTCGTTCCAAGCGAGCAAATGGTGGTCGAGGCGCGCGAATCGCGTCGTTTGTTCCGCGAGCGAAAATACTCGACGATTTTCGCGGCGAGCGTCGGCCTCGACGAACACGGGGAATTTCTTCCGGATGAGGGATGCTCGGCCGCGCTTGCGCGCGAGTTATGCCCTTGTCTACGATATTAATGGACGCCGTTACGAAGGAGAAGCGATTCGCGGTAGACGAGGACGGAGCGCAACGTCTTCGCGTGTAGTATTAGTTCTGAAACCGCGGAGAATACTTCACTCAGACTTGGAGAATTGGTTGTTTCAACGCCGAGCAGTTCGACATTCGCCTCTCCTCCTCTTCCTCCTCCTCCTCCTCGCCTTGGAGTGTGCTCGAGCACTCGTGCAACGTACACTGTACAACGTACTCGAGGCCGAGTGCTTCTCGTCAGTTTCTCACTTTCTCGGCCGGCATATTTGGTAAGACGATACCCCCTGTTCCGGATTAACGATACTCCCCCTCTTAAAGGAGTATTTCGTCCCGTTGTTTAACTTGTCACCCGCCTCGCTCGACCCTTTGCAGGGTTAAGCGTGTGTCGAGGGTGTATTCTTTTCTTCTTTTTTTTTTTTTGGCTAGTTAACCCTTCTGCTGCTCATTTCAAAAAGGGACGTTCGTGTTTGTCCACAGCGGAGAGATTATAGGTTAGACGGAATATTTAATCGATGTTTAATCGATGTCTATTCGTCGGATCGGAAAGATTGTATATCGAGATGAAGTGAAATGGAACGATGACTACTTCGTTACACTTTGGTCTGTCCACGATATGACTGTACCTTTGTCACTGTTCTCAGCCAATAATAGCGTAATCGTGTAACGATAAAGCGTGCATATTTCGCCATCTTTGGACGAATAGTTTTCGATACCAATTCCAGCATTGTTTTCCACATATTCCAAACATAAAAAGGTATCTATCGCGCGTAACTTTGATCGACGATTCAACGAAACGAATTATCAATATTACTCGAAAGTAACTCTTTAGATAGATTTTTCTTATGGAGAATTTTTCAAGGAAATCTGAACGAGTGGCTTACGTGTGATTACGATCGCAATTTTCACGCTGTCCCTGGCAAAGTGACGAGTAACGACTTGGACGCGGCGCGCGAGGAAAATCACGCGCAACCCCCCCGGAATCAGTTTCGCGCGAGCGAGTTATGCAAATGAGAGAAGGCTCGTGTTTTCTCCTTTAAGATAAGGGGAGAAGAGAAGAAGAGGAAAAGAAGGAAAGTTGGATGGCCGTTACGCGGATTTTGTTTTACTTTAACGCGCTGGCCGTTCGATGGCGAATCGATGACCGCCCGACTTGTTAACTTTAATTAAACCCCTCGCGGCAAATATGCTAATAGAGGCGCGCCACGTTGGCGGACACTCCGTCTAAAGACGTCTAATTTAATATTTGTAATTCGTTTACACGCTCTATTTGTTTCGCCACGCACAGTTGGATACACGGAAGAAGAGAGAAGAGAGAGAGAGAGAGACTCGTTAGACGAGTCTGCGAGTCAGCTTCTCCTCGGTGTACATCTCGGTCGATACGCACGGATCGTTAGCGATTGTTCTTACTGCGAGATGGTGCGCGCGATATCCTCTTAGTACGATGTATCTCGTGCAGCACGAGATCGCCCATTGTTTACATCTTACGTTACGGCGCATAGTTTGCCGAGAGGTATGCTTTTCAGAGGTATGCTCGCTTCTTTACCCTTGTATAACATAATTACCGTGTATACGTTGATGCGGAAAGGAACGAGCATTATATTTCGTATCCACCTTTTCGTATCCGGAAGCAACGGTTATATAACGGAGCTTGAAATTGAACATCTCGAGAAATTGGGGGAAATGGTAATACGATTTTTGCGGATTTTTCTGATTTTAAAAGAGGAGAGGAGGAAAGTACCGTTTTATCGATATAAAGAAAATTTTCCAAGGATAAATACAAATGCCGAGAGTTGATAATTAAAATAGATACGATTTTACGTTACGTTTCCGATAAAAATTTGTCTCCCTTCGAAATAACGAAGAAACCCTTTCGATTCGAAGGAATTTTAAAAAATTATTCTCCTTCCGAAAACAAGAAAGGGAAAGAGAGAAAGAGAAAAAAGCAAAGAATCGTAATTGTAATTGATAATAGCCGTCGAAGCGTTAAAAGGCGTTGAACGGCGCTGCCATCCAACCCCTTGGTTATAAAAATGACGGGGAGGGAGGGGAGTGTGCTCGAAGCGAAGGGAAGCGAATTAAAGTCAATGTCACGGTCTGTTACAGCTAAATGATCCGATATAAGTCCAAGTTCGAAGTTGCTCGCGCCAATGTAAACGCGCCCTCGCCCCCTGTTTCATTCCCCCCTTCGAGGAAACTTTGGTCCCGGCATAATTCTGTGCCGGCGATGTCCTCGCAAAAGTACCCACCACCACCACCACCACCACCACTACTACTACTAATTAATCCTTTTAACAGCGCTTAAATTTAATTAATCCGAAAGTTATGTGGTCGATCCCGACTCCTTCGCTCGCTGACCGCCGCTTTTTGTCCTCGCCGCTCGATTTCAGAGGGCGGTGGGTGGTCGCGGGGAAAACCGTGCGCGCGTTCATCGAGCTTTGAAAATCCGTCCCTTTCTTCTTCCTTTCTTTTTCCTCTTCGATTTTCTTCTTCGATCCTCGTGCCCTTGACTACGCGTTATCGTCCCGGGCAAGCCTGTCTCTTACCGGATTGCTAATTCCTCGGCTGACGTTTGCAAAATTGTACGGTGAGCCAAGAAAGAATTGGCTCTCCCCCACGAAACAATTACGAAGTAATAAGCGGGAAATTCCTTCTTCTACTCTTACTTTCCCTCCCTTTCTCTTTCTTTTTATACACGCGTATATATCCACAAAGAGAAGCACGAGGATTCCAAGGATTCTTGGAAGGCAGGTGATCCGATTATCCCGCAAAGTGTACAAATTGAAAGGGTGAGAGAGGGTGAAGTTCCAAGCGTCGAGAATAACGAATGTCGTGGAAGAGAAAAAAAAGTTTTCCATCCTATATTAACCCTTTCGGCCGATGGAAAAACAACATTTGCGCATTTGGTGGCGGCCGATTAACGCGCGTGTACCTTGCGGTCTACGATCATAGCCATAGAAGGAAATTTACGATCCCCGTGCACACACCTTGCTCGAGCGGAGTATAGAGCCCCCCTCCCCACCCGCGCATTATCGACGTTGGCCCCCGCCGAGTTTCGCCGTGGCTGAGAGAAGGTTGCACGAGCCGATAGGGGATAATCAATCTCGAAACACGGAACGTTCCCCCCGGAGAACGGATGGAGAAAGTAAGGGGAGGGGGAGGGGTGTGGGCGGCTACTACGCGTGTTTGCATTTGCGTGCTAATTTGCCCTAACCTAATGAGAGACCGGCTTGTGCAAACTCCTGTTCCTCCTCTTCCTCTCCGGTTCACCCTCTCTTGCGCCGCGTGGACGAGGATGGGTGGGTGGATGGTTGGTTGGTCGGTTGGCTGGCTGGCCAACGGGCATAAGCGTGTTGAAAAATTGGATCGCGAAACTTTGGGTATAGCATAGGGGCGCGCTTTTGTTTGCCGTGCGGCGATCTTTAATGAAACTAGTCGGCACGGTGGATTATTTGCCGAGCCGGCCGTGTAATTATGCCTGATTAGCGATGCCACCCGTAATTGGTTAAGGGGAGGGGGGGGGAATTTCAACGGGAATAAGGGAATTTCGCCGTCGGTGTATTCGTTAACGGTGTATATCCGTTAATTGTTAATCGATTCGAAGAAAGTTTGGGGGAGAAGTTGGGGTCGAGTTTTTTTCGGGGGAAGAAATTAGTTAGATTTTTAATAATAGAATAAAATCGAGATGAATTTAATCCTTAATCGAAACCACTTGTGTGTATTTGTTTATTTATTTCGATTCTCGCGTTGTGAAATAGGGTCGAATCGAACGTCGTTTGTATTTTCGAACGGTAAATTTATCGGTTTATCGATCAAAGGGACGGTGCATTTCTGTGAAGTGTGTTTCTTAAGAATACCGTATTCATCTAGGAAATGTTTACAAAGGTTTGTCGTCTTCCTTCCCTGTGTATTTTTCTTATCGAATAAAGGTACACGCCGACGTTCGAGTGGAAAAATATGCAAAATCTTGCTGAAAGAAGGCATCTTTCCTTCTAGGTAGCATCTGTATGGAACCGTCGTTTCTCCTCTCTTCCGAGAACCGTCCTTCCATTAATTACCTCTTGAAACCTGGCGAAATCTTCCCTCCCCCCCCTCCCTTCCCCTCCTTTATTTAATATTTTTGTTTGCGCGTTAAATATTTCCCTAAAACAGTTAGGGTAAGCAAGCAGAATTAAACGAAATAAGTATTTCTCCAATTTTTATTTTATTTTACTTATCCTTTATTCTTGAAAATATCGTTGCATTCTGGAAAGAAGAAAGGAAAAAACGAATTTAACTTTTTAAATATTTACATTACGTCACAAATTCACGATTCATCTTTCTCTCCAACTCCATCGAAAATTAAAAACGTCACACATTTTCCTATTTCTTTGAAGAAAAAAAAAAAAACCCACTTTTCCTTCGAAACTATTCATATTTTGCGTATTTACTTTGCAAAAATTTTCCATCCCTCCTTGAAACCATTCAAAATCAACAAATAAAATTTCGTAAATCAACGCGATCTCAACGACGACGAGAGAAGAAAAGAGAAGCGCGATCTCTCCCTTTCTCTCTCTCTCTCTCTCTCTCGTCGAGGACGAAAAGTGGAACGAAATCGTGGAGGATACACCTTACCTTGGACGTAATTGCGTTGCCGGGTAGGGCGAGGATCGATCCCTGCAAGGCAAATGTTGGCGCAACAATTAAACCGGCGAAAGAAGGAAGAAGGACAAAAGGAAGAAGGGAGGCGAAGGTGGCACGGCCTCGCCTCGTTGAATGCGACTGCGCTGCTCCCATAGACGCGACGCGTCATTATGCGGGAGGACGAATGAATCGCGACAAAAGGGGTGGAGGGGAGGAAACCGGCAAATGTTTTCGAGTAGTCCCACTTCCACGGGGTTCCATTGTTATTTAACGCGGGCACATTGAGGATGAGCGCCGGAAAGACGTGGCTGGCACGGAGAAAGAGAAGAGAAAGAGAGAGAGAGAGAGAGAGAACTCGTGTAAAATACGATCCTCTTGGACCACGCCACGCGTAAGAGTGCTTGATATTCAACGCGTGTTTCTAACGCGGCGTTATCACCCAACCCCCTTTCCCTTTCCCTTTCTCGATTCTCGATCTCGAAACTCGGATCTCGATTCCAGCTAATTTTCCATTAATCCTCCCATTCGATAAATGGAATATCGATCGAAACCACGTTTTCCACGTGGAAATTTGTTATATCGAAATCTTCTCTATCGCGTAAATCGTCTCTCCGCGATTCCACGTTTAAACGTTTCCACGTTTGTTTCGCGTGCTTAACGCATCGCTAGTTCTTCCCTCGTTTTTATTTTTTCACTCGGGGGCATGAATCCTTCAAATACCGACGATCAAAAGTTCGCAGAGTGTGTAAAAAAAAAAAAAGAAGAAGATAAATAGAAGAGAGAAAGGAGAGAAGAACGGTAATAAACGGCGAAAAATAAACGATCGGAATACAAAAGGTTGCGTTTGAAAGGCAAGGTTTCTGGTTTAAATTTTGGGAAATTTGGCCGGGAAGAGAAAGGAGATGGGTATTTTTTCTCTCCGATGAAAAATGCCGCGTACGCAGTCGATACACCGCCGGTCGGGGCGATGCCCTGTAATGTTTCATCGGTCGGCTTAGCGTGGGATTACCATTATGTTTCCCGGATTACACGTAGCGTCGAAAATACCGCCAATGCGGAACACGCTTTTTCTTCTTTTTTTTTTTTTTTTTTTTTACTTTATCGGGATAAAAGCGTACGGCCGATTTTTATTTTTAATACACGCACGCATCGGAGGACGCGCGAAGACGCATGGTTTTTGTTTAAAATTTGCACAGAGAAGGGTATGACGCATCGTCGAATATTGGAAACTTGATGCGTAAATGAAAATTGGTCGAGGCCGCGAACGATAAACTACCATTTCATTTGCGGAACGGCGATCGAGCACATACGGGATTGGATATTCCCAAGCGTCGTTCTCATCATCATCGCGCGTAATTCGAGCGTACGGTTACACCGTTCTCGGTGTTCGAATGTGAAAATGATTCGATGGGGGTAAAAGACAGTGGAGGGAAGGGGAAAGGGGACAGATGCAATTTTAAGAGACGAAGGTAAAAAGATAAATCAAAGTCCGAAAGTCCCCGGGTTCTACGGTACGACGGTACTCGTGTATCGTTCGCTTATCATTTACTGCCTATAAACTTTGAAAAATGGTATTCTCGCGATTCGAGTATAGTCTGGTATAATAATAAAACAAGAAGGAGAAAAGTAGGAGAGTAGAGCTTATACGTTGCTCTCTACGCCGCTTCGTACTCTACGCCTCTTTTATGATGATATAAAAATATTATTAAAAAAACACGATGGGGAAGGAGAGGGAAATATTGCAAAGGAGATGGGGAAGACGGGAACTAAGAAAAATCAATTAACCGTGTACCGGCGGCGGAAAAACACGGCTGATATATAATATAATTATCCGCGTAAAAATAAGTTTACCATGACATTGAACGATTTCATCGATACTTAACGACTTAAACGATAACAAAGGGTTTGATAAAGAGAGAGAGAGAGAGAGAACAAAGCGATTGGATAAAAGATTAATCGTTTACGTTACTCCCCGTTCCACGCAACTTTTTTCCTCTCTAAGGAAAATTCACCCCGTAAAATTTATCTTAACGGAGTCGGGAGAGAGAGATATATCTCGTATAAATTCCCGATAAATCGACGATAGTGCACCTGCTATCGTCTCGCAAAGACACCTAAGTTTACCATTCGCGACGTGTCACGAAGTTGGTCGCCAAGTTTTCGAAGAAAATTTGACCGAAGAAAGCGAAAAAAAAAGAAGAAGAAAAAAGCAAAAGAAGTACGCTCGATTCGATGCGTGTCGGGCAAGAACGCGGGAGGAACCCACTCTCTCTCTCTCTCTCTCTCCGCCTAAGTGTTCCCAACGAACCCGGCTCAATGTTCCTCCTCCGTCAGAGCTCCGGATCCGCTACGTGCCTCTGAATAACTCGCGGTCATTAGCACAGCTCCCTTTTTACGCGGAGTGGCCCAGCCGCCCCCCGCGCAACACCCCTCACGAAATACCACTCGTGCCCCCTTTCAACCCCTCGACCTCTTCTCTCTTCTCTCTCCAGTCCCGGTGGTAGGAGTAATGAGTACTATTTCGGTAATGAGGTCGCACGCCATTGAAAATCGCGGAGAAGCACGCGATCTACACTCGCGGGAACACGAGGGGCGAGCGGTGGTGAGCCGACCGTAAAACTTAATGAACGGAGAAATAACCGTTTCCGAAGTATCTTTCCCCGGATCTATTTCTTCTCCCTCGCCCACCACTTTTCCACCCTTTCTTTCGAAGGGTGCCGACCGAGACTCGACTTTTCACTACTCGCCGAGATTCCGCCGAGACGAGGTATCATCAACCGGTCGAGAGAATTCCTCGAACGAAAAAACGCACTGTAAATCGACTTTCTTCCATTCCCTCTCTCTCTCTCTTTTTCTTCTTTCTTCCCTTCCCGAGTTTTCGTTTCTGCGAATTTTTCTCACGGATAGATATCGAAGGGGAAGAGGCTCGATCGAGAGGAGGGAGTCCGTCTCGCGTTCCTCAACGTCTCTTTTATCGTTAGAGCAAGAAAGTGTTGGATATTGTCGCTGCTTCGCTGCTTTTTGCGGCGAGAACGGGATGGATCGCGTGGAAAATCGTCGGAAGAGGAAGATTGATCGACACATATTCTTTTGTCTCTTTCTGAGAGAGGGAAGGGGCGGTAATCGATGGGATTTTACACTTTTACACTCGGAATTTTAACCTCGGGCTTCGATAAACTTTTGCGCGTGCAAATCTCCCTTCAACATCTTCATTGTTCCATCTTCCACGTGACGAACACTTTTCGATTTTCGATTTAATTAGAGAGATCCCGTTCGTGATATCGATTAATATCCGAGACGAGGCGAGGTCGAAGTAATTCGTTTAAAAACGAAATTACAATCTAATCTCTAATCGCCTTTTCTATCGCGATTTCTAGATTTCTTATCAAATCTAATATTTCCGGGGAGGGGGGGGATACTAGAGTGAATTTGAAGTAGAAAGGTTGTGGTTGAGCTGACGTAGGCAATAAAATTAAAGCCTGTGAATATATATATATACACGTATCCATGGATTAGAAAGCGAGTTTCGAACATTTTCGAATTGAATTTTTTTAAATCGATCCTGAGCCAACGAGTATATATCGCTTCTATTCTCCCCCCTCCCCTTTTTTTTTATTCTTTTTCAACCTCGATGAAAGTCCATCCATTCCAATTGTACGTACAAATGTTTCTGCACACACGAGTAATCTTCTTACTTGCACGATCGCACGGTTTTGAATGGCCACGTGAACGAAAAAAGGAATTCGGCTTGGCGATTATCATTTTTACACGGACAACTAATCGAGACTAATTTCACTCCTGGCAAGCTTCTTATTAATTTTAATCTTTCGAGAGCATCCCCCCCGATTTACATTTTCACCTTCAAAATTACATTTGCATTTCGGGCGATTTGTAATTCCGATTCGAGGCCGACCAACGCTCGAATTATAATAATGATCAGCCCTAATTCGTTTCATCGTTACCTATATTAATTCCCCGCCCGAATTTTATCCTCTAATTTCGAAGACGTCGGTTAACAAGTCGAAGCCGGAAATCATCCCCCCCCTCCCCCATCGCGAGGAAAAGTGTCGAGAAGATAGCCCTTTGTATTCCTTGGAAGATTCCCCTTGCAAGATCGAACAGCCGATCTTGCCCATTACTACCCGGAGGGAGTATCTTCGAATTAAATTCCCCGAGGACGCGAAGATTGTTGTTGGAGAGGAAGGGTGGAGGATCGAGGCGCGCGACTTTAACGATCCACTTCGTTTGCGCGATGTTTCACCGCATCCTCCTCCCTTTTTCTTTCCTCGAGGGGAGAGGTGGAATCCCCTTTCCTCGAACCCGAGTAACTCAATTCGCGCATAATGACGTGCACAGCGTGAGCTTTCGAGCTGAAATTCCCGCGAGAACTTGCCCTCTCCCTTCGATCTCCCTCTGTGTTTTCACACCATAGCCATCGCTCTCTCGGTCAAATCTTTTTCGCGAGGAAAGAGATACGATCCAACCGAGCGGAACGTTATCGCCGGCCCGGAAATTTCCGTCGTTGTCGTCGTAGCCTTGCACCAAGCCGATTTCGCGATATCCCACTTTCGAGCGGATATCCGCTTCGTCCCTCTTGGATCGGGCGAGGAGGAAACCGATCTCTTCTTTCGCGACAGCCACCGATAACGATTTCGTATCCATCGTTGATCAAGCACGTTCGCCTCGGATCGTTCTAACGGGCGACAAACTTGGGATTCGAGGTTTGTTAGAGCGAATCTTGCACGCAAATCTGGATACTTGCTCCCCAAACTCCTCGCAGTCTATTTATCCCGCGCGTTTAAACTTGTTCTTACGTGAATTGCCGTCTCGCTGCTTGCCCGCGGGACCGTTCCATATGGATCTCGATCGAATGTTTATCATAGATATATAAATTCTCCCGATTTTTTTATCTCAAAATACGATTAATACACACGTATCGTTCGCCGATCGGGGAAGAAGGAAGGAAGGAGGTCTCGCGGGTCTGACACGACGGATTGTATACTAATCCGATTGGGAGAGAAAGAAAACGATGCGGAATACAGAATTCAGAGTACGCCAAGACAGTTTCGAGAATATTTCCAGTGTTAAACCGTAACTATTCGTAACGTAACTTCATAAATGAAAATAATTTTCAAATATTACGAATTACGCGTAGGCGTTGTTTTCAGTAGTGAACAGTACGCGATACGATTGCAACTCGAACGGATTCGATCGCATCGAAATGATCCTCCGAAGAAAAATGTACGGGATGCGTATCGTTCGTGATAAATTAGTCGAGCCATCTGAAACGAGGATTCTCGGACAACGGAAAAGTGTATGCGAGACGCCGGATACGACACGCCACTCTTTGTGTCAATGGCCGCCACCGGTTCTCTTCTTCTTCTGCGAGAGGCGTAAAAATAAAGGGGAAGAGGAGGAGAAAGAAGAGGAAGGGACGCGTGTGGGTGTACGGTGGAGAGGCAGATGTGATAAATGGTAATTGCGCAAAAGTACCGCGGAGGACACGAGTAACACCCGTTCCTCATTAGAGGCTTGTTAGGGCGCCGAGACACAGAGTGACGGAATGCGAGAGAGAGAGAGAGGGAGGACCGGAGGGCACACGAGTCGGAGAGCGTCGGTCGAGGCGCCTTTTCCGCCTTTATCCTCTCTTCTTCGCGTCTGCTCTTGTTTCTCGAGTCAACCAACCCGTGCACACCAGCTCCTTTCCTATCCGTCTTAATAACCAATCGCTTTGATCGCGATTTCCCACCCTCTCCAACCCTCCCCTCTCCTCCTTCTCTCCTTTCACTTAAGAATATTATTGTTCCTTACATCTCTCTCTCTCTTCGAGAGACGAGATTCGTTATTCCTCGTGGAACCAGCTGCCGCTTGGAAATCACGTTTAATCGCGGTGAATCGCGTTCTTTCACGAGAGTGGCTTCTCGCAGCGAGAGAGAAAGAGAGAGAGAGAGTTTCCGTCTGGTATTTGATTTAATAGGACGATATAAAAGCGGTGCCCGAGTCTCTCTCTTTCTCTCGCTGTCTGTTTTTATCAGAGCGGACGGCGGAGCGACGTTATTTTGAAAATGTGGAAGATTCCTCGGGCACAAACATGTCACCGGTGCGACGGGGACACGAAAGGCGTAATTTAAGAAGCGGCGCGTCGCTTTGAATGGAAACTTAAATCACTTGGTTTCTCTTTCTATCCCCGATATCTTGCCTTGGTTTTCATCGGGACGGCTGACGTGCTTCGTTACGGCTTTCGCAATTTGTCGCTTTTGTTCGTTGACGGATCATTAAACGGATGAGACGTTCGATTAAATTGTACCCTCCCGACCGCTTTTATTCTAGCCACGTAACGCGTCGCTACTATTTTTAACGCGTAATCCTATTTTTTGGCGATGAATAATACAGTAATCGACGTGGTTTACCAACTAGAATTATACGATCCGATAGTTTTAAAAAAGAAAAAAAATCGCCTTTCTCGGGAAACGATAAAACTTTTTTCGTTCGATCGTTAAAACTTATCGATATTTCTTCGAAAGATAGGTTTGACATAGGTTCGTATCGATCGGAGGCAATTAATTTCGGAGCGGAAAGAATTCGCTCACGAATTTCGCGGCAACTCGAATCGCGGTTGACACGGCGGTGAACTGGCAAGCAAGGTCGAACAGGAGGAGGCGCCTGGTGGGCTAATTAGATCCGACAAGGGTCTTGACGCCAGCCTCGTCAAACCCGGCACAAGTCGGGACTCGGACTCGTTAGAGTCAACAGAAACGATTCCGAACACGTCGAACTTGGCGGAGGTCGGGAGTGGAGGGGAGGGGAGACCGGGCTGTGCACGTCTCGCGTATAAAGAGGCAAAGTTTTAAGGATCCGACCGAGAAAGGTCCGAGGGGAAGCATCTGGATGTTGAGGAACATCCGGTAACTCTTGGTACTCTTTGAGAACGACACTTCTCAACTCGTGAATCCAAAACCTGAAATTCCACGATTCGAAAGATAACTCCGAAACTTAACTTTTACTCCCCCCCTCCTTTTAACGAGCCTCGTCCTCAACCTCCTCCTTCGAATAAATTCCTTCGAAACATTTAATCGTTCCTATCTAAATCTCGAAAACTTGTTTTCATCTTACTCCGCCGGTAATGGACGATGAGTTTGAAATTATATATCGTAAACGTTGAAAAGGAAAATAGCATATTCACGATGGTTTAAGCGATATCGTCCGAGGATTGAGATCGGAAGGATCCCCCTCCTTGTAATAATTCCGGAAAATCTCGCGTTATTAAGGGAGCGAATCTGAAAGAAATTGCAGCGGGCCGGATAAAGGAAAGGGGTGGACGATACGGAGGGGAGGTTGGAAATGGAGGATAAAAAGAATCGGAGGGAAGGCAGTTTATGCATGTAAATCGTCCGTCCTGACTCGCTGTTTGTTGTTCTTTGCCTCGCCAGAGCGCGTCGCCGTTTTACGCGCGCCGCTGTATTTTATTGCAGAAAGGTAACTTGTGTGTGCGATACGTATATAACGCGACACACGCGAGGACAGTAGCGCACATATACATATACATGGGACCTCGCTTTTCCATCCGCTTTTGTATCCCTGAATTCCCTTGGAGCGGATCGGCGCATGCACTTTTCGCGGATACGGTCGATTCATCGAAAACTCGTGTACATATCCCCCCTCCCCCTCTTCTTCCTATAAATAATGGATTCGATATACGATGACCGATATTCTTCTCCCGTGTCGAACGTTAAAGTTAAAGCTAAAGTTTTTTGCGCGAGGCGAGGATCGATTTGTGGATCTAAGAAATACACGCATCGTCGTTTCTTAATCGCGTTAACAACTTAATGGAACGCGGGAAAAGAGTAAACTCGAGTCGTAAAGGTCGAGAAAAAGGTCGTCGTGAGAATTACCGTTTTTATCCGGTGAAGCCTTGCCAATGCCGACTGATTGACCCAAAAAAATCGCATCAGTTTTCTCCCCCCCCGAGGACGTTTCCTTCCTTTTCCGACGATCATTATATCGCGCGCGTTCATCTCGCGATGATAAATCACGCGAACGGCCAATAAACGGCGACCCAGCCCCGAGTATAGCTTATACGAACAAATCGGGGAACGAGCACGGTCCACTTTCGTCGGATAAATCTATCGTGCGACCGGTTAATTAACGGATAAACGTCTTAGGCAGTCGCAGACAAATGATGGAACGAGAACGAAATTACTGGCGACGATGAAGCGAGACCCGTTTCCAGATGTTACGCGGTCCAAGTTTCTTCTAATTCGGGGTTTGGTCGTTCAACCTTTCGAAGATGAAACTTTTTTTTTACCCTTTCGCTTGACTTAAAATTCTTTAGCTTCCTACTTAAAACATTTCCAATCATTTCGATTTCCACACTTTTCGCAGTTTTTATTATCGATACAGGTGATTCTACTCCAAAATTTAGGAATCGAGGAATTTCGAGGAGCAGTCGAATCGAGAGGTTGATAAACGACCCCGGTGGCGAAGATCAGAATGCGATTCACGAGAATTACGTTTGGGAATGGCCCAACTTCGATTGCTCTCCGCTCGAACCCTGTCCTTTTTTCCTCTCTCTCGCTCGCATCAACCGAATGACTCAGCGCCGGTTGTCGCGTTTCCCGAACGACGTGCACCTCGAGGAAGACTAACGACTCGTTCACGCGCGAGATTAGAGAGCAGGATGGACAAATGCCGATGTCACGCTGCCGAGTCGAACAGTTTATGCAAATAATTCTCCACGCGTCTCAGTCGATCGCGAGGCATTCCTCTCCTCGTATCCGCGTCAACGAAATACGTCTCGCGAAATTTTCGCCAACATGGTGGCAATATTAAAGAGAAAAAGAAAAGGCGCGTTAAATCATCGTCCTCGTTCGTTCTTTGTTTAAGAAAAGAGGAACGGCCCATTCGCGGTTATTACTCGACAAACGAAATACATCTCACGAAATTTTTAACCCTTTCGTTAGATACCGCGTATCGTACGATACGACGACCTGTTTGGATTTATTGCGCATCTATAGTATCTTTCTCTGGAAACGTTTCAATATTTTGTTTTTATCGATTCCTTTTTTTTTTTTTTTTTTTTTTTCTCAATAAAACCGTCGAAGCAACTCGAATCGCGAGGCGTAAACGCACCGTGCACATTTTTTGGTAAAGTCGCCCGTAGCGAAATTTCTAAACACGATAAATTTTTAATTTACGCGCGCGCCTCTCTCCTTCGATCGTGAAGAAGAACGGCCCATTCGCGGTTTCGCCATTTCGAACGGCGGTCTCCGAGAGACACTCGACGAGAAACCTCGTGTTCCTTCCCTCAACAATAATGGACATTAATGGGAGCCGCGGCTAAACAGGTCCCTCGAGTGTTTGCGCGCGCCTTTTCTCCGCGGCGGAGTAATCCGAGGGTCAAATAAAATCATTTACGAGCACAATAAGGGACATACTTTCGGCCACTTGTCCTCTCTCCTCGAGAAAGTGCCACTACAGGTTCGAGTGGTGATTACAATCCTTCCTCTTCCCACGGTGCCTACAACTACCAAACGTGGATAATCCGCGTTCGTCGTTCTCCTCGCACCTCCGCGCGCTGAACACTCGTCGGATCGAACGTTGCGCTTCGCGATGGAATCCGTTTTTATACGTTTTATAAGCCGAGCGATTTAAACGTTTAACTTGGCGGCCTTTTCGAACTTTCTTTTCTAATCGTCACCTCGAAATGTTCGAGGCGATATTTAATTATTCATCATCGTCAAAATTTGTTATTTTCTCTCGTATCATATCGGCGGATCTCGTCTTCCTTCCCACTCTTTTCTTCTTTTTTTTTTTCTTCTCCTAGATCGCACATCGGTCGGTGGAAATTGTTTCGAGTCGACGGTGTTTCCATCGGGAAATACGAAAATAAAAAGGAAGTTGAAAAGCAAGTTGGCCGGTGTTAATTGTAATTCGATTTCCTTTCAATTCGAGCAAGTTGAAGCCCCGCGGACCTCGATGGAATTGCAGCGAGAAGAAACGACGGGGAGGTTACTCGGTGCAAAACCATAAAAGGGTCCTCTTCTTCTTCTTCTTCTTCTTCTTCTTCTTCTTCCAGACGAACTTCGTCTACTTCCTTTCTACTGGCATTCGAGAGAGAGAGAGAAAGAGAGAGAGAGAGTGTGTGTGTGTGTGCGTGGAGTGGGGCAGCGTTAGAACAACGACTTTACACAAGTCAAAGTCGTGAGAGTATGCACTCCACGATACGGCAGGAGGCTGCTACTTGTACCCCGGTTAGGCGCTCGCCAGAGAAACCAGCCACATTTTTCACGATCGTGACTTTATACCGGTACGCTATTCCCTCTATTATATAAAGTTTATTTTACGCTGGGAACGAAATAACGATGCCACATTTCACGCTGATTTACGCGTTCTAGAAATTGACTTTCGAGAGAGATAGATTTAGTCCCGAACTGGAAAAAAAAAAAAAAAAGAATTGTCAAAATTCACGGATGAAACATCGTCTAATCCATGTGGCGATGATCGATCGATTCCCTCGCTCCCCATTTTGCTCGACGAAATTGATACGATCGACGCGCAAGAAAGGAGAAAAGGGGTGGCCACGTTAATAATCAACGCGACTTTTTCGTTGTCCGTCGAGGATACGGGCAAGATGGGTGGAAATATTTCACGGTACATCTCTTTAGCCCGACCGATCGGTAAAATTTCTCCTTTCGTCAGCATTGTTACGGAAAATCAGTGTGCATTTTTCACGAGTCGGCGCACAATAGGGAAGGGAAACGCGGAGGCATCCGCGAAGCCGTTCTCCTCTCTCTCTCTCTCTCTCTATCTGCCCCATTGTGATTTTTCCATCCGCGTTTTTCCTTTTCCGAAACTCCATCCATTTGTTCGCATCGGGGATCGAAGTTTGCGGATGTTTCGCAGAGCCATTCGGGCCGAAATGCTACAGGTACCGAGTTCTGATAAATGGAACGTCGGCCGGGCCTCCACATACCGCGCCATAAATCTCCACCGTCGCGATACACGGTTCTCGAATAAAGCCCTCCATAATTCCAACCTATCTTATCCACCGTTGTCTGTCGATACGAAACGATAAACATTCGCCGGCTTTCGATACTTTCCCCGCGTCCCGTAAACGTCGCCTCGCGCCGTCTTAGCAGGAAAATACCATCTCTCGAAATACCACGGGAAAATGTTGGAAACAATTTCTTTCCAACTTTATTCTCCCTTTTCCGCGCTCTTTCGCGATCGGCCGCGATTCGCTCGCAGTTTTCGTCTCCGCGAAAGAGGGGGGGAGAAGAGTGTTTGGTGGGCAAATATTTGAAAGGAAAGGATCTCCACGCACACGCGCGCGCGCGCGTGTAAATACACACGGTCGGGGACCAGTCGGCGGTTGTGTATCGGTGGAGGGTCGTGTTTCTTTTTTTGGCCGCGCGAGTTTCGCCTCGAAATGGATTGGAATCGTCGAAGCGTGCCGTCGAACAGGACACGGGGATCACGCGAAGGATCGGACCGCAAACTTGCCCTGATCCGTCGTCCGCGCTTTTGTTCGTTGTAGAAAAAAAAAAAAAAAAAAGAATTCCCTCGTCGAGAGGGGAGAGGGCTGACATGGCGTAGCGATGAAATACCATCGGTAAAAACGTGAAAAATTGCTATCGATTGCTATGTGAACAATTCCAATATCGCCGCACCCTTCGCCCTTTCGTTAAAACTGGAACCACCCGTAAAAAAAAAAGAAAAAGAAAAAGAAAAAAAAAGAACGAAAGAAAAGAAAAAAGAAACGAGAGGAAAAGAAGGGAGGAAAATATCGAATCGAAAAATGTGAACACGCGAGGGAGTTATTTTAATTACCCGATCGAATTTTTAAAAGGAAAGTCTGCCGCCGCCGCTCTATCTCGTGTCTCGATCGTCGTCGATCGGTGTATCGGGCGAAAGAATCGAAGCGAGCCGAGTGAGCTACGAGCGGCCACGGTTTTTCACGAGGTCTGGAATCGACAACGAGAGAAATTCCGTTCCAAAAAACACGAGGGGGCCGCGCCCACGCGTTACAAGCTTTCGAAAACGAACCGCCTCCCCCCCTCCCTTCCCCGGCCTCGGGCGTTTTACAGATAATTAACTGACATTAACGTTTCGTCCGGACAGGATACGCCGCTCGTATTTTCTCCCTATCCCTTGCACCACGTGCATATTTCCACGGCGGATAAGCATCGCTTTTCCACCACCGCTCGTCTCTCTTTTTTTTTTTTATTTTTCCTCTTCTTTGTCCCTCTCTCCCTCTCTCTCTCTCTCTTTCTCTCTCTCTCTTATCTCGGGTTCTCCATCGATGATATTTGTGAATTTATTCGTATATATATATTTCTTTTTATATAATGTGTTATTATGTATATTTCTCTCTCTTTCTCTTTCTCTCTTTCCCTTCTTTTCACCTCGTTCACGCTGAAGCGGTGTATCGAGGCTTTTCTCGATCCGTAATTAAGGTCAACAAGGTGGTAAAACGCCTCCTCCTTTTTCACCGGGAATACGGGTGATTTTTGCCGATTTGGAATCGATCGGCCTCGCTGATGTTATCGCGACATCGATTACGTTTCAACGCCCCCCGTGCGATAGAATACGCGTGGGCGGTTGTACGTTTAATTGGGAACAATGGAAGGGGTGGATAAAGTAACCAGGCCCGTATTTTACCCGTTTTCCTCGCCTATTGTACAATTTACTCTTCTTTCTCCTTTCTGCGAGCGTATCTCACAACTGAAAGAGAAGAAAAACTGGATGGATTTTATAATCGGAGGGACGAGGGACGATTCGAAACGGGAGAGATCGACTAAGAGGTTGCAATACGCGCACAATTGGTGGATTGGCGCGTGCGTTTCTTCAAATTTGTCACGTAGTCTTTCGTTAATTGCGCGTTACGAGAGACAGAAATTTCGATCGTCTCGTTATTGAGAGTCGGTATCGTTGAAAATTTAAGAGAATCGAATTAGAGAAAGTTTGTCGGGACAACATCTTTGACAACGTGTAATCAAGATAATCGAACTTGCTCCCCTGTATATAATTATATGATTTCTTGTATTCCGTCGTTGAAAATAATTAATTAACCGGATTAAACGGAGATAATGATTCTTACGCGTATATGAAACAGCTAATGATTTAACTTATCGATCCATCTATCCGCTCGTACACTCGAAACGGGTAAAACGTGTATGCAAAATAGCGACATCGCGTTAATCCCTCCCCTCCCCCATCAGTGGACGCGGATCGAACCAAATACAGACAGATTCCTTAACCAGCCCTCTCTCTTTCTCTTTTTCCTCTCCTATTATTTTCTTTTTCCCCTCATCCCCGTTTCAAAAACCGGTACCCGGTAGAACGAAATCAATCAATCAAGGAAGAACGCATACCGCGTTCGAAACGAAACGCGACGGTTAAATCTTTCACGATAAATCCTCGAGCTCGAGAACTATCGACACGCGACGAAAAGAGAAAAGAGAGAATGACTGAAAACGAATCGATATCCCCTTCCACGTATCGCTAAACAGGCTCGGCCTGGCTGGCTTACGTCGTGTCCTGGAGACAAACGAGGGAAGGGAGGGGAGGCGACACGGGCCATTGTTTGATAAAGTCTGGGAGCCGCGGATTATAACTAATGGAAGAGCGGCGGAGAGGAGTGGAATCGCGACGCGTGGGGTTGGTGGCGCGATCGGCGGGGATCCTTGAGGGCGGGCGCCGCCAATAAAATATGCATGCACGCTCGCGGATCCGTGTAGGTACCGGTTGCTTTACATCCCACGAGACGTTGTACGCGTTTCGCGTGTATTAATCTGCATAAACTCATTGCTATGCAAACGAAGAGAGATTCCGCGTCGAACTAGGATATCGCTAGGAAGGGCTTACACCCGTGGCTTAACCCGCGGGTACCCCTCTCTTACACCATCCCCAGCCCCTTAACCCGTGTTTCCTCTTGCGCGTATGCACGAGGTAAACGAGGCAGGTAGCACCGTACGTGCGTCTATGAGAGGAGAGAGATACCGATCGCGAAACGGACCTTCTTCCTCGCGTCGCGTCGATGGAATAATAAACGCTTGGCCGAGACAACAACGCATACCTCCCCGTCGAGCATCGATAATCCGCTTTCCCCCGAGATGAAAAGAAAACAATCGACGAATAATTTCGTTATTGGAGGGGATAAAGGGGGAGAATCGATCGGAATGTTTTAAAGCTCACCGAGAATCACCAGCGCGAGCGTGTCGAAACGAACGCGTTCCGTTTTCTTCTTCTTCTTTTTCCTCTTCTTCTTTCTTTATTTTTCGAGGAAGCGAGGTTTCATCGTTTTTTTTCATTCGTGCCGGATGAGATCTCTCGCGAGGCTGCACGTAGAGAAAGTTCATCCGCGATGCGCGGTAATAGCAGGCGGCGCACTTGAAGCACTTTGTTTGATCAGCAATCGAGGCTACCGCGCACTTGCGCGCCTCGTTCAACAATTCCTCGGCCGAGTTGAAAGAATTTTCCGAGGGGGAGGAGAGATATACGTATAGCGTGTACGTACACGCGTCAAACTGTTGGTGGATTTTCCACCGCGTTCTAAGTCCATCGCATGTATGTTTAACGGGGAGGCCTACGACCGGCCGACTTCTTACTACCGTTTCTACTACCCATTCACTTATTCACTTCCGGCGCAATTACCGCGGCGCACTCGATCAAAGTCGAAATCGCGCGTATCGTATTCCACGACGTCTTTCCTCTCTCGCATCCGCGAAACATCGAGCCGCGTCCGGTGTCCAACTAATAAATTATTCGATCTCGTGACACTGTCTGTGTACACACCGTGTCTCGAGATTGCGTCAGTCGGTTAACGGTAAGTGACACGAGGATGATACGTAGTCGAATAGCGTGGTAGCTTTGTCCCGTGTTTCTCGTATCATGGTATGTGGTGGAGGCTGAATTATTCTTTTTTTTTTTTTTTTTTTTTTTTAGAAATTTTTAAATCGTTCGTCGTTGAACAGCGACATTTCGTCTCGTTGTACGTATTTCGAGCGAAACTTTGAAACGTAGAGTACGTATAGAGAAGTTCGTTATTATTAAAGATTCAAATTTCAATTCGACCGAGACGAATTCGGCGAATCGCGTTGTGAAACACCGAGCGTATTTAGACGGCGTACGAGAATCCGTGAAATATTCAAGGGCCGTAATTAGAGCGTAGAGCGTGTTTCTGTATCGGTTTTAACAGAACACCCCCGTCTGCCGCTAAATAAAAATCGGTTGACATCGGCAAAACGAGCCCGGGGCAGCCCTTCGGGGGCTGTTTTTTAAACGCGTTATTTTTCGAGTTTTCAGCTCGGCTCTGTTAGCTCCAGCTTATGAAACTTTGTTTCATCGGCGAAAAACGTTTCGTATCCCTGCGTTTCGCATTTAAAAGCTTCCCCGCAAACGAGATAAAACACGTTAATGTTGGAGAAGTAGAGATTTTTGAATTTAAATTATTCGTACTACGCTCCGCTCTCCCTTATTTCCCTCCTACGTTCGAAGAGTGGCGAATTAACGGTGCAAATTTAATAATCCATCGCCTCCCTCGTTCGCCGAATCGAACGCTCGGCGTTCGACCTTCTCAAAGATTTCGCAAATCCCCGTATTAACCGCCAACTCTAATCGCGCATCCTTTCCGTGCAAATTTCGTGTAATCCGCCCTCTCTTTCGCGGCAGCTTGTTCTTCTCAAAGATTTGCGAATCGGCGCAACAAGTGAAAAATCAATATCGAAAAATCCAAATTGAAAAGCAATCCCGCGTATTTTCGTTTATCGAGATAAAATCGATGATCGACACTCGACTCTCTCTCACCGTCGTCGAATCTCCCCTCGAGTCGAATCCCTCTAACGAAGTCGAAGGGGAAAAGAGAAACGTTGGTCGAACGCGCGAGAGGCCTCGAACGGAAGCGTTCGAACGAGGAACAACGAGGAGACGCGCCGCCACTCGAACGTCTGCGCCCCAGGCTACGCACCTCGTCGTTCGAGATCTCCTCTCTCTCTCTCTCTCTCTCTCTCTCTCGTAACGTTTCGCTGTATTTTTTTTTTTTTTTTGTTTCTCTTTGTTCCAGGTTGACGAGGCAGAAATGGCACGGGCGGAGTCACGGTGAGAAAAGGGCGAGGGTGAAGCCCTCGCGCGAAACGGGAGCTATGGTGAAAAGCTTCGGTTTCTTCGCCGGGAGGGCGATACCTGCCGTCCACCTTATGCTTTTTCTCGCTCTGGCCGACAACACGGTGGCCGTAGACCTTTGTAAGTAACCAACAACCGCCACCTGTGTAATCTCCCTTCCCCCCGCCCCCCAATCTTTACAGTTTTCATCGCGAAAACTTGCCCCATAACTTATTAACGAGCGAAACGATCGAACGGCGGCGATACACGTGGCGCTTGACCGCAGTCGACGAACTTTCGATCCGCGTTCGCGACCCGCTCCTGGATTTACAACCACCACTCTCGCGGAAGGGTAGGTTCGCTCCTCGAAACTTTTCGAGCGAAACTTTTACCACAGCGATGGTCGCTCGCATCGACGACAACCGATCTCGATCGAATTATTTGGCGATCGGTCTCGATCCACCGACTTTCCACGGCTCGGAATCGAGAACAGGAATTTCGTAGCGTGGTACGCGTTGTGAGTCTCGGGTTATCTCGATTTTCCACCGTTTAACCTTCTTTAACGCCCTCGCGTCGCTTTGAAACTAAATATTTCGTCGATACTTGCTTTCGCATCGTATGAGATTCGAACAACATCGATCCTTTTCTCTTTTTTCTCCTTTTCTTATCGCGGTTGCGAAATTGATACTTTCTCGAGTTTTAGCAATTTCGAAGGAGGTGTATTGATTGCGTATGATTCTTCTCTTGCGTAGGATAAAGAATAATTTTCAAAGATTTCTAATCTTTGAAGATGAAACGTGAAATATCAGGTATGATGTAACGGAATCTTTATTCGATCGTAAAACACCGCGTACAACCCTCCTTTCTCTCTCTCTCTCTCTCTCTCTCTCTTTTTTCTCGTTCAAAATATTCCTTTCACAAGGGATAGCCGAATATCCTCTACTCTAGTGGCACTTTCAGTCAAATTCCACCCAACCCTCGATAAAGGTCCCTGAAATTTAATGGTTCAATAAACGTCCAAGTAAATTTCCCGCGGTAGACGTCTCACAAGTTGTCCTCATCGAGCGTTTAATCGATCATCGGCCCGTACGAAAAAAGCTTGCATCGATTTGCATGTCGGAGTGGCTTAGTCAGCATCCAACGGGGGCCCGTTACCTTCGCTCAACGATCCGTCATCCGCGTTGCCTTTTCTTCTAACGAGTTCACCATATTCGAAATCGATTCGAACCACGAGTTACACGATACGATAAATGCTACTTGAAATATTATAATTCGGAGGAGAAACGTGTATACGGTTAAATCTTTAAAATTTTTTCCGTGTCATTTCCGATGCAATTTTTAATTTCGATGTCTGGCAAATCTGCCAGATTTAATTTCTCGATTACCGTGGAATTTTTCTAAAAAATTTTTGTTTTTCTGTCTTGTTTAGTTTAAATCAATCCTCAGCACAACTTTTCGAAGAAAAATTTAATTTTATAGATAGATCGAGTACTTTTTTTTTCCTTGCGGGAGTAGTAATTTAAAATAATTCCAATAAATAATCTCGATTACTGGGACAAAAAGTCCGTTCGTGCAGAAAGTGGCTGAAATAATCGATAAATAAGGATATCGCGATCGTATTAGCGTAAACTACTGGTAGTATCGTAAAACGTGGCATAAAATTTCCCAAATCGATATTCGAAAAATCGCAGCCAAGTATATATAGTCTTGCTTATCGCGAGACTCTCTCCCTCCCTCTCTTTCTCTCTCTGTTTTCGAGCAAACGTATTAACCTGTTGCTACGCGAGAGCATCGCGAGAATTCGAAACGAGGGGACGATAAACGTTGCGATCGTTTCGTAAGTCGAAGAAACCGGTTGCCGGCGTGATTGAAAAAATATCCCAATATTCCGCCCTGTAGAATTTCGCCTTTATGTATCTCGCACCTTTATATATTCGCGTGCATCGATAATCCAAATAAACTGTAAACGGACAGTTGCTTTCCTCCCGTGTCCAACTTGGTGGACTCCTTTACCCGAGAAAAGTGGCTCGTTAAGTGGAATACGTAGCGCGAGGTCGTTGCCGTGGAATCGATTCGGTTTCTTCCTAAGCTAGCCTGCGAAGAGGAAAATTAAAGAAAAGGAGAAAGAGAGAGAGAAAGAGAGAGAGAGGAGTGTACAAACAACGAGAGAAGAAGCATAACCGTCTTCCGTTGAAAATGGGTTTTTTCATTAAAGAAATGGAAACGTGGACTCGTTCCCATCGAATCGGATCTCTAATTGCGATATAAATTTCCTGGAAACCGATCGAAACAAGTGGCCCGTTCATACCTGTGTCAATAGAGCAGAAACAAGTAATGATGTATCGTGACGGGGGGGGGGGAGGACTGCAATAAAAAGAAAAAAAAAGAGGAGTTTTCTCGCGTACAGGGAGAGAGAGAAAGAGGGAAAAAGAGAGATGGGATGAAAACGGTGGAATGGTAAATTTTCGCCACCTCGAAATTGTTATTCGCGATCGATTTATGAACGCGATATGATCTCATGGTGGGAGGGAGGCTCGTTAGGGAGGACAAGCGGCGACAAAGGAAACGGATTCTGGGCGGAGAACGATATTCGAGTTTATTCTCGCGAGAGGGGGAAAGTTTCAGCGACAGCGAGGGAGAATCGGTTCGGGTGGGGGCGATATATCGAGGCTTCATTAATAGTAATAGCGTGCCCGATCCTCTGCACCGCTTTGTCTTTTCCACGTGGATCGTTATTGATTCCTCGACGATCCACGCCGGTGGAAATAATTCGCGGAGAGCGCGTTAAAGAGTTGTTACTCGCGCGTTTCCTTTTTTTTTCTTTTTTTTTTTTTTTTGTAATTGGAATTTTTTTAGGTTGTCGAATGGGGATAGATCGGGGTTGAAACGTGAGGTTGGAATTAAAATGAAAGAAGGATCCGAGGGGGAATTGTATCCGCAATGCGGTCTAGGCGTTCGAAAGAGTTTTTCCCAGTGAAAGTTGGTCGAAGGTTTGGATCGAACTTTGCGGTGGATAATTAATTTTCGACTGTGTTATTTCTATATATTTTTATGCGTTTCTTTTTTTTTTTTTTTTTTTTAATAAGAACTCGTAAATATCGAAGAAAAATGGGATTAACTTTAGGGTCCCGAGTTGGAACGAAATGGTAATGATCATTGATATGATAATAAATTAAAAATGTAAAATCAAAGGAAAAAGAATAAGGATTTATACGGTTATTTCAGAATTCGATAATTTATGCATTTTCGAGTATTAATATTAATATCGTTTATAATTCGTTTTAATTCAATTCTATTTAAAATTTCATTATTTGCAGTATATCGTAATAATATTTTATAACAACAAGCGATAAGCTTTTGTAATTCCCTACGTCAAACGTACGGTATTTATTTGACAGTTGTGGTTTTAAATAAAAAAAAATCATCACGCGAAAAAAGTATATATATATATTTTTCGCCCGCGTCTCTGCATTTCGAAATAAAATTTACTTAAATCGCTCGATATATTCTTCGACGATAATCAATCCCTCCTGAATCCTCTCCTCCTCCTCCCCTCCCCAAAGTCGAGAAGAGCACCGTCAAGTTTCATCGATGCCCCAGTTCCTCCCCCGGGAGAGTACACGTTCCGCGCGACACACAAGTTCGCGTAGAAATTAATTCATTTACACGCGAGTTACTTCGTTACCCGGTTCGAAGCACAGACTCTAACGTCGTTTTCGCGACGAGCTCGCAATCTGTAGGAATTTCATCTTACAATGATAACACCGGCCTCCCCTCTCTTTCTCCCTTTCTCCCCCACTCTGCCGGATCGAAGGGAGGAATTACGACGTCGCGGATTCGTTCAAGGATGGGGAACAAAGTTTGGCCGATAATATTAATGGTCCGCCCACGTTATACGCGGCCGTTCTGTTTCTCGATGGCTTAGCACGGATTCCTTCCGTTATAACCTCGAATTCCCCGCCATTAATTCTCACGGAGCCTCTGCCCACTCGCGGCACAAAGCTGCATTCTCCCATCGCGTTGTTCCGGTGCACCTGCACTCGATATCCGGAATTATACGTGTTATACGTTTATTATACAGCCCCGCCAATGCTCGCAAACGACGCAAATTTTACCGTTTTAGTTAGTAGTGATAGAGAATATGTATATATATATACGCATAGATTGGAATCGATGCGAGTCCAGCGCGCGCATCGCTTCGATAATCGAACCAGGGATGTCGAGGTCTGTACGAATTTATCGTTTACACGAGATTCGATTGGTGTTCCTTCTCTACTTTCCATTTCCATTCGTAATTCGAAAATTTTCTATGATAATCGGGTAGTTGCGAATCGTTGAATCCAAATTATCCAAAATTATTTCTTCAGGCAAAGTTGCGCGCGATATTCGACGGATTTGTATATTGCGATCGATTATTTACCGGTAATTCGAGTTTTCCGTAAACACGAATTGCTTTATTTTTCTCGTTTCGACTCGATCGTGAGTAAAGTATCTCGATTAATCTTCTCGAACGCGTACGCGTCTCTTTCCCTTCTATTATACGAAATTTAAAAATTCTATGAGAGAGAGATTTAACGATTGATTTAAACGCATCCTCCACTTTAATCGTCTTAATTATCTTTCGCGAATAATAATCGATCCGCCAATTCTTTCCTAATTATCGAGCAACGAAACGAATCGTGGAACACCAAGTACGCCACGCGAATATCACTGCGCGTTCGTTATCCCCACTGCGTATATATATTCACCCGGCGGATGATGAAATCGGGCGAGTGTCAATGATAATACTCAATTTCAGAGAATTTCAATTTACACCGCCGCTCGAATCGTAATTCCGACTGCATCGACAATTTATCGAGCCACGCGTACAACGTCCCGAAAGCCTCTCCCCTCTCTTAGTTCTCGCCAACCGTAGCAAAATCGTAAATATAACGGAGAACAATATCGTATCGAGATAGGAGTTGGCCGCCGTGTTCCCTCGTGAAACAATTTGATCGTTGGCGAAGATAGGAGGGAAAACGTTGAGGCAGTCCCAACTCTTCCAACCTCTGGAGGGGGAGGGATGTGCGGAGGTCGTAGGAGGAGAACGTAAACCGAGCTCCATCCGATCCATCTCGGATTCACCTCGGTTATTTAGCTCGTTTATGATCGAGGGGACGAAGGGGTCGATACAACCCCTCCAGGCTTGGGAACGCGTCTCGAGAAGGCGACGGCGACGGCGACGTTTTAACCCGATCTCTCGTTTGTTTCAGCCCAATGCATCGCGCCGCTCGGCATGGAGTCGGGCGCGATCCCGGACGCGGATATCACGGCAAGCTCCACGTTCGACACGGGAAACGTTGGCCCCCACCTGGCACGGTAAGCGAACCTTTTCTCGTTTCGATGGCCAGCCAACCATTCGTCACCCGTATCTATCCGCCGACTACTCCCGTTGTCGTTGCGTCGCCCTGAATCGCGATCGACCAACCGTACACCTACGCGTGTATATGCAACTGTTTCGAATCTTGGGTACAATTTCACGAGTTTCTTTTTCTTTTTTCTTTTTTTTTTTTTTTTTTTTTTCGTTGATCGAGAGAGATTTGATAGCTCCTCTCGAATCGGTTTAAAGTTCCTGAGTGGAATTGTTGCGACGCATTTTGAGATCGGCTCGAGTCGAGGCTAGGCAATGTTATTGTAGATTCAATGGGATTTTCTCGCTCTTTTCAGTGAAAAGAATAAATAAAATGTAGGGATTTAGCTGAATATATTTAATGATACGTAATTGCGTAGATACCTGTTTACGAAACATTTGAAACGTATCGAAGAAAACAAATAGGTATCAATTGTGGTATCAATAGTAGCGTCGCTGGCAACATTCAATAATAACATTACAAATGAAGTTTAAAGAGTGGAATATCCGAATTCTCGTAATTTTGAGATCCTAGTCAGTTCAAGTCGAGGCTCTAGATTTTCTCGCTCTTAAATTTTTGGCTACGATTTTTTTTTTTTCTCTCGAGTCATTCGCATCGAATAAGCCAATCGTACGCAATTATATACGAATAGGGAATATCCTAATTCTTGGGACGAGTCTCGTAATTTCGAAATGCTTGGAGTGGAGGCTAGGCTATTATAGGCCGGATTCAATATAGGATCCTGGTAGGTTTATACACACAGCCTCTGATTCCGTGAATGGCCGTTATAACGACGGATTTCGCGAGACAATGAGAGTGGAGGAGAAGGACGGGTCCGCGGAATATGAAATTGCGCCTCGTCTAGAGCGTGACGAGAGAATCGTGGGTCGATGGAGGGAGGGGAAATTTGAGCGGCGATATCTTGGGAGATCGCGTGTGACGAGAAGAAAGGATTTTGGACGAGGCGAAATATTTTCGATAAGTTTGAGAATCGGGAGAATCGCGTTGGAATGATTGGGATGGTGGTGTTCAGAGACACGATGATCGCACGATTGAATCGGTGAAAGCAGCAAGCTTGGAAGAATTCCATTTTGTCCGGGGATAGAAATAGGATTTATTTGCTTTGTTTAACCGATGGCGATGGGATAGCGGAAATATTGCTTCCCATCAATCCGTGGAACGTGACCAAAGCGAGTGAAAACTTGGCAAAAGCATACGTATATATACGTGCACATACGCGGGGGATAGTTTATGGAAGATTAAAGAGACGCTTATCGCTGCTTTATTCGTTCCAAAAATACAACCCTCGTTTATATAACCGGCCGATCAGAAAATAGAAGAGGAGGAAGAGGAGGAGGATCTCTGGCTACTGGGATTAAGCGATCTCGCGGTACACGCGAGAAAATTTATTGGCCTCGTTTCCTCCGCGCGAAATATTATCTCCGCGTTTAAATCACTCCGATCGTGGTGATCGAACGTCGCAAAGAAACGACTCCCCGCCGGAGAAGAAGGAGGGAGTAGAGTCGTCCTCTCGAGATTTGCTTATACGCTCGATTATACGATAATTACTCGTACGACGTCGTCCGAGCGGTTATCGCTGTGAATAATTCATACGGTGGCGATGCGTGTCGAAAAGCAGGGGGAGGAGGAAGGAAATTGGCGGAGACGTGGGGTGGAAAGGTAAATGAACGGCCCCCTCGTGACACGGCAGACACGATTTAATCGCGGTCGAAACTCGGCACGGAGGAGGAGAATTAATATTTCAGGATTCGTTAATGGGGCCGCGGATTCCCCGCCACGCGGAGGATTTCCTATGAATACTAAAAAAAGCGCGGCGACGACGCGGGTTAATACGCGGAATCCGGTTTGTCGTCGAGTTTGTCGTGCGGGACGCGTTATCGCGCGTAAACAAAGAGCGGAGGTAATTATTTCTAATCTCGCCGCGTCGGCTTTTTCCTCCCCCTCCCCTCCTCCGTTTACACGGCGAAAACCCAGCGACGTTTACCCATGCGACCGTTTTTCATCGCGTCGCGCGGCTGAAATGAAACGAGAATGAAAGAATGGGGAGGGGGATTGGATTAGATATTTGTTCTTGAGATATTCGATATTACGTGTTATTTTAACGCGTTACGTTCGTAGAAATGTGCGACTTCGATCGCATCGATTCTGAGCGATGCTGAGAAAAAAGGTAAAATAAAAAAAGAGGTAAAAAATGTTGAATGCAACAAAATTTCAAATCGATAATCAATGATAATTCGTAATTCACGTTAAAAGAATTCGTAACGAATATTGATTAGAATTTTATTTTATTTTACTTAGATACATTAGGATCGAAGAAGACGAAGATTCATCTCGTCCTATCGTTATTTAAATATCATTCATCTCGTTCGTGGTTTCTGGAATCGAACAAAGTCGAAGTGATTCTACGCGTATGATTGGAAAAAGAATGGACGGAAGGAGAATTTCAAGTGTGTATAACCAATGTTCGTCACGATTATGAACAAAAAGAATTTATAAGGAATATTGATTTATCGGTTTATTTTATTTATACTAGATACATTAGGATCGCAGAAGAGGAAAAATTCATTTATCTCTACGCGCATGTTGGAAAAATAAGAGGAAAGAAAATAGATTCGATTCTAGCCGGCGCCAGAGAAAGTTGATGAATTCTAATCGGAAGGGATGATGCATATTGGGAGGAAGAACAAATCCCCGGGATAACAACGCGCGATTAAATCAGCGTGTCTCCCTCCTCCTCCTCCTCCCCCCCCCCGCGCTTTTTCGCGTCTCGGCCGCCTCTAATTAATATTTACGCGGAAACTCTTCCTTTCGCGGCGTGTGTTTATCGAAGCCGCGCCCCCCGCAATTAATCCAGCCGGACCCGATAGTCGGATAATTCCGTGCTGATCGAACCTCCGTGCAAACCTCGTTCCATATTCATCGGCCTTCCATTCATGCGATCACGTACCCCTCCCCTCCCCCCCCTTTGTCCGCTAATAAGCAATTTTACATGACAATGCGCGTAACAATGCGCGGGGCGCATAGAGGACGATAGGAGTACGAGTATATCGAATAATTCGAAGAAATTTAACGAATTCCACTCTTTCTCCACTCTTTTTCCACTTTCGTTTTAATCGAGATAAAGCTTAGGGAATTCGGTGAAAATCTTTCCCGCAAAAATTTATCGACGCAACAACGAGCATCGTATCCGTCCATCGTAAAATAAAACTCGGCGGAGTTTTAAAAAAAATCCCCCCTTTCTCCGGATTATTCGGGTGGAAACTGGCTGATTTCCAACAATCCAGGAGGGATTTGTTTCGCGGAGGAGTTGAAATTTTTCGGGATCGAAACGATTCAAAGACGCCTATCACCTATCTCTATTACAGGAATAATTCGTCGTTTCCATCTCTTTAAAAATTTCGGGCTGCGCGCGAAAAGTGCAACCCCTTGCTGCAATTATCGCGGGTGATGTTTGAAAACCGGGTGGGTGGAAAAAGGAGAGACCTGTCGCACTCTCCTCGTTCAGGTATTATTAATGCGTTAGGGTCCAGTGTTCGACGGCGGTTGTTGCGATGCAACAACGCTTTATACGAATATTCCGTGTCCCGGGGGACGTATATCCGGCCTGGTCTCGTGCTGCAGGCCGCGGTTGTCCGACGCAGGAAGGGAGAGGGAGAGGAGGACGTCGGCCCCGCGGGCTCTCCGATATTAATACATTCCATTACCGCAGACAATGACCGGGTGAATGGGCCTCCGACTCTTGATGAGCTCCGGGGCGCCCCCGCACCGCTGCGCAGCCTCCTTCGCTCGCCCGCGTCACCGTCTAATTTAATACACGCCGCGGCACGGGAAGAAGGTGGTTGGAAACGAGAGGGGGATACGTACGCCTCACCAGATACATAATGCAAGCGGTGGGTGGGCACGATAAATTGAAATCGAAGGGCGAGGGGGGGGGGGGGAGCGGAACACCTTGGCGTTTTTAAGGCGATGTATCCGGCTATCGTGCGGATATTCTCTTTTTCCTTCTTGAGGGGAGGGGTTGGAATTGGAAACGAAGTTTCGAGGTAGCGTCGATACAATTTCCCTTCCAGATTCGAGGATACGTGTATTTTCGAGATCGTTCTTTCGTTCCTCCGCTCGCGAGACGTGAAACCACGTCGTTCCATCTGTATCGAAGAAGGAGAAAAGACTCGTGGATGGTGAAACGTTTCGATTGAAATGGGATTATCAAGCGAGCAAGTCGATCTCGATAGGGACAGGGCTGGTCAATGCTGGAAAGCCACTTGGAAATTTGTCGAGAAAGCGTAGCACTAGTCCTAGGTTAAAGATGAACGATAAGAGAGAGAGAGAGAGAGAGAGAGAGAGAGAGAGAGAGAGAGAACGGCAGTTGAAAATGCTGAAAATAGGTGGGTCGAGGCTTGGAACGATCCGAAGATCCGTCAGAACGTGTCAAAGTGGCGATAAATCCGTGTCGATCGGCCGTTTCGTATATATATATGCATACGGGTGTGAGGGTGAGATTGAAAAGAAAGAGAAAAAAGGGAAAAATTGCCGCGTTATTTGGGCCGGATCGAAAAAGTTGGCGCGGATGTCAAACACCGCGGTGTAACTCGATTAAAAACGTTTATTCGTCGACCTTACTCGTTCATACATTAAGGGCCGGCCTGTGAAAATGCGGCGGCGCGATAATTTAATTTGAGGAGGACCCGATCGATCCCCAAAGACGCTTTTCCACGCGGATGAAGCGCGTGCGTGAGAAGAAAGAATGGAAAAACGAGAAAGGGGATGAAAGTTTCTCTCTCTCTCTCTCTCTCTCTCTCTCTCTCTCTCTCTCTCTCTCTCTCTCTCTCTCTCTCGCGTTGAAAGGCGAGAAGAAACGAGAGAAGTTTGCGGGGAGAAATCTGGAGAAGCGTTCTCGAAGAGGCGTGAAACGATCGTTTTTCCATATGAAACGCGCGCGAACAACAATTTTCGTGAGATGTGAAGAAGTGAAACCGACCCGATTCTTCTCTCCTCGATTCTCTCTCTTTGAGAATCTTCCCTCCCTCTTTTTCCCTTTTCTTGCCGTATTCTGGTATTTCCAGAATGGGCGCAATTAAGATTGCTGGCGAGAGGAGAAATTGCGGCCGGGATTAATTGAGAAGTGAAAAGGCAAAAAGTCGCGACCGATTCAGCGGGTAAATTCAATTGGAATTAGCCCGAGCAAGTGGAGAGGGTGGTGAATGCACTTTAAGGGGGGAGGAATTGGAGAACGCGAATCCGATGGCTCGTTTAACTCGTAAAAACTCGTTTCCTCCGTGTTTATTATTATTATTATTATTATTATTGTTATTATTATTATTCTTGCGCTCGCGAACGAGATGAAAACGCGCGCCAATTGCTGGCTTTTTCAACTTTTCGATGGGACAGTTTCTTCTTCGTCTTCTTCTTCTTCTTCTTCTTCTTCTTCTTCTTCTGGAAAACGCAGTTTTTTAATGTGCATTTTACGAAGCGAAAGGAGAGCGCGAATTCGCGCGATAATTTTTTTTTCCTTTTTTTTTTTTTCTTTTTTAATAGAAGTTTTGACAAATAATTAGATACTTTAGATTGGTTAAATATCTTACCTCTCGATACAATCTACAAGTGTTAATAATAATAATTTTTGATTCTAAAAAAGATGTATGTTCCTCGAAGAATCAAGGAATTTAAAGTTGGATGAATTATCAAACGTTCGTTGAATTAAAAATCATCCCCGGATCGCCCCAATATTTTTCCGTTTCGAATTAAAAGGAGAGAGAAGTGTTAAAATTTCTATTCTCCCGCGATCGTCCGCGATGCACGCGAGGCGACAAAAGCGGGGGAGAAAATGGAATTAATCGTGTCGAGGTGTCTTCCCTTTGAGGGAAAGGGATATTTTCCCGGGGAAAACAATTTTCCACGATTCGACTCGTGTAAAAATTAAACTCGGAACGCGATACGATACGAATAATGGCAGCATACGACCGATGCGATAAAATTGCGGCGAATGGGTTTTCATTACTCGATACGCTGTAATTTAGAAGGCGTATATAGATAAGGCGTACGTATAAGCCAGCTTTACATCCACCGAGTCGATTACCACGCTCGTTTCCTCCGACGAATCCCCGTGTTCTCGATCTTGCTCGCCTGCCGGGTCAAAGGGTGTGGAGTGGATCCATTGTTCGCCCCATCTGCCAAGCTTCTATCGCATAAAAAAAAAAGCTTCCATAAAACGTCGAGGCATCTCGATAAAATCGCGATCCGTGGAAAAGATTCGAAAAATCCGATGTATCCGCTCGTCCGCAAGCGGGGAAGATGGAAAATTTCGCTCGAGGAGGAAGGAAACGAATGCGTGTGTAATTCGAAAAAAGAATCGATCGTTGTTCGCGCGTAGTTCTCGGGACAACGAGACGCGAAAGAATCGAAAACCGGAATTCAATTTGCACGGGTGTCGAATCCGAAGGAACGAATCTCCCTTCTTTCCAATGTTCCTCGAACCGAATGCGAGGAAGATCGGAATCTGGTGGGGCGGCGAAACAAGGTGGCGAGGATAATTCGTTTCCTTTCTCCGTCTCTCGCGTTGATCCTCGCGAGGGAGAAGAAAAACGCGCGGCCCATTAGATAGAGATAGAGTTTCCGATCTCCGAGTGGGTATAACGTTTATCGTTCCCTCGATCTCCCTGCTCGTAAACCTTCGATCGCGCCTTCGATATCTCGTTTAATTTCGAGATCGTCTCGTCTCGAATAACGAAGAAGCGGGGGTAAATAGACGGGGAAGAAATCTTGCTCCGTCGCGATGAAACTCTTCGAGATCGATCGAGCAAAGGTAGGAGAATACGATGGGAAAGTAGATCGCGTGTGATTTAAAGGAACGACCGGTGGAGAGTTGATTCGCCCGATGATGAAAAAGATGGAGTAGAAAGTTGGAGGGATTGTTGGTCGATCGCCATTGAAAGATGGAAAGTTCGTGAGAATAGGAAGCTCGTTAGAGCGCGTAATTGTTGGAGAGAGAGTCGCGAAAGCAACAGGAGACGCGTGACAATTGCAGGAAAGCACGGTCAGCTTTAACCGACTAATCGACTGGCTATCTCCAATTATCGTACTTGATAGTTGTTATTATGCTTAACTCGGAAACAACGTGATCGAGCGTAGATTACGTTCGCGATACATATTCGATCTTTCGACATTAATCTCTATTTTTCTCTGTTTTTCTTCCATCTCGATCGGACTCGAAGTTTCCATACCGTTCTACTATACCAGAGACCTACATTTTTTCCCTTCCAATTACGTTTTTCCTCGTCTGTCTGCGATACGAATGAGATATGTCGGGACGAAAATGATACAACGATTAAGAATTATGCTTTCGTTTACGTACGATAAATGAAAAACCGAATTTGAAGATTCGCTATCTTGATATTATTCTATCCAATGTTTTAAGGCGCAAACTTACTTTTTCGAATTTTACCCGGTTGATATTCATCGCTGCTCGCGAGAAAGATTATATATAAACCATTTTCCAACGTGTCGAGGAGCGAAGAGGTTAAACGGGAAGAATGGGAGTCCGAGATTAGAAACGAGCGGAGGAAAATCAGGTGAAAGGAAGGGGCGAGGTGGTGAATTTACGATTCAACGGTGAGCTTGAAATTTTTACCAGGATCCCTCTCTTTTCTTCCTTTCTTGCGTCGATCCTGTGTTGGTTCGGGAACGATACGAGTTTTCGCGAAAAGATAACGAGAGAGGCGAGGCTGATTTGCGAACGAGAATAAAAATCCGCCAAATGGTTGCGACGGAAGATATTCAAGTTCGTGGAGAGAGAAAGAGAGACCACACACGCCGCTCCACGCCTCCTTCGAGGCAAAAAAAACTCGGCGGTTTAAATGGCACGTGTAGGCCGCGTAGACGAACGCGGGTTAAATGTCTGGTGGAAACGGATAGACGAGAACGATAGAAAGGTGAATGGAACGACGGTGGTTGTCGCTTTCACCATCCTCGTTTCGATATTTCGAAAATTAATATTTCTATTTCGATGATCCAACGTTAGTCGTCCGATCTGATAATTCTTGTTTGTATAAATATAGGGAAAAACCCGAGTCGAGACTCCGTAATAACAGAAAAGCTGTAATTCGAAAAATTATTTTCATTTGTGATGTTACGATCGTCCAACACCGCGGAAGCTGTGAAATATTTTCGAAACGTGTCCATATACGAACGAATTACGAATTTACAAATTGGGAGAAATAGAAAAAGTTTTTACGTTGCATCGATTACGTTAAAATTCTATGCCCACGCTAACGCATCGAGATACGGATACGTTTCGTATAGCAGAAGAAGAGGAGGAAGAAAAATGAAAATCCAGAACATCGACTTAAATAGCTTCTCAAAAAAAACATGGACGACATGCAAATTAACGATAATTATCTTTTTAACGATAAAACCGAAGTTAAGAAGTTATCGGAAAGCAAGCGTTTCGAGCACGTAACCCGAGCCCCGTGTACCTCGAAGACAAACACGTCTTAAGCCGTGTCGTAAACACGCCGCGATTCCGATGTTCTTAACATCTATATACATTTGCATACACGTTCCAGAGGCCCCGTGAATCGTAACTCACGTTAACCGTGGCCACATCTCGGTTACGCGTCGGCGGATACACGTACGCCGTGGCCCGTATCAATTAGTCCCTTAATGCCGAACGATATCGATTCTAACTACGCTACGATCGAGAGCTCTGTCCATCCATCCGTGGACAGAGTTGACGCTTCGACCGTAAAACCGACCCACGCTTTTTCCTCTCCATTATAATTCTATTCCATCGGCTGATTATATTCGCGCGGTATAAGGATAAAGACACGGTTGCACCGCGACAGTTGTAAATCAGACGAGGCTGTTGGCCCTCGAGAGAATATGGTTATCGTCCTCGGCTCGATGGCCGGTAACCACGATTATTACCGCGTCGCGGAACGGATATCGCGGCGAGGGTTTTTACGCGAAGAAGAAACGAAGGGTTTCGCTACGCTTCTCTGTGATTTCGAGCGGTCAATTTGGTACAATTTGTATTTGTACGCTTTGTACTCGCTCGAAGAGAGTCGTCGTAAAAATTTCGAGGTCTCGTTTAAATCTTGTTGCCCGAGGAGAGATATCGACACACCTCTGCTTCGACATCGTGCACGAACGGTTAACGCGAAAATGATGAGGAAGCGGCACGGCACCCTCTTTTTTTCCAGCGACGGAGGAGGGGAAAAGGGATCGCGTGAGAGGTGGCATAGGCGCGATAATAATAGATCGAGAAGGTGAGGCGGGGAAAATCGCGCGCATTAATTTGACGAATTATTGGTGTTTGGATAAACCGGTCTCCCTTCGATCTTGGACGAATGGAGAAGAACGAAAGAAGCGGAGAAACGTCGTGGCCGTCGTTATTTCTGCCACGCGAACGAGCGATCGTAAGTAGTTGGTCAAGTTGGATTGACGGTTAGATCGCTGGGTGTCGAGATATCGGGGAACGTCCCGATCGTTTGTCCCGATATATTTTATAACGCGCGATGGATTACATTTTAGACGCCTGGATCGTGTAGCCGGATACGATTCTATCGCATCTTTCAGCTTTACGTACGTGTTTCGAAATCGACTCCCGTTTAAAAACCCGGTTGTTACGACGTACTGTCACGAGTGTGTATAAATCGATATCGCGCGTTCCCCGAGCGAATCGGTCGAAAAAATTGTTAACGACCGATCAACGTTTCCACCCGGGAAGAAGAACGATACGAAAGGAATTTGCATCGAAGAAGGGAGTAAACCGTTAATTAAACGGGGCGATTCCGTTCTAAATCCTAATTGCATCCACGAAATTCCGCGAACGACGGCATTCTTTTCCGCTTACGAAAGAAACGGCGAATTATCGCGAGTCGTAACGGTAAAAGTGGCGCCGCGTCCGGGGCTCGGCGACAATTAAGGACAGGGCAAATATCGTGGTGGTAGGGTACACGTCGTTAAGCCACGACGCCTCCAAAATATTCCTGTAATGAAGAATAATGCACGGCTGCCGGAACGAACCCTCCCTCCCCGAAGATGTCGTCGTCCTTCCTCCCCCTCCGTCTCGCCTGTTTCCGCGCCATTCGCCTCTCACCTTCCGAAAGGATATACCAACACAGGTTATTATACGTGTGTGTGATATATATATATATATCGTGATACGAGGGAGAGAGGCTTCCCTCTTAGCCGAGCATTTAAACGGTCCACGCAATTAGGAAAGGCGCTTCGCGCCTCATCTTTTATTCATGCCGGTTGCACGAGCATGCGGCCTCTTCCTTGCCTTCAACTCCCCTCCCATTCTCGAAAGATTAAAACCGAACCACGCCGATCCACGGCCCGGACATATTAAAACCTGGCCAGCCAGGTTTCACCTTCGATCGGTGTGCGTGCATCGAGGTTTCTGCGGATATGGGTCGGCCCCTGCTGGGCAGGCGTCGTCGGGATGCTTTGTTTCTTCTCGAGCTGTTGACACGTAATGGGAGGTTCTCGGGTTACCATTCCTCTTGTCCGTCCTTCCATTTCACGAGCTAATAATTTTTATTATCCCCCGCGACACTGGTTCAAGGGTTTATTTATCCAAGGATTTGGATTATTATTATTTAGCTTCCCTCCTTTCGATTATTGTAATTGGAATTCGAAGGGTTAATTAGCGTAATTAATTTGAACCTTCCGTTCCTTGTTGAAATAGAGATGTAAACAACAACCGTTGTTTGTTATTATCGTTCTTTATATATGTATATATATATTTATATACAATTTCAATTTTCGAGCTATGGCAATGGAAATATTTATTCGAAAACATATATATAGAAAAATAAGAGAGAAAGGATTTACACGTTTTACACGTTCCTTTCGATCGACGGTGAAATTTAATTTAATTATCTTTATTGCCTTTCGTTATTACTATTAATTATACGTAACAGAGAGAGAGAGAGAGAAGGCGGAAAATACCGTTGAAATCCTGACCGAAAGTTGCCGGGCAACCCAGGTCGTCCCAGGGGTTGCCAAGTTTCGCGGAGGGTACCAAGATTTCACGGTGTTACGATTATTATTCCGCTCGTTTTTAATTTCGAACGAGCTTTCGCAGCGCTGTTTGTTTTCTTTAACGACGATTGAAATTGCCCCTCGGAAAGAGGAACGAACAACGAACGCGAATATTTTCAAGCTTTTAAAAAAACGTCCTCTCCCAAGAAGAAGAAGAAGAAGAAGAAGAAGAAAAAAAGTTTGGCGAAAGCGTTTGTCACGTCGGTTTTATGGGGAAAATATGAAACGTTTTTTTGTCGCGGTTAACGGGTTCACGTGACAAAGGTGATTTTCAAACTTTCCAAGTATCGCTTATATACACTTACACTCCCGGCTATCTGCTCGCTCCCATTAAGTAGTTAAACTCGTGTTTTTTGTCCCCTTCTTTTTTTCCCTCCCTTCTCTGCCCTCCATCGCCCTCAAGAGTGTATTTAACGTGCAGGATCAAGAGGGAGCAAGAGCGAGTCGGAGGAAGTTGGGTCGGTTCAAATTTATTATATATTGGAATAACGAAAGTATTAAAAGTTGAGGCGACGAACGTGGGCCGATATCGGAATTTAGTTCCGGGAGCGGGGTTGGGGGGGGGGGCGAATGGAGAGGATATCTTGGCGTTTAATTAATTCGTTACGTTGCGTTGGGGGAGGTATCGAAAGGGTGAGGTGAAAAATAGGCGCGGTGGAGGGGTGGGAGGGGAAGGTCGAGATGTCGAAGTTGGCGGAATCTTGCTAAGAATGCCGCGTCCGATTACATCCCCTCCCCGATCCTTGGAAACTTGTTGGAACGTGGCTGGAGTTACAATCCCCCCTCCCTCTTCCCCTTGATTATATATATATATATATACACGTTTTCTTTAACAACCCTTTTCTTTTCCGTTTGCACACCTTTCGCGTTGATCCGAGAAACGATGAGAACGGTCGCGAGGATGGGATACAAGGACAAAGGGGGGGGGGGGGGGTTCGAGAAAATATTATCAGAACAAAGCTCTGAGCAAAGATAGAAATGTAGAAAGGAGGAGGTGAGAAAAGGAAGGATAGGTTCGAGAGTAGGTGGAATAATTCGGTGTAAGAAAATTGATTTCGAGGATACGTATACATATCATTGTTGGTTAATGGAAGAGTTATTCACTCTGAGCGGTATAAAATTCACTCTCTCGACGTGAAACTTTTTCACCGTGAAACGAACCTTTGAAAAAGTATCACGGGTCGCTTTAGTTCCGTATAGCGTTGTTGTTAATCGATATCCGAATGTCGCGGATCGCTGCATTGATTCGAATAAACCCCCGCGTTGGACGGTCGCGAAGATCGATATATCTGTTCACTGTTGAAAAATAAAAATAAATACGGTACGAAATACATTTGAAAAAAAGGAAAAGAAAGAAATGAAAATAAAATTCGCAACAGTTGGAAAATTTTGTATCTTTTCGTTCGTTGAACTTCTTCGTTAAATTCCAAGTATTGTATAATATAATTGACACGCGAATCTATTCTACATAGATCGGTCGAATCGACGGAATTAAAAAATAAGTCAAGTTGCGGCGAGGATCGAATCGAAGAAAAAGAAAAAGAAAAAGAGGGGAAAAAACGGTGAAAACGATTCTTGTTCCAGGTTAAAAGCGGAGAATCTCGGCGGCGCTTGGTGCCCCAAGAATCAGATCACCCAAGAAGCCCGAGAATGGTTGGAGATCGACCTTCACACGGTTCACTTGATCACTGCTACCGCGACGCAAGGTCGGTTCGGGAACGGTCTCGGTGTCGAGTATGCAGAGGCGTATCTCCTCGAGTACTGGCGACCGCGTCTGGGCAAGTGGGTCCGATACAGAGATATCAAAGGGAAAGAGGTGAGTGCTGCCTTATCTCCCTCCAATTCCATTAACTAATTCACCGACGGCCTCCATCTTCCTTTCCTCCGTTTCCTCCGACTTATCTCGGATCGAATCGACCGGACCGTTTAAATCCCAATTCGTGTCGAGCGTAGAGAGTGTTCGCGCGACAAGTAGCTAGTGAATTTAAAACTAGTAGAGAAATAATTCGTACACGAACGATGTGTATAAATTTCTACAGTTTTACGCGTAATATTTCGCGATCTCTGAGGGATCGTTCGTTTCTCTTCGTCGAATTGTTAAAATTATTCGTTTTCATGGAAAACGAACGCGATATCCACTACGATATTCTATTCTATTGACCATCGTCGACACGACGATTATAATTACGCTTTCGCGTAATGGAGACGATGTTTCGCGATATCGTGATCGATGGGAATAAACGTTTCGAAGAAGGCGAGCCGTAACATTGACGAGCGAGATTGATAAAAACGGTTCGCGATATCGTGATTTATGAACAACGATACGCGCATCTGCTCGCCGGCAGCTGCGCCCAGAATAGTCGAAATCGAATTGGCGGGGTTGGTCATTGGCCTGAAATAATAATTCCTTGCCGATTAAAGCTGCGCGATTCTGTTATTCCTGGTGGTGCTCTTGAAACGAAGAGGAAGAGAGAGAGAGAGAGAGAGAGAGAGCAGACGATCAAGAATCGAAGACCAAGGATTATCCCTCGGTCGGGACGTAAGCAGCTTATCGCGAATCCGTAAGCTAATTTCGTACCGGTGATGCGCCACTTTGTCGAGGCCTGTTCTCGAACCCTGATGCTGAAACTCTCGCGGTCTTTTCATCTCTTACAGTTTCGCTTATGAATTATTATACCGAACTTTTCCACGGGAAATCCTACATTTTTTTCCATCTCCTCTCCCCCACTTACAGCTCTACTTATTTACAATCTTAATCTTCAATGCCGTTTCAAATCCGTTCACCTGGCGATATATTAATTTGAATGGAATGCAGGGGATGGAATGAAGCGACGGGAGGATTGATTTTTCGCTTCGCTTCCAGTGTCGCTCTTTACAGTATTGTTTCAACCGACAGTTTAAGTTCTTCTCGAGGAGAAGAATTTGATTTTCTCCGTTCGAAAAAATTACGTTTGCAAACGCAAAGGAGGAGAGAGTGAGATGAATAATAATTCAAGGGATAAAACGAAAATTCTACGGCGAGCAACAATCGTTATCCTTTGCCGAGTTTTAAAAGTTGCGCCAATCAAGCCTCGCATAAACCTGTCGATAACCCGATAAACTTCAAGATAAATTAAACGCGCGACTAAGAAACTCGTGGAGGAAAATTATTATTAAGAGCGCCTTTGGAAAATAGCTCGAGGGGATAATTCGAACGAGTATCGGTTCTTTTCGCCAAACTTATCCACCTCCTTGCGTTTATTATGGGACTCCTCCCATACATACACCCCTTCGAACCGTTACTTCTCCCAAAAAAATGTGACATTCCAGCCTCGACTTGCTTCAACGATAGATAATTCCCCGAAAGATGAAACGAAAAAAAGCTCGTCGGACAGCCGACCGACAGGCAAATCGCTCTTCCTCCTCCTCCTCCTTGGGTATGCCATGGATGCTCGGATCTTATTAATATTGATGGAGCAAGCGAGGCAGGACTTAACGCGCCAAGGGACTGGTGCGGTCTCGTCTCGTCGAGCCACCGTCGCGTGTTCCACCTCGTGATTTCGTGTAAAGTCTAATTTGCCTGCCACGATACGATCGCTCTCGGCCACGCTTCGACCGTTTCGTCTTACCTTCGGATGGAAATTAACGGGTGATTTGCAATTGATACGAATCCGATAGGATGATATTATTTTTCTCTGGGAAAATAGGGAAAAGTGAAGAGAGCGTAGATTTATTTAAAGCTATAACTCATAACTCGAGGATGGACGGACGGATGGAGCTGTCGAGGATGGACAGATTAGATGGAAATGGTCGGATTAAATAATTAAACTTTTGCAAGTGAGAAAAATTTCTCGTTTCCAGTATGCAAAGTGGAATTCTACTCCGGGGGGGAAGAGAAGAGATCCTTCGGCAAATTGGTCGATTCGATCGGTCCGTCTCTGTCTGGTGTTCGTCCGGTGTCCAGTCGCAGGCTTATTAATATTGATGGGCCAGTTGCGCCGGCGCTAATGCGCCAACGACGACGACGAAACGAAAACGAGGCTAGGCCGTCACGTGTCCAACCTTGTGATTTCACGCGAAGATGATCAACTTCCATCCTCGTGATTATTCACGTTCGATTCGCGGCCGAGCTACACCTCCCCAATTATCGGCCTCGCGAGGCTTCCCCGTCCATCCCACGCTGTAAATTGAACGATTACAACCGGTTGAACATCTGAAAATCGAGTAACATCACGAGTTGATTGAAAATCACTCCTCGCGATTGGGGATCTCGTCCTCGTTCAATTAATAAAAGATAAGGGGTGAATTTGAAACGGGAAAGAAAGAGAGATCGGTATATATAATAACGCGATGCCTTCAACTACGAGATATAGGAAAAACATTTCGCTTTATCTTTTCAACATTCTTTAAGAATTCAAGAAGAATTACGATATTCGTTCCGAGTCAACGCTAGTTAACGATCGATTTAATCGAATCGATATGAAACCCGATCGATAGATAAGGCATCGGAAAATCTTATTACGAATATCGTTTATTAATAAATTAATTTCTTCGAAGACACGTGCGCCTCTCTCGAAAGCGGCCAGATTCCTTAATTTAATAAAGTTTGATCTTTTTTTTTTTTTTTTTCTTTATTACGAAGCTGCATCGCGTACGTGCTCAACCATGATAAAATTTTTCGAATATTTTCGCGAAATTATCCGTAGAAGAAGAGAGAGAGAGAATAGTTGTCCGGAATAGCGGCAGGTGCGCCTCGAACGACTCGAGACCGAAAGTTTCTCAAGTTTTCACCGGGGTGCCATTCTCCATGCGTTCTCCAGATTGGGCTGCGTTGTACAGCAGAGATGTATGTAACAGTCGGTGTTCGCGCATGTACGGCCAAGTTGTAGCACCGCCGCGTAATAATAATTGTCACGGAAGCAAAGAAGGAGGGGGAGGAGCGGGGCGAAAAGAGCGGCAGTGGTAATTAAGGCTCGGGGCGGGCAACGAGGTTCTCTCCTTTCTATTCGGTTCTACGAATGCGAGTGCACGTTCTGGGGCAAGGAGGCCTCGTTTCCTCCCCTCCCCGTGCGGGGCTCGAGTTGTTCGATAATGAACAGTTGCATCGGATCGAGAACACGGAGAGGGGAGGTAATTAAATCTTAACTACGTTGTGGAGAAGAATTACAACGATATGTAACTTTTTGAGATGGAAGTTTTGCAATTTTTCGCTTCTACTTTTCGAGATTGGAATTTTTAGAACGTTGGGGACGAACGTTTGAGTGTAGAACGATGATGAAATTGTAATTGGTGTAGTGGAAATTTCGTTGTATCGTGTTAAACACGAGACGATTTCTGATGAAACTTTTATCGTAGCGCGATAAAAAAAAGAAGAAATCAGACTCGTTTCTGAGAAAATTAAACGTGAAAATTCCTATATAACTTTCTCGATTTAATAATTTCGTATAAGAGGATGGATGGATACGTACGTCTTTAACAATGTAAATGCTACTTCTTTTGAATCCAATGCAAATTCGCAGGAATACCATCCGTTTGAGACTGGAGAAATTTTTCCTGCTTTATCTCACCGACTTGCTCGTTTGGAAGGAAGAGGCCACCGTCTTGTTGCTTACTTCCTGGCACAAAGATTTCATTCGGATTCCGCGAACGAAACGAAATGATTTCGCTGATAAAAGAACGCATTCTTCTACCTTTCTGCTATTATACGCAACGAAGCTGAAAGGAAAACGAGTCGAGAGATTTCTTGTTTCGACGAAACGAACCCGTTCTCGCGGTTCATCCACGCTTCTTCTTCTTCTTCTCCTCCTCCTCCTCCTCCTCCTCGTTTTAATCGCCTTGACGCGCTCCTCTCCTCTCAATGCCCTCTTCTTTCCTTTTTCTGAAAAGAAAAGAACCGATGAAAATGATCGAACAAAGAGAAGAAAAGAAGAGACGATGAAAAAATGGATATTCGAAGCACCTGCAATCGTCGTTCTACTTTTTAACGTACGTACTTTCTTATTTTATAGATATTATTTCGCAAAACGATATATATATATATTTCATAGAACACGTAGAATCTATTTTCAAAGATTGATACAAAAATTGTTACAGTTGGAAGATGAGATGGATGGATTTTCCATTTTTACATTTTTAAAAACCCATCTTACTTCCAGTTTGTATCGAGAGAGTATCGAGAGATGTTTAACGTAGTTTCAACGCGTACAACGTGGTTTTATCCCAGTTTGAAAGAGATGTGCGTGATTTTCTTAATCCCCAATTCCCTGAACGAGCTGGTCGGATCAATAATCGGTTGACCTCCTAGGTCACCGGATTTAACGCAGCTTGATTTTTTCATTCGCCAACCCGTACAAAGCATTTTGATACGTGGAAAAGTAGAATCGAGGGCAAAGAGAATATGCATGTATTGAGAGTATGCATTCTTTTTTTCTTTCAAAAAATTGAAAATAAGAAGGAACAAAAAAGTCTCTCGAGCGTTATTTCGACGAGCGAACGGTTAATATTAACGAATTCCTCGAACAAATGTCCCGATTTAAATTTCTGTCAAAATTCGATCAAAAGATTAAAGAAACGAACAATCGTTCCCCGTCGACTAATAAAACGTAAAAAGGAACAAAAATTGTGTGCGTTATTCATTTTTAATTCGTTCGTCTGGCCTTTGGATACGTTCTAACGAAATATCTGAATCAAATATATGATCTCGAATAAATTTCTTATTACACGAGTCTGAATAAATAAATTCTCGATTAGGATTTAATTTTCTTTTACAGAGTAGTTCATCTCAGTTATTTTCGTTATCGTTTTTTCACGATACTTTTTACACGTTTACAAGAAAAAGAAAAAGACATAGGAAAGTCGTGAGTTATCGGATCAATGAGAGATCGATGAAATCGTACGGTATAAATTCGGTTCGATCGATCGACAAAGAAAAATGATAAACGTAACTTTCGTCCATCGTGGACGAAGACACCGTTCCTCCACCACACGGGCCGAAAGAAGAATGTCGCCGCATTAATTACTCGTATATTTTAACGAAAATAGGGGAAGGATCGGACAAGGTCGGCCGATTTTCGCGCAAACTTCAATTAATCAGAGTGACCCGGTTTCCCTGCCTCTCAAAGGAGGCGTGTACACCGGCGCTACAGAGTTTTAAAAACGGCTCTTAATCACGCTTCTCGTATCGGTACAATAGAGATTGACTCCTCCTCCGACACGAATAAATTCGTCCCTTACTTACCGTAACTTGTTACGATTCTCCCTGGAAACGTCTTCGGCTCGAATCGAGAGATTTCTACAATATTAAGAGAGAAATAGAATATTTTTATACCCTCGAATAAAACGATTAACAAATATGGACCATTTCTACGATCCTTCAATGTTCAAATAACAAACTCTCGAACAACAGCAAACGAAAACCACCGAGATCCTTCGTCCTCGAAATCCCCTTCCGCCAACTCTCGACTTGTCATTCTCCCTGCCATTCGTCATTATCGCGTCACGAACTGTCAGCTTTTCCCCGAGCTACCACCCTCGACGCGGAAATTTCGCGTGGAAAAATCGGATATAATTACGTTCGAGGATAAATACAGGGAGGAGGACGAGGAGTGCGTGTCGACACGCGAGCCTGGGTCGCGTAAATCACTCACGCACGCGTAAATGGAAAAAAAAAAAAAGAAGGAAGGGAAGGAAAAAATAAGGGTAGATACGGGTGGATAGCGACCGATGCGTCAACGTTGGTTGGAACACGCGAGGACATTACGACGAAAAGGTCGTTCCGGCGGATAATTCGAGAGTGGGATGGATATGCGGGGCTTTATCACGGCCGATTGTTACTCTGACCGGCGGATATAACTGTTTCTTCCTGGGCCAGTTGAAACCGGATCCTCCCCTCGATCCCTGAGATATGAAGGGGGCGGGGGGAGTGGACGTATCGAGCCGGCTCGAAACTTTGGCCGCGGGTAAATTTCGTGGAAATTTCGCGGCGGGCGGAGGATGTATTCTCTCGAGGAGGGGGAAGTTTTCGGCTCGGGAAATTAAACGATACGCGCGGTGTTGTTGCGCGCGACGATGAGAATCCGGTAGCCGGTTGTTATTCCGGTTATAAAGTTTGGATAAACCCGCGGCCGACTCGATTATCGGCCACGATGATCGGACGGGAGAGGATTGTTTTATCGTTTCTTTCGCTTGCTCCTTGTCGTTTCTCGAGCGTTTCTATGGAGAGGAGGAGAGGGATTTGGCGTCAGCTAAGAAAGAAGTTTCCTATTTTTTCTTTTTGTAATTGTATTTTATTAGATGTTAAATATAATCAAACGTGCGTTTCTTTCGCCAGGCTCCCGTTACTTTAACATCAATCCTTTTAGGAGGAGGAAAAGTTGAAACGATTTTTTGGAAGGCATTTTTCTGAACGACATTTCCCAACATCTGCAGTTTTGAGTATTAATCTGTAATCTTGATGTAGATCATTTACTTATAGAAAAAATTACATAATCGCGTTTACGCGATACGTCACGACGAGAGCAAGAATTGAACACCGTGTGTTCGAAAATTGTACGAGGTCCGGGAGTGGACGATCGCTTCATCGATCGTGTCGCGAATGTTTTTTGCATCCGCGCGTAAAAAAACGAATCGAATCAAGTGGATAGAATGGCGAGAGGAAATAAGTAAAACGTTGCGATAAAAAATATCGTTCTATCGAGGAGCGAAAATCCAATGATAAACGCGGGGTGGTGGTCGACGAAGGTGCACGGGCTCGCGATAAATTTCCTTTTATACGCCCATCCTCGTGAATAGGCGGAAAAACTAGAGTCATAGGCGCGCAGAGTTACTCGAGAATCGGGTGAATAGATGACCGAATTTTTCCATCCGTCCCCTCCTCTCGAAAGATCGAATCGAAGATTCGTAATCGAGCGATCGACTACTTATTTTCTCGGTGAAAATAAGCGTTCCGCGAGATTGAACGAGAGATTGTCTCGAGAGAAAGGGAGAGGGGAAAAAAGGGAAAGAGAAGATTGTTCCTGGATGGCTTTCAATTAACGCTCGGTTACTCGACACACGACCATGTTTACATTCAATTTCCTTGGCCTATAAAAATGAAGAGTCGATGTTTGTGACAAACGTGTCTCTTTGTACAGGTGCATGGCAAAGAAGAGAGAGAGAGAGAGAGAGAGAGAGAGGGATTCGAAAGCACGGCAATAAGAAAGGCTTGTTCGAGGCTAAACAATCGGGAAGATTTTCCGCTTCGTTTGCTCCCACTTCGGGAATGAAGCGATATCCCTCGAACGAGGCCGCGACGTAATTTCAACAGTGTTTGAATGATGAATGAAACGCACACAGAACGACAGGTATCTCGATATTGTCCCCTCCCTTCCTCGCCTCCTCCTCCTGTTGTTAACAAGATCAACTTTCTTCTCTCGCGATCACGGTTTACACGGTAATAAACACGCTTATTTTCCTTCCACTTCCTCCTTTCCGTGATCGAGAGAGAGAGAGAGAGAAGGAAAATCGTTTTCCAACCAAAGATTCCAACCGAGTCAATTCCGACGCTCGAGAATTACACTTCGATTCCACCTAATTGTTTCGAATCGAGAAGGAGCGTCGTTCGGACGATTTTCCGATCACGGAATCGCGTGTTCCGCCGCCATCGCCATTTTTCCATTCAACGGGTGTGCGATTGAACTTCTTTGATCTCTATGATCGTAACTTCTCGAATTACTTCGAATTCGGAATTTTTCCTAGAAAAATATTGAAAATATTAAAAAGTAGTATCCTTTCCAATACGTTGTCGAAAAGAATATTAAGCGTCATCCGAGGACAGTGAAAGTTCTGCCAAGATGGCGAAGAAATAATTTGATAGGTATTTTAAAGAGTAGCGACGGTAGTGACTCTACTTCGTCTACGAAAACGTTGGAAGCGACCGGTTATAAGTGATGAACGCTCAGTCAAATCGTGTTCATGGCGCGGAACTTAAATCGTAAAGCAAGGGTAAATCGTTAATTGTTATGTGTGCGAATAATTCCTTCCCCCTTTTTTTCTACGATCGTAACTGTCGATCGAATTCGAATCATTTTATATATTCGTGGCGAGAAAGAGTTCTCTCGTTTTTAAAAAAGAGTCGCATCGTTTACTTTTTTACATTCCAGCTTAGGAAATCAGTTTGTGGCCACCGAGAGACGACGCTGTTTCTTAAGGAATGTGGAAAAAGTGGAAAAGCAAAGATTCGAAGCCGGAAATTTTAGTTGGAAAGACGAAAGCTGGACGAAAATCCGAGTGAAACACAATCTCGTAGCCGACTTACGTAATAAAATCTTGAATTTGGAAGGGAAAGAACTGGTCGGATAGAGGAAGGCGAAGTTGGTAGAAAATACGAATCGCGAAAAACAGTGGGAGTTGAGGCCGGTACACGATATAACGCAGATCGATATCGGCTATAATTGCTGGCCGCTTAACACTTGACCCCACTTGGTGCGCATGCACTGGCGTGCAACCACGCACGCAACCACGCATTCGAAGGGGAAAGTAAAAGTAGGAGGAAATTGCATTAGAAGGCGCACCCCTCCTTTCTCTTTCCCCTGCTTTCTCGCTTCGGTCACAAGGTCGTCTGAAGAGGTTTCGAAGGTCTGGGCTCGAGGTTAAGGGTAATGAAAAGTAACATCTCTCCACCCTTCTCGAGGCTTGCTTGCTTGCGGAAGAATACGTGAGTAAAGAAAGCATGTATATAATCGGTTTCACTCGGTGCTTATCGACGCATATGCGTGCCATAAAGAAATTGTTCCAAGTAATTCCAAAACAACTTTTGATAAAAAACAAAAGTAAGAAGAGGAAGAAGGTATATCTGTTGATCGAATTGTTGGAGAACAGTTGGACGGTTTGTAAATTTCATCAACGAAATCGAGAAAGTTGGACGGATACGTTTTTGTCGAATCGATGTATAATAAAGTTTCTTTCTTTAATTCGCAAGACGACAACGAAATAATCCAACGAATCCGTCGAAATCGAAAATTAAATTACGCGTTGTTTGTTTGGAGGCTATTAATCTCGTCTCACGTACGGCACGGCGAGAAGAAAGAAAGTGATAAATGATGGAGGAGAATATTCCGGCGGGCGATAGATTTAGTGGAGCCATTTCGAGAAATTAAATTCTGCTCGCACGCTGCAATCTCATTAAATTGGCGGGGAAGAAACTACGTGTGCCGGTGGAAGTAAGCGTGGCTGGCGTGGAACGGTGATGGCGTAACGTGTCCCTGGGTGGCCGAAATGAGAAAGAATCGAGCCCAGACGGAGGAGGGTTGCTCCCGAGTTCCGTGTATAAGGCATAAGACCGGCCGAACTACCCCGCTAAGGGTTCGCCTTGGGGAGTGCTTTCCAACTGTTTCAGTTTCTCTCGGAAGAGAGAAACGATGGCCAACTCGTGCCAAAAGAGCCTACAGCCTTGCCCTTCGAAAAACCTTGATTATATATTTACAAAGAGCACCCCTCCCTCCCGATATATCTTTTCGTTGACTGACCGTGTTGACCACAATTTTTCCTCGAAGTTATAGTTATATATACTTTTCGATACGTACATTCGGTCAAATTGGCCGTACGTGAAAGCAGCGATGAAAATTGGAAGGAATAACGACGAGTGGAAATGAATTCGTTTCGAGGAGGATGTAAATAAAAAGTGACAACGATCATCGGATAGCGACACGGTGGATGGCATTGGACGGAGTCGAATCGAAAGTAATCTAAGTTGGAAAGAGAAGGAACGGGTGGGAAAGGTATTTCAATAAGGTATTGCAAACAAATCGAAGGAAGAAGAGGCGGCCGTTCCAACGTATAGCGACGTCGTCGCGGGTACGGAAGGAATTGAAAGAGCGCGGTGGGAATAGCGGCGCGGTAATAGTAGTCGAAGTCGATGCTCGGTCGAAAAGAAGAGGAGGGGCGGGACGTATAGAGCCCGTTCAAGGGTGGGAAACGTGCGCAGAATGTGTCGTGGCAGCAGCCGCAAAACGCTCCGTCACGCGACGGAGTCGTGTCGCACACGTACCATGTTTGTCCACGTACCATTTATCCCCGCGCTCTTACACTTTCGTGTGCGCCATCTCTGGGGTGGGAGGAGCGAGGTCTCCACCAACGTGTGCGCCAACGATAAAACGTCTTTTTTTTTTTTTTTGTTTTATTTATATAAACGTGAAATCAATATCGCCGTTGTGCAACACCATTCCAAGACGAGGTATACAGAGAGAAGGGCGAAGATGGGGGAATGCGGGCGATGGACCGATCGTTGTCTACCGCTGCCTCTGTGATGCAACCCCCACGTCTCCCCCCTCATCATACCTAACGTGGTGGAATGTGGGATGAAATTAGTCCTTAGTCTCCCCTCCCCTCGGTCTGACGCGGTGGAACGCGATGCCCGGCCTGTGACGGGACCGTCGACGATAGGACGACGATAGGTATTTCAGTATGCGGCCAAGCGTGGAAACGCATCTTGACGGTGATGTAAATGTCGTCGCGAGTCTGAGAGGGCGCCCTCGTCGATTCGCAACGTCGATTATTATATAGCTCTTTTTCTATTGGCGTCACGTCCACGAGTAGGGTTGAAACGGTTGCACGGGAAAAACGAGGGATCGAATCCACGAAAATACGTGTCACGTGTGTCACGTACTGTTGGCGCGTAACGTCTCTCGAAATGTATATTCTTTTTTACTTAACTGTAAGATAAGAGAACGTAACGTGTCCGCGAATATGTCTGGCTCGTTCCAAAACTCGAAGAAGAAAGTTGGAGAGGTGTATACGTTGCTAATGATCGTATGATGAGAGAAGATAGATTATCCGGAAGGGGGTTGGGAAAAATGGGGGAGAAAAATCGGGGAGGTGAAAGGTTATAGGTGGAAGAGTGGGAGTCGTCTCGGTTGTTTAACCAAGGTTTCCACGGTTGCAGGTAATACAGGGTAACACGAACACGTATTTGGAGTCGAAGCACGAGCTGGAGCCGCCTCTGTGGGCGAGCAAGATCCGTTTTCTGCCCTACAGCCATCACACGCGGACGGTTTGCATGCGGGTCGAGCTCTACGGATGTTACTGGAGCGGTAAGCTGTTTGCACTCTCCAATTTTCGTTGAACTTGCCGCCGCTTAGAATACTCACTGGACTGTCCATTAACCCTTATGCCATTCCCGTGCGCGCAAATTTGCTTTTCACAATCTTGCTTGTACAATTATCCCTTTCTTCCTTTGATGAACCAACATCGAATTAAACGTTTAACCAAACGGAAAGGTACACACCAAGTAACATAGACTGCTATTGTGCTTCTTACACGTTCGCCGTGCTTAGAAGTTCAATTAATCGCGCGAATCCAAATCCTCCAGGCAGTTTCCAAGAACTTTCTATCGTTTGATTAATTCTCCCTCCCTCCCTCCCTCTCTCTCTCTCTCTCTCTCTCTCTCTCTCTCTCTCTCTCTCTCTCTCTCTCTCTCTCTCTCGCCTCGACGAATATTAATTAATCGATAGAAATTGATAGATTCTTCTTTCCCAATTTCAATTAAGAAAAAGCGACGTTAATCTTTGATCCCCTCCTCCTGATCCTTCTTTCTCCGTGTCTGGTTACGGCAAGTCACCACGGCACGAGTCGGAAGTCGGAAGGGATGATCGCGACACGTTGGATGTTTGCGCAGATGGCGTGGTGTCTTACTCGATGCCCCAAGGCGATAAGAGGGGTAACGAGTGGGAATTCTTCGACGCCACCTACGACGGACACTGGGACGGGGAGCTGCAGCGCGGTCTGGGCCAGCTGACGGACGGCAGGACGGGGCCCGATAACTTCAAACTTGCCTACTACGATAAGGATCGAACGCAGGGGTGGGTCGGTTGGAGGAACGACACGCGTGGCCAACCGGTCGAGATCAAGTTCGAGTTCGACAAGGTCAGGGAGTTCTCGGCCATCCACGTCTACTGCAACAATCAGTTCACCAAGGATGTCCAGGTGAGCTTACACTTTCGCCTCTCTCTTTCCCTAATTTCGTAACGCTAGTTTTCACCTGTTCCGATATTGTCGCATTATACGAATTGGGAGCAGCTATCCGTAGCCGTAGATCGTCGAAATAAAATTCTCTAGGAAATTCTCGCGTCGGGTGGATAAAAATAAAAATTCGAAAGCGTTAAGAATTAAGAGGGGCTTCAAGCTTTCGCGTCTAATTACGTATCCACGCCCTTCCTTCCTTTGCGCCAACGTAAACACGTCGTAAAAGCGTTGGAATCGTTTATCCTCGCCTCGCCGACGTTATTCCTTCCCCAATCCCCTCCACTCGAGAGTAAGAAGGAATGCGCAAGCAGCCTCGACCGATCAACAGGCTTACCCATCCACAGCCTTGTTCCACATCCTTTTTCTTCTCTCTCTCTCTCTCTCTCTCTCTCTCTCTCTCTCTCTCTCTCATCGTCGTCGTCGTCGTCGTCGTCGTCCTTCTTCCACGGTTGATTGAATATTCCACTCGACGCTTTTTATCGGTCGGACGCCGGTTGAATATAAAAAAATACAAATTGAAACACGGTGATCCCGTTATCTCGGAAGGAAGGAAGGAAGGAAGCGGGGGAGATCGCGCGACATTGCCGGTTAAAAGCGAGGGAATAATCAGGGCGCGTGATCTCTGTTATTAAACACAGCCGCGGCGTGACTCTGCTTTCATCATCGACGATATCCGTGCCGATCTCCTTTCATTAAGCGTACGCTTTTGAAGCGGGACCGACGCGTTACGCTCTCGACCCATCCATTCTCCGTTCCATCCTCCATTTCGCGCATCCCCGGATTTTCTTATCAACTTTTCTACGCGTGTAAAAGAGGGAAAATGGTTGGTGTTTATTATCCTGGATATCGTTTCGAATTATCGAGCTAATCGCGTATAATCGATTTTATTTCTTTCAGAACGAATATCCAACGATATCGTTATTAATTTCATTTACGACGATATTTTTCTCGTCGAGTGAATTAAGAGAATCTTGATCCAACAATCTTTTTCGCAAGCTCGCGTTTGCAAAATTCGTTATCGCATAGAAGTAACGCGATTTGATACCGCGTTTAAATAAAAATTCCGCTTGGTCAAATAAGATAACCGTTTGCGTTATTTTTGTTTATCCTCCTGTACACCGGCGGGAAACAAATCACGCGGAAACGCGCAGTTAATGCGAAAATTCCTCTAGATATATTTTTAATAACGAAATTACAAACGTTGGGGGAGGTGAGGGAGAGAGTAGGAAACACGAATAGGACCGTCGCTAATTTATTCTCGCTCCGAAATGCCATGCATTTGAGAAGAGCGCGCGGGTCAAGGAAAGTTTCGCTTTAATTCGCCGCCGCTTCGTTAATTGGAAAAATACGGGTGACATTAAACGCGCGCCGGACGATATTAAAGCGTGTGTACGTTCGAGCCTCGATTCTACTCCTTTCTTTTTATTCTCTCTCTCTCTCTCTCTTAGGTGGAATTAATGTAAATCCACAAATCTAATTCTCACGCGCGTGTACGAGCGAAAAAATCGCGCGTTCCATTCCTGAATGTACAGTCGATCGCAAAAGTGTCGTGAAAAAATTTTCCTCGTCTAACGGGATTACATAGCGACATTGCTGCATCAATATTTTATAATTTAAAATTTTACTCGATCCACGTTCCATCGTAGAATTGTATCGCAAGAAACAAAGGAAATATATCGATATATTTTAAGAATCGATATTGCCATTTTTCTTGGTCGGAAGGTCGATGTATTTTCGAAACCGTGATCTTTTATTTTCCCTTGCACTCTTCAAAATTAGCTTCTTACGTTCTGTCTGTACAAATCTTACTTGATAAAGGAAAACCGATAACAACCTTTCATCTTGAAAACGCGTTCGATCAAATACTTTATACCCTTTCACCCTGGGTAATATCGATTTTAATCGATAAAGCGGCCTACTCGACCTAACCTCGAACCTAAACTGCGCGAAGATTCGGTCGTCGTGAACGTTATAGTTGGGCGGAAATGAGTTGGCGTCATTCGAGGCATTCTTCGCCGGATAGCCGGCCAATAATTCGACCCCTCGCACAATTTCCGCGATTTCGCGACCCTTTCGCGTCAACTTCGATAATGTAATGCAAATACATCCGCCACCCTCGTTTCGCGCCACTCTCCCCATCGATACGACGAGAGACGGACGCGTGCGAGAGATGCATGACTCGCCATGATGCAATTATTTCCGCGATAAAATTGGCGCAAAGGGATCGGATCAAACTTCGGATCGCACAAACGATGTGTCGCCGCGTCTCTCGTGTTATTCGCCTCGTTCGATGGATCCGTTTATTTTGCCGGGAGGAGATTTTTCTTTTTTCGGAGATAGAGTAGAGTGAAAATCGAGTTTAGAATAGGGATAGAGATGAGTTGGATATTCGGAGAAACGGGTTAGTTTCGAGTATGGAAAGTGGATTAACTCGCGAAAGTGTACAGCAACAGCAATAGCGCGAAACGAGAAACTGGATAATTTCGAGCGATAAACCGGGAAACGTTTCGTTTATTTCGTTTTGTCAGTGGCGAGAAGGAAAGGAAAAATATATATATAACGTCGATATCGAAATAATTAATCGAGCACGGTTTGCGTACAAACGAATGCGTCGCGATTATATACGTTTCTTTTTTTTTTTTTTTTTTTTCTCTTCTTTTTCCCTCCTCGTTCAAACGAGTCGCGTACAGTCGGAGCGAGCATCGCTCACGCGATATAAACGCAAACACGCGAAATATAGCCGGTCCCAAAAGTGTCGGACTTTAAATCCGCTTTAAACTCGCGCGAGCCGCCGCCGCGCATTCAAAGATTTGGCGGCGCGTGCTGCGAAATATGCATGGACGATTATTGAACGCGCACCGGCCATAAATAGGGAGCGGCCGAATTTTGATTCGGATAAAAGAGGATATATTTGCCGCTCGATCAATAATAATAATAACGCCTCCCCCTTTGCCTACAATGTTGTTGATCTAACTTGTGTCCCATCTCGTTTCGATAATTGCTCGCAACGATTCGACGCGACACCACCGTCATCATCGCTATTTACGACGACCGATTTCGTTCGAAACACGCGTGCGAAGACGTTAATAACACGATGCTTGGCAAAGTTTAAAAATTTCATACCTGGCTCGTGAATACACAGAGCATCTCGTTTCCGAATAAATAACACCGTTTAATTGAAACGTTCCACCCACTCTTGCTTCTGTGGGAAACGAGAAGCGAGAAGAGAGTGTATTTTCGGTATCAGCAATTTCACGCCCGCGGTCGCGGCGAAGCTGGGGCTATATATTTTATTCGGTGAGGGAGTTGGGCGGACGAAAAATCATCGGGACATTTCGAAGAGGGAGGCTCGAACGGCCGACGTTTTTCGAGGCAATTAATGCCGAAGATCGACAAACCGAGCGAGCGGGAATTGATGGAAAAAAAAGAGGGAGAGAAAGGGGAGGGGAAAAAAGGTCGCAACCCGCAGGAAAAACGCGCTCGCCGCGGAACGCAAATATACGCGCGGCCGTTTGAAAACGCGCGTTTGCGTGGTCGGTCGATGGTGGGTCGACCGCTTTTCCCGCCCGATTGAAGCGAAATCGAAATTGCGGCGGGTAAAAATTGGGCGTGGGGAAATTGTCATCGATAAACGGGCGCGAGTGGATCGGGAGAGAATATCGGATCGAAAAAAATTCGAACGAGACGGTTTCGGCGTGTCAAGAATACCGAGCGAATCGATCCTTTCGTACGTACCAATTCCGTTTAAAATATATCTTGTTTAACTTCGTTACAGATACTCTCTTTCAAAACTTTCTTCCATTGAAATATACCGTTATATAAAGATACTGTAGATAAAATCCACGTGAGTCGAAACACGGTGAAGTGTAAAATCTGGAAAAAAAGAGGGGAAAAGAAAAGAATGGCACGGATTCCGTCCGGACAAATATCGCGAAGCGAAAAAGAATCCGGGGAGAATTTGTGGAGGAGGAAAAAGCGGGACAAGAAACGAAGGGAGGGGGGGGAGGGGAGGGGCATCGAGTTATAAACGGTGTTTGACGCGGCGTCACGAACGTGCCCTGTTCGTGGTCGTTGTTCGAAACAGGGGCGGCCGATCCGGTCCTCTCCTCCAGATTCCTCCTTCCGCGTCGCCAGGTTTTATATATACCTACACAATCACCTCGTGGTGGCGCAAGTTCGCAAGCCCATAAACCGGAACCCCCCCCTCCTCCTCCTCCCCCCCCCCCGGCACAATGGCTCCGCCAGGAGGGGGAGGAGGAGTGCTTTGCCCCGTGGCGCATCTTTGATACCCAAATAACGTTTTCCCCTTCGACGAAGCCCGCCCACGATAATAGACTGCGATACCAACCCCCGCGTTTAAAAGACTCGCGACACGAGGGTTTCCGCCACCCAAAAGGGGGGGGAGGGGGAAAGGAGAGGGACGTTTCTTGGAAGAAAGGAATCAGCCGTGAACTTTGTAATTTACCCGTGCGCGGGCAGAGTTCCGCAGATATTGCACAGTTTTGAAAAATGTATTTATTCTCTTTTTATTAACCGTTCTATAACGGTTCTGGTAGGAACGAAGATTGTTGTTGCTCGAAGATTCGTGGGGAATTGTGGAAATTCTGTTATTTAAATCTTAGTTTTACTTATTTGTTTGGAACGGTTAGGGGATCCGTAGTGAGATTCATCTACTATCGGTGTACAGATACTAGAAGGAAATTGAATGCTGTGATACAGGGGGATGTAGGATATAGAATCTGGGGCAACGAGATTTATATATATATAAATAGTTTCGTGGCTTACAGATGTCGCGAGATTCTAGTAGAATTTTTATTCGGTGTATAAAAGTAGTCGTAAAAGTCGAGTCTCGAAAGCTGATGAAGATCATCGAGGTTCAATATATAAATAAATTTGATACCTCTCGTGGGTAATCCCGCGAATGGATAAACCAACCTGTCCACATCCTCCTCCACCACACGGCACTCTCGCCACAGTTTGGGATAACCGCAGTTTGTGAACGTCTTGGTCGAGTTTCCGGAATCATTCGACTCTCAAAGTCGATCTCGCTAATCCCTTACAAGCCCAAATTGATCTTCAACTCTCAAGCCACCGTATTTCCACCGGTACTTTCACTCACCTTCTCGTCTCACAATCGTCTCGTTCCAAGTTCGAGACAAGTCCCTGACCGAGATCTTCGCTTCTTTGATTTTCGAAGATGACCGAAGAATCACGAGATCGCTTCGTAATACTTTCAATCGCGTTCTCATCCCGCGATCGTTCGAAAATCTCGTTCCAAGTTCGAGACAAGTCCCTGATCTTCTCAACAGAAGCATAGACGATTTTCGAAGATGGGCGCGAGAGATGAGGATAGATCGCTTTGTGATTTGGAAGGGTGGAGGAGAAGGGGAATGTTTGACGCGGCAATTTAATAAACGTAACGGTCGAGACGAGTCAATTTCTTACTTATTCGCGAGGAGGGGAAACGAAAACTAGGAGACTAAGCGATAAGATATCTCGTCGTCTGACGGTGAAGGCAAATACTTTCCCTTGGCTTCGTGCGACAACGCCCTCCTTTTTCCACCGTTCACCGGTTCCCTCCGTCAAAGTGCATAAATTTGCGTGATTGCACAACTCTCCCCTCCCTCGGATGCACCTCTCGGTTCGTGTCAATTTTGTTTACGAATGCTCTTTCCTGCTGGATCTCCATTTCAATTTCGCCCGTGGCCGGCTTCCCTTTGACGGAAGGCCCACGGAACGGAAGCCAGTCCCCTCTCTAACCCGCATAATGCATAAGAGGCGACGACCGAAGCTAATGGCCGAAATGAGCCGCGCGCGCGCGCGCGCTCACCCAAGTCGGGCTGTTTCGCCGCGGGATCGAATCGAATTCCGGGCTTTCATGATTTTTTAAAAAAGTACCGTGTGTGACGAAAACGTTAAAACGGATGATTAACGTTCGTTGGATGGGACTACTACCATTACCGTGTGTACTATTCGCGTATAAGTGACGCGAGTATAAGTATAAAAGTGCGCGAGTAATATTTTATTATTCGTCAGTTGGACAGGATTGATCATTTGTCGAGTCGTTTTATAATGATAAAATTTTATTCTTCTCTCTAATAATTTTTAAACACTTTGTGATTCGTGGTTTTCGAAAATAATGGCGCGAATCGAAATCGAAGGAATCACTCGTCCGCGAAGCGCCTATTAAAAAGCGCCTTTGCTCGGTCGAGACGATTTTAACTTAAAATGATTTAATTAATAAAATCTTTATATTTTCCAGTATCTTACGTATCAATTATCGTAATCGTTTTCCACGCGTGAAGAGGAATTTATTCGCGAAGCGATACTCCAAAGAAATCGAAGAGTCGTGAATAAATAATTTGTCGCCGCGTTCGAATTCGATCGCATCGATCCAACCGAGAACTCGCCTCTCGATTGCGGACCATTAACAATTTCCGAAAGTAAAAATCGTATCGACGTATCGGAATAACCTCCAAAACGAGGGGTTTCTCGAACATTTTGATTATCGCCGCGAAGATCGAGTTACACGCACACGCACACACACACACACACACACACACACACACACACATATACGTAGAGAGAGTAACCGACGAGTAAATGGGGAAAAACCGCGAAAGAATGGACGAATCGTTGCGGAATCCGATACCAGACGGCGATTGAAATAAAACGTATATACATATATACACGTAGAAGAAAAAGATGGTTACGATGAAACGGTTTCGATAACGTTCATACGCGCACCGTTGTGGACCGATGGAACGAAATAATGTTGCTCTTTGAGCGCGAATCTCGATCCCTGTGTTTGCGCGAGAGATACACGCCGTGTTTCGACGGAAACCATTTCCGTCCAGGAGGAGGGAAAAAAGAGCTTCGTTTCGTTCGGCCAACCTTCTCCATTTCCCTCCGTTGAACCGTACCAACGTTAAAAAAGAAGAAGAAGAAGAAGAAGAAAAGAAAAAAAGGAGAGATTTACTTCCAGATCAGTTATTGCGCTTCATCCGGTATATTATATCGGATAAGCCGCTCTCGGCTTCCTTCGTCTGTGCGCCCTACACCTTTTCCACGCTCGTCTCTCCACGCCGAGTTTCGATTACGAAATACACTCGGAGGCGTTGGTTGTCGATGGACGTCGCTGACGACAACGAGGAGGACGAGTTTTATGACGATCAACCGGCGGATACGGAGCATCGATATCGATAAACGCCTCTCCTCTTCTTCATCCCTCTTCCCTCCTTCCGTTCGTCCTCATCGAGAGAGCCTGAAACGAATCTTTCGGTAATTGGATTTACATGACGCGAATTACGATAACGAAATCTTCGGGAGCCGATCCGCTCCAGATGTTGGGTTGTGACAATCGCGTTATCGACTTCCGCCTCGGAAAGCTAGTGGCCTTTTCCTTTCCCACGGATAACTCGATCGATCCGTCCGTGAAACGGTTTACCCTATTTTTCGACGAAATCTCAAAGATTTCCTTTTTTTTCTTCCTCCCCGCGCATCGTAGTTGGACACAAGTTTGTTTTTCGTTTTCCTTCGTTTACGAAAAATTTTACCGCGCGACGCGAGGTAAACGCGGATTTCGGATGGAAACGAATATTTCTGCTTGCCGTATTCTCGTGCGGTGTGGGGAACGGCTGTGGTCGGTCGAGATGTTTGTACAGTTGGTGGCCGTAAATTAATGAGTTAAGTGGTGACACTCGTTCGCGTCGCAACTGAGAGATACGCCTCGCGTTTTAGAATCGTGTTCGCATTGCAAGATTGCAAGAAACTCGTCCCTTAATTGATATATCATCTATATCTTTGTAAAAAGAAAAAATCCTCCGTTGACCCTCCTCGAGTGATCTGCTCGGGTCGAGTCTTAATCTTCCAGCGCTCCGTCTTAATTTCTATGCTTCTGTTCTTTCACGTGCGCGATGTACGTACATGCATGGATTGTCGCGATGACGCGCGCATTCGTGTAAATTACGAATTAAGCGGCTTGAGATTAAACGATAATAGGTTAGAGAATTAAGACCTACAGAAGATCGACGTCATCGTACGTCGTAACACGAGAAAGAGCATAACGAAGAGTTATAAACGTCTCACGAATCACTCGATATCATAACCCTCGAAACATTAATTTTTAACTCCTGACCTATTTTTCACCGCCTCGCCATACATTTTTTCATAACCGAGTTATATACCCGAGTATTGTTCCATAAATTTTTCAATTGGAAATTAACCAAATCTCCAATTACCGCTTCTCTCTCTCTCTCTCTCTCTCACGCACACGCACGAATACAATCTATTCGTATTATTATCCACTTTGGATTTTTATCGGTCGACAAGCCAGTCGTTCCATCGAAAATTCAATTTGTCCTCTTTCGCTCGTTATTTTTTTTTTTTTTTTTTTTTTGCTTGACATTTTTGTCAACGTGAAATTCAATGGCGGCTGCAATTTTTTTTATTCCTTTCGATAGCTTCAATTTTCATCTTCCACGTGACATTTTTCACGAGAAGTGCGCTTTCATACGAGAAGCGAGAGAGAGAGAGAAAGAGACCGAAGAGCGTAACGCAAGATACGTACACGCGGATCCGATACAAAGGTAAAGCTAAGCAAAGCTTTTTGCGATCTCTCGGATAATATCCCTTTATGATTTATATGATCAGATCATATACTCTATCGAACTTGAGACACGTATTAAACTTTTATAACGTTTCTCAAAAGTCATACGACTTTCTATGTTTCTCTCCTCCTCCTCCTTCCCTCGCTTTTCGCGCCGCCGTACGATCGTATTTTACTTTGTTCCTAAATCTTGTTCGGCGAGAGCGGGTTCTCGCTCCTCTATCCATCAACGTCCCGCTTCGTCTACGTCTGTTTTATTTCGTCTATATTCGCCGGCTTATTTAGGTTTTCAATGGCGTTTTTTTTTTAAGGCCACCAGGTGATCAATCTCCCTGATAGAAATGGATCTTTGTTTCATTCCCGGCTTCTCCTTCTAATATGCAGATATTTTATTTCCCAACTCTTATACTAGGCCTGGGAATAGGAAGAGAAATAACTTGGTTGGAACAGCTTCGATCCATTTTCGTTTCTGTGATTCGACGGTGGATACATCATGTACAAATACTTCTCGAGGCTACTTCTTTATTATATATATATATATATATAAGTTGCGTTTCGTATATCTTTCGTCCACCATTAACTCGAATGTATATTTTCCACCGTTTTTTTGCCGAGTCGTAAATCACGAGGACGCCTCTCGAATTCGTACCAAGGTTGCGTGTCTCCGATATCTCAGGATCCTATCCTTTCCAAAACTATATTCCCTTCTCCTTGGAAGGGAAGAAGGCTTATCCCACGCTTTTGGCGTTGGATAAAAACCAAAAAAAATCTGAAGAATATTCTTCTCTCTTTCGTCGAATCGAACATCCTCGATAAATCCTTATACGTTTTTATCCCTTATCTATATATATAGTATATAAATTAGATTATACCACTATTTTCTACTAACGAGAAAAATTCTCGTTCTGTCCAGATATTTTCCCAAATCGACATACTGTTCAGCATCGGGGGCAAGTATTACACAGGGGAGCCGATCACCTACACCTACATGGAGGACAAGATCTTCGAATCGTCGCGAAACATCACCATCAAGCTCCACCACCGTGTCGGCAAATACGTGAAGCTGAGGCTTCATTTCTCGGACAGATGGATCATGATCAGCGAGGTGACCTTCGACTCTGGTAAGCACGTCCCTCTATTTCGAAAAATCGTGTCACTCGACGTAAATATATTACGGATCCCTCTTTCGAAAAAACTAGCACGCGATCCTCGCTACATGATGTAGTATCGCGCGAGATCTTCGTCGAAACCCGAGTTGCCGAGTGTGTTGCCGGCCGATAAAACAGCTGCCTAACCTACCTGTCGCGCTCAGGTTAGCTGTGCCGTGCTCGTCGCGTCGCGTGAAAACGTATCGCGGGATAAAAACAATAGCCGGGGAGAGAAGAGAGAAGGGGAGAAATTCCGCTTGTCACGGAACTCGTGCACGGAACTTAGGTTGGAACGGGGGAAAAAAATTTCTGCTCGTGACGCGAAATCGTTTTGCGGGGCCGAGACTTTCGCCTGAGGGGAGGGGGCGAGGGGGAGGGAGGGAAGGAAGGAAAGCCGCGCGTACGTTTTTTTCCTTTTGCAATTCCGTTCCGACCGGATTTGACGTGACTCGTAGCCGCCGCTCTCCCCTCCCCTCCCCGATTCTCCACTCCGAATCGGACGGGGCAACTGTCAATCATCGTGGAGTAAAACTGCGCCGTGTGTATATAAATTGATACACGGTAATTGACAACGGCTTATTATATCCGTGTATATCCGTCCGATCGATCGGACGATTTCGATTAACTATCGTGCGGGGAAAAGAGATAGCGTGATTGGTGGATGGATTCCGAATAAACCGTGTGGTGGGGAAGGATGAGTACGGATACGGAGATTTATTTTCATTATTATTATTATTATTATTATTATTATTAGGATACGAATTACACGATTCAATTTTGTATATATTATAGAATGGATTTAAATCCATTAGGTATTTCGGGAAATATTGATTGTTTCACAAGATTTTGTTAGAAACTCTTTTAAAGAACTCTCTGATTCCTTAGGAATCAGGCGGCACATTGTTGCCGCTGCTGTTACTCGTTTCTGTTATCCTTCGCCTTCGATTTTTCCTCTTCCTTTCCCCCGTTCCATATTTTTCTTCCGCGCGAGCGAGGACGAGATTCGATATATACGATCGGGCGGACGATCCGCCTGCTTCATTTCGATAGAAATCAACTCCGGTCGAAGAGAGAAACGACAAGCGAAACGTTGGAGAAAGACGTTGGCGATACTCTATCAACGCGATACATGAAACGTCGCGTCCAAATGTGAATCCTCCTCGCCCAGTTCCGTGTCCGCGATTTAACAAGCGACGGAAACCGAAGATTCCGCTCGCTCGAATAAACAGGATTTATAATGGAAACGGAGCCGATCTGACCTAATCCAACGCGTATATTTTAAACGTTAATATTTCTCGAACGATTCCCCCGAATTGGAAGAAAGCAGGATCGGTCTCCTTGAACAATATTTACCCTCGACCAGGGGAGGGGGGGGGGATCTCCCTGTAAAAATAGTGGGCGTTGAATCCATCCGCCTCGCCCGATCCTCGAATTAGCTCATTTTTCCGAGCGATTTAATCGAGCAGGTTGTTGGCCCGGGTCCGGCGCAACGACGGGAAAAGAAAAATCCAATTAATTCGAAGATGATGTAGAAACCCGGGGGAGAGGAAGAAGAGAAGAGAAGAGAAGGGAAGTTGAGAGGAAGGAGAAGGAAGGCGGGCGGATTAAACGAGGTTTGGTCGGAAAAGGCGGAAAAAAGCGAAGACGAAACAAGAACGAAACGCGAAACTAAAACTCTCCTTCGTTTCCGGCAACCTCCCCCTCCATCCGTGAAGAAAAATTCTTTGTGTAAACCGTAGCGAAGAGGAGCGGATTAAACGCAACGGTGCTCGAGTCGTCGAACAATTGAACGGAGGAGAGAGAGCGTGCTCTCTCTCTCCCCCTCCCCTCTCGCAAACCGTGTCAAATGAAAGCTCGACTTTCGAGCTTTATCATTTAACCCGAAAGAGCGCTTCTAAATAGACTTCAAAGACGCTGTTCGGGCGGAAGAATCGGCGATGAACGAGAAAAAGAGAGGATCGCTTGTTCGATATCGGTATATCGCGTGTGAAACTTGTGCGTAAATGTACGTGTATAATCTCTTCGTGTCTCTTTCGTTTCCTTAATTCCTTTCGTTCTTAATTAAAAAAAAAAAAAAAAAAAAAAAAACGGGGGCCGAATGTATCGATGATGAGGATAGCGATCACGAGACCGCGAACGAGCAATGGAAGGAACGGAAGGAAAGACGATTTAGCATTATAGCCGGAGAGAGAGAGAGAGAGAGAGAGGTATCCGTTGCACAAAGGATCCTTTGTCAGCGAGATTTGCCCACCTAACAACAGGTTCATAAAGTGGGCACGAAACTCTTCCCGCCGTCCGCTGTTTTTCCATCTCAAAGGATGTACATGGAACGGCGAACAATTTTCCCTTGGAGCAAATAACCGGGTGGAAAAAGCTGGAAACGCGACCGGCCGAGAAGGGGAGAGGGGAGAGGAAGAATCTTCGAATCGATACCATCCACCCGAGTGTTTCGAGTGTAATAATACTCTCGGGGGCAGAGGCTTGCTTTAAATATTTATGCGTAATAAAATGGACATCCGAGGAAGGAGGATCTTTAATCTCTCGCGAGTCGTAAGGGAAGGGAGAAACGCTCCATCGAGCGAGGAGAGGATATTATCGTTGAGATATTATAGGAAGGCTAATAAAGGATTAGTCATTATCAGGATTTTCTTCTTCGGGGAATAATAAATGATGGTGGTGAAAGGGCCCTTCCTTAATCGCTTCCATCGTCGCTTTCGACGAGGGACGCTTTCCCGAAAGCAGATTTTCAGGTTTACGTTACAGGTAAACGGAACGAATAAACTTTTGCTCGAAACAAAGGTTGTCGCTAATGACGCGTCACCGATGGTCTGCCACCCTCGACGAAAAGGAGAGGGAGGCGCGCAACCCCTTTTCTCGCCTCCCTCGAAACCTTTCCCTTCCCTCCCCCTCCTTTTGGACAGGAGATAATTTCACAGGCAGAAAGGAATCTCGTTCGCGTGGCCCGCTCGTGATATTCACGCTCGTCGATCCGGCTCGTTTATCTCGAGAGAAAAGGGAAAGGGTGGACGTGGAGAGGATGAAAGCGAATGAATGAAACAGAGACGGACCCGAAGAAAAATGACTGCCATGCCCTACTCCCCTACAAATGTGGCCACCGTCCACGGGAATAATTCCTGTCCTCGTCGGATAAATGAGAAATCGTTCTCGATGTATAACCTCGTCGGAATTGATCGTGCATTACGTTCGATAAGGATAAAAGTAATCGCGTTTCGAGATCGATTAATCTTTCTTCTCCGACGAAAAAACGTTCGATGTTTCGTGGAATAACGATGAAACGTCTGAAGAGCGTTGGAAGAGAGAGAGGATGCTCGAGAGAAAAGGAGAAATTGGCGGGAATTGGTGCGGCAAGCACTCGAGCATTGCGCGAGTGTTGCTCGTCAAAAGGGATTCGTTAAAAAGTTTATCGACAGTCGTTTATTTCCTCGCGATTCCTTGTCCTCGAGGACAATCGTTCGGTCCAAACACGGGACAAAGGGGAGGAAGGGCGAAGTGAATGGAAAGAATGGAACATCGGTAATGGATCGGCGCTCGGCCGGATTCTTCCTCTTCCCGGGATATTTCTTCTTCGTAGCTCCTTCCCTCCACGGAGGAACGACGGGAGGTAATTGGACGAGGAAATACGAGAAGCTGGAGATCGGCTTGCCAGCTGGTAGTTTACCACCCCCTTTCCCGTCTCCTGTTACCGTGGCTATCGTAAAAATGACTCGTCCCTAAATATTCGAAATATTCGATGTCCCCTCACCGGATACTCGATTATTAATCGACGGAAAGGGAGGAACGAACAATTTCCTCCTCAAACTTACCTCGTTAATAATCCCATTAGCAATGGACAACGTGAGATTGCAAACACGTGGAAAAACAGATCGCCAACGGGATCTGTTGAAATTAATCGCGAGTCGTTCGAGAGAACTTTTCGCATCGTCTCGTTTCATTTTTCGTAGAAATTGGCTGGAAGGGAAACATCGAGAGAGAGAAAGAGAGAGAGAGAGAGGTGAGATCGATATCGAAGCTGGCGAGGGAACGAGGTAAAAATTGGAAATGGAAAGATATCGGCGGTTATATAAATAAAAGCGTCGTTTCGCTTGGGAACAATCGGAATCGGTGGCCGATTCGGCGGTCGTTCGATTAACCGCGATTTTCCATGGAAAGTGGAAAATGAGGTCGAGCACGAAACGAAAGTTCGCGGGGCTTGGGTCGCGAAAGCGCTTTTAAAATCGTCCATCCTTTCCCCTCCTCTCTTTTCCCCTCGCTGGCGAGAGAGGAACGCGCCGCGAGATCAAGGAGCGCATTAGTTGCATTTGACGCGTCGGCTGCGTGTGCAACACGTGCAACCTCCTCCTCCCCCTCTTTGCGCGTCTTTCTCTCGTGAGAGAGGCTCGCCACGACTGTTGCAGAAGAAGAAAGGACGACAGAAACGAAGGCAAAGGGCGAGGCGAAATGGCGGGCAAGGAAAAAAAGGAAACGAGGCCTTCTCCTCCTCCTCCTCTCTCTCTCTCTCTCTCTCTCTCTTTCTCTCTCCCCCCATTATATTTTCCATCTTTTTATTTTCATTCCCCGAAAGGAGGAATGGAGGAAAGGCGTGCGTCCCTCTCGGTGCGCGATGATTTATACGCGGAAGATCCACCTACGTAAGTTATGGCCCACCCTTGTCGCGGCGATCGCGGGGCGTCCTGATCCAATCGTAAATCTGGCTACCGGGAGAGCGAGCCTCTCTGTTATTGTTTTGATGGCGAAATAATCACGGTGAACAGAGAGAGAGAGAGAGAGAGAGGAGGGAGGAGGCCCGCTATAATTAAACGGGAATTCGGTATCGAGGGAGGACTTGGAAAATATTTAGTCGGCTAACTCTCGCCGTTCTATTTCCAGCCCCCTCCCCCGATTTCCTCCCCCGTTTCTTGCTCCGTTGAATTCGAAACCTGGAAATTTTCCACAATTTTCGGAGGATCTCGACGTTTAAAATCGTTCAAGATTTTATCGGGGAATTTGGAATTGAGAATTTGGCGTCCTCTTCTAAAATTGTAAAGATGTGCAGATGAACCACGAACAACATTCGCATTTTTGTTCGCAAACAAATCTTCCAAGAATCTTCGTAAATCGTACGTTGATTCGATAACCGAACTCTCTAAGATATAAATATCTTATTTTTTTTTTTTTTTACTCGCAATAACTGGAAATTCTTTTATCTGTAAATATACGTATAAGACTTCGATTTGTTGGTGAACATCTTTATAATTAAATTTTCAAATAGAAACGGATCACGAAATCTGTCGTCTTTCCTTCGGACACTGTTTCCTTTCTATCGCGCGGATAAACAACAACAACAACTCTCGGTGTTTCACAATTGCAACAACAGGTTTGACACGTTGTCACCACCCCTCGGTTAAGAAAAAAGTCGGTCGATTAATCGGCAAGGCCGAGCGAGGGAGGGGGTGCGACGTGTGTAACGAGCAGGCCGGGATAAAAAGAATTTTAATTGGAAACTCAATTCCGATTATGACACTTGAAGTCCTTTGCACACGCGTGACCCGTGACAAGAATTTAATTGTTGCGTTAAAAATGGGACCGCTGTTTAACACCGTTGCAGGCTTTTTAATTTTAAAAAAAAAAAAAAAAAAAAAAGCTCGCTCGCCAAGAGGGAGCATCACAATCGAGAGGAGCACTCGAGAGGCGCGCCAACGTTCCATGGAGGGGAATCGCATTTCCTCCGCCCCACAATCGCGATCGTTCCTTCCTCGAGTGGCGGGCAGAGAATGGAAACCAGAAATAATTCGTTTTCCAATCGTCTCGACCCTTCGATCGATCGTACACACGGATTAATTATTATTCGCTATGCACGATTATTCGAGTGTCCCGTCGATCCGTTACAATGCATCGCTTTTCCCGCGATCGTTGGCTTCACGAAAAAGTTGTCCCCGATCCATCCTCACCTTTCTCCTCGAGACCCCTTTTGTCGTCCGCCAAACTCTCGTTCCGAGATAACCGGTCAAAAACCATGTTCCTTGAGATCGATCAACGGACGAAGATCGAGATCCGAAACCTCGGCCACCGTGATGCATACCCTCGCCTCCTGTGTGCTGTGCATTGCGCGTTAGAGGACGAAAGGGGAGAAGCGAAGACAAAACTTCTTTTTAACCCCTGGGCCTTGCGAAGAACCTTGTTCGATATCGGATTTCATACGGGATGCGTGTGGAGAAGACGGTTGTTCGTGGAAGGCGACAGGAGAGAGAGAGAGAGGAAAGGTCGCGTAAAAGCCGATATCAAACGCGACGACAGCTTTGTTTCGGTATATATAATTCCTGCCACACGGAATATATATATGTACACGTGTATAAACTCGGTGGTGAATCGGGAACGGTTCATCTGTGAATCCATCATCGCCCTCCTTTTTTTCGCCAACCCCTTTCGGTTACGTCGCCTCTGGATCACGTCTGCCAAGATTTTATTTAACGAAACAAACCGCGGAGAGAGACACTGGGGGTGAAAGAAATTTCCGCGCAATGAGACGAGAGAGGGAAGGGAGGAGCTTCAGTCGAGTTTTTTTATCGGCGGCGTTTCGTTTCAACGTCGCGTCGCCCCGTTAATTTTTCGCCGGGCTCTCCTTTCATTCGATTCGATTCGACGCCAGTTCCGAAAGCAGCAAAGCATTGCAGCTCGAAATCGCAGAGAGACATTCCTCTCTTCTTCAACTATAAGTTTAGACAGTTTCGAGGAATGCGGAGAAAATGCGTTTTCTTTTCTTCAGAGATTCGATTCGCATTAAGTGTCTTTATTCTTCGATCGTACGTTTACGTTTTAATCGAAATCGACGTATGATGCAGTGGAATGTGAAGAGAAACAAAATATTTCTCGAAAAATCTATCCAAAATAAAGAAGAGACAGGATAGAACTCTTGTTCCTCGTAATCGTGATCAATGAGAATAAAAAATTAAATTAAATTAAATTGATAATATTCGTGAATTGGTCGTGTAACAGGATGTTTATGCGCGCGGTCGAGATAAAAGGGTGGTGTAAAAACTGCGGACGGGGAACACGTGTCTCGCGTCAAGGAAATTCGTTCAAGAACCGTACACCACGCGTTTAATTGCTCGTGACAGCGTGAAACGTGATTCTCGTCGCACACCTTTCGACCGACACCACTCTCCGCGTCCGTCGAAATATTTTTATCCCAGTTCGTTCCTTCGTTCCGCAGCTGGCCTCTCCTCTGCCGTTTTTCCGTCGCGAGGAGGCAACGAGAGCCGGAAATTATTCAAAACCTCGCCGCGCGCTATGGCTACGTGTACGAGAGAGAGAGAGAACGAAGTAATTAGACAATCGAATCGTTCAGAGAGACGTTTCAATCAAGCAAATGGAAAACTCGAAGCGGGGAATGCTGCCCGTTTTTTCTCCCCATTGGAACGCATACAGGTTGATTATGCGCTCCATACGCGCTCGAGTATCTTCCCTCCTTTTAACGATTCCGCCGGTTTCCATGTTTTTCTGCCCCAAATATTCGCGAGAGCGACCCGTTACGCGCATCCTATAAAAAAAAAGGGGACGAATCCTTGAACACGATCCAAAAATCCAGCCAGGATTTTTTTAATGAAATAAGACGAAAGATGAATGATTGGTTGGGAAAAGAAGAACGAGATTTCTTTTTTAATGCAACTTTCCTATAATTCGGATCGAGTAGATTTACGGGGAAAGTGATTGAGAAACGAATTCTCATCCTTTATTTGTACTTCTCTATATTCTAGAGACGATTAAGTTGAAAAATAACGATAAGGGAGATAACGCACGGCCCACGAGCAACGATAAATTTTTATCGAACGTACGTACCGCAGTCTATCGCAGAAATGAAGGGGATGACTCGGTTACGAAACAATTTTTTTTTTTTGTTACAACGAATATACTCGTCGTACACGGTTAACGACAGATCGATACTCGTTGTATTCGCGTTATAGATGATCGTGTCGCATGCAAGAATTTATAACGAATTTATAACGTAACGTGTTTGGAGTTATATCTCGCGTCAACTCTATCTTTCGTCGAACGTAATATATTTTAAAGATAAATATATCGATTTAAAAAAAAAAAAAAACATACGAAGAATCGTGTACAAATCGTGTTATTGGAAATTCGATCTCGTCCACTTGCGATAAAGAGGAGATAAAAAATAAAAATTGCAAGGAAAAGTAACGCTTTTTGCACACTTTGCCACGGTGGGTGTTATCTACAAGCCTTGATTATTTTCACGCAGACATCGCTCACGGTAACTTCACGCCGGAGGAAGCGCCGACGACCGAGTCCCCAATTCAGAGCGACGTTTTTGTGGAGAAGAACGGCGCCGCGGAGGGCGAGCTCCCGGTCTCGACCGCCAAACACGACGATCCCACGTACATGGCGGTGGTGATCGGCGTGTTAACGGCCGTGATCCTGCTTCTCGCCGTGGCGATATTTCTCATCGTCTCGAGGCACAGGCAACGAAAGTGTTTCGCCAGCCCAATGACGGGCAAGGCGCCCTCCCATCTCGGATCCACCTGCGCCACCGTCGAGAAAGGGGCCGCCCTGATGGCGTACACGTTGGAGGACGACGAGAGGTATTTATATCGTTACTTGATTAATCGAAGATTTCGAGTGGCAAAAAGATACGGATGTGGATCTTTGAAGTGTAAAGATTTATATTACAAGTGAAATATTAGCGAGATATTAATTCGATAGCTTAGTCTCGGTATGATCTCGAGTAGAAAAATTTGGATGTTTGTTATTTTTTTCAACAAGCAAGTGAGATATTAGTGAAAAATTTTCGATATTAGAAGTCGTAAAAGTCGTATCCGATAGCTTTCGGATATAATGATTAATCTGTCGACGTATAAAAATTCATTATTTTTTTCAACTAACAGCGAGATATTAATGCAAAATTTTCGGCCGTTAAAAGTCGTAAAAGTCGTGTGAAGGAGGAAGGTCTTTAAAAAACGGAAAAAGTTGGCAATTTTCGGCGTTAAAAGTCGCGTCCGATAGCTAATCTCGGTATCTGTAGAGAGGGAGGTGTCTTTGGGAGGTGCAAAAGCTTGAAATGCTTTTCCCGCAGGAGAAAATGGCAAACGAACGAAATTCGAGCGAAGGCAGGACAGATTACTAGCGGACGTTTGAAAAATGATCGCAAGGATCGTTTTTTTTTTTTTTTTTTTTTTTTTTTATACGGATCGTAGGAAAACAGAGGCGTTTTATTTTTTTTTTTTTTTGACCATTGTTTAGCTGCAATAACTCGTTCGGAATGTATTTCGTGCAAATATTTGGAATCGAATGATAACGGCGCGATACAATAACGGGCGCCACCCTGTGTTGGTGGTGTGGCGAAAGGAAACGGTGTGGACACAAAGGATTTGCGGCTTTCGCCGTTACAGTAAATATTACTACTAATAATATTAGCTTTCGAGATAGGCCTACCGGTCTCGCGTCGATTTCTCGTCTACCTTGTGCAAGCACAACCGGTTTACCGATTTTACCGCCTTGCTTAGATCTCTCCACGGAATGGATGTTTGCGGTCCGTCGGCATGAAATGGTTGCAAAACAAGCGTTATTTATACGTATATATGAAAATCGATATCGTATGGTTTCGTTATTATATTGTCGATATTGCAGACGGGAGAGACGCGAGCGATTCACTTTTTTTTTTTTTTTTTTCGCGTTTTTTTAACGGATCGATGAAGAAAATTACACGAACACGAATAAATATTGCTGTGTACGAAGTTCAAGTTGAAGCAAGATAAAAGTGAAGCAAGATTAATTTGTCGCATATACGTTGTGCGCAAAGAATAGGGAAAATACGAACTTCGAATAAAAGTACGAGCAAAGAACGATTGAGAAAGATAATGACAAAAATTAAAAGGATATTTGGATTGTTTAAAATTATTTTATCATACGCGACGAATAGGAAAACGACAAATACGGGAAAGGATATAAGAACGATCTTTTTAAGGGGGGGAGGAAAAAAAAACTATGTTTTATTCGAAAGTAAGAAGTAATTGGCGAGATATTTATAATTCGACGACAGAGCTGCTGTTGTTCGGTTTATGAAAATATTCAAACGAGATCCCGCCGACATGGTTGCCCAACTTTACAAACCATTCACAATGGTCGAGGAGGACAGGAAGCCACCTTCCAATAAACTTTCCATCCGTCGTGCTCGTTAGTGGATGTCCAATAACGTCCAATAACGGACATCCTCGGGCGATATATCGAGTTTGTGCGGCACGAATGTGTCTCCAGACCGAGATCCTCGAGAAGCAACGCTCCCGTGACTCGGGCGCGACCTACACGTTTTCAACATTGATCCCCCCAACCTTTGGCCCACGCTTTGCGCAACTTGATATCGCCGATCCAAACCGTCTACCAAAAGAGGAGGAGGAACGAGTGGTTCGTGCGCGCGTACCGACCCGTTTTGCCACCCCTTTGACGGATATCTGACGTGCACTTAACTTGAAACTCGCCGAGTGAAAGAAAAAAAAAAAAAAAAAAAAAGAAGTACCCACTCGAAATACGATGCACTTTCGTCGTTTCTACAAAAGACGACGCTTTAAGACCGGCTTTCTCCGTCCTTCTCTCTTTAACCCGTCCTCCCCTCTCTAACTGGCCCGTCCCCTCCTCAACAGTTTCGAAATATCATCTCAACGACGAATTCGTGGAGCGAGGTCACGGTCGCGGCGAAGCGAGCGCTATAAGTAAATACACGGAATATTCGGGTCTGACCCGATACAGTGTACGCTACTCATTTAAAGTAGTTTCAAGTTTACGAGTTCCGCGATGATACATCTTATATACAAATATATAAATGATAAAAGTATAGTGAAAATGCGTCGATGAATTTTTTCCACGTCTCGAAAAGGAAAAAGAAAAAAATGCACTCGAATAATCCGTATCTATTACAATTGACTTCCACTTCTCCTTAGCCTTACCTTCGAAACCTTAGCAAATTTCCAATCGAAGTAACATTATCCTTGATTTCAACGTGTTTGAAATTTTACTCTCCCTCCTCAACTCATCCCCTCCATTCCACACCATCCATCGAAGAAAGTACGCATTTCCGCGCCTCTCCGCGAAACTCTTTCGTGTTTCTCCCCGGCACACGGCACAGACGAGACAAGGAAAAATCCCCGGGCTCGGGTGACTGAAACCGTGTCTCTCTCTCTCTCTCCGTGTCGCAGATACGCCGGTGGTTCGTTGCCGACACTACCGCGGGATCTGGGGAATCGTTTTCTGGACATCGTGAAACTCGACGACTATCAAGAACCGTACCAGGCCCTCAAGTACGCGCCGTACTACAGCTACAGCACGGTCGTTATGGAGATGAAAGACATGATGCTGAACAACAAGGGCAGCAACATCAATCACTCAGGTATGCCGGTACACGGTCGCCTCGCGTTGTTTTGTACATACGTGCGCGCCTACCACCCGTATACATATATATATACGTGTGTGTGTGTGTGTATACACGCGTGTGTATAAATATACGGGTGGCACACGCTCGAAATCGGGGTACGTGTGTGCCGAACAACAAAGCATTCGCCTGACCGCAATCAATACACTGTCCCCCTGCACCCTCTTCTCTCGACCTCCCCCCCTCCCCTCCCCTTTCCTCCTTTGCTATATCATCCGCAGCGGTGTACGCGAATGGTGCAGTTGACACATCGTACGATTATGCGGTACCGGAACTCGGCACGGTGCCCCTGCTCAACCAGGACGGAACAGGACGCGGCCCACCCCCGCCCGCCTCCACCGCCGCCACTGACCAGGACACCATCTTCTCCAAGACGTCGTCGCGCGGTAACAAGACGGAGAACAAGAAGGTACGTGTATATTTATATGTATATAATACGAGATAAGTAAGTAAGTCGTGATTCGCGATCGAGGAAGCGTATGTGTAAATTGATGTAAACGTTTAACGTAGCATTGGATCGCGTCGTATGATGAAATCGGATCTTCGAGATCTTTATTCGATTCGAAGAAACGGGAGCCAAATTGGTTTTAATGATCTCTTTCTTCCAATTTTCAACTGGCACGTTGCGTTTTTTTCTTTTTAAAATTTCGTCGTCTCAATACGCGATTACGATATTTTATTTTTTAAAAGCAGTTAATAAGTAGGTCGGTGACTCTATATCTATTTGAGATTTCATATTTCGATTCGGTTAATCTTTGAGTTAGAGTTTGGTTTGCGACGTATACGGTTGTTGGCAGTAAGATGATGCTGTGTTGTGGTATCTCCTCCGTTTTAGAAAAGAACGATAAATTATTGACCTTAGAGATCACGTAACGTACAGTTAACGAATTATTTTCGGCATTTGTTCAGGATTTTTTTTCATTAACATCCAATCGTTGTCGAGATCGTGTACGATTTTCGATTGTGCGGTATCCGTTTCTCGTCACAGGTTACATAATTCTAGTTGAAAAATGAACTTCTACCGGTTTATGCGATAAGCACACTTCCAAACGTGGCAATTTTTGATCCTCCGCCAGTTGACGCGCTATCCATTTCCCCAATTTTTACCCATTGCAGCGAAATGTCTGAAAACTGTCATTGGAGATACGCGATAAATCTGCATCCGCTTTCAATTTATCTTTGTTCAATATGGATTTCGGGACTTATTTTCAAATTCTCATTTCCAGACCCGAATTTTTGAGTCCAACGAAGAATCCTCTCCATTGATAGAATCTTCTTCGAAAGTCACCTTAATTCGTGGTCCAGCTTAGACTCGTTTAGACACATTTTGGAATAACAAAATTCCAAATTCGTTCACTTCTCAAAACACAGTTAAACTGTGTTGAAAAAGAGAAGTTACCACACAAAGGAAAAATATAAGTTGAGTAACGAGTCGCAATAGATTTATTCTAAAATTGACAATTTCATTTTGATACAATCTGATATTGTGAAATGATAAAATTTGGATTAATAGCGAAAAATGATAATACGATTCGCGAATATATACAATATAAAATATATACAAAGTTTCGTGCACAATTTATACAACAAAATTCGTAGTAAATTCGTTGGGTAAATTGGAGCCTCCAGTTTCTAGGAGGAGAGGATTAAATTATTTATCCCCACTTGACACAGCGTTGCGGCAATAATAAGATTACGACGATTGTTATGCAACGTTTGCCGATTCGAGGCGTTTATATACACCGAGCCATAATTGTCCGTCAATTTTATTCGTTGCCGCGTTGTATTTTATTCGAAATTCAACGGGAGCGAAATTCAAAGTTTAGAAAGTTGAGAGTGAGACACGAGCCAGATTATCGTGATATTTATTAGCGCGGGGATAATCTGAGACGTAACGATATTTTCATAACGTGCGCTAACGACGAATGGGTCGGATCTTTGATATGCAAACTCTGATTCGATTTCGCGACGCGAAGGTATGCAAAGTGAAGGATACGAGGGGAGGGAGGGTGTGGCGAGCGTATCGAATAAAAGGGCGGATGGAAGGAAATAATCGTAACGTTTCGATCGGGGACAAGGTAAACGAGGTCGGAAAAATTCGACAGTGTCATCGCTCGATCTATAAATAAAATTGGGTTGAGGCCCCCACCCCCGAACCCCGTAACGTTGTGTTTCCTGCAGTAACCATTAAACGTGCACTCCATTCGTCGGGGGAAAGTTCGCAATTAATAATTTAAATCAATATGGCGGAACGAGTGCAGACCATTTGGGGTGGATATACCTCCCGTGGGTACAGTATAACGTACCTCGTATCCGGAATACCGGAACGTGAGGGTGGATGAGGAGAGGGCGAGGGGAGAGAGGAGGGGAAAAAAACGGAGCAGGTACGCACCGTCGACGTCAAACGCGCGAGACGTTCCCCAGGGTTCCCTTTTGGCATAAAAAAATCAACGATTCGCGAGTAAAGGTCAATATGAAAGCTTTCGATCGATAACTACGCCTAGCTTTCCACGGAATCGGCTGATAATGATAAATTCGAGCTCGTAGAATTCGTAGAATTTCGTCTATAAATAAAATGCGTTCAATGATTACTTGCGGTTGAAAAGAATGCGGGTCTTATTTGCGCGAGAAGGAAGAGCGATAAGATGTGTCTGAAACGATGAGACGTGACAACGTGACTTTTCACAAATTAAATTGTTCTTCGTGAAATAGGATCCCTCGATTTTGAATATTCAAGAAGGAAACGCGTAATCTTCGTGAGCGTCTCGCGATTAAGAGGATAGGCTTTGTTCTACGTACGAATTCGATTTCTTTTCAACAGATGAACAATAATAAGAGTTGAAGGGTGATACGAACTCTCCAAAAAAAAAAAAAAGAGACGTATCGACTCGACATCTGACATCGAAGCTGACTAAATTTGTCCACACTGAATTATCCGTGGCAAAAACGTACGTAAAACGACTCGAAATTATCGACGGAGCATCGAGGCAACGGGGGAGGGAGGCGTACAACAAGTAGAGAGAGAGAGAGAGAGGCTGGCAAACAAATAAAGTATCGCGCGTATTCAGCAACGTTTCCGCGCAATCTGCAGAATCATTCGATTGATCGGTTCGCCGACGTATAAACGAACTCCCGTCAACGCGGAGTTCGCGTCGAACCCTTTTTCGCGAGCGGCCCCTCGTGGAATGTATCATCATTACGCGGTCCGCTGGCTTCCGGGCCAGTTCGCTCTGTTAATTGCGGAGAGAAAGCGCGTCGTGTAATCACGTTTGCAATCCTATCTCTCCCGCCCTAATCCTTTCTCTCTCTTTCTCTCTCTCTCTCTCCTCTCTCTCTTCCTCTCTCGTTCACTTTTGTTCCCGCACGCTCGCCCATCCCTCGATTTCCGCCGATTCGCGTGCCGACATCGCAGAAATATTACACGTAGAGGGAGAGAGGAGTAGGTTCGGCAAGCTGCGCCCTAAATCGCGATCTGATGGAATAAAAATACGCCGCTGCAAATTTGTAGCTGGGCCGTGATTTATTCGCGTACACCGCGTATTTCCCGGGAATACCGATGCTCTCTGTATCTCCCTGGATCCTTCCCCTCGATATCTTTTTCCCGGATCACGAAGAAGAAAAAGAAGAAGAAGGATCGATTCGAAATCGCATCGAGCGATTCTTGAAATAGCTCCTCCTTGAACAATTTCCTCAAACTTTACGCGAATGGAGATGACGGCCGAGTCTTGAACGTTTCGTGTGGATACTCAACGAAACGACAAATGGCGAAAGTTGCGTGGAATTCAAAGACGAGTCCGTTTACACCCGAATAGATATCGGGTGGGGGCGGGCGATTTTGCGCGGCATCCAGATTGATCGGAGCACAATGCTCCGAAAGTGGTCGTCTACGTCGAGACGTCTGCGCGTGATTGACAGCCGACAGCGCCACTCGAAACAGTCAAAACATTTCGGGGTGGCTCGTCGAGCCTGGCCTTGACGCATCGTAGCGACGCCAATCATTGTCCCCGCGCGATCCGTCATTAGACCAAAACGGCCGTCCTCCGAAAACATCGGGGTTATCGGGTGGCTCGATGCAGTTTTACAATGGGACGTGTCGAATGTTATACCCGTCACGTTCGACTGATCCTTTCGTCGCGATCCCTTTTTCCTCTTTCTCTTTATCTCTCTTTTTATCTCTCTCTCTCTCTCTCTCTTTCCCCCCACCACTCGTTCATGTCATTTCGCATCGGTAACAATGCGCGTTTTAACGTGAATATAGAGAGAGGAGAGTATCGATGGTGAACGGGGTCGTATGATGAACGAGCGTTTATACGATTCGCGAAAATTATTCAAAATAGATTTTTCGACGATGGGGGAGTTGAAAGTTGGTTGGTTGGCTGGTTGGTTGGTTGGTCGAGAGTTGTGATTATCGATTACCGGTATATCGTGGATATTTTGATTGATATAGTTTTGGGTACGTCGGTTATATCGTTTAAGATATCGTATGACGTAATAGAGATAATTATAATTGGTATTTTGCAGAATGGTGCAAGTGCAAGGAAATTAAAAATTAGTAATCAATTATTTTGCAATTGTTTTATTACCTGTACTACGCTATTTCTACTTATTCTACTTGTGTTATTATTAAAAAAAAAAAAGAACCAAAGTAAATAGACTTTGTTAAAAACTGTCTTCGGTAATTTTTTTTCGAAGATATATCTCGAAAAAATTTCGTGAAATATATATATCGATACATCTCCAATAACAATTTTGAATAATATGTTCGTCCATATATCTCACCGATATCGCATTAAGTTTTTAGAAAATAATCGGCCGGATGGTATCGACGACTTTAATTTATAGACTCAATTTTACCACTTAAATTATCGTTTAAGTCTGCCCGTGGTAACTCGAACGATGGCAATTCATCGATCGTACCAGGAATAATTCACCTCCATCCTCTTGAAACCCACCTCGTCCTCCCGTGTTAGCGTGATCATAGATCGTTGATTATCGAACCGATACCGATCGAACGATGCATTGTTCTTTCCTTGTTCCAGTCGCCGACTCAACAGGAGGTGCTCTCGGCCCTGAAGAGACGTCTGGAGCAGACGAGCGTCCCGCTCTTCCCACGGCATCGCCTCCGCATGCTCTCGAAACTCGCCGAAGGGGCCTTCGGAACGGTAACGACATTGTTATTACGTCCGCGCGCGTATCCTATTTTAAATTAGACACGCGAGACGGGATTCGTCACGTTCTATCCCCGTCTATGAACGATTACCCCCGTGTTCAGGTTTATTATCGTTTTTGGAGCAACTAGAGGCTGCTGTTGCCCCGCGTACTCTCGTTTCCATTCCGATTTTCCACTCTCTTGATCGGTTGGTCGAACTTCCGCGTTGAATGGTGATCGTCGATCGAGCGAATCGAGTCGATTTAAAATAAAAGAACGTACGTTGCGTACGTGGTGTTTCGTTTTTCTAAATGCGATCCTAAAAAGATTGGATTACATTTCTCATCATTAAGAAGGGAAGTTTCGAGTTAAATTCTTTACACTTCTAACTTCTCCTCCTTTCGTTTTAAAACCGAGCCCGAGCAACATCTTTACTTACGTTCATTTGAAATTTCCACTGTAAAGTTTTCTAATTTACCCTCCTGAGGCTTCGTAACGAAAATATAATTAAACCGGAGGAGGAGGTGGATCCGTTACAGCGAAACCGAATAAAAGAGACAACAGTCTATCGTCTCCTATCCTCCTATCCTCGAATCCGACGAGTGAACATTTTAAATGGAAACGATACAACGAGTGTTGAAAGACAGAACGGCAAGGAAAAAAAAAGAAATCTCTCCAAATAAGGAATGACAAGATATAAATTCAACGTTCTCCCGATTTTAACCTCCCATCAATCAATCGCGAAATTACCGATCTCCTCCCGTCTTCCAACGCTGTGCAGCACCCTCCACGTCATCGAGGGAGCATTGTAACGTCAAACCGTGCCTCTCCACGCGATTCCCGCAACATTATCATAATACACTCGGTGTTTGCAAAGTGTCGCTTTACCCCCGGCTAATGCGGACCAACGGAAACACCTACTGAAATAGCATCGAGCCGCGCGGGGGGTTAAATTACAAACGGCCGATATTGCGAACCGGACGATGCTCTGCCTCCACCCTGCCTCTTCTCTACCTGGCCACGATCGAATACGTGGCCCACGATTCCGCATCGATTCGGGAAACACACGCTCGATTTTGGTCATCAGAGAGAGAGAGAGAGAGAGGATAAACGAGCGAATGAGAAAGTGAATTAATGAGGAAGAGGGAGAGAGAAATCAATCCGTTTGTTGACCGGGAAAATTCGCCCACTGGCCCGACAATACGTCGATTAACGAAGTGTCCACCACCCTGTTATTCTTTGCCGATCACAATGGCGCCCTCGTCGAGAATTAATCAGTTTAGAATGCAGTTAGAGCGGCTAATAATTCCCTTTTGTTTCCTGTCCCGCGCCCGTTAATGACCAATGGACGCCGAGAGGACGGCCTCCTCCCTTCCCAGGGTTCGAGCTTCCCATCATTTCGCCTTCGAGATCTCGACAATCAATCTCGAGCACAGGATTAACTCGTTCGTCGACCATGTTGCTGACGCTGTTCAAAATGCTCCTTCTCGATGTCGAAACACGCTCGACCAAGAGAATTGTGTCATTCCTTTTGTGTATACGGTTATGTTTACGACCTCGAAGCGACTATAAAATTAGCTAGAATTTCTAGCTACGTACATATCGAGTACGGTTGTCGAGTTCGCTGCTGGAAAGAAGTCTGTTGGGCATCTTGGATCGCTTAATGCGAGGGGGAACGCATTTTTAGCCTGGTATTTGTCACGTATACTAATCCTAATGTATCTAAACCTCGATGCATTAAATTCTAAAATATCAGAATTATAATTTGTATATACGATTAATTTAATTTATAAATGTAATTTCGTATTCAAATAGTTAAGATAGTAATTGCAATAAGTAATCTCATAAATGAAAATAATTTTTACCATCTTGAATATATTCAAATTGTAATTCTTCCACTACCAGTACAGTGTGTGTGAGACATCAGGATTGTCCCCTCTTATGACGCGTCCCACAAGCGACTTCTTTTCCAACAATGAAGGGCACACGATAAGGACGTTCCCTCGTCCGACTTCCGATCGGATCCACCTGTTCCACCATCGCGACTATGCATTGCACACGGCGTATATATCCTCGTTTAAAACTTACACGATAAATTCGACGAGTAATCAAATTCACGGATCCATCCATTCTCGTTAGAGGGAATTTACAACCGTAACGAGGATTTTTTACCCCCCGATTTTTATTGTAATAAAATAAACGCGGCGGCTCGGTTCCGATCCCGCCTCGTGGGAATTTTTCTCCCTAGATTCTTCCCCGTGAAGAAAAACGTAAACAAATTATGCCCATAAAGGTGTACGTGGCGGAAGCAGAGGGGATCCCGGAGTACGGAACGACGACCACCCTGGGCAAGCGTCTCGTCGCCGTCAAATTTTTACTGCCGGAAGCCAGCGAGAAAGAAAAGTGAGTATGGCGGAGGCGGCGCGCCCGCCCCTTATTTGCATTCCGTTTCGACGTTGCAACGTCCCCTCCCCCCCGATAAACATTTTACGACCGAAAGAAGGAAGGAGGGAGGGAAGGAAGGAAGGAAGGAAGGAAGGAAGGAAGGAAGTTACGCGGTTACGCGGCACGTGATTTCACGCAAGATTCGTTTCGGTAAACCTTTTTTTCTCTCCAACGATCGACCGTTTTGTGAAGAGGGGGGCGAAGAGGGGAAGCTTGGTGAGATCCATCTTTTTTTTGGTTCTATTTTGATCGCAACGTTGTCGCGCTATATAATATATAAAATTTGTCTGAATTAATTCGAACGATGACACGTAACCAAGTGTCTCCTTTTTTTCTTCCTCCATTCGATTCGAAGAAATCTTCGCGAAAAGATGGCGAGTATCCGCGCACGTGCGAATAACGCGCGCGCTTAAATCACTCGGGGGAGCTCGAAATAACGCGAATAATTCGAATAGCTCGCAGCTATCTATCTTTATATCGCGGATGATTCACGGAACGGTAAAAAGAATTTCGTTATATTAAAATTTCCATAAAAATGTCGAGCCGATAGCCTCCTCCTACTAAATAACCGTTACTTATCCTATGTAAGGAAGAGAGACGCGTTTCCAACTATTTTTCACGTAAACGAAACGAAACAACTATTCTCCGATGAAAACGCCAATAAAAACGACGAGAGAGAGAGAGAGAAGAAAAAAAAACGGTAAATGGCAGCAGGTCGAAGGAACGATTCTCGATATCGGGGCTAACCGCGAGACACACACACATACATACATACGCTCGCGCACACAATGGTCGAAGAGCATAACGCAATACGAATAGAATCCATTGGCTGCTGACCGTGCACACAAGAAGTAACGGTGGGTCGTGATGCAAACCGATTTCGAATGCGATCGAGCGATCGTTGGTATGGCTGGAATAGCTGTCCCTTGCATAAAATTCATAGCGACTGTCGACTTTCTTCCCGAATGTGTGTCCCGGTTTCGAGCTGCCACCAGCTTCTCTAGCATCTCGTTTTACAGGGGAAACCCCCCCCCCCCACTGGCGGTGAAACGTCCGGATATACCGGCGAGGACGATCGTTCTCGCGGCTATCAAGCTTAGACATCAGAAAAAGGCCAGTTCGATATCCTCGAATGGAATAGATTTGCATACAATGACCGGGGGGGGAGGGAGGGAGGGGGGAAGATGCAGAGGTATCGAGGAGTTGTGGCCGCGAGTTCGTGGCTATGTGGAACACAGGGACACCGGAGGGTGGTTGGACGAAGTCGAATTCGCCGCCGGGGACGGATGACAAAGCTCCGTTTCCGAAACGAAAAATCGTTTGGCCATTCTTTCGTAGATCTTTCTTGTCGTCGAGAAAGTTGCACAAAGTCGCGTGAACAGGATAAAGTTTCGTTTCGAGGAAACTTTTAGGAATTTTTGGCCGGATCGTTGGCAAATCGGCGAGATCGGTTAGATGTAGCGGAGATTTCTGATTCCTCTTTTAGCATCCGAAGAGGGGATCGTGGTGAAATAGTGGTCGATTAACGTACGTAGAGTTTATCTTAAAACGCGAGTTTAAACACGTTCTTTTCAAAGAGATACTTTAAGACGCAAAACTCCTTTGCCGTTCTATGTTATTCTTGGCATCCCCTTGCTTTTACAGCTTTTCATATAAAATAATCGTGTTATCCAACTAGGGAGAACTATCGAACCTGTAAAAATGACAGATTTCGTTTCTTTTTTTTTTTTTTTTTTTCTTTTATACGATTATCAAAATGAATTTTTGACAAAATTAAATATTTATAATAGATCGATAGTTTTGTTGTTAATATAGGTAGATACAGTCTTTTGCGATGGTTATCCATGATTCAAAGATATTCGAAATAGCGGAAGAATCGAAACGACGGTTCGAGTAACTGAATTCGTAAACGATTTCGAAACTCTTCCCGGTCGAGATGCAAAGGCGACGCGTGCACGATTTATCGGGCAAGACGATCGTTTTCTACTAATGTAATCCTGCCGTTCACCGCTTTATCGTGATTTGTGTAAATACCGATGTTTCGGGGGACCCCGCGCGTCCGTCGTAAATAAAAAAAAAGAAATGGGAACCGATGCGATCCGATGGCTGCTTCCACGGCTCCTTCTGCTCACGCAACAAGTCTCCCGCCGAGAGGATGACTTATCGCGCCCCTATCGTGGCTGGAGCTTGCTCCATTTCCTTCTCCATCTCCGTCTCCTTCCGACTCCTTGAGCCCAGCCTTCCTACTCCTTCTTCATCCGAGGACAAAACCTGGCCCAAGATTCCAATCTTCCAATTTGCAAAATCAAGACGACGTTTAACGATTATCCTCGAACCGATCCACTTTTCGCCCAGACACACACACACACATAAATACATATATATATATATATATATACAGTGGCACCGATCTACCGATTCACGGAAGATCCTGCTCGTTGCAGATAAGGATAATGTTTTATGCGTTATTATAGCCCCGATATCGCGGTATCGAATCCCTTGCCTGCCTCCCCTCTGCCCGAAATAACGCTAAATAACGATCCGGCCAACCTTCCCTTCCACGTTGCGTTCCTCGTTAAAAACACCGCCATTGCGCGTTCAATTCTTCGATCGAATCCCGGATACGCGGATATGATTTAATCGCGTCCGCGCTCCCCGTCGGTTCTGCCGAACACCGGGCCACCCTTTTTACCAACGTTACCATCGTTTCACATTTCGTTTCATTATTGAGCAGAGTTTTTCCACCATCACCCCTCCTCTCCTCTCCTCCTCTCTGTTAACAATCGCAATCATTTTTCGCGGGATACGTGTAACTCCGCTGCCGGCCAATGCTCCCGAACAATGCTCCCGATTTTAACGAACAAACAAACGGGAATTTCCAACTTTTATTTTTTCGATGAAATTTAATTTCGTTCTTTTTTTTCTTTCTTTCTTTCTTTTTCTTTCCAAATGACCTCTTCTTTTTTCCCCCCTCCCTTTCGTTCGTCACTTAAGCTTTCCTCCTATCTTTTGCTGCGCGCTTTAAGCGCAGTTATACACACCGATACACGCGCGAGAGACACGCGCGGCTTTGTTCGAGAAAAAAATTTTCCCCGTTTATCACGCGACAACGTTTCCACTCCGCCCATTCGCTCGACCCTCTCCCGCCATCACTTTTCTTACATCCCGCATGAATATTCATACGAAAAATTAATCGCCGCCTCTTATCGCCGGATAAAGCGAGTGCAAGACGGAGAAATCATAGGATTAGAAGGTGGACACACGGTGCAATTAACACACGGTCGAACACACGTCGAGGGAAGAATTGGCAAGCGTCGCCCACGCGCTAGAATTCGCTAGAATTTACGGGGGGATCGATACGCGTAAGTAGTTTTGTTAACAGCCGCATTAGGCTATCGCGCCGTTTACCGAATGGGGATCGTAGGTAAATGGTCGAAGGAACGACGACGCTGCGTAGAAACCCTTGTTACCACACGATCGAGAGCGACAGACGTCCTTCGCGGACGAAACGTCGACGAAATTTTCTTTCGAAAATTTTACGATTATCTTCGAGCCGAGCAATGGACTCCATTTTCCTCTTCCCTGCAAAATTGGATCGCTGGATTCCACGCTTTCTTTCTCTCTCTCTCTCTCTCTCTCTCTTTCTTTCTTCGCCGTTACAAACTTTCCGTTTACGGAATCGCGAACTTGTTAAATGGTTGGGATTACGAAAGAAAGGAAGATGTCGGATTGTTTTATTTCGAAACGAGCCGATGATATTTGGATGGAGGGGGGGGGAGCTTGGTAAATCCTGTGGATCTGTCAAGGTTGGATTTCCAACGAGACGTCAGGATCCTGGCCGCCCTCGAGGATCGTAACATAGCAAGAGTGCTGGGAGCTTGCTACCGCGAGGAGCCGTACTGCGTGGTGATGGAGTACCTGGAGCACGGCGACCTCTGTCAATTCCTGAAGACGCATATCACTGCCGAGGACGCCCATTCCATGCCGATCGGTGTCAAAACGCTTAGGTGAGTTGTAAACTAACGTAAAGTATCGTTTTTTCCGAACGAAAACGAACGAGAATCCAGACCGACTTCATCGCGGAAAGATGCTTCGCTTGGATCTCGAAGGGAGATCTCGCGAGAATTTCAATAATTACCTCCAGATTCAGTTTCATTCCGGTGTGGTTCGTCGCGAACGCTTAACACCCGATAACTTTCTCCCCGAGTTTGAAGCGTTTATTAATCGTGAGCGACAGTTACTCCTCTCCCCCCCCCCCCACGGTGGCGTTCCATCGCCACGACCCTCCCTTTCGCCCCAAACCTCGAGAGCTCGTGCAATCTCACGCCCTTAACTTTGCCCTCTCGCGACTCACGCCGTTGTTCCCTCGTTTCAGTTTCAACTGTCTCATCTACATGGCGGCCCAAATCGCGTCGGGCATGCGGTACCTGGAGAATTTGAACTTCGTGCACAGGGATCTGGCTACTAGGTGAGTACGGGAGCAAGTTGGAGGGAAACGTATCCGAACGGATCTCCCCTTCCCACGAGGATAAAGCGCGTCTTAGCGGGGGCGCAAACTATCGTCGTTTCCTCCCTGTAAGCGCAGATGTTTTGTTTGCTCCAACGAGGAGGAGGAGGAGGAGGAGGGAGAGAGAATAAGAGAGATGTGTAAACGTTGTTTCGACCTCTTGGCAGCGCACAAATACGTATATAAATGACGTCCTTTAATCAAGCTGTTTCGTACTCTTCGCGATTTCATTTCCCTTTAACCGCTCGTCACCGCATCCCCCGAGAAAGCAATTTTCGAGGTTCCTTGAAAGGATTACCTTGATATTTCTCGCAGGATGAAGGATTTCTCTATCTTTCGCTCTGGGATATAAACTTCCGTTTTTCCCCTGCTTTATATTCGATTTCGCGTGTTTATACTGATTTATTTATTTATTTATTTATTTTCTTCTTCTTCTTCTTCTGCTTCTTCTTCGTTTCGAGTTAAGTAAAAATTCGATATCTGAGCGAATGCAATTTGCAATCGTTTCCTTCTTTATCACAAAATTCGATTTATCTCTTTATGAAATTTTTTTCAATTCTTTATGAAATTCTTCATCGGAGGCGTTCTTCCATTTCTAAAATTTATCACAAATTTTTTGTCAAATTTATCGTTCATTCTCCGTTCGAAGTTTTGAACGAAAGTTCATCGCGGATACGAATATCTCGTGATAAGGAAAATGTACAGAATTTGTACGAAAGAATGTGTACGTAAGAATTAGAAGCTTGGTTAGAAAAATATCTCCGATCTCGCCGCTTTAAGTCGAAATTAAATTATTGCTTTGCCGGGCTGTATTTTCATAAGCCCCCCCCCCCCCCCCACCCCTCGAAAACAAACGGAGCCGCAAAACCGCATGGGAAATCAGCGATTCGTTAGCGATACGTCGGGCGGAAAATAGCATGAACGGATAGTTTATTTTCCCGTGGAATAACGATTAAACGTGTACGTTCCACTCATTATCGGTTGTACGTCAACATGGAAATTGTTTGCACGGTTTATTACAACTATAAATTAATCCGGCTCGAATGTGCTGTAAAATTTCTCTTGTGCTCCCAACTTTCCGGCATGGTTGATACGGAATTATCGCGTCAACGAATCGCCCCTCGTTTCGAGAAATTACATCTCGACCCGATGGAGGCTAGATGCAAATTGTTACGCCAAGTGTAAACGCGTGGCAAAGAGAATTTTCGCGTAGAACGTGACACAGTGGAGGAGAGATTTCTCCGATTTTTTCCCCATCAATTTTATCCCGATACGTTTCGCGAGTCATTTGTTTCCATCAATATCGTTTCGCTCTACGATATTTTTACTTTCTCTCTCTTCTTTTTTCAATATTTTTCAATTAATCGACGTCGGATAAGTTTGATGGAATATATTTACATTGCTCGTTGTACGAATATTACGGTATGAACAGATATATTTTTATAATTTAGATATGTTTGTATTGGCCATCGCTGCTCGAATCCTAACCATGCTTTGAATTAATGCATCGCTGTAAAATGAGGATGCAAATGTTCACGCGTCTCGTTATAATTATAATTTCACACGATGAAAATGAAAATATTCATCGGATGTCTACTATGTTATTCTAAATCATTTACGAACAATATTATTATTTTTTTTTTTTGTATTTTTTAATAATTACGCTAGGTAATTAAAAATTCGATCAATTTTGAGAGAGAGAGAGAGAGAGAGATTAAAAATTAATTAAAAATTTCAAAGGAAGAAAGAAGCAAACGCCGATATCCTCGAACGAAAGCCTTGGTTGATCTTTGACATTCTATATAAGGGGTATAATATCCAAGGATCAGAAAGATCCTTGACTTTCACGGACAAAAGCATACATGGAACGAAACCCATCCATGTTCCTGTTATTGAAATGCAATGACCATCCCCGTCGAATCGATGGGAAGTATTGATGCGCAACACACGTGCATATGTGCTCCACATACATATTCACGGTAACCGCGGTGCTCTTACAACGCGTGGAGCCTAGTTTCCGGTTGACCAGTGTCTCTCAAACGACCGCTCGTAAATCTTAATAGAATACCAGGATGCGCTTCCTCTTCGTTCTCCGTTCTATTATTACGCTACTCGATTCTCTCTCTCTCTCTCTCTATGTCCGTCCAACTATTTAAGTTCATCTAGTATGAATGCAAATACGTTGAAGGCGAAAAATTGCTCCAAAAAATTGTTGAATATTTTTTGTGGACAACGTTATGAAAACGACTATCTGACAATGACTTTCGTTTTCGATGTAGAAAAAAAAAAATTTTCCATCGAATACGTTCGAGAACAAAATTCTGGAAAATTACTTTCGAGAGTATTTTATTTTATTTTATTTTATTATTTTTTTTTTTAAGCGAACAATATTACATCTGACAGTGATTTTCACTCGCAATGTCCGAAAAATAATTTTCCTGTAGGTGCGAATATGTTCGAGAGCAAAACTCTCAAAAAATTACTCTAGAAAATATTTTTTTTTTTTTTTCAAGCAAATGGACAATGAGAATATCCGAATCTCGTTCTCAATGCAATAACTGGTAGAAAATTTTCGAAATCAACAATCTCGAACTCTTTTGGATTCGCACGTTGTCGCGAGACGACGTATTTTTATTTTTCGTCTTTCCCCTTTTTTCCAACGTAATAAGACAAAAAATTGTCAGAAATTTAATACAATTAATTTTATTTAACAAGATGACGAGAAAGGATCAGTAGAAAAATATATATATATATATCTCTAGAAATTTACCTGGTCGAAAATTTAATTTCGAGTCAAATGGTGAGCGCGTAGAGACTCGTTCGATTGCTCGTTCGAGAATTCGTAACGAGAGGGCCAGGGGGCGAAAATATTTAACCGGATTTTACCGGGTTTGATCGGCGAACGACCTGTTGTCGCGCGGTGTAATCGGAGAGAGAGAGAGAGAGCGGCCGCAAACGCGGTGAATCCATTTGCAAAGGAATCAGAATTTCATGGTGGACCGGAATTTAATCAAAATGTAACGCCGCGGGTAAACTTTCGACCGGATGACAGCCGTTGACGAACCGGCGATTTCTCCTGAAAACGCGCGATTCCGCCGCGGAATTTCACCGAAATTCTTCCGCGCGTTTCTTTCGAACAGACGAAGATCGCCGCCATCCTTTCCTCCTCTCTTTTTCTCGATTCCTTTCGATTTCATCCATCGTCATCACAACATCGCAAGAAAAAATTACGTTCTCCTCCGACACAAGTTCGAAAGAGAGATTTAGAGAGCGAAGACCTCTTACAGATCCTACCTTCGGCTAAACCTTCTAATCTTCTTCGTTAAAAATTCCCTTTATTCCTGCATTATTCCTATGTCTATGTATTTTGTTATTAATTCACGGCTAATGGTGTGTTCCGTTCACTTGGCGATTCGCAAAACGAATGTATTCACCCGTGAAAAGAAAGAATATATTTCCGAGGATAGGATAAATCTGGTCGAGGGGATCTCGATCGAGGTTTAAAGCATCGAGCACGATGAAAATCAGGTGCGAGTGAGGGGGAGGGGGAATGGATTGGAAAGGGCGAGTTCGCGTACGCCTATCCTAACGCCTCGCCGGCCAATTTCTCCTTTTCTGCCGGCTTCACTTTATTCGCGAGGGCGCCGTATAAAGTCATTCTCGGACCCGGAGCGGTGGAGAAGAGGAAAGAATCGATCGCTGATCAAACGGTAAATGCGATTCAATTGGCACGATCGGAGAAAAGAAAAGGGAGAAGGAAGGAAGGAAGGAAGGAAGGAAGGGTTCTTCCCGTTCTCTACTCGTACGTGTGTGCCACGTATCCGAGGAAAGGGAGAGAAGGTGCGTGAGAGTATACGAGTGGGAACACTTAAAGGGGGAAGAAGCGGCGCGCGCACACACACGCACCGAGTACACCGATAAAAGTGACATAGGGATAGGGATGGCGGTGGTGTTGGCAGAAACGGTGATAGTGGTCTCGCACACGACGCGAAAGAACGATGAAGACTCTGTGTATATAGGATACTCCAACCCCCGACTAAGCTGCCGCCTTTGTTCCGACTTCGATTACAAATGTAGAGAATAGCTTCCTCTCTTCCTTTCCTCTCTTTCCTCTTTCCTTTTTTTTTTTTTTTTTTTTTTAAGGGATCGTTCGCCTCGCCACCCCCTCTTCCCACAACCTCTATTACCTATACCTTTCGATCTAACACGAAGAGAGGAAGGGGGAGGTCGAAGAATCGTCCGATCGCACACAGGGAAGGGCGTACGAAGCCTTTGCTCCGACCATCATCTAACCAACGTCCAACGTTTCGGGAGCGTTTCGTAAAAGACACTCGAACTCGGTGACAATCGATAATAGCCGTACGAGTGACTCTTCTCGATTGTCGAGGGAAAGTGGATACTCTTCTACCCGGGGGAGGATTTCGTCCGTCTCGAAACTCGAGAGAGAAAGAATTCTTCTTTCCTTCTTTCGCGGGGTTACAAACGTTTCCTGAATATTTCGAGTCCCTCTTCGACGAATAAAACTTAATCCTTACTTACGTTACATTAGATATTATTCGAGGTAACGAAAAATCATAAATAAGTAGACGATGCGCTCTCTCTCTCGCTCTCTCTCTCTCTCTCTCTCTCTCTCTCTCTCTCTCTCTCTCTCTGTGTATCTCTTTATAGAATCGCGCTACGGATGGAGTGTTCATAAAATATAATTAACAGGAAGAGAGTGGAATAGTCCGTATTCGAATTGGAAGCTCGGTGGTTTGAGGTTGGCTCATCTGTCGTTACCTATCGCCGCTTGTCGCGAAATCCAATTACAACCGAGTCAAACATGCTGGTATCCGCAGATAGACGCTTCCACTTAATATAATTCACACAGAGGCTCAATAGGATCCGGCGAGGTGAGCATTGCTTATTGCATTAACGTTGTTCTGACCCGGGACTTGTGACCGTGGATCACACCGTCGTCGCCATCGTGGCCGCTCTCTCGTGCCGCCGTTGTTGTCGCCGCCGTTTCCCTACTCCGCGAGGGAGCGTGGTGCGGCCAATAACGGGTGATCGATAAAGCGCGGCTAATTACCTAGATTCTCCCTCCAAATTGAGGCTTTGTTCCATCGTCGAAATTAATTGACTCCATTCACTCGATAACTCGGTGGATACTCGAATACCGTTCGGTTGCTCGTTTGTCTCGGCGAGAATTATAGCTCTCGTCTTTGAAACGGCGAAAGGCGCAGTCGTCGATTGCCGCCCAACTGGAATCGCCGTTAGAGGCGATATTTCGTGTGATATATTTCTCCACGAAGGACGAATTCCAAATTTACACCAATTCACGATGAAGAAAGAAGAGAGAGAGAGAGAGAGAGAGAGAGAGAGAGAGAGAGAGAGAGAAGAATACGCTCGTGTTCGCTCGTTACTTTACGACAGTTTCCTAATTTCGTTTCTATCAACGAATAAACTTCGTGGAATCGAAGAATCATTCGTCTATATATATATATAATTCTAACCTCACTTCGAATCACTTAACGTTCCGAGAGACAAGTCGAAACACGATCGAACCACGGATCGTTGGAGAGAGTAGAGTTAAATAGAAAAGCGTAGAGGCACGCGTCTAGCTTCCATTACGAATCTATTCGCGTGCGCACGCATACGTGCGATACACGATACACGCGCCGGTATCCAACAGCGCGTGCATTCTTCCACGACCGCCAACCTACCTTATCCCGCTACGTAAACTATCGAACGATGATCGTTCAACGATCCGAACGTTGGTAAACTTTACGCCACGGCATTACGTTACAATTGTGTGTTACGTGTGTTGCGTGTGTAGCCCGTGCAGGAAACGTAGCTCATCTACACGTACGTGCGAATGCAGGCAGCCATTCCTGCTTCCGGTCGGCTGCCATGCACAGAATGCGTACGCGTATGCAGATTGGCGGCCGCGCTATGCAACCCAACATACCGACCGAGGAGGATCGATTCGAACCGCGTCGCTCTTTTTCATTCGAGACGAATCGGTCGGAAAAGTATTCGAATTCTCCGCCCGGCCAAAGTCGAAACCGATCCACGTATCTGCGGCCTAGAATCATTCCCAAACCGTTAGATTTCTCGATACTCGAGTTTCCTTTTTGAGATGCACCAAGGAAAAAACTGTACCGCCGAGGAAACGAGACTCGGTGCGGTTTCTCGCGACGAAAACGAAATTCGACACGAATCGAAGGGAATTACCCGTGAATGAATTAGAATAGAAGGATAATAATAGAGGTAATAACAGTGAAGGTTTGGTTCGTAGGAAGGTTTGGAAGTTAATTAAATGGATTGCATAGGGAAGGTTGGGTAGGAGCGGAACACGAGGATCGATTCGTCGGATTTGGTGGTCGATAACGATGATTTTCGATTACAGGAATTGCTTGGTGGGCAAAGCTTATCACATTAAAATCTCGGATTTCGGTACGGACAACGAATTGTACGCGAGCGATTATTACAAAGTCGATGGCACGGTGCCACTGCCGATACGCTGGATGGCCTGGGAATCCATATTCCTGGTAAGCTTTATTCCAATACTGAATTAAACGTGATACACAAGTGTCCCCTTGTTCTCCAATTTGCGTAACAAATTCTATAATTGATACGCAAACACGTCGAATTTTAATCAAATTCGTACACCGAAAATCGAAAATCCTTGACGTAACAACGTGCGATTTACGCGTAGTTTCCCGTCATCGGATCAAAAATAAATTAATTTTCAAAGATTCTCTCTATTCTTTAAGTTCATCGATAAATAAATGCACAAGACCTATAGTCCGTAAAATTAAATTCGTCACTTTTGCTATTTTATTCAGTTCAAACAGAATCAATAAATTCACCGATTAAATTCGAAAAAAAACCATTCGTTTCTGTCAAATCCCAATTATTTAGAAGCTAGAATCCGATATAATCGATACGATCTTCGCAGGGCAAATACACGACGAAGAGCGACGTATGGGCGTTCGCGGTGACCCTGTGGGAGATCCTGAACCTTGGCAGACGGGTTCCTTACGAGCACTTGTCGAACGAGGAAGTGGTGCAGAGCCTGCGACGATTGCATCGGGCCGATTGCGCCACCGACACCGATGCGGAGAACAGCGGATGCAAGGAGAATACCGATAACCTTTTCGGCTATTTACCGCAGCCGACCGCGTGCTCCAAAGATATTTACGATTTGATGCTCGACTGTTGGCGGCGGGAGGAGAGCGAGAGGCCAACCTTCCGGGAGATCTCGATGTTCCTGCAGCGGAAGAACCTCGGCTACGCGCCCACATCCTGATATTGAACGTTTGGCAAGGTCGAGGAGCACACGGTTTGTGGCGGTTGCCACGTGTGCCCGGCTAAACGTCGCTCATACTTTGACCACGAGATGGTCGAAGATGCCGTTTACCCGCATTGGATAACCGTGAGAACCAAGTTCTGAATTCTTCGACAGCCATTTCCCTCGAAACCTCGGAAAGATTTCGAGCGACCGAAAAAAGGTGTATACACATCGAAGAAGAAGGGAATACAACGATACGGTCCAATATCGGTTTCCGGCAACGAAATCGAACTCTTCAGATTCTCTTCGATTTTTTTTTTTTTTTTTTTTTCTTTCCCCTGTGAGATAATGTCGTATCGAGCGATTTCGATTCGATTGAGATTTATTCAATTAGGAACTGAAAGTGAAATAAACTTGGGAAACGATTTTCAGGGATGGCGGACGTGAATCTGCCCGTGTAGATATGGTAGGAAGCTACTCTACCATAGATTCGTGAAAATATCGTAAAGATTTGCTTAGTAGATAAGTGAGGAAGGGGGATCGTGACGAAACGATTCTCGATCGCGGAGAAATATTCGACGAGGGCGTTGTTTTAGACGTAAGGAAAACAAACGTAAAACTGTGAAACTCCGACAATCGAAGAGAGCGCGACCTTTGTTCAAAAGGAAATTCGCGCCAAGTTTCGCGCCAATTTCGCGCGCTGGATCTCGTGGATCCTCGATATGATCGTCGAAAATTTAGGAGCAATATCGTGTAATTATAATACAGCTGTGAACATTCCTGCATGGATTTAAAGATACGTTTATTATCTTCGAGGTAAATAAGGGATATTCGTTTAAGATTTTAAAAGTTACCTTCCGAGACGATTAATGTCTTTCTTTTGTAACGAAACAATAAGAGAAGAAAATTAAGGAATATGGAAAGGAATATGAAAAGTCAAAAAAGAAGGAAAGAAAAACGGGGAAAAAGCATTGCATCGACGTATGGCAATACGGTATAACTAAATATCAAACTCACTTTCGTGAGTTGTTAATCGAGTAAAGAAAAGGAAAAAAAAAAAAAAAAAAAAAAAAAGAAAGAAAAAAAAAAAAAAAAAAAAAGGAAAAAGAAATTATATGAGAACAAGTGTGAATGCGTGTGTTTGTGAACGTGTAGATGGTTACAATTCATCGTGCGTAAATTTATCGTAATCAGGTTAGGCTCGATAGACTTCGAACGAATCGACAGACTGTCGAAGCAAGACTGTCGAATTTCTCGTGTAACGTCATATTACACGATAGAGAGCTCTCATCGCGTACAAATTGTACACGAGAAAGATTCGTATCACGATGTATCATTTTCTCGATCTGCGTATCTTGGCCATCGAATCGCGCTGAAATTAGAATAAGATTTACAAAGTTAAACTGTCAATATATCTTATTTCAAAGAGAACAAAAAAAGAAAAAAAAAAAAAATTGTAAAATTTTTTCAACGAAATAAATTCAACGTTCGCGTGAGAGCTCGGCGATAACGTGTAATTCGCGAATGGAAAACGGTATACATATTTCTCTGTTGAATAAAATGGTGGCTCGCACCGTGACTATGACACATCATAATTGTAACTTTATATGATAGGCGGGATCAATACAAAGACAAAGAAAAGAACTAATATATTGTACATATAGACGTACACATCGAGAAACGTTTATCATTAATGCGTTAACGCGAACGGGATTAGCAGCGGCGAGCAAGCAATTCGAACTTATCTTATCGTCTTTATCTAAAATGTTATCGTGTTCCTTTTTGCCTCCTCTGCGGACACGATTTCGTTGATAGGCCAACGGAAACTAGTGGTTGTTCCGGGGATGGAACAGAATCTTTTTGGCGCGATGTCTGGAACGTTATCATTAACATATCCGACCCTTCGTTTCTATTTTTGGGACGAGGACGAGAAACGCGAATGAACGAGGGAAAAGAAAAAAAGGAAAAAAAAGAAATAAAAAAAAAAAAAGAAAACGATAAGTTCGCAAGATTTCCAAGTCAAATGTTCGTTCAACGATGCTATCTCTCACGACATTTTTCAACTAATTAATCATTCGATTCGTTATGTTCCATGTATTTATATCAGATGAATACTATTAATAGCATTCGCAATATTTAGTAAGTAGGTGATGTTACCGTTATAACATTAAAAATACTATTTATATATCTTAATGTAATGCCGCGTAAGAAGTAGATATATCAGAGACATAGCCATTCGTATATAAATCGTACGTGCGTTGAATTTAAACGTAACAAAGTTCGCTTCTCTGTCGTTGCATAAACGAGGGGGGGAGGGGGGAGGGAGGGGAAATGGGAAAAGGGTAAAGATAGAAATAATCGATAAATATATAAATTCAAGTTGGCGTGAATCGATTTACGAAGTTATCGATTCGAACGAAGAAAGATAGAATATTAGAAGGGGTTGGGGAGGACGGGGGAGAGGAAGATACTGTTCTCTCTATTGATAAGGTAGAACGATATAGAATTTTATACCGAGATCAGGCACTTTGTTAAAATAGAAATTCACACGAGTTCATAGTTGTCACTTCATTAGCGTTAAAGAAATGAAAGAAGGAAAGAAAAAAAAAAAAAAGGAAAAAAGAAAGAGAAAAAAAAAAAGAAGAAAAAATCGAAAGGAAACTGCCGTCACTAACACGTGACATTAGAAAAACGAATCATAGTTGCGTTTAGATTCATCGATATAAGCATATTGCTGCCTTTGGCTGTATCGTTGCCCCTTACTGCTAACGAGTAACTCACTTGTCTACTCATGTGATAATTTAGTATATCTCTGCGTACCTACCTGTACCTACACCGGTTCGGAAATCTCAGTAGTAAAGAAATTTATTTATCTTACATTACGTTCTATCTCAATTTCATCGACTGACTGAGTACATATCTTTGTCGATAAAAATTTAAAATTAATAGCAATAAATTTTTTTTGTAAAATAAAAAATTACGTAAATTTCATTCTTTTGTATCAAAATTCGATTAAAAAAAAAAAAAAAAAAAAAAAAATAAGAAAACGAAGAAAAACGTTTAAAAAAAAACGAATCCAAACAAGAAGTAAGGATAATCCGAAAATTAGATCAAAAATTAATTGAAAGTTATTTTAATAATACAGTTTGCAACGAATTTTAACTTCTTTGATTTTTAAGAGAAGTAGATCTTTCTGCCATTTTATTCCAAAGATATTCTCTGTCAGTAGATATTCTCCATCATTATTAAATGGATTGCTTAAAGAACACTAGTTTCGACGAACCTAATGTTTCATGAACGTCGTTTTGGTTCGTGAGCTCTACGTTGATTTCGACGATCCCAATTAACGGGGTGAATAAAAATCGGTCGAATCGGTCGAATTTTCTTGTATAACAAATTTTGTTTTTCTTTTCTTTTCTTCTTTTTTTTTTTTTTTTTTTTTTATATGTGTGTGTGAATAAATATACGATCGACAATCACGTTTAAGTCACAAAGCTTCCCGGGATCGTTCAATCTTCCATGTTAATACTATTGTAAATGGTATTGACAATGAGAAGAGAATCACGTGAACAGTGAAATTACCATTTCGTTTTTCGATTTTTCACTGTAATCGTTTACGAAGAATTCTATATTAGACCTTGCAAAAGTATTTATTTACATTTTTCTCAATTCGTCTATTTAAGTACGTTTTGCATGGTACGAAATAGCAAAAGATTTTTGCAGAGTATTTTTTCATTGTTGATAATGAATTAAGTATTAAAAAAACAAATTCCTAATATATAATCCCGTATCCGAATAATTGTAATTATTTTTCTCATCCTAGTATTCGAACGATACATTTATATTAAGATTATAAACATATCTATGTAGAATGTTTTAATCTGAAATTTGTTTACGTGAAAAATAATCATTTTTATTAGATCAAATGAATCTAGATATACACGTATACGAAATTATGGAACGTATAAAAATAGTATCTAACAGTAACTCGAAGACAAGATTAAGACAAGAATAGATCGAATGGAAATTTTTTAATAATTTTTCAACAATTAATTTATCAAGTATGACATTAAAATAGATTCCATTGATGAAGTAAGTCCCTGTACATATAAAACAATTAATCTAATTCTCTCTCTATAAAAAATATTTAAAGAAGGGATTCAGTATTTTATGAATATATATCCATTATTTGTAGAAATAGAAAAAAGATATTTGATCAATATAAATTATTTATAGTACACTGAAACAATTCTTCAAATCTATGTTTATCAGATATTTATTAGATATTGTTCAATTTTATTATGTGTAGTTGCAATTTTACATATATAATCTCAAATCTTTCTTTATTTTACGATATATCTAAAAAATTTCATTGACAAAAATAAATTATCAAATTTCATCATGTAAAACGGAACTTTTTTTCTATTTGATTTTTTTGTGGGAATTTTTTTTAGTAATTTCGCAATGATTAAATAGCATTATTAATTGTGGTTTTATTCAATCAGATTCCCGACACACCCCTATTGTTAATCTAATGTGGAATTGAGAGAAATGTAGAGGTAATCACGGAAGACTGTGCAGAGCTCACTCAACTATAACTTCTATTCAGGCACAGGCAATCTCTGGCATTTTTAACTATAGCATACTGTCATTTCAATCAATATTCAATTCTCTATTTTTGTTTTGCGTTTTTCTCTTCGTAAGACAATAATTTTGAACGATCAATTAATAGAAACAAAAAAAGACAAAAATATCACGAAAAATTATTACATTATCGTACAAATCATACATATGTACAATCATTATGACGCCTAGAAAATAACTTTCCATCAAGTTTAATCTATTTTTTGTAGTTTTATTTTGACAAAGTAGTTCATTTTGTTTTATTTTTTGTCAAAAAAACGAAGAAATTGTTACGAATACTCGATAGGCAATGTTTGTCATCGGTTAGCATTCTAACAATCTAATACTATTGATCGATATTCTTGACAATTGAGCATTTTTCGTAAAAATTAAAAAAAAATTAAATCTAATGTTACAGAATCTGTAAATATCATAATCTAGAAATCTGGCAAAAGTGAAACTATCATTCGAATAATTATTATTATTAATTAATTAATTAAAGAAAAAAAAACAGGGAGGAGAAAATGAGAAAAGAAGAGAAAATCTGCTAATAGGCCGTGAAAGGTTGCCTAGGCCTGCTCTAACGCTATTAAACCTTAATCGTTATAGTCATAAAATTATTTTGTACTAAAAACTGTTTATAATTTTGTATCTAATCTCTGTAAATATCAAGCAGATTGTCTATGGCTAATAAAGCTTAAATAAAAAATATATATATATATACATACATAAGTAGACTATATAAAGGGAAATTATATAGGTATTTATAATATATATATATATATACATATATATATATATATATATATATATATATATATATATATATATATTTTAATTAGCGATAAGAAAACGAGCGAGAAACTGTAATTAAATTTCACTGGAGAACTGGTAATATACCAATGTACAACGATCTAGAAATTATTTGTATTATACAGGTGACAATTATTAAGGGACAAATCATAAAAATATAGATGTTACTCGAACCACATATGTGTATAGGGTACTCCATTCCATATTTGTTCTGAAATTCCGAACGATAGAATATAATTATTATATATCATATATAAAAAGAAAAAAAAAGAAAGAGAAAAAAAATTGTTTTATTTATTTTATAAATTTTTTAACAAATTATATAAATATAACACGAATAATTATCTAATAATAAATATTTTTAAAATTATTTATGATATCTATATTTATGAGATCAAATAACATTTTGTTCTATTATTATTTAAATTATTTATTAAATATATTAATAAATAATAAATGAATTAACAATAAGTTGCAAAAATATATATTACTTTATATTAATATACAAGAAAAATATTGGCGAGGAATTTTAGAAGAAAATATTTTGGTTTTTGGAAAACCCTGTACAGTATTATGGTATAGAATCCAACTAGTCATTTATGACACTTTATAATAACTAAAATAAATCTTTTACAAGAAAAAGCACGGACATACGGAAAACATGTTTTTCTAAATTATGTTTTAATTAAAAAACGAAAAAAAAAACTGAAACTGAATTAAAATTGAACTGTTCATACCTTCGGTTCACACCTAAAAAAATAAATTTTGACATACACATTTAACGTAACATTCTTTTGATTTTTTTTCTATTATAATTGCATATTATAAATGAAATCAATTTATTGATTATTATATTATTTCTATTTCTATCTGTCTGCCTCTAAATGCGAATTATCACTTAAACATTATTGACAGTAATCTAAGTCTTGCGCAAAATAATTCTATTCGTATATCTTATATGTATGTTTCGATAAAGGAGAAATTACATGTTGTAAATTCAAGTAGCAGAAAGTCGCAAAAAGCACAACGATAAAACTTATTTGTATCGAACAGTCAAACGGAACAATATTACACATTTCAATGAAAATCTGTGATTTAGTGAAATTCTTATTTTTCCTTCCTTATATTAAGCAAACATATATGAATAAAAATTTCCAGATTGTTTTAATATTGAAAATTTTTTAATATTATCAAATAATATTATTAAAATATTATTAAACATTGAAAGACAATTTATATCAATGTATTAATTCTCGTCGAATTTTCTCAAATTATAAAATAAATAAATAAATAAATAAATAGAGTTTGAGTTTAAAAATTTGTCTCTAAAAAAAAATGGGTCTGATTGCTTTATTTTTAATAAAGTATCCATAATTATAATAACATATATTATATATAACATATACATATCATTTTTATGTATTATAATTTATAAATTTTATATTTTTTATTTTAAAAAACAATAAAATTAATTTGATATTAGAGATATCTTTTGGACGTATAAATTTTGCAAAGCAAATAAATATAGACAAGGAAAACAAATATAGATAGGAAGAAAGACAAAATAGGAAAAAATAGAATGAAAATTCGAAAATCATTCAAAATACTATAAATAAAATATAAATATAATGAGAAGAATAAATAGTGGAACTGAAAAGAGATTCAATAAAAATTATGAGATCAGTATCATCTTCAGAATATCGTAAATGAAACATATATAAAGAAGAAATAAGGAAATAAAGATAAAGATAAGATAAAAATTAAAAATTTGGAAATCAACCATCTTTTGAATATCAGATAACTCTTTAAATAATCTTTTTAAAAGGACTGAAAAGATGGCATTGATTCTCAATTCTTATTCTATATATTATCTTGCCTTTAAAAAGATATCTTTAGCATTCAAGATAGCGTTAATGGCCAATTCTATTTTTATTCTTTCTCAATTATTTCTTTTTTTTTTATCTCCACATTTGAAGATTTCACAATTTTTATCCTACGTTTATCTTTGTTCCATTATTTGTTCTTCTTGCTTTTATTTACGCTTGCTATAAAACTATGCACAAAATATTTTTATCATTTTTTTTTTTAAATTTCAATGTTTTAACCTTTAATGTAAATAAAGATATAAATATCGATTTTTTTCCAAGATATAGATAAAAAATTTTTTTAGGAAATAATATATAATTATATTCGTGTATACATGCATTTATAATTAATAAATATTAACTATATATATTAACTATATATTACAATTTGATTAAAAAATATTCACATAAAAAAATACTACTTTTTAAAACCATCAAAATTTTTATAAAATATAATAAAATTTATGAAAAAAAAAGTTGTCAAAATTCGTATGATATTTCTATTATATATCTATTATACTAAAAACTTAGGAAACTAGGAAATTATATCTTAGAAATTATAAATCATAAAACGAGCAATTAAGAATTTTTTAAATTGTTAATATATATTTTAATATAAATAATTATATTATACATTACATTACATTATACATATATATTTTAATATAAAATCAAAACTACAATCTCTAATTTATATATAATATTCATTTTTAATTTTTCAACTTTTATGAAAATACAGATAATACAAAATTATTTTTTTATCATCAAAATTTTATAAAATTTTTGGCTCTCTATAATCAATAAATTTTAATAATTGTATTACAGGAATAATACATGTATAAAATATAAAATTCGTATAATTATACAGCTTATTTGAATCTATTGAAATTCACTATGAAAAGATAATTATTATTGATACGGATAAACTTAATATAATAATATTACATTATTAATCGTTAAAAAGAGTATAACATATAAGATATAGATTTAATAATATTCAAAAAATGATAATTCTTGAAAATATCATTTATTCAAAATGTTTTATATTAAAGCTCCTACAGGACAAATATCATTTCATATTTTAGAAAAGTGCATTTTAGATAGGTTAGAATATTTACAATTATTATACGAAAATAAAAGTCACGAATTTAATGGTGATTTTGAATATTTATTAGAAAATTCAGCATATGACAAAATCGGACACTTTATATTACGATAAGTTTTATTCGAATAACTACAATAATTATCAAAGTTTTTGACATGTTAATTTACAATATTTTTTAATTTGATTTATCGATTTTATTGTATCGTATAAATAACTGTTTTAGATTATTGGCATGTATGTCAGAAAAACTATATAATTATTGGATTGCAAAAGAAATATTATTATTTCAAACTAGATTAAATTATATTTTACCTAGGTAATTACATAAATTATTTAGGAGCATTTTATATCAATTGGGAGAATTCACAGACAAAAAAAAATTAATTAATAAAACATTAAACGACATATGTATTTTTTTTTTGAAACCATTTGTCTTTAAACATCTTGTATCAAAAAATCATACAAAGAATTGTAATCTTTATAAAATTAAAGGTATATATTTATATATAAATATGAATAAATAAATCAATTAATTTTTTATTACAATTTAATTATTTAAAAATTATATTAACTTTTTTTTCAAGTACGATTTGAAATAGTACCAGATTTAATAACAAAACGAAAAATAGACTTGAATGCCGGATATATTATTATATACTGCTCCAAATGGAAAAAAATATTAAAATCGTTATTTTGCACTTATATAACCAAGCAAATAATATATATAAAAGCACAATATATAATAAATCAAGATACTAGACTTACTTACTTATATTATAAAATTCATTCTAAAATACTTAAAGAAAATTGTCAAATATCAATAAAATATAGATATATAACTAAAGAAAATATAGATAAAGAAGTAAAAAATTTTCCACTTTGTATGCAAAATTTGCATATAAAATTAAGAAAAACACATAGACTTAGTCATTATGCTCGTTTATATTATAGTCTGTTTTTAAAATATGGTGGAATGCAGTTAGAAGATGCTATAAATTATTGGAAAGAAGAATATTCCAAACCTCATACCTGTTCTTCTACTTGTTCACATAATTGGCAAATGAACGAACGAAAATTTATATACAGTATTCGACACTTTTATGGTTTAGAAGGATCCAAAAAAAATTATAAATCACCTTCTTGTAAAATGATGTGTGTAAGTAATATTTTCTAATATTATGAAATTTCTGTATTTTCAAATTCATCTTTTTCTTATGTTATTAGACGAGTGCATCAAGTCCCATATATGAAGGAGGATGTCCATTTAAAAATTTTGATATAAATATATTAAAAAATCTCTTATGTTTATCATTATCAAATGATTACATAACAAAAGTATTAAACACTATATCTTCTCAAAATCCTCAAACTGCTTGCGCTGAATTTTTTAAAATATTAAATCAAAAAAAAAAAAATAATATTATTATTAGTAGTCTTCTACAATATTATTTCAAGATGATAAATCAAATTTAAATATATAAAACATTAATAGAGCCAACTATTTTTAATATTTATTTTTCTTAAATCTAATGCAATATAAGTTAAAAATAAAATTTTATTTTCTATAGATTTAATTAAAAAGTTACAAATATCAAAAATTTTTAAGACTATTTTCTACAAGTGTATAGTTTATACCATTTTTAACATATATACAAGTAACACCAAGTTTTTCTATATCCTTAATATTTCTATATTCATCATCAAAAAATATCATATCTTTATAATCAGTTTCTGATATTTTTTGAATCCTAAAAAAAATAAGTTATATAAATATTTATCAAATATTGTTATTATAAAAAATGAAAATAAAGTTATCTACTAAGATAAGAATTACTAATTTTTAGTAAAAATTTACCTAGAGAAATGAGTTATTTTACTTCCTGGATAAATTTCTTTATATTTGAAATAATTATCCCAGTTAAATAAATTTAATAATTGTTTAGCACCTTGTATTTCTGAAGTACGAGATGCAATACCAAGTTCATATCCTTCTTCATATAAATATTTTAAAATATCAGGTACTTCTTTATAATATTTTATAATTTGATCATGAGAATCTAGTATATCATTGCCTTTCCTTAATTTTAAAAAAAAATTCGATAAAAATGTTTATTGAACAACTATAAAATAATATTAAAAATTATATTTCTTTAAAACTTACTTTTTAAAAGGAGGATTAACATGAGTATCAATCCAAAATGGCCATAAAGTATAATCTGAAATATAATTAGATTATTATTTTATTTTATTCCGTAATAAATAAAAAATAAAAAACAAAAATAAATAAGTAATATTTTTATTAAAAGAAATTAATTAAAAAGAAAATAAAAAAAAATTTTAACCTAAATCGAAGACAATTATTTTCGGTTTATGATTTTTTTCACACATTTTTAATGCATAACATTCATTATTATCATATTACAATTTTAAATAAATTATTAAATATTAATACAATAAGAATTTTATAAATTATATATATTTAACACATAATTCTTTTTGATAAAGTGTAAAAATTATAATCATATCTATTATGATATCATATCTAGTACTGTTTAATCATATTTGTGGTCGTAATAAATAAAAAAATGTTATAGTAATAACATATTAGTAAATATAAAAAAAATTATTTTTCTTATGAAAAGATTAATAGAAATTATTTTATGCATAATATAATACTTTATTGTTTCTTTCAAAATTTTAATATTTTCGAAAAAAATTTTACATAATAATTAAATTTTCATGTACGCGAAAATCTATTGTTTCTTTAAATGACCAATAATATTAAATTTCTGAATTTCGTTGTAACCAATCACAAATGAAATACATATTAAGGCGATTTTCTAATTTATGTAAACCTCAAATTTTTGTTCGTCTCGTTCAGTAGTAGCGTCAATCTCGTTTATCGAGTTTGTAGAATTGTGAAGTGTTGATTAAAGATATATAATTATTAAATTTATCATAAAATTATTATTTTAGATAATAAAAACGTCTGAAGGTATACACGTACGTTATATTTTTTATATAATTAACAGTAATTAATACTAAAAATATTTGTATGTCCTTAAAGATTACAAACATAATTTATTATATTGTACATTAATGCTATTAATTTTATATTATTTTTTAAATTATTTTTATTTATTTACATATATATATCAATATTAGAAAATAAATAATTATATACATAAATACATAAATATAAATATTATAATTATAATAATTTAAATAGAGAGAGAAAAAAAAGAAAAAGTGAATAATATTATTATATTATACTCATATTGTATCTATAACATTAAAAATAATTTTAATAATACATTATTATTAAATTAAATAATTTTTAGATATGAATGTAATAGTTTACGCTTTTAATTTATAAAAATTTCTTGATTAATTTACATATATTATTTTGCATAGAATATTTTATTTATTGTTTTTTTTCAATGATAACTATAATTTTTATAATTTTATTTGATTAATTTTAATTGAAATTAAGAAGATATATATCTTGTCTTTCATTATAATATTTTTGTTATTATATTACATTAATTATTTTATATATATATTTTATGTCTTAAATATATATTTTATATATCTTATATATTTCATATATTGATAATATCAATAAATTTACAGAAATGTCTGAATCGGATCTTTTAGCTGCTGATCACATTGATGGTCTAGATGGGCTTGAAAATGGTCAAGATGGAGATGCCATTATGCAATGTGATGGTGTAAAACGTGAATTAAATGAAGCAAATATCGATGATCCGGTATTTTGTTTTAGTTTGTTATAAATAAATATTTGTTGTTATATAGTTTCTGACTGCTTTCTTGATTGAAATATAATTTATATTTTTTTTATGTAAAATTTTTTTATTGTGTTGTAGGAATTAGAAGCTATTAAAGCACGTGTTAGAGAAATGGAAGAAGAAGCAGAAAAATTAAAACAATTACAATCTGAAGTGGACAAACAAATGAATATGGGTAGTCCACCTGGAATAAGTAAGTTATAGATTATATTAATTTCAATATATAACTAAAAGTTTTACAAATATTTTCATAATTTTTTTTTATAAGAAAAATTATTGTATATTTTTTTAAATTTTTAGCAAGTCCATTAAATATGTCACTTGAAGACAAAATGGAAGTTGATAATAGATCCATTTATGTTGGTAATGTAAGTAAAACTATATTTTATATATATTTTATTTTATTTATATTATTTATTATATTATTTATTAAGAAATATTATGAATTAATATTCACTTTTCATACAAAAGGTTGATTATGGTGCTACAGCAGAAGAATTAGAACAACATTTTCATGGCTGTGGCAGTGTTAATAGAGTAACAATATTGTGCAATAAATTTGATGGACATCCCAAGGGTTTTGCTTATATAGAATTTGCAGAACGTGATTCTGTACAAACAGCTATGGCTATGGATGAATCTATGTTTAGAGGACGTCAAATTAAAGTAATGCCTAAAAGAACAAATAGACCTGGACTGTCAGTGACAAATAGGTGCTTAAATATTATTTTTTAAATATATATTATTATTTTATATCTATACATATATATATTTTTTTTTATTTTATATATATATATATATATATTTATAGGGGACCACGAGGAACACGAGGCTACCGAGGTATAGCTAGAGGAATCATACGTGGTAGTGCATATTTTGGATATAGACCTATAAGGCGACCTAGGTATATTGTTAAAATTAAATATTTATTTATATTTTCAATTTTTTCAAATATTCTTTTCAATAATTTTTTTGCAGGAGTTACAGACGAGGATATTATATGCCGTATTGACCGTTTTAATATATTGTATTGGAATTTTACAATTGAGGTAAGTTTTTATATTTGTAATTTATGATTTTTTTTGATTATTCAAACATAAAATATCGAATATTATCGAACATATAGTTTTATATATATAATTAATTATATACATTAAACAAAAATAAAAATATTTCTAATACATTTTATATTTATAGTATAAAATTGGACATCTTTATGTTTGAACAATCAAAATATGTAAAACAATGCAAAATACTATAAAACAATGCATTTATAGGAAAAGCTGGTGAAATAATAAATATTTAGAATAATATTATATTGCAGAATTATAAATACTAAGATAAATGATAGAATAAATAAACTACTATAATATTCACTAGCCATTCCTGAATCAATGTATTTTTTCAGTGATAATTATTTTATGTATATATTAGATTTTTTTTTAATATTCTGATGTATCTATATAATTAAACTTAAAACATTGTAAATTTATGATGTTAACAATCTAAAATTAAAAATATTAAAAAGAGTATCCATCAATTTTTTACAGTGGATATTACAAAATTTATATCTAGATACATTAGCTTTCTTAGGAAATGCTATATTTTGTGCTATACTTCTTAGGAAATGCTATACATTTGTTTTCATTTTTAATATCTGGCCATATTTTAAATATTATTAAAAAAAAAGGCACTTATATTAACAATATGTTTAGTATAAATATAATTTTGTATTTCAATACTTTAATTTACAATTATAATTATACAATATTTCTCTAACTGTTTTAGAATATTTTGTGTAATGTTGTGTAATTTATTTTATGATATTTTTAAATAAATGAACGATTCATTCAATTCGCATTTATATTATAAAGTATGGCCATGTGAACTGTAACACTGAATATTGTAAGTTTTTGTGCATATCTTAATTACAAGTTACACAAAACTTACATATTTCTATGAACACGCATTTCACTATCATGCAGCTAAGGTGTTTAAGTAAATTCTTATGATATGTCCACAGAAAAAAAAACTGATACGATGGGAAAAAAAAGAGAAAGAAAAAACCTCATGTCAAAAGAAAAAAAAAAAGATTGGACAAAGATGGGCACAATTAATCATATTTGATTTAATAAATCTTCATATAAAAATTACAAATGTAGATCAGCGATAATTTACAATTGCAGTTCAATTATATTTTTTATATAATTTGCAATAATAACCAATCAATTTTATAGTATCAGCCTTTATTAATATCCAAAGATTTTCAATTTGTTTAAAATACAAAAATATATAAAACATTGGAATGTTTAATATATCAAAATATAAAGAATGCACTAAATGTGTAAGAGTATGTGTGTGTATATTTACACATACAAATTTATATATTATTTTAGTACAGAAATATAATTAGTTTGTCATACTTTTTGAAAAAATTTAAATTTGTATTTTAAGTTATTATAAAATGAAAAATATTATTTCTTATTTAAAAAATTAGTCATTATTCAAAACTTATTAATTCTCTTTTTGTAATTGCTTTTTCAATTCACAATTTCAATTTGCATATTAATTTCTCAATAATTACAGTAAACCATTTCAGTAAAATATTACAGTAAAATATAATTTTTATTTTTTATGATCAATATATTAGTATTTATAACAAAATTTATATATTTTCGTTATTGTTAAGAATTGTTAAAATTTTTATTTAATTCAATATTTAAAATTAAATTTTATCTGCTTGAAACAATATAATATATAAAGAAGTCATTGATCTTAAATTATATAAACATAATTGTGATTGTAAATAAAAATGATAATATTAAATATGTTAAAATAAAATAAAATATGAAATTGTAAACAAAAAAAATAATTTTTGTAAGATTTCTGACATTAAAAAAAATATTAGTGATTTAGAAAGTGATTTTAATAAATTATAATATAGCAATAATAATTTTAAAAATATTTTTGGTAAAAAATAAAGGCTGATATAATTATAATTAAAACTAAAATTTATATAACGTCATAATTGTTATTACAATATACTATTAATATATTTGTAATAACTCTTTAATATAATTCCATATAATAATTCTTTAATAATTTCATATTTTTCAGCTATATAAAAACTTATACTTAAGACATCAAATAAAAAGAATTGAACTGCAATGTAAATATCTAGAGTAATACCATATTACTATAATTTATAGTAACTTTTGTATGCACACAGTAAGTGAAAGTTGCGAAAATTAAAAATTGTTAACTTCTGTAAAAGAATAACATATTGATATTATAATATATGCAACTTTCATTTATTTATTACTAACTATACATCCTCAATTTTATCTCAAACATATTGCTACTAATTTGTAAGATGCGTGTAAAATGTTTTTGAACTATTAATCCACTGTGCTATGATGTTAGGAGGAGAGCCAAGTTTCCACATATTAATAATCGAACCACATTTCGTAATGTTACTTCCATGTCGCTAAGTATTTTGCAGGTGCAGTGCAGCATCAGCATCAATTGAGTGATAATCATACAAATTTCATGAACAATTTTTACGTTCCATTAAAAAAAAAGAAAGAAAGAAAGAAAAAAAGAAAAAATAATTATATAAGTGTAATATATAAATGTAACATGATTGAGTGGTCAATAAAGATTTTCTTGGCTTAAAAATCATATATCCAAAATGTTATTTAATTTATACTTATTAAATATAATAATATATACATATATATATATATGATATATTATTATATATATATTTAATATAATTGATGTATTAATAATAATAATAATATTAAACATAAATATGCATATTTATGTGTAATATCATTTTATAAAGAATAGGTTAAATAAAAAATTAACTTCAAAAAATTAGCGATTTGCATTTATTAACATTCAGTATTGTTTAAATTGATATTTTTATATTTCAATTAATGTTATCAGATGAATAAATTTTGTTCACAAATTAATATTTTAATAACAGATATAACCAGAATATTATTATATATGTTTTATTAGAAATTTGTATTTTTTTATATCTCTGAAGGCATATAAATGCACAATTAATCTCTAAAGAGTTTTCAATTAATGGAAAGATTGTGAATAAGATGTAACAGAAAACATTGAAGACCTGAATTTAAGATGCTAAAAATACAGTATAACAAGATATTATTGTATTTTTTAGTAACTACACAATAATGCAAACAAATTATATTTTTAAAGCATATCATATTTTAAGATTCTAATCTAATTGCCGTTTTCTTTTCGTTATTTTTAATGTATTAGTATTTTAATTATTTTTACGGCCAAAAAATACTTCTATTAGTATTTAATTTTAAGAAAAAATATATATAATAAAAATCAAAATAAATTTTATATATTTTAGTAAATTATATAAATTTTGCAACAAACTACTTTAATAGTCAATTTATTATAGATTGAAATTTTAAATATTAATTATATTTTTATTTATACAATTTATAACAGATAAGTAAATTGGTTAAATTTTTTTTCAAGTAAATTATTTTTTATGGACATTAAATCAATATAATTTAAAAATATAATTATGATATTAAAACATTAAAAATTTATTTCTTTTAAGCTCAATGCAATTTTTAAATATTGATTTTTTTTTATAATAATCATGATTTAAATTTATAATAATTAAGAGTCCATTTCTTTCAAATTTCAAATATATATGCACATATATTATTGCTATCTTTTTATTTTATCAAACTAAAAAAAAAAATATTAAATAACAAAGATTCACTAATATAAATAACTTCAAATCTTCAAGATTATAGATTTTTTCTCTCTAAATAACTTAAGTTGTTTTGATTCTCAGATATAGAAATATAATTTATTCTATATTCAGCATATTTTTGAAATCTATATATATTTTATAATGCATAGCTATTCTTTATAATTCAGGTCTTCAATTTAAATCTACAGAATTTAATAGCAATATCTTGGACTTTATTCATTTTAGTCCTTCTTCGATAAATATCCATGTTCATATATAGTTTTAATTATTTGGTCTAAAGAACAGGATATAAGATTGCATTGAAATAAACATTGACTAGTATACCAACTTCAGTAGTGTAAATTTTGTTTTGGAAGGCAATAGTGATTATTAAGAATGTAATTCAAGTGTCTCCAAAATTGATCGACATAAACTTTGTAACTTTGGTCTTGTTGTGTGTTCTGTATGCATATTTTCTAAATATTTTAATATTTCTACTCCACCTTCTCTGATTAGCATACTGCAATAACGTTTTGCTACAAAATTTTAGTGATATAAATATAATATAATATACAGATAATAATATTAATTTTATATCAAATTATTTAATATTCATATTCATTTAAAAAAATTTCATATGTGAAATATTATTACTTACGATTTTTTGTGCATACATGATGTATTGCCCAAACTGCCCAAAGTTGAACAGGATAAGCATTTCGACAAAGCAAAAGTGAAAAAAATGGATGAAAACTTCTATATGCAACCATTTCTCCTTGAGGAGTTTGCCAATGTGTTATAGTATGAGCTAATTGTTCTAATAATTCATCTCTACTTGGTAATGAAGATATTGCAGCCCATGCACGTGGACCATCACTAAGCAAATGTGCAGCAATACCTGCTGCGAAATAAGATACATCAATATGTACAGATGTCAACAATGTAGAGAGCATAGAGATGAACCTAGGCTGCATAAGTCTTGGTCTCAAATGAACTACCTATAAAACGTTATAAAATATAATTGTGTTAATCTATATTTTTTATGATTAAATTGTTTAAATTTAATAATTATTTATATAATTAAAAAAATAAATTTATTTTTTTAAAAAAATTAATATAATTAAAAAGAAAAATTAAATTAACTGTTACAAACCTCTGCTATATTATTTAATGAGCCAAGTACTTTAGTTTCAACACTAAATTGTCCTTGAAAACTTTCTAATACTTCAAGAAATAATTCCATTCCACCTTCATCTAAAAAGACTTCGCATGTTGTAGCACTTTCATCGGTTAAATTCCATAGAGCACTTAATGTAAATTTCATTGTTATATCTACTGATTTTGATTCAACTTTAGTTCTAACCATTGCTAATAATTTAGACATATACTGAGGTTGAGCACCAAGCATTGATGTTTCTACTGTTGATATTTTTGCTGCTAATATAGAGCAAATAGCAACAGACATACGATTCATTGATGGTTCATTAAATGTTAACAAAGAATTTAATACTAATCTTGCACATCTACAAATGGAAAATAATTAAATTGTTATAAATTTAATTGATATTTTTTAATTTATATGTGATAAATGAATAAATTTAAACATATAAATTATAATAAAAAATATTTGCTATATTTACATTACATTTTTAAAATAAAATATATAATTTTATCAAGTTCAATTACCTATATTTGTCAAAAGTTATTTCCTGTAGTATTCTATCACTACATAAAATTAATAATGTATTCATCTGAAGTCGATAGTTGGTTGGATAAGATTCCATTGCTATCATTGTTAATTCAACAACTTGTTTAAGAATTGATGGGTGAATCATGATGGAGAATTCACCTTTAGTGAGATTATAAAGACATGCAGTACATGGCACTTGTATACGTACTTCTTGTGGATGTTCTCTCATTGCAGGTAATACTAACTTTATAACATCAATCCGAGATTCAAGAAAATTATGTGTCAAACGGAATAAATTAAATAAACATTTCTCAAGATAAAGTGGTCTGCATGTATATCTCTTAAGACCTTCTAAGATTTGAGATTCTGTTGCTGTACCAGTAACCTAAAATAAATATTAAATATTATATTAGAATATTTAAATATTTTTCTTTTTATATAATCATAATTTGATAAAATGTGAATAGAAATATTTAAATAAAATTTTTGTAAACAGTTTATTATTGCTATAAATATTTTTATATAATTATGTATTTATAATTAATAATTATTTTTTCTTCTATTCTTTACATTATAATATTCTTTAATACTTACAACAAGTCCAGGCCTATAGTATTCATCTGTTGGATTTGTTAAACTGTCATCATAACAAGCATCTGTACTTACAAGTCCCAAAAACCTTAAGTGTGTGTGAGCTTTTATAAATTCTTTCAAATCTTTTGGATCTATATCACCCTTACCTATTTTGAGTGATAAAATAGAAATTATTAAATCATTTTATGTATTACAAAAATAAAATAATATATATTATATCATTATATAGTTACCAGATAAATCTAAACTAGTTAGATATGGCATACAGTGCACAGCTTTTAAAAAATCTGTTATTTTTGGCTTTTCAGGCCCCAACACACAATTAAGAGCATGCATATCTTTTTCATCTGAAATATCTAAATTTCTTAATTCATTCAACTCCAATAATACTGAAATTAAATCTGCACTTTCATTTATCTTTAAGTTATACATATTAAGTGTTTTTAAACGATTTTTACACTTTTTTAATGGTGTTATATCATCAACTTTTGTACATGAAATATCTAAACTTTCTAAAAGGGGAAGATCCTCAACTACTATTTCCAATCCATGTTTATTAAATTCTGTACCTGATACATTTAATGTATGCAATGACCTCAATTTACTTAATGTTACTACCACACAATACCTATTATAAAATATAGTTTAAATATTATACATAGATAGAATATTTTTAATTATATTTATAAAGATAATGTTGAATACCGTGAACAATCTATAAAACTTCCTTTTGCTACACTCAATGATCTAAGATTTTGTACACTCCAATCACCTAAACAACTTATCAGATCATTAACAGTTATTTTTAAACCATTTACCATCAAATCTACCACTTTATGTTGTTTTAAAACTTTTAAACCTTTTGTTGATAATGCAGATGCATCTTTTAATCGTACATGCCTATAAATGGCAATAAAAAATTAATATTTTTTACATATAAATTTACATACTTAAAAAATGAAATATAAATACCTTAACCTGGTAGATTTTGAATTAAAAAGTGTAATTGTCAAATCAGATAATGTTTTTTTCTCACAAAGATTAGCCAATAATTGTTCTGATACTTCAGCTGGTAAAAAAGCATCTGGATGTCTAAAACTAAGTCTTGTTGCTGAACTCGATGATCCATCATTAGATGCTTTACCTATTATTGCATTCAAAAATATATCTATATTATTATTATTATTTAATAAAAAAAAATTGATTTAAGACTTCATAAAAAATTATTATACTATAAAATGACTTCTATTAATTTTTATAAAATTTCTTCAATAATAATATAAAATATAAATAAGATACATAATTATAAAATATAAATAGATATATAATTAAAATTCTTTTTATTTTTAAAACTTACTGCAAGTAGTTGTATCCAATGAATTAGGGGAATGTTCTTCTGTATCACCAAGATGTACATCACATAAATCCAAAACATTATTACAAATAAAATCAATGCAAACCTCAAGGAGACTTTTCGGAGACTCAAACATTTTATATTCTTATTTACACACAAATATTCTTTCTTTATTTTCTTTGTAGCTTCTTAAAGAATTGATTACTTCAAATGGTCTAACATTTCATTCTTTCATATTTATTTCAAAAAATCTGTTACAACACATATACACATTCATATATATATATTACATTACATTTACATTATATATATATATATATATATATATATATATATATATATATATATATATATAATGTATATTTGATACACTATTTTCAGAATTTAAAATTTTTAATGTTAAACATACACTATGTAAAATGAAATACACCAATTTTTATGAAAATTAATAGATATATCATCCGCGAAAAAATTAAATTGTATGCACAATTTTTAATTTTCTTATAATGATAAATTTTTTTAAAATATTAAAAATATGCTACATCTATCTTACTTAAAAAATAATATAATTATATATGCGTCAATATATAAAGAAAATATCAAAAAAAATTATATGAATAATTTTATTTCCAACATACAGATGACAGAATTTTAAATAATGATTACGTAATGATAAGTTCACATTGAATGAAATAAATATTTGTGTCACTATGCATTTAAGCACATTATAACACGTATTAAAAGAAATTTATGAAATTGGAAAGTTACTTATTAAATATACTAAACTTTATTATGTGAGTGTAATATTTTTAAAAAATCATTAAATTATTATATAAACTTTTTTATAAATAGCACTGAAACACAATTGTGAAAACAATTGCAGAAAATTGTAGTCTCTCACCTGTGGAGAGAACGCCATATTGACTTGCTAAATGTCAAAACAGATTAAAAAGTACAATATAGACGTATATATATTGTTAAATATATGAATATGATTATCAAGTTCAATGATAGAATTAAAGATGAATATCAATTATAACTTTTTTGTTCGAATTAATTTTAAAATTTGTTTTATATGATTTATGATGATTTTGAATATACATACCTCAATATTGCAAAAATCTGGCATTTTTATTGTTTTTAATGAAAAAATTTATTTTGTGAAAGATATCTATAGATAAAACTTAAAACATTTTTTAATATAGAAATCTTGTTATTCTTGTAAACATAATGAAGTAAAAACTTTATTCATAAAGGAATTCGGTTATTGACACACTATCAATATGGCGGTAAAGTGGAAAACGATGTGCTTTTCAGTATGTATTACAATTTTAATTCTCAATAATCAGAATTTTTTCTAAGTATAATTATAATGTTTATATAAAGATTGTTTCAAAGTATTTATTTTTAATAAATCTTATATTTATTTTAATATATAATAATAATAATATTTCAAAATTTAAAGAATAAAGAAATTATCAAAAATATAGATTTTTCATTTTAAAAATTATATTTAATATTTAATCATTTAATTACTTGTATATTATATTAAATCTTTCGATTATAATTATAAGTATAAATATAAATTTTTTAATTTTTTTGAAATGATAATACAAAATTTATAATTAAGATAAAATTTTTTCATTATTTTTAAGGTTTAAACAAGGATGTACTTTTAAAAATAAAATGATTTAAATATACTGATATATATCAGTTGTCTTATAAAGTCATGTTAAATGATATTTGGTATTGATTATTTCACTTGCACTTAAATTTAATTTTTAATTAAAAGAATGCCAAGTTTGAGAAAAAAAGTTGCTGGTTTTATGCGACAGTTATCTATTAGCAACTTGGCAGGAGCTGTAGAAAATATAAGTCAAGGAGAACAAACTTTACGTAGTCCAAGATCATTAACACAAGATTTTACAAGCGGTTGTTTTATTACCCGATATCTTGATGGGTAATAATTTTTTTAATGCATTTTTATTCATGAATATTTTAAGTAAATATATAACATATAAATTATTTTATAACATATAAATTTTATAACATTTTCAGTTTGGAAACTAAGCAAGAGGGACCAGCAATTTTGCATGGTAGAAATCCAGAAGAACTACCAATTAGACAACTTGGAAATTTCCAAGAAGATAAAGATGTAGTTGCTGCTCATACTGGCCCAGATAATGGACTTACAACTGTTAATATACAACAAAGACATTTAAGTATTAATGATATTGATATAGATTACATTGATATGTTGGATCAAGGAGAACAATATAGAAATAGTATGTATTATAATATATATATATGAAATTATGAAATAATGAAAAATATATTTAAAAAAATTATTTTTTTTTTAGTATCAACAACAACGACTCCTACAATTGCTGGTGTTGTTGATTGGTTTAATCCTCATGAAATGGTTTATGGAATTGCTACTACATTATATGAGAAAAATCCTACAAATAATACAAATAATGGAGAACCAATAGCAGATTGTTTTGGTATTGTAGCACGATCAAATTCAGCTATTTTGGCACTTGCTGATGGTGTTAATTGGGGTATGGTTATAGAAAATAGTTATTTATTTTAAATAATATTAAATAAAAATATAGGAATGTATATATTTTTTAATAGAATAAAATTATATTAGGTACTAAAGCAAGTATTGCAGCTAGATCTGCAATACATGGAAGTATGGAATATTTAAATAAGGCTCTTTTTTGTCCTTCAATTAATGGAAAAATGAATACAACAAAAGATGTTTTTATAGCATTACTTCGTTCATTCCATGCTGCACATTCATTAATTTTACAAGAGCAAGGAATGCTTACAACATTAACTGTATGTGCAGTTCTTCCACTGCCAAATTCTGATTCTAATACAGAACAAATTAAATATATGGCATGTACCTGTAATGTTGGTGACAGTTTAGCTTATGTATATTCAAGGTAATATGAATAAAAATTAAAAATTTTATAAAAATATTAAATTAGGATATTATATGAGATATAAACAATATTTTTAAACAACATTGGTAGGAAAACTGGAGTAAGAGAAATAACAAGAGGATCTCATGATATTCATTGTATGCGTGATATGCGTGATGCTCTTGGAGCATTAGGACCTGTGGATGGTTCTAATCCTGAATTGAATAATTTGACTCTTGCTATGACAGAAGTTGAAAAAGGAGATATTGTATTCTTAACTAGTGACGGAATTTCGGATAATTTTGATCCTGTAGTTGGAAAATTTGCTATCTTACCATGTCACAATTCTGTACCTGATTCAAATGTAAAAAATCATAGCGAAGGAAGATCAAAAACACGTCGAAAGTCTGCAGAAAACTTGAGACATACAGAATCTGGCAACAGTAATAAAAATAAATCTAATTTGCCTGTAGTTGAAGCATATCAAAGACATGAACTCACATTGCTTAGAATGGAAGATTTATTAAGAAGGGGTGTATCTGGAGAAGGTCCACCATGTAATAGTGCCAAACATCTTTGTGAACTTCTCTTAGATTTTGCTGTAAGTTATCTAATATTAAAATTTAATAATACAATATGCAAAACGTACATGAATTGCATGATTTCATTAATTTTTTAATAAGCAAAAAATAAAGCTAAAATATGTTATATACATATATCATATAATAAAATAAAATGCTAATTTTAAATACTAACATAAATTTAATTTTTACATATAATAAGGTACGCATAACTGCCGCTAAAAGACGAATATTGGAAGATACAGATTTATATTATGCACAAAATAAAGATGGCCAATTAATTCAACTTTCTAAACAAGAACAAAGAACTCGACGAATAAAAACTTTGGACAAAGTTTCCATGATTCCTGGAAAATTAGATCATGCAACAGTCGTAGCATATGTAGTTGGATCTATTAATTCGGAATATGGTTTATAATTAATCAATAAATTATAATTTTAATTTGTAAGGAAATTAATAAATTAGAATTTTTTCAATAGTGATATTTTCTTAAGTAAATTAAATTAAAATTATTATTTTATTATGAGTTGTTTACATAATTTTTTTATTATTTAAAATAAAAAAATATATATGATAATACTTCATTATAAATTCAATTCATAGAGTTTTTATAGCAAATAAAATGTATATATGAATATATTCATGTTATATTACATATATATATATATATATATAATAAAATAACTAAAAGTATTGATAAATAATTTTAAAGATTATTTATAAATAAAAATTTACAATTTTATTTTAAAACACTATATTTATTATTGAATATATTACATATTAGAAATATCATTAAGTAAAAATATTTACCAATTTGTCTTATTTTAAAATTTTCAAAAAGCTATTGTATTAAAATCACCAATACTTTCTATTTACTGATTGGTTATAACTAAAATATTAGCCAATCAAAATAAAGATTTTGTTAAATGAGTACTGTAAAAAGTTACAATATCACAATCAAGGTGTCGCCAATGGTAAAAGCTTTAGGATTTTATAGACTTGTACTAATGGCAGCCTTGACAAATACATGATGGCCGTTGCCACCGAATAGTGTAACGCGTACATGGAACTGTCGTGTGCCAGAAAAGTTTATTATTTTAAGAAGAATTTTTCTTTTTACATACTTCATGTATGTTGTTTCTGTTTGTAAAGGAATAAAATATTGTGCTTAGAATTAAAATCATGTCAAAAAAAGTGTGAAAAAACGAAAAATCGCGAGAAGAAAACACGGGTGGCAAAACCGCGTTCGCGGAGGTAATATTGACAATTTTTCATCACGACGCTATTCGCATTTTTCTGCGTCAATATGAAATACTCGTATCTAGGATACCTTCTTTGGGTTTCTTAGCTATTCGAACCGGAAAATTTTTCACAGATGGTTGCTTTTTCTTTTGTTTACGCCTTGTCAGTTGGACTTTTGTTGTGTGCATCCGCGCGCCGCTGGTACCTATAAGTGAGAGTGAGATGTATGCGATTCTTGTATGCGTGTAAGTGGCTTGTGTGGCACGTATGCTTGCACACAGGCGCGTAAGTTATAACCTCAAAATATGCTTCCAGCTGTCGAATTTTTGTACCAAACTTTTTTTCACTTTAAACTAGTTACTTATATTTATAAATATAATTTTGTCATATAATGTGATAGTTAATTCATATAGTGTATATGACATTGATTTATAACAGTATTATATATTTTGCTTTATAAAACAAATTTTAGCAAGTTTAAATATTAATAGTTTCGTACAAATTCAGAAAGAAATAATATTATTTGAATGAAATTATAAATTTTTTTTTTATTTTACTTATGATGACTAATTGAATATTGTTTATATGTTACAGGGTACAAATTAAATATAAGATTTGTGAAGTTATAAGTAGTGTATATGATATTGGTAAACAATTTGAAACAAATCTTGAACTATGTTTATAATTCAAATATAAAATGTCTTGATATTAATGCTTTAAATATTTAAAAATTATTAAAAAATATATATTAAATGTTATATTGGGATAATACAAAATATACCACATATATAAAGTGACATAGAATTGTTTTATATATTCAATTTTTAATGTTATGTCATGGAAAAATGTAGTTCAATTGTATTTATACATGGATGTAATTTTGCAACAGATGTGCTTTAAGGATAAGTCAAAATACTTTCAAAATGCAATTGTTCAATTATTCTTTAATGGATAATGTAGTTCGAAAGAGAACTACCTACTGTCATATGCAAGAAATTAATATTCAAACATGGTTAACATCAGAGTGTGATATTGAATATAAACATCAACATCCTAAATAAATTTATTTTGAAAAAATAAAAGGGTATTACCTAAATAACAGATGAAGTAAGAAGTTACATGCATGACAGGAATAGGAGACGTAGGTCGCAGACGCGTTGAATGGCGCCGTAGCGCAAATACAATCTCCTATTGTCATTAAGTTGTAATTCATGAGTGGTAAGTTGTAAAGTTATTTTATAAGATATGTAAAAAAGATGTATAAACCATCTTATAAATTTTTAAAAAATAAAAATATTTAAAAAAAGATTTTTATTTTTATAACTATAATTTTATAATTTTATTATATTTAATCTTAATCTTATTATTATTTTGATTAATAATTTTCATAATTTATTAAAAATATATATAGGAGTATATAGAAGCGAATATAGATAAACTGAAAAGGTGGCTAGACGCTGCCCAGAGTAAAGAGGGGCTGCGTGGGCATGCAGCAGCCTCAGTCACGCCCTCTTCTCGGGGACTCAGTATCCTCTACAACTTCCCCGACTGCTCGGCGTAATAATCCCGTTGCTGTTTTGACACATCAACAAGTATGAATTTTTTAATTAAAAATTTAATTTAAGAATTATAGTTCTCAATATCGTATTTTTACTGTAACTCATTTTAGTTACAGCAGTTACAACAACTACAGGCTCAAAATTCGAGTGGTCAATCATTAACATTTGCTTTACAACAAACATCAAATAATGTAAGTAAATATATGTTCATTTCAAACATTACTTATGAAAATAAATAAATAATATTTGTTTATATTAAATTTTATATTAAATTTGTTATTAAAAACTTACAGCCACAAGACCAAGGAAATGGATCAACGACTGGAAATCACATAGTATATGTAAATCAATTAAACCATTTAAATCAGGGTACCATAAATCCCTCTGGGACTGGTATGGGCCTACCCCCGGCCACCCCCACTTTCGGGGTGGGCCTTAATATGGGATTGCCACTATCACTTTTAAATACCAGCCTTACATCCCTTACATCTAATGTTATCACTACATCAAATCCTCTGCTCAATTTGGGTCTGCCAAATATAAATACAGGACTAACTACAATAAATCCTAGCCTTAATCACTTGAATACCATAAATTCAAATTTAACTTCAAATATTGGTTCAAACAGTATTAATAATGGTTTATCTGGTTTGGGACAGGATATAAATAATATAAATACTGGAATTAATAGACTCAATACATTAAATTCAACAAGTATAAATTCTGGATTACCCAGTGTAAATACTGGAATTACCAATGTAAATCAGAATTTGACAAGTTTAAATTCAAACATAAACCAGAATGTTACTAGTTTAAGCACAAACTTTACATCTCCAGGCTCTGGTGTATCTGGTTTAACTACTATTAATCCAAATATAAATACAAATTTAACGACTACCAGTATAAATCAAGGTCTTAATCGATCTATTAATGCTTTAACAACTGGGTTGACTCAAACCAGTCTGAATTCCAGTAGTACACAATTTCCATTCCAAACCATACAAAGTATACAAAGCATCGCACCACATATTGTTGGATCAAATATTGCACATGTACCAAGTTCTGCGATATCGCAACATCCAAATTCAAACGTTTCTACCATTTCACAAATATCAAATACTGGTACTTTGACGAGTTCCAGTATATTTACAAGTACTTCTAGTGAACCAATTCATTCAACTACAACAAATGTGAATCACACTTCAAACGTGAATCTTACTACAAATATTTCACATCTTGGTACTATGCATTCAAATTTATCTAATGTATCAACATCTAATGTGCAGCATATATCTGCATCAAATGAACCGAATATGTCACTGAGTCATACATCTTCTCTAAGTTCTTCTCAATCAACTGGATTTCAACCTCAGCGACAATATTCACAGGGAATTAACCCTGGTTTAAGTTCATCAGTAACATTAACGGGCTCATCTCAGCCATCAAATGTGGTCAGTACAATAAATACTGTAAAATCTATGCAAAATATTCAAAGTCAAAATATTAGTTCTCCAAGCAGTCCATTTTCAATACCATTAAAAAGTCCAGCATCTAACATTGCACCACCTACACCAAGTCCTAGTCCTAACAGACTATTACTTAGAAGTCCAGCATCAAATTCAATACAATCTAATAGAAATAGTCCAAGTCCTGTTGGAACATCAACATCAAACAATAATTTTAATATACAAATGCAAAGTCCAATGCAGAGTCCAATGAGTGTTAGTCAAATACAGAGTCCTGTACTTAGTCCATATCCTCCTGCAAAAAGCCCTCATCTATTAAGTGGAAATAACTCTTTAAACAACAGAAGTCCAGCACCTGGTGGAAGTCCTGGTCCACCTGTGGTAAGAAATAGATCCATATTTAAAAAAAAAAATAATTTGACATAAAATAATTTTTTAACATTTATTCCATTTTCAGGTTAGACCTAATACACCAATACTTCAACAAGGTATGCAAGTATTGCAAATAATTCATGGTACACCACAGGGTTATCAATCAACGCCAACACAATTGGTAACTAGGACACATTTAATTGGAAATCAACAAATTCAAATAGCTGCAACTAAACCTGCAAAACAGCCACCACAAATTTTACCAAAACCTCCAAATCAACAAACTGCTGGATCACAGCAAAAACAACAACGCGTTACTACTACAATTACAAATCAAGTAATATATTTTGTTGAAATATATTAATATTTTAGAATAATAATTTCATTATTTTCTTATTGAAACATATATTATTAAATTATTTTAAGGTAACACAACAAACTCAACCACAATTGGTTCTTGCTGGACCACAACCAAATCCTACTACAGCTACAATGATACCAACAGCACAAGGTTTATTATTAAATCAGGTAATAACGTATTTAATATGTTTATTATATGCATGTCTGTTCAGTATGTGATCATTTAAAAATATACACATTGTGCCTGTTCTAGCTATTACCAATATTGTATAAACTATTTTCAAAATGCTTAATATATTTATATTATAACAGCTTATATGCATTTTATCACAAATATCTGCTTTATGCTTCATATGTTTATCACATTTCATACATAGGTTTTGCCGTCAACTGGACCTGTTATTGTACAGCAACAACCAGGTGGTGTTCAACTCATACTAAGAACGCCAGCCAGCGCCCAACAACAAACACATACTGCACAGGTGATGGTTTCATCCATTCAATCATTCAACTTCATCATGTTCATAATCATTGCTTACTTAATACTTTACAAAACTATTTTTATGTATTATTTTAAATATTATTCAAATTCATCAACATTTTTATATGCTATATCATCAATTGGATTTTATATGCATTTTATGTTTTATTTTTATCTATATTATTGGCATCTGAGTTATAGATAAGTTTATTTTTAATGTAAAAAGTAGAATAATGTTGAAAAATACATAGAAATAATAACAAAATAATATTTAAAAAAAATTTTTTTTAAATAACAAATGAAATATATTTATTTCATATATAAAATCTATTTTCTTTTTATAGTTACAACAGCAGTTAGTAAGAGTTGTTACAGCACAAGGTATGCAATTACAAGGCATTACACCTACCTTTTTTGCTGTACCTAATGGTTTTCCTCCAGCTGCATCTCCAGTAATTAGACATACTCCTTCTAGTCCTGCACCTTGTAAGTTTTTATAATTATATTTTATATAATTATTTTAAATTAATTTTTTTTAAATTTTTGAGAATAATAAAATTTTTATTTTTTTATTAAAAATTATTTATTTTTTAATGTAGCTGCTAATTCAGGGACTGGTAATTCTATAGTGATTCAAAATGCAATGGTACAAAGTCCACAACCACAAATTTCACAAGTAGGTTCGAATACTAATACTGGTAACACATCATGTTCACAAACTGTTGAACAAACTTTGTTACCACCTCCCAAGAAAAAAGCAAAAAAGAAAAAGAAAGCAAAACGAAAAGATGATGAACCACCAAAATTGGATCTTGCTAGTATAATGAAAATATCTGGAATTGGTGATGATGATGATATTTTTGATACTGATCTTACAACAGAATCAGATGTCTCTTGTCAAGTTCAAGTTGAATCAAATACAGGACAAAATTTGGGACAACTTTCATCTCATGTAACAATACCTACTAGTTCTGCTCAGAATCTGATACAAGTACCTGCACCAAATACAACGAATACACAAACTTCTGCATCTCAAACATTTAATAGCCAACTTGTTGCCCAACTTCAGATGCCTGTGCAGAATACAATACAGGGACAATTACGATTTGCTCTTGGAGAGGATGGAAGAGTTGTCTTACATCGTACTCCAGAATTAAATCAACCTGAAATGGATCAAGCAACTGCTCAAGCCTTGATACGATCATTAACACAAAGTGGTGGACAAAATTCACCAATTATTTCTCATCTTCTTGGACAAGCACAAACGACAACACAATCTACACAAAATACTATATTACAAAGACAAAAATTTGTTAAATCACCTTTACCATCTAATGTTTCAACAGTTACTACTACTGTAAGTTCTGCAGCTCCACAAAGTATTACTTGTGCTACTAGTCCACAGCATGTACAAGTATGCTCAAAATCAAATAATCAGCAAAAAAGTGTAAATGTTCCTCAAGAATCCAGTCCTGTGTTAAATGTTTGTGTTCAAAACAATCTTGTATCTTTACAAACCTTGGATATGCAAGCATCAAAAAATATTAATGTACAAAATCTCACACAAACTACAAAATCTAATCAATCATCTAATTCTAGCCTTTCACAACCAAACAGTAACGTTCTCGCTTCTGATATTTTAGCAACAAAACCTTCATGTACTACATTCAATGTACAAAATTCTCGATTGACTAATACAAGTCAAGCATCTAATAATCAACAAAATTCTCATGTTTCTACACAAAAATCTAGTCAAGTACGACTTACCAATGCTTGTGTTACTACGAATATGCGACAAAATTTAAATAAAATATCTCAAAATGCTCATGTTCAAAAATCTTTATCAAATAATTTAACTATACAAAATGAACATAACATGACAAAAAATAATCAGAGCCATCAGCAAGGAAATCAACAAGAGTCAATAACATTGCAACAAGAAACTCCAATATATCAACATAATCAACATCAACAAATAACAGCACAGACTGTGCAAACTCAAAATGTCCAACAAGTTTTTGAACAAAATCTTCAAACTTCTGGATCAAATGCTCAGCATAACTCTTTAAATATGTTACAACAACAAAGTTCTTGCAATACTATGCAACATGATGCTATGAATGTTTTACAACAACATTCTAGTATTCAACAAAATACAATTAATGTTTTACAGCAAAATGCAGCTAGTAATGTACAAAATATTGAACAAAATTTACAGACTGGCATTGGTGATTTAACTCATACACAACAAAATGTTATTACAAGTATGCAACAGCAAAATACATCTGCTATTTTACATAATACAAGTGTACAACAAAATGTAAATGTACAACAACAAAAAGTTGTTGCAGCAAACACGTTTTCTTCTGTAAATACACATCATTTTGAATCCCAGAATACAGTTAATGCTATACAACCAGGATTAAATACACAAAATAATCAACATCAAAATATTGTTATCACAAATGCTTCTCCTGCAAATACTATGCAACAAAATGAATCTCAAAAAATAGAAACCCAAACTACAACAATGCTTAATTCAGCAACAAATAATATATTGAATAATGCTCCAAAAATTACTCCTGAAATTTTAAATGCATTAAGTAATTTGAATCCTAATGATCAATTATTAATTGCAAATGCAAATGGGCAAATGCAAGTAATTAGTCAACAGCTATTGCAACAACTTTTAGCAGGACAATTAAATGCAAGTAATCAGGTACAAAATCAAAACCAAACTCAAAAAATAGTGATTGGTGAACCAGATGCAAATAATCAGAATTTACAAGGAGTGCAAATTAATACTCCAACAAGTCAAATAATTGTAAATAGTTCTGGTGGAGCTCCTACAATTCAAAATAATATACAGAATATTGTAGTACAAGCTGCACCTTCTCAAATGCCACAACATATACAAATTCAAAATTCTAATTTTCCTAGTCAATTTATTGATAATCTAAATCAACAACAAATCAGAAATTTAGGTAATCAACCAAAGAAGGCAAAAATTATTAAAAGAACAAAAACTGCTGTTACTACTCAAAATACTGGAAATACACAGGTACGTGTAGATTCCTTTTTGTTTTTTTATCTACTGTTTCTTTTATTGTTAATTTACTGTAATAACAGGTAACGAAAACAATTACGGTTTCTCGTCCAACAATGATATCAACGAATTCAACTAATCTTCAAAAAATTGACAATTCTAATAAATTAAACACTATAGTATCTCAAAGTACAAATCCAATTAAAAGTGAATCTTCTCAAATTGTTACAAATGGTCCTATGCTTCCATCATCTCTTGGAAATCATTTATCAATTCCTTCAAATGGTCAAATGGTTCAAAGAGTACAGACAATTCAACTTCCTGCTCAAAAACAGCAATTATTGAAAAATATACAATCTCAAATACAAGCTATATTAACTCGTAAATCAGGTGCACAACCAGATCAAACTGTTTTAACAAAGTTATATCAAGAACAAGCAAAAATTTTAGCAAGTGGAAAAGTTGTCAGTACTACAACACATTCCGTTAGTAGTGTAAGTTTTATTATAGTATTTATTAAGATAAAAATTTTAATTAATTTATGATGTAAAGTAGCATTAAAAAATTTTCAATGCTATATAGGCTACAGAAACAAGTTTTAGTGTGAATGCAGTTTCAACAATAGCATCAAATTTAATATCCCAGAATTCTTATAAGAATCAAACATCAGCTATGCAAACTCAAACACAAACATCTTCTACTGTAGTAACTTCACAAAACTTAAATCCAAGTACATCATCAACGGTACAAAACAATTCATCTAATAATTATATAAACAATCTTCCGGTATATAATTTCTCATACTATAATTATATTTATTTATATTTCCATTTATTTAATTATTTAATAAAATTTTTAGATATCACAAAATGTGCAAGGACAACAATGTGTACAAAATAATCAAAATGTACATCAAACGCACACAAAACAGCACAAGATTTATCAAAATCATGGAGCTCAGATATTAAGTCCGTCCTCTGCCAATATGCAAATTTTCTCACCATCAATCACTTCTGTAGCTACTGTGCAGAGTAACGCACAACAATTAACTTCAGTTCAAACTCAGCAAACAGGAATGCAACAATCAACCCAATGTCAGACAGATCCATTAGATATAAAACCAAATATGCAAATATCAAGTCCTGTTAAACAAGAACTTTCTTCGCCTATTCAAATACAAGTTCAAAGTGGCTCTCCTGCAGGACAGGTAGCCTCACCTAGAATGATTGGCAAAGGATCACAAAGAATTCAAAGTCCTGTAAATAACAGTGGTAATTCTAATAAGCAAACTGTTAGTCCCACTAATAATTCAAGTCCTTTAGTAAGTCCGAGACAAGGTGTGAAAAGACCTGCTTCTAGCCCAATTTGCAGACAAATTAACCGTAGTGACTTGTGAGTATAAATTTTTATCAATAATGTAATTTCTATATTAAAATATTAAATATTAAATTATATTAAAATATATTAAAAATTATAGTAAAAAAATTTTATATTAAAATTTTATGTTTTTTATTATATTTTTATTTTTTATATTTACAGATTAGAGCAACAATTGAAAATTGATCAAAACGGTGCGATAAATCCAGATGTAAACACGCCATTTTTAAGCAAGCGTGATGCTTGCAAACGACTTGTACGATATCATTGTTTAAATGAACAAGTACTTAGTTCTAAGGATTTAGCAAAAGCTGATGAAATGTTTGAAGAAACAGCAAAACATCTATTATCAAAATTCAATTCTATGATGAATAAATATACGTATCTTCTTTTAATGGAAAGCATGGTGCGTTAAAAATATTTTTTCAATTTTTTTCCTTTCTATTTAATTATAATTGATATTCAATATAATATATATTATGAAATTGTTTATATGAATCAATTAATTTAAATTTACAGCGAGAAGTTAGAACATCAGAATTAATGATGATTGATAGAACTTTTGTTGCTGAAGAACAAAGTATATTAAATAGGTTACGAGAACAAGAGGCTAAAGTTAATGGTAAAATTGACATATCAATAAATAAATTCTGATTTACTTATCATAATAATCTTTCTTTAAATTTATTTTGTAGAAGAATTTAAAAAAGAAGAAAAGCCATTGGTGCCAAAGGTTGAACCTGGTCTTACAGAAGAAGATAAATTATCACCATCATTAACTAATGTATCTGTAA